>NC_137771.1:158422989-160822989 GCF_963455305.1 Plecotus auritus | reverse complement strand
AACCTGTGAGAAATGTGTTAAGGGGCATATAAGCTATCTTCTAGAAAAGATGGGGTGAATATATATGTTGAATGTAAGTAAATGACTTACTAGTTCCGGGGTCTCCACTAAAAATGAAGCAAAACACCAGAACTCAACCCCAGAGTAGCTTCCTTTCTGAAAGCGCAGAAACTTTTTCACTTACTATAGGTAAGACCTAGAAGGATAAAAGAGTTGCTTGAATCCCCATTCAGGTTTCTGAGACCACAAGTCCTACGTAATATTTATTTGTAAATGGATATCTAGAAAGGTATAGTCTCAACCCATATCTTCCTAACTCCTTGGAATCTACCCTTTTTTAGTTACATTTGCTTCTTGGCTCCAACATCTGGCTTGAATTCTGTCTCTGCTGTTTCCCAGCTGTATAACTTTAAGCAAGTTCCTTAACCTCTCTGTGCCTCAGTTCCTCATCAATAAGATGGGAGTGATAATGGTATCCCAGTTCACAAGGTTAATGTGAAATTTAAGGGAAATAATGCTTATATAAAACTTAGATTAGGGTCTGGCACGTAGTAAGCCCTCAATAAATGTTAGCTGCTTTCAACGTTATACTTATTCTACCGAGTGTCCATCCTATAAATTCAAGCCTTGTTTCAACTTGAAGTGGTAGGTTTTTACTTGACTGGAAGAAAAAGTGGCAACTTGCCAGTAGGAAGTCAGCCTATCATAGGTCTTATCAGCCATGTGTGGAGGGAAGAAAATGATCTGCAACATTGTCTTGGGTACCAGAACTTCCAGTGCAGTCTGTATCAGAACCAAGCTCCTGGTCCTTAGGTATATAATCTGGAGTTGCACAACAGTAACTGAAAATAGAAATTTGTAAGTACAATATGTGTTTGAAATAGCTTATTCTTATAACAATCTATTTTTATTTTGATTTTTTTGGCTACTCATTTACTCTTCCTGTATGTTGGCTTACCAATGAACAAAAGTAACAGAAATGAACACATGATTCTATCCAGTTTATACCTCTATCATTTGAAATGCTGGCACCAAATAATTTATCCAGAGCACGTTTACTATATTTCCCTCTGTGTCTGCCTTGAAAATTGTGTGACTTTCTCACTTCTAATAAGTTTACATTAATTTGTATTAAGTTTTTCCAAGGCAAAAATTTTAAAATTGGGATATAAACTATTCTGGAAGCATGCATTTTTCTATACTAAAATTTAGGTTGATTTATATGAAGGGTAAACAATTCATCCGAATTAGTGGTTCCCAAAGAGTGGTTTTCAGACCACAGCATCAACTCACTTGGGAGCATGTTAGAAATGTAACTGCACACTCTGGGGCCGCAGGCCTGACTCACTGAATCAGACCCTGTGGTGGAGGGGCTTGCAGTCTGCGCTTTCGTAAGCCCTCCCTGGGATTCTGATGCACTCTAACGACTGAGAATCACTGTTCCAGCTCTTCTGAAAACGACTACTAATAAAAGTAAAACTTAAAATGAGTATTCTAGTTTTCAGTTAAATCATATCCATCATCAAGTATGTATCTATTGGAGTGGATCCTAACAAACAAATTGTAAGATAACAGTTGCTAAATACTGCATTAATAGGACTATTTATATGAAAATCTCTGCTTTATTATTTTAGTGAGATTTTATTTTTTGCAGGTTCACCCTTATAAAACTCACTTCGCAGTAGCTGAAAAAGGAGTTGCCCCAAAGATAATCATCTATGAATATCCCTCTCTGAGGCCCTACAGAATTCTTCGGGGTGAGTCCAGTAGAATCTTTAAAACACCGGCGTTTGCCCTAGCTGGTTTTGCTCAGTGGATAGAGCTTCGGCCTGCAGACTGAAAGGTCCTGGGTTTGATTCAGGTCAAAGGGCACATGCTCAGGTTGCAGGCTCTATCCCAGTAGGGGCGTGCAGGAGGCAGCCAATCAATGATTCTCTCTCATCATTGATGTTTCTATCTCTCCCTCTCCCTCTTCCTTCCTCTCTGAAATCAATAAAAATATATTAAAAAAACAACAAAACAAAAAAAGTGTTCAAGGTCAACAACATTCTGAAGAACATGTAACATTATTATATCAGTCAGTCAGGGTCTTCCAGAAAATCAGAACTAATAGAAGATTGAAGAGAGACATGGTCTCAACCCATTTCCCCCTAAATCCTTGGAATCTACTATTTTCCCCCCTTTATTTAAAGGAATTGGCTTATGCAATTGTGGGGGATGGCAAATCTGAAGTTTGTAGGACATTGCCTGTTAGATCTGTCCAATTCTGAGAGATGGGTATTGAAGTCTCCAAATATCATTCATGTATTTCTTCTTGAGGTTTTTGTCTGTTTTTGCCTCATATAGTCTGATGCTCTGTTGTTAGGGACATACATGTTAAGAATTATGTCTTCTTGGAAAACTGAAACCCTTTATCATTAGGTAATGTCCTTCTTTATCTCTGATAATTTTCCTTATTTTGAAGTCTGCTCTGTCTGAAATTAATATAGCTACTCCTGCTTTCTTTTGACTAGTGTTAGCAAGGTATATTTTTCTCCATTCATTTACTTTTAATCTACATATGTCTTTATATTTAATATAAAGTTTGAGTCATGTTTTTTTATTCACTCTTGTCTTTTAATTGGTGCATTTAGACCACTGGCATTCAAAGTGATTATTTATATAGTTGGATTAATATTTTATTTATTAGTTTTCTATTTGTTGCCCTTGCTCTTTGTTCCTATTTTTTCTCCCACTTTTTTTCTACCTTTTGTGGTTTTAATTTTATATGATTCCATTTTTTTCCCTTTCTTAGCATGTTATATTTCTTTTTTAAACTTTTTTTAGTGGTTACCTAGAGTTCACAATATACATTTACAACTAATCCAGGTCTACTCTCAAGTAACACTATACCACTTCACAGGTAGTGTTAGTATCTTATAATAACAAAATAATCATAATTCCTCCTTTCTGTCCCTTATATCATTGCTGCCATTTATTTCACTTATATATAAGCTTACATTCTTTTCACTTATCTATAAGCATACCTATATACTGAGATACATTGTGGCTATTATTTTGAACAAACTGTTATCTGTTACAACAATTAAGAATAAGAAAAAAGTTTTAATTTTAACTTCACTTATTCCTTCTTTGATACTCTTCCTTTCTCTGTGCATATCTTAGTTTCTGATGTATGTTATTTTCCTTCTCTTTAAATAACTCAACATTTTTTGCAAGGCAGGTCTATTGGAAACAAATTCCCTTTATATTTATCTGTCTGCAGGATGATTTCACTGGGTACAGAATTCTAGGCTGGTGTTTCTCTTGTCTCAACACTTTAAATATTTATTCCACTTTCTCCTGCTTGCCTGGTTTCTGAGAAAAAATTGGTTTAATTCTTACCTTTGTTCTTTTGTCATTAAGGGACTCCCCCTCTCCCCTTAGCTTCTTTCAATATTTTTTCTTCATCTTTCATTTTCTGTAGTTTTGGGGACATTTATCCTGGTTGGTGTTCTCTGAACTTCCTGGGTCCATGGTTCGTTGTCTGATGTTAATTTGGGGGAAATTCTCAGTCATTATTATTTCAAATATTTCTTCTGTTCCTTTCGGTCTTCTCTTTCTGATGATCCCCTTACACATATGTTGCACCCGTTGTAGTTGTCCCAGAGCCCTTGGATATTCTGTTCTGTTTTTGTCAGTCTTGGTTCTCTTCGCTTTTCAGTTTTGGAAGTTTCTGTTGACATAGCCCCAGCTGTGTCCAGTCTACTAATAAGCCCATCAAGGCATTCTTTACTTCTGTTACAGTGCTTTTAATCTCTGGCATTTCTCTTTTTGGTTCTATTTTAGGATTTCCATCTCTCTGCATACATTGCCCTCTGTTCTTACATGTTGTCTGTGTTATCCATTAGAGCCCTTAGCATATCAATCATAGTTGTTTTGAATTCCTGATCTGATAATTCCAACATCCATGCTGTCTGGTTCCAATGCTTGCTCTGTCCCTTCAAACTGTGCTCTATGCTTTGATATGCTGTGTAATTTTTTCCTTGAGAGCCAGAGTTGATGTACTCAGCAGAAAGAACTCCTTTAAGTGGGCCTCTAGACGTCGTGGTAAGGTGTAGGGGGAGGTCCAGTCCCATGATTAGGTCTCAATTTTCAGTGAGCCTGTTCTTCTGAACTGTGAACTTTAAAATGTTACTCAGTACTTTTCTACCCCCATAGGTGGGAGAGGATGGCTAGAGTGGGCTGGAGTTGGGGACAGGCACAGCTTGGAGATATTGCAGGTTTGGTCCTTTTTATTTTTATTGTCAGATTATTATTCAAGATTGAGCAACTTTACAGTAACATCTGAAACACTGCAGCTTTAATCTGTTAGTTTATTTTTAAATATTGTTAGATTATTCCCTCTCTTCCTCTGCAATCAACAAATATTGCAGTAATGTGAGTTGTAATCATTTTGTTGGTGGAGAGCTTGCCTTCAATTTGTAAAAAGCACAGCATCTGTGAAGACCGTTAAGAAAGGGCAGTAAACGTTGCAGCAAGCCTGTGTTTTAGTTACTCCTTATAAGACCCCAGCTTTGCAGGCGCTGGTCACTGGTTTCTCCTGAGGGCAGGCCTCATTCCGAACAGACTGCTGGGGCATTTCCAAAGGCTCCTTTCCCCCTCCCCCTGACGGAAGCCGCAGGGGGTTTTTCTAGAAGTTTACTGTGGGAGCCTGGTCGCGCTCTTGGAGGTAAAGCTCACAATATTGTTAGGGCTACCTTATGACCGGGTCCCCCTGGAGTTTTTTACTCTCAGACTGGTCCACACAGAGCTTCCAGCAATTTGTCAGAGTTCAGGTTTTTTGTTTGTTTGTTTTAATCTTTATTGTTGAAAGTATTATATAGGTCCTCCTTTCCCCCTCTTCCAGCCCGCTCCCTTTCTCTCCCACCCCCAGGCCCTCACCACCCCATTGTCTGTGTCCACTGGTTCCCCCGCTTTTTGGCTCCTTCTACCCCTGATCCCCATATTCACCTGTCAGTCTCTCCAGTCTTGTGGTTAACGGTTTGGCTGGACCCAAGAAAAGTTGTCAATTTTTTAGTCTGTTCAGTTTTTCACTTGTTAGGATGGAGTCGTGACTTCCTAGCTCCTTATCAGGAAACCTGAAGTCGTCAACTTTTATTTCGAGATTGTTTCCCGCCTCATCCCCCCCCATCCCCCGCCATTGGCAAATTTTAAATTATAGATTGAGTTCTTTCTGCTAGCATGCTTTTGTGCTCCCTCCCCCACTACATAAAATGGAATATTTTCTCAAATTGTTTTTCTCATGTAAAAATGTGATTAAGATTTATTTATCCTCCATCTATATTATGTAATTCTAAAACCAAGGGTAATGAATGATGTTAGAATTATTTAGGGGATTCTCGGCATTCTTCTATCAATACACATCATCAAGGAGGCACTTTCTCCTTCTGTTTCTGTCTTTCTCTCTCTTGTCTCTCTCCTGTGTGTCTGTGTTTTAAAATCTTGGCATTCTTCCATCAATACACATCATGAAGGGGTCTCTCTCTCTCTCTCTGTCTCTTGTTCTCTTTCATTTCTCCTGTGTGTGTGTTTTAAATCATACACTTTTGGAAATGAAATAAATATTGCGTCTGTTCATCACTTGCATTTCAGATGGGGCTGACTTAGGCTATGCTTATGTGGACTTTAACTACAGCGGAACACTGCTGGCCTCTGTCGGTAGCAGCCCTGATTACACGTTGACCATCTGGGATTGGAAAGAGGAACAGCCCATATTGAGGACAAAAGCTTTTTCCCAGGAAGTCTTTAAGGTTACTTTCAATCCTGATGATGATGAGCAGCTTACTACAGCAGGATCCGGCCACATCAAGTATGTGTGTGACTGATACAGGTGCTAGGGGATTACAGTGAGGGTATTCTAGAAGGGAATCGACCAGCTGGAGACATTTTTGCTGATGTTGTTGACATTAAGATATCTTTAAAATGTGTTCTCTTTAAAGTTAACCAGTTGCATATGGGGATTTATTACTGCAGACAGCACCGACAAAAGAAGAGCTTTTAAAGTTAGCCTGCTGCCGTCTTAGAGGCTGTACCTCCTAAAACAGTTTGTATATTGTCTCCCTAAAGTTGGCATAGTATTTCCAAATTCATACTGAACTTTCACATTGCCTATTAAATTTGTTGTTCGAAGCAATATTGTATGATGGATACGCTCTTTTGGCATATTAATCAGATGAATGAATACAGGTAATAATATATGTGACTATGAAATATATAAATGCTTTGAGGTAAGTACATTCAGTCTCTCTCTTGTCTGCAGATTCTGGGAAATGGCTCAAACATTCACTGGTCTCAAGCTTCAGGGCTTCCTAGGTCGATTTGGCAAAACAGCCACTACTGATATAGAAGGCTACATGGAGCTCCCAGATGGGAAGGTGAGTACAATGATAAACTATGTATTCAAGTGGCATGCTCATATGAAGGCACATTATACATTCTAAAGAGCACTGCCAATATTAGCAATAACAGATCCTATAATTGCGAATATAGTGAACATTTAATTTTGTCTCTTCAGATGATCAATTTAATTAACATATTTCCATGCAATTGTCATAACCCACATGCACTTATCACTTGCTGTTTTGTTTTTCTTAAACCTCACCTAAATTTTCCTATTGATTTTTAGAGAGAGTGGAAGAGAGAGGGAAAGACAGAAATATCGATGTGAGAGAAACACATTGATTGGTTGCCTCCTGCACTCGACCTGGGCCTTGACCAAGGAGGAACCTGCAACCAAGGTATGTACTCTTGACCAGATCGAACCCGGGACCCTTCCGTCCACAGGCCGACACTCTGTTCCCTGAACCAAATAGGCTAGGGCTTGCTATTTTGTTTTTAATAAATATTATACACAATATGCAGACATTTTCCTCAGTTAATATAATGATATCCTTGTCACTTTTATTTGTCATGGAGTTGCAGTGTTTATCATTCCCTTCTTTTCTTTTCCATGATGCTTCAAGAGGATTTACTAGGTCAAAGGTTATATACTGTCTTGTGGCTTTTATTTTTATTCAAGATTGAGCAGCTTTACAGTAACATCTGCAACACTGCAGCTTTAATATGTTAATTTATCCTATCTAATAAAAGAGTAATATGCAAATTAACCATCACTCCGCTACACCCACAAGCCACGCCCACCAGCCAATCAGAGCGAATATGCAAATAAACCCAACCAAGATGGCTACGGCCACAGAGAGCAGGAGGGAGGCTTGGGTTTCCCTGTCAATGGAGGAAGCCAAGCTTTCCGCCTGCCCTTGCCGGCCTAGGCCTCCACTCAAGGCTACAAAGTTTCAATGATAGAAGATACATAAACCCAAACAGAAATGGTGGCAGCCACAGAGCTGGAAAGAGCAGGAGGCTAGGGTTGCCCTGGGCGATAAAGGAAGCCAATCTTTTTGCACACCCTGGCCGGCCCAGGCCTCCACTTAAAGCTTAAAAGTTTCAATTACATAAATCCCCCAAAAAATGGCTGCCGCCATGGAGCAAGCAGAAGGCTTGGCTCCGCTCCAGGCTACAAAGTTTCAATTGTAGAAGATAAATAAACCCCAGATACCAGGGCCTCCGCTTGGGTCACCAGGGGGCGTGGCTGGCCTGCAAACCACCACAGGCCCCTCGCCCAGGCCGCCCCACACCCCAAGGGAACCCCCACCCTGATCCGGGACACCCTTCAGGGCAAACCAGCTGGCCCCCACCCGTGCACCAGGCCTCTATCCTATCTAATAAAAGAGTAATATGCAGATTGACCATCACTCCAACACACAAGATGGCTGCCCCCATGTGGTCAAAGATCCTGCCCCCATGTGGACACAAGATGGCCACCACAAGATGGCCAGCAAGGGAGGGCAGTTGGGAGGGACCAGGCCTGCAAGGGAGGGCAGTTGGGGGCGATCAAGTCTGCAGGGGAGAGCAGTTGGGGGTGACCAGGCCTGCAGGGAAAGGCAGTTAGGAGGGACACAGGCCTGCAGGGGAAAGCAGTTAGGGGTGACCAGGCTGGAGAGGGTGCAGGCTGGGCTGAGGGACACACACACACACCCCCGTGCACGAATTTTGCACACCGGGCCTCTAGTATCCTAATAAAAGAGTAATATGCAAATTGACTGTACCTCTGCTATCCCCACAAGCCACGCCTACCAGCCAATCAGGAGCGAGTATGCAAATTAACCCCATCAAGATGGCTGCAGCCACAGAGAGAGCAGGAGGTTTGGGTTTCCCTGGCGATGGAGGAAGCCAAACTTCCTGGCCTGCCTGGCCTCCGCTCAAGGCTACAAAGTTTTAATTATAGAAGATAAATAAATTCCAGCAAAAATGGCTGCGGCCATGGAGTGAGCAGAGGCTTTGGTTTCCCCGGCAATGGACGAAGCCAAGCTTTCCGCCCACCCTGGTCTGCCCTAGCCTCTGCTCAAGGCTACAAAGTTTCAATTGTAGAAGATAAATAAATCCCAGATACCAGGGCCTCCACTTGGATCGCCAGGGGGCATGGCTGGCCTGCAAACTACCACAGGCCCCTCACCCAGGTCACCCCACGCCCCAAGGGAACCCCCACCATGATCCAGGACACGGTTCAGAGCAAACCAGCCGGCCCCCACCCGTGCACCAGGCCTCTATCCTATCTAATAAAAGAGTAATATGCAAATTGACCATCACTCCAACACACAAGATGGCTGCCCCTATGTGGTCAAAGATCCTGCCCCCATGTGGACACAAGATGGCTGCCACAAGATGGCCAGCAGGGGAGGGACCAGGTCTGCAAGGGAGGGCAGTTGTGGATGATCAGGCCATCAGGGGAAGGCAGTTAGGAGGGACCAGGCCTGCAAGGGAGGGCAGTTGAGGGGAATCAAGCCTGCAGGGGAGGGAAGTTGGGGGTGACCAGGCCGACAGAGGAGGGAAGTTGGGGGTGACCGGGCCTGCAGGGAAGGGCAGTTGGGGGGGACCCAGGCCTGCAGGGGAGATCAGTTGGGGGGTTCCAGGCCTGCAGGGGAGGGCAGTTAGGGGTGACCAGGCCTGCAGGGGAGGGCAGTTAGGGGTGACCAGGCCTGCAGGGGAGGGCAGTTAAGGGCAAACAGGCTGGCAGGGGAGCAGTTAGGCATCAATCAGGCTGGCAGGGGAGTGGTTAGGGGGTGATCAGGCTGGCAGGCAGAAGCGGTTAGGAGCAATCAGGAAGGCAGGCAGGCGAGCAGTTGGGAGCCAGTAGTCCTGGATTGTGAGAGGGATGTCCGACTGCCCGTTTAGGCCTGATTCCAGTAGGATCAGGCCTAAACGGGCAGTCGGACATCCCTCTAGGGGTCCCAGATTGGAGAGGGTGCAGGCTGGGCTGAGGGACACCCCCCCCTTCCCATGCACGAATTTCATGCACCGGGCCTCTAGTTTTTAAATATTGTTAGATTACTCCCTCTCTCTATAAAACGTATAGGCATATTACTCATAGAATTAGTTATCCATTAATATTATATTTGGTTTTCTATTAGGATTATTTTTTTGATCATTTCAATTATAAGTAAATACCAGTATACAAATATTACTCTAAGGAACAAAATAGTCTAGTCCTCTACCTAATGGGATGGGATG
Source organism: Plecotus auritus (assembly GCF_963455305.1). Lineage (NCBI taxonomy): Eukaryota > Metazoa > Chordata > Mammalia > Chiroptera > Vespertilionidae > Plecotus > Plecotus auritus. The sequence goes on along the minus strand of NC_137771.1, from coordinate 160,813,380 downwards.
TTCTTAATTTGAAATCATGGTGTGTAGGAGGAAATAAAAAACATTGGATGCTGGCTAGGCAATAGTATATCCAAACCTATAAGATGATTATAAATTATTCCACCTTCAAATTCTGAATACTGTAAGAATTAAGTTATATAAAGATTAATACAACCCTTGTTAAAAAACATGGTGTGAGATGTATCTTTAAAAGGTTCCGTAGAGATTGTGTAGATGTAGGGGAGAAAAGAAGTCTTTTTAAATAAGAAAGCCACAAAAGGAAATGCTTATCATTAGGAATAAATATCAGATATTTAAAAGACTAATTAGAATAAAGATTTCATATTGGGAAAGAGTGGGGAATTAGATTGAGAAGTATGGTTAGGTCCTCGTGTGTGACGGGTTTAACAGCCAGGCAGAACTATTATATATTGGAAAAGTAGACTTGCAAATGAAAGAAGTTGTAGATACATTTGGCCACATAATGCCAGGTGAATTAGAGGAAGGGAAATCTGGAGTCGAGGAGATGAGCTAGGAAGGAAGATGTTGCTTTCCTCTAAGAAGGGGTGATCAGGGCCTAGACTTTCCTGAAGACAAATGGAAAAGGAAAGCTAGACATGAATGACATTTCAGAAAGGAATGCCATATAAGCTTTGGTGAACTTTCGTGGCTTTGGTCACTGGACAGAAGAAACCAAGTCTAAATGAAGACTCGACCACAAATGGGCTGAAGCTTAATAGGTAAAATAGATAAGAATGGGTAGACAAATAGGTAGGAAAGACTGAGTGAGATGATAAGTTACTCTGGGTGAGCGGGAAGTGGGGATACAGAATCTAGAGCAGGCTGGCAGGAATTAGGTCAGTTTCCCAAAGGGCATTCCATGGACCATTCGTCTGCACAGCAGCTCTATGAAAATAAGACTTCCTCTTCAAATTCCTTCATAACTAAAGTTCTTCTTGGTGATTCCCAGTGAATGCATCCCAGGAGTCCCAGAGGAGAGAAACGTGTTTGCCTTTGTTTAATCCAGCATCTGTCTCCTTAGGCAGTGGTAGTCGGAGCAGGAGCTTTCGAGCCACAGTGCCTGGTTTAGAATCTGGACTCCTCTGAGTAATTTTGGACAAATTAGTTAACTGTCCTGTTCTTTAATTTTTTTCCTTTGTAAAATGGAGATAATAATAGCCAGGGCTTTCCCTGGCCCATATGGTTTTGTGTGAAAAGAAAAACTGTCCCTCCTGGGGAAATAAAGTCCCAACTTGCACAGCTGTACATATTATCCCCAATAAATGTACCTGGTTCATATGGTTATGATTACATAACTTTATGTATGTAAGGTGTTCATTAATATTACGTTTTAGGTACCACCTGTTAAACGTCCTAAGAACTAGTGTTTGGTGGTACGTACTTTGGGAAGTGCTGGATTAAATGGATTAACATGAGGTGGTTCCAGATGACTATCCTTCTTTGAAATTGGATACTGTTATGCTATAATCTTCTGAGTTGAGTAATGCCCTCACAACTTATCAAATATAACAGTTGATATTATCATACTTAAAAAGTAGAATCTCATCTGTCAAGAACTTTAAACATGCCTCTAATTTTTGAGCCAGTAATCCCATCCCTGGATTATGTCCTTAAGACATGTACAAAGAAATGTATAAGAGATATGTTTGGAAAAAATACCAGCAGCATACAACCTAGTCACAATAATGAAAATGATGCATAACCCTCGGAGGAAATACATCAAAATGGATTAGTGGTTCTTCCTGGGGCAGTGCGTTTTCATTTCTATAGTTTCTTATTTTTTCCATCTTAAAAAATTTTACTTCCATAATCAAGAAAAATAATCTTTTAAAAATATTTTTATCCTGCTATTTGAGTCATAAATATTCACATTTGTCCGTCTTAATGCATATTCCTTCCTCTGTGCACACCTGCCAGGTGCTCTCGGGGTCAGAATGGGGCAACATGCTGGTTTGGGAAGCTGGCCTCATCAAAGTCGAGCTCTGTCGAACTGGAAGTGCAGTTTGTCACCAGGGCCCCATCAACCAGATAATGCTGGACGAGGGGGAAGTTATCACCATTGGGTCAGATGGATGGGTTAGGGTAAGTTTTCTTGATTCTTGGACAGTAGCATCCACATCTAAGCCTTGCAGATTACCCAGTTGGTTCTATCCGTTTTTTATTTCTTGCAAAGGTCACTTTATGAAGAAAATTAGTGGTCACTTACTCCCAGGCCAACTCATTTTAAAGAATGCTTCTCTTATGGTAAATATTTGAATTCTAGTCAAAATTAATTTACAGCATCTCTGAAATGTTCTGAGGGGATCTTTTGTTATGTTGATTCTGTTGCTGAAATAGTAGCCTCAGAAAATGAAAGCCCATGTTATCACAGTGTAAACAGTGGACACAGATGTTCTTCTAAAATGCCCGCTATGAACAGATCATTTTCTAGGGACAAAAGTGCCAAACATTTGTTATTGTTTTTTCTTTTTTTAAATCTTGACTCGAGGATATGATTTTATTGATTTTTTTTTTAGAGCCAGAGGAAGGGAGGGGGAGGGGAGAGAGAGAGAGAGAGAGAGAGAGAGAGAGAGAGAGAGAGAGAGAGAGAGAGAGATCTCAATTGTTTGCCTCCTGTGCGCCCTGACCAGGGGTTGAAGCTGGAACCTAGCTATGTACCTTGACCTGGAATAGAACCCACAACCTCTTGGTGTATAGGATGATGCCCCAACCAATTAAGCCACCCAGCCAAGGCTTGTTGGTTATTTTTTCCTGAGTTACTAATCAGAAATATACTCAAAAGTGAGATGAGAGGGTTTGGCTATGGATGCACCATCCTCCTTGCACCTGACACTAGTGGACTCACCTGTGGACACTCCCCTGTCCATAGTGTGCGATAAGCTGGAAGGTTGCTCCTCCTGGGTGTGGTCATACCTCTGTGTGTGTACCCTGCTACTGCTGACAAACCTGGAACCTCCTGATTTGTCTTGTGGTCCTCTTGGTACAGATTCCTTCTGGGACCTTTCATAAGGAAGTGGTAGTGTTCTCTGGATATTCTTTAGGACGTATGATTACCAGAAATAAGACTGCTTTCTAAACAGTCTGGTCATTGTTGACACCTATAGAGCATACTGTCTAATATACTGTTTATGCCATATCCTCTGCCTTTTACCATTGGCTTTTTGAACCCAAGTATAATTTTTTTTACATTTACCATATTAAATTTAATCTTGTAAGATTTTACTCATTACCCTGAGAGATAGTTTATGTCCTTATTGTTATGTCATACAATATATTCACTGTTTCCAAGATATGTCACCCAAAAATGTCAAGGTACCAAATAGAAGAAATCCTCAAGAGAAAAGTTAAGTATTTCACAGAGGATCCCTTCATGGACACTGCTAATTTTTAAGGTTGCTTCTCTTTTCAAAGTCCACCCTCATCTCCTCACTCCCAGTAGGAAAAATTTACCCCAACTCCCAGGTATTAGTCTGGCCCTGGGACCTGGGCCTCGCGCCATAAGGCTAATCTATGGGACCGTACCAATCCTCCCAGAGTCTGAGTTTTTGAATCCAGGACATGGCAGGGTGTGTCAACAGAACCATCAAGACTGGGCTTTGGCACTTCACAGAGGAAGTCCTTCCGAGTCTCTCTGCTACATGAGGTGACTATGCTCCCTCATCCTTCCTGTAGCTTTCTGGTCTCCTAAACCAAGAACAACAATCCTTATCTGCATAGTACAGTTTAAATCAATGATAAGGAAGAGGGATATTTTCTAATGAGCACATCATCTACATTCATTTTCTCTGCTTATAATGAAGATGGTGTTTGAATTATTAAGCAAGAAGTTCCATTTTCCCTTTCCAGGGGCCTACTAGTGTATGTGTATAAAACAGGGCTTAGATGTCTTGTTGACCCAAGTGAACCATTTATTCCTGATAGCCACTTCATGTGCAGAAAGACCTGTCAGAAACCTTGAAATACAGGTTACTTTGGAAAAATTGGAATTCTTAATCAGAGTTGTATTTTCTCACAAATCTCTATAAATACTAGTACAAAGGAATTTCTTTGTATTTATTTTCTGGCTTAGCAAACAAATTCAGAAACTGCTGTATGACTAAAGTATTTTCTTATTAATTTTATGAGATATGGGATTTTGAGACCATAGATACTGCTGATATTGTAGATGAGACTGGATTGCTAGAGATTGAGCCCATCAATGAACTTCAAGTGGACAAGAATGTTAAACTCTTCTCCATGATAAAAATGAGTGAAGCTGGAAGTAACTTTTGGTTGGCTCAGGTAAATTGCATTCTTCCCTCTTGGCTCTTTTAAAGATACCTGGACATAAGCTTAAAATAGTATTATAATTTATTGTCATTTTAAGTCCATTTTACTATTAAGACTGCTATTGATACCTGAATGAAGAGTTCCTGAATTTGGTATTTTAATTGACTTATATTTTATACACAGAAAACCTGTTAGGAGCATTTGTATTATGTTAAACTAACTACAAGTATAATGAGATTGCTTTGTTTACAGTGTGGTTGTGTTCTAAGATATATAGAAATTGATTTAGTTATGTTTCAGTCACACTTAAAAAAATCCTAATATATAAAAAACCAGGGTCCATAATGACCGAAGGCTCGACTGGCCAGAAGTCAGTCCTGCAGTCAGTTTTGCATGGCGACGCAGCACTGACTGCCGAGAAGGCTGCGGATCAAGCCCGGAGAGAGGCCCGAAGAGAGAGGCAGGGTCTGATCCTCAGCCTCTGTGGCAGCTGTTGATCAGCCATTGCCTCTTTCTTTCTCTCTGGACTTCACCAGCAGCCACGCCTCTGTTTCTCTCTGGCTCTGTGCAGGGGCTGCTGATCAACCCCGCCTCTCTGATTAGGCCTGGAGATAGGCCCGGAGATGCTGGTTGGCATAGCAATTGACCAATGAAAACCAAATCTGGGTGAACCGCAAGGAGCCAATGGCTGCCTAGGAGGTGGAGCTTTTGATGCTGACTGGCATAGAAACCAACCAGTCAGAACCTAATCTGGGTGAACTGTGAAGGCAGAACCTAGGGTGGGGGCTGAGGAGGGGTTTTAAGGGCAACAGCTGTTTGGTGTAAGGTGTAAGAAAGCAGTTCAATTTTTTAATGACCAGTTTGGCAGTGTAGTCATCTGGCTATCAGTCCAGATATAGGGATTATGTATTTTTGTCTGCCAAGAGCATCTCTTCCTGCTGAAAAAGGCTCCCCTCCCTCACCCCCATTTAAGCAATTTTATCCTATATAATCTATGTATACTAATAAAAGGGTAATATGCTAATTAGACCGGGTTGACTGGCCATCTTCTGGATGTCTGACTTCCTTCTGGACAAAGCCATGGTGGTGGGGGCCGAGGCAGAGAGGGCAGTTGGGGGCGAGATCAGGCCGGTAGGGGAGGGCAGTTGGGGGTGAGATCATGCCAGCAGGGGAGGACCATTGGGGGCGAGATCAGGTCGGCAGGGGAGGGAAGTTGGTGGCAACCAGGCCAGCAGGGGAGGACCATTGGGGGCAAGATCAGGCTAGCAGGGGAGGGCAGTTGGGGGCAAGATCAGACCAGCAGGGGAGAGCAGTTGGGGGTGAGATCAGGCCAGCAAGGGAGGGCAGTTAGGGGCAATCAGGCAGGCAGGCAGGCTGAGGCAATTAGGGGTGATCAGGCAGGCAGGCAGAGGGGTTAGGAGCAATCAGGCAGGCAGGCAGGCAGGCAGGCAGGGGCAGTTAGGGGTGATCAGGCAGGCAGGCAGGTGAGCAGTTAGGAGCCAGTGGTCCCAGATTGCGAAAGGGATGTCTGACTGCCGGGGTACCTGATTGGAGAGGGTGCAGGCTGGGCTGAGGGAACCCCCCCCTGCACAAAGTTTGTGCACCGGGCCACTAGTGTGTGTGTGTGTGTGTGTGTGTGTGTGTGTGTGTGTGTGTGTGTGTGTGTATATATATATATATATATATATATATATATATATGTATATATATGTTTTTAGTATTATTATTTGTCCTTACTTTAAATCATAGGAAGAAAATTATTTTAATTTGCTAAAACTTCAAAATGATAAGACAAAATGTTATTAGGTATTTAATTTTTTAGGATTCCAGTGGAGCCATATGGAAGCTTGACCTCAGTTTTTCAAATATTGTAAGTTGCATGTTTTCTTATTTTTTCTAATTTTTATAATAATCTTTGTTATTTATTAAAAGATACTTTTTCTTTCTCCATAATTGATCATTGTTCCCATCAAAAACTTGGTCAAGATATCCAATTCCTGAGAATTCATATTGTTTTTCTCTCTCTCTTCTTTCATTATTGTTATACATTTAAAAATGTCTATCTCATAGCAAGAGTTACCAGAAAAGTGGCAATGACAATAGCTAACATAGAGCACTTTACAGTTTTCATAAACATAAGCCATTTGCATTTATATTATCTCATGTAATCCTCACCCCTATCCTATTTAGTAGGCAGGCAGATGCCATCATTTTACTGATGAAGAAATGGACACTGGCATTCAAAGTGGCTTGTGCAAAATCGCACAGCCAGTACTCCATTGCTCCTAATTCCAAAGTCCAGTGTTTTTTCTAACCTATAATGCTTTTTCTTATTTCTATCCAGATGAAACCACACATGTAGTTACAGGGTGCTATTTGTATTTCTTTAAACTTGACCTTAATTCTATGTTAAGCTATCCTTGAGATCTAATATAATTTCTGTCTTTTGATGATCAGACACAAGATCCAGAATGCCTCTTCTCCTTCCATTCTGGAGCCGTGGAAGCCTTGGCTGTGTCCCCTCTCACTTACCTTATGGCCACAACTTCCTTGGACTGTAAGTAGGAACTTTAATTAAAATGTAGCTGTCCTTTTCGTTTTGTTTTCAATACAATCTTTTGTACGTATTTGATTAAAAGCATTTGAGAATTTTTCCAAAAGGGGAGCCTCTTAATGGCAGTGAGACGGGTCTTTGTGGTGGGGAGAGGGCACAAAATGCAGCAGCCATAGTTACTGTGAGATTAAAATGAGTACACAGTCAGTACATCAGTCATGAAAATGCTATTCATTTTGGTTTTAGCTACATTTGTGCTGTTCTTTTCCTTTCTGTCTCCTTTCTTCCTTCTTGACTTATGGGGAATCTATATGGACTGTGCAAGGAAAATTGATCTGTTAGTCAATCATCAGTTACCTTTTTTTTTTAAACTTTTAAAATAATTTTTTATTTTTTAATTACAGTTGACATACAATATTACTATATTAGTTTCAAGTGTTCAACACAGTGATTAGACATCTATATAACTCACTTAGTGATCACCCCAATAAATCTAGTACTCATCTGACACCCCATATAGTTATTACAATATTATATTATACTAGAGGCCCAGAATTTGTGCATCTTGAAAGGAACCGTGGGCCGCAAGGCTGCAGTGGGTACGGGGCGGGTCTTGGCCCATCCTCTGTGCTCCTGCCCGGCCCCTCCCACTGCGTCCGCTGGGTCCCCTGTCTGCCGGCAGCCCCGCTCCCGCCACCACTGCTCCCACACACTGATGGTACCAGCCCCGCTCTCACCCACGGATGGAGCGGAGCAATTGGAGCTGGTGCCAGCAGCAGGTGTGAGTGGCAGCTGCTGCCCTGATCGCCCCTTAGGAGCAGGGGGAGGTGGAGAAGCCTTGAGGGGCGATTGTGGCCGGCAGCCACTGCTTGCACCCGCTGACAGCACTGAGCAGGAAGTGCAAGCAGTGGCTCCAGTGCTGGCAGCAGGTGTGAGAGCCAGGTGGGACTGTGGCACATGGAAGCAAAGAATTTTCAGTAACCACCAGAGGCTTACCCCGATGACAAGGACCAGCACCCCACCTTGGCCTGGCACCCCCGCTCACCTGCACCATCATCCTGCTGTGGCCAACACCCGCCATGTTCTGCACTCTGTCACCTGCTGCCAACGCCCACCATGTTCTGCACATGCCCCCTTGTGGTCAGTGCACATCATAGTGACCAGTTGTTTGGTTGTTCCACTGTTCTGTCTATTTGCATTTTAGCCTTTTATTATTTTTAGAGGCCTGTTGCACATAGATTCGTGCAATAGGCCATCCTTCCCCTGGCTGCCAGCACCAGTTTTCTTCCGGCACCCGGGACCCAGTCCTTTGTTCCAGCTGCAGCGGAGAAGCCAAGCCTCTTTAGTCATCAGTCTTCAGTCGTCTTCAGTCTTCAGTCTTCACTCAGGCCGGAGCCTTCAGTCTTCGCTCTGTGCCTGTGTATGCAAATTAACCCGCCATCTTTGTTGGGTTAATTTGCATACTCACCCCTGATTGGCTGGTGGGCATCGCAGAGGTACGGTCAATTTGCATATTTCTCTTTTATTAGTGTAGATACTAGAGGCCCAGTGGATGAAATTTGTGCACGGGAGTGGGGGGAGGTTTCCTCAGCTCGGCCTGTACCCTCTCCAATGCGGGACCCCTCAGGGGATGTCCGACTGCTGGTCTAGGCCCAATCCCAGTTGGACATCCCTCTCACAATCTGGGACCGCTGGCTCCTAATCGTTCACCTGCCTGACTGCCTGATCGCCCTCTAACTGCTCCCCTGCTGGCCTGATCACCCCCTAACTTCCCTCCCCTGCTGGCCTGATTGCCCCCTAACTGCTCCCGCCCGCTGATCTGATCACCCCTAACTGCCTCTGCAGGATTGGGCCTAAATCGGCAGTCAGACATCCCTCTTGCAATCTGGGACCGCTGGCTCCTAACCACTCACCTGCCTGCCTGCCTGATCATCCCTAACCAGTCTGTCTGCCGGCCTGATTGCCCCCAACTGCGCCCCCCTGCCAGCCTGATTGGCTCCAACTACCCCCCCCAACTGGCCTGCTTGCCCCAACTGGCCCCCTACCAGCCTGATTGCCCCCAATTGCCCCTCCTGCCAGCCTGATTGCCCCCAAATGCGCCACCCCCCCTGCTGCGTCCCAGGCCAGGGACACATGCAGGCAGTGTCACATCCCCAGCCACGGATGCAAGCAGGCGGTGTCACGTCAGCACTGGGCGGGGATGCATGCAGGCAGTGTCACATTAGCACTGGGCAGGCCTCTGTGCGCCTCTGCTGGGGGCCACCCCTGGGCTGGGCCGCATGGAGGGCCTCCTGGTGATGGATTGTGATGGTGTGATGCAAGTCCCTGACGCTGCAAGTCCCCACCCACCTGCACCTGCTGCGCATGCAGCCTGCTGATCGATTGTTACATGTGAGGGCATCCCGACCAATTTGCATATTACCCTATTATTAATATCCTATATAATAAAAGAGAAACATGTAAATTTACTGTACCTCCACTATGCTCACCAGCCAATCAGGAGTGTGTATGCAAATTAACCCAACAAAGATGATAGGTTAATTTGCATACACAGGCGCAGGTGGAGAGCAGAGCAGGAGAGCCGGCGGAGAGTGGAGCGGCTTGGGGAACTTGGCAGAGTGGGAGGCCTTGGGATGGAGACAGAGCAGGAAGGGAAAACCAGGAGCATGGGGAGCACCAGGAGTTCTGGGAATAGTAGTTCTGGTGGCAGCCCCAGGACTGGAAGCAGAAGCCCAGAGCGCGGGGAGCACCAAGAATGCTGGGAATCGTAGTTCTGGTGGCAGACGGATCTCCAGGGGTGGGCAAACTTTTTGACTCAAGGGCCACAATGGGTTCTTAAACTGGACCGGAGGGCCGGAACAAAAGCATGGATGGAGTGTTTTTGTGAGCTAATATAAATTCAAAGTAAAGGAGCGGAGGGGAGAGCAAGAGAACCCTCCGTTCTTTTGGCTCCGCGGGCCAGATAGAACAGCCAAACGGGCTGGATCCGGCCCGTGGGCCGTAGTTTGCTCACGGCTGTCCTAGACACTAGAGCAAAGTGAGCCTGGAGCAACTTACTGTTGCGGTGGGGGATGGAGGGAAAGCAAAGGTGAGAGACATAAGTAAATCAGAGTGTCTAGGAAAAATTGAAGGGAAGATATCCTAAAACTTCCAGGAAATCTCCACCAATGAAGCAAAGAAAAAAAATGCCTCTATTATTCTGTGAGTAACAAACCAAACTGGGTTGGGGTCTCAGACAATTTGCTCATATGATTGCAAAGACAACAGAAACTTCCGGATTGGAGAGGGCTCCCCTGAGGGCTCCCAGATTGGAGAGGGTGCAGGTTGGGCTGAGGGACCCACCCCCCGTGCACGAATCTTCATGCACCGGGCCCCTGGTAGATATATAAAAGCCTAATATGCTAAGTGTCCGGTCATCCAGTTGGCTGTTCAACCAATCAAAGCATAATATGCTAATGATATGCTAAGGCCGCTCAACTGCTCTCTATGACTTGCACTGACCACCAGGGGAAAGATGCTCCGACCAGTAGGTGAGCTTGCTGCTGGGGTCCAGCTGATCAGGACTGAGTGAGAAGGGCCGGACATGCTCTGGAGCCCTTCCATGATCTCTCCCTGGCTGGCGAACCTCCTGTGTCCCTCCCTGGCCCCGATTGTGTACTGGTGGGGTCCCTCAGCCTGGCCTGCACCCTCTCACAATCCAGGACCTCTCAGGGGATGTTGGAGAGCTGGTTTCAGCCTGATCCTGCAGGCCAGGCCGAGGGACCCCCTTGGTGCATGAATTCATGCATGGAGCCTCTAGTTGAATATATTCCCTATGCTATACTTTAACATTCCTGTGACTGTTCTGTAACTACCAATTTGTATTTCTTAATTCCTTCACCTTTTCCACCCAGTCTCTCAAGTCCTCTTCCATCTGGCAATCATCAGTTTGTTCTCTGTATACATGAGTTTGTTTCTGATCTATTTATTTTGTTTTCTAGATTCCACATGTAAGTGAAATCATACGGTATTTGTCTTTCTCTGTCTGACTCAGCACAATAACCTCTCGGTCTGTCCATGTTGTTGCAGATGACAAGATTTCATTTTTTTTTTATGGCTGAGTAATATTCCATTTATATATGCACCACTTCTTCATTACCCATTCATTTATTGCTGGATACTTAGGTTGTTTCCATATGTTGGATATTGTAAATAATGCTGCAACGAAAATATGGATGTATATATCTTTTCCATTTCGTGTATGGGTTTCTCAGATAAATACTCAGAAGTGAAATTGTTGGGTCCTTCTTTGTCTCTTGTTATATAACCTTTGTTTTAAAGTCCATTTTGTCTGGTAAAAGTGTTGCTACCCCAGCTTTTTAATTTCTGCTTCTATTTTCATGAAATATCCTTTTCCATCCCTTTACTTTCAGTCTGTGTATGTCTTTTATTCTGAAGTGAGTCTCTTGGGAACAGTATATGTAAGGGTCTTGTTTTGTTATCAGTTCAGCCTCTGTATGTCTTTTGATTGGATCATTTAATCCGTTTGCCTTTAAAGTACTTGTTGATGGATATGTATTTATTGCAATTTTATTATTCATGTTTTGGATCTTTTTTCTTTCTTCTTCTTAAAGAAAACCCTTTAACATTTCTTGTAGTACTGGTTTGGTGGTGATATACTCCTTTAGCTTTTTTGGGAAGCTCTTTATCTGTCTTTTAATTCTAGATGATAACTTTGCTGGGTATTATAATCTTGGTTGTAGGTTCATGCTTTTCATCACTTTGAATATCTCATGCCAATTCCTTCTGGCTTGAAAAGTTTCTGTGGAGAAATAAGCTGACAGTTTTATGGGAGCTTCTTTGTAGATAATTAACTGCTTTTCTCTTGCTGCTTTTAAGATTCTCTCTTTGTCTTTAATCTTTGGCATTTTAATTATGATGTGTCTTGGTGTGGAGCCTCTTTGGGTTCATCTTGTTTGGGACTGTCTGTGCTTCCTGGACTTCTATGTCTATTTTATTCACTAGATTATGGAAGTTTCCTGTCATCTTTTCAAATAGGTTTTCAATTCCTTGATCTCTCTCTTCTCCTTCTGGCATCCCCATGATGCAAATGTTGGTATGCTTGAAGTTATCCCAGAGGCTCCTTAAATTCTCCTCATTTTTTTGGATTCCTTTTTTGGGGGGGAGGGGGGAGAAGGCTCTTTTCTGCTTTGAAATCTTCCAGATCTCTGATTTTTTTCCTCTGCTTCATCTACTCCACTGTTGATTCCCTGTAATGTATTCTTCATTTCAATTCATGTATTCTTCATTTCTGACTGCTTCTTTCTTACTTTTTTCTTACCTCTGCTTTTGTTTCCTGTCTCTTTGTTGAAGTTCACTAAGTTCATATTCTTATTGAGCATCCTTATAACCAGTGTTTTGAACTTTGCACCTAGTAGATTGCTTGTCTCCATTTTGTTTAGTTATTTTTCTGGAGTTTTATTGTTCTTTCATTTGGGGTAGGTTTCTTTGTCTCTTAATTTTGGCTGCCTCCCTATGTTTGTTTCTATGCATTAGGTAGAGCTGCTACATCTCCTGGGATTGGTAGAGTGGCCTTATGTAGTAGGTGTGCTGCAGGGCCCAGTGGCATAGCCTCTCCATTCACCTGAGCTGGATGCTCCAGGTGTGCCCCCTGTGTGGGCTGTGTATACCCTCCTGTTGTAGTTGAGTCTTCATTTCTATTGGCACCATTTGGCTTTGAGGACTGGCTTTGATCACCATGGAGGATACACTCTACAGGGGCTGGCTCCACAGAACAGGAATTACTTCAGCAGTACTCTGTTGCCTGCTGAGTCCATCCCTTAAGTGTGTTCTCATGGAGGAGGTTGGGTGGTGCTTTGATGTGGTCTGAAACTGTCCACCAGGTGCACTGGCTCTGGGACCTCCTGAGAGGTGCAAGCCAAGGTCAACCTGTGCCCTGCCCAGGGCCTCCTGGCATGAGCTACACAATGACCCGCAGATGGCTGCTACTTGTTCTGGGTTTGGAGGTGCCCAGGAGAGGCCAAGCTGCGAACCAAGGCCAGCTACCACTAGTGCTGGGCCTGAAACCACTTACAAGAGGTACATAGCAAGGGAAAGGCCAGATGTTGCTTGTTTGAGAGATTTTAGAAAAGTGTGAAACATGATCCAAGACAGGCCATTTGTATGGAAAAGCCACTGGAAATGGCTTGGGTTGGGTATGAAAGTTGGGTGGGGTGGGGTTTCAGGGAATCACCAGGGTAGGAAAAATGGTGACAAGTTGACAGAGACTCAAATATGGTACTTGCATGCTGGCTCAGTGGGAGTAGGGCTCAGAAAAGAAACAATGGCCTCTGCCAGCACTTCTGTCTGGGAGAAAGCAGCCCTCCAACTCTCACCTCCAGGCCAGATAACTCAGTCCCTCCCTGTACATCCCTAGTGCCCGGGCACTGGAACTTAGAAGAAGTCAGTCTGAGTAAGTCTGGGTGTGGGTCCTTTCAGGGGAATGCCTGGGACTCTGTCTCACTCAGCCATAATCCACGCTGGTTTTTACAGCCAGAAGTTAATGAGGACTTCTCTTTCTACCACTGGAATCCCGGGCTGGGAGGCCTGGGATGGAGTTGGGATTGCTTGTTCTCTAGGGGGTCCTCGGCAGCTGAAATATCTGTCCCGATTTTTATCTGCCTCACATGGGTGTGGGACCCATTCTGAGCCTCTGCCCCTCCTACCAGTTTTGATGTGGCTTCTTCTTTATATCCTTAGCAGTAGGACCTCTATTCAGCTTGATTTCAGGCAGTTCAGAATGATGGTTCTTCTATAGCTTAGTTGTAATTCTAATGTGGTTAAGGGAGGATGCGGTTACTGCATTTACCTATGCTCCCATCTAAACCAGAACTCCCACTTGTCTTCTTTATTACACATGTTTATAAATTATCCAATCAAGGCTATACATAGAAATTTTTTGTTGTTGTTGATCCTCACCCGAGGAAGGGAGGGGGAGAGAGAAAAACATTGATGTGAGAGAGACACATTGATTGGTTGCCTCCTGCATGCTCCCCAACTGGAATCGAACTCTCAATCCTTCAGTGAGTGGACTGGTGCTCTAACCCTTGAACTACACCAGCCAGGGCATATATAGAAATTTTTGACTAAGGAAAGGTTATTGGATTATCAGTGGATATAGTTATTTGTGGAATTTCTTATTAAAATGCTCAACATGTGAAGTGAGCCAAGGTTATTAAAAAAAGGTTTACATATACATTTGTTTCTTTTAAAACTATCTTTCTATAGGTTCTGTTCGAATCTATGATTTTGCTAGCAAAACTTTTTTGACTCATGTGAAATTCAAACAAGGAGGCACCGCCCTTGCTTGGGTACCTCGTCTGGTAAGTTTATTATAATGAACTTTTACTAGATTTTATTAATAAATATAGTATACAGTGCTACTTCTTGGAAATATGATATTTTTCAACTCTGGATTTCAGAGAAGAATAAACATTTTAAGTAAGTTTAACCACTTAGAATGTGATAGAAATCATATGTTGACCTTGCTATTGTTGTAATTTTGTTCCTGTTTTAATGAAAATCTATTTTTATGCTACCTGCAGATTAGTAATAGTTCCATGTTACAAAGTAATTACACAACAGAACTTTTTGTATATATCCTCTATCTGCCTGGCTCTGATTTCATTCATTTTATTTATATTTCCAGCATGCCTTACTAGGTGCTGGGCCTTGTTCTGGATTCTAGGACTATAGCAATGAACAAAGACAAAAATACTTGCCCTTATTGCACCTTACACTATAGTGGGAGACAAGAGGCAGAGACAGACAATAAACAAGTAAATTTGTGGTATGTTAGACAATGATAAGAGCTATAGAAGAAAATCAGGAAGAGATAGGGAGTTGTTCTAGTTATTTATTGCTGTGTAACAAACTGTCACAAAATGTAGTGGTATAAAGCAGCCATCATTTTATTTTGCTCACTTACTCTATAGATTGGGAATTCAGACAAGTGAGAGCAGGGATGGGTTATCGCTGCTTCATGGTTTTGGGGACCTCAGCTGGGAAGACTTGAATGGTTGGGTCCTGGAATTATCTAAAGGCTTCTGTATTACAAGTCTGGCACCTGAGATGAAGGCTGGGCTAAGCTGGGATGTCAGCAGGAGTGCTTACCTAATATCCCTTCCTATGGCTTGGTCTTCATCACAGTGTGGTGGCCTCAGGACAGTCACACACTTCTTACATAGAAGGTCAGGACTCCAAGATCTAGTGTCCCAACAGACAAGGCAGAAGCTGCTGGCCTTCCCAGCCTCAGAAGTCACACTATGCCACTTCTACCATACTCCATTGGGTGAAGCAGTCACAAGCTCCACCCAGATTAAAGAGGGAGGGATTTAAACCTCATCTCTCTATGGGAGGCATGTCAAAGAATTTGCAGCCACATTTTTAAAATGTCATGGGAGTATTTTGGGAATGTTTTATCCTTACTGTTTGGGTTGAAACAAAATGTTTCAGGCTTAAAGTAGTTGTGGAGATGGCTGGAGTAGAGGGGAATTTCATGATGGGATCAAGATCAGAAGGAGAATTTAGGCCAGGGGATAGAGGCAGAACAATGATTAGGCTAGAACAAGTAGAAACCACAAATATTTGGGTTACCAAACCTGGCTCACTCTTTATTCTAATCATTTTACACCCTTACTGAAGTCTTTAAAATACAGCCCTAGTAATTGAATCATTTATCCAGATGGTTGTGTGATGTCCATAGAATGTTTCCTGTTTTAGCCTTACATCCAAGTAATGATCATATGGGTATTATACTAGAATTAAAATGCCCCTTCTCCATACTCCCTTGCCTTCTGGGAAACTCCACATCATTTTTGACAACTCAGCTCAGGTCAAACATCATCTCCACTGCATAGCCCTTTGTGACCCCACCTTCAGATACAGCTAAGTGTTCCCTCCTCTGTCATTTTTTTGTTTGTTTATTAAGGGTTGTGTATATACTTCTGTTACAACACTTAGTACAACATACTAAGATGATTTGCTTTATTATATATCCTTTCCACAAGGCTGTTTGTTCTTTTTTGTTGTTGTTAATCCTTACCTGAGGATATCTTTTTCCATTGATTTTTAGAAAGAGAGGAAGGGAGCAATGGAGAGGGAGAGGGAGAGATAGATGATAGATAGATAGATAGATAGATAGATAGATAGATAGATATAGAGTCATTGATGTGAGAGAGACCTGCATGCTCCCTGACTGGCTGGAGGTCAAACCTGCAAACCAGGTATGTGCCCTTGACCAAGAATTGAACCCATGACCCTTCGGTGCATGGGCCAACACTCTAACCACTGAGGGACACTGACCAGGGCAAGACTGTTTGTTCTTCATGGTGACAATCATACCTACTCTTTGTACCTCCAGGGCCTCTACAGTTACTGGTACATTTGGAAATTTAGTAAATGTTTGTTGAATTAACAACATTCCATTGGGGTTGAATGGAGTACAGTTTTCTTATTCCCAATATTTTCCTAATTGCTTGGCCTCAGGCATGATCACTGTGCTCTAAAGCAGCTATCGCCACCCGGTGGTCTGCAGACCACTGGTGGTCCGTGAGGTCTGAAAGGTTGGCAACCGCTGCTCTAAAGAATACCAGGGCTGCCTGATTGGTGTGGCTCATGGTTGAGAGTTGACTTATGAACCCGGAGGTCACAGTTTGATTCCCAGTCAGGGCACATGCCCAGGTTGCAGGCTCGATTCCCAGTGTGGGGTGAGCAGGAGGCAGCCAATCAATGATTCCCTCTCATTATTTATGTTTCTATTTCTATCTCCCTTTCCCTCTCTGAAATCAATTAAAAATATACTTTTTAAAGAGAGAATACCAGGGCTATTGCCCTTCTCCCGAATGCCTTTAAGACAACAGATTTAGCATTTTCAGGCATTGCTGGATTTATATTCCCAACCCAGACTTCTCCTCTAAACTACAGACTATATGTCATCTCTACTTTGATATCTCCAGGGGACTTCAAACTCAACATGGCCAAGACTAAATTAATGTCTTTCTGCTTGCCCCAAGCTATCCTCCCTCCAAAACAACAGCAGCAACAAACCACACACACACCTGGCTCCTTCCAGTGTTTCCTGACTCAGTATATATATCTTAGTTGTCATTGACAGCTTCCTCTGCCTCATTCCCCATGTCCATTCATTACCAATAGGGCCATTATGCTTCTTACTAAAATGTGTCTATATCCCTCTTCTCCACTACCTAACCTCAGACCAAGTTACCACAGTCACCGTTCTAGAGTATGGCAGCCATCTCTTCAAAGGACTCCCAAAGGTCACCCTGCATTCCATCAGGCCATCTCAGATCTACCTTACACACAGCAGCAAGGATGACATTTCTAAAATAGCAAATCTGATCATGTCACTTCCCACCCCCAGCCCACCACTAAAAACCTTTTGATGACTTCCTGCTATTCTTGGGATGAAGACTGCCTACTGTGACGTGGTGCCTGCTTATTTCCCTTGCTAGTCTCTCGTGGATGCACCGCTCCCTTACTCAGTCTGCTCTAGTCAAATTATAACTTTTTTCCTGAGTTCCATTCTTTACTGACACATGGCATTTGCACAAGCTACAGCCTCTCCCACAAGTGCTTCTGCCATCTTCCTGTTCATTAATCCCTGGGCCTTTTTTCTGATCTCAGCTCCACTATCTCTTCCTTCAGAAAGTCCTCAGTCTAGGTCAGCTTTCTTTGTTATATGCTCTCAGAGAATATGTTTCTTTCCTTCAGCACTTATTTCAGTCCTTAATTCCTCACTCATTTGTGTGATTGATTAATTAATGTCTCTCTTCCCCACTAGATCATACATTCTGTGAAAGCAGGGACTGAGACTGCTTATGCTCATTCTTAGGTTGCTGGTGGTAGCTGCCTGACATGTAGTTGACAGACACTCCTCCAACATTTGCTCATGAGTGGTTGAATTGCCATTGTTTACCCATCTCATAGTCATCCTAGAATAGATGGTGGTTACCAAAAAGTGGTAGAAGGAATTACCAATGGACAGCCATTGTTAAATGATTTAAGTCTACTAGTAAGTAAAATACAGATGTAACATAGTATAACTTTCCTAATCAACTAATTTCAGATTTCTTGCATTTAACTTTTGTCTAAGGTAAGCTTCACCGGAGCACAGATTATTATAGGATTTGAAGATGGGGTTGTTCGAGTTCTTGAACTGTATGATCCAAAAGGGCTCACAATTTTTGCAGGACGGAGAAAATATTCAGATGCAGATCTTCATTTGAAACATGTCTTCAAACCCCATACTGCTCAGGTTACTGCTTTAGCTTTTGAACGTGATGGAGAAATTCTAGCCACAGGGGTGAGTAGTAGATTTTGTTTTCGATTGATCTTTGATGGTTAACCTTGCCTTATTAATCTTTCTACTTAATGATGCCTTATTTGGTGATGCTCATTTCTGAGAACATATCCATATTTTGCTTTCTTTGTATTCATATTCTTTCAGCATGGTCTGTGCATGACATTTTAAAATATTCTTACAATTTGAGTTCTAATGTTTATTTTAAAGTAATAGAAAATTTCAGCTAGGAGTCATGCAAGATGTTTTAACTATAATCAATATTTTATAGCATAGGCATATTCTCATAATAGAAGAGAAAAATGAAGAGAATGACTATGTAAATACTTTGTGCATTAATAGGTGAGCATTGGCATTGGGGAACATTTTTTCTGAATTAATCTTATCTACAGGTATGGTGATTGTTTTTTCAGAACTGAATACTGGAATACATGATTTTTCAAGTGTTTTCATGGGGAAAATGAAGTAAATATTTGAAATAAGAATTTTTCCAGAACAATCTGGGATACATGATCATTGTGGGTATAAGTGTGCATGTAGGAATCAGTGTACAGTGGATATATAATAGCTAATAAATGCTGTTTTGAACTCTATGGAATGGATTTTATAATTATATATATTTGGCTGATATTTCTTATTTTTCTTAGAGTAAAGATAAAACTGTGTTCTTCTTTGAAGTGGAAAAGGATTATAAACCAATTGGTTATATTAATACTCCTGGACCTATTTGCCAGTTAGTATGGTCTCCGGTCTCTCATGTAAGTAATTGTTATTTGTCTTTATGCTTAAATTTTAATTACTACACAATGAAGTGGTCTGATAGAGAATAGCAGGTGCAATTATTAGTCCAATACCTGGCTTCTGCATAGAGGGACCAGGATGCTGCTCAGCTTGGCTATTAGTATATCCTCAGGAGTGTCACGTTCTCCCCACTGCCTCCTCTTCCTTCCACAACTCTAATTAGTTGGCCACAGTCCCCTCTGAAAACATTGTGTTATATCCAGTTTGCTTTAATAGTGGTGCCTTATCTTGATAACACAATATGTCAGAACTAGAGGCCCAGTGCACGGATTCGTGCACCAGTGCGGTCCCTCAGCCTGGCCTGTGGGGATTGGGCTGAAACTGGCTTTCTGACATCCCCCGAGGGGTCCTGGATTGTGAGAGGGCACAGGCCAGACCAAGGGACTCCACCGGTGCATAATCGGGGCCAGGGAGGGACCACTGGAGGGCTCCAGGGCATGTCCGGCCCATCTCACCCAGTCCCGATTGGCTGGACCACAGTGTCTGCCCCCTGGTGGTCAGTGCATGTCATAGTGACTGGTCAAACAGTTGAATGATTAGCATATTAGGCTTTAATTATTTAAGACTAGAGGCCTGGTGCACAAAATTCATGCCTAGGGGGAAGGGGGTCCCCTCAGCGCAGTCTGCACCCTCTCCAATCCGGGACCCCTTGGAGGATGTACGACTGCCATTTTAGGCTCGATCCTGGGGATCGGGCCTAAAACGGCAGTCGGACATCCCTCTCACAATCTGGGACCACTGGCTCCTAACTGCTTGCCTGCCTGCCTGATCGCCCCTAACTGCCCCCCCCCTTGCCAGCCTGATCACCCCTAACCACCTCTACCTGCTGGCCTGATTGCCCCTAACTATTCCACCCCCCCCCCCACCAAATTCCCCCCTCTGCTGACCTGGTTGCCCCTCACTGCCCCCCTCTACCAACCTGGTTGCCCCTAACTGCCCCCCTTCTCTGGCCTGGTCACTCCCAACTGCCCCCCACTGCTGTTCAGTCGTTTGGTCACCCCTCACTAACCCCCCTGCTGGCCTGGTCACCCCACGCAGCCTGCTGTTCGGTTGTTTGGTTGTCCCTCAGTAACCACCCTGTCAGCCTGGTTGCCCCATGCAGCCTGCTGTTCAGTCGTTACTGTGAGGGCATCCTGGACAATTTGCATATTACCCTTTTATTAGTATAGATATGTTGACTTGGGTCTGTCAGTCATTCTGATGTTCACAAGTTCTGTTCTAAGGTCTTTACTTCTCTTCTGCTCCCATCCCACGTCCATTTTCACTTTTAATCTTCCATTCTCTCTTTCTTAATGACAACTAGTGATTTAGTATTGATTACTAATCTTGTGTAATGCCTATAATTTCCCTAAGTTTGCGCATAGGATAATTCAGCCATCTAAATATCTAAATGTCTAAACCGGGTGCTGTACTAGGTTCCAGGATAATAATAACACTGATGATCTGCATCGAAGTGATGTCAGGATTACTGGGTTAACATTTATAATCTGTTTTAAGATCTTCTAAAGAAAAGGGATAGAAAAATGTAGTAATATCAAGAAAAGTGTCTTAAAATTAACAATGCTAATTTTTTTAAAAATGCATTTATTTATTTTTCAGTTACAGTTGACATACAATATTATATTAGTTTCAGGTATACAACACATTGATTAGACATTTATAAAACTCACTAAATGATCACACTGATAAATCTAGTATCCATCTGACACCATACATAGTTATTAAAATATTATTGACTACTAGAGGCCCGGTGCACGAAATTCATGCCCGGTAGGGGGGAGGGGGTCCCCTCAGCCCAGCCTGCACCCTTTCCAATATGGGACCACTGGCTCTAGACCAGCAGTTGGACATCCCTCTCACAATCCTGGACTGCTGGCTCCTAATCACTCACCTGCCTGCCTGCCTAGTCGCCCCTAACTGCCTCCCCCCCTGCTGGCCTGATTGCTCACTGCCTCTGCATGCCAGCCTGATCACCCCTAACTGCCCCCCCCTGCTGACCTGGTCGCCCCCAACTGCCCCCACCCCTTCCAGCCTGGTCACCGCTCATGGCCCCCACACTGGCCTGGTTGCCCATGCAGCCTGCTGTTCAGTTGTTTGGTTGTCCCTCACTAACCCCCCTGCTGGCCTGGTTGCCCCATGCAGCCTGCTTGTTCAGTCGTTTGGTCATCCCTTGGGCCAGCCCTGGGCAGCTGGGGGTCTGAGGGGACTGGGGGACTCCAGAGGCAGGTGCATGGAGCGGCCAGACCTGCCTGGGTGCAGGCCTGGTCGTGCCGCGCGCCTGTCACCCTGGTGGGTCTGAGGGGACTGGGTGCCACCATCTTGTGGCTGTGGGCACTACCATTTTTTAGGGCATGGCAGTCAATTAGCATATTCTCTCCTTATTGGCTGTGGGCACCGTCATCTTTGTGAGGGTGTGATGGTCAATTAGCATATTTCCTCTTTATTAGATAGGATAAAAATCCCTATGCTATACTTTATATTCCTATGACTATTCTATAATACTAATTTATACTTCTTAATCCTTTTACCCCAATCCCCTCCCCTCTGGCAACCCTTAAAATGTTCTTTGTATCTATGAGACTGTATCTGTTCTGGTTATTTTTTAAATTCCACATATAAGTGAAATCATATGGCATTTGTCTTCCTCTGTCTGACTTATTTCTTTAAAAAAATATTTTTATTGATTTCAGAGAGGAAGGGAGAGTTAGTTAGAAACATCAATGATGAGAGAGAATCATTGATCGGCTACCTCCTACATACCCCCTACTGGGGTTTGGGCCCGCAACCAGGCAAGTGCCCTCACCAGGAATTGAACCATGACCTCCTGGTTCATAGTTCAATGCTCAATCACTGAGCAACACTAGCCGGGCTATCTGACTTATTTCACTCAGCACAATACCCTCTAGTTTCATCCATGTTGTTGCAGATGGCAAGATTTCATTCTTTTTTATGGCTGAGTTGTATTCCATTGTATATATGCACCAATTCTTCTTTATCAAGTCATCAGTTGTTGGACATTTAGGTTGTTTCCATATCTTGGCTATTGTAAATGATGCTACAATGAACATATTGATGTAAATGACATGTTTAATCTTTCTTTTTTAGCCTGAAAGTACTTTACTGATTTTCTGTGAGAATGGCTATGTCCTTGAAACTCCATTTCCAACCATAAAGGCGGACGTGGAGGATCACGATATAGTTACCTATGAAATCAAAGACATGTGCATAAAATGTTTCCATTTCTCAAGTGTCAAATCTAAGATTCTGGTATGAGATAGCCTTGAAGCATTATCTTTTAATATTTTGTTTCTTAGAATATAAAATATTCTGTGTTAAGTGCTGGGAAAATACAAAGAGGAATAAGACATAGACCCTGTATTTGAAGGCAGTAGTGAATAGATATTAAAATCACAGCACAAAGAAAAGAGTTTTAGGGGCATGCAGAGAAAAGAATATATGATTCTGATGGAAGCATGAAAGGAGGTCAAGGATGACGGTGTAGAGGTGACATTCAGTCTTTAAAGACTGAGAAGAATTTTGAAAGGTTGAAAATGAGGAGGAAGGCAATAAAAGTTGGGAGAACATCCTGGGGGGAAGGCAGACTTATTTTGGTGTTTGGGGGAAATGAAGAATGGACTGGTAAAACAGAGGGAGGCAGTTTGTGGTGGGATGTGGCAAATCTGTGACCAATACATGGGACTCTTTAAATACTAGCCAAGATTTTTCCATTTATTTCTTAGATTATTGGAATCCACTAGAGTTTTTGAGGAGGGGATTGATGCAATGAGAGTATGTAAATTAGAGAGATAATTCTGAGAGGCAAACAGAATAAAGAGGTTAAAAAATGAGAGTTAGGAATGCCAATTTTAGGGGCTTTTTGCAATAATCAGTTGATAGTGCTGAGGGCCAAAGTCACAGTTTACTAAAAACAGAAACAACTTCCCTCATAGACTGTTTCAGTGTTATTGGAAAAGGGGCCTGGCCAGTAGTGGGTCTGCCTGGAGCAAGCATGTCCAACTCATGGCCCGCGGGCTGCATGCAGCCCACAATGAATATTTCTGCGGCCCAGCCAATGTAACAGTATGTAAGAAACATTTTAATAAGAATTTCGTAACTTAATTTTTACAATACCCTGTTACACATAATTACTAATAACGAACTACAATGTTCGCTAATGACTGATTACTGTAATCGTGTTGCATTCATTTTGCTTACGCGCCTTACGCACAGGTGCACCATTTCTCTCCACCAATACTAGCAGCGAATATTTTAGCAGCCATCGCCATGTCATTAGTCTTGTACTGACTTGTTTGGTGTGCGCAACAGGAAGTATTTCACTTTTGGAGAACCAGAAAAATAGGTTTATTTGCGTTACACTTATTAATTTGTGCAGTTATTAAGTGTCTGGTAAGTTAATGTTCAAGAAAAAAATATTAATTTTTATTAAAATGTTCTATGATTTTATGTTAACAACTACTCATTGATTTCAGCCCTTTGTATTCAGCATGTCTCTATCGAGATAAACCTACGTTTCTATGAAATTTTTTGCGGCCCACATAAACTTAAACCTTGCTTATTTGGCCCGTGTTAGCCTTTGAGTTTGACATGCTTGGCCTATAGCCTCCGATAGTGTGTGGGTTCTTGACTTCATGTAGGAAAAATTTTACAACAGGAGTGCAGGTGAATTCTAGAGGATGTTTATTAAAGCTGGGGACAGCGAACAAGGAAGGGCTGAGGAAATGAGCCTAGGCTGGTCTGCTTTGGCTCACTAAGAAGTTGGAAAAGGGGTTCTTGGGGATAGGTTCAGGGGTTTGCCCTGGACTGTCGCTGCCCATTGCTACCCTGTGGTCCCTCAGACTTTAGGAGATGTATGCCTGTGTGGGAAGAAGAGGGAGAGTGGGGAGGAAAAGGCATGGGCATGCTCCTGGGAAAGAGAGCTCACTGGGACCTTGGCTCTGAGGGCTTTTAAAAAGGCTGGGTGTTAGGAGAGGTCCTAAGGGAGGATATCAGCAGAATATTCATTAGTTTTATGCTGGTGTGCCAAAATGAGATTTATTCCCTTAACTTCATATGTCCTTGGGTGTGGTTGGCTAATAGCACTGATTGGATTTCTGCTATCTATCTCCTTAAGTAGGGTGATTTAAGCTATTTACCCTCTTGTTGGGGAGGAGAGTGCAGACCATTTACTCTTAAGTGTCCTTGGTTAAGGAAGAATGGCTGCAAACTGCTGTTTAACTATCTGTCTCAGTTTCCCTATTCTTCTTGCTAATGAATTTTCCTAGCTTCTTAACTATACTATATCAAGTCCACCTAATTGTTGGTCTGCCAGGGTTAGACTCTGAGATAAATTGTATTTAGCTTCTTTATTAGGGAAAAATAAAAACCCCAATGAAATAATTTCTATAAAGCCAGGATCAGTTGGGGGGGGGGGAGGGCTAATATAGAAATAAAGTTATTCCAAAGATTTGAAAATTTTAATGATAAAAATATATCCCCAAATTGATATATATTGAGTTTCTCTAGGACGTCTTCCTTCTACTTTCTTTGTCATCCCCAATAGTGTAAATGAATGAATGATTGTAATTGTTTTCACATCTCCTTAATGTCTCTTTTGCAAAAGAGATTAATAGAAGTTGAAAAGAGAAGGAAACAAAAGGAGTTGAAAGAGAAGGAAAAGGAAGAGAGGAGGAGACGGCTAGCAGCAGAGATGGGAGAAGATGTGGAGGAGGATAAGGAAGAAGAGGAAGAGGATGAGGAGGTGGAGGAGGAAGAGGAGCCATTACCTGAAATCTTTATTCCATCAACCCCCTGTCGCATCCTCTGTGGGTTTTACTCTGGACCAGGGAAGTTCTGGGTTTCTTTGGTGAGTAATAATGTAATAAATATGGTTGTTTTGTCATCCCTACACCAACATATTTGATAGTCATTATTTTCAGTACATGTTTACTTTTCACTCTTATGGTAAGACTTCATTTATTAGTTACTATTAAAGATGTGGATTTTAAAGAATGAATGTGAGTTACCGTTGTTTTTATATCATCTTAATATATCTCTTATATGTCTACTTGTTATATCTGTTATCTATGATAACCATTCATATTCTAAGAGGTCAAGGGGAAAAAAATCAGAGATAGAAGAGGCAAAGGTCTAAGGTGTTTTCCTGCTGAGTCTGTTGTTTATACATTTTGAAAATAATTAGCATTTTGAAAATAATGGTAGTGCTATCCAGTAAACGTTTGCTTACATTTTGTTATCTACAACTATGTTGTATGGAAGTCTGGGAAGATGACTATTTTTGGATATGTACATTGCCACCCTGAACAAAATTGGAACTTAGCTAATAAAGAAGAATAGAAAATGAATATTGGGGAGATTATTGATGGCTACTTTTGTGTAGGGTTCAGGAGTAAGGGGATAAATAAGACATGGTTTTCCTGCCATCAGGAAATTTCCTCATAGTCATGTGGAGGAGAGGCATAGAAACAACTGTAATGTAATAAAGTTCTACTGTCCTTGAAACATGCATTAAAAATTATAATTTAACAAACATAGCTAGTGTTTACTCTTAGGATTGCCAGATAAGTATCACATGGGACATACTTACACTAAAAAAACGTATTGTTATTTATCTGAAATTCAAATTTAACTGGGCATTCTGTATTTGCCCCCCCCCCCAAGTTTTTTTGAAATATAATTGGAATATAGCACTGTATAAGTTGAAGGTGTACAGCATAATGCTTTTATTCATATATATGTGAAATGATTACCATAGTAAGCTAACATCCATCCTGTATTTTTATTTGCTATATATGGAAACTTACGTATCCTGTACCAGGCAATATTCTCAGTGATCTACCCAACCAACCCATAAAAGAATTGTTCTTATTTACATTGCACATAAACCGAGGCATAGAGAGGTTACGTAGCTCATCCAAAGTCACATATGAGAGGTGGAACCTGGATCTGGACCCAGACAATCTGGCTCTAGACCTAACCATTAAACTACACCTACATGTAAGGTTGTTATAGCTCACCAAGGCTGTGACACTAATCCTACTTGATCCACCTATTTGCCAACTCTGTGCCTACATGTAAGCAGATGCTGTGGAAAACCAGACTCATTTTGGAGTCATGACTATAGTTCTCAAATTCGTACTCCCACTGCAAGCTGATTCTACTGTCCAGCCAAGTTTACTTCCCCACTTTACAAATTACTGTTTTATTTATTTCTTCTCTCCTCAAACATTTTGCACCTTCTCTCACTTTCCGTTGGTAACTTCATCTCACATTTCACTGAGAGAATAAGCAATCCAATGCAATTTTCCTATCTTGTTTCAATCAGATCTAATGCTATACAGGGATCTGTACAAGTTTTGTCTGCTTTGCCTATTGTTACAAATCTTGAATGGTCCCCTGGACCTTCCCAAGGACACTGCTCTAGATGTCTCTTGATCCCATCCCCTCTCATTTTCTCAAAGATGTTGCATCTGAAGTAAGCCACCTTGTCTTCTGTATCATCAACTTCTCTCTAGTTACTCAATTCTTATCAGCACATAAACATGCTCTAGAACTTATCTTAAAATGTTCCCTTAATCTCTCTTTCCTTCCCCTCCACTGCTGCTTTATATGAAACCTTCTTGAAATAGTCATCTGTAATAGCTGACTTCTTTTCTTCACCTTCTATTTGCTCTTCAGCCCATTCTAGTTGAGTTTCTAGTTCCACCACTTCACTTCAAAGATTTCCATATTGCCTAGTTCAGTGGTGACTTCTTTATCCATTTGACCTTTCAGAAACATTTGATAGAGCTGAGCCTCCATCCTTCTTTTTTAAAAAATAGTTTTTTATTTTTCAATCAGTGTTCGTGTATAATATTGTATTAGTTTCAGGTGTATAACCCTGGCTAAACATTTATATAACTTATGAAGTGATCACCTTGTTAAATCTAGTACCCACCTGGCACCATAAATAGTTATTATAATACTAGAGGCCCGGTGAACGAATTTTTGCACTGGTGGGGTCCAGCTGGCCCACCCTGATGGGGGCTGATCAGGGGTGGGGCCAGCCGGGGAGAGGGGCTGTGGTCATTCCAGTCGTTCTGCTGTTTGGTTGCTAGGCTTTTATTATATAGGATTATTGACTATATTTCCAATGCTATACTTAATATCCCTGTGACTCTTTTGTAACTACCAATTTGTGCTTAATTCCTTTATCTTTTCACCCAACCCCACCAACACCCCTCCCATCTATGGGTGCAATGTTCTCTGTATCTCTGAATCTGTTTCTGGTTTGCTTGTTTATTTTGTTGTTGTTTTTTTAGATTCCATATATAAGTGAAACAATATAGCATTTGTCTTTCTCTGATGTATTTCACTCAGCACAATACTTTCTAGGTTCATACATGGTGTTGCAAATGGCAAGATTTCATTCTTCTTTGTGGCTGAATCGTATTTCATTGTATATATGCATCACTTCTTCCTTATTCATTCATCTGTTGATGGACACTTAGGTTGTTTCCATATCTTGGCTATTGTAAATAATGCTACAATGAATATAGGGATGCATATGTTTTTTCAATTTAGTGTTTTGAATTTCTTCAGATAAATACCCAATAGTGGAATTGCTGGGTCCTTCATTGCCTTTTGATATAGTCTTTGTTTTAAAGTCTGTTTTGTCTGGTATAACTATAAATATCCCAGTTTTTTGTTGTTTCCATTTTCATGAAATATCTTTTTCCATTCCTTTCCTTTCAGTCTGTGTGTGTCTTTCTAAAGTGAGTCCCTCATGGATAGCATATATAAGGGTCTTGTTTTGTTATCCACTTAACCACTATATGTCTTTTGGTTGGAGCATTTAATCCATTTGTATTTAAAGTAATTTTTGATGGATATGTATTTATTGACATTTTATTTATATTGTTGAAGAGTTTTTTGGGTAAAATAGGAATTTTGGGGGGTGAAATAGGCAGGTTTAGGAAATTTTAAAAATTAAGGGGTCCTTGGAAAAAACACAGAGCTACAGATTTGCAAAAGGGTGCATTTCCACAAGACAAGGGAGCTGGGAGCAGCAGAAGTTACATTTCCATAAGACAAGGGAGTAGCAGAAGTTACATTTTCATAAGATAAGGGAGCTGAGAGTAGCAAAAGGTACACATTTACAGAATAAAGAGAAGGAGGAAGAAAGCCCAGAGGGAATAGAAGAACAATGAGGTAGGAGAGCCTCATGTGTCCCATGTGAGATTTGACCTTTGAGCTCAGGAGTTGCTATAGTGACCAAATCAGAAGGGAATAGTGACCAATCAGAGGTGATATCAAGGCACAAAGATCTGCAGCCTTTATAAACCATAGGGAAAAGGGACTCAGTGGCACTCTTTCCCCCTCCCTACATGGGAGTCTGTGCTGTGAGATTCTTTCCCCTCCCCACGTGGGAGTCTGTACTTGTTCTTCAATAAATTTCCACCTTCACTATACCATCTTCTGTCTGTGGTTTCATTCTTAGACTCCGATGGACAAAGAGCCCGGGAAAAGCCATCCTGCCCAGGGAACAACGCACGTTCCAGTCCAAAATTCCCGTATCATTGTTGACCTTTTTCTTCTTCTTCTAGAAGACCCTTGAACACTTCATGTAATACTGGTTTGGTGATGGTGAAGTCCTTGGCTTTTTCTTATTTGAGAAGCTTTTTATCTGTCCTTTAATTCTAGATGATAGCTTTGCTGGTTAATCTTGGTGTTTGTTCTTGCTTTTTATCACTTTGAATATTTCTTGCCAACCCTTCCTGGCCTGCAAAGTTTCTGTTGAGAAATCAGCTGACATTCTTATGGGGGCTTCCTTGTAGGTAACTTAACTGTTTTCCTCTTGCTGCTTTTAAGATTCTCTCTTTGTCTTTAACCTTTGGCATTTTAATTACGATGTGTCTTGGTGTGGGCCTCTTTGGGTTCATTTTGTTTTGAATTATCTGTGCTTTCTGGACTTGTATGTCTGTTTCCTTTACCAGGTTAGGAAAATTTCCTGTCATTATTTTTTCAAATAAGTTCTGAATTCTGTGTTCTCTCATCTTTTTGGCACCCCCATGATATGAACGTTGGTATGCTTGAAGTTGTCCCAGAGGTTTCTTAAACTATCCCTACTTAAAAACGTTTTTAGGGGTGGGGGTGTTTTCTGCTTCCTTATCTTTCAAATCTGATTAGATTTTCTGCTTTATCTACTGTACTGTTGATTACCTGTAATGTATTCTTCATTTTAGTTACTGTATTTTTCATTTCCGACTGGTTCTTTTTTATGTTTTCTCCCTTGGTTTTTTATGTTTTCTATCTCTTTGTTGAAGTTCTCACTAAATTCACCAATTCTTCCCCTAAGTTCATTGAGCATCCTTATAACCAGTGTTTTGAACTCTGTATCTGGTAAATTGCTTGCTTCCATTTTATTTAATTAGGCTGCATTTTTCTGGAGTTTGTTCTGTTCTTTCATTTAGGACATGTTTCTTTGTCTCTTAATTTTGGCTGCCTCCCTGTGTTTGTTTCTATGTATTAGGTAGAGCTGCTATACCTCCCAGGCTTGATAGAGTGGCCTTATGTAGTAGGTGTCCTATGGGGCCCAGTGGTACAGTCTCCCGGGTTATCTGAACTGGGTATATCAGATGTGCTCCCCGTGTGAGCTGTGTGTACTTCCTGTTGTGATGAGCCTTAATTGCTGTTGGCACATCAATGGGAGGGATTTATCCCATCCTTTTTAAAAACTTTATTTTCCTGGCTTCAAAGATACCACATCCTCTTGGCCACTTCTTTATAGCCTCTTCTACTGGCTTCTCATTTGCTGGACAAGGTTTGGAATTTGAAATATTCTAGAATGTGGTCTTGGGCCCATTCTTTCTTGCTAGGTGACTTCATCTGGTCCTGTGGCTTTAAATATCAATTATATGCCAATGAATCTTAAATTTTTGTCTCTATTATTAATCTCTCCTCTCATATTCAAATTTGTGTATCTATCCAATGTGATATCTCTCCTTGGCACCTCAAAATGAACATATTTAAAATATAACTTTTAAACCACATGTAAACTTGCTCCATTTCTAACTCAGTAATCCATCCAGTTACTAAAATATAACTCAGAGTTGTTAATGATTTTTTCTTTTTCCTTTGCCTTTGATACCCTTATATTCAAAGTATGTCTCTTAAAAGCAGCATATAGTTAGGCTTCTTTTTTTTTTTTAAAAAAAAAAATCCTGTAGGTTGATTTTTGTCTTTATTTTAATAGAGTACTATGTCCAATAATATTTAAGGTAATAACTAATGTATTTTAGATTAAATCTACCATCTTACTATTTCTATTTATCACACCAATTCTATGTTCCTCTTTCACCTTCTATTGGATGATTAAAGCACTTTCCCCATTTTTCTCCTCTATTAGGTTATTAGTTATATATTCTTATATTATTCTTTTGGAGGTGATCCTTAAGATCATAATATGCATCCTTAACCTAATATAATTTGATATAAGTGTATTCTCTTACTAGTCCTAGAGAAAAAAGATCTTAGAATACTTAATTCATTTATATTTTCTCATTGTCTCCAAAAGGCGTTTTATTATTATTTTATTTTCTTAGTATCATTTTGGTTTATTCTTTTTCTTGCCATTCATTTCTTTCTATATCTTTGTGATTACATCTTATACCTGAAAAATTGCCTTTGATATTTTCTTTAGTGTGGAGTGTGCGGGTGGCAAATTCTCTGGGATTTGTCATGGCATATAAGATTGTTATTAAATATTGCTTATTCAAGATAATCTACACTAATAAAAGAGAAACGTGCAAATTGACCAACCCTCTGCTACACTCACCAGCCAATCAGGAACGAGTATGCAAATTAACCCATCAAAGATGGCGGCATCCACGGAGCTGGAGTGAGCAGGAGGCTTCAGTTGCCCCCAGTGATGGAGGAAGCCAAGCTTCCCACCCTCCCTGGCCTCCGCTCAAGGAGTGGCTAAAAGAACACACACACAAAAAAAAACAACACAAAAAAAGGAGGGGCTGGGAGCCCTGGCCTCCGCTAACGAGTGGCTGGGGGTCTGGGTCACTTGGGGGTGTGGTCAGCCTGAAAATGTCCTTCAACCCCTTACCCAGGCTGGCCAGGCACCCCAGTGGGGACCTTCACCCTGAAGGGGTGTGGCCAGCCTGAAAATGGCCCTCAGCCCCTCATCCAGGCTGGCCATCCCCATGGGGTGAGGGTCCCTGCTGGGGGGCATGGCCAGCCTGCAAACAGCCATCAGCCCCACACCCAGGCTGGCCAGGCACCCCAGTGGGAACCTCCACCCTGAAGGGAGTATGGCCAGCCTGAAAACAGCTCTCAGCCCCTCACCTAGGCTGGCCAGGCACCCCAGTGGGACCCTCCCACCCTGAAGGGATGTGGCCAGCCTGAAAACGGCCCTCAGCCCCTCACCCAGGCTGGCTGCATCCCCCATGGAGTAAGAGTCCCCGCTGGGGGGCATGGCCAGCCTGCAAACAGCCATCAGCCCCTCACCCAGGCTGGCCAGGCACCCCAGTGGGAACCCCTACCCTGAAGGGGGTGTGGCCAGCTTGAAAACAGCCCTCAGCCCCTCACCAAGGCTGGCCACACACCCCCAGTGGGGACCCTCACCCCATGGGGGCGTGGCCAGCCTGCAAACCACCACAGGCCCCTCGCCCAGGCTGCCCCACGCCCCAAGGGAACCTCCACCCTGATTCGGGACACCCTTCAGGGCAAAACAGTCGGCCCCCACCCATGCACCAGGCCTCTATTTATACTAATAAAAGGATAATATGCTAATTAGACTGGGAGACCTTCCAGATGTTCTTCTGGACAAAGCCACAGTGGTGGGGCCAAGGAAGAGGCAGTTAGAGGACAAGAGGGGACGGCAGTTGTGAGTGATCAGGCCAATGGGGGGGGGGCAGTTGGGGGTGAGCAGGCTGTCAGGCAGAGTGGTTAGGGGCAATCAGGCAGGCAGGCAGGCAGGTGAGCTGTTAGGAGCCAGCAGTCCTGGATTTCGAGAGGTATGTCCAACTGCTGGTTTAGGCCTGATCCCTGTAAACTGGCAGTAGGACATCCTTCGAGGGGTCCCAGATTGGAGAGGGTGCAGGCCAGGCTGAGGGACCCCCGCCCCCCCCCCCCGCCCCCACCACCGTGCACTAGGCCACTAGTACTTCAAATAAAATGGAATTCAGGCCGAAACCGGTTTGGCTCAGTGGATAGAGCATCGACCTGTGGACTGAAGGTCCCAGGTTCGATTTCGGTCAAGGGCATGTACCTTGGTTGCGGGCACATCCCCAGTGTGGGGTGTGCAGGAGGCAGCTGATCGATGTTTCTCTCTCATCGATGTTTCTAACTCTCTATCCCTCTCTCTTCCTCTCTGTAAAAATATCAATAAAATATATTTAAAAAAATGGAATTCAGTACGTAATCAGAAGTGAGAATAGTCTTCTATTGACTTTTAAGTGGAAACAAATCATCGTAAGGTATATTATGATTGCATAGGTGCATATAAATGGATAATGGAGATGCTTTATAAAACCTATCTATAATCATAAAAATCACATAGATGTTTTAAGACATCTATTTTGCCCAGCTGGTGGGGCTCAGTGATTGAGCATTGACCTATGAACCAGGAGGTTATGGTTCAATTCCTGGTCAGGGCACATTCCTGGGTTGTAGGCTTGATCCCCAATGGGAGGTGTGCAAGAGGCAGCCAATCAATGATTCTCTCTCATCATTGATGTTCCTCTCTCTTTCTCCCTCTCCCCACCTCTCTGAAATAAATAAAAATATATTAAGGAAAATAAGACATCTATTTTATGCTTTAAAATTAAAATCATAAAAACTTCTCATATGGTTATATGTGTCATATATTCAAGTACCATTTTCTATGTTATTTATCCCTTTTCCAGGGCGGCTATGATTCTGGTTTTCTATAT
The DNA here is from genome assembly GCF_963455305.1 of Plecotus auritus. Classification (NCBI taxonomy): domain Eukaryota; kingdom Metazoa; phylum Chordata; class Mammalia; order Chiroptera; family Vespertilionidae; genus Plecotus; species Plecotus auritus. The sequence goes on along the minus strand of NC_137771.1, from coordinate 160,780,457 downwards.
CATTGTGAGCTCCCCCCATATGACAAAAGCAGTGATATCACAAAAAAGAAAGATGAACCTTTCGATTTCCGTTTTCTTGAGGGTACAGAAGATAATCCCATCCATACCATCACTTTCAGGTGAAGAGAATTTCAGAAATCTTAAAACAAACAAACAAAAAAAAAAACCAATAACCCACTGGTGTCTGTGTTTTTGTCCATTGTGAATATTGTTAGTTTTCAAAGATCTGTCTAAATGGAGGGCAAACCAGCTGGCCCTCACCCATGCACTAAAACAATCTATATATATAAAGAGGTAATATGCTAATTGGTCCTAACGATATCCCAGTCATGACCAGTCAACAGGCTGCGCATGCACAGGACCTGGTGGGCAGGGATGGGGGTGGGGACTTCCGCCCCCAGCGGAGGCACACGCAGGCCTGTCCAGCGCTAATGTCACGCTGCCTCGGAGGTGGAGGCCACTCCCGATGGAGGCAAGTGCAGGCAGGAGCTGGTGGGCGAGGATACAGACAGGGGGCCCTGGCCAAGCTGCCGTGGCACAGCTTGAGCAGGCCCGGAAGTGTACATAGACAGGGGGATGTGCCCGAGCCGCCACGGCGCAGCTTGAGCAGGCCCAGAGTGGACACAGGCATTTTTTTATGGTGAAGGGACTGGAGTTCATGTTAATGAAAACACCTTGGCGGCTGCGATGGCCAGCAATGGCAGCAGCAGCGGGGTAATGGGGGTGGCGCCTTCCCCTGATCAGCCTGGTCGCCTCCCACAGAGGGAGGCCAGACTGTGGCTTAGGCCAGGGAGCTGGCCTAAGCCGTCAATAGGACATCCCCTGAGGGCTCCCGGACTGTGAGAGAGGGGGCAGGCTGGGCTGAGGGGACCCCCTCCCCCACCAGTGTTAAATAAATCAAAGGAATATACAGAATCAAAGCTAATCTTAAAACTGTATTTTAATCCACTCTATCAAATATCTTGTCAAAAATTCTATTTATCATGAATTGTGTGGATTTACTCTCTGTTAGTTAGGAGGATGCTACTACATGGTCAGGGTTATGAATCTGGAGAAATCACAAATTGAATTATTACTCCTTTAATAATTATAAATTAAGCATATATGCCAGTCATCCTTTTGGAGACCAAATGTTCAACTTTCAAATAGGCTTTTTTCCCTCTGCCCTTTTGTATTGGTTTGCTTGGGCTTCCATGGTTTGTGAGGGATTCAACATGTGAATTTTGAGGGGGACATCATTTAGTCCATAATGCCTTTGTTACTAAAATTTTAGAAATTTGACAATTAATTTAAAATTAAACATTTTCAGGTTAATATGAAGAACAATTTGCTTTCTTTTTGTTTCACAGTATTAATCAAGATTTTATGTTTTGTGGACTGCACAATGGAGCAATTCGAGTCTATATCCTCAGTCCGAATGACTCTTCATTGACCACTCTGGAAAGCTATTGGCACTTTACTGTGCATGACAATAATTACGGATGTATTACAAGCATTTCTACTAGCTTTGATGACCATTTTTTGGTGACTACTGGAGCAGATGGTAACATCTTTGTTTTCACCGTTTTTTCTCTCTTTGACTTAAGAGAAAGCATGAAAGCCAAAGTGCCATCTCCCAGGGTATGTAACTGACTAACAACACAAACCCTTTATTTAAATAGTGGTGCTGAAACTGTTCCTATTCTTTAAAAAGTGAAAACCACTTAGATACATTTACCTTGTAGACTAATCTTTCTATTCGTTTTATAATCTTGATTTTCTGGTGCCTCTTTTTCAAAAACTAAAGATGTTGAATTCCCCTTATTACTAATGATATAGAATTCTCCAAATTAAAAAGACTGTGTCAGTTTTTCTGTATCAATCACTAAAACAAAATTTGTTTTCAAAATGCACATTTTTTTCAGATATGTATTTTGCTTTTTATCTATTCATTCACTCATTGAAGGGGCATATATGAGTCGTACACCATAATTTGTGCCTTTGAAAGAGGTTGTAAAAATATGGTTGCCTGTAGTATTAGAATATGACGATGTGGATCATGATTGAAGATTCAGTTAAATTATTGTATTCTTAAGCAGAATACATTATTGGCCTTGTAATAAAGATTGAGGGTTTAGATCCCCAAAGTGTATCCTTTGGCCCTGTCACAGGACCTGAATTTCCTATTATCAAAGTGGTTCCTTTAGATAAAATTATTAATAACTGTTGGAATTGCTTTGGGAGTAAGGAATTGTATTAGTAAAACCAGAGTTAAAATTCCTGTGAACACATTGACCTCCCACTTAACAGGTAGCCATCTTACAAAGAACATAGGGAAGATTAGAGCAGGTAAATTTGGAGAATGGATTGTTGTCTAAAGAGGTTCAGCTCAGGAAGAGTAATTATAGAATGGAAAGTGTATGAACAAGATGAAAATATTCTATTGAGGTCAACTCTCTCTATGGAAACCCATATTGTATAGGAAAAAATACATCCTTCATTTGTATAATAGTGTCCTTTTACTTATGACTGCAATCAATATTTCTTAAATCACTGAAGCAGAGTCTGCTTTTAAGAAGGCAAAATCAGAACTGAACAAACAAACAAAAAACTAAGCTCTGCATAGGTCTGGGGTTATTACCTTATTGTATATTAGAATCAGCTAGTAGTCCTGGAAAGTACAGAGCCTGAGCCCTACCCAAGAGCAGTTAAGTCAGACTCTGAAGGTGAGGCCCAGCTATCTATACCCCTCTTTTTTCCAGCCCCTGTGATTTTAACGTGCAACCAAGATTGAGAACAATTGACATACATTTTGTGGTGCACCTTTGTTTAAACTCAAATTTATTGTAAATAAATAAATAAATAAATCCTGAGGCCAGGAGATCCTGGAAGATCACACTAATTTGGAGAACTAAGGGGCTTATCTCTGGAAATAAATACAATTTAATCAAGTTATATCCTAAGTGATTAATGGTAACTGCAATGTATTAGCCATCACTGTCTCTTACATTGGTCATGATTTATGACTCCACTTTTACTAAAGTCATAAACCTGCCTTACATAAAAACTAGAGGCCCAGCGTGCGAAATCATGCGAGACCCAGACCCCCCACGCTGGTGGGACCCCAGACTCGCCATGTGTGAGTAGCTCGCCACCGTGAGCCCCGCGTCCCGCCACGTGAGCCGCAAGCCCTGCTGTGCAAGCCACAAGCCCCACCATGCCAGCCCTGCCACATGCCCCGTGAGTGGCTCGAGGGCTGGGGGAGGGACCGGGAGGTGCTCCATGCACCTCCTGGTGACCGGTCCTTTGGTTGTTCCCGTGTTCCGGCCACTGGCCTTTTATAATATAGATATTTAGACTTAATTTCATACATATAAAGGTATAAGACTAGCATGGTAACAAAACAAATTGATCAAAAAAGGGTCTTTACAATGAATGACAGCAAATCAGAGACCTATCTGTTATAAAAGAGAATAGAGAATTTAAAATTTTGATTTTACTTAACACATTGCGGACCAGTAGTTTTATTGCTAGCTTTACCCAGTGGCCAAATAAGTTTCTATTAAATGAGTACAAAAAACGTTTTACATAAATGTTAAAGGCACGCTTTAAAATTAAATACCCGGCTGAAACCGGTTTGGCTCAGTGGATAGAGCATCGGCCTGCGGACTGAAGGGTCCTAGGTTCGATTCCGGTCAAGGGCATGTACCTTGGTTGCGGGCACATCCCCAGTAGGAGGTGTGCAGCTGATCGATGTTTCTAACTCTCTATCCCTCTCCCTTCCTCTCTGTAAAAAATCAAAAAAATAAAAATAAATAAAATTAAATATCAATTGCATTTTGAAGTTATTTATTACATGTTCTTACAAGCTAATATCTATTTAAAGTATGATACTTTGTAAAACACTGTGTAATATGAAGTGGAACTAAACAACGCTGGCAAATGTAACAGGTTTCTCTTCTCTATGATTAGATATTTTAAGGGAAATACGCAATTTAAAAGGATTAACATTTTATTCCTCATCCTACAGTTTGGAATTGAAACAGAGCCAATTCCAGAAGATATTGAAGATCCCAAAGCCTACAGGTATGGGAATATATACTAATAAAAGCCTAGGTGGTGTCACGCCCTCACGTCATCACAAGATGGCCATGTGTACAGCGTGATATATACCTACTAAGCCTGAGCTTTTGCAAAACAAACCAATATGTCACAGAAGTTGACTAAGCTAAATAAATTTCCAAGTATTTAATACTAATTTTCTCTGTGCTGTTTCTATATCCTAATTTGTTGTCCTTTCAAATTTTGTTTTCAGTATAGAGAATGCCAGAAGAAAAAGAGAACATGACAGGTTAATGAAAGAAGTGGAAGAAATGAAGGCCAAGAAGAGGGAACAACTTAAAGCTTTGAGGAATCAATTTCAGAAACTGTTAGAAATGAATGAAGAATTACCAAAGCATATGCAGTTTAAACGGACAGTAAGTAAAACATAAATTTGGCCAGTCAGTGTGTTGGCGGTCACTAAACTACTGTAGAACTAGTCACACAACTTAGTTTGGATGCAAAAAAACTTCTTAAATACAAAGTTTACTTCGGGATTTAGCTACCTTACCTTTTTCTTTTGTTTTGTTTTGTAACAAGATACAAATATAGGTTTGAGTCTGGTTATCAAATCTTTATTATATGTAGTGAAGATATCGAACTATTGAGTATATATATATCCTGATTCTTGGTGCTTCCATTTCCGTAATTCATCAGACCTGTTGAAAAGATAATACCTAGTTTATCCACAAAATTTCTGACTTAGTATATTTGTAGCTATTGTGGTGAACACTGAATTGTTTAAGGTAATTTTGGATTGATTTATTTTTCTTTTGTGACTTATTGCAAAACTCCATGTACTTGCCAGTGATTCTTTTTTTCATGTTGTTGTTTTTAGGGAGAGTGGAAGAGAGAGGGAAAGACAGAGAGAAACATCGATGTGAGAGAAATACATTGATTGGTTGCCTCCTGCACACGCTGGGGTGGGAGGAGCCTGCAAGCGAGGTCTGTGTCCTTGCCTAGAATCGAACTCAGGACCCTTTGGTCCGCAGGCCTATGCTCCATCCACTGAGCCAAACCAGCCAGGGCCTTTTTTTCATTTTGTACTTCTTCCTAAATGAAAGTGCTGTCAAACACTTTATCAAATAAAAACTGAGAATTTATCATCCTGACTATATCCGTGGTTTGCCCAGTCCCGTCATTCTAGAGGCGCTTAGTCAATTTCATATAAAAATGCTTAGGTGAAATCATAATGCTTAACTCATATTGGTTAAAAGATGTTTATGCTCTTTCAGTAAGAAAAAGGTAGACGCTTGGCAGGATATGGGTGACATAATTCAAAATAAAGGACAACTGAGGCAAGTTCTGTGGCTAACACTTTACGCACATCATGCCTTAAAACTCCAGCTCCTCTGGAAAGAGTAATTGCTACTCCCAATTTAGTCTGAACAAAGTACCTGAAATTTTATAGGAGTGAAGGTGGGAAACATGAGGCCTCTAAGTATCTTTATGGGGAAACTAACCCCCTTGGTAACCAGAACTTGGTGATGTTAAAAAGATGCCAAAGACTTTGCTATCTTTCCTGGGTAGGGTCACGTGGCAGGAGATGTTCAGCTAAGGAGCTAATGGTCAGCTGTGCCCAGCTAGTAGCAGTAGTTGCTTTGGAGTGGAGGGAATACAGTTTTTTAAAACTCTGTGAAGCTCTGGAATATTTTTTTAAACTTTATATACTCTTTAAATATTCTGTTACCATTCATTATTTTTACTGTGAGAAGATAACTTCATTTGGATCATTGTTAATTTTTTTTGATAACTGTCTTCTATTTTTTGTGGAAGATCAAAGTATGTTATTTCCTTCTAGAATGGAGAGTGTTTATGATATTTGGGAGAGAGTAATGATGTGGCAGGAAATTGAGGACAAAACTTAAAAAATATGTATGTATGGTATAGGACTAATAAAGTACACTGATAAAGTACCCATTTTGATGAACAAATCTACCTATCTGCAGGATTTTAATATAGATGCCAAAATTCGTGCTGAGATGAACAGAAGAACAGCTCATAAAATTCAACAAGTGGAAAAGGAATTAGCTTGGGAAAAAGAGAAACATGAACTTGGCCTAAAGAAGCTAGAGAAAAGGTAGGATCCATATTTCTTGCAACTTAAGATGTCTGAGAGCATTTATTTGAATAAAATGGCTTGCAGTGACTTAAAGTGGTCAGATAAGAGGTCTTCTGAAATATGCACTAACTCTTGAAATGTCAAGAAATCTTCTTGTCATTCCTACTAATAACTTCCTGAGCTTTCTGCTCACTCCTTGGTAGTTTAAATCTGAGAAATTAGTTTAACAATTAGATACAAACCCAATTATGCAATACATATTTACTTTCTTTTTTTTTTAACAAATTATTTTTTTCTCTAATTGATAAAATAACATGTAAATATTAAAAAACAAACAAAAATAAAATAGAACCAAAGGACTTATGATGAAAGACAACTTCCTGTCTTATCCTTTTATCCCTCTCATGTACCAATTTGACAGGGAAAATTACTTTTCTTTTTAAGATATAATTTACATACAGTAAACTGCGTAAATATTTTTTTATCCTCACCCAAGGATATGTTTATTGATTTGAAAGAGAGGAAGGGAGGAAGGATGGAAGAAGGAGGGAGGAGAGAGAGAGAGAGAGAGAGAACGAAAGAAAGAGAGAAACATTGATTGGCTGCCTCTCATATACACTCTGACCTGGGATCGAACCTGCAGCCTAGTTGTGTGCCCTGACCAAGAATCAAACCCACAACCTTTTGGTGTATGGGATGATGCTCTAACTAAGCCACCCAGACCGGGTTGAAATGCATAAATCTTAATTGAACAGCTTGATAAATTTTTACAGATGTATAAACAAATATATCTGACACCCAGATTAAGAATATATATATATATATATATATATATATATATATATATATAGAGAGAGAGAGAGAGAGAGAGAGAGAGAGAGAGAGAGAGAGCACTCCAGAACGTTCCCTCATGATCCCTCCCAGTAAGAATTTACTCTCCAAAAATGAATGTTTACCACCATAGATTAGTTTTGTCTGAACTTCATATGAATGAAATGTTGCAGTAGGAACTCTTTGGTATCTGACTTCTTTACTTGGTGTCATGCCTAAGGTTATCCATGTTGTTGCAGGTAGCAGTAGCTCATTCTTTTTCTTGTGTTGTAATCCTATACAATACAGAGGTAATTAACCCTCATGCCATCACAAGATAGCTGCCTATGACCAGGCTGGCAGAGGGGGGCAGTTGGGGGCGACCTGGTCAGCAGCAGGGGGCAGTAAGGGGCGACCAGGCCCTGCAGAGGTGGCAGTTAGGGGTGACCTGGCCCGCATGCAGAGGCAGTGAGGGGTGATCAGACTGGCGGGGGGTGGGGGCAGTTAGGGGCGACCAGGCAGTCAGGCAGTGAGCGATTAGGAGCCAGCAGTCCAGGATTGTGAGAGGGATGTCCAACTGCCAGTTTAGGCCCAATCCCCGGAATTGGGCCTAAACTGGCAGTTGGACATCCCCCAAAGATTCCCGGATTGGAGAGGGTGCAGGCTGGGCTGAGGGGACCCTCCCACCCTATGCACGAATTTCGTGCACCGGGCCTCTAGTATTCTATTAAATGGTAATGCCACAATTTATTTATGCATTTAACTGTTGACAAATAGTTGTTTCTTCTATGTTTTGACTACTTTGAGTAATGGGACTATGAACATTCTTGTGCATTTTTTTATTTTATTTTTTTGGTGGACATAAACACTTATTTCTGTTTGCTATATAACTAAGGGTGGAACTGCTGGGTCCTAAGTTATATGCATGTTTAACTTTATTAGACACTGCCAAACAGTTTTCTAAAGTGGTTCAGTCAATTTATATGCTGATCATCAATGTATGAGAATTCGAATTGATCCTCCTTGTATTGGTTCCCTAGGGCTTCCATGACAAAGTACCACAGACTGGTTGATTTTTAACAACAGATATTTACAGACTGATAATTCTGGAGGCTGGAAGTCCAAAATCAAAGTGTTGGCTAAATTGTTTTTTACTGAGAGAGGGGAGGAAGAATCAGTTCCATGCCCATCTTTGAAATTCTGGTGGTGTGCCAGGAATCAGAGGTGTAGATGTATCACTCCACACCGCTACCTTCACATGGTGGACTCTGCGTCTCTTCATATTACCTTCCCTCTGGGCATGTCCACATCACCTTTTTTTTTTTTTTATGAGGTCACTAGTCATGCTAGAACTCCCTCTAATGACCTCATTTCAACTTGAATACCTCTGTCGAGACTCTACTTCCAGATAGTCATATTCTGAGGGACTGGGAGTTAGTACTTTAACATCTTTTTGAAGGACACATTCAACCCATAATACTCATGCTTTTCATCTCTTGGTATTGTAATTTCTTTAAATTTCAGCCACTGGCCTTTCCCTAAAGAGTAATGATTTCCATTCCCCTTTCCTATACTTATGGTTATTTATGTGGTCTCTTTTACTACATGCTTATTCAAGTCTTCTGTTTATTCTAAAAATTGGGTCATAGGAGTTATTGGTATATTCTGGATATAAGTCTTTTGTCATATATATGACATGTACCTATGACACATATATGTGTGTGTATATATATATGTAAAATATCTTGCTCTAGTCTGGTTGGATTGTCATTCTCATTATTGTGCCTTTTCGAACAGAAGTTTTTAATTTCAAAGAGTTCAATTTATCATTTCTTTTCAATTTATTAATATTTTCACTAATTCTTATACTAGTAGTTAGAGCTTTCATGCTGTTGTTAGAAACCTTTGTTCCCAATTCATGAGATAATTCTCCTATGTTTTCTTTATTGTTTCCATTTTCTATCTTTTTTTTTTTTCTCAAATTTTTATTAAGGTATTATATGTGTACATATCTTACCATTGCCCCCCACCCCCACCCCACTCCCATACATGCCCTCACCCCCCAATCCATTTTCTATCTTGAATGATTCTAATGGGTATTGTAAGATACAGGGCAGATCATAAATTCATAACTGGGAAGGTCATGGTGGATAGTCACACTCCAGGTGTATAACTTCTTTAGTAAAAGGCTTATTTTTGTTGTAAGCAAGTCCTGTCCATTGTTTCTTTGCATCTAGCTTAGTACACCTTTGAAATCGTCTCCTTTCAGACCCCTCCTTCTAAAGTGTGACCACAGCCCTAGCTGATTTGGCTCAATGGATAGAGTGTTAGTCTGCGGACTGAAAGGTCCCAGGTTTGATTCCGGCCACGGGCACATGCCTGGGTTGCGGGCTCGATCCCCAGTAGGGGGCGTGCAAGAGGCAGCCAATCAATGATTCTCTCACATCATTGATGTTTCTATCTCTATTTCTCTCTCCCTCTCCCTTCCTCTCTGAAATCAATAAAATATATATTTAAAAAAAAAATAAAGTGTGACCACATTCAAGACAGCACATGATCCCCACTTTGCTTTCTCCCACTTTCATGTAATCCCTCCTAAACTCAGGCCTATAAAAGAAACTGCAAACTGCCATTCTCTAAAGCATTTATTTCAATCTGTTGAGATCTTGCTTCCAGGCATATCTTCTATTTGGCTCAAATAAATTTTTGTTAAAAAAAAAAAAAGAGAGATTGTCATTTGTTTCTATATGGATATCTAATTGACTCCATGTCATTTGCTGAAAAAACTATTCTTTCCTCACTTGATTGTAGGGATGCCACAGTTAACTGTATGTATGTGAGCCTGTTCCTGAACTCTTCTTTCTATTCCATTGGCATATCTTTATACTAGTCTCACATTGTTTTATTCTTGACTTCTGATATAACTCCTCTGGCTTTGTTTTTCATCTTCAATATTGCATAGAATCAACTTGTCACTTTTCACAAAAGCATGCTAATATTAGTTGAATTTCATTGAATCTGTAGATCAATTTAGACATAACAGACATTTAAACAATATTGACTCTTTTAACCCATAAACATGATATATCTTTAAAAGAATCCACTTTTAACATTTCTTCTAGTGGTGGCAAATAACATATTACTGTGAATTTATTACTAACCATCATTTATTGACTTCATAGTATGATGATTTTGATCACCTTAATGTACTAGTACTCATGCTTTTTTCTACCTTCTTGAATATATAAAACATATTTTAATAACTACTTTAAAGTCCTTCTTTGCTAGTTATATCATCTGTGTCATTTCTGGGCCTGCTTCCATTAATTGATATTTTTCTCTTTATTTCGGATCATATATTTTTTTTTCTTCTACTTTGCCTGTCTAAAATTTTTCAATTGGATGCCAGACATTGTGAATTTTACATTGCTCTTGATCTTTGTCCTGGGGTTTAGTGAAGTTACTTGAAAACAGCATGGTTTTTTATTTTTTATTTTTTTGAGGCTTCCTTTTAATTTTTGTTAAGTGGGATCAGGCAGCCTTTTTAGTCTATAGCTAATTTCCCCCCACTACTAAGATAAAATACTTCTGAGTACTCTACCCTGTGTCCTATGTCTTATAAGTCTTGTGAAAACACAAGCTATTCCAAACTGTGTGTGGGGGTGGGGTGGGGTGGGGGGTCTGGGGATTAGTCTACCTGCTCCCTTCTGGTGGTGTGTCTTTCCCAGCCTCAGGTGACTCCTCGCATGTTATGTGCTGACCAGACTCACCTGAAGGCTGGAAGGGAGGCCTTTGCAGAACCCCAGAGCTCCCCCTGTGCAGCTGTCTCCTCCCTGGTACTCTGCCCTGTGAATTATGGCACTTGTCACCTGGCATTAATCCCTGAATATTTTAATTCTTGGATAATATTTGAATATATTTACGTCCCTCCCTAAATTATATCTAGATTGCTACCCACCAAGAGATGACAGAAGGAAGTTCTTCTCAGGAAGAGCCCTCAACATAGTATCCTATGTTTGGCTTTGATATTCATAACATATTTGTAAATGTATTTATATGGCAAGTATTAATTTTAATTCACAAACTCAGGTATATATGCAATATTTCTAGTCTTTATTTTATTTTATTTTTTTATTATTTTTTTTATTAAGGTATTATATGTGTACATATCTTACCATTGCCCCCCCCACCCCACTCCCATACATGCCCTCACCCCCCAATGTTTTGCATCCGTTGGTTACTCTTATATACATGCATATAAGTCCTTCAGTTGATCTCTTATTTCCCCCACCTCTCCCTAACCTTACCGCTGTAATTTGACAGTCTGTTTGATGCTTTACTGCCTCTGTATCTATCTTTTTGTTCATCAGTTTATAATGTTTTTCATTATCCCCAAATGAATGAGATCATGTGGTATTTTTCTTTCATTGACTGGCTTATTTCACTTAGCATAATGTTCTCTAATTCCATCCAGGTGCCTACAAATGGTAGTAATTCCTTCTTTTTTATGGCAGCATAGTATTCCATTGTGTAGATGTACTATAGTTTTCTGATCCAGTCATCTGCTGACGGGCACTTAGGCTGTTTCCAAATCTTAGCTATTGTAAATTGTGCTGCTATGAACATAGGGGTGCATATATCCTTTCTGATTGGTGTTTCTAGTTTCTTAGGATATATTCCCAGGAGTGGGATTACTGGGTCAAATGGGAGTTCCATTTTCAGTTTTTTGAGGAAACTCCATTCTGTTCTCCACAGTGGCTGCACAGTCTGCATTCCCACCAGCAGTGCACGAGGGTTCCTTTTTCTCCACATCCTCGCCAACACTTGTCGTTTGTTGATTTGTTGATGATAGCCATTCTGACAGGTGTGAGATGGTATCGCATTGTCGTTTTGATTTGCATCTCTCGGATAATTAGTGACTTTGAGCATGTTTTCATGTGTCTCTTGGCCTTCCTTCTGTCTTCTTTTGAAAAGATTCTATTTAGCTCCGTTGCCCATTTTTTTATTGGATCATTTATCTTCCTTTTATTAAGTTGTATAAGCTGCCTGTAGATGTTGGAGATTAAACCTTTATCAGTGATAACATTTGCAAATATGTTCTCCCATACAGTGGGGTTTCTTGTTGTTTTGTTGATGGTTTCTTTTGCTGTGCAAAAGCTTTTTATTTTGATGTAGTCCCATTTGTTTATTTTCTCTTTGGCTTCCATTGACCTAGGGGCAGTATCAGTGAAAAAGTTCTTTTGGCATATGTCTGAGATTTTGCTGCCTGTGGATTCCTCTAGTATTTTTATGGTTTCCCGTCTTATATTTAAGTCCTGTATCCATTTTGAGTTTATTTTTGTGTATGGTGTAAGTTGGTGATCTAGTTTCATTTTTTTTGCATGTATCTGTCCAATTTTCCCAACACCATTTATTGAAGAGACTGTCTTGACTCCATTGTATGTTCATGCCTCCTTTGTCAAATATTAATTGCGCATAGTGGTTTGGGTCAATATCTGGATTCTCTATTCTATTCCGTTGGTCTATATATCTGTTCTTGTGCCAGTACCAGGCTGTTTTGAGAACAGTGGCTTTGTAATACAGCTTGAAATCTGGTATTGAGATCCCTCCTACTTTATTCTTCTTTCTCAGGATTGCTGTGGCTATTCGGGGTCTTTTTTTATTCCAGATGAATTTTTGGAGAGTTCTTTCTAGGTCTGTGAAATACGCCGTTGGTATTTTAATGGGGAGTGCATTGAATCTATAGATTGCTTTGGGTAGTATGGACATTTTAATGATGTTGATTCTACCAATCCATGAACATGGTATGTTCTTCCATCTGTTTACATCTTCCTCTATCTCTTTTTTCAGTGTCCTGTGTAGTTTTCCGCGTATAGGTCTTTTACCTCCTTGGTTAGGTTTATTCCTAAGTATCTTAATTTTTTTGGTGCGATGGAAAATGGGATTGCTTTTTTAGTCTCTCTTTATTTAAGTTCACTGTTGGTGTATAGAAATGCCATAGATTTCTTGGCGTTAATTTTGTATCCTGCTACATTGCCGAATTCATTTATTAAGTCTGTTAGTTTTTTGATGGAGTCTTTCGGGTTTTTTTATGTACAATATCATGTCATCTGCAAATAAGGACAGCTTTACTTCTTCTTTTCCAATTTGGATGCCTTTTATTTCTTCTTCTTGTCTAATTGCAGTGGCTAATACTTCCAGTACTATGTCAAACAGGAGTGGTGAGAGTGGGCATCCCTGTCTTGTTCCTGTTCTTAGGGGAAATGGTTTTAGTTTTTGCCCATTGAGTATGATGTTAGCTGTGGGTTTATCATATATAGCTTTTATTATGTTGAGGTATGATCCTTCTATTCCCACCTTGTTGAGAGTTTTTATCAAGAAAGGGTGTTGGATTTTGTCAAATGCTTTTTCTGCATCAATTGATATGACTATGTGATTTTTATCTCTCAATTTGTTTATGTGATGTATCACGTTTATTGATTTGCGGATATTGTACCATCCTTGCATTCCTGGGATAAACCCTACTTGGTCTTGGTGTATGATCTTTCTGATGTACTGCTGGATCCGATTTACTAGAATTTTGTTGAGGATTTTGGCATCTACGTTCATGAGGGATATTGGCCTGTAATTCTCCTTCATTGTGTTGTCTTTATCTCGTTTTAGTATTAGGGTCATAGAAGGAACTTGGAAGTGTTCCTTCCTCTTGAATTTTTTGGAATAGTCTGAGGAGGATAGGTTTTAGTTCTTCCTTGAATGTTTGGTAAAACTCTCCTGTGAAGCCGTCTGGCCCCGGGCTTTTGTTTGCCGGAAGCTCTTTGATGACTGCTTCAATTTCTTCCATAGTTACTGACAGGTTGAGCTGTTTAGATTCTTCCTGATTGAGTTTTGGAAGGTTATATTTTTCTAGGAATATGTCCATTTCCTCCAGGTTGTCCAGTTTGTTGGAATAGAGTTGTTCGTAGTATTTTTTAACAATCCTTTGTATTTCGGTGGGATCTGTTGTTATTTCACCTCTTTCATTTCTGATTTTGTTTATTTGGGTCCTCTCTCTTTGCTTCTTGGTGAGCCTGGCTAGAGGTTCATCAGTCCTGTTTATCCTTTCAAAGAACCAGCTCTTGGTTTTGTTGATCCTTTGTATTGTTTCTTTGGTCTCTATGTCATTTATCTGTGCTCTGATCTTTATTATTTCCTTCCTTCTGCTTACACTGAGCTTTTCTTGTTGCTCTTTTTCTAACTCTTTGAGTTGTTGGGTTAGGTAATTTATTACCATTGTTTCTTGTTTTTTGCAGTAGGCTTGTAGAGCTATGAACTTCCCTCTCAAGACTGCTTTTGCTGTGTCCCATAGATTTTGGATTGTAGTGTTTTCATTGTCATTTGTTGCCATGATGTTTTTTATTTCTTCTTTGATCTCTCTGGTAACCCAGTCATGGTTTAATAGCATGCTGTTTAGTCTCCATGTGTTTGATTTCTTTGGGTTGTTTTTATTGTAGTTGATTTCCAGTTTTATGCCACTGTGGTCTGAGAAGATGCTTGATATGATTTCTATCTTCTTGAATTTGAAGAGACTTTGCCTATGTCCCCACATATGGTCTATCTTTGAAAATGACCCATGTGCACTTGAGAAGAATGTATATTCTGTGGCTTTGGGGTGAAATATTCTGAAGATGTCAGTTAATTCCATCTGGTCTAGTGAGTCATTTAGGATTGATGTTTCTTTGCTGATTTTTTGTTTAGAGGATTTGTCCAATGGTGATAGTGGGGTATTAAAGTTCCCTACTATGATTGTATTGCAGTCAATCTCTCCCTTGATATCCTCCAGGAGTTTTTTTATGTATTTGGGTGCTCCTGTATTGGGTGCATATATGTTTACCAGAGTTATTTCTTCTTGTTGGATTGCTCCCTTTAGTATTATGAAGTGGCCTTCCTTATCTCTTGTTATGTCCTTCAGTTTGAGATCTGATTTGTCAGATATAAGTATTGCTACCCCAGCTTTTTTTTCAGTTCCATTTGCCTGGAAAACCTTTTTCCATCCCTTCACCCTCAGTCTGTGTGCGTCTTTTTTTCTGAGGTGGGTTTCTTGTAGACAGCAGATATATGGGTCGTGTTTTCTTATCCAATCCATTACCCTATGTCTTTTGATTGGGGCATTTAATCCGTTTACATTTAAAGTTATTATTGATAGGTACTTATTTGTCGCCATTCCTATTCTTTACCCCTGTGTTCCTTCTTCGCTTCCTGTTTTGTTTTTTGTTTTTTGTTTTTTTTTTTATAGCAGACCCTTTAGCATTTCTTGCATTGCTGGTTTGGTGGTAATAAATTCCCTTAGTCCTTTTTTGTCTGTGAAGCTCCTGATTTCACCTTCAATTTTGATTGACAGCCTTGCTGGGTACAGTATTCTTGGATTCAGACCCTTCCTTTGCATGACTTTGTATATTTCATTCCATTCCCTTCTGGCCTGATGAGTTTCTGTTGAGAAATCAGTTGCTAGTCTGATGGGGGTTCCTTTGTATGTAACTTTCTGTCTCTCTTTTGCCGCTTTTAAGATTCTTACTTTGTCATTGGTGTTTGCCAATTTAATTATAATGTGCCTTGGCGTCGGTCTTTTGGGGTTCATTTTGCTTGGGACTCTGTGAGCTTCTTGGATATGTGTGGGTTTTTTCTTCCCTATATCAGGGAAATTTTCTGTCATTATTTCTTCAAATAGGTTTTCTATTCCTTGCTCAGCTTCCTTTCCTTCTGGAACCCCTATTATGCGGATGTTGTTTTGTTTCGTGTTGTCCCAAAGTTCCCTTAGGCTCTCCTCCTGCCTTTTAATTTTTTTTTCTAGAAGTTGCTCTACTTGGGTATTTTTTCCCATCTTGTCTTCTAGCTCACTGATGCGGTCCTCTGCTTCTTCTAGTCTACTCTTGATGCTTTCTATTGAGTTCTTTACAGCAGCGATGTCATTTTTCATTTCTTCTTGGTTCTTCTTCATTTCCTCTTGGTTCTTGCTCATATTGTCGAATTTGTCTTCCATTCTTTTCAGCCACCTTATGACCATTTCTCTGAATTCTTTCTCTGGAAGGTTGCTTGCCTCCACTTCGTTTACTTCCTTTTCTGGTGATGCCTGCTTTTCTTTCATATGCGGGCTGTTTCTTTGTCTCCCCATGGTCTCTCTTCTCTGGGTGTCTGGTTATGTAGTTCTCTCTCTCCTGTGTTGATTTAAAGGCACAAAATACAGCACTACCAAGTACAACTCACAAGGCACTGAACAGAAATGTATTCACGATATTAATAACCTCCAATAAAGGTGACCACCAGAGAAAGGCAAATTAGGTGATAGGAGAGAAAGAAGAAGAGGATAAAGAAAGAAGAAAAAAAAAAAAGGAGTGTCAAAATGAAATTAGGAAAAGGGAAAGAAAAAAAAAAAGAAAAAAAAAGTAAGAGAGACAAGAAAGAGACTAAGAGAGAAAGGGGAACAGACTATATATATTGGGGATAAAACTCCAATAGAACAATCACTAATCCCAGCAAATGCCAGCAACAAGTGCCTGGGGGTTAATACAAACTACAACACCAACTAATATTGAGTGAGGCAAGGGAAAACAGAAGCACAAAACAAACAAAAAAATAAACAAAAGAAGAATAAGCAAAACAATCTCACAAAAAAGCATAAAAATTCGATATAATCTACATTCAAGCGAACAACAACAAAGGGACAGAGAGAAAAACAATTTTTTGGATAGTTAAGACAGCGAAGAGAGAGGTGTGTATGGACTTGGAGCAGGGGATTGGAGATTAGATATGTAAGTAGGGTGAAATTTTAACAAGGGGTAAACAGAAAGAATAGGGAAAATCTAAAGCAGGAAAGGGGTAAGATAAACAGGACACCGAAAAGGGGAAAGTTAGGAAGAGAGTGATGGCATAAAGGTAGAGTTGAGATAGAGTAAAACGATGCTAAAGGAAAGATAAAAATAGAATGTAGAACACTAATCCCAAAATAAAATGAAGAGTTAATAAAATGACACTTTAAAAAAAAAGATAAAATAGCAGTAGTAATAATACGGATTGAAAATAAAAATGTAATAATTAAAAAGGTAAAATCAAGTGATGAAAAAAGAAAAAAAAGTTAGTTTCTTGAGTAAAAGATGCAAAAAATGAAAATAAAAAAAATAAAAAAATAAAACATAAAAATAAAATGTGGAGTAGTGAAGGTCATTCACTTCCTCTGTTTTTCTGTTTGGCATGCCTGTTTCTCAGTCCAGACAGTATTGTAGTTCCCTGCGTTCCACTGCTCCTCAGTGTTGTAAGCCAGTCCTGATTTTAAGCAGGCGGTGTGTCTTAATTTCTCATATTCCTTTATTTTTGATTACACAAGAGTCAATTTGTGATTCAGCCCCTGGGTGGCAGTGTTTCTGGATTGACTTCCGGGTCTATCTATGGCCTCTCTAGGCAGTGTTAGAGTGTTCTTTCCCTGTGGCACTCACTTCCGGTTTGTGGGAGTGGGCTGCCTCAGAGCTGGCTCTCTGATGGTCACTCCCCGCTCCGATCCCCAGGTTCCAGAAAAACAACTTTCCCCTGCAGTCTCCCAGGGTGTCCCCAACTGGGTGATCCTATGTATTGGGCTTAGTAATCAGAAGCAAGAATTTCAAGAGGAAAAAGCCCAAGTGTGCGAACTCTGGGGCTGCACGTAAGTCTAGGCACCCGGCGAACTCCGGGGCTGCGCGTATGTCTAGGCAGCCTGAAATTCTTAGGGTGTCCCTGCACTTCAGATCAAAATGGGTTGCTTTTTAGAGATCCCTTCTGTTAGCAGCTCTGAGGACCTCTTTCCACATTCACGGATCACGCCAGCCCCAACAGCCACGGATTTTTCTAGGCACAGACTTCCCTGGTCCTCCAGCTCCCGCAAAACGCGCGTTCCTCTCTCCCGCCGGGACCAGAGACCTCACCTTATCCCAGGCGAAATCTGACCTTTCCGTGGTGGAGTGTAGAGCTCCTCTGAACCCGTGTGTTTGCGCCAATTGGGGAGCGTTGTTCTGGGGCTCGCAGCTGTTCCGTGGGTGCCGCAGTTGTGGATTCTCAGGCTTCCGATAAGCTCCACTTTCCGGTCCAAGATGGCGCAGACTCCTCTAGTCTTTATTTTATTTCACTCTGGGCTCCTATTCTACCAGGTAGACAAAAAAGTCAGTTTTAGTACCACCGAGGCTTGTTGCCCCAGCCTGCCTGCTTTTTTTTCAGTTCTTTGAATCTGTGGTTTCTGTGCTCTGCTGGAGCAGGCAGTCTTTGGTTAGGTTCCCAGGATGGAATATACTTGCCGCCATCACCCTTGACCTGCATCTTCCCAGATGCTGTCAGAAGCAGGGAACCAGAGCCCACAGCTCTAGGACCCAGTTTGCCCAGCCAAACCTCTTCCTCGCCACTCTCCTTGCCCTCAAATACTTGTTTCCTTAACTCCCTGCTTCCCCACCCTAGTCCCGGTCCCTGAACCTCCATAGGTTGGTGTCTTTAATAAAAATATGGAGGGAAACAATAATTGGAATCCTATCTGATTGGAATGGGGGAGAGGATAAAGTTGTACCACTGAATAACACAGTATTACTAGTGTTTTCATCTTCACCAATCTCACAGGCAAATATAATAACTCTTGGTTGAGTAATTTACATTCTTTCTGTCTTAAAAAAATTCATTTTTATTGATTTTAAAGAGAGAGGAAGGGGGGAAGGGAGAGAGAGAGAGAGTGAGAGAGAGAGAAACTTTGATTGGCTGCCTCCTACTGGGGATAGAGTCTTCAACCAGGGCATGTTTCCTGATTGGGAATTGAACTGGCGACCTCTTGATGCATGAGACAGTGTTCAACCATCTGAGCCACACAGGCCACGGCTATTTTACATTCTTTTGATTATTGATGAAGTTGACCATTTCTTTTCATGTCTATAGCTCTTTTATCTTTATTCTTAGAATTGCCTGTTTAGATTTCTTGTTCATTTTTCTTGGAGTTTTGTTTATTTCCCCCCTAATTTTTAGTGATGGTCTCTATTTCTATAAGTATTTATCATTTATCATACAGATTGTAAATACTTTCTCCCACTCTTCCATTTGCCTTAAACTTTGTTCATATTTTTCTAACTGTGCAGAAGTTTTAAATTTTGGTATGTTCAAAACTATCCATATTTTTCTTTATGTTTTATCTGGGTCTCATGGAAAGACTAAAATTTAAAAAGTAAAATAACTCCCGTGGGTAAGAAAATAAAGAGAATAAGTTTTGTAGAGATGAGAAAGATACTATGGTATGAGAGAAAAGGGAAAATTAAAAAGAATAACTCATTTTAAAAGGAGAAATAGAGTTAAAAGGGTTACAAGAATTGAGTTAGAAAAACAGCAAGAAAGGCAAACAAGCCAGGAATAATTGCTATATACATAAATAAGTTAAACTCTAAAATTAAAACAAGAGGGAATAATGATGAATTAGTGCCAAAAAGCACAATTTAATTGAAGGACTTTTAAAAGGTAAATCTCTATGGGCTATATGAGAAAGACGTACTAGAAAGTAGTATAAATTTCTGAGCTTAATGATTTTTATAGAGGCTAATAGAGTAATATGATATACATATGAGCTATGTGATATACCAGTATATCCATCTCACTATTTTTATATGTAATAAATGAGATATAATAAGGTATATCTATAATAATAAAAGCATAATATGCTAATTAGACTGGACAGCTGAATGACTTTCTGGACCATCTTCCGGATGAAGCCGAGGCTGTGAGGGCTGAGCCCCTTGTACGAATTTCGTGCATTGGGTCTCTAGTGTATATATAATATGAGTTAATAGATAGGGAGGTAGATTACATTTTCTCAGTTTGATATAATTCATTTATCATTAAACTACAGTTAGCTTGACATTTTTTATTTTCTACATATTAGCAAAATATTGGTATTATACTGATTAATAATGGATTGTTTAATATTTTAATTTGAAAGAAAATTCTATTTGCTCTTTAACCAAGCTCTACCCAATTTCCATTACCTCCTTGTTGGTATATGCATGGTAGAATGTTGGATCCAGTGTGCTATGATAAAGTATTTATAAGCATAGTGTATTGCAGTCTTGCTTTATTACCAAACAATCATGTAGAATGATTAAAATGGTGTCAACGATTAAAACGGTGACTATTGCAGATGCTTATCTTATTTTTTCAGGTTTCGTGACTCACTGGAAGGTGATACTATTGTGGTTCATGCCATACAAAGCGATCACAAGATAACCTCCTATAGGCTCGTGAAGCCCTCCAAGTATTTCAAATCCAAACGGCCGAGTCAGTCCGACAGAAGGGCAAGCAAACTGGAGAGGTATGAAAAGGAAGGAACTGGAAGAAAGGATAGCCAGAAAGAGACAGGTAACCTAAATGACCACAAGGCTTTTCAGTCTTCACTTAAGATTTCAAAACCGAATTGTATTTTTCTAGCAGAACATTGGAATACCTTTTGGTGGCTTGAGCGCAGTCTCTTGTCTCCCGTCCTTTGTTTCTTTGGAATAAATAATCAAAAGGAACTTCGTATGGCTGGGAAGGAGAGGCCAAGTTTCTCCAGCAAATGCGTCAACCAACTTTCCTATTCAATAGAGGCCGTGCGAGAAAACCCACCCGGTCCTGTAACTGAGAGGATACGCGTACCGATGCTTCCAGCCTCCACCTACTTTTATTTTATTTATTATTTATTTTTAGTTAATCCTCACCCGAGAGTATTTTTCCATTGATTTTTTTTTTAGAGAGAGTGGGAGGGGGAGAGGCAGAGAGAGAGAGAAACATCATGTGAGAGAGACACTTCAATGGGCTGCCTCCCGCATGCCAACCAGGGCCAGGGATGGAGCCTGCAAGCCAGGCCTGTGCCCGTGACTGGAATCAAACCCAGGACCCATCAGTCTGCAGGCCGACGCTCTAGCCACTGAGCCAAACCATATCTACCTATTCTTATATCTCCCCAGATGCTAATTTCAAGGCATTGTTTCTTCCCAGATTCCTGGACTCTGCCTCAGGGTGTGGGGCCAGAAGACAATATTTCAAACTGTTTTCTAAGAGCATGTGCCTTACACAGAACGTTGAGCTGAGAAAACAGATGTGACAGCAGTACCTCTAATTCCTGTGGCCTGCCTCTTGTCACTGCCCATGGGGTGACTGCAAATGGCTAGAAGGAAGACAGGAGTGCAGGGCGTGGCTTGGAGAGCCAGAAGAAGCACGAAGGGCTCGAAGGGCTCGGCAGCCTGGCCGGGCCTGGGCTGTGCCTGTGATACGGTCCTGACATTGAAGCCGGTTTATCAGCTTCACGAAACCCAGAAACCTTTAGCAGCTCTTTTCTGCCTCTAGGATAAATTCTGAAACCATTAGCCCAGCAGTGTGTTCCACGGGGCACCCCTCTTCTGTTTCCTGCTAATGGTGCATTCCCATACTTGTGTTTGTAGTCTAGTGCCCTCTGGCTGCTCCCTGATTACGCCTGATGCTTCCACACGCAGGCTCCTGCTAGAGCGACCAATTCACTCTTTTCTCTGAATTCTACCAGTTCATGGGAATCCAGACTGAATTATACTTTTTTAAAATAAAGCCTTTCCATGACCATCCAGGCCATATTAAACTCATCCTTTTTTTTATACTATTAAATATTTGAAATATGACATGGTGCATTATAACTATATGACCATCTCATTAACATTTTTCATGTATCTCTAAGTTATATCTCTAGCTTGAACATGAATTGAGTAATTCCCCCAGTAGATACTTATTCATTGATAAAGCAAATAACTTCTTCCCCCTGGAGGAAGCAGTTTTTATTGATGTTATCTCCAGAAACCAGAGAGACCCTGTACCCACCCACTTTCAGTCACCCCCTAGCCCTTCAGGGGAAGAGATATAAATTGCCTTTTGGTTTTCTAAAGCCCTAGTCTTTCCCCTCCCCGTGTAGCCTTAGAAATTCAGTTGCGATATTGTTTTGAGGTTGTTGTTTTCAGCAATGCCTGCTGCAGCTACATAGTAACAATAGGTGAAGGACTGTGGGGGAAGAGTTAGATGGGTAAGAAGAGGGATGCACAGGCAAACAGAACACAGCCTATCAAAGGGCTCTCGGTCCAGCCTCGCGGGCTTGATCCTTCATTGGTTGCATTTCTCTGAGTCACCCCTTTCTGAATCGCATCCGGGATTTCCACTGCCCCAGCTGTGGACCCAGCCCCAGAGCCGTGAGATGAGCTAGTCTCATGGGTCCGTTCCTGGTCCACAAAGGCTTACAGTGAGCAGTCAGACATATTTTGCCACTCCTATACATATCTTTGCTGTTTTTCCATCCAGTTCTGGGACTGCAATTTCTGGAGCAGTAGTGGGATGTGAATAGGAATTTCAAACTTGGTGACAAACTCATTTGAGGGGATCATGAATATACCAGCATTTTCCATACCACCCAGTCCTTTCCTTGTTGGATTGCAGTGGAAACCAATCCAATCATTGTCCAAGTTCTCATTTTCCACATAATGGATGAGAGACTGATATTCCTCCTTGAGTCACTGCACCCAAAGCTCCTGATCTCGAGTTTGGCATTAAGTGTTCAGCACCAGGATGTCAGACATGACATGCCAGGAGGCCTTGTCCATCATCTTGAACAAGGGCCGAAAGCTAATAACTTTAAAATTATAGCTTTGGTTGTATGTTTCTGATCAGTTTTTAAATTGGCCACAGACCCCTGCAGTTGGCAAAGGTCACCTCAGATTATACATCTCAAATAGAACTCACTTTCTCCTTCCCCTACTGTGATATCACAAGCACTCCTTCCCAGCTTCCCCATATCCAGGGTGTCCCCCAAAAATGTATACATACTTTAACAGCTGATAGCTCAATTTTGAAAATGAGATGTATTTTATTATTTTTTTTAAATATATTTTATTGATTTTTTACAGAGAGGAAGGGAGAGGAATAGAGAGTTAGAAACATCGATGAGAGAGAAACATCAATCAGCTGCCTCCTGCACACTCCCTACTGGATATGTGCCGGCAACCAAGGTACATGCCCTTGAGCGGAATCAAACCTGGGACCATTGAGTTCACAGTCCGACGCTCTACCCACTGAGCCAAACCGGTTCGGGCTGAGATGTATTTTAATAAACACTGCCTTTATAATTATTCGAAGTGTGTATATACATTTTCTGGGACACCCTGTATATGTCACTGGCTCATCATTATGTATCTCTGATTATTTAATATACATGTTTTATCTTGCCAACTTTTCAATAAGCAAATATTGTAACTTAGATCTCTTTATTTTGGTATTGTAAAATACTTATTATGGGGGTGAATTCATGGTGGTTTCTTAATAAATATTGTGATTTACAGATTCGTTATATTATCTGGATTTTAAATAATGTGATAGGTTGAAAACAATATTTGAGAATTTCATTTTGATGTTTCAAAGAGATTGAAAAAAAATGTCAACTCTCTGTGCAGGTGGGGATACTAGTGTGCCAGAAGAATCAATTATAGAAAAAGGGAAGCTATTTCGGCCTAAGACCTTAAGTCAAATTATGATAGAAAATCAAATTGAGAAAACGAAGAAACTTATATTAAAAGCTGAAAGGGCTCAGCAAAAGATTCAGCAGCGCAACAAAGAATGGGAGGAACTGTAAGTTTTTAAATGCAAACTCTTATATTTTAACATGAGTCTCAAAATATCTTTAGCAATGTCAATAAATATAACAATGTTAAATTTAAATAAAGAATTTAAAAAAATAGAAACAGAGATGGAGATATTGAAGACAGGTCAGCAGAACTTTCAGGGAGGGGATATCTTGATGGAACTTCTATGATCCTAAGAGTTTCAGGTCCAGGAATTCCATTTTCCTAATATACTCTGAGTGATATAAGAATGAAGACATTCTCTTTATCCCAACATCAAGAAGATATTCTCCAGATGTTCTTCTAACATCTTATAGTTTTGGCTTTCACCTATAGGTCTCTAACCATCTTAAATCAACTTAAAAACATCTAATCTGAGGTACTTTTATTTAACAAGCACACCTTTTGTTTGTTTGTTTGTTTGTTTGTTTGTTTGTTTTTTGCAACCTATCTTTGATGAAATGTCTCTTCATGTCTTTGTCCATGTTCAAATAAGATTGTTAACTATTTACATGTTGAGTTTTGAGAGTTTTCAAAAATATATTCTACAGACCTGTCTTGTGTCAGATATGCTGTTTTCAAATATTTTCTCCATTTCTGTAGCTTATCTTTTCATTCCCTTAATAAGGACATCTGCAGAGCAAAAATTTTTTATTTCGTTGAATCCAATTTGTCAATTTTTCCTTCTATGAATCTTAATTTTAGTATCAAGTCTAAGAATTCTGCCTAACACTAGGCCCCAAAGATTTTCTTCTATTTTTATTGAAGTTTTATAGTTTTACATTGTATATTTAAGTCTGTGATTTATTTGGTGTTCATTTTTGTATAAGGTGTGAGATTTATGTTTATGTTTATGTTTATTTATTTTTTGCCTGTAGATGTCCAATTGCTCTGTCACTATTTGTTGAAAGGCTTCTGTTTCCTCCATTGAATTGCTTCTGCACTTTGTCAAAAATCACCTGGGCATATTGGTGTGGGTCTGTTTCCCACTTCAGTTTCTGGTCCAATGATTCATGTGTCTGTCCCCTTGCCAGTATACACTGGCTGGATTACTGTAACTATGTAATAGGTCTTGAAATTGGGTAGACTGATTTCTTTCTCTCATTTTATTCTTCTCTTAGCTATTCTGGTTACTTTGCTTTTACATATAAATTTTAGAATAATCTTATCTATGTTTACAAAAAAATCTTTCTGAAATCATGATAGGAATTGTGTTAAACCTTGTATCAGTTTGGAGATAATCGACATACAGTCAAACCTCGTTTCTTGAACATCTCCCATCTTGAACAATTTGGTTCTCGACCAAGTTGTTCACAGAAAAAAGTGTCTTGGTTTTCAAACCAAACTTCAGTTTTCGAACTGACAACTTTTTGAAGCTGATACCTCAGCATGACAAAAATCATTTCTCAGGCAACAAACAAAAGAGAGAATGCTTTTGTTGCCAGCAAAATCAACAATCAACACTTAGCACAATTTTAAAACATAAAGAGGCCATCAAGAATGCAAATGATGCTAAGGGTGTGAAAGAAACAATGATCACAGACAATTGCAGAGGTAGAAAAACTGCTGTTGATTTGGATAAACAAAAAGCAATTAGCCAGTGACAGCCATTTCCGAGGCAGTGATAGATGAACAAGCAAAGATGCTGCATGCTGACCTGAAATACATCCCTGGACCGAATGCTAAAAGTGATTCATTTAAGGCTAGCAGAGGGTGATTTGATAAATTTAAGAAAAGAAGTGTTTATTTATTTATAGATTAAACTAGAGGCCCAGTGCACGAAATTCGTGCACTGGAGAGGGGGGTGTCCCTCAGCCTGGCCTGCGCCCTTTCGCAGTCCGGGACCCCTTGCTCTTATATTGAGCGTCTGCCCCCTGGTGGTCAGTGCACGTCATAGCGACCAGTCATTCCACCGTTTGGTCGATTTGCATATTATGCTTTTATTATATAGGATAGTATATTAGAAATGTACTGTATATAGGAAAGGTTAAAACAGGGAATCATTTGGGGGTATGGAATGGATTAGTTCAATTTACATTATTTCTAATGGGAAAAAAATGATTTGTTTTTTTAACAAATAGCTTCTCAAACAGCCTTCCAGAACAAATTAAGTTTGAGAACTGACCGAGGTTCCACTATATTTATTATGTTGAGTCTTCTAATCCATGGACATGGTATGACTCTCCATTTATTTATATCTTTGATTTTTTTAATCTGTTTTGTTGTATCTATCATCTATCATCACTCGAGGACATGTTTATTGATTTTAGAGAAAGAGGAAGGGAGAGAGAGAGAAACATTGATCAGTTGCCTCCTGTATGCGCTCTAATCTGGATTGAATCCACAACCTAGGTATGTGCTCTGACTAGGAATTGAACCCACAACCCTTTGGTGTATGGGATGATGCTCTAACCAACTGAGCCACCCAGTCAGGGCTATTTTGTTGTATCTACACGAAT
Source organism: Plecotus auritus (assembly GCF_963455305.1). NCBI lineage: Eukaryota > Metazoa > Chordata > Mammalia > Chiroptera > Vespertilionidae > Plecotus > Plecotus auritus. Next base: position 160,754,415 of record NC_137771.1, on the reverse strand, counting down.
AAAAGAGAAATATGCAAATTGACCGTACCTCCGTGATGCCCGCCAGCCAATCAAGAGTGAGTATGCAAATTAACCCAACAAAGATGGTGGGTTAATTTGCATAGACAGGCGTGGAGCAAAGACTGAAGGCTCCAGCCCGAGCGAAGACTGAAGACTGAAGACTGAAGACAACTGAAGACTGAAGACTGAAGAGGCTTGGCTTCTTTGCTGCAGCTGGAGCGAAGGCCTGGGTCCCAGGTGCCAGTGGAAAACCGGTGCCGGCAGCCAGGGGAAGGATGGCCTATTGCATGAATCTTTGTTCAACGGGCCTCTAGTTTTAACATAAAAGTACTATACATATTTTGCTAGATATACACATAAATATTTTACTTTTTTGTTAATTGTGAATGGTATTGTGCTTTTAATTTTGGTGTCTTGTGTGTTCATGTTTATTGCTAGTTATACAATTGATTTTTGTGTTCATGAGGGTACTGTGACCTTGCTGCACTGAGAGGTTTTTGTTTGTTTTGTTTTTTTTTTTTTTGGTAGGTTCCTTGGGATTTTCTGTGTAGACTATCATGCCATCTGTAAATAGAGACAGTTTTATTTCCTCTTATTCCATCTATATGCTTTACATTTCTGTTTCTTTTCCTATTGCACTGGCTAAGAACTTCCAGTACTATATTGAAATAGAATAAAGAGAGCGGGCATGCACATATGTTCCTAATTTTAATGGGAAAGCATTCAGTATTCAAAAGTTTAACTGTTTTTATCTGTTTACTTCAACCTACCTATATTGCCATATTTGATGTTAATGTCTTATTGACAGTCTATAATTGGGTTATGTTTTTTAATTCACTCTGTCAATCTCAGTTCTTTAATTGTTGTATTTAGGTCATTTACATGTAATTATTGATATTTGAAGCTTATATCTGCTATTTTTTTTTTGTTTTTCTGTATTTTTTCCCCTGTTGCCTGAGGTTTACTTGAATTATTTTAGAGTTCCAGCATAATGAATCCATAATGTTTTTGACTATATAACCTTGTATAGCTTTTTAAGTATTTGCTTGAGGTATTACATTATGTATATACAACGTATCACAATGTACTGGTGATGACATTTTATCATTTTGAATGAAGTATAGAAACTTCACCTGCTTTTTAAAAAATATATTTTTATTGATTTCATAGAGGAAGGGAGAGGGAGAGAGAGATAGAAACATCAATGAGAGAGAATCATTGATCAGCTGCCTCATGCATGCCCCCTACTGGGGATCGAGCCCGAAACCCAGGCATGTGCCCTTGACCGGAATTGAACCTGGGACCCTTCAGTCCGCAGGCCAGCACTCTATCCACTGAGCCAAACCAGCTAGGACTTCACCTGCTTTTATGTTTTTTTGCCCCCTCCCATTTCCCCTGTTCATAATATCATTGTATAAATATTTTCTCTACATACATTTTAAAAACATAGCAGTGTTGTAGTTTTCCTTCAATCATCAAGCATAACAGACAATAAAAGTAAAATGTATTTGCCATATTTTTACTATTAACATTTTAATTTCTTCCTTTTTGCTGTTCCTAGGTTTCTTTTATTATTTCATTTTTATTTAGAGAACTTCCTTTAGCCATTCCTTTATGGTAGGTATGCTGGTAACAAATTCTGTTAGTTTTTCTTCATCTGAGAATGGTTTGATTTTTCTGTCATTCCTGAAGAATATTCTTATTGCACATAGAATTCTGCGCTAACAGTTCTTATTTTCAGCATGTAAGAAATAGTGCTTCTTCCCACTGGCCTCCATGGTTTGTTATGATTTGTCTGTCATCAAAATTGTTTTTCTTCTATATGTAAGATGTTGTTTTTCTCTTGCTTCTTTGAAGGCATTTCCCCCCTTGTCTTTGTTTTCAGAAGTTTGGCTATGATCTGTCTTGGTATAGAGTTATTCTTTGTTGGATTCATTAAACTTCTTGAATCTGTATAATTGTGTCTCCTGCCAAAAAAAGACTTTGGGGAAGTCTTAAGCCATTATTTATTACTAGAGGCCCAGTGCACAAATTTGTGCACCAGTGGGGGTCCCTTGGCCTGGCCTGTGGGATTGGGCCAAAACCAGCTCTCTGACATCCCCCAAGGGGTCCCGGATTGCAAGAGGGTGCAGGCCAGGCTGAGGGACCCCACCGGTGAACGATTGGGGTCGGGAAGGGACTCGGGAGATTGGTCAGCCAGGGAGGGACTGCGGGAGGGCTCCTGGGCATGTCTGGCCTGTCTCGCTCGGTCCCAATCGGCCCGACCCCAGCAGCAAGCTAACCTACCAGCTGGAGCGTCTGCCCCCTGGTGGTTAGTGCATGTCATAGCGACTGGTCAACCTGTCGACTGTCTGCCCGCTGGTGTCAGTGCACTTCATAGCGAGCAGTTGAGGGGCCTTAGCATATCATTAGCATATTATGCTTTGATTGCTTGAACGAACGACCGGACAACTGGACACTTAGCATATTAGTCTTTTATTATATAGGATAGTCCTTTTGAAGTCCTTTCCTCTTTTTCCTCTCCTTCTGGGACTCCAATGCTACAAATTAGAACCCTGAAGCTCTGTGTATTTTGTTGATGCTGTTCTTTGTTTGTTTCTAGTGACTTTTCTTTCTGTTGTTCAGATTGGGTAATTGCTATGTTCCATCTTCACTGATTCTTTCCTCTGCCTCTTCCATTCTGGTATTGAGCCCATCCACTGAGTTTTATTTTGTTTATTTTATTTTTCAGTTCTAAATTTCTATTTGGTTATTCCTTATAGCTTCCATTTCTTTCTGAGACTTCCTATTTGTTCATTTATTTTAAGTATCTTCCTAATTAATTGTTAAAGCAAATAATTAGGAAGATACTTACAATCACTTTGTGATTGCTTGCTTTAAAATCCTTGTTAGATTATTTTAATGTTCTCATCTTGGGATTAGCATCTGGTAATTGTTTTTTCTCATTTAAGTTGGGGTCATCCTGTTTTTTGGTATGACAAATGATTTTTTATTAAAATCTGGACATTTTGGGTATGATGAGACTCTAGATCTTATTTACACGTTGTTTTAGCTGGCTTTCTATGACTTCAGCAGTACAGGGAAGAGTACCATCTGTATATATAAAAGCCAAGCAACCAGAACGACGGAATGACCGAAACAACCGGAATGATTGGTTGCTATGATGTGTACTGCGGCAGGCAACTGGCCCAATCGGCCCTGTGGCCTCTCCCCCTGGCTGGCCCCGCCCCCCCACCCCAATTGGGGCTAGGGTCGGCTGGCCAACTGCCCATGGCCCACCCCCTGGCTGGCCGGCAAACCGTGGCCCCTCCCCCCAGCAGGCCTGGCCCCAGATCGCCCCCCCATTGAGGTGGGTGGGCCAGACCCCACCCGTGCATGAATTCATGCACTGGGCCTCTAGTCTTATTATGAATATAGAAGTCTAGGCAACCCAGTCTTCAACAATTGATACCTGATGAAGGAAGAGGTTACTTGCTGGTCAAGAGTTGTAGTTTCAGATCCCATTAGGCTCCCATTGATCCACTTTCCTCTTCAGATGGCCTCCACTGATACTGTGGAGAGTTGTAAAAGTCGTCACTCTCTACTAGGCCTTCTCAAATACTACCTCAGCAGGGAGGGATGGATAATCTTATTACTGCTGCAGGTGGTTGAAGTTCAAGCCATCTTATGGGGTGTCACTGTGGCTTGTTACTTCACTATGGGGATAAAAGTCCTGGTTCCCAGGACTCACCTTTTCTAACACCAACCCCTGGAGGAGTTGTTTTGCCTTGTTAAAGCCTGGTGATGGTAGAAATATGGACTCCCCATTTGGCCTTTTCTGTCATGGGTGGAGGTGTGGCCACAGTTTTTTTCTGTGGTGTTCAGCTGTAATAGAACACTTATTGTCTAGAAATTTTCTGTCTTGCTATTCTGTTCTTTTCTTTATCATTTAACTGGAGAAAGCAGGATTTTGTTGAGTTTTTGTTGTCTAAACCTATTGATTGATATTTCTGAGTTGCTATGTTGTTGTTTTTTTATTGTAGCTGAGATACAATATGATATTAGTCTCAGACATACAACATAGTGATTTGAGATTTATGTACCTTATAAAGTGATCACCATGATGAGTCTAGTAACCTTCCATCACTGTACAAAGTTATTATGCTATTATTGATTATATTTTCTATAGTGTACATTATATTCATATATTTATTTATTTTATGACTGGAAATTTGTACCTCTTAATTCCTTTCCACCCATCCCCTGCTCCCCTCCCATCTTGAGTTGCTATTTTCTTTAGCTCTAAGCCTGAGATATGTGAGGCAAAAAGAAAACTTACCATCATATCCTTCCTTGGGTCCCAAGGTTCTCTGTGATCTGCCTTCTTTCCACATTTCAGAATCTTATGTTTGTTTTATATATAACTAGAGGCCTGGTGCACGAAATCGTGCACGGGTATGGTCCCTAGGCCTAGCCTGCGATCAGGGCCATCTTCCCCAGCTGCCAGCAGCCGGCCCCGCCCCCCATCACCACCCACCCCGGTTCCCCATTTGCTATCCAGCGATGGAAACCTGATGGCCGGGGGAGGGACCGAGAGGTGGGCCGTTCCCGCCTGCTCGCCGGCCCCACCCCCACCGCTGGTCGCCCTCTGTGTGTGGGGCAACCGGCGGGGCGGGAGCCTTGGCCTGGCACCACCCACATCTAATGCCATCCACCCCTGTTCCCTGTTCACCACTGGCAGCAATTGGAGCCTGCAAGGGACCAAGAGGTCAGCCCATTCTGCCCGCTCTCCAGTCCCACCCCCTGCCACCACTGACCCTGGTTCCCTGTTCCCCATCCAGTGATGGGAGCCTGATGGCCAGGGGAGGGACCGAGAGGTTGGCTGTTCCCGCCTACTCACCGGCCCCACCCCTGCTGCCACGGAGCCTTGGCCTGGCACCACCCACATCTCTTGCCACCCACCCTGGGTCCCCGTTCGCCACCAGCAATCGGAGCCTGCCGGCCAGGGAAAGGGACCAAGAGGTGGTCAGTGCACCTCATAGTGACTGGTCGAGCAATTGTTCTGGTCATTCTGCCATTATGGTCACTGGGCTTTTATTATATAGGATGTGCAAGGTTTTTATTTGTACTTACCAGAAAAAATAGGAAAATGTATATCTATGCCATCTTACTGGAAGTGGAAGTTCTCTCAATTGATATTTAAATTTTTATTTACCTTTAACCAGCAATTTTGCTAAGCTCACTTTCTTGCAGATTCTTTATAATATTTTATGATTATGACAGTGTTGTCATATAAATTCTTCCAGTCCCTGAACACATAATATATTTCCATTTCTTTGTGTTTTCTTCAATTTCTTTCATCAGTGTCTTTTAGATTTTAGTGTACATGTTTTTCACCTCCTTAGTTAAGTTTATTCCTAGGTATTTTATTCTTTTGTATTCTTCAACTTTACTGAATTTGTTTATTAGTTCCAACAGTATTTTAGTGGAGTCTTTAGGATTTTCTATGCAAACAATGACAGTTTTACTTCTTCCTTTCAAATTTGGATGCCTTTTATTTATTTTTCTTGCCTAATTGCTCTGGCTAGGACTTCCACTACTATGTTGAACAGAAGTGAGAGTGCACATCCTTCTATTATTCCTGATCTTAGAGGAATACTGCCTATCATTCAATAACTGAACATAGTTGTTTCATATATTTTTGTTCAGTTTTCTAGTTATTTGTACTATGATAATAATTATGACCCTTCTTTCTCTAACATGGCCAGACAGAAGCATATGCTCTCATCTGTGAGTGTCCTCTTTTAGCATTGTTATATACAAATGATTTATGTACATTACATAAATGATTTATGTACATTACATAAGTCATTTTGGAAGCAAGGCCTCCAAAAATTAGGTTGCCTCCCCCCACAAAAAAAAAAATGGGAGAGAGAGCATATAAATGAAGTCTTGTCAATTAATACATTAGATGCCATGCATTGCCTCTTCTATTTTACTAGAGGACCGATGCACGAAATTTGTGCAAGGACCTTGGCCCCGGCCCTCGCCCACCATGGCCGGGGCCTCTGCTGCCTCTGCTGTGGCCCCCGCCCACCACTGCCATGGCCAGGGGCCTCTGCCACCTCTACTGTAGCCCCCGCCCACTGTATCTTTGTCTGGAAGGAAGGATGTCCCAGCAGCCTTTGGTGAAGGGGTTGGGAGGGAGGACATTGGTCTCACTTCAGATACTTGGGGAAGGATGGCAGGTTTAATTAGCATATTTACCCTTTTATTATTATAGATGTTTGTGCTCCTAAAGGGCTGACTGCAAGATATGTACATATTCATGTTGACTGATGGGCTTCACTTGAAATAATTAAATAGGTAGGTTAGTGTCTCTCAGTGAAGATCCCTACAGTGGGGTCCAGCCCATACCCTGATGCCTTAGTACTCCATGCTTGTCCCCTCTGTGATTGGAGCCTCCTAGGAACTCTACCAAGAAGACTGTATTCATCTTTTTATAGCCTTCTCCTGGGAGTATTCCAGGCTATAATTTTCTCTGGTCTGGTTTATCCATTAATGTAATTTCATCTTCTGTCTTCTGGAAGTGTATCACTATTACTGTTTGCTCATGGCTACCTATCCCATTATCAGCTTTTCTAATAATTTGTTCTCTTTAGTTTCTCTACAATATCATTTCCATGGAGCTTGGGGAGAGTAGGGAAGGCAAATACATATGTCCATACTATAATTTTGAATTAGATGCCTCTTTGAAAATGTTATGACAAATTTTGTGACAATCATTATGTTATTAAAAATTTCAATTAACTTTTTCGTGAGTAGAGTGTTAGTATCTCCAAGGGTTAATATCTATTGAGGGAATAAATAACAATGTTGATGTAAATTGCTTAGAAATGAACCAAATCCAATGAATGATTCAGATTATTTAAGCACATCTGGTGGATGGATGGATCTGTTTGTTTGTTTATTATTTTGCTTGGGATGCTTTTAAATATCAACTTTAAAAAATGTTTGAACTCCATAGACAAATATAACATCACAGGATAAGAATTATACTTTTGCTTCACGATTGAATTTGATTATATACCTATAGTAAAGTAGACAAATTAGAGTTTATTGTATATTTGTGGCTAGATTATCTATTTTTCTTATAGGTACAAGAGTAAACCTGCTGATGACTATGAAGACCCCAAAGATGTGCAAGCCATCAAAGAGGCTCAGGTGTTTATGGGAGACTTCAATCTGAAGACAGCCCCAGACTATAAGATACCTGAGCACATGAGAATAAATGCTGCCAAGAAAGAAGAGGAACTGGGACAGCTAGACTCTATGGTACTTAGAAACACTTGTGTGTTTAACATAAAAAAATGACCTCCCCCTGCCACCCCCCGGGACTTGGCTGAGTACAAACCTTCAGGAAGGACTTGCATTGAGTGGTGGGAGGGGAGGACAGGGAAACTGAGCCCTCTGAGCCAGCTGAGGGATAACACACATTATAGCCAGACTGTCTCCCCTTTTGGAGAAGCTAAAAGGGGAAAAGCCTAAAAGCTAGAGAAAAGAGTAATTTAGTAGTAAACAGAAATGGTTAGATATATTTTTATCTTGAAATTTTGTTAGGCATTTCAGTCAGGGGACAAAAGCAAATCATATTTGAAACTGTTCCTTGTGAGTGGGTTGTCATTTTGCTTCCTTTCTGTTCTTTTTAATTAGACCCATTCAAAGAAAATGTACTTGAACAAGTCCATCCTCTCTCTTCGAGACCTTAAAGTGGCTGTCATCGAGGAGATACAGTGCCTGGTACAAGAGCTGAAGAACATTCAGTCAACTCTTCACATATCCAAGCACATCCCCATTCCGAAAATCCCTCTGATACACCCGGAAGAAGTTCCTGAAAAGAGATTTCATTATGATGAGGAAATTCTCCTTGCTTTTAAGCAACAGCTGATGAAAAATGAGGATGAAAAGGCCCCCTTAGTGGAACAGACAGGGCCTGTAGGCTCAGGTGGAGGATTCCTTAGATCCTCTAATGCAAAGGAAGGGGATTTGACAACACGAGAGTCATTGTCTAGAGCTACAAGGACATCAGCATTCGGTCTAGATCTTCCAAGGTCATCTGAATTTGAAAGAGCAGATCCAATTGATGTAGAGACGGAGATTATGAAGAGAAAGGAGATTAAAAACATATACATGCAGCAGTATTTGGCCAACAGGGTAAGGGGTGAGACTGTGCCTATTTTTTAAAAAATATATCTTTATTGATTTCAGAGAGGAAGGGAGAAGGAGAGAGAGGTAGAAACATCAATGATGAGAGAGAATTATTGATTGGCTGCCTCCTGCACGCCTCCCACTGGGAATTGAGCCTGTGCCCTTGACTGAAATCGAAATCGGGATCCTTCAGACTGCAGGCCAATGCTCTATCCACTGAGCGAAACTGGCTAGGGCCAAGACTGTGACTATTTAAAGCTGAAAGAGAATGGAGCAAGGAAGTCTATCTAGTTTATTAATTATTTAGTTAACATTTTTCTACATTAACCATCCCCAAACCCTGACTAGCCCACAACTCACTCATGGCTTGACTTCCTCCCCATCCCTGTCTTTTTTCTGAAAATCACTGTGCTCTGCCCAGAGCTTTGGAGCTTTGTAACTTCTTCCTTTTTGGAAAGCTGACTAAGCATTAGGGGCAAATCCATGTTAATTGGCATCTCGATGAAGCCATGGCAAAGGGGAAGTGATGAGCAGCTTTCACTTGATGGATGGAACATAACAAAAACCTTCCAGAGAAAATGGGCCACCCTCTGCTTTTTATACTCTTCCCTTTCTCTAGTTTGCTCCAATACTGAGAGTGTTCATGGTGATGAACGGCTTCAAAATTGTTCTGGAGCTAGAATGCCAGCTATTTTTATTTCTAGGAATATCAGGACCAGTCTGGGAGCAGTTGTGCAGGAGGTACTCCTGGGGAGCTAGCTCCCTGCTACCAGCCACATTGTGTCTTTTCCAGCTAGGCACTCCCCTATAGCTTTCCAACCTTATTCTTCACTCATCATCTCTCCTTCATCCAGCCCAATATTCTCATGCTTCCTGCTTTGCCCCACATTCCTCCCCCAATTCTGAATTTCATATCTGTGCTTTTTCTTTTGCTATTTTCTTCTACCAGAGTTGAGTCATCATTTAAAACTCAGCCCAGTTCCAACCCCCTTCCACATCTTCTGTCCACATTATATACTCTTAAAAAACAAAACAAAACTACCATTGCACCTATAATCAGCACGTCATGTTTTGTCCTTAGTTTTCCTTGCTGCTTTATGTGTGTTAGTTTTGTCTTGCAAATTAGGTTATACAGCTCTTAAGGGGAGGTACATAACTTCTTCAGATTCCCTTGCAATGTCTTGTACAATGCCAGACATACAGTAGATATTCAGTAAAGTGTTTTGACTTAATTGACTAATTTACTTTATTAATTAAAAATATTTATTGGTCATTCTAAGAGCAGGGACAGTGCGAGCTAGGTAGTAGTGATGCCACTCAAGTCAGACATGTTCTTTAGCCACATAAAGCTTGTAGGGTGTCAGGGATAAGAGAGAATAGAACAAGTGAAACCCTTACAAACTCGGACACCTATGTGGTAAGTTTCAGAATGCTGTTGTACTAAAAATATGTAGTCCTGCCTCCAAAGAAATTTTAAAATAATTCAAATTTGTTGAGCAAATTTTTGGGGGGGAACCCACTTAATCTACAGCCCTACATAAAGTTTATTTTTTTTTATTTTCTTTGTTGTTGTTTTTTGTTTGTATTTAAGCTATCTGAAATTCTCCAGAAGTTTTACTGCCCCAAACCCACAGATCTCTTTGCCATTCTCAGCACCAACCTGGGCCTTCGCTCATAAATTTCAAGCATTTGAGTTGAGGCTCCCCATCATGTGCAGCCGACATGATGTCTTACATGGAATGGTTTGTCTTCTTCCTATTGTACGCGTTTCCTCAGGAGAATCAGTCCTCAGGGCTCTCTCTCGCTTTCTTCATCTCCTTTGGGATGGGGTGGGTGGGGGAGAAGCTGTGCCAAAATCAGAGCAAAACTGAGGATTTAAAGTCATTAGGATGTCAGACGAGTCAGGTCTAGACCAGGACTTGGGATACTTAGGTTCCCATCCCAGTTCTGTGACAAATTCGCTTTGATCTCAGGAAAATCACCATTAGCCTCATTTTTGTCATTTCTACAATAAGAAGATTGAACAGGTTTCTTGTGGGTCCATGATTGTACTTACCTATTTGAAAATATTTACTGTTCAGTAGGTTTGAAAATTTTCAAAATAAGAAGTTGAGGGAAATATTTATTTAGTGTTTACTGTATGAAAGGCCATGTAGAATACCATGGGGATATAATAGAGGTAGACATAACACTATCCACAAAGAGGTTGTAGTCAGTACAGCAAGAACGGCATTCTTGATCAATGGCTTTTTCAATGGCAGAGAAATAGCTGGAAGGACTATAGTTATAGAATTTCTACCACTTAATGAATACATTTATGTAAATTTAAGACCATTGATGAATGATTTATATGACTAGACACAACCACACACACCCATGTAATTCTCCATCTATATTAAAGGCATAATGAGAAAATGCTTTTACCCAAACAAATTAGTATTGTTAGTTTTAAAAATACTGTTCTTCTAACATACAAACAAATCTTTTTCTACCGCAGATCAAAGAACTGATTGTCACTTTTGATGCAGAACTCCATCTCCTGAGACACCAGAAACTGAAACTAGACATTCAGATGAAATTATCTGACCTGAACCATGTCACATTATTTCAAGAAATGCTTCTCCTCAAGAATTTTGAAAAACAGGAGAACATACTTCAAGAGCGTGTTAATTCATTAGACAAAGAGGAACAGGAGATGCAAGTATGAATGGGCAGGAAAATGCTAGCTGGGTGCACCCTTAAGTTATGGAAGGAACTTGATGCTTCTTCTTCTCCACTTAATTTTTTATCTTGTTCAAGTCTTCATCTCTTTCTTGTCTTCTCTCCCTTCTCTTTTTCCCCATTATTCAGACTTGCTCTCTGTTTTTTGGTATCCTTGGTCAGAGAGAAGTGGGTCAGATTTTTTTAGTAAATTTGATCTAATATTTTCTAAGGTAGAATAAAATTTCCAAAAGTTAGCCTTATATTTAGGTTATCCATAATTTCAAGTTTATTTTATGTTGTTACTATCCACCATGTGAAGTTGAGTTTTGATTATATGCTATTCTTATGAATGTAACTGGAAAATAAGTTCATGAGTTTCTTAAATATGATAGCTAGTTTCAGAGTAATGTCTAATTAAATTTACAGGAAATTGATTCTTTATTTGTTATATATATGCTAAATTTAAAGGGATAAATTATACTATTTTTCTATCCTAAAGGAAGATTCTATTAAATAGATATTACATACAGAATAGAGACATCAGTTTTTGGTATTTCAGCTTTACTAAGATATGATGTTTCTTTTTTTTTTTTAATTGTCATACATGGTGGGCAAAAGTATGTTTACAGTTATAATACAAATAAATAACACAAGAATAAACTATGTTTTGCATACTTACAACTGACTGTAAGACTACTTTTTCTCACTCCAGTATAGATATGAAAAAAGTTTGTTTTTGAGACCATCCATGCAGATATATTAGTTGACATCCATATGTCAATAAAAATTGCAATTTATTTAATGTAGATTTATTTGAGAAAACAAAACATTAAAAAACTGATCTTATTTGATTACAAAAGAATTATAAAATTTTAGTCATATAAATGAATGGCTCTTCAAACATCAGAAATGTAAACTTCCATTAAGAAGCTTTAGAAATGTAACCTTACATTGCAATGTACATTGTTCTCTGAACCTGGCTTAACAGATGAATTATTTTCTTTTTTTAAAATATATTTTTATTTATCTCAGAGAGGAAGGGAGAGGGAAAGAGAGAGAGAAACATTAATGATGAGAGAGAATCTTTGATCGGCTGCCTCCTGCATGCCCCACACTGGGGCTCGAGCTCACAACCCAGGCATGTGCCCTGACCAGGAATCAAATCGTGACCTCCTGGCTCATAGGTTGACGCTCAACCACTGAGCTACACCGGCCGGGCCAGATGAAATATTTTCATCTGTTCTTGTTCTTGTTTGTTTAGTGGAGAATAAATGAATCTATGAAGGAGATGGAAGAGAAAAAGAATGAAATCACCAGGCTCCAGGACCAAGAAAAGGCACTCTATGCCAGTTTTCAAGCAGCCGTGGGAGAAAACAACAAATTTGCTAACTTCCTCATGAAGGTCCTAAAGAAGAGGATGAAGCGGGTGAAGAAAAAGGAGGTCGAAGGAGATGCTGGTTTGTATTTCTTTCTTATATATGAAATTATTTTTTTCTCAATTGCATGAAATAGAGAAATAAATAAATAGTGTTCATCACAACATAGACGATATAGGCATTGTGGGATTTAAAGAGGAGATGATACAAACCTTTTCAGTCTGTATAGGCCAAGTCTCACTTTTTCTTCACTGACACATCAGACAATGTTTTATTTTCAAAACTTGAAAATAAAAAGGAAGGAAAAGACATGTCATGCAAATATTAATCAAATCAAAGCAGGGATGGCTGAGTTAATGTCAGATAAAGTAGATTTCAAAGCAAAGAAAATTACTGGAGACAGAAAAACCTTGTAATATGATAAAAGTGTCACTCTGCCAGGAAGACATAGCAATCTTAAATGTGTATGCATAAAACAACAGAGCTGTAAAATATGCGAAGCTAAAACTGATAGAAATGAAAGGAAAAAATAGACAAAGCCATGATTACATTTGGAGACCTCCATTGCCCTCTCTCAACATTTGATAGAACAACTATGTAGAAAATCGGTAAGGATATAGAAGACCTACTAGTAAACAGCACCATCAACGAAAAGGATCTAAATGACAGTAATAGAACACTTCACCCAAAATAGCAGAACATACACACTTCACAAGTAAGCACCCACAGAACATATACCAAGATAAACTATATGTTAGATTATCAACAAATCTCAATAAGTATAAAAGAATTGAAATCATATGGAATGTGTTCTCTGACCAGAATGGAATCAACCTAGAAATCAATAACAGAAAGCAGAAAAATCTCAAAACACTCAGACCTCAACAACAAGCTTCTATGTAATCCATGGGACCCAGAAGACATCTCAGTGTAAATTTTAAAACTACATTGACCTAAGAGAAAATGAAAATGCAACCTATTAAAATTTGTGGAATACTGCTAAAGCAATGTTGAGAGAAATATTATAGTACTAAGTTAGAAAAGAGGACAAGTCTCACTACAATAATTTAAGCTCCCACCTCAAAACAGAAGTGCAAATTAAAACCAAACTGAGCAAGCAGAAGGAGGATAAAAGCAGAAATCAATAAAATTGAAAGCAGAAAACCAAGAGAAAAATTACTTATATGAAGAGCAGTTTGTTCTTGAGAAGATCAATTGATTGACAAAGCTCTAGCAAGAGTAAAAAAAAAAAAAAAAAAAGAACAAACAAGGTACCAATATCAAGAATATAAGAAGTGATATAATTACAGATCTACACTGCAGATATTAAAAGATATGCCCAGCCGGATGTAGCTCAGTGGTTGAGCGTCGACCCAGGAACCAAAAGGTCACTGGTTCGATTCCTGGTCAGGGCATATGCCCAGGTTGCGGGCTCCATCCCCAGTGGGGGGCGTGCAGGAGGCAGCCAATCAATGATTCTCTCTCATCATTGATGTTTCTATCTCTCTCTCCCTCTCCCTCCCTCTCTGAAATCAATAAAAATATATTTAAAAAAAAAGATAACAAGAAAATACAATGAATATCTCTATGCACATACATTTAGCAACTTGGATGAAATAGATTAATTCTACAAAAAATACTACCATGACTCATCCAATCTGAAATAGATAATTTGATAACTATTAAGAACATTGAATTTGTAATTAAAAATATATACATATATTTTATTGATTTCAGAGAGGAAGGGAGAGGGAGAGAAAGATAGAAACATCAATGATGAGAGAGAATCATTGATTGGCTGCTTCCTGTAAGCCCCCTACTGGGAATCAAGTCTGAAACCCAGGCTGTGCCCTGACCTGGAATTGAACTGTGACCTCCTATAGTCCATAGGTAAGCGTTCAACCACTGAACCACACCAATTGAGCTGAATTAGTAACTTTAAAACTCCCCTGATGAAATCTAATGCTCTAAATAGTTTCACTGGAGAACTCTACCAAGCATTTGAAGAATTACTACTGTTGTACACAATATTATCCAGAAAATCAAAGAGGAGAGAAAACTTTCCAATTCACATTCTGAAGCTGGTGTTATCCTGATACTAAAACCTGGAAACTTTCATATTATGTTATGAGACTCTTTATCTCATTAATATCTTCCATTTTACTTGCCTTTTTCTAATACTGCCCTGCCAGAAAAAGGGGTGGGTGCCCACTCCTTACTGCTAGGTGGCGGTATTCAGCCTTCCTTGTCACCCCAGGGAAAGGTGATCTCCTTGTCACTGCTGGGCAGATGGGAGTCCCTGCTCCCCCTTGTCATCTCTATTGACATGTTGGGGATGGCCTTGGTACTTCTGGGCAATGGTGAAAGTCTTGCTTCTCCTCTGTGGGGAGTGTGAAGGGAACCTTGTTACTGCCAGGTGAGAGTGGAAGTCCAGGTTACCCATAGGATCTCTACAAATACCTTAATGGTAGAAAAGGCGGCTGATTGTCAGCCAGCAGGAATACAAATCCCTCTTTCCTGCGTGGCCGCCTCTGACATCATCCTTGTGGGACTGTTGGTGTGGCTCACTACAGCTTCACAAGGGTGGATGTCTAGGTTCATCACTTGGCCTTTGCTGATATGGGTGGGAGTGGGGCCACATTTTTTTCTCTGTGGTATTTGGTTGGTTATCATCTAAATGTCTTACTAGGTGGCCTCTTTCCCGGTCATTTGGTGAGAGAGAGAAAATTCTTGTTGGGTCCTTCTGTATCTGCACCTGTTGGTGTTTCCAAGTTGCCAACTTATTCATCTCTGAGTCTGAGATATGAGGCCAATGAAGTCATCAGCGTGTTGTTTCTCAGGTTCTGAGGTGCATAGTTGATCTCCCTTCTTTCTGCTTGTCAGAATCTTCTTGTGTTTGTTTTATAAGTAATGCCCAGGGTTTTTAACTATATTTAGTGGGAGAAATAGGGAAAGTAGATCTACTTCATTTCCCTCAAAGCGGAAGTCTATTATGTAAGAATTTTAAGATCTAATTTTAAACTTTGATGCTTTATTGCATAAGTTGGCACAGATGACTTAAAGTAATTTTATGGGAGATCTTATATTTAAGGAATCCACAGAGTATGAGGTCCACCTCTTATCTCTAATTTGATGTTTTATAAGATGCAACTTTCCATTTGGTGATCTATGGTTCATAGAGGTCCTCAAGGTGTTTTAAAAGAAAATGAGGCCTGGCGGCGGGCTATGTAAAGGGGGGCAAAGCTGGGAAAATGGAGGACATCTGTAATACTGTCAACAACAAAAATAAATTTAGCCCTGAAAAAAAAAAAAAAGAAGAAAAAGAAAATGAGGCAGAGTTGGGTGGCAGAGGTCTATAACCCCTTATCCAGAACTGGAGGGGGCAGATGTGTTTCAGTATTCAAAATTTTTTGTATTTTATAAAAGATACTAGAGGCCTGATGCACGAAATTTGTGCAAAGGGCTCGGCCCCCACTGCCGCTGCGGCCACCTCTGCCTCTGCCCTCACCCCCCGCGGCTTGGTCCGGAAGGACATCTGGTCTAATTAGCGTATTACACTTTTATTATTATAGTTTGTATATGACATTATTAAAGAAATCATTCATAACAGTTGTTAAAGAACAATAAGGCAGACTTTATTTAGGGGGGACTACTATGATGGGATTTTGTAGAAAGGAAGAGAAATCAGTGCAACGTGGAGTAGAAGGACAAGTGGAAATTTATAGCCAAGGAGCAGGGTGAGGGGTCAGTGGATGGAAAAGCAGTAAGAGGTAATCCTTTGCTAAACTGACCTAACAGGATTTTGGCTGAAGGAAGGCCATGGTGATAAGATATTGTGGGCAAGGAATAAGAAATTTGGTCAGATATCAAGGGTGGGGGATTTTTTACTAAACTGATAGCAGGATTCTTCCTAAAACTGGACTAAATGGGCCAAGGACAGAGCCCAAGGCCAAGGACTAGTCAGAAAGAGAATGCAGTGGGGGCTGACTCAGTTTGGTTAAAGGAGAGTCTTTGCCAAGTAACCCCCAGCAGGATTTGTGGCAGGTTCTCTAAATCAAACATCTCAGTCCTTCTGCATCAACACATGAAAGTTCACACTAAGTGGGTTAAAAAAAGATTATACATAGCATTCCTTCAGTTCAGATGAGCTGTGGAAATCTTCTCTGCTTTGAGGGCACTGTGGTTTAGGAATTGTGGACCTATGTAACCAACTGTGTGTTAGGTGGGTCCCAGCAGAGGCAATTTGACCACTTGGCCTCAATCCTCTGTGACTCGATGGATTGAAATTAATTGCACAACCTTCTGCAGGCATTTGAGTTTGTGGTCTCTATGACTTTAGCCATTTTAAACTCTTCTGAAAATATGAAGTAATTCCCTGCTTTTTCTCTGCTATTTTCCTAGTGACTTACTCATTGAAAAATGCCTTATTTTTAAAATGTGGGACTTAGCTTAACACAGGAACTTCTGCTTATTAGCAATGTTTTACTCCCTCCCTAGAGGAAGATGAGGAGAGTGATGAATCAAGTGAGGAGGAATCCAGCTTGGAGAGTGATGAAGATGAGTCTATATCTGAAGATGAGGTTTTTGATGATTCTATCTGCCCAACAAGTAAGTTGGATAAAACCAGGTGTTCTCTGTGAAGTGACTATGAATTGACCATACCAAGAAGGTCCTTTTTTTTTTTTTTTTCGTCTTCTCAATTGTTTCATAATAGCATTTATGGAAAGGGTGGTTTAAGGTATACAAAGTATAGTGTAATGAATACTTTGGGGGGCTCTCTGGATGGTTGATTTTCTGTTTCTTTAGGCGGCCATATATGAGTGACAAATTAAATGATCTGCCGACAATCTATAGTCGATTGAGGGTCATTAATTATGCAGCAAGTTTCATTTTATAGAGAAAAATTATTATGTATTTTTTTATGTTTTTGCTTTTACAAAGGTCTCCCTTTTTCGACAAACCCATTCACATTTTCATATTTCAAATCTGTCTCATAAAGGCAGTTTGTACCAGTTTCCTGGAGATGCGGGGCAATTTATATTCACTGTTTTCACCAGTGAAAACAGTGAATATAAATTGCCCCGCATCTCCAGGAAACTGGTACAAACTGCCTTTATTCAGACCAATATTCCTACAGTTTCAATAGGTAAATGATTCAGTAGAAAAAGAATTTCTATTTAGTCTAAAATTTGTTTTTCTAGTAATTTCATATAAAATATAAATCAAATTTTAAAGTTTAATTCCAAGTAAATTTTAAATCTTGTTTTGATTTTGAAAATAAGAGTCTTCTTACAATCATAATCTTTATGAGTGGAAGAGAGCTAAAAAAATCTTGTACTGCACCTCGTTATTTTATACCAGGATTCAATGGCTTGGACAGTCCCACAAATAGTTTAGTGGTAGAACTAGGGTTAGAACTAAGGTTCCTGAATTCCATTGTAGTACTCTATTATATTTTCACATTCTTTATCCGTTACCTGGTGGGTAAATGTAGCCGTTAGTGCCGTATAGCGGAAATTGATATAGAGATACTGAACCTGAATCCCATTCTGCCACATGTCAGCCACATGCCCTCTCTGAGACTTAGGGTCCTCATCTATAAAATGAAAATAGTAGTTTCCGCTGTGCAGGGCCTATGAGCCTTGAATGAGATAACGTACGTAAGGGGCCTAGCACAAAGCCTGGCTCAGAGTACTGCTCTAAACATCAATGCTAGCACCAACATTACCATCATGGCTTGTAATAGTTTCCACCTGGAATAATGGAGCCCCAAGTGCAATGAAACCTTGCTAGATTGTCCCACAAATGGACATTAATAATTCGGAAGCTCCAAAGCCCACGCTTCCAGTAGAAATACGTTCCATAACAAATGGGGCTTCTCTTTTATTCTGATTTTTCAGATTGCGATGTGGGTCTTTTTGAACTGGCGCTTCAACTTCGAGAGAAAAGGCTCGACATTGAGGAGGCCTTAGTTGAAGAGAAGAAAATTCTTGATAACCTCAAAAAGGAATATGATACATTGTCCAAAAAAGTATGCTTTGCCTTTTTCAGGTCTATTTATCCACCCTCAACATGATACTCATTCTCTCATCTAGAACATTGCAATTTCATAGCAACGACATAATTTAGGACTTTTCTGAAGAGAAGAAGCCCTTCAAATGTTACATCCAGGATTTTTTTCCTTCCAGCACAGTTATCGGGGGGTGGGGAGGTGGGCATTGGACTTTCTTTACCTAAATCATTGGTTCCCAAACTTTTATGATTACATATTTCTATATGTAAAAAAAAAATGTGTGGTGCTTGTATCCACATAATAAATGTATATTTATATATAAGTTGTATTTATGAACTATTGTACAATATACAGTTGACTCTTTTTTTTTAATATATTTTATTGATTTTTTTACAGAGAGGAAGGGAGAGGGATAGAGTTAGAAACATCGATGAGAGAGAAACATCGATCAGCTGCCTCCTGCACACCTCCCACTGGAGATGTGCCCGCAACCAAGGTACATGCCCTTGACCGGAATCGAACCCGGGAACCTTCAGTCCGCAGGCTGACGCTCTATCCACTGAGCCAAACCGGTTTTGGCTATACAGTTGACTCTAAAACAGCACCGGTCCACTTATAACAGATGTTTTTTTTCAGCCCATTCCATACTCCCAGGTTTGGCATCCGTAGATTCAACCAACCACTGATTGAAAACAGTATTCGGAATCCGTGGTTGGGAACCCATGGATGTGGAGGGCCGACTCAAGTTATACGTCGATTTTCAACTGTGCAGGCTCTGTGCCCCTATTCCACACCCCCACATTGTTCAAGGGTCAACTGTATTCTGTATAATATGAAACATTCACAAAAAGAGAAATTAAAAAGAATAATATAAAAGTAAATAGAAATAGAAACTCAGATATTTTCTTTCTTCACTTTTTAACTCTCTGGGGTGTGTGCACCCCATGTTGGAGACCAGTAAGCTAAACTTTTGGTATAATTATATTGATTAATTTCTCCCTTATCTGCTCATTTCCCTTCTCAGGTATCTTTCCTAAAGCAACGTCACTTAACTTGATTGATATTCAGAAATATTTTTGATAGATTGCTTCTCCTCTTTCAATTAGGAAATGATTTGGGAAACGTTCAAGTTTTTAGGAGATGAAGATGTGCTTCAGAAATACTGTAGTTAGTAGCTTCCTCACTTTAAAGGCTTTTTTCTTTAACTTATTGAGCCCACTATAACCAAACAAGATTCAAACCATTCTGACAGAGACACTCTGTACTAAGAGCAGCTTTTCACGCGAAAAGAGAAGGGAGATGAGGACATGCCTTCTGAGCTCACATTCACCAGACCTCTATGCTCTGGGGACACAGGAGTGATGGAAAAAGTGGTGTAGGTCATGACTTAGGATGAAAATACCATACATTTCTGGGTTGCAAACTGGGATCACCCATTTCATCCCAGCCCAGCAAAGCAGATCCTGCTCATGCTTCTCCTTCTTCCAAGATGCCCTCATTTACCACCTCGGGTATGTGTTTGCTGAATCTTGTCAACATTTCACTCCTGGGGCCTCCCACAGGTCAAAATTGTGGCGACTAATCTGAATGCAGCAGAGGAGGACCTGGAGGCTTATCAACGAGAGAAGCAGCAGCAGCTGAATGAAATTCTGGTTGTGATTCCGCTCAAGCTCCACCAGGTGAGGGACCCAGAGGGGTTGCCCCCCGCCGTCTGAGCAGAACCACCCTACCCAGGCCTTTCCACAGGGTCATTGGTGGGGAGAAGAGCAGTCCTTTGCCGAGAATTCTCCCTGTAGAACGGCACGCCAGTAACACCAAAGCACGTGCGTTTCCCGGCGGCCCGCTGTTCAGCTGTGGAAGTTGAATCATTGTAGGTCTGAAGAATGGCGAGCTTGGGACTTAGGAGTGGAGTGGCTTGGCAGGTGAAATCTTGGATCTTGCACATGTATCACTTTTCACACCATCTTTAAATAGATATGAAGTAATAATGCAAGAATGATCTTCACTTAATCTCTACTCATTAATGACAAAGTCAAGACAAAAGGGAAATATTCTTTTTCCCCATTTTGTGTTCATCTCCACACTCCACTTGAATTATAATATATTAAAAGACAGAGATACCTATCAGTGAGAGAAAAGGCTCATCATACTATATTTTGTCAGGTAAAGAGAGACTGCAGTATTTTAGAAGAAAATCCCAGGATCAGCCTTATGTATACACTAGAGGCCCGGTGCACGAAATTTGTGCATGGGGGTGGAGGTGGGGAGTCCCTCAGCCTGGCTTGCACCCTCTCTCAATCTGGGACTGCTGGCTCCTAACCACTTGCCTGCCTGCCTGATCACCCCGAACCCCTCTGCCTGCCTGCCTGATCACCCGTAACTGCCTCTGCTTTGCCTGCCAGCCTGATTGCTGCTAACTGCCCCCTCTGCTGGCCTGATCGCCCCTACCTTGCCCCCCTGCCGGCCTGATTGCCACTACCTTGCCCCCCCTGCCAGCCTGATCACCCCTAACCGCCTCTGTCTCGACCCCCAGCCTAAGCTGCAGTCTGGCCTTCCTCTGCTGGAGGTGACCTGGCCAATCAGAGGAATGCACCACCCCCATCACCCCGCTGCTGCTGCCACTGGTGGCCCCATGGCTGCCTGAGCCTCAGGCAGCCACTGCAGCTTTGTCCAGAAGGACGTCCAGATGGTCGTCTGGAAGACTTCTGTCCTAATTAGAATATTGCCCTTTTATTAGTATAGATGCATCTGTGTTGCATGCTGTTGAGTTGGCTCTGACCCTGGGTGACCCTATGAATGAGGATGTCCACAGTGTTCTGTCCTCAGAGCCCTGCTCAGTTCCTGTAGACTCGTGCCTGTGGCTTCCTTTATGGAGTCAATCCATCTCATATTTTCTCTTCCTCTCTTCCTGCTGCCTTCTATTTTCCCAGCATTATTGTCTTTTCCTGCCCTCTCGCGATGTGCCCTAACTAGGACCATTTCAGTTTTGTCATTTTTGCCTTCAGCGATGTTTTGGGTGTAATTTGCTCTGTGCAACCTAACGCAAACTGAGTCAGCTGTCTGTAGCAATTTGCCTAATATGCTAGCCCTGAAATGTTTGTCCCATCATTATGCAGTAGACATTAGCAATGATCTGAGTGGGCAGATCGGCTGTCCCCAGAGGGATATAATGTGCTTATTCTCTGCAGGCAACCTCCTGCTTTCACCTTCCTTAGCGTTGAGAAGAACAGCAGGCCAACGGACAATGACCTAAACAAGGAACAGGAGGAAATGCTTCCGCTGTGCTCTCTCTGACTGCACATTCAGTTTGGTCTTTGCTTTGATTTTTTGTTTGGTTTTGTTTTTGTCAGATAGAGCATGTGGTATTTGGGGAAATACCTACTGACCTTTCTGGAACGCTGGTCTTTTCTAACTACTCCTTGAGTCGGCTCCAAGGGCGCATCGTGCAGCTTCAGGAGGAGAACTCCAAGCAGCAGAAACTCAACAAAGAGTGGCGTGAGAGACGGAAGCAGCTTATTCGGGAAAAGAGAGAGATGGCAAAAACTATACACAGTGAGTACCTAAGCCCACGATCACCTCGTAATATTGACTGATATGCAATATTTATTGATAAGAGGGAACTCTCAAGTGACTGTCTCCAACTTTGAAAACAGTAACTAAAGAATTAAGAGGGAACAAAAGCACCTTCTCATCTTCCTACTTATCATCTCTCCTACCAATCAGTGATCACTATCCTAGTTTAAAGGGATACACCTTTTATCATAGAAATGATTTCTCTGAATTATAAAAGGGTTTATGTACAATGAAATATAGAATAACACAATAATAACCCACGTACCACTAGCAAGCTTAAGAAACGTTTCTGCTATCCCTTTCCTCAGGATCAAGTACCAGGCGAGTACACATGAATGTGTGCGTGTCCACACACAATATGTGAAACTACTCTGCATACTTTTTAACTGTGATACTATATTATTCATGTAATTTTGCAGTTCACTGTATGAAACCAGTTTTTTAGAGTTATCCATATTGCTACAACTGTTGTTCATTTTAACTGCTATTACAGCGATTTGCAACTGGTGTGCCGCAAGAATTTCTAAAACATGCAATCCCTGACTATTTAATCAGGGGCACCTACCTCTTCACCCTTAGGTTGCAAAATAAAAAAATGACAACAGCCAACACAACAATAGCCGTCCCATGTGAATGAATCAAAATTATACCTATTTTTTGGTCAGGTCGGCAAAAAACATAACATTTTTTGGTGTGCCATAGAAATTCAATAATCAGTTTATGTGTACCATGGGATGAAAAAGGTTGAAAATCACTGTGCTATTATAATAATCCATTGTAGGGCTGTAAAGTAACTTATTTCTTCAGTCTCCTGTTGATATTTAAGGTATTTCTAATTTTTCATCATTACAAGGCAGTGTTTTGTAAACCTTCTTATATATGTCTCCGTGTGTGTGTGTGTGTGTGTGTGTGTGTGTGTGTGTGTGTGTGTGAAGGTGAATCCCAGGACGGGGCCCCTGAGTAACAGAGAGATGTGTACATTTTCAGCTCTCTTCAATGTTGCCACATTGCCCTCCACAGTGGTTGTACCATTTTAGCTCCCCTCCTGGCCCCCGGCCCCCGGCCCCCAGCAGTGAGTGACAATTGCCCAGACTCCATATTCTCATCAGTGTTTAATATAATCAGGCTTTGATACTTTCACCAACCTGGTGGATGTTAAATTGTCTTTCATTGTGGTTTTTATTCACAGTTCCTTGATTCTGGCGAGGTTGAAGAATTTCACATACATCTATTTGTGTTTCCTTTTCTGTAACTTGCCTGTCATGTCCATTATCCATCTTTAACTTCTTTTTTCATCAGTTTCTTATTAATTTTAGGGAGTTCTTTCTATATTCTTTATTTGTCCATTAAATGCACTTCAAATTTCTTCTCATTTGTGGCTTGCCTTTTACTGTGTTTAGTGTATCTTTTGGGGATATAGACATTTTAAATCTTAATATAGTTAATCTCATCTATTAATTTGTGCTTTGTGCATTGTGTGCATGTGTCTGTATTGTTTAAGAAATCCTTTTCTGCCCAGCTGGTGTGGCTCAGTGGTTGAGTGTTGACTCATGAACCAGGAGGTCATAGTTCGATTCCCAGTCAGGGCATATGCCCTGGATGTGTGCTCAATCCCCTGGGGGGGGGGGGGGGCGGGGGGCGGTGCGTGCAGGAGGCACCTGATCAATGATTCTCTCATCATTGATGTTTCTATCTCTCTCAACCTCCCTTCCCTTCTCAAATCAATAAAAACATTTTTTTAAAAATCCTTTTCTGTTTTGAGGTCATAAAGATTTTTTTAAATTATATTTTATTGATTTTTTTACAGAGAGGAGGGGAGAGGGATAGAGAGTTAGAAACATCAATGAGAGAGAAACATCGATCAGCTGCCTCCTGCACACCCCCTACTAGGGATGTGCCCACAAACAAGGTACATGCCCTTGACCGGAATCGAACCTGGGACCCTTCAGTCCAAAGGCCAACGCTCTATCCACTGAGCCAAACCGGTTCAGGCATAAAGATTTTTTTATAGTTTCCTCTTTAAGTAGCGTTCTTCACATTTGCATTTTTAATCCATCTGGAACTGGATAGTATAAGATTCAGTATAAAGATTATTATATTTAAAACATTTTTGGTAATATCCAATATATGGAATCTATGTGTAAGTGATTAAGTATTTCAACGTTAATAAAAATAATATTACTGTAGCATCTACCTTAATACCACAGAACTGTACAGTTTAAAATGTATCATTTAAATCATCTTTTTGTCATGTTTGTTTTGCTACAATTAATTAGATTTTTTAAAGAAAAGTTGAAAAGAAAACCAAAAAAGGGAGAATATAGTAATCAACTAGTCCAGGTTGCTTGGATTTGTAGAGGCCACTTTTCAGTGCTGGTGCCTCTGTCCTCCCGGGGGCTGGAGTATAAAATTTAAAAAGTCCATGTTAGTGCTCCATGTTTGCAGACACAGAGGTCTCTCGGGTGTAAGCCTTGAGGTACTCATGTTTCTCACGTGCTTCATGTTCCTTTGGCTTCTGTAGCCCATGAATGCTGTTTATATTTGGGAAATACTATTCATCAAACCAAGGAATAAACAAATATAAAAATGAGGAAGCTTCTTTCAATTTGGGTAAACCAAGTTTGGGAAAATGTGTGAAGAAAATGAAATGAATTATCACACTTTTGGAGTGTTAGTTAAAATAAAATAAAACGTAGTTCCGTGGCATGGGAGTTTTATTCAGTGACTTTTAGTCCTCTCACCTCCAGGCCATTTTCTGAAAGCAAGTTGTGAATTTGGTTACAGACTGATTTCCTAATTCTGAGTATGAAACTAGAGTGAGTTTCCTTTCCTGTAACCAGTGATGAGAGACCCCACAGTTGGTATGTGGTGGCCTCCTCCCGCCCAGGGAAGAAGAGAAGAAAGGAGTCTGGGGCATGGGGCTGGAAGGGTTACGTTTCCTCCATTCCAAGCACAGCTCACAGACATGGGGAAGGTGGGTGGCACAGCTCACAGGCATGGGGAAGGTGGGTGGCGAATGTTCCAGAAGCCTTGATGTCCCCAGTGAAAATTAGCTGGTCTGATGGAGTCAGAAGGGCATTAGGCTGGCCCCACAGGGGTGTGGCAAGGACCAGAGTCCATGTTATAGTGCATCGCCGTGGAAGAGGTGACCCCCTCAGATGGGGCTAGCTGGAGGGGAGCCAAGGGGCAGCCATAGGCCAGCCACACTGGGCAAATAATTTAACCCTTTCATTTGCATCTCTGGTTGTCATGGCCACCACATCACACACATCGATGGTGTCCCTCCTCACACAGACAGAAATAGGTAGCCCTCCTTGGTTTGTGCCAAATGGCAGCCTAGCCACTTACACTGTGACAACTCAGCCATAACAATGACACCTGAGACAGTTTCCGCACTACCACAGAACTGCATCACGTCACACCCCAGGGCCTTCAGGCTTCACCTGAAGATGGTCTGTGACTGAGAAGGTCTCGTTACAAGATTACATTTCTTGAGGCGCTCAGAACCCACAGATGGATTTTGCCCAGGTGTCCCAGCATTCTCACACGGGGGAAAGACATTAAACACAAGTGAAATACCCTACAGGTCAACTGGAGATAATCATTAAAAAGACACACTAAAAAGGACTGGGAAAGCCAGCGTGAGGTCCCTAGGAGGATGGGAAGAGCTCTCTGCAAAGGTGACGTGCCTGGTGTGGCTCTTCCCAGCTGGAGGACCAGCACCTGCTGCGAGTTACACCTTCAGAGCTGAGTGTATTGGACATGTCTTCCCCAGGTCTCCCACTTGCTTTCGGAAAATGGACTGGACAGAGTGAACCAGGTGGCTGTTTGGGAAACAGCCTTCCGAGCTGTGGGGTGATGGGAGTAAACAACGAGTGAGATGTGAGGAAGGAGGTGGGAGAGCCAACACCGGCAGGGAGGGTAGACCATGCAGGGCCTGTGAAACACTGCAAGACTTTCATTTTTACTCGGAGTAAGACGGAAACTTTTGTTAAATGCTTGCTCTATTCTTAACACTGATGCTATAGAGATCAATAATAAAAGGCTTACAAATGGCAGTGTTTATAATCTAGTTGGAGTCCATCAGCAGTCTGAGGAGGGGCAGGTCAGGTTGCGTAAGCCAGTGGGGAAGACGAGTCTGTTGAACCCGGACTTCCTGGTTTATAGGTTGACCCTCAACCACTGAGCCCCACCAGCTGGGCTTACACAAGGTCTTGAAGTAGATGAACAGATAATGCAGGAATGGGCATTTTAAGTGAAGAAAGTAGCAGCTGAAAAGTTACAGAGGAAAAACCAACTGGTAACAACATCGTTTTCCGTCTTCTTACGAAAGCCCTTCCTGAGGATGTTCTTGTTATTGGTGTTGTTCACTTGGTGACAGTGGGAGTGGTTGAACAGCCTGGGAGTGACTGTCTTCTTTCAGAAATGGAGGAAACGGTCCGCGATCTGATGATCAGCAAGTTCGGCCGCGTGATAGACCTCGCAGCTCTTCAGACACTGTCTGTGAATACAACACTTGAGGAGCTCAGGATCAAGAAACTGCGAAAGGAGCTAACGAATGCCAGGGAAATAAAGCAGTGGGAGGTAAGGACGGAGGGCACCTGACCTACTTCGGTTCAGTCTAGGTGGAGGCAAGGATTCCTGGAGAGCTGTATGCAGTTCCTGTAAAGCATCTGTACAGCTGAAGGTGGGTCTGTGAGCCCCACTTTCCCATCCCACCCCTCCACTGGGAACTTCTGATCTTTTTTTTTGTTGTTTTGGAAATAATTTTAATTCAGTAGGAAGATGCTTATGGTCTAATGCAGGATAAAAAATTGTATATATAATATTATCTTAATATGTAAGCTTATATTATAGCTATAGTAATATATATATATATATATATATATATATATATATATATATGCTGAAATACTACCAATATTATCTTTGACTTTTTTTGGTTATGGCTGCTTGATATTTTCTTCATTTGTCCTTGTATTTTCAAGCTTATTATAATAGACTAGAGGTCTGGTGCATGAATTCGTGCACATCGAAAGGATATTAATTAGAAGAAATATTTTAGAGGCTGGGGAGGGACCACGGGAGGTTGGCTCCAGGGTGTGTCTGGCCCATCTTGCCCAGTCCCAATCGGGGCCCACTGGGGCCAGGGAGGGACTGTGGAAGGGCTCCAGGGCATGTCCAGCCCGTCTCACCCAGTCCCGTTTGGGGCCGTGTCGCCCAGTCCCCATCAGGGCAATTGGGGCCAGCCAGCCGGGAAGGGACTGCGGGAGGGCTCCAGAGTGTGTCTGGCCCATCTTGCCCAGTCCCCATCAGCCAGACCCCAGCAGCAAACTAACCTACTGGTTGGAGTGCCTTCCCCATGATGATCAGATAGCGACTGGTTGAGCGGTCAACTGAAACGATCGGCCACTCGGTCAGACACTTAGCATATTAGACTTTTATATATATAGATGTGAATTCCTTTTATGATCAGGAAAAAAGGACATCTAAAAAAATGAAATTTGGGGAGGATTACCTGGGTTTTCAATAGTCAGAATAATGTTGTTAATAAATTAGGCCTTGAAAGTTATTCAGAACAAATTATTGATCTCTAATATTCTTTTAAGGCCTGTGTTTTAGACATGTAGTAAGCATTTATGTCTTCCAAGTCTAATTTTTGGAGGCAAAAACCTATCAATAATGTGTAATTTGAGTTGATTGTAACCTCTTGCTTCAGTAGTTTCAAAGCTCTTCTTTGATAGAAATGGACCCATGAACAGGATTTGTCCTTACAGGATAGGTGGTGGATGGCGTGTTGCATTAACTCTCAGACTAAGCTTTTCCATAGTCATCTTGGGTCCCAGGAAAGTCCCTCAACCTTTCTTTGTCTCGGGTTCCTCTTTTATAAAATGAGGGGTTAGACATAGTGGCTTCTATGGTCACTTTCAGCTCCAATGACCTGTGGTTTTTATCTTGTCTCTGAGGCAATATCTGTGTTTAGT
This sequence comes from Plecotus auritus, assembly GCF_963455305.1. Classification (NCBI taxonomy): domain Eukaryota; kingdom Metazoa; phylum Chordata; class Mammalia; order Chiroptera; family Vespertilionidae; genus Plecotus; species Plecotus auritus. The sequence continues at coordinate 160,726,579 of NC_137771.1, read as the reverse complement.
TCCAATGATTTGTACTCTGTTCCAGGAAATGAAGCCACTGAGGCCAAGGGCCTTAACAGTGTATGCACAGTTGGTGTCTTTGCTTATTGGATTTCATTCAAAGTTCTGAAAAGTTTAAACCACAAATTAATATATTATACTGTTAAAATAAGAAAATGCAAACCTCAAGAAAAATATGTATAAGTGTAACTTTGGCCTGGCCAGCATGGCTCAGTGGTTGAGCCAATGCTCAACCTATGCACAAGGAGGTCACGGTTCGATTCCTGGTCAGCACATATGCCCGGGTTGTGGGCTCGATCCCCAGTGGGAGTTTCTGACCTTAAGCCTATCTCAGCTTCCTTATCATTCACTTAGTTGGAGGGACTAGTCTACCTTGGGATGAAGGCACCAGCACTGGCGTTTGGGGTCCAGGGTGCATGTAAATATGATGGCAAAATGGCATGATTACAGAAACGCTTCATTTTGAGGTCAACATTCATGTATAAATGCTCTAACAGTGTTAAAAACGGAACGGCTATACTCTGAGGATCCTAATTGTGTTATTCTATATAGTGTTTACATGCTGTTACAATCTGGGAATTATTAAACTCTGAGTAACAAATTTTATAACAAGATGTGGATTAGTTAGCTGGCAGGGCCTTAGAAGATGTCCATGCCTATGTCATTCCTGGAGCATGAGGTGAGGTAGTGCCCGGGTACAGCCTGATTCAAGGAGAGGAGCTTTTGTGGCGATTTCATAGCCTACAAGTCATTATGACTTCTTCAGTTGACTGTCGAATTTCATCAGTAGGTAGGGGAGGTGGAGAGGTTCCCAGTGCTCTCTTGTCTTATCCTTTTTTTATCCAAGATTTGCCACTGTGCTGTAAAGAAGTAAATGACTTAGGTGCTCATGTGATGGGACTGGTCTCCATGAGGGGAATGCTGGACAGGATATGTGCAATCTAAAATAATTTATTGGAGCAGTAAGAGAACAAAGGAAAGCCACTAGCAGATGTATGGCCATTCAGGGACTTGGGGGATCCTGGGCCAAGACTGGGCCAAGAGCAACATCTGAAAGTTTTCTGCTTAAATTATTGTTCTCCCTTTTAACTAGTTAATACCAGCACTCAGTCTGCATACTAATTCAATGGAGTGATATCGATGTCTGTCTTATTTTGCCTACTTTTGTCTTTGATCATACCTACAGTCTTCTTATCTTTTCTGTAATCAGACTAGACCCCATGCAGTTGCTTCTGGCTGCGTTTTCATACTGACTTCTGATTATATTTTTCCATGTGCACATCACTTCATTTGCCTGATGGCTTTGATCAAATCTGCACATTCATTTTTCTCCATTTCCTCTCATTCATGTCATCCATTCTGCATCTTCCTGCCCTGGTAGGAAAAGATTGCTCAAGTGCGCTGGGAACTGATGATGAAGACGAAAGAACACACCAAAAAGCTCCACCAGATGAATGATCTATGTATTGAAAAGAAGAAGCTTGATTCTCGGTTGAACACGCTCCAGAACCAGCAGGTATGCTGCTCTCCTTCAGACCCTCTGTGGCGTGGGGAAGTTCTGTGGCAGTAGCGTTTATGGGAATTTCAGTGCTGGCATTTCAGCAAACCTTGATCTTACTAGTAGACCGTTTCTCGCCTCAGCCTGGTCCCTGAGAACACCAATGTGACACTGGCCTCATCACAGGGAGCCTGAGGAACTAGCTTCATTGTGTGCATCTTGGGGCCATGAACTTACATAAATGCTAATCGATGGGGTTTGCCTTGGCCCTGGAGAGAGAAGGCTATTTAGGTATAATACTAATATTCTACCCGAATTTGGTGTCTGACATCCATTTCCAATATCTGCTCCTTCCATTTGACCTAAAGTGGGTGTCTTGACTTGTGGGCTCTCACATGTTGCCTCCCTAAAGCACTTGTTCCTTCATAGGGCTTTCAACTGGCTCTTTATAATATTTATTGAGCCTCACACAGTGTTCCTTAATATGTGGTGGATACTACTAATAAAATTCATCCTTCAAGTCTTGCCTTCCAGGAACCCAACACATACTCTGAACTATAGCTCATATTCTTACAATAGGTTTTGCAAAACTGCCTATTGTTTCTCTTGGTTTTCTTTAAGCACCTGGAAGTGGTCTCAGCCAGGAGTTCTCGGAGTGTGTTTCCTGAAGAAAGCATCAGCATCACCTGGGAGATGGTTAGAAATAACTCAGATCTACTGAGTCAGAAGCTGGGGGGCTGGGGAAGTCATGGCATCAAACCACATTAACAAGCCTTCCAGGTGACTCTGATGCATGCTTGAGTGTAAGATCTCTGGTCTCAGTCCAAGTCCAAAAGGAGGAAAGAATATGGTTAATCCACGGAGAAGGAATAGGAGGATTTGGAAAGGTTGTAAGTGGACATTAGATATGAGAGGAAGCTTAGAATCAGAATAATGAGGGCCCTTTATCCACTAAGGAGTTTTTGAGTGGAGAATCAAGGCAGTGTTCGAGAGGGTTGATGCCCAAATAAAATCACAGAGTAAGCAGTCAGTAAACATTTGTTGACTTGATGTGCTTTGACAAGTCCAGATACACTGGGAAGAGTTTGGAGGTAGGAGATCAGTTGGATGGAAAAATGAATAGTATATGTCTTTACAGAGTGTATCTTTACAATATATCTTTACACGTGCAGTCTCTTTACATAGGATATTTCACTTAATCTTCAAAACACTACTTCCCAAAGCTCAGAGTAGTCAGTAACTTGCTTAAGCTCTCAGAGCTAACGCACAGGAAGTGAGTTTTTAAAACAAGGTCTACCTCCAAAGCTGACTCGATTGTTCTTCTTCTTACAACAGTCGAGGCATGAATTGGGATGTAGATGGTGAGAAGCTAGTGTCAAAAGAAATTTCCAAGTAAGAGTAGTCAAAAACATTTTGGATATGGTGAGAATGAGGGAAAATCAAGGTGCCTTTAAAATGACATGACTGCCTGGAATGACTGGTGAGTTGGTACAAGCATTTAGCTGCTGGTAACCAAAAGCCCCATTGAAAGTAGCTTAAACAAATAGGGCTCATTTTTTTTTTTTTTTTTTTTTTTTTTCACTGAACAAGAAGTCTAGAGGTGACTTAAGGGGTTTGATTTAGTGGATCTGTGATATCAGGGGCCAGTGTGTCTCTGATTCTCTCTGATTCTTTGAAGTTCTCCTCAGAGTCATAAAACAGCTGCGTCAGGTCTATGTTTCACATCCACATGCCAGCCCCTTCTGTGCCTTCATAAGAAAGCACCAGTTTTCTGCTTATATTCACTCAGCCAACCCTAGCTGGAGGAGAAACTGGGTAATGTTAGTGTTTAGCTTTCACAGCCTCTAAAGCGAAGGCAGGCAAGAGAGAAGCTATTGGGGAATGATAACCCCTATTTGCTAGGAAGGTCTGCCATCGTGAGGGTAATGGACAAATCATGGGCTTTTGGCTTCAGGTAACCTGGTTGTGACCCTGCTTCCGGTCCTTAATAATATAATCACTTGGGCCAGTTCATGCATCTCTGTCCCAGTTTCTGTAAAACTAGAACACCACCATCGAATTCACAGAGTTGTGAGGATTAAAGGAAGCACGTGGCAGAGAGTACATACAGCTGGGTGGCAATGTCCCGCCCTTTAGCTCATGTTCAAATTTTATTGAACATGTACTTAGGTAACAAGTTCTAGGGCGAGTGCTGGGTACAGTGGTGAGATCCAGGATCTCCCAAGAAATATATCAAACATTTAGGTGGAACCATAACAAATTGCCACTTTTAGGTTAAAAAGCGGTCAAATATCATACATTTTAAATGGTACACTCTGATGACTCCAATGACCCAGGGTGGCTGTTTTGATAGAACACAGAGCAGGAGACCCTAGCCTAGTCCATGGGGCAAAGTAGGCCTCCCTGAAAGTGAGTCTGGAGTGTGAGCAGGAGTTGGCTGGACAGGGGATGAAATCAGATACGGACATACAGATGATTTTTTGGTTGTTGTTAATCCTCGCCCGAGGATATTTTTCCATTGATTTTTAGAGAGAGTGGAAGGGAGGGGGAGAGAAACATGAATGTGAGAGAGACACATCCATGTGAGAGAAACACATTGATTGGTTGCCTCCCGCACTGGCCCCGACCAGGGCCAGGAATCGAGCCTGCAACCGAGGTTAAGTGTCCTTGACCAGAATTGAACGCAGGATCCTTCAGTCTGCAGGGCAATGCTCTATCCCAGTGGTCGGCAAACTCATTAGTCAACAAAGCCAAATATCAACAGTACAACGATTGAAATTTCTTTTGAGAACCGAAAACCGACTTCTGCACATGGGCCACGAAGTTTCAATCGCACTGTAAGTGTGCACCCACACGTGGTATTTTGTGGAAGAGCCACACTCAACGAGCCGCAGTTTGCCGACCACTGCTCTATCCATTGAACCAAACTGACTAGGGCAGGACATAAAGATGATTTTCTTTTTGGGAAGTAAAATATGACCATGAGCTGTATAAAAAATGGAGGCACCTTATCTTTTATGATTCCAGTGATAAGCCCTCTAAGGTATGAGTGGTGGCTTACCCATCTAAAGGATACTTGCATTTTAAGAGTTGTTAGTGCAAAGGAACACATTTCTAATGGTGGGATTTCAGTGGAAGAATGAAGGCCCCTTAAAGGAAGGAGCAATGGCTGTTTAAATGGACAAGGCAGGCACTCCCAACCAATATATAAAAACAGATGTTTTCACATTCAAAATGATGCTTCAAGTAAGGAGATGATTTCTTTCAACAGGGCAATGCCTTCCAGGGCCCTCGGAAAGCAGATATTGTGGCAAGAGAGAAGGTCACTCAGTTGATCCGACTCCAGGCAGAAAGGATTTTGGCCTTAAAGCAGGAGATTTCTAATTTGCGTAAGAAAGGCGGCATTATCCTCCCACCCATTAAGTTCCCACCGGAGAACAGATGAAGCCTTCTAAGTTTACTTTTTTTTTTTCTCTCAAATCCACCCAAGATTTCTGACATAAAATTCCCCAGAAGTTGTCTCCTGCAACAATCCTGTTATTTTAAAGTAAATGTATCTAAAAGTCTAAAATGAGATCCAGCCATGTAGTACCCAACATCTGTTATTGAGCTGAGCCATTTCAGATTTGTTTGGAACCAACTGGATTGAATATGAAGTCTCAGAAGGCTGTATCTCATACTAAAAAAGCATCTTTCATATGGTTTTAGGAAATTTGTGTGTTTTATCTGAATTTTTAGCCATTGGCAAGAAAGTCTAGCATTGAGCGTGTTAGCTGGTCCCCTTTTTGTTGCTGTTTAAAGCCAGTGGGCTAGAAGGTGAGTTGCAGCCTGGATTTGAGGGCCCCATGAATTAGCTAAATGAAGACTGTGAGCATCAGCCCAGGCCCTCACCCAGGTTGTGTCTGAAGTCACATCTTATTTCTCTTACCTGTTCTACTTCTCCTTTCCTATCATTTGCATGTTGCTTATAGTCCTTCACTTTCTTTCTTAAAATATTTTTAAAATACTGCTTTTCTGAAAATCATGTTGCATCTTGATGAGTTTTTCCAATTCAGCCTTGGCTGGGTAAAGGAGGTAACAATCTACCAGCTGGCACGCTACTTCTGGCCAGCAGAGGGAGCACTTGTTCTAGACCGCCATCCATCCTGGGGCTTTCCGACCATCTTGCTCATCAAATTCATGACAAGAGTGAGAAGCCAGGGTTCGGCAGGATGCCTCTTAATGAGATTGTGTGTCTCAAGTGGCATTTCATCTGTAACTCAACTCTACTGAGATTGAGAAGAGACCTTGCAAACTTCAGCCTCCATAGACCCAGGTATAAGGATCTTGTGGATGGGCAGCAAACAGTAAGTAAATGTGGATTTTAAACAAGCAGCGAGTCAGCTCCTCTGGTAATGTTGGTGGATCTTTGGAAAGAAGAGAAGTGAATTTATTAGGCACCACATGTGTAGCATAACTCTTAACAAAATACTTGGTCTTCAGCACACACAGACCTCTGTAGAAATGATTAGTTCCATTCCTTGACCTGACCCGAGTTTTACCTTCAGTCCAGTCAGGAAGAGAACTGACTCTGCTTCTCCTTGCCTCCTGTACACTGTCTCCTTCTTGGACTCAGCAGCTACAAACGCATTCCACGTTAATAAAAGCACAACCGACATTCCGGATTTACAGACAAAGACATTAGAAACATCTATCTTTTCCAGATCTCATCTCTTGATCTGAAAACATCACAAGTGGGTACTTTCTTCAGATACTCAAAGACTGAATCCTAACATCTAAGGAAAACGCTGACTCACGCATGACTAAGCTGAAGGTTACAGGAAAGACTAAACATTTATTTAGAAGTTACAGTGTTTGTTTTTACAGAGCTATGTTGCCGCAGATTATTGATTCTGGAAGGGTTGTTAATGCTTATAGTACTATACACAGAGTCTGTTCTCACGGGCCTCTTCTGGAGACCTGGCCTGTAGCACCAGAGCTGGCCGTCTTCACAGGTGTCTGCAGCCTGTGCACCCTTGGCCTCTGCGTTACCCGCGCGCTCCTCACGCATAGTGAGCGTGAGTCTTCCCTGGGGCAGCTGCTCTGGGGGCCTCTGCAGCCTCCTGGGCAGGGGCAGAGGTTCTGAGCCGCCTCCTCAGTCTGGGTGCTGGCCAGTCCGTGTTCCTCTTTCCGGGTTTACTGCTGTATGTGGTGGCTTCTTTAACCTCTCATATCTCCACGGGTAGGAGTCCCTATGTCTTTCCAGAATTATAAAAACACATATACATTTATTTACAAGTGCATAAATATATAAATATGGCTATTATAGAAAAATAAATACCAATTTCCTCTGTCTCTTTAAAAACGATAATATATAGTCTTTCTGGAATACTGGCTTCTGTCTAAATGATGGGGGGTGGTGTTTCAAAAGATATGTGCACTGGTGGGCTGGGGGAGAGCTGCCTCCCAGGCTCCTGTCCTCTGTGGGTCCCCGTGGGGTGCTGGGGACACCACTCTCCTCCACCCATGTGGCAAGTGTCAGGACTGTCCACTTCTTCAACCGGTGCCAGGCCTAAGCAGCAGGGGGGCCCTGCGGGGAGAGAGAATGGAAACATTAACATCCTGACTGACCAGGAAGCGGCGCTCAGAGGCACTGGTCACACTCGTCCAAAAGAAGAGAGAAACCTACAGCCATGACAAGGCGATTTCTGGTCATGATCACCCCACACACAGTCCATTCCCCCAGGGGAGGCCATCCAGTGTCAGTGGCACTGGGCCTGGCTCTAGGAGGTGAGTTCCATCTCCCAGAGGCAGAGTTGAGGGTCTGCACGTGGACCTACATCCACACCATGGAGGCTAAGAAACATGACCCAAGCCTCTGCAGCATCCGGCACCCACCCAAGAATCCACTGATTTCCAAGACACTGGCACAGGGAAGATAGAGGGGGGGCTGGTGTGCACTGAGCCCACGGAGCACACATCTGTGGAAGCACAGAGCGTTCCGATGGTTGTGAGAACTTGGCTCCCTAATGATTGATGTAACCTTAGTCCTTAATTAAGAGACAAGACCCAACAAAGCAAGGTATTTTGGAGTGATCAGAGAACGCCTCTTATTATGAGAGGCGGTAGGAATTTGTGAATGCCCTCAATGCAGAGGCCAGAAAACGTCTTTCTCTGAAACGGCATGGTGTCCTTTTCCTTAGCCTTTGATGACGAGGCTTATGTTGGTGGAGAAGGACCCGACCGGTAGGCCCTGCACATCTGCTAGGGCTTCAGGCAGAAGGGAGGGTGGCCAGCCCCTTTCCTTCCTCCGTCTCTCCTGATTAAAGCCGTGGACAGCTCCCTCCCAAGCACCACCTTCAACGACTTCTCCCCAGCCCCCTCCTCCTCCAAGTCACTCCAGGGTTGTGGATTCCTACCTCATGTTATCTCCAGCCTCTTTAATTTCCTGCCCTGCCCCTGGCACGAACCTGGGTGAAAAAGAGGGTCCCATGTCGCTTCCAGCCCAGGATTCTGGGGCCCACTCCTCATCCCGGACTGGCTGGCCGGAGCAGGCTGCTCCTGGAGGGGGTGGCAGTCCTGGCGGGTCTGCAGCCGCTGGTGCGTTGCGGCATCAGGCAGTGTGTATAGGAAAGAGACCTCGTCTGGGTTGGCCTTGGCTCCCCTGCATGCACAAAACCAAATGGGAGGTGAGGTATGGGCGGGTGGGCCCATGTCCCCACCGCCCGGCTGCTTCCCTGCCTGAGAACACCAGAGGGAAAAGGGCTCAGACGGGCAGGGACGGCTCTCTTATGAACACTGAGAGGTGCCACACCATTTCCATGGGTAAGTCTAGTCTCTCTCCATTGTATTCCATGCAAGTCCTAAGTGTATTAGAAAATGTGGAGTCTTGTGTCGGGCAAAGCCAGCAGTGCCTGGCTCCGCAGCCCGCCAGGTGGGGGCAGCTTCTGAGAGGCTGACCCGTGCTCCAGAGCAGAAAGGCCATCGTAACTGCAAACACAACCCCTCGTGGGGGTGAGGCCAGTGGAGCAGGCTGTCAGATCAGATGCGGGGACCCCTTAGTCTAAAAGAAATGAGGAGCATGGAGGATTTTGCGAAGCTGGCACCGCCTCAGTGGCTGGTGCTGAATCTGAGGGCCTAAAGGGAGAGAGCTCCCGGAGACAGACGGCCTGTTACCTGGGAGGCGGGGCACTGTGGACGTCATGTCCATTGCCAGGAGCGGTCTGCCTCTGGAGGCGGTCGGTGTCGTCCTGCTGCTCAAAGGGAAGAGGAATGACAAGCTCATGTCGGAGTCCAGGCCAGGTTCCCGTTCATCCTTTAGCAGGATGAGCTGTTCCTGACTAAGGAAAGTTTCCAAGCCGCAGCCCAGGCCTAGAGGCTGGAGGGATGAAGCCTCAGGGGGCGCCCAACCTCCCCTCCAGGGCGGCCCACACCTGCTCGCCCACACCCAGGATGCGTTACCTGCGGCCGCTCCCCGGGGCAGTGCTGCGGAGGTCTCATGCCTGGGTGGCCCATGGCAGTGGCGGGGCAGCCCCTGTTCACATGCCCCCCATTGGCACAGGCCCGTCCATTGGTGCCGCTGAGGTAGGGCTGCCCGTGGGCTCGGTGGCCGGGAAGTCCTCCCAGAGGCACCATTGTGTACTGGCAGGAGGAGGACAGCAAGGTACTTCGAGGAAAACCCAGGTCTGTTGTATGTTCTGGAAGGAAGAAGGACAGAGATCTGCTGAGGCCACGGGGGCCTGGGCAGCTAGAAAAAGTCCCACAGGAACCTCAGAAAATTCCTGACCACAGGGTCAGATCAGGTAGGTAGGGAGCTGGCACCGCCCTCGAGATGAGAATATTCTCCCTCGCAAACTTCTTCATGCTACCCATTTCTCCCTAACAGCTAGACTTCCTTTGCAGTGCCGATGAGGGTGAGGAGATACAGGGGCAAGTGCTCAGGAGGAGGAGGTGGTGAGCGAACGCAAGGAGCAATAGTTAGGGGAGGCAAGATGGACCAGGTGTGCTGCGTAGGGTAGGGGGGAGTGCAGGGCAGCCCTGGACCCAGAGCAGAGGCAGGAAACGTTTGGAGGGGAGAGGTGGGTAAGTGTGAACACAGAGCAGCAGCTTCGGGTATGAAAGGGAGTTGGAGCCAGATGAGTCCTGAGCTCCTGAGATGCAGAAGGGCCAACTCCCCCTCTTCACACTCTCTTCCACCTGCCAGGGTCCCAGAGCTGAGAGGAGGGGCTCAGTCCTGGGGTGTTCTGTGACTCCCTAAGCCCTCTGGGGACCCAGGAGCTTGCGCCCCAGTGAATGGGAAGCAGGCACCTCTGATCCTGCCCTGGGGAGAGGCCTCTTTGGAGGGCGGGGCTCTCTCCCTCCCTAGGCTCCTCCCCTGGTGTGGGGGCGGGCCGCTCACTCACTCTGCTTGGACCAGGCCCTCCACAAGCAGAAGGGGATGAAGGCGACGATGATGAGGACGATGGAGCCCAGGACGACCCCGACAATCAGGTAGGGCAGGTCGCTGGAGCGTGCCACCATGGCCCCCGTGCCCACCGGCCGCTCCATTGTTTCAGGGGGTGGCAGCTGAGGTGGAGCCAGAGTTGGTGGGAGTCCGCCAGGCTGACCAGACTTTCGAGCTGTAATTGTGAACAAAACTCCCATCAGCATCTATTTCTCTGACATTTCTTTCACAACAAACAACAAATATCCCGATTCCATGGGTGTGGGAAATGGGGACTCGAAACCCTTTATTGGATGTGTGTGGTGTCCCAGCTCAGCAGGACCTTGGCATCTAACGTGAAACTTGGTATTACTGAGAACTGAACCTTGTATTTCAAAACACAACCAGAGGTTTGTGAGCCAAGCCTGAAGCCAGCTGGGTGCTCTGAGCAGCAGGGTGTGGGGATTTCCTGAAAGAGGAGCTGGGGAACTTCGGGAAGAAAGTGTAACAAATGCACAAAAGCAGCAGCAGAACTGGGAAAGGAAGAATTCACCCATGGACTTGCTCCTCCTGGCAGGTTAAGGGATGCGGAGGACGAGGCATGAGCCCGAGCCGCAGAGCAGGAGGATGGGTGTGTTGGGTGGGACTCCCTGGGGCAGACAGGTAGGGAGGTGAGTTCCTCAGGGTTTGCTCTCAAGGTGCATCTGTCATTGTTAACCCTCTTCTCAGCCGTCCCCTGGCCTGATTCTGTAGCCTTCTGCTTTACCACGGCCTCTTACTGCTGCTCCTCCTCTCTCTCCTCCCACTCTCTCTTTTCTGGCTTCTCCTCAGACACTGGGAGGTCTTCCTGGTCCCTGTCGGTCGGCACTCTCTGTGTACTCTCATCTGTTCCCATGATTTCAACCTAATGACACTTCCTCAGAAAAGAGCCCCAAACCATCCCTTCTCTTCACCTGTACTCCACACCCTGTTCTCGCCCCTCGGCCAGTTCCTGCATAGTCACCAGTGACCCCTCTCAGCAAACAAATCCAACAATGGCCCTCCTACAGCCCACAGGGCTGCCTCCCCTCCTTCCAGGCCCATGTACTTTAACCACCCGGAGGTCCTTGCAGGCTTGTCCAGTCCCCTCGGCCGCCCCCTCCTCAGTCCCCCAAGATGCAATCCTTCTAGAAGGCCGGCGTGAAACCCTTGTGAGGGCTCTGTTCTTTGCCCTGGGCAATTCTGATACAGGACCTTTGGCCATGGCTGTATCTGCCCCTCACTGCACTGTACACGATAGAAGAGGGCAGGCAGTGCACACTGCAGGTGCTCTGTATTTGCTGGCTAAGTGATGGGAAGCAGTGCACAGCTGGAGAGAGAGATTGCCAATGAAGGGAAATGGGTTTTCTTGTCTCTAGTCTATTCCTCGGTGATCTCCTGAGTTTGTTCTTTGCAATACACCTGCTTCATACACTTTCAGTATTTGCAAAAAGGAGACAGTATCTATGCACTTGACCAATGTGAAAATAAATTCTTAGTGAATATGTTTAACATGTTTTTATCAGAGAAAGAGACTGGGCTTGTAATTGCACAAACGTGGCCCGAAGTGTGCTCTACCACTAACTGGCTGCACGACCTTGGTCAAGGTATATCATTTCCTTTCCTGTCTCATGGGGTTGTAGTTAATTAAGTAAATCAACCAATGTTAGCATCAACTGTTACCATAGGAATAAAGTGCTTATAGAAAGTTTCCAACCTAAGAATGAGTTCATGTGTGAGTGGAAGGTTCCCAAGTTCCTTGTAGCCCTCATGTAGCAAGCCATCCATACTTAATACGAGACGCAAGCAAATGAAAGGTTAAGAATGACAAAGTTTAGGGGTACCGGAAAATAAGGAGTCTTCCTGGGGAAGAGACACCCAGCAAAGCACATGGAACAGAGGCGGGCAGAGAACCCACAGACCTCACCTTTGGTTTCACAGATCATCACGTTGCTGAACTCACTCTCGCCGCCCTCATTAAAGCACTGCATCTTAATGTCATAGGAGGTCTCCGGCTGCAGGTGGTTGATGGAGTGCCAGTATCTATCCCCTGGGAGAGAGTCAGTCACACATGGGGACGTGGATCTGGTGTGCCTGGTCTCCACGGGCAGTCAGACTCAGGGCTGGTGGTGGGGCTGCTGCCATGAAAGGCCCCATCACCTCTTGTCCCATCACCATGGGAAGGAACTGTGTGGGTTTATGAACTCAGTGACCCCAAGTGTGTCCCCAACGATATGGGGCACAGATGCGGTGTGTCACAGCAGCCCAGGTTTTACACCTTCACCAACACTGAGACCCTGTGCCAACAGAGGAAACCAAATCACACAAAAGTGTTTCTCACCTTCTACCATATCCTTCTTGTAGTCACTGTCATTGTCACTGTCCGTGGGTCGGTAATAGATGTAGAAGCCATGGATTGGGGTGTTGTTGTTACTTGCTGGGATGTACTTAGGGAATGGAGAAGAAACACGTTGAAAGTGGAACAGAGAGATTACCAGGTGTGGCCTTGGGGGACGGGAATTTCCCCCAGCCTCAAGTTCAAAATTCATTGGGGGACCCTGGTAGACATTTCTGATGACATCCCCAAAGCTCTCTGGAGAATACTGTATTTAGCCCAGAGGTTCCCCCAGCCTTTGGAGACAAGAAACAAACTGCCATTTCTCCAAAGAGTTAAGTCCCCTCTGAGCCTGCTTGGGTAGGGATGACGACGGAAGGACAGACACACTTAAGGGAGGTCGCTTAGGGGAAAGGCTGGGGAAGACAAGTGGTTTCTTCTTGCCCAACACGAGCTCAGCCCATCTCCCCATGCAGTCTATGCAAGGCCACGTACCATCCACTTGAGCATGATGGTGGTCTCATTGACGGCGTCAGTGAAGGTGATGTACGGGCCCGCCACGGGCCGCTCGTAGAGGCGGCCGCTGTAGCCTGACACCACGTACGGCTGGGAGGGGGCGCTGGGCTCACTCTCCCCCAGCATGTTCAGAGCCCGGACTCGGAACTTGTAGGAGGTGCCTGTTGAGAGAGAGACTCCCTGATCCCAGGAGCTGGGAAACACCTTCTGACTTCCTCACAGCTCATTCAGGCCCTGGACCTGGGGGGTGGTGGTGGGGGGGTGTCTTCTGGGCAGACCTTCCCCATAAGCAAACCCCAAAGGACTCATGAGACTTCCCACCCTCATCAGAAAGGGATAGAGAGGGCTTGTGGAACTGAGGTACCACTGAGAGCATCCATGGGAGCCTAGAGGTGGGTGGAGGATGAGCAGTGAGAACTCCCACAGCTCCCGTTCTCCTCTTGGCGGCCAGGGGGCAGTGCGGGGGAGGGGTGGGGGGATGGGGACAGGAACAGAAGGTCAGTGGCCAGACCCCTACCTTTCTCTAGGCCTGTGATCTCCACTGAAAGCCTGGACGGAGGGATGGCGCTGGTGGCTAGAATCCAGTCCCCCACTTTCTTCAGCTTCTTGTACTCCACACGGAAGGACTGGATCGGGAAGCCACCATTCCCACGGGGAATCCAGGTCACAAACACTGATGTCTCCGAGGCCATGGAGATAGTGGGCCTGTCTGGAGCTTCTGGGGCTGAGGGAAATCATCCACGAGGGAGGAAGGAGCAGGAGAAAGACATGGTGAGAAGATGGTCATGTTGCAACCTAACTTGGCCTCCTCCCATAGCCTCCCACTGGTGGCTGCACTGGGTCGTCCTGGGGTCACCTGGATGGGTCCCCTGAATGGGTCACCTAGGTGGCCTTCTCCAAGGAGGAGCCCGTGGGCTAAGACTCCTGAAAGCCATCCTTCTGCTGGGTCAGAGTGTGGAGGAGCCAAAGGCCACCTGCTCTCCCCTCCACTGCCTCTGCACCCACAGGGTCAGCAACCCCAGTACTGGACTCCAGGGTTTTATCTGAAAAGTTTCAATCTGTACTTCTTCATTGTGGGGAGATGCCAGGAAGAACCAAGAGCTCATTCATCCTTCAGCAGTGAGCCTGAGGCTGTGGACCTGGTTCCGATTATGAGCACGCATCACGCCTACCCCTGGGGATTGCTGGGGGCTTACGGGAGAGGCGGCCGTGGTCTGGCTGGCTGCTGCTCTGGGGGCTGGCTCCAGGGTCATCTCTCTGGATCTGCTGCTCCTTGCTGGCCATGATTTCAGGTTTGGGCCGCCGTCCTGGGTAGAAACGGGTTGAGCTCAGCCAGGGAGAGAGCACGCAGTATTAGGTCTCCCTCTCCACAAAGTGCTTTCTGCCAGGGGGTCTGACGAGGAGGTGCAAGTAATGCAGGGCAGTGAAAGTGGGCTGAGAGGCACCAGAGAGGATGGCTGGTGGCACTCCTGCTGAGAGGTGGGGCCTTAGCCTGGGCACACAAACCACAGGAGGCAGGCACTAGAAGGGCGGTGAGTGGTGGGACAAGGGGGCGGTGGTCTCACCTGAGCCTGGGACGATTTTCTCAGGCCCATGGGAACCCCAAGCTGGGGCAACGACTGACCCTTACCCGTTCGGAAGGTGACCATGGCTGTCTGGCCTTCGCCTGCACAGTTGTAAGCTGCCATCTCCACTTCATACAAGCTCCCGGGGTCCAGTCTGGTGAGGGTCAGGCGGTGCTGGTTGGCTGGGATGCCAGAGATGGTCCAATCATCAGAGGCGTTTGTGACCTGCTGGAGAAGGTGGCTGGTTATAAGGACCGGCCTCTGGCCGGGAGCTCTTGTTGGCTATGGTTTGCAAGAAAAGCAGACGTAAGCCGAGAGGGCAGGAGAAGTGGGTGGGAGGAGAACGGGGCAGATTGAGGGAGCGGTGGTGCTGCAGATTGCACACTGGGCCTTCCGGCTCTAGGACAGTATACCAGGTGTACTGGTTAATAATGCGGATTTTTTTCAATAGATGGAGTTACACATACTAGAATGTTGATATGTATGTGACTTGATATGTATGCTATTTTGTTGTATTGACAGCAAGCTTCAAAAACTTCATATGTCAAATTTGCTGAAGGTGTTAACATCATATTTTTACACTTAAAAATGTCGAATTTCGTGCCAAAAAAAGAGCACTTGTGAAGTTTTAATTCATTACTTTATTTTGAAGAAAAGTGCTGCTGAAAGTTATCGTATACTTCGGGAAGCTTATGGTGAACATGCTCCATCTCAAGATACTTGTGAACGCTGGTTTAAATGTTTTAAAAGTGATGATTTCGATGTGAAAGACAAAGAACGTCCAGGTCAACTGAAAAAGTTTGAAGACCAACAATTACAAGCATTATTGGATGAAGATGCGTGTCAAACTCAAAAACAACTTGCAGAAAGATTAAACGTTGCTCAGCAAACAATTTCCGATTGTTTACAAGCAATGGGAAAGATCTTAAAGGAAGGAAAATGGGTGCCACATCAACTGAACGAAAGACAAATGGAAAACCAAAAAATCATGAGTAAAATGTTGCTTCAACGGCACAAAAGTAAGTTTTTTTTGCATCGAATTGTAACTGGCGATGAAAAGTGGATTTATTTTGAGAATCCCAAATGCACAAAATCATGGGTTGATCCAGGTCAACTATCAACATCGACTGCAAGGCCAAATGGCTTCAGAAAGAAGACAATGCTCTGCTTTTGGTGGGATCAGGAAGGTGTGGTATATTATGAGCTTCTAAAACCAGGTGAAACTGTTAATACTGATCGCTACTGACAACAAATAATCAATTTGAGCCATGTTTTGATCGTAAAATGACCAGAATGGGCCAGAAGACACGGCAAAGTAATTTTGCTTCATGATGATGCACCATCACACACTTCAAAACCAGTTAAAGACACGTTAAAAGATCTTGCCTGGGAAGTATTAACCCACCCGCTGTATTCACCAGACCTTGCTCCTGCAGATTATCACTTGTTCCGATCGATGGCACACGCACTTTCTGAGCAGCACTTCAAAACGTACGAAGTGGAAAATTGGGTCTCTGAATGGTTTGCCTCAAAACAAGAAAAGTTCTATTGGGACGGTATCCACAAATTACCTAAAGATGGGGAAATGTGTAGCTAGCAATGAACATTACTTTGAATAAAGCACTTCTGATGGTTCTCTTTAAATTATCGTGTTTTCTTTGATTACAAAATCCACATTATTAACTGGTTCGCCTGGTAGTCAGGCTCCCTTCTCTCTCATCTAATGATCCCATCAAAGCAAACCCAGTGGGGAGGGTCAAAGGCCTCACTGACATCGCTGAGAATTTCTCCAAAGACCTCCTCTTTTTCCGAAAACCTCATTTCACTTTCTTCCTCCTTGCTCTATTTAAAGCAAACAGTTTATATTCTAATAAGATGAGGACGATGGTAAAAGTAGCAGCACCAGTAGAAGTGGCTGCATTTGCTGAGCATTTACCAGGTGCTAGGCCTGGAGCTGAACACTCTATATATGCTATACAGTGCTTTCATGACAACAGCCCGAGAGAGGAGTAATTTGCCAAAGGCCACATCCCCAGTGAGCGCGTGCTCACAATCTTAACCTCTCGAGAAAGAAAAACAACCTGCGAGCCAGAACATCTTGGGTTCGATCCTGGTTGTCCCTCTCACTAGCTGTGTAACATAAGCAAGTTCCCTAACCTCTCTGATCCCGAGGCTTTTCAGTTGTAAAATGAAGCAAATAAGGCCTCTCAGGTGATTCTGAAGATTAAATTCGGTGATTTGTGTAAATTGTCGACATTTGAACTGGGCGGACAGGAGGTTCCCAACAAATGCCTGGCCCTTCTCCCGACTGCCCCACACCCTCCGCTCTGTGAGGTTTCTGCCATCTCAATCCTCCTTTTTCTGCTCCTGCCCTCAGTCCTTGCTTAGAACTTAAAAAGTGTGGATGAATTGTCAGGATTATGGATGAACAGTAACGGTGTCACATTCCCAGCTCTTTAAAGAAAAAACAACAACAAAGGCGCTTCAGGCTCCTCGGGCGGGGCGATGCAGAGGCCAGGCCGCACTCTCAGCCACCCTACCTTCCAGGACAGACCTAATGGCGGGCGGTGCACGTCTCAGAGAGCCTGCTGGAGCCCGAGGTGTGGTTTGCTGAAGGAACTAAACAGCTGCCAGGAAAGCTCTTAGTCCCAAGAAGAATATTCCAAAGTAGAACAAGCCCTGCTATTCACGGGCCAGGCAGGGCCTGGGCTCATTAATGTCAGGCTTCCAGGATTTGTTCCAGGGGTAGAAGATTTTACAAACTGAGAATCCCCGGTGGTGCTGGAAACCCAAACACAGTAGCCAGGGTCTGCAGATGCACCAGGAAATGAAACCACTCCACCGTGTGAAAAGGGGAAAAAGCACTGAATGGTTCGCAGGCTCCAGCAAGAGAAGGGGCTGAAGAAACAACCCAAATGCTATTTTTTGTTTCCAAATTCTTTCTGATGTGATGATCTTGAAGACATGTTAGTCCCAGAAGAAAGGAACTGCTTCCAGGACATCCTTTCTGCCGTGGCCGTGCTCACCTAACAGCTCCAAGTGCCCCGCAGGCTGGCTCGATGGAACCGAGGCCCAGTGGGCAGTGTCTGCTCACTTCCCAGGCCTGGCCTCACACTGCCATTGAAATGAAACGGTAATCAGTCACTGTCACACACACGGAGAGGCTGGATGCCGCTCCAGCCTGGCATTTCCGGATCACCATGCATGGCTTTTGCCAGCCTGCCTCCTGGCGAGGCGGTTTGGTGGCCACCTCTTGGCCTGAAAAATATTATTCTTCATCTCATACTGGTTCCCATCTCCTGGGGACCATGAGCGCTTGGCCTGCCCTGATCTTTGTCTACAGCTCCGAGGTGGAGGTGTCCAGTTACACAGAGAAACAAGGATTAGGACCAGCCCTGCCCCATAACCTGGGCTGAACAATGCTGCTGTTTGTTAAAAACGTATTCACCCCCTTTGCTGGCTGGCAACAAAGAGGCCAGCAGGCCTAGCATCAATAAGAAACTGCCTGCTTCGGCCCCCACCTGGGAGGCAGCTTTGCCCGAGGTGTCTTTCTGACCCCCCTCAGAGTCTCTGTGGACTTGTCCTGAGCCAAAGTCTCCTGAGCATGTCAGGGGGACAGGCACAGAGGGGCCGCAAGTCCAGCGGGGGAAACGGCTTCTGCACAGCCAGACTTTCCCCCACGCAGGGCCGGCTTTGGTTTTTGTTTTAGGAGGGGGAAGAAGAGTTGATAAACTCTTTTAGTTCCATGTTCATATAGTTTCCAAATTCTTCTCCCAAGTGCACACAGCACTTTCATAAGCAAAAAATAGGAATGCATAAGAAAGTCTAGCATTATAACGCATCATTTATCAAGATGTTTAAAAATCCATTTAAAACAATAATTGCCTACTGTCTAATGACCTTAGAGAGAAGGTAGCATGCCCGTGGGGCGATCAGAAATGGATTGCAAGGACATCCTCCTGCAGGGAATTGCAGGGTAAGAGCAAGTGAGACTGCAGCCCTGAGTGAGGATAACAGCCTGGGGATGCTTTGCTGCTTCACAGGACAGTGTCCAGGACAACGGGCTGGAAGGCTCCGTCCCATACCCCGTCAGCCCCAGAGTCCTTCCTGACAGCTCCCCAAACATCACCGGGACAGACTCCCCTCTGTCAAGGTCTGAACAACTCGAAGTGCGTCCAGCTCAAACGCCTGCTTGTCAAACCCAAGCCATGAGTCTGAGAACTGAGGGTGCTTTACAGGCCTTCGAGAAAATACTGTTCACAAATGTTTGTTTTCCTGGCATCGAGCTCGCTCACCATGCCTGGGTTCCTGCAGGTATGCACCCAGCGGAGCTTAGCTTGGTTCAAAAACAAAACAACATCAACAACAAATGGCAGAGGGAGGAGGGGAGGGCCGGCAATGTTAACAGGGAGACTGTCGCTCCCTCTGGGACTAGAAGCTGGTGGTGGTGGCTTCTGGGAAGCCTGTGCATGAAGCCCAGACCCGGAGGCAAAGGCACAGCGTTTTCCCGGGTCTCGTAGGGTCTCAAATGCCCAGCACCACCGTCTTCCTGGAGGCGGTAGGAAAGTACCCTGGGGGAGGCGGGAGGTCATGACCAGTAGTGGGGTTGGCAGTCCAGGCTGCGGCGGGAGCTCAAGGGGAGGGAGATAACAGAGGCCCCTGCCCAGCCTGAGAGGAGGTGGGCACAATGCCAGGCACCATACCTTGCGGTGTTTCACCTCATAGTAGAGGATCGGTGCTCGGCTGCCACTCTCATGCCGAGGCCGCCACACAAGCTCATAAGAGTCAGTCTTGGAGGTCCTGGGTGAGCTGAGGATGATGGGCGCCTCGGCGAGCGCCACCTGCCCTTTCTCTCCTGGGCACTGCGGGGAAGCTGGCTGCACCGACGCTGGAGGTCTCGGGAGCCCTGGGTGCCCCCTCAGCATCTGGTCGGGGCTTCTGGGTCTGGAGGGTGGCACGGGAAGTGTGGCAGTGTCCAGCTTAGCATCGGGCCATGGCCTCAGGGTTGTGCCTGGAGCAGGGAAGAGAAGGAAGGAAGAAGGTGTTAGTCCCCTGGTCACCTGCTGAGCTGTTGGCCCCGTGGAGAAAAAAGTCAGAGAGAAGACCTGCTGGGCAAGAAGAGCCCTCAGCGCAGGACTGACGTGGCCATCGGCCCACTCACAGGCTCTGCGGAAGAGAGGGTCATGCCCTGCCCTCCAGGAGGGAAAGGCAGTCTGGTGCCCCACGTCCAGGCTTCTTGCCGTGGCTCAGGCGTGGCAGGCAAGCGTGTCTGCAACCTGTTTGTTCCTGACTCCACATCTGAAGTGAACTATCTATTTGCTCCTGGGGTGCAGGAACCCTGTGCCCTCTTTCTCACGTCTAACACGGGGGCTGGGGCATGCCCCTCACTGTGAAGTCTTAGCACCACGGCACACACGGGCCTCTTCCTTCTCCACGGCACTGACCTGGAAATGGGAGGTGGAAAGCGAACTGTAAATGCCCCTGAGAAGCTGAGGAGCCAGGGCGACACTTTCTTCAGGGAGCGTCCACAGACTCTGCCACACGAGCTTTTCCTCTGCCTGCCCCACGGGAGGTTGGCATCTGACAGTGATGACTCAGCATTTCATTCCCTGTCACTGTATTTTTCTACCATTATTTCCTTTGCAAATTTTATCTCCTCCATGAAAAAAATTCCTGAGGCTAAGTTCTGTGTTATGTTTCTCTGTATTCCCCAGGCTACCTAGTCCAGTGCTGAGCACAGTAACTGCTCAGTTGCTACAGGTGTCAATGGAAATGAATCAAGCTAACGACACACTTGCTTTCCTTTACTCCAGAGCAGGGGATGTCAGACTGGGTTCCATGGAACCCTATGAACCCACAGATCCTACAAAACTATTGAAAGGTGTTTTTAAATTATAATACAACAGCTAAATGGGTCATTTTCACTAGTGAACATCTGCACTTCTGACTTTTTTATTTTTTTAAATATATTTTATTGATTTTTTACAGAGAGGAAGGGATAAGAATAGAGAGTTAGAAACATCGATGAGAGAGAAACATCGACCAGCTGCCTCCTGCACACCCCCCACTGGGGATGTGCCTGCAACCAAGGTACATGCCCTTGACCGGAATCGAACCTGGGACCTCTCAGTCCACAGGCAGACGCTCTATCCACTGAGCCAAACCAGTCAGTGCTGCACTTCTGACTTTTTAATAAGTTAATATAAATTTGAACTTACAACGGAAAGCCACTTTTATTGGTTTTACACATTGGGGTTCCTTTTTAGATTCCCATGGAGAGAAGGGTTCTGTGAGTATTCAGCTCCACTCTCCCTCGTGCCGCACTCACCTGGCCTGGCGGTCCTCAGCTGGACCACGGCGTGGGCACTGCCAACTTCATTCTCGGCCATGCACTGGTAGACGCCTTCGTCCTCAGGCCCCACGCTGACCACTCGCAGGGCCCTACGGGACAGTCGGAGGCGCTGGCTGGGGGTGAGGGGTACGGCGTTCCTCAGCCACAGCACTGAGGGCGGGGGGTTCCCGCGCACCTCACAGGTGAGCTTGGCACTCTGGCCCCACGGGATGACCAGCTGGGACAGCTCCACAGTGACCTCGGGGGGTTCTGCCGGGAAACCAGAGCAGGGGTTAGAGAGGCGGAGTCTCCCCGTCCATGCCAGGCAGGCTGGGGGGCTCTGCAGTCAGGAAAGGCTCCCTCTTTCCCCGGGCTGTTGACAGAGGAAAGGGAAGGTCTCCGTCTCTGCCATCAGAGCCACCAGGAAAGGGCACAGAGGGGCAGTCAGCCCCTCTACCCTAGTCCCTGGGATCCAGGAGCTCCACCTCTCAGTACTCCTGTCACTCACTCCGCACGCGACCTCTCAGAAGGCACGTGACCCTGAGCCTGGGGTTAGGAGCTTCTAGAAAGGCCAAGCAGACCAAAGAGAAGGTCAAGGAGAAGGAGTCTGCAGGAGACACTCACCAAACACCTGGACGTTGTAGAGAATGGCCGCTGCCCCAGGCTCCCCGACCCCGTTGTCGGCCATGCAGCGGTAGGTCCCCGAGTCCTCCTCGCTGGTGGTGTCGATGAGGAGGTTGCTCAGCAGGAAGCGCGTCTTGTTATAACCCGTGACACTGGACCCATCCTTGGCCCAGGTGACCCGCGGAGGCGGGATCCCACTGGCCACACACTCAAGGATGAGACTGTGGCCTTTCGTGACGATGATGGTCTGGGCTTCTGGGGGATAGATGATGCGGGCGGCCTCGGCCGTGGAGCCTGGAGAGGGAGGAGGGAAGGACAGCGTGTGGGACCAGGACTTGGTGTGGAGGACCCCTTCTGTGCAACCTTGGGTGGCCCAGACCCAGGAGGCAGTCCCAGAGGTCACGGATTTGGAATCAAATAGCCTTCAGGAGCTTATGACCTACGTAAAGTGGGGCCAGTTAATTCCCTTTGGCCCTGGTTTTCTTATGAGAGACAAGGACTTCCTGCAGGAGTTGTTACAATAAAAAGGAGACTCAGTGGCGTAGAATCATGGCCAAGCATATGTATGGGTAGCT
This sequence comes from Plecotus auritus, assembly GCF_963455305.1. NCBI lineage: Eukaryota > Metazoa > Chordata > Mammalia > Chiroptera > Vespertilionidae > Plecotus > Plecotus auritus. The sequence continues at coordinate 160,704,716 of NC_137771.1, read as the reverse complement.
GTGTGTGGAGGAGAGAAGGATGAGGGGTGGCCAGAGGTACACTTAAATGGTGCAGGTTTTTTTCCTGCTTGCACCCAGTAAGGGACTCTAAGACAGGATGAGATGGGATACACGAATCCCCACGCACGGGTCTCAGAACCCAAGTGTCTCCCACAGTGTGAGCAGCATCTCACGTGAGCATCTTGCTGAGATGAGCAGGGCCTATGGTTTAAAGATGAGCATTTCTCCTATTGTGAGGCCCCCCAATCAACTACTTCATTAGGCTCTCAGCTGAGGAAGCAGCCAGCCACCCCTTTTCAACGCGGGGGGAGAGACCGGTAGAACTTATTGAAAGGCATGTTGCTCTCCAACGTGCCATCATCCTCGGGACCTCCAGGTAGCATGCTGACCACGTGCGATTTTGCTTTATGTGCCAACCAGGGACAGACCAGGTTCTGTACCACCTGAAACTTATATAGCTTGGGAAGCCGTCTTTAAGGAAAAGAATACAAAATTACAGATACTCAATTAGGCGGGTGAGGAACCACTGAAATTTTGCTTCATTAAGTTCACAGTAAATCTGCCTTTGGTGCCGACTCTAAAACCTAACTCGACCTTAAGATGTTACTCCACGAAATCCACGGGGATTCAGAAAGAGCCTGGCGCAGAGAACGCGCTCAGCAAACGCAGCTGTTCTCACATAAACGGGGACTGTGTGGGCCTCCACGGTTTTCCCCAGGGGGAGGTGCTGGGCAAACTCCCGCAGTGCAGACTGGTGGCCTCGACACGGGCACAAGGCAGCACGTCTTTCCCACGCAGACGCTGCCCGCTGCTGAGCCCACACATCCCTGCCATCCCCTCCTCTGAAAGTTACACATGCACGAAAGTTCTCCACAGGCACAGTGAGGGGGGGCGGGGGGGGGGTTCCCCACAGTGCTCTGAGGTGAGTGAGCAGGAGGCACAGCCCCTTTGAGCCAAGCCCCAGGGCTGGGCTGTGAGAGGCGGGCGCTTCGGGAGGTGCCCCCATCCCGGCCGAGTCCTGGATGGCCCACTAGCTGGAGCCCCACAACCCTCACCCCCACACCTCGGGGAACGCAACGCTGGAGCCCAGGCTGTGGCACCCCAGGACCCACCCTCCACCAGGGAGGCCCCGCCCCTTACGGCGCACGCGCAGCCGGTCACTGGAGCCGGAGGTCTTCACTTCTTGCGTCACCGGGTTGTAGGCGGCGCACTTGTACATCCCCTCGTCCTCCTGGCTGGCGTTCACGATCTGGAGGTTCCCCGACGGCATGATCAGGTAGTTACCTGAGGAAAGAGCAGGAAGGGAACATGGGTGAGTCTGGGCCTAAAACACTACATCCAACAGGTCCCACAATGGGGCGGGGTGGAGGGGGAGCAGGAGCCAAGAGCTGTACACCTGAGTCCCAGCAAGCCCACCCCGCAAATGCTCTTCTCCCATAAAACCTGGAAGCTAGGGGGACAGAATGCCAGGGAATGAAACAACTAAGGAACCAGCTAACTGGCTGGTAACTCCCCCCAGGTTAGTCCACAGATTTGTGGAAGAGCATTTCTCAGTAAGGAAGCTGGGCGAAAGGCAGCAGCACTTGGGGTCGGCCAGACCTGGACTCAGGCTTTGGACCTGCCTGTACTGACGGTGTGATCCTGGGCACAGATTTTGTTCCCTTATTTGTAAAGTGGCCCCACGTGTGCTGCCTCAGCTGCTGTCAGGCTGGAGGGGCCCTGCTGGGCACCTGGGAGCTGGAGGTCATTCCCACAGGAGGGAGGGCTTTCACTTCAGAACCGCCCATCCCTCTGTCAGTCACAGCTCTGAGCCACCTCACTACTGAATTTCTGCAACCGGGGAGAACCTTCTGACCCCAACCCAACGCTCTGCTGCGGAAGCCCTCCCCTCTGCATCACTGGCCTGCTGGGCTGTGTGCTCTGGGCCAGGGGTGCCAGGGGGACCCGGGGGGAGGAGGGGCGGGCAGGCAGGGCTGGAGATAGGCTATCTTCTCTCATCAGCAGGAGATAGGCTCACGCTGCTGGACACACCAGTAGGTTCCAGCTGCCTGGCAGGCAGATCACCAGCCCTCCGCTCCGAGCTCCTGGTGGCCTGCCCTGGGAGTCGGGGTATCCCTGTACCCCAGGCTCACTGAGCCTGGCACCGGCCTGCCCCCGGGTATGAGCTACTTAGGCAAATATCAGACAGAACAGGGAGAAGCTCTGACCCCTGTGGACTGGGCAGGCTTCCTCTAGGGGCCACTCCAGGCTCCTGCTGGGGACGGAACAGATCAATGTTCTCCCCGCCGTCTCCACATGTTTCTGAGGGGCAGGACCCGGGGTTTTGCCCCTTCAAAAAATAGTTTTCTGTATTTTCTATAATGAACATACATTTCGTTCATAACCAGAAAAAGTTAATAAAATATTTTAAAATGTATATATTTTTAAAGTTACACATTTGAGCTGTGGGGTCCAGTCAGTAGGGTCTACTTGGCCTAGCATGCAGGGTCAGTTGTGGATGAAGCATCCTGTCCCCACAACTGGTACTCGGGGGACCACAGCTCGGCACCCCTGAGATGGCTGCATAACCGGAAAATGGGGACAGGGAGAAACTCCAGTTCCATAAGAAGATTGCTCTGCCGGGGACAAGCTCCACCTCCCACCCTGCAGCTGCAGGAAGAGCTGGGTTTGTCGGCAGCCTTTCTGTGTCTGCCTGGTGGCCAGGAGCTCACCTGGGGGATATCTGGAACCTGTGCTGACAGCCCTGACCAAATGGCACAGCTCAGCAACATTGTCCTGGGCCTCAAAGAGCAAAGACACTCCTCACGACAGGGCGGAAGACCTCCATAAGGGAGCCGGCCCCTTCAGGCTCCTACAGGGCTAAATATCAAGGCCGAAGACAGCTGACCAGCATGAGGAGGCAGTGGTCAGGGGTGGCCAGCTTCCCCCCGGCCTTGGCCTCTGGGCTCCTGCTTGCTCACCTCTGGATGCCTCCAGCCACTCTTGTTTGACACTGTATCGGACCTGGGCTTTCGGGTGGCTCTCAGGAAGGTGGCAGGCAATGACCGCCGTGTTCCCCTCATCTACTTCAATCACATGCTGCACGTCTAACTTGAAGTCCTGGAGATCTGTGGAGAGAAGTGGGGTGCCGGTTGGGCCTCCATGGAGGAGACATGCAATTTTCCAGGGTGGCTTATGTCTCGATGTCTTTAGTCACAATAAATAGCTGTAAAACCTCACATTGGGGCTCTCTGTGAGTCCTTCCTCTACCTTTGTTGTCTAGGGGAGTTTAAAGGATGGAATGTGTGCCCTCATCACGGCATGGGAGTTCAACTTGGTACATATGAGCTGCAGGGCGGGGGTGGACATAGAGATTCCTTCAGGAGGTGCCTGTGATGCAGACCAGCCTCTCTGTTACACTGAGACATGGGGGCAAGCTGACCAGGCCCACTGGACCTACTAAACCTGGTCAGGGTCAAGGCACAAATACCCTGGCAGAGCTCAGCTAACGGAGACGGAGGGAACAACAAACGAGAATGCTGATGTCTCCTCCAGTTCAAGAATGGCCTTCCCTGGTTCTTCGCAGACATCCACAACGAAAAGTGAGATGCCCAGAATTTCGCTCGGTTACCAAGCATGGTTCTAACCGGGGTCGTTCCTGCTACCCAGGAGCTATACTCTACATCAAGCATGTCAAACTCGCGGCCCGCGGGCCACATGCCTCGTTCATTTGGCCCGTGTTAGCCTTTGAGTTTGACATGCTTGCTCTACATCATGGTTAATACCTTCTCAGGGCTGGGGTGGGGAGCTGTGGATGCCCCCAGGGTTTCTAAGGCAAAGAGGGGTCTCCCTGGTGTGGCTTAATGGCAGGGGAACCCAGGGGAGCTGAGGGCCCTGACACCAGGCGGCAGGCCCTGGCAGCACAATGGCCTCTCTCCTGGCTTGGCACGCTGGCAGGAAGACTGGGATCTAAACTGAGAGAGGATGGAGGTCCATCTGGAACAAGAGCCGGATGCTTCCCAATCAATCCAAGAGTCCAAATCACAAAACTGTCTCTGTAGGAGCCGAATCACTGATGCTGCTGAACAGAATAGGCCATTTGTGCAACAAAACCACATTCCAAATTTGGTTTTCAGAACTGTAGCTGAATTTAACTTGAGAGAGGGAATAAGACGAATGGAGAGGAAGATAAGAGAGATGAAAATATTTACCCACTCTTCATAATGGGACTTAGAAAACACCCTCGAGGCACCCTCACTGACTGCTGACCACACCACCTCTGCTCAGCTCCTGAGAACGATACCGTCAGAGCTGACCACAACGCCACCACAGGACCCACCTGCCGCTGTTGTTTCCACTGAAGACCCAGAGAAGGCCACAGGAGCAGGCGGAGTCGCCAAAGGAGAGCCTGGTGACTGAGGCACTCAGCCGGCTCAGGAGCTTCCCACTCAATGGAACGTTCCAGAAGCTCTCAGTCAAGCCAAGTTAAGCTAGGGCAGGAGGGCCCTTCTGTTTCTATGAAAGGATCCTTGTCCCTTTGATCACTGTATCAGATTGTGAACCGTTTAGGGGCAGGACCAAGTCTTCATACATGTGTTTTCTGAACCTAACCTAGGCCTAGCCCAAGTAGATGCCCAGTGATGCTGAATGACTGAAAAATGACCATCTTGGAGCTGGCCCCTCCGTCAGGTACAAGGGGCCCATTTGTTGCCTGTGAACTCAGAAGTGCTAGCTGAGTTGGCCTACATTGTGAGCTCAAGGATAAGGGCCTAGCACAGCCCATGTCCTATGAACCTTTTATCCAAGTGTGGCCAACCTTTTATCTAAGTGTGGCTATTTTGAAAATAGAACGTTCCTTGAGGTTACTTCCGGGGTCACAGGAAAGAGGTAAAATAGGTCCAATAAATGCGGAGTAAGACATGTGTGCTGTCCACGGAGTGGTGTGGCAAAACCAATGGCAGACTGCCCAGTTCATTTCTCTTACTCCACTTCATTCTCCAGGCCCACGTGATGCCTGTGGATCAAGGAAGGCCAGCCTCACGGTCCCTTCCTTTGGGTGGGTGACCTGAAAGTGTGCTTTCTGAGGAGGTCCATTATTAGTTTAAGGCCTTCTGGCCTTTAAAAGAATGATCTCATCATTATTTAATTTTGTGTGCATGATATCTGACCCTAACTAAATTGTAAATTTCTAGTGGGCAGTCTATTTTGCACTCCACGCCCCCAACCCCAAGCCCCACTGCCCAGTATGCAGGATACAGCAAGTGCTCGCTAATCCTCATTGAATACATTGGAAGGCTGAGCCAAGGCCAGCTTCATGGGCATGCAACCTGCCTAGTTGCGCAGGGCCCTGTGCTTGGGGTCCACGCTTGGTTTAATGCTCTGCTGTCACCATCTTGAAATGCTTCATCATGTTTGAACAAGGGACCCTGCATTTTCATTTTGCACTTGGCCCCATAAATCACAGCCCAGTCCTGGGTGAGCCTCTCCACCAAGACATGGGGTGTGCTTTCTCTCAGATAGGAGGGAGCTATGGACTGTGGGGAAGGGAGGATTGCCTGTGCTCAGTGTGTTCTAGCTAAATACGGCTACTGCTTTCCAAAGCCATGCACTTCAACAATGCCGAGGCCTCGTAGTTCTCAGCACAGTGCGTGTGTACCTGCCAAGCCAGGAGGCGCCCCACAGAGCGAGCTGTGAGCATTGTGAGCTCAAGGGCATCTGGAAAATTCCCCCGTCACTAAGAAGCACTCTCTTCAATGGTCTAATAAATCTAAAAATACTCCACTAAGAGTTTTTGAGTTTTTTCCTCCCCTCCCCCTTATCGTTACCTCATTTCAAGGAAATTTGCCTTGAGCAAGAATATATTTAAACCTCACAGATCATTTTGCAAGAAAGATGTGAGCAACTGAAAGGAGTCTGGCACCAGAATGCCATCACCATCTTAATGGCCTGGGCTCCTGCCCCATGGTAATTGCGGGCTTATCCAGGCAGGAGCAGAGCACGCTCCTCCGCACAGCCCCCTCACCCACCCAGCCCCAGAAACACCAGGCCCTCCTTAAGCCCCTCTTGGCACCCTTTGTACCTCTGACAACTGCTAGGCTGGAGACAGGAGGCTGTGCAGTGGGGGAGGCACAAAGCTGGGCATCGGTCAGCCATGTGGCCAGACAGCCCTCTGTTCTGATGCCAACATGTGCACAACAGCCATGCAGGCAGGACCGAGGACACCCAGCTGGGCACCCAGCGCCCCATGGGGGCCGACTGGCAGGCACGCCTTCCTGGTGTCAGAACAAATAAGCAGAAGTTTAGTCCTTGGCCCTGTCCTCTCCTTGTGCCTTCTAAACGTAAGCCTTAGCTGTTGCTTCACTAGACAAACTCCCAAATTGGCTGCTGGAGCAAAAGTTGAGTTTCACTAAGGGATCAAAGGCAGAGCAATGAAGTGATGACCGACTTGAAAATCAGAGCACCCTCTTCTAGTGTTTTGGGGCAGGGAGAAGGGCAGGGATGGGTGAAGCTTCATGCGCAGTACCAGCCTCGTCAGCTGCCAGGCGAGGCAGATGCAGAGAGATGCGGTTGGCTGCGTGTGAAGGAAAGCAGCCTGTCCCTGGCCCCTTTGTCTGCAAAGCTGGCTTCCTGGTCAGGTTGCTCAGAGCCCCACTGGGAACCAGGGGCAGGCTCTTAGTTACAAATGAGGTGAGCAGGCCCTGAGTCAGAAGGATGGATCAGGTTTCACCAGGAAATGGTTTGACAGGACACCTGTCCTTGCCTGTTGGCTGGTGTGTTTGAGAAATCCATTACTGGAATGTTTTTGCAGCTTTAATCCTCTTACGCCTTCCCTCAGACCCACTTTTGCATCCTCTCTTTGTGTATTCTTCCAGCTAGTTTATTAACTTGTCTGCACTAACCAAACGCCCATAGGCTCGCTCCTGTTTCTTGGCTCTCAGCAGGCCAGCAGCCCTGGTCACTGGGGCCACCTCGGAGATTACTGACCTTCCTTACTTTCCACAGACTGTTGTGCTTTCAGAGAAAGCCCATATTCATTCAGGTTCCAAACAGAACTTTGCTCACTTCCCTGCCTTCTATGCGTTCAATTTCTTCAGGGAACATGTATCTTCTGATCTGTCTCTTCCCTGGGACCTTAAAGGCACAGACTGCAGGGATTTGTTCAAACAGATCATCTGATGTGCCCCAGGTTTCCTCTTCACATTTACAGGGTGCATCAGACAAGCCAGCCAGGGTTAGAAAAGGAAAGTAAAAGACATTTAGAGGCACATGGGCATGGCTGCTATCGCCAGGGTCAGAGGAGAAAACACGATTGATAAGTTTTATCTTGAGCCCCTTTGGAATTCCTTTCTCACCACCTTCTGGATTCAGTCTTTCCTTTATTTAATGAAAGGCTCAGTAGAGCTACGAATGAAACTACAATATTTGGTGCAAGTTCATTCATTCTCATAGTGCAGAAGTGTCAAATCTCAATTATAGGCCCAGCTCCCTGCCTTTCTTGGAACTCACACATCCACGGACAGGGGCTGTGAGCCTCAGCAGTGTGCCCTAGTGTGATCCGTAAACTTAAGGATCACAGTCAAGGAGGTTCCTCACGCCACCTCTCCTCCCGGGGCCCTCGCTTAGGCTGCAAATGAAAGTTCAATCCTGTGTAAGACGTCAGGTGAAATGGTGCCGTAGGCTGGGGCTGCATGGAGTTACCAACATCCTCCTCTCTACGAGATCAGCTTAACTGGCTTTCTACCCACCCAGGCATTTCTCCTGTACAATCAGTCCTGCCTCCCTCCCGCCCGCTCTCAGGAATCACCAGGCAAGCCTGCACTCATTCGCTGAGGCTTGGATGGGATCCACCAGATTGCAGGGGCAACCTGTGCAGCGGCTCCCTCCCTTGGCAATGCTGCCAGGACGGCTCCGTAGCCTCGTGGCCATCGGCAAGTTTCTGGGCTGACTGATAATTCTACTCCCCACTTCTCATGGCTCCAGGTCTTGACTTGTCCTTGTGGTGGCTTGTTGTATCTGTGGCTGACGTTTCACAGCATAGAAGCCTCTGTTCTAACAAAGCATTCTCCTCAGTGGTGACCCCACAGCCCTCCCTGCACCCGAGTCCCTTCTTGAATTTGGAAAAGTGCAAGGGAAGCAAAGCTCCTAAGAGCTTTCTCAGGCAGAGCCTGTGGCTCACTGCCCTACAGATGGACTTGGAGGTGGGGTCGGAGAAGGGGACGGGTCCCGGGCACTGCCTCCTCATGTGGCCTCTGGCCATGCAGAAGCTTGCCAGAGCCTCAGGCTGCTTCACTGATGGGCAGAGAACCACCACACTGATCTCCACCCCAGGAGTGACCCCAAGATCGGTCCTCCGAAATAAGAGTGCTTTGCTAGTGAATCAATTACAGAGGCAGCGTAGAGACCGGAGCCTGACAGTGCTTTCCTTCGGTCAGAAAGCACAGCTCCTGGTGAGTGGCTGGGGTTTGCTGGGGGACAGGCAGGCATCTCAGAAACCACACATCCTGGGTAGTGACTAAGCCTTTTGCCAGTCGGTTGCCCTGGCACACAGACCACTGAAACCAAACCCACTGTAACCCACGAGGCTGGACAAAATCAGGATATTCTGTAGTCAGCACTCGGCACAGTACCACCCCTCCAGGCGCCCTGGAGACAGTCATTAGCCAGCCAGGAGCTGGAGGCGATCTATTCCTCCAGGCCCCACAGAGGACACCCGGGAAGGCAAGGCCCAGTTCCTAATCCAACGAGCTTTACTCTAATGGAAAAGACATAAAACAGCACATAAAGCAGGGCTCGACAATTCGCCAGAGTGTGTCCCACCTCTACCAGCGTCCCAGCCCGGGCAGGGCGCCTGGACCTCCTGAGAAAATGCAGAAGGGGGTTTGCAGAGTGAGGACTGCCCCTCTCTTTGCAGGCAGGGTGAGTGGGTAAATATGTTTGCTCTCTTTGGGATTTTTTTTCCCTGCCTGTTCTATTGCACAAATAATTTTGGCTCCAAAGCACTTTCCTGACAGCCATGGAAACATGACATAAAATTTCTCAAACACAGTTTCTGATGAAAACAAGACATGCTCTCTTTTATTTAAATAAAAAACAGTTTCCATGGGGGAAAAACCTTTGCAGATGCCAAACATATTCGCTGTTAAATCTTGTGTTTCTCTCTTTTCCTTTGAGCTGCGGTGGGGTTTGCACCCAGATTTGAGCAGTGAGAGAAAACTGAGGATGGAGAAGAGATTCAAGAGCCAGGGGGTGAGGGCAGGAGATCAAAGTCATGACAGGAGGTGGGCAGGAGCGGAGAGAAGACAGAAAGGGAGGAGTGTGAGAGGGAAAAGGAAGAAAAATAAAATGAACCTAGTTTGCAATGTCATTAAATGATTTGCAATAAACTGGCCTAATACTTCAGGAATTTCTTGGCTTGAACCAATTAAAAAATATATTTTTAAAAGACATAAGAGAATGAGAACTGTGATTAATCCCTGAAGACAAGTCAAGGGTGGGAGCCATGTCTCCACCGAGTCTGGCAGCCAGATGAACGGAGAAGATGTCTGTAGACCATCTCGTTTATCTGACTCCAGTGCTGCTATGAAGCAGGGCTGGTTAGCAGGACTGGGGAGTTTCTTTTGGACCCGGCCAAGGAATGAAATGGTTTGAAAAAATACACCGAAGAAAGAGAGAAGGAAAAAAAGATTTACTTGCCAGCAACCCACATCACACATATTTCTCTGATCAACTCAATATAAACTATAAACTTTAGCAATGGGAAAATTAATGTGAATCCTGGTGGTCTGGGCTCATCAGAGCCAGAGCTGGATCCCGGATCCTGGCACGGTCTTTGGCAGGCAGGCAGCCTGCACAGGAAGAGGGAGAGGACTGGAAAGCGAGGCCCAGGCGCCCGGGAGGAATGAAGATGAGCACTTTAGCATGCTCTTAAAAACAGCACTTCAGGTGGGAGAGGAGGGACATGTCCCACGGCCAGTGAAGCCCACAGGGGTTCCCACTTCTGAGAACCACGTATTCCTGAAGCAGTGGTGGCTTCACCCACCACCTCGGACAGTGTCCCCCGGGGTGTCTGGTGGGACATGGAGCCACATTCACTGGCGTCTCCCTTCAAAGGTTCCAAAGTTTCCTCCAAACATCTCTTTTAAAAAAACAAAAACAAAAAAAACAGCCTTTTATGTTTCTCATATCCATCCGTTTTTCTAAACCCTTCCTGAATTTCTTTGTATCTTTATGGCCCAAGTTCTTGCTTCATTCTTTCCTATTTACTTCCTTAAAATGTTTAATATATCAGGATTTAGTGAAGAAGGCTTTCTCCACTTTCTGCATGCCCTTTTTGATCTTCCAGACTTCAAACACATTTTAACCTAGAGTCTTCTTCTTCCTGGGCACTCACGGAAGACCTACTGTGCGCTAGGCCCTGTGCAGAGCAGTGTGGTCACAGAGCTGAATGGCAATACCCTGCCCTCCAGGCAATGAGACAGGCAGGAGAGGGCTCTTTAACCCAGGATGGTGAGGCGGCTGGGAAGAAGAGAACCTACCACAGACACTTGGGAAGCTGAAAGTTTCAAGAAAAGATTCCTAGAGGAGAAGATACCCGAGTCCTGAGAACTGAGAGGGAATTCTTAAACCAGGAGGGAGGAACTTTCTGGGGAAAGGAATGGAAAGCAAGATGGTACGGGCACCTGGAGCACCATCCCCAAAACAAGGAGAGTGCCAGGAGCTGAGAAAATGGGGTTGGCTGGGCCTAGATGGAAGTGGGGCTCAGAGACGGGCTTACGTGTATCATCCTACAGCCCGAGCCTTAGTCTGCGACCCCCAAAATCCTCAAATGTTTAAGTAGAAGAGCACAGTCACTCAAAATTAAGCACAATTTTCCCTATAGAAAAAAATGCTGTATTTTTCCTCAGCAAGTTTTTTTTTTCTTCTCATTTTGCTTACATTTTTTTCTCACTGTTAAGAAACAGTCCTGTATCTTAGATGTGAACATTTCACTTGCAGAACAGACTCACTGTCCTTTAGCTCTCAGGGTCATTACCAGATTCTAAAAATGGTTGTAACCGTCTAAAACCAAGATCAAAGTAGAAATCCCTTGACTTTTCCACGTACAGAAAAGGAAGAGCCGAGGGACTCGCTTGTTCTCTCGCCTCTTTTTCATTTTAAAGGAATCGTTTTGCATTGTGTCTCCTAAAGGATTCCAGTGATTTCCAGCAAGCGAATCAGCATTCCCCTCTTCTCTGTGGGGGGACGTTCTGAGAACCCGACTGCCAGTGGATGCCTGGCACCGCAGACAGTACCGAAGCCTATATTTACTATTTTTTTCCTTATACAGTCATGTGCTACATAACGTTTTGGTCAACGCCAGATTGCACATATGACAGCGGTCCCTAAGATTATAATGGAGCTGAAAACACTCTATCGCCTAGTGACATAACGTCGTAGCTCAACGCCTTCCTCACGTGTTTGTGGAATGCTGGTGTAAACAAGCCTACTGTGCTGCTAGTCGTATAAAAGTATAGCCCACCCAATCACATACAGTGTATGATACCTGATAATAAATGGCTGTTACCGGTTCATGTATTCACTATACGTTTTATTGTTATTTTAGAGTGTACTCTTCCTACCTATAAAATAGTTTTGCTGTAAACAGAATGCAGTGCTGTGCCAGCAGCAGCCTCAGACATCTCATGTTTACCGCAACGTTTGATTGCATCGTTTTCTCTTGCGCTAAATTTATGCTCCTGTTGCTTTTACGCTAACATGCTGCACGGGCTTGTAGCAGAGGAGCAATAGGCTGTACTGTGCAGGTATGCGTAAGTACAGTCTATGATGTTCGCACCACAATGAAACTGGCTAGCAACACATTTCTCAGAATGTGTCCCTGTTGTCAAGTGGCACAGGACTGTACGTACATAGTTATGAAAACTGAATTTATAAATTAGGCACACTAAGTTATGAACAACAATAACAAATGAAAGAGACCAATTATAACAATAATTGTTCTAATAATGATGCTGCAATGAGAGTTATGTAAAGGTGGCGTTATTAAGTAAAATTAGGGGCACTTGAACACAAGCACTGCAAGACTGCGTTAGCTGATCTGATAACGAAGGTGGGTACTAAGTGGCTAACAGTGTGGAGATGCTGGGTGAAGGGATGATGCACGCTACGGGCAGGACAGAGCAGGACGCGTGAGATTTCATCACGCTACTCAGAACGGTGCAACTTAAAACTTAAGAAATGTTTATTTCTGGAATGTTTCCACTTAATAATTTCGGCCTGCAGTTGACCGTGGAAAGTGAAATCACTGGTGGGGGGCATTGCTGTAATCCTTCCTTCAGCTCTGGCTCACTGGATCTATAATTCTACTCAACACACAGCTTAGAAAACAGCCCTGGGATTTATTTACACGTGTAGCTGTGTACAAAGAACAGACTGAGGAGAAGAGAGGGATGCATTGAGAATGTCCTCGGTGGACGATGTGCCATGGTCTTGAGGTCTTCCTTTGGCAAATATTGACCATTACTAAATAGAGAATCGGAAGCCTGGCTGCTTAGGGCAGACAGCCGTTCCCCTCCCCGCCCCGCCCCCCGCCCTGAGCAGAGCTTATACCACACATCTGCCTGGGCACCTGCGCCAGGTCTGATGGGATTAGTACTTCCAGTGCCGCCTGAACATCGGGGACCTTCTTGTCAGTTGTGAATTTCTGCTTGTATCCAGCAGAAAACAGAGTCAATATGACTTTGGCCTAAAGCTCTAAGGTACTCCTTAATCATTTCCTATTTAGATTTCAAGCTTCTTGGCACCTTTGGGGTCTAAGCTGTCTCGCGATAATTTTCTTGTCTAAGAAGCAAAGTACAAAGTAGCTAAATTTTAGGCTCAAGCTAGCTCTCCTTTTTTCGCTATGAACCCCCGCCTAGGGAGCTACTTGTCTCTCCCGGCAAAGGAGACTCTCATCAGCCCCTCGCTTTCAGCTGCAGCCTCCCCTCCCCTCCTGGGGCAGCTCAGGAAGACACCTGTGTGGTTTTTCCTCCCTCAACACTTCCTCACACCATAACCAACCCTTCATCCCAAACCAAAGGGATTCTTTGAGACATCCAAGCCAACAACAAATGTTTTTCCAATTTGCAGTGAAGGGTTCCTTCTTGTTTTGTCAAGCGATCATTGGCTGGCTGAACTGGACTGGGGGAGAGAGGTGGTGCTGGAAAAAACACTCTAAGGTGTTTCTTTCTAAATCACAGAATGTGCATTCCCAAAGGGAACAGAGAGGAGAAACAGGGAGAAATGGGGGTTGGGAGTGGAGTGGGGAATAGGAGGCGCAGCAAGAAAGAGACAATCACCTGGTGGTTAGACTGAGGACCCGAGTGAACTCACCGTGGGAATACCTCACCGGAAATTAAACTCACTATGCCAGTGTCTGCCCCATCCCGGCAGCTGGCCTGAGCTTCAGTCTCGTACACAGTACTAATAGGTGAGTTTAGTTGTTGAAGGTCAGAGGAGTCAAAAGATTAGAAATAAAGGTGTCTCCCACACATTCCTCAAACTCCGGGTCTTCCTCAATCCCCCAACTGAATCACTGTTCATCTGAGCACCCCCTGAAATCTGTTTACATGTCTGTGAGGCAACTCACAGTCTGGCTTGCTCTTTGGCTCCCATCTTCTCCATTAGACTGAGATCCTCAGCCATCGGGATTAGGTCTCACTGTGCCCTGTTGGGAATTCTAAACACTCCCCAATTCTCGGGATACCATTCTCTAAAACACCCAAATACTGAACCCGGGGTTGGAGAACGGATGGTTTGCTGTTTCCCAAGTGGGGGTCCTGAGTCCCTATGGATTTTAGACTTCCCAGCCTCCACAATCATGGGAGCCAGTTCTTTAAACCTCTTTCTCATCTCTTTTTCCCTGTCTCTATTTTTCTCTCTCTACGTTTATATGTAAAATTGGTTCTGCTTCTCTGTAGAACCCTGACTAAAACAGGGATGAAGCAGCTAGAAATAACTTGAAGAAATGTCTACAGTGGTCCTTAATGGCCTGTTGTAGGCTCAGGGTCAGAGCCTAGAAGACCTCAAGGAAGTGTCTGATGGGAATCAGAGTTGTGGGGAGCTGAGCTAAAGGAGACAAGGCTTCTGTTTGTGGAATTCACATTCTGGGGGCTGGGTCAGCCCACCCTGGCTGGAAGGACAAGCGGCAGTGTACAACAGAGGCCTATGCAGCACCTGTGGGCCACAGGGACACCGTGGGCCGCGCGGACAGGCAGCTGGGAGGCGGGGCTCTAGGTTGGAGAACAGGTGTACATAGGGAGTAAAGAAAATCACAGGAAGTGGATGAGCTCTCTCTTCCTAACAGGCAATCCTCTCTCTTGGTTCCGGCAATGGCTGGCGCTTTGCCACCCTGGACTCCGGATTCCGAAGGGCTGTTCCCAGGATGGAGCTGGGCAGCCAGGCCTGGAGACTCCGCAGGAAAACACTCCACAAACGTGTGTTTGAATGAATAAACGCCTGGAATGTATAAAATGCTTCAAAACGTTACTATCCCATATTCTCTCATTTCATCCTCAAAGAAAAAGCCACGAGAGTGAATACGTAATATACTGTGCGCATCTCATAGTTGTGACAATGTAGATTAGGTCACTTGCTCTAAGTCACATTAACTCAAAGTGTCAGAGTTAAAAGTTAAATCCAGTATCTTTTTTTTTTTTTTCTTTCAGTTTCTTTATTTTCCCCCATTAGACCATTTTGGCTCTTTATCATATTCATGAATTAAATTATGGTAACAAAGCGCCTTGTCACCTTCTGACCTTTCCTCAAAGGCAGAGTCAGGGAGAGCGCTGCCAAAGGAGCACTCCCTCCTGTCCTGCCAGCCGTCTGCTGCTGCCAGAGAGAGGATAGCTCAGCAGTGGGTGCCTGGTCTAAGTGCTTGAAGGCCTTGATGGAGGAGCTGCAGGGAGTGACAGACCCGCTCTCAATTACACCAGCATCAGCCTAAGACGTCACATGAGCTTGAGGACTAAAATCCCTACCCAGCTACCATCTATTTATTTCCAACCTCGACTGGAAGCTAGGGGTGAAAGGATAATTGGGAGAATTAAGGAATAAAAACTAGAAAAAAGTTGAAAATGAAGAACTATGTAGGGGAATTACTTGAACGGCGGATTATTGGAGGGAAGGGACAGGAAGCGGCTGTGACATGCATGTCGGCTCTGGTGAACTGGTTGTGAGCAGTGCTGTGCTGTGAGAACCCTTCTCAGACTGAGTCGGGGCCTGGGCGGAGGACTGTGGTGTCCATTGGCAATTCCTGCTGTTGGCTCAGGTGCACACAGTGGGAATGTTTGAGCCATGTCAAGCGTTTGGCTCCTGGTATAAAGCTTGTGAAAAGAAAGGTAAAAGGAATCAAGGATCTCAACGTCAAATGCATGTCAAAAAGCAAGAATTAAATAAGGTGGTCTGAAGTGAGGCATTAGCAGCAGGAGAGGTTTACCACAAACAAAATGTAGGCTCGATAAGAAAAGAATTCTCTACAGAGGAGATTGGGGAGGCACCTCCACAGAGTGAAGGCAGCCGTTACCCACACAGCCAGGGCAACCTGGGGTGGAGGGTAGGAGTGCACAGGTGAGAGTCTTCAGGTGGTAACATTCTACCTGAAGACCAGAAGCCATGTCACCGGGTCAGGAAGAAGTCCAGGTGCAACCCCCACCCCCAGCATTAGGGTAGAAGCGGTCTGGACCAGGAAAGTTCTGCTAGTGCCCTCTCCACACCCCGAATCCTCGTGCCAGGCCCTAGCCCTGATCATCAAAAGCTCCCAGGGATCTCCAGAAGCTCACTGAGATGCGGAAGGCAGTCTTGCTAGGTAGACCACACAGCAAATGCCTTGTCAGAGGATGAACGTTTGGACACGTGCAGAGGAGGCCCGAGGAAAAGGAAGTCTCGAACTCTGTGGGGTGTGCGTGCGTGCACACTAGCACGCCACTGCCCAGCCTTGCTTCTAAATGCAGACTAGGCCTTTGGTAATCCCCTCTACTGCTCAGCCTCCCTCATACACCAGCCAACCAGCAAAACACAGCCCCCATTCTGCTCAGGAATGTGCTTTTGGAAACTTAATCTAACTGCTGAGTCTGGGCCAAATGCCCCATGGCATTAACCCAAAGACAGCACCCCTTTTTCCCGCCTCTCCCGCTGCCTCCTCCAAATTGGGAGGCTGCAGTCCCACTCCATCGACTCCCTGTTCTCCATGACACAACCCCTCCACTCCCGTTCTCCCGGTTTCTAGAACCTCTCCGTCCTTCTAGTCAGGCCCAAACATTTCACTTCTGATTCATGTCTAAATGACAAGCCAATAGCTCTTGGCTTTCAAACAAGACTCGGTTGGCTTCTGCACAAGCCCCTTCTTCTCTCGCTGTGCCTTTTTGGGTTGCAACCAAACCCTTCCCTTTGTCTTCACTGCCAACTGCAGATCCTTTTAAGCGTTAGAGAGAGAAGTGGCCAGGAATTTTTTTTTTTAATAAAGCTATAAATTGTCTTTCCTCACACAGATACACCTTGAAGTACAAGGAGGGCTCCAAAGCAAATCCTCTCCTCTCCAGCTCTCCCCTTCTCCAAACAATGAAAGGCTCAGCCTGGCTCCTAATGAGGCCAAATGGATGGTGATGGAGTTTTTGCGCTTCACAGACATGTGCTGACCATTTGCAGATGGACTCTCCCTCCGAGATGAGCAGCATTATCCTTCAAAGCACAAATGTTGCTAAAACGCACATCTTACTTGTAGGAATGCATAACTGGGAGCAACCTGACTGGGATGGGAAAAGGGTTCAGTGCCTTTTGGTGGATGTTCCAGGGCCATGGGGAACGATGATCCTGCTCTGGTTGGGGTGGGGGCAGGTGAGCTGGGAAGGGGCATGAGGAACCTGCTGGAGTGATGGTACGCGGTGTGTACATGTGGGAACCGCGCCAGGTTGTCACTGAACATTAGCGCACTTCGTGTGCTTTACCGGATGCATTTAATACTCAATAAAAAAGACAAAATAAAAATGGTCACATGGCCAATGCAAAATGCTTGTCGTACAATGTCAGGGGAAGAGGAGAAAAGGTAGAGACCACCTGTTCAGTAGTCAACAGTGTAAGGTGTGGGTCTGGAGAAACACTGGGAGGGTGTGCTCCAAAACGATAATAGGGTTGTGTGATGGGGGCTCAGGAGAAACACTGTTTTCTGTATATTCCAAACGTTCTATAATGTAATTTAATTATAATTAAAAATATAAAGGAGGAGTATGGTGGTAGGAGGTGGAGCTCTGACCTCAACCTTTCCTTTCATGAAGAGATGGACCCTCCGCACCCTCCCCGCCCTTACCCAAGTCTCCTGTGCCCTCCAATCACCCACAGCTCGGCTATTAGCCCCGGGCCTATCCCATTCCCCCCCCCCCACCCTGCCCCAGGCCGGCACGCAGATCCCCTGGTGCTCCTTCTGCCACAAAGTGGAGCCCATGCAGGCTGGGGAGTGGCTCCCAGATGCAGCCCAGGCTGGTGGGCCTGGCCCCCGAGGGAGACCGGGACCCACCCTGCCTTCCTCCCTTCTGAGAAACGGGCAGGGCTGCTCCACTGTTCCCATGGAGGGCAGCCCCTCAGGGATCTGGGAGCCAGAGGGAGAGAAGGGTCTTTCCTCCTCTGCCCTCTGCTTCCCCACCCTCATCGCTCTCCTCCCAGGGCTCACACCGCCCAGGGCCCCCAGTGTGACCCACGGCCTCCTGGACCATCTCACCGGCAGGGTGGCGATGGCGGTGACGTGGAAGCCCAAGGCAGGGCTGCCAGGGAGAAGGGGGCACTGCCGAGTGAGCCACAGGGGAGCAAGCTCTGAAGATCTCAGTTTAAACCAAACACCACTAATCTCAGCGTTTCCCCATGCCCTACACTTCAGGCTCCAGGAAGGGGGGGTGGTTCTTCATGTAGCCCGGCTCCAGACCTGGCACGTAAGAGTGGGGGTGAGGGTGGGGGCTCTCCAGACTCGGACGTTTATTTAATCAGTCAAGTCTCATTTGCCACGTGTGCAGTGGGCAGCATCCAGGTCAGGTGTGTGTGGTGCCTGGGTCAGAGTAGACCCAAGTGGTGATTACATGTAAGAGTAGCATGAAGTCCTCTCCTGGCAGCCTCCCTGGACCAAACCGTCACCTAATCTCTTCCTCTTTTCCTTTCTCTTTAGCCCCTTGTCGTGCAGTTTCCTTTCCATTGTGTGCTGCTGTTTACACTCCAGGCATTTGTAATGTGCGTGCCCCTCAGAGAGAGGCAGGTGGCCAAGAGCGGGCGGGCCGGCTCTGTTCAGCCCACACAGAGCCCTGTCAATGCTCCGACGGCAGCCGCAGTGAGGGTGGAGCTCGGAGGACGGCGGGGACAGTGAGCAGCTGGCACAACCACCTAAAACCACAGAGTGACCAAGGGGAAAGGCATGGCATGGCCCAGCTCTGGGGCCACGGAAACAGCTCATCCATGTCAGGTCCCTCCCTTTCTAGACACTCAGCCCAGACACTCATGTCCCTACTCGCAAAGTGGCTTCGCAAGGCCCACAGCCCGCCCCTGGGACTGCTGCGCAGCTCCCACAAGCGAGTTTACATTTCAACGATCAAGACCCCTTTATGGTAAGACTAATGACGGGGGGTGTGAATGGTGGGGGGGTGAGGGCAGAGAGACCAGAGCGACTGGAAGGGAGGAGGAGGACAGCACCATGGCCGGGGAGCAAAGGAGCAGCACTCACTGGCTAGTGTCACTGTGGCTGGCACACTGGCCACGGCCCCTGCAGGCATCCGGGCCACACACTGGTACCGTCCCACGGTGCGGTTGTTTAGGGCGGTGATGACGAGTGTCCCGCGGGTGATGAGGACGCCGAGAGCATCATGGGAACCATTCAGTTCCCTCCCGTTCAGGCGCCAGGTGGTGCTCAACCCCGGCGGCTCCACCACGCAGCCCAGGATCACGGTTCCCCCGAGCTTCTGGACGGTGGAGGGAGGCTGCACGGTGACCTGAGGCACCTTGTCTGCAAGAAGAACAGACGCAGCCATGAAGTGACCTCTTAGGGCTCCAACAGCAGGACCTTTGGGAAGCACCGCCCCAGGCAGCCTTTCAGAGCCGAGCAACAGAGGAGCTGATCTCTCTCTGAAGACTCGGGCGCCCTCCCCAGCCTGTGCTCAATCCGGAGGGCGGAATGGGGTGGCCTCGGCTGCAAAGGTGAGCACTTAGGGTTGGAGTTGGACAGACCTGAATCTGAATCCCGGTCCCACGCTTCCGAGCCATGTGACTTTGGCCTTTTTGGGTCTCGGTTTCTTATCTGTAAAATGGGGCTAATAATACTTCTCACAGGGCTGCTGTGAAGCTCACAAACCTGTAAACTGCCTGCCATAATCTCAAATAATAAGTGCTCAGAACAAGGCAGTTACTGTTATTGTTCCTCCTCCTCTGGTATGGATCGGAAATGATTAAAATACCCAACTATTAGCCCTGTGATGTTGCTGCGATCATTTCTCATCTTGTACTATTGAGCGTGTCCCTGAACCAGTGGGAATGAGTGTTCTTTGAAATCCTGAAAGAGGAAGGGCTTTTGAAAGGGCTGTGGTAGAATGGGCAACGCCTCCGTCTGGTATGAAGGGGAAAGTGTTCTTCCGAGAAGGGCAGGCTGAGAAAGGGAAGGGCAGACTCACTCAGGTCAGCGAAGCAGCCTGCTGTGGCCAAGAGGAGGCAAGCGAGTGTAACCTCCGGCCTCCTTCCTCTCTGAGTCGTCATCGTCCCACGTGGCATGTGTGTGACAAAGGGTCCGAAGCCAACGTCCCATAAGCCACCAGTCACTCAAAGAGATTCTGCAATCCTCTGCAACACTCTGTCATGAGAGAGAGAGAGAGAGAGAAGGCCGTGGTGAGAAGGCCTGGGATGCCCACGTGGTAGCCAGAGCCTGGCTGGTCCCTGCACCCGCTGCTTCCATCAGACACGCTGGACACTCCGAGTGCGGGCCTGCTGTGCTGCCGGAAGGCCCAAGAACACGCTCACGCCATTTCTCATTCAAAAGAAGCTTCTAAGCCAGGGGTGGGCAAACTTTTTGACTCGAGGGCCACAATGGGATGTTAAACTGGACCGGAGGGCCGGAACAAAAGCATGGATGGAGTGTTTGTGTGAACTAATATAAACTCAAAGTAAAGGAGCGGAGGGGAGAGCAAGAGAACCGGATAGAACAGCCGGATCCGGCCCACGGGCCGTAGTTTGCCCACGGCTGTCTAAGCTATCCCCACCTGGAGCTAGAAGGCGATTGTGTGATGGTAAGAATGCTGCATCATTGCCCGACGCAGCTACAGCAGCAAGGACTCAGGGCAGTGAGCACCTAGCACAGGCGCCGTTACCATTGCTTGCAGGAGGCCGGAGGTCTGCGGCCACGTGCCGCTAGCACAGACCACGGCGGACAGTGCTGCGTCCCTACAGTGCGTCCGAGCCCCTCGTTTAGGGATGTTGGCAACTGAGTCCTAAAGTCCCAGGGACTCACCAACCCTATCCCTGTATCTCTGTGAACTTTTTTATTCTTAGAATCAACCTACCCTCCTCAGCCTGTCTGTAACTTCTAGTCCCACAATATATAAAAGTCACACATCGGCCAAGGCTCCATCTTCTCTCCCCGGGTGCTGGGATTCCAGCCTTTTTATTTCCACAAAATCTGTGCTCCTGAGACTGACTGACAGACCAGGCTGCCTCTCCGCCCAGAACAACATCCCTGTGGGCCCCAGCCTTCACTGCACCTCCACCCGCCGGACGGCCTATCTCAGCTCCCAGCCACCCTCTCACTGCCTGCCTAGGACTTGAACTCCTCCCCTGCCACAGTGTTGTATCTGTAAGACTCCTTTAAGCTATAGTCCTTGAAAGACTCATCAAAATCACAGAGAGGCGGGTGTACACGCTCACACACACCTCTGTCACAGCCTAAACCATGATGTCGCTGCCACGCTTTCCACTGCTGCACTGAACACATTAGGCCAAGAAGGAAGGTCGGGGGACATCCTTGTTGGGCAGGGAGGCCCTGGAATGAGCTCCAGATGACAGTGAGGCAACATGCAGGCCATCGACAGTGGATGCAGCATCCTGAATCACACACAGGTGGGAATACTAGGAGTCATTTCCAGGAGGGTGACATACACTCACCATGTTAACCCTTCTAGACCAGTTTATCTAACCAGCGACTCTTTCCAAGTCACCACTGAAAGCTCAGGGAAGGAGTTACACTCCCCAGCTGAGCGATGCATTGTGCGCACTGGTCTGGAGCTCTGGCTGCCTGCGCAGTCGGCTGCGGGAGCCAGTACTCAGCTCGTCAACCGTGATCACTCCGGACACGACACACGGGATGAAGGCTGGGCTTCCAGCTCTTGCTCTGTGCTCGGGGTTTGCCTAAACCTCTCCGTTCTCCAAGCGCCTCTGCCCTGGGCTTCCCCCCGCCTCCCCCTGGCTGCTGGAGGCAAGAGGGCACATTGCTCTGCCCAGCAGGCACCTCCAGACCAGACGGAGGACCAGCCCAGCCCCACACTTGCTCTGAATGTTTTCCAAGAAGGAGTTCTTCCCCTTTGCCTTTCCATCCCTCCCTTTGCCTTGTGTCTTCCACATCGGAGACTTCTCCTTCGCTCTGGGAAAGGACAAGGGACATTTTCTATATAAGGTTTGAGAGAAAAGTCTGAAAGATGCTTTTCAAGAGTTTTTTTCTTGACAAGATAAAGTATTTTCCTCTTGGTACAGAGAGAGCTTTCACTCTTTTTTTGGACAGTCCACTAAATCAAAGGGCCATGTTATTAGCAAAGTGAAATAGTGAATAGAGGTGGCGGGGGACAGGTGTGAGGGGGTGGGGGTGTGAGGCAGGGCTGCTGTCACTACAGGGTCCTTGCTAAGGTTTCTTCGGGAGGTATTTTTTTTTTTTTAATCTTCATAAAAAACACTATGAAGTGGGGAGTGTTATCCCCATTTACAGGTGAGAACACTGAGTTCCAGGGGTTAGTTCACATAACTGCAGGCCTGGAATGAAACCCAGCTCTGTGCTTTTAACCACAATAGTAGCCTTTTCACACATTTTCTTTCTTTTTTAAATATATATTTTTATTGATTTCAGAGAGGAAGGAAGAGGGAGAGAGAGATAGAAATATCAATGATGAGAGAGAATCACTGATTGGCTGCCTCCTGTACATTCCGCACAGGAGACCGAGCCCTGGCCGGAAATCAAACCGTGACCTGCTGATCCATAGGTTGACAATAAACCACTGAGCAAAAGGCTGAACCTTTTCACACATTTTCTATCAGTATCCTGCACCCAGTGGGTGCTTAACGGAGTTAGAATATGGGTGATGTAGAACAGTGAGGAATTTTAAGTTATTTCTAGAAAAAAGTTCATACCAAAAAAGCAAGCGTTTGGTGCCCTCTAAGTTTTCCAGATACTTGTTTTAATTGTGTCCTTTCCATCAAACGAGATAACATATTTATCTAGAACACTGCATGAATTACCATTATAGGAATTTAGGGAACTTGATTGTTCATGACACCCTCCAGTTTCCTCCATTTCTTAAGGGCTTTGGGGACACCTGTTCCTTCCCTGCCCCAAGGAAGGAAGAAGAATGGAAGGAAAAAAGGGAAGGAAGGAAGAAAAGCTGGGAGGCAGAGAGGCAGGGAGGCAGCAAATGAATGCACAGTAATAAAGGGCAAAAAAGAAGACCAGCAGACAAGAGGGCGGGAGGGCTGGCTCACATCTGAGCACAGGGTGGCTGCAGAGGTGTTTGGGTTGTAAAGCCCACAAAGGTTTTACTAAGGAAATTCAGCTCTGACCCCCTCCTGCTTAACAAGGACCAGCCAAACCATTCCTGTTACTTCTGCACCCTCAGTAATTTATAAGGTTCAAACTGGAAACAGACCCCACTGCCACTGCCCGCCACCAGCCTGCTTTTAAAAGCAGCAAGGAGAAAAGAATGCCTCTGGGGAGGGAGAGGGTGAGAGGAAGCAGGTACCCAGAGGAGCAGGAAGGAGTTAACTCATTAATTCCCACACCACCTTATGAGCAGGTACCATTTAATGACCCCAAAGCAGGACACTGTGAGGTTTCCTTCATGCAAGAGCAGAACGGTGACAAACATATGGGGTTGGGCAGGGGTCCCTGTAACCACGATGCATCTTATTTAACGGCTGGGAAACGGGGTTACTTCCTGAACCAGGATACCTAGTGAGTTTGGTCTAGAAAGATAATTCCGAAGAGGCAGATTTCTGAGCACTTGGCTTTAATGAGTAAAAAAAGGCAAGAAGGTTAACTGGAGTACCATTTGCAGAGTAACTCTGCCCCACTGTGAAACGATCAAGGTACAATTTCAAAGTTGGGTGAAGGCAACCGTAAGGCCTGGTATTTTTCTCAGCAAAGCAAGGTCTGTCTAGGTCCTAATTTTCTACGCAACTTCTCAGAAAAAGAGGAGAGACCAAGATAAGAATCAAAAAGCAGAGAGAAGAGAAAATGAATTCTTGACATGAATTCCTCACTGAGGTTTAAGTACTTGCTTTTTAAAAGGTTATTTGGACACGAAGCATAAAATACGTCTGAGAAGTTTAACTGCTGACATACGTGTTCCCACTGATACAAGTTCCTCCAAGCAGACGTTTTTGAACTTTCTAAAATCAACAACAGAATACACTTCTGAGGTTGAGAACGAGCATGAGAAATTATAGCCTCAGTATTTATTTTGCAAGAAAATCACAAACAACTGAGAGCTGATCATGGGCAGGAGGTGGCCAGCTCCAACTTCCCCAGAGGGTGGCTGGCTGGCTGGAGTGGGAGTGGGATGGCAGCGCAGGGCCACCCGTCACCCCGGGTCACCGGGCCATGCCGCTCTCTCAGAAAGGGGGAGCTCCGTGGCTAACACACAAAACACGGCTTTGGATGGCCCGTGACCTGTAGCCAAGACGAGCTGAAACATTCAGTGGCAGGAAACAGATCCGACAAAATTTTTGTTCCATTGGTTGGGGGGCGGGGGGAGGGGGCTAGCTACATAAGAAAGGAAACATTTCTAAGCCCAGATTACATTTTTTGCTTGTTCCCAATTCCATAGCCGAATTCACCTTCCCCACTACCTTGGAAGGCAGAGAGATTTCCTCCCAGATGGTGATGCTAAGTGGCAGCGTGACTGCTGAGTGCTGGCGGCCCCACCCCCACCCCCTGCCTCAAGAGGGGGTGCTCCTGCACACAGGAGTGGCATTGGGGGAAATACTGGGGAAATGAGTGAATTCTCAGAGGGCTGGACATGTGAGTTTAGATAGACTTAGGAGAAGGATTTAAAAAGTCATTTTTATTGCTCCGCCGGCATGGCTCAGTGGTTGAGCGTTGACCTATGAACCAGGAGGTCGCGGTTCAATTTCCGGTCAGGGCACATGCCCGGGTTGCAGGCTCGGTCCCCAGTGTGGGGCGTGCAGGAGGCAGCAGATCAGTGATTGTATCTCATCAATGAGTTTCTACCTCTCTCTCCCTGTCCCTTCCACTCTGAAATGAATAAAAATATATTTTTTAAAGTAATTTTACTTAAAAAATTGTATCCACAGACCTAATTAAAGGGAAGCATTCTAAATTAGGAGGGACCCTCAGAGAAAACACAGTCATAGCTAATGGGTGTTGAGTGTTCTGAGGAAAAAGTGTGCTTTGCAGAAGGTGTCCCAGCTGATTAGGAAGGAGACTCAGGGGTACAAGTCAGGTCTCCCTCTCGGCCAGTGCTCTTCCCACTATCCTGTCACTGCCTCCTGGGGTGGGGTTAACCAACTGCTAGAACTGCTTTTAAAACTCCGTTTACAGTGTTTCTGAACTTACTTTCTTATTCATAAGAGTAATGTTACCTGGATCAGTACCTGTCACAGTACCTATCTGTGTGGTCACTGCCATTTTTTTACCATTTACACCCTAATCTAGATAAGCTCTTGTGGCTCCTTCCACATACTCCTCCAACAGAATGTTCTGCACTGATGAAGACGCTCTGCATCTGTGCTGTGCAAAATGCTGGGGAGCCACTAGCTACTTGCGGCTATGAAATCCCTAAACTACAGCTTCTGTGACTGAGGAATGGCATTTTAAGTTTTAATTTAAGGGCCACATAGGGTCACCCCTGGGTCTAGTTCACTAGCTCTTACCTGCCTTGCTCCAGAAGTGACACAGGACATGTTCACTTACCTTGGACGGCACAGTTCTAGACTGGTCCCTAGATCATCTACCCAGACATCTCTGATGTCAAACAGGGGAGAATAACAATTGTTTTTAGGTTTTTAAGTCTGAGCCAGCCTTCATACGTCTAGCTTACTCCTTACCCAAATTTTGTGTGTGAGTCTCCTATTCAAAAACTGTGTATTTTGATTTTATTGTTGGGAAAGAAAAAGTATTACTACAATCTACTACATATAAGACAAGTGCGCAAGGCACGGTAATAGAAAGTGGATTTAGCCAGCGAGCTCAGCCGACATCCTAGCGCCTCATTTCCAGCCTCCTCTGCCGTGAGCCCAGGGCCCTGTGACCAGTGCTGGCCAATGAAGTGTAAGTGAACGTGTCGCGTGTCACTTCCAGACCAAGGCAGTTAGGAGCTGGAGAACTAGAGGGCGGCTTCCGTGTCTCCCTTCTCCTGTCTCAGGGCCGCAGGTCACAGGTTTCAGAGGGCACGGCCACGGGATGGAAGAAGGCAACGTAATCTTTGGTTGCACAAAACCACTGAAGTTTTGGGATTACTCCCACATGACATCTTTAATATCTTCCCTGATCACCACCAAGGGGTAATAGCAAATGAGAGCAGAGGGGGGAGAGCTTTTTCAAGTTCGAGTTCTCAGGAAAGGTTTTCTGGATCCAGAGTTTGCAATGGGCCTTTTGGAATGTGCAGGCGTAAGGAGCCGGATGGCACGGCAGGAAGGTGACATTGTCCGGTGGGAATGCAGGTGTTGGGGTGGGAGGTGCACCGAGCAGTTTGGCTGCTTGTCTGGAACAGTGGTCTCCAGATTTCCTGATCTTGCTCCCATGAGTAAAATAGTCTGGGCAAATATCCCTTATGCATGCATATCTATTTATACATCAGAGGCAGGTACTGCTGAACTCAAGTGTAAAAGAGAGGAGGTAAAAGTGAAACCGTATTTTAATGACTTGTTAATCATGGCTGTTTTATAACATCATTAAGCTAACACTGCATGCCTATTTAGGCCTAGGCTCATCACTAATAACATGGATGTAATCTCTTTCAAATGCTCAGCGTGAATGCTAATTATTTGGTGACTTCTCATCAGAAGTGATTCCATTATCATTGTTTTTGCTTCCTAGCCCTGCCGTCCCCTTCTGTTTGCCTGCGCTCGGATTATCAGCGTGCTCTGCAACCCAGCTTCTTTGCAGCATCTCTTTAAGCCACTTGTCCTTTTGTGAGAGTTAGTTTAGTTGAAACTAAATAATCTAATCTGTAAATCCACTTAACAGAGCACAGGAAAAGTGAGGAATTCATGGACGGGCAGCAAGGTCCCCACTGCCAGCCTCCATGCGAGGAGGCCCCCTGGCACTGCCTGACACCGGGCTGAAGGTACCATGTCCACCCCGATATTACACATCAGGAGAGCTTGGTTTCTTTCCTGTGCCTTTTTGAGATGGAAACAAACATGAAGAGCCCCTAGTATGTTCTTCCAGGGTGGAATTTCTTGTATTTCCCCAACAGCAGCTTGCAGCCCACTTTGGAGACTATTCTGGAAGAATGACAGGAGGCGAGGGAGGACTCTGAGGTTGGGTCAGGCTGTGGAAGAGGAGGAAAAGGAGCTTGAACTCAATACCATAGGACAGTGGTCGGCAAACTGCAGCTCGCGAGCTACATGCGGCTCGCGAACCGCGGTTTGCTGCTCTGTTGACTAATGAGTTTGCCGACCACTGCCAAAGGAGATGGGAACCATGGATGGTTTTTGAGAAGGGAATATATGATCAAGGTGACATTAGTAAAACCTGGGCTTCTCATTCTCACTGCGGCCACTATTGATAACCAGCTGCTGAAAAACATGGACAGGGCCTATTTCCACTCAGGTGGGGGGCGGGGGGGGGGCGCTCGCCATCCAGGCAAGGGGAGGGGGGACCCTGGCATAGCCTCCAGGCTCCGCTCAGAGGATCCCCCACAGAGAGAAGTGCCCTCTGTCTCCAGTGAAGGGAAGGTCTGCTCTCTTGGACAAGTCAAATTTTCCCCACCTCAGCCACTTGAGGAAGAAGTTACTGGGAAGTCTCATTTCTTTGTCACACATACCCCTTCCTGAAAATAGCCTTATTTCTTTACAGAGATTTTTAAAAAATCTACTGCATGGAGCGGAGGGGGGGGGGGAGGGGACACAAACCTTTACTGCTAAATGGAAAAAAGAGAGAAAAGGAAAACCATTTCCTTTCTTCTACACCCCTTCTCAATCCCCCACCCTATTCCATATAAATTCAATTTGACAACCCTGCTAATTGGATAAACGCAGCTCCTGCTCTCCTAGAAGGCATTCCCTTTGCTTTCTGTTTTTTGTTTTTGGAGGGCTCAAAACAGGGTGATTGTGCTGTTCTTTAACACGAATTCCATCTGCTTTATTTCTCCCTCCATTCACCCTCCTCTTGAATATTTATGAAGCCTTCCCTGCTGCTGTCCCCTTTCCACCCCACCTCCACCCCTTCCCCTCAGCCTCCCTCTCCCCACCCGGCCCAGCCCCCTCTCCCCTTCCCTCAGAGCCGGACAAAAACCTTCCAAATGGCCCCCCTCCTTGCTTTAGATAAACACAGGCAGTGTCAAGTGTGAGGAGTAGGGGGAGGTGGGACGGGGGTTCAACTGCCAGTCAAGCCCCCGGCCTTCAATGGGGCCCAGGGGCCTACCCTAATCTGCTGCATGCTTGCCATATGGGGGCTGTGTTGCCCCGGGAAACACTAACAGGCAGAACGGAGCTTAATAGAGTCCATATTCATTGTAATGCAGTGAGCTCGCTCAGGCACCACTGCCCCTTCGGTCTGGTTTCATTCTTCTGTTTCCCTCTTTCTTTCTGTTTTTCCTCCCTTTTTCTTTCTATCTTCCTTTCAAAAGGACCAGGACCGAAGAGAGCAGTAACCTGGAGAGGCCTGGGCCGGCAGGAAGGCGGAGTTGGGGGTTAGGAGTGAGGAAGGGGATGGTGGTGCTGGGCTGGGGGTTGAAGCTGGTGGGGAGAGGCAAGAAGGGGGAGCTCCCGGGAGAGCAGAGTGGAGTGTGCATCAGCTCAGGGGATGGAGCGTGTGGCTCTGTATGTGTGTGCACATGTAAGAGTGTGGCAGGTGGGTATGGGCCACCAGGGCCCAGAGCACAGAAACCTTCCTATTTACTCAGCCACCTATGCCTGGGTAACCCAACACCATCTCGAATCCCAGTCAAGGGAAGGTCACAAAAGCCAGTGACACCCACCTCCCCTAGGGGTCAGGCCAGTGGCCCTGAAGTCACAGGTGTCCCCCGCAATGGGATGAAACCACTTTATAAATAAACGTCTAGGCTGGGCCCTTTCCTCCTCTGGCTGAGCTGGAGTGGAGGAAGGTGTGCCAGCTGTGGTTGACAGCTGTGGTGTGCCACGGCCACACCAAGGGCATAGGGCCTCTGCACTGAGTGGGGTGCCCAGCAGACGAAGCCTCATCAGGAGTGTATCTGCCGGAAGTGAGACTTGGGGCTCCCCGAGGTCAGAGGGATCTTTCCCCGGGGCTCAAAAGGGAAAGAGGGCAGAAAACGTGGGAAGGGAACGGAGCCCATTTCTCCCAACTTCTCAGAAAGAGTAAAATTGGTAACCGAGATACTAAGGAATTCCTCAAAGAATGAAGAATCCGTTGCCTACGTTGTGAAACAAAGCTATTTGTTCCGTTCTGTGATGGTAAAAATCACAAACTTAAAATCAAGAGAGAAAATGAAAGCTACCACAACTGAAATTTTACCCCCAGGGTGTCTAGCACATAGGAAGAGCTCAACAGGTGGTTTCTGGACAAATTGCATACATGCTCCTGTAGTTTCACTATTGCCAGCTACTGCCAGGGTTCAGATGGGTGGCAGTGGCTTTAGCAGAAGACATACACCTGAGCAGGGTCCACAGGGCTGGCAGCGCTGAGCCCCCCTGCAGAAGACGCCTTCCCGTCCTCCTCTTCCTTCCCCCCACCAACGTCTTTCTTTCTGTGGAGTCTATTCCCAGCTGTTTCGACCCAGCATGCTGCATGTGTCACAGAGGAGTGCCCACAGGAGCAAGTAGGGACACCTGGAGCTCCGCTGCCAGCACAGCCAAGCTCTTCCCAGCCTGCCCTGCAGCAAGCACTTGGTCGGCAATCTTACCTCCGAAGTGCACCACGTGGGTGAGAGCCAGGATGGCTAACTCTTTTTTTTTTTTTTTTAAATGTATTTTATTGATATTTCACAGAGAGGAAGGGAGAGGGACAGAGAGCTAGAAACATCGATGAGAGAGAAACATCGATCAGCTGCCTCCTGCACACCCCCCACTGGGGATGTGCCCGCAACCAAGGTACATGCCCTTGACCGGAATCGAACCCGGGACCTTTCAGTCCGCAGGCCGACGCTCTATCCACTGAGCCAAACCGGTTTTGGCAGGATGGCTAACTCTTAAAGAAGCAGGGACAGCTACCCTGGTCTAGACCAAATGCCTGCCTTTCATTTCACTGCTGAGAATACCCACTAATGACCTGCTTATAAAAACATATA
This sequence comes from Plecotus auritus, assembly GCF_963455305.1. Classification (NCBI taxonomy): domain Eukaryota; kingdom Metazoa; phylum Chordata; class Mammalia; order Chiroptera; family Vespertilionidae; genus Plecotus; species Plecotus auritus. The sequence goes on along the minus strand of NC_137771.1, from coordinate 160,675,035 downwards.
CATGAACTCATCTACTCTTGTCATCTCTAAAACCATGCTGATAATCACCTCCCACTCAGCTGCCCACACTGTCTCAACCCTGTCTCCTGGCTACCTGCCCTCCCACCCGCCCAACCATACCCCACCCCAGGATAGGGTCAGTCGCGTGGTCGCTGACTCTGGTGTCAGCAGCCAGAGAGACACAACGCAATGCAAAATCTACACATATCATTTAAAAATGTCTAGAAGCCACATTTAAAACACAAGTGAAAATAATTTTAATAGATTTTTACACAATACATCTAAAGTATTATCATCTTAACATGTAATCAATACAAAAATTATTAGTGAGGGCCTCTTACATTTTGTTTTATACTAAGTATTCTAAATGTAGTGCTTATATTTACTACACATCCCAATTCAGACTAGCCACATTTCAGGTGCTCGCGGCTAGTGTACTGGACAGTGTAGGTCCAGTGACCTCAAACTGGCTCCCTGTCTCTCTCTTCTCCCCATCTACTCAGCCTCCACATTGCCACCTACCTTCTTTCTAGAATATCAAGCACAACCAAACAGTAAAAATTATAAATGGGCAGCTACCATTCACTGAGCAAGCAGGGAATAATCCACAATTCAGCTCATTTGAGGGAATTCTCACAATGGCCCTGTAAGGTAGGCACATGATCAACCCATTCTATAAATGAGGACATGAAAGCCCAGGGTGACTAGTTTGTCGAAGATCACACAGACGGTAAATCAGAGCCAGGATTTGAACCAGGTCCACTTGACTTTAAACCCCTTGTCTTTTTACTCTAGCATACTTCTTTAAGGAAATTATGGCATAATAATTGAGCCATTAAGCAGCCATTAAAAATGATAATCATAAAGATCAAGTGGCAACATGAAAAATGTTTAAAAGATGTTAAGGAAAAAAACCCATAGATCTCATTTTGTAAAAAGGGGGTAAGCAGCTGAGTGAGACCTAGTAAGGAATATGAAACAAATAAAAGCAGTGGATTTTAAAATGTGAAAGAATTATGAATGCTTTTCCCCCTTTTGAGATCAGTTAAAAACAAACCAAATAAGCTAACAGACCGTCTCCCTTCGATTACTCCTCAACTGAGTATGAATAAATAAAGTTCTAACTCCTTCGCACAACCCTCCAGGTTCTTTATAACTAACTGGCTGCAGTCCACCTTCCCCAGGTCTTCTTCCCCAAAGCCCTCAAATCTGGGCACACGGCATTTTCACGCCTTCTCTTCCTTCCACCAGGACCATCTTCTCCTCCTTCGCCCTCCAGCCCAACAGAGGAACTCTGATGCTCCCGGGACTGCTCCTCACGCCAGTTTCCACAGCACCTTGCAGACCTCCCACAACATGTCCACAGTGACTGACAGATCTGACTACGCTGTCTATAATGGCCTCTTATCTCTTCCCTCTTTCCCCCACTATGAACTTCCTGAAGGAAAGGATGTGTCAACCTAGCACCTCAAAAAGCCTTGGCACATCCTGGGGGCTCAGTGTCTGCTGAACTGAAGGGTTTGTTCATATTAGAAATTCAGGGTTCGGAAGAAATGTTAACCTGAACCATGGACATACAGGAGGGACACAAGGAGACAAACTGTTATCAGTGGAGGACCTGGGGGAGGGGGTTTCCTAGAAGGAAATGACTGTAACTGTGGCTTTTATTTTTCAAAACCAAATGGCCCCTCGATCAGTATAGGCAGCCCTGGAGGGAGGGGCTGAACGGCCTGAGGGAGGTCGGTGTCCCTGCAGGTGATTCTATGGTTTGGGGTTTCATTCAAGGACCTTTTCTGTTTTCCTTCTTACGTCTTCTCCCAGAACAAACATCCAACTAAGCTTGAGACTTGGGGCTTCCTGCAGCCCCTGGACTGTGGGCAATCTAATCTACGATTATACCATGATTAGGTTATCACCTGGCCAGCGTGGACCTGCGCTTTCGGCCAGGGTGGGAGGAGGCAAGTAGAGAAGGAGAAATAAGAAAGCTGCTGAGTGAGCGAGAGAGCAGGGGAAGGGTAGGAGGGATGAGAGCAGAGAGCTCCTCCTATGTGCCAAGCCCAGTGCTAAGGGCTTCACATACATTGTCACTTTCACCTTCACAGCCCAGGGAGCGTTACTGTCCCACTAACAGATGGGGAAAAAGATGATCAAAACCCTCCTTGATGCTTTATCACACAAGGATTTTAGGACACATTTCAAATTTTTGTTATAGACATAGTTCTCTACTGAGTGACAGTGTTGGAACTCAGCAGGATCAGGAGCCTTGGGTTTGGACACTAGCTCCGCCACTTCCACCCGGGAGAGAAGGTGGCTTTGGGCGAGTCCCTGAATCTCTGCGTCTCAGTTTACTCTGTAAAATGAGAATGAAACACCTGTTCTGCAGAGCTGCTTAGAAGAGTTAATACGATTACATGTGAAAGCAGCCTGGCCACAGCAGTGATGCAATTTGGGGAAACAGGTGTCATGGACCTTGACTATGGGCCGTTCACCTGAGGTCTAATTTCATACAGGGCATTGCCACCTGGTGTGCTTTTAACGTCCCATAAGACGAGGGCACGTTGCATTTTAACAACTCCAGACACCTATGATATCATCTCTTTGCTCATTGTTCCTTATAAACTGTACAAAATTAAGCAGTGGCCTGGTTCTGTTGCCTTACACACATGCATCAAAAGTTCAAGAAATATTTGTTGAAAGAAAGCAGGAACACCTACATTTCACAGACGCTCACAGTAGCCCGAGGACAGGAGGTCTCTGGAGAGCACTACAGTGTTCCCAAATTTGTGGCAAGACTCAGTCTCTAGCTTCTCAATTTCCATCCAAAACTAGTCAACATTTATATCACTTAAGCTAATAACCTCTCCCCACCACCAACCCCCACCCCGTTTATGCCCTCTCCACACTCATTTGATGATGATGATAATCATAATTTCTCCATAGTGCCTCTACTTGTTTGGAGAGAAAGAGGAACGATCCCATCAAGCAGTAGGTCATCTGGGACAAGAAGTTATGAAGAGTTTATAGAAAGGAAAACAAACCCCAATCCATCCCTGACCCCCACTCCCAGCCCCGAAAGGAGCCCACCTCCGACTTCATCAGCGAAGGTGCAAGGCCGCATCCAATCCACCTGCTCTTTCCCACCCACCTGTTTCCAATTACAGCCTCTGGCCAGGGCTACCTCCAACAGGTACACAATGAAGTAAAATGGTAACAGAGACCGCAAAGAAAACGGAGCACCCACTTCCGGGCACTCTGGTGCTCACAGTTAACAAAAGGTCAAATGCAAAAGGAATTCATTTGAGTGGGTCGACAGCACAAATAAGGTCCAGAAACACACCTGACCCAGGGCCCGAGCAGCACTTCAGGCAGATACCAACAGCTTAAAGCCCTGTCTCTTAGGACAAAGGAAACCGATCCCACTTGTGATCCCTGTGTGAATACAGCCTGACCATCCTACGCAGGCTCAGGGAGAGGAAGTCTGGACACAGACCACCTGCCAGAGCCCACTGAAAGCAAAGGGAAGAAGCAGGTGTATTATCCCAGGTAGCAAGGATCTGGGTATGTAACATACACACAACCAAAGGGGAGGCGTTTCCCCCAGATCATCCATGCTCGGTACAGAGGGTGGCGGGGATGTAGTGGAAGTCTAGGCACAGTTTCCCATCCTTGAGGAACTTGGAACCTAGTCAACGTGCAGCTCTGACACACCTTTCTATTACACCGAAATTAAAATGCGGCACGGCCTCGAGAAAAGACCAAAGTCAAAGATAAACTGCAGGTTTTACCAAGTACAGGCAAGGAACCAGAGCACTAGCGAAGGCATCAGAGGAATGACAAAATAAACGTGTCACATGCCGGGGCACACTCACAGGGGCACACACCGCTCGGCACAGGCCAATCCTCCAACGTAGCCCTTTCACAAGTCCTAAAAGTATCCTATCACCCGGGTTCCTCCCTAGCAAAGTCCTGGAAGACTCATCAAAGAACATCAGGGAAGGCAGGAAAAAGGCAGCAGTGAACAGGAGCCTCTGAGGACCTCCTCGGCCTCAGCTCTGTCACTGTCATTTCTCATTATATACTAACTTATTTGTTAACAAGTCTCTCTCCTGGACACAGAGTAGATGCTCAATGAATGTTTGCTAAGCTGTGAAGACCTACCTCCAAAATCATTTCCCCGCCGAACCCTATCTGGTCCTGGAAGTCTGGGTGGCTCCCACGGCAAAGCAGAACGTGAGCAGAAGGGGATGTGTCTGCCCGCTCCTTCCTGTCTCCCTCCGGGACCAGGCCTGGGTTCTCCCTCAGGGGAGGGGGCAGGAGGACACAGCTCTCCCCTGCTGGAGCCTCCAAGCAGGGGTGGCGGGAAAGGAATGTGGAGAGGTGGGCTCTGAGCAAACTTGCTCTGCTCCGCAGGCAGTCCCAGCACCTGCTCCCTGCGAGGCAGTGGTTAGGGCCCAGCTCTGTCCCCCCGGAGTCCTGCCCGTCCCCCAGGGACACACCATCACAGGAATTATTCACAGTTGGCCGAACTGGTAGGCCAAGGGCTGCAGGGATTGGGAACGGCAATGATCCTATTCACAAGGGCATCGTTAGCCCTAACACAGTTCTCGGCAAATTCCTGTTGAGTGAACAAATAAGTTCCTGAGACACAAAGGTGAAAGGTCATGGCAGAGACGAGCCAAGGGGGAGCTGAAGTCATAAAGTAAAAAAGGGAGATTTTCTTAGTCCAAGTTGGGCATTTAGGATGCTTTGAGGGTTAAAAGACTTACTTGGACGTCCTCTGCTAGGTCACATAATGACCACCAATCCCAATTAAGCTGTCACCTGTGGTCATTTTCTATGCCCCTTCCTCATGATGATTAAGCTGCCAATGGCACCAGGCCCACACCCTCACCCTCCACAGGACTCAAAACCAATCTCAGGTGCGGGGACCCAGAATGGATGGAGATCAGGCTGCTGCTTCTTGCCTGTCTGGTTCTGGGGCTGATTCAAATGTTGGGCAAAACTGCCTCTAACCCCAGCATGCCAGCACGACAGCACAACAGCACCTAACAGGCTCATGCATGCGGGCAGGAAATCTGAAGCATTCAAGTGAAAAGCTAAGCCTTGGGGTAACATGACTGAATTGCTGAAGAAGGCAGCCCAGGAGCTGGTAGCATGACTGTGCTGAAGGGAGCACACCTCTCCTAGACTTTCCTGCAAGCAAGAAACCTCCCTCGGGACTTCAGGAGCTACCCCACTGACATAGGACAACACAACCTACCTCACAGGGATGTCGAAGGAAAACAGATTACATTAGTCAACGTCCAGAGTGATGACGGGCACAAAGCAGCTGTTCAGTGAAGGACAGCTGTGCATCTCATTTGAATAGCCCCCTTCAGAGTTTTAGGAGCACCCTGTATTTTCATTAGTCTGATCCTTATTGCAGATTTATTCCTGGTATTTCAACAAAAGAGGTTAGAGAAGAGGTGATACCTCCGGGGCCAGACGCCCCACCTGGGCCTTCCAGGCTTCCTGCTCTGGGCCTCACTGTCTCTAGGACACAGACACGCACACGTGCAGGCCTACGTGTGCTCACGGCAATCCGCTCCAGCTCCAGCTGGTAAGTGTGCTCTAGAATCATGACAGTTTACTTTCTTTCCCATCTGACCTCATACAAACACACTTTCTTCCCCACCTCCCTGACCCCTAAATATACACATTCCGCCCCCACCCACCCCCAATCTTTCTCAATTACAAAGCTCTTTTAAACCAACTAAAACTTAAAATAAATACCAATTTGGAAGCCTGAAGCATGCTCCAGTCCGTCTGTCAGCCTCTGCCTTCTGCTGGAAGCCCCCAACTCCTGTTAGCTTTCCCCGACTTGTGAAGCGCAGTGGCCTGGATGCACGGGGGGCACACGCAGAGAAAACAAACACGTGGATGCTTGCCAGCACCTCTATTTATAGCAGGAGCAAAGTGTGGGGAACGGGACAGGCTGAGGAGGGAGGGTCAGGAGCAGAGGGGCGGGATAATTCTACCCGCTGCTCCGGGCTCCACCAGCTGCAGAGGGTCCCCTGCTGAGGGTCTGCCTTTCCCAGGTGCAACCCATCCTGCCTATGACTAATGCCAGAATGGTGCTGCAGGGAAGCGCGTCTCTGAGTGCAGAGAGCTTGCTATCTTGCTTATTATTGTAGCCCCAGCATCTTTCACATCACAGTGCTTGGCACATAGTAGGACTGTAGTGAGTATCTGTTGATTAAATGAATGCATGAGCTTTTTATTCCCCCTGCCTACCCCACAAGGCTAAAGATGGAGGAGCGGGAGGAGGTGGAAGGGAGGTGAGTGAGGAATGCCTAACAGTGGTTCTAGCCTGGCCTGTGTGCCTCAGTGGTTGAGCATTGACCTATGAACCAAGAGGTCCCCAGTTCGATTCCCTGTCAGGGCACATGCCCGGGTTGCAGGCTCAATCCCCAGTGGGAGGTGTGCAGGAGGCAGCTGGCCAATGTCTCTCTCTCTCATAGAGGTTTCTATCTCTCTATCCCTCTCTCTTCCTCTCTCTCTAGAAAATCAATAAAAGCATGTTTTTAAAAAGGAATATTTCTAAAAGCCTACAGGATGTTAAAATGTGCTAACAAAAAAACAATTTCAGGAAATGCAATGCTAAGAAAAGCTAATTAGATTTTTTTCACTGCAGGCCTTTTCAGAGCCTTTTTTATTTTTTTTTTTAAATGCGATTTTGCATCATGAATCACCAAGAGGGGGACAGCCTATGCACTGAAGCCTGAACTCACTTAACCACAGGCCTGGACCTACTTGACCACAGGCCTGGACTTATTTGACCACACTACTCTTTTTTCCCAGAGTACCATTAGTGAGGGGGATTTCATCAAATACACTTTGGGAAATGGTGGCCTAAGAGGTTCCTGGAGAATATCCCAAAAGCAATTTGTAAAACAGCATGATCCCATTTTTGTAAATAAAAAATTACATATAAATATGTGGTATATAGATATTTGGATTGTCACAGGAAAATATCAAGAAACACTTAAATGTTAATGTCAGCTATTTCTGAAGATTAGGGGATTTGCACTTTTTATATTAAACACTTCAGAAATATTCAAAGTGGGTATGTTATCACTTATGTAATTAAAAAGGCAAGTCTGAAAGAAAACAAAAAAAAGCTATCCCCAAATATTATTATGTCATCACACACTATTTTAACTTCCCAAAGGCATGAAGGCCTTATTTCCCAACAATCCCCTGGGCCAAAAAAGCATCACTCATTGCCCATTATCCCATCTGAACATTTTCCTGTGTCTCTCTACATTCAACTGCTCTGGATTGTGACAAACACCTCCCCCAATTCCAGGATTTTGTTGCTTCCACAAAATATGAACAAGTGTTTTAGAAAAAATGAAAACTCATTTAATATTCCATCAATAACCTCCACAAATCAAATTACTTTGTTTAGTAAGTTGTATAAAATATTCATCAAGTACTTAGTTTGCTGAAATTATCATGTTGGGCATATTAACATTTAAAGACTGCCATTTTTTCCTGCTAAATTTGTAACTTCCTAATTTAACTGATTTGTAAATGTTAGCCATTGAGATTTAGTGAATGTAATATACCAGGTTTTGTCACAATGTGGAACTAAAGCAAATATTGAGAATTGGAAGAAATAATCGATTGTAGCATAAAGCAAAGAATTTGACCATCTGCTGAGTTACTATGTATGAGACAATTCATGCATTGTTCTTGTCTCACCTCTAAACAACTCTATGAAGTAGGTAGCATTGTCATCCCCATTTTACAGATGCAGAAATTGAGGCTCACAGAGATTAAGCATCCAGTTCAAGCAAAGGATTCAAAACCAGGGCTGCCTGCTTCCCCCGACTTTAGTGTCCTTGGTAGATCCAAGCAGATACACAATGAACTGTTTTCTAACAAAGGAATTGAGTCTGAAAACAACCAGTCTGAACTGGAGTCATGTTCTAGCTACCATATTTCAGGAGGGAATGGGTTGGCAAGTCCCACAATGCACAGTGCGCCAGCTCCTGAAGATGTGCTGTTCCCCGCCCCACCCAGAGTCAGTCCTGAGGTCCGAGTTCTGAAATCCCACCCAAAAGTTGGTAGCAGCACTCTGAGTCTGGATTCAAGTTATATGCACCAGTATGTATAAGAGACAATAAAATTCTTCCATTTCTGAATCTGGCCTCTCTCATCTTCCTTCTGTTCTTACACAAGGATTAGAAGGTAGGTTCTCAACTCCGGCTGCAGAGAAGAATCATCTGTGGACACAAAAGCACACCAGAGCTTGGGCAGCCCCCGAGGCAAATGAAGTTACAACCTTTGGAGGCGGGGCCCAGGCGCCATCAGTGTTTTTAAAATTCTTTCCTGGAAACCGTGATGTGCAGCCAGGGTTGGGAAGCAGCACGGGGTGCCTCTGCCGTGGATCTGGGGTCCTTTTGATTAGGAATGTCTACCTCTGCCAGAAATGCCCCCATTGCACTGGATACCATGATTGGAACGGAGAGTTTTTCATAAAAATGGTGCCGACTACATTATTTTGAAGAAATTCTTGTCATTCTTAAAGCTATTTTTTTTTTTTTTTTTTAGTTTCACACATTTATTTTAAGGAATAAAACATTTTCTCAAAGCTTCTCTCAGATTTCCCCAGATATTTTCTGGACTTTTAAAATTCCTTGTTTTCTCCTCTTCACATGAAAATAAAAACCAAAACCCGAGCAGAAGCCACCACAGGCCCAACAGGCCCAACAGCAGCAAAGGAAACACAAACAGGTCCCTGGACCCATCACCCCTGCTGACTGGGGCCACCAACTTCTGGGAGGTTAGCAGGAGCCTAGAGCCATGGTCGGCAAACTGCGGCTCGCGAGCCACATGCGGCTCTTTGGCCCCTTGAGTGTGGCTCTTCCACGAAACACCACGGCCTGGGTGAGTCTATTTTGAAGAAGTGGCGTTAGAAGAAGTTTAAGGTTAAAAAATTTGGCTCTCAAAAGAAATTTCAATCGTTGTACTGTTGATATTTGGCTCTGTTGACTAATGAGTTTGCTGACCACTGGCCTAGAGGTTTTCCAAGCATATGCACATTTAAGGCTTGCACATCAAAACCTGAAATGCCATCAGCGATTTCCTTAACAAAGCCAGGCAGTCTGCAGGGACTCAGGGACCACCGGGAAGTGAAGCAGGTGTGGGCCATCGGCCATCCAGGGGTCCCAGGTCCGCTTAACACCACCTCACACCAGGGAGCTTTGCCATCACTTGATGGCTTTTTGACATCCCAAAGGGTTAACAGCTCAGCCTCTAGCTTCCGGCCTCCCCTAAGGAGTCCATTTTCAGTTGGGTCCCTCCTGCGGAGGAGACAGCTCCCCACCCCCACCTAGAGACTTGGGTCCCACCCAGCCCCTCCCCACTCTGTGGCCCTCCCACTCCAGGAATGAAGCTGCCGCTGCCCAACATATACCCAGACTGGTTTCATCTCCTTCCAAATCCATTTTGTGTCTTAACTTCTGCCAAGAATAAAAATTAAAACACTCACACACACATTGTGTGAGTATGGGAGGGGAGGACAGGGCTGGAAGTTTTAACTGAAAAAGACCAGGCAGGGAGTGGGAGGGCCCCCGAGGTCTGCCATGTCCTGCCTGAGGCCCCTGCTGGCTACACACAAGGTCAGATCTAAGGGGAAGTGTTGGCAGCACCTCCCCTCATGTTCCTCTGGCACCTCCTTGCACCCTCACCTCTGCCCAGAGGCACACAGAGCAGCCTGAGCTGCCAGCGCTGCAAAGGCCGGAAGCGGACTCCATTCCCGACCCCGGAGGGCCTACTCCTTGCCAACCCCAAATGAATAAAACAGCAAGTGGGGTGGCACGCGGGCCCTGGCACAGCAGGTGGCTCACAGGCTGCTTGTGGCCACCCAGAAAAACGGGTCTGGAGCTGGGGCCCCGTCCTCAGAGTCCTGTCCCACCACACCCAGGGCAGGCAGAGGCCTGAGACAGCAGCTCTGACCCGGCTCTCCGGTTCTTGCTGACCGCTTCCCTCCTGGGGAAACCGGGAGCCCCTGCCCTGCAGAATGACCACACCCAACGCCTCGCCCAGCCAGGACCCTGCAGGGTTCAGACGATGGCCCCTTACGCAGCTCTGAATCCCACCATTTACCCCATTTACTCCCCAAATGGTGAACTAAGTCCTCACATCCTTAAACTGCCCAGGTGGACCCACCCCTCATGGAGCCACTCGCTCACCAGCCACTAAGCACTCACTGAACACCACCCCGGACGAGGCTCTGGGAGTCCAAAGATAAAGCTCAAGCGTTCTCTACCAGCTCAGCACCCGGTGGGGCGCAGCAGACACATCTGGGTGCACTGTGGAACCATCGCGAATCGAGCCGAGTGTCCTGGGCTGGGGTTCTGTCCTTTCCGGGCCACTGGGAGGAGGGGTGGGGAGACTGGAGGACACACTTCTTAGCAAAGGGCAGCCTGGTAGCATCCGTCCCCGTCCCACCTGGCACACACAGCATAGCAATGAAAGCAAAGCAGTATGTTAAAGGCCCTGCTGTTTGCCGTGAGAAGTGCTGAATCTGGGTGATGGGTACATTGGATTTGTGATACTCTTCTTTCAGCTTTTGTGTGTTTGAGTTTTTAAATAACAGATAATAATGAATTTTCCCCCAATAGGATAACTAGAACAAGATCCTTCCAAACCTTCCTAATCTGACACCAACTTCCAGAACCACCCCCCACCACCACCATCACCCACTTAACCAATGTCTTCTTTTTTAAAAATTAGTATCTTTATTGTTGAAAGTATTATAGATGTCCCCTTTTCCCCAATGTCTTCTTAGCTAAGCCAAATAGCACTGTCAGGCAGGTTTCAGTGGGCGCCCTAGTTCTGGTGGGGGAGGGAGGTGTACCCCCTCTTTGACCTTCAAATGCTCCCCAGTGTTGGGACAAAGAGGCCACCCCACCCCTGAAAGGAGACTGTTGGCTGCAGCCAGAGATCCCGAGGGGCTTGTCTCCCTGACTCTGTCTCAGCGTCGGGAGCAGCGGGCTGCCTCCTTTACGGGCTTCTCTGTCCCGGATGGGCCTCCCCAGGGCCCTGAGCATATCTCACCAGCAGGCCCCCAGCTCTGGCTGGCGTTTCCCCGCGGCAGAACCAGCCCCGTGCACGGGCCAAGGCCCAGGTGAAAGACCAGCCCTCTGCTCTGGGCCTCCACGCCTCCACCTGTAAAACTCTCAAACATACTATAATGGACAAACTCTCAGTAGCCCAGTCTTCCAAGAACATGGGCTTTCGGGAAATAACTATACATCAGCAGCTTATCTAAGTAACAATCGTCGTGGTAATAATAAAGGTGACCATCCAGCACCTACTCTTCTAACGAGAGAACGCAGGGCACGCGATTCAATGTGCAATGAACCCCTTGCTTGGATCCGAGTGTCTTGAGGGCAGGCGGCACAGTGCTCAGGAATCTGCTGACTCTTTAGTGTTACCAACATGTCTTTGGGCCCGTATGGAAAATGCCTGGCGAGTGCAGTGCTGCTCTCCGCAGGAGACCGAAACAGCTCAGTGTGAACCCCCAGGTGACCAAAGAGAGGCAGGGTGCAGGGGATCGAGAGTTTCAGCGAAGCCCTTCTTCACACAGGGTCGGGGGGTGGGGTGGGGGGGGCGGGCAGCCCGGAACTCCGCAGCCCGGGGAGGGTAACGCACCTCATCTTAGCTGGGAAGAAAGCAGGTCTCACTGCGTTTCCCCCATCCAGACCACGTTTCCCCCATCCAGACCACGGGCGGGCGTCAGCACTTCCTTGTGTGAGGAAGATTCGATCTGCCTGCCTGAGGTTCCCTCAGCGGGGCATGCATTCCTCCTCACCCCCGGCGCTGGGAGCACAGAGAACCTCGTTACTAAGGAGCCCTGCTCCACTGCCATGGAGGCCTGCTTTCTCTAGAAAGGGGAGCGGTTTGGCGGTGGGTGACACTAGAACCCAACCCTGGTTTGTACGGAGAGAAGACCCAGCGCACCACAGCTCCTTCCAGCGCTCGCTGATCCTCCCCAAGGAGCAAGGCCCACGCAGGCCTCCAGTGCATCCGCTCCAACGAGCGGCCACACCGCTGACGTCTGGCATGGCCCCACTGTACACAATGCCACCCTTTATGCTGAAGGCAATGTTTTAAATGCACCACATTTATATTTATGTTTTATAAATATAAAGGCTATTTATGAAAGTCTTTCTGAGACATCCTCCCGCCCCAAATCAAGAGAAAAAAGACATTTGTCTGATCATGTATTTATCTTTTGGTTCTGAAAATATGGGCCCCGCCCCTAGACGCACACTGCCAGGAGTGTACCTACGAAGCCAGCCTGGGATTCTTTCTCAGGACTCTCACTGTACCTCCTGGGGACAGGCTGTGAGGAGGTGACTTAGGGGTCAAGGCTGGACTTATCTGTAAGGAACACGGGGCTCACACTCACAGGTGTCGGCTGTTCTCTATCCTCTGCCTCCCCAGACAAACCGAGGCATGGGCCAAGGCTTCTGGAAGTGCCGATGGTCAGGAATCAATGCCTCCCGGACTCTGGAGTTAGACGCAGGAAGCCTATCCAGATTCCAACATTAACAACCAAAGCCAGGATTGCTGGCCTGTAGAGATTGTCTCCCCTGAAGAATTTAAAGAGCTTCCAACTCCCCATTGCGTTAGCGCTTGCCGTCTCATGACAACCCTGGGACAGGTATTACTAGTCTCCGCTAACAGGGGGACAGCTAGGTCGGGCCACCGAGGGGCAGCCCAGAGCTCTGTGAGCCGTGGTCAGGCCACAGGCCGGGGGAAGACAGCAAAGCAGAGGAGGAGGAGGTGTGGATCTGGGTCATCGGCATGGAATGTCCACTTCCCGAGGGGCCGATGAGTCTTCCTCCTCCTCGTGCTGAACTCTGACACACCTGGCTGGTGTCCGTCAGCGTGAGGAGGTACCAGCTGGCCTCCGCTCTGTGTTTATTCCAAACAGGAAGCAATGGAAGCGGGGTCTAAACTTCAGGCCCTGCTCCCCAGGGTTGGAACCCTCGGCCTAGTCCATCTTTTCCCCAGCCCCTGGGAATTTCCAGCCTAGCTCCACCAGAGGAGCCACACGACCCCCATTCACGTGCACCGACCCCCATTCACGCGCACCGTCCTTTCTCCTAACGGGGCCCAGCGTCGGGGTGGGGATGGAGGAGCTTCTCCTGCCTCGGTTAGAAAACCCATCACTATCGCCTATCTATCCCCCAAAGAGCCTCACCATCTAGAGTAACTGCTGAGTGCACAGCACGCTGAGGTTCCTGCCACCGAGCTCCCACGGAGTCCTAGTTTGTGAGGCCGACTGGAGAAAGCAGCATGTCTGGGCAGGGGAAATGTTCTCAATCTCTTTGCATCTGAGGGGGTCTTTCCCCCCAGTGACCACAAAACAGCCCCCAGGGCTCAGCCAGTCCCAGGGCTCAGCACAGACACTGCTGGGACCTGGGCTGGGCAGGGAGCAGCGCCCGAGAGGCTGGGGGACAGGTAGCCCGCACAGGATGTGGTGGGGAGGAGGGCTGCTGCCCGCAGAGGCTCACTGCCCCACGGCTGGTCCACCGCTCCACGGCAAGTAAAACAAACCACGGAGGAGGAAGGCAAACAGCCCGTGTGCTCCTCCTGTCTACTCGGGAACGGGATGGGAAGGTCTGCACAGCTGACACTTCCAGATGTGGAACCAAAACACAGGCAGCTCCTGACAGTTTACCAGCCTGGGCTAAACTCCAGTAGCACCGGGGCAGGGCCTGTTCAGTGGACGAAGAAAAAGCAATGGCATTGCAGGCTCTGCTCAGGTGGGTCTCAGCACACGGCGCTGGGCTCCTCCTTTGCTGGTCCCTTGTTCCAAGAGCAGAATGGATAGGTGAGTGTGTGTGTGTGTGTGTGTGTGTGTGTGTGTGTGTGTGTGTACGGGGGTTGGTAGAAGGTCATGTTTAAAACTCGAGGAGACGGCTAAGTGAAAGAAGCTAGCCTGGAAAGACTACATACTGCGTAATTCAAACTATATGACATTCTAGAAAAGACAAAACTACAAAGATAGTGAAAACAGCCGTGGGATTTGAGAGAGGGAAAGAAGGAAGGAAGGGCGGAGAGTGGAGCACAGGGGATTTTAGGCAGTAAAACTATTATTCTGTAAGATACTGTAATGGTGCATGCCTGTCATTATGCATTTGTCAAACCCCACAGAATGTACAATGCAAAAAGTGAGTTTTAATGTAAACTATGGGCTTTAGTTAATAACAATGTGTCAACATTGGCTCATCAGTGGTAACAAATTTACCACACCAACATGTTAGTAATATGGGAAATTGGTACAGAGTGAGGGGTGTGAAGCAACTCTGTAATTTTCACTTAATTTTTCCTGTAAATCTAAAAATGCTTTTTAAAAAAAAGGCTATTATATTTTTTAAGTTAAAAGAAAACCCTGGAGGAGGCGGCTTGGGCCATTCCCCAGCTCCCCGAGGTGCTGTAGATGTTGGCTCTGAGGATCGTGGTAGTGTACTTTCTCAAACACATTTGTGTCAGCACAAAACCTCTTGGGATCTTTATCCCAATTTTTATTCCTTCTCAGCTTCCAACTCTAGAACCAAGTTAGAAATGGCTGAGATGCAATCTGAAGTAAGATATGCCCTCAGGCAGATGCAAACATGCTGCTCCTTGTGCTTCCACACTTGTCCGCTCCTCAAATCCTTGTGCTTCCACGCCTGTCAGCTCCCCAGCAGCAGACGTCTGTGTGGCCGGCGAGCCCAGCATGGGCCTCACCCCACCGGGTCCTCACGTGTATGGGGACTGGACTATTCTTAAATTCATCTCATGTTCCTCATGTCCCTGGCTCGTGGTTCCAAACCAGATTCAACAGAGCGCCAATTCAACCCAGGTACTGTGCTAACAGGAAGGGCTGTACCACGGATGGTCCAGGCACACTGAGGACGCCCCAGCTGAGCAGCTAGGCTCTATACTCCTGGTGGAGTGAGAGCATGGGCTGGGTGTCTCTGCATTTCCTAGCCAGGCCCAGCACAGTGCTGGGCATAAAGTAGGGGTTCAACAAATTCTTCTTGAGTGAGTGATGCGGGAGGGTCAGAGAGCCATCCCTTCTCACACTCCCCTTACAAAAGGAACAACTGCCAGCTGAAGTCAGTCTCCTGAGGAGAGAGTGGAACTGGGCTGCGTCTGCTGAGGCCCAGCACACTGCTTCCCGGTTTTTCTAGAACATTACTAGGATTCTCTCTCCCACATATCCCATATACATATACCCAGAATACAGTGTTCTTACATAATTCTGCCTGTAATGATTTCATTTTGTTTGAAACTCATTATACCTCTTTTGAGATTCAGGAGAGCCATGCAGATTAGTAAATTAATTAATTAATTAATTAAGCACCAAGTACACATGAGATTCAATTCTAGGCACTGGGGAGAGAGCGAGATACAAAACCAAGTCCCTGACCTCATGGGTCTTTCATTCCAAAGGATAAGCAGGCAATAAGCAAATGAACAAAAAGAGATATATCTGTTGGAAGATAACGTTGAGGAAAATAAGTTAGGTTGAAGAGAGAGAGAATGAGGGTGGGAGTGCGATTTAATAAAGGGTAGTCAGGAACCTGAATCAAGTGGGAGGGACTGCGCAGATAGTGGGAAAGAGCCTTCCCTGCAGAGGGCAAAGCGAATGCAAAGCCCCTGAGAAGGGAGGTTGCTCAGCTAGTTAGAGGAGCAGCCAGGAGGCCAGTGTGGCCTTGGGAGTGGGCAGGGTGGTGGGGAGGACAGGGAGGAGAGGGAGGAGAGGGAGGAGAGGGAGAAGAGGGAGAAGAGGGAGGGGAGAAAAGAGAGGGAGGAGAGGGCAGAGAGTATTGAGATGTCTGGAGTTTTCTCTGAAGGAAACAGGGCACCATGGAGAGTTCTGGCTTCTCTTTTGGAGGTTGACCCTGACTTCTCTATGAACAGACTATGGGCCAGAAAGGTCTGGGGACTTGGAAGCACGGAGAACACTTGGGAAGCTCCTGCAATAGTCCAGGTAGGCAATGTCATTGAAGACTGGGTCTTGAGAAGTTGCAGGATTCTGGATACATTTTCAAGGTAAAGCCAATACGATTTGCTAATTTAAAGTGGAATATGAGGGAAGAACAGAGTCAAAGGTGACTCGCAGGTTTGTGGCCTAACTGGTAGCACGGACAATGCTGAACCGGGCAGAAGCAGAGGAGAAGGGTGGGAAGTCTTTTCCAGTGGCCAGGTCTGAGGACTGCCTAACGGTGCTCCCAGGGCTGGCCTTGCCCCATGGTGGCTCCTCTCTCCCCATCGCCTCATCCCTTTATCTCTGTAGACCTTGAGCCAGTGGGGGTTCCATCAGCACAGCCTTCCACCTACCCATCCCTCTAGCTATCAATAACCTGCCTTTCATTCTGTCCCTTTTCCCTTTTCTTTCCTTCGCTAATAACAGCCACCTTTTACTGAACGCTCACCATGCATTTCATGCACTTTAAATGCAGTTGCTTGCTTCCTCTTTGCAACAATCTTAAGAAACCAGGGTCTCATTTTAGTTCAGGTGACTAGCCCAGGGACATACACTGAGTGGCCAGATTATTATGATCTCTGAACGCATAATAATCTGGCCACTCAGTGTGTGTGTGTGTGTGTGTGTGTGTATCCTATCTAATAAAAGAGTAACATGCAAATTGACCATATCTCTGCCACACCCACAAGCCACACCCACCTGCCAATCAGGAGCAAGTATGCAAATTAACCCAACCAAGATGGTTGCGGCCACAGAGAGAGCAGGAGGCTTGGGTTGCCCCCGGCAATGGAGGAAGCCAAGCTTTCCACCTGCCCTGGCAGGCCCAGGCCTCCGCTTAAGGCTACAAAGTTTCAATTATAGAAGATAAATAAATCCCAACAAAAATGGCGGCAGCCATGGAGCTGGAGAGAGCAGGAGGCTTGAGTTGCCCCTGGCAATGGAGGAAGCCAAGCTTTCCGCCTGCCCTGGCAGGCCCAGGCCTTCGCTCAAGGCTACAAAGTTTCAATTATAGAAGATAAATAAATCCCAGATACCAGGACCTCCACTTGGGTCAGTGGGGGGCATGGCCAGCCTGCAAACCACCATAGGCCCCTCGCCCAGGCCACCCCACACCCCAAGGGAACCCCCACCCTGATCTGGGACACCCTTCAGGGCAAACCAGCCAGCCCTCACCCGTGCACCAGGCCTCTATCCTATCTAATCCTACCTAATAAAAGGATAATATGCAGATTGACCATCACTCCAACACACAGATGGCTGTCCCCATGTGGTCAAAGATGATTGCCACCATGTGGACACAAGATGGCTGCCACAAGATGGCCAGTAGGGGAGGGCAGTTGGGAGGGACCAGGCCTGCAAGGGAGGGCAGTTGGGGGTGATCAAGCCTGCAAGGGAGGGCAGTTAGGGGTGACCAGGCCGGCAGAGGAGGGAAGTTGGGGGCGACTGGGCCTGCAGGGAAAGGCAGTTGGGAGGGACTCAGGCCTGCAGGGGAGAGCAGTTGGGGGGGACTAGGTCTGCAGGCGAGGGCAGTTAGGGGTGACCAGGCCTGTAGGGGAGGGCAGTTAGGGGTGACCAGGCCTGCAGGGGAGGGAAGTTAGGGGCAAATAGGCTGGCAGGGGAGTGGTTAGGGGGTGATCAGGCTGGCAGGCAGAAGTGGTTAGGGGCAATCAGGAAGGCAGGCAGGCAAGCAGTTGTGAGCCAACAGTCATGGATTGTGAGAGGGATGTCCAACTGCCCATTTAGGCCCGATCCCGGTCAGTTGGACATCCCTTGAGGGGTCCCAGATTGGAGAGGGTGCAGACTGGGCTGAGAGACACACAACCCCGGGCACGAGTGCACCGGGCCTCTAGTATGTGTGTGTGTATGTGTGTGTGTGTGTGTGTGTGTGTGAGAGAGAGAGAGAGAGAGAGAGAGAGAGAGAGAGAGAGCATGAATTTGTGCATGGGTGGTGTCCAGCCAGCCTGGCCAGGGGGCGGGGACATGGGCGGTTGGCCAGCCTACCTGCTGGTCGAACTCCTGGTCGAGGGGACAATTTGCATATTAGCCTTTTATTATATAGGATATACACTGAGTGGCCAGATTATTATGCGTTCAGAGATCATAGTAATCTGGCCACTCAGTGTACACCTAGTGATTGGCAAGGCCAGGGTTCCAACCCACGCCTGTCTGGCTCTGGAGTCCCCCCTTAACCAGGATGCCCCACAATCTCCAGCCTGGAAGTGGCTCCCTCCTGGCCTGCCATCTTTCTCCACTCTCCACCCTTTTCCTAATAAGGCTCCCTTCAGACCTCAGTGCTCTCAGGTGGGCTCCCCCAGACAGCCCCAAACCCCACTGTTCCTTCCTCTCTCAGGATTCTCCTGCCGTGGGGTCTTTTCCTCTCCACACTCTCCCAGGACCCTGAGACCCTTCACTGCCTCTTCCAGCCAGAGAGGGGAAGGCGAGTCAGCTGCAGGGGCCTGGGAGGGGCTCTGTGATAGGGCCGCCCTGCCTCTGCCCAGGCTCCCCTGTAAAAAGAGAACAGAGGTGGATGCAACCCTTGTGCCCAGACTCCGACTATGGTTCCCTGGAATGTCCTAGCTCCTAACTCAGCCTCGGTGGGCACAGATGCCAGAGGCCTGGGGCTTTGGTGGTGGGGAAGGACACTTCAAATCAAAGTGCCCTCTTGCGCCATCTCGCTGTCTCCTATGTGCTCTGAGGAGGTCACTTGTACAGACAGGGAAATAGAGGCAGAGTTCCCATGACTTCCTCAGTCACCCAACTGAGAGGTCACATGATTGTCTTAAACTCTGGTGTCCTGTGTTCCTACCTTAGCCCAGAACATCCTGGCTCCAGGCTTTCCACGTTTGTGAAAGGAAACCAAGGAGCTGCGAGAACTCCGTGTCTTCGCAGCCACACCTCCACCACTCCCCTGGGCCCAGACAGAGGGCAGGTCTGTTTGCTCTTCTGCAGGTAACTAACTGCCTGTGCAATTCTTTCTGCTGGGCCCTGTGGGTATTTGCCTGGAAGGTCCCATCTCCTGTCAGTTACCTGTCTGTCAAAGCTGCTACGTCCTTCCTCGGGGTATTTTTTCTGCACAAGCTGCCACTTCTCCTGACCAGGAGGTTTCTGCTCGGCCAAATGCCTTCCCACCCTCACCCCACCCAGGGCACAGAGCACCTGCCTGATCAGACTCGCAGACCCGAGGAGCAATGGATTCAGCTGGCATCTGTGGTGAAGCAGAGCTCCGGACAGCCAATCCAGATGATGTCCCAGGGGCAAAAGAAGAAAAAGTCAGGAGACATGTTCTGAGATGAGACCCAAGATGGAGGCGGCTTTTAGTGCTTGCAAAGTCTGACACTAGAGAGGCCACACAGCCTGGCTTCCTCGTGCTGCTTCCCCAGAGCAGTCAAAACCTTCCAGCTATCGTCCTGGGAAGTCGGTAAAGGGCCCCACGCGCCCCTTAGATTTTGTTGTAAAAGGAACAGTTCTCCTTAAACTAAGAGAACTCTACTTTGGGGGAGAGATTGTCTGGGCAGTTATTTTTCCTTTCTAGCCTGAGTTTTGGAGTCAGCAGCCCTGCAATGAAATATTGTGTGACCAGAACAAGTCATTACAATCATTTAAGCCTCAGCTTTCTTACCTGCAGAATAGGACCACTATGCCCATCTTCCTGGGCCTGCTGGGGACTGGGCTGGGCATACAGTGGGTGCTCACTAAATGGCAGCTGTCATTCTCCACATCACCGGAAGGAGGGCAGAGGCAGGCGGTGCTGCCTCTCTGGCCCTGAGATTCCTGATCTCAGCCTGCCCTCCAGGCCCACAGATGGCTCCCTGAGTGACAGGGTGGTAATTCGTCCCTCCCAGGATGAAGGGTACCTGCTGCTCGTGAGTGCTCACCTCTTGGGGGAGAGTTTGCCACATATACGCCAGGCTTCATTTGTAAATTCAGAGGAACAAAAATTTGTAAATTCAGAGGAACCTCCATCCCCATCCTGCCCTCAGCCACCTGTTCGGTTCTTTTCACCGAAACTCAAGACCTTTGTGGTGTTTCGGTGACAGGGATTGTCTGCCAGCCTTGCTGTTCCCTTTGGGCAGGAGAGCCAAGCTCCCTCCCCTCTCTCCCTTTGTCAAAGACCACCCAGTGGACCTTGCTGGCAAGCTGCCAGCGTCCAGACAGGCGAAAGCGAGGCCTAACCACGCAGCCTCCATCCCTGCAACAGAAAGCTACAGAGCCCAGAGCACCTGACTGAGGGGCTTTCACCTGGAGCTGACACAGCCCTCCCGATGGCGGACCACCAAGGGCGTCGAGGGAGGGCTGCAGGTGACTGCTTCCAGGGCCTGCGCGTTGCAAGAGCCATTCGAATCTAACACGTGGCTGTAACACCGCAGATTTTTATGTAACTCGTTCGCTACAAAACACCCATTCATAATGACAGAGGTAAACAGCTGTGAGTTTCCATCACCTCATGAGGGCTCGCTGTGCTGACTGACGGCGTTATGAAACCCCCTCCACGTGGGCACAGGTAAAAAGGAAGGGCCACAGTAACACCACTGTGGGAGGATCGCCTTTCCACAGAAAGCAGAAAGGGAGTCATGTGGGGGAGAGGACTTGTGAAATAATTAGGAGCAGCCTCTGCTTTCACAGAAAAGTCATAAAGCCAGAACCCCCCAATTTTCCTCTCCAATTAAGTGTGACCCATACCTAATAAACCTGCTGGAATTGTAATGTTAGGTAAGTTCAGCCTAGTAAAGGCACTTGACTGGGACTAATCTGGAAAAATATTGGCAGAGCCAGGGAAGGTGGGGGAGGGCTCTCCTCAAGCGTCCAATTCCAGCCCAGCCTGGGGGCGTCCAAGGCCGCCGGTCCCACAGACACTCCTCCTCTTACCTGTAACTCCCATCGAGTGCGCACGTTACCTCTCAGCAGCCAAGGAGGCTCCTGGGCAACTGCAGGGCCCAGTGGCTTTTATTTGTCCCTAAAATTAATGTCCCCTCACTTGCTGCTCGGGGAGTGATTTCAGAGCCAAGCAAACCTACCCTGGACAGCAGAGCCAAGGGCAATGGAACTGAAAGGCAAAAAGCTGAATTCAGGCCTGTGTTTCTAGAATTCTCAGCTAAAATCTGACATGGACAAGGGGGGAAAAAAAAAGGCACATTTCTCCTTTTCGCCCTGAAAGGTATTCAGTAACTGGTTTTAGAAACGTGTCTAGTACTCGCATGTCTGAGATTCTATATCAATGCAGAAATTCTAGTTTTGAACTTTCCTAAAATTAAAAACAAAACAAAACACACAACAAAAAACTACTCTGAACTTAAAATCTCCTGTGTCAAGAATACTTTAGCCCATAGTCTGCTAAGGAAAGGTAACTTTTCAGGGAAAAAGTAATGAACAACAGGATGAGCAGAGGTGAAGGCACAGCGGCACTGCCTGTTGCTCTGTGCCTGTGAGACTTGGCCAGAGGGGCTGGCGGCCTCTCTCACTGGCCAGTCCACGTGCTGGGACACTGGAGCTGGGGTTGCATTGCTCTGCATTTCCCTTCCCTTCAGTAATGGGATCTGAACGGCGTGGGCTCAGGTTCACAGCAAGTACTCAATCAAAGCTTGTGGAGAGGATGAAGGCTCCAGTCTGCACACGTCATCCTCCTCATCTTGTCCAAGGCTGTCCAAACTCATTTCCGAGGAGAATAAACATTCCTTTGCCATACTTTCTGCTGCTCAGCTCTTTCTGCGTTCTTTTTTAATTCAATCCTACTTACCCTGGCCATATTGTGTGTTTTCCTGCTACTAACCAGGAGGACCAGTTGAGACTTTCCTCAACATTTTCTCTGGCAACCGAGTTAAGTTGACTGTGTATTATTGGCTCTGATCTTTCTCCTATGATTTCCTCTTACTGCCCAAGAATCCTGTCCTGAACATCAAAGGCCTTCTTTGAAGATAAGGCCAAATTCACCATTAGGAAAAGGGAAATTATTTCCTAACTTTATTTCAGAAGATGGAATGACACAGAATCCCTCTGGGTTTTGTGAGATAAACACTGCCCGGGACATCGGATCACAAGGCATTCGCTGTAATACCGCTGACAGAGACATAAACACAGGGCTTTCCTCGCCCAAACCTAAGCAGGACTTTTCCACAGCAGTCTCAGACGCCAAATCCCATAGTAAATGGTTTGCATGCAGCATGTCCAGCAGTTTGTCTCAGGGAAAGGGGGCTTCATGTGGCCAGCCCGGGGGAGAGAGGTCACCACAGGCTCTGACTAAAATGTATGAGTCACACTAGAACCAACTGTCTAGTCCAGTTCCACTTCAGTTGGACCCTTCCAATACCAAATGGGAAGAGACACTCCATCTTCAAGTGGCAACCCAAAACGTGAGACACACCCCACAGGCCAGAGATGCTAGCCAGGGGTCCTCAAACTTTTTAAACAGGGGGACAGTTCACTGTCCCTCAGACCGTTGGAGGGCCGGACTATAGTTTAAAAAAAAAAAAACTATGAACAAATTCCTATGTGCACTGCAGGCCCGGGACGAGTCGGCTGCTAAGCAGGACAGGCAGCGGCACCCGGCGGGCCGGATAAATGTCCTCAGCGGGCCACATGTGGCCCGCGGGCCGTAGTTTGAGGATGCCTGTGCTAGACTGTGGGCAGGAAACCTCACCTGTTTCTTCTATTTCGTTGCTGCTGCCATCAGACGGTGTGAGTGTTGACAAGACTTCATGGGTCATGGGTTCCAGGAAGCTTGTGCTGGGACTGAGGAAAAAGAGAAGTGTCTCATCTTTTGAACAAGCAGATAAACAAACACTTCTAAAGTATTTGCTTTTTATAAGGAGCATTGCTACAAACCAGGGTAATTCCTTATTAATCCATTTTGTGCATAAGAAAACAAAGAAAAAGCAGTTTTTCTAAGATCAGAGGCTCCCTTAAATCTCCAGTTACCTGGTTCCTTGCTAGAAACGAAAAGAAAAATGAAGGACAATGACTGCATTGAAAACAATCTGTTGATCTTACAAAACCATTACCTGTGCATCCAGCATCCCCTTTTCATCAATATTCACCAAATATCTCTCAAAAGCACATTATCAGCTGGCTTCATACAAAGTAAGGTGGGTTTCCTGGGAAGAGGTTTGGGGAAAGGCAGCAAGCAAGAAGTGGACCCAGCAAAGTCCAGGGCCAGCTACTGCCATGTCAGGCTGGAGCAGAAGGCTCCTAGGGAGGCGCCATCATCATGCAGTGGGACTGAGCCACATGTGAGAGGGCTAAGGAGTTTGGATTGTAAACTTCAACTCTTTTTGAGCTGGGTGGTGACTTGTTTGTAGGACTGATGGGAGATGGGTGGGGCAGACAGTGGAGAGTCCAGCCACATGTCAGCAACAACTGTGAGGGGCATGAACAAGTGTGGAGGTAACAGGACTGGAGAGATGGTGTGGATGGTGGAATAATAAAAGGAAGGGCAGGAAAGACTGGATGAGCTTGGGAGGGAGTCTAACTCAGAGGCAGTGGAGATGCAGGGATCCATTAGCTCAGTGGTTTGAACCAGTGTGAATGGAGTCCACAGGCAGAGCCAGGGCCCCAACCCAGGTTTCCTAATCCTCTGGGCAGTGCCACTTGATCTGAATCTTTTAAGCCTTGCTTCCGGTATTGCTCCTCCCTTTCTCTACCCATTACCACCCTGTGGGGTCTAAGGAGGCACAAGCCCTATTGAGGAAGGCTTTTGGTAAACATGGATTTCTAGATTAAAAACAAACACCCTCTTCATCCCACCCCCCCACCCCTGGCCTCAAATATTTGATGTAGCCTCATAAATGATGCAAAGATTACATGTGAGGGCTTCATGTGGGAGCACTGTTAGGATTCGGTCGTTCCCACCAATAGCAAAAGGACTGGACATATCTGTTTTCTGAGTCTTTGGTCAAAAACATAGAGATGCTTCAGGGCTGTCACAACTATGTGAAAAGTATTTACGCACATGGATGAAGAAACACAAGTTGTATTATAGCATGGGATTGTGAGTAATTTTCAAAAAGTTTCTTTATTAGTAGATGCTTGTGCAATAATTAAAAATGGGGTAGGGGGCTAGTTTGGAGAACCACCCTTGGACTAAGAAAGCTTATTCTCCTGGGACAAGATGCTCCCAGCCCTGGTTCTGATGTGCTATAGATGTTGTTGTACTGAAGTATGGAGATGACAAGAAGTTCCATATATTAAAGTAAACAGATTTTTAAAAATCTAAAAAATCACTTTCTTTCCTCTCCCTCTCCAATTTCCATTCCCCCCCGCCCCGCCCTTTCTTATTTTTCTGGACAGCAAGGAAGTTTGGAGTTTGAAGGAAAGAAAGCAAACTCCAGAGGCATAATATCTTTTGGTGCCAGGTTAATAACTTTCTTTCCTGTTACTATCCAGAAAGGACTGGATAGTAATTATCTGTTGCACTTGGGTCTTCTTTGGTTTCTTCTCACTTGTTTGAAAGACAAAGAGGGGAAAATACTTATTCATGAATCATATCAGTGTCTTCGCTGAAGTCTGAACCCAGACCCCTAGGGCCTGTGAAAGACTGACCACCAGGCTCACTTCTCACCCTCCTTGCTTAAACCCTGGGGTTCCCTCAGGAAGTCAACGGAATTATTTCATGAGTAAAATCTCCTACTCCTTCTTAGGGCATGGGAACCACAGATAAGTTGTTAAAGAGGGCTGGGAGCCCAAACACTTGAAAGAACACTTCAAAGTCAGGACAATCTCTGGACCCAAATTTGTAGGACGATGGAAAGGAACATAAATCACCCTCTTATCACAAGTTGGCCAACCAATCAACAGCTCTCTGTTGATTTTAAGCCTTGCTTCCGGTATTGCTCCTCCCTTTCTCAACCCATTACCACCCTGAAGGGGTCTAAGGAGGTAAAAGCCCTATTGAGGAAGGCTGTTTGGTAAATGTGGATTTCTAGATTAAAAACAAACACCTTCCTCATCCCACCCCCCTACCCTCTTCTTCCCAGACTTGGTCAAGGAACCAATCAACCTGGCCTCTATCAACCTCCTCTCCCAAGTAAAGCCGACTCCAGTGGCTTAGGCAATTCTCTTAAGTAAATGTCTCTTCCAATGTTACTGAGATCTCTTGAAAGAGGATAAAAGGGACAGTGTCTGTCGTCTCCATCCTCAGATTTTGTAGGTGTAGACATTCTCCAGCCACTTGAAGGGCCAAACTCTGGGTAATAGGTGGGGTCAGGCGGGGTCAGCAAAGAGGCACAATAAAGCAACTCCTACTTCTTTCATTTTTACCTCTTTCCATAAACTCGAAAACTCATCTGGCAGGAAAGTCATAACTCCACTGCTGTTCCCTCCCTGCCTCTATCCCACTGACCCCAAGGTGCTTCAAGATTACCATGGGAACCTTCTGGGTTTCAATGACCAGACCATTAAAAAGTGCCAATTATAAGACCTCAGAAACGTTCCTGGGTAACCTGTTACACACCTCAAAATGGCCACGCTCCTGCCTCAGAGTCACTTTAAGTAAAGTTTAGAAAACAGGTCATCCAGATGTACTGAGCCCTCCAACCCCCACCTCAGTCCAACAAGACCCTATTTTAATATTGTCTATACTGCCCTTTAGAGAATAGGGATTGATTTATTAACTGTAAACAGAGGGGTGAAAAAAACAAAAACAAAAACCCATCACAGAGCGGGGCTGCCGATTCAGGGTCCAGTTGTGGGATAAATCAGAAATGTATGTGCATTCAAGAATTTTGAAAATGACATTCGTTCAGTGGCCAATGTTTGCAAAGTTCTGGGTAACAGAGAACTAGGTGACAAATGGGAGCTGGTTACAGGGCACTTGTGGGGGGGGGGGGAGAGGGGGTAGGGCCACAAGGGTCTGACACCAAAAATATGCTTTTCACTCAGTCCAAGGAGGTAATTCTGGGTCAAAAACTTATGTGAGCCCATCTGAACCAGCTGAGAAGGGATGGGGGAGGGGCAGAGCACCCCACCACACCCAGAAAGTGCCTGTTTAGGACCGCTGGTGTGCGGTTTGGGTATTCTTAGCTTTACTGCCACATCTCTGGAGCGACACAACAACCATTCAAGTAACCCTGCCACTGCCATCCCCATCCCCAAGACAAAACTCAATAAAACAAATCTTCAATTCCTCTGGTCTGTCTGCTCACCACCCCCCAAAATCCTCCCATCACCTGGAAGAGCAAACTAATCTCGGGCATCCTTGAGGTTTAGCAGGGCCTTCAAAACAAAACCCCAGCAGAAAATTCTTCCTAGGTTCCTTGCCCCTCCCCACAGCCCCTTCCCACTTGTTCAGCGGTTCATGGCCCCACCTTCTCACAGTTATACAAACAAAAACTCCAAGAGCACAACCCCAGGAGCACGCTGCGCGCAAACGCGCGAACACACACTCCCTTTTACTGCTGCCCCAACCCCACAGACACCTCTGGACACTCCACTTCAGCCTCGTCCCTTCCACCCCTACAGCTGGGGATGCTCATTTTAAACGCCAATACCATAAAACCTCACCCCGAAAAGGACCAAACTGGTGTTGGGTGGTTCTGTGCATTTGTCAATCCCATGTGGGTTTCTCCCCATGGTCCGGCGCACGGAGCCAGAGCATTGGTGTCAAACTTCGGGGGAAGTTTGGGAGGCTATCCCTGCGCTTCCACCCCAGGAGCTTCCGGGAGCCACCGGCCAGCCCGCACCGCAGGGAACGATATGAGGCGCCCCAGGCACCCCCCTGCCCGCCACGACCCCACTTCTCGTCCCCGCGCCGGCGTGCCCCGCCTCGGCCGCAGCCACCGCCAGACCCGCGGGCAGAGCGCTCGGACCCGCTCCGGCCACCCGCGCGTCCCCATCAGCCACCCGCTGGAGCTTCCTCGGCTTCGCTGGCCTGCGGTCGCCTCCCGCTCCCTCCCTCCCCAAACCAACAAATAAACACAACTTTTTATGAAAAGAAAACAAACTTCAGAGACGTGACTCACCTCTGGTGCAGCCGGCTCCTGGGAAGGGAGAGCCGGCCCGGGGCCAGCGTGGTGAGCACAGAGAGAACTACACAGCACCGCACCGCACGGACACGCAACCCGCACAGTGACACGCAGCAACGCACAAAACCGGAGAGCGGCCACAGCCGGAGCAACAAAGGAGCCCCGAGTGCGGGCCGGGAGCGAGGACGCGTGCGGGCGCGTGCGGCTGCGGCGGGCGTGTGAGTGTGAGTGTGAGTGTGTGTGTGTGTGTGAGTGCGCGCGCGCGTGTGAGTGTGTGCGCTTGTGTGTGTGCGCGCGCGCGGCTGACACCGCGGGCCGGGCTCAGGGTCCCCGCGGCAGGAAGCGGGGGCCGCGGCGGCGGCAGCAGCAGGACAAGGCAGGGGACGCCGCGCCGGGCGCACCCGGTCCCTCCATATGGAAGAAGCTTTTTTGGATGACTGAACTCGCAGACAATATCTTCTTTTGCTTCTCCTGCCTAGGAACCTCCCATTACCGCGCAAGGCGGAGGAGGGGGGCTGAGAAGGCGGGGAGGAGGGGGAGGAGCAAAATGGAGCAAAGAAAACGTCTTGGAAAGGAAGCTGGAAAAAAAAAGTCTCCCAAACTCAGTTTTTCTCCTAACACCCATTTTCTTTCTGTTGCGCCTTCGTCTCGCGCTTCCCCCAACTTCTCTCTTTCCCATACAACTGGGATGTCCTCTACTTTTCTCCCACACCCGCGGGCTCCCCTGGACACCCACTTTCTCCTTAGCTTAACCTTGGATCCTTGCTCTCATAGGCTATTCTCCTCTCTCCAGTCTCTTCTCCCCAAGCTTTTTTTCTGATATCCCTCCTCTCAACAGTCTCTCGTTCATGCTGCAAACTATTGACTAAATCATTAAAAGCAAACTTTGTTATTAAACTTGTTCCCCCCCACTCCCAAAGTTCGTTAGCAACTGTGGAGAAAATAAGGAAACCAGTCTTGGGGAAGCCCCAAGGCCACTTTCCCGGACCCCGGGTGGATTGGAGAGGGAGGGTTTGCCATCCTCGTTGACAGCGCCCTGCCCTGACCTCCATTCATCATCCCAGGATGGAGGAGCAAGGAAAAGGATGAGAGGGGGAGGGGCGAGGGGCTCCAGAGAAAAGTTATCTCCGTGTGTGTTAAATCCTCTCTTTAGTGTTGGGCAGAAAACATTCAGAATAGCGGTTCTCAAACTTGAGTTGCATCAGAACCCCCAGGAGGCTTATTAAAACACAGTCTGCTGGGCCCCACCCCCAGAGTTTCTGAGTTAGTAGGGTCTGGGGTGGGCCCGGGGAATTTTCATTTCTAGTAAGTTCCCAGGTGCTGCTGCCGCTGCTGGTCCAGGGCTACATTTTATTTATTTATTATTTATCTTTTTATTTTATTATTTTTAATTTAAAAATTTTAATTGATTTCAGAGAGAAGAAGGGAGAGGGGGAGAGAGAGAGAAACATCAATGAGAGATAAACATGATTGACTGCCTCCTGAAGCCCCTACTGGGGATCAAGCATGTGCTCTGACCTGGAATCCAACCAGCCACCTCCTGGTGCAGGGAACCATGCTCAACCAACTAAGCCACACCTGCCCGGCGAGGGCCACACTTTAAAAACTTACTTCTTCAGGGTATCGAGAAGTCAAACATATACTGAGTTGGTGGCATGTTAGGTCCCCTTATTCTTTGAGGATGAAACATAAATTGTGAAGGGTCATTTCATACCCTTAGATGGCCACTGAGTAAACCAAGACCCCAAAGGGTTAAGGTGTTTATTCAAAGTGAACCTCGAGTTTGTACAAAAGTAGGAAGGAAGGTGACGTGGGAGTTGGTCAGGCAGACCAAGAGTGGGGCGAATGACAGTGTTGCCCTCCCTTCCCCTGGGAGTCAGGAAGCTACTGCGTGGCTTTGAAAAAGTCACAACCTTTCTGGGCCTCTGGGCCTCAATTTTGTTTTCTTTAGTTTTTCATCAGTAAAAATACATTATGCTGAACATATGATTTTAATAGAATCTGAATAGAAAGATGTTTAAAAGGGCAACATAAGTATATTTTATACATTTTCAACAAGATGAAAAAGACCATGAACCCCCTCTTTGAACTATACATTTGTATCCTTTCTTCTCTAGTTCCTTCCCTCCCCACTATCCGTCTCTTTTAATCGCCAACATTCTCCAAGACCTGTTTTCTCCCCCCAGTTAATTATGATGTTAGCTTCTATCTTCTTACTGTCCTCCTTCTGAGGCACAATTCAGGCCTACAACCCCTGGGGTCCACCCTGGGTACAGAACTCTTCTTTTCCCAAGGGAATGGGTCAGCCAGCCTTCCACTGCACTGAAAACACCCCCTTTTCCCACAGCCCCACCAAGGGGATCCTGCTGTTTGGTTTTCAAAGATGATTCCAAGTATCACTGGCAATGTGGGAGTCCAATGAGAACAGGATACATGAAGTTTTCACTGATTCTTCAATTTCCTATATATAGGAAGATTATATATATATATATATATATATATATATATATATATATATACACACACACACACACACACACACACACACTAGTATCTATACTAATGAAAGGGTAATATGCTAATTAGACTGGGAGACCTTCCGGGAGACCTTCTGGACATCCTTCTGGACAAATCCATGGTGGCGGGGCTGAGGCAGAGGCGGTTAGGGGCGACCAGGCCAGCAGGGGGAGGCAATTAAAGGCAAGCAGGCTGGTGTGGGGGGGCAGTTGGGGGCAATCAGGCCATGGGCGTGGTTAGGGGCGAGCAGGCAGGCAGGCAGGTGAGTGGTTAGGAGCCAGTGGTCCCGGATCGGGCCTAAACCAGCAGTCAGACATCCCCTGAAGGGTCCCAAATTGGAGAAGGTGCAGGCTCACTAGTGTGTGATTATATATATATGTGTGTGTGTGTGTGTGTGTGTGTGTGTGTATGTATGTATCAACATCTCCAAGATCTCCCTTACCCCTTTACATTGTCCTAGGACTTACTCCCAGGATTCTCCATTCCCTTTATTCTGGCCTTTGGGTCTCACCCTGGACTCTGAGTCAAGGAGTCAGAGCACCACAGAAAACAAAGATTATCACAGTCTTCACCAACACTATTTAGCCAGGAGAAAAACCCATGGTCTTGTAATTAACAGAAGAGTCCCTCCATCCCAGGCTGTTCACATGGCTGCTCATCTTTCCCATACAGTTTAGACAGAATGCAGATCACAGCTTAATTGAGAGGGCTTAATTCTGCCGCAGCATCAAGCACACGTTAGCACCTCTGACAACACATCTTACTGTTGGTATGGCTCTTCGTATTAACATAATTATGTTTGTTATTATTATTCTTTTAAGAACATTGTATCTCTGAACTCTCCCCTGTGCCTTGCTTAAGTCTCCCTTCCTCCTTCCCTCTCTGTTAGTTTCTCTATTCTAACCCCCTCCCCCCCCCCCCCCCACAGTAGCCCTGAGCCATCTTCGTCAGAGTCTGGGCTTCTGGAAAGATGCTTTCTGCTACTCTTCACTCTGCTGTTCAAGGTGACTGCCCTCTGGCATCTTACTTTCTTATGGGCTTTCTGAGCCTCCATCAAGAAGGAAGCATTTAGTATGGAAGCGATCATCACATTTATTATGTTTGGGGGCAGGCAGGGACTGTAGGTCTAATAACTCACCATATCACGAAGGCTGTGCCGAGTAACTGCAAGGAATCCCAGTGAGTGAGGTGAAGAGAGGGGTGTTCCCGCCTCAGTGTGCTGCAGATACTACCTGTATCATAAAAACAGAGAGCTAGGTTGTGAAAGCGATCTGGAGAGGATTATGCTGAGAAAATTACTAAGATGTAGACAAAGAGAATAATTTTTCCTGTTTAAATATAAATCTGTTCTACCCAGAGGAAAGGGGGTCTGGGTGAAAAGGTGAATGGATTAAGAAGTGCAAATTGGTAGTTATAAAATAGTCATAGTGATATAAAGTATAGCATAAGGAATATAATCAATAATATTGTAATAACCATGTATGGTATCAGGTGGGTATATCAGGGGGAACAATTTGTAGGTATATGATTCACTATGCTGCATACTTGAAACTAATACAAAATAATATTGAATGTAAACTGTATTTGAAAAATAAAAGTTGAGAAATTCCAAACACGTCATATATATATATGTGTATGTATATATGTATATATTTATATGCATATATACATATATATATATACATATATATATATATATATATTCTCCTGATTATAAAATATGCTCATTGAAAAAAAATTAGGAAAACACAAAGAAGGGGGAAATCACCTTAAATCCTACCCAGGGATGACACTGTAACCAGATTGAGATGTTTTTCTAGTTATTTTTTGCTATTATTTTTGTTTCTCATTAATACAGATACATACTTCATCTACATTGAGTATATGAGTTAATTGATCAGAATTGGAAGATATTTTAAAGGGCAACATAAACAGATACCTTTATTCAATATTTTGTAGTACTTTTTTCTTACACATTTGGTAATTTAGGCAGGAGCCAGTTTCTTTATTGACTTATCTGACACTTGCATATTTTGCAAAATTGTGTCCATTGCACAGCATATACAAGTAGTTATCCTACTTTTTAAATTTAATATCCTAATGTGATTCTTATCTCCAGGTCATTAAGTCTTCTCTAAAGTTCAACTTTAACAGCTATGTACTATTCCATCAAAAAGAGAGATTGTTATTTATTCCTATCTATACTAATAAAAGGATAATATGCTAATTAGACCGGACATCCATCTGGATGGCGGGGACTGAGGCAGAGGCAGTTAGGGGTAACCAGGCCAGCAGGCAGGGGAACAGTTAGGGTGATCAGGCCAGCAGGGGAGTAGTTAGGGGTGATCAGGCCAAAAGGGGGGCAGTTAGGGGCTTTCAGGCCGGCAGGCAGAGGTGGTTAGAGGCAATCAGGCTGGCAGGCAGAGGCAATTAGGGGTGATCAGGCAGGCAGGGGAGCAGTTAGGGGCATTAGGCAGGCAGGCAGAGTGGTTAGGGGTGAGCAGGCAGGCAGGCAGGTGAGCAGTTAGGAGCCAGCCATCCTGGACTGGGAAAGGGATGTCTGGCCGCCAGTTTAGGCCCTATCCCACAGGGGTCGGGCCTAAACTGGCAGCTGGACATCCCTCGAGGGGTCCTGGATTGGAGAGGGTGCAGGCCAGGCTGAGGGACCCCCCCCACATGCATGAATTTGTGCCCCGCGCCTCTAGTTCTTGTATATTTAGATTGTTTCTATTTTTGTTATGATCATGCTTCGCAGTTGACTAAACATCTTATCATAAACCTTTATTTTAAACTAGAGGCCCTTCCCCCGGCTGCTGACACTGGCTTCCCTCAGGCACCAGGACCCGGGCTTCCCTCGCAGCCCCGGCTTCGTCCAGAAGGACATCTGGTCTAATTAGCATATTATGCTTTTATTATTATAGATTCTGATTATTTCCTAAGGGTGAATTCCTATGGGTAGGAGTTTTGGATCAATGGATATAACATTTTAAAAGCTTTTGATTGGTATTGCAAAATGGTCCTCTAGTGGCCCCAATGTACATTTTCATCTCTTAGATCTCAACAACAAGATCATCAAACACAAGGCCCCACGCAGACACTTGATTGAATTATCTAGTTTGGAAGACTGCACTGGCCAGATAAAGAAAACAACTGTCGGGGGGGGGGGGGGGGGGGGGGGGGCAGGTAAAGGCATGTACTGTGGGGAAGGGGAGGGTGGGGGGAGGTCAATGGGGGAAAAAAAGAGACATATGTACTACTATTTTTAATACTTCAAACAATTTAAAAAAATGTAAAAAAATAAAATAAAATAAAATAAAAAAAAAGAAAACAACTGTCCAATATTCAGTACAGTGGAGACAACACCCAGATGGGAGGAGTAAAACAGTAACTGCTAACTATGGGAGCTCTATTATATTCATGATCTTATTTAACCTCTCCAACA
This sequence comes from Plecotus auritus, assembly GCF_963455305.1. Taxonomy (NCBI): domain Eukaryota; kingdom Metazoa; phylum Chordata; class Mammalia; order Chiroptera; family Vespertilionidae; genus Plecotus; species Plecotus auritus. Next base: position 160,642,082 of record NC_137771.1, on the reverse strand, counting down.
ACCCTCTGAAAAATAACCTAAAGTTTATTGAGCACCCACCTCTCACAGCCTCTGTACTGGATTCTGTGTGCACATTCAACCTTGAACCCCCACAACAACACTTTGCTGTAGGTTTGATTATCTCCACTTTACAGATATGGAAAATTAAGTAGCTTGCCTAAGATCCCCAACAACTAAGTGGTTGTACTAATTCCAAAGCCCAAGGTTTTTCCAGTCCAACACACTGTTTCCCTGCAACTGTTTCATGAGTTACAGGCTACTTGATGGAGTAAGAAAGGCATATTTAGAAGATGCTTGAATTTTGTCAAGCCATTAAGGAGTCTTCAGTGGGCTTCCAAATGACCGTTGTTTTGAAGGGCATCCAATAGTACAGTAACTTACTAATTGTAATTAATAGAAGAGTCCAAGGATTGTATACCTTTAGAGAATGCAGTTCAGTGTATGAATAAAGATTAAAGGCTAGAGACTAAAATTCAAAGTACCGACAGTAATTAGCAAATTGACTTTTGTATACATTCCTACTCTCAAAACTGATGTTTGGATAAAGACTTTTTATCTTGATCAGAGGTGCTAGAAGTAAAATATTTGTGAATCCAAATTCTGTGTCTCAAATTCTAGCTGTTGAATATATAAAGTTTACATTTATTACGGCAATGTTGCAATACATTTTAAAAATAAGTTCAAAAATTAATTTATTAATTTATTATTTGAAAAGATAGTCCTCATTTTTTTCTTTAGTTATCTGAGTTGACCTCCCTCCCCATGCTGGACATCACAAGGGCTGCTGGAGAAAGATTGTGCGCAGTTGCTCCAAAATATGTGATGAATGAAAGAAGAATGATAAATGAAAGTATATGATTGACCTCTGCAACAATTAGTAAACAATGCAAGACAGCATGTAATTAAAGCCTAAATTGCATGGTTCAGGCAGAATTACAGGTGAGCCTGGTACAATGCCATCTACTCCCCATACAAATTAAGCTGGCTGGGACTGACTTCTCTAGCCCAGTGCTGCCAACTCAGGCTTTCCTGCTGGCCATATGTTCTACTGTCTTTAAGAGATCAATCTCTGGATTCCTTGGAGCTCCCTACAAACAAGGGTACCCTAGGAGAGGATGACATGAAAAAGCAAGATTGTGGAAGCAGGACAAATCTGGGTTTGGATCCAGTCTTGAGCAAGCTGTATGAGCTTGAACACTCTGAATCCATTTCTTCTGTGAACATCAGAAATAACGTATATGAAGTCTTTCTCTCTTCCTGGGTCATCTGGTACAAAACTATGCCAGTTGTTTATGGCCAGTGCTTGTTATGATTAGTCAGTTCCCATGTCATGTCCATGAGCTAAAGTAGGTTTAGAGTAGTGAGTACTCACATATAAACCACTGTAAACCTACTGTTGCCCCACCTTGTGTATAGCCTATATAATAAAAGCCTAATATGCAAATCGACCGAATGGCAGAATGACCGGTGGAATGACTGGTCGCTATTAGGTGCACTGACCACCAGGGGGCAGATGCTCAATGCAGGAGCTTTCCCCAGCCCGCAGGCCCCAGGCCAGCTAAAGCAGGTGCCAGCAAGGACCCCCCAATTGCGCTGCCGGTCCCCCCGCAGAAGAAGGCAACTGGAGGTGGTGGTGGGGGTGGGGCTGGCAGGCGAGTGGCGCCAGGCCAGCCAAGGTGGGTGGCAGCGCCGCCCCCCCAATTGCCCTGCTGGTCGCCCCACAGATCGACCCTGATCACCAGCCAGGCCTAGGGACCCTACCCATGCACGAATTTCGTGCACTGGGCCTCTAATATTTAATATAATCTTTGGTGAGCATTCCATGGTAGTTATTCAGAAAAAGTTTGAGTCAAAGGTGAAGCTAGTAGAGAGAAATGGAAAATAGGATAATATAAGACCATTTCTGTGGCCCATGGTGCATGCTTGATTTTTGCACACTCTTTAAGCAGAATCTGTCTGTTACACTGAGTTTTAAGAGACTCCATTATTCTGATATTTCAGAAGCAAGCACAGGCCTCATTTAGTCCCACATGAAACCTCCACCTTCCTCAACACCCTCCATCTGTCCCCTCAACCCCCTTCATGTGTTAGGCTGAGAAACTTAGATTCTGGAGCTGCCCAGACTCCAGCTGTTTAATATTGTGTGGCTGACGGAGGGAAGGGGGGCAAGAGACTCCAGATGAAAGCAAAAACTCAAAGAGAACTGAACCTCAGAGCTTTGATACCCAACTCAGTGGGTAACAGCCTCCGTTAAATTTGTTCAGTCAGCCATTTAAGAGGGAAGGAGTTTCTCACACGTCCTGTAAGGGTTTTAGTGATCGGTTGCTTCCATGGAGGGGTATCAATGTTACAGGGACTGAGCAGAGCAGAGTCAAATGCCAAAGCTGCCCTTGCAAGCTCAGAGACAGGTAGCGTGCTGGCTTGTTTTGCTCCTAAGATATTATTTCTTTTTCCTTAAAGAGGTACCGGGAATTTACTGGGACTTTTGGTCACAGCAACAGAAAATGACTGTGCCCCACCCTAACCCTTCTCCACCCCACATCTTTGGGTTCTTACCTCAGGGGGAAGGCCATGAAGAAGGGAGGGGAGTTGAGAGGAAGACAGAGATGCTGGGGCTGGAGGAGAGGTGGGAGCCTCCCCACTGCCTCTTCCACTCTTTCAGAAACGTTTCATCTTGTTCGCCTTCTGCTGGTTGGATTCATCAACCAGGAAATGGATTCGCTTGAGGCTTGGTGGGCCCAAGTTGAGAAGCTTCTTACCTCTGCCAGGAATAAGGAAGGACTAAGAAAATGAATCATACAACCCACTGATTTCCTCATATCTAAAAGCAGAAATGAAAATCAAATCAAACCCATAAACCTTGTCTTTTTTTTTACCCAGGAGAGATGAAGATGGGATCAGTCATGTCACTACCTTACCTGAAGTTCTTTAGTAGCTTGCAGCACATTTAAAAAAAAACACACATTTTTTTTTATTTATTTCAGAGAGAGGAAGGAAAAGGAGAGAGATAGAAATATCAATGATGAGATAGAATAATTGAGCGGCTGCCTCCTGCATGCCCCGCCCCCCCCCCCCCCCCCCCCCCCCGCCCACTGGGAATTGAGCCTGCAACCAGGACATGTGCCTTGACCTGGAATCAAACCATGACCTACTGGTTCATGGGCTGACACTCAACCACTGGGCCACACTGGCCAGGCCCAGCATCTACAGGGGACAAGCACTCTCTACTTTGGCCCAGCCTACTGCTCTAGCCTGGCTCCTCAGTGGCCCCTGCCCACCTGTATCTTATGTTCCTGCCACCTCCTTTCCCTTCCTCAAAGCACCGCATGATTTCATGCTTCTCATCGGCCCAATTTCTGTCTTCCTATAAGCACTTTCTTCTGTTCTGCACTTACCTATCTCCCACTTACTTTTTAAGACTTCTCTCTAGCAACATCCCCTCTAGGGACACTTGTCTGAACCTCCCTTCTCCCCTCCAGTTGTCCTCCCATGGAACCCTCTTCTTACCTTTACTGTAGCATTTATCATGAGCACTGCAACTGTAATTGTGGGTCCATCTGACTTCTGCTCTTCACTGAAATGTCCTCAAGCACAAGGGCGATCCCTGTTTCATTTGTACACCCAGTGCTTAGCACAATACCTGACACTTGTGGGTGCCCAATATCCAAATATATCAAATGGATGAATGAGTGAAGAATTCATAAAATCAGGTATCTCTGTCACAGCAATGGAAGTCTAATGGATCCACGTGGTCTGGAATGTTGAAAGACGGCAATAACTGATACTGCACATGGGTGGAATCAGTTTTAAAAGCAGGCCCCTGGCTAAAGCAAGGGAGACTGATTTGTTTTAGATACAAAATTAAATGTATTATACAGTATTTTTAATTTAGATGCTAATAGTATTTTGAAGTGATAGCATATCACTGATTTTTAGTTATATTTTTCCACTTTTAATTTGGAAATAACTATAGAGTCACATGAGCTGTAAGAAATGAGAGCGATCTTGTATACCCTTCACCCAGTTTCTCCCTAATTAGCACAATACCAGCCTAATTATAGTACAACTAGAGGCCCAGTGCACGAAATTCGTGCACAGGGGTGTGTGTCCCTCAGCCCAGCCTGCACCCTCTCCAATCTGGGACCCCTCGAGGATCCCAGGATCGGGCTTAAACGGGCAGTCGGACATCCCTCTCACAATCCAGGACTGCTGGCTCCCAACTGCTCACTTGCCTGCCTTCCTGATTGCCCCTAACCACTTCTGCCTGCCAGCCTGATCACCCCCTAACCACCCCCTAACTGCTCCCCTGCCAGCCTGTTTGCCCCTAACTGCCCTCCCCTGCAGGCCTCGTCACCCCTAACTGCCCTCCCCTGCAGGCCTGCCCCCCCCCACAACTGCTCTCCCCTGCAGGCCTGGGTCCCCCCTAACTGCCCTTCCCTGCAGGCCCGGTCACCCCCAACTTCCCTCCTCTGCCAGCCTGGTCACCCCTAATTGCCCTCCCCCTGCAGGCTTGATCACCCCCAACTGCCCTCCCTTGCAGGCCTGGTCCCTCCCAACTGCCCTCCCCTGCTGGCCATCTTGTGTCCACATGGGGGCAACCATCTTTGACCACATGGGGGCAGCCATTTTGTGTGTTGGAGTGATGGTCAATTTGCATATTACTTTTTTATTAGATAGGATATCTTAATCACAGATATCTTAACAATATCTTAATCAATTGACTTTGATAAAAATCAGCAACCTCATTCAGATTTTGCTAGTTTTACTGGCACACTCATTTTTAAGTAGCTGTATGTTTTAAAAATGATGTGTAGGTTATTGCATCTGTGCCGCCAGCTCCTGATTGACCACAGTTAGTCAAGACCATGCCCAGCTGGTCCCAAAAAGAAAGGGCTGAGTCTTTCCCCAAAAGAAGTGGGAACAGGATTCATCACTGGTTGGTCTCTGCTTTGCACCCACTAGACCATACTGTAGAATATCTGCTTCTCCTCAGACAGGAATAGAAAGACCCAGTTTCCTGGAGGACACATGATGGTTGGAACAATTCCACCTACCTTTTCTTGCCATCTGCCAACACACCTAGGATAGCTACAAAATTTTTAGAGTCCAGTGAGAAATAAAATGCAGGCCCCAGTCAGGAGAGGGGAAGTCAATCTCCCTCTCTCATGTCCACAGCCGATAGGCGACTCCCAAGGAGTTACACTAGGGCAGTGGTTGGCAAACTGCGGCTTGCGAGCCACATGCAGCTCTTTGGCCCCTTGAGTATGGCTCTTCCACAAAATACCACATGCAGGCATGCACGTACAGTGCAATTGAAACTTCGTGGCCCATGCGCAGAAGTCGGTTTTCGGCTCTCAAAAAAAATTTCAATCATTGTACTGTTGATATTTTGCTCTGTTGACTCATGAGTTTGCTGACCACTGCACTAGGAATGAGCTGGAGGCCCTGGCCCATTTGTCTACTGATAGCACTGCCAGCCTGGGGTGGGACAGCCACTACCTTGCCCTTTCCTGAGATGCAGTGGGGTACAATGCCCTACCCTGACCCTCCCATAGACACACTATTCCCAGGCTCCCACCAGGGGCAGAAGTCAACTGAGGTCATGGAGCAAGGGGGCGGGGGGAGGGGAAGGCTGGGGAAGCCAGGGCACCAGGGATCAAGGGAGTGAGAAGCTATCCCAGGGAGGTGGTGGGAAGCATGTGTGCTGAGACTCCAAGCCTCCTGTGCCTGCCCCATTGTCCGGTTAAACTTCACTTACAAAACAGAAATTCAAAGATAGAATTTCACAATGGTGTCCGCAGAGATTAAAGCCAAGGGACAGGCCCTCTGAGTGCCAGGCTCTGAGGAACTGCCCTGGCTGCCTGCCCAAGGTGCTGCCTGGACACATCCAACTCACACGCCTGAAGCTGTGACCTTTCGCTCTCCTGGGACTGGGGTCCCCTCCTGACTTCTCCAGCGGGGTCTAGGGGTGGTGGTTCAGAGCAGTGACACTTCCTTACATTTGACCCCTCCTCAGTGAATATGAGTAACAGTAGCAAAGCCCCACTTATTGGGCAGAAAAATAATCCGCTTCTTCCTCTCTGTCTGATGTAAGAAAACAAAGTCTTAACTCCAACTGCCTTGGTGAACAACACCCTGATCTCCCCAGCTGTCCGAGACAGGAACTTGGGAACCACCTCTGGTGCCTCCTTTTTCTTCACTCTCCTCATTCTACGGTCGCTAACACCTACAGTGCCACATGCACAGTCTCCCAGAAATTCGTTACCAGCATTCAGTCCCCCCTGCAATTGCCCTCATCCAGACCTTCATTCATTTCATATGTGGAATATTGCAAAAGCCTCCTGAATAATCTTCCTACCTCCCGTCTGACTCCGTCACTGGTCCATTTTCCACATTCCTGATGGAGACAGCTTTAGAAATGGCAAATTTGATCATGTCATATTCCTCCCTGCCCCTGAAATTGTTCAGTGACCTCACTATTTTAGGATGAAGTCAAACTGCTTAGCAAAGCACACAAAACCTTCCATAAGTATCTCCTCAGTGTGATCTACCATTCCTCACCTCAGACCCTACTGCCTACCTCACCACACAGAATTCTTCGCAATGTTCCACAATCATTCATATCGCTGGGTCTTTGAACGTGTACCTTTACTTGGAGTACCTTGACTGCCTTCTGCACCAAACTCCTACTTTCTTGCGAAATGTATCCCAATTGTTAGCTCCTCTGGCCCTCCTTGCCTACCTTCCCTTCCCAGAGTATGATAGGTGCCTGTTGGCCAAGGACCCTCTCGCTCAGTGTTTACCCATATCATAGCACTGACTGCACTGTTTTACAATGGACTATTTCGGGCTGTCATGTTTATCAACCACAGGGCATGCCATTCACATTGGGGGTTTTGTCACCTTTCTTCACCTGATGAGACACCCTTGAAACCAGGTCTTGGGCTTAACCACCATTGCTGTCCTACTGCCCTGCACAACTTATGGAGTAAGGCAAGCAGTGGGTAGTTGTTTGCTGAAAAAAAGGAAGAAAAGAAAAAAAAAAGGAAAGGAGAGAGGAAGAATGGCAGCTGCCAGCCTTTCTTTCTCTCCCAACCGGGCCCACACATCCTTCTTCCGGCAGCTGTGATGTCTTAAGAGCCAACGTAGATTCACAGCCCAGTCCATCTGATTATGCAGGCATGGGTTGCTTAGCTGATGGAAATAATGATTTGAACAGATTTGAAGCAGTGGTTGTGTAATTTGCCTCCTTAACTTAGGGCCTTGTGATGTGAAACATAGAGATGCTGATACTTATCTCCCTCAGGAATGACCAATTCACAAAGTTATTATAAAACATTTTGAAAAATAAATGGAAATGCCTAAATATATACAGCAAGAAAAAAATTCAGTTTTATGGACATAGATAAACAACGTAAAATGCATAACATGCAGTTGTCAAAACTCAGAACTATACTCCACAAAGAGAATTTTACTGCATGTAAATTTTTAAAAAAATCAACCAGAAAGAGGGGGAACCCAAAAATGAAATACAAACTGTAACAACTGAACCTAACTATATTACAAATGAATAACATAACCATAATGTAGGTGGAGGGGAAGAAAAGAACTAACTCAGTTTACTTTGAAAATCAGTATTTTGACTGGATACTATAAGGCTAATGGCAAAAAGAACTGTATATAAATACTGTATTCTAGTTAATAAATTTATTTCTCACAGGGATATGGATTAGCAAGTCTGAAACTACTTTGTATATATACTGGGGTTGAACAAATAATTAAATACATTGTAGATAATGAAAGCCAGTTTTCTCACTGTGAGAGAAAGAAGTTGTGAATAAGGGGAAGGCTAGAATGTACTCTATGGTGCTGCACTGGAGTTGGAGGGATCAGAATGAATTTAGAGGGAGAGGGAAGAGGGGAGAGAGGAAAGGGGAGAGGGGAGAGAGGACAGGGGACAGGGGACAGGGGAGAGGGGAGAGGGGAGAAGGGAGAGAGAAGAGGAGAGAGGGGAGAGGAGAGAGGGGGAGGGAAAAGGAGAGAGGACAGGGGAGAGGGGAGAAGGGAGAGGGGAGAGGGGAGAGGGGAGAGGAGAGAGGGGGAGGGAAAAGGGGAGAGGGGAGAGGGGAAAAGGAAGAGAGGAGAGGGGAGAGGAGAGAGGGGGAGGGAAAAGGGGAGAGGGGAGAAGGGAGAGGGGAGCGGGGAGGGGAGAGAGGGGAGAGAGGGGAGGGGAGAGAGGGGGAGGGAAAAAGGGAGAGGGGAGAGGGGAGAGGGGAGAGGGGGAGGGAAAAGGGGAGAGGGGAGAGGGGAGAGGGGAGAGGAGAGAGGGGGAGGGAAAAGGGGAGAGGGGAGAAGGGAGAGGGGAGAGGGGAGAGGAGAGAGGGGAGAGGAGAGAGGGGGAGGGAAAAGGGGAGAGGGGAGAGGAGAGAAGGGAGAGGGGAGAGGGGAGAGGAGAGAGGGGAGAGGAGAGAGGGGGAGGGTAAAGGGGAGAGGGGAGAGGACAGGGGAGAGGGGAGAAGGGAGAGAGGAGAGGGGACAGAGGAGAGAAGAGAGGGTAAAGGGGAGAGGGGAGAGGACAGGGGAGAGGGGAGAAGGGAGAGAGGAGAGGGAAAAGGGGAGAGGGGAGAGGAAGGGGGAGAGGGAGGGGGAGAGGGAGAGGAATATGATATGTGTATGTACCTAGTATGGTCCTGGTAATTCATCCATAGATTTCCTAGCTCTATCTGCTGATCGGGCCTAGAAGCAATGACATCCCAGTAGTAGGGAGCACACCCAGCACCAAAGTCTTGGTTTCTATACCCCACTCTCTAATGTAAGCATTCAAGGTTTCTTAGAAAAGTGTTTGATTCTGGTTCTGGGGTAGGAAAAGGACAAGATGAGCCAGAAGCATTTCATGCTCCAGGAAAATAAAAATGATGGGGATATGCTGAGAGGACAAAGGAGTCAACCTGCAGCCAAAATTGAAGTTATTTCAGAGAAAATATAAACAGCAGTTGTGTTAGATTATAACATACAGAGCAAAAAAATTATTCATGAATCCATAATGATATAAATAAATAATTGAATGAATGAATGGGGTGGAAGGGGCAGCTCTTCCTTGGAGAAGAATTCCAAATAATAAATGTAGAAGCAGTTAGAAATAGAAAATCTTTATTAGAACACCACAGAAATAATTTTTCAGGCTGAGATTCACTGAAAGATGATAGATGCTAAAATTAGTGGGTAAATATTTCAAGAGAAACAAGATACTTGCATAGTCTCAAAATATCACCCCTAAGATATTTATTAATCACAAAGTATATATTGTTAAAACTACCTTTACTGTGAAGAATCCCAACAGATACCATCTTAATCAAGCATTAATGTTAACATCAATAATAAGGACCCGGCTGTGGTGGCTCCGTGGACTGAGCGTTGTCCCATGGATTCCATTCCCGGTCAGGGCACATGCCCAGGTTGCGGGCTCGATCCCCAGTAGCGGGAGTGCAGAAGGCGACCAATCAATGATTCTCTCTCATCATTGATGTTTCTATCTCTCTCTCCCTTCCTCTCTGAAATCAATAAAAATACATATTTAAATAATAATAATGTATATTGATATCATGTACCCCTGATATGATATACTGAAAAGGACATATCACTTCTTCGGTTATTCTGACCTCAAAACAGGAAACCTTAGACATATCAAAATTAAAAAACATTCTACAAAATAACTAATCAATATTCCTCAAAAGTGTCAAAGTCAAGAAAAGACTAAGGAACTGTTGCAGATTGACAACTGGGTGCAATGTAGGATCGTGGATTGGATCCTACAACTGGAAAAGGGCATTAGTGGAAATACTGATGATATCTAAATAAAGTCCATAGTTTAGTCAATAGTATTGTACTGACATCAGTTTCTTAGTTTGATTATTGAGGTTTTTAAGGATGGTAACAATAGAGGAAGTTGGGTGAAGGGTGTATAAAAACTCATTGTACTATCTTTGCAACTTTTCTGTAAAATTACTTAAAATACAAAGTTGAAAAAATAAGTTAGGGCCATGCAAGTGAAAGGGTAGTAGGGGACAGGAGAAAAAATGGAGAACGGCATATTTGAAGTTCTCTGAGAGAGAACAAAAGGTACTGTGGGAATGGAAGAAAGTTCAGAATGGTTCAACAGAGCAGGGAGGTAGAAAATGTTTGTTATTGCTTTAATTATAAGGAAAAATCATCATTTCTCATTTTAAGTCACTCTTTAAAAACCAGAGGTCCACTCCACTCAAGGAGCCATGGGCTAGTGTGGGTCTCCACAACGCTAAGGCCTATTCTGGAGCTATGAGCATCACCTCCAGGACTTGCTCTGGATGTCTTAGGTTAGGAGAGTAAATGAGTTCTTGGCCAGGAGCCAAAATGAGGAGAGCCATGGAGAGCCTGTGGCCTGTATCTCAGAGACCTCAGAGACATCTTAAATAGGGAAGTCAAATCCCAGAGCTGCCTTAGTGAGCGATAACACAAGGGGGTTAAATTTGCGGCCCAAATATTGAATGACGACTATTATCATGGTGAAGTCATCCACGCCGGCAGGCCTACATGGGTCAAGTCACTGAGCCACATCCTCCCCTAAGCGGAACTCAAGTGGCTCTTGCTACATTGTCTCTGGGATAATGACCAACTCCTCTTTCTGCTTGCGCTATAATTTCTTAGACGCATTAAGATATCTTTCAGGTTCGGCAGCCATTCCACTTCTCAAGTGACTTGGGATATCTCCTTGTCTATTAGAATTCACCTTATTGTTTAATTCTCAGAGGCAATCCACCTCTCTCTGTCAAAGATATCTGAACTGAACAAAGTGTTGAGGCAGCTAGCTGGGAAGCTGAGCTGCAGCATGGTGTTGAGGTGTGAGGGTGATAACTGACGAGCTGCGTTCCCACCGACAGCCAGGGTTCCTGCAGCAACTGCACAATCAGGGATCTTGTGATCAGAAGACCTGAGATCGGCTCCTGGTGCCACAATTTCCAGCTGTGTGGCTTTAAATGAATCACTAAACCTTACAGTTTGTTTTTTCATCTGTAAAACGAGGATAATGACAATACCTATCTCACAAGATTATTTTGAGGATCAATGTGTAAGTGTTTTTCAAAGGGCAAAACACCACAAATGTTAAATTTAATTTCACTGTCCCAATACAATGAAACAGATGGCATTTTTAAATGCAAAAAAAAAAAAAGCACACATTTTCAGACCCAAATAATTTCAGTAAACCAATCTTTAAAACAAAACAAAACAAAAAAAACCTAAAATGTATTTTTCAGCACTTAGCTATGTAGTCAGATGTTAGACGCAGCAGATTCTTTTCTATGTGTGCTCAGCAGTGTGAGCCCAGTCTGGTTGCAGGACCATAAAAACAGAAGGCTGTTGATCATTAGTCTATGTAAAACACAGCACTTGGGCATCTCACTTGGAACTTGTTTTTTAACTTGTTTCAAGAGCTGGCGCTTAGAACTGAAAAGAGTATTGTGTGCCTGAATGAGTGCACCAAAACACCAGGCCAGACTGGGGTGTGGGCACTCACTTATGTGTGCAACTGCCTTTTTACCTAATTAATCCTCTCCTTGCAAGCCTGAACGCGGCCTGTGAACTCCACATTCCACTGGTAAGTGGAACGCTGGGTCCTGCAAAACCTGGAGGCTTTAATGGAACCTTATTTGTTCAAGGCCCTTGAAGCAATGATATCTAATGGAGCAGAAGCAAAGAGAAAATGCCCTGCGCTTCCACTCCCACCCCCACCCCACCCCCAGACCTCTGGGCCTGTGCTTCTCAAAGTGTGGTTTGTAGACCGACTACCTGTAAGAAAATAAACTGGCAGTGTTTGTTTAAAATGCAGATGGCCTTGCTGGAGGACTTGCTGGATCTCAGAGCTACTGAATCAGAATTTCTGGGTGTAGAGACCTCAGAAATCTGCGTGTCAAAACTAGTTCCTCCAGCAATTCTTATAAACACAGAAGGTTGGGAGACACTAGTCTAGCCACACTCAACAAACTCTCTGTTCCTTGGGCTCCGCATGCATTTTTTTGTCTCAGGCTCTTCTGTCTTATTTTTCTTGTCCTCTCCACAGACTTACTAAACCTCCTTTCCTGATTACCTTCTGTATGCCACCAAATGCAGCCGTACACTAAGGCTTCAAGGCCCAGCTCCTACTTACGGATTCTCTTATGCCTTTCCTGATCCCTCTCAAATAATCAACAAAATTAACTGAGTAGCTAGTAGGTTCAGCAAGCAGAGAGGAAATAGAAACGAACTAGATCCAGTCTCTGTCCTCCAGATGCTCACTCAGCGTGACAGATCTCCCGTGTCTGTGCCTCTAGCCTCTCACAGGAGAGACTCGGCTCTCAGAACCACAGCGTGGGAGGAGGATGAAGTGTCAGCCAGCCTAGATGGGAGGCTCTCGTGGCATTTACCTGAACAGCACCTGTATGGCTGGAGTTCATCGTGTGCCACTCCGGAAGCCCGTTTCTTTCAAAAATATCTATCGTGGAGGAAATGCCTAAGTGCTTTTTTAACAGGTTTGATTTGGGTACAAGTTTTCCAGAAAGTAAAACTGAGGCTCTGATATATTAAATATCAGAACTGAGTACCTGAATACATCTCCCAGTGTGAGCCAGCCCAGGGCCCACACACGACAGGCCCTCACTAAGCGTGGGCCAAGTGAAAGAATGTACCAGTGGATGATCACTGCTTTATAATCTAAAACAATAAGCCACCTCCCACAGCACTAGCCTAGAGCTTGAGTCTTGAATGTCTCTTACATTCTGGGACTTTGGGTTTACCCGATTTTTTAGTCCTTCGTTCTCTTTTCAGATTTTAAGCTTTAATTTGTCAAAACTGTATTTCTCCCCTAATTTGGAAATTTGGCATTTTTTCTTCCTAGGTCTGTCGTTTGGTGCTTTCAAAGTTTCTTTTTCTCCTCTCACCTTATTTCCTACCGCTACCCCCATCTCTTCTCCCTCTCCTCCCTCCCCATGTCCCACATCCTGAGTATGAATGCAGGGAGGATTAATCTGGCAGGGAACACGATGTCTGCGAGCCATGACAGATGCACTAAAGCGTGCAGCACTGATAAAAGGCAGCTCTGATGGGCTCTGTCAGGAATCCCTCAGAAACACTGAGGGGAAACATTTGCTAACCCCTCTCCTGGCTCCAGGCCCCCGGGCCCCACGACAGGATCATACCTTGAAAAGCCAAGGGAGAAAAGTGGCGAAACGAGAAAGTCTCCTTCCCCTCCTGGAACCCCACTGGAGAAACCTTCCCCAGAGCCCAGTTCTCTGGCTCTTTACCTGAAAGGCTGAGCTTAAAACTGTGAGTGGCCACAAACTTTGATGTAAGCCCTGGGTTGTTGGAGGAATACTGTAAGGCATCTTGGGAGAGAAGATTGTGCAACCTGCTTCTGCCTTGCACAGAGAAAGATGAGCGATAGGAACAAAGATCACTTTAGTGCTATTTCTTTTTCTTTATCTTTTTTTTACTTTAGTGCTGTTTCTAATCCAACACCCAGTGTGCACACATACGCACACATGCATGTGCATAAATATACAAACACATGTGCATTTAGCTTTATTTCCTTCTAGGCACATCCCATTAAAAAGGATTTGCTTAAGGCAGAGAGTGTGGGTACATAGGACAAGAAATGGCACTTGGTTTATTACCTAGTGGACTTGGTCTACTAACCAACACAAACATTTTCCCATTGACCTAATGAACCAAACAATTAATGATGGATACACTCTGTGTCAAGGAGATATAATCAGGATACTTCTCAGTATTTATTCATGTTTACTTTTCTGTTTGGTCCCCCAGGGTTTATTCTATTTCCTAGACCCATCGCCATCCTGAAAGCCTCCACGTTATTCACTACGGGGCTGTTTGGACAGTGAGCGCCTTTCCTTGTTTCTGGGCTGCAGCCTAGTTACTTAAACATCACCCGCTGCTGCTGTCTCTGGCTCTCCCTTTCTCACCTCGATTTTTGGTCTCTCCAGCTCCATTACCTAGGGAGGCTGCCCGCCCCCCCCCCCCCCTCAAGCTAAGAGCTGACTGCTGGGTTCTTTTGAGACAATAAAGGCTGCCTTTCTAAAGGGCCTCAGTTTAAATGCTCACCGCTTCTTGAGAGCCTGAATTTCAGCCTTTCCCACTAGCACTTCAGCATAAATTAGTTTATTAGATTTATCTGGCTGATACTAAGCTGATAGGTTGCAGGGCTTTACAGTTTCCCTAGGGAAAGACAAAGTGGTAATAACATCCAGCCATTTACCAAATAATGCTCATGTGCCAAGCACTAAATGCAGTGGGCAGAGGTCTGCACTGCACCCTTAGAAAAGGGCTTAAACAGAGAGGAGAGCAAATCAGTCATTTTACTTGAACAAATAATTCCTGGATTCTTATCTTGTGCCAACCACTCTGCTTGAGGTGAATAAGGCCGGTCCCTGCCCTCAGGAAGCTCAGGCTTTTGGTAACACGCTCTGAGAGAGGCTCAGCCAGTGTTCTGGAGAAGCCCAGACTTGGGGGATTGGGGAAGAGGCATGGGGGAGAGAGTGAAAAACAATCAATGAAGTCTTCCAGAAGGAGTAGCATCTTAGGGGTAATCTAAGGAGGTTTGCTGTGGTGTGAATATAGCGGAAAATAAAAAGAATAAGACTTCCAGCTGCAGAAATGGGAAATAGGGACATTCTAGGAGGAAGAAGCAATCTGATAAATGACATAGAAATAGGATTGCTCATGGGAGATATTATTGAGAATTTTCAATGTTAGGCAAATTTAGTGTTTTTTTGTTTTTGTTTTTACAGTCATTAGGGAGCATTAAAATGTTTTGAGCAGGAAATTGACATGATCTATATTTTATGGAAGATGGTAAAGACATCAAGCTAGAGTGGCTAATCAAGTAGTTATTGTAATAACTTAGGTGATCTGCAGTGAGAGAACTAAATAGTGGAAATGGGAATTAAAAGAATAGGCAAATATAAAAGATTAATTTCTAATTGATGTGTATTACAGGTAGCAGTAAAAACATAATTGAGAGTGGCTTTAGAGAGTAACAATATTAAGATAGAAACCTCTGGCTCAAGACAGTTAGTTGAGCATGCACATTTATGTCTTCCCTCCCCAAAATATATTAAATGATACTAAAGGAATAATTTAAAAGTTATCAATCCTCTTTGACCAGGACAAGAAGAGGGGGCATCAGGGCACAAGGGATTTCAACATATTTGTGGAAGATGAAAGAGTAGTGACTGATGAAGCAGGATGGATGAGACAGAACTGGGAATATAGACGCAGAGGTGGCTGTGGCCGAGGAGGAAGTTGATCTGTCCTGCAGAGCTCAGCAGAAGCTTGAGACTTCAGGAGAGAGGCCAAGGCC
Source organism: Plecotus auritus (assembly GCF_963455305.1). Taxonomy (NCBI): domain Eukaryota; kingdom Metazoa; phylum Chordata; class Mammalia; order Chiroptera; family Vespertilionidae; genus Plecotus; species Plecotus auritus. Next base: position 160,626,694 of record NC_137771.1, on the reverse strand, counting down.
TAAACTCAGGGAAAAAGCAAGCATCTATACATACAATAGTCACCTTTCAACACAACCCCAATTCTGTGCAAAAGCGTGAGGCAGTCAGCTGTTTACGCATGAAGAGGACAAAGGAGGGGTCTACCCTAAAGAAACAGAATAGACTATGTGGGGAAAGCTAGAGGAACTGCTGTGGTAGTTGGCCCCTCTGGCACTTAGGGATCTCAAAGCATAATGCTGTTTACTGCCCCTTGCTCTTTTGACCTGCTCTACCTGTGTACACAGAGCTCACAGTATGTCTACCTGTTGTCTTATATTTAAATACAAATGAGAACCAAAGATCTTATAACATGAAGATAAACTAATATGAAAAGATTGGAAGCAGGAGAAAATTCAGAGAATCAAAACAGAACTGTAAAAAGACACTACAAGTCTTGTTTTATGAAAGCCATGATTTCTCAAATCTCTGAGAATACAGTAATTTGTAATAGCTTAAATAAAACAAGAACAGGATGCTATTTAAAAAAAAACACAACACTTAAAGCTATGGCTCCCTGAAAAATAAAAGTAAATTTGTCTTCTGAGTTGGAAAGTAAAATGAATAGAAAATCTCCCAGAAAGTAGAATTTAAAAGAACAAAATATAAAAAATGAGAAGATAAGAGCTATAATATACCACCCCAATTGTTCTTATATCTGATCAATAGAAACATCAAGATAAGAAAGGAAAAGAGCTCAGCCAGAGTGGCTCAGTTGGTTGAGCATCACCCTGTACACTGAAAGGTTACCAGTTTGATTCCCAGTCAGGACACATACCTGGCTTGCACATTTGATACCCAGTTGGAGCATGTACAGAAGGTAACTGATCAATGTTTCTCTCTCACATATATGTTTCTCTCTCTCCCTTCCTCTTTCTAATCATGTCCTTGGGTGAGGATTTAAAAAAAGGAATAAATTTGCTTTAAAAATAAAGCAAAAAGGAGGAAAAGTTATAATAGAAATTAAAAAAAGAATTTAACAGAACTGAAGGACACGAGTCTTCATATTTAAAGGTCCCTTTGAGTACCAAGCACAGTGAATGAAAGAGGTTTTCACCTAGACACCTATTTGTGAAATTTTAGAACATCAAGGTGAAACAGAAGACCCAAAAGCTTCTAGGAAACAAAAAACAAACACTTACAAAAATTGGGAATCAGACTAGAATCAGCATCAGTTCTCTCAACAGAAATAACTAAATATAGAAAACAATAAAGCAATGCCCTCAGATTATGAGAAAAATTATTTTCAACCTATTCTACACTCTGCCAAACTATCAGTTAAGTATGACAGGTGAATAAAGACATTTTCAGATACAAGAAATCAAAGACTTTACGTCCTGTATACTTTTTAAAATTGATTTTTGAGATAGATTGAGAGAGAAATATTGATTTGTTTTTTCACCTTTTAAAAAATAATGTTTTGTTTTTAGAGAGAGAGCAAAGGAGAGGGAGGGAGAGAGAGAAACATCGATATGAGAGAGAAGCATTGCTCAGTTGCTTCTTGTATACACCCCGGAGCCTAGGTATGTGTCCTGACTGGGAATCAACTGGCAACCTTTTGGTGCATGGGGTGATGCTCAGCCAACTGAACCACCCTGGCTAGGGCATGTTCCACTTATTTATGCATTCATTGGTTGCTTCTTTTATGTGCCCTGACTGGGGATTGAACTCACAACCTTGGTTATCAGGATGACATTCTAACCAACTGAGCCAGGGCTACTTCCTGTACACTTTTTGAAAAGGTATCATTAGATGAGAAAGAGATAGAAATATATATGGTACTAGAAAACAATGTATGCAAATCAGAAGATCAGTGAAGTTTCAGTATAATAGTGGCTCACTGCAGATCAATAAAGCAGCTAGTTTAAATTAGAACAGGAGGGCAAGGCTAGAAGAAGTATCTCCCAGAAAAAAAGTGGGTGGTATCAAAAGAATTAATGCTATAATAAGGAGGTCTTATTAAATGCAACTTTAACAAAGGCAAATAAAAAAAGAGGGGAACCCCTGCCTCCACAAAGGCAGTTAGAAAAGCCAGGAAACAACAAAGCAACAAAAAAGCCCACTGCAGCCCTAGCCAGTTTGGCTCAGTAGATAGAGCATTGGCCTGCAGACTGAAGGGTCCCAGGTTCGATTCCAGTCAAGGAATGCCCGGGCTTCAGGATCAATACCCAGTAGGGGGCGTGCAGGAGGCAGCCGATCAATGATTCTCTCATGATTGATGTTTCTATCCTTTGCTCCCTCTCCCTTCCTCTCTGATTAAAAATATAATTTTTTTAAAAAAAGCCCACTGCATCAGAGAACATATTTGCCAATGTTATCACTGATAAGAGTTTAATCTCCAACATTTGCAGGGAACTCATACAACTTAACAAAAGGAAGATAAACAATCCAATCAAAAAATGGGCAATGGACCTAAATAGACACTTTTCAAAAGTGGACATACAGAAGGCCAAGAGACATGAAAACATGTTCCAAGTCACTAATCATCCGAGAGATGCAAATCAAAACAACAATGAGGTACCATCTCACACCTGTCAGAATGGCTATCATCAACAAATCAACAAACGACAAGTGCTGGCAAAGATGCGGAGAAAAAGGAACCCTCGTGCACTGCTGGTGGGAATGCAGACTGGTGCAGCCACTGTGGAGAACTGTATGGAGTTTCCTCAAAAAATTAAAAATGGAACTCCCATTTGACCCAGTGATCCCAATTCTAGGAATATATCCCAAGAAACTAGAAACACCAATCAGAAAGGATATATGCACCCCTATATTCATAGCAGCACAATTTACAATAGCTAAGATTTGGAAACAGCCTAAGTACCCACCAGCAGATGAGTGGATTAAAAAACTGTGGTACATCTACACAATGGAATACTATGCTGCTGTAAAAAATAAGGAGTTCTTACCATTTGCAACAGCATGGATGGAACTGGAGAGCATTATGCTAAGTGAAATAAGCCAGTCAGAGAAAGATAAATATCACATGATCTCACTCATTTGTGGAATATAATGAACGACATAAACTGTTGAACAAAAACAGATCCAGAGACAGAGAAGCATTGATCAGATTGTCAAACCTCAGAAGGAAGGTAGGGGAGGGTTGGGGATAAGGGGGAGAGATCAACCAAAGGGCTTGTATGCATGCAAATAAGCCTAACCAATGGACACAGACACCAGGGGGGTGGGGGCATGAATGAGGGGTGGGGGTGGAGGGGAATGGGGGAATAAGGACACATATGTAATACCTTAATCAATAAAGAAAAAAATTAAAAAAGAAAAGGCAGGAAAAATAAAACAACTAAAAATATAGTGAAATGTAATCATCTGGAGGCATTTGGTTTTATAGTGAATAATTATTACATAGCCATAATAATGTTAATATACTATATAGATTTTAAACTTTAAGGTCAATCTATAGGTGATGGAAGGCAGTTTCAGTTGAAGAATAGAACATACATGTTTCCAACCTTGACAATGTAAAAGTAAATGTACAGAGGACAGAAGCTGGGATATGGAAAAAGGTAAGGGTGCTAATACCTTATTTTCAAAGTAGGGAGTCAAGTGGGCCGTCTTCAGATAACAGAACTATATTTAAAGGTATAATTTAAATTTATAATGGAAATAGAGGAACTAAAAATAGGAGAAGAGGTAGTAATCTAATTTCTCATCTGCCATAGCAGGAAGTTTAAAAAACTTTACCTTCCAACACTTAAGGTTTTTCGGGATCATATGGCACAACGGGCAGGGCTGTTTGTGCTGTAGCCTGGACCTGCTGCAGAGCCCTTTTCTGCCTGAGTCTTACTCAGAGCAGGCAGCCTTCTGTGTCCCAGGACACAGAAACAGTGGGATGTGTTGCCTCTACACCCTAGATAGGCCTATCAGCCAGTCAGCCGCCACGTTTGTGCGGGGGTGGGGTGGGGTGGGGATACTAGGTATAGTAATCTGTCCTTTACTTTGGAAAGGTTTTCCCAGTATGCCCTCAATCATTGGATCCCTACAAACTTTCGAGAAGTGGCAGATCCCTGAGTCTCCATATGGTTTATCTTCCATCTTCTAGAGCACATGAGTACCAAGACCTTCAGTGAGCTAACCACCTGTTGTTCTTCCTGCCTCAAAAGCCTAGTCAATCATGGAGGGTGTGATATTCTTCAGGATGGCCTGGTAGTCTAGACCTCTTTGGGCTATGAGAGCAGCAACAGAATTACTATATCCCTCAGGCAAACTGTAAATGAACATTGCTTTTCCTTACACATGAATGCAAACTGTTTCTGATTCTCCTTTCTCATTGAGATTTAAAATAATAAATTCACCAGATCAATGGCCACATTCATCTGTTCTAGAAAAGATTCTGGCCTGCCATAGCAGTTACAGTCAGGGCTCCAACTTGGTTGTCCTTTCAGTAGTCTACAGTCATTCATCAGCATCCATGCAATTTCTACTGGTCAGAATGGTGAATTAAATGGAGATGTGATGGGGACTACCACTTCTGTGTCCTTCGATCTTTAAAATTGGTAATAATCTCCTTCCCTGGTGTTGACACTTGTTTTGATTTACTATCTTAGGCCAGTATTAGAGGTATTTTGGGGAAGTTCCAGAGTTTCCATTTTGCTTTCTTCACTATAATTCTACTCAGCAGGTTGAGGATACCAGGAGGGGGTTATTCTAATTGCAAGCATATCATTTCCAATTCTACACTTAGACACTGGGGAAATGGCCACTTGGTGTATCCACAGACTCAGGGGGGCCCACGGTGTGCCAGACTTTGGCCATGACTTCATTATTACTTGGTTCCCAGAGTCTCCATTCTAATGAAGGTAGGGGAAGCATTGTGATGCTTTGGGTCTTCAGGTCTACTCAGATCCTGCATCCAGTAGTCCTCATAATGTCTGGGTATCCCCCTTTCTGCAGTATATAGTCACTGGAGTAAATGGCCATCGATCCCTTGGAGGGAGGATGAGGGGAATGATCACTGTATATACTTGCTATAATATCACATACCCTGACTCATTGGGTTCTAGATCTGAAAATAGGCTCAAGTCTGGGAACTGGGCAAGAGATCGTGACTTTTTATTAGGATGACTTCCCTTAGCCTCCTGACTTTTTACAATTATATGTGTTAAGAAGCATCTTCATTGGCTGCCCATCTACACTGCCTTGTTCATCCTTTATCAAGCCCAACACCTCCCAGCCCATGTATGCTGGGATTTAACCCAAGTTATTGGCCAATTATCCAGGAGAGGAGATGGGGAGCAGCTTTTGAGAAGGTGTGTTCTCTAGGGAAGGGATCTCTGCAGCATCTTCCAGCACAGGGGAAATGCTACCTCTGACTAAGGAGTGAGCCACCTGCAAACTCTGATGGTCTAAGGAAGTGGTAGGTGTAGAATCAGTCTTCAGGGACATCTGTCCCGATGATCCCATGTTATGTTTCAGGGTCCTAGTATTTTCCAGGGAGCGCCCTGATTTTAGCATAGCATACCTGCCTTGGCTGAGCACACAAATGCCTCTGGAGCTCTGCATCTTTAACTATGATATTTGTTTTTTTGCTCATTCTACTCTTAGCTGCATCTTTGTAAGATACCAACGAGGCCTTCTGGCTCTCACATTTAGTCCTTAACTGTTTACTAGTGGCCCTCTTTCACATTAGCTCTCTGTAGGGAGTCAATACTTCTTAGTAGTAACCAGAGACTCCACTGTCTTTGTAGACAGTTTCTCCCATGGTTTTCCAAATACCTGACTCATCATATCTGTCATGGCATCTCCCTCCACAGAGATATTTTCACCCCCTATGAAATCTTCAGCGATTGGACCACTACTGTGTGACCATCTCTGCCACACACATCACTCATGATGGTGTCTCTTGGCCCACTGAGACCTATCTACTGACTCTATCTTGGACCATTCCTGGTACCACTATGTTAGCTGGGTCCTGTGAGGAGGAGATGCCGAGACAGGAGTAGATGTGTAAGAGATTTACTGGGGGACATCTGTGAGGGAAAATGAGGAGGGAGACAGAAGAGGCTGGATCTCCTCTGGGATGTGAAGGTCTGTGAAGGAAGGAGGGTTGGGCAGGAAAAATCTTAGGTGAAGTATAGAATAGGGAAGATTCAGCAAAGCTGATGGGCATTCTTTTTTTTTTTTTTTTAAATGTATTTTATTGATTTTTTTTACAGAGAGGAAGAGAGAGGGATAGAGAGTTAGAAACATCGACCAGCTGCCTCCTGCACACCTCCCACTGGGGATGTGCCCACAACCACAGTACATGCCCTTGACCGGAATCGAACCTGGGACCTTTCAGTCCGCAGGCTGATGCTCTATCCACTGAGCCAAACCGGTTAGGGCCTGATGGGCATTCTTGAGTGAAAGTTGTCTTTCTGAGGAGCCTCACTTCTCCCAAGAAGGGGCCTGCCTCAGTATCCCTGCCATACTTAAGCTTTGGCCTCTGTGCATGGGGATGGATTTCAGAGCACAGCACCTGGGCCATTGGTCTCAGACACCAATGTCTCAGACACATTTTTATGGCAGCCACATATGGTCTTTTTTACACATTTGGATTTATTTTTTACCATATGCATATTTTATTTAAAAAGAAAGAAAAAGGTGATGTAAGCATATTATCAGAGATATGGGGATGACTACCATAGAAATTGTTCAATAGATATATCTGTAGAGCAAGGCCAGGTTTAGGAAGGATGGAAAAAGTGACTTGCTTTTTATTTCATCTCTTTTGTACTATTTGTTTTTCAACACGTGCATTTATTACATTGATAATTTCTTTTATTACTAAGAAACAGAGAGAGGGACAGAAAGGGAAGTTAGGAAAAATAATAGGAGTGGAAAGATAGGTTTAATTATGAAAATAATAACATTTACTGAACACCTTATATCACTAATCCTTGAAACATTTCCCAGGGAAGAGGTAGGAAGTATTATCTCCATTTTATAGGCCATGACACTGAGATTTAGGGTTAAATCTTAGGTTAAGGATTTTGCTAAAGACCACACAGCTAATAAGTGGCATCAGGATTTGAATGCAGGTCTGGATCTGTGCTCTTTCCACAAGTAAATGGGGAAGAGGCAGCTGATGGATGAAGGCCACGTGGGGGTGAGCCATCTCCTGATCTTTGGCCAGCCTAAACAATGCCTTGGCCCAACGGAGTTCCCAAGGAGCTGAAGGGGCCAGTGTTAGTCATTGTTTAACTATATTATACATATTTAGCCTTTTAAAATCTCGTGTGAGAAATCATTTCTTTCTACTCCCTTAATCATCCTTGAATAGCTTCTTAGAATGAAAATACATAAAGGAAGATGCCTGTGGCTGAGAGACAGGGCCTGTCTGGGCAGCACTGGAGGCTGGGTGAAGTCAGCAGCGCATTTTCTCTAGGGCTGGACAGAGCACAGAATACCAGCCCAGAGGGCAGCCAGCAACTCCCTTTGTTTAGCCTACAGCCTGAAAAAGACTCGTTGGCAACAAGTATAATTTTTCTTGATAAACATATTACTTTCACGTCTCAGTTCAGTGGAGATGGTCCCTGAATCTATGGTACAATCTCTAATAATATTTTCTTTTTCTATGGTGACTACTCCTGGATAGGCTTAGACAGTAGAGGAAAAAGTTGGAGGAGCCCAGGGTCCACAAAACGGCCGTCACTGGCCTCGGAATTAGAGAAATCACAGTGGGCTCTTCTGCTGCCGTAGATGGGCAGGTGACTTCGGCTTAGGACCGAAGAAGTGCAAAAAGAGAGGAGCAAAGTCTTGGGTTAGTAAGTGTCCTGGGTAAGCTGGCAGGTGCTTGGCTGAGGCCACCCCTGTTCAACTTACTGCTTACTGCTGGTGACTCTGGCACCTCCAACCTAGGGGTTGATAGTAATAGTATCCACCTGGCAGGAATAAATGATAAGCAAATTAAGTACTTAGTAGAGTGACTGACAAACACTCAATACATGTTAGCTATTACTATTCAGAAACCTGCCTAATATATATAATATATATAACATATATAAAATCCTAATATGCAAAGTGTCCCCTTGGGAATTTGACTGACCAGGAGTTCCATCGCTTGCTATGCTGTGCATTGACCACCAGGAGACAGCGTCGAATGAAGGAAGGCCCTGGCCAGCAGCTGGCAGCTGCTAAGGACCCTACCCATGCATAAATTTCATGCACTGGGCCTCTAGTAAGAAAATATATCTTAAAAGTTTTCATCACAAGAGAAAAAGTAACTCTGGTGGTGATGGATGCTAACCAGACTTATTGTGAATACTAGTGGCCCAGTGCACGAAATTCGTGCATAGGGGGTGGTGGTGGGGGAAGTCCCTCAGCCTGGCCTGCACCCTCTCCAATCTGGGATCCCTCTCAGAATCCAGAACCAATGGCTCCTAAGCGTTCACCTGCCTGCCTGCCTGATGCCCCTAACTGCTCTCCCCTCCTTGTCTGATCCCCCTAACTGCCTATCTGCTCTCTTCTCCTGACCTAAACCCCCTAACTGCCTATGTGCTCTCCTTTCCTCTCTGCACCTTCAGACCCCAGCGCAGGAGTGCTGAGAGCTCTTCCCGGAGGCCCTGCCGTCATCCTGATGCCCCGCTCCTGGCTTGGCGCCACGGGCCTGTGTGCGCTTCCGCTTACGCAGCAGGGGGGACGGGCCACCTCGGCCAGTCTTGACGCACCCCCCTGGGCTGGGCGGCATCGCGGTCCTGTGAGTGCTTCCGCTGGGTGGCCATCCCCTGTGGCAGCCTCACGTCCTGGTGTTGCAAGTCCCCGCCCCCGTCTCCGCCCCCGTCCCCGCCCCCCAGCTCTTGTGCGTGTGCACTTTTGACTAGTCCTGACTCGGACACCATAATGGACAAATTAGCATATTCCCTCTTTATTATATAGGATCTTTCACAATATATACAAATTTCTAATAATTATGTTGTATACCTGAAACTATATGATGTTACATGTCAATCATATTTAAATAAAACAAAAAAAACAAAAAGAAACCTCCTAGTGTACCTATTTTATCCTCAAGAGGATAAACTTATGTTCATAAGACTTTTAAAATAGAAGAGTTTGAATCTGTGTAGTCAGATCCGTCAGTCTTTTCCATGTTTTCTTTCTTGGCTTTTTTGCTTCTTCCTATGATAAGTACACAACTATATTCTGTTAGAATTTTTCTTACACGGTTTACCTTTCCCCCCCCCCCCTTTATCCCTTTAATCCATCTGGAATATGATATGAGGTACAGAGATAATTTTGTTTTTTTTCTAAATAATCAATTTTCCCAAAGCTATGTATTGACTTGAGATAACACTATTATGTTACACTGATTCTTACCTGTATTTTGAAGCAGCTTCTATCCTAACATTTGTTAATAATTTAAAGTTAATTGTTTCCTACATTGAGGATTTCTATTTAATAGTTAACATTTTAAAATCCTGCTCAAATTATTATTGCTTCTAGAATGGACTCCATAGACTGCTGATGAAAGAGTCATATAGGCCAACTTTCTAGGGCGGTTTGATTTGAAAATGTTTATCCACCAAATAGTTGTTCCACTCTTGGCTATTTTTCCTGAAGAAAAATAAGAAGTTCAGACAAACACTTATGTATATATGTATATTTATGTATTTATGTATAAAGCTGTCTATATTTACTTGTAACAGCAAAATATTGGATATTTGTTTGAAGGGTATCATTATGCAAATTATATTACATGTATAGAATGGAATTTCATTAAAACCATATTTTTTAAAGAAAATAAATAAAATGCAGTAAGTGAACTTTTTATGTAATATTATTGGATTATGTTTTTAAAAGTAAGCTTCAGTCACAGCAGTCTTTCAATTCCTAGAAAAACTCTTCCCAGTCTCAGGGACTCCACACATTCCATTTCCTCCCTGGAAAGAATTTCTACCTGTTCTTTCTAAGGCTGGCTCATTTTCATTCTTCAGGTCTCTGCCTAAATATACCATTTCAGAGAAGCTTTCCCTAACCACCCCATAAAAAGAAGATTCAGGTCCCCTCCTCAGCTAGTCTCCATGTTTAAGCATCTAACTACCTTTCCCATATGGGTAAATGCTGCCTCTCTGTTTGAAACGTTCGCTTCTAGAAATCTAAGACCATATTTGTTACTATTTTCTCTCCAAAGCACCCATTCCTGTGATCTGAATGCAATAAATATGCACTGAATATTTCCTGATCCACTTTTACATTTCCTAAGGATTTTAAACACCTTTATGTCCTTAAAATAATCCACATACAAAAGAATAAAACTGGACCTTTATTTTACACCACTCAATAATGAAAGACTTAAATGGAAGACCTGAAACCACAAAACTCCCAGAACAAAGAAAAAAAGCTCATTGGCATTGGTCTTGGTAATGATTTTATGAATGTGACACTAAAAGCACAGGCAACAACAGCAAAAATAAACAAGTGGAACCACATCAAGCTAAAAATCTTCTGCACAGGGAAAGAAAACCATCAGTGGAACGAAAAGGCAACCTATTGTATGGGAGAAAATATTTGCAAATCATATACCTTGTAAGGGGTTAATATCCAAAATATATAAGGAATGCATACAACTCATAGCTAAAAGAACAAATTCAGGAAGGAGGAATGTGTGAAGATGGTCAAGGATACAAAGTTCCAGTTATAAAATGAATAAGCTCTGAGATGTAATGTGCAGCATGGTGACTAAAGTTAACAATACTGTATTGTAAACTTGGAAGTTGCTAAGAGAGTAAATCTTGAAAGTTCTCACCACACATACACAAGGTAAGTTAACTGACCTTATCATGGTCATTTTGCAATATACACCTATATCAAACTACTGCATTGTACACCTTAAACTTACATAGTGTTATATGTCAATTATATCTCTACTAGAGGCCCAGTTCACAAAATTCATGCATGGGGAGGGGGGGGGGCCCATCAGCCCAGCCTGCACCCTCTCCAATCCGGGAACCCTCGGGGGATGTCCGACTGTCAGTTTAGGCCTGATCCAGGGGATTGGGCCTAAACTGGCAGTCGGACATTCCTCTCACAATCCAGGACTGCTGGATCCTAACTGCTCACCTGCCTGCTCTTACTGCCTGCCCCCCCCACCCCCCGCTGGCCCGGTTGCCCTCAACTGCTCCCCCTGCCAGCCTGGTCATCCCCAACTGCCCCCCTGCTGGCCTGGACACCCCACGCAGCCTGCTGTTCAGTCATTTGGTCGTCCCTCACTAACCCCTCTGCTGGCTTTGTTGCCCCACACAGCCTGCTGTTCATCTATCCGGTTGTTTCGGTCATGATGGCCCCTGGCTTTTTATATATTAGGATAAAGTGGAGGTGGGGCGTCTCAGTGTGCAGACGTGTTACCAGGATGAATTATGCAGAGGAATAAGTAAGTTGCTGGTTATAAAACTTAAGGCAGATATAAAATATGAAGCAGTGAATGTATTTCCAGAGGGTATATGGAGCCCCTCTACCACCTGTATTCCTTTAAAGTCACGTCAGACAGAGGATGAATGTCTGGAGAGAGTGAAGTCAGGCTGGGAATCAGGGCCAGATGCAGCTTCCCTTCTAGGTAGATGGGGCCCTAGATAATTGGACCCAGGTGCCTAGAGAGGGGCCCCAGAGCTCTCAAGGTGTAATCAAGCCTATTTAACTTATGATTATAAACAGCATGTGTCCTTCACTTATCGAGTCTGGCCTCACATTTGACAGGACTCTCCAGTCCCTCCCTTTAAACTAAATTCCTTGCATCCCCCTGCTGTTTCTCTCAACCCAGTTCCCCTGGCTTTTGTTCTTCCTGCTATGGAAAGAATATCACTTCAATCCTTTTTCCCAACTCCAGAATCAATCAGGTAAATCTCCAACCCATGAGACCCAGTATCAAGGATTCTTTTTTAAAAAAATATTTTTTATTGATTTCAGAGAGAAAGGGAGAGGGAGAAAGAGATAGAAATATCAATGATGAAAGAGAATAATTGATCGGCTGCCTCCTACATGCCCCCTACTGGGGACTGAGCCCACAACCCGTGCATGTGCCCTTGGCCAGAATTGAACCTGGACCCTTCAGTCTACAGGCTGACACTCTATCCACTGAGCCAAACAAGCTAGGGCAAGGATTCTTGAAGTGAAGCTCTGAATAGGCAAAGAGATGGAGTCTGGGCCCTCTGCACGGATGGGATGTCCTCAGAGAAGTCCTTGTGCAACACAAGTTTGTTCCTCACCCACTGGACAAACCCTGCAGTTATGCACAAGGTCCTAGCATAAGGCCTGGCCTATTGAAATCACACCACGGACTTATCATAGACAATGCCTGAATACAATTAAACTCTTGCAATTTTGACCAACCTTCAGGATCCATTCAAATGCCAGTCTTTCATTTTCCTGAGGCCCAAATTTGAATTTCCTGTGTGTGGGGCTAACACACAGGGACTAATGAATGAGCTGAGTCAACTGATCAGCATCCAGATTTCAAAACAATTTTGTGTATTTTCTTATATCATACTAGAGGCCCAGTGCACACAATTCTTGCATGGGGGGAGATGGGGCGGGGGGGGGGGGGTCCCTCAGCCCAGCCTGCACCAGCTTGCAATCTGGGACTCCTTGGATAGGGTCCCTAGGCCTGGCCAGTGATCAGAGCCTATTGGGGCTTTCCTTCTCCCCGCTGCCAGCAGCTGTCCCCGCCCCCACTGCTACTACTCCTTGCCATCTGTGCAACGCTGCCCCCCCGCAACCCCCACCACCGGTCACCTCCCTCTGTGGGCAACAGGCGTGGGGTGCGATTGCTTGGCTGGTCTGGGCCTCCCTCTGTGGGGTGATTGATCACGGGGCCCCCAGATCGATTGCCCCACAGAGGGAGGCCCTGCCCACCTGGCCACGGCTCCATGATCAATTGCCTGGGCCTCCCTCTGTGGGGTGATCGTGGGCCCCCTGACTAAGTGCATCGTACCGGCCTTGGCTGGCCTGGCACCAGTGCGTGTCATAGCGTAGTCGTCCGGAAGGTCATCCAGATGGTTGTTGTGCTGTTCAGTCATTTGGTCGATTTGCATATTATGCTTTTATTATTATAGACTAGAGGCCCAATGCACAAAATTTGTGCAAGGGGCTCGGCCCTCACAGCCCCAGCTTTGTCTGGAAGGTTGTCTTGAAGGACATTCGGAAGGACGTCCAGAAGGTTGTTCAGCTATCCAGTCTAATTAGCATATTATGCTTTTATTATTATGGATGGGCAGTGATATAAACTGTCCTTTGGGGGCAGAAGGGACTCTAACATTTTCATTTACACCCTTTTATAATTTGTGGGGGAAATTATGTTATACAGGTATGTACAAAGTGAAGATCCATGAGGAGATCCTTTTGATTTTCATGGGTCTATTCTTATAGTCCTTGTTTTTTAATTCTTCCCCTAGGTTCTAAGATAGAGCAAGATAAATTCCATGTCCTCACACAGACAAGGTTAAAAATTCAGTATCTTCAGGCTGTCAGAGAGGGTCAGTAAAGAAGCTTAGAAAAGTATCAATTTCACAGACCTTTGCCACAGAGGTGGGCAAACCTCCCACATGCTCTCAAACTGTGTCCATGGGTTCACCTTCCCTACCCTCATTGAAGGCAGCTCCTATTGCAGCCTGCTCAGGGGTCAGCTACAGGCAGCCCAGGGCAGGCCTCCAAGGACCCTGGCCCGCACCCCATGTGGGAGTGGTTAATGCAGGCCTCCTCCCCAGTGGAGAGTTAATTGGAAATGTTACACTTCAAGAGGGAAAACAAGAGTAATGGAAAAGGCATCTGTGTGTGACCAAAGCCTTAACTGAAAACAGGCTTTCTCTTCTCCTAGTCTGGGAATCCAGGGAGGAGAAGCAGCCAGGAGAGCGAATGTGGATGCTCATCTGGGGATGGAATGCTGTGGGAGTGGGGGTGTAGAGGGGAGGCATGGGAGGGCTGGGGAGATTTGGGGGAGAGGGGGAAGATTGGTGTGAAGAACCTGAATGAAGCAGGCTATGGTGGGGAGTTAAGCAGAGTTTTGAGATTCATCCCTTTTCTACTTTCTTTTAGGGCTGGGTTAGAGAGAGGAGGGAGTGATGGGGGTAAGATAAACTAGGGTTTTATCTGGTGGTCTCTGAGGAAACTGGGGCTTTTTATTAATTAATGACTTAAGTAACTCCCAACCCATGCTCAACTGCACTGTCTTCCCAGATTTCTGCTCTGGTGACTGAGAATGCTAGAGAAAACCCAGACTGCATTACACCTGCATAGTTCCAATACTACTGGGCCCTTGGTTATTTTTTTATTTATTTCTTTTGAAATAACTCAGTATATGTAAAAGGCCTAGCACTTTGCCTGAACACATGTAAGAACCCCATATATTCGCTTTCCTTTCCTTTTACCCTGATACCTTATCACATTACCAAGGGTTCCTACTCCAAACCTTTTCCATTCTTCTCACATTTCTGATTTCCCTCGGCCCTAAGCTTTTGCTGTCTTGCACAAACTCATTCTCAGCTTACAAGTAATGATTCAGAGCACATGATCTCAATCACCTAGCTTGGTCTAGTCATGTCTCTAAGCCTCAGTTTCCTCTTCTGTAAAACTTAAATTATAATAGAGATTTAAAAATCTGCTATAATGTCTGTTGGAACTTGCTTTTAACACTCAACATTAGGTCACTAAGGTTTCTACATGTTATGTGTAGCTGAATATCACTGCTACTGTATAATATTGTGTGAAGATACTGGGGCTTTTGATTAATTAATGACTTAAAATATAGAGAATTTAAAAATCTCTATTATGCCATTGAGTGTTCAGAGGATTAAATGAAATAATATGTAGTGAGTACTTAGGATAGGATCTTTTACATGGCACACTCAATGTTAGCTGCTATGCTGGTGATAATTTTTGATGCATTTAAAGCTTTTGTATCTTATCTCTCTCAGAGAAAGAGTTGCCAAGAACAAACTCAGAGTCTATCCTCTCCTAATCCTTAGAAGACCTTCCTCTACCATGAACCTCTCTTACTTCTTCAATCTTTCTTTCCAATGGCTTTTACTTCGGAATCTATAAATATGTCAACTCTTCCATACCTTAAAAAATAACACATTAAATACCACGTCTCAGCTCTTCTATCTCCTGTAACTTTCAATATCCATTCCTCAACTCACTGTCAAACTTATCTTGTTGGTATTTATAATACCAGTATTTCTCTTTACCACCATCATTCCCATGCTCACTCATAAAGCCCTTGACATCTGGCTTCCACCCTCATAGTCAACAAAGCCACAAACAGTTTTCTTAAAGATCACTGATCTTTTCCCCACCTTGATTCTTCTCAAATCATCTCTGCAGCATCCTTTGGTGCTGGTCTCCCAGTCTTTAAGAAACTCTCCTCCTGGCCTGTTCAACTTTCTTCTCTCCTGCTTGTACTCCCTCTCTTCTGACCATTCATTTCTATTTCTCTGGTGCCTCTCCCTCCTGTACATCCTGAACGTAGATTGAATCAGACTTCAATCTCTTTTTTTTCCCTTGCTTTACATGGTATCCCTGGACAAACTCATCTTTTACCCCGACTTTAACAATAACCTTCCTAGGAATACCTCTCAAATCTTTTTCTCATTGGCACAACTACTGGGAAAAACACTTTTTCACTATCTTGAAGAGTTGAACATTTGTATGCTTTATGACCTGGCAATTCCACTCCTAGGAATAAGCTCAAAAGTAACTCTTACACATATACGCCAGGAAACACATAAAAAAATGTTCATAGTCAGTGTTCATAATAGCAAAAAACTGGAAACAGCTCATATGCCCAATGACAATAGATAAATTGTGTATTTTCACACAATACTATACAGTACCAATGATATTCAGCTACACATAACATTTAGGAACCTTAGTGACATAATGTTGAGTGTTAAAAGCAAGTTCCGACAGACATTATAGCATAGCCTCTTTATAAAGTTAAAAAGCAAACAAAATCCATTTACTTTTAAAAAAAGAATACATATGTAATAACACAGAAAACAAACTGAAGAAATTATAGACATAGAAATCAGGATCCTGGTTTTCTGGGTTTTCAGGATCCTGGAGGGATGGGGTATGGATGAGCACTTGGGTAGGTGTGGATTACTGGTAATGGTTAGTTCCTATGCTGGACTACAGTTTTATAGTGTTCATAGTTATTAAAGGTAAATAAATAAGAGAATATGCACAGATCAGTGATGAAAAAAATCTAGTTCAGCCTTTCTCCTAAACTCCATTCCTGTTTTTCTAACTCCCTACTGGCATCTTCATTTGATTAATTCACTAGCGATTAAAACTCAAAATGTAAAAAAATTGACATTATATTCATCTTCAAATTTGCTTAGTCTCCTTAATCCTAAATTTTTATAATTGACCTTCACCTCCTCCGAGGCAGTCTGCCTTATGCCTTGACATTTGTTTTTGTTTCCCCTTAATTCAGCTACCTGCCAATTCTTACTCTAACCCCCAGTAAGATGCATCTAGGCAGTGGCAGAGCCAGAATGCTCACCTATATTGCTTATTGCCACAGCCTACACTTTTAGTAACCCCTGAACAATGACTTCTGACATTGAGGCCTGAGGGTTCATCTGCCCTTCCCTGCAGGGTAGCTGAGGCACCAATCGGCTCATTCACAGCCCCCACCTTCTTTGAGCTCTTGCCTCTCCAAATCCAGGCTGCTGGAGCACCCAGATCCACCCCCTGAAGTCCTGCCCAGTGTTCTGGCTGGGACAAGCTTTGCCAGGCCTGCTGGACAGCTCTTCAGGCCACCCTGTAGGGAGGAGGGCTACACTAGGCTCAGTGTTGATGGGAATAAACAGCTCTTGTGAGCAGCTGGGCCAGATGGAATTGCTGGATTTTTTTCTTTTCTTCAGACTTGCTGGGCAGCAATCTCCAAGAGCAACCATAGAGTCCAGCCTCAATGTGATTCTATAGGAGCAATGAGGAGGATTGGCGGGGGCCAAGAGGGAGGAAGGAGGTCACAAGCAGAGCCTCGACAGCCACTTCTCTGCCTGGAGAAGTGATTATTCCTAATAAGGACACAGCAGTTCCTGTTTACAGTTGTTCCAAACATCCCTCACACCACAGCCCATTGCAAAATACATGCCAAGAACCAGCAACCTTTTCTGTCTAAAGACTCTTCTGACTTTACAGCTGGCCTGCAACCTTGCTGAATTCTGGCCTGTGCTCCCTTATAGAGTAGGCACATTCTCACCATGACTCCTAACATAACTTCTCTGCCCTCTTTTTTTCTTTTTTTGTGTCTACCCACATGGCTCACATTGTGGGCAATGAACACCTACAGACCCTCTAGTGAATGCATTAGCATTTCTTCAGATGTCCAGTCATCAAACACAGGGGTTCTTCAAAATGTAAAGTAGACAATTCCTAAGAGGTTGCCTGTAAAGGGAAACTATGCAATTCAAGTCCTGCAAATGTTTCCTGGCTGGCTCGCCATCCATGCATTCATTAGGAGGTAGAGTCAGCATGGAGATGAGGGGTCTCAGAACATAGAAGGGAGGAGAAACCTCCTAGAAAACATTTTCTTTCTTTAGGCAGTTTTGGGAAACCCTGTTGGGTTTTTTCTTTGTTTTTGCTGAAATACTCAACATTTATTAAGGATCTACAGTATAAAATATTGCTGTTTCCAGGACTGTTGTCTTCTTGAGGTGTTTAAATAACTACTTTCTTTTCCTCCCTTTCTCTTCTCCTTACCCCCTCTTTACCTCTTTCAGCAAAGGAACATAGCTCCCACACTCTAAGGATTGGATCCATTTGGGGGTATTTTTTATTGTAATGAAGAAATAAGAAACTGTTACAGTATCTTCTGTGACAGGAGCCTAGCTAGGCTCTAGAGTTAGCAGAGTCTTGTGATATCAGCTCTGCAGGGAAGTAGCTCTGGGACCTTGGACAAGGGATGAAATTCTTAATCTTCAGTGTAGCAATTAAAATAGTTATCTCATAGAGTGATTGGGGAGAATCAAATGAGATAATGTAGGTAAACTGCCTAGCACAGTTAGCATTTCAATGATCAATAAATGATGGCTAGCCCTGCTGGTGTGGTTTAGTGGTTGAGCATTAACCTAAGAACCAGGAGATCAATGGTTTGGATCCTGGCCAAGGCACATGCCCAGGTAGGTTGTGGGCTCAATCCCCAGTAGCGGGTATGCAGGAGGCAGCCAATCAATGATTCTCATCATTGATGTTTCTATCTCTCTCTCCCTTCCTCTCTGAAATCAATAAAAATATATTTTAAAAAATAAATGATGGCTATTGTTGTTTTTATTAATATCATTGCCTCTTCTAAATGGAACTCATCTAAGAACCTCATCCATCTGGAACTCGGCCATAAACTAGAAAGTAAAAAGAAAAATCTCTCTGAACACCTGCTGGTATGGCTCAGTTGGTTGGAGCATTGTCCTATACACCAAAAGGTGGCAGGTTCCATTCCTGCTCAGGGCACATACCTAGGTTGTGGGTTCAATCCCCAGTCAGGCTAGGTGTGAGAGACAGCCCAACAGATCTCTCTCTCTCTCTCTCTCTCTCTCTCTCTCTCTCTTTCTCTCCCCCCTTCCTCTCTAAAATAAATTTTTTTAAAAGAAGAAAAACAAGAGAAAAAGGTCTTTGAGCAGCTAAAATTAGTGTCTGTGGGCAGAGACACAAATACTTTATTTGCAGGTGAGATTCTTATTTTGAGCCTATTTAATATTGCACATAGAACTACACTGAGTGGCCAGATTATTATGATCTCTGAATGCATAATAATCTGGCCAATCAGTGTGTGTGTGTGTGTGTGTGTGTGTGTGTGTGTGTGTGTGTGTATTAGAGGCCCGGTGCATGTATTCGTGCATGGGTGGGGTCCGGCCAGCCTGGCCAGGGGTAGGGGACATGGGCGGTTGGCCGGTCTGCCTGCTGGTCAAACTCCTGGTTGAGGGGACAATTTGCATTATATAGGATATACACTGAGTGGCCAGATTATTATGTGTTCAGAGATCATAATAATCTGGCCACTCAGTGTATATCAAGCTCACAGAAGATGAGAGAAGCAAACTGAACAGGGAAGTGTGTGGACAGCATTAAAGTGTGAGAGCTGAATTATAATGATTAATAACCAGAACTACAGAAATAAGACATAAGAATTATAACCACACATTACTAAGGGACATTTATTTATTTTTATTTTATTGATTTGAGAGAGAGAGAGAGCAACACTGATTTGTTGTTCCACTTCTTTATCCATTCATTGGTTAATTCTTGTATGTGTTTTGACTGGGGATAAAACCCACAACCTTGGCATATAAGATGACCTTCTAACCTATTGAGCTACCTGATCAGAGCTTTTCAGGGGCATCCTATATAATAAAAGCCTAATATGCAAATTAACCGAACAGTGGAATGACCGGTCACTATGACGCGCACTGACCACCAGGGGGCAGACGCTCAGTGCAGAAGCTGCCCCCAGCCTGCAGGCCCCTGGCCAGCCAAGGCAGGTGCCTGTGGGGCTCCCCAATTGCCCCGCCAGTCACCCCACAGAGGGAGGCAACCGGCAGAGTTGGGGGCAGGACTGGCTGGCTAGTGGGCAGCAGTGGGGGTGGGGCTGGCCAATGAGCAGGCTAGCGCCACCCCCTGATTGCCCCACTGGTCCAATCGGGGGGCGGGCGGGGCCAGCAAGCGGGAGACGCCAAGCTGGCCAAGGCAGATGTCAGCAGGGCTCCCTCCCCCCAAGTAGCCCTGCCCGTTGCCCCACAGATCAGTCCTGATTGCCGGCCAGGCCTAGGGACCCTACCCATGGACGAATTTCATGCATTGGGCCTCTAGCTTAGAATAAGGCAATTTATTGAGTACCCACTTGGTGATGGATACTATATTGGGTGTATTGAGTATACTGTTTAATCCTCACAGCAATCCTCTATAGTGTGTATTTTTATGCCTGATATTACAAAGGTAAACATGGTGGTGCACAGAATTTAAGAAAATTGTCACAATGCCAGGAAGGGGGAATGATCTCAGAGCCTGCCTGAATTTAAAGCCTCCACATCTCTGATACTCCACACTCTCTCCCACATAGTTTTTTAGATCTCTCCTTTCCTCCTTCCCTCCCTCACTTCTCTCCTTCCTTTCTTCCTTCTTCTATTTATCCACTTGACAGCTGAAACAGAGTCCCCAATCTCAGGGTACTTGAAAAAAACACATTTTATTGCCCCGCTGATGTTGCTCAGTGGTTAAGCACTGACCTATGAACAAGGAGCTCAGGGTTTGATTGTCAGTCACTGCACATGCCCGGGTTGTGGGGTTGATCTCCAGTAGGGGCATGCAGGAGGCAGCTGATCAATGATTCTCTCTCATCATTGATGTTTCTATCTCTCTCTCCCTCTCCCTTCCTCTCTGAAATCAATAAAAATATTGTCTTTAAAAAAACTTTTCATTTTGAATTATTTTAGACTCACAAAAAGTTGCAAAAATAGTTCCCATGTACCCTTCTCCCAGCTTCCCCCAATGACATAATCTTACATAAGCACACTCCATTGTCAAAGCAAGGAAATTAACACTGATACAAGACATTAAACAGATGACAGACCTTATCTGGATTTCACTAGTTTTTGCATGCACTCATTTCTCAAGGAACTTATAATATAGTATTTCTCTTATTATAGCAATAGAGGCCCAGTGCACAAATTCGTGCATGGATGGAGTCCTTCCTGGCCAATCAGGGCCATCTCACCCAGTCCCAATTGGGGCCAATCAGCTAGGGGAGGGACCGCAGGAGGTTGGCCGGCCAGGGAGGTTGGCTGTGCGAGTGTACTGACCACCAGGGGGCAGCTCCTGTGTTGAGCATCTGCCCCCTGGTGGTCAGTGTGTGTCATAGCTACTGGCCGGTCATCCAGTTGTAATGGTCGCTTAGGCTTTTATATATATAAACTAGAGGCCCAGTGCACAAAATTTGTGCACGGGGATGGGGGTTATCCTTCAGTCCGGCCTGCACCTTCTCCAATCTGGGACCCCTTGGGGATTATCCACTTGCTGGTTTATCCACAGGGATCGGGCCTAAACTGGCAATCAGACATCCCTCTCACAATCCGGGACCGCTGGCTCCTAACTGCTTGCCTGCCTGCCTGCCTGCCTGCCTGATTGCCCCCTAACCACTCCCCTGCCAGCCTGATCGCTCCCAACTGCCCTCCCCTGCCAGCCTGAGCTCCCCCAACTGCCCTCCCCTGCCAGCCTGATTGCCCACAACTGCCCCAACTACTGCCCTCCCCTGCTGGCTTGATTGCCCACAACTGCCCTCCCCTGTCGGCCTGATCGCCCCCAATTGCCTTCCCCTGCTGGCCCGATCGCCCCCAACTGCCCTCCCCTGCCGGCCTGATCACCCACAACTGGCCATCTTTGTGGCAGCCATCATGTGGTGGCCATATTGTGATGACATGAGGGCGGCCATCTTGTGATGACGCAAGGGCATCGCGTGAGGGTGTGAGGACCACCTAGGCTTTTATTAGTATAGATAATTTGTAATTGGCATCCCTCAAGTGAAATTAAGTTCACATTTTAAAAGTTAAGAAAAGGTATATGCCTTTGGGGAAAATATCATTCAAAATCACTTAAATGAAATTTTTGGACTTAAAAGAATGAACCCTTTGCTCTCTGGTACATTTACTCTGTGAAACAATGAATTTTCCAAAGCATTCTACATAGGGGTGAGCATCTATGATTTCTCTTCAGAATATGATGGTATTGGCCAAGTTCTTAATAATATGGAAATCTTGTAAAAACTTAGTTCATGTTCAAGGTGTCCATGTTTAACTGTGCAGAGGTTTTTCCCACCATGTTGCTCTTCAGTTTCTAAAATGCATCAGGATGCCATATTACACAGTGTGGGTGGAATATCTGTAAGTCTGGCTATTTCTTCAATTCTTTCCATGTGTGCCATGGAATTTAAGTGCTGGAGTCAGGCATTTCTAAATACAATTTCCATGTGTACATTCACCACTACCCACTGAAGCACACACATCTGATCCAATTTATTGGGGTGTGAGATTGAGGCAGAATAGTAAGAAGCTAAGAAAATAATTTGGCAAGTAGAATGGGAAAACTGAGACAGACAGTTAAATGGCTGAGCAATTTACAGACAGATGATACATCAAAAGGTTGTATCTTCCCTAACCAAGGATACTTAGGAGCAAATGGTTTTCATATTCCAGACCATGCTGAGCTAGTCTGGTCCCTATTTGGTGACATTCTTTGAAGGTGAAACTAATTAGAGAATGACCCTGACCCCTCTATATGCTCATTTCAATAAACCAGCATATTAAAAGACACACCTGAAAAGCTGATGAATATTCTATTGAGATCCTCCCCTGAGATCTCCCAAAAAATCCCTGCCTTTAGAAAAAAAGATAAAAACCCTATGACAAAGGACCCAGTGCACACTCACCCTAAAGTATGCCTGCGCCTCCCCTTCTTTTCTGAGATGTGTATCTTTGCTTTCTTTCTCCTAAACTCTAAAGGTTCCCATGAGACTTACAACAAGGGGAGCAGTGGTCCGCAGCAGCTCGTCCTGAGCTAACCCTTGAACCTGTCTCCAAGGGCCCTCCTTTGGCTCTGTAACTTGTTTCCTGAGTTCACACAGCCCAGCTGGCTCACTTCTTCTGCCTCTGGGACTTTCTTTCTAAAGAGCCAAGGCAGCCCTGCCTAGGCTCGACTCATCCTCACATTTCCAAAAGACCAAGGCAGCTCCACCTAGACTCACTCCAATGCCCTGATCTTAGCTCTTCTATCTTAAGCCCTTCCTTTGTTTCAGTGTCCCCAACCTTAAAAAAGGTTTTCTCAAAATCACCTGGACTCATGTGTGAAGTCTTTCTTGCATTAAATCAAGAACCCACACATTCCAGATCATGTTGAGGCAGACTCATCTTGGTCCTGTTGCCTTTCTGGTATCAAGATTACTCTTTTCTTCTACTTTGAAAACACTCAGAGTAATAATAAATGAGACATAGTGGTGTGTGATAGCTCTGACCTGGACATGCTCAGGCCAACAGAGCCAACTGTTTCTTCTGGTCTCTGACTGGCATAGCACACAAGAATGGAGCCCCTTCAACAACAGCTCTCATGCTCTCTCAACTCATTCTCTTCTTTTTCTTCTTTTTGCTGCTGGTGTATGACCTTTCTAGGCAGCCTTTTTTTCTCTCTCCTAAAATGAACAAAGAAAGGCCCCCCTAGTGACATTTTATAGAGATGTGCCACCAGACTTAGCAGGTAGGTGTGAAACTGGCTCTGGCATCTTCACTCTCAAATGCATTTCTCTTTTATAAACTCTACTTCTGATACTATCAAAACTTTAATGGTGTCCTTAATGCTGCCTTATCCTTTGCCCCCTCACACCTGCTAAGGGCTTAGTGCTGTCGATTCCATCTTTTACTCATCTTTCCTCCTGTCCTGTCATTTCCATTCACATTCTCTTGAATCTTGGGCAGGCAAGAAGGAAGAAGCTGTCCACTCTCCTTTGCCAGACTGTGAACTCTCTGGGGTGGGGTCTGCCTCTTAGCCACCATTGGGGCTCTGAGACAGCTGTGCCACACTTGCCAAAGGCAGGCCCTCAGTGATATCTGAGTGGTTAACTCAGATGCAGAATATCATTCCTGGGGCACTAATTCTCCAGGCAGGGCTCTGCTCCTTTTAGGCTGGGCTCCAAGGTTGCAGAAGAGGGAAAACACTGGGGAGGTAGGCCAAGTGGCCTGCAGGACATGGGCCTCTCTATGCCTCTGCTTCTCCCGGCTTGCTTAAGCCATTGCTACCTGCCCAGCAGCCATCTTCTGACTTCCTGTTACCCCAAACTTCTATGTCTCCATGTTGGAACAGGTGAACCTATTACCTTCAAGTTGATAGTCATGGATCAAATTTCCTATTACCTATTCTCAGCAACATGCAGTCACTCCTCATTCAACAACTATTCATTAAGTTTTTCCTTTGTGTTAGGTGCCCTGTAGTTTTTCTTTCATCAGAATCACTAATATTCTCTATTGCTCACTCACTCATTCTGTTTATACAGGACATTTGTGTGTGTCTATCAACACTGCTTTGAATCTCACCCACTCAATCATTTTATTGTTTTACCTGTAAGTGAATCAGAAGTCTGAGACCAAAGTGGTAGTTCTGTTTTCAGGGCCAATTTTGGACAAGGCCTTAAAAGGCAACTTGAAGGTAAGGGAGGGTGGGGGTAAGGGGGAGAGATCAACCAAAGGACTTGTATGCTTGCATATAAGCCTAACCAATGGACACAGACAACAGGGGGGTGAGGGCATGAGTGGGGGGATGGGGGAGTAATGGGGGAATAAGGACACATATGTAACACCTTAATCAATAAAGAAATAAAAAAAAAAGAGTGATGGCTCTAAAACAAGGGCCAGCACACTATGCTTGTTTTTATAAATAAAGTTTTATTGGAACTCAAAAAAAAAAGGCAACTTGGGATGTTCAACATTTCCTGCCTCATGCTCCACCCTGAGAGCAATCAGATCATTGAAATCCATCTGACAGAACTATATCTTTGAGCTGCATTCTGGTGGGTTTTCTTTGCCAGGTACTTTCAAACTTCAAAAGTTGTCTCTAACACCCTGGGATTTATGTTTATCTGCTTAAGAATATAATCAGGCCACAGCCGGGCATTTTACAGGAACACACATTGAACGTGCATCTGGGGTATTTGTTGTAAAATATGCTTGGGAGTCTCCAGACAGATTAAGCTTTGTCACCATTGGGTATTGAAGGGTCACAGATTCCAATCAAGTGTGGCAGCCCACATCTGCCAAGTCTGGGACTTCAAGCTATGCTTTGATTCACTGAAGAGATAGGAATGTGAGCTTGGGCTGTGCTGGCTCTGAACCCCTTGAGCCCTGCAAAATTGGAATTCTGGAAAGGTCCTCAACTCTTTTTTTTTTGTATTAAGGGCAATATGTTTTTTGGAAAAACACAACTTCCTGTTTTTATCCTGAAAGCAAGGTTTTTAAATTTCCAAGTAATGCTCATAAAGTTTCTCAAACATGAAACAGATCTTGCATAACAATATTTTGAAGATTTAAGGGTAAGTAAATTAAAAGCATGCGCATTAAATGTCCCTTAAAATACACATGTGTTTTAAGATTATGGGAGAAAAGTGGTTGACACAAGGCACGTTGGGTTTCATGAAGCTTTGAATGTTTGAAAAATAGGACAGAGTGTGTGTGTAGCAGGGGGGACGGGATGAGATTAACCAAAAATCATATATGCATAGCCCATGGACATAGACAATAGTGTGATGAAGGCCTGGGGTGGGGCAGGGGTTGGGTGGAGGGGGCCAAGGGAGGGGGGAATGGGATATCTGTAATACTGTCAACAATAAAACAAACAAATAATATTTGTAAATGTGCATGGTGCCTTAGAACAAAAGAAAATTAAATAGCTAACTTAAAAAAAAAAGTTAGGACATTGGATGAATTCCAAACAAACCAGGTTCTCCTATCTCTGCCAGAATGCTGTAAGCTGGTTTTCTGTATTTCCAAGATAAATGGCCTGCCTAATCCTGGAAGAGAACAACAGCCCCTACGCCTGCAAGTGAAGCCCTGTGATGTGAACCATCCATTTCAGCAGAGAAAATGGGAGTGAGGTAATGGCCACAGCCGTGCAGTCAACCTTCCCGAGTGGCTTGATTTATAACTGCTTTGGGAGCCTCACAATATTACATCGCTTGATTTTGTATACACATAACGTCTCAGCCTTCCCACCCACAAATGTGTTAGGTAATATTAAAGGTTTTTCCACTGGGGCATGTAAAGCCTTGGCTTTGGTCCAATCTGAAATTCAGCTATCCCTTGGGCATTATAACTGAGGTCTAAATAGAACTTGGCATCATCTTGGGGGTCTCTCAATCAATCAACGAACATTAAATGCCTCCTAGAGGAAGGCAGTCCTGAGTTTGGGGGTGGGGGTGGAGGAAGAAGGGCATATAAAAAGTTCAGAAACTCAGAAGACAAAGTCCCAGTTTCATGTAGCAAATAATCCAGCTGAGGGGCTAAAACATGTGGGAAATTATCAAATGCCACCTGGCAGGTACAGAGAAGGAATGCTGGACTAGGAAGACATGCTGAAAGAGTAGAGAACTTTGATAGGCCTTGAGGATTGAGCTGGTTCATTCACTTGTGAAAATTCACGTGTGAAATGTTTATGAAACACCCACTACATACAACATACTGGGCTAGTCCTGGGGATACAGACAGGCTGGTCCTTGCCCTTAAGTTGGGGAGATAGGCATCAAACAGCTAATTACATATTTATCCTTAATTGTAATTATGAGTGCTAAAAAGGAGGACAGGGTACTCCAAGATGCCTCTAGAAGGGGTATTTCACCAAAGTTACATGAGTTGAATTACCCTAGACCAGTGGTTCTCAATGTGGGATACATGCCCCACAGGGGAGCAATTTTTAAGAGGGACAATTCGAGATGAGTTATTAACCATAAATTTTTTGTATTTCTTATGGTTCTAGGGGCTTCATCTACAGTATATAAATACATATTGTGACATATTTATACATTTCAGTTCTCTATTATATGTTTTGAAACTTTATTTGCTATTTTTTCATATCACTTCATTTTATTATTATTTTTAACAATTTCTTAGTGATTTCTTCCTCAGTACTTCAACTGTTATTTTGTTCTTTTATTTTTCTCTTTCATGGACGCCATGTTCTTTGGAAGCTTGTTTAGACCAAGTTAATAGCTTTTTAGGCTTCCTCCACGTGAGTAGGCATTCACTTTTTGAATAATAAGAATTGTATGTCATGGGGGTCGTCATCAGGATTTTAGAGATCCTTAGTGGGGGCCTGGCCAAAAAATGGTTGAGAACCACTGCCGTAGACCCTTAAAGTTTGGTCCACCTACCTGCTTGTTATAAATTGAGAATCTCAGGCCCCTCCATAGTCCTAGTGAATCAGAATCTGCATTTTTAACTCAATGCTAGGTGATTCTTAATACACATTAGATTCCTAGAAGCAGTGCCAACATAACACAGTATACAGCAAGAGAGCAGGGAATTCCTGGATCACACAAGTATTTGAATATCTGGATTAAATGGAAGAGACACCCTTTTTTTCACAATAACAGTTACACAACTGAATTGAATGTGGAGGAGTCTACATCTCTTGCATAGATGTTGAAGGATACCCAAGGTCAGTTAACAGGCCACTCATCCTTACATCTCATGGGGGCCTCTGTCTATTTGTATTTTATTTTCAGTTATGCATCTACTGGGCCAGGATCCTCTCATGTTCCAAAATAGAAGATCAATTGTGTTTGGCATCAATATTTCCCTCCTGTTACCCTCCCTCCACTCTCAGTGCTGGCTAATGCTTTCCAGATGAGGTGTGAGCAGCTGTTAATTGTACCCGGATCAGTCTTGATTTGTGTTTCAGTCAGCAAGGCACCTCACTAATGGGTCTGAAACTTGGCAGCAGGCCTGGGACCAGTGTCAAAGGAAACAGATCCAAAAGACACAGTGAGAAAGGCAAGGAGACAGGGAGTGGATAAAAAAGGTTTGGAGGATGAAAGGAGGGGGAGAGAATCAAAAGGACAGGAGAGAACTGGAGAGCCTATTGGGGAAAAGCAGCAGAGAAACAGATCTAGGAAAGCAGGGGATGTGGAGGAGGGGAGAGAGAAGCAAACTCAGGAAAACCGCAGGGAGGCAAAGAGGCAAGGAGCAATGACATCTTTATTTCTGCGAGGAGGCAAGATAGTCAGACTGCATTCTGTGATGTGATCCTGAATGCTGATGATGCCTGTGGTCGCTCACAGTGACACTGTATATGGGGAGTGTCAAACAGGGCAGCAACCCTCCTTTTTGCAGGCAGTAATCTGATACCTCTCTCTTCTCTTGGCCCCCAGCTCTCCAAGGGCTTGGCAGGAGCACTGAACTCTGACAGCAGCCAGTGAGGGAAGGCTCAAGTTCCAAGGCTGACCAAGTGGAAGGGCCCAGACACACCTTGGCTTTATGAGCTGAGGCCCGAGAAATGGCCTCTCCTGGCTTCAGACCCTGGAGCCGGCTTTCCTGGAATTGAGTTGGAAAGGGGCCCTATTAGGGGAAGCTGAGAACTGAGGCCTAAGGCCTTTCTGAATTGGACACATTCATTGTATTTATTAAAAAAATATCACCACTAAAGAGGGAGGCAATCCACTTGCCAATATGAATTCCAAATTGTCTGAGTGGAGCAAAACCCACATATACGTGGTGCACCATTATGCAGGGAAGAGAGAGTAAAGAAAATAGAGAAACAGATCAAGAGGCACAAAATCAGGGAAGAGAATGAGATTACCAGTGGACAGGCTTGTTTAGGCATCTGCAAAGCACCATCCACCCCTGGCCCAGCAAGAGACAAATAAACAAGTCTATGTTTTGGAGGAAAAAATATTAATACTTCAAAAAAAGGATTCATGTTCAAACAAAACTTATACACAAATGTTCATAGCAGTACTGTTCACAGTTGCTAAAAGGTAGAGACAACCCAAATACCCATCAGCTGATGACTGGATAAAAATGTGGTATATTCAGGTAGCGGAATATTATCCAGCCATAAAAAGAAATGAAGCACTGATGCATGCTACAAAAGTGATGAACCTTGAAAACATTATGCAAAATTAAAGAAGCTAGACACAAAAGGCCACATATTGCATAATTTCATTTATATGAAATATCCAGAAGTGGCAAATTCATAGTGATAGAATATAGTTTAGTTGTTGATGGAGGCTTGTGGGGTCGGGGGAGCAAAATGACTGCTTAATGGGCATGGAGTTTCCATTTAGGGTGATGTAAAAGTTCTGAAACTAGACAGTGATGATAGTTGCACAATATTGTGAATGTACTTAATGTCATTGAGCTGTACATTTTAAATTGGTAAATTTTGTGTTGTATTTTATAATAAAAAAAGCAAAAAAAAAAAAAAAGCATTACAATACTATCATTGTGAAAATCTGAAAAAAAGATTTTGTTCTCCCATAAACTTGTTTTACAGTTAGGTACTGCTTTTATTTTGATTCACACTTGTAGGGGCAAATTCACAAAAATGCCCTGAAATGGAAAGAGAGCCTAAGAAGTTCTCAGGAAGAAAGGAAAAATGGTGATGAAAATAGGAGGGTAAAAGTTAAAGAAAACCAGTGACCTATAGGGTAGGAAATAAAAAAGAGGGATGATTGCCAAAGAAAGGTGGCCAGGATGAAGTGGGGAGAAATACACTTATCATGTTTCACCTAGGAGAGAAAGAAACCTCACATGTAAAAGAGAGAAACAGAGAACAAGGGAAATCCTTGAGTGGTGCAAACAGCACAGAAAAGAAACTAAGATAAACTAAAAGAGACTCTTAAGTCAAAACAGAACAACAGAAAAACAATGTGAACTTCAATCCTTCATTTCACACCCCCATTTATTTCCTATGAGATGAGATCTTAAAACTGTGATGTGCCATAGATCTGGGGACTAGGATCTGAGGGTGGGAGTTATGTGGGGATAGATCCTCCTTCTCTATAAGGTGAATCTTCTTAACTGAGCCATTAT
This sequence comes from Plecotus auritus, assembly GCF_963455305.1. Classification (NCBI taxonomy): domain Eukaryota; kingdom Metazoa; phylum Chordata; class Mammalia; order Chiroptera; family Vespertilionidae; genus Plecotus; species Plecotus auritus. The sequence continues at coordinate 160,597,123 of NC_137771.1, read as the reverse complement.
CCACCAACGGCTGGTGTCTCAGCCCTGTGGTCCCCATGCTGTCTATGACTAAGCAGAGCTTAGGGAAGCCTTAGTCAGGGATACAACAAGGAGAGTTGTACATTGAATGGGCAACCAGGGAAGAATATTTTTGAAATCTATTGTAATTCTGTGATCTTGGTATGAATGATTCTAAGCATGTGCAAGTGCCTAAGAAAAGGTCAGTCAGTGGGTCAGGGAATTGGTTTGTGAATGTTTACTACATGCACATACTCTATTTAAAAGACGATTTGCTAGAGAGACTTACAAGGATCTGTCTCACAGAATTGTTAGATGGGAGGACTGAGGTTGAGACTGTAACTTTCTGACATTATATACCAGTAGTTGGGATGTAAATCTCTTTTTTAAAATATATTTTTATTGATTTCAGAGAGGAATGGCGAGGGAGAGAAAGATAGAACCATCAATGATGAGAGAGAATCATTGATCAGCTGCCTCCTGCACGCCCCACACTGGGGATCCAGCTCACAACCCAGGCATGTACCCTGACTGGGAATCGAACCTGTGACCTCCTGGTTCATAGGTCGTAGCTCAACCACTGAGCTATGCCAGCTGGGCAGGGATGTAAATCTTTTTTTTTTCCTAAATAAGTCTTTTATTGTTCAGATTATTACAGCTGTTCCTCTTTTTTCTCCCCATAGCTCCCCTCCACCCGGTTCCCACCCCACCCCATGCCCTTACCCCCCACCCCCCAAATTGTCCTCGTCCATAGGTGTTCGATTTTAGGGATGTACATCTTTTAAAAAATATTTTATAAATTTGAAAATACATATTAAAAAGATGAAAATAAAAATCACCCATAATGCCACCACTTTGGTGGATATACCTATAGTTAGAATGAACACACACATGCACGCATACACAATTATACTGGATGTACTGTGTCATGTGAATATCTTTCTAAGGGTAATTACCTATCCCTTTTGCTCAAAAGTGATTTTTTAGAAATCAGATGCCTATACATGTATATAAGGATTTCTGGTACCAAGAATGAATCAATCAGACGTAACCTTATCATGCAACATGACCAATAAGGTGCAACTCTATTATATGGCCTATATATTTATGGTTCAAGATAGGGCATTCACACTGGATGGCTATTTTGTGTTGGCTGTTGTCATTTTTTTATTTGACAATCTAAAGGAAAAGAGGTCAGTGCTCCTGACTAAATACTTCGGTATTGCATGTTTTAAAAATTCTTGTGGCACAACAGTTGAAAATTGCTATTCTAGGTCATTAAATAGTCTTCAATATTATAATGACTTGGGTGTGTGTTCAATATCTTTATGATAAAAGCATAACAGGGAGATGAGAGCAAGAGGGTGTTTCTGGGCAGGCAGTATAGACTTACTATGTCAAAGAAAGCACAGAAGTTATACCCTGTTTTGCAAAAACTATCTATGTTTGGGAATTATTCTGATGATTGTGATGAGCATGTTGAAGATAGGAACTAGGCCTTCAGCCTTAGTCCTGGAATGAAGATAGGATGGACCTACAGCTATCCACAGTGGACATGTAGCATCAGCAAGAAATTAACCTTTATGTTGTAAGCCAAACACACACACACACACACACACACCAAAACAAAACAAAACAAAATGTACAAATGGCAATAAGACTACCTACATTTTCTAAGGATTCAAAGAAGGGCATCTGGGAAAGAAATCAGTTTCTGGAATCTAGATTCCTTCATTGTGCATATCTGCTAATGCATTTGAATTTCATGCAGAGTGTGGTTTTTTTCCAGACTGAGCCTATAAACATGCTCATTCTTTAACTGTATGGGGACTTAGGTGGACGCCTCACTTCCTATGAAAGGAAGAAGCTTGTGAAGACCTACTGGTACTTTGTCCTAGGTGGAAGAAGATGGTCATAGCAGGTGTCCTCCTAGGCTCTGTTAAGCAGAGGCCTAGTTTATAAAGAGGTTAGGAGGAAAAATTCAAGGACTAGGAAGCAGAAACTATTTTCTGAATATTGGAGCAACAGCCACTTACTTGTGCAAGATACCATTCAAGTAGGAGGCCAAGGCAACCACTACCTACAAGGCTGCACTTGCAGCTACCTCCATCCAGATGAGGAAGACTTTGTTCAAGTGGCCTGTGATTTGCAACCTTTATGTCTTTCCCCCTCTTCAGGTTCCTCTGCAGCCCAGAACTACACAATTAATGGTTGAAAGGCACAACTGTTTTCCCTGTAATGAGGGCTGGGAAGCACAATCTTTCACAGACCAGGAGGTAAGAATAAGCACTGGAAAATCACACTTACATGATGACACAGTGTCTTTCAAGTCTTTTAGTAACCTGATGAGTATATAATCCTCCAGGGGCCTCTAACTGCACTCAGACACATTCCTAAATCCCTACCATAGTCTTTAAGGCCCTTTGTGACCTGCACCATAACACCCCCTCCAACCTCTGTGATCTTATCCCCTATGATGCCACCTTTACTTACTTGTTTCCTTGTGGCACCCAATACACTCTTGCCTGCCTCTGGGCTTACTGTGCCCTGTACCTTGGATACTTTTCCATCTGTGTTTGCATGGCTCCCTTCCTCACTTCATTCCAGCTCTGCTTAAATGTCACATCATTACCTCCAAAACATTATATGACCACTCTATCTAGAATAGATAGCATTCTCCCTCCATCACTTATCTATCTATTAACAGTAGGGATATGTGCTAATAGAGTTGGGGAAGAGGACAGATAGGTATGTGATAGAGGAAGACTATATATATATATATATATATATATATATGCATAATTATGTAAATATATATTAAAATACGTATTTATATATCTTGTTTATCATCTGTCATCCCACTAGAATATAGGTACCATGAGAGCAGGGGCTTTGTTTTGTTCACTGTTATATTACTAATACAAGCATGTCAAACTCACAGCCCGCGGGCTGCATGCAGCCCACAACAAATATTTTTGCAGTCCAGCCAATATAACGGTATGTAAGAAACATTTAAATAAAAATTTCGTAACTTAATTTTTACAATATCCTGTTACACATAATTATTAATAACGAACTACAATGTTCGCTAATGATTGATTACTATAACAGTGTTGCATTCATTTCCCTAACATGCCTTACGCGCAGGTGCACTGTTTCTCTCCACTAATACTAGCAGCGAATATCTTAGCAGCCTATTGCCACGTCATTAGTCTTAGACTGACTTGTTTGGTGCATGCAACAGGAAATATTTCACTCTCAGAGAACAAGAAAAATAGATTTATTTGCATTATACTTATTAATTTGTACAGTTATTAAGTGTCTGGTAAATTAATGTTCAAGAAAATATTAATTTTTATTAAAATGTTCTATTATTTTATAATAATGATTACTCATTTATTTCAGCCCTTTGTATTCAGCATGTCTTTATTGAAATAAACCTACGTTTCTATCAGAATTGAAGCTTTTGGTTTTTTGTGGCCCACATGGGCTATTAGCCTTTGAGTTTGACATGCTTGTCCTAATACCTTAAACAGTCTCTGGAACACAAGATTCAGTGAGCAGTGGTTGAATGAATAAATGGCCATTCTTTCTTGCTGGCTGATTACCTTTACCTTTCAGTCCATAACTTAGAACCATTTCTCTAATGCTCTTGATCTCTTCTTCTTGCACTTAAGCCTCAAGTCACTGCCAGTTTCAGACAGAAAATGTCCTTAAACCACTTGAATCCCACTCAACTCAGGGGAGAGCAGATGGACCTGCCAGCTTCTCTGTTGAAAGGACACGAGGAGAGGGGCTGTTGCTTCTGAAAACTGCTATCTCGGGAATGGCTCTTCCTGACTCATGGAGGCTTTCCCATCTCTGGAGGGCAGTTTTTCTTGTTCAGGTGCCTGTTTGAGATTTTGGCTTCATCTAAAGAGGAAAGCTGGGAACCATGAGGCTGGGAGGTTATGGCTGGGAAAGAAAGGACAAAGAGGCAGGATGGCTCTAATTTGTTATAGGTGCCTCATCACGCACATGTCTAAGCTTGGCTCCTGCCAAGTCCTGCTCAGCTGACTGACTGACTCTCCTCCCTCCTCCCCTGCAATGTATTGGAGGATCTTTTTTTAGGTATAAAGAGTATCATTCTGTCTCCCATGCCAGAATCTTTATCTTTGAGGAAAAACAATAATAACAACATTATGTAGATAGGCAGCATCTAGATGTTCAGCAGAAGACATGACATTGTCACATGCAGAGTTTAAGAAATCCAAATGTTTAGTTACATGTCATAAAAGCATTTTAGAATCCTTTCATACACATCTAGCCTGTGGAGCCTTGGCATATTCATTCACCCACAGCAGACAAATAGATGGAGTGGATGTCTGTGTAAGTCCAAGTTCTCTTACCCACCAACTTAATCAGGAGTGGAGAGGATTTGAACCAGATTCTCACCATTCACAAGCCCCCCAATCTGCTTTGATTACTGATTATTTTCTAACTTGCACCAGTCACATAAGAAACAACTTCCTCTTTGTCAATATAATGTATGATTAAGAAGGTAAAAAAGTACTACTATTCTATCAGAAGACCTTTTTAAGTATGAAACAAAACCTAGAAATGAGAAATGAAAAGATTAATGAATCTGACTCCACATAAACTAAACATTTAAGTAAGGTAATAATCCTTGGTAAGCAGAATCAAAAGACACATGGCACACTAGGAAAAAATATGCAATTTATATCACAGGCAAATGGTTAATTTACCTAATAAATAACGAACTTGGAAAATATCGATAAAAAACCTACTAACCCAATACAGTAAAGGGTAAAGGATATTAACTGATCTTTAACAGGAAAGACTATACAAATAGCTCTGATAAATATATTGTCATCTGTGAAATGATGTGTATACAAAGTTATTCACTGCATCATTATTTTTATTATTTTTTAAAATACATTTTTATTGATTTCAGAGAGGAAGGGAGAGAGATAGAAACATCAATGATGAGAGAGAATCATTGATTGGCTGTCACCTGCACGCCCCACACTGGGGATCGAGTCTGTAACCTGGGCATGTGCCCTGACCAGGAATTGAACCATGACCTCCTGGTTCATAGGCTGACACTCAACCACTGAACCATGCTGACTAGGCTGCATCATTATTTTAAATAAAAGGTTGGAAACTTAAATGTCCATCAGTAGGGGGCTAGTTAAATTATAATACAAAGAAACATTTTCAGCTTAAAAAAGAATGAGAATGTTTTTTTAATATACTGACATGAATATTATTTTTTACTTTAAAATATGCTTTTATTGATTTTAGAGAGATAGAAACATCAATGATGAGAGAGAATTATTGATCAGCTACCTCCTGAAACCCCCCACTGGGGATTGAGCCCACAACTGGGGCATGTGCTCTGACCTGGGATCAAACCATGACCTCCAGGTTCATAGGCTGATGCTCAACCACTGAGCCAACCCGGCTGGGCTGATATGAAAAAAAATTAAGATATATTAAGTGGAAAAAAAAGAGGTACCAAAACGTATGCAGTATATGCCATCATTTTGTGGAACAAAGTGGGGGAATAGCTGTATGTATTTACTTGTATATAAAATATCTCTGCAATGATATATAAAAAAATGATAATGATGGTTGCCCTGAAAAAGGGAGTTAAGTGGGGGATGTGAGTGAGAGAGATATCCTTCCAAATTTCCTGAATTTTGAACTTGGTGAATGTATTACCTCTTCAAAAAAAAAAAATTTAAAGCAGCTTATTTTGTTCTTTTGAAACATCAATTAATCCAACCATTAGGTTCAAAAATTCAAGTCTTGGATAAAAATTTGAAAAAATGCACCAAGTAGCCTTCTTAAAATTCATTATTTTTAATTCATGGTTGGAATAAGAGAGAGAGAGATGGGAAGTGCGAGAAAGTGGGAGACCAGAGCGGGATGATGGGGAATGGATAGGGAATGAAAAGGAAGAACGCGGAGGGAGATGATCCCGTGAGGGAGACAGAGGTGGCAGCTGCTGGGGGTGCTGCCCCTGCACCTGGCGTTCACCCCCGGGTGCGCTGCAGACCAGTCTGTCCTGAGCTACTACTGCTCTTTGAGACTGAGTTTATTTTTCCATAGACTTCTTGGGGTTTCTCCTGTGTATAAGGAATTGACAAAGGTTTGAGAAATTTACTTAGGAAACATGGAGGTCCTCTGACCTCACCAGAGAAAATAAACAAGTATAAAGTGGTACTTGCAAGAGCATAAAATAACTGTGACTTCACGATTCGGCAGATTTATCAAGGATATGAACTGTGTATGTTTAGTGGGTTTATCGGATTCACGTACATATGTACAAGTACTATAAAACGTGAAATACCTGATAATCCCACTCAATTCACCCCAGTATATTTTGCTTAATGTTGATGATGACTTTGTTTCCGAAATACTTTAAATAAATATATCCAGTACACTCTCATGACTTGCTTATGTACTTTCATGCGCTAGTCTGGGAACTTTTAGGTGATCACAGCTGAATTTAACTGAATCCAAATTGCTATCAGTTAGGAGTTCTGTTTGGCTGCATGCAAGGAAGACCCGACAAACAAGCTTAAACAAGATGGGACTCACATAATAAAAAGTACAGAAGTGGCAGTCCAGCCCCAGGCTGCGTTGGCAGAGGTCCATCCAGGCCATGGCCTGGCGCGGTGTTTCCGGAACTTCCGCTCCCAACCCAGCATTCCCTGCTCCTTCCCGGAATTAAAAATGGCGGCGGGGGTCCTCACTTGAAGGGGAAGGGCAGTGAGGGCAAAGGGCAAGACGCCAAAGTGTGCAGTGCCTAAAGCCCCGCCTAGCGAGCTCTGCTTACATCTCATTGGACAGAAGGGGATCACGTGCCTCCCTTAGCTGCAGGGGGGTCTGGGAAGCTAAGTGGTTTGGGGGCAGTGCTATAGCTCAAAATAAAATTCAGATTTGCTTAGTAAGGAAAAGGGGATAATGAAGAGGAGAATTGGTCACAAGTGTGTAAAGGCCAAAATACAAACACATTTCCAAGTGTGAAACATTCCTCATTCGGCCTTCTGTGTGTAGATTCATGGTGGGGTCATGCCATTCTCTTGCAAATCCCTGCAGGTTCAACCTGACTCTAGACATGAATCAGACGCCATGCATTACCTTCCTTCTACCACCCGGGTAATGTGTCTGACGTTTTCTAAGACTCTAAAATAACGAGTACGGGGCAGGGCATTTCCTGGCTGTCCCCCATTTGAGGATTGGATGGATATTCCTGCGGGGCTGAACTGGAGGCTGATTCCTCCTCACTCGGTTGCTCTTCGGCAATTGTAGCCCCGCCCCATCGCAGCGGCCCTCGGTGGATTGCATCCTGGGATCGTCTCCATCAGTGGAATTTTTGACAAACATCTGGCAGCTCTAGAGTCTTGCCTGTTCCAATCCACTGAGTCCTCCCAGACCACAGGCGTTCTCCTGGATGGTCAAGTGATCTTTCCCCTGAGTCTGCGGAGGAAATTTGTGCTGGTCTCCTGTGCTTCTCTCCAAGCAGGGCAAGGTTGTTTATTCCACAGAATTAATGGACAGAGAAACTTGGGCCTAATTTATTTTACTCATAGGAATGAAAGTCTGTTCTTTCAAGAGAAAAAAAAAATGTAACTTTGCCTCACCCGAACAGACTAAATTTCTCATAAGTGGTAGATACACTTGGGCCAAAGGTGAGGGAAGGAGCAAATCTCAAAAAATCTAAAAGAGAAACTAAGCACAGTTAAAAGAAAAGTTTCTGTTTTGGTCATGTCCTCTTAAATGCTATGGGTGATCACCTAAATTATTATTGAAAGGCATTTGATGAGGATTTTTGGATGAGGGCGATGTGTTACAGACTGAATTTCTGTGGCCTTTTAGAATTTTCTAGCTGTTTAGGAAGCCAATGGCCTTTAACTTATTTTAAATAAAGATTATTGGATTTTACTCACACTTTGAAGCTAAATAGAAAATGACACAACTCAAATGCCTGCTTGCTGTAAACAGTGCAATGTGATAAATTACACAGGCCGTGGCTCTGAGACCCTGTCATACTGTATTTGCAAAACTCTTTGCAGATGAGCTTTATGAATCCTTGCATAAAAGGGCAGATCAACAAAACCTATATCCTTCTCAGCAAGGTCATTAATTTCACACTGGTACTAGTCCCGTGTCTGTGAAGTTTTAAGGAGGTGGTGGATATGGGACCAAGTAGGTACTTGAAATATTGGTGGGACCACTTTGTAAAGTATATGATTGTCTAATCACTATGCTGTATACCCGAAACTCAAACAGAATAATATTAAATGTAAACTGTAATTGGGGGCGGGGGGGGGGGGGAGGAGGAGGGCAGGGAGAAGGTAGTGGAATGGGAAAAGCTTCTGGCCTATGTGTGAATTCCAGCTCTGCTCTTCATATTAGGAAAGTTACCGCTCCTCTAGCAAGTGACAGCTCTCTTTGCCTCAGTTTCTTTATCTGTAATTGCCTTGCAAGACTGTTGTTACTGAATGGAAAGTTCTTGACTCATGTCAAGGTACTTGACAGATGACGGCTATAATTAACACACAAAGCTTTTTCCAGTGTTAAACCTCCTCTGAAACCTGCTAAACAAAACAAGGTGGGCATTGGCCTCAGCACTACCTCCCACGACACAGATACTGCCGTCACTCACGCGGTGTGTGCCTGTTCTACTCTCCCACCTCCCGTTTAGTCTGCCTGGAACAATTTCTGCCAGACACCATCTCCTCTAGGGAACTTCCCTTGAGCACCAGTTCTGGGTTGGGTGCCTAAGTGCTCTTAGAGGCCCCTGGGCTCACTTCTATGGCAGCCCTTAACGGACAGTTTTCTGATTGTATCCCTGCTCCTGGAACTGTGTTTTGCTTTATTTTGACAGTGAACAGGTCATGGTAGCTACTCTCTTTTTTAAAGCTTTATTGAGGTTTAATTTAAATACCATAAAATCCAGTAATTTTCAGTGTACAATTCAATGGTTTTTCAGTAATTTGACACAGTTGTACAACCATCACCACAATCTAGTGTTAGAACAATTCCATCACCCCAAAGAGATTCCTTGTGCTCATTTGTAGTCACCCCATTCCCCAGCCCCAGGGAACCACTATTTTACTTTCTATCTGGCAGATTTGTCTTTTCTGGACGTTTCATATAAATGCATCATTCACTATCTTTTGCATCGCACCTCTTTCACTTGGCATGAAGAACTTTTTGAGGTCTATATACATTGTAGTTTATATCAGTAGTTCATTTCTTTTTCTTGATGTATAGTATTCAATGCATGGATACACTGTGCACTATTGTGTACCCTGCAGCTAGATTAGTGCCTGCATATTACAGTAAAAGCTGAGGAAATGTTTGTTACTTCAGTTAAGTTGACATTACAATTATATTGAAGTTGGTTTGACATATCAATGCACACAGTAATGAGGGGGCAGACAAGAACACACAGTCCAATTCTTCTGCCATGTTTTGGCAATGTCAAATCATTGACATGTCATGAAACTTCAACTCATTACCTGGAGAGACCCCTCAGTAGCTTCTGACCTTACCACTTTACCTTGTGTGGATTTTTAAAACTCTGAAGTGAGAACCCCTGCCTCGCCTCAGTTGTTTTGACTTTACTTTTTTCTCATTCTCCCTGTCAAAATTGAATGTGCATATTTGTCTCAACACACGGTGCCTCTCATATATATTAAATGATAATGTATTCAACTATTTGATAATTATGTATTGAGCATCTACTGTGTGCCTGGCATTATTTTAGATGCTTGGAATACTTTAGTGAACAAAGCAGACAAAAATCTCCACCTTCCTGATGATGAATGTATGCCCATTTGGGTATCCACAATGTCAGTAATGCTCATGAATTTTGCCCACAAAAAATTTAACATGTTTTTCAAAAATCATTAGACATGAGGTCAAAAGACATAATCTATTCACATAGTTTGACATACTTATAGAACCCAGATCAGGCTCAATAATAATGAAAGAAATCAAAATAAAAACAACTTTATGGATGTTAGTAGAAACAGTATATCATTTTAAGTCATCAAAAATTAAAAATTATATGTGATATAGATGGGTTACAGATATCATAAATTGCTAATGCCAGTATAAATTGATTGGGTCTTTTGAAAACAGATTACATCACTGATTTAGAAATTCTTTCTTTTTAAAAAATAAATGTCCAAAGAAAATGATTTATGACATTATACCAGAGCTGTTTTTATTGTTTTAATCCTCACCCAACGACATGTTTTCCATTGATTTTTAGAGAGAGAGGAAGGGAAGAAAGACAGAGAGAGAGAGAAACATTGATGTGAGAGAGAAACATTAATTGGTTGCCTTTTGTACACCACCTGACAGCGGACTGAACCTACAATCTAGGTATGTGCCCCGATTAGGAATTGAACCTGCCAACTTTTGGTGTATGGGACTACATTCCAACCAACTGAGCCACCCTGCCAGGGCTATACCAGAGCTGGACATACTTCAAATGTATCCACATTTGGGAGTAGATAAGAAACCTATGATATGATAGGAGGGAGTACTCTTATCCACTAAAAAATTATACACTTTGTGATATAGAGAATGTATATACAAAATAGCATTAGCTCAAAAAAGAATGAGAAATGTTATGCATGTACTGATTATAGATATATTAAATATATACCAGAAAAGAGCATAAAATGATACACATATTTGTATTAGAGAATTTTTATGACATATAATGGATTTTTAAAACTCAGTAGTTACCCCCATACCACAGTATGATTTCCTTGCAAAATATAGTCTCCATTTATACCTCCTTTTCCAGTTCCTTGCGTCAGTGAATTAAAAAGACACTATTCTTCTTCTTCAGCACTGCTCCGTCAGGATGGATCCCCATAACCCGGTATGTAAAATATCTGGGGTAGGAAGAACCTAGAGGCAGCCACTGCCTCTTTCACTTTACAGAGGCAGGAACTGAGGTCCATAAAGGAGGAGGGTCTTGCCCAAGGTCTCCTAGTAAGTTAGTGGGAAGTTAATATAAAATATACGTCTCAATCTTCCGCACCACCTAACATAGTCTCTGCTATGTAGGAGGAATTCAAGAATATTTATTGACTTTTATAACAGAAAACTGATATTCATTGAAATGCCCACAGCCTGGCAGTCTTGCCTCTGAGTAACCAGCTGAGAGTCAACAAATGAATAGGAAAGATTTGGACTCAGAGCAGAACTAAAAACCAAAGCAAAGCAAAACAAAAAAAAAATAATTAAAAAAAAAAAAGCCAAAAGCAGAAATCTGCCTTGGTAGAGGGTGGCTATTGACTTAAAATACTTGGAACAGTCTTAATTTTCATGGGTGTGCCTGCTGTCCTACAGATCTAGGTCCTGGACCAATTAAAAGCTGTGGGTTTATTTTGGTTTATTTTAGGCAGCCTGCTGTGGCATCTTCCTGTTGTGGTTGACGACATTTGTGTGGTTGGGCTCCTATTTGAATTAGAGCATAACGCTCATTTTTTTTTTTTATTTCCAAAGGAAGTGGAGTTGGTAGAGGAAGTCTCTGGTGAGCCCTTGGGGGAGAAGGTGACACTCTCATTGCATAATTGGGGCAATGTGAAAAAACAACAACAACAAGAAAAAACACACAACAAGATGGAAAAAGCCATGTGGCAACATGTTTGTTTTGTAGGTAGTCCAGGATGGGGGGAAGATCTCCATTCTAATATGTGAAGCTGCCATGGGCAAGTCACTCTGGTACCCATTTCTTCTAGGGTAAATGACAACCCTGATTAAGATATTCAGAGGAAGTAACAGATATGAAAGGATTTTTAAAGTATAAAGTGCTGTAGAAACTTGTAGTGGTGATGGTAGTGGTTGACATTGAATTTAGCATGAGTAATAATTTTTTCAAAAGCCGTTGGTGTGATATAATTTTTTTTAAATGATGGTGAGCGTAATCAGAAGAGGTCATGCTCATAAGGAGGGAGGGGAATGACTGAATGATGGGTTTCATACGGCAGGGAGAAAGGGGGAAAAAACTTTGGCCACAGATTCCTTTTGTTCACTCATCTGCTTTCCAGCTACCACTAAGGGACCTTAGGCTAGAGGCCCGTGGTTCTTTCCCACCTTGGCCAGCGTTTACCCTCCTCTTTTCAGCATCCCTTTCCTATCAGTAGTGTTCATCATGGGACCCTGGGGAATAGCTGTGGTTGAAAAGAAAGGATAACAGACACATTCCAGAACTTAAGTGTGGACCCAAGTTCCTCTGCACGTTAGCTGAATGACCTGGAGGAGTCTTTTCATATCTCTCACCCCCGGTTTCCTCGTCTGTAGCAAAGGAAGAACAACCTGTTTAACCTACCACATTAAGGTGAGTCCAAATGAAATAACATTTTTTGAAAACTCTTTACAAATTGCAAAGTGCATTACAAATGCCATTTGTTGTTATTCCTTAGACCCATCTTGCTCCCTTTCTGCTTTTGTGAAATAGGGATAATGCCATCTATGTCACCAGGCTATTATGGCTCTTTGTGAAAGCCCTCTGCACATCACAGCTCACCCTGAAGCTAGAAGCTTCTAGTTCTCTACCACACACTGGAGCATGTATTTCCAATCTGCCATTCATTCTATTGTGTTGTTAAATTTCACCCTCAGAGAGCTTGCAGTTTACTTGATAAGCTAAGACTTTACTTGACCAGCCTTCTCTTTTTATTTCACAGGAGCCTGCTACTGTGGGAAGCTACCTTGAAGACTAGAGGCCTTTGGTTCTATCCTCCAAGGAGATTCAGGCATTTTGTCTACTCCAAACCCTCTTGCCAAGCTGATTAGAGGGAGACCCTGGATGAAATCAAAAGCCCAGAGTACTGTGACAGCTAGAACAGGAAGAAAGAGTTTACAGACCTGTACCACTAAGAGCCCCAAGGACACTGAGGGAGAGGAGGGGCTGTGTCCACTGGGCTGGCCGGCTCCTGTCTTCGCTCCCAAACAGATAGCCCCTTCCATTCACATGCACATGCGTCTATTCTCTGCCTCTTGAGTGGGTCTGAAACTGGAAAACATCTGTACCAGTTTCGTTGGGGTGTGATTTATAAGGACTCCCTGCAGTCTCTTCTCTCCCTTCTCCTCCTCTTCACCTCTGGGGCTTGGGGGTTTCGTGTTTTTTGTTTTTAAACAGGCTTGTGTTTCTTGAGACTGGGTCACCTTGATTTATTATGCCCTGGACTCATTAACAAAAGACTCTGGGACAGGTCATTTATTTTCTGAGTGGCGATTTCCTGTCCTGCCCCAGCCCTGCTCAGCAGGGGCCTCGTGGAGCGCAGACGTATTAGCTGCACTGTCACCATGGGAGAACGGGCTTGAGCAAGGCGAGTTCAGAGGGCAGAAAACGGCCCTTTTCTTAAGAGCTTTTCTCCTCTATTTAATGATTTCCTTCAGAGTCCCTTTCTATAGTTCTTTCTTTTTCTCTTCCTTCAACAAATGGGACAAAGTTTAACAAATAAGTTATGGGGCTGCCTTCTTAAAGGAACAAACGCTGACCTTTCTTTTCTATTTCATATTGGAATAGTTTAACATTCACATACAAAGTGTGTGTGTGTGTGTGTGTGTGTGTGTGTGTGTGTGTGTGTGTGTAAGATACTAGTGGGCACCCAAGTTGAGCATGAATTAGATGAATTAAACTTGATGTTCACTATGGTGAACATTTCTGCCAGGCCTTTATTAAAGTAATACAGTCATGTTTGGGCAGTAAAGCCTGAGATGTTAGTGATTTAGAGAGAGGCCGTAAGGCCAAATAAAATTATTCAAGATTTTCAGATAGGACTTTGGGAAGAAGGTTAAAGAAATTGGCATTTTTAGCCTGAAGTTCAGGGGCTGAAGAATGACTTATTAACTGTTTTCAGGTCTCTGGGTGGTAGTTACATATAGGAATGATGATGACCAGCTATTTTCTGACTGTACTAAAGATAGAATAAGAGGAAGAGGAATTAAATTGTAGCAAAATGACAGAATAAGTAGTCAGAAAGGTGATTAACTATGGCTAAAGTCTACCAAGGAAGATGTGATATATATGTAAGGTTATAAGGTTGTTAGTCCCATTTTATAGATTAATTAATGGAGGCTCAGAGAGGTTAAGCAATTTGCCTAAGGTCACACAGTGAGTAAGTGACAGAACCAGGTCTAGCTAACTCTAGTGTATGATAAGGCTGACTTATAGGGCAAAGAAGTTAGTGAAAATAAAAATAAATCATCTTACCACCTTCCCATTAGTCTCAGATTGGTTGATGTTCAGAGGACAAGGATGAATTCTGTGGGTTCAAGGCCTTGGGATTCTGTGCTGTACCTCAGTCTGAGCTGGGAAGGCAGTATTCTCCATTCAACCTCAGCCCAATAGATGGGCAGATCTGGCATCTCCACCCCCTTGGAGCCCTGTGAAGCCCTTGGGCTCTGTCTGACCTGGTGTCTCTGTTCCTTGTCATCGGCTGCACTCCCCGACAACAGCTCTGGTCTCAGGAAGGCTCTGGGCAGGTGTGGTGGTTGTAGATGGTTGAGGCTCAGGAAAGGCATGCTGACTGCCCACGGTGGGTGTCCTCCCAGAGTTCATCCCTGCTGTGGACGTGCCAGTTAAAGAGTTTCAGAGTTTGCTTCACTGAAAGGACTGGGATTTATCCAGAGCCACTAAAGTGGATGGTCTCCTTCTGAGGAGGCTGCAGAGGTAGAAGGAGCAAATCCCTGCTGATTATGGCCCTGAACATGGAGGAGCCAAGATGGAGGAGCAAGGCTATAAGAAACCAGGACTGACTTACTGGATGGAAAGGATGGCTAACTTACTGCACTTACTCTGCCAGGTACTGGTCAAAGGGCAGTGAACTATCTTAGCTCATTCAATCGTTGCAACAACCCTATGAAGTCAGTACTATTATTATCCTCATTTACGGAAGAGGAAATGCAGTACATAGAGGGCAATATTTACTCAAGTTCAACAGCTAGGAAAGGTTGGACTAGGGGCAGTCTGATCCTGAAGGCTGCATTCTTAACCGCCATGGCCTAGGATGAGGTGCCTGGGTCCCCACACTTCCTCCCACTCACCCTGGAGGAACTTTTGCTCTGGGGTCACTGGCTCAACAATGACATACCTTCTTGCTTCTTGGTTTATAGGAAGTCCTAACATTGTAAACATTGTTCTAATTTAGGGATTTTACAATCATTCTTTCTCTGCTTCTCTCATTATTTTATTTTATTTTTATTTGTTTATTTATTTATTTTAATTTTATTGTCTAAAGTTTTACATATGTCTCCTTTCCCCCCAGTTGACCCCCCTCCCCCATCCCTTCCCAGCCCAGGCAAACCTCCACTGCCCCAGTGTCTGTGTCCATCTCATTATTTTAGAGAGCAAACATTTATCAAGAAGCAAACATTTTACACTCCCCAAATCGGGCTTTGGGCACTTATGGGTTAATTCTTCTCTACTTACTCCTTTAATTGCTTCAAAGGTGTAGGAGACAGTAGTAGAGGCGGCATGTTTTTTCACAGTAAATCCTAGTGGAAGTGGGGAGAAGAGAGAACACATATCTGCTACGTGCAGACTTGAGCTGAAAGTTTTCCCATTAGTTTCTTCATTTTTACCCTCCCAGCAGTCTTTTGAGGTAGGTTTTATCAGCCCAATTTTACAAATGAGGCAGGTTATGCAATTTGCTAGAGGTCACATTGCCTGTGTACAAAGAGGCTGGGATCTGAGCCCCAGAATGTTGCCCTCCAGACCTGAGCCCAAGACACCAGCCACCAGCCAGTGCTAACACAAGAAAAGCTAGACAGAGGACTCAAGGCTCAGCCAGGAGCACAGTGGAGAGCACATGGAGGGGGTGACCTTGGCAGCATCCTCGAGCTCAGGCTGAGCTCAGCCCTTCTGCTCTCCTGGGAGGATTTCAGACTCTGGTGTGTGGAACAGCAAACTGGACAAACAAGAAGCCATCATTTCTGGGTTCTGCTCTGCCAGAGGCCTGGGGCACGACAAGATGGTTAATGCAAAGCTTGGCAAGCTTTCCCTTCTTAATTTAGGCCTCCTCCCAGGAGGGAATCCAGAGGCGGTGAACATGAGAAAGGGAAAGGAAAAATAATAAGAGATAAGTGAGAAAAGAGAATATTTATAGGGCTTGGAACATCTAATGAAAACCAGCTGCCTGACTAGGGGTGGGGGTCTCTGGTTTTGCCTGCAAGGGATTATTAAGTCTTTTCTTGTACATACCTGTGTGGAGGGTGTCTGGGGAAAGAGAGAGGAGGGGTGTGAAGAAGGGAGGCAGAGAATGGGGGATAGGGAGAGGAGATTGAGAGAGAGATTGAAAAAGATATTGAAAAAGGTATTGAGAGAGAAGCTGGGAAGTTTGGAGGAGGGCTGTGCTCTTAGACACAGAGAGCTGATATCCCCTCCTGGCTTCGCTCCACCCCCCACCCCCCTTCATTTTAAACTGGAGCTGATTCAAACCTGCTGCTCTTGGAAGGAGGCCATCGGTACAGGCTCCAACAGAAAGATGATACGCGAGGGGATAGGAGTGTGAGAGTGGGGCAATCAGGAAGAAGGAGAAAATGAGACAAGGGAATGGAAAAGGTGAATAAACAGGGGATGATGAAGAGGGGAGAGAGATTGAAAGGTTAAAATGTTGACCTGAATGGAATGGGGAGCTTGGGGAGAAGGGAGTGAGTTGGAACAAATTCAGAGCTAATCCTTCTGGGCCCTGTGCTCTCTCCCACAGATCCAGAGGGTTGCAATAAAGATGTGTCTGTTTGAGATTTTCCAGGTCCCTTTCCCATAGATCTGTGTTTCCTTCTTAATCAAGGTCTTTGGGACCAAAAGGACCATCCAAGAATTGTGTTAAATATAACAGGTTTCATAAATGAGAAAAATGAGAATGAAGGGCCAGAATCCAGGGCACACAGTTAGAAAAGCAGCGGTTAACTGCAAGGACTTTCCAGAGGCCAACTGTTCCTGAAACTGAAGCCTCGAGTGTAGGGCCCTGCCCTTTATTTTTCACTCTCACTTAGGTTCTTGGGTGAGGATATGTCCATAAACCATGGGGTGGAACTCCATGTGTATCTAATTGATTGACAATAATTCAATGATATGTATTAGAAAGAGGGGAAAAAGAAAGGAGAAAGCCATTTAAATAGTGAAGCCGATTTGTCCATCTTTCTTCTCAATTAGTAGTATTAGATGGGCTGAGATGAGAGATGTGAATCTACACTTCCCCTGGTCCCTTTTGGTTTTGCTTTATGGATGTATCTCATAATGTGAGCTGATTTGTATTTATAGAAACAAAAACTTATTTTATAAAACATAATCTTTTAAATAAAAGTCCACTACTTTATCTCCTACCCAACTGAAGGGAAACACCCAACAAACTATGTTGCACTTATTGAAAGATGGTATAACAGTGAAAGATGGTATAACAGTGAAAGATGGTATAACAGTGAAAGATGGTATAACAGCTTATTGAAAGATGGTATAACATGCAATATAAGGGATTTTCAAAATCATTTTTTAAATTAGACTTTTTTTTTTACCTTAAAATGCTGCTTTTAGACTTCTTTATCCATTTGGTTTAGAGAGTGTCTGAAAATGTTGAGTATTTGGATTTACGGTTGGTTGATGGATTGTTTTCTTCTCATTATCCAGCAAGTTCACAGCTATGTAATACATTGAGAAAAGTTCATAGACCCTTAAACTCAAGCAGATCCACAAGAAGGGGCCAGTATGACAGATGTAATGGAAACTCTCTCCTTTGAACTTTGTCCTTTCCTCTTATTTTATTGTGTACATTCACTCCATTCCCTCATTTGAAACAAGTGGCTGCCTTGCTGTCCTGTGGCACCACCCTGTAAATTATAGTGGGTCCTGGTACCACCAGCATCTGACTAACAAAGGCAAGCCTCTAATTACTGTCTTAAGGAGGTCTTCTCTTATGCTCTTCTATCTCATTCAACATGTTGACCCTCTTCATGAACTCAAAATGAGTTTTCTGTGCCAGAAGGGTTAGAGAGAAAGTCAGTTCCAAGCCTATGCTAATGAAAATGGCAGCTTTCCTTTAGGAAAGAATTATTACCACTACTTTAAGAACTTAAAAAAATCAGACTTCCAGAAAAGGCAGGAATGTAAAATCCCTGATCGAATTGGGAAGAAATTCTTGATTGAATTGTGTCACAGACAACCTCCTCAGACTGGTGGGTTATAGCTCTGTGGCAGCCTCATCATGCTCATGGAGGCATCTGTCTTTTAGAAATGAAGACTCTCCTTGATCATCCACAGTTCATATACTCCTGTGATTTTTGAAAACTTCTATCCCATTAACTCAAGCAGAAATCCTGAGGTCCTCGGCAGAGAAGGGATTTCAAGAGCATTTCAGTCTCCCTGGTTTGTCTTCCAGGTCAGACTGTTGCTGGGTCTTTATTCTAGACTCGCCAGGAAAGCAATTCTCCATCTTTCAAAGAGATGCTAGAGGAAAGGTGCTTTGGTACTTTACAATGTTATGCACTGGATTCTGCTGATTTGGTACTTTTTGATCATGATGTGCCACATTTCCAGGTGGTTCTTTAGATTATATACTCTTTTTTATTATTATTTTTCAGTAGGTCCACTGCCTTTTTAAAAACAGTAACTTATCTTTATTTGTGTCTTGATGAGTTGTAAAAGACATCTCCCACCATTTCTTCTATCTAATGACCAGTCCTCTATTCTCTATCTTTCTACTGTTTTCTCCTCATTGCATGAACTTGACACAGGATGCTGGATGTAGGTAACTCACCATGATTGTGCTTGTCCATGGTATTAGTAGGAAAACATAACATCCTATCTAATAAAAGAGTAATATGCAAATTGACCATCACTCCAACACACAAGATGACCACCCCCATGTGGTCAAAGATGGCTGCCCCCATGTGGACACAAGATGGCCACCACAAGATGGCTAGCAGGGGAGGGCAGTTGTGGGCGATCAGGCCAGCAGGGGAGGACAGTTAGGGGTGACCAGGCCAGCAGAGGAGGGCAGTTGGGGGAAACCAGGCCTGCAGGGGAGGGCAGTTAGGGGTGATCAGGCCAGCGGGAGGGGGGCAGTTAGGGGCAATCAGGCCAGCAGGGGAGTAGTTAGGCGTCGATCAGGCTGGCAGGGGAGTGGTTAGGGGGTGATCAGGCTGGCAGGCAGAAACGGTTAGGGGCAATCAGGCAGGCAGGGCAGGCAAGCGGTTGGGAGCCAGCAGTCCTGGATTGTGAGAGGGATGTCCAACTGCCAGTTTACACCCAATCCCATTGGTGGGATCGGGCCTAAACGGGCAGTCGGACATCTCTCAAGGGGTCCCAGATTGGAGAGGGTGTAGGCTGGGCTAAGAGACACACACCCCCATGCACAAATTTCATGCACCGGGCCTCTAGTCCTATATAATAAAAGGCTAATATGCAAATCGACTGAACGGCCGAACAACCGATCACTATGATGCGCACTGACCACCAGGAGGCAGACGCTCAATGCAGGAGCTGTCCCCTGGTGGTCAATGAGCTCCCACAGGGGGAGCGCCACTCAGCCAGAAGCCCTGAGCTCAGCTCATGGCTGGCAAGGCAGCAGCAGTGGTGGGAGCCTCTTCTGCCTCTGCAGCAGTGTTAAGGATGTCTGACTGCCAGCTTAGGCACCCTCCCCTTGGGGAGCAGGCCTAAGTCATCAGTTGGACATCCCTGGAGGGCTCCCAGACAGCGAGAGTGTGCAGGCCAGGCTGAAGGACCCCCCTCCCCTGAGTGCACGAATTTCGTGCATTGGGCCTCTAGTAATTTATATTTTTCAATGGCAAGAACATCATGTAGGGTGTTGGCATTTGAATTTATTCTCACTGCATGAGTTGGTCTAAGTGGAAACATTAATTTATTTATGTAGTGTAGTACATCCAAATGCCAATTTGAATAAAATATGCCACTACTAGAACTGGAAAATATAAGAGTCCCATGTACCCTGGGACACATACAGGACCATGGTTTTTCTTGGCCTATATTTAGGTCCTAGAAAAAGTTATTGCTTTTATCTCTTAGAGGGCAACAAGTACCTCTGTCTACTGTGACAGCTCATACCACAGGAAACTCCAGGAGTACTCTGATCTGGGTTTCAGCATACTTGTTTTTAAGAATCTATTCCTGCCCTGGCTGGCATGGCTCAGTGGTTAGAGTGTTGGCCTGTGCACCAAAGGGTCACAGGTTTGATCTCAGTCAAGGGCAGGTACCTGGATTGTAGGTTCAATCCCCGGCCACAGGAGGTAACCAATCTATGTGTCTCTCTCACATTGATGTTTCTCTCTCTTCCCCCAGCTCTCTCTCCCTCTGTCCCCCTCTTTTCCACTATCTGGTGTGGCTCAGTTGGTTTAGCATTGTCTCATGCACCAAAAGGTCACTGGTTCAATGCCCAAGTTGTGGCTTGATTCCCAGTAGTGGGTGTGCAGGAGTTAGCTGATTGATGTTTCTCTCTCACATTGATGTTTCTCTCTCCCTCCCTCTTCCTCTTTCTCTAAAATCAATAAAAACATATTTTTTAAAAAATCTACTCCCACTTCTACTGGATAGAATGGCCAGTGGAAGAGATGGGAATAACATGAGCAGTGGAAGATTTAAGGGCAAGAGATGAATATAATTTTGGTCTAGTGATTGAACCAGTTTTATAAATTCATGTAACCATATTTTTATCCAGTCAACTTTTCTATTTTATCTGAAATTTTCATAGAGGTTTTATCAGGTTCTTTGCAGGTAAGCCTTTTCTATGTATTCCCTAATTCACAACAACCAACCATGAAATGCTCACTACTTTCTAGAGACTCCCAATCACAGATAGATTTGGAATGGTCATGGAAGCTGAAGCTTGTGGGAAGTGTTGCACTGAGCATTCAGTTCCCTAAATTGATCCATCCAGTCTGACTCTCCCACACATTGACCTCTAACATATGCTTTTACATCCTCTTCTCTCTGTATAGTTTCTCCAACCTGAAATTCCCTCACCTTCTCTTCATATAACCAAGTCCTCATTCTTTAAGACTCAAAATTAGGCCCTAGCTGGGCAGCTCAGTTGGTTAGAGCATATGCCAAGGTTGTGAGTTCAATCCCAGGTCAGGGCACATATAAGAATCAACCAATGATTATGGAAAACAGTATGGAGTTTCCTCAAAAAATTAAATATGGAACTGCCTTTTGACCTAGTGATCCCACTTCTAGGAATATATCCTAAGAAACTCAAAGCACCAATCAGAAAGAATGTATGCAACCCTATGTTCATAGCAGCACAATTTACAATAGCTAAGATCTGGAAACAGCCCAAGTGCCCATCAGTAGATGAATGGATAAAAAAGTGGTACATTTATACCATGGAATACTATGCAGCAGTAAACAAGAAGAATCTCTTACCCTTTGAGACAGCATGGAGGGACCTGGAGAGTATCATGCTAAGTGAAATAAGTCAGTCAGAGAAAGACAAGTGTCACATGATCACGTTCATATGTGGAATCTAAGTAACAAAATAAACTGATGAATGGAACGGATCCAGAGACATGGAAGCATGGAACAGAGTGCGGAATCTCAGAGGGAAGGTGGGGGAGGGTGGGTGGGTGGAATCAACCAAAGACCTTGTATACATATTTGCATAGCCCATGGACACAGACAATAGGGTGCTGAAGGCCTGGGGTGGGGTTGGGGGTGGGGTGGGCTGAGGGGTTCAATGGGGGAAAATGGGGGGACATATATAATACTTGCAACAATAAAGAATCTATATATATAAAGAGCCAGGGTCCATCATGTCCAAAATGACCAAAGGCTCGACCGAACACCAGGAGTCAGTCCTGCAGTCAGTGCGGGAGTGGTGACCCAGCAGTGACTGCTGAGGGGGCTGTGGATCAGGCCCAGAGAGAGAGGCAGGATCTTATCCGCAGCCTCCATGGCAGCTGTTGATCAGCCATTGCCTCTCTCTTTCTCTTTGGGCTTCACCAGCAGCCATGCCTCTGTTTCTCTCTGGGCCTCCATGGGGATGCTGATCAGGCCCAGAGATAGACCCAAATGTTCTAGCTGGCATAGAAACTGACCAATAAGAACCAAATCTGGGTGAACTGTGAGGAGCCAATGGATGCCTAGGAAGCGGAGCTTTTGATGCTGACTGGCATAGAAACTGACCAATCAGAACCAAATTGGTCAGCAGGGGAGGGCAGTTGGGGGTGAGATCAGGCCAGCAGGGGAGAGCATTTGGGGTGATCAGGCAGGCAGGCAGAGGCAGTTAGAGGCAATCAGGCAGCCAGGCAGGTGAGTGGTTAGGAGCCAGCGGTCCCAGATTGCGAGAGGGATGTCTAATTGGAGAGGTTGCAGGCTGGGCTGAGGGAACACCCCCCCCCCCCCCGCATGAATTTCGTGCACTGGGCCACTAGTTATTAAATACAAATTTTTAAAAAATCAACCAATGAATGCATAAATAAGTGGAACAATGAATTGATGTTTCTCTCCCCTTTCCTCTCTCTCTCTAAAATAAATAAATATATGCATTAAGCCCTGGCCTGTGTTTCTCAGTGGTTAGAGCATTGGCCCGTGTATCAAAGGGCTGCAGATTCAATTCCTGGTCAAGGGCATATACCTGGGTTGCAGGTTCAATCCCAGGCCCTGGTCGGGGTATATGCAGGAGGCACCCAATTGATGTGTCTCTTTTACATCAATATCTTTCTCTCTCTCTTTCTCTTTTTCTACCCCCTTCCCTCCCTCTCTTACACTCTCTCTAAAAATCAATTGTAAAAATATCCTTAGATGAGGATTAACAATATATATATATTGTTATATGCATTTTAAAAAAAGGTTCAAGTTCATTTCCTCTTCCTTTATAAAGCCTTCCTTGACTCTGCAGTTTGCTATAATTTCCCCTCTGACAGCTTTAGTGCCTATCTTGTATTCCTTCTTAGGTTTCTGCACTGTCCAGTACTCTTTGTGAGGTTTCTGGGTGTTGAGGCGCCAGTTGCAAGGATTCTTTGCTGATGGGTTCCAGAACTCCCCTAACAAAGAAATTGTGGAGTCACTATACTGGACATGAAAAGGATAAATTTTGCAATGTGGGGGACTCACACGAGAATGGATAGCTGACATACTTTCCTTCATGGGAAGATATTTAGCACAAGTAGCACCCTTCTTTTCCTTCTCCCTTCTTTGTCCCAGAGGGAGGGATAAGGAGACCCAGGCTTGAACCTGAGGAGACCAGACTGGCCTAGACGGGAAATACTGGGCTGAGAAGCAGTAAGCTGTTTGCAGTTTATAAACAAGTCCTGACATCTCAGTTTGGGTGTTGGCAAACAATGTCATCAGCCCAGAGAACATTTTCAGAGATATACCAAGGCCCCAGGCTAAACTGTAGGCAAAACTCTTCTCCACTCCTCCTCCCACCCCCGCAGTTCCCCAACACCGTGGACACCCCCAGCCCTGAGACTACCCTCTTCGGGCCTTCCATTCCTGGTCTCTAAGTGTGCCTGATCTTCATAAGGAATCCATATGGTGAAGTTAAACTTTCTCCTTCTCAGTGGGTACTGATCTCTTAAAATGTGTAAGATGTGGTTGATCTGTTAGCTTTATCTTTCCAGTAGGTCCACTGCAGTGGTGTAATTTTGTAAGGAAGATAGAGGGGCTATGGGCTTTGTCTGTCTCTATCAGCTGCCCTCACCTTCCCCAAACTAGCTATATCTAGATTATCAATTCTTTGACTTCACATGCAGTTTCCTTTCTCCCAGACCTCCTTTGCCCCTTCTTCTTGCAACCAACCAAAGAGTCATCTTCATGGGAAAGGCTAAGAGTGGGCACAGAGACTAATGGACAGGTGATCCCAGAACAGAGCATCTCCTTAATGTCATATTAATGCAAGTGCCTTGAGGACTATCTTTTGGAGGGCTCTGGAACCTCTCTCTCTCTCTCTCTCTCTCTCTCTCTCTCTCTCTCTCTCTCACACACACACACACACACACACACATACACACACACACACACACACACACACACACACACACACACACACTACTCTACGTTAGACATTTACGTTCCATTAATGGTCCTCATCTGACATGGTTTCAAGACCTCATTACCCTCGATTCCTTTCCCTTCTCTGGATTTTGTTAATATCTCTTTTGAAGTCTGGCCCTCAATTGGTTATGACCCATTTCTAGAAATGGGCTGGAGTTGAGATTCTTACCCCTCTTGATATGATTGGAGTTACAAGTATCTATTGAGCATCTAATCAGTGTGAGGCCCATATAGTAACAAGGAACTTGTCCTCAAGGCATTCTTTTGCATCTCTTGGGCAACAGAAGTTCACAATGAGATTGTTAGCAGTTACAAGTCCAGGTCTTTGCTATAAGAATTTCATCACACAAAATTTTCCCATCCTATTTTATACAAATACTAGAGGCCTGGTGCATGAAATTTGTGGATAGGGGTGTGTGTGTGGCCCTCAGCCCAGCCTGCACCTTCTCCAATCTGGGACCCCTTGAGGGATGTCTGACTGCCCGTTTAGGTCCGATCCTGGGATCGGACCTAAATAGGCAGTCAGACATCCCTCTCACAATCCAGGACTGCTGGCTCCCAACTGCTTGCCTGCCTGCCTTCCTGATTGCCCCTAACCACTTCTGCCTGCCAGCCTGATCACCCCCTAACCACTACCTTGCCAGACTGATTGACTCCTAACTGCCCCCTGTCAGCCCAGTTGCCCCTAACTGCCCTCTCCTGCTGGCCTGGTCACCCCTAACTTCCCTCCCTTGCCAGCCTTGTCGCCCTAACTGCCATCCCCTGCAGGCCTGATCGCCCCTAACTGCCCTCCCCTGCAGGCCTGGTCCCTCCCAACTGCCCTCCCTTGCTGGCCTGATTGCCCCCACAACTGCCTTCTCTGCCGGCCATCTTGTGGTGGCCATCTTGTGTCCACATGGGGGTGGCCATCTTTGACCACATGGTGGTGGCCAACTTGTGTGTTGGAGTGATGGTCAATTTGCATATTACCTCTTTATTATATAGGATAATTCACATTCACCTATGGCTTTCCCCCTTTGTTATTAGCCATTTCCTTGTCCTTTTCAATTATATGCTTCTCTGGAGTCAGGTAAGATCTGAGTGATGGTTCCACCTGCTTTCATTCACTTTATGCATATATTAGTTAGGGTAGGCTGAACTGCTAACACAAATACACCCCAATTCTATAATGGCTCAAACACAATACAAGTTTAGTTTTCATATAACTGTTCAAGGCAGGTGCTCCTGATGGGAGCACAGCTCTCTTCCCCATGGTGGTTAAGGGACCCAGGGTTCTTAGACCCTGTGGCTCTGCCAACCCTTGGGATCATATCATCCAGCCCACAGACAGTGTGGGAGAACACAGAAGAATTTTTATCAGCCAGGACTATAAAGGGTACTTTCACTCCTATTCACAGCATTGGAAAGAATTTAGTGACATGGCTCCACTTAGCCACAAGGAAGACTGGGAAATGTAGTCTAGCTACATGTCCAGGAAAAGGAAGGGAGGATTTTAGTACATAACCTGCAGACTGCTGCAATGACATAATTCTGTTTCTGCTTTTTACCACTATTGTTCATAACCCTAGTTTAATTTCTATAAAATGTCTGTCATTTCTTGGCAATGTTGTTGAATGATCACTGTAATGGAGGACAGCTGGGTGTGTGGTTCAAGCTCAGGGCAAAGACTTAGAGGTGAGTGAGCAGGGACACCCAAGAGGCAGCTGATGGCAACTGATGACTTTAGAGGACTGGAAGAGACTGATAGTGCGGGATGCCAGATTGAGGGGAGGCCCTGTGTGGAGGGTCATCTGAATAGTGAAAGGGGAAGAGGACTAAGACAGGAAGAAACAGGAGGATGGTTCATTTAGGTTTGGGAAGGACTTTTTAACATCCTGGTAATGGTGAAGCATATTACACCCTTAATACTACACGTCTTCCAGGAAGTTTCCAAATAGTGAAATAGTAGGTAGCTTCTCCAGCCATGTGTTTAAAACAACTCAATCAACCCATTAAAAGCTAATTTTTGAATTCCATTATGCCTGGGTCTATGCTAGCCATTGAATACAGGCTCTAAGTTCCTCAAAGAATTTACAATATAATTAATCAAGCATGACATGTACAGGAAATATCTCAATAACACAGGAGAAAAATGAGTACAAAATACATGATGTCAACCTTTAGGTTAAAGATTCAAAAGAGAAGTTCACTGAGGGTCAAGATAATTAAAGAAGGCTATACAGAGGAGGTGGAACTTGATCTGGACTGTAAAAAGTGAAAGGGTTTTTAGAAAGGGGGACAAAGAAATGTGTACCAGGCCAGGTGAAAAGGCCAGATGTACAGTAAGAGCACCAATACACCTGGAGAATTAATAGGAGTGAAAGAGTATAGAGGTAGGTATACTCAGGTAGAAGCATTTAGACTTGGTTTGGTAAGAAACAGAGGGGGGGATCTTTACAGTGATTTTTATAAATTAAATAATCTACTTGAAGGCATCTACTAATCCTTAACCAAATAACTGCTTAGTAACCATTTATTCCCCCCAAAGAGTGAATAGTAGAATGACAGTGCTGTACAGGAAATACTTCATCCATTTATTCTTTAAGCACTTACTGGGTGTCTTCTACATGCCACATCCCATGCCAGACACAGAGGATACAGGAATCATGAAGTCACGGTATTTACCTAAGCTTAGACTCTCACAGGCGAGACCTTCCCATCTGCTGGTAACCAAGAAGTGCACAGTTCCCCTACCCATCTGTGTCCACTTGCCCCCTCTCAGGGAGATGCTGTCATCCTGCTTAGGTCTGACCTCAGGGGTCACCTTCTGGTAATCTGAAGACCAGGCCTTCTGCCTGTTTTCTCATATTCATTAGGGCAGATTCAGCCCTCAGTGCCAGGTTACTGGCCTCATTAGCTCACCAACTTAAAAAAAAAAAAAAAAAAAATATATATATATATATATATATATATATATATATATATATATATATATATATATTTCACAGTATCCTAGTATGGTTGGGAGGAACATGAGCTAAGTCACATAAAGTTATTTTCAAAAGTGAGGAAGACCATACAAATGCAATGGATAATCACGCTGATGATGAACAAAGATAATCAGTCCCCTGATCCTTGGAGCATAGCCCCTCGAAGCTGGGTTCTCATGCTGGAGCTTGTGCAAAAGGCCCTGACCTTTGGGTCCTCGGCCTACTGACTGCGCACAGAGGCCTAGTTTGGCAGCCACAAGTGGATCACTTCAGGCAAATTTATCTGGCTTAGGTGTTAACTAGTTTCTTTACAGGTGGTTTGATATGCATATAGGACTGGGAGTCCGGCTTTCCAGATCTCTAATCCCTGCTCAGCTTCTAGCCTGCTCTGTGACCTTGGGTAACCTGCCTAACCGCTCTGGTCATTTGGATTTTAACCATTACCTCAGAGTCATGCGGATTTATCTAAGAGGTGTTTTGTGAGGATGAACTGGATATTACTTCTAAACTGGTTAAAAATACCGGCATAAGGACTTCCAGTTTCCTGCCCAGCAAGGAAGGAGCTTAGAAGTTGTCGCTGTGTCTTAACAAGTAAAAAGCTGAACAAACTGAAAACTCAACAACTCTTCTTAGATTGGTTGGAGAAGTGAGATCATAGGATAAACTGTGCCCCAAAACTGGAGAGGCAGGCAGACAGACAGAGAATCACCACTTTCCAGCTAGAATCCCCGAGCAGCAGCCTCCGAGGGAACAGCACCAGAGCAGAAAAACCTGAACTGGAGCCGACAAGTTGCTGGAGGCTCAGGATGTAGAAACCTGAGCGATAACAACTCCAGGGGGATCCCAGATATGCTTTGGGGTGCGGGTGGATTAGCCCTTACATTTTTTGTCTTTTGTGACTTTTAACTCAGGTGTTCACAGAGAGGATCAGAGAAAAATCCCCTCGTGCTTTAGGCAGGGGAAAAGGAACCATTTTGAAACACACCCAGAGCAGTCTGTCTTTTTAACAAGTCCTTGTCCTCAGGAGAAAGATTTCAGCCACAGCCTCATCTGCTGAGGTGTTATAGACACTAACCACGTGAGGAAAGGGAGTGCCCAACTCCAGTCTCTGCTAGACCCCCACACGGGGGAAGGAGAGTCGCTAACCTCTACCCCCTCTAGCCATCCTGTGCCACCAAAGGGAGGAAAAAACTGGGAAGCACTGGTGAAGTCATGGTTCAGGGGGCAGACTCACCAAAAGACTGAGGCTCAGCGATAGGGCTGCAGCACTAATTACCACCGTTCCTTTCACCTAGTACACCATATCTGCCTTTCAACAAAGTATTACAAGGCATAGTACGAGGCAAACAACACGGTTTGAAGAGACAGAGCAAGCATCAGAATCAGACTCAGATATTGGGATTATCAGACCGTGAATTTAAAACAATTTGATTAGTATGCTAAAGATTCTAATTAGACAACGTGTAAGAACAGATGGGCAATGTAAACAGAGAGATGGTAACTGTAAAAAAGAATAACAAAGTAATGCTAGAGATAAAAAACACTGTAACAAAAACAAAGAATGCCTTTGATGGGCATATTCGTAGATTGGAATATTAGTAGACTGGGCATATTAGCACCCAAGAAGAGAACCTCTGAGCTTGAGGGTATGTCAATAGAAACTTCCAAAACTGAAAAACAAAGAGGAAATAGTCTGGTGGAGAAAAAGCAGGACAGACTATCCAAGAACAATGGGGCAACTAAAAAGGAAAAACATGTACTTAATGGGAATACCAGAAGGAGAGGAGAGAGAGAGGAATAGAAGAAATATTTGAAGTAATAATTACTGAGAATTTCTCCCAAATTAATGATAGACAGCAAACCACAGATCCAGGAAGCTCAGGACAGAGCTTCCAAGCAGAATAAATACCCAAAACACCATACCTAGGTATATCATATTCAAACTGCATAAAAACAATAAAAACAATGATTTTTTAATAAATTAAGAAAGAAGCCAGAAAAAAATGTTTTTTACATTACTTCTGGATGAGCAAAAATAAGAATTACATCTGCCTTCTCCTCAAAAAATCATGCAATCTAGAAGAGAATGTTGTGAAATATTTAATGGTTTGAGAGAATCCCCCTTGTGCCCCCCGCCAACCTAGAATTCTGTATTCTGTGAAATTATCCTTCAAAAGTGAAAAAGTAATAAAGACTATTGGACAAACAAAATGTGAGAGAATTTATTGCCAGTAGACTTGCCTTGTAGAAATAAGAAAGATCTAAAATAATCACTCTAAGTTTTACCTTAGGAAACTACAATAGAAGACCAAATTGAGTGCAAAGTAAAGAGAAAAATAATGATAAAATGAGACCAGTAATCAATGAAATTTGAAACATGAAATCAATAAAGAAAAATCAATAAAACTGAAAGCTAGTTCTTTGAAAAGATCAATAAAATCAATAAGCCTCTAGGCAGCTTAACTAAGAAAAAAAGGAGAGAATAAATAAATTACTAGTATCAGAAATCAAAGAGGGAATCATGGACATTAAAAGGATAATAAAGGAATACTATAAACAACTCTATGCCCACAGAATTGATAACCTAGGGAAAAATGAACAAATTATTTGAAAGACATAATCTGCCAAAACTCACATAAAAAGAGATTCAATCAATAATCAATAAACAGAAATCTCCAGGCCCAGATGAGTTCACTGAATTCTACCAAATATTTAAAAAAGAAATTATACCAATTCTTTACAAACTTTTCAGGAAAATAGAGGAATATTTCCTAACTAATTCTATAAAGCCAACATGACATTTAATATTGCTAAGTGAAAGAAACAAATTTGAAAAGCCTACATGCTATATCACTCTAACTACATGACATTCTGGAAAAGGCAAAACTTTAGAGACAGTAAACAGATCAGCGGTTCCAAGGAGCTAGAGGGGAGAGAGAAAATAGAACACAATAAACTAAACAAATAATAAAAGAGGGCTATGCATTGACCTATGATGAGAGTGTGGTATGAGTCAAGAATGGTGAGTAATTCAATTCTGTGCCAAAAACAAATTTAGAAATAACTGCAGTGTTAAAAAATTCATAGCCTTATATATTTAGAACTAGTGGCCTGGTGCACGAAATTCATGCACGGCGCGGTGGGGGGGCAGTGTTCCTCAGCCCGGCCTGCACCCTCTCCAATCTGGGACCCCTTGAGGGATGTCCTACTGCTGGTTTACAGGTATCGGGCCTAAACCGGCAGTCGGACATCCCTCTCACAATCTGGGACTGCTGGCTCCAGCCACTCACCTGCCGCCTGCCAGCCTGCTTGCCCCCAGCTGCCCCCCGCCACCGGCCTGCTCACCCCCAAATGCCCCCCCTGCCAGCCTGATCACCCCCAACTGCCCGCCGTGCCAGCCTGCTCACCCCCAACTGCCCCCCCCCCTACTGGCCTGCTTGCCCCCACCTTCCCTCCCCACTGGCCTGCTCACCCCCAACTTGCCCCCTGCTGGCCTGCTCACTCCAAACTGCCCCCCCCCCCCGCTGTCCTGATCACCTCCAACTGACCCCCCACTGATGGCCTGCTCACCCCCAACTGGCCCCCGTGCTGGTCTGCTTACCCCCAATGGCCCCGCCCCCCACCAGCCTGATCACTCACAACTGCTGTCCCATCCTGGCCTGATCACTCTTTGGCGACCCAAGCTCCCAGCCCCTCCTTTTTTTTTTTTCCAGCGCCTCCTTGAGCGGAAGCCAGGGCCGGCTGGAAGCAAGTATCTGGAATTTGTTTATCTTCTATAATTGAAACTTTGTAGCCTTGAGCGGACCCAGGTTTGGCCAGGGCTGGCAGGAAGCTTGGCTTCCTCCATCGCCGGGCCACACAAGCCTCCTGCTCACTTCAGCTCCGTGGCCGCTTCCATCTTGGTTGGGTTAATTTGCATACTCGCTCCTGATTGGCTGGTGGGCATAGCAGAGGTACGGTCAATTTGCATGTTTCTCTTTTATTAGTGTAGATAACAAACAAAAAGCCTAAAAATGCAAAAAGTAACATATTATGTAAGGAGTTAATAAAAAGAACTGAATGATAATAGGGATAATAATAAACCTAAACAAAGTAGGCATATAAATTAATCAAAATAAAAGCAGCAATTATTTAATTAAAAATAAAGAAATGAGTAGAGTACATTAAATCCAAGAACTAGTTCCTTGAAGGAAAAAATATACTTAATATACTTAATAGAGAAAAAACACAATTAAATGAAGTAAAAAATTATAAAGGGAGACAATAATTGCAAATAAAAATAAGTTAAAAGGAACAGATTATATTTCTCAATATTTGCAAATAAATTTGAAATCCTTGGAAATACATAATTTTCTGAAAGTAAGTTACTTAAAATGTCTCTAGAAGACAATGGAATATCCACATGAACAAATTACCATTAAAAATAGTAATATATTTAATTTAAAGAAATAGCACCCTACAAACAATCAGATAACAGCAAAGCACCAGGAATTCACAGGGAACTCTATATTATTAAGGAACAGATCATTCTAATATTCTTAAAAGTTTTCCAGAACATAGAAAAAAAGGAAATATCTGAGCTAACATTGATACCCAAACCCCTCGAAACATATTATAAACCAATCTCATTTGTTAATATCAATAAACAAACCCTAAAGAAAATATTATCAAATAGAATGAAACATCAAAGTAAAAGAATAACATACTATATCCAAGTGTAATATCCATTTGGAATACATACATGATTTAAGAGTAGGAGATGTTAACATAATTCACTCTGTCAATAGATACATGGAGAAGAAAACATATGACCATCACCATGGATGCAAAAAAGGTATTTGTTAATTTTCAACAAATACCATGAACAAAAAAATAATGAAAATGGAGGTATCTTTCCTTTTTTTAAGATCTATACTAATAAAAGGGTAATATGCAAATTGGTCAGGACACCCTCACAGTAACGACCGAACAGCAGGCTGCATGAGGCAACAAGGCCAGCAGGGGGACAGTGAGGGACAACCAAACAACTGAATAGGAGGCTGTGTGGGACAATCAGGCTGGTGGGGGGGGGGCAGTGAAAGGCGACCAGGCCAGCAGAGGGGGGCAGTGAGGGGTTACCAGGCCAGCAGAAGGGGCAGGTGGGGGCGACCAGGCCAGCAGGAGGGGGCAGTAAGGGGTGACCAGGCTGGCAGAGCGGGGCAGGTAGGGGTGACCAGGCCAGTAGGCAGAGGTGGTTAGGGGTAATCAGGCTGGCAGCAGGGGGGCAGTTAGGGGCGATCAGTCAGGCAGGCAGGTGAGCAGTTAGGAGCCAGCGGTCCCAGATTGTGAGAGGAATGCCCGACTGCCGGTTTAGGCCCGATCCTGGGATTAACCGGCAGTCGGATATCCCCTGAGGGGTCCCAGAGTTGAGAGGGTGCAGGCTTAGCTGAGGAGACCTCCTCCCATGCACGAATTTCGTGCACTGGGCCTCTAGTGATTATATATTTACCAACCCCAAAACAGCAGTGTGGGAAACACTAGAAACATTCTCTTTCAAGTTTGAAATAAGAGAAAGATGTGCATAGTTATCACTATTACTTAAAATTGTTCTGGTTCTGGATGGCCAATACATTTTAAAAATAAAGAAAATAGAGATTATATTAGTTTGCTGGGGCTCCCATAACAATATGCCATAGACTGGCTGGCTTAAACAACAGAAGTTTATTTTGTCACAGTTCTGGAGGCCAGAAGCCCAAGACCAAGGTCCAGTCGGGTCAGCTTCTAGGGAGGACTCTCTTCCTGGCTCCCAGATGGCTGCCTTTTCACTATATCCTCACATGGTGAAGTGAGAAAGAGAGATAAAGCTCTCTGGTCTCTCTTCTTAAAAGGACACTAATCCTATAAAATTGGACTCACTCAGTCATAGGACTTCACTTAAACTGAATTACTTCCTTAGAGGCCCCATGTTCAAATACACCCTCATTGGGGGTTAGGGCTTCAACATATAGATTTCTGGTGGACACAAGCATTCAGTCCGCAATAGGCAGACAAAAATGAAAATGAGACAAAATGATCATTATTGAGTTATGATAAGATTGTATAACCTGAAAACCTAAGGGGCTTTATTACAAATAACATCAGAATTCAGTGAATGTTGATTTATAAGCTGGGTACAGAAATCAAAGCTTTCATATGTACACCAGCAACCACTTTTAAAAGGTAGAAGTAAAGGTCCCATGGAAAACAGAAAGCAATCCAAATAAGGACACCTAGGGATAAATTTAAGAAAATGTGTGAACCCTATCTGAAGAAAATAATGAGTTGTTAATGAAGATAAAAATGAACCCATTACCAAATAAAAGGCATCCATAAAGCAACTCAACATCATAAAAATATCTATTCTTTCTAAGTTATTCTATACCTTGAAGGTAATCCCAATAAAAATTCCTACATGGTTTTTAGGGGGACAAAAACTGATTCTAAAGTTCATATGGAAAGAAAAACAAGTAAGAACAGTTGGAAGAATTCTGAGAAATAGAACCCTGAGGAGGACTGGGTGGAGAGGATGCAGAGAGACAGACACCCTCATGCCCCTGAGGGTATCACTTCTAAGAAGGGCAGTTTTGCAATATTTATTAAACTTACAAATGCACAGACCCTTTCATCCAGCCCTCCTACTTCACATGTGCAAAATGACATATGAGCCAGGTTAGTCAGGGCATAACTGTGTGTGATAGTGTACAACTGGAAACATCCTGCCTGCCTACCTGCGGTGGCCTGGGTACGTAAAGTATGAGCTGTCTGTACAATGGAATACTCGGAGGCTGTGAAAAGGAAAGAGAGAGCTCTTCCTGGATTGATATGGAATGATTGCCAAGATATATAGTGATTAAAAAAAACCACAAGTTGCTTTTGTGTAAAACATGCTATGGTTTGTGTACAAACAAGGAAAAATAAAGGACACACACACACACTTAGTTGCTTGTACATGCAAGTGCTATCTCTGCCTCCAAGGAGAACTGTGTGGCTCTGATAAGGGGTAAGAGAGAACATTTTCACCCTTTTGTATATTTGGATCTTGAATCACATACTTTTATTTATTTTAAAAATTAAATAATTTTTAAATAATTGAAAAATTAAATAATTGAAAAAGTAATTTATTTCTGGTTTTTAGAAACATGAAATTGGATGAGCCTTTACATTTAAGACCATGACTATAGCAATATAATTTTAATTTTTCTAAATTCCCTTTCAGTTATGAAAAAAATTGTAAGAAAATGAGAGTGATGAATTGCTCAGTGATGGATCACACCAAGTCCTGCCCCTCAGAGAGCATGGGGAATGAGAGCAGGAGTTAGACAGGAGTCTAGGAACCTATCCAGAGAGGAGGGGTGGCAGGGGGGCGGGCGGGGGAACCAGAGAATCAGAGAAAGCTGACTAAACAGGAAGAAGTGTGGACACTCAGTAAGTTTATGATAAGGGCATAAACTCTCAGGTGAGAATTCTTGCAATACTTTGCTATCCACTGCGGACATGAGTTTCAGAGCAAACTATCCTCTTCTACTGCCTTTAAAATTATGGTGCTTAAATATAAAGTTAATTTTTCCACTGAAATATAGGGGGTTTCTGTGGTCTGAAAGGAATTGACTAAGGTCTGAGGAATTGACTTAGAACCTAGTGTCCCTTTCCCATTAAAAAACAGCCTAATTGCTTCGTCTTTGTTCTTTGAGAGTTTGAGTTACACTCATTTAATAATGTCAGGCGATTATATTTGAAACCATCGTTTTATTTCACCTTTTTGAGACTCCCTTAACCACAAATAAATCTAATTTATGGAACTATAAGTGATTTTGCCCTTATTTCCAAATTTTCAACTAAAAACATCAAACTCTTAGAGGAGCCACCTTAGAAATCAGAGCACAACAGGCCATCAGTGAGGAAAAGGTTGTGTCTGGCTACAGCATCTTGGCGTGAACAATGGCATCTCATGGAACATTAGTGTAAGGCAGAGGGAAGTGAACCTTCAAGTACTGGAAGTTCTCATCTCTGACTTATAAAGTAATGCTTTAATCTTCCCGCAGACACAATTACCTCTATTGCCACCTGCTGGTAAACTGGAGTCTCATTTGATTTAGAAGTGGCTTTCCCACCCCCGATTAAACACACTTTGAAACACGGAGATAGATTTGCAGTAAAAGAACGTTTACTGCTCCAGAAGTGGCGGGGATGGGTCACACTGAGTCCTTCCCCTCAGCACCCAGGACAGCACATGACAAAGACTGCCCTGATGTGAGGAGTTAGATGTTTTCCTCTGGCAGTGCCTCCTGCCATGTCAATTCTTGAAGTTTGTCTACTCTCTTGAGTTTGTGTAAATACAGGGGTTTCCTTTCCCTGCCCCCCAAAGAGACCAGTTTTTAAAAACACTGAATGATTTTAAGCATTACACACACACATGCACACACACAGGCACACGCCTCACTTTGGTCCTGGGGTTGAAGCCCACATTAACAGAGACTCCTTCACTTATTCTGTATACAACTTTCTTTTGCCCCTCCTAGGGGATACCTAGATAAGTGACTATTGTAAATATCTATGTTTTCCGATGGTCTTAGGTGACCCTGCTAGCGTTTCTCAACCTGTGGGTCGCGACACAGATATTTACATTATGATTCATAACAGTAGCAAAATTACAGTTATGAAGTAGCAACGAAAATAATTTTATGGTTGGGGGTCACCACACCATGAGGAACTGTATTAAAGGGTCGCGGCATTAGAAAGGTTGAGAACCACTGCCCTAGGGTATAGTGATGGCCCAGCAGACATTCAGAAAATGAAGCGCTGTTCTCTGCTCTAATGTCTCCCTTATCTCCCAAATTTCTGAGACTGTGGGAGGCACCTCCCTGACCCCCCACCCCCACCCCCATCTATATATGTCCAGTTAAACTGAACTTGGCATTCAAGGCTCTACATAATCTCATACCTAGCTTCCAATTTTATCTCCCCGCCCCCCAATTTTATTTCAATACACTTTCCCATGTGATTGCTCTCCAGTGCCATGCCTTCTTTTGCCTCTGGATATTTGCTGTGTGATTCCTAGTCCATCTCTTCCTCCTCCACCTATCTTCCTTGATGTCTTCTGAGCCAGAGAGAACATTTCTCTGGATTCCTACAGCACCTATCTTCAGGATCATTCCTAAGGTATTTATCCTAAAACTAGAGTCCCGGTGCACAAAATTCATGCACGGGGGTGTGTGTGCCTCAGCCCAGCCTGCACCCGCTCCAATCTGGGACCCCTTGAGTGATGTCCGACTGCCCGTTTAGGCCTGATCCAGGTAGAATTGGGCCTAAACGGGCAGTTGGACATCTCTCTCACAATCCAGGACTGCTGGCTCCCAACTGCTCGCCTGCCTGCCTTCCTGATTGCCCCTAACTGCTTCTGCCTGCCAGCCTGATCACCTCCTAACCACTCCCCTGACAGCCTGATAGATGCCTAACTGCTCCCCTGCCAGCCTGTTTGCCCCCAACTTCCCTCCTCTGCTGGCCTGGTCACCCCTAACTGCCCTCCCCTGCAGGCTTGATCGCCCCCAACTGCCCTCCCTTGCAGGCCTTGTCCCTCCCAACTGCCCTCCCCTGCTGCCCATCTTGTGGCAGCCATCTTTTGTCCACATGGGGGCAGTCATCTTTGACCACATGGGGGTAGCCATCTTGTGTGTTGGAGTGATGGTCAATTTGCATATTATTCTTTTATTAGATAGGATTAGATAGGATAGAGGCCTGGTGCATGGGTGGGGGCCAGCTGGTTTGCCCTGAAGGGTGTCCCGGATCAGGGTGGGGGTTCCCTTGGGGCATGGGGTGGCCTGGGCGAGGGGCCTATGGTGGTTTGCAGGCCAGCCATGCCCCCCGGTGACCCAAGCGGAGGCCCTGGTATCTGGGATTTATTTATCTCCTATAATTGAAACTTTGTAGCTTTGAGGGGAGCTAAGCCTCCTGCTCACTCCATGGCCACAGCCATTTTTTTTGTGATTTATTTATCTTCTATAATTGAAACTTTGTAGCCTTGAGCGGAGACCAAAGCAGGCCAGGGCAGGTGGAAAGCTTGGCTTCCTCCATCGCTGGAAGCAACTCAAGCCTCCTGCTCTCTCCAGCTCCATGGCTGCCACCATTTTTGTTGGGATTTATTTATATTCTA
Organism: Plecotus auritus; assembly: GCF_963455305.1. Taxonomy (NCBI): domain Eukaryota; kingdom Metazoa; phylum Chordata; class Mammalia; order Chiroptera; family Vespertilionidae; genus Plecotus; species Plecotus auritus. Next base: position 160,559,934 of record NC_137771.1, on the reverse strand, counting down.
TAGTTGAAACTTTGTAGCCCTGAGCGGAGGCCTGGGCTGGCCAGGGCAGGTGGGAAGCTTGGCTTCCTCCATTGCCGGGGAAACCCAAGCCTCCTGCTCTCTCCATGGCCACAGACATCTTGGTTGGGTTAATTTGCTCCTGATTGGCTGGTGGGCGTGGCTTGTGGGTGTTGTGGAGGTGTGGTCAATTTGCATATTACTCTTTTATTAGATAGGACTAGAGGCCCGGTGCATGAAATTCGTTCACGGGGAGGGGGTGTCCCTCAGCCCAGCCTGCACCCTCTCCAATCCTGGTGGAATCAGGCCTAAACGGGCAGTCGAACATCCCTCTCACAATCCAGGACTGCTGGCTCCCAACTGCTTGCCTGCCTGCCTTCCTGATTGCCCCTAAATGCTTCTGCCTGCCAGCCTGATCACCCCCTGCCAGCCTGATTGATGCCTAACTGCTCTCCTGCCAGGCTGTTGCCCCTAACTGCCCTCCCCTGCAGGCCTGGTCACCCCTAACTGCCTTCCCCTGCAGGCCTGGTCCCACCCAACTGCTCTCCCCTGCAGGCCTGGGTCCCCCCCAACTGCCCTTCCCTGCAGGCCTGGTCATCCCCAACTTCCTTCCTCTGCTGGCCTGATCACCCCTAACTGCCCTCCCCTGCAGGCTTGATTGCCCCCAACTGCCCTCCCCTGCAGGCCTGGTCCCCCCCCCCCAACTGCCCTCCCTGCAGGCCTGGTCACCCCCAACTTCCTTCCTCTGCCGGCCTGATCACCCCTAACTGCCCTCCCTTGCAGGCTTGATTGCCCCCAACTGCCCTTCCCTGCAGGCCCGGTCACCTCCAACTTCCCTCCTCTGCCGGCCTGATCACCCCTAACTTCCCTCCCCTACTGGCCTGATTGCCCACAACTGCCCTCCCTTGCAGACCTGGACCCTCCCAACTGCCCTCCCCTGCTACCCATCTTGTGGTGGCCATCTTGTGTCCACATGGGAGCAGCCATCTTTGACCACTTGGGGCAGCCATCTTGTGTGTTGGAATGATGGTCAATCTGCATATTACTCTTTTATTAGATAGGATAAAGGCCTGGTGCATGGGTGGGGGCCAGCTGGTTTTCCCTGAAGGGTGTCCCTGATCAGGGTAGGGGTTCCCCTGGGGTGTGGGGCAGCCTGGGAAAGGGGCCTGTGGTGGTTTGCAGGCTGGCCACGCCCCCCAGCGACCCAAGCGGAGGCCCTGGTATCTGGGATTTATTTATCTTCTACAATTGAAACTTTGTAGCCTTAAGTGGAAGCCAAGGCAGGCCAGGGCTTCAGAAGCTTGGCTTCCTTCATCGCCAGGGGCAACCCTATCCTCCTGCTCTCTCCAGCTCCGTGGCTGCCGCCATTTTTGTTGGGATTTATTTATCTTCTATAATTGAAACTTTGTAGCCTAGAGTGCAGGCCTGGGCCTGCCAGGGTGTGCGGAAAGCTTGGCTTCCTCCATTGCCAGGGTAACCCAAGCCTTCCTCCTGCTCTCCTCATGGCCACAGCCATCTTGGTTGGGTTAATTTGCATACTTCCTCCTGATTGGCTGGTGGGTGTGGCTTGTGGGCATGGCTTGTGGGTGTAGCAGAGTGATGGTTAATTTGCATATTACTCTTTTATTAGATAGGATGTCTTGCACTGTGGGTGATCTGTGTATGCTTTAGTGAATGATAAGATAGTATTCCCCTCAGATGGTAAACTTATGAAGGGTGAGAATAAAAGCCCATCTTTTAGAAATATGAGTGTGTCTCACAGCAAATAACATAGTGCTTCTCACAGTAGGTGCTCAATAAAGTTTGTCAAAGGAGTGAAGAAAGAAATGAATATATGAGAGATGGTATATTTAAATTCTTGCAACAAATTTCTTCTTTTTGCCCATGGTTACCTATGTGTTTTGATACTTGATCGCTCTCTTATACACACCTCCTATATAAATACACAGTTCGAGGGCTCCCTTGGGCTGTATCCTCACATGTGTGTGTGTGCGTGTGTGAGTGTGGCCTGCACACTAGCATACTCCGGCAGAAGCAAAACAAGCCGGCTCTCCCAACTGGGGAAGTCATCTGCAGCTCCTCCCATTATTACTGGCTGGATCTTTTTATTTAAAACAAACAGAGAGCTGGAAGCAGCATTTCAGTGGCTGGCTATTAGTGAGCTCAGTTGTCAAAACACAGACCTAGTCTTTAAACACTTAAAACAGCAAACCCCAAAAGTCCACCCCTGACCTTAGCGTCTCTGCCGCCAGAGGCCCCCCCCCCACCTACCCCCGCAACTCCCTTTAGGACCCTTCAGGTCATGTGTCCTTATCACATGGAGGCTATTTTTAGATTTTACTTGGCTGAGAGCACTTGCATTAACCTCAAAAAGACCTTTCATTTTCTTCCTGTTCCACAGGCAAGGACTCCCCCAAAAGGTAGGCCAGCTACCATCTGCCACCCAGTCTATGGCTAGTCAAAGAAGTTTCTGAGGGCTGCCGAGAAGGTGGTCCTGAGCCCAGAGACAAGAGGGCTACTGCAGAGCCAGCTAAAGTGACCAAAGGGAGACATCAAAACCTGCTCCAGGTCACATTAGGGAGATGGGGTTCATTTCCTGTTTCTGAAGTCCACCGAGTGGTCCTGTAATCGGAGATGCTCAAGTGCTGTCCTATCCAAGCACAGACCAAGGGAGGGGAGTGTAGTTAAAACTCCTTTAATCTGTGATGCTTATGAATCAGCACTGTGGTCATCATCATGGACTCCAGTCCTCACTGTGCTGCAGATGGAAAAGGGATGGAAAACAGAAGAAAATTTATGGCAACCACAGACCACAGTTTGGCAATGTTTTGTTTGCGTTTTTAAAATAAATTAGATGTGTCAGCTTATTTGTTGTCTTTTACCTCTTTCTCTTAAAAAATGGAGTTCATTGAAATATCAGTTGCATACTCTTTTTAAAAATATATGTTTATATTGATTTCAGAGAGGAAGGGAGAGGAAGAGAGAGATAGAAACATCAATGATGAGAGAGAATCATTGATCAGCTGCCTTCTGCATGCCCCACACTGGGGATCGAGCTGCAACCCGGGCATGTGCCCTGACCAGGAATTGAACCGTGACCTCTTGGTTCATGGGTTGACGCTCAACCACTAAGCCATACCACTGGGCAGTATTCTGAGTATTTGATTATGTAATATGTATTTTATAGGGTCAGATAAAAAGAGATACTTTAATTAAAACCATTTGGAACAGAGCTAGGCATATAGAAATAGTCAATAAATGACAATTATTATTATCAGTTCTTGAACTCTTATAACCAAAGATTTTGTTATATTAAGTAAAAATACCTACTGGATTCATTCTTGGTCTCCTGAAAAGAGCATTACATACTGTTGTAGTATGATCTCCACTATATAATGAAAAAGAAAGACTTGAAGGAACTGTACCAAAGTTAACAGAGATTAATTCTGGGTGGTAGAGTCAGATTTTTCCTGCTTCTCTTCACTTTGCATTACTGTTCAACTTTCTATAATGAGTATTTATTACTCTGTTCATCTGGAAAAATGTTGACTAAATTTTTTTTTAAATGCGATTACACTGTGTAGTGCATAAAGGTTGTTTTCAATCTAATTTATCTTTCAAAGGCTTCGTCACTTTCAACCTGCATAACCTTGGATAACTTACTTAGCCCTTTGAGTCCTAGTCTCCTCTTCAGTAAAATAGGGGAAGGAAGTGCCTCCTCCAAAGATCTGAGTGAAGGTTAAATGAGAAGACAAGAAAACATAGGGAATCACCCTGTACAGAGCCTGATGCAGCGCAGGCACTCACAGTCGGTAAACAATACTCTCCCCTCCCGACAGGATAAGGAGACTTAGGAGGACCTGTGTGGACCAGCACCGAAAACGGAGAGACCCGTGTACTCATCACCACTGTCACCGTACTTACTGCGTGGATTCTTCCTTTTCTTCAACGAGGCCTGAGAACTGCCTGACCCAAATTTCAGAAGATTACTGCAGTCTTAAGGGCAATTAGATGAGTGTAAACAAATGGAATGATGTGGTAAAACGCAGGCCAATGTGCTTTGGCTTTGGAAGGACCAGAGTTTAAACTTTACTAATTACTAACCGTGTGATGTAAGACAAGCGACTTCAGTTTTTGGAGTTTTCGTTTTCTCATATTTGGTAATTCTAACTAATATCCATCAAGCCCGTGTTACTTGCCAACCATAGGGCTAAGCATTTTATTCACATTATCTCATCTAGTTAACACAGCCACCCCAAGACATGCAATTACTATTCCCATTTTACAGATGAGCAAGTGGTAAAGTAAGTTGCCTGAGGTCACTCAGCTGCTGTTGGTAGAGTCTGGATTTAAGTCTGACCCAGAGCCTGTGCTCTCACCCACTCTGCTGTAAAGACTCCATTCATCCAACAGGCGTGCAAATACAAGCTGATTGGATTATCAGAATGGAATAATATATGTGAGGTTCCTGTGCAGAGTAGGCACTCAATAAATGTCTAAGTTTAGAGTAAGCCCTCTAATCGTAGAAGATATGTAGGAACGCATATAAAGGAATTTCATGCATAGTATCCCCCAAGATTGTATGCTGAGAAATGTGTACCCACAGTGTCATACCATTGACTTCTCTTGTGTGCATTACTTGTCATTATTGTGCATATCTCTCCCGCACTCGCTTTCTTAACACTTAGTTCAGTATCTTAAGGAAAAGGCAACAATTTTAAAATTTCCTTCAGGCCCTGGTGGGGTAGTTCAGTTGGTTAGTGTCATCCTGATACTTCAAGGTTGCGGGTTCTATCTCCAGTCAGGGCACAAACAAGAAGCAACCAATGAATGCATAAATAAGTGGAACAAAAATCTCTCTCTCTCTCTCTCTCTCTCTCTCTCTCTATCTCCCTTCCTCTCTCTGTAAAATCAATCAATCAGTCAATTAAAAATATCTTTCAGACATGCTACATCATTTTTTTCAGGCACCACACTGATATTTGATTAGTCCCATTTGCAGATGAGGAAACTAAGACACAGAAAAGTTAAGAAATTTTCCCAAGTTCACACGGATAGTAAATGGTAAAATCAGGATGCAAATCCAACTCTGTCTGGCTTTGAAACCTCTGCACTAATCATCGCATCACTCTATTCTCCACCTTTTGTGTGTGGATGTTTGTCTATGTGTCTGGAGATTGGACCCTCACCTGGGATCAGACCCTTCTGGAGACCTAGCAGTAATTGTGCTTCTGCTTTCCTCAGAGGCTGAGGAGACCGCATTCCCTAGTGAGGCTGAAAATGCCTATTAGCCTAGCCTTTTAGGGTGCAGATTAGCATCTGTCAAATCCACTGCACACCATTGTGGTGGTCACTAGTGCTATTTGCCAAATATTTCATTTCCCTCAACTCTGGGCATGGATTAAGATTGAACTTCCTGGCTTCTTTATGGTTGAATGGGGCTTTGTCACTAGTCATAGTCTGAATTTTGTGTGTGAGTGACATGTGACACTTCCAGGCTGGAGTTTAGAGTCTGTTTTTGAGAGTTCCCAGAGCTTCCTTTGTCCTTTGATATAATCACCAGCAACGTTCAAGATGGACGCTGCTCCATCAGCTTGGGTTTCTAAGTGACTAAAATATGTAAAGATTCTTGTTGACATGTGATGAATATGTGACTTGAGTGAAAAATAAACCTCTGTTGTTTTAAGCCACTAAAGATACTGGAGTTATTTGTTACTGCAGTATAACCTAGTCTATCCTGACTGATACAACCCTATAACAAATTGTGGATCATACAAAGCAGTGCTTGGATATACAAATTGTGTGCTAGCTGCCAACATACTCTGCCCATGACTATCATGAGGTGGGGGTGGGGAAAGAGGGACGGAAGATACACACAGAGACAAAAAGAGGGGGGGAGAACGAGAGAGAGAGAGAGAGAGAGAGCTAGAGAGAGAGAGAGAGAGAGAGAGACTTTTAGTTCTGGAAGAACCTTTAGGTAGCTATGTCGTTTACTTTAAAGAAACACCCTCCAGGACCATGAGGGCTGAAATGACTGACAGTAAGTATTTGTCGAATTCATCGTATGTTGGATTATCATTCTATGAACAATAGAATCTGTTCTGGAACATTTTACTTGGTTTTGGAATTTACTTTAGCCAACATTAACACAACTCTCCTAGTTAGCTTTTTAACCAGGCTAGTTTACTTTCTTGTCTTTTTCTCTCTCACTTGTCCAAGGTTTCTAGCTCGGGGGGGGGGGGGGGGGGGGAGGAGGTCTCAGCATTTTAGGATACACGCATTTTAAAAAATTAACGAAGTCCTTGTGCTTTAAAAAGCAGTGTGGGAGCCCGTTGACATTCCAATAGGAGTTTTCATTCTTTAACCTTTTAAAATAAATGAATAAACCAGCCCAAACTTTGGCTTAATCTGAGGATCCTGTTCCTTTCATGGAGGGGTTGCAGCCCAGTGGGCGGAGATGACTCACCCAGTACCGCAGCAGCCATAGCCTCCGATGGGGACAACAGCCAGACTCCACAGGCCAGGAGGAAAGAGTGGGAAGGAGAAGGAGGAGACAGGGGAGGGGCTCCCAGTGCAGAAAAACAGCCTTGTGCTTGCAGGAAGGACTGCACGGTTGGATGTCTCTCCAGGTAATTCTAAATGTTCCTTCTTCTTCCTGCCGGTCATTTTCCCATAACTCGTTCCAGGAACCACTTGCCAGCAAGCTAATGTTCTTGCTTTCATTAGACTGTGAGTCCCTGGAGTGCACACCCCGAGCCTTATTTATTCATCTTGTACCTATCCCACGCCCACACGCCATGCCTGGCATGCTGAAGGCCACTAGTAGATGTTTGCTGAGCAAGTGATACTTGAGGACCTTGGATCATGTTGAAAGCTATAACTAATAAACTGACCTCAACAGAGAATTCCACCTCTGCCTCCTGCTCTACTCCAAGGCATGGGTGGCTAGCTTTTCAGTTCTCACACACATTTATTTGCAGCTGCTTTCATTGCTTACTTGATTCCTCTGTTGTCCAAAAGGTTGCTGCTTGAGGACTCAGCCAATTATTACCTAGTTCTTATGTGCTGTGGGGGAGGAATGTCGACGCTGGTTTCACTGAAGGTGGGAAGGCTACTGCCTGATTCAGGAGAAGGGCAATAGATGGAATACACCAATTCAGTGTCGACCTCTGCCACCCAGGAGCTGTAATTTTGGGAGAGTTGGCACCTACCAACAGATCACAGGATTAGAAGGCTGCAGGGCCTAGAGGCCCCAGAAATGCAGTTCGTTGTAAGAGTTAAACTACTAAAATCCATGCATAATGGATGCGATTAGCCATCTGTGGAAGTAAACCAGGAAATCATTCCTAAATATGTGAGCCGAGGGCTTGGGAAGACCGAAGGTGCCAATCAAGAGCTAGAATAACCCTCAGGGAAGCAGGCAGGGTGGTGCTCAGAACCCAACCACTGAACACACTCACTGTTTAAAGATGAATGTGCTGATTAGGTCAGAGTGAATGACCAGTACTCTACCAGTTATAGATATCAGGGTTAATTAATAAATTGGCATTGATTGTGTGTGTGTGTGTGTGTGTGTGTGTGTGAGAGAGAGAGAGAGAGAGAGAGAGAGAGAGAGAGAGAGAGAGAGAGAGATAGGTCTGATGTACACAGGTTTAGAGTTCTTGTGTAGGAACCTGGGGGGTGGGGACTGTTATTCTAACGGTGCAGGAGAGTCAAGATTCAAAGCCTGACAGGATGGTCATGAGTCCCTGAGGCCAGGGCCATTAGTGGACCTTCTCTGCATCCTTGTGTGTCATAGGCTGAGCTGCCCATTTTCCGGTGCAACAGAAGACATGCTTCAAAGACAATGACCGTCACTTTGCTTCCTGGCAAGACTGTACTTTTATCCAAAGCTCCCAAACATTTTTGGCAATAGCAACCTCATGACTCACTTACTGCATCCCCTACCATATGAAGAATGCCCCTTTCCACACACCCCCGTAGACCGCTGTGAATGGGACCACCCTCTGAAGACCACTGTCCCGGCTGCAGGCTGACTTTTATTAGAATTTTACAGCAGGACAGCCCCTATCTTGGCAGTCTGTTCAACTCTGCCAACATATAGGGTGTCTCCCCAAAACGTATACACACACTTTGAATAATTATAAAGGCAGTGTTTATTAAAATACACTTCATTTTCAAAATTGAGCTATCAGCTCTTAAGGCATGTTTTGGGGACACCCTGTATATACTATGCCCACCGTGGGCCAGTTGTGCAAAACACCTCCAATTTCTCCTGATGGGAGATGCCATCGAGGCAGAAGGCAATTGTGGAGGTGGAGGGGTAAACTGCAAAGGGCTGGTAGGTCTCCAGAGGCCGTGTTTCTTCTCTGGGAGGAGAGGTGAGTGGGGTCTGGAAGTTTCGGAAGAATTCACAGTAGGAGAACTATCAGGAGGCAGCAGAGCCGCCCAATGGTCTTTCTCTACGGAAAGATTCCCAATAGTTTCACAGCTGCAATCGCTTTCTTTGCTTTGCTCACAAGCCTTTGCTCCCTCCCTCTGTGGTGGTGGAGAAGGGGGATCTGACAGGGCCAGGCTCAGTCGCCTGCAGATCCTGGGTGAGGAGTTTAAAGCTCTCTGTTCTGGGATGATGCCTGAAGTGATCATAGACCAGGAAGTCTCACTTGGATTAGAAAATCAGAACCGGGAGCTAGAAAGCATTGACGGAGGGAGAGGAAGTGGGTTTGATCCCAAGTCAGGGCTGCTGCTCAGGGAGACATCAGGCCTGGGACTAAGATCCAGCACATCTTGATGGAATGACAAGGGCCATCTAATTCATTGGTAAGAACACATCACCAGTAGGGAGAGGAGCACCGCAAAGGAGAATAGGTGAACCCAAGAGAAAGAAACATCTTCCTCATGTTCCTTCCCATAATTTGTTGTGGCTGCAGAGGTCACACGTTAAAAGAAGAAACTGTGTCTGTCATCTACTGGTCATGACAACACAATGATTTTGAACCCCACATCTCTTACCCATTGCCTGTAAAGAAACAACTGGACACAATAAGCTTTAATGCAGGATTCTTCTTTTCATTTTGATCCTAGACCTTTCAGCCAAAAATATTTGCCCTGAAGCTACAGAGTAAATATCTCAGCTGAAGATTGCACAGAAGCCTGCTGACAGCTCCAGCTCCTTTTTAAGACCTTGCCCATTAGCTGAAGTGCTAATACACACCCACGTGTGTGAATGTACTCAGACTTGTCTTCAGAAAATATAACTCATGCTAGTAGAGGGCCGCAGAAGGTCACATGAAGAAAAACGTGGCCTTAGCCGGTTTGGCTCAGTGGATAGAGTGCTGGCCTGCGGACTGCCCTGTTTCTCAGAAAGTTACTAGTGGTTGTGTGGCATCCTAACTGCTCATCCTCCTTCTGGCACTAACCTGTGGGAGGATAATGACGATCTTCTAATTCTCACCACCTTCTGTTCAGGGGCAATGACCACATCTGTTGAAGATGGCACAGCCGCTGTAGATATAACAGCAACGAGAGAAACACAGCTTCAGACAAACGTACAGCCAACATCATACTCAATGGGCAAAAACTAAAACCATTTCTCCTAAGAACAGGAACAAGACAGGGATGCCCACTCTCACCACTCCTGTTCAACATAGTGCTGGAAGTACTTGCCATTGTGATCAGACAAGAAGAAGAAATAAAAGGCATCCAAATTGGAAAAGAAGAAGTAAAACTGTCCTTACTTGCAGATGACATGATACTGAACATAGAAAACCCTAAAGACTCTATCAAAAAATTATTAGACTTAATAAATGAATTCGGCAATGTAGCAGGATACAAAATTAACGCCAAGAAATCAATGGCATTTCCATACACCAATAATGAACTTACAGAAAGAGAGACTAAAAAAGCAATCCCATTTACCATCGCACCAAAAAAATTAAGATACTTAGGAATAAACCTAACCAAGGAGGTAAAAGACCTATATGTGGAAAACTACATGACACTGAAAAAAGAGATAGAGGAAGATGTAAACAGATGGAAGAACATACCATGTTCATGGATTGGTAGAATCAACATCATCAAAATGTCCATACTACCCAAAGCAATCTATAAATTCAATGCACTTCCCATTAAAATACCAACAGCATATTTCACAGACCTAGAACGAACCTTCAAAAAATTCATCTGGACCCCAAATAGCTGCAGCAATCCTGCAAAAGAAGAACAAAATAGGGGGGATCTCAATACCAGATATCAAGGTGTATTCCAAAGCCACTGTCCTCAAAACAGCCTGGTACTGGCACAAGAACAGACCTATAGATCAATGGAATAGAATAGAGAACCCAGAAATCGACCCAAACCACTATGCCCAATTAATATTTGACAAAGGAGGCATGAACATACAATGGAGTCAAGACAGCCTCTTCAACAAATGGTGTTGGGAAAATTGGACAGATACATGCAAAAAAAATGAAACTAGATCACCAACTTACATCATACACAAAAATAAACTCAAAATGGATAAAGGACTTAAACATAAGACGGGAAACCATAAAAATACTAGAGGAATCCACAGGCAGAAAAATCTCAGACATATGCCAAAGGAACTTCTTCACTGATACTGCTCCTAGGGCAATGGAAACTAAAGAGAAAATAAACAAATGGGACTACATCAAAATAAAAAGCTTTTGCACAGCAAAGGAAACCATCAATAAAACAACAAGAAAGCCCACTGCATGGGAGAACATATTTGCCAATGATATCAATGATAAGGGTTTAATCTCCAACATTTACAGAGAACTCATACAACTTAACAAAAAGAAGATAAACAACCCAATAAAAAAAATGGGCATCTGATCTAAATAGACACTTTTCGAAAGAAGACAGAAGGAAGGCCAAGAGACATATGAAAACCTGCTCAAAGTCACTAATCATCAGAGAGATGCAAATCAAAACAATAATGCGGTACCATCTTAGACCTGTCAGAATGGCTATTATCAACAAATCAACAAACGACAAGTGTTGGCGAGGATGTGGAGAAAAAGGAACTCCTTTGCACTGCTGGTGGGAATGCAGACTGGTGCAGCCACTGTGGAGAACAGTATGGAGTTTCCTCAAAAAAATAAAAATGGAACTCCCATTTGACCCAGCGATCCCACTTCTAGGAATATATCCCAAGAAACTAGAAACACGAATCAGAAAGGATATATGCACCCCTATGTTCATAGCAGCACAATTCACCATAGCTAAGATTTGGAAACAGCCTAAGTGCCCATCAGCAGATGAGTGGATTAAAAACCTGTGGTACATCTACACAATGGAATACTACGCTGTGGTAAAAAAGAAGGAGTTCCTACCATTTGCAACAACATGGATGGAGATGGAGAGCATTATGCTAAGTGAAATAAGCCAGGCAGAGAAAGATAAATATCACATGATCTCACTCATTTGTGGAATATAATGAACGGCATAGACTGATGAACAAGAACAGATCCAGAGACTGAGAAATGTCGATCAGAACCTCAAACCTCAGGGAAGGAGGGGGTCGATGGGAGTAAGGGGGAGAGATCAACCAAGGGACTTGTGTGCATGCATATGAGTCTAATCAATGGACGCAGACAACAGGGGGGTGGGGCATGAATGGGGGGTGGGGGGTAATGGGGGAATAAGGACACATATGTAAAAAAAAATAATAAAAATAATGAAAAAAAATAGAAAAGAAACAAAAAAAGAAACACAGCTTCAGTTTTCCCATTTTCAAAATGGGGTATGCATAATCTCAACCTACTTCACCAGAAGGATGTTGGAATACTAGAAAAGGGAAAAAAAAAAAAAAGGCCTAGTTACATGTTCCACAGAAAGGCATGGTACAAAGCATCACAACTGCTATATAAAATATGCTTAGAAACTAGAATAACTCCACGACCTGAAAAGATTTTATTCAGAAATTTCATTTTAAGCATCATCAAAATGCTCCTTGGTTACTAAGTAGAAAATATTCTTAATTAAAAAGAAATTAAACTATAAGCATTCCTAGAACATGGCCTGAAAGGCGGTGTTAAAATGGGGCTCTTTTAAACATTTTTTAAATGTTATATGCAATAAACATTAATATTTCAAGAAAAAAAGATTGTAAGTATAATAATATTACCAAAACTGTACTAACATAGTATGATACCACAAAAGTTGTAGGAAATATTAAAAATCAGCACTTGTCATTTGTTGATTTGCTGATGATAGCCATTCTGACAGGTGTGAGATGGTACCGCATTGTCGTTTTGATTTTCATCTCTCGGATGATTAGTGACTTTGAGCATGTTTTCATATGTCTCTTGGCCTTCTTTATGTCCTCTTTCGATAAGTGTCTATTTAGGTTCATTGACCATTTTTTTTTTTGTATATTTTATTGATTTTTTACAAAGAGGAAGAGAGAGTTAGAAACATTGATGAGCTGCCTCCTGCACACCCCCTACTGGGGATGTGCCCGCAACCAAGGTACATGCCCTTGACTGGAATCGAACCTGGGACCCTTCAGTCCGCAGGCTGATGCTCTATCCACTGAGCCAAACCAGTTAGGGCTCATTGACCATTTTTTGATTGGATTGTTTATCTTCCTTTTGTTAAGTTGTATGAGTTCCCTGTAAATGTTGGAGATTTAACCCTTATCAGATATAATATTGGCAAATATGTTCTCCCATGCAGTGAGCTTTCTTGTTGTTTTGTTGATGGTTTCTTTTGCTGTGCAGAAGCTTTTTATTTTGATGTAGTCCCATTTGTTTATTTTCTCTTTAGTTTCCATTGCCCTAGGAGCTGTATCGGTGAAGATATTGCTACAACACACATCTGATATTTTTCTGACTATGGATTCTGTAAGGTTTAATCAGAGATGTAAGACTTAACCCGACCGAAACCGGTAAGTTGACCAAGACAAGCAGGGTAAAAGCAAAAAATCGCATTTATTGAAAGCTCTCGGGTGAGGTCCCGCGGTCCGAGAGCACAGGCCGGGGGAGTCACACTTATTCACCGGTGGGCTGCACCGGTGGGCTTAGAGAAAATGAATTCAAATTCTAAGCAAGGTTACAAGCAGAACTTCCCTTTTTATTAAAGAGCCAGCCCTATGTGCACTTAGTGGTTATCTCGCTGCTGGCCTTGAAAACAACACAGTTCTATCCAATTAAAAAATGCACCTGGCATGGCATTGAAATTATGGGCATATCTAGTCTCTGGCCTACAAGGTCAGGCAGCTTAAGTTTATTTTCCTCATTATTCAAGCAGGCTAAAGCAGGCTAGAAAGCAAAGTTTGTAAAGTTCCTGCTTTCCCAGCCCCAGACCTTACAGATTCTTCTAAGATTTTTATGGTTTCCCATCTTACATTAAGTCCTTTATCCATTTTGAGTTTATTTTTGTGTATGGTGTAAAAAATGGATCTCTTTTTAAGTCATATCAGCTAGCACCTAATTCCTCAGGTGCTTTGTCTTTGCCTCTGTCTTTCCCTTTCTTCTGGAAATCTTCAGCATCCCCTCCCGTGTGTGTGTGTGTGTGTGTGTGTGTGTGTGTGTGTGTGTGTGTGTATACTCAGTTCTCGGGGAGAATGCAGAAGCTGTGCCTGGATTGCCAGCTCAAGCTGTGATTTCCTTTGTTCCTGCTGCTGGAGCCTCCTTGGCTGATTAAGTCCTAGGCTTCTCCCAGGTTTTGTTGGCCCATGAATGGAGCCTCTTCAGTGCTCACTGGAGTGCAATCTCATTGATAATTCCTCCTCCGCCTGCCTCCCTTCCTCTCCCAGCCCAGTGGAGCTGATGGATTAATCCTGCTCTGCACTCATGCCTCACAGGCAAAATGCTACTGGGGTAGAAAATAAGGGCTAGGGGTGGAAGGGACCACGGAGACTTTCCTTCTAGACTCTAAACTCCTCAGTCTGCTTAATTGGGGTTAATGGAGGCCCAGGGAAGAGCAGTCAGGAGCCGCAGGTGAGGGTGAGCCTTGGCTTTCAGGCCCTCCTGCTCTTCCCACCACAGGTGCTCTCATTGGGACAATACACTGTGTCTAAAACAGAACATGAACAGCCACCAACAATAACAATGTATCTAAACACATCAGTCACATTTCACAGCCAAGTGAAGGCCCTGGTAACCATATCACAGATTTTTGGTCATATGATAATGTTCTACACCTGAAATTTACATGATGTCATTAACCACGGTTGCCTAATAAATTTAATGTAAAAATAAAATAAAACCATAGATCTTTCTTGGGACAAACCAAGAGGCCTACAACACTTTCTACGAGTCAGAAAGCTGCCTTGTCTGCTGGTGGTTGATTGGCCCGTGGTTTTTATTTTCCTGTCATATCCCCCATTCTCACGTACATGCCCGAACCCTTGAGTCTATAATTATCTACCCAGACAGTCCTTCTCCGAGACTGGCTTCTGTCAATTTTTCTGCTTGAAGACAATACTTCACAGCATTTATGACTTTATAACATCATATTATATATTTGTTTGAATGTCTCTTCTCACTAAGCATCGAAAAGATGAAGAATTTGTTCTATTCACTGATGTATCCCTCTCCACACTTACAATGCTACCTACTTCATGGAAAGTGTTAATTGTGTGTGTGTGTGTGTGTGTGTGTGTTTGGAATAAATGAATGTGTGAATGAAAACTATCTTCCAATGCACAAGCACTGGAAAGGAACCAGTGCTTGTGCATTGGAAGATGGGGAGGGACCAGACTTGTACCTTCTTTCTTCTTGGCTCTCAGTCTCTCCCCAACCCCACCTTCACCCCTTACCCCCAGAACTCCAATCACTGTCTCCTGGCTTCCTTTCCTTCTCAAAATAATCTGGTTCTTCATCTTCACAACAGAGTATAAATAGTTGACAGCCATTTAAAAGTAACACCTTCCAGGGAAAATTGTAGAAAAACTCTAAACTTAAGCCAAAAGGACAAGTCCCTAATGTAGAATTGTAGGTACCGGCCAAAAGATGGGAGAGGAGGTAAGAGTAGTGGGCCTTCAGGGAGCCTACTGTAACCCAGCAGGTTCACAGCTTTCGAATGCTCCAGGCCACTGAAATGGAGTTCCTGGGAACCGTTGCCATTGACCATGGAATTGTGTCCAGAAAGTTGCCAAATCTCATCAGCAATTAGACAGCGTTGGAAAGGATTTGAGAAAAAATAGGTCACTCTTATAGTGATGCTCTCAGTGTAAATTAGCAAAACCTTTCAAAATGCAATTTGGCAATACATAATGAGACCCAAATATATTTAAACCAATTGATACAACCATTTGATCTTACTCCAGTGAATTTAAAGAATATAATCAAGAATAAGACAAAAACTTTATGTTCAAAAAGTATATTATCATACTATTTCTAGTAGTTAAAATTTTGGGGAAAAACCTACAGGACAAATACAATGAGAAAAAAATGCAAATTAGATTACATAACAGTAACAGATTGGAGTTACAGTGCACTTGATCTATTTACTAGCTGTGATAACTTGAGTAAGTTACTTAACATCTCCAAGCTTCCCTTTCCTTGTCTGTAAAATGCCTTCTCTATAATAACAGGGCCTAATTCACAAAGCTGAAAGGATTAAATGAGATCACTGCAGATAAAGAACTCAGCACAGCGCCAGGCTCACAGTTCTCTCCTTCTCTCCTCATCTTCCTCCTCCTTCTCCTTCTTTTTCTTTTTAATCTTTGTTGTTGAGATTATTACAGATGTCCCCCTTTCTTCTCCCATTCCTCCTCCTCCTTCTTTTTCCCCTCCTCCTCCTTCCTTCCCCACCCCTCCTATTATTATTATTATTTATTATTATTATTATTATTATTATTATTTCAGCAGGAATCATCATATCTTTGTGGAATGAGCAGAGATTAAAAATGGTGGCAGAGTAAGTGGATGCTGCATGGACACTTTCCCAGGACCAAACTGGAATACAACTAAAATACAGAAAAACTTCCTGAATAATCAACTGAAGACTCGCTGGAGAGAACCCTGATAATTATTGGTTCACACACCCAATCTCCCAACAGTCTAGTTAAATGAATATTATAGGAACCACACTAAAGTCCAAAGTCCCATGACAATTATACATCTTATCAGTATGGGCTTGGGATTTGATTTCCAACAGGCAGGGCTAGAAAGCTTCTTTGTCCAGAGGTTGCCTCACATATTTACCCTTAATTAATAAAAAAAAATAACTTGGCTTTGAAGAACAGGGCAGAGGATCTTTCTTCGGCTGTTTTGCTAGGTACATTCTATGGAGGGAAGTGAATTATAGGTAGAATGAGAAAAGTAACATGTGAAGGGGGTCCACTTAATGAGATAGCTCCTTCAACTTTTTCAGCTGTTTCTGAACTTGTTTGAACCATGGAGCCCCTACAAAACCTTTTATCGCCCTGGCCGGTTTTGCTCAGTGGATAGCGTCAGCCTGCGGACTGAAGGGTCCCAGGTTCGATTCTCGTCAAGAGCACGTACCTTGGTTGTGGGCACATCCCCAGTAGGGGGTATGCAGGAGGCAGCTGATCGATGTTTCTCTCATTGATGTTTCTAACTCTCTATCCCTCTCCCTTCCTCTCTGTAAAAAATCAATAAGATATATTAAAAAGCAAAACAAAAAAAAACAACCTCTTATCTCCTCCCCTTATCCCCTTCTCTTAATCCCCAACTCAGTCCTCAAATCTGACATTTTTGTTGGCTTGCGGAGATCTGAAGCTCTTAAAGAGCGGGGATGCCTAACTGGGGAAGCTCTGAGAGCCATCGTTAATGACCATTCTGGTCTTGAACCTCAAATAATAGTAATCCTGCATGCATTGGCTCAATTTGCACAGCTTTCTCCTTTTCCCCATCCCACTCCCCACTTTATTTACCTACCACAGATTGGGCTCCAAATCTAGGATCTTTGTCTTTGTAACTCTTCATGGGTTGGAAATTTGATCTTCTTGGCTCCTTGTCTGTTTGTTTTATTGTTGGAGTGTGTGTGTGTGTGTGTGTGTGTGTGTGTGTGTGTGTGTGTGTGTGTGTTGGTGACTATGTTTACAGGGAAGTTCCTGGGGCTGCCCCCTGGTGCTTGTGAATGTATACCCAGGGACAAGTGAGGGTACACAGTTCTTGGATATAGCTTATGTATATTGAGCTTTAAGTATCTGTTCACATTTGTATATCTGAGTATTTGGACACATTTGTATCAACTTTTATGTTAGCCAAGAAGAACAGCCTGCCAAGAGAAGCAAATGTTTCCTACTTAAGGATTTCTATGATGAATGAAAGAGGAGGCGATGCTATACATGGATTATAAATTCACACCATACCCTTTCTGGATTATTTAAGAAGGGTGTCACGGGCTCTAACTATTTATGTACACCTTCCTCCACATAAAAGTATTAAGAGGTATCCTTTATAACTCCATTGGTATATAGTATATTCATTTTTCTTCTCATTTTATGACACATGAAAACATGTTGAGAGTCTTTAAAAGGATGGTGGGTCCCTGGCCCTGTGCCTGATGTGCCCAGTGGGTGTCCACGTGACGCTGGGACGCAGCTGAGGGGGAAGCTGTGGTGAAGGGGCCCAAGGCCCTTCCCATCAAAGCTCCACGGCTACAGCATTCCATTTCCAAGTATCGCGAGCTTAAGAATTTCTCATGTGAAATTTGTGGCTGACATTTCTTATTTACCAGCAGGAATAAGATATTGTAGTGTAAGAAGCCTGGTTCATGTAGTCAATCGGACTCGGAAGTGAATTCAAACTCTGCGCTTAGTATGCTTTTTCCTCTAATGAGGTCCACAATCCAGTGTCTGCAATTTCCACATTGAAAAAAGAACTCTAAAAATCACAAAATTTTTTCTCCCCTCAAAATTTTTTTGGTAAAACACTTGGTGTAACCTGATGAGGCTGGTTATACTGTTCATTTATCTCAGTTAATGTGATCAATAAAGTCAGGACTTCTCTGTGCACTGTTTTTTTTTTTCCTAATATAACATAATATTACTTAAAGTTTCAAAGAGAAGCAATAAGCCCAGACTAGAGTACACCCCCACCAACCCTAGCAGTGTAGGGCCCCACGTGTCCTTGAGATGACCCTGCAGAGTGAGTGAAGGCAACATGACAGAACTCTGAACCGTAATCCTGCAGCTAAGCCAAAGCAATATTCCATGTGGGCTGTACTGAATTTCCCATCCAGGTCCCAGCAGAGCTGATGAGAACTGGCTAAGCAGCTTTTCCCAATAAGCAAACTTGGGCCATCGCAGAGTAAAATAAATCTCCCAGCTTGGCTATCGAGGGGAGAAGATTGAATCCTGCTGCTGACAAAGGGGCTCGTTGTGACAGCCCAGGCAAAAGGCAAGCAATAGAGCCATCCTTTGTTTGGGGTAACAAAATGTTTGCATGACATGAGATAGCATATATATACGTGTGTGTGCGTGTGTGTGCGTGTGTGTGTGTGTGCGTGTGTGTGTGTGTGTGTGTGTGTGTGTGTGTGTGTGTGTGTAGTAGAAGACCCCTCAGTGCCAATGTCCTGCCTTTACAATGCTTGGATAGATGGAGACAGAGGTATTAGTATTCATACTGGAACTAAAAGGGCCCAGGAGAGAGAGACAGAAGAGATCCTAGCTCTAAGGAGAGAGCCCAGGACCTGAAAGATCTCCCCCTGGAATTTCCCTCCACGGTGAGTGACGTGCTTTTATCTCTTTCTTCCTGATAACAGGAAGCTGAAACTCAGCCAAAAGTAGAGCCTCTCCAGGTCTCTGAGTTTTGGAATCCCGACCAGAACGTGGCACGGGAAGGGGCTGATGGGTTTGAATGTGGAGATTGCTAGTAGAAAACAACTGCCACACTGTCACCTGTGAGGCCAAGAAGGGCTGGTCTCCCTCGGGGAGCTGTCAGAGGGCGTCGGTGAGGCTGGCATACATGCACACGCACTAGCAGTCCTTGCAGGCAGCGGCTGTAAGCCAGGAGGTTCTGCAGACCTCATCCAGTGGAAGGAAAAACAAGTGGGAGTGAGCATTTAGCCATAAAAGCTCTCCAAGCAACCCCCAACTCCTATCTCAGTTCTCTACCCTTATTCAAGAAATGGCTTCTTCCTGTTTGGGTGATATCAATTCCTTGTTTGGACTTTGCCTTAGAGAAATGATGGGATCCATCCCTCACCAGAAGAGGGGAAGTAATGTTTTCAGACAGGAACAAAACTAATCTAATATACTCCAGGGCTTTGCAGAGGCACACTGTGTACCTCATCTTTGGTTTCTGGCATTGTCTCAGTTGAGGGTGGGGAGGAGTTGGGAGAGGAAGTTCATATAAAAGGTGATGGCATTGAATATGGATGCTTGATTATTCAATAGGTTTTCTTATCTCTTAGATGAAAAGGCGCAAAGAATAGCCCATCATTTCCAACATCTTGAAGCCCAAAGACACTTGGAGGCCATCAGAGGTGATGGCTAATGATGCACTAAAGAGTATTCACACTCGGAGAACTGCAGATTTGAAAAGAATCCTGTATATCATCAAATAACACTCCTTTAATTAAGGGATATGAACACTGATGCCCAGAGAGGCTAAGGGACATTCTCTAGTGACTGAAGTGATGCAGTGTAAGAAACCACATAGTTCACCTGAATGGCCATAGAGCCATCTTGGCATAGCCCAGACCCTGGTACCACTAGCTACATCTACTTCTTGATAGAAGGGAAGAGAATCCATTCATAGAAACATATCTTTTCTCACATGTAAAATGAGGAAGCTGAATAATGCCAAGTGTTGGCAGAGATGTGGGCACACAGGATCTGCTGGTGGAAAATGGATATTAGCCATTCTGGAGAACAGTCTGGCTCTACTTTGTCAAATTAATATTCACAAACCTATGAGCCAGCAATTTTACTCCTAGATACACTATACCAGTGAAATGCTTACAATAGTCCACAGGGGTTATAGACAAGGATGCTTCTTCCAGTACTGTCTGTGGTTTTAGGGAGTGGATAGATGAAGTATGATGAGACTCACCCTGGAGTGCTTGGAGCAATAAGCAACAACAGATAAAATGAGTGTGTGGCAAATGCATGGTCTTAAATTGGTACTCCAAGGGGGGGAAAGTATGAAATAGAATGTGTTAAATAGTAAATTTCATCGAATTTAAATACGACTTACTATACTATGCACCATTACTTTATGTTTTGATTCAGAAAGTAAAAATTCTGCCAATTAAACTATGACATACAATTGATTGCAAATGCATCCTCATGTCAGAGATTAAAATGTGGAATCCAATTATGCAAATAAAAATAAACACATAGAGTAATATTTATCACAAGAATATATTCAAATACATATTAAACACGTTGCTTATGGGGTGTAGTGGTGACATGGGAGTGGCTGCTAGGGCAATAAACTAACTCTCTGCGCCCCCCCTCCCCCCAGTTCAAGCAAAGCCTCTGAATGAATAAAGATTTTAATGTTTGCTTTAGTTCAAGGTTACGTTTGAATAAGTAGCATTTCAGTGTTTCACATTTTTACTCTGCTCAGAGTGGGATACTGTAGAAGGAACTTGAAATATAAGATAGCCTGTTTTTTCCAGTTTTATTTGGACCAAACCTTACAGTGGGATGCAGACACGTATGGACTCATCCCCTTTCTATTTCATAGGGATAGAGCAGACACCAGCCCCAAACCTGAAATCCTGTTTGTCTAAGGCAGTGGTCGGCAAACTCATTAGTCAACAGAGCCAAATATCAACAGTACAACGATTGAAATTTCTTTTGAGAGCCAAATTTTTTAAACTTAAACTTCTTCTAACGCCACTTCTTCAAAATAGACTCGTCCAGGCTGTGGTATTTTGTGGAAGAGCCACACTCAAGGGGCCAAAGAGCGGCATGTGGCTCGCGAACCGCAGTTTGCCGACCACTGGTCTAAGGCGCCTGCTACTGATGTATTGAATGGTGCTTAAGATTTGGGAGTTTCCTTTGCCAATTTAGCAACTGAAATAGGCTCCACACGAAATGCTCTGAAAACAGTGCTGTGCATAAGTTAACCACCATCTCACAAAACGGACGTGCCCACAGGAAACAACACTTCCCAGTACTCGGAAGGTGTCTGGTGTAGACAGGTATCTGAGTGGGCAGGGGGCTTTAAAGGGCAGGTGAATCTGTTGCTAAATCTTGTCCTTCTTCATCCCACCTGGAAAATCAATGGTGTTCATGTGAACATCTTTGCCTGCCAGGAAGAGTAGGTAATACTGCCACTGACTCGCTAGAATGTCTTTGCTCAGTAGCTGGGACCGCGTGAAGAGGTTCCCTTCAGGATGTTTGAGTGTGAAAAGTTTACACAGTTCAAGAGAAAACCGAGCCCCTCTTATTTAGCCCCCTCATTTCTATGAGCTATAACCATCCTCGGTCTCACTTAGATTACAAGAGAACTTAAAAATCCAAGAGGAACTTGAAAGAGACTTTTTAAAGGCCATTATTTTGTCCTTAGATTCTGAGAAGGAGCAAGGGGGTGGGAAGAGAGTAAATTGGAAGAGAAATGCTAGTCATGACTCTTTGCTTCTCCAAGGCTATAGCTTATGCTTTTTTATTTATGTATTGAGCTATAATTCACGTGCCATAAAATTCACCGTTTTCAAGTGTACAATTCAGTGGGGTTTAGTACATTCACAAGGTTGTACCACCATTGCCACTACCTAATTCTAGAGCATTTTACTCCGCCCCTAAAGAAAACCTGCAGCAATTAGCAGTCTTGTTGGCTTGCTTGTATGTAGGCCTGCCTCCGGTATACCACATTACTCATTCATTCATTCATTCATTCATTCAACAAACACTTATTAAGCATGTACCAAGCTCCAGGCATGGGACAATTTAGCCCTGCCCTTTGCAGCAGAGGTAGGTACCCAGCCACAAAATGTTGAACATTACCTTAGGGAGCACAGTGTCTTTTAGGGTCACAGTAAAGTCTGCAGGTGTGGGCCTGTGGCAGTGAGGGGGGGTCATTTATCAGTGGCTGGTGAGGGCTGTGAGGGAGGACTTGTGATTGACAGCAAGTATACAGAGGGATTGTCCGTTTTGCAGGAAGGTTTGCTGAGGTTCCTTTTCAACGCTCTTATCTCCCTCCCTGAAGGAGCAGCTGGCCAGCAAACCAAACCCTGCACATTCCCAGACACCTAGGCCTCTGGCCACTTGTCTGCATTTCCGGCTCACTCCCTGTCTAGCTGCAAAACTTCTCTCCATCTTCGACAATTTCCATTTTCTTTCACTTAGTTCTCTTTTGCATGCCTTTCCCCAGTTAGTTCCCCATTTAAATCCCTTTTTACTTTTATCGTTTTTCTTTCACCTTTCTTCCTTTTTATAAGTCTTTCCCCTCACATCCAAGGTGGGTTAGAGGTAAGACTGTCTCTTTTCCACACACACTCACATTCAGAGGACGTGTGAGCTTGGCGGTCTCCGCTTTCCTGCCATGCCTTCATTTATAATTGCATCACTGTAAAACAATGTCACAATGGGCTCTTCCTGCGAACCAGACACTGTACGAAACTCTTGTTTACTCCTTTATCTTTTCTACTCCCCACAACACTCCAGTAAGGTCTGTGCTGCTAGGATCTCTATCTAGTTTACAAATTGCAACTCCGGCCGTCGAGTTTGTGATGATATTTGCTTAGTATCATAAGCGAGGAAATGGTAGAAAGTCACCCAAAGCCTGCTCTGTTTGAGGAGCCTAAGGTGTGATTTTGTAACTCCCCCGCTTACTTTCCGGGTTTCTATCTTTCCTCCGACCCACCTCCCACCGCAGGCAGCTCCCTCTGGCTTCCTGAAGGGCGCCTGCAGTGGGCTTGGCCTCTTTCCAGCATTAGAGCTGCAGGGTGCCTGGCGGAGGCTCAGCCCCAGCTCCACGGGGCATTGTGACTGCTGGTACCGGAGCAGTAAAATCTTAACGGTCTCCAGAAAAGACGCTGTAAATGCTTCCGAGTCCCACTTTGGGTGTAAAGGTTCACGCCTCCCCCCTCCTCTTTCTTCTTCACCCCACCCCCCAGGAGCTCCCCTGGGCTCCATGAAAGGGGCCATGCATGAAGACAAGGCGCAGAAACCCCAGCGGCCTCCAGCTGCAGCCAGGGTTGTGTTCTGTATAAGAAACGTCCTTAAAAAAACACCAAAAAACTTTGGAGTCAACTTTGTTCCGTATCATAGACACGTAGCTTATGCTTTGGGAAGCAACATCGAGGGGAAAGAAATAAGAAGCGGCAGAGGACAAGGCCCGCAGAGGACAAGAGAAGACAAATGAAGCATAACCCTGAACATGTAAGGATGAACAGAAGAACATTTTATAAAAACAACACCCAAGGGGTTCTGGGATTTTTTTCCTCCCTTGGTTGTTTTAATATTTGTACCTGGACCCTGACACACCAGCTGTGGTCTTTCTGAAAAATTCATTGGGCTGTTTGGGACTGAGCTGGGAAATAGGTAACAGCAGAGGCCTGAGGGGGAATGAAAGCTCACTTCTTCCTCAGGGAGCAAGAGAACAGATCTCGGGAGCGGCTGGAGGCTGAGGCACGCAGAGCAACAAAGGGTCCCTTTCAGAGTCTCCTTTCTGCCCCCGCCTAACACCTGACTGGCTCCCATTCTAGGGAACGTGTGGACGTGGGACAGTGACATAGGCAAGTGACCACTGGGACAGGCGGCGTGGTACGGCCCACACCCAGCATCACACCACCAAAATTGCTTTGACTCCTGTCCCCCAAGGAGTGGCAGTCCAAGAGGGAAGGGCTGGGGGCTGAGCTCAGACCCCAAATCTATATGCTTGATGTCAAGGACCGTGAAAGCCAGGGGCCTGGGCTTGATACGCACAGCAAAAGGGTTTTATGTGAATTGTGTGATAAAACCCAAAATGTATTTGTCCAAATCCTGCTTCCCTTGCAGTCTCTAAAGCCCTGTGCATTTCACAGGAAATTAAATCTGCTTGTCAGATTCCTGTACCCTGACTTCATTGAAGAGAAGCTAGGTTAGAGTTGGCTAATGTACCAGGCGCTGCAAGGATTTGTTTCTGTAATGAACTTCTAATGCTTTTCTAATTAAGACTGAATTACGGTGGCAGGGCCGCAGAAGCGAGGCCTAACCTTCACCCGCCAGGTGAAGAGAGTGTATGCATGTGTGCACACGCGTGTGCATGCACACACAGGGGCGCATGTGCGCGCGCACACACAGGGATGTATGTGCCGGTAAAGGAGAGGTATTGGGGGTGGACAATTTGCATTACAACTGTGTGCTGAACCCCTCGTCTCAAATCTGAGCCAAATGTTTAAAGACACTTTGGGAGTTGACTTGTTCTCCTAATTTCTGATGTCATTTTGGGAGAAATATGCGTTTCTTTAAAAATTTCAGGCTTCAGGCTTCTTTCCCAAGTCAGACGAGACTTCCTCTCCAAAAAGTCTGAGGCCCTAATGGAGATTAAGTGTGTGTTTTCTCCTGCTGTACTTAGCCAGCAGCAAAGAGAAGTTTTTCTATTTTCTCCTGTCTTTTCTTGAGGAGGAGAAATGCGTCTTATGCATTTCTGTCTCTCAAAGTCTAAAGCACAGTGCCTGGCATCCAGCAGGTGCTCAACTATTGTTTGTGGAAGGGAAGTCAAAATCTTTAAGGAGCACTTAGCCACCCCTTGTCCACCTCTCAATATCTTCTCTCCAAAGCCCCCAGATGTCTCTGTTTTCTTTTTCCTGAGACTTTTGTAAAATTACCTTTATGCAGATGGCTTCCAAACTCCTTTGTTCTCTCCCCTCCAGCCTGCCTCCCTCCATCTCGACCTTCTGGCTCTTTGGGGACCTTTTTGTGGGAGGAAAGTGCGAGGGAGATGATTCCCTACTGGTATGTCAAACAGGACGGCCCAGACCGCTCTTCTGTGACCCTTTCCTGGCAGGACTTCCCTCTTTGCACACGTCTAGAGCAGGAGCCTCAGGCTTCTCTCGTCTGGTGACGGAGTGGGGCAGTGCTGTCTGCTCAAGTCCCAGGGGGAAATGGGGCTGCGGACACCTCTGGACACTGGGACCTGGGGAGGGGCTGGGCATGGAGGAGAGAAGGCACCCGAGGTGGTAAGGTCTGGGATGCTGTCTGGGGCAGTGCTTTGCAAACAATGCTGCTGTACACGGCGTTTTGGTTACTGGTGAGAGTCCCATGGTTTGGTTGGACTCTCCAGGCCCCTCAGTGCCTTTTCTCCCAATCCCACACTCACAACAGCGTCAGACATCTTTGTCTCGGTTCCTGTATAGAGAGCTGAGTCCAACCTCTTTCTTGACCACAAACTGCTTGACCCTAAGAAGCTTCTTGCTTGCCAAGCCTCCAGCCTCCGGCCCCTAACCTCCCCCGGTGGTTCTCTAACGCAGCACTTCAGCCAGTTCAGAATCATCAGGAGGCTTGTCAAAACATAGGGTGCTGAGTCCCACCCCCAGAGTTTCTGTACTGTAGTTCTGGGGTGAGGCCTGAGATTTTGTATTTCTAACAAGCTCTCAGGTGATCTGATGCTGGGCATGGGGGATGGTGGGGGGGTGCAAATCAGACCAACAGGCCCACTGACCCATTCTTTAGAAACCACTCACCCATGGTCTCTCTCCAAGTGCGTAAGGGCTGCCATTGATTGAACTTAATTTCTGCTTAGCTTTGTAGGTACTTTATCTCATTCAGTCCTCACAACAGCCCTGTGAAGTCCATCCTGTTAATATTCTCAGTTTTGAAGAGGAAGAAACTGAGGCACAGAGAGGGTACCAGCTTACCCGATGGAAGTGGGGAGGCTGTCTCAGAGCTGGGCGGTGCTGACTCTGCAGCTTGTGCATTTAATCACCCTGCCGCGCTGCCCTAAGGGCCCAAGAATTTTTCCCCCCACGTGGATGTCTTCTACCTTAGAAACAGGGGGCTTTGCAAACAAGGTGCCCTTTCATTCTAAAACTCCCGCCTCAATTTCTCTTTGCTGCTGGCTAAGTACAGCAGGAGAAAACACACATTTAATCTCCATTAAGGCCTTCAGACTTTTTGGAGAGGAAGTCTAGTCTGATTTGGGAAAGAAGCCTGAAGTACTGACATTTTTTAAAGAAAGGCAGTTTTATTGCCTCCAATAGCATATGGCAATGCAAATGCGTGACTAACAGAGTATTTCCAAGAATTCCTCTTGGCCTTTTAAAATAAATATGTCTCATTTGCATAAAACAACTGTATTCAAGAGCAGGGCCTGATTACTTGAGCTCTGGTTAAAAATACATTTCGATGTTGCGGCTGATTTTTCAGAGGCTTGATATGGATTAATAACCCATGTTTTGAAACATCCAGCCTTTAAGACCATCCCATCAAAAGGTTGCTTTCCATTTGCTTCTAGATTTGGGTTTCGGTGTCTCAGGAGAGCTCTCTGGCAAACCCCACAAGCATGTAACTGTTATGTGAAGGCAAAATATGACGCATTCTGGGCAGGGCTAGGATTCGACTGTAAATAAAAATAGCTCAAACATCCTGGTGCATTACCTCAGCAAGGGTTCTGACACTTACTGGGGACTTGTGGAAGTTACAGATTTTTCCAGAGATCCTACTATATGGTGTGTCAGGAGGGAGTCTGGGAATCTGCAACATAGCTAATCTCGAATTGTATTTTGTTCTTTTTTTTAAAAAAAAACCACAACATTTCCCCCCCCCCGCCTTTGCGATTCTAATACACCACCCTCGGAGAAGCACTGCTAGGCTGTGGGAGGAAATGCGGACCTGGGAGGTTCTCAGACACTCCTGTGGTTCCAACCTGCTCATTAGACTCACTTGCAGCTCTCTTAAAAACACCAGCTCCCCGGGCTCCACGCAAGACCAATTAAGGCAAAAATTTTAGGACTGGATATTGACATGAACAAACAAACAAACAAAACGAAACAAAACACTCCCTGGGTGATTCTAACGTGTGTGTGTGTGTGTGTGTGTGTGTGTGTGTGTGTGTGTGTGTGTGTGTTGGGCCGGGGTGGGGGGCGGGCGGGGGCAGTGTTGAAAACCACTGAGATACTCTGATTTGGAGCAACACTATTCAGGGTGCATTTGGCTGAGCGTCAAATGGAAAAGTGGAGGACAGGATATGCTTCCTGGGTGGGGGGTGTGTATCTTTTCCAGATTAGAATAAACTCCTTTAATGAAAGACCCTAACTTAGGAAACAGGTGCTGCCCAGGCAGAAAGCCTCAGCGGGTCCTTCCTGTGCCTCCGTTCATTCTACCCCGACCCTGTGGTGCAGGGCCCCTGCCCAGGGCCGCCTCGGGGCCTGCCTCAGGTGCCTGCTGCCCTGTGGCTGGGCCCTGCCCGCACTTGGCCCTCCGGCCGGGGCTGCTCTCAGGCTGCTTAAGTCTGGCAGCCACACAAACCCCTGTAGCCGCTGGTTTCTGAATATATCCCTTCAGCTTCAGCTTTTCTGTTTGTTTTCCTTTTTCTTTCTTATTTAAGAAGCTCAAGAGAACTTAAAAGCAGACCCTTGAAGGCTAAGCATTTCTAATCACATAAGGTGTCTCCGCAGGGCCCGGGCTGAAGAGGGCTCCTCTGGGGGCTTTCCTCTTTCTGTGTCTCCCCTTCCTTCTTCAAACAATCTTTCCGGGCTCTTATCCACCCAGCTTCTTTGCTGGATGCCCACCCCCATCAAGTCCGTGTTGGGGGCCCAGAGGGAGAGGGAGCAGAGGGGGTTGGCCCAGGGCCTGAGGGGGAAGGGAGGAAGCAGTGGGCCCCCATGCTGGGCCCTAGGAGACTGTGTGAGAAAGCCCCTCTCCATCTGCAGCCCTGCCCGGTGGGAGTCAATTAATTCTGAATAACCTAAACCGACAGAGGTATTTGCATTCACAACCTGACTGATGACCGTATAAAATTGATTTATGAATTAAAGTGCTTCCCCTCCCTTTATCCTGATTCAGGCTGTAATTGATTATACGTGCTGCAGCGAAATTAAATAAAAGAAAATTAAAAAGAAAAGAGAGGCCCTTGCTTGGCGGCCCAGCATTCTCAGGGCTCCCCAGGATTAGCCCTTCTATTCATCACTTATCATTTTTTATTTAAAAAGTTACTTCCCCTCTTTGTCTTCATCCCCCCCCCGCCACCCCCACCCCCAGTATTCTCCTCTCCGACCCCCCCCCCCACTTGCTGATCCTTTGGGATGTAAGGGGCCAGTTGTTACCCTGCATTCCCTGGACAGGGTGGAAGAGAAGCAAAGAGGGGCTTCTTCTAGGTGGCACTGCCTGTACCCACAAACATTTGAAGAGCTAAGGTGTCTTTTCTCATTGCCCCCCACTCCACAGGCACACAATCAAAAGTTCTTCAAAGGAAGTTCTCTCATAAATATGTTCTCAGTAAGGAAAACATTAACGACAAACTTTTTAAAAAAAATCCTCACCCAAGGATATTGATTTTAGAGAGGAAGGGAGAGAGAGAGAGAAACATCAATGGTTGGCTTCTTTACACACTGACTGGGGATGAAACCCACAACCTAGGTATGTGCCCTGAGCAGGAATGAAACCCGCAACCTTTCTGGTGTATGGGACAACACTCCAACCAGCTGAGCCACCTGGCCAGGGCAATGATAAACTTTTTAACGGCTCATTCTTCTCAGCAGAAATTCATCAAAGAATAAAGTCTTTAGGAAAGGGAATAAATCTCTAATTGTGAAATTCCAAGCTCTTATATAGGGGACAATTGTTTTCTTAGGGGAAGGAGGGTCTTAAATAGGGGAGTAGGGAAGCTGAATTCAAATAATCTACACAGCATGAGAACAGGCTTTGGAAACAGTTAAATCAAGACTCTGACAATTATTAATTAAGTGTCCTTGTGCAAGTCACTTAACTTTTCTTGCTTTCCTATCTTATATAATAAAAGGCTAATATGCAAATTGGCCGAACGGCGGAATGACCGGTCGCTATGATGCGCACTGACCACCAGGGGGCAGACGCTCAATGCAGGAGCTGCCCCCTGGTGGTTAGTGTGCTCCCACAGGGAGAGCGCCCTCAGCCAGAAGCCGGGCTCACAGGCTGGCGAGCGCAGTGGCGATGGCAGGAGCCTCTCCTGCCTCCATGGCAGCGCTAAGGATGTCTGACTGACAGCTTAGGCCAGCTCCTCATGGAGAGCGGGCCTAAGCCATCAGTTGGATATCCCCTGAGGGCTCCCGGACTGCAAGAGGGTGCAGGCCGGGCTGAGGAACCCTCCTCCATCACCCCCCTGAATGCATGAATTTCGTGCACCAGGCCTCTAGTTTTAGAAATAACTGCCTAACCTGAGCAATGTGTGCAAATCTCCTTGAAGTATGGCAGGTACTGTGCAAACACTCGTGCCTACTTCCTTGCTTATGCTGCTTATGAGACAAGGCAGCACTGACTCAAGAGTTTTCTGATAATAAGATAATCCATAGCTTTCTCCCAACACAAACCCAGTGTTACTATTTGAATGACAAACAGAGAACTGGTTTTCATCACCAAGCAGATCTTGAGAGCAGGCTACCTTCTTTACCTCTGTTTCCTCAGAGATCCTGGCTCATACAACGCATCGTAATTAAACCATTGCACTCAATTCACCCTCACTGCTTCTTCACCTTCCCACTTCCCCATAGGACTGCCAAGACTCCATCCCACTTCCTGTTACTTCTTTTCCTGCCTCAATTGCTTTCTCAAAAAACCCACTGTCCTGCTTTTATTGTTCTGACGGGTACAGTAGCAACTCCTCTCTAACACGTTAATGTGCAGTTTTAGGGGTAATCCCGTATTAAATGCTGTTGGCCGCATCTCACAGACAATTAAACAAAGTGGGGAGAGGTGGCTTGGGCCCACCAGGAAGGAGCCACTCTGCTGACACCCAGGATGATGCCCGCATTCCCCAACGGAGGAGCTCTCCTGGGTGTGCAGTCTGAACTCCCAAAGAATCACCACAAAACAAATAAACACACCCTCCCCCCCGCCCTCCCCCCCCCCCCCCCACACACACCCTCTGAAAACTGAACCCCCTTCAGGGAATTTCAAGAGGTAAGTTATGTGATGAAGAAATTTCTAATACACAACCTGGAAAGGAAGCTTTTAAGGAGTTTGGAACCTTCCTTCTCACCACCTCATGAGCCAAAGTGCCGCCACCTTGCGGTGGGGCCGGGTGTCAGAGCTTCTGAGTG
Organism: Plecotus auritus; assembly: GCF_963455305.1. Lineage (NCBI taxonomy): Eukaryota > Metazoa > Chordata > Mammalia > Chiroptera > Vespertilionidae > Plecotus > Plecotus auritus. Next base: position 160,529,826 of record NC_137771.1, on the reverse strand, counting down.
TACTGATCCCAGCAATCCTTTTGGAAATGCAATGAGGAGGGGGAATGCTAACACTGGTTTAGCCCTTTACTGCCTGGGAGGATGGGTGACCAGAAAGCCTGAGAGCAGGTGGTGGGAGGGTCGGCTGGTGAGTACAGAAGCACCAAGGCATAGGAGAGAGGAAGTGGCTGAGGGGAGCCTGTGGTGACAGACCACCTCAGCAACTCTGCTAAGCAGAAGACCCACATCCACAGGGGGAAAACCCCAGGTACACTTTAAATGTTTATAGAAGTCAAGACGGTGATAGTCAATTAACATAGAGAAGGAACTAATGGAAGAAATCTAAAGTGGATAGTGCTAATTCATAAGAACCTCTTTTTTTTTTTTTTTTTTTTTTTTTTTTTTTTACTGAAATAAAGAACTCAATGGCTGTTTCCTTGAGGTTGAAGCAGAATTTAAAAACACAGGTGGATCAGTGGTAAGAGAGGGGTGTTAAGATTGGTATTTAGCTAGCTGGAGATTGGCTTTGGAAGATGAAAGCGGTCTGTCTGTGGCATGTGGCTGGAAATGGCATCTCCAAGTGACTTCTAGGAGAGTGGTCCAAGTTCCAAGGCCGGAGGATGGAGCCCCGAGCTGAGACTGTGTCTCCTTCACAATGGAGATAACTTAGAGCCCATCTTGCCCTGGCCTAGGATCAGCCATGAAGCAATTTGGAGACAACTGGGAGCTTAACCTCTGCCATGTTAAGCTTGGAGGAAGACCAAATACAGTGGTGAGGCATCAGTCACCAGAGCCTTGGAGCCAGCTAGTCAACAAGCCAGACGGGGAAGTGTGGGGACAGAGAATTCTAGGCTTGCTTCTGCTGCTCCACTTCACAATGAGAAAAACCTGCACACCAGTATTTATAGTGGCTTTATTCAAACCGGCTAATGATGTCCGTCAGTAGGTGAACGGATAAACTGTGGTGCATCCAGACCATAGAAAATTATTCAGTGATAAAAAGAAATGAGCTATCAAGCCACAAAAAGACAATGGATGAACTGTAAATGAAGTGAAAGAAGGCACTGTGAAGACACTACATTCTGCACAATTCCAGCTACATGACAGTCAGGAAAAGGCAAAACTATTGATAGAGTAAAAATAACAGTGATTGCCCCGTGTGGAGGGGAGGAGGGATGGAAGAAGGGATGAATAAGTGGAGCACAGGGATTTTCCAGAAGAGTGAAACTATTCTGTTTGAGACTGTCATTGTGGATGACTTTCATTATTCATCTGTCAAAACCCACAGGATATATAACTGAAAGAGTGGACCCTGATACACGTTATAGACTTACGTTAATAAGTATGTATAAATATTGGCTCATTGGTTATAAGAAATGCACCACACAACACAAAATGTTAATGACACGAAAAACTGTGGGGGAAGGAGGAGAGGAAATTGGGGAGTATATGGGAACTCTGTGCTTTCCATTCATGTTTTGTCATTTTTTACTTTTAGCTGCTTGTTAGAAAGAACCCATATAAATGCCTATTGATTTTATCAATCTCAATGGCAGGCAGAAATGACTTCTGAAGATGAAAACAGCTTGCTAATAAACAGAAAAAGTTGCAGTCTGAAATAGTAATACTGTGGGGCCTGCGTGGCAAGCTCAGAACTGTCCCTTGGGTGCGACTCTACTCTCACTAGCAGAATCTGACCCTCCTTAAACAGTGACTTCCTCAGAGCTTTCAAAGACAAAGAGAACGGCCGAAACCGGTTTGGCTCAGCAGATAGAGCGTCGGGCTGTGGACTGAAGGTTCCCGGGTTCGATTCCAGTCAAGGGCATATACCTTGGTTGCGGGTACATCCCCAGTTGGGGGTGTGCAGGAGGCAGCTGATTGATGTTTCTCTCTCATCGATGTTTCTAGCTCTCTATCCCTCTCACTTCCTCTCTGTAAAATATCAATAAAATATATTTTAAAAAAAAGAAAAGAAAATGAGTACACTGTCTACAGAAAAATAGTCTATTTAAAAAAAAAAAAACAAAGACAAAGAGAATGAAAGGTCAAAACTCATGCTGATGGTAAGGGGGGAACTCTGCAGAGCATGGGTGGAGAGTTGTTGAAACCACAAAAATGAGATTCTGGAGTCTGTTTTGTCATAATAGCTCCATCAAACATTACTGGCCAGTCCCTCAACTGCATCAATGCTTCCCTTTGAACATCTTCACTTCTGCTGTTGCATGGGTTTGCGTTCAATTCCCAGAGCAGATGTTTCTCCTGGATTCTTCTCTACAGAAATTACAGAGACTTCCTCTTCTCTGGTTGAGAGAAAACCCAGTCTTACTGCTGGTCTGTAACTTCAGCATCTTCCAAAATCCTAGGCAATCCTCCTCTTATGGTCCCACCCCTATACAGGGGCTCACACTAGACTCCAGCTCTCATACCTGCTGCCATCTGGGCGCCTGTCCTCACCTAAGATTGTCTTTCTACATCCAGAATCTGGTTTAGTCCAGACCAGCTTTTCTTTTATTCTTGCTGTGACACTTTGTCTACTTGGCCCAGTATTCCAATCATTTTAGTGCTCTTGTATGCAGCCACCATAATTCAGAAAAATATGCCATTTATATATTATAACACTCTAATTTTGCTCAACAAATGTGTCTGACCTACAAAATAAGACTGCAGAATTTGCAAAGAAAAAGAATAACTCTTTGCCTTGGAACCTTGTTCTGAAGCTAAGATGTGTGTCAGTTACAAGAAGAGAAGAGTTCCAAGCCAAGATAATAAACAAGGGCTTGGCGGTGAGGTACTGTCTATATATGTAGGTGCCAAGAAAATTCAAAGAAAGTAATAGATATCTGTGGGAAAGGCTTGTCAGTGAGAACTTTTGGGAAAAACTAATGTGTAAGATCTAACTGAAAGATTGTTTGGTCTAATGTATGCACTTTCCTTGATTTAGCAAAGTGATGAAAAACAATCATGGCTTGAATCTTCAGGAAAAGATAGGGTCAAATAGGAAAACCAACCCAGAGAAAAACAACACAAGGAAAAATTAAAGAAAGTAATAGCAAAAAAAAAAAATTATCAACCATCTATTTTTTTTAACTGAGTTACTCAGTGTACTTTCTCCACTTTATCTGATCATGAAACTTAAACCAGGTGATTTCAGAACATCTCCTATGTTATCCTTTCCGTTTCCTTTGATCTTGCCTTCAGATCTGGTGCTGTTGGAATAGAAAATTAATAGGATAAAAGGTAAAAACAGGATGACCTGAAGGGAAATTGCCAAACAAATATGAGAGTCTCAAAATGAAAAAATTGTAAATAGTGTAGAGTTCAGGGCAGACTTGAAGAAGTTAGGGGGAAGAAGAGAGAAGAAGGACCATACAAGGTTAAAAGATGAGTCACTTTCAGCTATGCAAATGTACAGACCATCACTGAACAGGATGCTTGGCCAATGATCTCTGAGAAACAACCATATACTCAGAACACTGTTTATGTCATTAATAGTCTCTCTTTGGAAAGGAGGACAATACTTCATAGAATATTGTGATGATTGGGTAATTGATGCATAGAAAACATTTGGAATACTGCCTGGCATATGGTAATTATTCATATGTGACAAATACACACAAAAAGTAAAAAAAGCAAACAAAGAGCCAGTCACTCTTTTTTTAAAAATTTCTTTATTGATTAAGGTATCACATATTTGTCCTCATCCCCTCATTCCCATCCCAAACCCCTCCCCATGCATGCCCCCACCCCCCTGTTATCTGTGACCACTGGTTAGGCTTATATGCATGCATACAAGTCCTTTGGTTGATCTCTTCCCTCTACCCCCACCCTCCCCTACCTTCCCTCTGAGGTTTGACAGTCTCATCGATGCTTCCTTGTCTCCGGGTCTGTTTTTGTTCATCAGTTTATGTTGTTCATTATTTCCCCTAGATGAGTGAGATCATGTGATACTAGAAATACACTTTATAAGAACCAAAAATGAGACAAGCAGTAATGGTTATGCTGAGAGGCAAATGAACCAGTCTGTAGTGAGTTTCTTTCTGGGCCAACAGTTCTTTAGAGTTGGTTATTATATATTTTTAAGTAACCACATATTTGTTCTTTCCAAAATAAATGATATCTAGGATGGAAATGAGACAGATTAAATGAGTGTTAGTCTGGGTTTAATAGTAAATCCATGTTTCTGTTCATATGAAGAAATAAACCTTACTATTACATTAAAATGATCTTTGCATAATATTAAGACATCCAAAACAGGCAAATGTTCAGCCTATTTAAAAATACTATAGTTTTCTCTGATTAAAGAATAGGTTAACAGGATAAAGCAACATCACTAAAAATAGGGGTTTGTTCCATTACAAGGACCATCTTCCAGCCTTGGAATCAATGTTTCAAACTTTCTGGAAGAGTTGGTTGACCAGTTCCTTGGGTTCTCTGATGGTCCCCACTCGTCCTTGAGCCACACCAAGTCCTCTCTGCTCAATTTGGATGGATGTCAGCACCAGATAATGGACCCTGCTGGTCTAGCCACATGCTGGTAGACACAGGGAGAAACAAGACTTCCCTGATGCACTCCTCCAAGGCTGTGCATTTGGTGGAGGAAAGAGCAGCAGTTGGAGAACTCTGCCATCCTGACAATTTGGAGAGAAAATGTGCCCGGGATTGACTCTTTAAAGTCTGCTCATTTAGTTCTGTGAAACTGAAAAGGAGGGACACACATCTATGTCTTAGCAGCCTGAATGACATCTCTTCTTATCCCTGCCAGCTCTCAACATCTGTCACTCAGATAGACTGTGTTTCTGAGGATAGCCCTCTAGTCCTCAGTACCCCGTGGTCCTCTTAGAGAGGGAGACCCTTATCATATTTAACTTGGAATCTTCTTATAAAAAGGCACATTTCACTTGCCCAAAATGACTTTTTTTCAAAGTCCAGGAACTTTGCTTATCTGATTTCCTAAGATATTTCCCCGGAGTCCGGAAGCAAATCCTCTGTAAAACGGAACTGGACAACAGAGCAGCAAACGGGGGAGTAGGGTCCGCTTACTGCAGGGAGAAAACGCATCTCTGCAGAAGGTCACGGGGATTTGAGATGAAATGCGATGTTTGGGAAAAGTAGTCTGCTAAGAAAAATGTGCTAAAAACAGATTCCTATGATCAAAAGGCCAAAATTAATTTTGAAAGCTGTTTTGTGTGTGGAAAGCTGAATGCTTATGCAAATAATATATCTGAAATGAAGAACAAATGCAGAAAGGCAAGGCCAATAATACAAGACAAGAAAAATAAAAGTCAAAACCATAAGTTTGTAGGTATGTGATGAGCGATTCGGGTTTTAAAAAACAACTTGGAATTTTTAAAAGTCATTTCAATGGTTACAACTTCATGTGATAGTCACAGAGAGCTAACTGCTTTATTTTTATTTTGAATACCTTTACTATTAAAGATTGCATTCTAGAAAGGTAAGAATGTTTAGAATATAAAGATACTTGGAAGATCATTTACCAGGAGTCTGTGGTGAATCATTTTTGAAAGTGTGATAATGGTGAATCTTTTCCAATTTTCTATTTGGCTTAAACGTTTTAGTACATAAACATCATCATTAACAGAAGGGGGAAAAATAAATGTCCCCTATTAAAAGAACGTGAGACTGCTCAATAAGTAAGATTTGGTCATAAAATTTAAAATTTGATTTCAACTCGGAGGATGACGTTATTAAAAAGTTGGCCACTTTTGATTCTGAAGTGGGTCTTTGTAGCTGTTTTTTGAACTCCCGGAATAAAGAGGGTTGATTTGTGATGGAATCTCTGGAGCCTGCGGTCATATATTACAATATGTTGTAAATCCAGAGAGTACAATATAGATTTCACAGGGGGCCCTGGGGTTAATTGAAATTCCATCTGCTTCTTCTCTGCAGCAAACTTAGTATCCTAGGATATTAGCTTAGGATAAGATATGAGATTTAAATTTTTTTTTTTTTTAGGCTAAAGTAAAAGTTTGCCTAAATCTGCTCCTTCCTACTTTCTACCTCCTACCTTCAATTTGAAAAAAGTTTACAAGACGGCCTTTATTTTCCCCAAGAGCCCCCCTTCTTTCCAGTGCATGCTGGGCAATGCCACGTATTCTTAGGCTCCCAATGGCCCCCATTACTGTCAATTAGTTACGGAATGCTACAGGGATTCATGCCTGACAGCTCGGTAAAGGCAGGAGAAATGGGCTCAGTAGGGAGTGAGGGGCCTGATTCTTTTTTGTGCACAAGAAATACCTTTCTCAGCAAGGCTTTTAATGGCCGTCCCCTCTTTCTTTCCCTCTGCCCAAGCGCTATGCCCCCATGATCCCAAAACACATCATATACACACGTTCACACACTGAGGTGTTTGTGTGAATATTGCACAGGACTGTGTGAACTCTCAGAGCTGGGGTCTCTGACATGTCCTTAGAACCTCTGAAAATTACAGAGCTTTTACATTCCAACGTATATCTTTGCTATAATCTGAGTCCTAACTCCCTCTCTTCAGAAGGTTTCTTGTTCTCAGGTGCCTTGTTGCCTCTGTGTTTTCCTTCTGCAGCTCTCCCTCCAAAGAACAAATGCACCCTCTTGGGCTATCGACCTAGGAGGAGCCTGCTGCACTGCACTGGCGGTAGCCCAGGCAGTGGATTATGGTTCCCATCCCCGACCACTCCCGTGTCCTCCTGACTTCTTTCTCTACCCCTTGCCTTGCTCTTCTCTACTTTCCCACAGCTTGCCCTCTTTCTTCTTCTATCCCTGCCTAGATCATTCCACTTACTCTGGAGACTTGAGGCCAGGGATTTTGTTTTACTAATTTTTGTCCTTTCTCTCCCCTTCCTTCTTACCCCAAATATTTCTCATAACAGGACAAAGAGGCTTTGTTTGGTTCACCAACATGTCGGCACTTCATAGACCAACAGCTGGCACAAATAGGAGCTCACTAATACTTTCTGAGAATGGATGCATGAGTAAAGAAACATTTAAGGTCACTGGTGGTTTTTAGGGGTAAGGAGAACTCAGCATCACACCAAAATGGTTTGCCTGTTCCTGGTCGGCTGTCTTTGCTCTTTTATATGAGTACCAGTCTTTTTTTTCCCATTCAAAATGAAGATACACTGAGGAAAAACCTAATAGAAAAATAGCAGATGCCCATAGCTATACCAAACACAATGCTTAAAGGGATTACATTTCTCCTGATTGGGTTTGAGAAAGATGACACAGTCAAGACAAAGGAAGATGGTACTCAAGAGGGAAACATCCTCTGGAGCAATTAATGCCTGGGTCACACAGTTCCCTGCAGCCTGGATCACAGAGTTTCTGTCCCTCCCTCTCCTGCAGCCTGGGTCACAGAGTTCCCTGGAGCCTGGGTTACAGAGCTCTGGTCCTGGAGCCTGGCCTTGGGACATATTGAGAGGAGTCACAATGGCAGTAGCAGGAAGACACTCCAGCCTGTCAAATCCAGAACTCTGTAGACAGGCAGAGAGAGAAGGTCCAGGAAGAGGGCAATGTGACTGTACAAGTGATGGCTACAGGATGGATGTAAACCTCGGAGCAATTTCCCAGTAAGTCTTCAGGCATCTCTTTCAGAGATCTTACACTCGGGCATTATTGGGCAGACACTGTCCAGAGCAGGGCTCTGGTCTACAAAGGCAGGTACCTTATATTGTCAACCCATCACCACTCACCTATCCCTTTAAGATTGCTGCAGATTCAACAAGCTTCACATTCAAGCCACTTGAGGTAAATGTGCATTGATGTATGCTCACCAAATCTGCTTTACTTCAGTGCTTTTCAAACTTTAATGTGAGAGTGAATTAACTGGCAGGTCATGAAAATGAGATGGAAATGACTGTGAGGAGTGTCCTGAGATTTTGCATTTCTAACAAGCTGCCAGGTGATGCCCTGTTGCTGGTCCACTGACACTGAGACACAAGATAGTACTTCATGAACAAGAAATGGAGAGCTTTGTAAAGATGGATTGACACTAACCTGAACTAAAGAAGCAAAGTCTCAGGAATAAAGATTTTGATTTCTCAGACAAGGAAAAAAGATGTATTTGTATCTATGGTTCTCATATCTTTCCCTTTTGGTAAATGAGTGTAGAAGGTGCTCAGAAATAGTGAATTAACTCATGATTGAGATATACTAAAGCTGTCTGTCCAGTGTAAACTTCAACTAGCACTTGAATCAGAATGGTTTGTTTGTTTGTTTGTTTTTGCTTTAAACAGTGGAGTTACTTCATCATGAAGAAAGAAATTAGCCTGAGTATTCAGGCCATTGTATGATAAATGAGGTTACTTGGAATACAACTAGCTGCCTACCTTGCTTCTTTTCTACCTGCTAAAGAAGAGCCAAAATAAAAGAGGAGGTAAGGTATATATAGTTCCATTGGTAGCCAATAAATAAGGTTGGAAAGAATTACAACAAAATATCCACACCTGAACATAGGTAATCTTACCCAAGGTATCTGCTCTCATAAACCACAGGCTTGGGACTCAATTTTAACTTATATTTATAAACGCATAGAAAAGTCCAAATCTAAAAATTAAGCAATAATTTAAAATATATACTGTACTTTTACATATGAGATTTACAATATTTTATATTTAGGCTAAAGTAGAAGTTTGCTACAGGTTTATGGAACTTAAAGGGAGTTATGAAAAGAAGAGATTAATTTAGCTTGAGATGGTTGAGGAATGGTTTTCTAAAAGGTAGGACTTACATTGGAATTTGAAGGAAGGTTAGAAGAGGTCAGTGCAAGAAGGATGAGTGCATCAGAAAGGACAAGACAATTGTGTGTTGATCCAAGAGAACAAAGTATTTGGGATCTTATGAGCAGAACAGTTTGCTGGAGTGATTTATTTCTTTAAGGAAAATATGGTAGAGGGAGAAACAGAGGGGACAACAAAATTGGAATTGAATTAAGAAAGGTCTTGAATGTTAGACTCATTCTGTAAATTAGTAATCATAATAATGGGGAACCGTTAAATGTTTTTAATAGAAGAGTACATTTAACAAAAGTATTTGAATAGATTATTTTCAATAATCCACATTATTGGGATAAGAGCCAGAATTAGGATGGTGGCCAAGGAACTGAATATATGGAATAGAGGGTTGATCTAAAGGAACCAGAGACTTTAATGACTGATGGGGTATTATAGTTAACTAGAGGCCTGGTGCGGTGGGGTCCTTCGGCGTAGCCTGTGGGGATCGGGCAGAAACCGGCAGTCCAATGCTGCCTGCCGCTCCTGCTCATTCCGGACCCATTGTGCCTGCCGCTGCTGCTGCCCAGTAGTCTCGCTGCCACTCTGTTGCAGTCTCTGGGCTGCGGGGGGCCAGCCTTGAGCCCTGCGTCTGGTGTCTGGCACTCATCGGTCAGCTGAGCGGCACTCCCACTGTGGGAGCGCACTGACCACCAGGGGGAAGCTCCTGCATTGAGCGTCTGCCCCCTGGTGGTCAGTGTGCATTCGAGCAACCGGTCAATCGGTCATTCAGTTGTTTGGTCCTTTGGTCACTTAGACTTTTAAATATATAGATGATGGGCAGTGATCTTGAGGTTTGAATTTAGTAGAATAGGAAATAAACAGTTTGGGGCAGGGGAATAAATTCAATTTGACATAATTTCAGTTTTAAGTAACAGTAGGACAAGTGGAAAAATCCAATAAGCAATTGGAAGTGGAACAGTATGAGAGATGGTCATAGCTGAAGCCTTGAGGGTGAAGACATCTCCAAGGAAGACCATGCAGAGACTGAATCCTGAGAAATGCTCATATGTGCATTCTGGATGGAGAAATAGCAATAGGAGAAGAAACAGTGGCACACAGTACTAAAGAAGTGAGAGGAAAAGGCAGTGTCAGGACAGAGGCAGTGGCCAGAGCATGAAACACTGCAGAGAAACTAAGAGGTTAGATTAAGAGAAGGCTCCAAGGCCATGGTGCCTTTCCCAGAGGGACAATACAGAGGAGAAGGGTAGAAAGGGGTTGAGAAGAGACTAAGGAGTGAGCAAGTCATAGCAAAGTTAGAATTTATGGTGGACTTGCCCTTAGATAAAATAAAAATGAGATGAAAACTGGAGGGAAAAGTACGAACAAGTGCGTTTGTTGTTTTTTTGATTTACTAAAGCAATGGCATAGATTTCTTTGTTTATTGGTTAAGGGGAAGAGAAAAGGGGGAGAGAAAAATTGATGGTATCTAAAAATTGCAGAAGGATAGAAATTTGAGTTAGTAAAATCTCGAAGAATATAGGCCCTCTGATAAAGGGATGAGTCTTATAAATGGCAAATGAAACCTCCAGACAACTTTGCCTCCACATATCTGGAGGAAGAGGGATGCAGAGATGGAGTATTCAGGCTCCTGCAGGTCCTATCACCTCAATAAACCAGCATGTGAGATTGTTTTCAAACTCTGGGTCAGGAGGTAAAGTGAAAGAATGGAGAATGTTTGAACTGACCAATTGTGTTAGGAAATTGACCAAGGTGAATCAAAGCACTGCTAAACAACCGCTGCGATGAGCATGATTTACCAAGTAAGCACAAACACACACTTCAAGACCAGACAGTGGGCATGACTTGGGAAATTGGAAGCAACACAACAGAGTGGGGGGAACGAAGCACCAGAATGCAAGGTGTTGAAGGCAGCGCAGAAATGGCTGGCCATCAAGTCCATGTGGGGTTGATACACCTCAATTGGCATGATCCAGAAACGTAGCAAGAGGAAGGTGATTAAGAATGATGAACAAGAGCAACCAAGAAACTATTTAAAAGCCACTGGTTGGAAATCACACAAAGGAAAGGACCTTACAGAGCATCATACCCTCAGCACTGGGCATGGGTGTATTGAGGACACAGTAGGCAGTGCTGCCCTCGAGGAGCTGTAGAGCACTTAGAGAGGAGACAAGCACATGAACCCTGGAGCACACCCACACAGTACCGTAGAGACAGGCCTTTGAAAACCACGAGGAAGAGGTGGTGGGAGCAGAGCCAGCTGAGAAAGAAACATCTAGGGTGGCAAAATGAGAGTCATTCCCTCGCCTACCTTCATCACATCCTCCAAATATTCACAGCCAAGCCTTTAAGAAAGCTATACTCATCTCCCTTCTATGCCCAGTGTAGGGTACTTTGCTTAGCAGAGTATGCTTTATTAAGAGGAAGAAATGAGGCTTGAGAGGTGAAGAGAAGTCTGAAGAACTTTTTTAAAAAAATTATTTACTTATTTATTTCCCCCCAGTGTTATTGAGATATAGTTGACATGAGTCAACATAAGAAGTACCCAAACCTATAGAAAATTTTTATAAGCTTATTTGAGCCAAGTTGGCCACAATTGCTGGGAAGCAAAATCTCAACAGATGGAGAAAATGCTCCGGAAAATCGCAGTTTTACCACTTATTTTATACATCAGAATCAAAGAGGAAGAAGTAAGGGGGTTAAATGACATCCATTGGTGGTAGATTAGGAAGGCAGGAGAAAGCAAAGCAGGGAAACTTCTGGGGTTGGATAAAAAGTAAAGCAGACACACACTTCTTTTACATTGGTGGGTGCAGGACAGTTAACACTGAACATTTATAGCACATAGAGATGGTATGTGGGAGAACAAGATAACAATGAGTCATTCTGTGGTCTCTGCTCTGGTGGGAGATTGTACCCTGAGGAGTCTGGAAAATAGGGGATTACTCTGAAATTCCAAAGATATGTTATCTTAGATGCAAAAAGTCAATAGACAAGCTCAGTTAAAGATTGACCTTTGTCAAGGAAAATACTGGCCTGGGACATGACTACCAGCCATGACTCGCTCTTAGTCAGGAAGTTTTAATTTCAAACCATCCTATGTGGTTACTTTTTGTCTCTGAGTTTGTAAACCTGCCATGCAGGCCTCTCCTGAGTATGTGGCCCCGTTTTCACCCACACATGTAACACTGTATTAGTTTAAGGTGCACATCATAATGATTTGATATATGTATAGGTATATGTTGCAAAATGATTAGCACAATAAGATTAGTTAACATCCATCACCTCACATAGTTGTAATTTGTTCCTTGTAATGAGAACTTTTAAGATCTACTCTCCTAGCAACTTTAAAATATACCCCACAGCACTGTTGACCGTAGTCACCATGGAATGGTCGATGAGGAGGCAGCAGCCGGGAGCACATGAACCCTGGAGCACATCCACACAGTGCGGTAGAGATAGGCCTTTGACAACCACGAAGAAGAGTTGGTGGGAACAGAGCCAGCTGAGAAGAAACAGCTTAGCCATTGACTGCATGAGCAGCCTTTGGGAGCATTCCTAGGGGCTGCGCCTCCAGGGCCCCCTCACTCCTGTGCGCATTCCTGGGGTCTCCCCGACTTCAGAGGATGCTGTTCAGGTCATTGAAGACTGAGGAGAAATTCTGGCTCTGCTACTTGCCAGCTGTGTGACCTTGGGCAAGTTGCTTAAGACAACTGAGTCTCATTTCCCTCTCCAATGGGGTAATAATTCTTGTAAGAAAAATACATGGCACTAAGCAATGGCTTGATGTTATAGTCATTTTCAATTACTGTCTCATTTCTTGGTAATGAAAATGATAATTTCCTCCTTCCCATTTCTTTCATTCAGCCATACTGAATAGTGGAGAGCCTTCCCCTGGTCAGATGGATTTGGCTCAAGTCATCATTTGCCTGGCGCTGGACTGTTCTTGCCTAACTAGAGGCCCAGCACACAAAATCATGCAGGTAGGGTCCCTAGGGCCTAGCCTCCTGCGATCAGAGCCATCTTCTGCCCATTTGCCAGTCCTCAGGCCGAACACCGCCTCCACCGCCAGGCTGTCAGGCCATTGGGAGCACCAGCTCATCCCCGGCTGCTTGGGGGCTCAGGCCTGTGGGAAAGCAGGCACCAGCGACTTCACCTCCATGCGTGTGCGCTGGGCCGACTGCTGATGGAACGCATTCCCCTCTTGGGGTCGCTCACGCGGGCACCACTGCTGACGCTGCCACTGCTGCTGAGGCTTGAGGCGCTGACAGAAGCTGCAGGGTGCACTCGTGACCTACCCACCCCGGTGTGATCGGCCCTGAGCAGGCAGCATGTTCTATCAGCGGCCGGCCCGGCGCACATGCATGGAGGTGAAGTCGCTAGCGCCTGCTTTCCTACAGGCCTGAGCCCCCGAGCAGCTGGGGATGAACTGGTGATCCCAACGGCCTGACAGCCAGCCTGGTCCTCCTGCCACCCACCCCGATTCCCTCATTCACCATTGCTGATCCATTGGAGCCTGTGGGCCAGGGGGCAGGGACCAAGAGGTCAGCCATTCAGCCTGCTCGCCAGTCCCCAGTCCTGCCCCACCACTCTCATGGGCAGAGGGGGGAGGGACCAAGAGGTGCTCAATGCACCTCATGGTGACTGGTCGTTTGGTCGTCACAGACACTGGCTTTTTATATATATAGACTAGAGTCCCAGTGCATGAAATTTGTGCACAGGGTGGGGTGTGTCCCTCAGCCCAGCCTGCACCCTCTCCAATCTGGGACCCCTTGAGGGATCGGGCCTAAATGGGCAGTTGGACATCCCTCTCACAATCCAGGACTGCTGGCTCCCAACCTCTCGCCTGCCTGCCTGCCTGATTGCCCCTAACCGCTTCTGCCTGCTAGCCTGATCACTCCCTAACCACTCCCCTGCCAGTCTGATTGATGCCTAACTACTCCCCTGCCGGCCCAATTGCCCCTAACTGCCCTCCCCTGCAGGCCTGGTCACCCCCAACTGCCCTCCCCTGCAGGCCTGGTTTCTCCCAACTGCCCTCCCTTGCAGGCCTAGTCCATCCCAACTGCCCTCCCCTGCTGGCCTGATTGCCCACAACTGCCCTCCCCTGCCGGCCATCTTGTGGTGGTCATCTTGTGTCCACCTGGGGACGGCTATCTTGTGTGTTGGAGTGATGGTCAATTTGCATATTACCTCTTTATTATATAGGATGCCTCCCTTGTCCAACACACGCGCGCACACACACACACACACACACACACACACACACACACACAACCGTAAGCCCCATTAAGCACTACTGAATCTGAATCTTGGAGAGATGAGGCCTGGAATCTATATTTTTAAAAGCTTCCACCCCTCATTAAGAACGTTGTACCTATTCACACTCATGTCTCCTGTGAGAATACATAACAATATTGTTTGAAAATAGATGAATTATTTTCTATCAGGCTATCTTCAGAGAATGCAGCTACCTCAGTGACAGCATAGGAACATATCTGAAAGGAATTTGTCCAGTTGGGGACTGGACAATGCACAGTAGCCCACCATCAAAAACAATATTCTTGTTTGTTGTTTGCTATACAGTAAAACAGTCTAGAGTCAGGCTTAGATTTACTCTAATTATTTTTCTTTTCGGGGTTGAAAATAACCAAGGATCTCCCTCCACTTTACCTGTCACATGTGATTCATGTGTTTCTAAAGAGTGAAGAATGGAGGCCTGCACTGAGGAGGAGAGGAGGGATGCCTAAGTGAGGAAGGAGGATTAGAGGCTGAGAGGGTGCTGGGAGAAGAGAGGCAGAGAGCAGGGGCGGGGACTGGCTGTGAGCTGACTGCTCCATATGTTCAGTTCCTGCACAGTGGCATAAAATTCAGCAAATCGGCTCTGAGGAAATAATTTTGAGACATTTCTAATGTCTTGCTCAGTGTCCTGCACTTTTAGTGTGTGTGTGTGTGTGTGTGTGTGTGTGTGTGTGTGTGTGTGTGTGTGTGATGGGGGTGGGGTGGTTGTACAGTCAGAGTTGAAAATAAAAAAGCTCCCTCTATTGACTCCTGAATGGCTGAGATAAAGAGAACCACATGGGACTCATTGTCAGAAGTGAGAGCTCAGAAGCTGGCCTCCTTTTTCCCCTTTATTGTGCTATTCTCCTCCTTCCCCCACCCCTCCTCCTGCCTCAAAACGTCCTCCCAGCCCCCACCCAACCCCATCTTTCCACCCCCTCCCCCACCACCCCAATAGTCCAAAGACCCTCTTTTCAAGCTCCTACTGCCTAGGCCTCCTCAGTTGGGCCCAAGACCTCCATTCAGAGTCACTGGTTTGGGTAAAATCCCTTATTCACCTCCTACACACACCCCTGCCCCATCAGCTGAGCCTCAGTTCAGACCTCACAAAGCACAACAAAACCAGCCCATAGAATTGATGGTTGCTGCTAGAGCAGCTCCCTCCTCCTTCCCCCAGGGGTTCCTGCCCAGGCAGCTTCTATTCTCCTTGGATCCCTCCCTCCCTGCCCCCAACTCCTGCTGGATTGCTGTAGTTAACTGCACACTGTTATTATTGTGCCCCCTATCATATTTATTCCCTTTCAGAGCTGATATGCACTTTTGTTGGAGGCAACCTGCACATCTTCTGACATTTTAGCCCTTCTGTCTGCTGGGGAGTGATGGCAGTGGTGGCAGCAGGGGCAACCCATGCTTCCAAGATGCAGCAAACAACACAGAAATGAGGAAGGAGAGAACAAAACCCCAAAACAAGGGGACGGGAGAGGAGAGAGAAAACATTGTAACTTGTTAGTGACCCAATGCCAGAGAGGCAAGGGGAGGGGGACGCTAATGACTTTGATGACAGTTGTATTTAGGAGAGGGGTATTTCCCCGCAGGGCTCCAAGGTGGCTAACTTTGTTACATTACAGCACTCAGCTAAACTTTCATTTTCACAAGTTACCTAAATTTTTGGGAAATCAGAGAGAATGAGAAAGTGTGAAACCCAGGGAGACTCAAAAAGGGATATCAACAAAAGGAGAGAAGAAAACAGGGAGAAAGAAATGAACACATTTTTGCTGTTCTTAATGTAACACAGTGGAAAGCACCCAATAGACTTGGCAAAGGTCTCTTGTGCCTTTTTAAAATGTAAAGCTTAGGAAATGCGATGTGAGTCCTAAACACTGTAGTGATTAGTCAGCTTACCAGATTCCTGCACATCCATTTCCATTAGGAATTTTGTGACCATGAGTTAGAAGGGATGTCTGAAAGTATTGTTCCAATTAATGATTGTAGAGAGTGCTGAAATATCAATGGAGAGGAACCTGAGGAAAACACAGATAATTAATCTTCACTTGACCCCTCCTCCCCAGAGAGCAGAATTTTTATTCCAATTGTACGCATGAGGAAAGGAAGATGGACAGCACGGTGATCCGCGCAAAGCCCAAGGTAGAGCAAGGGATCAAGAACATCTGACGGCCGGGCCCTGGACAGCCCCTGGGAAAACCGCAGCCTTCATCTTCGCCATCTGGCTTCTAGGGAAGAATGCATGTGATGAGGAAATCTGAACACAAAATTCCAACATGCCCCTTTAGGAGGAGAGCCAGTCCAGCGCACATGAGGGGAGAGATGAGCTTGTGGGATTAGTCATCTCCAGACTTGGTTTTCTTTCCTTATAAGACAAAAAGAGGAAATCTCGTGAAAAGGCTACGTAGGGGGTGATGCTCTAAGTCTTCTCTGACACTGCTCTTCCACTTTTCTAAATAACGTGCTGTGTTCTTGAAAATATCCTTTCAAATTGCTTAAAGCGTTTACAGTTGTAGGCTGCATACATTATACCCTCGGCTTTCAGAAGGAGAAACAGGCTGAGAGAAATTGAATCTCTAGTGCAAGGTTACTCAGAACCCCCATGGTAGCAGGAGGCCTACAATGCAGCATTCCTAGGCTGAAATCCAGCCACCTGCCTGTAAGATCAATGTTATGCAACATGTCCCTCAACAAAATTTCCAGCAGCTTATTCTTATTTTTATACCCAAGCTTTCCCATCTCCCTCTTGTGCAAA
The DNA here is from genome assembly GCF_963455305.1 of Plecotus auritus. NCBI lineage: Eukaryota > Metazoa > Chordata > Mammalia > Chiroptera > Vespertilionidae > Plecotus > Plecotus auritus. Next base: position 160,513,089 of record NC_137771.1, on the reverse strand, counting down.
TGTAAAAAGGTGCCCATTACACCTTTCATTGTCTCTCCTGAGAGAGTGCATCTAACATTCTCACAGGTTTTACTTCAGAATAAACCCTTCAACCTTTACTTTATTCTCCCATCTTACAATTTCTCCTCACACTAGGCTTGACTCACTTCCATCTGCAGGCAGAAGCAGGATACCTGCCCCAAAGTCCCTTTCTCAGAATTACAGGTACCCCCACTGGTATTAGCACAAAAAATACTGCTCCATGATATTTGTATAGTGCTTTATAGTATGTAAAAAGGTTCCATACAGCCTTTCAGTTGGATTTCACTACAGCCCCGAGAGTTCTACAGGTAAAGAAACTGAGTCAGGCTTAAAGAGGTTATGTGTCCAAGGGGGGTGAGGGCATGAGTGGGGGGTTGGGGGGTAATGAGGGAATAAGGACACATATTTAACACCTTAATAAATAAAGAAATTTTTTTAAAAAGAAAAAAAAAGAGGTTATGTGTCCAAAGTCATAAAGCTACAGGTGTGTGTGTGTGTGTGTGTGTGTGTGTGTGTGTGTGTGTGTGTGTGTTTGGGGGCAGGGAAGTGGGGAGTTGGTGAGGAGAATATGAGAACCAGGTCTTCTAGGATTCAGGTGCAGAAAGTTTTAAACTAGTGCTAGAGAGAGTGATTGGAGAATGGATTTTCTCCGTTATACTAATGAAGTTAACATTGGCAATACAGTCTCTGGAAATAATTCAGCCTCAAGAAAATCTGTAGGTATTTCTCAAGTCTTATTAAGGAACCTAGGACCACTACTTAAAAGTCATAAAGACTGCAAAATATAGGGTAAACTGTAATCTATTTTGATGCATGGACTTGAGATTTGGGTGACATTGAAAAGTTCTGCCACTTTGTGGGCATAATTTATTCAGCGAACTTGTATAAGGGTAAGGGTCAGAAATATCACCCATTGTTAGAAAAGACTGTGTCGATGTTAGGTGAAGTGTTCTGAGATATTAACCAGGTCAGGTGGCCAATAGTATTGTTCACATCATCTTTCACTATCCTTACTAATTTTTTGTCTAGGTCTATCATTGGCTGAGAAAAGAGTATTAAAACCTCCACCATGACTTTAGATCTCTCTTTAATTCTGTCCATTTTTGTTTTGTGTATTTTGAAGCTCTGTTATAAGGTGCATACTCACTTATTATTTTATGTCTTCCTGGTGAATAGACTCATTTATCTTTATGAAATGTCCTTCTTTATCTGGAAATAATCTTTGTCTTTAAGTCTATTTTACCTGATATTAATATAGCCATTCCACAATTCTTATGCTTACTGCTTGATGAGTTATCTTTTCTACCCAGTTACTTTCAACTTAGATTATTCACTCAGAACCAAATGCAACTAAACTGTTTACTTAAGAGCCTTTTGTGGATTTTAATAGTTTGAATAAAATATTAAAAGTATGACCATCTCTGGATGAATCAATAAGAAGAAATTTCTGAACTAAAAAGTTAAAATCAGAGGAGAGGAAAAAATGGCAGCGGAATAGACAGACATGTCCCGAGCCTTGTCCCAGGGCAGATAGAAAGAACAGCTGAGGGTCGCACAGGGAGTGTTTGTTGGTGAGTTGAGGGACAGTTATACTCCAGGAGAAGGTGGGGGACTGCTGGACGGGTCTCCCCTGACCGGGCAACCCCCACTGCTGCTGGGTTCCCTCCAGGCGCAACCGGCTCGGATGCAGAGATCGTGGATGTTATCGGTAGCCTGAAAATCTACAACTGCGGCACCCACCGAACAGCTGCTAACCCCAGAGCACTGGTCCCCAATTGGCGCAAACACGCGGATTCAGAGGAGCTCTACACTCCACCACGGAAAGGTCAGATTTTGCCTGGGATAAGGTGAGGTCTCTGCTCCCAGCAGGAGAGAGAAACGCGTGCACTGCGGGAGCTGGAGGATGGGGGGAAGTCTGCGCCTAGAAAAATCCGTGGCTGTTGGGGCTGGTGTGATCCGTGAATGTGGAAGGGGGTCCTCAGAGCTGCCAACAGAAAGGAACTCTTAAAAGCAACCCATTTTGATCTGATGCAAAAGGACAGCCTAAAAATGTTAAAAGTGTGCCGGCTGCTTAGACCCAAGGGGGGAAAAAAGACTGCACAGACTAGCGTGCAGCCCCAGAGTTCGCACACTTACGCTGGCTCTTCTTTTGTTTGTTTGTTTTTTGTTTTTTCTTTTCCCTTTAAATCCTTGCTTCTGATTACTAAGCCCAATACATAGGATCACCCAACTGGGGACACCCTAAGAGACTGCAGGGGAAAGTTGTTTTTCTGGAACCTGGGGATCAGAGCAGGGAATAACCATCAGAGAACCAGTTCTGGGGCAACCCACTCCCACAAACCGGTATTGAGTGCCAGAGGGAAAGCAGGATCTAAGCACTGGCTAGAGAGGACCTATAGACCCGGAGGTCAATCTAGAAACACTGCCACCCAGGGGTTGAATCACAAATTGACTCTTGTGCAATCACAAATAAAGGAATACAAGAAAGACACACTGCCTGCTTAAAAATCAGGACTGGCTTACAACACTGCAGAGCAGTGGAATGCAGGGAACTGCAATACTGTCCTGATTAGGAAACAGACGTGCCAAACAGAACAGTAGAGGAAGTGAATGACCTTCACTACTGCACATTTTATTTTTATTTTTTTTCAACTTTTATTTAAGAAAATAATTTTTTTCTTTTTCCTCACTTGATTTTACCTTTTTAATTCTTACATTTTTATTTTCAATCAGTATTATTACTACTACTATTTTACCTTTTTTTTAAAAAAAGTATCATTTTATTTTCTCTTTATTTTACTTTGGGATTAGTGTTCTACATTCTATTTTCATCTTCCCTTTAGCATCATTTTACTCTATCTCAACTTTACCTTTATGCCATCACTCTCTTCCTAACTTTTCCCCTTTTATTGTCCTGTTTCTCTTACCCTTTTCCTGCTTTAGATTTTCCCTATTCTTTCTTTTTACCCCCTGTTAAAATTTCACCCTACTTATATATATAATTTCCAATCCCCTGCTCCGAGTCCATACACACCTCTCTTCTCTGTCTTCATTATCCAAAAAATTGTTTTTTCTCTCTGTCCTTTTGTTGTTGTTTGCTTGATTATTGATTATATTGATTTTTTATGCTTGCTTGTGAGATTGTTTTGCTTATTATTTTATTTTGTTTGTTTTGTTTTTGTTTGTTTTTTGCTTCTGTTTTCCCTCACCTCGCTTGATATTAGTTGTTGTTTGTAGTTGGTATTAATCTCCAGGTACTTGTTGCTGGCATTTGTTGGGATTAGTGGCTGTTTTATTGGAGTTTTCTCCCCATATATATAGTTTGTTCCCCTCTTCTTTCATATTCTCTTTATTTTCTCTCTTACTTTTCCCCACCTTATCCCAATTTCAGTTTTGCACTCCTTTATTTCTTTTTTCTATTCTCTTCTTCTTTCTCTCCTATCTTCTAATTTGCCTTTCACTGGTGGTCACCTTTATTTGGGGTTATTAATATCGTGAATACATTTCTGTTCAGTGCCTTGTGCATTGTACCTGGTTGTGTTGTATTTTGTGCCTTTAAATCAACGCAGGAGAGGGAGAACTACATAACCAGACACCCAGAGAAGAGAGGCCATGGGGAGACAAAGAAACAGCCCGCAAATGAAAGAACAGCAGGCATCACCAGAAAAGGAAGTAAACAAAATGGAGGCAAGCAACCTGCCAGAGAAAGAATTCAGAGAAATGGTCATAAGGTGGCTGAAAAGAATGGAAGACAAATTCGACAATATGTATAAGAACCAAGAGGAAATGAAGAAGAACCAAGAAGAAATGAAAAATTACATCGCTGCTGTAAAGAACTCAATAGAAAGCATCAAGAGTAGACTAGAAGAAGAGAGGACCACATCAGTGAGCTAGAAGACAAGGTAGAAAAAAATACCCACGTAGAGCAGCTTCTAGAAAAAAAAATTAAAAAGCAGGAGGAGAGCCTAAGGGAACTTTGGGACAACATGAAACAAAACAACATCCGCATAATAGAGGTTCCAGAAGGAGAGGAAACTGAGCAAGGAATAGAAAACCTGTTTGAAGAAATAATGACAGAAAACTGCCCTGATATAGCGAAGAAAAAACCCACACAAATCCAAGAAGCTCACAGAGTCTCAAGCAAAATGAACCCCAAAAGACCGACACCAAGGCACGTTATAATTAAATTGGCAAACACCAACGACAAAGTAAGAATATTAAAAGCGACCAGAGAGAGTCAGAAAGTTACCTACAAAGGAACCCCCATTAGACTAGTGACTGATTTCTCAACAGAAACTCATCAGGCCAGAAGGGAATGGAATGAAATATACAAAGTCATGCAAAGGAAGGGTCTGAATCCAAGAATACTGTACCCAGCAAGGCTATCCATCAAAATTGAAGGTGAACTCAGGAGCTTCACAGATAAAAAAGGATTAAGGGAATTTATTACCACCAAACCAGCAATGCAAGAAATGCTAAAGGGTCTGCTGTAAAAAAATGAAATAGGAAGTGAAGAAGGAACACAGGGGTAAAGAGTAAAAATGGTGACAAATAAGCACCTATCAATAATAACTTTAAATGTAAATGGATTAAATGCACCAATCAAAAGACATAAGGTAACGGATTGGATAAGAAAACACGACCCATATATCTGCTGTCTACAAGAAACCCACCTCAGAAAAAAAGACACACACAGACTGAGGGTGAAGGGATGGAAAAAGGTTTTTCAGGCGAATGGAAATGAAAAAAAAGCTGTGGTAGCAATACTTATACCTGACAAATTAAATCTCAAAGTGAAGGACATAACAAGAGATAAGGAAGGCCACTTCATAATACTAAAGAGAGCAATCCAACAAGAAGAAATAACTCTGGTAAACATATACACACCCAATACATAAAAAAAAAAAAACTCCTGGAGGATATCAAGGGAGAGATTGACAGCAATACAATCATAGTAGGAGACTTTAATACCCCACTATCACCATTGGACAAATCCTCTAAACAAAAAATCAGCAAAGAAACATCAATCCTAAATGACTCACTAGACCAGATGGAATTAACTGACATCTTCAGAACATTTCACCCCAAAGCCACAGAATACACATTCTTCTCAAGTGCACATGGGTCATTTTCAAAGATAGACCATATGTTGGGACATAGGCAAAGTCTCTTCAAATTCAAAAAGATAGAAATCATATCAAGCATCTTCTCACATCACAGTGGCATAAAACTGGAAATCAACTACGATAAAAACAATCCAAAAAAAATCAAACACATGGAGACTAAACAGCATGCTATTAAACAATGACTGGGCTACCAGAGACATCAAGGAAGAAATAAAAAACATCATGGCAACAAATGACAATGAAAACACAACAATCCAAAATCTATGGGACACAGCGAAAGCAGTCTTGAGAGGGAAGTTCATAGCTCTACAAGCCTACTGCAAAAAACAAGAAACAATGGTAATAAATTACCTAACCCTACAACTCAAAGAGGTAGAAAAAGAGCAACAAGAAAAGCCCAGTGTAAGCAGAAGGAAGGAAATAATAAAGATCAGAGCAGAGATGAATGACATAGAGTCCAAAAAAACAATACAAAAGATCAACAAAACCAAGAGCTGGTTCTTTGAAAGGATAAACAAGATTGATGAACCTCTAGCCAGGCTCACCAAAAAGCAAAGAGAGAGGACCCAAATAAACAAAATCAGAAATGAAAGAGGAGAAATAACAACAGACCCCACCGAAATACAAAGGATTGTTAAAAAATGCTATGAACAACTCTATTCCAACAAACTGGACAACCTGGAGGAAATGGACATATTCCTAGGAAAATATAACCTTCCAAAACTCAATGAGGAAGAATCTAAACACCTCAATAGGCCAATAACTATGGAAGAAATTGAAGCAGTCATCAAAAAGCTTCCAGCAAACAAAAGCCCAGGGCCAGATGGTTTCACAGGGGAGTTTTATCAAACATTCAAGGAAGAAGTAAAACCTATCCTCCTCAGACTATTCCAAAAAATTCAAGAGGAAGGAACACTTCCAAACTCATTCTATGAAGCCAGCATCACACTAATACCAAAACCAGATAAAGACAAAACAATGAAAGAGAATTACAGGCCAATATCCCTCATGAACATAGATGCCAAAATCCTCAACAAAATTCTAGCAAATCGGATCCAGCACTACATCAGAAAGATCATACGCCATGACCAAGTAGGATTTATCCCAGGAATGCAAGGAGGGTACAATATCTGCAAATCAATAAATGTGATACATCACATAAACAAATTGAGAGATAAAAATCACATAGTCATATCAATTGATGCAGAAAAAGCATTTGACAAAATCCAACACCCTTTCTTGATAAAAACTCTCAACAAGGTGGGAATAGAAGGATCATACCTCAACATAATAAAAGCTATATATGATAAACCCACAGCCCACATCATACTCAATGGGGAAACACTAAAACCATTTCCCCTAAGAACAGGAACAAGACAGGGATGCCCATTCTCACTACTCCTGTTCGACATAGTACTGGAAGTATTAGCCATTGCAATTAGACAAGAAGAAGAAATAAAAGGCATCCAAATTGGAAAAGAAGAAGTAAAGTTGTCCTTATTTGCAGATGACATGATATTGTACATAAAAAACCCGAAAGACTCCATCGAAAAACTAATAGACTTAATAAATGAATTCGGCAATGTAGCAGGATACAAAATTAATGCCAGGAAATCTATGGCATTTCTATACACCAATAGTGAACTTACAGAAAGAGAGACTAAAAAAGCAATCCCATTTACCATCCCACCAAAAAAATTAAGATACCTAGGAATAAACTTAACTAAGGAGGTAAAAGACCTATACGCGGAAAACTGCACAACACTGAAAAAAGAGATAGAGGAAGACGTAAACAGATGGAAGAACATACCATGTTCATGGATTGGTAGAATCAACATCATCAAAATGTCCATACTACCCAAAGCAATCTATAGATTCAATGCACTCCCCATTAAAATACCAACAGCATATTACACAGACCTAGAAAGAACTTTCCAAAAATTCATCTGGAATAAAAAAAGACCCCGAATAGCTACAGCAATCCTGAGAAAGAAGAACAAAGTAGGTGGGATCTCAATACCAGATTTCAAGCCGTACTACAAAGCCACTGTTCTCAGAACAGCCTGGTACTGGCACAAGAACAGACATATAGACCAATGGAATATGATAGAGAATCCAGATATCGACCCAAACCACTATGCTCAATTAGTATTTGACAAAGGAGGCATGACCATACAATGGAGTCAAGACAGTCTCTTCAATAAATGGTGTTGGGAAAAATGGACAAAAAATAGGAAACTAGACCACCAACTTACACCATACACAAAAATTAACTCAAAATGGATACAGGACTTAAACATAAGACTAAAACCATAAAAATACTAGAGGAATCTACAGGCAGAGAAATCTCAGACATATGCCGAAGCAATTTCTTCACCAATACCACTCCTAGGGCAATGGAAACTAAAGAGAAAATAAACAAATGGGACTACATCAAAATAAAAAGCTTTTGAACAGAAAAAGAAACTATCAACAAGACAACAAGAAAGCCCACTGTATGGGAGAACATATTTGCAAATGTTATCACTGATAAAGGTTTAATCTCCAACATCTACAGGGAATTTATACAACTTAATAAAAGGAATATAAATGATCCAATAAAAAAATGGGCAATGGACCTAAATAGAATCTTTTTGAAAGAAGACAGAAGGAAGGCCAAGAGACATATGAAAATATGCTCAAAGTCACTAATTATCTGAGAAACACAAATCAAAATGACAATGCGGTACCATCTCACACCTGTCAGAATGGCAACCATCAACAAACGACAAGTGCTGGTGAGGATGCAGAGAAAAAGGAACCCTCGTGCACTGCTGGTGGAAATGCAGACTGGTGCAGCCACTGTGGAGAACGGTACAGAGCTTCCTCAAAAAACTAAAAATGGAACTCCCATTTGACCCAGTAATCCCACTTCTAGGATTATATCCCAAGAAACTAGAAACACCAGTCAGAAAGGATATATGCACCCCTATGTTTATAGCAGCACAATTCACCATAGCTAAGATTTGGAAACAGCCTAAATGCTCATCAGCAGATGAGTGGATTAGAAAACTATGGTACATCTACACAATGGAATACTACGCTGCTATAAAAAAGAAGGAATTCTTACCATTTGCAGCAGCATGGATGGACCTGGAGAGCATTATTTTAAGTGAAATAAGCCAGGCAATGAAAGAAAAATACCACACGATCTCACTCATTTATGGAAAATAAAGAACATTATAACCTGATGAATAAAAAGTTAGATACAGAGGCAGTAAAGCACCGAACAGACTGTCAAATTACAGTGGGAAGGCAGGGGAGTGTTGGGGAGGGAGGGAAATAGATCAACCAAAGGACTTGTATGCATGCATATAAGCACACCAATGGACACTGGGCTGGGGGGTGGGATGAGGGCATGCGACAGGGGGTAGGGGAGACTGGAGGAAGGTCAATGGGGGAAAAAAAGGAGATATATGTACTAATATATGTAATATTTTAAACAATAAAAAAATACATTGAAAAAAAATAAAAAGTTAAAATCACATGCAGATGGCCTAGTTGACAGAAGTGGCCAGTTCCCTTGACCCCCGTTAAAACTTGGTCATCTGAACTCTCCATTTCTTTTCCTCCCTCTTCTCATTCACACTTCCTCCTACTCTTCTCACACTTCTGGTGGCCAACCTTTTCTCTTCCTCTCCAGAAATTAAATATTAGTCATGATCTTCTCACCTTCATTCACGATCATTAAGTTTTCTTCAGTTGGACATCCCTGTCTCTCCTATGCAACCAAAAGACTCAAGCAGGAACTCTCATTGAGTTCTTTCTTCTCTTGGGACTCTCTCCTCAATGCTCCTTTGGTTTTCCTTTAAACCCCTTGGTTTGGTAACCTTTCTTGTATGCCTCTTGAAATAGCTTACATTTTTCATGCTCCTTTTTTCTTTGTCAAATCCCTCCATAAAACTACTTCTTTTTCTTGTTCTCCTAGTTTTTTCCTTCTTTCCAGTCACATCAACTCAACTAGATGTCTCACTGTTTATTCAGTTTTTTGTTTATGTCTAAATCAGACAGTCAACGCCTTGAGGCTGGGGATTCATTCTTAGAGTTCCATGCTTTGCAAAATGCCATCTGCACTTACCACACTCTATAAATAATAAATAATCAGACCAAAGAATCAGTAAACTAGTGCCAGATCACTGATTAGCATAAGTACTCAACACATCGAGAGAGTTGCTGCTGCTGCTGCTGTTGCTGACACAAAACCTTTTTCTCCAAGGAAAACAGCAATGAAAAAAAAACTTGGAAAAAATACTTGGTCACAATTCAATTTGGACGAGGTAGAGGACAAACTAACTGTGAGGGGAAGGCTCCCAGGGCTCTTCTCACCCTCTCTCTCCTTAAATGAATTTCCATGTGGACCGAGAGCTCTTTAGGTTCCTAGCCCTTGGCACAATGCCTGACATTGAGTAGGCATAGAATAGACATATTCTTGAATTGTTGATCTGAATCTAAAGAGTTAGAAGAACATTTAGCTCATTCCAGTGTCTAGCTATGGATTTCTTCTTGAGACAGAGCCTCACTCTTAACTAATTTTTAGACATATCCAATTGCTATAGGATCTGCATTAATATGTTTAGCCATATTTGATATTCATAATTTGATGTTCAAAACATAGAGAATTATATGTAATAGGATTTAGTTAAGAAGGCAGATGGGATACACACACACACACACACACACACACACAGAGTCATGAACCACATAACGATGTTTCAGTCAAGGACCGACTGTATATACAATGTTGATCTTGTAAGATTATAGTGGAGCTCAGTGACAACATAGCCATAGTAATATCATAGTGCAACACATTACTCATGTGTTTGTGGCATGCTGTTGTAAAAAAATACTACTGCACTGCCAGTTATATAAAAGTATAGCATATACAATTATAGTGCAATAGTAGTCCATACCAAATAGGTTTGTGTAAGTGCACGCTGTGATGTTTACACAACAACGAAATCACCTAATGACACATTTCTCAGAATGCATCTCTGTCATTGTGGCACATGATTGTGTGTGTAATTTTCATTTGATATATATATATATATATATATATATATATATATATATACACACACATATATATATATATATAAAACGAAAAAATATCTAACATATATGAATATGAATATAGTTCAATGAAGAGATTTGATCCTTCAAGAGATATATCCTCAGCTACATAGAAAATACAGAGGACTTGTACTGAGGGGCCCAGTGGGTGGGGCTGAATTTTCAGTTTGCTGACAAGATAGACTTCAGCTGTATACCTAGGCATTTGCCTTCCTAGCCTGCTATAGAAACACATATGCTGTACATTCTCATATAAGGAATGGAGTTGGAGCTCTCCAACCACTAAGACGTCATGTTTAGGTGCTCTGGGCATTAATCTCCTCAACACTCACATCCAACCAGGCTGGGAATGGACATTCAGCGCACATTTCCTGAGCTCCTTCTAGAAAGCAGATTCTTTGTAAGATGTGGCCCCGGCCCTTTAGGAAGACTACAGCAGGGCCTGCATAACTTGGAAAGTTCTTATAACGTTGCATTTCTTTGGGTAAAGTAGCTTTATCTTGGGAGATGAGGTTGAGGTTGGCATAGTTAAACTACACTGTGCCCCTGGGTTTGCATTAAAGTAACATATTCCACATTGATCAAGGGCAGCATAAGAAGTCAGCTGCTTACAGAATCCAAACTGAGAAACCAGAATAAAGATTCCTCTCTCCAGAATTCACTTGACCACACTAGGTGCCTCTAAAGTACCCCTAGCATTTCAGCTCATGGTCTGTGTATACACATGTGTGCTAGAGAGTGAGAATTTGAGTTGTGTGGAACCAGCAGTGTACTAGTCACTGTGAGAAGAAAAAGGCCCTGTTTTGTGTGTTTGCTTATTTCTGTGGTGTAAGTACTTCCACCATGGCTGGTTTGAAGCTACCAGTGACTTAACAACCTGCTCAGACAGTTTCAGAATATTTTGAGAGTGACTGTCATCACCAGTGTAAGCTGACTCCAGCATTCAGCTGCCTGGAACCTCCCTTTGCCTACCTTTGTTTCTTTCTCACTTACTATTTGTCTCTTCTCATAACTCCTCAGCCGGAAAGAGTAGGCTTTCTTTTCGTCCCGATATATCACATTCTTATTCTATTATGGAGTGTTAGGCCTCTTGGCTAGAGGCATCATATAATTTATTATGCAAAACAGAACTTTTTTGAGAGTAAAAGGGAGCACTCCCAATTATTCATCAGGACAACAGGAATAAACCAGGACTGTCCAAAGAACTGAAATGTATGATTACCACATGCATGGCCTAGTCTTCATCATCAAAAATTGTATCTTCTATAAAATATGGGAGATACGCTATGACCTAAGTTTTCCATGTTTACTTATCAAAGAAATTTAGGATATCTTTCCCATCCATTCCTGTTTCTTAACCCTGTTTTCTTGTTAAATAGGCCTCCAATATGGTGGACTACAAGGAAACATCTCGTTATTTAATATTTTCTTACCTTTCTCTATTAATAAATATCCTTACAGGCCATTGAAAGGAGAGGCCCGTCTTTGAAGTCAGACTAGAATACATATTTGGGTCTGGAGTGTCAGTTTCTGAGTCAGTGGATTGGGGACAGGCAGTACTGGACTTTAATGGGGTTACCAGCTCTTCCTGGTTCACCTGAAACTATCCTGATTTTAAACCTAAAATTCTGCATCCCAGGAACTCTCGTGATTCTGGGAAAACTGAGATGGTTGGTCAGCTTACAACCCAGCTGAACTGTGAAGAATATCACACGTCACGTAACAGTGCATTTCATCGGGATGGAGCCGCTGTCCTCTGGGCAGGGTGAGTGCGTGTTAGAGGACAAATACCTAGCAATGTTTTCAGTTTTGCTTTGCTCTGTGTCTCCACTGTTCTACCTTATTTCCAACTATGCAGAGTCACCATCTGTTCAGTAGACACATCTGGATGATGACTTGGTCTTTTAAGTCGTCTCAGTAATGGAATTAATTACAGGGCACAACTTAAGAATTGTGATGATTGATCTGATATAATCCTTCTTCCCCCACATGAGCCCCCAACAGGATTCTTTAAAGAAAACCTCTGTAATCCCCTCACCAAGGAAAGCCCACGTTGCCAAGGGTGGACTTGATTTTCCTGTGACTTCACTTGGAATGTTCACTGCAATCAGAGGCAGAGGATCAAGCAAGCTGTGCACTCCATCCACCTCCCAGGGACCAGCACGAAACTGTTCTTTCTCAAAGGCTTTATTTACACTGGCTTAATAAGAACCTCATTCCTTAAAACATAGTGTGAGTTTAATGCCGATAACAGGGGTGGATGGCAAGTGCAGAACCATACCTTCTACTCCCTGAGACGGTTCAGCTGGTGTCATCGCAGCACAGGTTTCTCTCTGCAGCCTGAGCGTGCAACTCTGACAGGTAGGAAACAGCTCTAGAGGGGCCTGCTTGGTCTCAGGGACTCATTCCAACTCTGACACCTCTGCCACAGCTGCCCCATTATACCAGGCAGAATAAACGGCTCTTGCAGAGGCAGGTTTGAGATGACATCAACCTTTTTCCATCTGGGAAAAAAATTGAAATCACCATCGTTTTGGTAGTTTTGTAGGGAGTAAAGGTTGTGACTTAAGAAGTTATGAGTTGGAACTCAATTTAGGACAAAAGATGCCTTTTTCCAATTGCACCAGATGGTACATACACAGCACCTTCATTATTAGCTCTTCAACCACACACCTCTTTTCTAAGTTGGCAGGCCCTTCGAATTCTTCTTGAAACAATACATATTCAATGTGCTGGGTGGGAGGGAGGGATTAATGAGCTTCAGTTCTTCCTTTAATTCCACCCTGCCTCTCCCTACTCATGAGTGAGTCATATTGGACACAGCAGTAGGCAGAACAAGGATTTGGGAGCCATCACAATACCTGGCACATAGTGGGGATAATAATAAGACCTGGTTTTCTGGCCTTGGCTGTGTTGTTAACTAGCTGTGCGACCTCAGTGTCATTTTACCTCTTTGGCTCTGTTCCCACAACTCTAAGAAGCCCCTGCATCTCTAAGAACCAATGCATTGTATGCTTCAGCAGCTTTTCTACCTTCTCCTGATTTCTTTGTGTTCCTCTATGTCTCTCCCTAGAAATTGAGTAGGCTGATGGGTAGGCTGATGTGATGGCCCTGGCTGGGGATGAGGCCAGGATGGTGATTAAGATTGGCTAGGAAAAACCACAGGTGTTTCCTTCCCCCGTTTTACTCAAGTCCTATTTTCAACAGAAGCCTCCCCAAGACACTAGAGGACTTTGCCTTCTTCTGGATACTGACTTCACAGGAGCCTCCCATGTCAGATTCTTCCTAACTCCCAGTCTATCATCTCCAACTTTGGGAGATGGTAGCTGACAGTGATGTCCTGGTAAATTGGGTCTCTAAAAACAAAGTCCGAATTGGTAGCATTCATCTATTTTCAGGGCAATTATGACTTTCATGGCTGATTTCAATCTAACAGTGGTTTAACAACCTGCTTGAGAATTTCCTGAATAATTAACATTCTGTTCTCATGGGCTGGTATGAACCAATGCCAGCACACCACTGGCCTAGCCTATATAATAAAGAGATAATATGCAAATTGTCCATCACACCTTCGCACAAGATAGCTGCCCCCATGTGGTCACAAGATGGCCGCCACAAGATGGCCAGCAGGGGAGGGCAGTTAGGGGTGACCAGGCTGGCAGGGGAGGGCAGTTGGGGGCGACTAGGCTTGCAGGGGAGGGCGGTTGGGGGCAACTGGGCCTGCAGGGGAGGGAGGGCAGTTGGGGGGGGGGACCAGGCTTGCAGGGGAGGGCAGGTGGGGGGGACCAGGCCGGCAGGGGAGTGGTTAGAGGGTGATCAGGCTGGCAGGCAGAAGCGGTTAGGGGCAATCTGGCAGGCAGGCAGGTGAGCAGTTGTAAGCCAGCAGTCCCAGATTGTGAAAGAGATGTCCGACTGCCGGTTTAGGCCCGATCCCTGTCAGACATTTCCCGAGGGGTCCCAGATTGGAGAGGGTGCAGGCTGGGCTGAGGGACACCCCCCACCAGTGCCCGAATTTCATGCACCGGGCCTCTAGTATAGACTATAAGTGGGAATCATACCTATTTCTTTCATTGGTCATGGTATCAACGTAGTGCAGTGCACACAGTAGGAACATAAGTGAAAACCTTGATTGACTGAGCTTCTTCATGTCTTGATTAGTACAATGTTCCTTACCTTCTACTATAGATTGAAGGTTTGTATCCTTCCAAAATTCATATATTGAAGCCTAATCCCCAGTGTGATAGTATTTGCAGGTGGGCCATTAGGAAGGTGATTAGGTCATAAAGGTGGAGTCCTCATTATTAGGATTAGTGCTCTTTTAAAAGAGACCCCAGAAAGCTTTCTCACCCCTTTTTTCCCCTGTGAAGACATAGTAAGAAGATAGTCATCTATGAGCCAGCAAGGGGGCCCTGGCCAGACACCAGATATGCTGACACCTTGATCTTGGTCTCCAGTCCTCCAGAGCTGTGAGAAATAAATTTATATTGTTTATAAGGCATCTAGTCTATGGTATTCTGTTATAGCAGCTGGAACAGACTAAGACTAAGTCTTTATAATCTTTCTTGTGGAAAATAATTGCAATAATTTACCAACTTGGTCTTGGCCCCTGGCCCTAATTCATTGTGATATATATATATATATATATATATATATATATATATATATATATATCCTATCTAATAAAAGAGTAATATGCAAATTGACCATACCTCCACTACACCCGCAAGCCATGCCCACCAACCAATCAGGAGTGAGTATGCAAATTAACCCAACCAAGATGGCTGCAGCCACGGAGTGAGCAGGAGGTTTGGGTTTCCCTGGCAATGGAGGAAGCCAAGCTTTCCGCACACCCTGGCCAGCCCAGGCCTCCACTCAAGGCTACAAAGTTTCAATTATAGAAGATAAAGAAATCCCATCAAAAATGGTGGCAGCCATGGAGCTGGAGAGAGCAGGAGGCTTGATTTGCCCCCAGCGATGGAGGAAGCTAAGCTCCCCCAGCCCTGGCCTGCCTTGGCCTCCACTCAAGGCTATAAAGTTTCAATTATAGAAGATAAATAAATCCCAGCAAAAATGACTGTGGCCATGAGCAAGCAGGAGGCTTGGCTCCACTCAAGGATACAAAGTTTCAATTGTAGAAGATAAATAAATCCCAGATACCAGGTCCTCCACTTGGGTCACCAGGGGGCGTGGCTGGCCTGCAAACCACCACAGGCCCCTCACCTAGGCCTCCCCATGCCCCAAGGGAACCCCCACCCTGATCCGGGACACCCTTCAGGTCAAACCAGCTGGCCCCCACCCATGCACCAGACCTCTATCCTATCTAATAAAAGAGTAATATGCAAATTGACCATCACTCCAACACACAAGATGGCTTCCCCCATGTGGTCAAAGATGACTGCCCCCATGTGGACAAAAGATGGCTGCCACAAGATGGGCAGCAGGGGAGGGCAGTTGAGAGGGACCAGGTCTGCAAGGGAGGGCAGTTGTGGGCAATCAGGCCAGCAGGGGAGAGCAGTTGGGAGAGACCAGGCCTGCAAGGGAGTGCAGTTGGGGGTGATCAAGCCTGCAGGGGAGGGCAGTTAGGGGTGACCAGGCCTGCAGGGGAGGGCAGTTAGGGGCAAACAGGCTGGCAGGGGAGCAGTTAGACATCAATCAGGCTGACAGGGGAGTGGTTAGGGGGTGATCAGGCTGGCAGGCAGAAGTGGTTAGCGGCAATCAGGAAAGCAGGCAGGCGAGCAGTTGGGAGCCAGCAGTCCTGGATTGTGAGAGGGATGTCCGACTGCCCGTTTAGGCAGGATCGGGCCTAAACGGGCAGTTGGACAACCCTCGAGGGGTCCCAGATTGGAGAGGGTGCAGGTTGGGCTGAGGGACACACACCCCCATGCACAAATTTCGTGCACCGGGCCTCTAGTGTGTGTGTGTATATATGTGTGTGTGTGTGTGTGTGTGTGTGTGTGTGAGATAAAAATTAGTCCAGTTTTTTGTTGTTGTTGTTCATTTCTTCTCCTGGTACTTTGATTATTAATGCATACATATACACCCATGAAAAAAAAAATGGATGCTTTTCCAGTTTGTATCTTAGAAAAGGAAAGGTTCTCCTAGAGCTAAATTTAAGCAGCCTGAAGTCCACCTCACACTGGAGTCATTTTGAGGGGGCCATGTCAGGTTGTGATTTACTCAAGGATTCCTTCTTGAAATGCCATCTCTGGAACTGACCATTAGGTCAAAAGAAAATTTTAGAGACCAACCTATGCCCAGCAAATCAGATATTGATTGCAGAAAGCTTTAATAAATTAAAGACCCTCCACTGTTGGACTCTTGTTTTAGTTCTTTTTGTTTAACTTTTGCTCTAACTTTGTTGTGCAAGCTCTCATTGAAGGGCTATGTTGAGTTGTGGCTCTTGGACAAAGTGTTCCTTTTTCCTTCAGAGATGTTTCATCGGGAGCCAGCCTTGACTTTTCTTTCAGCCATAATGTAAGCATGAAAATACTATGAAAAAGAACAACAAAAATAAGGTTTTATGGCTTTCTCCAGCAATGTAGAAAGCCAGGAAAGGCAATAACAGAATTCAATCATTCATCTTCCTTTCCTATTAACTTGATTTCAATTTTTCTTCCAGAAAAAATATTTGACAAATTTCTTCATTAGAGTTGGAAAAAGTGCAATAACTTTGGCTCAGGTGGGTTCACACTGCTCTACCCTGGCAGTTCTGACCCATGGATTTTAGTGTTGGGTTTATGATTCATACCAGGCTATATAGCAAAGACTTAATGAAGAAGGCAATAAGGTTGCTGAGTGGGGGTCCAAGGTTGCAACAGCCAAAAGCAGACATCATAGGTCAAGGCTGAGGTGTGCTGGCAAAGTTGGGCAAGGACAAAAACTGTATCCACTAACTATACTCATTCCCAGAAATACAATCCATTCTCCAAAGTGGAAAAATACAAGAAGGCCACTACAAATAGAGTGAGCTGTCAACAAATTAAAAGCAGTCATGATATTCACAGACTTCTGGGGTTAAAGTGCTAGGTGGTTATTACAAATCAGCTTAGGGAGCAGTGGTGCATTTACACATTCCAAAGAGGACACAGGAGATAATTCTGAGAAGACAGAGTCAGGGCCAGCCTGAAGCAAAGTTATGTGATTTATCTTGGCTTTCCCTACTTCTGTTATTCTACCATCTATCTTGCTTTTCAAGTCTTATGACTTCCCACCCTTTCCAGGAGCTTTCTAACTCCACTCATTCATTGAGGCACTGAATTCTCATTTAAAATGCTTCCAGGAGAATGTTATATGGTGAGTTTAATAATTAGGGACTCAGATTTAAATGTAAATACTGCCTTCCTATTGCTTTCTAGTCCAATAACATGCAAACCTGTCTGCATATTTAGAACCACTTGGGAAGCCTTTTAAAATATTAATCCAGCCCGGCAGAGTGGCTCAGTTGGTTGAGCATCAGCCTGTGCACTGAAAGATTGCTGGTTCCATTCAGGGCACATACCAGGGTTGTAGGTTGGATCTCTGGCCCGGGCACATATGGAAAGCAGCAGATCTCTCTCTCTCTCTCTCTCTCTCTCTCTCTCTCTCTCTCTCTCTCTCTCTCTCTCTCTCTGTCTCTCATTCTCTGGTGAGGATTACAAAATAAAATAGCCCGGCTAGCATGGCTCAGTGGTTGAGCATTGACCTAAGAGCCAAGAGGCCATGGTTCAATTTCCTGCTCAGGGCACATGCCCAAGTTGTGGGTTCGATCCCCCATAAGGGGCGTGCAGGAGGCAGCTGATCAATGATTCTCTCTCATCATTGATGTTTCTATCTCTCCCTCCCTTTCCCTTCCTCTCTGAAATCAATAAAAATATATTTTAAAAACTAAAATAAAATTTTAATCCATTCCCCTCCCTCTTCACCATCCTCCAAGGAATCAGGGCAGTGAGGGGAAGGAGTGTTTTGATGATGTGGTGGTGGGAGGCAGCCTGATGGCTGAGGAATAAAGTGAGGAAGATGCAGAGGTGACAGGTGAAGGAGGCAGGTTCAGGATGGGTTAGGGTTAGGATCCACATTTCTCACCCTCTGAGACAAGATTTTGAAACATAAAAATAGGGAAGCTTGAAAGATCCTGATGTGTTGGATTGAAATTAGAAGTATTGGTATGAACTTATAAATTTTAAATACATGTACATCGATAGAGAAGTAGTTATAGATATATGTAGCAATAAGCACAATAAGTGCACAGACCTTGGCTTTTAAATACCTCCTCCATTAAAAGGAGCCAAGTCTTCTTAGAGGAATGGCTAGTTGTAGGACTAGGGCAAGGAAAGAACAAGATGACCCCGAATCATCTTGTTGTAACAGAAAATAAATACTCAAAGAATGATAGGGACATGTCAATAGGACTCGCAAATCAGCTTGAAGGAGCTCTTACTGGCCAGATCCAGGAAAACTTAAGAATCAAAATATTAATAAAAAATTGGATGGGAACTCAATGAATATAATAAGAATCCATGAGTTCACACTGATATAAATAAATGTATAAACAAATGAAGGAGAAGAAAACATTCTTTACAAGAGGATGACAACTAAGTGTGGAGGTTTGATGAAGGATAGTACATTGGTTTAATATTAGAATATCTCCCAACAAAATACTAATCAAATTACTAGAATTAGCCTAAGTATATAGAGCCCTAGGGGAATAATCCAAGAAATAAAATAGTAACTTCTAATATTCTCCCCAACTTTATGTGTCATTATTTGGATCAAACACTCAGGGACCCATTCTACTCCCTCAGAGTCCCTAAATACCCCTCTTTAGTTGTCATGTTAAAATGTCATGTTAAAATGACCCTACACCCGTGGTCGGCAAACTCATTAGTCAACAGAACCAAATATCAACGGTACAACGATTGAAATTTCTTTTGAGAGCCAAATTTTTTAAACTTAAACTTCTTCTAACGCCACTTCTTCAAAATAGACTGGCCCAGGCCATGGTATTTTGTGGAAGAGCCACACTCAAGGGGCCAAAGAGCCGCATGTGGCTTGCGAGCCGCAGTTTGCCAACCACGGCCCTACACTATCGTTCATTTATACTGATATGTTAAAGATCCTTCAAAGCCACAAGTAGCATTCATCCACCCAGCAAGTGTTTAATGAGCACCTACTAGGTGCCAGGCCCTGCTCAGGTTCTTGGGACACATCAGTGAACAAGAGGAAAGATCCCCTGCCCAGTGGCACTTCTATGTCAGGGTGATGATTTATGTGCATCATCTGTGACATCCACCTAAGTTGTGACCACATCACAGCAGTGTTGATATATATTTTTTGTTCTGACTCAAAACAAGGAAACTGTTCATATTGTGCCTGCAGGCAGAACCTTTCCACAACACCAGGAACCTGGAGAGGCTCTTTAATGACAACCAAGTTTCCTTCATGGTCTGCATGTGCTGTAATTCTTCTCCTTTGGGCGATGGGGGACACATGTGGCCTTCCAAACAGTCAAACCCGGCTGACCGAACAGAGCCACATGCTCTGGTGTGTCTGGTCTGGAAGTCATAATACTACGTCTTTATTATTGCAGCTTCTAAGTATGAGGGCACGAAGGAGGTGCACACAAACCCTCACACATGCTCGGTTACTTCTGTCTTTACCTGAGTGTGCCTCTGACAGGCCCTGCTAATGCGGCTTAACATGCCATCGATTTCGGAGAAGCGGGACAGCGACACCGAGGCAGTGCCGAAATGCTCCCTTTTCTCAGGGTCAGCTCAGGTAGGACCCCCGGCCTTGGCCTTGTGCCCTGGTTGCCCTGGCCTGACCCCAGCCTGACCCTGGCTGAGCCAGCCTCTCCCATATAAGAAATGCATGTTAGGGTGGTTGGGGCAGGGAAGAGGGGCAGGTTAGGTGAGCGACTGTGCTAAAGGTTTCTTTTACCACAGTGTAGACATTGTGGTTTTGTTGGAATCACATTCAGGTTTATGTGCATTGGTTTTTATGAAAAACCCAGGGCCATTTGCTTAGGAGTGAAATGACTTGACCCAGCTCAGCCACAAATGATACTTTGGTTAGAGATAAACTCCTGTAGGGAAGGGGGAACCCCTCCCTCCTCTAACTTTATTTTTGTTTATTTATTTTTTAATTGATTCATAGAGAGAGAGGAAGGGAGAGGATGAGGGAGAGAGACACATCATTGTGAGACATTGATCGGCTGCCTCCTGCACACCTCCTACCGGGGATTGAGCCTGAACCCGGGCATGTGCCCCGACTGGGAATCAAACAGGTGAGCTTCTGAGGCACAAGATGACGCCACACTGGCCAGGGCTTTTCTCACTTTAAAGATGGTGTGATAAGGGAGGAAGAACACTGGGTTCTGCTGCTGCTCTGCCAACTAGCTGTGTGACCAAAGCTCTGTGTCTGTTTCCTCATCTCTAAATGGGTGGGGTGGAGCAGATGACCTCGCAAAGTCCTCCAACATTCTGCAGTTCCATGCAAGCCTGTCTACATTCATTTCTGGGGTTGGGTAGGAATGAAAATGCAGGGCCCCTTGTTA
This sequence comes from Plecotus auritus, assembly GCF_963455305.1. Taxonomy (NCBI): domain Eukaryota; kingdom Metazoa; phylum Chordata; class Mammalia; order Chiroptera; family Vespertilionidae; genus Plecotus; species Plecotus auritus. The sequence goes on along the minus strand of NC_137771.1, from coordinate 160,492,302 downwards.
AAAATTCTTAAGAATTTCAAGACAGCCACAGCCGAACATGGAACCAAGCATAGGGTCCTCTAAGCACGAGCCCTACACACCTTCCCAGGTAGTGTGCCCATGAAGCCAGCCTCAATTCCATGAATGTCCCATCACCACCCTTTGCTCATTACACCCAAGGGAGAATCTGTTAATGCAGAGGGAAGACATGGGCTTGCAGTCCGAAAGACTTGCTCTTTAATCTTAGTCCTGTGCCCTGGTGTGTGATCTTGGGTCACTCGCTTACTGCTCCTTGCCTCAGTTTCCTTGAGTGCGTGAAACAGGGACAATCACACCCACATGGCTGAGCCGCTGGTGGGACTGAGAAAACAGCGTCACCTGCGGTGCAAGGTTCCACAGCGTTACCTTCGACTGCGTTCCTTCTGGAAGCGGGTTGCACGGAGCCGTTGCTTTTTAAGGCAATGTTGTGTGCTGCTGGAGAGATGGATTCAAAACAGACGTTCTTTTGGCCAAAAAAATGTCACGAGTGGTTTTTTACAGTAACGGCATCTGCGGTGCCCTGCTCTCCGGACCACACACTCTACGATTTAGGAAGTCATTCCATTCCCAACTGTAAATTATCTCTTGGGCCTGTTACTTTTTTCACTCCGTTCCCTGTCCTCCCACCCTTTCCCCTGCTATTCAGGACTGCATATGGGTTTTGAGAAAAACCATTTGAGTTTCACATTTATTTCACGGCTATCATTGGCCTTGTTTACTTTTAGTTCACGTGTATCCACATGTGCAGCTTTCCCTGCTCTTGTGCAGCCAGAGATGACCTGCCTCTTCTTGGCTCTTTCTCTCTTTCGGCTCTCGTAAATATGCTGACAGAAGTCAGTCATTCCTATACAGGGTGGGGCAAAAGTCGGTGTACAGTTGTTCATGTAATACAGTAATAGATAATAATACAAATAACGTATTTCGTGTATTCACAACTGTACACCGACTTTTGTCCCACCCTGTATTCCCTCCTTCCTTCATTCACTCATCATTTTTTGAGCACTTACTATGTGCCAGCCGTGTTGCCAGGCACTGGGAATATAGAGGTGAATCATGACCTTTGAGAGGTTCAAGATCAAGTGGGAGAGACAAATGAGTGGACTTAAAGCTTGAAATACAACCTGGTAAATATTTTTTTAATGACTGTGGGGTGTGGGGTGTGGGGAAAGTGACTCCCATGAGTTCAGTTTCCACCTGGGTGAGCCAGAGAAGGGAACATTTGAGCTGGGTCTTGAAGGGTGAGTAGGAGTTTTCATGAAAAGACATGCCCATCTGAAGGGAATCCTAGAACCTCACTGATGCTGTGCCATCCTTTATATTGTTTCTTGTCACTTCCCTGAAATTTGTGTCTCAGAACCATCCTCATGTATCGCCAGCTTCACAAACTGGGCAGGCCGCGGCACACCATCTACCCCTTGTTCCAGCAGATGAGAATGTCTGCAGGTGAGTCCCTCCACTCTCCTCTGTGCCTGAGTTAGGTGATTCTTCACTTCTCCCCCTTTCCTTTCTTCTCTCTCAGAGGAGCAGGTCCTTTCTCCGTCCAAAGCCATCCCACCTCCTCTAAGACTTGCTTATATAGTTTTGTCTCTCATAGCTTCAAAATCTCCTACTTTCCAGTTTCTTTCCCTCTGTCAACAAACAAGATCCAGTCTCCCCCAGCCTAAAACAAACAAAACGTCTGTGAACCCTGCTATGCCCTGGAGTTGTGGGTGCTGACCATCTTCCTGGGCACTGGCACAGGTGCTGAGGAAATGGGCTTCCAGGCATGACATGTTCACTGCCCCTTCATTCCTAACCTTCCAGCAGTCAACCCCCATCCCCCGCCCCCCACATTAAATCTTATCTCTCAAAAGTCAACAGACCTGCAAATGAAGGAATCCACAGGCCCATCTCTAGCCCTCATTTTCACCCACTTCGGCATCATTAAAATCCTTGGAATGTCATTCTCTCTTGGCATTGTGCTTCCCACCCCTTCCCTCATTCCCTGGTTGCTTCCTTGCTTCCCCTCCCAGCCCTTCTTCTCTTCCCTTGTCCTAGATCCCACCCCTCAGTATCTATACTGCCCCCTGGCATCAGCTATATAACCAACTCCCACACCCCATGTTTGGGTTCTTCTGCTTCTCTAAGCTTCATTCATACTTTTCAGTGGTCTCTGTGATGTTTTTATCATGTGGTTTGCTGACACCTCAGCTGCTGAGCTCATCACCTTCTTCCCCACATCTTGATGGTTTGGTGGGTGATACTGTCACCATTCCGGTACCCAGAATCAGGATCTGAATGACATTATTTATTCCTACTCCTCTCTGTCCCTCATCCCATTTCCAGTCAGTACCAAGTCCTGTATGGTGTCATTTTGAAATGATTCCTGCTATCTTTGCTGTTATCAGAGCAATGGTTTCACCTTGCTGTTGAGCTATTGTGGTTGCCTGATAATGCGCCTCCATTCTTTTCCAACCTAGATAGGTTGATCTTTCTAAAGCTTCACTCTGATGGTGTCACAACCCCCTTCCTTCCTGAATATAAATTCCCATTTGTCTCTGGATATTAACTAAGTGTTTTAAAACCGACCTCTGATTTTTCTATTCAATTCAACAAATTCTTGTTTGCTGTCTACTATGTGCCAGCCACTTGATGGAGAGCTGCTGAAGTAAAAAGAGAAGACAGAGTGTTTGCCTTTAAGGAGTGGAATCCAACTTGAAGAGAAGACCATTGGGATAAGATGGATAATGAGGAGAGCTAGAAGGCAGAAAAAAGCAATGGCACTTACAGAAGGAAGAAATCACAGTGTGTGTGCATGCACGTGTGTGCATGTATGTGTGTGTGTGTGTGTGTGTGTGTCTAGGGTTGTGAACATAGAGGTGGTGTTTGTGAAGGATTTTGACAGGGAGAAATGAGAATCGAATTTTCCAAGTGAAGACAACAATTTCAGCCACAGTGTAAAGATGGGAAAATCCTATGCACAGTTGGGAAATAGTGAGTGAGCCAGGTTTGCTAAAGCATAGACATCTAGTGGGGCCTAGTCTGGTTTACTGTACTTGCTAAGCATGAAAATCCACATCTTCCTTTAGGACAGTGGTTGGCAAACCGCGGCTCGCGAGCCACATGCGTCTCTTTGGCCCCTTGAGTGTGGCTCTTCCACAAAATACCACGTGCGGGCGCGTAGATACAGTGCGATTGAAACTTCGTGGCCCATGCGCAGAAGTTGGGTTTCGGCTCTCAAAAGAAATTTCAATCGTTGTACTGTTGATATTTGGCTCTGTTGACTAATGAGTTTGCTGACCACTGCTTTAGAAGATAGATATTAATTGGTATAACCTAGTGCTTTGGCTTATTCTTCAATAAAAACATTTATTTGAGTGCTGTGTATATTTGTTGAGACACATACACACACACGTTCAACACAAGACCATGCTGAGTGGGCGAGTGTGGATACACGGACCTTGCTCTGAGGAGCTCAGTCTATTGGGAGTAGGGAATAGCTGCAACTTCATGTGGCGAACACTATTAGTACAAGTGAAGATGTGTGCAGTGCCTCCGGCAGCCTGCGGAGGGAAAGAAAATTAAGTTGGCAGGGATTGTAAGGAGAACTACATAGATAGGTAGCATTGGATTTAGGCTTTTAAGAACAAGTATGAGTCTGCCAATGAACAGGGGGAAAGTAGGGTGTTTTAGGTAAAGGAAACAGGGAGAAAGGAGTGTGTGTGTGTGTGCGCGCGCGCACGCACGCGCGTGCTGGGAGAGTGTGTGAAAATGTGTTCATAGGAAGGCAACTTGTCTCTTGGGCTGGAGCACTGCTTCTCAATTGGAGGGTATACCCTGGTGGCTCTTATTGGGGGTGATTTTGTCCCCCAGGGGACATTTGATAATGTTTCTAGACATTTTTTATTGTCATGACCTGGGGAGCTCATCTAGTGGGTAGAAGCCAGGTATGCTGCTAAATATTCTACACAGGACAGCCTCTTACAACAAAGAATTATTCCATTCAAAATGTCAATAGTGCTAAGGTTTAAAAACCCTGGAGTAGATTATGGCAGTCCTAGAAAGAAGTGGCAGGAGATGAGGTTGGAAAGATTGATCGGTGTTAATTTGTGAAAGGTCTTAAAGAATATGTAATACTAGTGGCCCAGTGCACAAAATTCATGCACATTAAAAGGGGATTAATTAGAGGAAATAATTTAATATAGCTATTTGCCCTTTCTCTATAATAGAAGTGTCAGAGATGAAAGAAAATTAGTAAAATGTATATGAAAACCTTCCTCCTGTCAGAGTCTGGGGCTCACCACGGGACCCAGAGTCAAGTCCCTGCCCACTCACATGCACCTCAAAATCACGTGAGACCCAGACCTGGCCGCCTCCCCGCGCCCCCCCTTGGGATAGATCCAGACCCGGCCAGTCCCACCCTTTTCAAGCCCTGCCAGGCAGGGGACGTAGCTTCAGGTCCCCTGGCCCGGTGCCAGGATGGGGGGCGTGGCCTGAGGTCCCTCAGCCCAGACTGGGGCGGGGAGCATGCCTTGAGGTCCTCTGTCAAGACCCCCCAGGTGGGGGACATGGCCTGAGATCCCCTGTCAAGCTTCCTGGGTGGGGGGCATGGCCTAAGGTCCCCCATCAAGCCCCGTCCAGTGGGGGGGCGCAGCCTCAGGTCTCCTGTCAAGCCCTGCCGGGTGGGGGCACAGCCTGAGTTCCCCCGACCCAGCACTGGGGGTGCACCTTGAGGTCCCCCGTCATGTCCTGCTGGGTGGGAGGCACAGCCTGAGGTCCCCTGTCAAGCCCAGCCAGGCAGGGGGGTGCAGCCTCAGGTCCCCTGGCCCAATGCTGAGGTGGGGGGTGCAGTCTGAGGTCCCCAGGCCTGGTGCCGGGGTGGGGAGCATGGCCTGAAGTCCCCTGCCAAGCCCCACCTGGTTGGGGGTGCAGCCTGAGGTCCCCTGGCCTGGGGCTAGGGTGGGGGTAGCAGCCTGAGGTCCTCTAGCCCAGCACCAGGATGGGAAGCGCACCTTGAGGTGCCCCGTCAAGCCCCGTGGGGTGGAGGGTGAGGCCTGAAGTCTCCTGTCAAGCTCCACCTGGTGGGGGGCACGGCCTGAGGTCCCCCATTTTGGCGCTGGGCCAGGGGGAACAGCCTGAGGTCCCCTAGCCCAGCACCAGGACAGGAAGCGCACCTTGAGGTCCCCTGTCAAGCCCTGCCAGGTAGGGGGCACAGCGCACCTTGAGGTCCCCTGTCAAGCCCTGCCAGGTAGGGGGTGCAGCCTGAGGTCCCCTGTCAAGCCCTGCCAGTTGGGGGGGCACAGCCTGAGGTCCCCCAGCCTGGTGCTGGGGTTGAGGGGAGCAGCCTGAGGTTCCCTAGCCCAGCACCAGGACAGGAAGCGCACTTTGAAGTCCTCCGTCAAGCCCCACCGGGCAGGGGGCATGGCCTCAGGTCCCCTGGCTTGGCATTGGGGCTGGGGGTGCGGCCTGAGGTCGGGCATGGCCTGAGGTCCCCTGTCAAGCCCTGTCGGGTGGGGGACTTGGCCTGAGGTCCCCTGTCAAGCCCCTTGGGGGTGGGGGAGGGCGTATCCTCAGGTCCCTGCTGATTGCTCTTTAAAGCTCCTTATGGGAACTTGGCCTCAGCTGTGGGTGCAGCCATCTTTGTGACGGAGTGATGGTCAATTAGCATATTCCCTCTTTATTAGATAGGATAATGCATCATTCTAGAAAGGTACGAGTTTTATTTTTATCCATTTAATTGGTTTCCATGTAATAATAAAAAAGGTACTCATTTATATTATAGTTTAATATAAAGTGATAATGCTCACAAGTGATAAAAAAGCATTTTCTTTACAAAATTCTATAACTAAAGCTTTGAGGTTATTTGAACAAAGATTTTCTTATGGAAAGGTATCTATTTGTATCCCCTCCCTGGCTACTAGCTAGATTCCTCTGTCCCTGCCATCCTTCCCATTCCCACCCCCCACCCCCCAACCGCTACCCAAGGCGCTCAGGGTTAGTCACTGTGCCTGCCGGCTAAGCTGACCCATGAAGTGCAAGGGCTGAGCTCTGGGTAGAGATGGACCAGTCCCTCTGAGACTGGAACCAGAAACTGGTCACTTGTCCAGAACTACGGCTAGGTACGGGTTCTCAGGGAAGGCTGGCTCTGGTCTAGGACTAACGTTGCATGTTTGTGAACAGAAGGCAGGGGATCACTTTCACTAGGCTACATTCATGTTGGAGAAGCTGAATTCATGTTATCATCACCTACACTCCTGCGTGATGAATCTCTGCCCCATCCCCAGAACGGGGTGTTAGATCCATTCGATGCTTAGGAGGTAGATAACTGGTTGGAAATTACTTACAAACACAGGACCTCCTAAGCCTACTTTCAACCTTCTAAATGAAGGTATCTGCCCAGAAATTGTTTCCAACACATAGGGAATGAAGAAGGTTATACAGCAGACCCTTCATTCTGATCAATGGAGACGATTAGCAGACTATGAGTGGTTTTCAAAAATTGGAGTTCAGGAAACACTTCCAAATACTGGAACTTTTGGTAGCACACCTAAAGGGATTAGTAGAATTCATCACCATACTGTGATGGTATTCGTACATTCATTGAAGTTAAAAGACTATAACCTATGGGTCCAAAGAGAAGGGTCACAATTTAAGTTGGACAATTTTCCCAGCCACTTACTGAAAAAAGTACACTGAGTGGCCAGATTATTATGATCTCTGAACGAATAATAATCTGGTCACTCAGTGTGTGTGTGTGTGTGTGTGTGTGTGTGTGTGTGTGTGTGTGTATGAGGCCTGGTGCAGGAATTCGTGCATGGGTGGGGTCCGGCCAGCCTGGCCAGGGGGAGGGGACATGGGCGGTTGGCCAGCCTGCCTGCTGGTCGAACTCTTGGTCGAGGAGACAATTTGCATATTAGCCTTTTATTATATAGGATATACACTGAGTGGCCAGATTATTATGCGTGCAGAGATCATAATAATCTGGCCACTCAGTGTATATGCCAAAGATCAGGATTGCTAGATAAAATACAGGATGCCTGGTTAATTTCTAATTTCAGATAAATAATGAATTCTTTAGAATAGAAGTATGTCCTATGCTAAATTCATTTATTCGAAATTCAAATTTAACTGAGCACCTGTATTTTTTAATATATTATAGTTTTTAATTTATTTCAGAGAGCAAGGGAGAGGGAGAGAGAGATAGAAACATCAATGATGAGAAAGAATCATTGATTGGCTGCCTCCTGCATGTCCCACACTGGGGACTGAGCCCGCAACCTGGGCATGTGCCTCAAGAGGAATTGAACAGTGACCTCCTGGTTCATAGGTCTATGCTCAACCACTGAGCCAGGCCAGCTGAGTGAGCACCTGTATTTTTATTTGCTAAATCTGGCAGGCCTAACCCTAGAGAGTGCGAGGTGGGAATCTTCCATTTACTCAGTCAGTATCTGTCCCCCTGCTCATCTGGGGCGAGCAGCTTGCCTCTCTGGACATGACTGTTGTTGAGGACACACCCAACATGGCCCTCAGCCCAAGACAACTACTTCAGCTAGTGCTCAGCTGAAGAAATCGTGATCTGCTTTAGTGCTGGAGGTGGGAAGAGATGGTCCGAAATGGACTTACTAATAGATAATGGTCTCTGATGTGGTACATTTCTTAAGTATTTTCTCCATTTGATACATATTCCCTGAACCTCTGAACTGTTCTAGGCACTTAGGATAGAATGAGGAACAAAATAGTTTATTGTTAGGACAAGGAACTAAACATTCCTTTTCTCAGGGCGCCTCGGTGCTCATGGGGGTAGCATGTGAATGCTAATGGGATTAACTTGAGTTAGATGTGACTCCATGTGTTGGCTTTGCCGCACTTGAGTACCTCGCAGCTATTTGAATACATCTGCTTACTGCCCTGATCGTGTTTTCTTATACACCCCGAGGCAAAATTATTGCTATGCCAGCATCTGCCTTAGCAGATTTTACGAGAACAGACAGCAATAAATACTGGTGTGAAAAAGAAAGCTTTTAGGAGCCCGATTCTCAGGAGAACATTTTGCTTTTTTGGCATGTGCCCATGTAATCTTTTGTGAGTGGGTCTGGGGGCACAGATGATGAGTCTCTTGAAAATGCTGGATGTACAGACACACCTCCTTTCTGAGTGAACCCTAATTTTTTAAAAATATATATATTTTTTCTTGACCAGTTTAGTTGCAAAATCAAACACTTAAAAGATTCTAGTAACAACTTTTTGGGCAGAAAAGATGGCCGCTGCTCGGAGCTTGGTTCAGCAGCAGACACTGAAATGTGGCTTGGCTCCATCCCTTGGCATAGTACTAGGGTGTTATGTTCCACTAGAGGCTTAGTACCTTCCAGAAACTCGCCAAATCAGGCACAGACTTGCTGGCAGCCACAGTAGAGGGATCTTACTGATCCATGCCCAGCTCTCAGGAGGTAACTGGCAAGAGAAAAGAAAGCAAAACAAGCAACCAAATCCCTATACACCGTATAAATTTGACTTGGAAATTTTGCCTCAAGGCTGTCAAAGAGTAGAAATAACTATTCAATTTTCTCCAAGGCCAGTTTTCTACATTTGGTCTCTAACGTAGAAAAAATACTGTATATCCGATTATCTAAGTATCAACTTTATTTTATTTTATTTTAAGTCTAGCCATCCCCAGGGTCAGGTGACTCTGCTCCATGAAGATAAACTCGGGTTATGCCACTCCTGGCCAAAGTTAGGCCTTCGTAGGTCCTGTGACCTGCTTCCACTTCAGGGCCAAGCCTTGAAATCATGAGCATCCACTGTGCCTGTGAGACACCTGTTTATCTGAATCTCCTCTTCCTGGGATAAGTAGATTGTCTCCATTCTGTCTGAGGCTGTGGGGCTGCGATTCCACTCGCGGGCTGGAATGCAGATGAGGTTCCTCTGCCTGGTTTGTAACTAAAGCCAGAATGAGCAATTTAGAGAGTAATCTAGGTATAGCCTTTTGCCGCCCTCTGGTGGGAAAGGCGGGCATTGAACAAGCCATAATGAAGACTATTTCCTGAGCAAATGCTGTTAAGGTGTAGGCGATAAGGTCCACAGGGAATAATTAGACTTAGGGTTATTTAGTTACACTAAAATGTGAATCTAAACGTTACAATAGAAAGATGTTAAATGAATAAAGTTTGAAAGAATGCTATATGAGAATCGGATTTCTCAGGCACAGGGAGCTTTAATTCCACCCCCTTGGTTTGCTGGGAACTTGATTCTCATTTTTCTCTCTAAACTCTTCCTTTTCTTTAACTATAATTTTATGTAGCTTAAGATAATTATGATATTCTTTCAAGGGGTTATCTCTAAATGTTTTTAAAAAGTGAAAATCAGCTGGAAATTTTTAATTTTAATATCCTTTAGATCTTAAATTGGGATTTATACTTCCTCATTCAGATCAAAATCCAAACCAAAATTCACTTCAGGAATTCAAATAATACATGTTAGTCCTATGTCTTTTTTTTTAAGCCCTAAAAATATCAAAAGTCTCAAAAAGTATTGTCATGTCGAAGAATGCATTTTTAATTAAAATCTATGACAGAACACTTTTTAGAATCAAGGAAATTTTTGGAGACTGTGCATGGATTATTCCCACATTATGCATATAAGTTTGACTGACCTTTCAACTGTGTCCCAGTGACTTCCAGAGCTATCATGTTTCTTGAATTAAGAAATTCTTAATGCCAGCCTAGTACCTGGTTCTTATCAGGCTTTTTTATTCCTGAATTAATTCATTCAGCATTTACTCAAGAAGCACTAACTGAGCACCTGTGTGCCAGCAGGAGGAAGGAGGACATTCCCTGCATGACGGTGCATACAGACTGAGCATAAGTATTTCAGGAACAAGGCAGACTGGCCAGTATCGTGAAAGAGCTAGAGATAAAGTGAGATGAGAGTTCAGAGATGGAAGAGGTTAGTTTCAGCTTTGGGGGGAGGTGAAATGAGAGGCATCTGAAATAAGAATTAGATGATGAATGTGATTTGGACATAACAATTATTCTACATTGCAGAAATCTAGAAATTTCTTCTAAAGGAATAATTTTTCTTAGGAAAATAAGTTGTAGACAGATAGTAAATGTCATAGAAATGACTTTCACCCTTTCAGGGGACTTGTGAAAGTGAGAATAACTGTTCAGATACTGTCAATTCTTGATTGACCTCTGCCCTCATGTATGGAAAGATTTCTGCTCTTCTCCTCAAAACACTCTTCTCTCTCCTGACCAAAAGCAATAAACAAAAGAGGAGGAATAACCATGTTATTCCTTGTGTCTGTCCCTAACTTCTCCTTCAGTCCAATGCTACTCATTTGATAAATATCTATTGTGCCCTTATTATATGCCAGATACTCTGCTAGATATTGGAACACATGTGATAACAAACACATGTGGTCCTTTTTTTGAAAAAGGTTTTACTGAATGGAGATAGCCAATTAAGCAATAGAATAAAAACTCTTAATCCTATATAATAAAAGTGTAATATGCAAATTGACCAAAAAGCAGGACGACCAGTCGGCGGGTGGCAGGGCCGGCAAGCAGGCGGCGCCAGGCCAGCCAAGGTGCGTGCCAGCAGGCAGAGGGAGGGAACGGTGATAAGGGGGGGCAGTGACCAGTGGCGGAGGAGGGGCAATTGGGGGGGTGGCATCCTCCCCTGATCGGCCAGTCCGGTCACCTCCCACAGAGGGAGGCCAGATTGTGGCTTAGGCCTGCTCCCGCCAGTAGGACATCCCCTGAGGAGTCCCAGACTGAGAGAGGGCACAGGCCAGGCTGAGGGAAAATTCATGCACTGGGCCTCTAGTGTGTAATAAGAAAAACAATATGCAGAGGTTATTGACCTCTGGTATAAGGTAGTCTGGATTCAGATTTGGGCTCCATTGAATACTTGTCATGTAACCTCTTTGCACTTCAATTTTTGATAGAAAAAATTCCAAGCTCACCTAATGATCCAAGCAGGTGTTCATGGTGCAAAACAGCTTTCCTCCAGGCCATTCCCTAGGGCTTCATCCTAACTGCTGAAAAGAGTGTGGCAGAGGCACAGCCATATTTTTAAAGCACTGGTCTTGGAAGGGCATCCATGGGCTAGAACTCAGTCATGTATATGGTCACCCTTAATTCAAGAGAGGCTGGGAAGAGTAGCCCAGCAGTGCACTAGGAATGAGAGGAGAAGGTGGCCCTAGCCGGTTTGGCTCAGTGAACAGAGTGTTGGCCCTCAGACTGAAAGGTCCCGGGTTTGATTCCGATCAAAGGCATGTACCTCAGTTGTAGGCTGGATCCCTGGCCCTGATCAGGGCGCATGTGGGAAGCAATCAATCGATGTGTCTCTCTCACATTGATGTTTCTCTCTCTCTGCCTCTCCCCCTTCCTTCCACTCTCTAAAAATCAATGGAAAAATATCCTCAGGTGAGGATTAACAAAAAAGAAAAAAAAGAAAAGGAGAAGAATTTGTTGAACAGCTAGCAATCTAACACAAACTGTAAACCATGCTAAGAAGTTCAGGTTTGATCGTGGAATTAATGAGCCATTGACAGCAAAGGAATAAAATGATGTTTTTCACTTTAGAAGTCATTCAGTCAGCAATAAAGAGAATGGCTTGCAATGTTGGAGGGATAGAGATGCTATTCAGTGAGACAAAAAGAGGTCCAAGTAGCCCTAGCTGGTTTGGCTCAGTGGATAGAGTGTCAGCCTGCGGACTGAAGGATCCCAGGTTCGATTCCGGGCAAGGGCACATGTCTGGGTTCCAGGCTTTGTCCCCCATAGTGGGCATGCAGGAGGCAGCCAATCAATGATTATCTCTCATCATTGATATTTCTATCTCTTTCTCCCTCTCCCTTCCTCTCTAAAATCAATAAAAATATATATTTTTTAAAAAGGGTGCAAGTTTTCAGGAGAAGTGTGGGGGTGAATTCAATTTGGGACATGTTGAATATGAGGTGCTTCAGGATCACCAGGTGATGAAGATATATGCTCCAGTTATCTACTCTGAAGTCTAAAGCTCAAAGAAGAAATCTGAACTGAGATAGACTTGTGAGTTTACAATTTATGGATACAGCCATGGGGTTGGGTAGAAAATACCAATATATAAAGAACAGACAGGAAGAGGAACTGGCAAAGCAGACTGAGCAGGAGCATCTTCAGAGAGAAGAAAGGCAGCAGAATGTGGTGTCACAAATGCCACGGAGAGCGATGGTCATCTTAAGGAGGCAGTGGTCAACAGTGTCAAAGCAAGACACTGGGTTTTATGAAAAAGAGGTTCTGGGTGAACGTGTTGGTTATTCTGTTTACCTTCTATTTTCTCCCCTTCTCTGTGTCCCTGGAGGCTGAGCCCTAGACTTTACCACTTGGGCTCCCTTGCCCTCTGCCTTCCAAAGGAGCTCTGCCAATGGCAGATCAGAAGGCATTCCCTCCACGCTCTGGTGCCTGGTCGTGGGAAGCAGGTGCATTCCACTTCGACTTCAGTTCCCACTGGGAGTCCACTTCTCCCTGGTCGCAGTTCTCACTATTCTAGTTCCTTCTCTGTTGCTTCAGTCCCAGGAATGACCACGGATTCCCACTGACCCTGCTTTTTGAAAGCACCACCATCACGAGTTTTTGGCCTACGTCACTGTAAGCAGCCCCTTCTTTTAAACCATCTGGGATGGATTCTGCTTCCTGCTGGCACACTGACTGATACAATAATTTTATTAGTAAATTAGAAACCAAATTGCCATAAGTTGAAAATTGAGTAGGTGGTGAAAAAGGAGTTAGACTTTCAAGAAGTTTGGCTGTGGAATTAATCTCTCACTCCTTTCCCCTTGGGGAATGGAAAGGACAGAGATAGGACAACTAGTGGACACACCCTGAAGTGGAGGGAGTACTTCCTTCTGTCCAAGATGGAAGAGTCTTTTATGTTTAAATGCTGATGGGAAAGGGCCAGTGGAGAAGGGTATATTTGATGTTTGAGAGTAGGGGATTCATTTATTGTCTGAAGTGTATGAGAAGGCAGAAGGATTTGGGACATAGAACACAGATGGAGGGATTTGTCTTAGGTGAGGGGGGGATCACCTTATCCATTGTAACTGGAGGAGGAAGGGAAGACAGGATGGGTGGGGGAACAAGTAAGTTCGTAGGTTTGGTGTTAGGAAGTTGAGAGAATTCTTGTCTGAAGACTTCTGTGTTTTTATCCTGTGATCACAGAAAATTCAGAGAGCAGAATTAATATAGGGATGGGTATTTGCCAGGCAAATGTAATGGACTTCTGGCTCCCAACCACTCACCTGCCTGCCTGCCTGATTGGCCCTAACTGCTTCTGCCTGCCAGCCTGATCATCCCCTAACCACTCCCCTGCCAGCCTGATCGATGCCTAACTGCCCTCCCCTGCAGGCCTGGGTCCCCCCCAACTGCCCTCCCCTGCAAACTGGAGAGGGTGCAGACTGGGCTGAGGGACACACATACACACACACACACACACACACACACACACACACACACCCTGTGCATGAATTTTGTGCACTGGGCCTCTAGTATGCTGATGATATGCTAAGGCCGCTCAACCACTCGCTATGACATGCACTGACCACCAGGGGGCAGGCGCTCCAACCGGTAGGTTAGCTTGCTGCTGGGGTCCAGCCAATCGGGACTGAGTGAGAGACGGGCCGGACATGCCCTGGAGCCCTCCTGCTGTCTCTCCCCAGCTGGCCAACCTCCCGTGTCCCTCCCCGGCCCCGATTGTGCACCAGTGGGGTCCCTCAGCCTGGCCTGCACCCTCTCACAATCTGAGACCCCTTGGGGGATGTCAGAGAGCCATTTTCGGCCCAATCCCACAGGCCAGGCCAAGGGACCCCACTGGTGCACGAATTCATGCACCGGGCCTCTAGTAAGATATAAGTAATTATTTTAGAAGCTCTCTGATTCCCTATGCCTTGAGCTAGGTGTTAAAGATCTGAGCTTGTCACTGTTGGGAGGCTTTCCAGTGCACTCAGAAGCACCACTGCTACTTCTGATAGCATAGTAGTCATCTGTCTCTTTAGGGCTTCAAGAAGCATTTCATCACAGTCAACCTCAGGTAAAGCATGATGTCACAGCATAGCATGGCTTCTCATATCCCATTTCCCATTAGAAAGGAGATCACTATTGTGTTCAAAGCTAAAGACATGGCCAATCCAACTTCAGAATCCCATTTTGAGGGGCCGTTTCCTAGGACTACTTCTCACTCCAAGTATCATATCAGTCAGAGTCCATTAGTAAAACACAATCATATTAAGTATCTCACCAGAGGAAAGCTAATATGAGGAACTGTTTAAACATATAGACGTTTAAGAACCAAAAAGGTAACACAAATGCAACACTGAAGGTAACACAGAGATAACTGCTGGAAACAGTTCCATACAACCCCTGGCGCTGGGGGAAACAAGGGACAAGAGTTTGGGGTTATGAGAATTTAGACTTTTGGAGGAAAGCATCTGCAGAATTGGGACCCAGATCTTTGAGGGCAGAACACCACCCGTTGCTGCTAGTACCTGTGAGGGATCAATTGGGTCTGCGAGTGTTTCAAAGAGTTAGGGACTAGAGCCAGCTCTTTTTCTCAATGTACAGATATGTATTTTTTCATTATCCAAACAGTTTTCTAAACTGCCATTACCTGAGATGAAGGGCTGTGGCATGGCAACACTGTCCTAATAAGATAGCAAATAAGAAGGAACAAGTCCCTTCTCTCCTCTCCTGCCTTCCAACCTCCCTCTAGTGGTACATATTGGTATAACTACCAACTAGCAAAGAACATGTGGTATTATAGCCTGCCAGCCACAAAATCACACAGTATAGAAGGGTGGGACTGAAGCTCAGAGGCCATAGCTGGATGGGCCAAAAGTATTTGTCTCTGAATATATTGGTGCGCGCGCACACACACACACACACACACACACACACACACTCCTAGGACTTTGGTACACACTATTTGGCCAATTTTTTTTTTTTCACCATAGCAATACATATTTATTTATTTCCTTTAAATAGATCATACAAATAAGCTCATAGAAGAAAAAAGATTCATCCTACTGCTGGAAAGATAATCATAGTTAACATTTTCACTTAGATCCTTCCAGATCTTTTTCTCAATGTACAGATATGTATTTTTTCATTATCCAAACAGTTTTATAAACTGCTTTTAAAAATGATTTATTATATCACCAAAAATTGCTCATATCGATACATATTAACTTAATACAACAATGTGTTCAAAACTGATCTTAGAATGTGTCTTATGCGCCTCCTCCAGGGGTCTAGGTAGGGGGCCTCAATGGAAGGGCCCTGTGTTCTACCATATACTCCTACCCACTGCAATTCTGCTTTTACTTGTTTTGTCATGGATTTGATTTCTATGTAAGACTTTGTGAGGAAAAAGAATATTAGAAAACAACGGATTCACTGTGTGAATATATCATTTTCCATTTTCATGATGATAACAACAAAGGATCACTTTGTATGTAAAATTGTGTCTAAAGTCTAGGAACATGGTACAACATACTTTTCACTCTTTGTCTATTTGACAGTAGCTCAAAATTATTTTAACATGTATTTCTTGAATTACTGATGAGATAGACAAGGTTTTGTATATTTAATAGTCATTTGTGTCTGTGGCAATCTTTCTTTGCCGACCAGAAAATTTTAAAGGGTGGCCCTAAAACCTTACTTTCTCTTTAATGTATATAGCCCATGCCTCTTACACATCCCCAGCTCAAGAACGCTCTGATTTCAAATATCCACTGCTCACCAGGAACCCCATCTCCCTGCTCTCCACTCTTGGTACTGATCACAAATTCTCCTTCACTGACAACACAGAAACTCCCTCACCCACCCCAACATATCCACATCTAAAGCTATCTTTATTTTTCTTCCTGGCTCAGAGAAGAAAGGCTTTTCGAAATTTAAGTCAACCTCTCTACCTAAGCACTTGATCCCCTCCCTGCTTGTCTCCTCTGGGACCTGAATGGTGTCTGGCAAACAGCTGATGCTCAAATAGTTTGTTGAAGAAATAATGGGTCTTGCCCCACCTATCCCTCCCCTTTATCTCTTTAGTATGTCCATCTTTGCTCACTCTCTTGGCTCTTTTCCCTTAGCCTATACGTGAGCAAATAATTTCCTGTCTGTGATGGCTAGGCTCTAGCACCCAGTTATTTGGTTCAATTGACCTCTAGGTGTTGCAGTAAAGGTGTTCTGTAGTTGGGCTTATCAGCTACAATCAGTTGACTTTACGTAAAGCCGATTATCAGGGTGACTTGGGTGAGCCTGATCTAATCAATTTGAAAGTCCCGAAAGGAAGAACCGAAAGAACCGAGGTTTCCCTGAAATCAGGGAGGAGGAGGAAAAAATCCCACCTGTGGACGGCAGCTTCAGCTCCTGCCTGAGTTTCCAGCCTGTCCTTCCTCATGGGCTGCCCTATAGATTTCAGACTTGACTATCCAGCCCCGGCAATCACACAAGCCAGTTTCTTTCAATAAGTCCCTTAAAATTGATATATATTATAGATATATATATAGACCTATATAAATTATATACACTGAGTGGCCAGATTATTATGATCTCTGAACTCATAATAATCTGGCCACTCAGTGTATATCCTATATAATAAAAGGCTAATATCCAAATTGTCCCCTCAACCAGGAGTTCAACCAGCAGGCAGGCTGGCCAACTGCCCATGTCCCCTCCCCCTGGCCAGGCTGGCCGGACCCCATGCATTCATGCACTGGGCCTCAAATATATATATGTGCGTTCAGAGATCATAATAATCTGGCCACTCAGTGTATACATATGTATATATATAAATTATATCTATATCTATATCTATATCTATATCTATATCTATATCTATATCTATATCTATATCTATATCTATATATCTTCTACTGGTTCTGTTTGGTGGAACCCTGACTGATACACTATCCTTAAAATTAGAACAAAACAATACCCTGCATCTTGCTGTTACCATATAAACTGTCTTCCCTTCTCACCTAAGCTTTTGCAATCACACTCTGAGCTATAGTCTTATTTATTAATCTGGTGAATCGGACATGTTCTTGTGGACATCCCATGAGCAACCTCAAACTCAGTATATCAAGAGTTATCTCATTATCCCTGCCTAAATCCACTCGTTTGAATGCTATCTCTCAAACTCAAGGTAAAAATCTGGAAGTCAAACTAGATACCCAACTATCTAATTAGACATCTAAATAAGTAATATTGTCCATCTTCCATGCCAATGTTTGAATTCAGGTCCTCATGATGTCTTGCCTCAGTTTTTGTAATAGACTACCTCACCTCCAGCCCCATCTGCTTTAAATCTGTTCTCCAACAAGCTCTTCTTCTGATGCAAGGTGATTGAAATTGCCCTGCCTAAGACTCGGTGACTCCTTTATCACCTACAGCAAGTGTTCCCCAACCCCGACCACCATCACAAGGCGCTTTAAAAAACACAGATTAGAATCCTACTCAGACCTGATGAATACAAATTTCCAAAGTGGGAGCTGAATTTTAAAAGCTATCCAAGTAATTCTGATCAACCAGGTTTGGGAGCCACCAGTCTTCAGGGTAAAATCCAAAATCTGCCCGTGATCTGACACCCCATTCCCAACTTCACCCCTCAGCACACGTCATGCTCCAGCAACGACAGGAGTCTTCCAACCTATGTTGATGAACCCCTCTCTGCCAGGAATGTCCTTCTTCCCTTATCTGCATGGGAAAACCCTGTTCATCCTTCAAACACTTTATTCAAACATCATAAAGCCTCTTATTCAACCAGTGACTATTGACAAACTTGTGAAATTGTACATATTAAATATGTATGGTTCTTTGTATATCAATTATACCTCCACAAAGCTGCTAAAATTTACTGAGGTCCTACTACATGCCAAGCTCTGAGCAAAGCATTGAGACATAAAGATCAGTAAGCTATATTGATAGTACTGCCTTCAGTAAACTCTTATGCTATTGGAGGAGACATACAAATATACAAATTAATACAATAGGTAAATTTTGTGAGTATCTGTGGTAGCTGCATAATGCCTTTCCCCAAATAATGTCCACATCCTAATCCCCAGAATCGATGTTACTTAAAAAAATTTTTTTAAATTGATTTTTAGGTGGAGGGGAAGAGAGAGGGAGAGAGCAGAATCTATGAATATATTACTTTACATTGCAAAGCAGATTTTGTAGATATTAAATTTAAGATTCTGAGATGGGAGATTATCCCATTATTTTGGTGGCTCAATGTAATCACTGGGGTCCTTTTAAGAGGGAGGTAGGCCTAGCCTCCATAGCGTGAGAGAGAGAATGGAAGGAGACTAGAAGATGCTATGCTACTGTGTTTGAAAAAGGGGTATGGAGACATGAACCAAGACATGCAGGTGGTCTCTAGAAGCTGGACAAAGTAAGGAAGTGAATACTCCACTAGAGCCCCCAGAAGGAACCAGCCCTGCTGATTTTAGTCCAGTGAGATTAATTTTGGACTTCTGACCTTCAGAAATGTAATATGATTGTATTATTGTTTTAAGTGACTAGTTTGTAGCAATTTGTTACAGCAGCAGCAGGAAGCTAATACAGAGGCCAACTGTAGTAGTACATAAAGGGGTTATGGAGTGGGGAAGGAATGTGCAGGAAGAATTACTCGGAGGTGATGACACCAGAGCTGAGGAAGGGAGACTGTATTTCAGGACGGTCCAGGTAGAGAAGTTAGGTGAGTGCAAGGCACACAGGGAGCATGGGAAGTGTTTCAACAAGGCAATGCTACGTATATTAAACATTAGAAGTAATATCAACAATATTAATTCTGATAAATGTTTATTTGTATGCCAGGCACTGTTCTAAAGCATTTATAACTCTGTGAGGTAGAGACTATTATTATCTTCATTTTACTATAGGGATATTAAGGTTTGGCAGAATTAAGTAATTTTCCTGACATTACTGGGCCAGCAAACCCGCAGAGCTTTAATTAGAACTTTGGCAGTGTTTCTCCAAAACCCACTAACTGCCTCTCTGATACACAACTGTGGGAGTCTTAACTGCTTAAGTAAGGTGGCATCAGTGTGGTTGAAGATAAATGAACTATTAGAACGATAATAATGAGGTGGGAATCATCAGAGCTTGGAATATTATTGTCTAGTCTTATATTGAGGATGAAATTGGTAGTCAGCCAACGTTCAAGTTTCTTTGATGTGATTCCGGTTTTGCTATCGCTCAAGATAGAGGAGCCCTGACTATCTCAAAGTAAATCACTCCTGAGTTCCAACTTCTACTTTGCATAATCCTCTTTATTTCGTTGCGTTCTTTTCCCCTAATGTCTGAGGCGGAGTGCATACGCCAACTCAACTCTGGGCCTCAGTTTCCACATCTGTAAAATGCCTTGAAGTACTGTAGTTCCAAATTTGGTTGTGCCTTAAACTCCCCTGTGGGTAAAAGCATAAACCAAAGGCAGATTCCTCGCCCCATCTCCGAGATTCTGACTAATTCCGGGACTGGGCTTTCCCCCAAACTCTCCCAAGTGATGCTGATGAGCGCCCAGGTTTCCGTGACTACCTGGGTCTTTTCCAGCTCAGAGTTTGGTCCACGATTCCGTGAAGGCCCCGCCCCGCCCTCGCCCCGCCCCCTTCGTCCCCCGATTGGTCTCAGCTCGCGGTGGCTCCGCGGGTCCCACCCAGCCCCGCCTCTCTCAGCCCCGCCCCCGCCTCTCGCTGCCCCGCCTCCCGCAGTCCCGTCCCCGCCTCGCAAGATGGCTGCGGTGCTGCGCCGCCCGGAGCCTTGGAACCGCGTGACAATCCCTAAAGCGGGGAGCCGCAGCGCGGTGACGATACAGGACCCCGGCGCGGCCCTGGGTGAGTGAGGCGCCCCGAGTGGAGACCAGTCCGCAGGCAGCGGGCCGGCGGCCACGTGCGCGGGGGCGGGACTTCCTGAGCAAGCGGGGCGCCGGGAAGCGGCGCGGGACCCGCCCGGGGAAGCCTGGGCTCCGAGTTTCCCAAGGAGTCTGGGGTTCCTGTGGCTTCACAACCCTCCTTGAACCCACGCGCTGCCGGAGCCCCAGCGCCCACACCGCGCCGTGGGGGCGGAGAGGGGCGGACGCGCCTGGGAACCCTGTTTACCTTTTACCTTCAGTCCGCTTCCTGCCTTCGCTGGGAGGGAGCAGCCGGGGGAGTCCCGTAGGCACTCGGCGCACACCGCGCTCTTTCTGGGCCTCTGCTTACTCATTTGTAAAACGGGGTTAGTCTTCCCTACCCAACACCGGTTGTTGGGAGCATCTAATGATGCTGTTTTTTATTTTTATTTTGTAATATCCAACAAGTTACGATGTATAATTACAGCAGTTAATCTAGATTTTCCGAGGCAGTTTCAATTTTAAATGGTCTGCTCTATTATCACCCTGTGTGACTATAGTCATCACTATATACCCAGAAACTAGTACAGTGCCTGGCATACAGTAAGCATCAAGCAGCGCATGCAGAATAAATAACTGCATAATACTGTCCTATTAGGTTTAAACTTATCGTCACTGACTATATTTGGAACAGTACATAAACAAGCTTTTTTTTTTTTTTTTTACTACACATAAGTTTAAAATTTAATCTGTCAAACAGCAGTATTTATACTAGTAGTTAAAAACAAACTTGGAAAAAATACTTGGCAGAATATATAATAGGCGATTAGTTTTAAAATGTCTTATTTTTCAATTACAGTTGACATAAAATATTGTATTAGTTTCAGGTGTACCACATAGTGATTAGACATTTATGTAACTTAGGAGGTGATCACTTCTTAAGTCTAGTATTGGGGCCCAGCCAGCCTGGCTCAGTGGTTGAGCATGGACCTATGAACCAGGAGGTCATGGTTCGATTCTGATGAGGGCACATGCCTGGGTTGTGGGCTCCATCCCCAGTGTGGGTGTCTGATCGATGATTCTCTCTCATCATTGATGTTTCTCTCCTTCTCCAGAACCAATAAAAATACATACATTTAGAAAAAGAAAAAATATAAATCTAGTATTGGGAAAGTGCTCTTAAATTAGAGTGTGTTGCCAATGTATGATGGTATTGCCATTTTTAGGCAGTAGGGCATAGAAGTTTGAGTTCTGGGGCTTCCCTTTGCTGGGAATTGTCTAACTCAGCGATTTTCAACCCTTTTCATCTCATGGCACACATAAACTAATTACTAAAATTTTGCAGCACACCAAAAAATGTTTTTTGCAAATCTGACCAAAAAAAAAAAAAGGTATAATTTTGATTCATTCACACCAGATGGCTATTGTTGTGTTGGCTGTTGTCATTTTTTAAATTAGAGAATCTAAGGGAAAAGAGGTCAGTGCCCCTGATTAAATAGTCAGGTATTGAATGTTTTAAAAATTCTTGCAGCATACGGGAAAGTCTCCAGTCTAACCTTTCTGCACTTGGACACATTTTCAAACAGGGATAGAAATAGTACCTGCCTCTTAGGGCTATTTTGAGGAAGGAAAGAGTTAATGTCATAGGTAAAGCATTTGGAGCAGTGCCTGATACAGTAAATAAACACCTACATGATATCTGTTGTTATTAATATGTTTTTAACCCATCTAATCATCACATCCTCTTGCACATCCATCTCTCCTACACAGTTTGCAGATCATCTTCCTTCTTCTGCTTTTCATAAATTCCTTAACAGGATTCCTTAACTGGAAATATACCAGCTCACTCCCCATCCCCAAGGCAACCCATTCTGGCTTCAGGGACAGAAGCAGGTTCTCCATGTTGTGTAAAAACCTGCCTTTGTGTTATTTCCATACAGGGTGCTAGTGCTATCCTGTGAGCCATACAGAATACACAGCTCTTCTGACTTGGGAATGGTTATCTCCGGCTGAGCCCATGTTCAGTCAGGCATTCACCAAGTAATTTCCAGTTGCCATGCGAGTTTCTCTTTTCTTAATATATTCTTATCTTAAAGTGGTACTGAAATGCAGTATCTTTGACTTTTAGTGCATGAATTTATCTAGTCTATCTTGCTTTTTGTGCGTAACAAAATGGGGGATTCAGAGAAGTATACAATGCAACATGTGGCCCACCTTCAAGGTACTAAAGGTGTAAGTGTGCACCAAATGACTGACTGCAAAGTACTCCTATGAAAGATTATTAAAATCATGATAAAATGTGATGCAGGTATACACACTTGTTTAACAGACATTCTCTTAATTTTTAGACTATATAATGTGTCACTGTTTTCCAACTTCTTACATACTTAATTATTAATTACATCCTTAGAGTTAAGGCTGATTATGTATTTGTTTTTGGTTCCTTTAAAACAGCGATTTTCAATCAGTATGCCCCAAGAATTTTTTGTTGTTGTTGTTAATTCTTTCCAAGGATATATTTTCATTGATTTTTAGGGAGAGTAGAAGAGAGAGGGAAAGACAGAGAGAAACAGAGAAACATATCGATTGGTTGCCTCCTGCATGAGCCCCGACCAGGGCTGTGCAGGAGCCTGCAACCAAGGTACGTACCCTTGACTGGAATCCAACCCGGGACCCTTTGGTCCGCAGGGCAACACTCTTGTCTACTGAGCCAAACTGGCTAGGGCTACAAGAATTTTTTAAACATGTAATACTTGACCGTTTATGCGCGCTGACCCTTTTCCCTTAGATCAATGGTTCTCAACCTTTCTAATGTCGCGACCCACAGGTTGAGAACCACTAGCAGGGTTGCCTAAGACCATCGGAAAACACGGATATTTACATTACGATTCATAACAGTAGCAAAATTACAGTTATGAAGTAGCAACGAAAATAATTTTATGGTTGGGGGTCACCACAACATGAGGAACTGTATTAAAGGGCCGCGGCATTAGAAAGGTTGAGAACCACTGCCTTAGATTGTCAAATAAACAAATGACAACAGGCAACCCAACAATAGCTGTCTGGTGTGAATGAATCAAAATCATACCTATTTATTTGGTCAGTTCAGCAAAAAACATATTTTGGTGTGCCACAGTAATTAGTTTATATGTGCCATGAAATGAAAAAGATTGAAAAATGCTGCTTTAAAACTGATAAGGAGCACTGGCCAGGTAGCTCAGTTGGTTAGAGCATCATCCCAATACCCGAAGGCTGCGGTCAGGGCACATACAAGAATCACCCAGTGAATGTATGAATAAGTGGGACAACAAATCAATGTTTCTCTCTCCCTCTCCCCCCTGCCTTTCTCTCTGTCTCTAAAATCAATAAATAAAATATCTTAAAAAATTAGGAAAGATGCTTCCTTCCTTCCTTTTATATAATACACTTATTGCAGAAATACATAGTAAGTCTTGTTAAAATTCTCTGCTTTAGACCTTTGTATTGCAGCTGTACTTAAAGAATGCTGGCTTGTTACACTGTCCCTGAAGAGCCAGACCTTAGACGCAGAAACAGATGTGCTATGTGCAGTCCTTTACAGCAATCACAACAGAATGGGCCGCCACAAGCCCCATTTGGCCCTCAAACAGGTAAGGAGGAAGCCTTATGTTTGAGACTCAACATGTTTACTTGATGAAGATGGAGATAACACTGCTACTTCATATTTTGTTATTTACGGAAACTGAGTCTAAACTTACAGATTCGTGCTCTCTGGTTAATTTTCTTCTCTAAGATAAAAAAGATGACGATTTCTTCATCAAAGACCTGGGATCATGGCCTTCCCCTAAGTTTTCATTTCTGGGCAGCTTTATCTCCTTCTGAGTCTTTAATTCCAAAACCAAATTTATCTCAGATTGAACAAATTTCTCCTCTTGGATTCCAAGTTGTGAATAATAACCTAGTCAGAAAAATTTGGTGTTCCATTTTCTTTGCTGCTTCCCTTTATGTAGCTGTGCCATCTAATCGAATCAGTCAAAACTGCCTCTGCTTCTGGTCCCTTTTAGTTCTGGCTGCATCTTTTTTTAGCCATGTCAACTTTTAGTTGTCTTGCTATCCTACTAATCTTTCCTCTACTCTGATATATTCTATAAAGCAAAGTAGATTAATCACCTAAAACACAGCTTTGATTTATAATGTTCCTCCATTGTCTCCTGAATAAAGACCAAACCTCATAGGTTGACTTATAGGATCCTCTATGATCTGTCCTATTCAGTTTTCCTAGCTCAGGCTTCTTTCTTGCCTTCATCTATTTTACATCCCCGGCAACCTGAATTCTTCATGAGTACTCACCATGTTTGTTCCCTCACCCGAGCTTTGCTTACCTGCTCCTGTATGTTTGGAAGGCCTAGTCCCCTCCATCTCGGCCTATTAAAAGCCTTCTCATCCTCTAAGTTCCATTTCAAGTCTTCTCGCAGTAATCAGTTCTTCCCAAAGGGTAACATAATGTTTATTATGATAATCTCATTTTAAGCTGCATCTTTCTGATTAGTGAAGTTGAACACCTCTTTTTGTGATTCTTGGCTATTGGGGCTTCTCTTAGGGCATTTGGCATGGTCTGTGTTGCAGTACAGGCATTTGTATACATGTTTCATGTCCCTCCCATCCCTGAGAGTAGGGAGCATGTCTCATGATGCTGCTACAATTAGTAGTACTCTTACTACTGCCTTATATATCTGCTTAACATATCAGTTTACAAAGAACTTTCATCTACTTTAAGATTTATTTTTTTCTACCTTCAAAAGCTAGCTACTGGAATTACCTTCACTCTAAATGTTCCCCAAAGGAGAATAGAAAATAGTCTTGATTCCTCTTCTGTGTGACAGTACTTTCTGTCTGCCCTGGCCAGTTGGGCTTAGTGGATAGAGCGTCAGCCTGCAGACTGAGGGATCCCAGGTTTGATTCCGGTCAAGGGCACATACCTCGGTAGCAGGCTCAATCCGTCCCTAGTCGGGTGCATGCAGGAGGAAACCAATTGATGTGTCCCTCTCATCACTGATGCTTCTCTCTCTCCTTCCTTCCTCCCTAAAATCAATTAAAAAAATATATATATATATATATACATAGTATATATAAAACTGTTCTTACGTTTCTCCATGTTCTCTCTTCCTTGCTAAACTTCTCAAGCTCCCTCCCCGCCTTTGTTTGAACCATAGCTCACTTACTATGTTCCCCAGGTGCTTTACCATCTTGATTTGTCAGTACTTCTCTCAAAGGATGGTGTCCATAATTAAAAAATGAAAAAGAGCTGACCCCAGAGAATTTAGGGATTGTTGCTGCCATTGTTCTGAAAACCATTCTGTTAAGAGAATCCATAACTTTGATTGGATTTTTAGTAGCTTATATGTAGCTCTAGCAAGATACTATCTTTGCCAGTATCAGTGACCATCCAGATCTTGACATCCTTCAGTCTGGATGCAGTCCCATGCATGCCCTTTGTGTGGTATTTCCTGAGGACCACAGAATTCTTGGCACATTTTGTATAATGGATGGCTACCATTTTTTCCTTTTTTTGATTAAAAATGCGATTGAATGCCTACTCAATGCTCAGTACTGATTACAGTGGTGGGTAAAATAAACAAAATATATTGTTCTCATGGAACTTATAGTTGAGAGGAGAAAGGCAGTTAATCAAATGTCAGATCGTGATAATTGCTATGGAGAAAAAGTGCTGAGGGGATTGCAATTTTAAATAAGGCCTATCTATTGTAATTTCAACATTTAATTAAATATATACATACATATATATACACACACACTAATTTACTAGTAAATTTTTAGTAACTAGAAATTGGTTAGTGTTTATTTCCCAGCATGCCTTGTGCACAGTAGGTATTCAATATACATTTGTAAAATGAATAGACTGATCACTTTCCTAATTGAGCTTTCTGAAATTGAGCTTCAGAAAAATTATAATCTTGAGAATAATCTTATACTTACTTTGGTCTACTTTATAGCATCACACATAATAAATTCTCAGTTATAATCTGATTTGAGAAATTTGTTTCGCTGGATAAATTTTAGATTTCTAGCCAGAAGCAATTGCTTTGAGTTACAGATTTCTTTACCCTTAAAAAAAGGGTATTCTGTGGTTTTCAGTATATTTCCATACCTTGAAATTTTGTTTTTCTTTGCTTTGCTGGTCCCATCAGTGGCCTTGTCTGTATTATATACATATGAATTTTAGCTGTTCTTCCCCTTTCAGGTTGAACAGTGTTTAAAACGTTTGAAAAACATGAATTTGGAGAGTTCAATTCAGGATCTGTCTGAGCTGTTTTCTTCCAAGTAAGTGGTCACTTGCTTTGTGGTGAGAACTCTGTCTTGCTTTGGATTTTTTTATTGTTTGGTGTTGGAATAATACCAATTATACCTCAGTTATACAAGTGTTGTTTTAATAAGGGGTGCTGGTATTTGTGGTAATCTCTGTTTGTTGGCTTGTGGGAGGGACTGGTGTCACTTGAAATCTGGGACATGATAAGATTATATTGAAACATCATTGTCCATGAAATTCAGTGAGTCCTATTTAAGCATAACTAGCTCAAATTGAGCTTAAAGGAACTCTGTACTTGAATACTTTCTATTTCCAATCTAGTTATTTTATAAATGTAACTTACAAAATCCAAATTACTTTGGTTCTCTTTTCCAACTTTGAATATAAAAGTAGTTTAAGTTTAATAATGAAAGTAATATACTTTTCTGTTTTTGTCAAGTGAAAATCGGCCTGTAGCTACCAAAGCGTGTGTCATCCCCAGCCAACCAGTGGTGGAATTTGTGTTGATGAAGATTTTGGGAGCCTGCAAATTGTTACTTCGCTTGTTAGACTGTTGCTGCAAGACATTTCTGTATCCTTGAAGCAACTGAAAGACCTGTTTCTCAGTTGGAATTGTTTGGATAAGTTTAGTGGTATTTCTGTTTGAAAGCTAGGGGGTCTGTAGGAGTTATAACCTATGGAATTCTTTTTTTTTTTTTTTTAATATATCTTTTTATTGATTTCAGAGAGGAAGGGAGAGGGAAAGAGAGCTAGAAACATCCATGAGGAGAGAGAATCATGGATCGGCTGCCTCCTGCACGTCCCCCACTGGGGATCAAGCCCGCAACCCAGGCATGTGCCCTTGACTGGAATCGAACCTGGGACCCTTCAGTCCGCAGGCTGATGCTCTATTCACTGAGCCAAACCAGCCAGGGCTGGAATTCTTATAAATTTGCTTCTTGGCCTCCTTTTCCCAGGAATTGCTTCATACAACCATTGCCAGAGACTGCCTATCTCTCTTTTATATGTATTATCCTAAGGACATTGACAGAAATTCTTAATCTTAGAAACTAAACCTTAGGAACTTAGTTTAATAATGAGAGCTCTAGCAGAGCATAAACAACTATATTTTT
Source organism: Plecotus auritus (assembly GCF_963455305.1). Classification (NCBI taxonomy): domain Eukaryota; kingdom Metazoa; phylum Chordata; class Mammalia; order Chiroptera; family Vespertilionidae; genus Plecotus; species Plecotus auritus. The sequence goes on along the minus strand of NC_137771.1, from coordinate 160,465,023 downwards.
AAGTTCCCATGAGTTAAATAGAACATGTTTTAAGGCTTTTAATTCCTCAAAAAAATTCTATTTCCAATCTAGTTCCTTCATAAACGTAACTTACAAAATCCAAATTACTTTGGTTCTGTTTTCCAACTTTAACTTAATTCTTCAGCTTGACTGTGAAACACCTAGGTTTGCAAGAATTCATTATTTTAAACCTTGTGATGGTTGGGCTGGTGAGCAGGTTATGGTATGTATGTACATGCCTTTGAAATCATTCATTTCTTTTTCATCTCTTTAACTCAGCCTAGGTTTCTCACTGGTTTTCATACTTATGTTCCCAGGGGATGCTGAATTTGTGGGAGTTCTGTTTCATTTGATCAGAGTTTATGTGGGGTGGATTTGGAAGCTAAGTGTTTTATGTCAAAAGATTAGGCTTTAAATCTGAAGGCAAGAGACCACCTCAACACTAAACAATTAAGCAAATGAAATCCTAGGATTAGCAATTAGAATAATAAAAAAAATCATTGCTGTAATCATACAGCAACTGGCCCATTTAAAGTGAAGGTCTTTCTGGGCAGGCTCTATCAATCAATTCTTTTTGCCTCTAGATTTATAATTTTTAATGGCATGACCTTCCTTATGAGCTCCAGATTCTTTTTCTCCACCTGAAACACCACTGCTTTTTGAAATACAGTTAGTTGCTACAAGAACACTGGAAGTAGCTGCAAGGTAAAGAGACCTTCTCTTGCATCTCCATATATTACTAGAGGCCCAGTGCACAAAATTCGTGCACTTGGGAAGTGGGGGGTCCCTCAGCCCAGCCTGCGCCCTCTCCCAGTCCGGGAGCCCTCGGGGGATGTCCCACTGACGGCTTAGCAGGGAGTGGGCCTAAGCTGGCAGTCGGACATCCTTAGCGCTGCCGCAGAGGTGGGAGAGGCTCTGTGAGCCTGGCTTCTGGCTGAGCGGTGCTCCCCCTTGTGGGAGCGCACTGACCACCAGGGGGCAGCTCCTGCATTGAGTGTCTGTCCCCTGGTGATCAGTGCATGTCATAGCGACTGGTTGTTCCGCTGTTCGGTCGATTTGCATATTAGCCTTTTATTATATAGGATGAAGCTTACTTGATGGATAATTGGACTCGGAATCTGCCCATATTTGTAAAGAGACCAGATTTGGGCTGGTTTAGACAATTGGGATGGTTATCTCTAATTTAAATTAAAACTAAAAAAACCCAAAAATTGTCTTTGGAGATTAAAAACCGTGCTTTGCTGTCTTAACCTGGATATCTTAAATACTGTTTCCAGTCATTCTGTTTTTCCACTTATTCTTAGAGGTAACAATGTTAAAATTACTAATCATATTATTTTAAATGTCAAACAATCATTCTTGTCTATAATGAAAATATCTAAGCTCTTGTGATTACAACAATAAAACATGCTTATTTCAAGAAATTTTAAAATGCAGGAAAAAATGTAAAGAACCTGAAATTTACCTAAAATCTCACCACCTAGATAAAACCAAACTTAGGATTTTGGTGCATATCCTTTGAGACAGCCTTTTCATTTAGTTTTGCTTTTTTTAAAAAAATATATTTTATTGATTTTTTACAGAGAGGAAGGGAGAGGAATGGAGAGCTAGAAACATCGATGAGAGAGATACATTGATCAGCTGCCTCCTGCACACCCCCTACTTGGATGTGCCCGCAACCAAGGTACATGCCCTTGACTGGAACTGAACCTGGGACCCTTCAGTCCCCAGGCCGACACTCTATCCACTGAGCCAAACCGGTTAGGGCTTCATTTAGATTTAAGTAACATTTTGTTGTGTGTGTGTGTTTTAAATAATTGATTTTTAAAATTGTGTTTTAAATTATTGATTTCAGAGAGGAAGGGAGAGGAAGAGAGAGAAACATCAATGATGAGAGAGAATCATGGATTGGCTGCCCCCTGCACACCCCCTACTGGGGATCAAGCCTGCAACCTGGGCATGTGCCCCTGACTGGAATCGAACCTGGTACCCTTTAGTCTGCAGGCCGACTCTCTATCCACTGAGCCAAACCAGCTAGGGCTTAAGTAACATTTCGTACTTGGGTTTTTCTATGAAGGCTAGATTAATCTGACTATTTGCAAATGTGTGCGATAGGGTTTTTTATCTTTAGTGGTAAGTTGATAGGCATTTATTTTCAGCTTTGAATTGTGGTAATTATGTAATCTGCAAATTGTAGTTACTGGTTAATTCATGATCTCCTATTTCTTTCTCTAGGGTTCTCTATAAAGGTGTTTTAAAAAGGCTGATTTCTTTATATGAGCCATTGTTTGGATTGCTTCAAGAGGTCTCAAGGATTCAACCATTGCCTTACTTCAAAGATTTTACCTTTCCTTCTGATATTGTTGAATTTTTAGGACAGCCCTATTTAGAGGTCTTTAAGAAAAAAATGCCTACAGCTTTTGCAGCTAAGGGAGTAACTAAATTGCTAAATAAACTGTTCTCAACAAAAGAGCAATCACTGAGGTGCAGTGAAGAAACTTCACATAGGATTTCCAAAAACGCTAATCAAATGAAGATCAGTGTACAGAATAATGTGGATCTTGGACAGCCAGTAAAGAATAAGAAAATCTTCAAAGGTAATATGCTTTGGTATAGCACATACTTAAAAAAAAAGTTGAAATTACAATATATTCATGGGTTGTGTAGAAGAAATCCCATACCTTTTAATTTTAACACACATTGATTGTCTTCACAGAGGTATGGTAATACCTGTGTTTTCTAAGTTTGAACATTTAAAGTTGTTTGTTTCTGTTGTTTCATAGTTCTTTGCTTGCTTCCTCTACTTCTTTTGTAGTAATTTGGCAAGAAATATTGTCATGCACTTAAGAATTTGTTGATTTGAAAATAGTATGCCTAAGTTTTTATATTTGATCTTTCCATCTCCACAGCAAAGTCATCAGAATTTGATGTGAGGGCGTTCTGCAAACAGCTGAAACACAAAGCTATTCAGGTTTGGCTTATTTTAATATAGCTTGATTTCTGCTAATGTATACAGTAGATGCCACTTACCAAGGACAGAGATTGAATCTTACTTCTGTTTTTTATCCCTAGCTCTAAGCTTAGTACCATCTTAGTTCTCAGTCTGCTTCTGAATGGAGGCATTCCCAGGGATTTTAGTGCATTGAGTTAATTCAGTTAATAAAGTGCCTTCAGAAACATTTTATTGAGTTTTGCTAGAACTTTGAAGTGACCCTAGGATCCATTGTAGGTGTGGATTATACTGTAGCTTAAGAGAATGGACCTTGCAGTCAGAGAGAAATGGTTTGAGTCCTTTAGTTTGTACTAGCTGCGTGACCTTATGTAAGTTTCTTGACTTGTTCATATCTCTGTTTTCTAATAGTATGTACCTCATGGGGTTGTGCCATTTAATGCAAGTAAAGTGTTCAGCATAGAGTCAGGAGTATGGTAGATACTTAATTGGTGTTAGATGTGATTAGCTACTTTCAGTGTCATTATCATCCTCCTCATCATGAGGCTTCCAGTTCTTCCTGTCCAGGTTCAAACTTTAACACGACTCTTCTTCTTAGTTAGTGTCTATAAACTCTTTTTGTTCTGCACCTAACAATATGTATGTCAGTGTCACCCTCTTTGAACTGGTAACTACTTGACTTCTGTTACCCTTTGTTTTCTCAAAATTGTTTTTTTCTGGTTTGCTTCATGGGTATTTCTTAAATTCTATGTAAGAATTCTGTCAGAGTACTTTCTTGAACATTTACAAGGCTTCCAGCTTGTATTTACATTATGTCCAATTCATGAGTTCCAGAGGGAGGAATAATAATGATAATAATAATGGCTAATACATACTTATATTGTATTTATTCTTTGTCATTGTTCAAAATATTTTAACTCATATAATCCTCACACAAGTCCTATGAGATAGGTGCTATTATTAGTTTCCATATTTCAGGTGAGAAAATTGAGATGCATAGAGATCAAGAAACTTGCTTTAGGCTACATGGCAAATATGGGGTAGAGCTGGGATTTGAGCGCAGGCAGTCTGGTTTCATAATCTGTTCTTTACCATTTACACCAGTCTCCAAAATAGTTTTTTCAACCCTGTTTTAAGAACTGTGGCTCTCTGTGACCCTGAAACTTCTGTAGTCCATCCACCTATTCCTAGGTTTTGAAGTTGGTTGGTCAGCATCCCTCTTATTCATGACTATCACTACCACATTTTTTAGCTATTAGCACCAATATGCTTAGTTTGCTTTCAGATAAGACTTCTTTAACCAATCACCAACACAAAGCATTGGCAGGTTCCTACTTTTATATTTTCTACTGGTTTTTATATTCTTGAGGTTAAGAAATTGGGAAGAAGGTAAGCGTTGATTGAAGGATGGAAGCAGACCTAATATGTGGCATAATTTCATAAATAGTATAAATTGATAAAATTCAAATTTGACTTGATACAGAAAGGTGGATTGAAGAGATGAAGGTGCACCATCAAAAGATGGTTGAATTGAAATTGAAAATGGTACTTAGTTAAGCATTTTAACACATGTTCAGCAATCATCCCTGTCTTCATGTGTCTTCAGTAACATTTATAACCCATCACTGAGGAGGGTGACTCGGGGTACAGAAGGAAGTGAAGAACAAGTTGTGGGAGTCCAGTAGCACAGAGGAAAGCGGCTCTTCAGTGATTCTTTTCCCCTATCAGGCTTTGACCAATATTTAATCATGTGGAGTTTTATTCTTATATGTAGGTGAAAGAGATATGTGTTAGAATATTTATATTGTTTCCTGTGTGCAACTGAATTCAGCTGTAGAAGGGATCTATTGTAGCACAGAGGGGCACAAATTTTGTGTTAGGAGCAGTGAATAAAAAATTAAGTTTTTTAGGACAAAAGGAAAGTACAGTGAACTAAAAAAGGTTTTTCTTTTTTCAAAAAGACCGTTTTTCAGCCCGGCCAGCATGGCTCAGTTGGTTGAGCATCAACCTATTAACTAGGAGGTTTGATTCCCGGTCGGGCACATGCCCGGGTTAAAGCTCAATTCCCAGTGTCGGGCATGCAGGAGGCAGCCACTCAATGATTTTCTCTCATCGTTGATATTTCTATCTCTCTCCCTCTCTGAAATTAATAAAAACATATTTAAAAAGACAGATTTTCAAATTTTGATAGTCTGAGTCAACTTTTCTCTATTGTCATGTATTTACAATTCAGTAACAAATCACCTTTCCATATTTCAGAAGGCCAGCTTTGAGTTTAAATGTCCTCAATCCCAACTAAAGGCAACGAAACATTCTTCTCAGAAAGTGATAGGAACTCCCGGTGCCACAACTTTTGTGCAAAGATTCCAAGAGGCTGAGACTTTCATACAACTTTCTGAAGAAATCCAAATGGCGATTCTGTGGTACAGGAGCAAAAAACTCAAGGCTCAGGCTTCCTTTCTGGGCAATAAACTTCTTAAAAGTAATCGCCTTAAACATGTGGAAGCTCAAGGTTATAGGTAGGTATATTACAAAAATTATGTTCCTTTTTTTGTTGTCATTTAGGGCATAGTATATATAGTCAAGTCAGCTTTCTTTAAAATGGGATGTCCAGTAGCCCAAGGGGGGCTAAAAGTGGAATCTACTCAATCTGCAGTTTTATTTGCTGCTTTTGTTGGGCAAAGTTGTATCACTGGGAGGAGTAAACTTGGTTAACACGTTAAGCACCCAGCCTGTTTTGTGTTTTGTCACCAGTGACTGACTGGGTGCTTAACGTGTTAATTGGATCTATTCATTTATACTCTTCACCATTCCATCCATTCATTCAGAAGCATTAGGAATTTCTGGGGATACAACTGTATGTGAAACAAACTTAATTCCCCCAGGATGCTAGCTTTAGTAGAAATGATGGCCAGTCTGCCCACAGCTTCAGAGCAGCAGGATGAGTGAGTGAGAGCAGATGAAGAAGGTGCCTGGCTTCTACAAGGGCACACACCATACTCTGAGGTCAGGGTCAGTTAATGTTCGTTCACAGGACTCTCCGAGTACTGATTTCTTACTTGCATAGAACTGCCTAAGGATAGTCATCTTTGATTGTGAGCCAGTAAGTACTGCTTGAAATAATACATGAAATTAGACACTTTAGGGCTTTATTTTTATTGAAAAAAATAATAGATGCTCACAGTAACAATATCAGCCACAAATGGCAATAAAGATCCTTATTCCCCCTTCATAGAGGCAGTCCTTCTGACCAGGTTTTAATGTATCCTTCAAGCAATATTCTGTGCATCCACTATAATTTCTTATCTATAGTTAGACATATATCTATTCAGGACTTTATAATGGTTCCCATTTTGTCTAAAATTTGTTAAATTTTCTTTTAAAATTTATGGAAAAAATATTCCCATTTTGTAAAAAATTTGATAATAGTAAGGGTTTTGTAACAAGTTTTGATTAAAGGGTATGGGAGAAATTAAGTATTCCTCAGGAATGAATTTCTGGAAGGGTTTTCACATTGGGATCCCCACAAGGCCTGTCCATCTAAAAGGGATCTCCTCAGGGTGGGAACAGCCGGAGATGGAGAGAATTGTCTTGCTCAAGATTGGGTTTAATGTCAGGGGTAAATGAGGCAGAGATGATAATCATTAAAGTTCATGAAAAGGATAACAAACTGGTGTTTATTTGGTTAAACCATTATTTTGTATTTCACAAACATACAGTGCTGTTTTGCTGTTTAAGATGTAGAATATTTTATTTTATTTTATTTTTTTTATTTTTATTTTAAAATATATTTTATTGATATTTTACAGAGAGGAAGGGAGAGGGATAGAGAGCTAGAAACATCGATGAGAGAGAAACATAGATCAGCTGCCTCCTGCACACCTCCTACTGGGGATGTGCCTGCAACCAAGGTACATGTCCTTGACCGGAATCAAACCCGGGACCCTTCAGCCCGCAGGCCGACGCTCTATCCACTGAGCCAAACCGGTTTCGGCAAGATGTAGAATATTTTAAATCTACTTCGTGTCCACAGTAATTGTGGGGTAGGCAGTATTATCCCCATTGTATAGGTGAGGAAATGAAGGGTTTTGCTCAGGGTGTTGGAGATGTACAGGTCAATTCATATCCTCTGATTCTTCTGTTTTCATCCTATTTCCATTTTTTAAAAATACGTTTTTATTGATTTCAGAGAGGAGAAGGAGAGAGAGATAGAAATATCAATGATGAGAATTATTGATTGGCTACCTCCTGCATGCCCCCTACTGGGGATTGAGCCCACAACTCAGGCATGTGCCTTGACCAGGAATCGAACTCTGACCTGGTTCATGGATGGATGCTCAACCACTGAGCCACACCAGCTGGGCTGTATTTCTATTTCAACTGGGAAATATATCTAGCCTCTCCCCACTTAAAAATCTCTGCTTATATTAAGACAAGAAAAACAGTTTGGAGACAGAGATCATGAATTAATAACATTATAATGGGCTTCCACAAAGTTCTACATGTTTAAAAAGAAAGAGGGGAGGATGGTTGGGCAGGAAGTACAGATGCATGCTAATCTTTTTGAAATCTGACTATGTTAAACAATGAGGCAGTTAGCAGGGTACCAGTGCACCTGTGGCAGTGCACCCTATTCAGAAGCAAAACACCTAAATCAATCAGCTATTTGAGTTCTGAATTCCCAAACTTGAAGATGATACAGATGAATCACAAATTGGGTAGCTCAAGGCTGTCAGTCTTGTGTGCCAGAAGCCCTGTCTTCTCATTCTTTATATAAACTCTTTCACTTTTATTCCTTTTTTTTATTCAATTCCTGCTACAACAGGAAGTTGTTTATACAGAAATGGATGAATGCACCCTCACAGACTTTTTTCTATTTGAGATACATCCTTTCCCCAGTTCCACTTCTATTAATTAACATTATGAACAGATTAGCATAGAACTGCCTAAGGATAAAGCTCTGGCACTAAGTATGGAGGTATCTCACCACTAAGCTACCTTGCTAGGCAGTTGTAGGAGCTACTTTACTTTAGGAATATAATGGGGACACATTTGCCTACAAACCTGAATGAGGGAAGTTATGCTCTGAAAACACAGATTTGAGTTGAAGCTCCTATTTCCTTATTTTTTCATCATGATTCTGGGGTTGTACACAAGAATGGGACTTAGATAAATTGTGTATTTCCTGTTGGAAGTTGGTGAAAAGGAGACAAAAGTTATTGAGAATTTTTCTCTACCATTAAACAATCTCAGATTTTTCCTTTCTTTCTCTCCTTTAAAGTTTGCCCAAGAAACTAGAGTGCATAAAAACATCGATTTGCAACTGCCTTCTTCGTGGCTCAGATAGCAAAACTTCAAAGCATCATCTGAGACTAAGAAGATCACAGAATAAGTTTTTACTGAGACAGAGAAAACCACAGAGAAAGTTGCAGCCGACGCTTTTAAAGGAAATTCAGCAGCCCCCTCAAGGGACTCAGAGTTCTACAGATATCAGTAAACGGAGACTCTCACACCGAGCAGTTCATAAAACTAATCTCTGTGCTAACAGTAAGCAACTCTTGAGTAGCAGAGCTTCAAATCCTGTCATACAAACTAAGGAGAAACAAAATCATGAAAATCTTACAGGAAGCAATGAAAATGAAAGGGATTCATGGACAATGATGCAAATAACTAAACATAATACATCAAGAAACATTAAGGAGACAGATGACATTGATGATATTTTTGCTTTAATGGGAGTTTAGATACTCATCTGTGAGACTTTTAAGTGATTAGCAAACGTTAGTCCAGTGTTCTGTTTTAAGTGGAACTCCTGAGATCTGGAAAGATCTAAAAGCACCACTTGGACTTGAGATTTACTGCAACATTGTATAGCAGTTCATTTCAGTTCAATAAACATTTATAGTAGCTTTGTGTCATTTAATTGGCAGATGTTAGACTATTAAATAGTCCAGTTTGCCAGGTGTTAAGATGAAAAATCTATATCCTGCCCTTGAAAGCAGATATCCTGACTGAATCTGGTAGGTCCCTGAAAAATAGTAATTTTATAACTTACCTGGGAATAAAGACCCCATTACTTAGGTTTGCAAAAACCTACTTCAAGCCTTACAAAAAATGGAGAGTGGAGGTGGGGAGTAGGCTGCGTGGGGCGACCAGGCTGGTGGGGGGCCATGAAGGGGGGCCAGGTCGGCAGGGGGTGCAGTTGGGGGCCACCAGACTGGTGGGGGGGGGCAGTTAGGGTTGACCAGGCTGACAGAGGGCAGTTGGGGGCAACCAGGCCAGCAGGGGGGCAGGGGAGTAAGGCAACCAGGCTGGGGGTGGGGGGGCAGTTAGGGGCGACCAGGTCGGCATTTGGGGGCAACCAGGCCAGCAGAGGGGGGCAGTTAGGAGCAATCAGGCTGGCAGGGAGGGGGCAGTTGGGGGTGACCTGGCCAGCAGTGGGGGGGCAGTTAGGGGCAATCAAGCCGGCACACAGGTAGTAAGAGGTGATCAGGCTGGTGAGTGGAGGTGGGGGGACAGGGGCAACCAGGCAGGCAGTCAGGTGAGCGATTAGGAGCCAGCAGTCCAAGATTGTGAACGGATGTCTGACTGCCGGTTTAGGCCTGATCTCTGGGATTGGGCTTAAACCGGCAGTCAGACATCCCCTGAGGGGTCCCGGATTGGAGAGGGTGCAGGCTGGGCTGAGGGTATCCTCCCCCCCCCACCCCCGTACGAATTTCGTGCACCGGGCCTCTAGTAAATTTATAATTTGGGACTGATGCTGTCATCCGATATTTGTATGTTGCTTGTTCAATTGTTCCAAGAGGGTAAATCTTATGTATTTGCAAGCAATGGTGTGAAGTTTGAGGTAATTTTTCAAATGTTCTAGCTTACTAGAAAGGTTAATAAGCTTCTCTTTGTTAAGTAGGTTGTAGCTTTAAGTTTCATGTTATACGGACTTATAAAAAAAAAATGAAACAGTGCTTTTGTATATACTGCATCCTTTTCCTTAGCCATCCTATCATTTTCTTCTATTTCCTTTCCTTTATCTGGCCTTGCTCATTCCCTTTGTGCTTCCTCCATTTCCCCTTATCTGTACTAATGGTTTTCAAACTTTAGGCTGTTTGATAATCACCTAGTGGGTAGTTTAAAAGCGCTGATTCCTAGTCCCTTCTGAAGAGATGAAACACAGCCACAAAATAAAGCCACAAGTTTGCAATTTTAATAAGGAGCCCAGGTGATTTTGATGCAAGTAGCCCGAAATGCAGTCAGATGAATACTGGTTTAGCTTCCTTTCCCAAAAGTTGAACACCCTGATTTAATGCACAGTTCTTAATCAATCTTGAGTGACTTTTCAGTTTCTATTTCTCCTAGCTTCCTACCAAGTGGTAGTAGCTACTAACAACCTTAAAACATGGACAATAGCAAGATCTCATTCATGACAAGTCTAGAAATAGCCATCAGCTTCTAAGATTCTAAGACTTACGGTCCAGTCTTGCTTCTGCTTTTATTTGCTCATGACCACTGAGCTAGTCAGTTTCCTTGGGCTGTTTCTTCATCTGAAGTAGCCTTATTGTTCGAGAATCGTACACTTTTACAGTTGAAAGAGACTGGAGATTATCTCTCATTGGAAAAACCCGAGTCAGTGAGTTATCTAAGAAGGCCTGAATAGACTATGAACCTAGTCCTCTTTTCCATATTATTAATGTTCCTTGGAGTAAGTTTCTTCATCTCCTTATCTTATGCCCCTTACAATTCTGAGAAAAATAGTAAAAAGCTTCATATGTAAGGTTCAAGTCTACAAAATGATAATTTATATATATTTATAAGTATTCTATATCAGTTAATTTTCCAAACAACTTAAATTCAAATGTTTAAAATTTTTAAAAGTAAAACCTAAAATAAAACCATAACTTACCTAGTAAATTAGGTTAGAAACTACTGTAGTGTCATAGTGAGTACCAATTTAACCACTTCTGGTGGCATTAGAACAGTCAAGTCGTTTGTAAGAGAAGTGTGGTGAGACTTCCCCTGTGTCAAGTCCTCTTGACCTTTAGCTGCTGCCATGATAAACAATTTGGAGTAGGACTAGACAACTGTACCTTGCCTCCTACTCCAGGGACCTCTCATTTCTTGCCTCTTGGCTTCTGACAAGCTGCAGAAACTGTTTGGTGTACAACTCGGAAGAGGTGTGGGTCACCCTCCCCCTTCAAAGACAATTCAGAGGCATCTACCGTAATAAAAGAGTAAGATGCAAATTGACCATACCTTCGCAATGCCCACCAGCCAATCAGCAGTGAGTATGCAAATTGACCCAACAAAGATGGTGGGTTAATTTGCATACACAGGTGCCGAGTGGCCAGACGCTTGCATCGTTGCCATGGCAACGATGTTCCGCCCCGCCCCTGGCCGCTCCGGTCCTCTGGGCAGCATGGGAAGGCGGAAAGGCGTCTCCGGGCCGGAGTGAAAAGGCAGCTCTGGCCGGAGTGAAGGTGGTGCCGGCAGCCAGGGGAAGGAAAGCCCATTCTTGCATGAATCTTCGTGCATCGGGCCTCTAGTATTTCATAAGGCTTCTCAGAAAGTCAAGATCAAGCACTAGTGCTTATGTGGTATCCAACTCAATCCATCCTTGATTAGCTTTCCTTCCTTCTGTTTCACTTCTCCATCATCCCTGTTCCCTGGGATCACTTCCTAAAGAAACTGCATGCAAATCTTGGGCTATGCTTTGAGGAGAACCAAAGCTAAGACAAGCAGTAAAGTAACACACAGGTAGAAAGATGGTTCTATTGTCACCATATAATTTACTTTGCAAATGCCTACATAACAAGCCTTGATCTCCCTCCCCTTTTTAATAAAACTGCTGGTTGGGACAGACCAGTGCTATCAACTATAAAACTGAAAATACATTCAGAATTGAATTTTCTAAAAAAGCCACAACATTGTTTTACAGCCTTAACTTTTTATCCCATGCTATTGCTATAACCTCCTAATATTCAGCCTCACTTTGAAAAGCTAAGCCACTTACATGAATAGGTGAGTAGTATCTTAATAAAAATCTTTTCCATTAACTTTAGTTCAAAGTAAGGCTTTATCTTTCCATTCTGAATCTTAATATACTGTTTCTAAATAGTCCTATCGATTTTGTTCTCACCCTTTGCAAATCAGTTTTCTCAGTTAAATGTCTGCTTTTTGGCTTTCACTAGAGTAAGTGTTACTTCCTCCATGAGAAGATATTATCTGTGATAAACAGACCTGTACATTTTGCTGTATTCTTGGGTTGGTTTCCCTTTACAAACATGCAAAACATGCAGACGTCCTTTTCCCATATAATAAATGCCACTTTAATCTTCATAGCTTGTGAGGTTCAAGTTACAAATGAAGCTCAGAGAAATGAAGTAATTATCTCAAGGTCCAACATGTAAAAAATAACAGAACTAGAACTTGAATTCTAGTCTTCTGATTCTGAATCCCATGTTCACCTGAAGGTGACTGATCCCAGCCTCAGTTTATTGGTTGTTTCTATCATGAACCCACTGAAATTTTATCAATAGTTGTTTTTTTTTTTAATATTCAAATAAGGACTCAGAAAAAGATAAATTATAGGCATACATAGGAGCATTTATCTTTACCCTACCTATCAGGGCTTGCTTAACAGAAAAGAACTCCTTTTTTACCTACTCTATTTTAATATTAATATATATATATATATACACACACACACACACACACACACACACACACACACACGTGTGTGTGTGTGTGTGTGTGTGTATAAAACCCTAATATGCAAATAGACCGAACGGCAGAACAACTGGTTGCTATGATGTGTGCTGGCCACCGGGGGGTGTGCGTGGAACATGGCAGGCGTTGGCCGCGGCAGGATGGTGGAGCAGGTGAGTGGGGGTGCCAGACCAAGGCGGGGCGCTGATTGCTGTCATTGGGGCGAGCCTCTGGTGGTTACTGAAAATTCTTTGCACCCAGGTGCCGTGGTCCTGCCTGGCACTCACAACTGCTGCTGGCGCCGGTGCCATCAGCGTGTGGGAGTGGCAGTGGCAGGAGTGGGGCTGCCAGCAGACAGGGGACTGGGGCCACAGTGGGAGGGGCCAGGCAGAGGCACAGAGGATGGGCTGAGACTCGCCCCTGTGCCTACCGTAGCCTCGCAGCCCACAGTTCCTTTCAAGGTGCATGAATTCGTGCAATGGGCCCCTAGTATATACATAATAGACATTCTTTAAAAGACAAAGCCCAATAAATAACATGGCAAACCTTTCTCTACACAGTAGTAAATAGGTTTTCATATTATGGACTTCTATATGTTGCTCTTGTTTGTCAGTTTGTTAAAATAGGAAAAACTGCCTAATTCAATAATTTATAAACCCTTCTTTCCCCAGGCACAAATTCATTCTTGCTTTGAGAAGATGTAGGTTTTAAAGCTGAACTGATCCTCTGCAAATTACAGATATGCAACATTTAAAACAATGTTGAAATGCTTGTGTTTAACTCCAGTTGGCATAAAAAACGTTGTCTTCAGCAAAGTTAGATGCCATTAATTTGTCTTAAGATTTCCTGTTATAGTTGCTATAAAGCATCTCAACAGATGGATTCCAGAATAGGTCACAGCACTGTGAAAAGAAAAGAAAAATCATTTTCTTCCTTACTTCAGAGGTAGTAACAGATCTGAATTCATCTATCTAACTTAAAAAAAACTGTTTACAAACTGAGTTTCATGTATGAAAGAGAACATCTTAAATTGGCCTTTTCCTCTTCCCTAAATCTAGTGCTCCACACTATCTGATTACCTTCATGATTCTAAAAATTTCACCATTTTCTACTATTTTATTTTTTATTTGCCAGACTAAGAGTTGTTTCTGTTTTTCTATATGGAGGACATTTGACATATAACATTATGTTAGTTTCAGATGTACAACATAAAGATTTAGTATTGTATATACTACAAAATGATCACAATAAGTCTAGTTAACATCCATCACTATACATAATTACAAAATTTATTTTCTTGTGATGAGGACTTCTAAGATCTGCTCTCAGTAACTTTGAAATATGCAATACAGTATTATTTATAGTCACCATGCTGTATATTACATCCAGGACTTATTTTACAACTGGAAGCTTGTACCTTTTGACTCCCTTCATTCATTTCTCCCACCACCCATCCCCCACCTCTGGCAACCACTAATCTCTTCACTTTTATCTAGGAGCTTGGTTTTTGTTGTTTAAATTCCACATATAAAGGACATCATATGGTGTTTGTCTTACTATTTCACTTAGCATGCATTCAAGGTCCATCCATGTTGTCACAAACGGGCAAGATTTCATTCTCTTTTCTGGCCAAAAGGTATTCCACTGTGTATTTAACCGCTTTACCTTTATTCATCCACTGACTCTTAGGTTGCTTCCATATCCTGGCTATTGAAAAAATGTTGCAGTGAACATGGGGGTACATATATCTTTTCGAATATGTTTTCATGTTCACTGGGTAAATATCCAGAAGTGGAATTGCTAGAACAAATGGTGGTTCTACTTTTAATTTTTTGAGGAACCTCCACACAGTTTTCCATAATGGCAGTACAAATTTACATTCCCACCAACAGTGCACAAGAGTTTCCTTTTCTCCACATCCTTGCCAACATTTATTTCAAGTCTATTTGATAACAGCCATTCTAACAGGCAGGAGGTGATATCTCATTGTGGTTTTGATTTGCATTTCCCTGGTGAATAGTGATGTTCAGCATCTTTTCATGTATTTGTTAGCCGTCTATACATCTTCTTTGGAAAAATGTCTCTTCAGATCCTCTGCCCATTTTTAAATTGTATTATTATTATTATTTTTGCTATTGAATTGTATGAGTTCTTTGTGCATTTTGGGATATTAATCCCTTATCAGATATATAAAATACTAGAGGCCCGGTGCACAAAATTTGTCCATGGGGGGGCGGGGAGGTGTCCCTCAGCCCAGCCTGCACCCTCTCCAATCAGGGACCCCTCGAGGGATGTCCAACTGCCCACAATCCAGGACTGCTGGCTCCCAACTGCTCGCCTGCCTGCCTTCCTGATTGCCCCTAACCACTTCTGCCTGCCAGCTTGATCACCCCCTAACCACTCCCCTGCCAGCCTGATTGATGCCTAACTGCTCCCCTGCCAGCCTGATTGATGCCTAACTGCTCCCCTGCCAGTCCGTTTTCCCCTAAATGCCCTCCTCTGCAGGCCTGGTCACCCCTAACTGCCCTCCCCTGCAGGCCTGGGTCCCTCCCAACTGCCTTTCCCTGCAGGCCTGGTCGCCCCCAACTTCCCTCCTCTGCCAGCTTGGTCACCCCTAACTGCCCTCCCCTGCAGGCTTGATTGCCCCCAACTTCCCTCCTCTGCCGGCTTGGTCACCCCTAGCAGCCCTCCCCTGCAGGCCTGATTGCCCCCAATTGCCCTCCCTTGCAGGCCTGGTCCCTCCCAACTGCCCTCCCCTGCTGGCCTTCTTGTGGTGGCCATCTTGTGTCCACATGGGGGCAGGATCTTTGACCTCATGGGGGCAGCCATCTTGTGTGTTGGAGTGATGGTCAATCTGCATATTACTCTTTTATTAGATAGGATAGAGGCCTGGTGCATGGGTGGGGGCCAGCTGGTTTGACCTGAAGGGTGTCCCGGATCAGGGTAGGGGTTCCCTTGGGGCGTGGGGCAGCCTGGGCAAGGGGCCTGTGGTGGTTTGCAGGCCGGCCATGCCCCCTGGTGACCCAAGTGGAGGCCCTGGTATCTGGGGTTTATTTATCTTCTACAATTGAAACTTTGTAGCCTGGAGCGGAGCCAAGCCTTCTGCTTGCTCCGTGACGGCAGCCATTTCTATTGGGTTTTATGTATCTTCTATAATTGAAACTTTGTAGCCTTAAGTGGAGGCCTGGGCCGGCCAGGGTGTGCGGAAAGCTTGGCTTCCTCCATCGCTGGGGGCAACCCGAGCCTCCTGCTCTTTCCAGCTCTGTGGCTGGTGCCATTTCTGTTTGGGTTTATGTATCTTCTATCATTGAAACTTTGTAGCCTTGAGTGGAGGCCTAGGCTGGCAAGGGCAGGCGGAAAGCTTGGCTTCCTCCATTGCCGGGGAAACCCAAGCCTCCCTCCTGCTCTCTGTGGCCGTCGCCATCTTGGTTGGGTTTATTTGCATATTTGCTCATGATTGGCTGGTGGGCGTGGCTGGTGGGTGTGGCTGGTGGGTGTAGCAGAGTGATGGTTAATTTGCATATTACTCTTTTATTAGATAGGATTTTCTCCCAGTTAGGTAGCCTTTTCATCTTGTTGATGATTTCCTTTGCTTTGTAGAAGCTTTTTAGTTTGATGTAGTCCTACTAGTTTATTTTTGTTTTTGGAATCAGATCCAACAAATTATCACCAAGACCAATGTCAAGGAACTTACTGCCTATGTTTTCTTCTAAGAGTTTATGGTTTCAGGTATTACATTCAAGTCTTTAATCTATTTTTGAGTTAATTTTTGTGTATAGTATATAGTAGTTTAATTTCATTCTTTTGCATGTGGCTGTTCAGTTTTCCAACACCATTTATTGAAGAGCCTGTCATTTCCCCATTGTATATTTCTGGTTCTTTTGTTGTAAATTAATTGACCATTATGCATGGTCTTATTTCTAGACTCCCTATTCTGTTCTGTTGATCTTTGTGTCTGTTTTTATGCCAATACCATACTGTTTTGATTACTACACCTCTGTAATATAGTATGAAGTCAGGGAGCATTATGCCTCCAGCTTTGTTTTTCTTCCTCAAGATTGCTTTGGCTATTCAGGGTCTTTTGTTATTCTGTACAAATTTTAGAGTTGTTTGTTCTATTTCAGTGAAAAATGCCACTGGAATATCTACCATTTTGCTTTTTATTCCCCAGACTAAACTGTTTGATCTTTTAGTTTATTCTTCTTATGACAAGATGCAATCACCTTGATAATTTAGACCTTTTCTCATGATTTTTAAAAAACTATCATAACCATTATTGTATCTGTTATTATCTGTCTTAGTATATCCATCTGTATCCATTCATCCATATGTCAGCATTAAAGTGACTACTTGGTTCCTCAGGATACATGGACTTTTATCGATACATTATGACTTTTATGGATATAGGTATGGTGTATACCTGTATATAAAATAGGTAAACTCTTTTCTCTTGCATTGCTAATTCCCTTCTTGATAAAGTACAGCATTTTGGACTTTTTGACCAAACCTGCCAGCTTGAGAATAGTCCATAATGATTCTTGGATTATAAATGGAATTATACATATATAGTTTAAAGGAGAAATACAAGTTAGATAGTCCACACACTATGACACCTTGAAATCATTTGCAACGTTTCTGTCAACTCATATGATTTTCTTTGTCATTACAATCAGTTTTCATTTGCTTGGAATTTAACTACATAGAAAACCACAGAAGCGATCATATTGTGCCTATTTACATATTCCTTCTATACCATTTATAACAATAGACTGATCAGCATCAATCTTTAGGAGCCTTTCACCATTTATACTTCTCCACTCAGCTGGGGCAGAGTTCAGACATGAAGGTTAGGTAAACCTCTCTGGATTACATGTCTACTCACATTTCCACCTTTCTCCTATAAAGGTCATACAGGAAGAGAAAGAAATAAAATCTAACTTATTTTATAATAATTATTCTGTGATGAGGCCAATATGAATCTGGAGGGATGAACTGGGATTTGGTCATGCTAGTAAAAGCAAGGATTATATTTAATTCTACTTTCTAAATTGGGTTTAGAAAACTGTGGAGTACAGCCTGCCAATTTCCTTTATGTGGTTACTGTGGTATAGTGAACACTGACATACTTGAAAGTCAGCGGGCTCCTGTGTCTCAATTCTTGGACTTTTAGTGCTGTGTGGCTTCTATAGTGTCTTGGTAACGTACGGTAAGTAGTTCAGGGGCAGCAGTCATTCCAGGGTTATGCAGCAGCGAATGCTGGTATATCTAAAGAAGAGAACTTCTGCCCTGGCTGATATGGCTCAGTTGGTTGGAATGTCATCCCATACACCAAGAGGTAGCAGGTTCGATTCCTGGTCAGGTCACATTACGAGGTGTGGGTTCAATCCCAGGTCGGGGCACATGTGGGAGCCAACCGATCCATGTTTCTCTCTCACATCAATGTTTCTCTCTCCTTCCCTTCCTCTCTCTAAAATCAAATTTTTAAAAAAGTTTAAAAAAAAGAAAAGAAGGGAATTCCCCTAAAAAGTACTAGGGAATCTGATATTCTGGGTTGTTGGCCTGACCCTGCCATTTGCTGACTGACCTTTGGCAAGGAAGGAAACTAACATTTATTATATTTTGTGTACTAGGTCACAATACATTTTATTTGATACTTTTAACCACATTTTTACTAGTGAGAAAAGACTCAAAATGAAATAAATTGCTTTAAAATCTACAGCATAGAAATAGAGGAACCATGCAAACCTATGGCCTCACTCTAAGGCTTATGTTCTTTCTATTAGAGCCAATACCTCTCTGAACTCACTTCACTTCTCCGACTTGTAACTGTGAAATAGGAATGTTTACTGTGAAGATCAATTAAGTGTTTTGAATGATCTAGTGTTATAACCTCCCCCAAGACCATCAGTTTTCAGATAGTGCTAACTGTTCTTAAGTAGAGCCACAATCTTACTTGATTAGTCTGGTGGCATAGAGCTCATGGCAGTGTGGGACTACTGCTTGATCATTCCCTTGTTTTAAACACTATAATTCTGTTAATGTAGTTCAAAAAAACCGTCAGTTTTTTCCCTAGCTCCATTATGTTAATTCAAACTCAACTTCCAGTCAACTAATTAAAAAAAAAAAATGCTGCTATGAGGCATAATTTGCTCATCTTACGTTTATGTTGCCTTTTTAGCTGAAGTATCACTTCCTTATTATTAAACTAGAGGCCCGATGCACGAAATTCATGCAAGAGTAGGCCTTCTTTCCCCCTGACTGCTGGCACCGGCTTCCCTCTGGCACCCAGGACCCAGGCTTCCCTCCAGCTGCCAGCAGGCACCCTGGACCTGGGCTTCCCTCTGGCCGCCAGCAGGCACCCTGGACCCGGGCTTCCCTCTGGCCGCCAGCAGGCACCCAGGACCCGGGCTTCCCTCTGGCTGCCAGCAGGCACCCTGGACCCGGGCTTCCCTCTGGCCGCTAGCAGGCACCCTGGACCCAGGCTTCCCTCTGGCTGCCAGCAGGCACCCTGGACCCGGGCTTCCCTCTGGCTGCCAGCAGGCACCCTGGACCCGGGCTTCCCTCGCAGCCCCGGCTTCATCCGGAAGGTCGTCCAGTCTAATTAGCATATTACACTTTTATTATTATTGATAGTTAAAAAATCAGCTATTTTTCTATGATAATGTTCAGGGCTCTAAGAAGAATTAGGATTTCATTCTTGCCCCTAAGCGTTTCATTGTATGTATGGAACATAGACAAATGAACTGGATAAATATTCAAAATTAAGTAAAGGGAGAAGAGCATTTTGTCGAAATGAATGAAGAAGGATTTTGACAGGCATGTTCATAATTACAAAAAACTTAAATGTGATTTGCATTGGTAGGCAATAGAATGACTGCTTAAAGGACAGTTCTACATATGTTACTTGGTTTCATTATTTTCTTAAAGCAACTCCCACAGTGTCTTTCACAAAGAAGAGTATGATTTTCTTACTCATAGGGGAGGGGACTGAGTCTCTGCAACAGTACAGGTTAGTTACTGTGCCCACGGTATACACTGAAACTACAAACTCATGTTTCATTGCTAAACCACATCTAATATCTCAAAAACTACCAGCTCAGGAAATATCCACTCCTTCTGCTACCAATACTTAATTCTAATTTATATGAAGCATTTCTTCTTTACATATGGTCCTTTTAAAGGAATATTTTTATCCCTCATAGCCTAAATGAGTTTTCTACCATAAAGATAAGTTGTTTTTCTTTGGAACTAAGAAAGGGATGGTAGTATCTTTATTATAATGGTTGTTTAGCTGATTCTAAAAAGGAAAAAGTTTTGCTCTAGCTAGTTTGGCTCAGTGGATAGAGCGTTGGCCCGCAGACTAAAGGGTCCCAGGTTCAATTCCAGTCAAGAACACATGCCTGGGTTGCGGGCTCGGTCCCAGTAGGGGGTGTGCAGGAGGCAGCCAATGAATGATACTCTTTCATCATTGATGTTTCTATCTCTCCCTTCCTCTCTGAAATAAAAAAATATATATTAAAAAAATAATTTTTTAAAAAGTGAAAAGTTTTCACTTCTGCTGTGGTACAGGGTTGAGCTAGGCTGAGAAAGAAAGAGAATGAAAATGCCTACAAGGAAGATACAGCAAAACTTGCAGAAGGAAGAAATAGAGGAAAGGAAAAAATAAAAGCACTGATGGGTTGTACCAATAAATCTTGGCTAAGTGCACAGTCTTCCAAAGTTTCCTAATTTTAGTCAAAAGGCTGAGAAATGACAAGCAACACTGATTTAATACTAAAAGTTGATAGTATATAAGGCTATAAAAACAATTCAACTCTTACCTTACAGGAAACAACTGAGGAAAACATCCTTGCGTTTTAGTGTCAACAAATTTCTGGATCTCAAGCACTTGTTTTAAAAGATGTCCCGTGGAAGATTTGTCAATTTTTGTTAACACCATCTGCAAAAAACAAACGACTAAATGAGTTAATGTATGCAACGTATAAAGCATACACTATGTGCTTGCTATTTAGTGGTGCTTTAAATACACAGGACTATACTACTTGAATTCAAAACCAGTGAAAAGGACCCTGAAGCCATATTTGCAACTACCATAAACCAAATGTTTCACATAATCACTCTGTGTCTGTGATCAAAGATATATGTTAGTATTATTGGGTTGGGTTGATTCATATAAAATTGGCAACTTATAATCATTTTTTGACATACAAAATGGTTCCATCTCACATGTAACCTAAAGGAAAAATTAGAAATCCAGCTATTTGTAGGTTGTATCCACTATTCCAAGTTTTATATAAGTACATTCCAAGTAAGTCTAGAACTTACTAGGCTTACTAGTAATAACATTGAATAATTTACTTATTCAAAGACATACTACATACTAGAGGTAAGGCCAAGGCTTGGCTGATTATAAAATCAATTAAAAAGTAAAACCTTGATCTATCAGATTTTCTTGGGGAATTTCTATAAAATTAAATTTCCTGACTCATCATTCATATTTTATAAAATATAAATTGGCAGAGGGAGTGAGAAGCAAAAAGTGTGTGGTTTCTAATGACCTGTGAAATCCTCCAAATGGGAGTTTTTCCTTATAAAGGCAAATACTGACATTTATTTATTTTTAATCTTTTATTTTATTATTATTTTTTTAATCTTTATTGTTCAGATTATTACAGTTGTTCCTCTTTTTTCCCTCCATAGCTCCCCTCCACCCAGTTCCCACCCCACCCCATGCCCTTACTGCCCCCGCCACTGTCCTCATCCATAGGTGTATGATTTTTGTCCAGTCTCTTCCTGCACCCCCCACACCCCTCTCCCCCTGAGGATTGTCAGTCCACTCCATTTCTATGCCCCTGATTCTATTATATTCACCAGATTATTCTGTTCATCAGATTTTTTATTCACTTGATTTTTAGATTGTCTTGTTGATAGATATGTATGTTGTTCATAATTTTTATCTTTACCTTTTTCTTCTTCCTCTTTTTAAAGAATACCTTTCAGCATACTATCTAATAAAAGAGTAATATGCAAATTGACCATACTTCTGCTATGCCCACCAGCCACGCCCACCAGCCAATCAGGAGTGAGTATGCAAATTAACCCTACCAAGATGGCTGTGGCCACAGAGAGAGCAGGAGGCTTGGGTTTCCCCGGCAATGGAGGAAGCCAAGCTTTCCGCCTACCCTGGCCTGCCTTGGCCTCCACTTAAGGCTACAAAGTTTCAATTATAAAAGATAAATAAATCCCAACAAAAATGGCAGCAGCCACGGAGCTGGAGAGAGCAGGAGGCTTGAGTTGCCCCCGGTGATGGAGGAAGCCAAGTTTCCGCAACCCTGGCCTGCCTTGGCCTCTGCTTAAGGCTACAAAGTTTCTATTATAGAAGATATATAAATCCCAACAGAAATGGCTGGAGCCAAGGAGCGAGCAGGAGGCTTGGCTCCACTCAAGGCTACAAAGTTTCAATTATAGAAGATAAATAAATCCTAGACACCAGGGCCTCCACTTGGGTTGCCGGGGATCGTGGCCGGCCTGCAATCCACCACGGGCCCCTCACCCAGGCCACCCCATGCCCCAAGGGAACCCCCACCCTGATCCGGGACACCCTTCAGGGCAAACCAGCCAGCCTCCACCCGTGCACCAGGCCTCTAGCCTATCTAATCCTATCTAATAAAAGAATAATATGCAAATTGATGTCATTCCAACACACAAGATGGCTGGCCCCATGTGGTCAAAGATGACTGCCCCCATGTGGACACAAAATGGCCGCCACAAGATGGCCAGCAGGGGAGCGTAGTTGGGAGGGACCAGGCCTGCAAGGGAGGGCAGTTGGGGGCGACCAAGCCTGCAGGGGAGGGCAGTTAGGGGTGACCAGGCTGGCAGGGGAGGGAAGTTGGGGGCAACCGGGCCTGCAGGGAAGGGCAGTTGGGGGGACCCAGGCCTGCAGGGGAGAGCAGTTGGTGGCAAACAGGCTGGCAGGGAAGCAGTTAAGCATCAATCAGGCTGGCAGGGGGTTATCAGGCTGGCAGGCAGAAGCAGTTAGGGGCAATCAGGAAGGCAGACAGGCGAGCAGTTGGGAGACAGCAGTCCTGGATTGTGAGAGGGATGTCCGTTTAGGCTCGTCGGACATCTCTCGAGGGGTCTCAGATTGGAGAGGGTGCAGGCTGGGCTGAGGGACACACACCGCTGTGCACGAATTTCGTGCACCAGGACTCCAGTTTCATATAATACTGGTTTGGCAGTGATGAACTCCTTTAGCTTTTTCTTATTTGTGAAGCTCTTTATCTGACCTTCAATTCTGAATAATAGCTTTGCTGGGTAGAGTAATCTTGGTTGTAGGTTCTTACTATTCACCACTTTGAATATTTCTTGTCACTCCCTTCTGGCCTGCATAGTTTCTGTTGAGAAATCAGCTGACAATCGTATGGGTGCTCCCTTGTAGGTAACTAACTGTTTTTCTCTTGCTGCTTTTAATATTCTCTCTTTGTCTTTTGCTCTTGGCATTTTAATTATGATGAATCTTGGTGTGGTCCTCTTTGGATTTCTTTTGTTTGGGGTTCTGTGCACTTCCTGGACTTGTAAGTCTATTTCTTTCACCAGATGGGGGAAGTTTTCTGTCATTATTTCTTCAAATAGGTTTTCAGTATCTTGCTCTCTCTCTTCTTCTGGCACCCCCATAATTCGGATGTTTGTATGCTTGAAGTTGTCCCAGTATCTTCATATTTTTGGATTCTTTTTTCTTTATGCTTTTCCGGTTGGGTGTTTTTTGCTTCTTTGTATTTTAAATCTTTGACTTGATTCTTGCGATCCTCTAGTCCAGTGGTTGGCAAACCGCGGCTCGCGAGCCACATGCGGCTCTTTGGCCCCTTGAGTGTGGCTCTTCCACAAAATACCACGGCCTGGGCTAGTCTATTTTGAAGAAGTGCGTTAAAAGAAGTTTAAGTTTAAGAAATTTGGCTCTCAAAAGAAATTTCAATCATTGTACTGTTGATATTTGGCTCTGTTGACAAATAAGTTTGCAGATCACTGCTCTAGTCTGCTGTTGGATCTTCTGTATATTATTTTTTATTTCAGTCATTGTATGCTTAATTTCTAGTTTTTCATATCCTTAAGGGTCTCGCTAAATTTATCAGCCTTTTCTAGAAAATTCTTAAAAAACCTTATAACCGTGGTTTTGAACTCTATATCCAGTCGTTTGCTTTCCTCCTTTTCTTTCATTTGTGACCTGTTTCTTTGTCTCTACATTTTGGCTGCTTCCCTGAGTTGATAGAGTGGCTTTGTGTGCTAGGTGTCCTATAGGGCCCAGTGGCTCAGCCTCCCCAGTTACCTGAGGTGGACACTCTTGGTGCACCCCTTTGTGGGCTGTGTGCACAATCTTGTTGTAGTTAAGCCTTGATTGATGTTGGTATCACTGGGAGGAACTGACTTCCAGGCCAATTGGCTGTGAGGATCAGCTGTGTCTACGATGGGAGAACTTCTGTGCTGGAGACACCCTTATGAGACAAGACTTGCTTCTGGGAGGCTTTGGTGGTCACTGACTCTGCCCCCTGAGTGTGTCCCTTATGGATCTGAGGAGTTGTAATATGGATGGTCCCACTCTGAACCCTGGGTACACTGGCTCTTGGATCTCCAAGAAGGTGCTAATTTAGCCTCTGCCTGAGGCCACCCAGCAGGAGCTATGGAGAGATCTGCAGATTCCTCTTCTTTGTTTGGGTTTTGGAGGTGCCCAGATGAGGCCCAGCTGTGAAGCAATGCAAGCTGCTGTGGGGCCTTGGGCCTTCTTTTGGATGTTATGGGTCTCTCTGACTCAGCTGCAGTTTGTTAGGTAAGTTTAGATTTCAAAGGACCAGGCCATTCACATGCAAAAGCCTCTGTGCACAGCTTGGATGGGGCAGAGTCTCAGGGCAGAGCAAACAGCAATGGCTTCCTGTCAGCCCTGCCCTAAGAGGCCCCCAGGTCTCAGTGTCCTGTGGTAATCACTGCAAGCACCTCTGAGAGAAAGCCGCCCTCGAGTTTCGCCTGCTGACAGACAGTCCAGCTTCTCCCCGTATGAGTCTGGGTCCCCAGAGTCTCACCCGGAACTGGAGTTCAGAGCAGTCGGGAGCTTGTGTCTCCCTCCTGATTGAAAAAGACAGCCGCGTACTCAGTTGCCAGCCCTCTCCACGCGCGCCTCCGTACCTCTGCACTTTACTTCCGCAGCTCCTGTGAGTCTCAGTGTGCTTTTCTCTTCCCTTCTAGTTGTAGAATTTCCACTTAGCCAGCCTTCCTGTGGTTCTGGATGATGTCCGTTTTGTCTTTTAGTTGTAGTTTTGAAGTGGTTGTGCGAGGCAGGTGTTTACCTATGCCGCCATCTTGTTTTTTCCCCCCGCCAAATGCTGATATTTAAAAGGAAACATAATTCCTCTAGTACAGTGGTTCTCAACCTTTTTAATGCTGCGACCCTTTAATACAGTTCCTCATGTTTTGGTAACCTCCAACCATAAAATTATTTTTGTTGCTACTCATAACTGTCATTTTGCTACTGTTATGAATCGTAATGTAAATATCTGTGTTTTCCAATGGTCTTAGGCGACCCTGCTAGTGGTTCTCAACCTGTGGGTTGCGACCCACAGGTTGAGAACTGCTGCTGTAGAGCCTAAGACCATTGGAAAACACAGATATTTACATTATGATTCATTAACAGTAGCAAAATGACAGTTATGAAGTAGCAATGAAAATAATTTTATGGTTGGGGGTCACCACAACATGAGGAACTGTATTAAAGGTCGCGACATTAAAAAGGTTGAGAACCACTGCTCTATTACAAACTCTTTTTCAAAAAGGAAAGTTATATTTCTTTAAAGTGAAAACTGAAGAAAATATATGATTTCATAAACTGATACCTATGATACCAAATCAGGAATATTATCACTTAAAAAAACCTAGTTTGGCATTACTTAGGCATTTTTACTTTGTAGACTAAGTTTATCAATTCTTTGGCTCCTCAAAACTGTAGGTTATCACTAATGTTTCAAAGGGCTTTGCAAACCCGAAGAATTTCATAACTATAACAATACAAAAAAAGTTGCTGACTACTAACGGTTTGACTTGCATTAAACTCCACTGTCAAATTTTAGTACTTTTCTCACTATTTTTTAAAAACCAAATTTTGGCCAATGGGTTCTTCACTTTTCCTTAGGAAATTTAAGAGTGCTACTTTATTTGTAAAACTCACAAAGTGAAATGAATGTGTATACCAACTTACTAATCAGTATTTTATTATAAAGCAAATAATAGACGGAAGACTGGTAAGATTTTCCCAGAAGAAATCCCGTTTTAAGAATCTATATATATAAAAGCCAAGCGACCGGAAGAACAGAACAAGTGGAACAACCGGAACGACCAGTTGCAATGACGTGTACTGTGGCAGACAAATGGCCCGACTGGGTCCCCAGTTGCCCCCCCACAACTTCCTGCGGCCCCTCCTCACCTCTGGCATGGCCCTATCAGCCCCCATCAGGTCAGGCTGGCCGGATCCCACCCATGCATGAATTCATGCACTGGGCCTCTAGTACAGTATAAAAATCCTACTTGTGTGTGCTGGAGCCTGCTATGTTCTTGTAATGGTTCTTAAATTCCCAATTAGTTTAACAAATTTTCAGTTGCAATTTTATTTACATACTGTTAAGTACTATCTGCCAAGCTGCTGTTAAAGAGATGCTAACATTTTGGACAAATATTCACATTGCCATTAAAATACAAAACAAAAATAGTATCATAAAGAAAAACACCTAGGAGCACTAAATAAACAGTTTTAAAAAACTACTTTGACTATACTTTTGAAAACTTAAAGCTGAGAAAAGGAAAAGAGAATAAAAGTAGTACAGATTTTATTAATGGCTAAGAATGGTAAAGATTATACAAAAGGTACTCCTTTATCTCTTGAGGAGGCAAGACTTACTTATTCATTAAAAAGACAGACAGACACACACACACACACACACACACACACACACACAACCGGTATGTATTTCTAATTGCAACCATGATTCAAAAGAAATACTTACTACATAAGGTAATGCAAACTCTTCACACATTTCTATGGCAATATTGTCTGTTTTCTGAATTCCGGCAACACTATCCACTAACAAAAATGTTCTCAGCAAACTGTAAGAATGCAGAAATAAAGATTAATGGCAATATAAAATTCATTCCTTCCTCCCTCCCCGCCCCTCAAGCTATACTAATAAATTTTCCTTTGGTTGATTTTCAGTACAAATTTAAAAACTTTTTTAGGCAAAAGGAATCCTCAGTTCACCAGGTCCATCCTACAGTCCAACAGTTAACTAAATTCACTAAATATTAATTTCAGTAGCATGTATTGCACATGACTCTATACTTGGAATTGGATACCAAGGCCTCTAAAAGCCTGAACTCTAGTGGGAGAAAGAGACATGTATAAATATCTTGTATAAATATCTCATATTAATTTCTATGTAAAGCCACAACAAGAAAGATACTTAACACTTCTTTATACTTCAAAAGTTTAACATAAATTTTCCTATATATGTGCAAAGCTTGAAACACTTGCCTATCTAGGAAGACCATAAAAGGTAACATTTATGAAGGATGTGATGTCAGGAGTACTTTAAGAACAATTAGAATTTACAAAATTTGTTTATATTTAATAAATACCACATTAATCAACAATTTTCATTTTCAAAATTAGCCATCTAAGAGTTTGGTATAAAAACATTAGTAAACTCTGCTGAAGTACTATTTGTAGTCTCAATTTAGAAAAAAACTTGAATTTCAGATTAAGCTAACCTACAGGAAAAAAACAAAGCAAATATGCAGTAAATACTTCGGTTGTAAATGTTGCGTTGCAGAATATTATGAGAATAAAATGGACTTTCTAAAAGTCATTTGATAAAACTGAAGTGGTCATCACGTGTAGAATGCTTTATTACCAAAAATATGCTTTTGGTTTAAATGTATAACTATTATAAACCATTTTTCCCCTTACTTCTTTCGTTCTTTTAGATAGGTCTCCACCATATCAACAAAATCTTCAGGTGCTCGATAGCCATAACCTGGCATGTCCACCAATGTAAAATATTTTCCAACTTTGAAAAAATTCATTTTCTTTGTGTTCCCCTGATAAAATAAATAGAAAAAAGTGAAAACTTGCTTAAAGTATGTTCAGTATATATTTTATAACTCAAAATATTTTCTATTCAATCATATTTATTAACATGTATACATATTTTGTATATAATCCCAGCTATGCTCACAATTAAACAGGAAAAGATAAAGCCCTGGCTGGTTAGAGCATCAGCCTACCCACTGAAGGGTCACAGGTTCAATTCCTGGGTCAAGAGTACATACCTATGTTGCAGGTCTGATCCCCAAGCAACCAATCGATGTGTCTCTCTCACACTGATGTTTCTCTCTCTCTCTCTCTCTTACTCTTCCCTCCCTTCCACTCTCTCGAGGATCGATGGAAAAAATATCCTTACTTCTTGGGTAAGGATTAAAAAAAATAAAACTAAAAAGACATAAGTGCTGGAGATATGCTTAGATACTACTCCTCTCCAATTCATAATTTTAAAATAATATATATGACTGAAGAAGAACTTTAGATTCCATATTAGAAATATGTAGGCAAAATATTTTGGAGTCTTTCCTATTTCATTAGTTCTCAGTAAAAAAAGTCAACCTGGTGTGACTCTACTAGTCAATATTCTCTGATGAGTAATGTATCTCTAATAAGAAATGAATTTGGCACAGGTTAAATTAAATACTGTTAATGAGACAACCATAAAACCTAGATGTAAAACCTGATAGTTTATTATGCCTGGACTAGAGGCCCGGTGCTCTAAATTTATGCACTCAGAGGGGGTCCCTCAGCCCAGCCTACGCCCTCTTGCAGTCCGGGAGCCCTCAGGGGATGTCCACCTGCCAGCTTAAGCCCGCTCCCCGGGGAGCAGGCCTAAGCTGTCAGTCGGACATCCTTAGTGCTGCTGTGGAGGTGGGAGGGGCTCCCACCTCCATGGCTGCGCTCGCCAGCCGTGAGCCGGGCTTCTGGCTGAGCGGTGCTCCCCCTGTGGGAGCGTACTAACCACCAGGGGAAAGCTCCTACAATTGAGTGCCTGCCCCCTGGTGGTCAGTGCACGTCATAGTGACCTGTCATTCTGCTGTTCAGTCAATTTGCATGTTAGCCTTTTAATATATATGATGGTCTTTGGTTGACCACCTCCCACCCACCCACCCACCCACCCATGATCGGGGCCAGGGAGGGACGTGAGAGGTTGGCCAGCCGGGAAGGGACCGTGGGAGGGCTCCAGGGCATATCTGGCGTGTCTCACTCAGTCCCCATCTGCTGGACCCCAGCAGCAAGCTAACCTACCGGTCGGAGCATCTGCCCTCTGGTGGTCAGTGCACATCATAGCGTCTGGTCAACCGGTCGACTGTCTGCCCCCTGTTGGTCAGTGCACGTCATGGTGAGCGGTTGAGTGGCCTTACCATATCATTAGCATATCACGCTTTGATTGGTTGAATGGCTGACCGGCCAGACGCCAGACTCACAGCTGGCAAGCACAGCTGTGGCGGCACAAGCCTCTCCCGAGGACACTCCCCCTGCATGCCCCTCCCCCATCTAGACTGGGACTAGGATTGGGACCAGCATTGGGACTGACTGGGTGCGAGCCCGTGGCCGCTTTTCAGTCATGGGCGCACTGGTATCGCCCTAGGATGGGCGCGCAGAGACCACAGTGGAGCGGCAGCAAGTCTACTGAGCGGCGGTGGCAGGCGCAGCATGGGTGGGATGAGCGGGAGCAGTGTGGCACCTGGCCCAGGCTTGGGCTCTTCCCGGCTGCCTGCCCCTTCGCGCACTACTACATCCCTTGGGGGATGTTGGACTGCTGGTTTTGGCCCAATTCCCACAGGCCACACCAAGCACCTCACTGGTGCATGAATCTGTACACTGGGCCTCTACTCCTATATAATAATCCTATATAATAAAAGGGTAATATGCAAATAGACCGAAGAGCAGAACAACTGAACAACCAATCAAAGAGTAATATGCTAATGATATGCTAAGGCTGCTCAACTGCTCACTATGACGTGCACTGACCACCAGGGGGCAGTGCTCCAACGAGTAGGGTCCAGCTGATTGGGACTGAGCGAGATGGGCTGGACTCACCCTGGAGCCCTCCCGCGGTCCCTCCCCGGCTCGATTGTGCACCCATGGGTCCCTCAGCCTGGCCTGTGCCCTCTCGCAATCTGGGACCCCTTGGCAGATGTTGGAGAGCTGGTTTCAGCCCAATCCCATAGGCCACACCCCTTGGGAGGGCGCCAGACCCAGGGCTCATGTCTGGCGAGCACTGCTGTGGCAGCGCGAGCCTCTCCCTATCAGGACTGATTGGGCGTGGGCCCGCGGCAGGCACAGTGGGGCCGGGGTCAGCGGGAGCAGCAGGTAGGAGCTGCAGGTGGCGTTGGACTGTGGGTTTAGGCCCAATCCCTGCAGGCCTCTAGTATCGAATAACAAAAGAACAACTCTTTGGAAAAGATTTTGACCAAGGAAGATTTCCTTAAGATACTGGCAAGACTACTAAAATAAATCGAGACATATTTCCTTTCCTTCAAAGAAATACAAAGGCATTGATGAAATCTCTTACTTTACTACTTGTTTGAAAGAAATCACTTTTTAGGAATTGGCTATTATCATTTCTTGTATCCTCCAACATTTCTTATTCATCTTCGTCAGTTGAGAGATAGTTCCGACAGATTTGAAATTTCAACATACCGGGGTTTTGGAGACTCTGACTTCAACCTCTGGAGCCAATGAAAACAAAGCCTTTATTAGAGAGGATTTTCCAACATTGCTTCTGCCTATAAAACACACCTTATACAAGGAAAGAGAAGGGGAGCTGGGTGAAAAACGTGAAGGAATTAAGCAAAAGAAAAAAACCAAAACAACAAACTCGTAGACACAGACAATAATATGGTGATTATCAGAGGGAAAGGGGAATGGGGGAAGTTAGAAGAGGGTAAATGAGGGATAAATGGTGATGGAAGGAGACTGGATTTTGGGTAGTGAACAGACAATACAATATACAGATGATATTTATATATCTCTATATATAAAAGCCTAAGTGACCATTACGACCAAACCACCAGTCGACCAGTTGCTATGATGTGCACTCAGATGCTCAATGCAGGAGCTGCCCCCTGGTGGTCTGTGCACTCCCAGAGCCAATCTCCCGCGGCCAGCTAACCTCCTGCAGTTCCTCCCCCTGGCCAGCAGGTCCTGATCCGGACTGGGTGAGATGGCCCTGATTGCCGGCCAGGCCTAAGGACCCCACCTGTGCACAAATTCATGCATCGGGCCTCTAATATTATAGCACTGTACACCTGAAACCTATATAATTTTATTAACCAACTAGAGGCCCGGTGCATGAAAATTCATGCACTTAGGGGTGTCCCTCAGCCCGGCCTGCACCCTCTCGCAGAGCAGGAGCACTCGGGGGATGTCCAACTGATGGCTTAGGCCCGCTCCCTCACATTCTATTTTCCCTCTGTAGGAGGTGAACCATGGGCCGACCAAGGGACAGCACTGGCTGGCGAGCAGCCAGCCCTGTCCCCCATTGCCCTGCCACCACCGGTGGCCTCCCTCCGTTCTGCCATTCGGTTGATTTGCATATTAGGCTTTTATAATATAGGATGTCCCTCAATAAATTCAATAAAAATTTTTTTAAAGAAGAAAAAGAGAATTGAGTATTAGCTTAATATATAAACTTATTATGATGTATTAGCTGCAAAAACCTGCCAAGCTATTTCACTCCTGCCTCACCATAATACAGATGATAAAATGAGGCAGAAAGAGGTTAAATAATTGGCCCAAAATTATACAGCTAGAAAGTTAGAGTTGAAATTTGAACTCAAGACTTCTATATCCAGAACCTGTGCTTTTAATTACACTATGCTACTCAAGAATATCTGCAACATTTATTAAGCATCCTATATTTACAAAGCTTTTTAAAGACAGAACCACATTTCCCCACAAACTTTCAGAGCACAATATAATTAAGAGGTTATTCCTTTCTCTTGAAATCTCTTCTTTTAATTAAGCTTTTCTTCTTTAGTGCTCTATACTATAGTCAGCTCAGGGCACACATAAAGGTATTACTAAAATTCTGTGACACACCAAAAAATATATATTAATTTTTGCTAATCAGACCAAAAAAAAGTATAATTTTGATTCATTCACTTCAGATGGCTATTGTGTTGGCTGTTGTCATTTTTTAATTTGAGAATCTAAGGGAAAAGAGGTCAGTGCCCCTGACTAGTTAGGTATTATATGTTTTAAAAATTCTTGTAGTTCACTGATTGAAAATCACTGCTCTATAGTGTAGAAAACAACAAAATATTCCTGATAGTAACCATTAATACACATGGCTCTGCTTTCTAACATGGTACTGAAGGGGGTACAATACTAATTAGTGGTTCTAAATGAGGGCGTGTTTTGGAAATTTATGAGGAAATTTTGAATATCAGTATGATCAGATGGCATTTAGTAGACAGGGATCAGGGATGCTATATATTGTGTAAAACTGCGGTCAGTCCTTCAAAATGAATCAATCTGAATCCTGCTTAAATTTTAACTGCTCTGCCAGATTAAATCCAATGATAATCTACAGATAATAAAACTGAATTTTAATAAAACTGAATTTCAAAAAACAAATACTCAAAAAGTCCAATAATTTAAAAGCAATGCTATCTCAAAATCATTAAATGATATATATGTTCTTAAATTATAGTAGTTCTAAATATATTCGAAGAACATTTTCAATGCAGTTGTGCAGTTACTACAAATACAGCAGGTCCCTGAATAACATCCATTCCTTCATGGTTGTTTTGTTATAAAGTTGATGAGAGAAAAAAAATCAATTCATGGGCAGGGCCACTGACTGTGGAGTTTGCACGTTCTCCCCAAGTTTGTGTGGGATCTCTCCGGGTACTCCCACGTCCGTAAGATGTGCACATTAGGTGAACCTGCGAGTGAGTCTACAGTGTACCACTCTGAGTGAGTGCGGATGTGTGTGAGTGAGCCCTGCATGGCATCCTGTCCAGGGCTGGTTCCTGCCTTGCACCCTGAGCTGCCAGGAGAAGCTCTGGCAGTTACCCTGAACTGGAATAAACAGGTTGGAAAATAATTACCTTACTTGTTTTTAGTAATCATTCTTAAATGTATGTATAGTTCACTTTTATTTCAATGCTTAATATTAGAAATGTTTTGGGTCTTTATTTAGATGTTAGATAATGTTTTGGGGACCAGAAATATGCCATAGGAACTTAGCACTTGTTTGTATTAATTAACCTTTGGTACAATTGATTTCGTTATAGTTATGTTGCTTAAAGTCTCAGTTTCCAAGACACTATCACTGTGTAAGTGAAGACTTACTGTATGTAAAGAGATCTGAACTTTCTTTTACCAGACTTAGAACAAAATATTATTAAGCTGCAGTATATGCATAAAATGCACAATCATGGAATGTCACTAAAATTGTTTTAAAAAATCTGCATTATTGCCACCAGCTGGCATGGCTGAGTGGTTGAGCATTGACCTATGAACCAGAAGGTCACAGTTCGAGTCCCAGTCAGGCCCATGTGCCCCCAGTTACAGGCCTGATCCCCAGTGGTGAGCATGCAAGAGGCAGCTTTAGTGACATTCAATGATTCTCTCTCATCATTGATGTTTCTATCTCTCTCTTCCTTTCTCTCTGAAATCAATTAAAAAATATTTTTTTAAAATTGACATTATTACCATCTATGTATCATTTTTTTACACATGATAGGAAATTTAGATTGTATGAAAATTACATATTGACAATGATCGCAACATTTGTGAAAATTATACTTTTCATATTCTTCACTTCGTTTTCCTAACTTCAATGTGTGGCTCTAGCTGGTTTGGCTCAGTAGATAGAGCGCTGGTCTTGGGACTGAAGGGTCCGGGGTTCCATTCCGGTCAAGGGCACATGACTGGGTTGTGGGCTCCATCCCCAGAAGGGGGCTTGCAGGAGGTGGCCAATCAATGATTCTCTCTCATCATTGATGTTTCTATCTCTCTCTCCCTCTCCTTTCCTCTCTGAAATAGAAATTTAAAAAAAAAAATTATTTAAAAAAAAAATAGTAAATAACTTCAATTTGTGGATGAAAAAGGGCCACATGCTAACCTGACAAGCTCAGAGAAGGCCTGCCTGGCAGTCTTGCAAACTCAGAGACCTAAAGTAACCACAGAGGATGGTCTGAAATTAAACTTTAAGTTGAAAGCAGTTTTTGGTGGATAGTCATGTCCTAACCCGGTGTCATCCCTGACAAAGATCAACTTTGACCTCAGGGCACAACCAATGCGCCAGGGAGACCACAAATTCCCTGGTTGTTACTGTGTGTTAATTGTTGACTGTTAGCTATCCTGTACCCACCTAAGTAAAAGAAGCATGTGTTTATCACTTTACTTTTCGTCCAATCCCAGAGGTTTCTCTGCTTTGCTTTCTCCCATCTCCCTAATCTATCACCAGTGGACTTCAGGTAACTCATTTAGGTCTCCTCCTTAGACTGTAATGTATAAAACAAGGTGAAAAACTGCCTTTCTCTGGAGCATTATCTCAATACATGGATATTCTGCTTCCCGGCAATTTTCCAGTTTGGCTTAAATAAACGCACAGAAACTCTTTACAGGTTTGAATGTTTCTTACGTTAACAAATTAAATAGGAAAACATTAAAAGGATAATTTTTTGAACACTTAATTTTTATTTTTAAGCGTGTTAAAGTCTTCTATATTCATTACCGAAATAATTAAAACTAGACCTGCTTATTTAGTTAAAATAGTTATATGCTTCCACAAAGTTAGGAAACCTTTCACGTTTTGTGACAAGAAATAGGTGGCAACAAAAGCCCTTCCCAAGCCTCCACCACTGGCTGGCAGCGGGGCTCTCACCTCCGCGCGGGGGAGGTCGGGGGCGTGGTCCAGACGCACAGCCGAGCTGAGGTACTCGATGCGGTTCCGAGGGGTGGCCGTGAAGAAGCCCTCCGCCCTCGCGATGTCCTCCAGGCACGGGTCAAAGATCCTCAGTTGAAGAAGGTCGGGCCTGGCGTCAGGGTGGAGATGTCGCTGGAGTTCCTGCAACGGGAACACGAGCTTCGTCAGTTCCATTTTTGGCAGCTTTAGAACCTCCGTGAAGGCGTGGGACTTGCTGTAAGCTCGGCTCAAGCGCCCCAGCGCTGCGGGCATCTCAATGAGCCTGCCCATGCCTGGCAGCAGCCTGGGCGCAGCCATGTTTCTCTCCCAGAAGCCCCGCAGCAGGACCTCATTCCTAGCATTTGGGCTGCGCGTGCGTGACCCGTCCCTCTACGCCTGCTGGGAAGTGTAGTCTGCTTTGGTCTCTCCTTCCCGTCCTGAGATCTGCCTGTACAGAGCTGGAGGCAGGCGGTGTCCGGTGGCGTGCAAGTCACACCTTGATGACGTGCCTTTGACTTGTCTGCTGCTGTGGGGAGACTGTTTACTGATTTCCAGTGGTCAAAAGACACACCTGGCTGTGTGGCCCTTAAGTCTCAAAGGAAAAAGAAAACGTGTGAAGTTGTAGATTTCAGGCACGTTTACTCTTCACAGTTTCTGGTTGTCTCACGGATCTTTGACTTGGATGTACACATCACTAGGAAAAGCAGTTTTGCAGGAAAAAAGGGCTGGTGACAAAAGTGGTTGAAACGGCATCTGATTTACAGGGAAGAGACAGTTTATATTTTCGCCCTCTCTTTAGCTGCAGGACATGTCACTACATTTTCGAGATTTCTTACAGAATAAAAGCAAAAACAGTTTTGCACAGGTGTTACAGAGTTGTTTCATGGAAGTTACATAAGGACAACTTATTTAAAAAGTTTATTCTCAAAGCAATTCAAACTCATCAGCGCGGAAATGGGAGGTACATGTATCATGAGGAATAACTAAAAAGCATTCCTGCTTAAAAGACTATAGGTCTTTAGAAACATCAGCACCAAATAGCGGAGCAATCTTAACGCAAGCCTCTTGAGCCATTCCCCAGGTTGTTAAGTGACTAATCAGGGCAATTCTTGAATGAATGTCGTACAAAAATTAATGAACAAGACCGATGACTACAGTAGTCTGACCTGTTGCTGGCTGCCTGATTTTTAATCTTTGCATTAGGCTTTTAGGCTTCCCTCCTTCTCCTAGAATCCCCATGATAAAACACTTTATTGTAAACACCCAGAAATTTTGGATACATTTATTATTGTGTGTGTATGTGTATTTTAACTCAAATACTGTTCCAAATCCTCCCCCTGCCTTTCAACAGTATATTTAGAAGTCTTTCTATATCAGTACTAGTACACCCTGACCTACATGATTGTTTTTAATGGAGGCATATCATTTTATTTATTTCCCCATAGTCTGATTGATCACTAATTAGATTTCGTTATTAAAAACAACGCTACAGTGAACACTCATAAATAAATTATCTTTGCACAATTGTGAGAGTGGACTAAATTCCTTGAAGAGGACTTGATGGTATTGGATATGTGCACTTACATTTTTAATATCTCTATTGAAAAATATCCTCTGAAGGAATTGTTCCAAATTACCCCCTAATGATAAATGACCGGTGTGGCTCAGTTGGTTGGGCATCATCCCATGCACCAAAAAGTTGCCGGTTCAATTCCTGGCACATAGCGGGGTTTCAGGCTCAATCCAAAGTTTGAGGAGTCAAACAGATAATACATTGGAAATAAATATAACAAGGAAAATCACTTAATTTATTTAATCATCCCCCTTTTCTCCTTCACTCTATTTTTTCAAGTATCTATGTAAATAAGGCATTGGGAGTCAGGATGTTGCCTTGTGGGTGTTAGGGCTGAGACTCAGAATAGGATTTAAGTCCTAGTGGGGAAAGGGAGTGTGGATTAGACATCCAAGCAGCTACTCAGTCATGCAGGTTGTGCAAACATAACGATGGGGTTAGCACTCCTCCCAGAGCACTGCGGAAAACCCACCCTTGGTCTAGCAGGGACGTCAGGATGTACTTTGCTAAACTGGTGGCCAGGGGAGATCAATACATTTAATATATGACTTGAGAAGATACTTTACACGCATTCTTCAGAATCAGAATCAACTTTTAATGCTAAAATCTGTCTGACCTAAATGCCATCGTTACACTCTGTCATGTTCATCTAATGAGAATAGGAGGAACAGAGGTAGAACAGTGGTGGGGTCTTACCATTAGGACATGATCATCTCAGTTGTTCCTTCAGTAATGTCTGCCTCCATAATGAATGGTCACTGGGTCCAGAATGATCTCAATATACATCCAAGTCCTATAAGTATCAAGTTTATGGAATCCATGTAGGACATGAAAGCAAATGTAGGCCTAAATAGGTAAGCAGAATCAGGGACATCAGAGAGTCAGCAAGCATAGCATGAACAGATTAACTCTCATGCTATGCTAGAAATGCTCTGACAGAAACAAGATTCTAGGAAAAGTTACTTCTAGATGCAGAGAGGTAATGGATTAGATCTCAGTAGTTTACACAAGACCCTCTCCTATCATATTTATCTGCTTCTTTTAAGAGCAGTTATTAACATTTATTGAATGCCGGCTATGCCAGAATTTATCTGGGTGCCAGGAATAAAATATGAGAAAATCATGGTCTCAATCTAATTGGGACCTCAAGCTCTTATATTGGGAAGAAAGTATTGGGAGAAAGAAAGGAGGGAGAGGCATTGTATGAATGAGAATAACATGGAAAAACTTTCCACCTATAACTTAAATTGCTTGAATCTTAATAACTACTGTCAGGATAAATGCTTTAAATTTAAAATACATTTAATTCTGTTTTTTTCTTTTAAAGGATTTACATTAGATATCACCTAACATGTTGACACAAATTTATGGAACACACATGCCATGTAATTTCTAATTAGGATATAAATTGTTATTCTTAAAATTTATTATTTTACCATCATTCAAGAAACAACAGAGATATATGTTCTTTTTTAATTTTTTATTTATTGACTTTTAAATTTATTTTTAATCCTCACCTGAGGATATGTTTTTATTGATTTAGAGAGAGAGGAAGAGAGAGAGAGAGAGAGAGAGAGAGAGAGAAATGTCGATTGGTTGTCTCCCATATGTTGCCCCTCCCACTATCGGGGATCAAACCCACAACCTGGATATGTGCCCTGACCAGGATTCGAACTCTCAACCCTTAGGTGCATAGGACAATGCTCAACTAACTGATCTACACTTGCAAAGGCTATTTATTGATTTTTTGAGAGAGAAAGAGAGAGAGAACCATCAATTTGTTGTTCCATTTCATTGGTTGATTCTTGTATGTGCCCTGATAGGGGATCAAACCCACAATGTTGGTGTATCAGGACAGTGTTCTAACCAACTGTGCTATCCAGCCAGGGCCAGAGGGATATTTTCTGTGCTCCTCTTCTTTGGGAGTTATTAATTAATTCAGTTTTACTATATATTATGTTAATGTACCTTTAGAAAATATTTCTAGCCCTGGCCAGATGGCTCAGTTGGTTGGAGTGTCGTCTCATACACCAAAAGGTTGCAAGTTTGATTCCCCGTCAGAGCACATAACTAGGTTTCGAGTTCAATCCCTGGTTGTGGTGTGTAGGGGAGGCAACCAACTGATGTTTCTCTCTCTTCCTTCCTTTCTCTCTAAAATCAATTAAAAAAATATTCTCAAGTGAGGATTAAAAAAAAAAAAGAAGAAAAATTGTTAACTTCAGAGAGTTTTTTTTTTTTTAAGCTTTCTTTTAAGGTTGAGCCTAATGTACTAACAGATTTCTTAAAGAGATCTGGAGATTAAATATCAGACAGTGCTCATGTGTAGGAGGTGAGTTCTTAGAATGATTTGGGTTTGGAGGAGGAGGAGTGCAGTGCTTCACTTCCCTCAAGGTTATTTTTCTCACTAGAGAGAAAAACAATTGTTTTATGTAGCCATGTTTTATCATTTGTAATTGTGCATTTGATCGCTCTGCCATACTAATCTATTAAAATATGTTAGAACACTTTTCAACTTGTATTTTTATTCAGGTGTTTTTTGTTTTGTTTTTTTTGTAGGAAAAAAGCATGGATTTTGCTGTTCTCACTGATAACATTTTTTAATATTTTAATTATTATTACCCATTAGGCAAGGTTATTTATTTATTTATTTTTGTTAATTCTCACCTGAGGATATTTTTCCATTGATTTTTAGAAAGAGTGGAAGGGAAGGGGAGAGACAGAGAGAGGGAAACATTGATGTGAGAGGGACACATCAATTGGTTGCCTCCCACATGCGCCTGCAACTGAGGTACATGCCCTTGACTGGAATCGAACCCACTGCCCTTCAATCTGCAGGCCGATGATCTATCCACTGGGTCAAACTGGCTAGGGCTAGGCCAAGTTATTTTGATGGGCAAGTTTACTTTGTAGTATGCCTCTAATTTATATCTTTACTAGAGGCCCAGTGCACTAATTTGTGCATGGTTGGGGTCCCTCGGCCTGGCTGGCGATAGGGGCTAATCGGGGCCACGGGAGGTTGGCCGGCTGTAGAAGGTTGGCTATGGGAGTGCACTGACCACCAGGGGGCAGCTCCTGCATTGAGTGTTTGCCCCCTGGTGGTCAGTGTGGGGCATGGTGACCGGTCGACCAATTGTTCAGTCGTTAGGTTGCTTAGGCTTTTATATATAGATTGCCTTATTGGCAGTGAATGGTGTGCTTTCTGGGCATACTGAGTGGATGAGATGGCATTCCAGAGGCAGAGGTGTTGAGACTGTTTAATTTTCTCACAGGCAGATTGTGTCAGGGATTCCCAAGACAACTCCCCAAATTTGGTAATTCATTAGGAGAACTCACAGGTCTCGGCATATGATCACACTCATGGCCATTTATCACAGTGAAAGGATATATACAAAGCAAAATTGGTAAAGGGAAAGGCACTCAAGGTGAAGTGTGGAGAGCCTTCTATGAGCCTTCTCCCAGTGGAGGTGCACAGGATACACTTAATTCTGCCAGCAACGAACTATGACAGGTGAGAAATGTCTACCAGGAACTCTGGCCTGAGCCTAGGCCTCTAGGGTTTTGACTGTGGGCTGGCCATGTAAGCACATAGTGCCTGTGTGACGGGCTCTAGTCACTGAAATTCCAGACTCTCAGAAGGAGAGCAGGTGTTCAGCATAAACCACATTGCTTGTGCAAACAGAATAGATACGGTGAGCTGCTGTTGTCATTTAGGGCAAGTTTTCTAATCAAGGTCCCAGATGCCGGCCAATGGCCACTCTTACAAGCAAACCTTTCTAAGCAGTTGCAGGTCTGCTAGGTTAACTCTTTCCTGCATTTAAGTAAAATATTTTTTTAAATGAAAAGGTTCTCATCTGTATTTATTATGAGATTGTATACTTGTAGGAAAGTTGTATTCCAGGTTCTGCTCTAATTACAAATGATTTCTGTGGAGATTTTTGAGAAAAGTGGGATAAACCTGGTTTAGTCATGTTAATGGAAAATGGCAAAACTAGAATTCTTTATAAATTAAATTTTGGGGGGTTAACAAAACTATTTAGTTTTCAAGTGTACAATTCTATGATACGTCATCTGTATATTGCATTATGTGTTTACCACCCAAAGTCAAATCTCCTTCTGTCACCATATATTTGAACCCTTTACCCTCTGTTATCCCTTATACCATGTCCCTCTGGTAACCACCATATGTTGTCTGTGTCTATGAATATCAGTTTTACATCCTACATATGAGTGAAATCATATGGTTCTTAGCTTTTTCTGACTTATTTAGTTTAGCATAATATTCTCAAGGTCCACCCTGTTGTTCCAAAAGGCAGTAGTTTATCTTTTTATGGCTGAGTAGTATTCCATTGCATATATGTACCACATCTTCTTTATCCAGCCCTCTATCTCAGGACACGTTGGTTTATGTTCAAGAAGGTTATAATCAAAGCTGCTGCATCAGCTCCCTATAATGAAGTGCAGGGTCTCTAGAGGGCAATTCAATAAATGTTAGTGATTGAATGGGTAGGAACAGCAGATCCTAGGTTGACAAGGTGAGCCCTGGCATATTTAGCTGGAGTTGAGTAGAGCTAAGTACTGGAATATTCCCACCAACCTCTTTACTCACCCTCCTCCATAGGCTGGACAATAGATTACAAAATATGTTTTTTGTGGTTACTTTTAGAAAGGAGTAATGCCTGAGGTAGAGCACTCGGTAGTTTATCTGATAGGCAGGATCTCATGGGGGCAGGGCATAGAAGGAGTAGTTGAGCCCAGAGTGTAATGCCAGATGGTCTTCATGCTATGATGTACCCCTCTACTTCTTCAACCAACACAAGCTAGGGCCTAAATGTTCACTCTTCTCCCTGCTATACATTATTTGCCAAGGTAACTAACTGATTTTACCATGATAATAGGAGCTCACAAGTGCATATTATAAATACAGAAGCATTAAAAAAAAGATAAAAACAAATAAAAAAATCATGAGTAATCAGAGTGAATGGATGTAGTCGACAAAGAATCCTATCTAATAAAAGAGTAATATGCAAATTGACCGTACCCCCGCTGCACCCACAAGCCATGCCCACCAGCCACGCCCACCAGCCAATCAGGAGGGAATTTGCAAATAAACCCAACCAAGATGGCTGCAGCCACAGAGAGCAGGAGGGAGGCTAGGGTTGTCCGCGGTGATGGAGGAAGCCAAGCTTCTGCAGCCCTGGCCTGCTTTGGACTCCGCTTAAGGTTACAAAGTTTCAATTATAGAAGATAAATAAATCCCAACAGAAATGGCTGCCGCCACGGAGTGAGCAGAAGGCTTGGCTCCGCTCCAGGCTACAAAGTTTCAATTGTAGAAGATAAATAAATCCCAGATCCCAGGGCCTCTGCTTGGGTCACCGGGGTGGCATGGCTGGCCTGCAAACCACCACAGGCCCCTCGCCCAGGCCGCCCTATGCCCCAAGGGAACCCCCACCCTGATCCGGGACACCCTTCAGGGCAAACCAGCTGGGCCCCACCCATGCACCAGGCCTCTAGCCTATCTAATAAAAGAGTAATATGCAGATTGACCATCACTCCAACACACAAGATGGCTTCCCCCATGTGGACACAAGATGGCCACCACAAGATGGCCAGCAGGGGAGGGAAGTTGGGAGGAACCAGGTCTGCAAGAGAGGGCAGTTGTGGGCAATCAGGCCAGCAGGGGAGGGCAGTTAGGGGTGACCCGGCTGGCAGAGGAGGGAAGTTGGGGGTGACCAGGTCTGTAGGGAAGGGCAGTTGGGGGGGACCCATGCCTGCATGGGAGAGCAGTTGGGGGATACCAGGCCTGCAGGGGAGGGCAGCTAGGGGTGACCAGGCTTTCAGGGGAGGGCAGTTAGGGGTGACCAGGCCTTCAGGGGAAGGCAGTTAGGGGCAAACAGGCTGGCAGGGGAGCAGTTAGGCATCAATCAGGCTGTCAGGGGAGTGGTTAGGGGGTGATCAGGCTGGCAGGCAGAAGCGGTTAGGGGCAATCAGGAAGGCAAGCAGGCGAGCAGTTGGGAGCCAGCAGTCCTGGATTGTGAGAGGGATGTCCAACTGGCTGTTGAGGCCCAATCCCAGTGGGTAGTTGGACATCCCTTGAGGGGTCCCAGATTGGAGAGGGTGCAGGCTGGACTGAGGGACACCGCCCCCCCCCCATGCACTAATTTCGTGCACCGGGCCTCTAGTCTTATATAATAAAAGGGTAATATGCAAATTGACCCTAACGGCGGAATGACTGAGAATGACCATTCGCTATGATGTCCACTAACCACCAGGGGGGCAGATGCTCAATGCAGGAGCTGCCCTTGGTGGTCAGTGCACTCCCACCGGCAGAGCTCCACTCAGTCACAAGCCGGGCTGATGGCTGCGAGCGCAGCGGTGGTGGTAGGAGCCTCTCCTGCCTCCTTGGCAGCGCTAAGGATGTTTGACTGACAGTTTAGGCCCACTCCTCTGGGGGAGCGGGCCTAAGCCATCAGTTGGACATCTCCCAAGGGCTCCTGGGCTGCCAGAGGGATGTCTGACTGTCAGCTTAGGCCTGATCCCTCAGGAAGTGGCCCTAAGCCGGCAGGTGGACAACTCCTGAGGGCTCCTGGATTATGAGAGGGCACAGGCCAGGCTGAGGGAACGCCCCTCGCCACCCCAGTGCATGAATTTTCATGCACCGGGCCTCTGGTTTAAAATAAAAACAGTAAGTATCCTCAGAAATATAAGGGAGAATATGGGAAATATGAAACAAGAAACTTCAAAGAAGATTTGGAGATATTAAATATCAATATAATATTGTTGAAGTAAAGATCACAATGAACAGATTTAATAATTGAATAGCAGAATAAATATATATTGCCAAAGAACAAAATAGTGAGCTGGATAATCAGGTAGGAATCTTCTAGGAAAGCATTAGTCAAATAAGATAAAAAGATATTAAGAACTATGGGGGATAGAAGAGGGAATGTTAATATATTATTGGAATAACTAAAATAGATAAAGGAAAGTTAGATTTCAAAAAATAATTATTGAAAATTTCCAGAATGAAGGATGTGAGACCTTAGTTTGGAAGGAATCATACAACAGAATAGATGAGAGAAACGACACCTAGACATATTAAATTAACATTTTAGAGCACTAAGTTAAAAAAGCAAATGCTAAAAGTTTCCAGAGGGTAAATGTAAGTCAACTACCAAGCAATAAAAGTCAGACTAAATTTTCTGAGCAATAGCACTGGACGAATGAAAAGAATAAAGTAGCA
Organism: Plecotus auritus; assembly: GCF_963455305.1. Taxonomy (NCBI): domain Eukaryota; kingdom Metazoa; phylum Chordata; class Mammalia; order Chiroptera; family Vespertilionidae; genus Plecotus; species Plecotus auritus. Next base: position 160,421,560 of record NC_137771.1, on the reverse strand, counting down.
TTTTTAAAGCGCTGAAGAAACATTAAGCTTAGTAAATTTCACTGTTGACTAAATAAGCAATGACATACAAAAGCATATTCTAACAATCTAGAACGAAAACTCTAGACCCCTGCTAGTCAAAGTGCTAGTCCAAGAATAGTTTATCTATCTAGTTGAGATAAAGAGCTTGTGCAAGAATATAAATCAATACACTGCTTCTTTTATTGAGAAAATCTTGCTAAGAAAAAAAAGTCAGCTGGACTAAACGGTGTACTTACTAATTCAGTAGATTCACACTAGGACAAGCTGTCAACTCTCTCTCTCTCTCTCTCTCACACACACACACACGGACACACACACACACACACACACACACACACACACACACACCAGTTTGTAGATCAAATTTTGAGTAGCAGTGCTCCAGATGATATCATTATGGGGTGGGTGTGAGGTGGAGGTGCCCAAGACCATAGGGACATGGCAGTGAACGTCGGAGAGAAGACTTAGATATAATAAATTTTAAAACTTAATGGTGAAAAATAAGCATAAATGTGAATCTTATTAAACTAGGCTATCCACCATAGGAATAAAAATAGTATGTATATCTTTTAAAATAGAATAAGAACCTTGAATTCTTGGATAGCCAGGTTGATGGAGACTCAATATGGTGCCCACCTGCCAGCGCTGTTGGGGGGCGGGGTCGGGGAGAGCTCAGAAAAGGAACAGTGGCCTCTGCCAGCACTTCTGTCCTGGAGAAAGCTGCCCCTCCAGCTCTCACCCTGATGACAGACAATGCGATTCCCCCCTGTGTCCATGGTGCCGTTCAAGCTGCTGTGCCACTGCTGGAGCTCAGAGCGAGTAAGTCCAAGTCATGGGAACATTTGCTCCAATTCTCAAGACCTGTGAGAGTCCAGCTTTGAGACTGACACCTCCCTCAGGAGAGGTAAAGGACCCACGGTTCAGATTGAGCACTAAGATGACCACGACTAGGGTTTTCCTAGAGTGAGGGGACAGGAGACCCTTTACTATGTATGCTTACCGGCATCTCAGAAGTGCCTGTGAGTCCCAACAGAATCAAAGGAGAGAGCAGGTCGACCCCGGCCCAGATGGAATCCAACAAAATGTGGGCAAGTGGAACAGGATCCTGGGATAGGTGTGGACCTGGCTGCAGGGCAGGGAGCTTCATGCCCAGATCCGACACAGGCCCTGGGACCACCCCAGCTTTATTAAAGACACTTTTCATAAACAGTCATGGTATTTCAGGCAGGGCATGGGCAGACAATCATTAACAGTATTCAACTTTCAAACTTCTTTCTTCAATGGACTACCAAAATCAGAAAGCCATCATCAAATCCAATGAAGTCTTCATCTGATGCTCTGAACAGGGAAAGTTTAGAGTGAGGGCTGACATTTCACATTAAGCATGTTGTTTAACAACTTTACACAAGTCAATCCTGACTTTCAGGAAATGAGATGAAATGACAGAATTATCAATCTGTAGATCCACACTCTAAAAAGGAACTGCTGCTCTTTTGAGGGATGCCATTGCCATGGTGACATTGGGAAGTCCAGATTACACATCATACTAGTAACCAATTTTTTTTTTTTGGGGGGGGGTGGTCAGGCCCAACAGGTCTCTGGGCTTAAGGGAGTCAAGTCCATTCTTAAAGTGGAGAGGGAGAAAAGGATATAGTTTTTTCCATACCACAAAGTGTTTGTGCCAACGTGGCTAATGTGTGTCAACATCATCAAGGGATCCCTCCTCCCAGGAACCAAGAGGAAGTCTCTCAAAACTAGAAGGGAAAGGTGTTTTTTTTCCCCATGCCAATTCAGCTTTGGAAACATTATATTAGTACTATATGTCCTTCTCCAAAAAACAACAGTAAAATGTTCTGTGCGCTAACAACATAGCTTAAAAAAAAGTAAAACAAAATTCTGCATTTTTATAAAACTTGATAAAAATGGTATTTCAAGCTGTACAGTCACCAGAAATATACAGTTATCAAAAATGCACACACTTCACTCGGCATCTCCAGCATCTTCAGCGTTCTGTGCCTGGTCTGCCTGGGCACCTCTGTTTGCTGCAGGGTCATTCCCACCCCTGCCAGCATCAGCTTTCCCCGTTCCTCTTTGGGTACCTTCTCTCCCTTCTTTGCAGGGGCTTTTTTAGGCTTAGGCTCTGGCTTCGGAGGAGTACGTTTAGCAGATAACCTGGAAGATCTTCTCTGTGGTTCCTCCTTCACCTTGGCTTTATCTCCTTTAGCATCCCCTTCAGCCTTCTCCTGCGCATGATGAGGAAGGTCACCATGTCAGGCCACAGGTGCTGGCTGCAGGGAAGCAGAGGCGCAAAGGCTGTGGTCATCCTGGGGTTGTTCTTGCCTCTTGTTCACTCTGTTCCGGGTGATTGATATTTTAATGGGTCTCAATAGACTGCATAATATTGTTTTCTAAAATTACATTCCATAATTACCTTGTTATTCTGCAGAAAACTGTACAGAGATAAATACATTAAAATAACTTCAATGGAAATTTAAAATAAAAAATTATTTCCATTGCAGTGAAAGAAAGATGTAGGTGGCATGAACATTTCAGCAAAAGGAGCTTATCTGTGGTTATTCAATTTGTCAGTCTTAAGTTATTTATTTATTTATTTATTTATTTATTTATTTATTTTGTCAGAAGATCCAAATCAATAAGCTGAGATGCTAGCGTTTGAAAACCTGGTGTGCTGAAGGTAGCTGACTTATTAATCTATATATAGCACACTGAGAAGAAGACTTAGGAGTTTTTTTTGTATAATTTCTTTATTGATTAAGGTATTACATATGTGTCCTTATTCCCCCATTACTCCCCACCTCCCATTCATGCCCCCACCCCCCTGTGGTCTGTGTCCATTGATTAGGCTTATATGCATGCATATAAGTCCTTCGGTTGATCTCTCCCCCTTACTCCCACTGTCCCCTACCTTCCCTGAGGTTTGACGTTCTGATGGATGTTTCTCTGTCTCTGAATCTATTTTTGTTCATCAGTTTATGTTGTTCATTATATTCCACAAATGACTGAGGTCATGTGATATTTATCTTTCTCTGCTTGGCTTATTTCACTTAGCATAATGCTCTCCATCTCCACCCAAGCTGCTGCAAATGTTAAGAACTCCTTTTTTACCGCAGCATAGTATTCCATTGTGTAGATGTACCACAGTTTTTTAATTCACTCATCTGCTGATGGGCACTTAGGCTGTTTCCAAATTTTAGCTACGGTGAATTGTGCTGCTATGAACATAGGGGTGCATATATCCTTTCTGACTGGTGTTTCTAGTTTCTTGGGATATATTCCTAGAAGTGGGATCACTGGGTCAAATGGGAGATCCATTTTTAGTTTTTTGAGGAAACTCCATACTGTTCTCCACAGTGGCTGCACCAGTCTGCATTCCCACCAGCAGTGCACGAAGGTTCCTTTTTCTCCACATCCTTGCCAGCACTTGTCATTTGTTGATTTGTTGATAATAGCCATTCTGACAAGTGTGAGATGGTACCGCATTGTTGTTTTGATTTGCATTTCTCTGATGATTAGTGACTTTGAGCAGGTTTTCATATGTCTCTTGGCCTTCCTTTTGAAAAGTGTCTATTTAGATCAGTTGCCCATTTTTTGATTGGGTTGTTTATCTTCTTTTTGTTAAGTTGCATGAGTTCCCTGTAAATGTTGGAGATTAAAATCTTATTGTTGATATCATTGGCAAATAAGTTCTCCCATGCAGTGGGCTTTCTTGTTGTTTTATTGATGGTTTCCTTTGCTGTGCAAAAGCTTTTTATTTTGATGTAGTCCCATTTGTTTATTTTCTCTTTAGTTTCCATTGCCTAGGAGCAGTATCAGGGAAGAAATTGCTTTGGCATATGTCAGAGATTTTTCTGCCTATGGATTCCTCTAGTATTTTTATGGTTTCCTGTCTTATGTTTAAGTCCTTGATCCATTTTAAGTTATTTTTTTCACCCTTAAACAATTTCTTCCTTCTGATGATAAAAAACATGTACATTTACTGTCTGTGCTAATGACTAAGTCTATTGTCATGGATTTTGTGAGCAATTATGGTTAAAACATACCTATTTAGACTTTGTGGTCAATACGGTGAGCATGAATGTCAAAATTATTTTTGAATTAGGTTCTTCATTTTGTTTAAATTATTAATTACACTTATGACAAGCCAATGTAGCCTTGTAGAAGGTGCTGTTGTTAACTATAAAATAACTGGCAACAAGACAGGCTTTTTTTCTTTTTAATGATTGGCTTTTACTGGAAGAAAGTATAAAAATGGCAGAATTTATAAACTAGGATTGAGTTGTCAAGGTTGTCTTTTGTTAATTGAAATAAAAGAAACATTGCCACTACTGAATTTACTGTACTATTCTAAACTTAAGATTCATTTCTTAATGCTTGGGATTTTGATGTCTCAAAAACCAAACCAATGGAAGTGCTGTATTTGCATTAGAAAAGCTAATAATACTTAATCTGCACTTTACGGTATAAGTCTTACTCTGCCTAAATTCATAAACAGAGCAGCCCTGAACCATATTTTATTTATGCAACCCTATTGAAGAATATAATGTGTTTGTTGTTTTTTAAAGTCTGTATCTTGCATCTCTATTGAAGCTGTGTAAATCTTTTTAGAGTGCAATTTTCAAAAATATTGTTTTTCCAAACAAAATCCTGCCAAACAAAACACCATTTTCAATGGTGGTGAATAATGTTACTGTGTAGTTATGTATTCCCTATATCTAAATACTTATTGATGCCACACACACACACACACACACACACACACAAAATAGAACTCATGTTCGAATGAAGTCTGTTCTTCTTGATTAAAAAAAAAAAGAACAGCAAACAGGAGAAAATAATGAAGAACCAAGATAATGAGCCAAGACAGGCCATTTATGTGGGAAATCCACTGGAAACAGCTTGGGTGAGGCAGAAAGTTGCAGGGGAGAGGGGGGACAGGGCTTCAGGGAAATACCAAGGCTAACAGTGTGAGCGAGGTTGTTGGAGTCTCAGATATGACACCCACTCAATGCTTATCAAAGGAGCAATGGCCTCTGCCAGAGCTTCTGTCTGTGATAAAGCTGCTCCCCAGCTCTTGACCTGATGCTGGACAATTCAGGTCCTCCCCGTATGTCTCTGGTGCCTCTCAAGCTGCTATGCCAGCGCTGGAGCTCAGAGGGAGGGAGTGAAAGTAAGCCCTTACGAGGATCTGCCTGGGGCTCCAAACACCCTCCATCTACCTCAGCCTCAAACCCTGCTGGGTTTTGCAGCAAGAAATTACAGAGACTTCTCTTCCTGGCACTGAAACCCTGGGCTGGAGGACTTGGTGTGGGGGTGGGAGCCCTTGCTCCTCAGGGGGGACCTCTGCAGCTGAGATATTCCTTCCGATTTTCATCTGCCACATGTGGGTGTGGGACCAGCCTGTTTTCCTACCAGTCTCTATGTGTCTTCTTTATATCCTTAGTTACAGGCCTTCCATTCAGCCAGATTACATCTGAATGATGGTTGTCCTGTAGTTAAGTTGTAATTTTGATGTGGTTGTGGAAGGAGGTGAGTACTGCGTTTACCTGCACTGTCATCTTGACCAGAAGTTCCTGAATACTTGTAATGACGGTAATAGACAAGGATAGGTAAACAAACTTATAAAGTATGGTAAATAGATAACTGGAAATAAGATGGCTAAAATAAGGCCTACTATCACAGCAACACAGTAAGTGTAAATAGTTTAAACTAACAAATGGCAGGTTTCTTATATTGGTAAAAAACAAAACCAAATGAAACAACCAAGGGGCAAGGTTCAAATCCAGCAGATAATTCTATATGCTGTCTTTGAGACAAAGTTTAAAATAAAAACATGTAACTCTTTAACTTCTTCTTACAAACTATTCATTGGAAGCAAGAGGCAGCTGAGGGAATAAATATCCAGAATGTAAGGAACTTTCATATATCACCTAAAAATAAAATTACCCCAAGTAGAAAGAGAAAAGGCTAGGCAAAGTATATGAATAGTCAATCTACTGAGGGAGAAATGGAATTTTGTAGAAAAAAGAAAAGGACTTATGGCATAATTATATAATCACTTATGAATTACATATGACTCTTCCAAACCAGATGCACCATCAAGAGAACACCCACCATTATGTGATAGTAATTACATTTGGCCACCTTTAATATTTTGCCAACATTTGGTCTTATACAATCCTAGATTAGCATCAAAAATCTTTTTTGTTGTTGTTTTTGTTTTGAAGTTATATTTGTTAAGGTAGGAGGATAGAAGGTATTTTACTTTGTTGTCTTGTTAACTTTAACTTATTTAGATATATTCCATCTACACCCTCACCTTGGCCCCACAAATATTAGAGGACAGCCTGATAAAGGTGCAAGAAGAATAAAAGAATATCACAACAGGCCTTTGTACATATTTGGAAGACTCTACAAGTACAGCAATGGTTAAATGGTGTGTTAATTTCCTATTGCTGGTGTAACAAAGTAGCACAAACTTAGTGGCTTTATAGCAACACAAATTTACTATCTTATAGTTCCGGAGGTCAGAAGTCCAAAATAACTTTAACTGGGCTAAAAAAATCAAGGTGTTGGCAAAGCTGTGTTCCTTCTGGAAGCTCAGATACTCCAAAATCATCTCCCCATTTCAAGTTCACTGGCTTAGTCACACTTGTCAGTCCCTTTTGCCATGTAAAGTATCATAGTCACATGTTCTAAGGATTAGGATAGGGACATCTTTGGTGGGGGACATTATTCTGTCTATCACAAATGGAGTGTGGGAATGGAAAGGCAGGTAGAAAGCAGAGCACTTAGAAAAAGATTTTCACTTTTAAAAAATATCATTTTGTGCTACCGTTTAAACTGCTTTTGCCAAGAAGATTTTACTTTTATAACAGCTATTTACAAATATATTTTGATCCCTCAGTCATTTTTAAATGTATATTTTTGGAAGGCAAATTTTATATCATTCATCTCTTTGCCTTGTATTATTTTGATAGCCTTGTAAAGTCATTTGTTTAAATAATCCCATTTAATAGAGATAAAAATAGGTATATGTAGAGCATAATTGTGTTACCTAATATTTGTGCTTGAATAAAGGGAAATCTTTTGGAAGTATAACCAGTGGAATAAAAGAATGCAAATAAGGCAAAACAAAACAAAACAAAATAAAACAAAACAAACAAACAAACAAGACTTGGGAAGTATTTCATCATGTCTCTTCCAAAAAGCTAGTTCCAATCTGGGCCTTGTACCTTATTAATACTGATATCCCAGGGGCCAAGGAGTTAAGTTGTTATTTGCTTCCTAATAACAAATATTAGGACCTAAGGCAAATATTAAGTTAAATACCTGATGAAATATTCCTAGGAGAACTAAACTCTATTGGCCAGTAGTAATAGTTTATTTTTCCCTCTTTTCCTGATCCTCTTGTATCAGCAAACCAAATTTTAGCAGTCATAAAATACATCACTTTTTAAAAAATTTCTTTATTGATTAAGGTGTTACATATGTGCCCTTATTCCCCCATTTCCACCCCCCCCCGCCGATTACCCCCACTCATGCCCTCACCACCCTGTTGTCTGTGTCCATTGGTTAGGCTTATATGCATGCATACAAGTCCTTTGATTGATCTCTCCCCCTTACCCCCACCCTCCCCTACCTTCCCTCTGAGGTTTGATGGTCTGATCGATGTTTTTTCTGTCTCTGGATCTATTTTTGTTCATCAGTTTAGCAGCACAATTCACCATAGCTAAGATTTGGAAACAGCCTAAGTGCCCATCAGATGAGTGGATTAAAAAACTGTGGTACATCTACACAATGGAATACTACGCTGCGGTAAAAAAGAAGGAGTTCCTACCATTTGCAACAGCGTGGATGGAACTGGAGAGCATTATGCTAAGTGAAATAAGCCAGTCAGAGAAAGATAAAATACATCACTTTAAAACAGAAATTATTTAATACATATCCAATGGACAAAGATAAAAGCAGCCTACTCTGCACATAGCTGCCCACATCCCTGCTCCTAAAAGTAGCTCCCCCCAAATTCTAATGGTCTGGGTGTCCTCACTTTGGGTGGAGGTACCCTTATAGTGATTTACCTTTTGTTTGTTTGAGGATTTCTTTCTTATTTATTTATTTAGATCTTTATTTTTGAAAGTATTACATATGTCCCTTTCCCCCCGCCCCCCCCATTGACCTCTCCCACCCGCCCCCCTGCTCCCCACCTCTGACTTTCACCACCCTATTGTCTGTGTCTATGGGTTATGCTAGTGATCCCACTTCTAGGAACATATTCCAAGAAATCAGAAACACTCATCAGAAAGAATATATGCGCTCCTATGTTCATAGAAGTGCAATTTACAATAGCTGAGATTTGGAAACAGCCTAAGGGCCCATCAACAGACGAGTGGATTAAGAAACTGTGGCATATCTATACAATGGAATACTACTTGACTGTAAAAAATAAAAAACTCTTACCATTTGCAACAGCATGGATGGACCTGGAGAGCATTATGCTAAGCGAGATAAGACAGAGAAAGATAAGTACCAAGTGATCTCACTCATATATGGAATCTAATGAACAACATAAACTGATGAGCAAAAACAGACCAGAGACACGGAAGCATTGAACAGACTGATAGTGAGTTACTGTTGAAGATAGAGGCACGGCTGCTCATATTCCTACTGCCATTGGTTCTGGGGTTCTCCTGCTGAAGAATTGGGGTTTACAGATCAACTTGTGGTGCAAGCTCATCCCTGGTTCATTCTTACCACGGTTGCTGCATTGCCGGCAGGAACTCAGTCATAACTGTTTTTTCCTTCTTTAGGACAAATTTATTAGAAGCAGGGCACCACTTCTTATAGGTTTGATTGCTTTATCATGTTCAGGCAAGTAAAATATAGAAACACTAAGTCAAGAAAAAGAGATCTTATCTACTTCCTTTTCTAGATACAGAGCATTGATCATGTAAACATTTTAAACAGTCTTATAACCCTTTTTCTTTTCCAAAGGTGAAATAATCATAACAGTATTCTTTAAAAAATTCCCCTAGACACACTTTCAAATTATATGAAACCACTCAAAAATCATTAGTAGCATATTAAAAAAAGTAAGCAGAATTAAAGCATATAAGGAAGAAAGATCGCTAATAGGAAAATAGTCACAAAAACATACTTTAGATAGATACTAATGCAGCATGAACTAGCTTAAGGAAAAATATATTAATGTAAGACTTCTGACTTTTAAAGTTCTTAAATTTAATGTGTAGAATATCTGAGCTTTTATGTGGCATTAACATAATCAGTGTTATAAGTGACCAAAATAAACAAGGATTTCAATAGAACAGATGGAAGAAAGTTGTTACAAAAGGGAGCAGCTACCCAGTGCAAGGTTTCTTCAGCTTCTAGTACCTGTTTATCTTTTTGCTGCTGCCCACAAATTAAATGACATAGTGCTTCATTTCAAACCCATGCTTTGAAATAATAACTTTTATTTTTTTTCCTAACCCAATACAGTGGAGTTTACTGAATGATCAAGTTTAGGAAGTATTTTAAAGGAGGAACCAAAAAGATTAGTTGATGGATTGTGAGTGAAGAGAAAAAGTAAAGAATCAAAGGATGGGACTTCTATATCAGATAGACATTTAGAACAACACTCCCAGACAAGTAGAAAAGCTAAAATAAATAAATAAATAAATAAACAAACAAACAAACAAATAAATAAATCTATATAATAAAAGCCTAAGTGATCTTTATAGAGGAATGACCAGAACAACCATTCGCTATGATGCACACTGACCACCAGGGGACAGATGCTCAATGCAGGAGCTGCCCCCTGGTGGTCAGTGCACTCCCACAGGGGGAGCACTGCTCAGCCAGAAGTTGGGCTTACAGCTGGCGAGAGCCACGAGCTGAGCTGTAAGGAGCAGCAAGCACGTGGGTAGTAAGGAGCGAGGGGTCCTGGCCTGGGAGAGGGCTGTCTGACTGCTGGCAGGCGGACATCCCCCGAGGGGTCCTGGACTGCAAGAAGGTGCAAACCGGGTTGAGGGACCCGCCCCAGGACCCGTCCCTTCCTCCCCCCCCCACCCCAGTGCACAACTTCCGTGCACCCTACCTCCAGTATATAAATGAAATCCGCTGGAAGGTATCAGGAAATTCTCAAGATAATGAAGAATTACCTGGTCTCAAATTATTTCTATTATTTGAAAAAACAAAACACAATGCCTGGGACAAGAGAAAAGCAGACTTTCACAGAAAGAACTAATGGGAACAATAAATAATAGAGATTTACCCACAGCCACTTTAAATATTAGAATTAGAGACTTTATTTATTTATTTTTAAATTCTTTATTGTTGAGAATATTACATATATCTCCTTTTGGAATTAGAGACTTTAAAGTATTCTTTTTATGTTAAAGAAGACAAAAGACAAAGGGAAATGTTTTGATGGAAGAATAGAAATTATAAAAATGACATCAGATTTGAAAAAAAAATCAAATAGATATTCTAGAACAAACACAAAATATACAGTAACCAGAAATAGGTGACAGAACTGAAATTTGAACCCAAGAAGTTCAACTTTAGGGGCTATAGCCTTAACAGCTACTTTCAAAACTAGGAAAAAATTATGACATTCTTAAACTTCCAAATTTAACTAGAATTCAACCAATGTAAGCTACTGTCTAATTATTTATTAAAAACATAAACATCTTATAAAAGACACCATGGTCAAATATATAATTTGGGAACAAAATTTTTAAGCAACTGATATAATAAAACCATAATAAAATGTCCACTAAATATTGAACGACATTGCAGACAGATAATTTCTATGACTGACATAATTTTCATGTTTCATATTCTTTTACTAGAAAGTTGCACAAAAACCATTTTATTAGTTTAATACTGTCTGAAACATTTAAGGTGATTCCATTTGGCTTTTTTAAAAATTTTCTTCTTGACTCTAGTAATTAGGGCATTTTGGAGATCAGATGATACCTGTCTCTTTTCAGAATACTTTGCCTGAATGTTAGTTTCTAGCCAAGGTACATGACTTGGCTTTTTATTCTTTTCAATTCATTTGTGTATTTTTTTGGACTTCCCCTTTCCAGTTGTCACTCAGAGATGAAAATAATATAACTGCCTCTAAAGTTTTTTTTCCTGTGTGTGTGTGTGTGTGTGTGTGTGTGTGTGTGTGTGTGTGTGTGTGTGTGTGTGTATGACACGGGTTTGGGGGGTTTCTATAAAAGTAATGAAGAGGCCCAAACACAAGTTTGGAGGAAGAGGAAATGGAGAAATGGGTGGTGGGACTCCCAGTTGCTCTTCCCTTTCTTCTTCTTCTTTTTTTTTTCCCCCCACCTGAAGTCATGTTTATAGAGAGGAAGAGAGAGGGAGAGAGAGAGAGAGAGAGAGAGAGAGAGAGAGAGAGAGAGAGAGACATTGACATGAGAGAGAAACATCAATCAGTTGCCTTCCATATGTGCCCCAACCAGGGATTGAATCTGCAACCCAGGAATCAAACTTGCAACCTTTCAGTGCACAGGATAATGCTCAACCAACTGAGCCACTCTGGCCAGGCTGTCCTTCCCCTTTCTAATTCCACAGGAAGAAGGTTCTTCTCTGGCCAGCACGCCTCCCCCTCTCCCATGTCCAGTTTCTCTTTGGGGGTAAGGTGGGGTAGGAGGATGTTGGAAGAGGATGTAGTGTGGGTGGGCCCCACGAGGGGGATGGGTGCTGGAGTGGAAGCAAGGGTTCCCAGGTTCTCATGCATCTTAATGCAGACAGAGCTCCTCCAAAGTTAAATTTTCAACAAGATTTCTATTTATTAATTTGGTCTTGGGAATGAAAGATAATTGGTTGACTGGGATACCACTGTACCAGTACTCGAGACTAGAATTAGAGTGGCTCATTTTCCAATGTTTATCCATATTGTGAGGTACCACCTGACTCCCTTCAAGAAGGACTTTGTTCCAGTGTTGATAGTATTGCTGGCAGTTCAGAAAGACTTCTATGGATTGCCTCACCCAAGGTCATGCTCCTTCCCTGAGCTATATCTAATAACTGATAAATTCACAAGTATTAAATATGGCCATTTCAGCTCAACAGAGGACATCTCTAAAGGGTAGTTCAAACTCCAGATCTCCCCAGGGGTTAGCTGAGCCTGTTGTGGACCTCCCTTATAGTTTTACTTCTCCCTTTGCCCACTCTAGTGTATGTCTTTTTAGTTCTATAAGAAACGATCTAAGATTACTCCTTAATAACCACCCTTCACATTAAACTCCATTTCAGGGTTTGCTTCACAGGGTACACAACTTACGACAATCTATTTCAAATTTATCTGAAATGAGGCATTGAATCTATCTTCCATTAATTAATCTACCTATTTATCCACCCACCAGTCTATCTCTTTATTACTTTTATTAAACCATCCTGACATTTCAGAAGATTCATTATTCTTCTTATTCAGTAATATTTCTTCAAGTTATAATATCCACACTATTTATCAGGTAGCCAGGTGTTTAACTAGTTTCCAAAAGATATAAATAAATGTGCAATGTTTAGCATGTTAGCATACTTGGTGATCAAATTCTCAAAGTGCAGCTGTTACTGAATTTGCTAAATGAGTTTATGAAAACATTAGTTTTGGTTTCACCAAATTATCTGCAGGGGGCAGCAGAGAATGCTCCCAAGGCAAATATAAAAATATAAGGAGAGAAATGCAGTTTCTTTCTCTCTCTCTCTCTCTGTCTGTCTTCAAAACAAACTATGGAGTTGTAAGAGTGCTCAACTAGAAGAAAGAGTGAGTGAATAGATGAACAGATTTAGGAGGGGTGAGGAGTGTGGAACATGCATTGGAGACAAGACAGTTAAAAAAATACTTAGTAATTAGCCACATAACTAAGAAACAAACTTCGGAGTGAGATTTCTTGGGCTTGAATCCTGTTTCCATCACTTATTGGCTATATGATTGGACACTTTATTTAACCTCTCTAGCTTTAGTTTCTTCAAGTTTAAATTTAAAAAAATATATTTTTATTGATTTCAGAGAAGAAGGGAGAAAGAGAGAGAGAGAGAGAGAGAGAGAGAGAGAGAGAGAGAGAGAGAAACATTAATGATGAGAGAGAATCGTTGATCGACTGCCTCCTGCATGCCCTCCTCGGGGGGATGGAGCCCACAACCCAGGCATGTGCCGTGACCGAGAGTCGAACCGTGACCTGCTCGTTCAGATGTCGATGCTCAACCAGTGAGGCACACTGGTCAGGTGGTTTCTTCAACTTTAAAATGGGGACAACAGTTATGTTTACTTCATAGATTTGTTGAGGGGATTAAATGAGGCCATATTTATAAAGTGCTTAGAACAGGGCCTGGGTGTTAAGCTAAGGGCTTGATTATTTAATATGGATATGACCACTGAGGTCTACAATTGATATTAGGTAAAATATAAACTGTGGTTAATAATTTCTTTTCCCCGGTTTTACTTTTTATTTGTTATTGCACACATTTTTATTTTTAAGCATCTATTTCTAATTTGTTCTTTTTATACAATCTGTGAATTCATACTGAAAAATATGATTAACCTTCATCTGATATATATTTTGTCTAACTTTCAAAGGAGAGTTATGGAGGTGATAATGGCACCCACTGTATATTGAAAGTGAAAAATTTCAAGGTAAATATCCATGATATAGTAGAATGTAAAAATAGATATATACGTTTTTGTGAGGCTTGTTTAAGTTACTCATTAGTACATTTAGTGATTGTGTAGGAGATCCAGGATTTCAGATATGTGTTCGGAGCGTGGGTCTATGAAGACTGTAGAGAAGTGAATTGGGGAACAGGAAACTAGGACCTGGCCAGGAGGGCAGCCATTTTATGCAGTCATTGAATTATATGCCTCTGCGGCAAATCATTAGTTTCATATCTCTAATCGTTGTGCTATGAGGGCAGGGAGGGAAGCAAAATAAAGAGTGGAGTGTTGTAAAGTGTGAGGTCCTTGAAATTCTTCACATTGTTAGGCATTGGTCATTCATCTCTTTGAAAATGTTAGATTAGGACTTGGGCAGCATAAGGACAGGGTAGACTGAGGGACTTGGGACAAGTGTGCAGTAGTGTGTGTGAATATGCATGTGTGTGCATGCTATGGGAGGCTAAGTCAGGTCACACGCCTGAGAGAGTTCACAGAAAGTAAAAATGACAAGGCAAATAGGTATTGCCCCATTTTTTGCAAAGGCATACACTCAGAAAATTTAGCTAAGGTATCAGAGGCAGGCAAGTACTTAAGTTCTAGGCAGTCAAGACTCAAATTCAGGAGGTGAAAGAGCAGGCAATGGAGAACAAGAGGCCAGGAATAAGTGGTTATTAGTGTCTGAGCAGTAAGGATTCAAGATCCATGCAAAGCTTCTACATAAAGGGGAGGTATGCCAATGGCAAGATACCAATGTCTTTTTTTTTTTTTTTTAACAATTTTTAAATATTTCTTTTTTTATTTTATTGCTTAAAGTATTACAAATAGTAGTACATATGTCTCCTTTTTTCCCCATTGACCTCCCCTCAGCCTCCCCTACCCCCTGGCACATGCCCTCAAATCCCCCCCCCCCCAGTGTCTTGTGTCCATTGGTTATGCTTATATGCATGCATACAAGTCCTTTGGTTGATCTCTTTTGTGGAATATAATGAACATTATAAACTGATAAACAAAAATAGATATAGAGGCTAAGAAGCATCGAACAGGCTGTCAAACTACAGCAGGAAGGCAGGGGAAGGTGGGGGGTGCGGTAAGAGATCAACTAAGGGACTTGTATGCATGCATATAAGCAATGTCTTCTAACTGGTTTAAGGTTGCGGCTAAGTCTGAACCTGATATTGAAGACAAAGAAATAGATCTGAATGGGAAAAATTTACTTCAAAAGCTTTTAAACCAGCTTGTGAGTAAGTCAAATGTACAAATTTGGGGGCATTATGTTTTAAAGCAGCTCTAAATTACTAAAGCTTACCAAGCCCTTTTGTTTTGGCCACCACAACATTAACCAGCAATAACATTATTTCTTTATTCTTTTCTGTGCCCTGACTCATAATTGGTTGTATTGAAGAGGAGTTAGAAGATCGGTGGAGCAAAAATTTTTGATTTCTGGTTTGAGCTGCGCCTTTCTTTTGGTCTTGTCTTGCTCTTCTGCTCTGCATTTTGGGTCCCAGGGCCCAAGGGGGCACCTCTAAGGAGAACCTAGGCCCTTTAGATCTTTCATAGAGGTGCATTAACTAGACAAGCACTTTTTTCTCTTATTATATTGACTCCCATGGTATATCTTTGGTGGATGGTTATGCTAACAAACACTGGGTCCCTTTATTGTTCTTCCAAACACCTGCTCTCCTTAAGAGGTAAAGGTGGGGGTTGAGAATTGGGGTGAAGGGGATAAAGGGTGGGGGGAGGAAGTCTCATCCTGCCAAATCTACTTCTAGAATTCTATAGTTTTTGACACCATTCATTTGATTCTTAAACTGCTGATGGTAGATTGTGGTCTGACCTGAGATGAGTGCATGAGAGAATGTCTATGAAAGTTGTTGGCTGAAATTTCAAACCAGTGGAGTTCAGTGGGAAAAACACAAGGCTAGCAAACGTGCAATGTGAGTTTTACTCCTAGCTGTGTCGCCAAGTCATTCTGAGACATTAAGCAGGCCATGTAGCCCTTCTGTGCTTCAGTTTTGACTGACATTGAACAGGCATTAAAATAAATGATCACCAAGAAGTCCTGATGGCATAAGAAAGCACTCATGTAAGTTTAATATAAATGGAAAAAAACAGGCTACTGATTTGATTAAGAAACTTGCCCAGTATCATCCGACTAGTACTTGCCCAGCAGAGACTCAATGCTAGGTCTATCTGATATCAAAACTCATGGTCATAACTACTATGAACTTTAACATCAGTGTGGTGGAAACAAGAATGCTATATTTGAACTGACATTTCATCACTGATTTTTTGACACTTGGTACAATTTTAGACATCAGGAAGCTGTTTTTGCTGTAGTCCACCATTGTCACATAGCCCATATCTTCAAGTATTCCATGCCCTCAAGCACCCGATCTCACTGTGTATTATTGGCTTACTGAAAGGAAAGCTGGAGAAGAGGAAGGGGGAGAATATATATAGTTTACTGTTTGGCAAGAGGAAAGATGAAACTGCTAACTTACAGGAAAAAAATTGCATGTTGTTTAGTCTTTTTCCTGTTTGCAGTGTTTTCTTCCCCTTCCTGGAGAGTTTTGCCTTGGAGTAGAAATTCTTAACACATAGAGAATTTTCTTTCCTCCAAACAATCCAATGCACATGAACTAGCACTTTAAGGCAGAGGTTTTTTTTGTTGTTGTTTTTTGTTTGTTTTGTAATTCTCAATTATAGCTCTGTGACAACTAAAGATGAGTGCTTATTTGTAATTTGGTTCAAATGATCAGTCTAGTTCTTCAGAAGTGAAAATGAATGGAAATAAGTATGACATTGTGATAGAGTAATGCTCTCCTCCCCGCCCCCCAACCCCCCCAAAAAATCTGTGACCTAAATTCTGAAATTTGTAAATAGGTTAATTTACATGTGAAAAGGGAATTTGCAAATATGATTAAATTAAGGGTTTTGAGATTGGGAGATTATTCTGGATTATCTGGGTGGTCCAATATAATCACAAAGGTTTTTATAAGAGAGAAGTAGGAGGGTTATAGTGAGAGAATGTGACATTGGAACAGGGGTTGGGAATAATGCAGCTACAAGCCAAGAAATGCTGGTGGCCTCTAGAAGCTGAAAAAGTCAATGAACAGATTCTTTCCACATGTCCAGAAAGAACATGGCCCTTCCAACTCTGATTTTAGCTGCATAAGATCCATTGTGAACTAGATTCATTCCTGTTATTTTAAGTCACTCAGTTTGTGGTAATTTGTTACAGTAGTGATAGGAAAGTAATACACTTATGATGCATCTAGAGTTGTAAATATTGTAGACAGCAATTTTATGCAAAATTTTTCAAGGGAAATGTTTTATTACAAACTTTATTACTGAGGCTGTCCACCCCTTCAATTTGGAGAGAGCTTCTGAAAGTTATCATGATTGGGAAGTTTAATAGGATGGGCCAAAAATAGATAAATATTCTGTTTTGCTTTTTAATCCAAGTTTAGACAAGTTCGTTGACCTTGGTCAATGCCTCACTGTAAGGTTTATCTCTGTACAGCAGAAGTGAGAGGAGAACCAATGAGCTGAAAGACAACTCAATCAATCTGCTTCCTCCGTCTTTGCTTCAGTGCTTCATACAGGAAATCTATTGCTGTGTCAAGTTCCAGAGAAGAGTTTCTTCTGTTTCAAGTTACTAATCAGTCAAAGACACATAGACTTGAAGGAAGGGGCCAGGAGGAAAGGAGTGCCCGGCTGCTGATGGCCTAGGAGGGTTCAGCTCAGAGAAGTCAGCCGGAGAGAGCCTCACCATGCCCACAGCTCCTTTTGCACCTGTGTGGAGGACAAGGGCTGAGTGAAAGGCGGAAAAGAAGAGAACAGCAATGCCCTGCTCTTGGAGAACTTCTGACCTACAGTTACTACTGATGTTGATTGTCTTCTTAGTGGCTGGTAAGTTTGAATTGTCTTTGGAAGAGTGACAAGAGAATGACTGGTGAGAAACCTGGTCTCAGATTTTCCGGTGCTTTCTTTGACTTTCTTATGGAGCAATACAAAATAAATACAGTCACAGATATGGGGGATGGGGTTGCTCCCAGATTTATTTCACTTTATTATCCTTATTTTCCTTGTTGTTGTACTTATTTTACTTCGTATCCGACTACAGTGTATTCATTTCTATGATTTGCCTCATTGCCCATTTTCTTATTTCCCCCTCCCTTTTTTCTGAATGAAGCTGAATACATTAAATACGTTCTAGTAGCAATCCAAGTCATCTGGATCCTCTTTATCTTCTTCTCTTTATTTAAAAAAAATAAAATGATAATTTCAACCCATTTAGGTCTATATTGTTAATATAAATTAGGAAATTTTATTGCTTTCTAGCACTGTCTATGACCAGGTGCTTTTTAAAATATAATATACTCAGAGTTTGTTGGTGCATCTGCAATGTATGTCTGTGTTTAGTTTTAAGAAGTGCAGGTTATAAAAGACACTTTCTGTGCTAGAGGACATACTTCAATGTCTAGGTTGCTGTAGGTGTTGTAGAGGACTTGGGACTATTGTGGGGGTGTCCTGGTTTCACTGCAGAGGGTTGGTAGGAGTTGATGTGGGAGGGAGCTTTTAGGTTTCGCTTTTAGTAAAGGGAGCAGTGGCAAGGAAACAGTGTAGTTGATTTTAAATTTTGTAATTTGATAATTGAAAGAAGAAAAGGTATTTTTTTCTCATGTGAGTGACTTCAAAGTATTGCCTATCTTCCAGCAAAAAAAAAATCCGTTTTGCACATGATAATCTTACTGGTGAGCACACACAAAATAACCATACTGTACTACTCTACCTTTCTGTGCAGAATTTTCACATACTTTTTCTCCTTTGATCTGCAAAGCAACTCAGCGAAATAGGCATAAAAAACATTTCTCCATTTTACAAAGATAGAAACTGAAGTTTAGAGAGGTGACATGATTTGCCCAAGACTAATAGTATATGGCAGAGTCACACCATATACTATTAGTGGGTGCAACTATAAGCATCAATAAACATTTGAATAGGCAATTTTCCTCAATATTTAGCCATTATACTTTTCACATTATTAAGAGCACCACTGAAAAAAAAGTTAAGCCAATATTGGTTATAAATTTAGTGTTATATTTATTTATAAAATAATCCAGTGATCTGAATCTTTCAATAGTTGAGATCATATTGGAGAAAGCTAGTACAGAAACCTGTGCAGAACCCAACTTGTCAGAGAAGCCATTTGCATGATGACAGATGGTTACTACATTTAGTATAGCAAACACATTAAAAGTACATACATGCCAAATCACTATGTTGTACACCTGAAACTAATATGATATTGTATGCCAACTATACATTAAGTAATAAACATTTCATCCCCCTTAAAATATTAAAACATAATTGATAATTTTGAATTTTAATGGTTTAAAGGTTTGAGTTTTAAAACTATTTCTAAGCACAACTAGGGATACTACATATATAAAATACCTGAAGTCTGTGCTTCAATAATTATAAACTTATCAAAATGTCTAGACTCAAGTTATGGAAAGCAAATTCTATGCAGTGATTTGGCATAATAAATTCACCATGAAATAATTTAGAATAATGAGAAGCAAACCACCTGGAGCATGAATTTGCCTTTATTACTGGTACTACTTTAATAGCTTTGTATGTTCTAACAAAACTCACATAAGGGTCACAATCAGTTAATCATTTCCAGGAAGAAACCATATTGTTCACCCTTGAACATTGCACAAACAGATTTGAAGGTTTTAGGTAGAGTTTATATGCCTTCTCTGTTCAAAAAACCTAGAAATACTGCCAAACATAAATAACTCACTTTAATATACAACATAAATTCAATGAATGACTTCAATGTAAAACATAGCATTTAAAAAAACTATTTACTTTCATCTTTATTAATTTGCTTATAAATTCAAGCAATGTGGAAGTTGGCAGACTAAGTTTATACAGAAAATACCTGAGGGGAAAGATTAAAACATCGTAAATGGTCCAAACTTGCAACTTTGTCTGGTCTCCTTTCTTTGTATTCCCTTCACCCCACACCACTTCTTCCTCCTTATTTTAGCAAGTTATCTTCTAGTTTTTTCTTGTGTTCAAATTATATTTTGCTATTCCAAGTAATACAATTCTACCTTTTATAAAAGTCACTGATGCTGAGATTATGTGTGAATTCCTGAAAATAAATTCTCCCCTTTTTTTCCTTCCTTGGGCTAATTTTGACCATTTATCATTATGTTCCACTAGGGGGCAGGCAGTAACTTCTTAAGAAGAAGAGTTATAATCAAGACAGGACTGATAGCTTCAGCAGGTTTGCAAAAGATGGAACAGGGATTAAAAGCAATTGCGACATCATATGGTACTTAAAAAAAAATTACGAAAAAGAAGGGGTTTGTTCTCATTAATTTCAGTTCTATCTTTCTTTCTTGGTTTGTGATAGTTGCAAATTTACATATTACAATAATTTTAGGTATGTTTTCTCTAAACATCCATGCTTAAGTAATTAATAAATGAATCAAAAGCCATTGTTAAGAACACTGCGTGTGAATGGAGGGTATGTGTTATCTGTGAATAGTGCCTAAAAGTTATTAGCAGACTAAATTAGGGAAATCAAGCTAAGAAGACATTTTAAGAGAACTTTTAAGAAAAAAATCTTTGTTGTTGAGAGTATTACAGATGTCCCCCTACTCCGTCCCCCCCACCCCATTGTCTCCCTCCACTACCCTATTTTCTGTGTCCATTGGTAATGCATAGATGCATATACGTTCTTTGGTTAATCTCTTCCTGTTCCCCCTTCTGCCTTCTGTTTTATTATTTTTATCATTTCTTAAATTTTATTGATTTCTAGAAAGAGACCGACAAAAGGAGAGGGAGAAATACTAATTTGTTGTTCCATTTATTTATGCATTCATTGTTTGATTCTTGTATGTGCCCTGATTGGAGCTCAAACCCACAATCTTGGCATAATGGGATGCTGTTCTAACCAACTGAGCTACCTGGGCAGGGCAAGAAATTGTCTATGAGTCTAGTAAAACATGAGAGAAATTACAGTGGGATGGAGTTGTCAAAGACTTTGTGGAAGAGATGGGTCTTGAGCTGGATCTTGAATGATGGGTTTGGGTCGATGTGGAAAGGTAGAGTTAGAAATAAGGAGGAGCAGATGTGCAGTTGAACAAAAAAGCAAGTTGTTTTGGGAAAAGAAAGAACTCTTGCCTGATGGAATGGAGATTGTGTGTGAAATGATCATAGACAATAAAGCTGAATTTCAGGAGTCCTTGATAACTAAACAGAGGAACTTGGATACTGTGCAGTAAGCATTGAAGAGCCATCTGTTGTTTTGTGAAGAGGAAAATAATATACTAAAGCGATATTTTTAGAGAATAATGTGGCAGCAGTGTCCCCTTCAGTGGGAGTGGCATTTGGTAAAGGACTAATTTTGCAGAAGGAATCAAGAGCTCCTACCCTTGGGTTTTATTTTAGAAAGTCCTATGTTTCTGCTGTGAGACATTGGTGGCTGAGAAGAGGAGTGTCTTTGCAGAGGAAGATGTTAAATTCCATGCAGGGAGGGAGGAAAACTAGGAGGAAAATTCCTATACGTATCTGGAAATATGACACAATCTAGGATTTGTGAATCATTCATGGAGTGGAGGATCCCACAAAGGGGGTCTTCATAGAGATAAAAATGGTAGAATAGGCACTATATACTTTTGTATTTGGGTCCTAGGAGCAATAATTATTTCTTTCCTCTCAATAACAGAGAGCAAGATCTGAGAAGAGAGACAAGGCAATTTTTAACCTTAAATAATAAGAGGAAAACTTTTTTTTTTTTTTTAAATCCTCACCCGATGATATTTTTCCATTGATTTTAGAGACAGTGGAAGAGAGAGGGAAAGTCAGAGAGAAATATGGATGTGAGAGAAACACATCGACTGGTTGCCTCCTGCATGCATCCTGACTAAGGCCTGGGCTGGAATAGAACCCGGGATCCTTCAGTCCGTAGTCTAGCACTCTATCCACTGAGCCAAACCAGGTAGAGCAGAAAACTCTTTTGAAATTGAGGAGTAAGATGAAAAGTTA
Organism: Plecotus auritus; assembly: GCF_963455305.1. NCBI lineage: Eukaryota > Metazoa > Chordata > Mammalia > Chiroptera > Vespertilionidae > Plecotus > Plecotus auritus. Next base: position 160,399,782 of record NC_137771.1, on the reverse strand, counting down.
AATATAGAGATTCTAATAAGTTGAGAATAGAAATAAGTAGATGAGATAGTTCCACAGTTTCACAGTAGGTAAGTTGCCTCCCAATAAGTCATGAGTATTTCAGTTAATGTTGCTAATTAATAAAATAACTCAGTTGTCATTTGGTTTTATGATTTATCTAAAAAACCAGACTGCACAGTGTCTAAAATTCAATAATCATTGATACACTTTTCCTCCTTGTTATCAGTGACACACTGGTAATTTCTGATTAGGATTAGGGAGATCTATGGTTATGAAATAGCTTTGTATATTCTAACAAAACTCACCTAAGGGTCACAATCAGTTAATTGTTTGCAGGAAGAAACAACATTGTTCACGCATGAACATTGAGCAAACAATTTTGAAATTTTTTTTTCATAGCTAGAGTTTATATGCCTTGTCTGTTCAAAAAGCCTTGAAACAATCTGAACAACATAATCCTATGTGTGTTTATGGAAAGCAGTATAGAAAAGTACTAGAAACTAAAATGAACGGTTTTAGAGGTAAATCATTTTCTTAAAAAATATCTGCTCCTTTGAGTTGTTGATGCTGTTGCAGGCTCTCTACGAAGCAAACACTGAGATAGAGTTTTGAGTAGAGAATGTTTATTAGGGAGGACAGTTGGAAGAAACACCTGGAAGGGCAAGTTTGCAGAGGGAGAAGTCTATTTGCAATCTCAATCCTTGACACCTTATCTGATTCCCCACCCATGGGAAGCTGTTGAGTTAGAATAGAGAGGCCCTCTATTTTATCAATGTGGCTGGGCCTTTATACCTTCATCTCAGCCAGTCATTAAATGCGGGATACCCTGAGAAGGGTCTGACTTGGGCAAAGTAATTGAGTTGGTCTCTGAAGATGCTGATAACTGAAGGCTGTCTGCCGATAGTGCTCCTAGCAGTAACAGTAAAGGGTCATTCCTTCAAGGAGATTCTGAGTGCAAACACCATGTCCACCAGAGCTGCTATTTTCATGTTCTTCATTGCTTCCTGAATTTCTGAGTTTGTCTGGTATTATTTCCCTTCAGCCTAAGTAATTTCTTTTGTCATTATTGGTAGTGTAGGCCTGCTGGTGAAGAATTCTTTTAGTTTCCTTTTGTCTAAATATGCCTTATTCTTGAAGCATATTTTTTGCTGGATATAGAACTCTGGCTTGACTTTCATTTTTCAGCATCTTAAAAATGTTCTTTCACTATTTCTGATGAGAAGTCAGCAGACATTCAAATTATTGTTACCCTGGCTATAATGTCATTTTTCTTTGGCTGCTTTTAAGATTTTCTCTTTATTGTTGTTTTTAGTACATTTTATATGTCTATGTATGGTTATTTTCATATTTATTCTGCTTGAAGATTACTGAGATATTTGAATCTGTATATTTATGCTTTTCAGCAAATTTTGCAAAATTTTCAATTGCTATTGCTTCAAATAATTTTTCTGCCAACTTTGTCTTTCTTGTTCTTCTAGAACTCAAATTGCACATTTGTTCAAGGAAATTTGCTATTTCATCACTGGTCTCTGTGGCTATTATGTTTTTTAATCTCTTTTTTCTCTCTTTCATTCAGATTGGGTAATTTTTATTGATATATTTAAAGTTTGCCAACAATTTTCTGTCTCATATTCATTCATCTGTTAGGCCCATTCATGGAATATTTTATTTTAGATATTTTCAATTTTAGAATTTCCATTTATTTTTTTAACTAGTTTATTTTTCTCTGTTGTGATTTTTCTGTGTTTTCATTCATTGTGAGTATATTTTCCTTGACATCACTGAGCATAGTTTAATATCTGATTTTAGGTCCTTGTTTGATAATCTCAATATCTGGATCACCTTAAGTTTGGTTTTCCTTTAATGTTTTTGTTTTTTTTTTTCTCCCAAGAAAGAATGAGCCACATTGCCCTAGTTCTCTGTATATTGAGCAATTTTATTTGGATATTGAATATTGCATCATAGAGACTCTGGATTTTGTCATATTGCTTTGTTGACCCCTCCCCCGCCTCCAGAAAACATTTAACTTGGTTGGACTCAATGGCTAAGTCCTCCTCTTGGACAGTGCTTTTACATTTAGCTAGTTGGCTTCAGGTGTTTCCTGCCACATGTGGCTTAGAGTCAGTGAGAGAGATGTTGGTAGAGTTTGGAACTCTTTCACACAGAATTTGGAACTCTTTCTTTCTCTCTCTGCTTCTCTCAATTTCCAGAGACCAAGGTTGCCCCAAAATTTGTTCTCTTCTTCAGAAAACTGTGGGTTTTCTAATAGAGCTTTAAAAAGTTCAATGTGGTTCCCAAAGTTCAACAGTGGTAAAAATGGGAAAAAATGGGAGTCCACACCCTCAACCCTGAACCACTTCCTTCTTCCAATAATTGACATTCTTCAAGAATCTTCTTGTTTTTTCCACTCTCCAGTGGCTTCAGATAGTTGTTTTTATATTTTTCCAGAACTTATAGTTGTTATATGTGAGAGCTTATTTTGCTATAAAAGAAGTGGAACTTTCTTCAAATTCATGTATTTTTAAAATCATTGTGCTTTTTTTTAAAAAAATATTTTTATTGATTTTAAAGAGGAAGGAAGAATGAGAGACATAGAAACATCAACGATGAGAGAGAATCATTGATCGGCTGCCTTCTGCACATCCCTGACTGGGGATCGAGCTCACAACACAGGCATGTGCCCTTGACCTGGAATCAAACCTGGGACCCTTCAGTCTGCAGGCTGACACTCTATCCACTGAGCCAAAGCAGCTAGGGCTAATCTCATTGTGCTTTTATCAACTGATATTGATTTGGCTGGTTATACTGATTTTGGACATTGAGATCAAATGTGCTATATTATTAAATGCCTTTTTGCTTTCTAAATTTCATTCATGCATTGAATATCTTGGTATTTTTCACTTCCTCAACAAAATCTCACTCCTCTTTCCCCCAATTTCTAGATTCTTATAAATGTTTTTGTTGGCTTTAAAAGTATGTCATGAGATATAATTGTGTCATCTTTAACAAATTGCTTACTCTCTGTAGACAGTAATATCCTCATTTGTGAAGTGAAGGAAATATGTGAAACTATTGAGAAGTATAGAGCTTTCATAAAAGAAGTTTAGAAACCTTCAAATTAATCCTTTCATTTTATACATAGACAAATAAAGCCTAGGAGTGTTCAAGGAATTATTAAAGATATTACTAAACTTTTAGTGGATGAGCTGAGCTTGAAACTCCTTCATAGCACCAAAAAATAGCAAGGAAAAGAGATGTGGCAAGTACATGTGGGGAAATCTATGACTTTTAGATCTGATGCACCGAAAATGGCAGAAGGCATTGGAATAGAAAGAAAGGACAGCTACAAAGTTGAGATTCCTGTTTAGGAAAAACAGGAAAAGTTAAATGTGGGTCAGTTGTTCTGTTAGTCAATAAGTAAGGGAGTGTCCGTCATGTGTCAGACACTGTGCTTCATGCTAGGATACTTGAGCAAGACAGACACAGATCCTGCTCTCATGGAGCTTAGAATCTTCTAGGAACGATACATAACAAATCATTGCAAATAATTAAATTATACATACTGTGCAAAGAGAAGTAGAGGGTGACATAGAAATACATAATTGGTATATCTAATCTGCTCTGAGGGCTAAAGAAGACTTACCTGTGGAAGTGTTGTTTAAGATGAAGAAGAACAGAAACAGCTAGCAAGAAGAGTTGGGGAGATGAACCTTCCAGACAGGTTAAACAGCCTGTATGAAGGACAGAGGGAGTTAAATTGTGATTAAAGTGGTAAAACAAGGAGAAATCAACTGTGTAGAGGACCAGGTGAAGTTCTGGGGGTGGGTAGGATAATGGAAGAAAGAATAACGAGAAAGAAGAGCAGGTGAGACTTTGGGGGAATCCTACACTAAGATGCCCGAGGAAACAGGCAGGCTTGCAGAGAAGGAGGCAAACACAGAAAAGGATAGGTAGTGGTGGTCATGAAGGAAGGGGTTTTAGGCGAGGAAAGTGGTTAATAGCATCTGAATGTGCCAAGGAATCCAGGAGCACAAGCACTGAAGAAAGACTGAAAGTTTGATGATACCCCTTCAAAGTTGTGGTTTGAATTGGAAGGGTGTGGGAGCCACAAGATTGCTGGTATCAAGGAGAGAGGGGGTGGGGAGGAAATCGAGGCAGTGGGCACAGACCACTCGTTCTAGAAGTCTGGCAGCAAAGAATGGATTAAGGATAGCCAGAAGGAGAAAGCAGCATCTAATTCCTCCCCCTGCCCCCATCAACATAGGAGAAACTTGAGTGTGTTCTGAGTATCATTTGAAAACATTCAGTGATTCAGTAAAAGTATTTTTCCAAACTGGGTTTGTACATATGTAGCTTTAAATTGCTTAGTGATTTCTTTTTGTCCTTGCCATTTTGTTAATTTACCATGAAATACTATCTTTTCCCAAAGCTTTACCTATTAGATAATATAAGAATATCTAATTATATGATACATCTTGTAGTACTGACAAATTTTTGAAAAGATATCCAATTAGTAAAACTTGATAGATTCAAAATAATGAAATCTAGCTATTTTTATTCTCCAGAAAAAGAATTCTATCTTATTCTTTATTAACTCCCTCGCCAAAGGTTGTTTTAAACCAGCAATTTAAAGCAGGTTGACAGACAGAGTTGCCTGTAGAGCCTAAAATATTATACTGTGGTGCCTGCTCAAGTCTATTTAATTGGACTTTTCAGAGTATAGAGTCTGGGCATCTTTGCAGATGATTCTAATGGGAGCCAGGATTAAGAACACTGTCCTAGGTCTTTCTTTATCACCCAAACTGTCACTGTTGTTCCTTATACTCAGCACATGGCTGCTCACCTTCTGATTTATCCATCGTCTGGTGTAGGTATCTTTAACTTTCCAGATGATGAGATTTCTTAGGGCAGAGACCTTGCCTACTTTCCCAAAGCTCTGCACAGCTACCTGATGCTGAGTAGGTATACTCAGAAAACGTTTGTCAACCTAAACTTCTTCAAAATGTCTGTTGTGTCTCTAACCACTGTTTCCCTTTCTGCTCATCTCTCAGAGACCGAGTATCAGTCTTTTCAAGAGCTGACCTCCATTTTGCTCCCAGCACCTCTAGGATCCTGCTTTCCCATTTAGCCTCCTTCATTCTTGTAACGCAGCTCACCCTCTTTCAATCTCCTGTGTTCTCTGTTCTCAGATAACCCTCTCAGTCCTCATAGTTCCAGCTTTGTCCCATCTCTTTCCAGTTTGACATAAAAGGGAAAAAAAAAAATTGTCTCATTCTCCAATACTTTCTAGGTCAAAATTTCTAAAAGAATAAGTCTACATTTGTTGAAAATTGCTTCTGCTTGGGTTCTTATAGTCTGTTTCTGCTCCTCTCTCTGTACTAACACCACTCTTTAACAGCTCTGAAATGTCTCTGACCACCTTCTTGTTAGCAAATCATAAAGCCCCCTAGTCCTTATTTTAAGACTTTTCTTACATAATAATTCCTGTCCTAAAATTTCCTCTTTCCCTGGTGTAAGGAATTGCATTTAATTTCCATGTTTTTCATCACTTTTTGCTAACTTCATTTCCTCCAAAAGATTCCTAATTTTAAATGTTTTCAAGACTGGCTTTGTTTTTCCCCTCTAATTTCCACATCAGAGAGTGCAATTTGGCAGCCCTTGGGCTAGATCTGGCTTGCTGACACTTTTAGTTGGCTCATGTAATATTTTTAAAAATTTGAACTCATTTCTAATTTTTTTAAATTGGGAGATTTTACCCCAAAGCCTTGATTTAATGTCTAGGGTTTCTGTGAGGATTGGTTTAAACTATGTATATAAAACACTTAGCACTGTGTTTTAATTTTACAAACATTCAAAAGATGGTACCTTAATTATCATTTTGTGGTTTTCAAAGCACATGCATAGATATTACTTAATAATATTTAATTAGCCCCTACAGATTGACTTTTTGGTTATTTACATTTTTTGGAATGAAAAACTATGCTGGAATTAATATCCTTGCATATATCTTTGCATATTTGATATGCATATATATTCACCATATATTCATTAAAAACCTTGATCCTTGTTATCACTAATATATGTTTGTACAAAAAATCTATCTCCAATAATTAGTTTTGGGCTATGTGATAGTAATTCCCCAAGGAAACCCTTCCAAAAACAACAAAAGAAAACCCCACCAGAAAACAAAAAAAACCCCCCAAAATCTAGCCCAATAATATGGCTTTTATTAGCTCTGTGTCCTAACAAACTGATACAGACTTTGTGATTATCCTCAGGAAAAAAAAATTAGGCCCAGCAATATGGTTTTTATTAGCACCGTGTTCTAACCAACTGATATAGACTCTGTGATTATATTGCTTTGGAAAAGATTGAATTTGTTACTTATCTTAATTCTTTTTTATTTCAAAATTTTATCCATTCATTGATCATTATTGAATGCTTGTGTTTTAGAACTTATTACTTTTCTTAAACATTTCTCCTTTTCATAAATTTGATGGGTGTTTTATTTCTCTATGTTGTATCTGAAGAGTATAATTATAGATACTAGCTAAGTCACACTTCAACATATATATAAAATCTTTTGTCAGCCTTCCATATCTTTGGCAAATATTTTCAATTAGGTTGTCCATCTCATTTATATGTTTTCTGTATATTTTTTGGAGTAAAGCAGCCTTTTGTTTATCAGAACTGTTGTGAATATTCCACAAAGTTTTGCTTGTCAACATTATTTTATGCATGTTTTTGCCTACAAAAGTTTGAAATTCTTTGTACAGTTAAATTTCTCAATACTTTTCTTTATCGTTTCTACGCTTTGTGCCAGGGTTGCAAAGGTTTCTTCACTTAAGATGACAACAGTCCCAGTTTTCCTGGGGCTTTCCTGCTCCTATGTCCTAAGAAACCCCTCAGTCCCAGACAAACGGGAATTCTATCACTTTATCTAGTGTTTAACATAAAAAATTACCTATATTTCTTCCAGTACTTGTTTACTTATTTGTTTATATTAAAATCTTTGATTTATTTGTTATATTTTTATGTGAAAAATGAGACAGAAATTTGGTTTTGTTTTCTCTTATTTTTCCAAATGGTTAGTTAGTTCCCCCTAATATCTCCTATCAATGATATAATCATCCTTCCTTCCCCTTACACATTTGAATGACCACTTTGATCAGATACTAAATTTCTACATGTGTAGATGAAGCAACTGAAGTTCAGAAAGTAATCTATGCAAGATTATAGAGGTAATAAATGGAAGAACCAAAAGGTCGATTTTCTTACTCTAAAAATTTTGGTGGTTTTTTTTTTTCGTTCTATTTTTGTCTCTGCTGAAACTGGGTTTCCAACCATTAGTTTGTTTACTGAACACCTAACTAGGTATTGTCTTTTACTGAATGAATGTCTTTCAAAATGTAAATCACGTTACAACATAAATTATATGCTGTGATACCAGGATCAATTGTTGACACTGTTTAAAAAATAGGTGTTAATTGTACTTTTTGTGCTTCTTGGCATTTATTATTTTAAGTTTTTTATATTAACATAAATAACATATTGCAGAGTGTATGATATTCATACAATTCAAAGAATGATTATACAGTGAATATCTGTGTAAATTAAAAAATAAACTATTGACAGTTCTCCAATTATACCCTCAACCTTTGGTCTAAAGGTAGCCATTATCTTATGAGACAATCATTCTCTTTTGGGGATAATTAATTCCTGTTTTTCTTTACATTTTACCATGTATATAATAATAAAATTTGTTTTGACTTTTTTGTATTGTACATAAATGAAATCATAGTGTGTATATTGCTTTATAACTGCTTTTATTTACTCAGTATCATGTTTGAGATTTATCCATGTTTAAGTTTGTAGTTGTAGTTCATTAATATAAACAACATTTATCCTAGAATTTTAGATGTTTGCAAAACAGTGTTTTTCCCTGGGAAAATTCTGGCTCAGAAAGAACAAACATGATTTAAAATTCTCTAATATATGTGATAGATCTTTTACTCAAGTGCCATATGAATGAAAAGTACTAGTTTGGGAGACTGATCATCATCTAAGGCAGAAAGCAAAACATTTCCTTTACTTCCAATATTTGTCATTAAATTAATGCAGTAATCTTCAAGTAGCTTTTGTAGAGAAAAAGATCATGTGTCTCATTCCAATTGAAATTCCTATTTGCTATTTAGAAAATAACAGAATTTGAGAAAAATTGGTGATGCTTTCAGTTATTCATTCCTATAGGATACTGCTTTTTACTTATATAGGAGAAATAAAATAATAAATTAGGTCCACTTTCCCCAAAGTTACAAAGTTTATGGATATTCTGGCTATCTTAGATTTCTTCTAATTCCCACATCACTATGTGAAAACCACTACATTAGAGGCAGAAATATAGTTAGCCTATCTAGATTACAATTCATCTTATTTTCAGGACCTCTAAAAAAATGTAGACAATTTATTTCCACAACTTTAACTGGAAAATAGTACTTTTATGTTACCCTACATCTACAATATGCAGTTTTAGAAAATGCTGTACAAATATTCAGTAATAAAATGCTAAGGCTGATATTTTTAGCTTTCTGGAGCCAGAAATTTAAAGTTCTCTGCACTGTATTGGCTTTTACCACACTGGTGATTAGAAAAAGTCATGTGCTCAGTGTAACTAAATAAAAGTTATTTTGGCAATGTAGTTTGAATTTCTGGGTCTTTGTGTGATTAAGATCTCAGCCACAAAGTCCTATTCATTTTTTGAGTAAAACCTTGAATCTTTAGGAGAAATGCACTGCTTCATTTTTTACTGGGTTTAAAATCTCCATTTGTAATGTTTTGAATACATTGCACTAGTTATTCCTTAATTGTTAAGTGAGAATGATCGTCTGAGTTTTGTAAATGGCAGAACTGGACTATGTAAATTCGTTTGATTACCTAAAACGATTCTATAAAGAAGCAGCAGAACAAGAAGTAAAACCCATATCCCTCATATTTTCCTACTATTACTTAATCCATAATGGTCCAGCTCTGTATTTTTTATTATAACTTACACAGTTTTGAAGTTTGAAAGCTTATAACACCAAATGAAGAGTGAAATAATTCTATTGTGTGGTTTTCCTGATGTAAAATATCAAAGTATTTTCACAGATTTCAATGTGTTGAAATGTATTTTAATGTAGTCTGTGTTGTTTTTTAAAGTAATAAGTTCATTAAAAGTTAAATAACAATAAAGATGACAAATAAGGATGTAAAGACTATAATAAGCAATAAGAATGAATTCTAATTAGTTCAATACTAGCACAGAGGCCTCAAGTCCTGGAGAGAAACACAATAAAAAAAGTGTTCTACATTATTGTCTTTCACAGCTATATGGTCACCTTATTAGAACATAGTCAAATACTTTATGCTACAGTTTTGTCCCAATTTAATCATTATTTTACCTTAGAATTCATACTCTTGACTGCTTTGTTTTCTCTCCCCCATACTTGAATGAAAGGGCAGGAAATTTTTAAAATTTTTTTTCCCATCTCTATGCATTAGAGATAATAAATAAATCTAAGCATAGCAGAAATGCTTATCTCTAACTATTTTAGTCAGTCAAGCACAGCAGAGCACAGGATTTTACAATAACTAAAAACTGTTTAACATCACAAGAAAAGCATGTGCTGTTTTCGAGAGCCCTTTCCCCTCTTTCCCCTCTTACTGGAGGAAGCCTGCGGGGTATGGGTTGCACAGTCATCCTAGACCATGTCTGTTGCGTGGGTGGCATATGCTTGCTCAGGCATATGACAGTGATGACTTGGGAAAGGAAACTTCTGGTGCTCGGAGTGAGTAAGAGGTTTCATTAGTAGTAAGATCACAAAACATCCTTACTTCTGATGATGATTTTGACTTGGATGGGAAAGGGTTTTTTTCCAGAGTTAAGCATTCTTGGGTTTGTATTTTGTTTTGTGTTTATCTGTGCGGATGCATGTCCACCAGCTCTTTCAATTTCTGTTAATTTGGATAGTGTGTTTATTCTAGTGTATTTCTTAGGATCCATACCTTGGTCTCTACTCACTGCAGTGAGACCTACTTGCGTAAGAATAATTGGGCAATTTGGCCTTGGCCAAATTGTTTCATCACTGAGTCTACATTTCTTTATCTGTAAAATGAAGATAATAATACCTTTAGGATGGAGAGACTCAAATAAAAAACATATGAAATTATAAAAAATCTCTTCCTAGTGTAAGTGCTCAAAAATTATTATTTTAAAAGAACATTTTATTAAAGAAAATGGCAACCAGGGACCTGGAGAGTATTATGCTAAACAAAATAAGCCAGTCAGAGAAAGACAAGTTTCACATGATCTCACTCATATGTGGAAACTAATGAACAAAAGAAACTGATGAACGAAATAGATCCAGAGACATAGAAGCATGGAACAGTCTGATGACTCTCAGAGGTGGGGGGTGGGAGGGTAGAGTGGAGGGGGGAGAGGGGAGAGAAGAGATTAATCAAAGAATTTATATGCATCTATTCATACACCCAGTGGGTGCAGACAATAGTTCAGTGAAGGCCTGTGGAGGTGGTGGGGGGTTAGGGGGTGGAGGAGGGATGGAGGAGTTCAATGGGGGGATAAAAAGGGGACAGCTGTAATACTTTCAACAATAAAGGTAAATTAAAAATAAAATAAATCTATAAACAAAAAAAAGAAAGAAAGAAAAAGAAAATGGCAACCAAGAGGGCCACTGTATTCAAAATTTATCCATAAAAACAGTGCATTAAATTTTACCTAAAATGTTTCCCATTGCTGGTCAGAAACACGCACTGTAGATGCCCTAGAAGTATGTCACTTCCTTGTGAACATTTTCTAGGAGTTTTCACAGTTAGAGCCGGCTATATGCAGCCTGAACTCTAATCACACATCCAAGTTTCCTCACTTTATGGCAATACTGCACTATTTGTAGTTTTTGTAAATCTCATGTGACTTTATGCATCCTTGTAAATGCCATTCTTTCTGTGTGCAATTTTCTTTTCCCTTCTCTTTTCCTGGAAAACTACTCATTTAAGATCCAGCTCCAATATGGTCTATTGTAGGGGGTCTTACCTAATCTCTCACCCTTGATCTCTTAGACGAAACCTCTCTTCTTTTTAACTTATAAACATTATGCATACTTCTATCATTACACTGAAAACTTTACATTATAATTTTTTACATAGCAGCATCCTTGCCTGGACCTTAAGCTCTTGGGGAGAAGAGGTATTGTTTACTAGGGTGTTTCTATGTCTAGCAAGTACTATGCCAGTAGTTGCTGCTCAAAATATGTTAATAGCAATGCCCACTTAGAGTTTGCCTTATAAAATTTGAAATTGATAGATAGTTGTTCACATAATGTGATTTCAATAATATTTAGGAAAATCATTTTTTGTTCCATACCAGCATATAATCAACTTCTAAACTTTTTCTGCCTCGTCACTGGTTCATAGTGAGTCTGTAATAAATAGTAAAGCCCTTTCTTCCACAGAGATAGACTAAATGCATATAGGCCTGGAAGAAGATAATCTCTGATTTGAATATTAAGACAGTAAGTAGTGAGAGGCATTCTGAGCCTAAAGTAGGAGTATAACAAACAGGCAGGAAGATCTGGTAACAAGTTCATACAGGGGTACATTTTTTTGAGACTTTTGCTTGTCTTTCAGAATTTGTGTTTTCAATGGCAACTGCAATCCAAAGATGGCTTCAAGAATGTGAAAAAAATGTGGTTTTAATTAGGAGTTAAATGCTAATATACATATTTCTCTCTTCACCCCATTTCAGAGTGCATAAGTGCATCAAACAACTCAACACAGCAAATGGGTAAGAACAATTACAGTTTGGGTAATGCTAGTTTTTTTAATGATAATTCTAATAGAAGAGTACTTGATGCTTGTATACATTTTACGTTTTAGGATTTTAAATGGTCGTATATGCATTTATAGACTGCATTGTCTAAAATAATAGTGCTCTTTTGACTGGCCAGGTGGTTCAATTGCTTGGAGCATCATCCTGTATATCAAAAGGTTGAGGGTTTGATTCTTGTCAGGTCACATGTCTAGGTTGCGGTTTGATCTCATCGGGGTGTGTACGGGATGTGTCTCTCTCACACTGATGTTTCTCTCTTTCTCCCTTCCTTTCTCTCTAATAAAGTAAAAAATACATATCCTCCAGTAAGGATTAAAAAAATACTGCTTATGTTTAAGATTGTTGGTAAATTTTTCATTCTGAAATTTATTTCTATGCTTATTTACTACTATTTCAAGAATGTGATCACTAAACAAAAACAATTTCCAAAATATTTGTCATTCAATTTTTAAAACATAAGAAACTTTAAAAAATAGGTCTTAGTAGATATTATTAATTTATTTTCTGTACCCCCTACCCAGCCCTACAGTCTCCCAAACTTTTGTTTACCATTATAGTTAACTTTTTCCTTGTATATATTTAATTTAATTTAATTTTTTTCAGGTATTTAGACAGGATTTTCTCTTTTTTTATCGCTTAAAGTATTACATATAGTAGTACATATATCTCCTTTTTTTCCCTATTGATCTTCCCCCAGCCTCCCCTACCCCTTGTCGCATGCCCTCATCCCACCACCCCCCGCCCCAGTGTCTTGTGTCCATTGGTTGTGCTAATATGCATGCATACAAGTACTTTGGTTGATCTCTTACCCCTCATCCCCAATACTCCCCAGCCTTCCCACTGTAATTTGATAGTCTGTTCAGTGCTTTATTTCCTCTGTATTTCTCTTTTTGTTCATCAGGTTATAATGTTCTTTATTTTCCATAAATGAGTGAGATCATGTGGTATTTTTCTTTCATTGCCTGGCTTATTTCACTTAACATAATGTTCTCCAGGTCCATCCATGCTGCTGCAAATGGTAAGAACTCCTTCTTTTTTATAGCAGTGTAGTATTCCATTGTGTAGATGTACCATAGTTTTCTAATCCACTCATCTGCTGATGGGCATTTAGGCGGTTTCCAAATCTTAGCTATGGTAAATTGTGCTGCTGTGAACATAGGAGTGCATATATCCTTTCTGATTGGTGTTTCTAGTTTCTTGGGATATATTCCTAAAAGTGAAATCACTGGGTCAAATGGGAGTTCCATTTTTAGTTTTTTGAGGAAACACCATACTGTTCCCCACAGTGGCTGCACAAGTCTGCATTCCCACCAGCAGTGCACGAGGGTTCCTTTTCTCCGCATCCTCACCAGCACTTGTTGTTTGTTGATTTATTGATGATTGCCATTTTGACAGGTGTGAGATGGTACTGCATTGTCGTTTTGATTTGCATCTCTCAGATAATTAGTGACTTTGAGCATGTTTTCATGTGTCTCTTGGCCTTCCTTCTGTCTTCTTTCGAAAAGATTCTATTTAGGTCCGTTGCCCATTTTTTTATTGGATCATTTATCTTCCTTTTATTAAGTTGTATAAATTCCCTGTAGATGTTGGAGATTAAACCTTTATCAGTGATAACATTTGCAAATATGTTCTCCCATACAGTGGGCTTTCTTGTTGTTTCATTGATGGTTTCTTTTGCTGTACAAAAGCTTTTTATTTTGATGTAGTCCCATTTGTTTATTTTCTCTTTAGCTTCCATTGCCCTAGGAGTGGTATCGGTGAAGAAATTGCTTCGGCATATGTCTGAGATTTCTCTGCCTGTGGATTCCTCTAGTATTTTTATGGTTTCCCGTCTTATGTTTAAATACTTTATCCATTTTGAGTTTATTTTTGTGTATGGTGTAAGTTGGTGATCTAGTTTCATTGTTTTGCATGTATCTGTCCAATTTTCCCAACACCATTTATTGAAGAGACTGTCTTCACTCCATTGTATGTTCATGCCTCCTTTGTCAAATATTAATTGAGCATAGTGGTTTGGGTCGATATCTGGGTTCTCTATTCTATTCCATTGGTCTATATGTCTGTTCTTGTGCCAGTACCAGGCTGTTTTGAGAACTGTGGCCTTGTAATACAGCTTGAAATCTGGTATTGAGATCCCACCTACTTTGTTCTTCTTTCTCAGGATTTTTGTGGCTATTTGGGGTCTTTTTTTATTCCAGATGAATTTTTGGAGAGTTCTTCCTAGGTCTATGAAATATGCCATTGGTAATTTAATGGGGAGTGCATTGAATCTATAGATTGCTTTGGGTAGTATGGACATTTTAATGATGTTGATTCTACCAATCCATGAACATGGTATGTTCTTCCATCTGTTTATGTCTTCTTCTATCTCTTTTTTCAATGTCCTGTAGTTTTCCGCCTATAGGTCTTTTACCTCCTTAGTTAAGTTTATTCCTAGGTATCTTAATTTTTTTGGTGCGATGGTAAATGGGATTGCTTTTTTAATCTCTCTTTCAGTAAGTTCACTGTTGGTGTATAGAAATGCCATGGATTTCTTGGCATTAATTTTGTATCCTGCTACATTGCCAAATTCATTTATTAAGTCTGTTATTTTTTTGATGGAGTCTTTCAGGTTTTTTATGTACAATATTATATCATCAGCAAATAAGGACAGCTTTACTTCTTCTTTTCCAATTTGGATGCCTTTTATTTCTTCTTCTTGTCTAATTGCAATGGCTAATACTTCCAGTACTATGTCAAACAGGTGTGGTGAGAGTGGGCATCCCTGTCTTGTTCCTGTTCTTAGGGGAAATGGTTTTAGTTTTTGCCCATTGAGTATGATGTTGGTTGGGTTTATCATATATCGCTTTTATTATGTTGAGGTATGATACTCCCTATTCCCACCTTGTTGAGAGTTTTCATCAAGAAAGGGTGTTGGATTTTGTCAAATCCTTTTTCTGCATCAATTGATATGACTATGTGATTTTTATTTCTCAATTTGTTTATGTGATGTATCACGTTTATTGATTTGTGGATATTGTACCATCCTTGCATCCCTGGGATAAATCCTACTTGGTCATGGCATATGATCTTTCTGATGTAGTGCTCGATCCGATTTGCTAGAATTTTGTTAAGGATTTTGGCATCTATGTTCATGAGGGATATTGGCCTATAATTCTCTTTCATTGTGTTGTCTTTATCTGGTTTTGGTATTAGGGTGATGCTGGCTTCATAGAATGAGCTTGGAAGTGTTCCTTCCTCTTGAATTTTTTGGAATAGTCTGAGGATGATAGCTTTTAGTTCTTCTTTGAATGTTTGGTAAAACTCCCCTGTGAAGCCATCTGGCCCCGGGCTTTTGTTTGCTGGAAGTTTTTTGATGACTGCTTCAATTTCTTTCATAGTTATTGGCCTGTTGAGATGTTTAAATTCTTCCTGATTGAGTTTTGGAAAGTTGTATTTTTCTAGGAATATGTTCATTTCCTCCAGGTTGTCCAGTTTGTTGGAATAGAGTTGTTCATAGTATTTTTTAACAATCCTTTGTATTTCTGTGGGGTCTATTGTTATTTCTCCTCTTTCATCTCTGATTTTGTTTATTTGGGTCCTCTCTCTTTGCTTCTTGGTGAGCCTGGCTAGAGGTTCGTCAATCCTGTTTATCCTTTCAAAGAACCAGCTCTTGATTTCATTGATCTTTTGTATTGTTTTTTTTTGGACTCTATGCTGTTTATCTCCACTCTGATCTTTATTATTTCCTTCCTTCTGCTTACACTGAACTTTTCTTGTTGCTCTCTTTCTAACTCTTTGAGTTGTAGGGTTAGGTAATTTATTGCCATTCTTTCTTGTTTTTTGCAGTAGGCTTGTAGAACTTTGAATTCCCTTTCAAGACTGCTTTCGCTGTGTCCCATAAATTTTAGATTGTTGTGTTTTCATTGTCATTTGTTGCCATGATGTTTTTTATTTCTTCTTTGATCTGTCTGGTAACCCAGTCATTCTTTAATAGCATGCTGTTTAGTCTCCATGTGTTTGATTTTTTTGGATTGTTTTTATTGTAGTTGATTTCCAGTTTTATACCACTGTGATCTGAGAAGATGCTTGATATGATTTCTATCTTCTTGAATTTGAAGAGACTTTGCCTGTGACCCAATATATGGTCTATCTTTGAAAATGACCCATGTGCACTTGAGAAGAATGTATATTCTGTGGCTTTGGGGTGAAATGTTCTGAAAATGTCAATTAATTCCATCTAGTCTAGTGAGTCATTTAGGATTGATGTTTCTTTACTGATTTTTTGTTTAGAGGATTTGTCCAATGGTGATAGTGGGGTATTAAAGTCTCCTACTATGATTGTATTGCTGTAAACCTTTCCCTTGATATCTTCCAGGAGTTTTTTTATGTATTTGGGTGCTCCTGTATTGGGTGCGTATAGGTTTATCAGAGTTATTTCTTCCTGTTGGATTGCTCCTTTTAGTCTTATGAAGTGGCCTTCCTTATCTCTTTTTATGTCCTTCACTTTGAGATCTAATTTGTCAGATATAAGTATTGCTACCCCTGCTTTTTTTCATTTCCATTCACCTGAAAAATCTTTTTCCATCTCTTCAACCTCAGTCTGTGTGCGTCTATTTCTATGAGGTGAGTTTCTTGTAGACAGCAGATATATGGGTCATGTTTTCTTATCAATCTGTAACCCTGTGTCTTTTGATTGGGGCATTTAATCCATTTACATTTAAAGTTATTATTGATAGGTACTTATTTGTCGCCATTTTTTTCTTTACCCCTGTGTTCCTTCTTTGCTTCATATATATATATATATATATATATGTATATATATATATATATATATATGATTTTTTTTTTACAGCAGACCCTTTAGCATTTCTTGCATTGCTGGTTTGGTGGTAATAAACTCCTTTAGTCCTTTTTTGTCTGTGAAGCTCCTGATTTCACCTTCAATTTTGATTGATAGCCTTGTTGGGTACAGTATTCTTGGATTCAGACCCTTCCTTTGCATGACTTTGTATATTTCATTCCATTCCCTTCTGGCCTGATGTGTTTCTGTTGAGAAATCAGTCACTAGTCTGATGAGGGATCCTTTGTAGGTAACTTTCTGCCTCTCTCTGGTCACTTTTAAGACTCTTACTTTGTTGTTGGTGTTTGCCAGTTTAATTATAATGTGCCTTGGCATCAGTCTTTTGGGGTTCATTTTGCTTGTAACTCTGTGAGCTTCTTGGATTTGTGTGGGTTTTTTCTTCCCTATATTAGGGAAGTTTTCTGTCATTATTTCTTCAAACAGGTTTTCTATTCCTTGCTCAGTTTCCTCTCCTTCTGGCACCCCTATTATGCAGATGTTGTTTTGTTTCATGTTGTCCCAAAGTTCCCTTAGGCTCTCCTCCTGCTTTTTAATTTTTTTTTCTAGAAGCTGCTCTACTTGGGTATTTTTTCCTACCTTGTCTTCTAGCTCACTGATGCGGTCCTCTGCTTCTTCTAGTCTACTCTTGATGCTTTCTATTGAGTTCTTTACAGCTGCAATGTCATTTTTCATTTCTTCTTGATTCTTCCTCATTTCCTCTTGGTTCTTACACATATTGTTGAATTTGTCTTCCATTCTTTTCATCCACCTTATGACCATTTCTCTGAATTCTTTCTCTGATAGGTTGCTTGCCTCCATTTTTTTTACTTCCTTTTCTGGTGATGCCTGCTTTTCTTTCATATGTGGGCTGTTTCTTTGTCTCCCCATGTTCTCTTTTCTCCGGGTGTCTGGTCTTGTACTTCTCTCTCTCCTGCATTGATTTAAGGGCACAAAATACAACACAACAAGGCACTGAACACAAATGTATTCACGATATTAATAACCCCAAATAAAGGTTACCACTAGAGAAAGGCGAGTTAGAGGACAAGAAAGATAGAAGAGAAAAAAAAAAGGAGTGGAAAAATGAAATTGGGAAAAGGAAAAGAAAAAAGAGAGAGAGAGAGAATAAGAAAGAAGAGGGGAAAAACTATATATATGGGGTGAAAACTCCAATAGAACAGCCAGTAATCCAACACATGCCACTAAGAAGTACCTGGAGATGAATGTAAACTACAAACAACAACTAATATCAAGTGAGGTGAGGGATAACAGAAGCCAAAAACAAACAAAAACAAAACAAACAAAAAAACAAAAGAAAAAGCAAAACAATCTCACAAACAAGCATAAAAAAATCTATGTAATCAACAATCAAGCAAACAACAACAAAAGGACAGAGAGAGAAAAAAAATTTGGGTAGTGAAGAAAGAGAAGAGAGAGGTGTGTATGTACTTTGAGCAGGGGATTAGAAATTAGATATATAAGTAGAGTGAAATTTTAACAGGGGGTAAAAAGAAGGAATAGGAAAAATCTAAAGCAGGCATAGGGTAAGAGAAACAGGACAACAAAAGGAGAAAAGTGAGGAAGAGAGTTATGGCGTAAAGGTAAAGTTGAGATAGAGTAAAATGATGCTAAAGGAAAGATGAAAATAAAATATAGAACACTAATCCCAAAGTAAAATAGAGAGAAAATAAAGTGACACTTTAAAAAAAAAAAGGTAAAATAGTAGTAGTAATAATACTGATTGAAAATAAAAATGTAATAATTTAAAAGGTAAAATCAAGTGAGAAAAAAAGAAAAAAAATTAGTTTCTTAAGTAAATGATGAAAAAAATAAAAATAAAAATGTATAGTAGTGAAGGTCATTCAGTTTCTCTACTGTTCTGTTTGGCACGCCTGTTTCCTAGTCAGGACAGTATTGAAGTTCCCTGCTTTCACTGCTCCTTAGTGTTGTAAGCCAGTCCTGATTTTTAAGCAGGCAGTTTATTTGTATTTACACAAGAGTCAATTTGTGATTCAACCCCTGGGTGGCATTGTTTCTGGATTGACCTCCAGGTCTATAGATCCTCTCTAGCTAGTGTTTTCCCTGTGGCACTTAATACTGGTTTGGGGGAGTGGGTTGCCCCAGAGCTGGTTCTCTGATGGTATTCCCTGCTCTGATCCCCAGGTTCCAGAAAAACAACTTTCCCTTGCAGTCTCTTAGAGTGTCTCCAATTGGGTGATCCTATGTATTGGGCTTAGTAATCAGAAGCAGGGATTTGAAGAGGAAGAAAAAAAAAAAAAAAAGAGCCAGAGTTAAGTGTGCAAACTCCGGGGCTGCACACAAGTCTGTGCAGTCTTTTTTCCACTTGGGTCTATGCAGGCAGCACACTTTTAAAATTTTTAGGCTGCCTTTTGCACCCAGATAAAAATGGGCTGCTTTTTAGAGTTCCCTTCTGTTAGCAGGTCTGCGGACCCCTTTCCACATTCATGGACCATGCCAACTCCTACAGCCACGGATTTTTCTAGGCGCAGACTTCACCAGGTTCTCCAGCTCCCACGTACGCATTTCTCTCTCCTGCTGGGAGCAGAGACCTCACTTTATCCCAGGCGAAATCTGACCTTTCCGTGGTGGAATGTAGAGCTCCTCTGAATCCGCGTGCTTGCGCCACTTAGGAACTGGTATTCTCAGGTTCGCAGCTGTTTGGTTGTAGATTCCCCAGGCTTTTCAGGCTTCTGATAGCATCCACTTTTCCTTCAAGATGGAGTGGTCTCCACGTCTGAGCCAGTCAATCCGGGAGGGAACCCAGCAGCAGTGGGGGCTGCCCAGTCAGGGGAGCCCCGTCCGACAGTCCCCTACAGTCTCCTGGAGTATAGCTGTCTCTCAACTCACCAACAAACACTCCTGGTGCGACCACGCACTCCCTTTGTTTTCTCACTCACACACTATCTTGCAGTCTACCTTCCCGTCGGCAGCCATCTTCCCCCTCCTCTCCTTGTATGTATTTTAAAATGTTACTTTTGTGATATGTTGCATTAAGCATTTCATAGAAAAATAATTCCAATGATTTCAAAATACATTCTTGGATTTAAAAAATACCTTCATAAATTATACTCAATTATTCACTATCTAGAAAAATTACAGAATAAACTATATTTATAATCAACTACAGAATAAAGTAAATAAAATAATTATATAACTATAAATTTCAGGGGTGGGGATAATGCATGAATGTAGTGGGTTAAACGGTGCCCCCCCCCTCCCCCAAGATATATCTATCTGAAACTTTTGAATGTCACTGTATTTGGAAAAATAATTTTTGATGAAGTAATTAGGTTAAGGCTTTTGAGATGTTATCATTCTGAATTAGAGTGGGCCCTAAATCCAATGGCCAGTGTCCTTTGAAGAGAAGACACAGAGAAGAAGGTTATCAAGATGGAGGTAGAAGCTGAAATAATCCATCTACAAGCCAAGAACACCAAAGATTTTTGGCAGTGACCAAAACCTGAAAGAAGCAAGGAAGGATATCAGACTTCTGGCTTCCAGAAATATGAGAGATACATTTCTCTTGTTTTAAGTGATCAAATTTGCAGTTATATATATTAAGGCAGCCAAAGAAATGAATATAATGAGTAATGAAGTTACCTTTCTACTATAAATATGTTTTATTATTATTATTTTTAAAATTTATCTTTATTGTTGAAAGTATTACAGATAGCCCTTTGTTTTTTCTCCCCATTGACCACCTCCACCCTTCACCCACCCCTCCCAAGCCTTCACCACACTATCTGTGTCCATGGGCTATGCATAGCTATAATAATAAAAGTGTAATATGTTAGTTAGACTGAACATCCTTCTGGACATCCTTCCAGATGACCTTCCAGACGAAGCTGGGGCTGCAAGGGAAGCCCGGGTCCCGGGTGCTGGAGGAAAGCCTGGGGCCTGGGTGCCAGAGGAAAGCTGATGCTGCAGCCGGAGGAAGGAAGTGTTACTCTTGCATGAATTTCGTGCATTGGGCCTCTAGTATGCATATAAATTCCCTGATTAATCTCTCCCCACTCTCCCAACCCCTATAAATATGTTTTAAGAAACACAATTCATACTGTTTCTGTCCATATACAGGTACAGGGTGAAAGAGTTAATTAGACTTCTTTTTTTAAATTAATTTCTTTATTGATTAAGGTATTGCATATTTGTTCTCATCCCCCCATTCCCATCCCAAACCCCACCCCACGCATGCCCCCACCCCCTTGTTGTCCGTGACCACTGGTTAGGCTTATATGCATGCATTCAAGTCCTTTGGTTGATCTCCCCCCCTTACCCCCACCCTCCTCTACCTTCCCTCTGAGGTTTGACAGTTTCATCGATGCTTCCCTGTCTCCGGGTCTGTTTTTGTTCATCAGTTTATGTTGTTCATTATTTCCCCTAGATGAGTGAGATCATGTGATACTAGAAATACACTTATAAGAACTGAAAATGAGACAAGCAATAATGGTTATGCTGAGAGGCAAATGAATCAGTCTGTAGTAAGTTTCTTTCTGGGCCGACAGTTCTTTTGAGTCCCAATTTCAATGTCAAACAGTTCCTTATGTGTACATATCAGCAATGATATTTCAGTTCTGGATGGTGGACAAATGGTGGTAATGCAGGTCCGACCCTCTCTGGTTTGGTCCTGGGCAACCTGCCGCGATGCACAGCTGCTGACTGCTAGTATGGCAAGGCGTCGTCAGCGTCTTCCATCTCTGGACTGTTTCTCTTCTGTCTTCATGGCTGGAGCAGTCCTGTCAATTCCTCTCTGTTGCAGGATTCCACATGGTCTTGGAGGTGTTTTCTGAAAATATACAAACATATTCTCAACCAAAAGTTAATAAAGGAATCTTTTCTATAAATTTGACTTGGGATCCTTTTTCATTTTTGCCCAAACAATTTTCCTTTGGCTTGTTTAGACACCATGTGTATTTTTCATGGGTGTCTTGCTATTAGCATTACAAATGAAAGTTAATTTTCTAAAGTAAAAATTTTCTAGATGTAATTTACTTACAGGATATTTTTCCTTACATGATATTCTTCTACTATCCCCCCTTTTTTGATTTAAATATTAGGAGGCTTTTGGAAATTTTATAATATAGTCTTGATAGCTCTTAAATTTTAATTTTTTGTACTAAAATATTTCTGCTTTAGGTTCATTACATGTTACAAAATTTTACCATGAGATGAACTATTAATTAGACTTCTGATGTTAATAATATAAAACTACTAGAGGCCCAGTGCATGATATTCTAGCACTTGTGTGTGGGGGGGTGGTCCCTCAGCCCAGCCTGTGCCCTCTTGCAGTCCAGGAGCCCTCGGGGGATGTCTGACTGATGACTTAGGCCCGC
This sequence comes from Plecotus auritus, assembly GCF_963455305.1. Classification (NCBI taxonomy): domain Eukaryota; kingdom Metazoa; phylum Chordata; class Mammalia; order Chiroptera; family Vespertilionidae; genus Plecotus; species Plecotus auritus. The sequence goes on along the minus strand of NC_137771.1, from coordinate 160,377,722 downwards.
TCCCTGTAGGGCAGTCAGACATACTTAGCACTGCCACGAAGGTGGGAGAGGCTCCCACCACTGCCACTGTGGCTAGCCATGAGCCGGGCTTCTGGCACTGACCACTGGGGGAAGCTCCTGCTTTGAGCATATGCCCCATGGTGGTCAGTGTGCATCATAGTGACTGGTTGTTCTGCCATTTGGTTGATTTGCATATTAGCCTTTTATTATAAATGAAATTTTAGTTTCATATGAAGAAATTAAAGAAAGAACACAGGAGCACTGATCAGAAACTTTGAATGTTTGTTATACTACTTCGGTACTCTACAAATCTTTAAACAAGAAGGACACTTTCTATTTTCAATGAAGTCATGATATTTGATATGAAATTGGTATCTATAGCAACTAGCTGCCGAATGAGACCACAAAACTAAAGGACTCCTGTATTAACAACTAATGATGTTTAAAAAGCATATCCACTATTATAAAAATAATCAGAGGAACATTTGTGAAAATAAGCATGATTTTTTTCTCTCTTCTAAAAATAACAATTTTTGCCCACTTAAGAGTACATTTTAACTTATGAGTTTTATCTCTGGTATGAGAAGTTGCAAGGATAATTTATTGATTTTTCTTCTCAGGGTATTCTTTGGAAGGAGGTGGATTTTTGCTTGATTGTAGGAGACAGATTTCCCCATGGGTCTCCATTCACTGGAAAACTTTATTAAGCAGAAGATGTTGTCCACATTCCAGCCCCCTGGGAGATCATTGAGACACAAAATGCTTAAAGACTTCAACACAATTTTGAAAACACCACCAAGACCAGGCTCTTCTAACACTCCTGTTAGTTTCTGGACTCTTATTTAGTTACATCTGCTAATAACTAATGTGGCCAAATTGCTAATATTCCCAGACAAGTTTGCCAAAATGAGAATCCAATTAAGTGCCAATAACTTAACAGTTCAGAGCATGGAAAATATTTGCTTTGTCTCTAAAATAACAATTTCTATGGGGCATATGAAGAAAAATCCAAAGGATAGAAGGAAAGCCTTTAAATATCCTTTTAAAAATATCAATCAGGGCTGAGTTTTTAAACTTTCCATTGACAAGAGCTTATGCCTTTAAAACAGAGAGCAGGTCTCAGGGCTTCAGAGTCCAAATGCCACAAGAGAAAGCCCTCATCTATTATAGTAACCTTTGTCTATCCTGGCTGCCATCTCTTGGTGACCAGACAGCTACCTTAGCTGGGAATGGAGCAGGGCACATTGTAGGTTTTTTTGTGTGAGAATCCTATTGGATGCTCTTGACACTTGGCACACTTCACTTAGGGTAAGGGAAGGAAGGGGAGAAGGAAGGAAGGAAGGAAGGAAAATTGCTAGTTATGGTAAAAACAGAATAGAAAATTTATTTAATTTGAGGGAGAACTTGCAGTTGTTAGTAGAATTTAGTTTATTTTTAAAAGACAAAATAAGCAGACGAAAATAGAATACTCAATAGATGTTTATTGTTTTAAATTGTGGCATATGTAAGAAATTAGAACAAACAAAACACCATACTTCAAATCAAGAGTCAGCAAACTATGTATGGCCCAACTATGGGCAAAATCCAACCAGTCACAAAGGGTGGGGGAAAGGGACACACTTTCAATTATGTCAACATTAAGTATTTTAAATTAAAAAAATAAGCATTTATTACCAATAAAACATATAAATAAAACTTTATTGGAACAAGGCCGCACCCATTTGTTTAAGTATTATATGTGGCTGCTTTCTTGAGGCAACAGCAGAGATGAATACTTCAGTAGAGACTGTATGAACCACAAAGCCTCAAATGTTTACTTCTTGCCCTTTATGGAAATGTCTGCAGATACTTATTTTACCCCACCTTACTTACACCCCTTATTCCCAATAAAACTTTAAATTTTCCTCTTGATGCTTCCAAATGGCAACTCCAACAAACCATATTCAAACTACCTACATTCTAAATTTTCTTCCATTACAAACACACAGTCTTGGCTGGTGGTGAATTTGACAATGGAAGAAAATGACAGACTCCAGAACCCTTGGAAGCTGGGTGTGGTAGGATGGGAGAGGTCTGGAAGGCTAAGCTATAGTTCATGCTATGAATTTTAGTGCTCTAGAAGTTAGAATATCTAAGTCATAGCTTGATTTGGATAAGCTCTCTGAGGTCAGCTCTGACTTCTTATCTGTTTCTGGAGTAGATTCTTGAGCCTAATATAAACTAAATATAATAGAATCTCAATAATAGCCTGCCTTCATCCCAAGACAATTACAGCTGTCTACGAAAGCCAAATTATTTCAGATGCCTGTTTGCTGCTCATTTCTAAGATCTTTACTGAATTTCTTTGTTTATTTTTAAATGTGGTAGATCTGGTTGCAAAATTAGAATGGGGAGCAAGAGTATCCTATATAATAAAGAGCTAATATGCAAATGGTTGTCATGCCCTCACGCTGTCATGCTGTGACACTCAACACTGGGGAGAGAGGAATGGGGACCAGCCAGGCACAAATGAGCTCAAGAGAGAGGAATGGGGACCAGAAAGGCTGCGGCCTGAAAGAGGGACAAATGGCCTGCCTCACAGTCCCGAGTGTCAGTGGCTGGGGCTGCGGCCCAGGAGAGGGACCAGCTGCCTGCCCCCTGGTCCTGGGTGTCAGCAGCTGTGTTTGCACCTGTGGCCTGGGAGAGGGACAAGCCACCCACCCCACGGTCCCAGGCACCAGTCTCTGAGACTCCAGACTGGGCGAAGCCACCAGCCCACGGTCCCCTGTGGCTGCGGCCAGCCGGGTGAAGCCGGCCTGCATCCTGGGTGCCTGCGGCCAGCCAGAGGGAGGGAAGCCTAGGTTCTGGGTGCCTGCAACTGGCTGGAGGAGGGAATCCTGGGTCCCAGGTGCAGGGCAAGGCAGAGGCAGTTAGGGGTGATCAGGCCAGCAAGGGAGCAGTCAGGAGCAATCAGGCTGGTAGGGGAGCAGTAAGGGGTGATCAGGCAGGCAGGCAGAGGTGATTAGGGGTGATCAGGCAGGCAGAGGTGGTTAGGGGCAATCAGGCAGGCAGGTAGGCAGAGGGGTTAGGGTGATCAGGCAGGCAGTCAGGCGAGTGGTTAGGAGCCAGCGGTCCCAGATTGTGAGAGGCAGTTGGACATCCCCCGAGGGGTCCTGGATTGGAGAGGGTGCAGGCCAGCCTGAGGGACTGCCCCCCAATCAACAAATTTTGTGCACCAGGCCTCTAGTCTTATATAATAAAACCCTAATATGCAAATTGACCAAATGGCAGAATGACCGGTTGCTATGATGCACACTGACCACCAGGGGGCAGAAGCTCAATGCAGGAGCTGCCCCCTGGTGGTCAGTGAGCTTCCACAGAGGGAGCACTGCTTAGCCAGAAGCAGGTCTCATGGCTGGCAAGCGAAGTGGCAGTGGCGGGAGCCTCTCCTGCCTCCGCTGCAGGTGGGCCATAAAGAGAGAGGGGTCCCAGACTGCAAGAGGGCACAGGCCAGGCTGAGGGACCCCCCAGCCCTCCAGTGCATGAATGTTGTGCACCAGGACTCTAGTATTTTTATAAGCAGAGATCAGATAAATGCTTATTGAGTGGTTAAACTCACAGAAAGCACTTTTTTAGGCCCTTAAAACATAAGAAATATTTTTAAAATCTTCATTGTTTTTTTTTAAATACTACAAAACAGAAGTTTTTCAGAAATCAAACTTGAAATAAATTAGGACTACTTCAATTGTCAGAAACTGTAAACCCAAGGAAAGAAATGCACGGGGATCTTGGAACTATGGAATTAGAAGTTTAAGCTAGCTGAAGACTGTCTCTGTCTCTGTCTCTCTCTCTTCCCACACCCCCAACTTGGCTTCTGTCTTCTTTTTTCCAAGATAGATGTATTAGTCAGGGTTTCTCAGAGAAACAGAACAATAGGATTGTGTGTGTGTGTGTGTGTGTGTGTGTGTGTGTGTGTGTGATGTGTACGAGGGAATGTGGAAAGAGAGAAAGAAAGATTTATTTTAAGGAATTGGCTCACATAATTATAGAAGCTTGCCAAGTCCAAAATCTGCAGGATGGACCAGCAGCCTGGATACCCAGGAAAGAGTTGCAGTTTAAGTCTGAAGGCAGTCTGCTGGCATAATTCCCTTTCCCAGGAGGTCAGGTTTTTCTTTTTTTTTTTTTTTTTTTTTTTTTTTAGTAATGCCTTCCTTCAACTGATTGGATGAGGCCCACCAACATTATGGAGATTAATTTGTTTTACTCAATGTCTACTGACTTAAATGTCAATCTCATCTACAAATGTCTTCACAGAAACATCTAGAACAAGCATGACAAACTTGCGGCCTGTGGCTGCATGCCTCGTTTATTTGGCCCGTGTTAGCCTTCGAGTTTGACATGCTTGATCTAGAATAATGTTTTACTCAATATCTTGGAACTGTGGCCCAGCCAAGTTAACCACCAGAGTAGGAAAAATGGGAAAGGAAGAAGAATGAACTATTCTTCTCAGTTCTGGTTCCATAATTCTCAAGAAAGTACTCTTATTTATCCAGCTGGGTGAGGTACCTACCACTGGACCAAACAACTTTAGTCAGGGGTGCATCTGGGGAAAGGATTGTAATCATCCCAGCTCATGTGTAATGCCCATGCTGGGCCAATTCATTGTGGCTAAGCAAAGGGTGAAGGCAGGGTTACCTCATATAAAATACTAATCAAGTAAAAAAGAAGGTGTCCCATAAATGGGAAATCATTCATTAAGAGCTTACAAATGTTAACATATTTTCCCATTTAATGATGAAATAACTCTAATTTGTTTTACAAGGCTTTCAATGTAATTTACTATGGTTAACTGATTGTTTACAAACATGTTTTATATAATAAGATTTTGTGGAGAATAGTGTCTCCCACTTGATTTAAGTACCTAAAATTGATTTCCTTTTTTTTTCTAAATATTTTTTCTAGTTTCATTTGTGGACAGAAAGCAGAACCGTTTACTGGTAACACCTCCTACAGAAGGTAATATACTTTTTTTTTTTTCTCTAGAGGCCCGTACTGAAGAAATGGAGTGTTGAGCTTCCTTAGAAACATAGCTGATGGTATGGTCTGAGGGCCAGCCTTTTCCTAGCTGAAGAATATGGTGATCTCAATGCTGTGGGGTGAGGGATCCTGAATGACGCTGCCCCTCTGCCCCTCTGCCCCCAAAGCAATTTAATTCCATTTGAAAATTGTGGAGCTTTCTCTATCAGGCATTGGTCTCAACCTTTCTAATGCCGCGACCCTTTAATACAGTTCCTCATGTTGTGGTGACCCCCAACCATAAAATTATTTTCGTTGCTACTTCATAACTGTAATTTTGCTACTGTTAATGCATCATAATGTAAATATCTGTGTTTTCCGATGGTCTTAGGCTCTACAGCAGCGGTTCTCAACCTGTGGGTCGTGACCAACAGGTTGAGAACCGCTAGCAGGGTCGCCTAAGACCATTGGAAAATACAGATATTTACATTATGATGCATTAACAGTAGCAAAATTACAGTTATGAAGTAGCAACGAAAATAATTTTATGGTTGGGGGTCACCACAACATGAGGAACTGTATTAAAGGGTCACGGCATTAGAAAGGTTGAGAACTACTGGTCTAGGGCTTTACAGGGAACACAAGGATGAGCAAGTTAAGTAACACTATGAGAGAGCCCCCAGGGAGCTCAGTTTTATGGGGTCACACAGACATGGGCACAGCTGTCATATCAAGTGTGCCAGGAGTCTAGAGGAGGGAGCTGTGAGCACCAAGGCTCAGAGAAGGCTTCACAGGGGATGTATCACAGGAACTGGGTCTTAAAGGAAGAGGAGTATTATAATAAAAAAGTCAAAAGATCTACACATTCTGAAGAGAAACACTAGAGTAAGGAGTATTATAATAGACAAAGAATGTTGTGTAGGGCATGCCAGACCACAAAAACGTGTGAGGAAAGACACAGAAATGCAATTGTGCTTGGTATTTTTTTTCTGAAGTGGGGGAGCAATGTAGGGAGTGATTGATTGGAAGGTGAGTCATTTTGAAAAAGAGGGCTTTCAAAGCCACACAAAGGCATTTAAATGTTTTCTTCAGGCAGTGAGAGATCTCTGAAGGGTCTCAGAGTTGAGTGAATCAGATCTGTGTTATAGAATGATGTACCTGGTTGCATTGTAAGGTATGAATTGAAGACAGGAGTGTTTTGAGACAGAGATACAATTAGGATACTTTTGCAGTATCTGGATGAATGGTGATGGAGACTTAAACTAGGGGATAGTAGTTGGGTAAGACTGGGAGATATTTATAGACAAAGGATTCAGAAAAGATGAGATATGAAAGTTGGTTCTGGGATAAATATGGGAATCTACCCTCTCTCTCCCTAATGAAGTAGGAGGTGAAATCATCCTAGCTGATTATAGGAGTGAATGGAGAATAATAGTGGTAGACAGGTGCCAAACCCACTGAGTTAGAACTATCATTATAAAGGAGAGGGCGATTGATTGAAAGTTATATAATGGAGGAAGGTGAAAGAACATAGAATACTTACCATGCTTAGATTTCTTGCCATTGGAGTTAATACTTCGGATACTTGGCCCTGTTAAAATTCATATGTTTATATGATTACCTAGTACTTTCTTTGAAAAAATAGTCAGATCTTGAGGATAAATATTAGGCAAAAACATTAAGCCTTATAGTGTTTACAAACTAAATTTCAAACTCCTGAGAGCCTTCAAACTTGCGTCCTCAGCAGTCTCTTTTCTTTCTATTTTTATCTTCAGCATCTTTCCCTTGTGCACATGTAGCTTACCCACATCTAACTCTAGTGGTTCCCAACAAGCCATGTGTTAGGTAAGAAACATTATACATTGTGGTGTTTCAGATAACCAGATTTGGGACTGAAATAAATATCTTTTTAAATTCCATATTTAACTGCCTCTCAGATCTGCTTTAAAATCCCCCTTTTCCTCATCTAGTTAAGTGATCTTTATTTGGCTGAGAAATTCAAAGGTTTGAGTACTTCACAGAAGAGGCAGGTGGCACCAACAGAGGAGAGAGATTAACGCAGAAGTTAGCAGAAGCAAGCTTCACTCATAAAAATTTTGCCCCACCATACAGCTCATGTTAAAGTGATGAAATTCCTGACACTTCTGTTACAGGTGAGCTGTAACAGGTACACCTAGTCACCTCTCAGCAAACGACTACCAGTCATGGACACATTATGTCAATTTATGGGAAAAATGTGAGCTTCCATGTTGGAAAACACTTGTAGATTGCAGGACTTTTTACTTTAAAAAATGAACAAAAGAAGTCAATTTCTATATTTAATCCTCATAATTAGAGTTATTATATGGCAACAAAATCTGTGAAAAAATTTATAGTTGATCTCTTTGAGAGTGTGTGCAATTAGAAGGAAGGGAGGAAGGAAGGAAGGAAGGAAAGAAGGAAGGAAGGAAAGAAGGAAAAAAGAAAGGAAGAAAGGGAGGAAGGAGGGAAGGAAGGAAGAAAGGGAGGAAGGGAGGGAGGAAGGAAGGAAGTGAGGGAGGGAGGGAGGAAGGAAGGAAGGAAGGAAGGAAAGAAGGAAGGAAGGAAGAAAGGAAGAAAGGAAAGAAGGAAGGAAGGAAGGAAGGAAGGAAGGAAGGAAGGAAGGAAGGAAGGAAGGAAGGGTTTGTTGAATTTGCTTTCTGATTCTCAAAAAAAAGAAACTTCAAATTTCTAGCTTGCTTAAATCGAATGCCATCTTAGTTATTTTTTATAACACTTACTTTTCATATTTATTTTTGTCTGAAGTGTCACCCTTGGGGATAGGCATTTAGATTTGATATTACTGATTTATTATCTCTCATAAAACTTAGAAGAATACAACCACATCACTAATTATTCAATTTTCTACCCCAAGGAGCATGAGGTATAAAATAAATATAATAGTCTCTGACCAAAAGATTCATTGTCTTTCTCTTTTAGTTGAGAATTGCATTTTCTTGTGTTTTTTTTCATAGATATTGAAACTTCTGAATTAATTTCAAAATACTTAAAAATTTTCTCACACATGTAATATACACTGTTTACCTAATAACATAATATAGGAGAAAATGAGTTAATCTTTGAATTAGGTTTAACATGGTATATACATCTTGTGAATGTTTAATTCTTTAAGTCTCATATTTTTGGAATAAAACCACCAGCCAAGTAATGGGCTAATACAACTTTATGTAATATGTTGTGGAAAATATAACACATGAAGTTCTTACCAAGCTTTTCTTCTTTTCTTTTTTATTCTTCGTGTGTGTGTGTGTGTGTGTGTGTGTGTGTGTGTGTGTGTGTGTCCAGTTAATACTACCCTGCCTGCACTGGTGGATACAAAGGCTGTGCTCTCTTGCCCTCCTATCCTGTTGACAAATGTGCTTTTAACAACATGGGAAATAACCCTTGGAGACAAGCCTTTCTGCATCAGAACTCACAGGAGAGACACAAATAAGACCACAGAAACAAACTGCACTGACGAGAGAATGACCTGGCCCGACAGACCTGACCAGATTCCTGTCCTTCAGATTGACCCAGTGGCCATCACTCATGAAGGGTATTACAGGTGTATAGTGGCAACACCTGATGGGAATTTCCAGTATGAATATCACCTCCGAGTGTTAGGTAAGGAAAATTATACACTGTGGTGTTTCAGATAACCAGATTTGGGACTTAAAGGAATTCCTCTCTAAATTCCATGTCTAATGTTTTAGGACTAAAGCATTTACTTCTTCATCTCTGCAGTGGCCCCTGAGGTGACTCTGTTTCAAAGTGAGAATAGAACTGCGGTGTGCAAGGCGGTTGCAGGGAGGCCGGCTGCCCGGATCTCCTGGACCCCAGCAGGCGATTGTGTCCCTGAGCACAAAGATTGGGGCAATGGCATAGTGACTGTCCAGAGCACGTGCCATTGGGCAGAAAGCAATGTGTCTATTGTGTCCTGCTCTGTCTCCCATGAGTCTGGCAACTGGAGTCTGTCCATAGAGCTGAATCAAAGTAAGTAACTCTAGTTTTGTGTTTGATTTTCCATTCTTTCAGAGGAGTTGTGGTAAGAAGGAAAAAGAGTGTGCAGAGAATTTCTCTCAAGGATGTTCCCTCCACTTTCTGTGTTATCTCCTTCTCTTACACCAAGTAAGCGGGATATCTAGGAGAATAATACAGAAATTTCTTGTAAGAAGCCATATTTTAAAAGAATGAGTTATGTTCTTTAATAATTAAAATAAAAAAATTTAATGTTCACTTCTATCTAGTAGTAAATTGGCTTGAATAGTGTACTTTTAAAAGAATATCTATGTTTATAGTAGAGGGACAAATTATAATCTTAAACAAAAGCTTATACTTTTACTAGAAAGATAAAGTCACCCATAACTTTTCTTCACAAAATTTTAGCGTGGTAGAATTTTCTTCTCTGGGCTCTTTCTAGAATTTTTAAATTATATTATTGCACATCTATGACTCTCCACCTTTACCTCTCCATCCTCACTCAGTTACGTAGAAGCAAGTACATTAAAATCTTTAGGTGTTTTGTTTTTGTTTTAACTTCATTTTTCTAAGTAATGTGCCCCTACTGATATTTTTTAAAATATAAAATTTAGACATTATGTGACCACTTTACCTTCCTTCCCTCATCTTTTATAGCATGAATATATTGCAATTTTGGTTAAATTAAATAGCCATAGTTTACATTATTTTGAATATGTAACTTTGTTAAGTGCTAAGTCAAGAAATAAACTCATACTTTCTTTTTTTGATTTATTAGGTAGTCCATCAGTCCCAGTTTTTCTTGAGGCATCTCTTCTTGAGGCTTTACATGCTCTTGTTCTAATTTGGCCCGATTGGCCACTAGACCTGCTGCACAGCTATTGTCCTGGACGCTCTCTTTCCCTGGATCCTCCGCCACATCCGTGTCTGTTTAACCTGAGTTCCTTCTCCCTTCCAGACATTTGCTAGTTTTAATCTCTTTCTTTCACACGTGAGGCATTCCTTAACTCTCTGGTAATTCTTCACTGTCTATTCATTTCAAAGCATGCATTCAAAAGTGAGCTGATTGGAAGCTCTGCTCTCTGTGGCTGAGCTTGTCAAATAGTTCATTTCAATAGGTTGAAAGCTGGTAAATGAATTTTTTTTTTTTTTATATTGGGGATTCCTTAGTTAGCTGAAGGTCTTTTCTCTGAGGCTATTCGGGTTCTGCAGAAAATAACTCCAGTCTCTTGTTTCAGAGGGATAACCCTGACTGCTGTCAGTTTTCTGGGAGCAGGGAAGAAGAGTTGTGTGTGTGTGTGTGTGTGTGTGTGTGTGTGTGTGCGTGTGTGTGTGTGAGTGACTGAGTGACTTCTCTTTAATAACTCTCTGCAGTCTGGCACCTCATCTCCACCCTCCATTATGTTTGGATCCTTGACTCTGGAGTCTCACCAGTTCATCTTCTCTGGGTAAAACTTCTGTTCTTTGCTGATGGGGGAAAGTGTAGTGACCTGCTGCACAGGGTGGGAGGAGACTTGGTTGCTACCTGTTCTCAATGCAGACTTTCAAAGAAGCCTCCAACTTTTAGCCCACACTTCCCCAAACCTTTCCTCTATATTTAGTCCTTCCTATTTTAGAATTTTTCCTGAAGTTCTATGAGCACTAGGGTTATTACTTACTTTACTCTGAATTATTTGCCATTCTTCTGTTTACTTTTTAAAAATCTAAAAACAATTTGATATCGGTCATCTGCTCTTGACTTCATCCGTGTTTTCATTGTCTTTGCAATGTATACTTTTAAAAATTTCTTTACTGATATATTAATAAGTTTTAAGAAGGGAGATGTGACAAACCCATGTGTTTGAACTGCCACTTCTCAATATCCATTCTTTTTTTTTTTTTAAATATATTTTATTGATATTTTACAGAGAGGAAGGGAGAGGGATAGAGAGCTAGAAACATCGATGAGAGAGAAACATCGATCAGCTGCCTCCTGCACGCCCCCTACTGGGGATGTGCCCGCAACCAAGGTACATGCCCTCGACCGGAATCGAACCCGGGACCCTTCAGTCCGCAGGCCGACGCTCTATCCACTGAGCCAAACCGGTTTTGGCTCAATATCCATTCTTAAAGTGCGATTTGTTTTTTATTTTAAGGAGTTTACAGTATTTACTGAGAAGAGTAACTGCACCCTGTTTATTAATGATGTACAACCATCCACTAGTACAATATGATGTCGTATTTATAGAATCTCAGAATTGAAGGGGCCCGGCTAGGCCACTCCCACACCATGCAGGGATCTCCTGCATCTTCCCTGCTGGGGGACCTTCAGTTTCTCCTGGTACACTTCCAGTGAAAGAGAGTGCAGTGAAAAGAGAGGGTTTCAAAACAATGTTATTTTAAACTGTAAAACCAAATGTTTCTTTTTCTAATGAAATACTGAGAAATTAGTGTTTTAAAACAAACATCTTGTAACATAGAAATCCACACATGAAACCTATCTGTTCATGTTGACCAAACTCACCCCAATCAATTTAATAAATAAATAAATAAATAAGTAAGTACATAAATAAATAAATAAATAAATAAATAAATAAATAAATAAAAACAACAAACAGTTAAAAGAAGGTAGAGGGAGGGACGCCAGCCTACTCAGCCCTCACTTCACCTTCCTCTGCTGCCCCCATCCCATTCATGGAACGCCAGGAGCACAGTCTTAAAACCACTGCCTGGCAATTCCTTTGTTGACTTGTCCTCTGTCAGATTGAGCAGTGTATTGCTGCCAACAGTTAATACACAACTTAAAGTTGCTACCCTACATTCATTTTAGTCTCAATGCCCTAATAGAAAGGTGACTTCAAAATTAGGGTTATTTTTCCAACTACCTTCATTACAACTTCCTGTTTATTTCTGAATCTTGCAGATGAGAAACACTGCTATTATTATAACACAGAGATCAACATTTTACATTTCTGCTATAGAATTCACCATTCACAAATCCTGACATAAGATGATGTCTTACTAGAAACCCTAAAGTCTTAATTGATAAAACAACTTTAACAATTATTAATGATTAATGGGTCAGAAGTGTTTAAAATAAAAACACAGAAATGTATTTTATGTACAGTGCAGCATCCTTGAAACAAATATATGTATAGGAACTTTATTTTAATCAATTTTTATTTTTTAGAGTAGTTTAAGGTTCATAGCAAAATTGAGTGGAAAGTACTGAGTTCCTATATACCTCCTGCCGCAACACATGCACAGCATGCCCCCTATCTACACCCACACACTGCAGTGGTACACTTGTTATAAAAGATGAAGCTACAGTAACACATCATTGTCACCCAAAGTCTGTAGTTTACATGAGGGTTTAGTCTAGGTGTACATTCAATGAGTTTTAACAAATGTATGAATGACATGTATTCACCATTGCAGTACCATACAGAGCAGTTTCACTGCCTTAACAATCCTCTGTGCTCCACCTATCCAGTTCCCTCTTCACCCTAACCTCTAGCAACCCCTGATCTTTTTACTGGCTCCATAGTTTTGCCTTTTCCAGATATGGTTGGAATCATATCAGAGTGGCCTTTTCAGGTTGGCGTATTGCACTTAGTAATATGCAGTTAAGATTCCTTCATGTCTTTTCATGCCTTAATAGCTCATTTTTAAAATGCTGAATAATATTACAGCATGTATTTTTGTGTCTATATATACAGGTGCCAAAACATCAAAAACCTTAATTATTCTAGTTAGCATCCTTCCTATTATTATCTTGATCATCGTGGGATTCGTTTGGCTTTTGAAAATCATTGGCTGCAGGTATTGACTGATGTTTTTTCTTCTTCAGCTTTATTGGGCTAGGAGGGGATCAGGAAGAGGATAAAATTAAGATGTTAACATCATTTATTCCATATTCTGAATGTGTTAGACTTGGACTATTCTGAATGATGAGAAGGATTTGCTGGTTTACCTAGGCATGCAAGCATAGTGAATTAGGCCTTTTGGGGCAGGGCTTTGGGAGAGATTGTGCATGCAAATTTACTACTTGGGAAAAGAATTACCGTAATTCATTTCATGTACCAAAGAGGAGGTGTCACATATATTCTATTACAACAAACTGCTGTTGCATAATTTCACTCCCTTTTCCCAAATCCAGAATTATCTTGTTTGGGTGTATTTACTACAAGCAGCATTCTTCACTCATTTCTGAATGTTCATTTCTGATTTAGTATCGCTTCTATCAAAATGAACCATAATTGTCAATAGTACACTATTTTGTGTTTTCATTTTCAATCTAAATGATAACATTTATTGTAATTTACTCCAACTTATTTTTATTTTTACAGAAAATATAAATTGAAAAAAACAGAACCTACTCCAGGTGTTGAGGAGGTAATATAAGATTTAATAGAATATTTGCAAATTTTAAACCTTGTAGTTTGAAAATCTATCCACATAATTTGTAATTTGCATCAATATTAGTGTTTTAGTTGAAAAGCAAAAATTCTGATTTTATAATGCTAATAGTGAAGTGTATTTATTTTATTAATTATTTACCAAGTACTATGTATATACCACCCTAAATCCATATTTTCATTTCATGAACTGAATCTTACAAAACACTTTAATGTTTGCTTCGTTTGGACTGTAATCTGTGGAGAAACTGAATTGGCGTTTCCTCCCAGTGAAACCATCTCTCTAATTCTTGTCTTCCCTTTTTTAATACCATCATCATTTCCCTCTAGCCCAAGCATAAAACCTCTCTTACTCCTTAACCTCTTTTTGTTTGTTTGTTTTTTAATCCTCACCTGAGGATATTTTTCCATTGATTTTTTAGGGAGAGTGAAATAGAGGGAAAGACAGAGAGAAACATTGATCTGAGAGAAACACATCGATTGGTTGCCTCCTGCACAAGCCCAACCAGGGCCCGGGGCTGGGAGGAGCTTGCACAAGGTATGAGCCCTTGACTGGGATCAAACCTGGGATCCTTTGGTCCACAGGCTGATGCTCTATCCATTGAGCCAAACTGGCTAGGGCTCCTTAATCTCTTATAACCAGTAGTTTACTAAGTCTTTGATGCTCTCCTATGAAATACTTCGCATAGCACTTCTTTCTTCTCCATTCCTACCTTCACCCAACCTTTATCATCTGACACCAAGATTTATGTAATAAATAAATATTTTAATAAAAAAATTTAAAAAGTCTTGATCTATGTTCAGATAAGCCCAGAGACACAAATATAAACCCTATTGGTAGATACTAAAGCTATGGGCACCTATAACAAAAACATAGGTAGTTTCTGTAATGACTTTTGGCTTTTTTGAATTAATTTTGATTTTAATATTTTTCTTAGGATGAAATGCAGCCCTATGCCAGCTATACGGAGAAGAGCAATCCACTCTATGATACTACAAACAGGGTGAAGCCATCTCAGTTGTTACAAAGTGAAGTTGATGGGACGAATCTCCATACTTTATAAGTTACTAGAATCTAGGACCAGGAGAAATGAGTCGAGATACAATGCAGTCACTGTTTTGATTTTCTTAGAGTTTTAGAAAGAAAGACCTGTTTTGAAATTAGATTTTTAAATATTCTTAGAAGATAGAGATGTTCTAAAGGATTTGCATTCATATCTTAATACAATTGAAACTTTAGAATCTTAGCTGCTAAAAGCTAGTTCTCTGAAGAACTGATATTATTACAAAGAAAGCACATGCTCATGATTAAATATTCAAATTGTTCAGTACAGTAGGTAATGAAAACTGGTTCCCTCAATAAATAATTCTGCAGAAGGAATGTTCATTAACAGGTTTTATGCATTCTTTCAGAAAATTTCTGTGTGCCTATGATATATTTATATACCCATGGTATATGTGAATATTATGTGTCTATTTACATAGTAGTATACATACATATATCCTTGATGATGCACAAATGAGAAAGTGCTACAATGCTGTTCCATACTTTTAGAAAACTAATAATATAATATGTCTTGTAAATCTTTGATCTTTTATCCACACAAGCAGAGCTACCTCATTCTTCTTAATTGTTAGATAACATTTCATTGTATGGATGTGTTGTAATTTAACTAACCACAACTCTTGTGATGGACAGTTAAACTGTTTTAAGTTTTGTTTGTTTATTTTACTATGATAAACAATACCATACAGAATGTTTCTTCTGGATACGTCTTTGTACTTGTTTGAGTATATTTATAGAGTAATTTCCTTGAGTGGAATTTACAGGTCAAAGGGTTTGTGTATTTTTATTATTAATTGATATGTCAAATTATATCTATTTACATTCCCTCCAACTGTATTTGAATGTGCCTGTCCCCATACTGTTATTTTAATATCCACAAATTCCCACTTTTTATTGTTAATCAACCAGCTGGCTAATCTAATGCAAAATTATAATAAGAATTATATTATTTAATAAACCAGATTTATATCTATCATGTTTATGACAGAATGAGAACATGTATGAAGACTTTGGCTCATTGTATCTCTATAGAGATATTGATGTCTAATATCTAATGCTTAAGAGTTTTGCAGATAAATTAGAAATGTGTACTTTATAACATATATTCTATTGTTATGTATTTATCAAATAACAAATGTTTAGTGACTATGTAAGTGGCTAAATATGCATTATGGAGGACTTGGAAATCTATAAAATAGGTTCTATGTGCTAAGAGAATGGCTCTGGAGTGACATGACCCTCCCCTCTATTTTCAGTGGAATAAAATGTTAGGACTATGTATATTAATCATTTTTAATATTATTAAAATATATTTTATTTATGAAAAACTAAGTCTGTTTCTCCACAGCAGGAAAAACATTAAAATTTTTCAGCATGGTAGAAATGAAAACAAAATCCACTCATTCTTCAATTATGTATTTGAAACATTTAAGACAGTTATTTTGTCTTATTAACATGCTTTCCTCCCTCCAGACATTTTGGTTACTCTAGGCTTTATCTTTAAAATAAATTTTAATCTATTTGGATGAAAAATTTATATAATAGCACTTGGCACATGATATTTGATCAAGCCATTTTGATACCATTTTGAGTTGGCCCAAAACCCTAATTCATTAAGTTTCCCATATAAATATTACCAAGCAGTGTAAACAATAGATATCATAACCTGGTCTTGACCTTTTCTTAATTATTCAATCTTCTCTAGTTGGAATGAGGCTCACAGTTAGTTAGGTTCAAAAATATCTGTTTAAATATTACTGAAAAACAAAACAAAATAAAACTGTGTTTACATTTTCACCTTATAATGTCAAAACAGCCATGTCAAATGACACTATAGCAAAGATTTCCAGATGGTTTTTAAATGCTAAATTATATAGCACAGGAAAAAATGTATTAAAATCTTCCACTATAGGGTGCTAAGTGTAGTTGAACATCAGAATCATGTGGGGAAAAAATTACAGTAGTCCCCTTTATCCATGGGGGATATGTCCTAAGACTCCCAATAGTTCCCTGAAACTGCGGATAGTACTGAATCCCAGCTATACTATGTTTTTTTTCCTCCATGTACACACATTTTCATGTAAAAGAAGCACTTTATGGCTTTTCTTTGGCATATCGAAATTTGGAGCATTACTACTCTTGTGTGCTTTGGGCCCATTATTCAGTAAATTAAGGGTTACTTGAACAAAAGCACTGTGATACAAAGGCAGTTGATCTGAAAACTGAGATAGCTACAAAGTGACTAACAGGCAGGTAGCCTATACAGCCTCGATACACTGGAAAAAGGGATGTCTCAGGAGGGATGGAGCAGTACAGTTCGAAATTTCATCACTACTCAGAATAGAGTGCAATTTAAAACTTATGAATTGTTTATTTCTGGACTTCTCTATTTAATATTTTCGAACCACAATTGACCATGGATAACTGAAGTTGAGGAAAGCAATACCTTGGATAAGGGAGACTACTGTATATAGATTCCCCAAACCCACTTTAGTCCCACTGAATCAGAAAATTCTACAGATAGGACCAGGTGTATCAGTGAGATCCTCAGTCAGCAGATGCTAAACTGAGTTAGGAGTGATAAAGATTAAATGTGGGAGAGAGGTTACACTTGTTAGAGATTAAAAGGGCAGAAGGTAGGATATGGGTGGAAAAGCCTTTAGACCATGAAGCTGATCTGAATGACACCTCTAAAAAGAAAGAGGGGAGGAAGCAGGATAAAAGAAGGAGAGCCCAAGATCATTATATAGAGCTGTCGACGTCTTGGCCAAACCAATGACAAACCCTGAAGCAAAGATTGCTTCTAAGAAGAGTCTTTCATGAGCAGAAATGGCCAAATCCTGATACATCGTCAAGCTTAGTCATTGGCTGGGAAGAGTTTGACCTCAACTCAAAAGCTGAAATGTATCCTGAAGGTGTTAACAACTTGTGACCATCAGCTACACTCCTTGCAGTTAGTTCTTTTTTTCTCACCACCTTGACTGCCAGCCCATCCTTTCACTGGTTAGCATTTGCCTAGTATGTCTTTATCTGTCTCTTTATTTTCAACTTTTCTGTGACATTTTATTTCAGGCACACCTTAACTATACCTTTTATAAATATAGACAGGCAATTTTTTTTAGCTATTTGAGAATTTTAACTTTTAATAAAAGAATTTAAGCCATGAACATTTGTTGTGATTACTTACATATTTAGTTATATTTCTACAATCTTATTTTATATGTCTCATTTACTATGTTTTCTATCCCCACCATGTTTTATTTATTTACTTTTACTCTGCTTTGCTGGAATGGTTAATTTCTTTTCTTTCTTTCGCCTCCAGTAGTTTACAAATTATCCATTGTAACACACATATATTAATGGCTATGTCTTATTTATGAACACCTAAAAACAGCGTTGTTGTGGCATAAATGATACATTTAAGATACACAACTTGTTAAATTTTGCAAAAATTTAAAGTGTACAATTTGTTATTTGACATAGTTTTATACCCATAAAGCATCAGCCCAGGCAAGATAATGAACTTAGTCATCACCCCAAAAAGTTTTCTTATGTTTCTTTGTAATCCTACTCCCAAATGCTGGCGGGATGTGAACGTGTGAGGGTGAATGCACAGGCAGGCCAGGCAGAGGCATGTGCAGAGGGGTGGCACTAGGTCGGAGGTGCCTGAGAAATGCCAGGCCAACATGTAGATCAGGAACAGCTAGCATTTTTTTGGGGGGTGCCTGGTCCTCTCCCCATCAGAGCAAAACAGAAGTCCAGGGCTTGTGCATTGGATGTACTTGATGGATTGAAGTAAAAATTTCCCTTTTCCTTTAATTCCTGCTTCTAGATTGGCCCCTAACCCCAGCCCAAGCCTACTGGGAAGGGGGTCATATGAGTGAAGAACTATTTGTATTATGATCTTTTTGAGTGCTTTACTCTTAAACACTTTCTATGTTGGTGTTTTCTGTATCACAATGCATACATCTGGAGGGAGAGATCATGTTTGGCTTCTCTCATAAATCACACAACAAATTACCAAACAAATATACATAGACACATAAAATATAATGCAAGGGAAGTGAAACTACCCATGAAAAGATTTTGGTTTCTATCCTGGTTCTATAGCTCTGTCATTAACCGTCTTAGGATAAGGCACTTAACCTCTCTGACTCTCTACTTCATTATTTACAAAATTGAATGTGATTATACATTTCTCATAAGAATTGTTTTGACAGTGTCTGGGATATAGCTCAATAGATTACATAGGCTCTGAATATTGAGTCGAATGTGCATGCTTCTCTGGAGAGAAATAAATGTATAAAAGCATAAACCAGAAAGTTCAATCATTATCAATTCAACTCTCCAAACAGGAAATGCTTCTTTTTAAATTGCTCATGACCAGTGCTGGAAGCTACCCATTGTCTATATCAGGGGTCCTCAAACTACGGCCCACGGGCCACATCCGGCCTGCCGAGGACATTTATCCAGCCCGCCGGGTGCCGCTGCCTGTCCTGCTTAGCAGCCGACTTGTCCCAGGCCCGCAGTGCGCATAGGAATTTGTTCATAGTTTTTTTAAAACTATAGTCCGGCCCTCCAACGGTCTGAGGGACAGTGAACTGGCCCCCTGTTTAAAAAGTTTGAGGACCCCTGGTCTATACTATAATGAAAGTGCAGCAGGGAAGACAGAAGGCTGATGGACCTTAGGCTTTAGCAAGGGCTAAAAGCTAATCACCAATTGTTCTGTTGAGACAATGGTGGCTCAAGGCAATCCCCTAACCTGATAATCTTTTACTGTTTACCAAACTTTATCTTTGATATGCATGTTTGCTTTACTAAAGGGCAAATGGGTATTCTAGTAAATAAAAAGCTATGGGTCTGGAGATTCAGGGAGCCACTCCACTAGAGTGTAAGGCCTTCGCCTGAAGTCTCCCATGCCTTCTAAATTTATATTTCTTGTATAGTATATCCGTTTTTGCGCAGTCCCTTCTCCAGATCCTGAATCCTTGCTGCAAAAGTTTGTGGCAACCAGAAGGAAATACAGTGTAGTAAGAGAGAAGGGGACTTCTCATCAGTGCTTATGGGGCAGAGCAGGAGAAGTAAAAGAGCACGGCTAGGTATATAGGCTGGTGGAAGTAAAACACAGAGGTAAGGACAGAAAAATAAATGGAAGGGATCTCCCTTTGGAAGATGCCTTCACTCTTAAGATACATACTGTTCACATTTTTTTTCTCCCTTTCACAGCTGGTAAATTTGCTGGGAAAAGTGGGGGGAAGGAGGGTGAAATGTGTTGAGATGAAGTAAAGAAAACCATGATGAGAAAGATGCTTTATCTAGTTTTCAACCAGAATTTCCCATGTCTTTAAAATGCTTAATTTTATTCTTCTTTTCTAGTTCCCCTGGCTAACAATTTTAGAATAGTCCTTGTATGGGGACCCAATGTTCTACATTTCTAACAAGCTTCCAGCTGTTTCTGGTCTGTAGATCACACTTTGAGTAGCAAGGCTTTAGGAAGTCCTGTTCTTTAAGGAGAGAGACTTGTAACAATTCTTAGACTATATCTTTGTGTCATTTGCAAAAAAAAAAAAAAGAGTCTAAGGACAAATTCACACATAAATGTAAAGGTCCTTAAATGTGGGTTTAGGCTATTTAGACCACTTCAGGAGCATTTGTTTTAAGCACTCTGGAGGCAGAGTGATGTAGAAAAACATGGTCATGAATCTTTGCCTTGTCCCTTCAGAGGCAGATTTTTCATCTGTAAAATGGGGATAGCCATTTCTCCCTTCTAGGACATTCATTATTATTCAGTCTAGAAGTGCTTTGCACATAGATGTTCAATGAATATTAGTTTTCATACCTCTTCCCTATCTTATCTTTTGAAGAATCTGTTTATATTTAAAACAATGACTATTTTTACATTCAAGTTAATTTTTTTTTCTGTTTATCACTACCTAATGCATTCTGACAATGTATTTTAATGATTAGTATTTAGTAGAAGTTTATACTTAGATGGACTTCTCTACCCATCTTTCTCTAAGTCATTTGATGCTAGTTGAACAATTTTAATGAAATAAAGATGCATTACAAATAATTTGAAATGCCATGAGTTCAAATTTGTAACTACCCTGATTGCAGAACAAAGGGAATTTTAGTTAAAAAAAAAAAAAAAAGAAGGAAAATCAACATTCATTAAGAACCCCTCCTAATTTATTTTTGCTATTTCTGTTTCATCTCTCATCTCTTTGGGTCCTTATCCTTCTGGTATTCCTTCACTTGTATTTCACAGAATACAGCCTCCTAGGGCACAGATCAGGGTAGGAAAGGATAGAGAATATATCTGGAGGGGCAAATGGAATAATCCAGCACAGGATGTACCTTACAATAGATACCATAATTTATATGTTAAAATTAATTCATTCTTTCACTTGATGAAGCATAGTCACTTGTTTAAAATTAAGAAACAATTGTGGCAGAATGTGAACCCAGATAATCTGACTTTAGAGCCTATGCATTTTAAATAAAGATGACTGTATATACAAAGACAGATATTCATATAATTTCTTGGAGGAAACTCTGTGTGGGGAGAGTGAGTGGTGACTAGAGCAGTGTATTAAGGAGCTTCAGGAGCCAGCTAACATAGGTGAGTCCAAGTGGGCTTGATGGGGAACTGTGGTGAATATCAGCAACACTGCACTTAAATGGTGAGAAAATTTGCAAGACTAATCTAACTTTTCAGGTCCAGCTCATGATTTCCGTTAGAAAATGAAGGCCCATTATTGTCAGATCTTTAAGTTTCTCCAAAGAGCTTGACATCAGGTTGTTATGTAAAATTTTCTCATTTAAAAAAATACTGCATGAGCTCAAAACAAATATAAGGATCTGTAATCCAGACCTGGCCAGTGTTTCCAATCTCTGGATTAGATGTAGAGCTTGAAAAATAAACCAAGGCCCAATTGTAAAGAACTTTGTATGCCATTCTAAGGAGCATGTATTTTATGAAATAGGCAATAGAAAGACATTAAAGGATCTCAGATAAGGGAAGGACATGATCTGAAAGAGATTTTATATGGTTTTCATGGAATAGGATTAAAACAAATTAGTGGCAGGGAGATCAGTTTGGAGACTATTTTTTATAGTCTAGAATAGAGAAAAGGGATAGACTTTGACATAAATGTAAAATATATAGAAGATATTTTAATTGTGGGATCAATAGGATTTCTGTATCAATTAAATATGGGAGTTAAGTAGGAGTTACTGTTAGTAATGTGTATGATGATGTCATTGATTTCAGAAGGAGTGCAAGGGAAAAAGTGGAGATGGTTTGTTTGAATTTAATCTGCTTTTGAGATGAATTGGACAATAAAGGTTTAAAGCAAAGGAAGTGAGAATGGGATTTAGATTTGGGAGTCATAAGTAAGCGGGTGGGAGAGAGTGCAATTTTTCAAGGCAGGGCATTACATTGGATAGAGAAGCAGGCAATGGATGGAATCTAGGGAACATCACATTCTTAAGGGTGTGCCAAAAAGAGAGAAACTGATAAAAGAGACAATGCGATCAAGGTTGAAGAAAACTAATGAAAACCAATAGAACAGTTTGAGGAATGAAGCAGCAAAAGTTTAAAAAAAAATCAGATAGAATAAGAACTTAAAACATCCTTTGAATTGATGATCAGTGGATCATTGAGGACTGTCACAAAAGCAATATTAGAGGAGTGGTGGAAATAGTAGAGGCACCATGTAGGAATGGGGAGGGCTAGATCTTCAGGTAGCTTTTCTTATTTTTTTTTTCTTTTAAAAAATATTATGAATCATATGAGGAAACATTCTAAAACTAGAGGCCCGGTGCATGAAATTTGTGCATGGGGGGGGGGGGGTTCCCCTCAGCCCAGCCTGCACTCTCTCCTATCCGGGACCCCTCGGGGGATGTCCGACTGCCGGTTTAGGCATGATCCGGGACTACTGGCTCCTAACTGCTCACCTGCCTGCCTGCCTGATTGCCCCCAACTGCCCCCCTGCCAGCCTAGTTGCCCCTAACTGCCCCCCCCACCCCCCGCCAGCCTGGTCGCCCCTAACTGCTCCCCCTACAGGCCTGGTTGCCCCATGCAGCCTGCTGTTTGGTTGTTTGGTCGCCCCTCACTAACCCCCCTGCCGGCCTAGTCGCCCCACACAGCCTGTTCGGTCGTCCATTTGGTTGCGATGGTCACTTAGGCTTTTATATATATAGATACCTCACTGAGTTTCTTTTATACAGGGGTGGGAAAAATTAGGTTTACAGTTGTGAGTACATGAAACACAGATTTGATAAAGCTATTATAATAATCCTAACCTGCATGTCTTTTTCCATAAGAACAACTGTAAACCTACTTTTGCCCCACCCTGTATAATGTAATATTTATTTTCTAAGAATAAAACTCTTTAAAGAATTTTAAATGGCACTTTGGTCAAAATTTTTTGAGCAGAATGCTGACATTTGATGTTTTATGTACAGGTAATTTTCTCAAGGAACTTTTTGTAGACAATTTAGGCAAAATTTCACTAGAAATACCGTAATTTATTTAGAGAAAAGTGAAACAACTAACTTTCTCCAGATTCCTTTGCTACTTTGAGCAAAAAATATTAATAAACATCAATAATGCACCGTAGGTTAAACTGACTTGTCAGTCAGGCATGCACCTCTAAGGCATTACTTGGTTTTGTATTTAAAGGTCTTGGGCCCCAGTTTATTCCATACCTTAGACTCTGTGCACAGGTCTCTCTTTCCCTCTGGGTCTTTGGACTGTTGTGAGATCAGTCTCTTTCTGGAAATTTACTGCAGGCAAGTATTGGTTTGTTAATTAAAATGGACTGTGCACTCAAAGTATAAGTGTTAAAATGGGGAATTTGTAGGCAGCAAAGTTTATGATCCTGCTGTGTTATCTCTAGTGTCCTCGTATTCAATGCTTGTGGCAGATAGGTAGAAACAACAACTACTTCAACAGTAGCAGCAGCAGCAACAAGCCATAAGCAGCAATAGGTGTCATTATTTGAATGTCTACTATTGTCTGGTGCTACACCATATGCCTCTAAAATCCTCATACCTGCTCTTCCAGAAAAGGCAAGGGCTTTGTGTAAGGCTGCGTACCTGATAACAGAAAAGTGTGGTCTCTTTGATGCCAAGGTATGTACTCTATTCACTAGGCCACGATTCCGGTGTTTTTTTTTTTTGTTTGTTTGTTTTTTTAAGGTTTAGACTCTGTTCCTTTTCATGATGAGAGTTCTGACACAGCCTGTGAGAATTTGGTAGGCTATAGGTAGTAGTGTTTTAGTTTATCTGTTAGGCTGTAAACATTGTCTTCTATATATTCTTCATTTTATCCTGTTACCTTTCATTAGAAAAGAGGAGAAGACACACTAATGTTTTAATGTAACATGAATTTCTCTTGGACATTGCATAGGGGAGATCAATTACTGGAATTATCAGAAAGGCTGTGCATAACACTGAACTTTTTATATCAAAATCAAAGCTTCAGAGTATAGGGATGGGTCTGGGCCTCCAGCCGGGGCCTCTCTGCATCCCTGACAGATTCACTTGGATGTTTAACAGACAGCTCAATTTTAGCATGTCCCAAACTGAACTCCCTTATCTTTCCAAACATACTTCACTTCTCTGTTGATGGCAACTCCATTCTTTCAGTTCCTTAGACTAAATCCCTGGAATAATCTTTAAATCCTTTGTGTCACATTCCCTATGCAATCCATAAACAACCCTTGTTGTCTCTGCCTTCACAATACATCCAGATTCCTACCTCGAGTTAACCTCTCTACAACTACCATCCCGATTAAAGCCACCAGAAGTCATGGACGGGTTTATTACAGCAGCCTCAGAACTGGTTTCCCTCTTCTCACTCAGTTTGTTTCTTTTTTATTTATTTATTTATTTATTTATTTATTTATTTATTTATTTATTTATTTATTTATTTATTAATATATTTTATTGATTTTTTACAGAGAGGAAGGAAGAGGGATAGAGAGTTAGAAACATCGATCAGCTGCCTCTTGCACACCCCCTACTGAGGATGTGCCCGCAACCAAGTTACGTGCCCTTGACCAGAATTGAACCTGGGACCTTTCAGTCCACAGGCCGACGCTCTATCCACTGAGCCAAACCGTTTTGGCCTCAGTTTGTTTCTTAACAGAGTAGCCTGAGTGATCATGTTAGGACATGGGTAGGTTATGTCACTCCTCTTGTTCAAACACTCTTGTGCCTCCTCATTTCACTCTGAGTAAAAGCTCCAGAACTTACAGTGTTCCCAGGGCCCTCTCTCTTCTGCTTCCCACTCGAGTTACTCCTCTAATCTCACTTCACCTTCTCCTACTCTCCCCATGGCT
The DNA here is from genome assembly GCF_963455305.1 of Plecotus auritus. NCBI lineage: Eukaryota > Metazoa > Chordata > Mammalia > Chiroptera > Vespertilionidae > Plecotus > Plecotus auritus. The sequence goes on along the minus strand of NC_137771.1, from coordinate 160,352,919 downwards.
CACTCTGCTCTAGACACTGCCTTTCTCTCTCTCCTTCAAACCTACCAGCCCCCTTTTGTCTTAGGTTTTTGAATAACTGGCTCTTTTTCCAGATATCTATATGGCTAGCTTCCTCACCTCTTTCAAACTTTTGTTCAAATGTTACCTAACCTGACCATCCTGTTTAAAATTGCTACAATTCCCACTGAAACACTCATCCTCAGGTTCCCCCTTACCATACTTTTTTTTTTTTTTTTAATATCTTTGATACCACTTGACTTTTCTTATTGTAGAATACAGCACTACTTTTTTAGGGGAGTCAATTCCATTGTTGGATAATTTGTTTAAAAATTATTTCAAACTGAACTGGAAATATGCATCCTATAATCACCTCACACCTGTCAGAATGGCTTTCATCAACAAATCAACAAACAACAAGTGTTGGCGAGGATGTGGAGAAAAAGGAACTCTCTTGCACTGCTGGTGGGAATGCAGACTGGTGCAGCCACTGTGGAAAACAGTATGGAGTTTCCTCAAAAAGTTAAAAATGGAACTCCCACTTCTAGGAATATATCTTAAGAAACCTGAAACACCAATCAGAAAGAATATATGCACCCCTATGTTCATAGCAGCACAATTTACAATAGCTAAGATTTGGAAACAGCCCAAGTGACCATCAAAATGTGTGGTACATTTACACAATGGAATACTTCTCAGCGGTAGAAAAGAAGGAACTCTTATTATTTGCAACAGCATGGATGGACCTGGAGAGTATCATGCTAAGCAAAATAAGCCAGTCAGAGAAAGATAAGTATCACATGATCTCATTCATATGTGGAACAAAATAAACTGATGAATAAAATAGATCCAGAGATATCGAAGCATGGAATAGACTGATGAATTTCAGAGGGAAGGTGTGGGGTGGGTAGGGTAGGGGGTGAGTGATTAATGGGAAACTTATATGCATATTATGGACACAGACAATAGATAGGTGAAGGTGTGGGGGGGGCAGGTGCCGGGTGGAGGGAGTCAATGGGAGAACAAATAAAGGGGGCATCTGTAATACTTTCAATAATAAAGAAAAAAAGGTAATGAAACAAAAAGCATAATTATGCAAACAATCATCACAATAATGAAAACCAGCCCACATCCCCTACACCCACCACTTGGTTTTTACTGTCAGCACCATCCCCTGTGTCCGGTATGAGCTAAGGGATTTAAAGTAGTATATTTGTTTTGTTGGTTTGTGAAAGGAAACCAGAATCATCTTTAGTATTTCCATTGATGTGCGTTCCTTGGCTCCTAGGGGACTGGCCTCCTTATCTGAGTAGAAATGGCATGAAAATGACTTGTTGCATCTCTGTCTATGAAATACCATATTTTTCCGTGTATAAGATGCCTCCATGTATAAGACGCCTCCCACTTTTCCAACCCAAAATTAAAAAATCAATATTTTAAACATTTTGTTGGTTTTCCTCTTAAGGCCTTCTTCTTTTTTGGCATCTTAAGGAGTTGTTCCCCACTATCTGATCATACACTCAGTGGGAGGAGGTCCAAATTGTCTCTCTTCGGCTCTATTTCCATGCTCTTTTGCATAGCTGATTTCATTCCGTTTGAATTTTGCAGAGTAAGATAATCGCTTACCGGTATTTATCTTTATTATTTTTTGACATCTTTATGGGCTCAGAATGCTCCGGGCCCTGTTACATCTGTGCACTCTCCACCTCCACCTCCAATTATGGCATCAGCTGACCTCAATAAGGCTGTGATTGGAGGAAGCCTGTTTGACAAGGTATGGGCAGCTACTCACCCCCGTGGCTCCCTTCTCCACTGACTTCCGTGTATAAGATGCCCCTCGATTTTCAAACGATTCTAGAAAAAAAAAATAGCATCTTATACATGGAAAAATATGGTAAACATAATCAAATAATACTGGGTTTACACCGTGGATCTCTCACAGTATTGCCTTTCAAATGGCAACAAAGAAAAGAGATTTAATCCAAAAGAAATATTTTGAAGAGCAAGAAAAAAATTATTTCAAATTGAACTGAAAATATGCATCCTATAATCTGTATGTTGGTAACCATCTTTAAGAGTATGACACAAGAAATGGTTTATTAATTCTTTGGTACTTTATTTTAATTTTAATCTTTTTATAGGACCTATAAAGTTAAAAAGGAAACCTATTTCAATTGGTAAATAATGAATATGCTTTGAATGATTTACATTACATTATAATTAAGCAGCATAAATTTCCATGTTTTATACTTTCATAGATATTGGATTCCATATCTATGTAACAAAAACAGGTTATAAATTTTTCATTTCTATGTGTGCAATTTAGTGGTGTCATTTTTTATCTCACAAGGTTTTATATTTGCATGACAAATACATGGTGTGCAATCTCTCAAAGTTACTATGCAAAATGCATGAAATCCCACAAGTTTTCATTGTCTCTTCCAGGTGGAGCTAAGTTTGTTTGAGCTTCAGCCTTCTCTAAAGGCTTATGTAAACATGTTTTATGGGTGACTTCTGTATTGTGTGTGTGAATATAATATCTGCATTTATATAGAGAGGAGTGGAAATGAGTAATGAGTAGCCTAATTTTTGTTATACCCTTATCTCTTTCTTGGAGGTTCTGACTTTGATTTATCCGGATTAGGAGCAAACAGATTTATATCAACTCAGATAAAAAATAAACCTCATTCGAGCACTCAATAGAGCAAGAAGACTATAAGGATGCCAGTCTCTGTTCAGTGCCCAGCAGACCCTCTCTGCTAATCTTATCAGCTATATGTGGGAGTAAGAGGGAAACTAGACTTGACAGGCCCTCATCCTGCCCTGCTTGGATTTGCATTGACCTTGGATTTGTTCACAAATTTGGAATAGCAGAGAACTATTTGGTGCCATTGCCCTCACTTATCTGCATGTCACCCCTGAGTGTCTTATCACAGCCATGAATATTATCTATTGAACAATATGGAAGAAGTACAGGAATCTCAAGATGCAATCTATATCCTTGAGGAGTGTGTATTCTGTTTAGTTAACTTGTTTTAAATCACCAAATTCTTGTATATTTCATTTAAACTATTTTTTTCTTTAAAAATATATTTTTGTTGATTTCAGAGAGGAAGGGAGAGATAGAAATATTAATGATGAAAGAGAATCATTAATTGGCTGCCCCCTGCATGACCCCTATGGGGGATCTAGCTTACAACCAGGGCATGTGCCCTGACCAGGAATTGAACTGTGACCTTCTGGTTCATAAGTTGATGCTCAACCACTGAGCTACACCAGCCAGACAAACTAGTTTTTTGTTTGTTTTTGTTTTTTTTTTTTTCTTATTAACAAGAACTAAAGATTGGGAGCAACTGTCCATATAAATGAGCTTCTATGACTTATATGCATATTTTTTAGATACATAAGGGTGCAGCTGTGATCTATGTGGAGGAAAATAACATATGTAATAAAAAGAAAGTTTTTTTTATTTTATTTTTAAAGTGCAAATAGTTTTTATTCACAATTGGTTTGCTAACTAGAGTTGACCGATGAATAATAACAAGTACTGAATCAGATTACTTTTATTTTTCTGTATTTTTCAGTTTCCTAACATCTTGATACACAAAAGGATAGAAGAATAATCTTTGGATTATGCTAAGTGAAATAAGCCAATCAGAGAAAGAGAAATACCATATGATCTCACTTATATGTTGAACTCATGAGCAAAATAAACTGATGAATGAAATAGAAACAGAGGCACGGATACATGGAACAGACTGTCAGAAGTCAGAGGGGAGAAGAGGGGACTGGATGAAAGAAGGTGAAGAAATTAACCAAAAAACATATACACATAACACAGGGACACAGACAAATGTGGGTGATGGCCAGAAGGAAAGGGGGTGGGGTAGATGGAGTTGGGCAAAGGGGCAGAAAATAGGGACAGAAAGAGGCTTTGCTTGGGATGGTGGGCACACGATGCAGTGTGCAGACGATGTTTTATTGAGAGTACACTTGAAACCTGTATAGTTTTGTGAACCGATATTACCCAATAAATTTAATTTTTAAAAAAAGATGACAGATCTTTGGGCTTTCAAGTTTGTTTTAGTTTAGCTCTAGTCAAAATGTGGTCCAAGCACCTTGCATGTGGTCTTCAAGGTTGTTTCTATTTGCATAATAATGCTAACATGTTATTTGCTGTTTGCACTTACATTCTCTCATGAGTGCAAAATAGAGTGTTCGAGACGCTACACGGCATTTCTTTATATTACTTTGATGGCTTATGGAGTTCTTGTGTATTTATTTGTTTGTGTGTGTGTGTGTGTTTCTAGATTTTTCTAAAGTAAGTTCTTTGGAATCTTTAATAATTTTTAAGGGTAAAAAAGGATCCTGAGACCAAACCGTCTGAGAATTGCTGTGTAGGTAATATGAAATATATATTAGGACCACTTAAGATTGAATTAGTTTTAAGTTTGGGAAACATCCCTTTAGAAAGTTATATCAAATTATAAAATGTTATGAAATATGAAAAATTAATTAAATTCATAAATCGTATCATTTGGTTTATCTGAATTGATTGTAAATATAGATCTTTTTAAAAGTTATTTAAAGGCTCATTTTATTTTTAGTTGAATTTACTGGGATGACATTGGTTAATAAAATTATATAGGTTTCAGGTGTACAATTCTATAACACATCATCCATATATTGTATTGTGTGTTCACCACCCCAAGTCAAGTGTCCTTCCATCACCATTTATCCCCTCTTTACCCTCTCCTATCTCCACCCACCTCCCTTTCCCTCTGGTAATCACCACGCTGTTGTCTGTGTGTATGAGGTTTTATTTTTTTTAAAATATTTTTATTGATTTCAGAGAGGAAGGGAGAGGGAGCGAGAGGTAGAATCAATGATGTAAGAGAATCATTGATTGGCTGCCTCCTGCATGCCCCCTAGTGGGGATCCAGCCTGCAACCCCAGCATATGCCCTTGACTGGAATTGAACCCGGGACCCTTTAGTCCCAGGCGGACACTCTATCTGCTGAGCCAAACCAACTAGGGTGAGGTTTTCTTTTTGTTTGTTTAATCCTTTCAGTTTTTTCACCAAGCCCCGGTGGTTAAGATTCAAACTTGTTCTTTAGCTATGGAGTTTGCTCTCTCTTTCTCTATTTTAGTCTTGTTTTATAAATAAAATGATTTCAGGACATTTTCTTTAAAATTAACACAAGCAGGACTTGGGTCTGATTATTAACTTAGCCTCCAAAATTAACCTGCCTTCTAGACAAACACTGTGTGTTTAAGCCAACCAGTCTGTGGTGTTTTGTTAAGGCTGCACCAGCAGACTGGTACACCACGGGACTGGGTCTAACTAGCCTTAAGTGTGGGTCATGTTTGATGTAAATACTTACCCATTTGTAGCCTAAACAAACATTTGAAGTATTCCACTTATCTCTTACCTTCTGAAATAAAAATGTTTATTATATATTTCTCTGTGTTTTTTTTTAAGTCTCCCACTTTTTTTCAAGATATGTATCTAAGATTATTGTGCCAAACATTTTAAAAGTCAGCATTAACATTTAAAGTGAGACAATTTATGAGTGGTCTCTTAGGTATATATTTTCTCTTTTGTTTTTAAAATTTTTAAATAATGACATTTTATTTTGGTGAAATGAAACATGCTTATTATAAGTTTCAAGCAATAGAGAAAGCCATAATTGATTAAAGTGCCACTACTCAGAAACGTTGATATTAGCCAAACATTTTCCTATGAATATATGTCAAAATAAAGAAAGACAGAAATGTTACTTTCAATGAAAAATACTATTTTTTTAGTTGATTTTAAACTAGAGAAACAAAAGCTGTGACTTTGAGATAAAAATGCCTCTACCATGTACAACATCAAGAGTGAACCTTAATGTGTACTATGGCGTCTGAGTGATAATGATGTGCCACTATTCGCTTATTTGTTGTAACAAATGTACTGCTCTAGTGGAGATGTTGATAGTGGGGGAAGCAATGCATGTGTGGAGGCAGGGAGTATATAGGAAGTCTTTGTTCTTTCTGCTGAATTTTGGTGTGAACTTGAAACTGCTCTAAGAAACAAAGCAGATATTTAAAAGCATGAGCTGCTTTTCAGAAGCAGTATTTTCTGGTTTACCATAATGGGGCCAAAACTATGCAGCATCCAATAGACTGAGAATGGAAAGGAGCAAAACCACAGCATGCCAAGTGGAGAAAGCAAATCTGCATCCATGTCTATACCAGTGGGTGCGGACTGTTGCCCCTACATATTGAAAAAAATGTTTTTCCAGACAAAACACTAATTTCTGAAGGTGTTCTCCACCATCCTCCTACTTTCTGATTTGTTAGTAATATATTATTTTTACATTTTGAAAGTTTTAAATATTTGCGTTCTATTCTTTAGCCATAATTTTCTCAAGTGTTTAGTCTTAATCATATATTTAAATGAATTTATTGTTCATCACCAATCACAACTTCTTATTTACATTTGTATCTTGTTTGGTGAGACATCACTATCTGGTATTTTTGTTGTTTTATCTTTGGAGAAATATGAGACTGAAGAGGAAGGATTTAACGAATGAGAGTTTGTATTTGTTTTTAAATTCTCTCCTGTCTTCTTTGGTACAGGTCTGCAGGTAATATGAGATAAAACCCATCATAAGTCACTCCAGTTCAGAATATGTCTCTCTCTGTGTGTCATGCTACTCATTGAATATGAGGCAGAATCTGTTATCTGACAATGTAATCATGCAATTATTAACAGGGCTAGTTTTCATTCTAAGTGAGAAAAAAAGATGAAAAAACTCTCTCAGGGACAAAGCAAAACGAATTCTTACTCATAATCAAAACCATTTTGAGACTACCAATCCTATCTAATAAAAGAGTAATATGCAAATTGACCATACCCCCGCTACACCCACCAGCCACGCCCACCAGCCAATCAGGAGGGAATATGCAAATAAACCCAACCAAGATGGCTGCAGCCACAGAGAGCAGGAGGGAGTCTTGGGTTTCCCTGGCAATGGAGGAAGCCAAGCTTTCCGCCTGCCCTTGCTGGCCCAGGCCTCCACTCAATGCTACAAAGTTTCAGTTATAGAAGATACATAAATCCCAACAGAAATGGTTGCAGCCACAGAGTGAGCAGGAGGCTTGGCTCCACTCCAGGCTACAAAGTTTCAATTATAGAAGATACATAAATCCCAGATACCAGGTCCTCTGCTTGGGTTGCCGGGGGGCATGGCTGGCCTGCAAACCACCAAAGGCCCCTCTCCCAGGCCACCCCACACCCCAAGGGAACCCCCACCCTGATCTGGGACACCCTTCAGGGGAAACCTGCTGGCCCCCACCCATGCACCAGGCCTCTATCCTATCTAATAAAAGAGTAATATGCAGATTGACCATCACTCCAACACACCAGATGGCTGCCCCCATGTGGTCAAAGATCCTGCCCCCATGTGGACACAAGATGGCCACCACAAGATGGCCAGCAGGGGAGGGCAGTTGGGAGGAACCAGGCCTGCAAGGGAGGGCAGTTGTGGGCGATCAGGCCAGCAGGGGAGGGCAGTTGGAAGGGACCAAGCCTGCAAGGGAGGGCAGTTGGGGGCAATCAAGCCTGCTGGGGAGGGCAGTTAGGGGTGACCCGGCCTGCAGAAGAGGAAAGTTAGGGGTGACCAGACCTACAGGGGAAGGCAGTTAGGGGCAAACAGGCTGGCAGGGGAGCAATTGGGCATCAATCAGGCTGGCAGGGGAGTGGTTAGGAGGTGATCAAGGTGGCAGGCAAAAGCGGTTAGGGGCAATCAGGAAGGCAAGCAGGCGAGCAGTTGGGAGCCAGAAGTCCTGGATTGTGAGAGGGATGTCCGACTGCCCATTTAGGCCCGATCCCAGTGGGGTCCCTCGAGGGGTCCCAGATTGGAGAGGGTGCAGGCTGGGCTGAGGGTCACCCTCCCCCCACCCATGCACGAATTTCGTGCACTGGGCCTCTAGTTAAATAATATAGTGCTAAAATGTCAGAACAGATATAGAACCTGTTGCATCCAAAGTAACCAGCAAACTTGCCTGTGGCTCAGATGAGACATATGCAACGAACAGTTTATTCTAAGCAATGATGTTTATGATGACCACAGTTGACCACACTGTGAGAACCTAATATTGGTTTGTGTATATATGTTATATTTGCACCTGTATGGTTAATGTCATTAGATACAATGCTTGTATTAGTGGTGGAAATGTGTGAGATGACAATCATCCTGAACAGGATGTGGGTAATAATTTCAGTATTAAATATGTGCTTTAGAGAAGTGTGGAGGAGAAAGATGAGAAAGGCTGCTTTGAGAACTGGGGTTGGGGAAGGCATAGTGAGAAAAGCTGGCTGTGGAGGGTGAGGGAGTACCTGGAGCACCAGATGTGTTCAAGCAGAAGCAGCTAAAGACATGTTTGATGAAAGGCTGCAAAATCCCCAAAAGTAACTTTGAAAATGAGCAGATTTGGGCATATAGGAAATAGGTTACCTCCAGTGCAAACAAAAAATGTCTAACCTTTGAGGAGAATAAAGTTAGAGGCTGTGGCATAAAAATGGTCTGAGACCATCTAAAGAACAAATATATTGAGTGACATCACCAAAAATGGCATAGCAGGAAGCTCCAAAACTCTCCTCCAACTAAAGCAACAATTGAGTTAATGAAAACTGTCAGAATTAAATTTTTAATAATTCTTGAATCTAATGAAAAAGTTATCATGACCAGGGGAATACTTATCAAAGTAAGAAGCTGCTAAATTTCAGTAAGAGAGGGAGTGGTATGACATTTTACCTTACAGTCCTCAGCTGGGCAGTGGCTAAAGGACAGTAGCCCACTATTCTGCTGTGACTTGCTGATGCTAGAGGGAACAATATAGATATTGTTCTCTGAGAAATATGTCCTGTGTTTTGACCTGTCTAGTGGTTCTCTGAAGAAATGGCTCAGAGGTTTTCCTTATTTCCCCTACCTTGGAAATACCTCAGGACCGGAGCAGTCTCTCTGGTGGCATTTGTTAAAACATTTTAAGACAAATATAGAGTGGTAGCTACTTAGAGGAAGGTATACAAGATTGGGCAAGCAGCAGACACACCAAAAAAGCTTGGGAAGGAAGAATCTGGATAAAGAGATACATGGGAGACTAAGGACCTTGAAAAGCTCCCATGTGTACTGGGGAACCTGAAGGCCACGCACATGCCCAGGGCTAGACACATGCTCAGAGAAGGCCCTACGCTCTCACCTCTGGCTGGTATTCAGGCTCTGCACAAGCAGGAAGTGAGGGCTAATGCCGAGTTGTAAACTGCCTGGTAAATGTTGAAGGTCTAGCCTAGCACACACACAAAGTCCATCTGCAAAAACTAGATTAAAAAAAAAAAAATCTGGCCAAAACCGGTTTGGCTCAGTGGATAGAGCGTCGGCCTGTGGACTGAAGGGTCCTGGGTTCGATTCCGGTCAAGGGCATGTACCTTGGTTGCGGGCACATCCCCAGTAGGAGGTGTGCAGGAGGCAGCTGATGGATGTTTCTCTCTCATCGATGTTCCTCTCTCTTCCTCTCTGTAAAATATCAATAAAATATATTAAAAAAAAAACAAAAAACATATGCTTTAAAAAAAAATCTGTAAGTTTAAGAGAATTACTGTCACATCACTAGCTGACTGAAAAGCTAATAGAACAGAGACTTCAGAGGCCACACACAACAAAGACTAAAGATGTTAAAAAAATTAGTTCAGAAAAGTCACTAACCAAACAAAAAGAATTATAACAAGCAGCAATAATAATCAGTGCAGAAAGAGAGAATCTCATTTCCAGAATTGTCATATTATAATGTTTAAAACCTTCAGTTTTCAACAAAAAAATTTATGAGGCATACAAAAAAAAAATCAAGAAAGTACAGCCAGAACCTCTCACAGATGTGGGGTCTTTGACTCTATCATGTATGTTGGGTTCCCATACGTATGTATGTATCAAATATGGTTATTTTCTGAAAAAAAAAAGTACAGCCAATGCACACAAAAAAGTAGAATCTGTTGCTAAAGAAACACTTTTTATACTATCAAAAGGCTTTAAATAAACTATTTTAAATATGCTCAAAAATCTAAAGAAAACTATGCACAAAGAATTTAGGGAGCCGAAACCGGTTTGGCTCAGTGGATAGAGCGTCGGCCTGCGGACTGAAGGGTCCCGGGTTCAATTCCGGTCAAGGGCATGTACCTTGGTTGCGGGCACATCCCCAGTGGGGAGTGTGCAAGAGGCAGCTGATCGATGTTTCTCTCTCATCGATGTTTCTAACTCTCTATCCCTCTCCCTTCCTCTCTGTAAAATATCAATAAAATATATTTAAAAAAAAAAAAGAATTTAGGGAAACCAGAAGAATATATCTCACCAGAGAATGTCAATAAAGAAATAAAATTGTGAAAAGGAATCAAGTAGAAATTTAGGAGCTGTAAAATGCAATAACTGAAATGAAAAATTCACTAGAGAGGCTTAACAGTAGATTTGAACATGTAGAAGAAAGGAACATAATTTAAGATAGGGTAATTGAGATTATTCATTTGGAGGAACAGAAAGAAAAAAGAATGAAGGAAAAAAAAAATAAAACTAAGAAGCCTGTGGCACCAACAGATGCAAAATGTATGTCCAAAAAGGGGAGGAGAGAGAGAGAGGAAAAAAAAGGGGAGGTGAGGATAGAAAAAATATTTGAAGAAATAATGGTCAAAAGCTTCTCAAATCCTCACATCCAAGAAGCTCAATAAATTTCAAGTGGAAAAACTCAGAAAGATCCACACGGTGATGTATTATAATTAAACCAAAGTCAAAGTCAAAGAGAATCTTGACATCAGCAAGAGAGAAATGACTAATCATATACAAGGTTAGCATAATCTTAACCTCAAAAAGCTCAACTATTCATTAGAAACTATGGAGGCCAGAAGGCAGCAGGATGACATATTTAAAGTCCTGAAAGAAAAAACAGGTAAACCAAAATAATATATAGGCCAAAACTGTCTTTCAAAAATAAAGAAGAAATCATGACATTTCCAGTTAAACAAAAGGTGAAGGAGTTTATTCCCTGGAGATCTACTCTACAGGAATTGTTAAATGAATCATCAGACTGAAATAAGAGAACACTGGATGGTAATTTGTAGCCATATAAAGAAATAAAGAACACCAGGAAGGACAACTACATAGGTTAATATAAAAACATGGATTATATTTTTATTTTGCAACTTTTTCCCTATATGATTTAAAGACAAATGCATAAGATAATTACACATCTATGTTAATGGGCACACATGTATAAAGCCATAATTTGTGATAGCAGTAACATAAAGTGGAAGGGATGAAGCTTTATGGAGCAGAGGCTTTGTTTGCTATTGAAGCTAACTTGGTATTAGTTCAAACTAGATAATTATAAATTTAAGATTTAATTATAATCTTCAGGATAACCATAAAAATAACTTAAAACATACAAAAATAAAATGAGAAAGACATCAAAATTACATTAGAAAAATACAATTTAATAAAATATAGCAGTTATGAGGAAATAAGGAACGAAAAATGTTTAAGACATAGAGAAAACATATACCAAAATGGAAGAAGTAAGTTCTTCTTTACCAGTAATTACATTAAATATAAATGAATGAAAAGGCAGGGATAAGCAGAATTAGGGAAAAAAGCCCACAGGATCCAACTATATGCTGTCTATAAGAGACTAACTGTAGAGGCAAGACTCAAATATGTTGAAAGTGAAAGGATGAAAAAAGAAACCTATGTAAATGTAACCAAAAGAAAGCTACGGTGGGTATACTAATATCTAAAAAAATAAACTTCAAGTTAAAAATTGTTACAAAGGATAAAGAATTATACTACATATAGATGAAAGGGTCAATAGGTAGAATATAGCATAATGATATAACATATACAGGATGTTATTATTATACACATATATGCAAGTTGACAGAATTGAAAGGAGAAATAGGCAATTCTATAATAAATAGAGGCCCAGTGCATGAAATTCATGTATGGGTACAGTCCCTAGGCCTGGCCTGTGATCAGGGCCATCTTCTCTGGATGACAGCAGCTGGCCCAGCCCCCCATCTCCACCCACCCCCAGTTCCTCGTTCCCCTTTACCCATCAGGCGATCAGAGCCTGCCGGTTGCGGGGAGGGACCAAGTGGTTGGCCAGCAGGCACCAATTAGGTGATCAGGGCTTGTGGGCTGGGGGCAGCTCCTGTATTGAGAGTCTGCCCCCTGGTGGTCAGTGTGCATCATAGCGACTGGTTGTTCCAGGGTCCAGTTGATTTGCATATTATGCTTTTATATATAGATATAGCTCATTTATATGTAGAGATAGCTCATTCAAAAGCTCATTTTCAATAAAGAATGAAACAACTAGACAGATAATCTATACTAATAAAAGGGTAATATGCTAATTAGACCTGGAGACCTTTCAACATCCTTCTGGACAAAGCCATGGTGGCGGAGCTGAGGAAGAGGCAGTTAGGGGCGAGCAGGCTGGCAGGGGAGGGCAGTTGGAGGTGAGAAGGCCGGCAGGGTGGGGAGTTGGGCGTGAGCAGGCTGGCAGGGTGGGTCAGTTGGGGGCAAGCAGGCTGGCGGGGGAGGCAGTTGGAGGCGATCATGTCGGCGGGGCAGCAGTTGGGGGCCATCAGGCTGACAGACAGAGTGATTAGGGGTGATCAGGCAGGTGAAGCAGTTAGGAGCCATTGGTCCCAGATTGTGAGAGGGATGTCTGACTGCCGGTTTAGGCCCGATCCCGCTAAATTGGCAGTCAGACATCCCCCGAGGCGTCCCAGATTGAAGAGGGTGCAGGCTGGGCTGAGAAACACCCCTCCCCCAGTGCACAAATTTTGCACAAATCTATATATATATATATATAAAAGCCTAATATGCTAATTGTCCCTCCAACCATTTGACCTTTTGACCAGTTGCTATGATGTGCACTGACCACCAGGGGGCAGATGCTCTGACTGGTAGGTTAGCTTGCTGCTGGGGTCCGGCCAATCAGGACTGGGTGAGATGGGCTGGACACACCCTGGAGCTCTCCCAGGGTCCCTCTCCACCCTGGTGGTGCACCAGTGGGTCTCTCAGCCTGGCCTGTACCCTCGTGCAATCTGGGACCCCTTGGGGGATGTTGGAGAGCCAGTTTCCACCATATCTTTGCAGGCCAGGCCGAGGGACCCCACGGGCTCATGAATCCATGCACCCGGCCTCTAGTAAGAAATAAAAGACTTAGCAACTTGCTGCTGACTGCGCTATGTCTTCTGAGGGTCATCTGAGTTGCCACCTCACGCTCTCATTGGCCGACTTTTCTCCTGACTCCTGCACAACCTGCTGTTACAGTGGCCTAGCCCTTCCTCCTGTAGGACCCAGAGGTCTTCCAGAAGCAGAAGGCAGCTCTACTCTTCAAAGGAGTGGGATCCCTTCAGCTATGAAGCATATGTTGATCCTCTATCTCTTAGGTGTGGTGCTGACCCTGCTTTCCATCTTTGTTCGACTGATGGAGTCACCGGGGAGCTTACTGGAGAACTTATTGCCCAGGAGCTCCTGGACCATTAGAGGTCAACTAGCCATCACAGAATTCCCAAGAGCTTTCCAGAATATCCATCCAGAGGGGTGTGAGAAGACCTCTCTCCACCAGTGATAACCTTGGAACACTGGCTTAAACCTGTCCAGCCCAGTGTCCCAGTTCCTGGGCAGGCAAGCTCAGCATCAATGTTAGCAGAGAGCTATTACTAGGCCCTGGAAGGGCCCCTCCAGCTGGATGCTTCTTGCCCTGTTTAATAGGCAGATGTGAGCAGGTTGCCTATGGTTGTGGAATGGAATGATTTCACTCTTCTCCCCAGAGTCTGCTGTGTGCTTTGCTGTCCTTTCTTAGATGAAGGCTTGTGCTGTAACTTCAGCTGTTGGGAGATGATGGTGTTTTCAGCCCTACTTCCTAAACATCTTTCAATAGTTCCTTTGGACCTGGGTGGCTTATGGTCAGTTTCTTTGGTGTTCAGCTTCTCTTTCATGTGAGCTCCTCTGTGTGTGGGTAACAGCGGTTTGAGTTGGATGTAGGGAGGGGAAGATAGAGTGTTCAGTTCTCATTGTTTTATATTTTTAAGTCTTTCTTCCAACTTAATGTGTACATGTGTGTATTGGTCTGAAGGGGACAGTGGGATAACAAAGCCTGCTCAGGACATGGGCATTATAGCCATCATGTGGCTTAAGTGAATTTTTATAATGAAATAAAATTGAATACATAAAAAAATAAAAGAAATGAAAGACTTAAATAACACTATAAATTAACAGAACCTAATAGATATATACAAAACACCTCCTGCCCAAACAGCAAAATACACAATTTTCTTGAGTGTACATGTTTTAGGCCACAAAACAATCTCAAAAAATTTAAAAGTATTGAAATCATACTAAATGTCTTCTCTGACCATCATGGAATAGAACTAGAAATCAATAATAGAAAGAAAACTGGGAAATTCAAAATATGGGGAAATTACATATCAATCTTTTTTTTAAAATAAATCTTTATTGTTCAGATTATTACAGATGTTCCTCTTTTTTTCCCCCTAGCTCCCCTCCACCTGATTCCCCACCCCACCCCATGCACTTACCCCCCACCACTGTCTTCATCCATAGGTGTAAGCTTTTTGTCCAGTCTCTTCCCGCACCCCTCACACCCCCTCCCCCTGAGAATTGTCAGTCCACTCCCTTTCTATGTCCCTGATTCTATTATATTCACCAGTCCATTCTGTTCTTCAGATTTTTTATTCACTTGATTTTTAGATTCACTTGTTGGTAGGTATGTATTTGATGTCATTTTGTTGTTCATAATTTTTATCTTTCTTCTTCTTCCTCTTCTTAAAGAATACCCTTCAGCATTTCATGTAATCCTGGTTTGGTGGTGATGAACTCCTTTAGCTTTTTCTTGTCTGTGAAGCTCTTTATCTGACCTTCAACTCTGAATGATAGCTTTGCTGGGTAGAGTAATCTTGGTTGTAGGTTCTTGCCATTCATCACTTTAAATATTTCTTGCCACTCCCTTCTGGCCTGCATAGTTTCTGCCGAGAAATCAGCTGACAGTTGTATGGGTGCTCCCTTGTAGGTAACTAACCGTTTTTCTCTTGCTGCTTTTATTATTCTCTCTTTGTCTTTTGCCCTTGGCATTTTAATTATGATGTGTCTTGGTGTGGTCCTCTTTGGATTCCTCTTGTATGGGGTTCTGTGTGCTTCCTGAACTTGTAAGTCTATTTCTTTCACCAGGTAGGGAAAGTTTTCTGTCATTATTTCTTCTAATATGTTTTCAATATTTTGCTCTCTCTCTTCTTCTGGCACCCCAAAAATTCGGATGTTGGTACGCTTAAAGTTGTCCCAGAGGCTCCTTACACTATCTTCATATTTTTGGATTCTTTTTTCTTTTTGTTTTTCTGGTTGGGTGTTTTTTGTTTCCTCATATTTCAGATCTTTGGTTTGATTCTTGGGGTACGTTGATCTACAGTTGAGTTTCTGTATATTCTTTATTTTAGACAGTGTATGCTTAATTTCTGACTGGTCCTTTCCCATTTTTTTGGCATTCTCATTAAGGTCCTTGAAGGTCTCACTAAGCTCCTCGGAGGTCTCATCAAGTTTCTCGGCAGTTTTTAGAAGATTCTTGAGTAACCTTATAAATGTGGTTCTGAACTCTATGTCGTCCATTAGTTTGCTTTCCTCCATTTCTCTCATTCGTGACATTTTTCTTTGTCTCCGCATTTTGCTGCTTCCTTGTGTTGATGGAGTGGCTTTGTGTGGTAGGTGACCTATAGGGGCCAGTAGCTCAGCCTCCCCAATCACCTGAGGTGGACGCCTTTGGTACACCCCTTTGTGGGCTGAGTGCAAAGTCTTGGTGTAGTTAAGCCTTGATTGCTGTTGGTACACTGGGAGGAATTGACCTCCAGGCCAATTGGCTGTGAGGACCTGCTATGTCTATAATGGAAGAACTGCTGTGCTGGAGACACGCTTTTGGTGCAGGACTTGTTTCCGTGGGGCTTTGGTGCTCACTGAGTCTGCCTCTTGAATGTATCACTTATGGATGTGAGGAGTTGAAATCTGGTGTCTCACACTGACCACTAGGTACACTGGTTTCTGGATCTCCAATGGGGTGCAGGTCAGCTACTGTCTGAGGCCACCCAGCAGGAGCTACAGCAAGAACTACAGTTTTCTCCTCTTTGCTTGGGGTTTGGAGGTTTTGGAGCTGTCTGACCCGGGCTGCAAGTTTGCTAGGTTAAGCTGCGATAGGGCAGGCCATTCATATGCTAAAGCCGCTGCTTGGAGCTTGGGCGGGGTCTCAGGGCGTGACTAGGCTAGGGCGTGGCAAACAGCGATGACTGCCAGTAAGCCGGCTCTGCGTCTCCCACCTTGTCCCCACGTACCCAGCCCCAGCACAATAAAAAATTGTTCCTGCGCCGCTGCCCTGCAAGCAAGCCTCCCTCACTTTCCGACCCCACGGCAGACAGTCCAGCTTCTCCCCGTAGGAGTTTGGGTCCCCCGCGTCTCCCCAGAAACTGGAGTTCGGAGTAATAGGGAGCTTATCTCCCTTCGGGTTGAAAACAGCAGCGCTCCCAGTCACCTGTTGCCAGCCCGATTTGCACGTCTCCGTACCTCAGCTTTTCAGCGCTTGTGCACCCCTCAATGCTGTTTGCTCTTTCCTTCTAGTTGTAGAACTTCCACTCAGCCAGCTTTCCCGTGGTTCTGGGTGATAGACGTTTTGTCTTTTAGTTGTAGTTTTGAAATTGTTGTGTGAGGCAGCAGTTTAGGTGTTTACCTACGCCACCATCTTGGATCTCCCCCCTAAATATCAATCTTTTTAAACAATTAGTGGGTCAAAGAAGAAATCACAAGGCAAATTATAAAATAAATAGATAAATGAAATAGGAAACACAACATACCTAAACTTATTAGATGCTGTGAGCCGTGCTCCGAGGGAAATGTATAGCTATAAATCCCTATAATTAGAAATAAGTTAAGTCTCAAATCAATAACCTAACTGTAGACTTTAAGAAACTAGAATAGTAAATCAAAGCTAGTAGAAAAAAATAATAAAGATTAGAGTGGAGATAAACAAAATAAAAAATAAGAAAACAATAGAGTTAATTAAATAAAAATGTGGTTGTTTTAAAAGATCAATAAATTGGCCAGTTGAAGAGAGAGCAAGCCCTAGCTGTTTTGGCTCAGTGGTAGAGCGTCGGCCTGTGGACTGAAGGGTCCCAGGTACGATTCCAGTCAAGAGCATGTACCTTGGTTGCCGGCACATCCCCAGTAGGAGGTGTGCAGGAGGCAGCTGATCGATGTTTCTAACTCTCTATTCCTCTCCCTTCCTCTCTTAAAAAAATCAACAAAATATAATTAAGAGAGAGAGAGAGAGAGAGAGAGAGAGAACTCAAATTACTAAAAGTAGGAACATTACTATCAACCTTACAGAAATAAAAAGGATTATTATT
This sequence comes from Plecotus auritus, assembly GCF_963455305.1. Classification (NCBI taxonomy): domain Eukaryota; kingdom Metazoa; phylum Chordata; class Mammalia; order Chiroptera; family Vespertilionidae; genus Plecotus; species Plecotus auritus. The sequence goes on along the minus strand of NC_137771.1, from coordinate 160,335,422 downwards.
CATAGGACACTATGAACAATTCCATGACAACAAATTGAATAACCTAGATTAAATTGACAAATGATTGAAAATACACAAATTACTAAATCTGATTCAAAAAGGAATAGAAAATCTGAACAAACCTGTAACAAGTAAAGGGGTGGAATCAATATAAAACCTGTCAACAAAGAAGAGTCCACAACCAGATGATTTCACTGGTGAATCCTACTAAATATTTAAAGTAGAATTACTGCCAATTCTTCTCAAACTATTTCAATAAGTGGAAGAGGAAAAAGTACTTATCAACTCATTCTACAAGGTTAATATTACCGTGATATAAAAGCCAGACATGGACAACAACAACAAAAAACTACACACCAATATCCCTTATGAATATAGAGGAAAAAATTCTCAGTGAAATACTAGCAAACTGAATACTGTAGTATGTTAAAAGAATTATAAACCATGGTCAAGTGGTATTTATCCCAGGAATGCAAGGTTTGTTCAACATATAAAAATCAATGTAATTCACAACTTTAATAGAATAAAGAAAAACACATAATCATCTCAAAGATGCAGAAAAAGCATTGACAAAATACAACACTCTTTCATGATAAGAATATTCAACAGCCTAGGGATAGAACTTCTTCAGTGTGATAAAGGGAATTTATAAAAAACCCATAGCTAATGTCATACTCAGTAGTGAAAAACCTGAAGCTCTCCCCCTAAGATCAGGGACAAAACAAAAATATTCACTTTTGCTACTTCTATTCTACATTATACCAGTATTTCTAGCTATGGCAATTAAGCAAAGAAAAGAAATAAAAGGTTTCCAAATTGACGAGTAAGAAGTAAAATGATCTCTTTTCTCATATGATATAATTATACATGGAATATTCTAAATATAACACCAAAGAAACCCCTCAAACCCAATTAGGGCCAATAAACAAATTTAGCAAAGTTGCAGAACACAAAATCAACATTCAAAATGTGATATATTTCTATACACTAGCAATTAACAACCTAAAATTAAATTAAGAAAATAATCCCATTTACAATAGCATCAAACATAATAAAATATTGAGGAATAAACTTAACATTACTGAAATAAATCAAAGAAGATCTAACTAAATGGAAAGATATCTCATGTTCATGAATTTGAGACGTAACATTGTTAAAATGGCAATGCTCCTCAAATAAATGTACATATTCAATGCAATCCCCATCAAAATTCCAATAGCCTTTTATTTTATTTTTTAGCAGAAATGGAAAATCCTCAAATTCATATGAAATTTCCAAATAATCAAAGCAATATCGAGAAAGAAGAATAAGGTTGGTGAACTTACATTCCCAATTTTAAAACGTCCTACAAAGCTATTGTAATCAAAACAGTTTACTCCTGGCCAAAGGATAGACATATAGACCAATGCAATAGAATTGAGAGTCCGGAAATAAAACCATATTCCTATAGCCCATTGATTTGCAACAAAAGTGCCAACATCATTCACTGGAGGTAAGAATAGTCTTGTCAACAAGTGGAGCTGATACAACTTGATTGCCACACACAACTGTCTGTCTCATGTCATGAACGGCCCAGGGGAGGACAGTCAAAGAAGCTCTTAACGTGCATGGACTTGCCAGGAACCATATCGATGATGGCAGGCAGCATCATCAGATTTCAAAAACTTTGGGCCATCGTCCAGCTTTTTCCCAGAATGGGGAGATATTCTTTATCAAGGGGAAATTTCTTTTATTCTTATTTTATGTTGTGGACTGAATTGTCCCCCTCCCCCAAATCATATGTTGAAGCCCTAATCCTTAATGTGATGGTATTAAGGGATAGGTCTTTAATGGGGTAATTAAGGTAAAATGAGGTCATATGAGTGGGACCCCAGTCTGATGAAACTCTTGATCTTATTGAAAGAGGAAGAGACACCAGAGATATCTCACCTCTAGCACACACACAGGAGCAAGATATCTGAGACACAGAAGGCAGGTGTTAGCTGGCCAGGAAGAGAGACCTCACCAGAACCTTGCTGGGAGGACCTTGATCTTGGACTTATATCCCCCAGAGCTGTGACAAAATACATTTCAGTTGTTAAGTCATGTAGTCCCAGCAGACTAAGACAACTGGTGTTTAATTTTGTCAAATGATTCCTGTTTTGATAAATGCACTTTAGTTACTTGTAGATGTAAGAGGGGAAAAAATAGAATATTAAGGGAAACTTATAAATGATCCTATGTAATAAAAGGGTAATATGCAAACTGGCCCTAATGGCGGACCCACCAGAACGACCACTCGACCAGTCACTATCAGGCGCACTGACCACCTCTTGGTCCCTTCCCTCCGGCCAGCAGGCTCCCATTGCCCATGGCTTACCAGTTTCCATTACTGGGAAGAAGATACAATAGAACAGCCTGGGAATGGCAAATCTTTTTCCTTATTGATTTATGTCTGGGCTCTAGAGAAATAATGGCCAAGCCCCTGCTGGGTCGCTCCAGCCCTGTCTCCTCTGCCCAGCCCTGCTGATCATCAGACGTCCCAGGGCAGTAGGGAGAGAAAAGCTGGACTTAGCAATGCCACCCACCTGAGGGTCGGGGGTAGCAGAAGGACGTGGTGACGATATACAGACTTTGGAGTCACACAGACTCTGCCAGTTAGAGCTGTGTAACCTCTCTGAGCCTCGGTTTCTTCATCTATAAAATGGGTATAATAGTACCAGCCTCATTGGAATGTTACAGGGTGTGCCTAAGATTACGCACGTAAGACTCTCAGCCCGTGCTTGACAGGTACTAAGCCTCACTGTTGCCACTGTGATTATCTGCCCCCTGCCCTCACTGGGCTTACAACCCAGTGCTTAACTGGCAATGTGGGCAGGTGTGGAAATTGCCTGCTCCGTGTCCTGGGGCCCCTGGGAGAACTCGGATTCTGGATCCGGATTCCCTGGCAAGATGGCTTGCAATATGAAACCCCTGAGGGTCCCAGCATGTGCTCTCTGGGTCTCCGGGGCAATACTGGCTGCCTTCCCCCTCTTCCTGACACTGTCCTGTCCTGCCTCAGTTGTCACTCACGCCTGGAATCCTGTGTCATCTGTGTGCACATCTGTCCTCCAGCAGCCCCCACTCCGTGTGCCTCCCAGCTCTGCCCTGCACTTGGGCAAATCACGTAACCTTTGTTTTCTCATCTGAAAGCTGGGAATAATAGTGCCGGCCTCCTGGGGTTGTTGATCAAACCAGGTCACCAGGAGGAACACTTAGAAGAGTGCTGGGGCTGTTTTAAGTGGCCATGCAGTGTCAGCTGTTCTGTTATTACTGTTGAAAGGAGAGTCTCCTAGGAGTAGGGGTTCTGTGAGGTGCCACTGTCCTGTGAAAACCCTGAATGAGAATCTTCAGCCTCTTTCAGAAAGTATGAGCTCATTAGCATAATAAACCACCTGTGAAAGACCTTTTGACTCCCATAAGCATTAACAACAAAGAGTAGGAAGCCTGAGGCCCAAGCCTGGATGTCTGTCCTGTATACCAATAGATTGCTGGCTAGGTTCCCTGTCAGGGCACATGCCCCCATTGTGGGTTCAATGTTTCTCTCTTTCCCTCTTTCTTCCTCGCTCTCTCTCAAATAAATGGAAACATATTTAAAAAAATAAAGTTAGAAGTGAAGCCATTATGGTCTCATGGCTGCAAACTCTAGAATAAAGCATAACTCAACAAGAATAAGAGACTCTTAAAAAAAGAAATTATAGCAATAAAAATAACATAGAATTCCAATGAGGAAGAAAACGGGCATCTAAGGAATCCATGTGGCTATAGGAGAAATCACTAATGAGCCTAGATTTTAAAAGTCAAACTGAGAAAAATGTATTAGCAGCAAATATTTAATAAATGCTCAGTATCTTTAACATATAAAGAGCTCATACAAATCCTATATAATAAAAGCCTAATATTCAAATCGACCAAACTGTGGCATGGCAGGCGGAATGACTGGTTGCAATGATGTGCACTGACCACCAGGGGGCAAATGCTCAGTACACGAGCTGTCCCCTGGTGGTCAGTGCGCTCCCACAGGGGGAGTGCTGCTCAGCCAGAAGCCTGCTCATGGCTGGCGAGAGCAGCTGCAGTGGCAGGAGCCTCTCCCGCCTCCTTGGCAGCACTAAGGAGCAGGAGCCGAGAGGTAAGGAGCAGCGAGCAGCCGGGCAGTAAGGAGCGAGGGGTCCTGGGCTGTGAGAGGGAGCAGGCTGGACTGAGGGATCCTCCTTCCCAGTGCACAAATTTCATGCACTGGGCCTCTAGTAGAGAATAAAATTTATTTATTTTATTTTATTTTTTAGCTATGTTATCACTAAAGTCATGTAGAAACTCATTTAAATCCTATTGGAAAATTAAGTAAATAATTTCAGAAGAATAAAAAATTTATGTACATTTTATTTTTTTAAAATATATTTTATTGATTTCTTACAGAGAGGAAGGGAGAGGGATAGAGAGTTAGAAATATCGATGAGAAATATCGATCAGCTGCCTCCTGCACACACCCCCACTGGGGATGTGCCCGCAACCAAGGTACATGCCCTTGACCGGAATTGAACCTTGGACCCTTGAGTCCGCAGGCCGACACTCTATCCACTGAGCCAAACCGGTTAGGGCAATTTATGTACATTTTAATTGCCACATTATAGGTTGTATCTCTACCATATATTTTGAAAAATATTTCCAAAAATAGAATTCCTTTTGGCAACATTCTCCAGGTCTGAGAAAGGACTAAACATTTTTTTTTCTTTGAAAAATAATTTTATCAAAAATTTTAGCACATCATACTGACCATAAAAACAAATAATGCTCTGGCCCAGCCAGCTTTGCTCAGTGGTTGAGTGTCAACCTATGAACCAGGAGAACACGTTCAAATCCTGGTTGGGGCACATGCCCAGGTTTTGGGATCCATACCCATTGTGGGACTTAGAGGAGGCAGCTGGACAATGATTCCTCTCATCATTGATGTTTCTATCTCTCCCTTCCTCTCCCTTCCTCTCTGAAATCAATACAAATATATTTAAAAACAAACAAACATACAAAAAAAACCCCTAAACAAATAATGCTCTGGAATAGTGGTGTCCAAAATATTAGTCCCTTGTCACAACAGTTGTTGACCACTTAAAATGTGGCTAATCAGAGTTGAGGTGTGAGATGTGGCAAACTGTCATGGGAGATATGGTGAGGATGTTTTGTAACTGGTCTTCTGCAATGGTAGGAATGAAAAGTGGCACTATTAGTTTGGAAGTGTGTTCATTTTCTAAGACTGTCTTAATGAAGTAGCGCAAACTAAGGGGCTGAAACAACAAAAATTACTGTCTCATAGTGCTGGAGGCTAGATTTCCAAGATCACAGTATCAGCAGGATTGGCTCTTTCTTGAGGGTTGTGTGATACAGGTTTTTTCTGTTGTTTGTTTTTAATTTTTTTAAATTAAAAAAAGTTTTTTTTAATGCTGTCTTGATTTAGTTCTGAGGCCCTGGCTAGAGGCCAGTCAGTTCCTATTCTTGAGCGCCTGATTAAGTCCACACCCCAAACACTTCCTTATTTGGGCTCTCACACTCTAGGCCACCACTCTAATTGCCCCAGACAACAGACAACTAAGAACAGCCCCTCTGCCCTGGAAAATGTGAAAATTTTCAAAATTGCCAATACAAACAAAAGAATCAGCCAACCTAGCAAACCCCACTCCACTTGCCCTATATAAACTGTCCTCCTATATTTCAACTCGCTGTTACCCTGTTCCCAGTGCGACCTTCTTTCTTGGAGTTATGATTTATAGAGAGTTCTGCCTTTCATCTATTTGAGTGTCATTGTGCTGTGTCCTGCCATCAAAGAAATCTTTCAGTCTTATAAAGCACTTGGCACTGTGAGCATGGTAGCATGGCTGTGACTCCTGACTCTTGCATAGCTTATTGGGGGCCTGCTCTTGGCTTACTAATTGGTTCTAAGCCACCAGGAGAGCAGCTTGGATGAGTTTGTGCTTTAACCTTGTTGCTTACTGCTGGTTCCCATGCCTCTCCTTACACAAATTTCCTGTGTCGATATATTAAAAAGGAACAGTTCTAACTGGCTAAACTCCATGGGCTAGATCAGGGGTGGGCAAACTTTTTGACTCGAGGGCCACAATGGGTTCTTAAACTGGACCGGAGGGCCGGAACAAAAGCATGGATGAAGTGTTTGTGTGAACTAATATAAATTCAAAGTAAAGGAGCGGAGGGGAGAGCAAGAGAACCGGATAGAACAGCCGGATCCGGCCCGCAGGCCGTAGTTTGCCCACGGCTGGAGATTCTAGTCAGGTGAGGTCACCTTAGGCCAATGGGAATGACAAGCCACTTGAGCCACACTCTCTAGGGTCCAGTCTTCTGGTTGGCTATAGACTGCATATTTGTACCTCCCCAATTAATATGTTGAGACCTATTCCCCCAATGTGATAGGATTTGGAAGTGGGACATTTGGGAGGTGATTTGGTCATGAGGGTAGAGCCCTCATGAATAAGATTAATGCCCTTATAAAAAAGACCCCAGAGAGCTAGGTTGTCCCTTCCACCATGTGAGGACACAATGAAAAGGCTCTGTCTGTGAACCAGAAAGCAGGCCCTCACCAGGCACCAAATATACTGGTAACTTGATCTTGGACTTCTCAACCTTCAAAACATGAGAAATAAATTTCTTTTGTTTATAAGTCACCTCATCTGTGGTGTTTTGTTATAACAGCCTGAACAGACTAAGATAGTGGACATAAACAGTCTGATACAATAAGTAATTAATTATAATTAAATTCTTTGGCACCTACAAATTGGCTTGACAAAATGGAACTCCACAGACCCTCAGTGAAAATAGTAAATATGTCCCAATGTAAGTTTTAAAAGGTCCTTCAAAGACTGAGACATTATATAAGATCAAATTAATAAATGATTGACTATCGTGATGATCCCCACTGCTTCTCCATTTGACAGCTTGATTTTAGCTATTCTCAAACTTAGAAAGAATGAATGGTGCCTCCTCGTGTATTATTGCAACCTTAATGCTATGGTCAAACCCCCATTAAAGCTCTCATCTCCAATCTGATATTAAAATTTGCCACTCCATCTATGCTCTATTCAGTGCCTACTTCAACAGCCTCTCCGGCTGCAGTTGCCTTCATTTCCAAAGGAATACAATATACCTTTACTAGGCTACCCATGAAGCATCTCTGCAGGCCTTGCCACCACACAGTCTTTGCAGGCAAGATTTTTAACTGCATCCACCTTTCTCCAGGAACACAAGTATGGCATTACATTAACGACATCGTCCTCTAAGAAGTTTTGTTTAACAGACTCATTGAGGATATTTAAGTCCAACATCTTTTAATCCTTTTAGAATTCTAGGGACAGCATATTCCTCATTTACCAATTTTACTTAATCCACCTGATGCTGGTACTTACAAATGAGCCCACTTTAAATGGTACTCACCCCTAAGAAAAGGCTCTCAATTTTTTCCAAATTAAAATTAACAGGCTCTCCTTTACTGTAGAGGCTTTAAGCAACCTCCTCTCATAATTCTGGAATCACTGGACTACCTATGATGGCCATAAATTTCCCATGAGCTTCAGATGCAAAAATTGCCCATCTTGACCTTGTGCTATCTACCTTTAGAGCAAAAATTACTGATCGCATACGAGGTTTTCCTGGAAATAAGAGGTTCTCACAGACTGAGTCTGTGACCCTCCATACCCAGCTGTTCATTATGCTTAGAATCATAAAAGCAGAATCTCACAGGCTTGTCATGGCTACTGAGACCTCCTTGATACAAGACGGAGCCAAATCTGGGCCCTCTGGATTATTCAACCTGCAGGAGTGGTGGCCCGCACAGCCTTCAGTCCCCTGTCAGATGCCATGGTGTTGTATGATGTCACTCTTCACCCAGATCCCTTGATTATCTAGGGAACCTCTTGGGTTGTCATGAGAAAACATAACTCACACATTAAAAAATATATTTTTATTGATTTCAGAGAGGAAGGAAGAGGGAGAGAATGATAGAAACATCAATGATGAGAGAGGATTATTGATTGGCTGCCTCCTGCATGCCCCACACTGGGGATTGAGCCCACTATCTGAGCATTGCCCCTACCAGGAATCAAACCATGACTTCCTGGCTCACAAGTCAATGCTCAACCACTGAGTCATGCTGGCTGGACCATAATTCACATTTTGAACATATTTTGTAACTCAACCAGATATTGTAAGAGATCCTGGAAATTACAGATCTGTTTTCTTAGCTAATACCATTTAATGAGGGATTTTAGTATGGACTGACCCAGAAGAACTCCTTATATTTCTACTTGTTGTCCTTCATTTTACTCTCATAAGATGCTTTCTATGTGGTTTAGGGTAACTTTTGCACTACTCCCTAAAAATCTCCTCTACTGTTTGGGCCACTTAAATACCCTGAACAATCAAGCTCAAAACTGATGTGAAGATCAATGGGTCAATTTTAATATAGTTTTTATTTTTTTAAAATTATCTCTACACCCAATTTTGAGGCAAGATAGTAAGAAGTTAAGAAAATATGGGGGTAAGTGGAATGGGGAAGCTAAACAAGGCCAAACAATGTAAACACCTTACAGACAGCTAGTGAATTACAAGACCTTATCATCCCTAACCAAGGACACTTGAGAAAAAATGGTATATACATCTCCTCCCTAGTCAAAGACTAAATAACTTAAATCACCGTGATCAAGGAGATAGAGGACAGAGACCCAATTAGTGCCGTTTGTGCCAGCCAAACCCAAGGATGGATGAAATTAGGGGAACAAATAACAAAAACCCAATTAGAGTCAGACAGACCCAAGACAAAAGTAAAGCAGTGAAGCTGACCAAATAGTAATCCCAAACATTTTGATGCATCAGCATATTAAAAATGAACCTGGAAGCTGATGAATACTCTGCTGAAACCCTCCCCTCAGACTTTTGCCTGCAGAAGAAAGATGAAAACCCTCAAAACAAAGACCCAGCATAGGTTCTCTCTAGAGCACACCCATGCCTGTTCTTGGGCATGAACTTTTTACTTTCTTTCTCCTAAACTGTAAGGGTCCCATAAGACCTGCAACCAGGGGAGCAGTGGGCAGCAGCAGCTCATCCCAGGCTTACTCCCTAATCCTGCCTCCAAGGTCCCATTTTCCTCTGACTTCCCAGTGAGCGAAAGCAGCCCCACCTTGGCTCACTTCTTTCCTATAACATTTCTAGGGAGCCATAGCCACGCACCACCGAGGCTCTCTCCTGTTGCATCTTTTATCCTAAGTCCTTCCTTTGTTTCGCTGTTCCCAGCTTTAATAAATGTACTCTCAGAATCACCTGGACTGGTCTTGTGAAATCTTTCCTGCATGAAGTCAAGAACCCACACACTACAGGCTGGCCTCAGACAGACCTGCTTTTTGTCCTCATCTGGTGACAATTTGGGTCACTCAAATACTCCAAATAATCATGCTGTCTACACCCAATTTTGAGGCATTGACTGGAGGATGGTCAGTTTTCTTTTTTGTGCAGCTAAGCCCACACTCCAATTATTTCCCTTATTTGCTTTGTCATACTCCTGGCCACTATGCTTCCTCCCTCATTACCTTAAGGCCAAGCAAAACTCACTGACATTTCCTGTCAGTTGCTAATCAGCGAAAAGCATGTAGAATGGAGATGAAGATAAGAAGATAGTAAAATGGTGAAGAAAAGTAACAACTAGTCCTGTTAAATTCCTGAGAGATTCACTGAATCCATTGATTGATTTTCAGTGAATTTGCATTAAAGAAGAAAATCACTCCAAATGCATACTTTGGGGAAGACTTCAACTTTGAGATTACTGATCTCCATCATTATCACAGGGCCTGGTAAGTCTGATGCTGTGACATTTTCAGTCAAAAATAAAGATGTCTTTCAGTAGTGATGAGGATGCTCTTGATCCATTCATAAAATGTTTATAAGGTGTTTAATGATTTGTTCAAATAAAAGTGTAAATTTGTGCATTATCCAGCAAAATGCCTTCTGATTCACCTTACCTGAATGGTGCATTGACCAGCTGACTAGCCCAGTCCAGAGTAGTATTGTTGACACTGGAATAAAGTAAAACTAAACTTTTGGGACTAAACAAGTGTAGTGTTTCCCCCAGTTGTTTGGTTTGTATTTTCATTGTCTCACTTGAATTCTTCTTTTTGGACCGTACTGTTTACTGCTGTGTAATTATTTATTTCTCTTTTAATATTTTTAATATTTCTAGGTCTGAGGCTAAGAAGAAAACCCTAAATTTCTATCTGGGTTTTTGAGTTTTAAAATAGGGGCAAGAAATTTATGGGTGCAATTTGTTTCAGAAAGTGAGGGTCAGGAAACATAACAGAAGATAAATGATAAATAATTAATTCAAATAAATGATTTTAAGTTCTCACCAGAAATCTTTATACAAATGGGCTCCTTTCCAAAAACATAAACAGGTAGAACATGAGTGAATTTGCTCTAATTAGAACAGGCTTGGGCAGCTAGAAACAAACTTTTGAATCCTTTGTCTTTCTTTGCAATGATCCCCAAGAAGTTCCACAACATTCTGAAAACTGGCTTCCACATTTCCATATTATGTCTAGTTAAAAAAGAAAAACAATTATTAGAAGAAATAAATAGGGAATCTAGTGCCTAGGAAAGCTGAAAGATATTGGGAGGGAAGAACATTTGAAATTAACTCAAAAGCAGATTCTGTAGAGAAATATTTAGATGTGGTAGGGTTCTGGCAGGGAACAGAAAGCAATAAAAAAGATGTAATTGAATAGGGTTTAATTAAAACCCATTAATATAATTGGCTCCATTATCTGTTTAAAGGAGAACACTCTGAGATTGCTTCAGTTATTCAATGATTATAAAAGGTGATTTTTTGTGTGCCTATTTTAAGACAATTTTTAGAGCAGTTTTTTTTTTCACAAAGCAAAATTGAGAGGAATGTACAACAATTTCCCATACACCTCCTAACCCCAAACATGCATAACTGTCTGAGACTATCAATACCCTTCCATCAGAGTGTTACATTTATTACAATTGATAAACCTACATCGACACATAATTATTGATCAAAGTTCATAGTTTAATTTAGGATTTACTCTTGGTGTTATACATTCTATGGCTTTGAACAAATGTATAATGTCATATATCCATCATTATAGTATCTTACAGAGCTGTCACACTTCCCTAAATATCCTCTGTGTTTCACCCATTTAATCCTCCCTCCCACTAAACAATGGTAGCCAATGATCTTAAGTGTTTCTATAGTTTTTCTTTTTCTAGAATGTCATATAGTTGGAATTGTACAGTATGTAGCCTTTTTAGATCGGCTTCTTTTACTTTGTATATATTCAAGTTTCCTCTATGTCTTTTCATGGCACCATAGTTCCTATCTTTTTAGCTATCATTACTATTCATTGTCTGGATCTACTACAACTTATTCATTCACCTACTGAATGAATAAATCATGGCTGCATCCAAGTGTTGGTAATTATGGATAAAACTGCTATAAACATTAATGTACAGGTTTTTGTGTGGACATAAATTTTTGCCTCCTTTGGGTAAATACCAAGGAGTGCTATTGCTGAATCATATGTAAGAATATGTTTAGTTTTGTAAGAAACCACCAAACAGTCTTTCAAAGTGTATATATAATTTTGCATTTCTACCAGCAATCAATGAGAGCTCATGCTGCTTTACATCCATGCTAACATTTGGCATTATCAGTGTTCTGGATTTTGGCCATTCAGTAAAGTAGCAGGAAACAAAATAAATATCCAGAAATCAGTTGTATTTTTAAACACAATAATAAACTATCAGAAAAGGAAACTAAAAAACAATCCAATTTATAATTGCATCCAAAACCCCTCAAGCAAACAGCTTGGAATAAATTTAACCAAGGATGTAAAAGACCTGTATTCAGAAAATTATAAGACACCGAAGAAAGAAATTGAAGAGGATATAAATAAGTGAAAGCATATATCATGTTCATGGATAGTAAGAATTAACATAATTGAAATGTCCATACTATTCAAAGCAATCTATAGATTCAATATAATTCATATCAAGATACCAATAATGTATTTCAGAGAACTAGAACAAATATTCTAAAAATGTATATGGAATCACAAAAGATCCCAAATAGCCACAGCAATCTTGAGAAAGAAGAACAAAGTTGGAGGAATCATGCTACCTGATATCAAACTATTCTACAAGGCCATAGTAATTAAAACAGCATGGTACTGGCATGAGAACAGAGATACAGGTCAATGGAACAGAACAGAGAGCCCAGAAATAAACCCAGGCCTTTATGGCCAATTAATATTAGACAAAGCAGGCAAAAGCATACAATGGGGTAAAGATACTTTATACCACAAATGATGTTGGGAAAATTGTATAGAAACATGCAAAAAATGAAATTAGACCACCTTCTTAAACCATACATAAGCATAAATTCAAAATGGAGTCTTGAATACTACTCAGCCATAAAAAAGGAAATCTTACCTTTTGTGACAGTATGATTGGACCTGGAGACTATTATGCTAAGTGAAATAAACCCACCAGAGAAAGAGAAATACCTTATGATTTTACTTACATGTGAAATTGAATAAACAAGATAAACAAACAAAATAGAAACGGACTCAGAGATACAGAAAACAAACTGACAGCTGTCAGAGGGAAGGGGGTTTGGAGGTCTGGGTGAAAAGGGTGAAGGGGTTAAGCAAACAAACAAACTCATAGACACAGACAGCAGTATGGCGATTAACAGGGAAAGAGGGATAGACAGGGGTAGGTGAAAGAGAGTAAAGGGTGCATAAATGGTAATGGAAGAAGACTTGACTTGATGTGAGGAATACACAATATAATACACAGATAATGTATTATAGAATCATATACCTGAAACCAATATTTTTTTTAACCAAGGCCACCCCAATAAATTTAAAAGAGATTTTTGGTTCTCTTTTAATAAGATAATGTTTTTATTGTTCAGTTTTAAGAGTTCTTTATATTTTTTGGACAAAAAAAAAAAACACATAACATATCCTTTATCAGATATTTCTTTTGCAAATATTTTCACCCCATCTGTGACTTGTCTTTTATTTTCTTGACAGTCTTTACAGAGCAGAACTTTTAAAATTTAATGAAGTCTGGCTTCTCAAAACTTTCTTTCCCTGGATTGTGCCTTTGGTGTTGCGTCTAAAAAGTCATTGTTGTATCAAGTTCATCAAGATTTTTTCATATGTTATTTTTTAGGAGTTTTAGAGTACTGTGTTTCACACTTAAGTCTGTGATTCATTTTGAATTCATTTTTATGAAGAGTGCAGAGTCTGTATCTAGACTCACTTTTTTTTTTTTTTTTTACATGTGGACATTCAGTTGTTCTAGCACCATTTGTTGAAAAGACTAATTTTTCTTCATTGTATTATCTTTGCTCCTTAGAGATTGGTTGAGTTTATTATGTGGGTCTATTTCTGAACTCTATTCTGCTTCATTGATGTATTTGCTTATTCTTTCTCCAACACCACTCATTCTTGATTACTTTAGCTTTATGGTAAGTTTTAGTCAGGTGGTGTCAGTCCTCCAACTATGTTTTTCTATAATATTATGTTGGCTTTGTGGGTCTTTTGCTTCTTTACATAAATTTTAGAATTACTTTGTCAGTCTCCACAAAATAACTTACTAGGATTTTGATTGGGATTGCACTGAATCCATAGATCAAGTTGGGAAGAACAGACAACTTAACAATGTTGAGTCTTCCTATCCCTAAACATGAATATTTCTCCATTGATTTAGTTCTTTGACTTAATCAGAATTTTGTAGTTTTCCTCATATAGGTCTTAGGCATATGTTGCTGGATTTATATCTAAGTATATTATTTTGGGGGGTACTAATGTAAATGGCATTGTGTTTTTAATTTCAAATTTCACTTGTTCATTGTGTTATACAGGAAAGCAATTAACTTTTGTACAGTAACCTTGTATCCTGCAACCTTGCTCTAACATTTATTAGTTCGAGGAGGTTTTTTTTATCAATTCCTTTGGGATTTCTCTTAGGAGTGCTTAGATGATCATGTAATCTGTGAACAAACACATTTTTATTTCTTCCTTTCTAATCTGTATACCTCTATTTCTTTTACTTTTCTTTTCTTTCTTTCTTTTTTTTGTGTGTATATTATTGCATCAGCTAAAATTTCCAGTACTATATTGAAAAGAGGTGGCAGAAGGAACATCCTTGTGTTTTTCCTAGAGTAAGCTCATAATTTCTTACCATTAAGCATGACTTTAACTGTAGATTTTGTTGTTGTTTTATAGATATTCTCTATGCAGCTGAGGAAATACTCCTCTATTCCTAGTTTACTGAGGTATTTTTTTTTTTTTTTTACTCATGAATGGGTGTTGGTTTTATTAAATGACTTTTCTGTATTTATTGATATAATCAGGTGATTTTTCTTCCTTAGCATGTTGATGTGATATTGCATTAATTGATTTTTGAATGTTGAACCTCTCATACTTGGAATAAAACCCACTTGGTCTGTATACATTGTAGGTTTGATTTGGTAATATTTTGTTGAGGATTTTTGCATTTGTGTTCATGAGAGATATTGGTCTGTAGTTTTTTTCTATTGTAATGTCTTTCTTTCGTTTTAATATTAGGATAATGCTGGACTCATAGAATGAGTTTTCTTTGTTTCTATTTTCTGAAAGATATTATAGAGAACTGGTATAAATTCTTACTTAATGTTTGCTAGAATTTACCAATAATCCCTTCTGGACCTGGTATTCTTTTGGAAGATTAGTAATTATTGATTCCATTTTAAAAATAGATATTGGCCTACTCAGATTATTTATCTCTTCTTGTGTGGAATTTGGCAGATAGTGTCTTTCAAGGGATTTTTGTACCCAGGTTATCAAATTTGTGAGCACAGAGTTGATAGCATTTCTTTGTTATTATTTTATTATCCCTGGTATCTGTAGTGATGTCCCATCTTTCATTTCTGATATTAGTAATTCATGTCCTCTCTTTTATTAGCTAGTCTGGATAGAAGTTTATCAATTTCATTTATCTTCTCAAAGAACCAGTTTTTCAATATCTGAACCATTTTTAATTCCTACTAGCACTTTGTGAGAATTTCAATTTTTCCTTATTGTCTCCAACACTCGTCATTTTCTAATAATCTATCTCTCTTTTGTTAGGGTTTGGCCAGTGATGTGGGCTGTGAAAGAATTCACAACTAAAAGAAGAGATGCACAGAGGAAGTTTATTTTACTTTCCAAAAGAGGAAAGGGTCAGTGTATCCCTAGTTAATACAGGGCAAGAAACAAAGGGTAGCTTCTCTTTTTAAAGAGTAATGGCTGCTATTGCTTGGTGACAAGGAAAGGAAGATAATTTTGGGCTAAAGTTGATCAGATGCCAGGGGCTGTCTTGAAGAGTTACAGTTTGTTTGCTCTCCAGGAGATAGTCTGGTAGATGTCCTAGGCAGCAAGATATCTTATCAATATTTTTCCCAAGCCTGTAAAACATGCTTAGAGCAAAAGTTATGAAGAGTTTAAAACTTGTTTGAAGGGAAGAGGGCAAGGGAACTTTCTACTAACTAGAGACTCCTTGATGTGAATTATCCTTGAGTTGTGGAAATAGCAGGGATGAGGGAGAATGCAAGAATGTAGCCTTGAGAATAGCTTGTCTTGCAGTTTGAACAGAGTTGAATCAGAGTGTAAGTTTGGCATTTCTTTTCTGTTTTTTTTTTTTCTATTTTATTTCAATCCTATTTTTTAAATTTTATTTTTGGATTGTTCATTGCAAGTGAATAGAAACATGATTTTTGTATATTAATCTTGCATCTTTCAAACTTAATAAACTTGTTTATACAAAAATTTTTAAATGGATTCTTTAGGATTTTCTATGTACAAGATCATGTCATCTTTTTTCTTTCCAATCAAGATTGCATTTTATTTCCTGTGCTTGTTTAATTGCCCTTTCTGAAACTTTAAATTCAATCTTAAATAGAAGTGATGAAAACAGACATCCTTTTCTTTATTCTGATTTTAAGAGGAAAGCATCCAGGCTTTGATAATTAAGAATGATGTTGGGGTGGGAATGGCTGATGGGGAGGGGGGGTCAATTGGGGAAAAAGAAGACAAATGTAAAACTTTAGACAATAAAAAAAAAAGAATGATGTTAGATATGGATTTTTCATAAATGTCTTATCAGACTGAGGAGTTCCCTTCCATCCTGAGTTTTTTTTAATGTTTTTATTATGAAAGGGTGGTGTATTATATAAAAAAACTCTTCTGAATCACTTGAGATTAAGATATAATGTGGTTTTTGTCTTTTAGTCTATTGATGTAATGCATTACATTGATTGATTTTCATATGTTGAACCACTGTTGCATTCCTGGCATAAGTACCACTTGACCATGGCTTATAGTTTTTTTTAATATGCTACTGGATTCAGTTTGCTGGTACTTTTGATAATTTTTGAATTTATTTTCATAAGAAATATTGATCTCTAATTTTGTTTCTTGTATCATCTTTGTCTGGCTTTGGTATAAATGTAATTCTGTCCTCATAGAATGAATTGATATGTTTTTCCCCTCTTCTATCTTTTGGATGAGTGTGAAAAGATTTAAGGTTAAATATTTGGTAGAATTCACCAGTGAAACCATCTGAGCCTGAACTTTTCTTTGTAAGAAATTTCAAAATTACTAATTCAAAGTCTTTGCTAAATCTGAATATAGGTCTATATTCTTGAGTCAGTTTCAGTAGTTTGTGTGTTTCTTGGAATTTTTCAGTTTTATGTAGGTTATCTAACTTGTTATATAATTGTTCATAGTATTCCCTTATAATTCTTTTTAGTTAGTTAGTTAGATGTGTCTTCTTTGATCTTTTTGAATCTGTAACTTTGTCTTTTACTACATTTGAAAAAAATTTAGCCATTATTTTATCAAATATTTTTTCTGTTCTGTTTTCTCTTCCTTCTCTCTGTGGTAACCAAACTCACATGTTAACCTTTTCTTTTAATGTCCCACCCATTGCTGAGGCTCTGATTATTTTTAATCTTTTCTTTCCATTAGTGATTAAACCATTAATATTTATCTTTAAGCTAAATAGCTATTTTTTCATTTTCATAAATTAAGTTCATTCAGTGAATTTTAATTTCCAATATTGTAATTTTTTTATTTCTTGAGTTTGCATTTCTTTTTTAAAATAGTGTTTTATATATCTTCTGTGATATCCTAATGTTTTATTTAATATTATCACATATTTCTTTAGCTACTTGAGTATAATTTAAACCCTTTAAATATTTGTCTGTTGATTCTCACATTTAGAGGATTTCAAGGACAGTCTTTATTGTCTTTCTCTTGAGATTATAATTTCTAAAATTTTGAACATTGTGAATGACATATAGTAGAGGCTTTAGTTCTCTGTTATATTTCTCTAGTGAGTATTGATTAATTGATTATTTAACCATTTTTGGCAAACAGTTAACTTGGATTAACATAAACTACAAACTTTCTCTTCATTGCATTGGGCAGCAACTAAAATTCCAGACCAGTTCTTTTAGTCTTAAATTCAGTTACTTGGATTCTGTCCTAAACATATTTAGGTCAGGAGTCAACCAGAGTTCTTACACAAAAATTGGGGCTCCCTCCCTCATACTGTTTTTTACTTTCCAGTGATTTATATTTTCCCAAACTTTGTCTTCTGGTTCTTTAAGTCCATACGTTTTCTATTAGAGTTTATGTTTAACCTAGTGCAGACTTGGGCCTGCCCTCAGGCCAGAAGTTTAAAAAATCAGAAATCCACTCAGTTTCATTTCCTTTATCCAATTATTGACTCCACTTCTCTATATACATGTCATTTATTGCTCTCAAGTACATTCAGATAGTTGTTATTCATATTTTGTCTAGAGATTACAGTTGGTATCTATAGCAGTATCAGTCCTATAGAGTTACTTGGCCATACACAAAAGTAGAACACTAGCTAATAATTTAAATCTAAGAGTTTTAGTTGCTCTTTAATTATATTTTAACTGAAAATTTCTTAGGGATGTGGGGGAATATAGTCTTTGGAAAAATAATTTGCATATATAGTGCTATTTTAAAGAATGTGGTTACTCAAGTTAATAGGAGAGACTCTGAGTTGTGTTAACTTCTCACTCATTTTCATGTTTACATGCTATTTTATCATAATGTATTACCCCAAAGTGTTTTATGTATCTTAGAGCATTGTCAACAATCTATATTCTGAAATCCTCTCTTTCTCCCATTCTTTACATTTGTATTTGCCACTATGAGATAAATAGAGGTCCAGGCTGGTTTGGCTCAGTGGATAGAGTGTTGGCCCTCAGACTAAAGGGGTCATGTCTTTGATTCTGGTCAAGGGCATGTAATTTGGTTGCAGGCCCGATCCATGGCCATGGTTGGGGTGTGTGTGGGAGGCAACCAATCAATGTGTCTCTCTCACATTGATATTTCTCTCTCTTCCTGTCTCTCTCCATCCCTTCCGCAGTTTCTAAAAATCAATGGAAAAATATCCTCTGGTGAGGATTAATAAGATAAATAGAGAATCAATGGGTAAATTGAATGCTATTATGTTCTCCTAATCTGCCTAGTTGTTTTTGTTTTTTTTGAGACCGTGTATTTTTAAAAGTTTTATCTTTTATTTCTTTAAACATCTTCAAAATTTTATTTTATAACCTACTTTCAATAATTCCAATATCTAAATATTGGAGTTTTATTTTTCTCTATAGGAATAAGAGAAGGCAACCAATAAAGACTACATTATCTCATTATGTAGCTGCTTATTTAATCCTGTGTTTTGCAACTTTGGAATGTGAGCTGATTATGTGGCTTTGAGTCTGAAAAGTGTTTTGAGTATAGACACTTGATAACAGATAATAATTTTCCAAAATGGCAACTGACCTATCTTCACTCACTGCTATGACTGAATGTTTGTATTTCCCCTAAATTCATATGTTACAATTCTAATCCCAATGTAATGGTATTTGGAGATGGAGCCTTTAGGAGGTCATTAGGTCTTAAGGGTGGAACCCTTATGATGGGATTATACCCCCTTTTTAAAACTTAACTTTTTAATGTGAGAGAATTGTAGATTGCTGTTGTAGGAAATGATGCAGAGAGATCACAGGTATCCGGTATCCTTTCCGCAGTTTTCCCCTGATAACATCTTCCAGAAGTATAGCAAAATATCACAACCAGATTTTGACATAGTTATAATCCAATAATCTTATTCAGATTCCCCAGGTATTGTCTGTCTGTATGTAGGTGTGTATTTGGTTCTATGTAATTTTATTAATACACATATGTTTATTATCTATCACCACAGGAAAAGATACAGAAGACATTTATTACCACATACTTCCATCTCACCCCCTACCACTAACCCCTACAACCACTAATCTATTTTCCATTGCTATAATTTTGTCATTCCAAGAATGTTATTATATAAATGGAATCATAGTATATGTAACCTTTCAGGATTGCCTTTTTTCACTCAGTAAAATTCACTGGAGATTCTAGTCAATGGCAGCAGTTCTCACTATGATTTCTGATGTTCTGAGAAGAGCAACCACAGAACTCTTAAATAATGTTGAGGTTTTCTTCAGAAACATTTCTCACAGTTGTGGGGAAAGGTCATCAGGGTGAATGAGCTGGTCTTACATGATAAATCTAATTTAATATTTCAA
Source organism: Plecotus auritus (assembly GCF_963455305.1). Classification (NCBI taxonomy): domain Eukaryota; kingdom Metazoa; phylum Chordata; class Mammalia; order Chiroptera; family Vespertilionidae; genus Plecotus; species Plecotus auritus. Next base: position 160,315,702 of record NC_137771.1, on the reverse strand, counting down.
TACCTATTAGTCTTTAGATACCTCCCTCTACAGTATACCAAGGCAGTTCAGGTATTAATTTTCACTTAGTATAGGCCACCATTTGGTCCATATTTTAGCCCATCAAACGAATAAACTATTTCAGTCTTTTCTTACCCCTCAAGCTACCACATTCAATCCAGAATCTCTGCTTAGTAGGCCATATAAATACATTTAGCTTAATTTTATGTTTTTTCATCATTATCCCACATCTTTAATATCAAATCCCACACTTATTCTTAGATTTATAAGTGTATAAATTGGAAAGTTATATAGTGTGTAGTACACTTTCTTGTGGGATACACTTTGTACCTCCTTTTGGACCCTGGCTGGGACTTGAGTCTAGTTATAGGTCTATAGCAGAAAGGAGTGAGTGGGGAAGGCCCTGAATAGGACAGCAATGTCTTTCAAGGCAAATACCTCAAGGAAGGCCATTTGCATTTTTTGAGGCCAAAGGAGGGTTAACCTCTTCAGACAGGGTTCGAAGGGCTGCTACTTTGGGCAAAGAAGACTCAGCAGAATTTAGGGATTTGATGTCTCCAACTTCACTGGTATCTGTTCATATATCCCCATTCCAATTTTCAGGATTCCATTTATTCCTCTTAACAGAAGGTAGTCTGCAAGTTTGAGAATTTGTGTTGTCATTCAACCATTCACAGAATAAGGTTTATCTTATTTTTTAGAAATCTCAGCCTTGCTGCTCTAGGAGATATTTCTTTCAGGGCCGACATTGAAACTTTCTCGTCATTTATACAGAGCTTGAGCTGGGAATCTGATGCTATGATTTCATCTACTTCCCCTACCTGCTCCCCAACCCCACTTTCTCCAGTGCAATTAGGAGAAACCAGCTAAAGTCATTATACTAGAATGTTCTAAAGTATCAAATACATGGTCATCCAGACCTTTTATAAGTATTTGTTTAGGAGTATTCAATAGTAGTATTTTGTATATCTCTAATGCTGCATCATACCATGGACTATCACTGTTATCTTTACCACTAGAAATAGAGCCTTTAAGTCTAACCAGATTAGAGAACCAATTCCAAAAAACCTAGAGCCACCTGAGAAATCACACCCTTAAGAATTTATTCTGAGGGGAGAAACCAAGATGGCGGCATAGGTAAGCACCTAAACTGCTGCCTTGCACAACAATTTCAAAACTACAACTAAAAGACATAACGGACACCATCCAGAACCACAGGAAAGCTGGCTGAGTGGAAATTCTACAACTAGAAGGGAAGAGAAAAGCTCACAGAGAATTGGAGGTACAGCAAAGGGTCTTTGTGCGTGCAGAGAGGAAGGGCGGCTGAGAGCCTGGCTGACTTTCTCTGGCGGAAGGGGGAAGGGAGCCCCCGACTGCACTGAACCCCAGTTCTGACTGCACTGAACCCCAGTTCCAGGCGAGCCCCTGGGGACCCACACTCTTACGGGGGGAGTCTGGACTCTCGGGACTCGGGAGCCGGGGAAGGCGGAGGACTGAAAGCGCGCACGCGCCAGTGTGCACAAAGGCTGCAGAGGTTGCCACAGGCTTTCCCTAGTGGAAGGGAGTCGGAGATTCCTGACTCCACTGGGCCCCAGTTCTGACTGCACTGAACCCCGGTTCCAGGCGAGCCCCTGGGGACCCACGCTCTTGTGGGGGGAGTCTGGACTCTCGGGTGGAGACTCGGGAGCCGGGGAAGGCAGAGGACTGAAAGCGCACATGCGCGTGCCAGTGCGCACAAAGGCTGCGGAGGTTGCCACAGGCTTTCCCTAGTGGAAGGGAGTCAGAGGTTCCTGACTGCACTGAACCCCGGTTCCAGGTGAGCCCCTGGGGACCCACGCTCTTGTGGGGGGAGTCTGGACTCTCGGGCAGAGACTCAGGAGCCAGGGAGGGTGGAGGTCTGAAGGTGCGCACGTGTGCGCAAGGGTAAGGCTGACAGGAAGCCAAGACTGAGACTCCACCCCATCCAAGCTGAGCACAGAGGCTATTGCAATTTGGCAAGTCTAATCCTATAAGGCTGTCTCCAGCACCGAACTTCTCCCAGCATAGACACAGCTGATCCTTACAGCCAACTGGCCTGGAGGTCAATTCTTCCCAGTGATACCAACAACAATCAAGACTTAATTACAACAAGGCTGTACACACAGTCCACAAAGGGGTGCACCAAGAGTGTCCACCTCAGGTTAACTGGAGAGGCAGACCCACTGGGCCATATTGGAAACCTAGCACACAAATCTACCTTACCAACTCAGGGAAGCAGTGAAAATGCGGCGTCAAAGAATCAGATCACAAACGAAAGAAATGGAGGAAAACAAACGACTGGATATAGAATTCAAAACCACGGTTATAAGGTTTTTTAAGAATATCCTAGAAAAGGCCGATAAATATAACGAGACCCTCGAAGATATGAAAAAGGACCAACTAGAAATTAAACATACACTGACTGAAATAAAAAATATTATACAGAGACCCAAAAACAGACAAGAGGAACACAAAAATCAAGTCAAAGAATTGAAACACAAAGAAGCAAAAAACACTCAACCGAAAAAGCAAAAAGCAAAAAAAAAATCCAAAAAGTTGAAGATAGTGTAAGAAGACTCTGGGACAACTTCAAGCGTACCAACATCAGAATTATGGGGGTGCCAGAAGAAGAGAGAGAGCAAGATACTGAAAACCTATTTGAAGAAATAATGACCGAAAACTTCCCCCACCTGGTGAAAGAAATAGACTTACAAGTCCAGGAAGCGCACAGAACCCCAAACAAAAGGAATCCAAAGAGGACCACACCAAGACACATCATAATTAAAATGCCAGGGGCAAAAGACAAAGAGAGAATATTAAAAGCAGCAAGAGAAAAACAGTTAATTACCTACAAGGGAGCACCCATACGACTGTCAGCTGATTTCTCAACAGAAACTATGCAGGCCAGATGGGAGTGGCAAGAAATTTTCAATGTGATGAATAGCAAGAACCTACAACCAAGATTACTCTACCCAGCAAAGCTATCATTCAGAATTGAAGGGAAGATAAAGAGCTTCACAGATAAGAAAAAGCTAAAGGAGTTCATCACCACCAAACCAGTATTATATGAAATGCTGAAAGGTATTCTTAAAGAAGAGGAAGAAGAAAAAAGTAAAGATAAAAATTATGAACAACAAATACATATCTATCAACAAGTGAACCTAAAAATCAAGTGAATTAAAAACCTGAGGAACAGAATAATCTGGTGAATATAATAGAATCAGGGGCATAGAAAGGGAGTGGACTGAATTCTCAGGGGGAAAGGGGTATGGGGTGGTTCATGAAGTGACTGGACAAAAATCATACACCTATGGATGAGGACAGTGGGGGGGAGGTAAGGGCAGAAGGTAGGGTGGGAACTGGGGGGAAAAAGGAGAAATAATTGTAATAATCTGAATAAAGATTTATTTATTTAAAAAAAATTAAAAAAAAAAAGAATTTATTCCTCCCCAGAGACATAGAAGCATGAATAGACTGTTGGACCTCAGAGGGGAGGCAGGAGAGGGTGGGTGGGAAGAGTTTAACCAATGAATTTTTATGCATATATGTGGACACAGACAATGTGGTGGTGAGGGCCTGGGGAGGGCGTGACTGAAGTAGGCTGAAGAGGTTAACGGGGGAAAAAGGAGGACATATGTAATACATTCAACAATAAAGATTAAAAGAAAACAAATTTGTTTTTCTAGATGTACCACTGTTTTTTAATCCAATCATCTGCTGATGGGCACTTAGGCTGTTTCCAAATCTTAGCTATTGTAAATTGTGCTGCTATGAACATAGGGGTGTATATATCCTTTCTGACTGGTGATTCTTATTTCTTGGGATATATTCCTAGAAGTGAGATTGTTACAGAAGACCAGAGAAAAACCAAGCCACGCTTGGAGAAAGGGAGTTACATTTTAATTATAATTATATGCAGGCCCAGAGAAAAAATGTGTCTTTCAAATTCTGGCCCCCACCCCCCCAACGTGGAGGAAACTTTCTCTATTTATACTTTTTCCAGTCCTTTGTCTCCCAAATTTGGAATGAGACTTCCTGGCCTTCTGAGAAAGAAGGCCTGCATGCTTGGAAGGGGCCATGAGACCATATCTCTAGGCCTGGCCTGGTGCCAGCACTGACAGCTCTGTCTGGGGCATAGTTTATGGCTTCTCTGGAATGGGAGTAGTCTTATTTTCCTTATTATTTAAGCAAGCAAGCATTTACAGACACCAAAATAGCAGGGTTAAAATTTCAAACAGCTGTTTTTATATAAGATGGATGCTTCAAGATTACTGGGTCAAATAGGAGTTCCATTTTTAATTTTTTTGAAGAAACTCCATATTTTTTCCACAGTGACTGCACCAGTTTGCATTCCCACCAGCAGTGAAGGAGGGTTCCTTTTTCTCCACATTCTCTTCAGCACTTGTTGTTTGTTAATTTGTTGATGATAGCTTTTCTGACAGGTGTGAGGTGGTACCTCACTGTCGTTTTGATTTGCATCTCTCAGATGATTAGTGACTTTGAGCATGTTTTCATATGTCTCTTGGCCTTCTGTATGTCCTCTTTTGAAAAGTGTCTATTTAGGTCCTTTGCCCATTTTGATTGGATTATGTATCTTTCTTTTGTTAAGTTGTTTGAGTTCTTTATAAATTTTGGAGATTAAACCTTTATTGGAGATAACATTGGCAAATATGTTCTCCCATGCAGTGGGATTTCTTGTGGTTTTGTTGATGTTTTTTTTTCACTGTGCAGAAGCTTTTTATTTTGATGTAGTCCCATTTGTTTATTTTCTCCTTCGTTTCCATTGTCCTAGGAGCTGAATTGGTAAAGAAAGATATTGCTAAGACATACGTCTGATAATTTGCTGCCTATGACTTCTAATATTTTTATGGTTTTCCATCTTACGTTTAAGTCCTTTATCCATTTTTGAGTTTACTTTTGTGTATGGTGTAACTTGGTGGTCTAGTTTCATTTTTTTTGCATGTATCTGTCCAATTTTCCCAACCCCATTTATTGAAGAGAATGTCTTGATTCCATTGTATGCTTTTGCCTCCTTTGTCAAATATTAATTGAGCATAATAGCTTGGGTCGATTTTTGGGTTCTCTTTTCTCTTCCATTGGTCTATATGTCTGTTCTTATGCCAGTACTAGGCAGTTTTGAGAACAGTGGCTTTGTAATATAGCGTGATATCTGGTATTGGAATCCCTCCTTCTTTGTTCTTATTCAGGATTGCTGCAGCTACTCAGGGTCTTTTTTTTATAACATGAATTTTTGGAGAGTTAGTTCTAGGTCTGTGAAATATGCTGTTAAATTATTTATTTATTTTTCTTTTTTGATTAAGGTATTGCATATGTGTCCTTATTCCCACAGTGCCCCCACCTCATTTCATTTATTATGTCTAATAGTTTTTTTGATGGAGTCTTTAGAGTTTTCTATGTACAGTATCATGTCATCTGCAAGTAATGACAGTTTTACTTCTTCTTTTCCAATTTGGATGCCTTTTATTTCTTCTTCTTGTCTGATCACTGTGGCTAGCAGTTCCATTACTATGTCGAACAGGAGTGGTGAAAGTGGGCATCCCTGACTTGTTCCTGTTCTTAGGGGAAATGGTTTTAGTTTTTGCCCACTGAGTATGATGTTGGCTGTAGGTTTGTCATATAAGGATTTTATTATGTTGAGGTATGATCCCTCTATTCCCACTATGCTGAGAGTTTTTATCAAGAAAGGTTGTTGGATTTTGTCAAATTCTTTTTCTGCATCAATGGATATGATTATGTGGTTTTTATTTCTCAATTTGTTTAGGTGATGTGTCATGTTTATTGATTTGCGGATATTGCACCATCCTTACATCCCCAGAATAAATCCTTCTTGGTCATGGTGTATGATCTGTCTAATGTAATGCTGTATACGATTTTCTTGAATTTTGTTGAGGGTTTTAGCATCTATGTTCATCAGGAATATTGGCCTATAGTTCTCCTTCTTTGTAGTGCCTTTTTCTGGTTTGGGGATTAGGGTAATACTGGCTTCATAGAAAGAGCTTGGAAATGCTTCTTTCTCTTGAATAATCTGGAATAGTCTGAGGAGGAGGGGTTTTAGTTTTCCTTTGAATGTTTGGCAAAACTGCCCTGTGAAGCTGTCTGGCCCCAGGCTTGTGTTTGCTGAAAGTTTTTTTGATGACTGCTTCAATTTCCTTCTGAGCTGTTGGCCTGTTGAGAGTTTTTGGTTCTTCATGATTAAGTTTGGAAGATCATATTTTTCTAGGAATATATCCATTTCCTCTAGGTTTAGTTTGTTGGAATAGAGTTGTTCATAGTATTTTTTTAATACAATCCTTTGTACTTCTGTGGGGTCTGTTGTTATTTTGCCTCCTTCATTTCTTATTTTGTTTATTTGGGTCCTCTCTCTTTGCTTTTTGGGAGCCAGTCTAGAGGTTCATCAATCTTTTCTTTTTTTTAATTTAATAAATCTTTATTGTTCAGATTATTACAATTGTTCCTCTCCCCCCCCCCATAACTCCCCTCCACCCGGTTCCCACCCCATTCTCTATCCTTACCCACCCCCCCACTATCCTTTTTGTCCAGTCTCTTCCTGCACCCCCACACCTCTTTCCCCCTGAGAATTGTCAGTCCACTCTCTTTCTATGCCCCTGATTCTATTATATTCACCAGTTTATTCTGTTCCTCAGATTTTTTTATTCACTTGATTTTTAGATTCACTTGTTGATAGATATGTATTTGTTGTTCATAATTTTTATCTTTACCTTTTTCTTCTTTTTCCTCTTCTTAAAGAATACCTTTCAGCATTTCATATAATACTGGTTTGGTGGTGATGAACTCCTTTGCTTTTTCTTATCTGTGAAGCTCTTTATCTGACCTTCAATTCTGAGTGATAGCTTTGCTGGGTAGAGTAATCTTGGTTGTAGGTTCTTGCTATTCATCACTTTGAATATTTCTTGCCACTCCCGTCTGGCCTGCATAGTTTCTGTTGAGAAATCAGCTGACAATCGTATGGGTGCTCCCTTGTAGGTAACTATCTGTTTTTTCTCTTGCTGCTTTTAATATTCTCTCTTTGTCTTTTGCTCTTGGCATTTTAATTATGATGTGTCTTGGTGTGGTCCTCTTTGGATTCCTTTTGTTTGGGGTTCTGTGTGCTTCCTGGACTTGTAAGTCTATTTCTTTCACCAGGTGGGGCAAGTTTTCAGTCATTATTTCTTCAAATAGGTTTTCAATATCTTGCTCTCTCTCTTCTTCTGGCACCCCCATAATTCGGATATTGGTATGCTTGAAGTTGTCCCAGAGGCTCCTTACACTATCTTCACATTTTTGGATTCTTTTTTCTTTCTGCTTTTCCAGTTGGGTTTTTTTTGCTTCTTTGTATTTCAAATCTTTGACTTGATTCTTGCAATCCTCTTGTCTACTGTTGGATCTCTGTATAATATTTTTTATTTCAGTCAGTGTATGCTTAATTTCTAGTTGGTCCTTTTTCATATCCTCGAGGGTCTCACTAAATTTATCGGCCTTTTCTAGTATATTCTTGAAAAGCCTTATAACCGTAGTTTTGAACTCTATATCCAGTCATTTGCTTTCCTCCATTTCTTTTATTTGTGACCTGTTTCTTTGTCTCCACATTTTGGCTGCTTCTCTGAGTTGACAGAGTGGCTTTGTGTGCTAGGTGTCTTATAGGGCCCAGTGGCTCAGCCTCTCCAGTTACCTGAGGTGGACACTCTTGGTGCACCCCTTTGTGGGCTGTGTGCACAGTCTTGTTGTAGTTAAGCCTTGGTTGTTGTTGGTATCACTTGGAGGAATTTGCCTCCAGGCCAGTTGGCTGTGAGGATAAGCTGTGTCTATGCTGAGAGAACTTCTGTGCTGGAGACACCCTTATGAGATAAGACTTGCAAAAGCCTCTGTGCTCAGCTTGGTGATGGGGCGGAATCTCAGGGAGGAGCAGACAGCATTGGTTTCCCATCAGCCCTGCCCTAAGAGGCCCCTGAGTCTCAGTGTCCTGCGGTAATCGCTGCAAGCACTTCTGAGAGAAAGCTGCCCTCAAGTTTCGCCTGCTGCCAGACAGTCCAGTTTCTCCCCGAATGAGTCTGGGTCCCCAGAGTCTCGTCTGGAACTGGAGTTCAGAGCAGTCGGGAGCTTTTGTCTCCCTCCCGATTGAGAAAGCCAGCCGCGTACTCAGTTGCCAGTCCTCTCCGCGCTCAGTACCTCTGCCTTCTGCAGCTCCTCTGAGTCTCAGTGTGCTTTTCTCTTTCCTTCTAGTTGTAGAATTTCCACTCAGCCAGCTTTCCTGTGGTTCTGGATGACGTCCGTTTTGTCTTTTAGTTGTAGTTTTGAAATTGTTGTGCGAGGCAGCAGTTTAGATGTTTACCTATGCTGCCATCTTGGTTTCCCCCGAGGTTCATCAATCTTGTTTATCTTTTTGAAGAACTAGCTCTTGGTTTCATTAATCTTTTGTATTGTTTTTTGGTCTCTATGTCATTTATTTCTGCTCTGATCTTTATTATCTCCTTCCTTCTGTTCATTCTGGGCTTTTCTTGTTGCTCTCTTTCTAATTCTTTAAGTTGTAGAGTTAGATAATTTATTACCAGTTTTTCTTATTTTTTGAGGTAGGCCTGTAATGCTATGAACTTTCTTCTCGAAACTGCTTTCACTGTATCCCATAGATTTTGGATTGTTGTGTTTTCATTGTCATTCATTTCCAGGATGTTTTTAATTTCTTCTTTGATCTCTTTGGTAACCCAAACATTGTTTAACAGCATGCTATTTAGCCTCCAAGTGTTTGAATTTTTTTTTTAATGTCACATTCTTTTTAAAAAATATATTTTTATTGATTTCAGAGAGGAAGGGAAAGGGAGAGAGGGAGAGAAACATCAATGATGAGAGAGAATCATTGACCAGCTACCTCCTGCACACTCCACACTGGGGTCCAAGCCTGCAACCCAGGCATGCACCATTGACTGGAATTGAATCTGGGACCCTTCATTCCATAGGTGTATGCTCTATCCACTGAGCAAAACCAGCTAGGGCAGTGTTTGAATTTTGTTATTGTTTTCATGGTAGTTGATTTCTAATATTATGCCATTGTGATCTAAGAAAATGATTGATATGATCTCTGCCCCGGCCCGCGGGGCAGCAACGAGGGCACGCAGGAACCACCTAAGAGAATGAAACAAACAAGGAACGCGAAGAACGGAGGCAAAACAAGGTTCTGATCAAGCCTCATTTTTTTATTCGAGTGTTGTGGTATATAAGCACTCAGGAGGGGAGGGGTAGGATAAGGAGTTGCCATGGGATGATTGGTTGGGGACTGGGTATCTGTCCTAGCTGATTGGTTATTCTGATGTGGGAGGTTCTTCTGGCCCTTGGCGCGCGCAGGCTTTCTTTGTTCTTGCTTAATCAGGAAGTAGGGCTGACCAGGAAGTAAGACCGAATTCTGCTTTTATGGCTCCCGGCATCTCCTCCCTTTCTGTTTTTAAGCGGGAGTGGGCTTTAACCGAGCCAGGGAGTAGTGACCCGGCTCCTCCCGTGGGTTTCCCAAGACCACAGGTAACGACTCTCGGTATCTTTTGGGGAGGAGAGGTAGAGCCTGGAATTAAGGCCAGAGAGCCTTCCCTGCAGTGGCTGCGCCTGTCTTAGGTCGGGAGACTCGGGATACCTGGTTTAATGCCTGCATTACCCGTCATCGGCCTAACTGAATCACTCTGATTCAGTGCCTGTCTTAGGTTGCAGGTAGGGCCTATAGAAGAGCCCCTCAGCGTATGCCATCTCCTCTTGTCTTCATGGCTAAATTATTTCCTGCTAATTCCTCTCTGTTGCAGGAATCCACATGGTCCTGGAGTTTTTTTTTTCTGAAAATATACAAACATATTCTAGGCCAAAAGTTAATAAAGGTGTCTTTTCTATAAATTTGACTTGGGATCCTTTTTATTTTTGCCCAACTAATTTTCCTTTGGCTTATTTTGACACCATGTGTGTTTTTCATGGGTGTCTTGCTGTTAGCATAACAAATGAAAATTAATTTTCAAAGTAAAAATTTTTCTAGATGTAATTTTCTTACAAGGTATTTTTCCTTACATAATATTACTCCACTATCCCTCCTTTTTTGATTTAATTATTAGGAGGCTTTTGGAAAATATATAATGCAGTCTTGATAACTTTAAATTTTAATTTTTTGCACAAAAATATGACTGCTTTAGGTTCATTGCATGTTAAGCAATTTTACCATGAAATGAACTACAAATAGAAATTTTGGTTAATACTTTAGGAACAGCATTTTGTACCATTAGATTTTCTTGAATATTCCCTTATTTCATTTAGCCAATTTAAATTAATCTGAAAACTTGACCATTTTACTGTCAAATTTAATACTTTAACAACAATTTTTGTTAATGGAAAGGATTATATGCATCCTTGAGAAAGCCCTGAGCATTCCTGGATTTAGGCTAGATTTAGGTATAGGGCAGCTGCCATCAACCACTTCTCTGTTGCCTGGGTCTCAGTCTTAGCTGGGCCAAGTCTCTTGTTGCCTGGGTCCCAATCTGAGCTGGGCATGGGAAGCACGAAGCAGCCATGGGGCAGGAGACCTCCCTCAGAAGGGGCGAGTGTTCAAGCCCCTGTAATGTTGCGGGGGTGAGGATCTGTGCCACACCTCTGTTGACCCCCAAGTTCTCTCCTGATGGCCCCCTGCGACTGTGCCTGTCTTAGGTTGCCCCTCCCTTGAGGAGTCTTACCCGTCATTGACTAACCAGCCATCCTCCGGGGCCAAGCAGGGTGATGTAAGGTTCAGTTCTGTCTCCTTGGTAGCCTATGCCCCTATGGCCTCCATGCCCAGCACCTGCCTTGGGATCCCCCCACTGGTGGGGGGCCCCGGCATTGATCATATATCTTGGGGAACCCAGGTTTCTTCTACAGGGTGGGCCCAGCTCACACCATTGTGTGAGAGACAGATCTATGGTACAATCCAACATGAGGTTTCAAACTCAGAATGAACTGAAAACTCAAGCAACAGCTGTGGACAATTGAATTGTGAGAAGAGGGTTCCTTTTGACAAAAAGGGCCAATATAGAATGCTCAAGTACCTTCCCAATGGGCCTTTCACACAGTGGAAGGAATTGAATCCTTTCATGTCCCTTTTAAATTGCTGCCAAACATTAAAAAAAATTTAGATTTTTAAGTTTGTTTGGATTAATTGTACAATATGCTATTTGTAAAATATCAAAAATTATAATGACATTGTAGAATAATACCATGCAATTTCAAGTATATTAGATGTTTTAAAAGGATTTCTTTTAAGAAGAGAGAATAATTTTCTTGTATTACTCTGGGCCTTTGGAGCTTTACAAGAATTATCTCTGTTAAGGCCTTGAAATTTTAACATGGAAAAAAAAACCCATCAAACAAATATTTATATTCATATATGATTTACTAGTTTTTGCATCCGCCATTCATATGCAAACTTGTTATCTACTTCCTGCTGGTTGCTTGCCTCAGGGCGGGAATTTCAAAAGGGGCTGCTTAAAAGGCCTTGGGAAACTAGCTTTAATTTGTCTCCCAGTTCATCTTCGCCATCTTTAAAGCTAAAATCTCTAAGGTTTTTATTCTGTACACAGAAAAGTGTCAAGCCCAGCTCAAAAACTATGCGCACTCGTTTTTAAACTGGCCTTTTCACTTTACATGAGCACAGAAATCCCAGATGCATTTATGAATTTGTAAAAACTTTAATTCATTAGCTGGAAAAAGGAAAGATGGCGAATATGAGGCCTCTTATGGTGGCTTTCTTGGGGAGTGGTGTCTATATTGGATCGACACGTGTCTCTCCCTTCCCCTACATCCTGCTTACTTTAGGGGAAATTTTTGCAACAGATCTGGCCACATTTTTTCATGCTTAAAAGACAGATCTCAAATTTTTTCTTTATAACTAACACCCAATTTGGCCAAGATCAGAATCTTCCTGCGGATTATTTTATGAATTTTAAAGAAAACTTTTAAGTAATCTCATTGCAGGAGAGCAGATAGCTTTGCCCTCTCCTGCCACCATTGAATTTCTCCACACCAGAGGCTGTTTCAGGAGTGGAGTTTCATTTCTTATTATAGATTTTAAATTCCAAATACAAACTAAGATTTTAATTTGAACAAGAAACCACATTCTTTAAGCATACAAACCAGGAAAAATACCATGTAAGGATATTCTTTGTTCTCAGCCAATGGCAATTCAAATTCAAACTGTACATTCTCTGCACCTCTCCCAGGAGCAAGTAGTGATATTCTTCTAATCCTTTCATAGATAAGCTACTTCTTCCTAAAATAAGTCCCATGGTGCCCTTAGGTAATGGTCCATAAATCCCTGTAGGGATTGCTTGTGGACCCATATCGGGAGTTAGTACATATTTGGTGGTGGGACAGAGGTCCAATCCTGCACTGCTGGGGGTGGCCCGGAGGAGGGAACTGACTCCTGAGTGTGAAGGATCTGTTGAGGGGGTAGCGTCTGTGGGACGAATCGGATAGCCCCCTGATTCAGTCCCTGGTTTGGGGCCGAGTGCTGGCCCCTCTGGAAGTTTCCCTGTTTTGGTGGTAAAGGCTTGCCCTCTATATCCGTTTTAGAGTAGCATTCCTTAGCCCAGTGAAGACCGCGCCGGCAGCGTGGGCGGGGGGTTCTAGGGGGTTTTCGATCTGATGAGTTGTTAGAAGGGGGTTTCTGGAGGGTTGGTGTCTGAGGATCCTTTGTAGGACAATCACGAGCAAAATGCCCAGGTTGTTTACAGTTATAACAGGCTCTTTGTTTTTCCGGGCCGAAGTTCTTTAAAGCTGCCCCTATAGCTAGGCCAAGAGAGTGGGAAGTACCAATCCCTGAACATAACTTGATATAATCAGAAAGGCTCCCACACCGGTACAGTCTTAAGGTTTCCTGACATATCGGGTTGGCATTCTCATAGGCAAGATGTTTAATAAATGTGCTCTCATTCTCGCCCTCGCCAATCAGCCGTTCCGCGGCATCAGTGAGGCGACTGATGAAATCGCTATAAGGCTCATCAGGGCCCTTCGGACCTTGGCCAAGGAGGTTGTGGCTGAGCCCTTTGTGGGGAGTCAGTGCCAGGCCTTAAGGCCTGCGTTTTGAATTTGAGCTAATAACCCAGGGGGGAAGGCCGCCTATGCCTCATTGGAGTCATAGGGACTCCAGCCCAGTAACTTATCTCTCGTCCAAGAACGCGAAGTTTTGCTTTCACTATTGCGCTGGGCGGTTTCTCGGCAGTTTTCAACAAAATCTGTTCTCCAGAGGACATATTCACCCCCCGAGAGTGTCGCTCGGGCTAGAGAGATCCAATCATTAGGAGTTAGCCAGCAATCACTCAGGCTCTCAAGTATAGCTACTGTATAAGGAGCCGTGGGCCCGTAATTAGTAACCGCCGCCTTTAAATCTTTTATGTGTTTAAGGTTTAGGCGACGGTATTTCTGATTCTTGTGTTGGGGCTCGGGGTCTGGGTCCTCTGTTTCAGAGTCATTATCTGTAGGGTCTTGATCAGGATTTTGGGAGTCTGGGGGAGTATCATCTTCATCAGGGGAGTTTTCTTCCTCTTCCCCTATATCTTTTGAGGGGGGTTTAGGGCCGCGACTGTGGTGACCGGGAAGGCAAGGAAAGGGGGTTTGTTTTTAGCCGATAGGGCCTGGGGCGGGGCTTTAGTTTTAGTTTTTCATCTGTTGGGGGGTGATTTTGTTGAGAGAGGAGTATTCTGTTGGGTAGAACTTAGGGTGGAAAGCTCAGCCTCGAGGGCTTGAATTTCTTTAATAAGTTGGACATGCTCTCGTTTCTGCTGTAAAATTCCTTTAAAGAAGAAACTTCTCGAGCAAGGGTTATTTTAGCTTGTCTGATGGGGTCAGATGGACGGGAGTTAAAATCTGGAAGAGGAGAAGGATGAACTAGGGAATTGGGATTATGGGGGGGAGGTCTATGAAGCGCCGGGGCAGTTGGGCGCCAAGGGTCATCATGATAGCGAGCCGCCTCCTCATCTAAGGTTTCTTGTCCTTCGGGGGTTAGGTGATCTGAATGATCTCTTTTAAAGGTAAGCGAGGGGTAGATATTGGGGATTTTTTCTTGTGGCTTTTCTGGTTCTTTTTTAATATTTAAAGGTTTTTGGTCTTTAGGGGTCTCTGGGGGTTCTCCTGGGAGATCTATAACGACTGAAGGGCATGTTGAGGGGGGATGGGAGTTTTCCTTAAGAATCTCCTCTCCTGTTTTGATGACCTCTTTAACATCAGGGTCTTGAGAATGGATTTTTAGAATGTCATGAATTAAGTTCCAATAAGAAAAGGCAGTAACGGGAATCTTCTCAGGGCCAAGGGCCCGATAAAAATCCTGTAGGGCATCTCCTACCCGTTGCCAGCGTTTTTGATTAATAGTTCCTTCTAGGGGGAACCAAGGGCAGGTATCATGAACAAACTCAAAGAACTGCCTAAGGTCTTTTCTTTTAACCCTTATTCCTCACGCTCTGAGGGATATCTTGACACCGTCAAGGAACATTTCATGGGTACTCAAAGAATTCCCCATTATTGGTCGACTGGATGGCTCTCCGAGTGACCCCTTCCCCCACGTAAGCCTCTGGGACGTATAATCCCCGTTCCAGGTCAGCCTGAATTTTCCCGTCAACCCAGGGATTCAGGCGGAATTACTCTCTTTTTGACTCTAGCCTTTACTCCCTTGCTTGCGTGAAACAGTCGGTAGGTGTAATCCACCTACACGGATCCGCACAGACGGGAAGACCCCTTTTGCCCTTGTCAGGGAGTAGGAATTCCCTTTGTTGAGTCTGTGAGGTGAATGACCTTTTGTTCAAAGCAAGCTCAAGGTTTTAAGAGTAGATCTAATTGGAGAGAATTCGCGACAAGAAAGCCGGGCAACGATACTAATTCAAGTGAATCAGAGTTCTCACAGCTGGAGATGGGTACCCTTCACTCTTCCCCAAATCGGCAAGTGAGTGCTTATTAGTGGGCAGGAAGGAATCGACCAAGAGAGCCAATAATAGCAGTCGAGCAAAAAGGGGTGAAATGTTCTGAAATCTTGTTTGAAAAATCGTCTACCTACCTTACTCCGATCTGTGCTGAGTCTTCACTCGCGGGTCCTCGTGGCGACTCTGGGGGGGTGCCTGGCCAGGGCTTCTCCGGTAGACGTTCTCGTTGGGGGTCCCCAGGGTGCCCCACGTTGGGCGCCAGATGCCCCGGCCCGCGGGGCAGCAACGAGGGCACGCAGGAACCACCTAAGAGAATGAAACAAACAAGGAATGCGAAGAACGGAGGTAAGACAAGGTTCTGATCAAGCCTCGTTTTTTTATTCGAGTGTTGTGGTATATAAGCACTCAGGAGGGGAGGGGTAGGATAAGGAGTTGCCATGGGATGATTGGTTGGGGACTGGGTATCTGTCCTAGCTGATTGGTTATTCTGATGTGGGAGGTTCTTCTGGCCCTTGGCGCGCACGGGCTTTCTTTGTTCTTGCTTAATCAGGAAGTAGGGCTGACCAGGAAGTAAGACCGAATTCTGCTTTTATGGCTCCCGGCAGATTTCAATCCTCTTGAATTTGGAGAGACTTTGCCTGTGTCCTAATATGTAGTCTATCTTTGAACATGTCCCATGTTCACTTGAGAAGAATGTGTATTATGTAGCTTTGTGATGAAATATTCTGAAGATGTCAATTAAATCCACCTGATCTAGTGAGTCATTTAGGATTGCTGTTTCTTTGCTGATATTTTTTGTCTAGAGCATTTATCCAGTGGTGTCAATGGGGTATTAATATCCCCTACTATGATTGTATTGCTATCGATCTTTCCCTTGATATCTTTCAGAAGGTTTTTTTTTTTTTAATGTATTTGGGAGCTCCTGTATTGGGTGCACATATGTTTACCAGAGTTATATTCTCTTGTTGTATCATGAAGTGGCCTTCCTTATCTCTTGTTATGCCCTTCAGTTTGAGGTCTATTTTGTCAGATATAAGTATTGTTATCCCACATTTTTTCACATTTCCATTTGCCTGAAATATATTTTTCCATCCCTTCACTTTCAGTCTGTGTGAGCCCCTCATTCTGAGATGGGTCTTTTGTAGACAGCATATATATGCATCATGTTTTTTTATACATTCAGCCACTCAATGTCTTTTCACTCAACATTTAATCCATTTATGTTTAAGATTATTATTGACTAGAGGCCCGTTGCACGAGGATTCGTGCAATAGGCCTTCCTTCCCCTGGCTGCCAGCACTGGTTTTCCTCCGGCACCCAGGACCCAGGCCTTCACTCCAGCCACAGTGGAGAAGCCAAGCCTCTTCAGTGTTCAGTCTTCAGTTGTCTTCAGTCTTCAGTCATCAGTCTTCAGTCATCAGTCTTTGCTCCATGCCTGCGTGTGCAAATGAACTCATCATCTTTGTTGGGTTAATTTGCATACTCACTCCTGATTGGCTGGTGGGTGTAGTGGAGGTATGGTCAATTTGCATCTTTCTCTTTTATTAGTGTAGATAGGTATTATTTGTAGCCATTTTTTTAAAAATATATTTTATTGATATTTTACAGAGAGGAAGGGAGAGGGAGAGAGCGTTAGAAACATCGATGAGAGAGAGACATTGATCAGCTGCCTCCTGCACACCCCCTACTGGGGATGTGCCCTCAACCAAGGTACATGCCCTTGACCGGAATCAAACCCGGGACCCTTCAGTTCGCAGGCCGACGCTCTATCCACTGAGCCAAACCGGTTTCGGCAATTTGTAGCCATTTTTATTCTTTGTGTCTGTGTTCCTTCTTCCCTTTCTATTTCTTGTTTTTACCACAGTCCCTTTAGCATTTCTTGCATTGCTGGCTTGGTAGTGATAAACTCCCTTAGCCCTTTTTTTTTTGTCTGTGAAGCTCCTGATTTCTCCTACAATTTTGAATGATAGCCTTGCTGGATAGAATATTCTTGGATTCAGTCTCTTGCTTTGCATCACTGTATACTTCATTTCATTCCTTTCTGGCCTGATGTTTTTCTTTTGAGAAATCATTTGATAATCGAATAGATCTCTTGTAGGTAACTCTCAATCTCTCTGTAGCAGCCTTTAAATTCTTTTTTATTAACGTTTGCCATTGTAATTATGATGTATCTCTTTGTGGGTCTTTTGGGAATCATCTTGTTTGGGAGTCTCTGTGCTTGTGTGACTTTCCCCCTCCCCCCCAAGTCAGAGAAGTTTTCTGTCATTATTTCTTCAAATAGTTTTTCTAATTCTTGCTCCTCTTCTTGTCATTCTGGCACCCCTATTATATGTATGTTGCTTCATTTCATGTAGTCCCAAAGCTCTCTTAGTCTCTTCTCCTGCTTTCTAATTTTTTCCTCTAATTGCAGTTTAGATTAGGTGTGTTTTCTGCCCTGTCTTCTAATTTACTAATTCAGTCTTCCACTTCTTCTAGTCTACTGTTGAAACCTTCCATTGTGTTTTTTATTGTAGCTATATCATTCTTTATTTCCTCTTGATTCTTACATAAGTTGTTGATTTTCTAGCTGGTTTAAGAATTGTATGACCCTTACTCTGAATTCATTTTCTGACATATTGCTTGCCTCTTTTTCTTTTAGTGCCTTCTCTGGCAATGCCTCCCTTTTTCCCCCCCTTGGGGAGTTGTTTTTTTGTCTCCCCATTTTTGCTCTCACTAAAGGGTCCAGGCTCTGAGTCATACGAGGCCTGTGGCTGAAGTGGTGGACTTGGCAGGAGGGTCACACACTCTGAGACTCATTGGAGGGCCCATTCACTTGGATGCGTGGGGTCTGGGGCCAAAGCAGCAGGCCAGTGAGAGAGGAGCTCACTCTGGGGCCCACAGGAGCCCATGGCCAGGGAAGCTGGAGTCCCGGTGTCTGTAGGTCTGCATCTAAGGTAGCAGGTCTTTGTCTGGAGTGGCTGTAGGGTCCAGATTGGTGTCTGAGGTCAGTCTGGGTGGTGGTGAAGCTGGGCTCCTAATCACAGCAGCTGTCCCCTTCAAGATTGCGTGGTTTCTGTCTATATCATAATTAAATATCTGCTTCCTCGCCTGGACCTTAAGCTCTTGGGGAGAAGAGGTATTGTTTACTATGGTGTTTCTATGTCTAGCAAGTAGTTTGCCAGTACTTGCCACTCAAAATATGTTTACAGCAATTCCCACTTAGAGTTTGCCTTACTAAATTTGAAGTTCATAGATAGTTGTTCACATAATGTGATTTCAACAATATTTAGGAAAATCCTTTTTTTGTGTGTGTGTCCCATGGCAGTATGTAATCAACATAGCACTTCTAAGCTTTTTCTTACTAGGCACTGGTTCCTAAAGAGTCTGTAGTAGGTAATTAAACTCTTTTTTTCCACAGAGATAGACTAAATGCATATAAGCCTGGGAGAAGAAATACTCTGATTTGAATATCAAGACAGGAAGTAGGGCCTTAAGTAGGAGTATTACAAACAGGCAGGAATATCTGTTCACAAGTTCATACTGGAGTAAATTTTTGAGACTCTTTTTTGCCTGTCATAATTTGTTTCTTAATTAGCAACTGCAATACAAAGATGGCTTTAAGAATGTGAAAAAATGTGGTTTTTATCTAGGAATCAGAAATACTTATATACATATATTTCTCTCTTCACCCCATTTTAGAGTGCATAAGTGCATCAATCAACTCAACACAGCAACTAGGTAAGAACAATTGCAGTCTGTGTAATGCTCATTTTTAAATAATAATTCTAATAAGAGAGTACTTGATGCCTGTATCATTTTTACATTTTAGGAGTTTGAATTGTCATGTGTGCATTTATAGACTGTATTGTCTAAAACGAATTGCCTTTTTTTCCTGGCCAGGTGGTTCAGTTACTTGGAGCATCATCCTATATCCAAAAGGTTTCAGGTTTGATTCTCATTAGGGCACAAATCTCTGTTGCAGATCAATGCTTGGTCGGGATTGTATGGGAGGCAATTGACCAATCAATCGATCAATGTTTCTCTCTCACATTGATGTTTCTCTCTCTCTCTCTCTCTCTTTCCCCTTCCCTTCCTCTCTAAAAAATTCAATAAAAACATATCCTCCAGTAAGGACTTAAGAAAAACTGCTTATGTTTAAGATCGTTGGTCAATTTTTCATTCTGAAATTATTTCTGTGCTTATTTAGTACTATTTTAAGAATGTTATCACTGAAAAAAACAATTTTCAAAATATTTTTCATTCAATTTTTAAAACATAAGTTATTACTCGAAAATTCTTTTAAAAAGTAGGTCTTAATCGATGTTAGTAAGGTATTTTCTGTACCCCCTACCCAGCCCTACAGTTTCCCAATCTTTTATTTCCCATTATAGTTAACTTTCTTCATTGCATTTAAAAAAGTTATTTTTGTGATATGTTACATTAAGCATTTCATGGAAAAATAATTCCAATGATTTCAAAATACATTCAAAATAAATGTTACTTTTCTACTATAAATATATTTTAAAAAGCACAATTCACATTTGTTTCAATCTACATATAGGGTGTCCCCACAAAATGTATACACACACTTTGAATAATTACAAAGACAGTGTTTAGCTAGAAGGGAAAAATGAGGGGGAAATGGGACATATGTAATATTTTCAACAATAAAGATTTAATTTAAAAAGAAGTATTTATTAAACTACATTTCATTTTCAAAATTGAGCTAACAGCTGTTACAGTATATACTTTTTTTTGGACACCCTGTGAAAGAGTTAATTAGACTTCTCATGTTAATAATGTAAAACTATAATCTTTATAAATTTGAAAGAAAATTTGATTTCATATGAAGAAATTAAAAAAAGAACACAGGAGCACTGATCAGAAACTTTAATGTTTGTTGTACTACTTTGGTACTGTATACAAATCTTCAAACAAGACTGAACAAGGACACTTTCTATTTCCAATGAAGTCATGATACTTGATGTAAAAGTGGTATCTATAGTAACTAGCTGCAATTGAGACAACAAAACTAAAGGACTCATATATTAACAACTAATTAATTTTAAAAAGCATATCCACTATTATAAAACTAATCAGAGGAATATTTGTGGAAATAAGCATGATTTCTTTTCTCTTCTAAGAACAATCATTTTTGCACACTCAAGAATACATTTTAGAGAAACGGGGCCTGCAGATCCCAAAGGGCCAGGGTCAGGTCCCTCTCCAAGGCCAGGTGGCCTCCATGGCACCCTGAGTTTTGCCCATTCATCCTGGGTAGGCTTCAGCACATCTGGAAGGGAATGCTGCCCCAACACTAGTTTTGCTACTTTAAGAGCCACTCAGTGCCTCCATTCTTCTCCACCAACTCCAGGAAGAAGCAGCCTAGGCTCTTGAGAGCCACATTTTTGTGGTGGAAATAGAAGCCCCGAGAGAGAGAGAGTAGAAGGAAGGAAGGGAGAGAAAGATACAGATGTGTATCGACTGGTTGCCTTCTGCAAGCACCCAGACTGGGGTTAGGGACTGAACCTACAACCCAAATAGGAAGCCTGAAAATCTACAACTGTGGAACCCACCGAACAGGTGAGAAACCCAGAGCACCGGTCCCCAATTGGCACAAACACACAGATTCAGAGGAACTCTACACTCCACCACGTAAAGGAGAGAGAGAACTACATAACCAGACACCTGGAGAAGAGAGACCATGGGGAGACAAAAAACAGCCCGCATATGAAAGAAAAGCAGGCATCACCAAAAAAGGAAGTAAATGAAATGGAGGCAAGCAACCTGTCAGAGAAAGAATTCAGAGAAATGGTCATAAGGTGGATGAAAAGAATGGAAGACAAATTCAGCAATATGAATAAGAACCAAGAGGAAATGAAGAAGAACCAAGAAGAAATGAAAAATGACATCGCTGCTGTAAAGAACTCAATAGAAAGCATCAAGAGTAGACTAGAAGAAGCAGAGGACCGCATCAGTGAGCTAGAAGACAAGGTAGGAAAAAAATACCCAAGTAGAGAAAAATTAAAATTAAAAAAAATTAAAAAGCAGGAGGAGAGCCTAAGGGAACTTTGGGACAACATGAAACAAAACAACATCCGCATAATATGGGTGCCAGAAGGAGAGGAAACTGAGCAAGGAATAGAAAACCTGTTTGAAGAAATAATGACAGAAAACTTCCCTGATATAGGGAAGAAAAAACCTACACAAATTCAAGAAGCTCACAGAGTCCCAAGCAAAATGAACCCCAAAAGACCGATGCCAAGGCACATTATAATTAAATTGGCAAACACCAACGACAAAGTAAGAATCTTAAAAGTGGCCAGAGAAAGACAGAAAGTTACCTACAAAGGAACCCCCATCAGACTAGAAACTGATTTCTCAACAGAAACTCATCAGGCCAGAAGGGAATGGAATGAAATATACAAAGTCATGCAAAGAAAGGGTCTGAATCCAAGAATACTGTACCCAGCAAGGCTATCAATCAAAATTGAAGGTGAAATCAGGAGCTTCACAGACAAAAAAGGACTAAGGGAATTTATTACCACCAAACCAACAATGCAAGAAATGCTAAAGGGTCTGCTATTAAAAAATAAATAAAGAAAGAAGAAGAAGAAAGAAGAAGAAGAAGAAGAAGAAGAAGAAGAAGAAGAAGAAGAAGGAGAAGAGGAGGAGGAGGAGGAGGAGGAGGAGGAGGAGGAGGAGGAGGAGGAAGGAACACAAGGGTAAAGAATAAAAATGGCGACAAATAAGCACCTATCAATAATAACTTTAAATGTAAATGGATTAAATGCCCTAATCAAAAGACATAGAGTAACAGATTGGATAAGAAAACATGACCCATATATCTGCTGTCTACAAGAAACCCACCTAAGAAAAAAAGACGCACACAGACTGAGGGTGAAGGGATGGAAAAGGTTTTTCAGGCGAATAGAAATGAAAAAAAAAAGCTGGGGTAGCAATACTTATATCTGACAAATTAGATCTCAAAGTGAAGGACATAACAAGAGATAAGGAAGGCCACTTCATAATACTAAAGGGAGCAATCCAACAGGAGGAAATAACTCTGGTAAACATATACGCACCCAATACAGGAGCACCCAAATACATAAAAAAAAATGCCTGGAAGATATCAAAGGAGAGATTGACAGCAATACAATCATAGTAGGAGACTTTAATACCCCGTTATCACCATTGGACAAATCCTCTAAACAAAAAATCAGCAAAGAAACATCAATCCTAAATGACTCTCTAGACCAGATAGAATTAATTTACATCTTCAGAACATTTCACCCCAAAGCCACAGAATATACATTCCTCTCAAGTGCACATGGGTCCTTTTCAAATATAGACCATATGTTGGGTCATAGGCAAAGTCTCTTCAAATTCAAGAAGATAGAAACCATATCAAGCATCTTCTCACATCACAGTGGCATAAAACTGGAAATCAACTACGATAAAAACAATCCAAAAAAAATCAAACACATGGAGACTAAACAGCATGCTATTAAACAATGACTGGGTTACCAGAGAGATCAAGGAAGAAATAAAAAACATCATGGCAACAAATGACAATGAAAACACAACAATCCAAAATCTATGGGACACAGTGAAAGCAGTCTTGAGAGGGAAGTTCATAGCTCTACAAGCCTACTGCAAAAAACAAGAAACAATGGTAATAAATTACCTAACCATACAACTCAAAGAATTAGAAAAAGAGCAAGAAGAAAAGCCCAGTGTAAGCAGAAGGAAGGAAATTATGAAGATCAGAGCGGAGATAAATGACATTGGGACCAAAAAAACATTACAAAAGATCAACAAAACCAAGAGCTGGTTCTTTGAAAGGATAGACAAGATTGATGAACCTCTAGCCAGGCTCACCAGGAAGCAAAGGGAGAGGACCCAATTAAACAAAATCAGAAATGAAAAAGGTGAAATAACAACAGACCCCCCCCCCCCCCCAGAAATACAAAGGATTGTTTAAAAATACTATGAAAAACTCTATTCCAACAAACTGGACAACCTGGAGGAAATGGACATATTCCTAGAAAAATATAACCTTCCAAAACTCAATGAAGAAGAATCTAAAGATCTCAATAGGCCAATAACTTATGTAAGAAATTGAAGCAGTCATCAAAAAGCTTCCAGCAAACAAAAGCCCGGGGCCAGACGGCTTCACAGGGGAGTTTTACCAAACATTCAAGGGAGAACTAAAAGCTATCCTGCTCAGACTATTTCAAAAAATTCAAGAGGAAGGAACACTTCCAAGCTCATTCTATGAAGCCAGCATCACCCTAATACCAAAACCAGATAAAGATAACACAATGAAAGAGAATTATAGGCCAATATCCCTCATGAATATAGATGCCAAAATCCTCAACAAAATTCTGGCAAATCGGATCCAGCAGTACATCAGAAAGATCATACACCATGACCAAGTAGGATTTATCCCAGGAATGCAAGGATGGTACAATATCCGCAAATCAATAAATGTGATACATCACATAAACAAATTCAGAGATAAAAATCACATTGTCATGTAAATTGATGCAGAAAAAGCATTTGACAAAATCCAACACCCTTTCTTGATAAAAAAAAAAACTCTCAACAAGGTGGGAATAGAAGGATTATTCCTCAACATAATAAAATCCATATATGATAAACCCACAGCCAACATCATACTCAATGGGCAAAAACTAAAACCATTTCCCCTCAGAACAGAAACAAGACAAGGATGCCCACTCTCACCACACCTGTTTGACATAGTCCTGGAATTATTAGCCATTGCAATTAGACAAGAAGAAGAAATAAAAGGCATCCAAATTGGAAAAGAAGAAGTAAAACTGTCCCTATTTGCAGATGACATGATATTGTACATAGAAAACCCTAAGCACTCCATCAAAAAACTATTAGACTTAATAAATGAATTTGGCAATGTAGCAGGATACAAAATTAATGCCAAGAAATCTATGGCATTTCTATACACCAATAGTGAACTTACTGAAAGAGAGACTAAAAAAGCAATCCCATTTACCATCGCACCAAATAAATTAACATACCTAGGAATAAACTTAACTAAGGAGGTAAAAGACCTATACGCGGAAAACTATAGGACACTGAAAAAAGAGATAGAGGAAGACGTAAACAGATGGAAGAACATACCATGTTCATGGATTGGTAGAATCAACATCATTAAAATGTCCATACTACCCAAAGCAATCTATAGATTCAATGCACTCCCCATTAAAATACCAACGGCATATTTCACAGACCTAGAAAGAACTCTCCAAAAATTCATTTGGAATAAAAAAAGATCCCGAATAGCCGCAGCAATCCTGAGAAAGAAGAACAAAGTAGGTGGGATCTCAATACCAGATTTCAAGCTGTGTTACAAAGCCACTGTTCTCAAAACTGCCTGGTACTGGCACAAGAACAGACATATAGATCAATGGAATAGAATAGAGAACCCAGAAATCGACCCAAATCACTATGCTCAATTAATATTTGACAAAGGAGGCATGAACATACAATGGAGTCAGGACAGTCTCTTCAATAAATGGTGTTGGGAAAATTGGACAGATACATGCAAAAAAATGAAACTAGACCACCAACTTACACCATACACAAAAATAAACTCAAAATGGATACAGGATTTAAACATACGATGAGAAACCATAAAAATACTGGAGGAATTCACAGGCAGAAAAATCTCTGACATATGCCAAAGCAATTTCTTCACGGATACTGCTCCTAGGGCAATGGAAACTAAAGAGAAAATAAACAAATGGGACTACATCAAAATAAAAAGCTTTTGCACAGCAAAGGAGACCATCAATAAAACAACAAGAAAGCCCACTGCATGGGACAACATATTTGCCAATGATATCAACGATAAGAGTTTAATCTCCAACATTTACAGGGAACTCATGCAGCTTAACAAAAAGAAGATAAATAACCCAATCAAAAAATTGTCAACTGATCTAAATAGACACTTTTCGAAAGAAGACAGAAGGAAGGCCAAGAGACATATGAAAACCTGCTCAAAGTCACTAATTATCAGAGAGATGCAAATCAAAACAACAATGCGGTACCATCTCACACCTGTCAGAATGGCTATTATCAACAAATCAACAAATTACAAGTGCTGGCGAGGATGCTGAGAAAAAGGAACCCTCGTGCACTGCTGGTGGGAATGCAGACTGGTGCAGCCACTGTAGAGAACAGTATGGAGTTTCCTCAAAAAACTAAAAATGGAACTCCCATTTGACCCAGTGATCTCACTTCTAGGAATATATCCCAAGAAACTAGAAACACCAATCAGAAAGGATATATGCACCCCTATGTTCATAGCAGCACAATTCACCATAGCTAAGATTTGGAAACAGACTAAGTGCCCATCAGCAGATGAGTGGATTAAAAAACTGTGGTACATCCACACAATGGAATATTATGCTGCAGTAAAAAAGGAGTTCTTACCATTTGGTTCAACATGGATGGAGATGGAGAGCATTATGCTAAGTGAAATAAGCCAGGCAGAGAAAGATAAATATCACATCATCTCACTCATTTGTGGAATATAATGAACAACATAAACTGATGAACAAAAATAGATCCAGAGACAGAGAAACATCAATCAGAATGTGAAACCTCAGGGAAGGTAGGGGAGGCGGTGGTAAGGTGGAGAGATCAACCAAAGGACTTATATGCATGCATATAAGCCTAATCAATGGACACAGACCACAGGGGGGTGGGGGCATGAATGGGAGGTGGGGGGTAATGGGGGAATAAGGACACATATGTAATACCTTAATCAATAAAGAAATTTTAAAAAGTACATTTTAACTTGTGAGTTTTATTTCTGGTATGAGAAGTTGTAAGGATAATTTATTGATTTCCTTCTCAGGGTATTTTTGGAAGATGGTGGATTTTCCCTGATTGTAGGAGGATTTGTTATCTGGGTTAAGAGGCAGATTTCTCCATGGGTCTCCATTCACTGGAAAGCCTTTATTAAGCAGAAGGTCTCACCCATATTCCAGCCCCCTGGGAGATCATTGAAACTCAAAATGTTTGAAGGCTTCACTCAAGTCAATCCTGAAGACACCACTTAAAGCAAGACCAGCCTCGTCTAACAGACTCCTGTTAGTTTCCGGACACATATTAGGTACATCTTCTAAGAACTAATGTGCCCAAATTGCCAATATTCCCAGATAAGTTTGCTAAAAGGAAAATCCACTGAGTGTCAACAATCTAACAGTTTAGAGCATGACAAATATTTACTTTGTCACTAAAAAAACAATTTCTATGGGGCATATGAAGAAAAATCCTAAGGATAGAAGAGCCTTTAAATATTCCTTTAAAAATATCAATCAAGGCAGAGTTTTTGAACTTTCTATTGACAGAAACCTAAGTCTTTAAAACAGACAGCAGGTCTCAGGGCTGGCAGAGTTCAAATGCCACAAGAGAAAGCCCTCATCTACTACAGTCCATCCTGGCTGCCATCTCTTGGTGACCAGACAGCTACCTTAGCTGGGAATGGAGCAGGGCACATGGTAGTTTTCTTTTCAAAAGAATCCTATTGGGTGCTCTTGATCTTTGGCACACTTCACTTAGGGTAAGGGAAGGAGGCAGGAAGGGAGGGAGGAAAGTTGCTAGTTATAGTAAAATCAGAATAGAAAATTTATTTAATTTAAGGGAGAATTTGTAGTTGTTAGTAGAGATTTAGTTTATTTTTAAAAGGCACAGTAAGCAGAGAAAAATAGAGCACTCAATAGATGCTTATTGTTTTAAATTGTGGTATATGCAAGAAATTAGAACAAACAAAACACCGTATTTTAAATTAAGAGTCAGCAAACTATGGCCAGGCATGAAGGGTGGGGAAAAGGGCCCACCTGCAATTATGTGAACATTAAATTTTTTTAAAATTAAAAAAATAAGCATTTATTACCAACAAAAAATGTAAAGAAAATTTTATTGGAATCAGGCCACACCCATTGTTTCAGTATTATATGTGGCTGCTTTCTTGAGGTAACAGCAGAGATGAATACTTACAAAAGAGACCATATGGGCCAAAAAGTCTCAAATGTTTATTTTATGGCCCTTTATGGAAATTTTTACAGATCCTGATTTTTATCTTCCAGTTCTCCCACCCCACCTTACTTAACCCCTTATTCCTAATAAAACTTTAATTTTTCTTCTTCATGCTTCCAATGGAAATTCCAATAATAGCATAATCAAAAGTACCCACATTGTAAATTTTCTTCCATTACAAACACAGTCTTGGTCGGTGGTGATTTTGAAAATGGAAGAAACTGAAAGACCCCAGAAACCTTGGGAGCTGGATGTGGTAGGACAGGAGAGGTCTGGAAAGGCTAAGCTATATTTTGTACTATGAATTTTAAACTAAAACCATTTCCCCTAAGAACAGAAACAAGACAAGGATGCCTTGTCTGGGTAAGCCCTCTAAGGTCAGCTCTGACTTCTTATCTGTTTCAGCAATAGATTATTGAGTCTAATACAAACTAAATGTAGCAGAATCTCATTCATTGTCTTCCTTCCATCCCAAGCCAATTACAGCTGCCTAGAAAAACCAAATTACTTCAGAGGCCTGTTTGCTGCTCATTTCTAAGCTCTTTACTGAATTTCTTTGTTTATTTTTAAATGTGGTAGAATTGAGGACAACATTAGAATGGGGAGCATGAGTATATTTTCATAAGCAGAGGACTGGTAAATGCTTATTGAGTGGTTAAACTCACAGGAAAACATTTTTAGGTCCTTAAATCATAATAAATATTTTAAAAATCATAATAAATATTTTAAAAATCTTTGTTATTTTTTAAAAAACAATACTATAAAACAGAAGTTTTTCAGAAATTAAATTTGAAGTAGATTCGGACTAATTTGATTGTCAGAAACTCTGTAAAACCCAAAGGGAAATCCAAAGGGTGTTGGAACTATGAAATTAGAAATTTGAGCTAGGTAAGACTGTTCTCTCTCTCTCTCTCATCTCTTCTCCCTCTCCCCCTCTGCTTCCATTTTCTTCTTCCTAAGGTAGATGTATTAGTCAGGGTTTCTTAGAGAAACAGAAAAACAGGAGAGAGAGAGAGTGTGTGTGTGTGTGTGTGTGTGTGTGTGTGTGTGTGTGTGTGTCTGTATGTGTGTAAAAGAGAGAGAGAGAAAGAAAGATTTATTTTAAGGAGTTAGCTCTTTTGATTATAGAAGCTTGGCAAGTCCAAAATCTGAAGGGAAATTGACCTGAAGGCCAGGAAAGATATGTAGTTCAAGTCTGAAGGCAGTCTTCTGGCTGAATTTCCTTTCTTGGTCAGTCTTTTTTTTATTAAGTCTTTCACTGATTGGATGTGGCCCACCCTCATTATGGAGACTAATTTGCTTTAATCAATGTCTACTGATTTAAATGTCAATCTCACCTAAAAAAATGTCTTCACAGAAACATGTAGATTAATGTTTGACTCAATATCTGTGAACTGTGGCCTAGCCAAGTTGACATATAATTAACCACCAGAATAGAAAAAAAAATGGGGAAGGAAGAAGAATGAACTATTCTTCTTAGTTCTGGTTCCAAAATTGTTGAGAAAGCACTCTGATTTGTCCAGGTAGTTGAGGTGTCCACCACTAGACCAGACAATTTTAATCATGGGTAGCATCTGGAGAAAGGACTATAATAAGTCCAGCTTTGTGGAGGCAGGGTTACTTCATACAAAATAGTAGTCAAGTACAAAAGAAGGTGTTTCATAAATGGGAAATCATTGACTAATAGCTTATGAACGTAATTTTAAGATGTTAACATATTTTTTCATTTAATGATGGTATAACTCCTTTGTTTTGCAATGCTTTTTTTAAAAATTAACTTTTATTTTTTTCTTTAAATATATTTTTATTGATTTCAGAAAGGAAGGGAGAGGGAGAGAGAGATAGAAACATGAATGATGAGAGAGAATCGTTGATTGGTTGCCTCCTGCATGCCTGACACTGGGGATCGAGCCCACAACCCTGGCATGTGTCCTGACTGGGAATCCAACTGTGACCTCCTGGTTTATAAATTGAGGCTTACCTGCTGAACCACTCTGGTCAGGTTTTTAAAATTATTTATTCATTTACTTTTTAAATCCTCACCTGAGGATATGTTCCCATTGATTTTAGAGAGAAAGGAAGGGAGAGGGAGTGAGAAACATCGATCAGTTGCCTCCCATATGTGCCTGGATGGGGGAACACACCTGAAATCTAGGTATTGGTCCTGAACAGAATCAAACCCACAACGTTTTGGTGTATGGGATGACGTTCCAACCAATTGTGCCACCTAACCAGGACTGTTCTGCAAGGCTTTCAATGTAATTTAGTTATGGTTAACTGATTTTATACAATCATATTGTATAAAATTTTGTGGAGAATAGTGGCTCCCACTTGATTTAAGTACCTAAAATTGATTTCTTTTTCTTTTTTAATCCTAAATATTTTTTCTAGTTTCATTTGTGGACAGAAAGCAGAACCATTTAATGGTAATACCTCCTGCAGAAGGTAATATACTTTTTTTTTTTCTCTAGAGGCCAGTACTGAAGAAATGGAGTGTTGAACTTCCTTAGAAACATAGCTGATGGTCTGGTCTGAGGGCCAGCCTTGTGCCCAACTAAAGAATATGGTGATCTGAATGCTGTGTGGTGAGGGACCCTGAATGACCCTGCCCCTCCGGCCCCAAAGCAGTTAAATTCCATTTGAAAATTGTGGAGCTTTCTCTATCAGGCATTCATCTAAGCTTTACAGGTAGCACAAGGATGAGCAAGTTAAGTAACACTATGAGAGAGCCCCCAGGGAGCTCAATTTTATGGAGTCACACAGACATGGGCACAGGTCTCAGATCAAGTGTGCCAGGAGTCTAGAGGAGGGAGCTGTGAGCACCAAGGCTCAGAGAAGGCTTCACAGGGGATGTGTCATGGGAGCTGGGTCTTAAAGGAAGAGGAGTATTAGAATAAAAAAGTCAAAAGATTTGCACATTCTGAAGAGAAACACTAGAGTAAGGAGTATTATAATAGACAAAGAATGTTGTGTAGGGCATGCCAGACCACAGGAACATGTGAGGAAAGACACAGAAATGCAATTGTGCTTGGTGTTTTCTTTCTGAAGTTGGGGAGCAATGTAGGGAGTGATTGGGTTTGGAAGATAAGTTTGGAAAAGAGGGCTTTCAAAGCAACACAAAGACATTTATTTATTTTTAAAATATATTTTATTGATTTTTTACAGAGGAAGGGAGAGGGAGAGAGAGTTAGAAACATCGATGAGAGAGAAACATCAATCAGCTGCCTCCTGCACACCCCATAATGGGGATGTGCCCACAACCAAGGTACATGCCCCTTGTCCGGAATCGAACCTGGGACCCTTGAGTTGGCAGGCTGACACTCTATCCACTGAGCCAAACCAGTTAGGGCAACACAAAGGCATTTAAATGTTTTCTTCAAGCAGGGAGAGATCTCTGAAGAATCTTACAGTTGAGTCAATCACATATGTGTTATAGAATGATGTACTTGGTTGCAATGTAAGGTATGAATTGAAGACAGGAGAGTTTTGAGACAGAGATAGAATTAGGAGGCTTTGCAGTATCTAGACCAAGCATGTCAAACTGAAAGGCTAACATGGGCCAAATAAATAAGGTTTAGGTTTATGTGGGCCGCAAAAAAACAAAAGCTTCAATTTTCATAGAAACATAGGTTTATTTCGATAGACATGCTGAATACAAAGGGCTAAAATAAATGAGTAATCATTAACATAAAATAATAGAACATTTTAATAAAAATTATTATTTTTTCTTGAACATTAACTCACCAGACACTGAATAACTGCACAAATTAATAAGCGTAACGCAAATAAACCTACTTTTCTTGTTCTCGGAAAGTGAAATATTTCCTGTTGTGCGCACCAAACAAGTCATTCCAAGACTAATGATGTGGCAATCGGCTGCTAACATATTTACTGCTAGTATTAGTGGAGAGAAATGGTGTGCCTGCATGTAAGGCTCATAAGGGAAATGAATGCAACATGATTATAGTAATCAGTCATTTGTGAACATTGTAGTTCGTTATTAATAATTATGCATAATAGGATATTGTAAAAATTAAGTCCCAAAATTTTTATTAAAATGTTTCTTACATACTGTTATATTGGCTGGGCCGCAAAAATATTCCTTGTGGGCTGCACATGACTGTGGGCTGCGAGTTTGACATGCTAGATTCTAGAATGAATGGTAATGGGGACTTATACTAGGAGATGGTAGCTGGGTGAGACTGGGAGATATTTATAGACAAAGGATCCAGAAAAGATGGGATATGACTGCTGGTTCTGGAATCTACCCTCTCTCTCCTCAGTGCAGTAGAAGGTGAAATCACCCTAGCTGATCACAGGAGTGTATGAAGAATAGTAGTGTTAGACAGGTGTCAAACCCACTGAGTGTGAGGGAGTGACTAGCTATTGTTAATGATCAGGCATTAAAAAGAAAAAAGGATGGTAGAGAAAGGATAAAATTATAGCATTTTCATAAGAACTATCATTATAAAGGAGAAGGGTGATTGATTTAAAGTTATAGCATGGAGGAAGGTGAAAGAATGTAGAATACTTAGTATGCTTAGATTCCTCACCATTTGAGTTAATACTTTGGGTACTTGGCTCTGTTAAAATTCATATGTTTATATGATTACCTAGTACTTCCTTTAAAAAAATAGAATCAGATCTTGAAGATAAATATTAAACAAAAAACATTAAGGCCTTATAGTGCTTACAAGCTAAAGTTCAAACTCCTGAGAAATTAGGAGAGCCTTCAAACTTGCCGCCTCACCATTCCCTTTTCTTTCCAGTTTTATCTTCAGCATCTTTCCCTTGTGTACATGTAGCTTACCCACATCGAACTCTAGTGGTTCCCAACAAGCCAAGTGTTAGGTAAGAAACATTGTACATTGTGGAGTTTCAGATAATCAGATTTGGGGCTGAAATAAATGTCTCTTTAAATTTTATATTTAACTGCCTTTCAGATCTGCTTTTAAATCCTCCCTCTATCTCATCTAGTTAAATGATCTTTATTTGGCTGTGAAATTCAAAGGCTTGAGTACTTTACAGAAAAGGCAGGTAACACGAACAGAAGGGAGAGATTAATGCAGTGTTTAGCACAAGCAAGCTTCATTCACATAAAAATTTTGCCCCACCACACAGCTCATGTTAAAAATGATGAAATTACGGATATCTTTGTTACAGGTGAGCTGTAACACATATACTAGCAAACGCCTACCAGTCATGGACACATTATGTCAATTTATAGGAAAAATGTGAGCTTCCATGTTGGAAAATACTTGTATGTTGCAGGGCTTAATTTTTACTTTAAATGATGGAGAAAAGGAGTCAACTTCTATATTGAATGCTCATAATTAGAGTGATTGATTATATGGCAACAAAATCTGTGAGAAAAGTTTATAGTTGAATTCTTTGGAAGTCTGTATAACTGAGAAGAAAGGAATTAAGAATCTGTTAGTTTTGTTAACTTTCTGATTCTCCACATAAAAAAAAAACTTAAAAAATTTCCAGTTTGCTAAAACTGAATGCCATCTTATTATTTTTAATACCATTTACCTTCCATATTTATTTTTGCCTGAAGTGTCACCCTTAGGGATAGGCTTTTAGATTTGGTATTATTAATTTATTATCTCTCATTAAAACTTAGAAGGAAATAAGCACATCATTAGTTATTCCATTTTTTACCCCAAGAAGCATGGTGTATAAAATAAATATAATAGTCTCTGACCAAAAGATTCATTGTCATTGTTTGTAGTTGAGATATGAATTTTCTTGTTTTTTTTTTCCTGGATATCAAAACTCCTGAATTAATTTCAAAATACTTAAAAAAGTTCTCACATATACTGTATAATACATACTGTGTATCTAATAATACATAATATAGGAGAAAATGAGTTAATCTTTGGATTAGGTTTAATATGTTATATACACAGTGCATCCCAAAAATGTATACACACCTTGAATGATTATAAAATCAGTGTTTATTAACATACAGTTCAATTTCAAAATTTAAAAGTATCTACAGAAATGAATAGTTTTTTTGTCAATACCTGTTTTCAACTGATGACCCTTCTGGTCCAGGCACTGCTAATAATGTGAAGCAATGGAATAACAAACATCAAGAATCATTTAGTTCGTTATATTCCACAAATGAGTGAGATCATGTGGTATTTATCTTTTTCTGACTGGCTTATTTTGCTTAGCATAATGCTTTCTAGTCCCATCCATGCTGCTGCAAATGGTAAGAATTCCTTCTTTTTTTTTTTTTTTTTTTAAATATATTTTATTGATTTTTTACAGAGAGGAAGGGAGAGGGATAGAGAGCCAGAAACATCGATGAGAGAGAAACATCGATCAGCTGCCTCCTGCACACCTCCCACTGGGGATGTGCCCGCAACCAAGGTACATGCCCTTGACCGGAATCGAACCTGGGACCTTTCAGTCCACAGGCCGACACTCTATCCACTGAGCCAAACCGGTTTCGGCAAGAATTCCTTCTTTTTTTACCACAGCGTAGTATTCCATTGTGTAGATGTACCACAGTTTTCTAATCCACTCATCTGCTGATGGGCAGTCATTGAGTTAGGAGATGGATAATAATACACAAAGGTTTACATAGTATTTTTTAAAAAGAATCATTTAGTTCAGTATTTGTGTGCCCTCAATTCATTGATTATTACAGGTTTTGTACTGTAAACTTTATCTTTTATGTATCCCCATTAAAAAAAGTCTAGTGGCTCTTTAGGATAAATTTTCTTTGTTCAAAATGTAGTCTGGCTTCACCCATTATTTCAAATCAGTTAAACCTGAAAAAAAGTGAAAAGTGAGTTGTCAACTGTTAAATCATGTATACATTTTTTGGGGGATACCCTGTATTTTGGTAGTGTTCAATCTTTTTCTATCTAAGTCTAATATTTTTGGAATAAGACCACCAGCAAAATAATGTTCTAGTACAACATTATGTAATATGATGTGGACAATGTAACGTGAATTTCTTACCAAGCTTTTCTGTTTCATTCTGTGTGTGTGTGTGTGTGTGTGTGTGTGTCTCCAGTTGATACTTCCCTGCCTGCACTGGTGGATACAAAGGCTGTGCTCTCTTGCCCTCCTATCCTGTTGACAAATGTGCTTTTAACAACATGGGAAATAACCCTTGGAGACAAGTCTCTCTGCATCAGAACTCACAGGAGAGACAGAAATGAGACCGCAAAAACAAACTGCACTGACGAGAGAATGACCTGGCCCGACAGACCTGACCAGATTCCTGCCCTTCAGGTT
Source organism: Plecotus auritus (assembly GCF_963455305.1). NCBI lineage: Eukaryota > Metazoa > Chordata > Mammalia > Chiroptera > Vespertilionidae > Plecotus > Plecotus auritus. The sequence goes on along the minus strand of NC_137771.1, from coordinate 160,281,440 downwards.
GACCCAGTGGCCATCACTCATGAAGGGTATTACAGGTGTATAGTGGCAACACCTGATGGGAATTTCCAGTATGAATATCACCTCCGAGTATTAGGTAAGGAACATTATACACTGTGGTGTTTCAGATAACCAGATTTGGGCCTTAAAGGAATTCCTCTCTAAATTCCATGTCTAATGTTTTAGGACTAAAGCATTTACTTCTTCATCTCTGCAGTGGCCCCTGAGGTGACTCTGTTTCAAAGCGAGAATAGAACAGCGGTGTGCAAGGCAGCTGCAGGGAGGCCAGCTGCCTGGATCTCCTGGACCCCAGCAGGAGATTGTGTCCCTGAGCACAAAGATTGGGGCAATGGCACAGTGACTGTCCAGAGCACGTGCCATTGGGCAGAAAGCAATATGTCTATTGTGTCCTGCTCTGTCTCCCATGAGACTGGCAGCTGGAGTCGGTCCATAGAGCTGAATCAAAGTAAGCACCTGTTTCATTCTGAGTAGTAAACTTGATGTTCTACCATAAAAGATTATGAATGAACCAAACACAAGGTAAAGAAAGATTGAACAACTAAGTTGTAGGTATTTTCTAAAACTTAACTAGGAAATGCATTTGTATGCCAGAGCAATTGTTTGTCTTCTTTTGTCAAATAGAAGGAATTAATTTAATAATCTCTCAACTGTACAGTCTCTAAATATCTGTCAGTGTGGCAGCTGTAAAACTATTATTTGCTTACTTAGTGACCTATATAGGCTTTTACTTTGAGATCATTTCTTGTAGTGGTCACCACATTGTTACCTTGATTTAGTAAGAGACAAGTTTTTCTTCTCCCTCTTTTGTCATCTGAAACCAGTTCATCAATGCACTCACAAAGTACACTGATCTCTGTGTTCAGAGATCATAATAATCTGGCCACTCAGTGTGTGTGTGTGTGTGTGTGTGTGTGTGTGTATATATATATATATATATATATATATATATATATATATATATATATATATATGAGGCCTGATGCATGAATTTGTGCATGGGTGGGGTCCGGCCAGAATGGCCAGGGAGAGGGGACATGGGCTGGTTGAACTCCTAGTCAAGGGGACAATTTGCATATTAGCCTTTTATTATATAGGATATACACTGAGTGGCCAGATTATTATGCGTTCAGAGATCATAATAATCTGGCCACTCAGTGTATGTGTTAATGTTATTTATATGTTTAAAATTGGTAATAAAAAATGAAATGACAAGGTCCATGTCCTCATATTGTTCCAGAGCAAAGCCTTTGGTATAATATGGCTTCTCATTTATCAGCAGTTTGATCTTGAACAACATTTAATTTCTCTGTCCCATGACCTCTTCATTTGTTAAAAGAGGAGGATGATACTGCCTCATAGAGTGATTGTGTTAATTAAATATAATATGTATTTAACATAGTGCCCAACATATAGTTGGTACTCAAATATTAGCCACTGTATTTATTATATTAACAAATATTAGTTATTAATATTAATAAATGTTAGTGCTAATATTTATTATATTAATACTCATTGGCTATCATACTTGTTATTATAGTTCTCATTAAAAATTATTATATGTGGGCCCTGGACAGTTTGGCTCAGTGAATAGAGCATCGGCCTGCAGACCAAAGGGTCCTGGGTTTGATTCCGGTCAAGGGCATGTACCTGAGTTGTAGGCTCCTCCCCAGCCCAGTTGGGGCTCATGCAGGAGGCAACTAATCGATGTGTTTCTTTTACATCGATGTTTCTCTCTGTCTTTCCTTCTGTCTTTTCCACTCTCTCTAAAAGTTCAATGGAAAACTATCCTCAGGTGAGGATTAAAAAATAAAAATAAATTATTATAGCTGGAAGTGGAGCTCTGTGCTGGGACTGGGTCCTTCATGGCCATTTTCTGTCCAAGTAAATAGCTGACCAGAGACAGGAGCCAACCAGAGCTGCATTGGAGGTTGAAACTGGGCAAAGATTAGACACAGATTTAGAAGGGTGTTCTTTTTGTTATTTTATTTATTTATTTAAATTTTTGAGGTGACATTGGTAAATAAGATCATATAGGTTTTAAGTGTACATTTTTATGATACATGATATGTACTTTGCATTGTGTGCCCACCACCCAAAGTCAAATCATCTTCCATTTTGCCTCCTTTACCCTTTACTAACCCCTTCCCTCTAGTAACCATCATACTGTTGACTGTGTGTATGAGTTTATGTTTTATATCCCACATATGAATGAAATCATATGGTTCTTAGCTTTTTCTGACTGACTTATTTCGCTTAGTATAGTGTTCTCAAGGTTCATCCATGTTGTCACAAATGGCAGTATTTCATCTTTTGTTATGGCTGAGTAGTATTCCATTGTATATATGCACCACATCTTCAATTATCTATGGAAGGACACTTTGGTTGTCTCCATGTCCTGGCCACTGTGAATAATACTGCAATGAACATGGGGGTGCATATATCTTTGAGAATAAATGTTTTCAAGTTTTCTGGTAGATACCCAGAGGAAGGATTGCTGGGCCATCTGGTAACTCGATTCTTATTTTTTTGAGGAACCGCCATACTGTTTTCCATAATGACTGTACTAGTTTACATTTCCACAAGCAGTGAATGATGGTTTCTTTTTCTTCCCAACCTCTCCAACACTTATTACCTGTCTTATTGATAAGAGCCATTCAAACAGGTGTGAGGTGGTATCTCATTGTGTTTTGATTTGCATTTCCCTAATAGCTAGTGAAGTTGAATATCTTTTCATATATCTGTTGGCCATTTGTATGTCTTCTTGGGAGAGGTGTCTGTTCAGGTGGTCTGCAAATTTTTTTAATTGAATTATTTGTTTGGTGTTCAATTGTATGAGATTTTTATATATTAAGAGTATTAACCCATTGTTGGAGTTTTTCTTTACAAATATCACCTCCCATTAGGTTGGTTGCCATTTTGTTTTGTTGGTGGTTTCTTTTGCCGTGCAGAAACTTTTTAGTTTGATATAATCCCATTCATTTATTTTGCCTTTACTTCCCTTGCCTTTGGAGTCAAATTCAAAAAATGTTCTCTACAACCAAGGTCCAAAAGCTTAGTACCTATGTTTTCTTCTATGTAATTTATTGTATCAGATTTTATATTTAAGTCTTTGATTCATTTTGAATTAATTTTTGTACATAGGGACAAACTGTAATCTAGTTTTATTCTTTTGCATGTGACTTCCAATTTTCCCAGCACCATTTATTGAAGAGGCTTTTTTCATCTATTATGTGTTTCTGGTTCCTTTGTCAAAATCTATTTGCCTATATACATATGGTTTTATTTCTGGGATCTCAATTTTGTTCCATTGGTCTGTATGTCTGTTTTCTGCCAATACCATGCTATTTTGGTTATTGTAGCTCTGTAGTATAATTTGAAGTCAGGTAGTATGAAACATCCAGCTTCATTCCTTTTTTCTCAGGATTGCTTTGGCTATTTGGGGTCTTTTGTGCTTCCACACAAATTTGATGATTTTTTGTTCTATATTTTTTATTTAAAAAATATATTTTATTAATATTTTACAGAGAGGAAGGGAGAGGGACAGAGAGTTAGAAACATCGATGAGAGAGAAACATCCACCAGCTCCTCCTGCACACTCCCCACTGGGGATGTGCCTGCAACCAAGGTACATGCCTTGACCGGAATTGAACCTGGGCTCCTTCAGTCCTCAGGCTGATGCTTTATCCATTGAGCTAAACTGGTTAGGGCTGTTCTATATTTTTAAAAAAATGATATTGGGATTTTTATTGGGATTGCATTAAATCTGTATATTGCTTTAGGTAATATGGCCATTTAACTATGTTGATTCTTCTAATCCATGAACACAAAATATCTTTCAATTTCATTGTGTCTATCAATCCCTTTTAATAATGCATTGCCGTTTTCAGTATATAAATCCTTCACTTTTTTTGTTAAGTTTATTCCTAGATATTTTATTATTTTTGTTGCAATGCAAAAGGAATTGTTTATTTTTCTATTTTTTTCTGAGTTTTCATTGTTAGTATATAGGAAAGCAGTGGATTTTTGTACATTGATTTTGTATCTTGCAACTTTACTCTATTTGTTTCTAATAGATTTTTTGGTAGAGGCCTTAGGGTTTTCTATATACAGAATCATGTCATCTGCAAAAAGTGACACTTCTATTTATTCATTCCCAATTTGAATGCCTTTTATTTCTTTATCTTGCCTGATTGCTCTGGCTAGAACTTCCAGAACTATCTACACTAATAAAAGAGAAAGATGCAAATTGACTGTACCTCCACAACACCCACCAGCCAATCAGGAGTGAGTATGCAAATCAACCCAACAAAGATGGTGGGTTAATTTGCAAATGCAGGCACCCAATGGCCTGGGTCCCAGGAACATCCTTGGGACCCAAGCCGCTCAGAGCCTGTAGGCCCATGTATAGGCCCTGAGTGGCCGGGGTCTCAGAATGCCCCTGGCCACTCCTGGCCTATGGGCCTTGGTGCCGAGCAGCCGGGGCAGGTGGCAGAAACTTGAGCAGGGCTGGAGCAGAGCTGGGGGGGCCCTACCCAAGCCACAGCTGAAGCTTGAGCAGAGCCTGAGTGGAGCTGGGGGTGCTCTGACCAAGCCACAGTGGAGGTTTGAGCAGGGCTGGGGGGGGCCCTGCCCAAGCTGCAGTGGAGGCTTGAGCAGGCCCGGAGATGGGGGGTTGGGGGAGGTTTACCAGCCTTGGCTTGCCAGCAGTCCTGCCTCTGCACATGAGCTGCAGAGGAAACACCTTTTCTGACCATTCATTGGCTAAGCTCCCTGTACACCACTGGTAATGTTCTTGGTAACTTGGGTAATAAGAATCCAAAAAGGTGATCTAGGGTTTTTACACCACACTTCTGGACGAAAAAATGAAGGTCCGCTGCTGGAGGGCTAAGAAATGTCATATCCTGCCCTAGCTGGTTTGGCTCAGTGGATAATGCCTCGGCCTGCTGACCGCAGGGTCCAGGTTCGATTCTGATCAAGGGCATGTACCTAGGTTGCAGACTCCTCCCTAGCTGAGGCCCAGGTCAGGGCTCATGCAGGAGGCAACCAATAAGTGTCCCTCTCACATTGATGTTTCTCTTTGTCTTTGCCTCTCTCTTCCACACTCTCTAAAAATCAATGAAAACATATCCTCAGGTGAGGATTAAAAAAAAAAAAGAAAGAAAGAAATATCATATTCTATGAAAGACACATCTTGAAAATGCCTAAAGAAAGTTGTCATTTTTTCATGGTGAAGGGACTGGAATCCATGTTGATGAAAACACCTTGGCGGCTGTGGTGGCTGGCAGTGGCTGCAGCAGTGGGGTGATGAGGCTGGCTGCAGCAGTGGGGTGATGGGGCTGCTGCCTTCCCCTGATCAGCCAGACTGTGGGACATCCCCTGAGGGCTCCCAGTCTGTGAGAGGGGGCAGGCAGGGCTGAGGGACCCCCCCACCCAGTGCATGAATTTTGTGCACTGGGCCCCCTAGTCTACACTAATAAAAAGAGAAAGATGCAAATTGACTGTACCTTTGCAATGCCCACCAGCCAATCAGTAGTGGGTATGCAAATTAACCCAACAAAGATAGCAGGTTAATTTGCATATGCAGGCTCTGAGTGGCCGGGGGCGGGACACTTGTGTCGTCGCCATGGTGATGATGCAGGCGTTCTGCACTGCCCCAACTGTTCTGGGCCTCTGGGCAGCATGGGAAGGTGAAAGGTGGCTCCAGCAGGAGCTAAGGCAGTGCCAGCAGCCAGGGGAAGGAAGGCCCATTCTTGCACGAATCTTCGTGCATCGGGCCTCTAGTGTTGAATAAGAATGGTAAGAGTGGGCATCCTTGTCTTGTTCCTAATTTTAGAGGAAAAGCTTTCAGTTTTTCACCATTGAGTATGATATTAGATCTTCCAATTCTTTATGATTCAGAGTAGGAAGGTTATAATTTTCTAGGAACTTATCCATTTCTTCTAGGTTATTGAATTTGGTAGTGCATAGTCTTTGATAGTATTCTAATATGATCATTTGTATACCTGTGATTAGATGGGTGTTTTTGAACACTACTGATACCATGGTTCTGACAGTATTTCATGACAATTGATAGTGACAGTTATACAACAGGCGCTTCTCAACTAGAAATTTTTGCAGACTATATTGGAGGAAGTCATTATGTTATACAGCCTCATGATGATACTGAGGACATTACAAATGGTTTAAAAGAAAGTTTCAGAGAACAAGATATATATCTTCCAATTGCAAATGTGTCAAGGATATGAAAATGCCATACCTCAAACAGAAAAGATTGCAAAAGATGCCAAAAAATGTGTTCAAGAACACCTGAGTTCATCAGCTTTATTACATCTGAAACAAGTGAAGGGTGCCATCAAGACAAATGGAAGCCAATCAATGGAGAAGATATTCTCTTTGCCATGTCTATGTTAGGCTATGACAGTTGTGCAGAACCTCTAAAATTATACCTTTGGAAATTCAGAGAGGCAATGAAATGAGAGAAAGGAATTGCTAGAACAGTCACAGCTACAGATGAACTAAGTGAAGATTCAACAGAGGAGGCATTTACTAACTATCATCTGGTTTAATAACTGCAGATAGTCAAAACAGAATGTTATGGTTTACACAAATAATATCAACAGATTTCTGGTGTTCAACAAATTCAGTTTGCATGATTTCAAGAAATGATGGAGTGGAGAATATAGAGAAGCAAGCAGAGACATTAGAATGAAATGACTGGTGAAAGGATATTTCTTTGTGTATAAATAGCTATAATGTAGCTTCCTGATTCTTCACTATTTGAGGTGTTAATACTGACCTGATAATTTTTTTCACGAATTATTTTAAAGAAAAATTGGATTTTTAAAGGTATTATAGTATTTTTGTTTTGGATGAGAGTTTGTTGTTCTGTATGACTCCTGTATGCACATTGTATATTGCAATTTATTACTGTGAGAGATTTGTAGACAGTTTCTTATTTTCATACTGAATCATGCTACTTATGTAATTCAAGTAAGCAGCTGTGTCAATTCATGATGTTTGGCCTTTTAATAAAATATAATAGTAGAGTTTGAAATATAATCATATTCTATAAATTATTCCCCATAACATCTCTCATATTTATTTGCTTATTTTCAATAGCTTTATTGATATCTAATTTACATACAATTCATCCATTTCAAGTGTACAATTCAATGGCTTTTGGTGTATTTATTGAGTTGTGCCACCATCACCCTATCAATTTTAGAGCATATTCATCCCTCCAAAAAGGAAACTTGTACTCTTTAGCTTGTACTCCCAGCTTCAGGCAACAACTAATCTAATCTCTGTCTCTATAGATTTCCCTATTTTGGACATTTCATATAAGTGGAACTATTATTACATGACTTTTGTGACAGATTTCTTTCATTTAGCATAATGTTTTCAAGAATCATGCATGTTTTCACATCTATTCTTTATTTTCCATTATCAATCTCCCATGGGTTCTAGGCTCTTGTTGTCTATTTCTTGTATCTAGACCTATGCAGTTATCTCCAGTCCCACCTGACTTTCCCTTTGGTAGACCAAACATTCAACCTATTCTCTAAGTCCTTTGGAATAAGTCCTTCCATTACTTTAGAGGCTTTGGTTCACTAATTATTTTTGCCCTCTTTTGTTCAGTCTTATGTTATACAAATCCTTTCTATAAGGCTGATTATGTAAAATGCTTGTTTTTCTCCCAAGTTAAAAACTAGATGCTATGCCTTCCTCAAACTCTTGGCTCTTGCCTTCTACTCACCTGTAAGATTTAAAAAGAGGAGTCTATACTCATTGTCTCTTCCATGTTACCTCACATCTACTCTTTGACTTACTTGTATCTTCTGAACAGAAAATGCTCTGATATAAAGCACCAAAGATCTCCCAGATGCTAAATACTATATAAAATTCTCATTCTTTGTTAATAATTAGCCTTTTTATGGTATTTCATATGGTCTCTTTGCCCTGCTCATCTGTCATCCTACCATTTTCAGGTTTTGTTTTTTTTTAACTTTAAATCAACTTCTTAGTCTTCTTAGATTCTTTTTCATCTATTCCCACAAAGGAAGACACTTCTATGGGTTCCATCATTTGCCCTCCCTTCTTCTAACCCTTTCCCTTATTCCTTGAGCAATCCCATCTATACACATGGCTTCAACCTTTGCCTAGTTCTTGAGTCTCACATGTGTATTTTTAGCTCAGGTTTCCCTCTTTAGCTATACCACCATCAAAAACAACTTTCAATGGGACAGCTTCAGTTGGATGCATCAAGGGTACCTCAACTTGCATATTCATGAAATGGTATTTCTTTCTTCTAGCCTTTTATAAATGCCACACCTATATTTTATATCTTGATAAATGACTCAAGTCAGAAAATTAAAGATATTATGTAAATCACTCTTTATTTCCCATATTCAAAATCAGTTGCTATGTTTTGTTACCTTAAAAATCTTTCTTAAATCTGAAGCTTTCTTTTTCTCCCCATTGCTTTAGTTGAGAACATAATTATCTCTCACCCAGATTATTGCAAGGTCCTTGTGATAGGACTTCTGCTTCCTAGTTTACCTTCCTCCAATATATCTCCTACATTGTTGTCAGAGTAACCTTCCTAAAATGAAAAACATGCTACTCCCCTACTTCACTGCCCCCAGTGGCTTCTCTTTGCCTCATAGAAATCTAAACTCAGGGGTGCCAATCTCTAACTGCTGCTCTTCTTAGCCTCATATCTTGCTGTTTTCCAACCTGCACCTCATGCATGTCGGCCTTGTTGGGTTCCTCAAAACTGGTATGCTCTTTTAGCCCTCTTTTCTCTTTTTCATGCAATTTCTACTTCTCCATAATGCACTTCTTTTCCCACACTCTTCTCTTCCATTCCATTTGATCAGTTCCTATTGAGGTTTTAAGACTTGGTTTGATATAGTTCTGAGATAATTTTCTCTCACCCTATAGTTTAGTTAATTGTTTTACTCTGTACTTACCAAATACCTCTTCCATGCCTCTGCATGAGCACTTCCATGGTCCTGTAATGGACTTCCCACTTCTCTGATTCCCAGTACAGTCTAAGCTCCTTAAGAATAAGAACCACATCTTTCATTTCTATGTCCTCAGAGTCTGGCCCAGTACCTAACACATAAAAATGACTGCAAAATTAGGTTCAAATCATTACAGATTTCATTTCTATATATCTTACTCTATGCTCCAAATATTAGTTGTTCACTCATTTTCAAATCTTTGTTTAATTGGTTTCTTTTTCTTGAAAAGTCCTTTGTTCTCTTAATCTAATTAATGGTGTTATCAATGAGGCCCAGTTCAAATCCTACTTCATCCTGACCTCCCAGTTAGAGTTGATTAAGATTTCTTACTCCTTATATGACTTATAATTTATAATACTCACTTAGCACTGTTTGCTCTCTTGTAAGTTATCTTTTCATTTGTATGGATCTGACTTTTCCAATTGGATTGTGTGCTTTTTGAGGGCTATGATGTGTCTTCATCTTCTTCCCTTACTGTGCCTAGGAGATTGTCTGACAGCATTCTAGTTTAGTATTTGAGCAGGTTATTTAATGGGTGACCTGACCTCTTGGAGCCAAGAACCAGACTTGTACTTAGAGATCACACTCTCTTTGGCTCTCATTTTCATAAGAGAAAAAACTTCAGAGTAATGGTCCTAATTAGTCCCATTTTATCTTTCAAACAATTCCTGGGGGCATTTCACAAATGAATAAATGAAAGGAAGACATAAAATGCCCCAGTAAAGGGGGGAGTGGAACAATTCAGTGACAAAATCACCTCACTGTGTGGAAAGTATTATTAGATAGTGTCCAAAATATTAAGAATAATGCCCCAAAGAAACATTTACACAAGAAATTAGGAAGTATATTTCCTTTTTTTAAAAATTAATCCTCACCTGAGGATATTTTTTCATTGGTTTTTAGAGAGAGTGGAAGAGAGGGGGAGAGGCAGAGAAACATCGATGTGAGAGAGACATATCGATTGGTTGCCTCCTGCATGCGCCCTGACCAGGGCCAGGGATCAAGCCTGCAACCAAGGTAGGTGCCCTTGACTGGAAATGAACCCAGGACTCTTCAGTACTCGGGCCAACACTCTATCCACTGAGCAAAACTGGCTAGGGCACATTTCCTTTTTTTAAATTATAAAACTGGGAAGTACTAGAAATGCTTACTTGCACTTATTCATTCAGAAAATAATTAAAGCAACTATGTGTAAAACACAGACATGATTCCTAAACTCTGTCATGAAAGAGTGATACATTAACAACATTCAAATTCTAATCTAGAAGGTATTTTGATTATGATAATCTGAACTTTTAGGAATATTTTAAAGGGCTCTTTTAAACTAGTGACTCTAATTTGTTTATTAGAAGAATCCTTGAAACTACTCCTTAGCCCTGCCTGTGTTGCCTCTGTTTAAAGGTATGAGAACCCTGGTATTTCCAGTGTCACACTTACTGATCATACTCTATCTGAAATCCTCTATTTTCGTGGTTATCCTGGGCATCGTGGGAATCATCTACTTCCAGAGGATAAATGATTGCAGGTAGGAACTGAAAACTGAAAAATATAAACTCTTTAGAAAGAAGATAGATTATCCAATGAACTTATCTGCATATATGCATAGCCCATGGACAGACAGCAGTGTGGAGGAGGCATGGAAAGGGGGCAGGGGCAGGGTGGAGGGGATCAATGGGGGGAAAAAGGGGGATATCTGTAATACTTTCAACAATATAGACAAATAAAAACAAAACAAAACAAAACAAACAAAAAAAAAGAAGACATCATTGTAAAACTTTGAGTGTACAATGTCCTGGGTACAGCTTGGTGCATTTTTTGGCACATTTTGTTTATTCTGTCAGCTCCTTTTCTGAATAAAAGCTTTTTTAACAACTGAGAGCCGGGGCAAATATGGGCATTTCTGGAATAAGAGATTCTGCTTTACTGTAGTTTTTCCCTAGGAGAGACATATCCTAGACCACCCTTTGAAAATTCCATGGGGGACTTAAGTGTTTACTTCCAAGTTTCTATACTTCAGAAGGCTTGTATTTATTCGTGTATAATTGTATGTTTTATGTTTTTTTCCTAGAGCACAAAAATAAAAAATCTGGAAGTCAATTTAAATTTGATGAGATATCACAAATATGCAGCCAGTTGAAATCAGACTTCGAGTTCAACATCTAGCTCAACTGCTCCTGTTACTCTTTGATGCCTTTGCGTTTATGAGAACCCCAATGTGATAATTTGCGAGGCCTGTTTCAGACTCTCTCTCTCTCTATTTCTCTCTCTCTCTCTCTCTCTCTCTCTCTCTCTATTTCTCTCTTTCTCTCTCTCTCTCTCTCTCTCTCTCTCTCTCTCTCTCTATATATATATATATATATATATATATATATATATATATATATATATATGAGGGTATATATATATAAAGTTTGCTGCCATTATAAATGTCTAGGATGACTCATCTACTTTCATCTTTGCTCTGGTTACTTTTATTTTAAAATGAGAAACTATCCTGCTTCTCACCCTAAAGAGGAAGATGACTCAACAAAAGCCTACAACAATGCTGTGCAGTTTTCTGCACCCCTTGGGTTCTTTAGACAGCGCTTTCATCCTAGCGCAGCAATTTTCCAGTGTGCAGAAAGAATTTTTAAAACATGCAATACTTGACTATTTAGTCAGGGGCACTGACCTCTTTTCCCTTAGACTGTCAAATAAAAAAATGACAACAGCCAACACAACAATAGCAGTCCGGTGTGAATGAATCAAAATTATACCTTTTTTTTTTTTTTTGCCAGATCACCAAAAACTGCAGAATTTTAATAATTAGTTTATGTGTGACGTGAGATGAAAAGGGTTGAAAATCAATGTCCTAACTTGTTTCTTTGGCCCACTTGAGATGCTAATCAATGTTACAATGGCAGGAGCAGCTACAAAAACTGTCTTCAAGTCAGCTCATAGCTGACTTCCCATGCCCCCCACCCCTTTATTTGCTGGCAGTTAGTGGGGCTGCTGTATGTTTGGACTGATCATTGAATAAATGGACAGGAGTTATTTCTAGCAGTATGCGCATTTTTGAAAAAATTGTAAGTTGATCCTAAATAAAGAGTTATTAGAGTCATTGGAAGCAGAGCTGAGTATCACCTTACTGCTCAGAGTTCCAGTGTCTCAAGTCTCTTTCTCAGCTCTCCTTTATCTGCATTCCAGGTTAGAATGGGTTAATGGTTCTAAGAATAATAGTGATTAATGAAACCCTAGCATCTTCTAGGGGCACTGTAAACTGAAACCCTCTCTTTACTGATACATATGGCAATCCTTTAGTAAAAAGGGTTATTTTTTAAAAGTATGTTTTTATTGATTTTTAGAGAGAGATGAAGGGAGAGGATAGAGAGATAAAAACATTGATGAGAGAGAAACATCCATCAACTGCCTCCTGCTCCTGCACACTCCCCACAGAGGATCAAGCCCAGGCAAGCGTCTTAATGGGGAATGGAACTGGTGACCTTTTGACTCCTGGGTCGATGTTCAACCAGTGAGACACACTGGCCAGGCAAAAGTGTTCTTTTATTTAAAGGAAAAGTTCTTATGTAAATTGGTAGGTGATTTGGAATATTAATTTTATTTTTTAACAAAACTTTAAGGAAAGAAATGAATGCATACTATTTGGAGGATACTATATAAGTAGGATAGTGTAATTGCTGGAAAATCTCAGTGTATTTATACCATAAAACATTAATGTTTGCTCATTTTATATTCTAGTGCAGGTTGCTGAGGCTAGGGCAGGGGGCAAGAGTGGCTCTCTAAGTTAGCATGTTATCCTATGGCTCTGCCTGCCTCAGAGTATTTCCCTTCAGTGATGAATGGAGGGTAAGAAGGGAGGGGGAGAAAAATTTTATGAGGGAGGTTTTCATGAACAAGGCCTGGAGTAGTAATCACACCTCTCACATTCCATTGGCTGGGGCTTGTCCTATGGTCACACTAATTCTATGGAAGTTGGAAACTGTAGTGTAGCTGTCTTGGATAAAATAGAGTCAGCTTTTTAGGTACATTTAGCCAGTTTCTGCCTATGGTAAGAATAGGCAAATGCTAAGATTAATACCTACTCCATTAGTAATTGAACATGAGTGAAGAAATAATTAAATTAGTAAATAATGTCACATATGACTTGCAGTAGCTCTTTTCTCTCTTTTCCTTTTATTATAATTTCCTCATTTTAAAAACAGAGCATAGGACAGAAAAACGTCTAGTAACACAATTCTGTAACAGACTAAAAATGCTGTAGCACAGATTGCATGTTGCCTGGTTCGGTGCTCATCTTCCCCTTTTTCCTTGTGGTGGATGATTATATTCATGACTCCAAATCTTCACCTCTCCTTCTATTCATGTAATTTTCAGTGACTGTAGAGTTCTTTCCATAAAAAGAGTGCATACCCGCCCCTCCTCCCCATGCAATGTACTTTGGCCATTCAAATATGGTATAAATGGTAGTATACCAGTCTTGATCCAAACTCTTAGAGATCCTGCATATTTCTACATGATATTCCATGAGAACATGCCTGGACTAGTCTTCCAAAGGATGAGAAAAATGTAGAGCAGAGCTAACTTTACCCTGGTCCTCCCACTCTCTCACTGTTGAGGCCAGCCTAGACAATCCAATAATTAGCCACCTCCCGGGTAAGAGAAGAAGCTCAGTAGGATCACAAGAGCTGCCCATCTGACATTTGAGCACTGTGAACTCTGACTTATACTGGTTTCCCAAATATTTGAGCAATTCTTATCACAGAGGTTTTATGGTTGTTTGTTACACAGCACTATTGTGACATATGTCCCTGATGCATTGCTTAATAACATAACTCCAATTTTATTTAGTGTGGGGGCATGCTTGGCTAAAAGACATTCCTCAGTTTCCCTTGCAGCTGAGTGTGACCACCCAAAAACCTTTTCCCAAATGAGATGTGAGCATAAATCATTTGAATATTTTCGAAAAAGCTCTTTAAAGAGAAAGGAGAAGTCCTCTTTAGCTTTTCTTCCATATCACCTGGACTTCAACATTGATGTGATGACTGGAGGTCCAGCAGCCAACTTGGGCCAAGGGGGATGTTGAGGATGGAAGCCACCCACTAACATTGTGGAAAAGCAAGCTGGATGAATCCTGGGCTCTGATGACCATGGAGTTGACAGTTCGAATTTTAAATCACCTACATGTAAATTTCTTTTGTGAGAAAGCAAATAAACTAACTTGTTCATGCCACTGTTATTTTAGTGAACTTAACAACTTAACTTAATCCTGATTGATACAAATAACTAGTTTGCCAATCTCAAGGTTTGCTGTCAACATTGCAACAGCAGCTTATGCTCTATTCATGTGCATTTTTATTCTTCCTCTAGCAATAATGAAATATATAACTTCAGAAGATAGAAATCATAAATATGAGAGCCATCTCTATGACAGCAGAATTGCTTGTTATGTAAATTTAAGGGATGCTGTGGTAGGAAAAGGCTTGAGATCTGGAGTATGTGCAAAGATCATCTAATAATCAGCATGTCTGCATGATAGGAGTGGGAAGATAGATATATTGTTGTGGGCTCATAGGGAAGATGTGAGGATGTGAGCAGGAGAAACAGAGGAACTGAAATCTATGGGACTTTATTGTGTTAATCCTTTTTCCAGTGAAAGGACTATATTCCTCCTGAAAACGATTTCTCTGGATTCATGTTTCTTCTTTGTTGCATTCGCACTGTCATGATTTTCTAGGTGACATTATGTTGGAGGACAGTAAAAAGCTACAGCTACTCCCCCTCAACTTTCTACCCCTGCATAAAGATAAAAAAACTTCTTTTCTGAACACATATGTATATATGCACAATACATTTATTGTGGTCCTGAATTGAGAAAAATTGGGAACAACTTTAAACAAACATAATTAAGAGCCACTAGATGGTGCTTCAACTTAATTCTTTTAACATTTTAAAACAAGCTAAAATTTGTTAACCTGACAGTAATTCTGCATTTTTTTCTTTAAATTTTCTGCATAGCCGCCCCTCCATTTACTAATTTTTAAGTTCTTCTTAGGTAGTTTTGGAACAATAACAGAAGAAAGGAAAAATGTTTTAAATTATAATTGAGGGGAAAAACATTTTTTTTTTTCGGTTCCCAAACTTGAATTGTACTATTCCTGTCTCTTACATTTAGTAGAAACATTTTGTTTATCAAATGAGATAGGGGTGGATATTAATAGTCTCATTTTAGGGAAAGAGGAAATATGAGGATCTCTTAGTGGTTAAACCAAGGTTAATACTCACATATTTCTTAAACTGAAGAGTTAACATCACCAATCACTAAAAGGCAAATAGCTGCTTGTTATATTAATAGCAGCAGATGGTTGGAGCTACAAATATAATTAGCTGGTCTTCTCTACTTCCTGGGTTCAACCCCGTATCTCCTCCCCCATCAACTTTTAGAGGCATGATGTGCTAAAAGTGGAAGGAAACTATGGATTAACGAGGCTACCTTCCTCATTTTACAAAAGAGGAAACAGACTCTCTGAGTTAAATGACCATCGTGTGTTTTTAAGAAGCCAGCTGGAGTGTGAACTTGTTTGCTTGCTGATGAGAGCACTCACAAAGTGGACTTGATAGTTTCTTTTGTTTGGAGTGAGTCTTGGGGTTCAAGAGGAAATTTATTGGAGTCTTCATAAGTATTACAGGATAAAAAATTAAAACAACACATAAAATGTTCATTAGATTATTACTTCAGGAAAGAATTGTTTATTATTGAGCGTCACCATATACCAAGGATATCACATGTCCAAATTTGACATGAGACATCACATCTAAACTTTGAGAATACAAATGCAATAAAGTAATTTTAAAAAGTGCTTGTTTGAACCTCACTTTAGTCCTTTCTACAATCTGGAAGCAAAGAAGAGGCAGAAAAGAAAAAAAAAATTATATGTTTAGGGAAATACACTAAAAGTTTAGATAGGGAAGTTAGGGTCCAAGTTGTAGAATGCATGGGAATACCAAAACAAAGGGAACTAAAATAATCATCATTAAAAAAGTGTTCTCTCTGGGCTCCAGAGATAGGAGTTATTGGACTGTTGAGGAGTCAGGTAAAAGAAGAAATAGATTGGGCCTTAGCTACAAAGAGAAAGTTGGTTGGTCATAAATTCTCTATAATGGAATAGCAGAGGAAGAAGGCATGCATCACATTCTGGAGAAATCAGTGCAAAGAAGGCAGCAGTTGGTGAACTAGTGATGGGAAACCAATGATGACAAGAATTGGTCTTGGAGTCAAAGTTCAGGATGAGAGGATAAGAAGCCAGCAAGGGAAGGCAAGTACTCCAACAGGCATCTCCAAAATGCTGGGGAGGCTGATGAACTTCTCTAAATTGCACTGGCCATACTTCAGTTATTTTATTTAGACATTAAAGGAAAATATTTTCCTAGAAGGCTGGAACTCTTAGGGACCATTGGGAATTACAAAGATCTTTAGAACAAGAAGCTCACAGTTTACCTATAGACTTATTATTTGAACTCTGAACATTTATTATATTTATATTATGCTCTGGGAGCAGGAAGAAGAACTCCACAATCTTTGAAGGTACCAGCTAGATCTAAAGTCTAACTTCCCTGTGGCTTATAGCTTGTGATTTTCTGGACTAGAAGAAAGAAACAAGGAGTCTAATAGGGATACTCAGAAATTATTAAATTCCCATAGAATTTTCTCCTCTTCTTTGGAATCTGCATTCTCTCTCCATTTCTAAATACCTACAACAGGCCAGAAAGATGTTTCAATAGATCTTCCCAATGACTCTGTGTAACCAGGCCTAGTGAGGGTCAGGGCCCACAGTGCTCAGATGGGAAGCAGCATCTTGTGTTATTTTGCTCTTGGACGTGTGTCCAACTGCACTTCCTGGGAAGAAAGCTAAGCATTTTCTTGTCAGTACTAGTGTATATGTCTACACTGAGAGCTGTGCTTCTGTTCACCAGCTTCCCACAGGTACCTAGAAAAGTGTGAGATGGAAATGGTGTCAAAGGGCCAGAGAGCTCCCAATTTACATTGTAGTGAGCAGAATGACAGTGTATCTCTGAATTCCTGGAGGTTAGCATGGTGTCTGGAACTTTTGTGGATTGGAGAGATGAATGGAGAGATGATGGATAAAACACAATCAGCCCTGGAAACAGGGTCCAAAGGGTTGGGTTTCAAGTGATTATTTAAATGTAAAGGCCACCTATGGCACCCACATTGATGTGTACTAAGTAAATTCACTCATTAACTCATCAAATATTTGCTAATTAATTGGTATATGTCAGCCATAACACCAAACTCTAGAAATAAATCTAAAATAAAATGTTGATCAAATCTCTCTATATAAAAGCTTAAGCGACCCTTACAACCAGTTGACTGAATGACCAATTGACTGATCGCTATGATGCATGCGGACTACCAGGGGGTAGATGCTCAATGCAGGAGCTGCCCCCTGGTGGTCGGTGCGCTCCCACAGCCAACCTTCCACAGTCCCTCCCCCCGCCAGCTCCGATCGGCCCCACTGGGACTGGATGAGACAGGGCCCCAATTGGCCCCCATCATTGGCCAGGCTGAAGGACCCCACCTGTGCACAAATTTGTGCACCCGGCCTCTAGTATTAAATAAAATATGATCCTTGAAGATTTCACAATGAGGAAGATAGATATACGTATAAGCAGATTGTTAAAATCCAATATTGGTGCTATTATATATATATATATATATATATATATATATATATATATATATATATATATGTGTGTGTGTGTGTATACACACACATATATATATATATATATATATATATATATCCTATTTAATAAAAGAGTAATATGCAAATTGACCATTACTCCAACACATAAGATGGTTGCCCCCATGTGGACACAAGATGGCCGCCACAAGAAGGCCAGCAGGGGAGGGCAGTTGGGGGGCACCAGGCCTGCAGGGAAGGGCAGATGGGGGGATCAGGCCTGCAGGGGAGGGCAGTTGGGGGGGACCAGGCCTGCAGGGGAGGGAAGTTAGGGGTCACCAGGCCACCAGGGGAAGGCAGTTAGGGGCAAACAGGCTGGCAGGGGAGCAGTTAGACATCAATCAGGCTGGCAGGGGAGTGGTTAGGGGGCGATCAGGCTGGCAGGCAGAAGCGGTTAGGGGCAATCAGGCAGGCAGGCAGGTGAGCAGTTGGGAGCTAGCAGTCCTGGATTGTGAGAGGGCAGTCGGACATCCCTCAAGGAGTCCCAGATTGGAGAGGGTGCAGGTTGGGCTGAGGGACACCCCTTCCCCTGTGCACGAATTTCGTGCACCAAGCCTCTAGTATATATATATTCACATACACAATGCTAGAGCAATCTAAGGAAGGTCTGTCCAATTCTGACTGGACATGTGGCTTGTAGTTCAGAAAAATCGTTGGGTGAATGAGGAAGTTCTCAACTCCAAGAAACATAAAGCAGGGCTCTGACTTAATTAATAAGGATATTTATTATCTCACAGAAGAAGGCATCCAGAACTAGAGCCAATTTCAAGTCTGGTTGTGTCAATGGTTCTACAAAGCCTCGAGGGACCTGTAATCCTTATCTTTGCTATTGCCAGTGTTTGCTTCATCCTCCAGCTGGAGGTGAGAAGACGGCAGTCACCTCAAGACCATACATCATGTCCAGAGGAAGAGAGTTGACTATCTCTTCTTCAAACTCCATTTTACTAGTGAGGACCAAGAATCCCCCTATATGTGTCCTCTCTTTGTCTGATTAGCCGAGGTCACAGGATAATTCTTTATCCAATCTCCAGCAAAGGAACTGAGATTATACTTATGTTGATTAGACTTTCCATGGAGATGGGCTAAAGTCAACACCTTCACCAGCACGCATCCTGGTGAGAGAAGAGTGGAGGCCTGAAAAAAATCGGGGCTCTGTTAAGAAAACAGAACTGGAGAATGCATGTGAAGCCTTGATGAAAGAGATGGTAACAGTCCAACTGAGTTTTAAGAGATGCAGAGGAGAACTGCAGGTGGACAAGGGCAGGGAAGAAAAGCATGCTAGGAAGAGAGGCACAGATAAAGGCAGGGAGCTGTGACAGGGTGTGTCTCTTTCAGGGTGATGGGGAAACTATTGGTATCATCTTCTCACATTTTGTGAAGTCATCTGGGGACAGAAGACTGCTATTCTATTAAGAATGCCAGGGGAGTTGTGCAGATCCAGCAAATCTTGATGAATTTATGTTTTCTGAACAGAATGTCCACATTTTCTGACTGATTCACTCATTGCTGATTTAAAATCAAATAAGGAGCCAAGAACATTGGTTTGAACACAGTGAGGATGACAGAAAGGTCAGGGGAGTTTAGGCTGGAGAGGCAGTGGGTCTGCTGAATGATGGCATCCAGCTCTGGAGAGCAGGACTCCGTTTCTGAGCTGGATAAAACTGACAGAGGTGAGACATATCTTATTCTGGTTTCCCCTCATGAAATATGGAAATAATTCTTGCTCTTAGCCCAGTTGAAGAGAGGGTTTTGAATATGATCTTTATAGATTTAGAAATGTCCTTGGGAAAGGTGCTATATAGAAACACAAAGTGTTATCATTTCACCTGCTTTCCAATGACCCTTATGCACATATTGTCATGTTGAGAAATTTGACAACCTGTTCTTCCTTAAAACTTCTGTTCTATCTAAGACACACAGAGGCACCACAAACAGATTCCCATTTCCAGTTGTGTCTTCTCTACTCTAAAACTCCCACACATTGAGAAGAGAGCTCCTCACAGGTATGGTAATCACCAGAGAGGAAAGAAATGATCATCTCTGCACAGGTAGAGGGTGATCATGGGACTAATAAAGAGAATTTGCAAATTTAACAAGAGGTAAAGGAAAAACATACACAGGCTCAAAATCAGAAAAAAATTAAATAAGGTAGACTAAGACAAGAATTGTAAAGTTCCACCAAGTTTTAAGACTCTAGGTAAAAAAGGTAAAAGGGATTGAGAAGTACAGATTAATAGTTAAAAATAATATTGGATGCAAACTGTAATAAAAACTTTTTTAAATTCAAAGAATAAGACTCTTGGGGGAAGAAAAATGACTTGCTTTCCAAATGGCTGCTGTGACTTGCCTGTTAATAAGAATGTGATCCTCTTGGGAAAACAGTGGTATATGATTATGAGATTAATCATTTAATCATGCTCCTTTACATGATGAAAATGCTTGAGTACATCTTTTCAGTTTCTCTGGTATGTTATCTTTATGAAAATAGAGAGCAATAGGCCTATTGAGCAAGGAGTTTGTGGCTAACCCAAGAGTTTTGCTATGTTTCTGAAGGGCATCTTGTCTACTATGCCACTTCCTGGGGTTGTATGGTGTCCATTGAACCTGGAGAAGAAGCAGGTCTCCTCCTGGGTGGGTGCTGTTTGGAGAGGACATGGTACTGGAAGGACTAATTTTGTATGTTGCTGGTGATCCTTGGAATGCACATAAGCATTTTTGTATATTTGAGTGATACTCTGTGGCAGATGGGACCCAGACCAGTTATATATTTTGTGTCTAACTACCAGAGCTTCCAGTTTATTTACAATTTATACACTCCCAATTTAAGGCTTTTGGCCCGAGGATACCATTTGCGACATAACACCTTTTAAAAACTCTCCCACAGACTTCCCATACTCTGTGTAATGGAAAATCACAACACAACATCATTTACAAGACGTTGAAAACCAAGGAGTGGCTCAAGATGTCAGCTCCAAGAAACTACAGTAAATGTCTTGGGACTAGAAAGAATGATTAAACAACTAGCATTCCAGCAAGAAGCATCTGTCTTTTGTCATTCTCCCCAAAGCAACATAAAATGTGCACAGGAAGGCGGCCATGTCGGTAGGGCTAAGAAGATCAGCTGTTTGTAACATTTTCCATCACTCCCTTACAACTAAAACCCCAATCCCATTATTTTCCAACTGCCTGTCAGTTGGAGGGTGTTTGCTGATGCAGCCTAAGGAAGCCTAATCTCTATCCATAGTAACCCATGGCAGCCCCTGTGTCCTGGAGGCTGATTAAATGGCAGAGCTGGATGTGAAACCTCATCCCTATGCCAAACTCTCTCGGGTATGTAACATTTTTATTTTTACTTTTTTTTATGATTTCTATCCAAAACATGCTTTCCTTGGCCACATCCCCAGAGGACTGTGAAGTCATAGTGCATAAACTATCCAACTCTTACCTCTGCAGGATGGTAAAACAGACTTGAGACTTGCAGATTGCAGCTGTTCTAGGGCAAGGGCTCCGGCCAGAGGAAACAGCTGGCGCACTGGCAGTGCACACGCACATGCTGGAGGGCTGTGCAACAATCCGTCTTCGGGCTGTCATCAAGCCTGAGGGCGAGGCTATCTGTGTTCATGCATCACTCCAAATCTCTACTTAACTCCTCATGGTCAGCAGTGCTCTCCTTTTCCTTGATGACTCCTTTCCAAGGAGACTGGGAGGTATTGAGTTTCTCACTGTATTTCTTACTTATGGGTAAAAGATTAGGATAGTTCCACCTTACCTTTTCATTTATTTATTTATTGAATTTATTGGGATGGCATTAGTTAATAAAATTATGTACGTTTCAGGTGTACAATTCTATAATGCATCATCTGTTTATTGTATTGTATGTTCACCACCCCAAGTCAAATTTCCTTTCATCATATTTTATGCCCCATTTACCTTTTTCTACTTCCTCCAACCCTCTATCTCTCTGGTAATCACCATACTGTTGTCCGTGTCATGAGGTTGTTTTGTGTGTATGTGTGTTTTTTTTTTGCTTACTCCTTTCACCTTTCCCACCCAGCCCCCTAATCCTCCTTTCCTCTGATAGCTCTATCAGTCTGTTCTCTGTATCTATGAGTCTGTTTCTATTTTGTTTGTTAATTTATCTTGTTTCTTAAATTCTACATATAAGTGAAATCATATGGTACTTGTCTTACAAGGATCGGCTTATTTCACTTAGCATAATACTTTCCAGGTCCATTCATGCAATTGCAACAGGTAAGATTTCCTTCTTTTTTATGGCTGAGTAATATTCCATTTTGTAAAAGTATCACAGCTTTTTTTGTTGTTGTTGTTGTTGTTTTTGTTTTGTTTTGTTTTTAATCCACTCACCTATTGACAGACACTTGGGCTGTTTCCAAATAGGGGTGCTGTGATGAAGACCTGGACCATTGGCAGTAATAAAGAGAGGCTTTAGCTTGATCTGTGATATTTTGATTTTGTACCAAGAACACATTCATGTAGTTTGTAATTAAAAGTAGGTAAGAGTTAAAGGATTTGCCCATGCTTAGGGGCAGAGTTTAGAGCTGACAGGCTATTAAGGAAGAATCCAATAAGGCTGGGGTAGAACTGGCTGAATTCGACCTGTAGAAAATGGTGATTCTGCATTTTTATTTGTTCTGCATATAGGTAATTCCTCTAGCCTACAGATTTGTCGACCAGTTTGAAAATACCAGAATTCATGAGAATTTGTAACTCAGGGAGTAATCAAAGGCATATGAGGAGAAAGATGAAGCATTAAATCCAAGTCTGTCATGGATACGCCTTTTTAATTACATGGAAAAACAGTATAAAATATGATATTTATGAGTGTCTCATACTTTTATAGCTGGTTTCGATTCCAAGCACATTAAGTTGTGCATAAATTAAATTTCACTTTCTGGTGTGTCTTTGCTTTAACTCGTATGGCTTTAAAATTAATTTTATGTGTTTTTTTTTTAAATTTCTTAATGCCTTCTCTTTTTTGAAGTTATGAACACTTTGAAATAATTTTTACTAAAAAATAAACATGTAATTATAAGACTACTAAAGGATAAAAACTCAGGTGAAAATGTTTCATTTATATATCATCAGTGTTTGAGGATCCCAAATTCCTGGTGTACTGATGCATACCTATAATAGTTTATCTTAGAGACCCTGTGCTCTATAAGCTTTTCTTTCCATATCATGACTCAGTCTCGCCCTTCTAAATAAGTTGTGCCTTTAAAAACAGATTCAGTTGTCTAGAATTAGGTAATCCCATTGCTCGGGAAGTTCCTTTTGACTACAGCCTTTTGATGTATCTGATGCCTTTGTAATTTCCACTACACCCACCATGATGCAATATGCATACAGTAGATGATGATTTAAGCACAAAAGAAATTTATTAAGGAATATTGGGTAGCTCAAAGAATCTCTGTGGCTGGAAAACCAGTATTGGAAAATGAGCAGGAACAAACCAGTCCAACGAGGAAGGCCACTACCACCGTAGTTGTTGGACCATCGTAGTCACCATAGCTTACAGTACCATTACTGTGAGCAAGTGCCCCTGACAAACCATGCCTGGGCACCTGTCCAGCAGCTGCCAGCAGTGGTTCTCAACCTTTCTAATGCCGCGACCCTTTAATACAGTTCCTCATGTTGTGGTGACCCTCTAACATAAAATTATTTTCGTTGCTACTTCATAACTGTAATTTTGCTACTGTTAATGAATCGTAATGTAAATATCTGTGTTTTCCGATGGTCTTAGGCTCTACAGCAGCGGTTGGATTAGGTCTGGACTTTAGGCTGTTCTGTTGTTGGAGGTGCTGCTCCTTACTAATGGGTAGGCATGTATGCAGTAGCCTGAAGCCAAATCAGGACCCAAAGGGAAACTGGAGGCAGGCCCGGGCTGCGGCCCTCCTACCACAGGGTGATGTATGCCTCCTCCCTGTTTGCTTGGGACCCCGTTTCTGCAGCACAAGTGCCTCAGCTGGGAGGATGCAGAATATACACCAGGTCCAGCTGCTGTAGGTGAGCCCAAATGCAGTCAGCAGTTCTGGTCTGGCAAAAAGGGAGGTGGCTTTGTCCAGAGAGGCAGCTTGGTACCTTTCCAAGGGGAGAAGGAGAGGGAGAGGGAGAGGGAGAGGGAGAGGGAGAGGGAGAGGGAGAGGGAGAGGGAGAGGCAGCTTGGTACCTTTCCAAGGGGAGAGGGCTCAACCTACTGTAGAGCCTAAGACCATCGGAAAACACAGATATTTACATTACGATTCATAACAGTAGCTAAATTACAGTTATGAAGTAGCAATGAAAATAATTTTATGGCTGGGGGTCACCACAACATGAGGAACTGTATTAAAGGGTTGTGGCATTAGAAAGGTTGAGAACCACTGTGCCAGAGGAACTTGCATTTTCTGGGCCTACAGTGGGAAAAAATGCTCTGCCTGTCACTAAGACTCAGAAGAAGAGACTTCACAAACATAGGAAGGAAGTTCAAAGGCTAATGAAATGTTAAAATCAAATACATGCTTATCACAGGATTGAGTTGTCCTTTTTTCCTTCCCTCCCTCCCTCCCTCCCTCCCTCCCTCCCTCCCTCCCTCCCTCCCTCCCTCCCTCCCTTCCTTCCTTCCTTCCTTCCTTCCTTCCTTCCTTCCTTCCTCTCTTTCTCTCTTTCTCTTTCTTCCTTTCTGCATTTATGGGCCTGGAGAAACTGATACACAATGGCTCTCTGAATACTGGGTTTCATATGCCTACCTGGGTGTATTAGTTTTCTATTTCTATATAACAAATCACCCCAAAATTTAGCTGTTTGAAACAAAAAGCATTTATTATTTCATGTAGTTTCTGTGAGTCAGGAATTCAGAGAAAGCTTAGCTGGCTTGGGATTTCTCATGATGTTGCAAGCAAGATGTCAGCTGGGGCTGCAGTCATTTGAAGGCTTGACCAGGACTGGAGGATCCACTTCCAAGGGGGCTCATGGCTCACTTACATGCTGACAGCTGATGTCTGGGGTTGGAAGAACTTTGTTCCTCCCATATAGACCCCTCTAAAAGCTGTTTGAGCACTCTCATGATTGTTAGTGAGTCAGGAGAAAGCAAAGCAGAGCTTCAGCATCTTCTATGACATTTCTGCACAATATTCTATTGGTTATACAGGCCAGTCCTATTTAGTGTAGGAAAGGACTACACTGGAGGCATGAACACTAGGAGGAGAGGCTCAATGGAGGCTGGCTTATCACACACAAAAAAAAAAAAAAGAAAAAAGAAAAAAGAAAGAAAATTGCAAATTATCTACTTAATTTCATAATCAAAGTAGAAAGTCTAAAACATCCACTACCTGAGATATGTAGATACACATTTAGAATGAAGTTATCATAATTACTTTATTTGAAGACCAAAATCTTAGCTGAATCTACTGTTATAATGATTAAACAAACTCCAGAAATGAAAAGCATCTCACAAAATAGATTAAAGACCTGTTTTTTTCTCAATGAAGCCAATTTGGAATTTTTTCATCAAAAGGTACTTTCTCTTACTCTTCCAAAGTTGTCAGAATAGCCCTGGCCAGTGTTTCTCAGTGGTTAGAGCATCACCCTGCCCACCTAAGGGTCTCGGGTTCAATTCCTCCTGGTCAAGGGCATGTACCTGGGTTTCCCATTCACTCCCCACCCCCAGTCGTGTTGCCTGTGGGAGGCAACCAGTTGGTGTGTCCTTTAGGTGTATCCTTGTCTTGTCGACATTTCTCTCTCCCTCCTTCCCTTCCACTCTTTCTGAAAAGCAAGAAAATTAAGGATATTTATTCTTCTTGATGCATTATTTGGCTAAAGTACTATTTGATTGAAAAGTCCTTAAATTTTACTAAAACAATAAATTCTTTCACTCTAGAAATATGAGGAGTCATGAAGTTTTGGATATTGGTAAAAGATAAGGACTGTTATTTTTTATGTTAGGATAACTCTGAGCCTTTTTCTTGTTTAACACTCACAAGTTTGACTCACTTTTCTCTTATCCTACTGCTCTCCCAGTTCAGATATAGAATTTTATTTTTTTAATTTTTTTTAATTTAATAAATCTTTATTGTTCACATTATTACAATTGTTTCTCCTTCCCCCCCCCCCCATAGCTCCCCTCCACCCGGTTCCCAACCCACCCTCTGCCCTTACCTCCTCCACACTGTCCTCATCCATAGGTGTACGACTTTTGTCCAGTCTCTTCCTGCACCCCCCATATCCCTTTCCCCCCTGAGAATTGTCAGTCCACTCCTTTTCTATGCCCCTGATTCTATTATATTCACCAGTTTATTCTGTTCATCAGGTTTTTAATTCACTTGATTTTTAGGTTCACTTGTTGATAGATATGTATTTGTTGTTCATAATTTTTATCTTTACTTTTTTCTTCTTCCTCTTCTTAAAGAATACCTTTCAGCATTTCATATAATACTGGTTTGGTGGTGAGGAACTCCTTTAGCTTTTTCTTATCTGTGAAGCTCTTTATCTGACCTTCCATTCTGAATGATAACTTTGCTGGGTAGAGTAATCTTGGTTATAGGTTCTTGCTATTCATCACTTTGAATATTTCTTGCCACTCCCATCTGGCCTGCATAGTTTCTGTTGAGAAATCAGCTGACAATCGTATGGGTGTTTTCTTGTAGGTAATTAACTGTTTTTCTCTTGCTGCTTTTAATATTCTCTCTTTGTCTTTTGCTCTTGGCATTTTAATTATGATGTGTCTTGGTGTGGTTCTCTTTGGATTTCTTTTGTTTGGGGTTCTGTGCGCTTCCTGGACTTGTAAGTCTATTTCTTTCACCAGGTGGGGGAAGTTTTCCGTCATTATTTCTTCAAATAGGTTTTCAGTATCTTGCTCTCTCTCTTCTTCTGGCACCCCCATAATTCTGATGTTGGTACGCTTGAAGTTGTCCCAGAGGCTTCTTATACTATCTTCAACTTTTTGGATTCTTTTTTCTTTTTGCTTTTCCGGTTGAGTGTTTTTTGCTTCTTTGTATTTCAAATCTTTGACTTGATACTTGCGTTCCTCTAGTCTGCTGTTGGGTCTCTGTATAATATTTTTTATTTCAGTCAGTGTATGTTTAATTTCTAGTTGGTCCTTTTTCATATCTTCGAGGGTCTCACTAAATTTATCAGCCTTTTCTAGTATATTCTTGAAAAGCCTTATAACCGTGGTTTTGAATTCTATATCCAGTCATTTGCTTTCCTCCATTTCTTTCATTTGTGATCTGTTTCTTTGTCTCCACATTTTTGTTGCTTCCCTGAGTTGGTAGGGTAGCTTTGTGTGCTAGGTTTCCTATATGGCCCAGTGGGTCGGCCTCCCCAGTTAACCTGAGGTGGACACTCTTGGTGCACCCCTTTGTGGACTGTGTGTACAGCCTTATTGTAGTTAAGCCTTGATTGTTGTTGGTATCACTGGGAGGAATTGACCTCCAGGCCAGTTGGCTATGAGGATCAGCTGTGTCTTCGCTGGGAGAAGTTCGGTGCTGGAGACACACATATAGGATCAGACTTGCAAATTGCAAAAGCCTCTGTGCTCAGCTTGGATGGGGCAGAGTCTCAGGGTGGAGCAGACAGTCTTGGCTTCCCATCAGCCCTGCCCTTGCGCGTGCGCTTCCAGACCTCTGCCTTCCGCGGCTCCCCTGAGTTTCCTCCTGACAGTCCAGATTCCCCCCGTAAGAGCGTGGGTCCCCAGGGGCTCGCCCAGAACTGGGGTTCAGTGCAGTCAGAACTGGGGTTCAGTGCAGTCAGAAGCTTCTGACTCTCTTCCACTAGGGAAAGCCTGTGGCAACCTCCGCATTCAGTCTTCTCTGCGAGCACTCGCGCGCACGCGCCTCCAGACCCCTGCCCACCGCGGCTCCCTCGAGTCTCCGAGTCTCCATGTGCCTTTCTCTCTACCTTACAGTCCAGACTCCCCCTGTATAAGCCTGGGTCCACGGGGTTTCGCCTGGAACTGGGGTTCAGTGCAGTTGGAACTGGAGTTCAGTGCAGTCGGGGCTTCTTTCCCCCTCCCGCCTGAGAAAGTCAGCCAGGCACTCAGCTGCCCTTCCTCTCTGCGCACGTGTCTCCATACCTCAGCCCTTTGCCGCTCCTCTGATTCTCCACGAGCTTTCCTCTTTCCTTCTAGTTGTAGAATTTCCACTCAGCCAGCTTTCCTGTGGTTCTGGATGGTGTCCGTTTTGTCTTTTAGTTGTAGTTTTGAAATTGTTGTGTGAGGCAGCAGTTTAGGTGCTAACCTATGCCACCATCTTGGTTTCTCCCTGAGATATAGAATTTTAATAAGTTTTCTCTTCTTTGGCCCTAAATTAAATTATTTGTATATATCCCTTTTGGTTCAAATAAGTATCACTGAATTTAAGATGCTAAAAAAGTAAAAGAAAACTAGACTTCTCAGGGAGATCACTTTGTAAGTTATATAAATATCTAATCATCATGGTGTATAACTGTAACTAATATAACACTGTATGCCAACTGTAATTGAAAGATAAAAATAAAGAATGAAATGTTTCCTGATAGCTAGCTTTTCAAGGGTAGAGAGAATGGCTTACCATACTGAGGAAGTGAGTAGATTTATATTATAATCCTGGAAGGGCTTGGGAATTTACTTGGCGCTAGGTAATGTCAATCATTTCAGCATTGCAGATGGGCTTTAAACTAGGTGTCCATTAACTGGAAAAAGGACATAATATAAAGTCCTACAAAGTTTCATGATGGCTACAGAATACAGGGAAACCTCCTTAAATAGGGAAGAAGTTTTTGGCTGGCATCTATACCAGCCATGTGCTGAAGCCAGCTCTTACAACTTGTGAGAATGATTAGTAAATGTTCAGGAAATGTATGCACTGGTTGTTAAGCTATGGTGCCTTGAAGTAGGACATAGTGGGACTATTGGCACCATTCTGTAAATCAGGGCTCCCTTGCCACAGAACCAGTTGTTACGGACTGAATTGTTGTCTTCAACATCCTTATGTTAAAACCCTAACTCCTAGTACCTCAGAATGTTATTAGAGACAGGGTTTTTTTTTTTTTCCCCCCAAGAGAAAATTAAGTGAAAATGAGGCCATCATATTAGGCTCCAATCTGATCTGAATGGTGTCTTTATAAGAAAAGAGTTTGGACTTAGAAAAAGAAAGGAAAGACTATGTAAGGACACAGTGAGAAGATGGACATTTGCAAGGAAGGGAGAGGTCTCATGAGAAACCAGACTTTTTGACACCTTAATACTGACTCTTTAGCCTCTAGAACTGTGAGAAAATAAATTTCTGTTGTGTAAGCCACTGAATCTATGCTATTTTGTTAGGACAGTCATAACTAATTCACCAGGATGTGTAGGAGGCTCATAGTGGAGACCACCTGAAAATGTGGTACTATGATTTAGAGTTTGCACAATGGGTGGTGGTGGTGGTGGTGGTGGTGGTGGAGGAGGAGGAGGTGGTAAAAGTTGAGCTTCATCTGAAGGGAAAGCTGCTTGGGCCAAGTGAAGGCAATGCCCACAGGACAAAGAGAACTGGTTCAGAAGATATTTAGGGGTCAGAGCCACAGAGAGTTTTGTAAAAAGTAAGAAAGGTTACTGTAGACCAAAGTGGGATGATCCACAGTCTAGAGAAAGAATTTAAGGTTTAATTAGAAAAAGGAGAGAGCAGCCGGTACTTATAGAGGCACCTGTTTTACATACCTTAATCATTTCAGCAATATGTCCAGGCAGGTACTTATCAATGGTTTTATTTATTTTACAATCAAGAACATTGAAGTTCAAATTATTAAGTGGTGGAGAGCCAAGGTTCTAAGTTGGGGATTTCCAACAATACTGCTACCACCTAGACCTTCTTTTAGAAAATTGGGAAAGGGGAAGGGAAGCATAAGGGTAATTGTTCCAGGATCAGACATCTCCAGAGGAGCAGGAAGCTGTCACTAGTTAGTTAAGAAATACGTAAAATTCAAGGAAGGAATATCTAAGTAGACAAAACCTGCCTCACCAAGAGAAGAAGGTAGGCTGACCTGAGAAATTAGTTCGTATCTAAGTTTAAGTTTCTACTAGAGAGCCAGGAAATTGTGTGTGTGACTAGGAGAATTGCAGTCTGACAGGGGCCAAAGGAGCAGTTTCATAAATTAGACCTGAGCCATCACAGGTAGTTGCCCTTATTGAAGGGCCCAGAGATAAAGTGCACCTGCCCCTCCCCCTTTAGTAGGCTTGAGACTTACTAAGGGGAGTGGGGGCAAGCACACTCCCTTTCAACTTGACTTTATTCCCATTACCTTTGTTGAAGCTCTAGTTCTTCAAACTGGTATTCTCTGTGCATGAAAAAGGGACATAAAAGAATGAAACTTTTTCTTTTTTTTTAATTTTTATTGAATTTATGGGGTGACATTGGTTAACAAAATTATATAGGTCTTAGGTGTATAATTTTATAATACATTATCTGTATATTATATTGTGTGTTCCCCATCTCAAGTCAAGCATCCTTCCATCACCATTTATCTCCCCTTTACCTTCTCCCTCTCTCCCTCCCTCCACCCTACATGCTCCTGGAGGACAGGAACATGGTCTTCTTTTTGGTATGTTTCATGACAGCATGACATATTGGATAAAAAAAAAAAAACAAAAACCTACTTTTTATTTTTATTTTATTTTTATTTTTTTTTCTTAAAATATATTTTATTGATTTTTTACAGAGAGGAAGAGAGGAAGGGAGAGGGATAAAGAGTTAGAAACATCAGTGAGAGAGAAACATCGATCAGCTGCCTCCTGCACGCCCCCTACTGGGGATGTGCCCGCAACCAAGGTACATGCCCTTGACCGGAATCGAACCTGGGACCCTTGAGTCCGCAGGCCAACGCTCCATCCACTGAGCCAAACCGGTTTTGGCAAACCTACTTTTTAAATAAATGTGTTAAACAGACAACTGAAGTTTCTCCTAAAAATAAAATTGGCTTTAAATTCTTTAGTTCTACCTCTGAGGATTACAAATGGAACACATGCAGGCTGTGAGATAGCTAAGTTGTAGACCCAGGAATAATCAGGAATTATTCATTCAAGCTATGTGGCTTTTAGCCCTGTAGTATACTTTTTCATTCCTGCTATGTAACTTACCCTGCAGAGGATCTGAGAACTTAAGCTCAAACTTTGTTAGAACTTCAAGCATTGTTTTTCATTGTGGTTCAAAATCCAGAAAATGTTGAGACAAGAACAGCTTTTGTTTGTTTATTTCAGTATTATTGAGTTATAATTGACAAATAAAATTGTAAGCTATTTAAAGTACGTAATATGATGATTTGATATATGTATATATGAAAAGATTCCTCCATAGAGTTAATTAACACATACATCACCTCACATATTTACTTTTGTTTTCTTTTGATAAGAACATTTATCTTCCAATTGAAAATTTCAATTATACAATACAACTTTATCAACTGTAGTCATGTTGTTATATGTTAGGGCCTCAGACCTTACTCATCTTATAAGTGAAAGTTTATATCTATTGACCAACCTCTCCCTATTTCCTCCACCTTGCAGTCTGGCAACCTCTTTCCTTTTCTTTCTCTTATTTTTTCCCCCTCTTTACTGATTAAGGTATTACAAATGTGTTCTTATTCCCCCATTACCCACTTTTCTACTCTGTTTCTATGTTTGACCATTTTTTTAAAGATTTTATATATGTGGTGGGGGCCTGAGGGTGGGAGTGAGGTGGAGGAGGTCAATGGTGGTGGGGGGAAAGGGGACATCTGTAATATTTTCAAAAATAAAGATAAATTTTAAAAAGGAATATATCTATGAATTATTTAGAATTTAAAGAGAGTTAATTTTTTTTCCAATGGAAGAAGATAAATTAATTTGAGCATTTGATTTCCCAGTAAACTAATTATTCTCCTCCAGGCAATGCTACATAAACTTTCATGTATGCCTCATGTTCTAGAATACCACCCAATTCACTGGTTCTGAACTCTTAAAATACTCAGGGTTTCATGAGCTTAAGCTTGATTTATCTAACAATACAGCCATTTGGCTATAAAATTTGATTTGTAGAGTGTTCTGAAACTATTACTCAGACTCTTAATAAAGGTAGTTCTGGGATTTAAATTATTATGGAATTATCATACCTTATTGAACTTGAAAGTATAAGATCACAAAAGATGGTAGCATTTCTCCAAAGATGAATAATTATCTTAACCATGGCTGTTACCAGTGTTCTGTTATAAAGTTACTGTTTGCCTTTGCATATAAAATGATCCCTTACAGAAGACTGTAGAATTCCAGAACCTAGCTAAAATTCTTTCACTCTATTAAATAGAGTCTATTTCCTTTTGAAGGCAATCAACTCCATTAGAAGTTGGTAATTTGAGGAAACATATACATACTTAATAGCAGCCATTATTTTTAGGAACAGAAGGAATGTAGAATCTGAAGATTGGGAAAACAGACAAACTTTTGCCCTCGCAATAATCCTACAATGTACAGAGAAATGATATTATTATGACCCATTTTGCATATTAAAAAAATAAGACTTAGAAAAGTTGAGGAACTACACAGCAACTAATAGCTATAATTTGTTATTTTATCTTGGATCAAAGTCTAACACTTTTCCTACTCTATTATTATCCCAAACATCTTGATTTGAAACTGGGATCTGAAATCTGAAGACACATATCCAAATTGATCTGCTGAGTCAAATAATATTACACTTAACATTTGTTGAATGTGTGACATGCATCTGGTTCTGTCCAAATTACTTCATAACAATCCCTTGGATAGACCATATATTGGGACACAGGCAAAGTCTCTTCAAATGCAAGAAGATAGAAATCGTATCAAAAATCTTCTCAGATCACAATGGCATAAAACTAGAATTCAACTACAATAAAAACAATAAAAAAAATCAAACACCTGGAGACTAAATACCATGCTATTAAACAATGACTGGGTTATCAAAGAGATCAAAGAAGAAATAAAAGGCATAATGGCAACAAACAACAATAAAAACACAACAATCCAAAATCTATGGGACAGTAAAAGCAGTCTTGAGAGGGAAGTTCATAGCTCTACAGGCGTACCTCAAAAAACAAGAAACATTGGTAATGAATTATCTAACCCTACAACTCAAAGAGTTAGAAAGAGAGCAACAAGAAAAGCCCAGCGTAAGTAGAAGGAAGGAAATAATAAAGATTGGAGAGGAGATAAATGACATAGAGACCAAAAAAAAAAAAAAAAATACAAAAGATCAACAAAACCAAGAGCTGGTTCTTTGAAAGGATAAATAAGATTGATGAATCTCTAGCCAGGCTCACCAAGAAGCAAAGAGAGAGGATCCAAATAAACAAAATCAGAAATGAAAGAGGTGAAGTAACAACTGATCCCACAGAAATACAAACGATTATGAAAAAATACTATAACAACTCTATTCCAACAAAATGGACAACCTAGATGAAATGGACATATTCATAGAAAAATACAAGCTCCCAAAACTCAGTCAAGATGAATAAAAAAACTGGAATAGGCCAATAACTACCAAAGAAATTGAAACAGCGATCAAAAATCTTCCAGAAAACAAAGCCCTGGTCTGGATGGCTTTACAGGGGAGTTCTACCAAGCATTCAAAGAAGAACTAAAATCTATTCTCCTCAGACTATTCCACAAAATTTAAGAGGAAGGCACACTTCCAAGCTCTTTCTCTGAAGCCAGCATTACCCTAATCCCAAAACCAGATAAAGACACCACAAAAAAGAGAACTACAGGCCAATATCCTTGATGAACAGAGATGCTAAAATTCTAACAAAATTCTAGCAAATTGGTTTCAGCAATACATTAGAAAGATCATACACCATGACCAAGTGAGATTTATTCCCTGGATGCAAGGATGGTACAATATCTGCAAATCAATAAATGTGATACATCACATAAACAAACTGAGGAAAAAAAATAACATAATCATATCAATTGATGCAGAAAATCATTTGACAAAATCCAACTCCCTTTCTTTATAAAAACTCAGCAAAGTGGGAATATAGGGATCATATCTCAACATAATAAAAAGCCCTATATGACAAACCTACAGCCAACATCATACTCAATAGGCAAAACCTAAACTCATTTCCTCTAAGAACAGGAGTAAGACAGGGATTCCAACTTTTACCAATCCTATTCGACATAGTACTAGAAGTACTAGCTATAGCAATAAGACAAGAAGAAGAAATAAAAAGCATCCAGGTATTTGTTGGCGAGTTAAGGGAGAGCTAAACTCCAGGAGAAGGTGGGGGACTGCTGGACGGGGTTCCCCTGACCTGGCAGCCCCCACTGCGGCTGGGTTCCCTCTCAGAGTGACCGGCTAGGATGTGGAGACTGCGCCATCTTGAAGGGGAAAGTGGATCTTATCGGAAGCTTGAAAATCTACAACTGCGGCACCCACCGAACAACTGCGAGCCCCAGAACACCGGTCCCCAATTGGCGCAAACACGCAGTTTCAGAGGTCTACACTCCACCATGGAAAGGTCAGATTTCGCCTGGGATAAGGAGAGAGAGAACTACATAACCAGACATCCGGAGAAGAGAAACCATGGGGAGACAAAAAAAAAAAAAAAAAAAAAAAAGCCCGCATATGAAAGAAAAGCAGGCATCACCAGAAAAGGAAGTAAACAAAATGGAGGCAAGCAACCTTCCAGAGAAAGAATTCAGAGAAATGGTCATAAGGTGGATGAAAAGAATGGAAGACAAATTCGACAATATGAGTAAGAACCAAGAGAAAATGAAGAAGAACCAAGAATAAATGAAAAATGACATCGCTGCTGTAAAGAACTCAATAGAAAGCATCAAGAGTAGATTAGAAGAAGCAGAGGACCGCATCAGTGAGCTAGAAGACAAGGTAGGAAAAAATACCCAAGTAGGGCAGCTTCTAGAAAAAAAAAATTAAAAAGGAGGAGGAGAGCCTAAGGGAACTTCGGGACAACACGAAACAAAACAACATCTGCATAATAGGGGTTCCAGAAGGAGAGGAAACTGAGCAAGGAATAGAAAACCTGTTTGAAGAAATAATGACAGAAAACTTCCCTGATATAGGGAAGAAAAACCCACACAAATCCAAGAAGCTCACAGAGTCCCAAGCAAAATGAACCCCAAAAGATCGACGCCAAGGCACATTATAATTAAATTGGCAAACACCAACAACAAAGTAAGAATCTTAAAAGCGGCAAGAGAGAGACAGAAAGTTACCTACAAAGGAATCCCCATAAGACTAGCAACTTATTTCTCAACAGAAACTCATCAGGCCAGAAGGGAATGGAATGAAATATACAAAGTCATGCAAAGGAAGGGTCTGAATCCAAGAATACTGTACCCAGCAAGGCTATTAGTCAAAATTGAAGGTGAAATCAGGAGCTTCACAGACAAAAAAAGACTAAGGGAATTTATCACCACCAAACCAGCAATGCAAGAAATGCTAAAGGGTCTGCTGTAAAAAAAAATATAGGAAGCAAAGAAGGAACACAGAGGTAAAGAATAAGAATGGTGACAAATAAGCACCTATCAACAATAACTTTAAATGTAAATGGATTAAATGCCCCAATCAAAAGACACAGGGTAAAAGATTGGATAAGAAAACAAGACCCATATATCTGCTGTCTACAAGAAACCCACCTCAGAAAAAAAGATGCACACAGATTGAGGGTGAACGGATTGAAAAAGGTTTTCCAGGCGAATGGAAATGAAAAAAAAGTGGGGGTAGCAATACTTATATCTGACAAATTAGATCTCAAAGTGAAGGACATAAAAAGAGATAAGGAAGGCCACTTCATAATACTAAAGGGAGCAATCCATCAAGAAGAAATAACTCTGGTAAACATATATGCACCCAATAGAGGAGCACCCAAATACATAAGAAAAACTCCTGGAGGATATCAAGGGGGAGATTGACAGCAATACACTCATAGTAGGAAACTTTAATACCCCACTATCACCATTGGACAAATCTTCTAAACAAAAAATCAGCAAAGAAACATCAATCCTAAATGACTCACTAGACCAGATAGAATTAATTGACATCTTCAGAACATTTCACCCCAAAGCCACAGAATATACATTCTTCTCAAGTGCACATGGATCATTTTCAAAGATAGACCATATGCTGGGACATAGGCAAAGTCTCTTCAAATTCAAGAAAATAGAAATCATACCAAGTATCTTCTCAGATCACAGTGGCATAAAACTGGAAATTAACTACAATAAAAACAATCCAAAAAAATCTAACCCATGGAGACTAAACAGCATGCTATTAAACAATGACTGGGTTACCAGAGAGATCAAAGAAGAAATAAAAAACATCATGGCAACAAATGACAATGAAAACACAACAATCCAAAATCTATGGGACACAGTGAAAGCAGTCTTGAGAGGGAAGTTCATAGCTCCACAAGCCTACTGCAAAAAAACAAGAAATAATGGTAATAAATTACCTAACCTTACAACTCAAAGAGTTAGAAAGAGAGCAACAAGAAAAGCCCAGTGTAAGCAGAAGGAAGGAAATTATAAAGATCAAAGCAGAGATAAATGACA
Source organism: Plecotus auritus (assembly GCF_963455305.1). Classification (NCBI taxonomy): domain Eukaryota; kingdom Metazoa; phylum Chordata; class Mammalia; order Chiroptera; family Vespertilionidae; genus Plecotus; species Plecotus auritus. The sequence goes on along the minus strand of NC_137771.1, from coordinate 160,245,099 downwards.
TAGAGACCAAAGAAACAATACATAAGATCAACAAAACCAAGAGCTGGTTCTTTGAAAAGATAAACAAGATTGATGAACCTCTAGCCAGGCTCACCAAGAAGCAAAGAGAGAGGACCCAAATAAACAAAATCAGAAATGAAAGAGGTGAAATAACAACAGACCCCACAGAAATACAAAGGATTGTTAAAAAATACTATGAACAGCCAAAACCAGTTTGGCTCAGTGGATAGAGCGTCGGCCTGCGGACTCAAGGGTCCCAGGTTCGATTCCGGTCAAGGGCATGTACCTTGGTTGCGGGCACATCCCCAGTAGGGGGCGTGCAAGAGGCAGCTGATCGATGTTTCTCTCTCATCGATGTTTCTAACTCTCTATCCCTCCTCTCCCTTCCGCCCTTAAAAAAATCAATAAAATATATTAAAAAAAATACTATGAACAACTTTATTCCAACAAACTGTCAACCTGGAGGAAATGGACATATTCCTAGAAAAATATAACCTTCCAAAACTCAATCAGGAAGAATCTAAAGATCTCAATAGGCCAATACCTATGGAAAAAATTGAAGCAGTCCTCAAAAAGCTTCCGGCAAACCAAAGCCCAGGGCCAGACGGCTTCACAGGGGAGTTTTACCAAACATTCAAGGAAGAACTAAAACCTGTCCTCCTCAGACTATTCCAAAAAATTCAAGAGGAAGGAACACTTCCAAGCTCATTCTATGAAGCCAGCATCACTCTAATACCAAAACCAGATAAAGACAACACAATGAAAGAGAATTACAGGTCAATATCCCTCATGAACATAGATGCCAAAATCCTCAACAAAATTCTAGGACATCGGATCCAGCAGTACCTCAGAAAGATCATACACCATGACCAAGTCGGATTTATCCCAGGAATGCAAGGATGGTACAATATCCACAAATCAATAAACGTGATACACCACATAAACAAATTGAGAGATAAAAATCACAGTCATATCAATTGATGCAGAAAAAGCATTTGACAAATCCAATACCCTTTCTTTTTTTTTTTTTTTAATATTTTATGGCCACAGCTTTTTTTTTTTTTTATTTTATTGATTTTTTTTTACAGAGAGGAAGGGAGAGGGATAGAGAGTTAGAAACATCGATGAGAGAGAAACATCGATCAGCTGCCTCCTGCACACCCCCCACTGGGGATGTGCCAGCAACCAAGGTACATGCCCTTGACCTGAATCGAACCAGGGACCTTTGAATCCGCAGGCAGACGCTCTATCCACTGAGCAAAACCGGTTTCGGCCAATACCCTTTCTTGATAAAAAACTCTCAACAAGGTGGGAATAGGAGGATCATACCTCAACATAATAAAAGCCATATATGATAAACCCACAGCCAACATCATACTCAATGGGCAAAAACTAAAACCATTTTCCCTAAGAACAGGAACAAGACAGGGATGCCCACTCCCACCACTCCTGTTCGACATAGTACTGGAAGTATTAGCCATTGCAATCAGACAAGAAGAAGAAATAAAAGTCATCCAAATTGGAAAAGAAGAAGTAAAGCTGTCCTATTTGCAGATGACATGATATTGTACATAAAAACCCGAAAGACTCCATCAAAGAACTAACAGACTTAATAAATGAATTTGGCAATGTAGCAGGATACAAAATTAATGCCAAGAAATCTATGGCATTTCTATACACCAATAGTGAACTTACAGAAAGAGAGACTGAAAAAGCAATCCCATTTACCATCGCACCAAAAAAATTAAGATACCTAGGAATAAACTTAACCAAGGAGGTAAAAGACCTATACACAGAAAACTACAGGACACTGAAAAAAGAGATAGAGGAAGACATTAACAGATGGAAGAACATACCATGTTCATGGATTGGGAGAATCAAAATCATTAAAATGTCCATACTACCCAAAGCAATCTATAGATTCAATGCACTCCCCATTAAAATACCAATGGCATATTTCACAGACCTGGAAAGAACTCTCCAAAAATTCATCTGGAATAAAAAAAGACCCCTAATAGCCACAGCAGTCCTGAGAAAGAAGAACAAAGTAGGTGGGATCTCAATATCAGATTTCAAGCTGCATTACAAATCCACTGTTCTCAAAACAGCCTGGTACTGGCACAAGAACAGACATATATACCAATGAAATAGAATAGAGAATTCAGATATCGACCCAAACCACTATGCTCAATTAATATTTGACAAAGGAGGCACGAGCATACAATGGAGTCAAGACAGTTTCTTCAATAAACGGTGTTGAGAAAATTGGACAGATACATGCAAAAAAATGAAACTAGACCACCAACTTACACCATACACAAAAATAAACTCAAAATGGATACAGGACTTAAACATAAGACAGGAAACCATAAAAATACTAGAGGAATCCATAGGCAGCAAAATCTCAGACATTTGCCGAAAGAACTTCTTCACTGATACAGCTCCTAGGGCAATAGAAGCTAAAGAGAAAATAAACAAATGGGACTACATCAAAATAAAAAGCTTTTGCACAGCAAAAGAAACCATCAACAAAACAACAAGAAAGCCCACTGCATGGGAGAACATATTTACCAATGTCATCATTGATAAGGGTTTAATCTCCAACATTTACAGTGCACTCATACAACTTAACAAAAGGAAGATAGACAATCCAATAAGAAAATGGGCAAAGGACCTAAATAGACACTTTTCAAAAGAGGACAGAAGGAAGGCCAAGAGACACATGAAAACATGCTCAAAGTCACTAATTATCCGAGAAATGCAAATCAAAACGACAATGCAATACCATCTCACACCTGTCAGAATGGCTATCATCAACAAATTAACAAACGACAAGTGTTGGCAAGGTTGCGGAGAAAAAGGAACCCTCGTGCACTGCTGGTGGGAATCAGACTGGTGCAGCCACTGTGGAGAACAGTATGGAGTTTCCTCAAAAAACTAAAAATGGAACTGCCATTTGACCCAGTAATCCCACTCCTAGGAATATATCCTAAGAAAGTAGAAACACCAATCAGAAAGGATATATGCACCCCTATGTTCATAGCAGCATAATTCACCATAGCTAAGATTTGGAAACAGCCTAGGTGCCCATCAGCAGATGATTGGATCAGAAAAGTATGGTACATCTACACAATGGAATACTATGCTACCATAAAAAAGAAGGAATTCTTACCATTTGCCTCAACCTGATGGAACTGGATAACATTATGCTAAGTGAAATAAGCCATTCAATGAAAGAAAAATACCACATGATCTCACTCATTTATGATAATAAAGAACATTATAAACTGATGAACTAAAAGATAGATACAGAGACAGTAAAGCATCAAACAGACTGTTAAATTACCACGGGAAGGTTAGGGAGAGGTGGGGAAAATAAGAAATCAACCGAAGGGCTTGTATGCATGCATATAAGCATAACCAATGGACGCAAAAAACTGGGGGATGAGGGCATGTATGGAAGTGGGGTTGAGGGGGGCAATGGTAAGATATGTACACATATAATACCTTAATAAAAAAATGAAAAAAAAGGCATTCAAATTGGAAAAGAAGTAAAACTGTACTTATTCGCAGATAACATGATACTATACATAGAAAACCCCAAAGATTCCATCAAAAAAATACTAGACCTAATAAATGAATTTGGCAATGTATCAGGATACAAATTAACACCCAGTAATCTATGGCCTTTTTATATGCCAATAATGAACTCACGGAAAGGGAAATAAAAAAAATTCCGTTTACCATTGCACCAAAAAAATTAAGATACCTACTTAGGAATAAACTTAACTAAGGACATAAAAGACTTGCACTCGGAAACTACAGGACATTGAAAAAAGAGATAGAGGAAGACATAAACAAATGGAAGAACATACCATGTTCATGGATTGGTAGAATCAACATCATTAAAATGTCCATATTACCTAAAGCAATCTATAGATTCAATGAAATACCTATTAAAATACCAATAGCATATTTCAAAGATCTATAACAAACTCTCCAAAAATTCATCTGAAATAAAAAAAGACCCCGAATAGCCACAGCTATCCTGAGAAAGAAGAACAAAATTGGAGAGATCACAAAACCAGATATCAAGCTATATTACCAAGCCACGGTTCTCAAAATTGCTTGGTACTGGTACAAGAACAGACATATAGACCAATGGAATAGAATAGAGAATTCAGATATCGACCCAAACCACTATGCTCAATTAATATTTGACAAAGGAGGCAAGAAACTAGAAAATTGTTTTGGACAGCCTAGATGAAATGGAGTCAAAACAGTTTCTTTAATACATGGTGCTGGGAAATTCGGTCAGATAAATGCAAAAAAAAAATGAAACTAGATCACCAACTTACACCATACACAATAACAAACTCAAAATGGCTAAAGGACTTGAATGTAAGATGGGAAACCATAAAAATCCTACAAGACTCTGTAGGCAGCAAAATTGCAGACATATGTCATAGCAATATCTTTACAGACACAGATCTTAGGGCAAGAGAGACTAAGGAGAAAATAAACAAATGGGACTACATAAAAATAAAAAGCTTCTGTACAGCAAAAGAAACCATCAACACAACAACAAGAAAGCCCACTGCATGGGAGAACATATTTGCGAATGTTATCTCAGATAAGGGTTTAATCTCCAACATTTACAGGGAACTCATACAACTTAACAAAGGAAAGATAAGCAATCCAATCAAAAAAATGGCAAAGGACCTAAATAGACACTTTTCGAAAGAGGACATTAAGAAAGCCAAGAGACATGAAAGCATGCTCAGAGTCACTAATCATCTGAGAGATGCAAATCAAAACAACAATGAGATATCATCTCACACCTGTCAGAATGGCTATTATCAACAAATCAACAAAGGACAAGTGCTGACCAGGATGTGGAGAAAAAGGAACCCTTCTTCACTGCTGGTGGGAATGCAGACTGGTGCAGCCATTGTGGAAAAGAGTATGGCGTTTCCTCAAAAATTTAAAAATGGAACTGCTATTTGACCCAGTAATCCCACTTCTAGGAATACATCCCAAGAAAACAGAAACACGAATCAGAAAGGATATATGCACCCCTATGTTCATAGCAGCACAATTTATAATAGCTAAGATTTAGAAACAGCCTAAATGCCCATCAGCAGATGAGTGGATTAGAAAACTATGGTACATCTACACAATGGAATACTACACTGCTATAAAAAAGAAGGAATTTTTACCATTTGCAGCAGCATGGATAGAACTGGAGAGCATTATGCTAAGTGAAATAAGCCAGTCAGAGAAAGAAAAATACCACATGATCTCACTCATTTATGGATAATAAAGAACATTATAACCTGATAAACAAAAAGATAGATACAGAGGCAGAGAAGCATCAAACAGACTGTCAAATTACAGTGGGAAGGATGGGGAGGGTTGGGGGGGGGAAGTAAAAGATCAACCGAAGGACTTGTGTGCATGCATATAAGCATAACCAATGGAAGCAAGACACTGGGGGGAGGGGTGTGAGGGCATATTCGGGGGAGGGGGGGAGGGGGAGGTAGGGGAGGCCGGGGGAAGGTCAATGGGGAAAAAAGGAGACATATGTACTACTATTTGTAATACTTTAAACAATAAAATAAAATTAAAAAAACAATTCAAAGGAGAAAAAAATAATCCCTTAAATATTACCAGAACTCTGAGATATATATTATTATCCCTGCTTTATAAATGAAGAAATGAAGACCTAGAAATTAAACAGTTTATAATACCACATTACAAGTTAGTGGCTCAAGCACATACTTTTCCCATTAATGTCAGGATTTTAGTATTCCCGAAAAAGAGCTCTCATCAGCAGACATGCAATCCTTGAACAAAGTTTATCCCCAAATAAGACACATGCACTTCAGTTAACTACCTTGTTGTGGGACACTTGTCAAGCAAATCGGTGTGGGTAGAATGTTTTTATATATGGCTGGGAGCCACCTGGTTACACTACAAAAACAAGCCATTTCTAAATAATGTCATATGTGAGCCAACAAGAGATCCATTCTTTCACTCCTGCTCAGGGGCCTCTTGACCGTTCTGTCGGAATGAGTGTTAGGGCTCCCCTTACACTGACCCAGAGTAATTTGTTTTAATAATGTCTGAGCACTCTGAGGTAATGGTTTCATGACATCACCTAGTGCTTTTAAAGAAGAAAGAAACATGAATAAGTACAACATTTTTATTTCTTTTATTCCAAAGTTCAGAAATAACTAGAAAATGGATTATCAGAACAACAAATTAGAATGCATGTATTACCATAAGCCTCAGGAAAGTGATTTGAATGAAAGTATTTAATTACAGGGCACACTTGAAAATGGCAGCCATCTGGGGAAAAGTACGAGTAAGAAAGAGAATCAGAACTAACTTTCCTAGATTGGTGATTTATATAAATCTTGACGACATGATTTTTGAGGGTTTATTGCACACCAGACACTTTGCATGTGGTAGTTTCCATCCTTGTAAAAATACAATGAGGCAGATTTGTCTTATTAGTTCCATTTTACAGATGAGGAAACTGAGGCTAGAAAGTGGCAAGGTTAGAATTCAAACACAAGTCAATCTCTCTCTGGAAAGTCAGTACCCCTTCCCCACTGTCTGCTAGGCTGAGGGCAAGAGCATGGAATAAATACCAGTGAATTTCTGAGTGTCGTTGAAGAGGGGCCTGGGTTGTACATTTGGGGCAGTGTGACATTCTTCCAGAATGAGACATTGTGAGTTGCATTCATTGTTTCATCTGAGATATAAGTTCTCAGGAGCTTAGGCACAAGATGGTCAAAAGAAGGCAATGTGTTCCAAAGATGATGAGCAGGACTTTGCTTTAATCATTTGAAGGGGATTTATTTAAAATTTCTGAACTCCACTTTCTGTGTCTGAAAGTGTGACAAATGCTGCCTTTGAGCCCTTCTTGTACATTAAATGTGATCATATCTGTATGGTACTTGTGCATAGTAAGCCGTCAGCTAACAGTTACTATTACATGGTCATAATGAAACTGCATCCAGTTGAAAAAGTGTTTTAAAATGCTACAACTTCTCAATGGAAATTTATTCTCCCCCCCCCAACACACACACTTTTAGAGGAATTTGTTGAGGATTGAGAATTTTTCTGAAAAAGGTACAGTTCAGTGAAAATAGCAGAAAATTAGCTTCATAATAATCCCTTACATGCTACCAAATATTTGGTAATATTGGAACTGTTGGTCTTGTTGGGTAACCCAGGTACACAAGAACAGAGTTTATTAGGCTGGGCCTTGAAGACCAATAGAGCCTGAAAATATAACCTGTTCACATTGAGATGATAGAAGGTTAGCCCATGTTGCCCCTGGCAGAACATTTTGTTTGGCCACAATGTTTTCAAAGCCACAGAACACTCTAGTTGTATACAATGTGCTTATTCTTTGACTTGGCCCAGCTCTATATCAAAGCTTATTTGTCTACCCCATGGATACCTCGAACACACACACAAACACACCCACTGTACACACTAATGCTCACAGCTTATAAATAGGAAGTAAATCTTTGTAAAATAATTGAGAGACTTGTTTAGACTTCCCTTATCAACTGTGCTCTATCGGTGTCTACCAGAGACAGATAATTTTGCTTAGAATGTCATGAATAACCTGTCTTGTCTTTCTAACAGGGAGTCAGCCTCTCTTAGTGTTTGGAAGTTTAGGTCTCCTTCAAGCATCTAGCTTAGAATAACAAGTAAACCTAACTGTTTTTGGTGAAATATACATATTCAAAAGGCCACACATGGGTAAAGACAACCAGAAATCTTAGTTTGTAATCCTGGACTGTCCAGTCTACTAGCTGTGGTACCTGAAATGAGCCACTTAATCCCCCTGAGCCTCAGTTTACCTCTTGTGTAAAAGGAAGCTGCTAAAAAGAATAAGAAGCCAGAGGTCCTTTCAGCCTTCCAAGTTTGCAATTGTAGAAGGTAGAACCCCTCTGAAGTCACATGTCAGAGCATAAGCCTCCCAGGCACCACGGCAGCGGACCAAAGCGTCTGCTTCTGAAGACCATCTCCCAGGTCACTGGGCCTGGAAAAGAGGGAAACAGCAGCGGCTCCTTGACCTCATTTTCCCTACGCCCTGCTGTCTGTAAACAAGGGGCGTGCAGGAAATGTGAGGTCTGGTCAGTGCCAGGGGTCCTGCTGCTTCCTGCTGACACAGAAAGCTCTTGTTGCTGATTTCAAAGGCAGCTGCCTCTGGCAGGAGTCAGGTAGAGCTGGGCCTGCCTTTGGCTAACTAACCAGGATTATTGCTGACATTCTTCTGGAGGGCAGGGGCCGGGGCAGGAAAATGTCTACCTAAATGTTTGCTTCTAAGAGATGGTTCAGGACTGTGTCCTTGCAGGCTCCTCTCCTCTCCCAAGGGATGACTCCAAGAACAACATCCCTAAACTCGGGATTTTCTCAAGTGCATTGTGCTTCTCAGGTAGTGGAGGCATTCCAGAGACGGATCACTGTCCAGAACTGAGGAGTGTAGAGGACTTATTTTAAAAGCCCATTCCTGTGGGTGAAAATATTACTACTTCTGGATATCTTTGTAAATTTTATTGGGGTGACAATGGTTAATAGGGTCATATAGGTTTCAAGTGTACATTTCTATGATACCTGATCTGTATATTGCATTGTGTGCCCACCATCCAAAGTCAAATCATCTTATGTCACCATATATTTGGCCCCCTTTATCCTTTACTATCTCCCCACTCCTTTCTCTTTGGTAACCGCCATACTGTTGTCTGTCTATAAGTTTCAGTTTTATATCCCACATATGAGTGAAATCACATGATTCTTAGCTTTTTCTATTTTATTTCACTTAGCATAATATTCTCAAGGTCCATCCATGTTGTCAAAAATGACAGTATATCATCATTTGTTGTGGCTGAGTAGTATTCCGTAGTATATTATGTACCACACCTTCTTTATCCAGTCCTCTATCAAAGGACACATTGGGCCAGGCCAGTGTGGCTCAGTGGTTGAGCATCAACCTCTGAACCAGGAGGTCATGGTTCAATTCCAGGTCAGGGCACATGCCCAGGTTGTGGGCTCGATCCTCAGTGTGGGGCATGCAGGAGGCAGCCGATCAGTGATTCTCTCTCATCATTGATGTTTCTATCTCCCTCTCCATTCCTCTCTCTGAAATCAATAAAAATGTTTTTTGTTTTTTTTTAAAAAAGGACATGTTTGTTATCTCCTCATCTTGGCCACTGTGAATAATGCTGCAATGAACATGGGAGTGCATATATTTTTGGGAATAAATGTTTTTTAGTTTTTTGGGTAAATACCCAGAAGAGGGATTGCTGGGTCATATGGTAACTCTATTCTTAAATTCTTTTAGGAACGGCTGAACTGTTTTCTTGTCAAATACATGTTTGAGTGTTTTGTGGAAGCATTAATTTGTATTTTCTTTTCATAGCATGTTTTCCTCTCTCTTTTCTAGGAAGGTAGCTTTGCTCTCTGAGCCCCTGCCTTGCCTCAGGGGAGGTTTGTGTTGTGGGTACAGAACACAAAAATGACTATAGACAGTGGCTCTTCCTGGCTCTTATATCCCCAAGGACTGATTGATCTCCTTGAAAGGATTGTACGAGGTAAATGGGGAGAAGTGAGTGTTCTTTGAGAAGGATGGCTCCCCAAGCTGGAGGGAATGGAACTGTGCATGCAGAATCCCACACCATGGAAGAGACCCTAGTTGAAGGCAGGACCCAGGAAAGCTGCACCTAAGGAGGCTGGATGGATGCTAGCTCAGGACTTCAGCCTTAGCTACAATTTCTCCACCTACACCCAACAGAGGAAACTTTGGAGTCACCAAACGTGAGAGTAAGCCAATCCGTGCAATGTACATCAGCAAGTCAGGATGGGCTGAGGCCAGTGACTTTTGCCTCTATTTCCAGGAACCACAACAGGCTCCTAGATTACTTTTGGCACCTAAAAAGGAGAATACATTTGCCCACCAATCCCAATAATGATGAAAGTTGAAATTTTCTACAATTTCAGGAAGGAAGAGGCACAAACTTGGATTTAATTGGAAGAAAATAAAGAAATGGTAAACTTTCCTCATACCCAAGTTTGTGGAGCAAGGTTCCTATAGGCTATAGATGCAAATGACCCAGGGATATAAAATATATAATTACGTTCACTTATTACTAGTTATTAACAATTTAGGGAATATTTGTTCATCAGAGTAGAATCACAGCAGAACTTGTTTTCTACAAGTGGAACAGATGAGAGGAAATTTGTGAAAGGGTTGAAAAAGATAAAAAGAGACAAAACTCCCTGCCAACAGTTAGTAAAATATTTGGGCCATTTTAATGGGACCCTTTTTGTATATTCACAGCACAATGTGGGGAAAAAACACAGACTAATGAGTTTTTAGGAATTCCTGTGTGTACCTGTGGTTTCTCTCCATGGGCATAGAAGTGTGTACAAAGCTCTTTATTTAAAACTAGAGGTCCAGTACACAAAATTCAGCCCGGCCTGCATCCTCTCACAATCCAGGACCCCTCGGGGGATGTCTGACTACCAGCATTCAGACATCCCTCTCACAATCCGGGATTGCTGGCTCCTAACTGTTCATCTGCCTGCCTGCTTGATCACCCCTAACCACTCTGCCTGCCTGCCTCATCGCCCCTAACCACTCGCCTGCCTGCCTCATCGCCCCTAACCCCTCTGCTTGCCTGTCTGATGGCCCTGAACCACTCTGCCTGTCTGCCTGATCACCCCTAATCACCTCTGCCTTGGTTCCCACTGCTGGGGCTTTGTCCAGAAGGTCGTCCAGAAGGACATCTGGAATGACGTCCTGAAGGTCGTTCCGCTATCAGGTCTAATTAGCATATTACACTTTTATTATTATAGACTAGAGGTCCAGTGCACAAATTTATGCATGTGTAGGGTCCCTCGAGGTGGCCTGTGGGCATTGGGCAGAAACCCACAGTTCAACGCCACCTGCAGCTTCTACCTGCCACTACCGCTCATCCCAGCCCTACTGCACCTGCTGCAGGCTAGTGCCCAATGAGTCCTGATCCACTGCAGCAGCGCTCGCCAGCCGTGAGCCCTGTGTCTGGCACCTTCCCGAGGGGAGTGGCCTGCCGGCTCTCCAACATACCCCAGGGGGTCCCAGATTGTGAAAAGGTGCAGGCCAGGCCAAGGGACCCCATCGGTGCACGATTGAGGCCAGGGAGGGACTGCGGGAGGGCCTGTCCGGCCCAGTCTCACCCAGTCCCAATCGGGCCAAATGGGGCCAGCCAGCCAGGGAGGGATATAGGAGGTTGGCCAGCCAGGGAGGGGCCATGAGAGGGCTCCAGGATGTATTTGGCCCATCTCGCCCAATCAGCTGGACCCCAGCAGCAAGCTAACCCACCAGTCAGAGCATCTGCCCCCTGGTGGTCAGTGCACATCATAGTGACTGGTCGACCAGTCAACTGTCTGCTCCCTGGTGGTCAGTGCATGTCATAGCAAGCTGTTGAGCGGCCTTAGCATAACAATAGCATTATACTTTGGCTGAACAGTTGACTGGTCACTGGAATACCGGACACTTAGCATATTAGGCTTTTATTATTAGTATAGATGAGCCTTTCATTACTTGGTGATACCTTAAGGTAAATGTTCTTTTCAGTTTCCTTTTCAAAAAAAATGTTCTTTCCTTGCTATATCTTTACCAATGTGCATGTAACTTAGATATCTGCTGGCCTTCTATATAGTCTCTTTTTTCATTCTCTTGCTAACCTCAACATTTATGTAAAGCAGTAGCAACACGAAAATTACCAAGCAATGTATAGCTTACCAAAATTCTGGTAAAGAGAATAGGGGATCAAGTTATCTTTACACACTCAATAGCAAACTCTTTCAAGATATTATTAAATAGTTCTGTTCCCCTAAGTTCTCATTTTGGCTACTCAGCAAACAGGGTGTTCTCCTTTTCCAAACATGATTCAGTTTCCTCTATTTTGCTGAGCAATTCCATTCTTATCCTAAATTTGCATCCTCTACTCAGCTAGGCCCTCAACAAAGCCAAAAAGCCTGTAGTGAATAGGACCCCTCCCTGTAGAATATTTATTACTATTTATTTGAACATGGACTTGAATGTCTCACTCTGCCCTACTTTCATCTCATCCCCAACATGTAGTGGATAAAATGTATTTTCCTAAACATACCAAGCAATCTCTATTAGAAGAGTTCTGGTAAATATAATTTTCTCTGCTTGATTACATATTGTGACTGCTTATCAGGGCTATTAACTGTTAGCAAATTCTAGGAACACCAGGGTGTTGGAATGTTTGAGGTTAAGTGTTTAATAAAAGAAGGTCCTTTCCTGAAGGTGTTCAGAAACTTCTGATTTTCTTAGATTCTGAAACAGACTAAAGAATAGGAAGTAAAAGTAATTCTGAAATAATTCTATTCTGGCTACTATTGTATAACCACTTACCACAAATTTCATGACTTAAAACAGCAATTTTATTTTACTCATTATTTTTGGGGTCAGGAATTTAAGAAGAGCTTGGCTAGGAGGTTCCTGGTTTGAAGTCTCTCAAGCAGTTAGAATAAGATGTCCCTGGGGCTGCTATCATCTGAAGGCTAGACTGAGCTGCATGTTTAAGATAACTCAACCCAGAGACCACACTTAGTATTGATTGTTTGTTGGGAGTGCCACTGGGATGTTGAATACAGAATCAGCTTGTGGACATTCCATGTGGTTTGACTTCTTGACAGATTGGTGACCTCATGGTAGCTGGACTTCTTACATGGCAGTTATGCGCTCCAAGTATACTTGTTCTAGTGGACAAGACAAAAGTTACGTTGCCTTTTATAAATAATAAGTCACACATCACTTCGCTCTACTTTAATAATAGAAGTAGCCAGAAGCCCTGCCTAAGTTCAAACCAAGAGAAATTGCCAAGGTTATAAAGCTAGAAAGCAGGAAGGATGGGAGATATTGTTGCAGGTATTTTTGGAAAATGTAATCTTTCTAGTTATGTGAAGGTCATGGCCAGAGGCTCAACCAAGCTGATTTAATAGCCACAATTTAATGAACAAAATGCAGTGTAGAATGGGTTTGTCAATGTCCTTCCAGAAGATTCAATTTTATAACCCTTTTTCATCACCTACTAAATCACTCATCATTGCACCATTGGAAATTCACCTGAGTAGATGTGGCATGAATTCTTATGTGTGTCAGTAGAAAGATAGTGTTAGACATCTGAAGATATAAAATAGATGTCCTCCTTGATATTTAAGTTCATAGAAATGGGAATAATTTTGTTTGGGTTAAAGTGGTTGATTGGATCTAGGTGTACCTGGACATGGTCCTTCTATTTTATTACATTTGTCTACTTAGGATGAAGGCAGTATTAGACCTTTAGTCTATGGAAACCTATAAACCTATATAGTAGAGATGTGCCACATTATCTATAATATATTTCTCAAGACACCTATTACTAAGCCCAAAAAATACCATGTTCTCAGATTGGCTGAGCTAATTGTGAATTAGAAAAATGGCTTAGAATTGTTTCTGCAAAGTTTAGTACCAGGTGTGTCCTGTGCTATGAATGAATATTCAATGTTCTCACTAGCTTATCCACTGAAAAACTCTTCAGGCATTATTGATTATTAAGTGGGTTACATGGATAGCTAGGATACAGAAAAATGGAAAAATCTCTCTGTGTGTGTGTGTGTGTGTGTGTGTGTGTGTGTTGTTTTGAATATGTAGTGCTTTTTTCACTAAAGAAATTTTAGAATTTCCTCCTTTATCACATACAGATTTCTGAGTTATAGCGGGTCAACATTGTTTATAGTATTTGAACACTATTTTTCCTAAATGAAAATATAACTCCAAATCATAGTGAGAGGTCTTCTTATGTTTCTGCATAACTAAAGAGTTCAACTTTATTTAATGGGATCTTTGAGCTCAGCATAGTGGGAAAACAGGATACTGTCTCTGGCAGAGCTATGTGGCAGTCTTGCAAAAGAAACCACTGATAAGGTTGTAATCCCTTTGTTGGTTTAACCATGATTAGAATTGAGACTCTGGAAAAGTCCACAAAGGATTTTCATGTAACATGGGAAAAAATTATTACTCACATATTCATAAGGACATCAGAGGGAGATATGTTGGTCCTTTGCTAAATGCATGATTTCAGCAAAGCTTTAAAGTCAAATTGATGTACCTCTAATTCTTAGAAATTTGAAGTCCTCATCGTACTACTCCTCTTAGAGTCAGATGCATGTGGTTGGCATAGCAATAAGGGAAGAGGTAGTGTATCTTTTAGATCTACCTGAATTATGGGGCAGAAGGTGTAGTCTCATGATTTGGTTATGAGTGTAAGTTCAGTTTGACTGAGTATTATGTCCAGGAAACAAGTAGTAGATCAAGAGGCATTCATCCTTGGCCCATGAATCCTACCTACTTGTTAGTTGGAGGATGGAGAGGTTTTGGTAAGTCTTTGCAGCTTTGATTCAAATCTGTGGGGTTTTGTATTGCTGGAAAATGAAGCATGCTGCAGTGGTCGGCAAATTCATTAGTCAACAGAGCCAAATATCAACAGTACAACGATTGAAATTTCTTTTGAGAGCCAAATTTTTTAAACTTAAACTTCTTCTAACACCACTTCTTCAAAATAGACTCGCCCAGGCCGTGGTATTTTGTGGAAGAGCCACACTCAAGGGGCCAAAGAGCCGCATGTGGCTCGTGAGCCGCAGTTTGCCGACCACTGTGCTAGGGTGAACGTCCATCCTCAAGCCTCAGTCATTATTTAAAGAAGTGATGTTCAGAGTCATGGTAGGCCTTACATGGGCAAGACCATATTCACTGGCACCTGTTCAATCCTGCCCCATGAGTCCTCTGGTCTGCAGGTGTGGACCTCAGATGTGGCATTGTCTAGCAGTGGGTCTCAGTCTTGTCTACAACTAGAAAAACCTGGGAGGAGTTTTAAAATTCTGATTCCTAAGCTCACCTAACGTAATTAATACAGAAATGCTGGGGGCTAGTGCCCAGGCATCAGTAATTTTTATAGCTCCCAAGGGATTCTAATATGCATCTCAAGTTGAGAAACATTGTTCTCAAGTTTTACATTCAACGTTTGTGAACCAATACTATTCATCTCTAGACCTGTGGCATGTGGCATTTGTTGGAGGCCTTAATAAGGTTTGGGGAAATGTACTATAGTGAGAGTTTGGGGATTTAGAATAGCACTGATCTTCATTGTAGATTGAGCACATCTGGAATCTGCTGAACTCACAGACTCCATCAATAGCTGTCAGGTCACAGGCATTAAAAAATAACAAAAAAGCCATGCCCCCTAGAGCTTAGTGTGGCCATTCTCTCTAGCTCCCCTTTTTAAAACAGTGTTCTTCATCCTTGCATTCACCACTCTAGCCCCAGACTGCTGTCTGGCTATGCTTTTATTTTTAACTAAGAAAAATAAACTTTTTTGCCGCCTATTCCCTGCTCTGTCTGATAAGGCAATCAGCAGCTGTGTTCACAAAGATGTGGAAAATGGATCTGTTCCAATAATCAATCTAGGAAAATTATGTTTTTGGACTTTATGTGATGGGGCCAATGAGTGAGGGTGATAAAGTCCATTGTATTTCCTTTTTGAAACTGGATGAAGGGACGTGGAAAAGGGATCAAAGATTCTTAGGCAATGATATAGATAGTTTTGTTGCTACTTATCTCCTAACTTAAAGATAAAGAAATTGGGAAACAAGGGCCTTTAGAGTTGAAAGCTCTTCAGCCTCCCCTCAGACTTGAGGCTGGCCCCTGAAAAGCTGGCTAATGGGAAGATCGTGCGTGAGGTCTATCTTCAAGTGCTTTTGCGTTAGGTCCTGGAACCTTGCAGTTCCCTTCATCCATTATTTTCACATCAGTTTCACTGGCGGAAAGCATCTTTCTCACTTACAGAGGAAGAAATAGTAAATAGCTCAAGATCTGAAAAACCAGGAAGTCTGAAAATCCTGTGGGAAGCAAAGTAGGCAGAAGTTTCAAGTGGAAGTAATTGCTCAGATTCTTACCTCTCCTTGGAAGCCTGGAAAGAGTATTCTACTCTGTTCTTAAACCTCTCCCAGTGCTAATGCTCAAAGCATACAAACCGTGATCCTGTTCTTAGAACACACACACAGAAAGTGGTTTGTGTCATGTAATGGAAAGTCCAACTAAGATGCTAGATCAGTCAAGATCCAGTCAGAAAAGCCCAATCGATGCCAGGTAATCCAATAGCAATAATTTAATACAGGGGACTAATGACAAAAGGGCTGAAAAAGCTGAGAAGCCTAATAAAGCATCTCAAAGATCAGCAATAGCAGAAAGCCACTAATTCACAGGGCTCCATGAATAAAAAAAGGAAATGGTGTTACCAGAGCTTAAGAGCCACTGCCACTTGGACCTCAATCTACAAGATGGCTTCTTGTTGAAAGATAGGACCATGGAAGAGGGACAGTCAGCAGGTATTGAGATTATGGAGGAGACATAGCCAATGTGGAGATACTGCCTGAAGCAGAGGAGGAGATAATTCCCGGGCTTTTCCATTCCTCTCATACTCCAATTGCGGGCTACTGCTGCCAACGGACTGACTACACTAGTTTGAAGCCAGCTGGCAAGGGAGTTTGGAAATGTCGTTTGCACAGAAGGATGTGAACTAAATCTGGAAATTAACAGGTAAATGACCAGTAAAATGGATGAAATAAAGAAGATTTATGCTTCTTATTTAGTAAGAGATCCTGAGTTTGACACTTGTTAGTATTAGTTCAGTGTCTATGAAATAAAGGGTGATGAATCTGAAATGGCCTTGAAATGGCCTGTGGACCTCTACTTCTTATGTCCTATGTTCAAGACAAAAGGAAAATGGAAGGACCATGCCAATTATTCATGTCTCTATTCCCCCTCCTCCCTCCCGAATATGCCTGGTTAACTTCTACTTATTGGTAGTTCTCGCTGGTCTAGACTGAGGAGCTGAGAAACTAGAAAAAGAATGGTCATAACTGGCTTACACAATCATAGTTCCCTATCTGAAGTTGTACATAATGTCATTATAAATAAAATAGTATTTCAGATGTTAATTCAGAATGGGGAATAGAGAGTGCGTAGGCAGCTATTGGTTAGGGTCATAGGTCTTTTGGACTCCCACTCACTGCTGACGTGGTTCTGGTTTCAAACCTTCACAGCAACTCATATTATTGGGGCTCACTGAATTTCAACCCTTGGTCCATTTCTCTTAGATATTTCTCTACTTGCTCATAACTTAGTTTGAATCACTAATACTTATATTTAACATGCTGACCTTCCCTACAGGTATGCTGTCTTCTAATTCTGTTTACATAGGACTCAGACAATACACATCCAACACACATTTATTCAGCATCTACTGTGTACCAGGCATTGTTCTAGCAAGTTGAGGTACATCAGTGAACAAAACTGGCAAAAATCTTTAACCCTTGTAGAGTGTCCATTCTGGAGAGATAGAGGATAAAAATTAAATAATAGCCTGTTAGGAGATCATGTTATGAGAAAAAGCACACAAAAAACAAACAAATTGAAAAAATAAAAACAAACAAACAAACATGAACAGAGCAAAGTGAAGAGGGTTAGAAATTCCAGGACAGGGGTATTTGCTATTTTCAATTGGATGACCTGGCTAGGGATATCCAATTATGCTGTGGCTTCATCTGACTTTTACTAGCATGGTTCTATTTCTTCTAGAAAAAGTCAGGGAGGCTTTTCTCATATTTAGGGATCCTCATACGTCCCCTGGATCTAGGTAGAAGCCATGAGAGTTTTTTGATTCAGAGTTTCTCTATCTTTCAAAGAGTAGTAATTATCTGTTCTTTTTTTTTATGTGGTAGTTCTATTTTATTTTTTTTAATTGTTTGAAGTATTAAAAATAGTAGTACATATGTTTCTTTAGTATGCTCTCTTCAGCAATCTAACATAAATTCTAGCTCTTTTAGATTGCTGAAGAGAGCATACTAAACAGAGAAATCATTCAGGATTTTTTTTAACAATCTGCTTTCACTAGGAGTTTCAGAATTTGATTAGTTTTCATCAACATATCCCTTAGCTAAATATTTCTGAACTAAATAGTTTTTAAAATAGATACGTTATTGTGAAATAGAGATATACCTTAAGTATTTCCAACTATTGACTTCATACAAATTTTATGCTTACCCACATAATTCCTCTGATTTAACATCATGATCTTCTGAGTACACCTTTTCCCCCAAGAAGGTGGTACTATATAAAAATGATTATAAGGCTGCAAGGCTAAGTGTTGCTGGCTTTTTGCATAGATATCCATCCCTGATCTGTTATTCCATCTCCTTTCATCAACTCCACCTGGGCCAGCCCTCGTCTTGCTTCCTATTTCTATCCTGCCCAGTAGTCACAATTAGTCAGTGCTAGGTACCTAGACGCACCCTACTGTATACTGAATACATAACCAGCTGCCTCCTGCTGAATCCTAAACAGAACAGCCCAGATTTGCATGTAATCCATTTTTCTCTGAGAAGATTAAGTTCATTTCTTACATAAATCAAAGCCATAGTGTTACCTCAATTTGCTTTGTCCTTTGTTTACTGAATACCATCTCATTTCTAATTACACTCTCTTAGAATTTCTTATTAGAAATCTTCCTTCTATAATTCTAGTTATAAGTCAGGACTACTTGTATGTTTTGAAGTAATTTAGGATTTGTTTTTAAGGATAAAAACAAAAGTAATTAAAATTCTGCTCTATTTTCCTGGTGATGGGTAATATTTTAAAAATTGGACTGCTCTTCAAATCCTCAATCATCTATGTGCTGATGATAGAAAAAGCCATTGGCTATTTCAATAGGTCATAGAGAAGACAGTTGAGGAATTCATTGGCAAGCTTTGTGTTTTTAAAGTATTTAATTGTGAAATGTAGGTGAGTCATTGTCAGATTATTGCTACAAGACTACAATACTCTAAAAAAAAATTTTATATAAGATTTCAAATGAGGTCGAAACAAAGACCTGGAAAGAAAGAGACACATGTAAATCAACAGTGGCAACATGTGGCACCATGTGGGGGAATCCTGGTACAGCATTATTGCCTCTTGGAATGTATTGAATTTATAGAACATGGAACATTTTTGTTAGAGCCTGCATATTCATTCTGAATATAACACCACCACCTGACTGAGACTCCAGTATTTGCTATGGGACTATAACACTATCAATGCAGCAATACATCATATGGAATTATCAGCAGACACAAGCTATTAGCCAGCTAATGCAAAGGTGGAACCCTTGAATAAAGGTTTACTGACAGAATTACTATGTGTCAAATATTTTCCCAGGTATAGGGGATGCAGATATGAATAAGCACAGTCCCTACTTTCAAGAACTTTACAACCCAGGCCAGGAGCTGCCAATAGATGGCATGTATTCCACTGTTTCACCCAGGGCAGACATAATACTTTTTTTCTTCCAAGCCTATATGCTCAGTGGACACACTCTTCCACACAGCCTTCTAGGAAACAATTACCAAACTATTGGTGTAGGCATGCAAGGTAATACTAATGTTCTGTTACTACTACTAAGTTAATGGTGATGAGGCTGACACTGTAGCCAGGGTGCTATGATGCGAACCCACAACCCAGGTACATGCCCAAGACCAGGAATTGAACCTGCAACCCTTCAGTGTCCAGGCTGACACTCTAACTACTTAGCCACACCGGCCTGTAAAGATGATTCTGTTTTTTTCTATTCTGCAAATGGGAGAATGCATCTCATGGAAGTCAACTAGCTTGTCTAAGTTCACAGAGCTAGTAAGTGGGCAGCCTAGATGTGAGCTTTCTAGCCTTCTGATGCATGGATATTTAGGTGTTTGTAAAAAAAAATGAAACAATCTTAGTGTGGAAAATAGATTTGTTTTATCAGATGATAACATAAATAAAAAGCTTTTTGCAGATTTTAGACATCACCTCTCCTTGCACCCCCTGGTTCACTGCTTTGGGACAAGATGGACTGGAGAAGCAGAATGTGAAATTATTCCCACCCACATTCAGTGGGAATATATGAGAGAACAGTCCCCACCTTGGGGAAGGAGGCCTATTGGTCTAGCCGAAGAGGGATCAGCAGGCTCTAACTATGGGACTAGACATACTTATGGGCTATCCTGAGATGAGGGCAGACCCAAATATACAGAAAGCAGGTCTCTTCCTGGAAGAAGTTCAGCAAGAGCAGTCAGAGCCTCCTTACAGGAGCTACTGACATTGTAGGCAGGCCACTGCGGTGAAGCTCAGTACAGAAAGTCAGAGACCCAAATACCTTTTCACTTAGTTTATAAGTAAAGTGATGGTCTGAATTGGTATGCCTGAACAGTGCCAGTTTATAACCAATGAGTCCTCAATTTTGGACAATAAATACATATGGTCACCTAACTTACAAGGCCAGTCATGATCTGGATCCTACTTACTCCTTGAGTCCCATCTCTGTGGCTAAAGCCATATTGAAGAGTGTTCAGATCTTTGATCCTGTCATGCTTTCTTTAATCTCTGAGCCATTGAACTGATCCTTCCTTCCTCAAACATCTCTGCCCACCCATAACCACAGTCCTCTTCTGTGCTGGGTTTACTCCTACTTGTCCTTTGCGTCAGGGCCTAGCTGTCACTTCCTTAGGAAACCTTTGTGTACCACCCTCCCTCCCACAGCATGGGTTAGCTGCCCTCCTGCATGCCTTCATTTCCCCATTCCAGTATTTCTCACAGTTCACTGCAACTTCCTCTTTATAGGACCCTATCTCTCATCAGCCTGTAGTCTCCATAAGATGAAGGCCAGTAACTTATTTATAACTGAGTGCCTAGTTCATACCAGGGGTTCAATAACTGTTTTTGAACTAAGGCATGGGCCCAGGTTTTATAGTTAAGAATCAAAGTTGGGGACAGAATAGGGGCCATAGTAATTGGGGCTGGGACGCAGGTGGCTGGGCAAGAGTGGCTTAAACTTCTCCTTTTGGGCCTGTTTCCTGTGGAGCAAGGCAAACCTTTAGATGAAGATTGAGAGAGCCCCCTTGGAGGATGGAACTCAACAGGGCCCAATTTCAGAAGGCAGAGCAGGGATACTCATCAATATCAATTTGGCACCAAATTTGGGAGATAAAACCTCAGGAGATGCATTCATTTCTTCCCCTGGATCCAATGGGATCTAGGTTCAACTTTGCTCTCCATATGTGGGAGTGGGAGGTGGGATGGAATGGAATATGCTATAGAGGGAGAAAATATGCATACAGAGAAACTAACAGAACCACCCTCTCTGGCCTATAGACCCAGTTCTCAAGTCTCAACCTCTTATTCTTTACTGTTTTACTCATCCCAACCACTCCCATCCTTGCACACCTAATCCCTGCCCATGTCTTCTGCCCCTAATCTACCTTCACTATCAGCATTCAATCTGGCTCTTCAGGCAGATTCTCCCTGTCCAATTCTTCATTGCCCTTGCAACATCAGCCCTTGCCTTCTAAGGGTTCATTGTAAGCATCATTCCTCAGGCTGACCCAGGATCCACTTTCTAACAATGGAGCTCATAAGGATTTGGCCTCTCTTTTTCTCTAGCCTGCTGATGACCCCACATCCAGGCCCTCAGATCCCCATCCTGCCGTGCCTCATGCTAGCTCTTCAGCGGGGGCTGGACCAGCCTCAGCTGGGATTTTTATAGCACACTCCAATATGTTTTTATTTTGACCAATATGCACTGTATAGAATCAGAGGTTATGTGGAAGGTGAAGCTGGTCTCCGCCTGAGTGACATCTGGAGAACAGTGTGAGGAGCTCTGTCTGCTCTTTCCTGACTAGTCACTTATGCAACAAATATTTATTGAGAACCCACAAGGTGTCTCTTTATTGGTCCCTGGAAAAAAAATCACTTAGAGTAAAAGATAGTAAGGAGGACACAAACAATATTTAGAAATGAATTACCTGTCACCATGCCAATTTTAAGATTTTTTAACTACCTTCTCTAGCATCGCAAAATTTGAATTCCTTGGCAGACATTGCTGAGAGCCTCAAGCAAAATTTCATCACCTAATCATTACTTCCCAGAGCAGAAAACTGCCCATGGCCCGGTTCAGAATTTCTTTCAACCTTGTGGGCAGCAAACCTGCACATGTTCAAGTGCCAATTTCACTCTGGAACAGCTTCAGTGAAATTGATAGCCTGTGGTTTCTTTTTAGAGGGAGAAAAGGAACAACTTACCAGTGAAGAGGCAATGGATGAATTACATACTTGATTTCTGCTTTTGAAGTTCAATGAACACTTGTGAGGGAGACACAGAGAGACAAAATTTCACTGACTCGACTCTCATAAAAAAGAGTATTTTGGAAGCTATTAAATTCCAGACCTAGATCTGGTATTACTGGCAGTCAGTAAGTGTACTGTTTAGCATCTTTATGATGATGTGGGTGCCAGGCTGGATTTAAATGACACATTTAGGAGGCCTGAATATCTTCCCTGTAGCTGTGCTCACTATCCCTGGGGAGCCTGAGACACTCATCTCCAAAATCCATCAAACATGTGTCACACTTTGCCTAACTAACATTTCTCATACATCCAAGATTTTCAGGGACTCCTGCTTAGACGCTTACACCTTCCTGTACTAACAGGTATCGGGCTTTGAGTCCAGGTAACATGTTGATAGTGCATAGACTTCGAGAAAAAATACAGTTCAAATTCAAATGATGGTATTAAGTAGTGACATTCCTGGTATTATCCAGGCCATAGAGAGATCTTTGACAATAGGAGACTTTTCTGGTCAAGGGGACCTCTCTGCTCCATCAGGTTGCATCGAAGGCCTCCAGCAACTCCAGGACGCTGGATCACTTCAGGCCTTCTTCCCCAGTGGTTCTCCACCTTTTGTCCTGTGCTGACATCTGTCCATCAGTGAAAGTGGTTCACAGAGGCAGTGGTTCACAGAGTCAGGGACTCTTAATTGGGGTTAGGGAGCGTGTTAGGGTACATGCTCTCCTAGGGTGTGTGTGTGTGTGTGTGTGTGTGTGTGTGTGTGTGTGTGTGTGTGTGTATGTTTGTGAGTGTGTGTGTGTGTGTGTGTGTGAGAGAGAGAGAGAGAGAGAGAGAGAGAGAGAGAGAGAGAGAGAGAGAGAGAGAATCCTCTCCTGGGAAAGCACTTTGAATGTCCTTCAGGGTGATTCTGATGCCCCCAGGTGGTAAACCCATTGGTTGATAATCACCACAGAGCTTAGGATTCTGGGGTCCAAAACAGCACAAACTCCTAAATCGGCCATGTGTCTTAGAGCTCTTTCCCCACCCAACTTGGACAGAAGTCTCCCAGACAGATGATGTCAGTGCAACTGGAGAGGAGACTTGTTA
Source organism: Plecotus auritus (assembly GCF_963455305.1). Lineage (NCBI taxonomy): Eukaryota > Metazoa > Chordata > Mammalia > Chiroptera > Vespertilionidae > Plecotus > Plecotus auritus. The sequence goes on along the minus strand of NC_137771.1, from coordinate 160,221,741 downwards.
AAGTCTGTGCTCTCACTAGCTGAGGAAACTTTTCCCAGAGCCCTCAGGAACTGATGGTGGGAATGTAGACTGGGACACTCATTCTGGAGAGCAGTTAGTCAGTACGTAGTAAAATTAAGTGTGCCTACACCCTATGACCCAGCCATCCCTCTCTGGTGTAGACCTCAGAGAAACTCAGGCACAGGCACATAATGGGATGTGTATGAGGGTGCTCAGTGCAGCACTGGGTGTGGGAGTAATTATAATGACAATGATCATAATGATGGCTAACACTTGCTGGATGCTTCTGTGTGCTCAGCACTTTATAAGTTCTCAGTACTCTATATGAAGTAGATACTATTGCTATCTCTGTTTTACAAATGAGAACACTGAGGTATGGGGAGGTTGAGTCAATGGGCTAAGTTCACACAGTTGTAAATAGGATTGATGCTAAGCAGTCTGGCTCCTGAGTGTGTACTCCTAACAATTATGCTTTATCGTCTACTTCCGGGGAGTGAATAGGTGAATGTGGAATATTATTATTTTTTTATCTCTTTAATATCCTGTTTTTATTTCCTTTGGATAAATATCCAGAAGTGGAAATGCTGGGTCATATAGTAGTTCTATTTGTAATTATTTTAACTGCTTAAAGTATTACAAATAGTAGTACATATGTCTCCTTTTTCCTCCATTGACCCCCTCTGACTTCCCCCAACCCCCGACACATGCCCTCACCCCCTTAGTGTTTGTGTCCATTGGTTATGTTTATATGCATGCATACAAGTCCTTTGGTTGATCTCTTACCCCCTCCCCCAACCCTCGCCTGCCTTCCCATTGAAGTTTGATAGTCTGTTCAATGCTTCTTTGTCTCTGTATCTATTTTTGTTCATCAGTTTGTGATGTTCTTTATATTCCACAAATGAGTGAGGTCATGTAATATTTATCTTTCTCTGACCCCCTTATTTCGCTTAGCATAATGCTCTCCAGTTCCATCCATGATGTGGCAAATAGTAAGAATGCCTTCTTTTTTATAGAAGCTTAATATTCCATTGTGTAGATGTACTATAGTTTTCTAATCCACTCATCTGCTGATGGGCACTTAGGATAAATCTTAGTTATTGTAAACTGTGCTGCTATGAGCATGGGGGTGCATATATCCTTTCTGACTGGTGTTTCTGTTTTCTTGGTATATATTTCTAGAAGTGGTATTACTAGGTCAAATGGAAGTTCCATTTTTAATTTTTTGAGGAAATGCCATACTGTTTTCCACAGTGGCTGCACCAGTCTGCATTCCCACCAGCAGCTCAGGAGCTTTTCTTTTTCTCCACATCCTCGCCAGCACTTGTCATTTGTTGATTTGTTGGTGATAGCCATTCTGACAGGTGTGAGATGGTATCTCATTGTTTTGATTTGCATCTCTTGGATGACTTTGACAATGTTTTCACATGTCTCTCAGCCTTCTGTATGTCCTCTTTCGAAAAGTGCCTATTTAGGTCCTTTGCCCATTTTTTGATTGGATTGTTTATCTTCCTTTTGTTAAATTGTATGAATTCCCTATAAATTTTGGAGATTAAACCCTTATCTGATATAACATTGGCAAATATGTTCTCCCATGCAGTGGGCTTTCTTGTTGTTTTGTTGATGGTTTCTTTTGCTGTGCAGAAGCTTTTTATTTTGATGTAGTCCCATTTGTTTATTTTCTCCTTAGTTTCCATTGCCCTAGGAATTATATTGGTAAAGATATTGCTACAACAAATGTCTGCTATTTTGGTGCCTATGGCTTCTTTTAAGATTTTTATGGTTTCCCATCTTAAGTTTAAGTCCTTTTTTAGTTTATCTTTATGTATGGTGTAAGTTGGTGGTCTAATTTCATTTTTTAATGTATCTGTCCAATTTTCCCATCAACATTTATTGAAGAGACTGTCTTGAATCCATTGTATGCTCTTGCCTCCTTTGTCAAATATTAATTGAGCATAATGGCTTGGGTTGATGTCTGGGTTCTCTATTCTGTTCCACTGGTCTATAAGTCTGTTCTTGTGCCAGTACCAGGCAGCTTTGAGAACAGTGATTTTCTAGTATACCTTGATATCTGGTATTGTGATCTCCCCAACTTTGTTCTTCTTTCTCAAGATTGCTGCAGGTATTCGGGGTCTTTTTTTATCCAAGATGAATTTTTACAGAGTTTGTTCTAGGTCTTTGAAGTATGCCATTGGTATTTTAATGGGGGTTGCATTGAATTTATAGATTGCTTTAGGTAGCATGGACATTTTAATGATGTTGATTCTACCAATCCATGAACATAGTATATTCTTCCATTTGTTTATGTCTTCCTCTATCTCTTTTTTCAGCGTCCTGTAATTTTCTGAGTACAGGTCCTTTATCTCTTTGGTTAAATTTATTCCTAGGTATCTTAATTTTTTTGTTGCAATGGTAAATAGGACCTTTTTTTAGTTTCTCTTTCTGTGAGTTCATTATTGGTGTATAAAGAAGTCATAGATTTTCTGGGTGTTAATTTTGTATCCTGCTACATTGCTGAATTCATTTATTAATTCTAATAGTTTTTTTTCTTGTATTATTATTTATTACTCATTGTATTATTTTATTTTTTCAGTTATTTTTATCTTAAGAAAAAGATTTTAAATATAATAATGGTACATGCAATAAACAACAATTATTCAAGAAAAATGATCTTATATATAATATTACATGCAATAAACTCTAGTATTTTTTTGATGGAGTCTTCAGGGTTTTCTATTACAATATCATGTCATCTGCGAATAATGACAATTTTACTTCTTTTCCAATTTGGATGCCTTTTATTTCTTCTTCTTGTCTGATTGCCATGGCTATTACTTCCAGTACTATGTCGAACAGGAGTGGTGAGAGTGGGCATCATGTTCCTGTTCTTAGGGAAAATGGTTTTAGTTTTTGTCCATTGAGTATGATGTTGGCTGTAGGTTTGTCATATATGGCTTTTCTTATGTTCAGGTATGATCCCTCAATTCCCACTTTGCTGAGAGTTTTTATCAGGAAAGGGTGTTGGATTTTGTCAAATGCCTTTTCTGCATCAATTGACATGATTATGTGATTTTTGTTTCTCAATTTGTTTATGTGGTGCATCATGTTTATTGATTTGCAGATGTTGTACCATCCTTAAATCCCTGGAATAAATCCCACTTGGTCATGGTGTATGATCTTTCTAATGTAATGCTGGATTCAATTTGCTAGAATTTTGGCATCTATGTTCATGAGGCATATTGGCCTGTAATTCTATTTCTTTGTATTGTCTTTATCTGGTTTTGGGATTAAGGTAATGCCGGCTTCATAGAAAGAGCTTGGAAGTGTTCCTTCCTCTTGAATTTTTTGGAATAGTCTGAGGAGGATAGGTTTTAGTTCTTCTTTGAATGTTTGATAAAACTCCCCTGTGAAGTCCTCTGGTCCAGGGCTTTTGTTTGTTTGGAAGTTTTTTGATTACTGCTTCAATTTCCTCCATAGTTAATGGCCTATTCAGATTTTTTTATTCTTCTTGGTTGAGTTATGGAAGGTCGTATTTTTCTAGGAATATGTCAGTTTCCTCTAGGTTGACCAGTTTGTTGGAATAGAGTTGCTCATAGTATTTTTTTTTTTTATGATGCTTCATATTTCTGTAGGGTCTGTTGTTATTTTGCCTCTTTCATTTCTCATTTTGTTTATGTGGGTCCTCTCTCTTTGCTTCTTGGTGAGCCTGGCTAGAGGTTCATCAATCTTGTTTATCCTTTCAAAGAACCAGCTGTTGGTTTCATTGATCTTTTGTATTTTATTTACTTATTTATTTATTTTGGTCTCTGTGTTATTTATTTCTGCTCTGATTTTTATTATTTATTGTTTCCTTCCTTCTGCTCATCTGGCCTTTTCTAGTTGCTCTCTTTCTGATTCTTCAAGTTTCAGAGTTAGATGGTTTATTACCAGTTTTTCTTGTTTTTTGAGGTAGGCTTAAAGAACTATAAACTTCCTTCAGAACTGCTTTCACTGTGTCCCATAGATTTTGGATTGTTGTGTTTTCATTGTCATGTGTTTCCAGGTTGCTTTTTTTTTTTCTTTTTTGATCTCTTTAGTAGCTCAACCATTGTTTAATAGCATGCTATTCAGCCTCCAAGTGTTTGAATTTTTGTGATTGTTTTTATTGTAGTTTATTTCTAATATTATGCCATTGTGATCTGAGAAGATGCTTGGTATGATTTCAATCTTCTTGAATTTGGAGAGACTTTGCCTGCATCCCAATATGTGGTCTATCTTTGAAAATATCCCATGTGCACTTGAGAAGAATGTATATTCTGTAGCTTTGGGGTGGAATGTTCTGAAGATGTTGATTCAGTCCATCTGATCTAGTGAGTCATTTAGGATTGCTGTTTCTTTTTTTTGATTTTTTGTTTAGAGGATTTATCTAGTGATGATAATGGGATATTAAAGTCTTCTACTATGATTTATTGCTATCATTCTCTCCCCTGATATCTTCCAGAAGTTTTTTTTTTTTTTAATGTATTTTGGTGCTCCTGATTTGGGTGCATATATGTTTACCAGAGTTATATCCTCTTGTTTTATTGATCCCTTTAGAAATATGAAGTGGCCTTCCTTGTCTCTTGTTATGGCCTTCACTTTGAGGTCTATTTTGTCAGATATAAGTATTGCTACCCCAGCTTTTTTCTCATTTCCATTTGCCTGAAAGATATTTTTTCATCCCTTCACTTTCAGTCTGTGTGAGTCCCTTGTTCTGAGGTGGGTCTCTTGTAGACAGCATATATATGGGTTATGTTTTTTTATCCATTCAGCCACTCAATGTCTTTTGATTGGAGTATTTAGTCCATTTACATTTAATGTTATTATTGATAGATACTTGTTTGTAACCATTTATATTCTTTATGCCTGTGTTCCTTCTTCCCTTTCTATTTATTCTTTTTACAACAGTCCCTTTAGCATTTCTTGCATTCCTGGCTTGGTAGTGATAAACTCCCTTAACCTTTTTTTGTCTGCGAAGCTCCTGATTTCTTCTTCAATTTTGATTGATAGCTTTGCTGAATAGAGTAATCTTGGATTCAGTCCCTTGCTTTGCATCATTTTGTATACTTCATTCCATTCCCTTCTGGCATGATGTGTTTCTGTTGAGAAGTCATTTGATAATCTGATTGGATATTTTTTGTTCTAACTCTCTCTTGCAGTCATTAAGATTCTCTCTTTGTCCTGAACATTTGCCAACTAATTACGATGTGTCTTGGTGTTGGTCTTTTGGGGTTCATCTTGTTTGGGACCATCTGTACTTGTGTGAATTTTTTCTTCCCCATATGAGGGAAGTTTTCCTGTCATTATTTCTTCAAATAGGTTCTCTAATCCTTGCTGCTCTTCTTGTCCTTCTGGAACCCCTATTATACATATGCTAGCTCATTTCATGTTTTCACAAAGCTTCCTTAGGCTCTCCTCCTACTTTTTAATTTTTTTTTCCAATTGCTGTTCAGATTGGGCTTGTTTCTCTACCTTATCTTCTAACTCACTAATTCGGTCCTCCGCTTCTCCTAGTCTACTCTTCAAACCTTCCGTCCTGTTTTTTATTGTAGCTTTATCACTTTTGATTTCCTCCTGATTCTTGCATAGGTTGTTGATTTTCTTGTCCTTCTGTTTTATGAATTGTATGACCATTACTCTAAATTCCTTTTTGACATATTGCATGCCTCTGTTTCATTTAGTTCCTTTCTTGGCGATTTCTCTTTTTCTTTCCTTTGGGGATTGTTTTATTGTCTCCTCATTTTTGCTATCACCAGAAGGTCCAAGTGCTGAGTTGTAGGGGCCTGAGCCCTGAGCAGCAGTAGTGCCATGCAAACTGAGCATCACTGAAGAGTTCAGGCACAGAGACATGTGGCTGCTGTGGGTCAGCGGGAGTTGGGCCCACTAGAATCACAGTTTTCATGCATGTCGAGAATGAGAATTCCCATGGGCGTGCACCAGGAATTGGGGTCATGGGCACTTGGTGCAGCCTCGCACATGCACCGAGAATCAGAATTCTTGCATGTTCACACCAAGCATAAGAGTCACTGGTGCTCTGTGTGGCCTCACATGCACACCGAGAATCAGAGTTCCTGCGTGCACTTGCCGAGAATCAGAGTCACTGGCACTCATTGTGGCCTCGTGCACAAACCAAGAATCAAAGTCCCTGCACCTGTGTGCCAAGAATCAGAGTCACAGGCCTGCTATGTGGCCGGGTTGCACAGCTGCCCTGTGTTGGTGGGAGGCCTGCTCACACGTCACAGGTCATGCCGATCCTATGCCATTGTGGTGGGCCAGTGGGCAGGGGATGCACTCTTTGACTCACAGGAATCTGCAGCTGGGATGTCTGGAGTCTTAGTGTCCATGGGTCTGCAGCTGTGGTAGCAAGTCTTTGTCCAGTGTGGCTGGAGGGTCCCGGTTTGCATCTGAGGCCAGTCTGGGTGGTGGTGAGGCTGGGTTCCCAGTCACAGCAGTTCTGTCCTTCAAGATAGCATGGTATTTGTGCCAGTGCCGCCTGCCCAGGAGTGTTTGCAATGGCAGCGGGGTCTTGCACTCTAAGACCATCCAATCTGCCAGCCCTCGAAAGTCCTGCAGGATCTAACTGTCCCTAGCGCTCTCTCTCTCTCTCTCTCTCTCTCTCTCTCTCACACACACACACACACACACCACATCCACACACTCCCCTTTCTCTCCCTCACTCTCTCACAGTCTCTTCCTCCTTTCTATCCTGCCGGTCGCCATCTTTAATCCCTCAAATGTGGAATATTATTAATCAAGCAGATGAACAAATCTTAAAAGCATAGAACTGAAGTGAAAAAAACAACAACAAAGAAAAACAATAAGTTCCATAGTCAACTATTTTACACACACACACACACACACACATAAATGTGTGCAAAGACAATAAAACATCATAAAATTTCAAATATACACACACATCCAAGTACATATTAGTGAGTATCTGGGGTGTGGTAAGTAGGAGCCAGGAGTGAAGAGGAAAGGTATAAAGCAAAACAAGACAAAGACAAAAACAAGAAAAGGCCTTGCCCAGAATGCTGATGATTGGGTGCTGTGAACTGAGGAGTTGCTTAACTCTGTTCTCTTTATATTTCTCCCCTGTAATTCCCTTCATAAAATTACATGCAAAGCTCCACTCCACCTTTAGGGAGGACCAGAGAAGGCAAATTCAGTCTCATTCTCTTCCTCAGGGCTCCATCTGGTGAGCATCTGAGCCTTGCAATGTATGTGGTCTACCTGGTATTTTACTCCCCCTTAAGGTGATGTGAGTTTACTTCTTCCTATTTCACAGATGCAAAGAGAAGCAGTTCAGAGAGGTAGTGACCCTGCAGGTTACCAGCGGAAGTGGCACTTGACCCAGGTTCCCAGTGTGGAGGTTCAGCACTGTGGTTTATTGCACACCCACTGTAGTGGCCCAGGTAACCACCAGTTTCCTCTGTACAAACAGCCATTATTTCCACGAATCAGAATAATTTCCCTAGTATTGTTTAATGAAGACCTCAAAGCAAGAACCATATATTTAGGGATGGTGATACAATATTTTAATGAAATTTTGCCTAGGGTTACATAAAAATAGGGTATTGTTGCAAGGCTTTGAGAAACTTATTTACATTTCATGTATCTCTGACAGGGGCTGATCCTAAGACTTGGCTGTGTTTGGGTCATGCCCACAACTCTGAGGCTTGTTGTTCCGTAAATGAGCATCTCTCTGTCCATTCTTGCTGGAGCATCTTAGACATGTGAATTCAAGCATTTCTTAATGAGTTTAATATGGGCATAGCTCACATTACTGCCTATCATTGTTTCCTATACAGATGGAGAATTAATTCATAGTTAACACTGTAATCAGACAGACCTCAGGAAATGATTCAACAAGATGTTATTTGGCAAATGCACAATGACTATGAAATGCAGTTACCTCATTTGTGCTCTTTTGAGAGTCTGGTTGGCATAAGAATTTGGCTTCTTTCAACCCTTGGCGGTTTTATTCTCAAAACACTTATTCATAATTTGCCCACTGTCTGACACTGACAGAGGTAACTCTGATTGGGGAAGAAATTGGCCATGAAACTGACAAGACAAAAGTCTAGGGGGACTAACACACAGAATTATGCATCCCAAACTATGATTGCTTGTTAAAGCATAGATCTTCATAAATTATGTATTTGCTCCCTCCCTTACATTTCTGTTTATTTGGGTTGACTCTCTTTTTCTTATTGACATGTATGATTTCTTAAAATACTTTTTATCTAAATCCTTTGTTGGATACATGAGTTGCATATGTCTTTTCCCTGTCTGTCACTTGTCTTTTCATGCTCTTAATGATGTCTTTTTATGAGGAGTTCTTAGATTTAATGAAGTCTAATTATTTTTTTCCTGTAAGAGCTAATTATTCTTGTAATCATTCTGAGAAATCTTTGCTTATTGATACAGACAGTTTAAATTTTACAACTGATACCTCAGTGCTGGAGACTAAAAACTAACAAGAGTTTGCCATATTAGCAGTTCTGGTAAACTATTTGACAATCCAAACCATTTGTGTTATCCTTGTAAATGGCATAAATTCTCTCCTCTCCATTCTCCAAATCTTGTTAATCTCATTAAAAACTTGTCACATATCTACTAGCACATTTTCAGATGAAAAAAAACAAAAACAAACAAACAAACAAAAACAGCGAGGATTAAGGCTGCCAAGGTTCTAGCTAAAAAGCTACAGAACCAAAATTCAAGCAGAGGTTTACCTAACCTAAAGTTGATGCCCTGCACCTTTACATCATACACTCCCTCCTGGCCTTTAGTTTAGCCTTTTAGCTCTGATGGGAGCGCCACATCTTCTATCTAGGACAGAAAAGTCATATATAGAATTGTTTTTTTTCCCTCGCAATAAATTTAACCAAAAAGGTGAAAGACCTGTACTCAGAAAACCATAAGACATTGAAGAAAAATATTGAAGAAGATACAAATAAATGGAAGGTAAGGATAAACCATGCTCATGGGTTGGAAGAATTAATATTGTTAAAATGTTCTTACTACCTGAAGTAATATACAGATTCAATGCAATGCCTATTAAAATGGCATTCTTTTCAGAACAACTTCTCCTAAAATTTATATGAATCCACCAAAGATCCTGAATAGCCAAATAAAGAACAGGTGGGAGGTATCACTCTCCCTGATTTCAAGCTATACTATAGAGCTACAATACCAGAAACAGTATGTGGAAGGCTCTCTGAGTGACTTGGGGAACCATGCTGTGGAATGAGGGGGCATTCTTTTAAAATGGTCTTTTATAGCATAAAAGCATTTGTATTGTTACTGCACCAAGAGCGGTGCAAAGGTCTCATCCCTGGCTTCCTGCAATCCCATCCAGACCAAGACATGGATGTAAGAGAGAGGATTCTGAGAAAACCAATTTTATGTTTGTCTTGAACTTTCCACTCTGACATGCTTTTATGTCATGACCTCATCTGACCCTTAGAAGGATCCTTGTGAGATCAAGAAGGCAGGTGCAGAGGGGTCCATCTTATAGTTGTACGAGGTGATATATAGAGAGGCCAAATAACTTGCTTGAGTCAGTTCAGGTAAATGGCAATAGGCCCAGGACTGGAATTCCAGTCTCCATATTTCTACTCCAGTGTTTTTCTACTGGACCTTGCTACCTCTATAACAAGGGTCACTAACACTTAAATGAATGCCTCCTAATAACTCTTAAAGTGCCAGGCATTTTTTATAAGTTAGGGTGAAAAAGAAACTATTGTTCTCAGCAAAAAAAAAAAAATGTCTAGTGGAAAAGATAAGGCATATTTAAAACCTTTATTGAAATAGAAAAACTCTCCAATCACAAGTACTCAGCTCAATGGACTATCACAAACTGAACACACCCATGAAATCACCACCCAGATCAAGAAAGAGAACAATATTGACACCCAGTAACCTCCTTAAGGTTAGTGATGCTAATTGCTAAATATGCTAAGGTCGACCCAAATTAAGGTAAATAGTTGTAGAAATTAAACTTTCAGAGGGCAGTAGAGAAACGGAAGGTCATTGAGGGAGATTTTCCAGGTGAGGTGACCTGAACAGCAGCCTCATTCAGAGAACTGTCACAGGAAAGTATCAAAGGGTTGGTAGGGAAGGGAATGACAGTAGGAAAGAAGCTCAAAGAACAGGGAGAAGCTGCCTCAGCCTCACAGAGGTTGGGAAGGGCTGGGCATCCCACACCCCACTGAGGGCCTGAGCATCCCAGCAGCTGAGGAGACCCAGGGAGCTGCTGTACCCTCTCACCCTCACTGCTCCGGGTATGAGGGCAGTGTCTCCGTGGCTGAGCGCTTTTCAGTTCCCCTCTTCCCCAATGCTCTCAACCTCAGTGTCACACTCTCTCTGTGGGGTTCTTCTGTGGGCAAGAAAGGTGAGAAAATGTCAACTGTACGCTAATGAGGGTAGTTAGAAGAGATGCTTGTGGCTTTAGCCCATCTGCTCAGGCTGCAGCCTCCCTAATGTACTGTCTGAGATCAAACACAAGGTGAAGGACTCACACACACACTCTGCACAACTTAGAGAGAACTGAGTGGTGGATGTGGTTTAACTGGACACTTCCTGATGAAAGACTGTTGCAGTATTTGTAAAACAAGTGATATAAGTGACTGAGAACATAAAACTTCAGGTTTTCTCAAGTTTGAATAACAACTATTTATTATCTAACCTAAAAGTGGGGGCTCTGTCTATGTATGTTGTTATTAATATAAATATTTTAAAGTAGAAATTCTTACACTAGGAAGCTATGTGAAAAAAAAAAAAAAAGGTCGGTTGATCACCCCTTCGTTAACATGTTTACATCCAACACAGGAAAGAAACAGAAGATCACGTTGTTCTTGATCTTCTTCCTGTGGACATCCAGCTGGGCTGAAATTTTCTAAGAAGACTCCTTCAGATCAAGGGTAGAATCTATGGCATTTATGCCTGAGGCAGCAGTTGGGGAGTTTTCAGACATTTAGGAGAGAGATAGAAAAATGTGCATGCAGGTTGTGGTGTGGTTTTGTGTGTGTGTGTGAGTTTGACAGAACTGTGAAGGACTAGTCTATTGTTGGTACCTGCCCAGGCATCCACATTTCCCCATCATTACCCTACTCATCCCAGCCTGCCTTTCAACTTTCTAGTATTACCCCACTCTCACCCTGGACCAGGTTCCTTTCACAAGGATTTTGAACATTTCTAATTGTGACCACAAGAAAAAATGATTTGCTTACAAAGACACACACACACACTTGCACAAATTTTTAAAAGTTTGTGAAATAATATCTACCTGTCCCATCTATTTCATCCTTTGATATTTTCTATTTTATTCTATTCTTTTATTTTAGAAATGCAGAACACCCATTCCCCCCCCCCAAAAAAAAAACTAATTTTCACAACCCATGGCTTTTCATCTTATACTAGGAAAAGTATTGATAAATAAGGTAAATTTTTGCTTTGCTTTGGTTTGGTTTTCAGTAAGCACTAAGGTTTCACCACTGCTTGAGCTTTCTGAATTCTACCCATGAGCTCCACAAGGCTCTCTCAGCAGCCTGCATGAAGAACAGAGGTTCTGTGCAGGCCCTCAATTCCCTCCCATCTAGGAAGGTGATCTCCAGGACTCTTGGGTCTTGCAGATATAGCGGGTGCCATCCCAAAACATATAGAAGCCAGATAAGAGGGTGTAATGGATAGGTGATGCAGCGGTTTTTCCAGCATTTAAATTTTGATAAAATCATGATATAATTGATAAGTTGATATAATACTATAGTAAGTTTTTTTAAAAACTCAGCATCAATATGATCCATCATAGCCATTTCTATTTTTTAAATATATTTTATTGATTTTTTACAGAGAGGAAGGGAATGGGATATAGAGTTAGAAATATCGATGAGAGAGAAACATCGATCAGCTGCCTCCTGCATATCCCCTACTGGGAATGTGCCCACAACCAAGGTACATGCCCTTGACTGGAATCAAACCTGGGACCCTTTAGTCCGCAGGCCGATGCTCTATCCACTGAGCCAAACTGGTTAAGGCCATTTCTATTTTAACCCTCATTTACTTCAAGAACAACAAAGGGCTTACAGGCTCATATTCAAGGGTTGCCCATCCTCTTTCTAAATGGAGAGTGAGATGTGACTGGTGTGGCCGAGACAGGTAGATAGAGGTTAAAAATACAGCTTAAAGTATTAAAGGAGGGCTTCTGCTGGAGGAAGGCATGCACTATAATCAGAGGAGTTATGGCAGTAACTAAAAATAAGGTTGTAATGGGAGTGCTAAGGCACAATGCTAGGAATGTGGAGTTTAGCTCATAACAATGAAAAAGAAACAAGCCAAACAAGAGCATTAAAGGCTAATCCTAAACCAGTGCTGTATATGTAAAAAAAGGGGGGGAGTATCCTTTGCCAGTGACTATAATATGAAAAAATAATCAGTTTTGTACTTGCTGTTCAATTTGCATTTATTAAACATTTGCTGAAGTTAAAGGGATTTGCCCAAGGTCACACAACTTAGAACAGAATTAAATCCAGGTCTTCCTGATCCCAAATACCATGTCCTTTTCACAAAATCCCACTGATTCCCCAAATGACTTCCAATCCAGTGGGGCTGTAGATGAGTTGTTTTGTGGGGTTTTTTCCTCCCTTCTTATAACATTTTTCAGGGTTTTTTTTTCTACTGATCATGAGTTACTTTTATAATAAAAGCAAGTTTAATATATTTTATTTAAAAAAAGTACTCACCAGGGAATTATTACCAGTCTCATAAGAAAACATTACAACTGTCTCAAACTACTTTGCCAGCTGTAGTTTATTCTGTTTCTAAATATGTTTTTCAGGTTGAAATGCATTTTATATTTGGGAAGTTCCTTCCTCTAATAGCCACCTGGTTCACAGATTGATGCTCAACCACTGAGCCACACAGGTCGGGCAAGAGTTATGATTTTGAAAAGCCTATGTCCATAGGACAGCTTGCTCTTTCTAATAAAAGGTACTATAAGAACGTGGATCCAATAAAATTGAATCTAAAGCTCAGAAGAGGCTGTAAAACAGAGAAGCTTGGCTTGACCTTAAAACTTACCTTTATTACTTTTTTTTTTTTTAAATAATTGGCCTCAGTTCTGAATGATTCTTCTCATTGCTATCATCTTCACATGTGAATTGAGCAATCATGACTTCATGATCTTTGGGTCCAGAGGTCATCCAAGAAGACCCTTGCCTGTCTAAAACATGTACTCTGAGACAAACTCACTAATGTGAACACAAGGAAAGCAAGTGTGCCTTAACCAAACTGGCATGTATGAGCATGATAATTGGGTCAACTGAAACAATCTTCTTCCCCCTCTATGTCTCCAATGGAACTCTACTTTTAAAGTTTTATTCTGTCTGTACTAGCTTGGTCCTCAAGGTATAATAGGGACAGAGGGATTGATAGCCTATTCAAAACTTTGTATGCCTTTTGGCATCAGGCAGGGATGGGTAAAGGAGAGTACCCCTGTGGCTCACAGCTTACTGATTTTCTCATAGACAAAAGAGACGAAAGCAAAGGCCCCAGACAGGTTTTGTGGACTGAACAACCAAATCTGACGGCGCAAATCATCTGTAAAGGATCACAAGAAAACTAAGCATTTGGAACGTATATTGTAGCATTTTATTAAGTGAATATCAAAGCTGCATGCATAAGAAATGCTGCTGTAGCTTCTAGTCTAACGAGGGTGTCTGGAATGTGCCGTAGAAGTGGTCAGGATCTGGGTAAGTCTCCCATATTTTTGTGACCTTGGGGATAAACAATCCTAAGTAAAGAAATCTCAGAACCAAGATGGTGCTGTAAGTAAACACTAGTACTCGCTACCTCCCATGACCACATCAAAATTACAACTAACATATAGAACAACCATCATTCAGAACCACCTGGAATTTGGCTGACTGGAAGTCCTATAACTAGAGAAGTAAAGAAGAGAGTACATTGAAACTGGTAAGAGGGACAGAGGCGAGGAATGGGTGGCATTTTTTTAAAATCAGAAAGGATATCTCCAAGGCCTCCTGTGAGAAGCAGGGGTATTCCAGCCCCACACCAGACCCTCAGCCCAGAGTTCCAGAAACTTGGAAGAGAAGTCCCTGTAACTGCAGGCTATAAAAACCAGTGGGGATTATGGCTAAATGACATGGAGGCTGCTAAGTCCCAGGTATTCCTCTTTAAGGGGCCCCATATGAATTTACACGGTCCGACTTCCTCTGAGCTCCAGCACTGGGTGGCAGCTTTGGGAAAATCCAGGGACATACAGGGAGAAACTAGACTATCTGGCATTGGGGCAGGAACTCAGAGGCAATTTTATCCCTGACAGGGGTGCTTGCAGGGTTTATTGTTCCTGTGCTGGGACCTCCCCTGTCCCAGACCTAACTGGCAGCCATATCTGGGTTTCCATCAGCATGGCCCATACTGTCTGCTCTGTCCTGGTGATTCCCTGGGATCCCTGCTCCATCCAATTTGCAGCCCCACCCAAATTGTTTGCAGTTGCTTTTCCATATGAATGTCCTGTCCTGTCTCAGGCTTCAGACTTTCCTAAAATCTCTTATACAAGCAGCAGCTGGAGTTAGCATGCTCAAAACCAATAAAAGACCCAAGACCTGGCACTAGCACCAGACTGCCTTGCTTCACAGCTGGGCCTTGCCTGGGCATTTCCTAGCCCAATACAAATAGCAAATAGAGTCGTCTGCAGATTCTCCTGTAGCTCCTGCTAGGTGGCCCCAGGCAGTGGCTGAATTTGCACTGCCAGGGAGGCCCCAGAGCCAGTGCACCCAGTGGACAGCTTCAGACCATACTTTACATAGATTACAACTTTACATATCCACAAGCAACACACTCAAGGGACAGTCTCAATGAGCACTAAAGCCCCACTGAAGCTCCATAGGGGTGTCTTCTGCACAGCAGCTCTTTCATTATAGACACAGCTGGTTCTCACAGCCAATTGGCCTGGAGGTCAATTCCTCTCAGTGATACCAACAGCAATCAAGGCTCAACTACAACAAGATTGTGCTCACAGCCCACAAAGGGGTGCAGCACACTTAGAGTGCCCAGCTCAGGTAACTGGTGAGACTGAGCTACTGGGCCCTACAGGACACCTACTACAAAAGGCCACTTTAGCAATTTCAGGAGACATAACAGCTCTACCTAATACATAGAAACACAGGGAAACAGCCAAACTGTGGAGACAAAGAAACACGTTACAAATAAAAGAAACAGAAGCAAGCAACCTACTGGATCCAGAGTTCAAAACAATGGTTATAAGGTTACTCAAGGAGCTTAATGAGAACTTCAAGTAACTTAGAGACTTTCAAGGATCTTAGGGAGAATGTCAAATACATGAAAAGGACCAATCAGAAAGTAAGCATACACTAACTAAAATAAAGAATAATTTATAGGGATTCAACAGTAAAGTAGAGGATTCTGCTAATCAAATCAATGAGTTGGAATATGAGGAAGGAAAACACTTGATCAGAAGAGCAAAAAGAAAAAAGAATAAAAGAATATGAAGATAGTGTAAGGATCCTCTGGGACAACTTCAAGAGTACCAACATTAGCATTATGGGAGTGCCAGAAGAAGAGGAGAGAGAGCAAGATATTGAAAAAATAATGAAGAAGTAATGACAGAAAACTTCCCCTACCTGCTGAAATAAATAGACTTACCAGTCCAGGAAGTGCAGAGAGTCCCAAACAAGAGGAACCCAAAGAGGTCCACACCAAGACACATCATAATTAAAATGCCAAAGGTTAAAGACAAAGAGAAAATCTTAAAAGCAGTAAGAGAAAAGCAGTTAGTTACTTACAAGGGAGTACCCATATGACTGTCAGCTAATTTCTCAACAGAAACTTTGTAGGGAGTGGCAAGAAATATTTGAAGTGATGAATAGCAGGGACCTACAACCAAGATTACTTTACCCAGCAAAGCTATCATTTAGAATTGAAGGTCAGATAAAGAGCTTCACAAGAAAAAGACACCCCCCCCCAAAATAAACAACCCCCCAAAAAAACTAAAGGAGTTCATCACCACTAAACCAGAATTACATGAAAAGCTGAAGGATATTCTTTAAGAAGAGGAAGAGGAAGAGGAGGAAGAAGAGGAGGAGGAGGAGGAAAAATATTAACAATAAAATGTTAATAAATACATATCTATCAACAAGTGAATCTAAAAATCAAAATAAACAAATAAAAAATCTAATGAACAAAATAAACTGATGAATAAAATAGAATCAGAGGCATGGAAACATGGAAGAGACTGATAAATCTCAGAGGGAAGGGGGGTGGGTGGGAAGAGATTAACCAAACATCTTATATGCATATATGCATTACCTATGAACACAGACCATAGAGTGGTGAAGGCCTGGGGCAGGGTGGGAACCAGGTGGAGGGGGGCAATGGGAATAAAAAGGGGAGACATCTGTAATATTCTCATCAATAGAGATTAAAAAAATATCTCCAGGTAACAACTTGGAAGCCTTCTACAATACGAGAGAAGGCCAAAGAAGAATTATAAGGGAGACTGATAAGGGCATAACAAGACTTGCTTTGGGGGAATGAAATGCATTGCTATAGAAGGACTAAAAACCACAAGGCAGCTTCCTATTTGGTGTAATGCCAAGTTCCCCCAGAGAACCATTCTTAAAGGATATAATAATCTAGTGAATTCATGGCCTCACATCAAATGCAACCAACCAATTAAACATGGATGAGGACCAGAGGAATTCTGGTCATGATAAAAGCAGGGAAAATCAATCAGGAAGGCATCGTCATCTGTGTCTAGAAATGCAATTTTAAGTTGGAATCTGAATCAAGATCTTTCTCTGAAACACCCAGCCCTGGCTGGCTGCTTTGGCAAGTTAGGCCTTGAATCAGGCCAGACATTTACCTAATTCAAAAGGTATAGACTCAGTTACAGAGAACAGACTGACGAGAGGGGATGGGAGGAGGGGAAGGGGCTGGATTAAAAAGGTGAAAGGATTAAGCAAACAAAACAAAACAAAAAACTCATAGACACAGACAACAGTATATTGATTACCAGAGGGAAAAGGGATGAGGGGAGGTAAAAGAGGGTAAAGGGGGAATAAATGGTGATGGAAGTCGACTTGACTTGGAGTGGTGAACACACAATACAATATACGGATGATGTGTTATAGAATTGTACACCTGAAAACTATATAATTTTATTAACCAATGTCACCTCAATAAATTAAATTAAAAAGTAAATGACTCTTTTATCAAATAAGAAAAAAAGGTTCTCTCTTAACTAAGAGAGAACGTGGAGCTCTATGGGAATTGGTCCTTATTTCTTGGGGCTCCTTAGTTAGCCTTATAGGAAAAAAGAAGTGCTGATTTTTCTATAGGGCTTATTAATTGAGTCCAATTTTTGGATTCTTCATTGTCTTTTGGGAATTATTTGGGATGTTAATTACATGATACAGTGAAAGTTTTTTTTTTTTTTTTTTATGCTCCACATTCACTTTAAGAGTGTCTGGCCACAGAAATCAAAGAGAGATGAAACTGGCCAAAGTTCACATTTATGTATATTTACATGAAAAGGTTTTAAAGGGTCAAGCGTCACATGTCTTAACTCTGCTCCGTTCCTGTAATGTCATCTCCCATACTGTGCAACCACACCAAAGGCAAAGGAAATGATGGCATTTCCTTTAACTGTGAGTGGGATTTTAGGAGACTTTTTGCTGTTGTTAAAACTGCTCGTATATGCTCAGTACATCTCCAAGAGGATGATGGCATCATGTCTGCTGCTGTGCTTGTACCTCACCAGTGTCCTGGATCAGTTACCTGTGTACCTGTTAGTAGGTTACAATCAGGTGGGCAGTGGGATATCACCTGTTGTTGGGTCACTAGCTCCTAGCTCAATTTTTTTTTTTTTTTTACATAGTATAATCTCCACAAGCATTTTCTTTTTTTTTTTTTTTTTTTCCCAAATTTTTATTAAGGTATTATATGTGTACATATCTTACCATTGCCCCCCCCACCCCACTCCCATACCTGCCCTCACCCCCCAATGTTTTGCATCTGTTGGTTACTCTTATATGCATGCATACAAGTCCTTCAGTTGATCTCTTATTTCCCCCACCTCTCCCTAACCTTACTGCTGTAATTAGACACTCTGTTTGATGCTTTACTGCCTCTGTAACTATCTTTTGGTTCATCAGTTTATAATGTTTTTCATTATCCCTAAATGAGTGAGATCATGTGGTATTTTTCTTTCATTGACTGGCTTATTTCACTTAGCATAATGTTCTCGAATTCCATCCAGGTGTCTACAAATGGTAGTAGTTCCTTCTTTTTTATGGCAGCATAGTATTCCATTGTGTAGATGTACCACAGTTTTCTGATCCAGTCATCTGCTGACGGGCACCTAGGCTGTTTCCAAATCTTAGCTATTGTAAATTGTGCTGCTATGAACATAGGGGTGCATATATCCTTTCTGATTGGTGTTTCTGGTTTCTTAGGATATATTCCTAGGAGTGGGATTACTGGGTCAAATGGGAGTTCCATTTTCAGTTTTTTGAGGAAACTCCATACTGTTCTCCACAGTGGCTGCACAAGTCTGCATTCCCACCAGCAGTGCACGAGGGTTCCTTTTTCTCCGCATCCTCGCCAACACTTGTCGTTTGTTGATTTGTTGATGATAGCCATTCTGACAGGTGTGAGATGGTATCGCATTGTCGTTTTGATTTGCATCTCTCGGATAATAAGTGACTTTGAGCATGTTTTCATGTGTCTCTTGGCCTTCCTTCTGTCTTCTTTCGAAAAGATTCTATTTAGGTCCGTTGCCCATTTTTTTATTGGATCATTTATCTTCCTTTTATTAAGTTGTATAAGCTGCCTGTAGATGTTGGAAATTAAACCTTTATCAGTGATACCATTTGCAAATATGTTCTCCCATACAGTGGGGTTTCTTGTTGTTTTGTTGATGGTTTCTTTTGCTGTGCAAAAGCTTTTTATTTTGATGTAGTCCCATTTGTTTATTTTCTCTTTGGCTTCCATTGCCCTAGGGGCAGTATCACTGAAAAAGTTCTTTTGGCATATGTCTGAGATTTTGCTGCCTGTGGATTCCTCTAGTATTTTTATGGTTTCCCGTCTTATATTTAAGTCCTGTATCCATTTTGAGTTTATTTTTGTGTATGGTGTAAGTTGGTGATCTAGTTTCATTTTTTTGCATGTATCTGACCAATTTTCCCAACACCATTTATTGAAGAGACTGTCTTGACTCCATTGTATGCTCATGCCTCCTTTGTCAAATATTAATTGCGCATATTGGTTTGGGTCGATATCTGGATTCTCTATTCTATTCCATTGATCTATATGTCTGTTCTTGTGCCAGTACCAGGCTGTTTTGAGGACAGTGGCTTTGTAATACAGCTTGAAATCTGGTATTGAGATCCCTCCTACTTTATTCTTCTTTCTCAGGATTGCTGTGGCTATTCGGGGTCTTTTTTTATTCCAGATGAATTTTTGGAGAGTTCTTTCTAGGTCTGTGAAATATGCTGTTGGTATTTTAATGGGGAGTGCATTGAATCTATAGATTACTTTGGGTAGTATGGACATTTTGATGATGTTGATTCTACCAATCCATGAACATGGTATGTTCTTCCATCTGTTTACATCTTCCTCTATCTCTTTTTTCAGTGTCCTGTAGTTTTCCGCATATAGGTCTTTTACCTCCTTGGTTAGGTTTATTCCTAAGTATCTTAATTTTTTTGGTGCGATGGAAAATGGGATTGCTTTTTTAGTCTCTCTTTCTGTAAGTTCACTGTTGGTGTATAGAAATGCCATAGATTTCTTGGCGTTAATTTTGTATCCTGCTACCTTGCCGAATTCATTTATTAAGTCTGTTAGTTTTTTGATAGAGTCTTTCGGGTTTTTTATGTACAATATCATGTCATCTGCAAATAGGGACAGCTTTACTTCTTCTTTTCCAATTTGGATGCCTTTTATTTCTTCTTCTTGTCTAATTGCAATGGCTAATACTTCCAGTACTATGTCAAACAGGAGTGGTGAGAGTGGGCATCCCTGTCTTGTTCCTATTCTTAGGGGAAATGGTTTTAGTTTTTGCCCATTGAGTATGATGTTAGCTGTGGGTTTATCATATATAGCTTTTATTATGTTGAGGTATGATCCTTCTATTCCCACCTTGTTGAGAGTTTTTATCAAGAAAGGGTGTTGGATTTTGTCAAATGCTTTTTCTGCATCAATTGATATGACTATGTGATTTTTATCTTTCAATTTGTTTATGTGATGTATCACATTTATTGATTTTCGGATATTGAACCATCCTTGCATTCCTGGGATAAACCCTACTTGGTCATGGTGTATGATCTTTCTGATGTACTGCTGGATCCGATTTGCTAGAATTTTGTTGAGGATTTTGGCATCTACATTCATGAGGGATATTGGCCTGTAATTCTCTTTCATTGTGTTGTCTTTATCTGGTTTTGGTATTAGGGTGATGCTGGCTTCATAGAAGGAGCTTGGAAGTGTTCCTTCCTCTTGAATTTTTTGGAATAGTCTGAGGAGGATAGGTTTTAGTTCTTCCTTGAATGTTTGGTAAAACTCTCCTGTGAAGCCGTCTGGCCCCAGGCTTTTGTTTGCCGGAAGCTCTTTGATGACTGCTTCAATTTCTTCCATAGTTACTGGCATATTGAGCTGTTTAGATTCTTCCTGATTGAGTTTTGGAAGGTTATATTTTTCTAGGAATATGTCCATTTCCTCCAGGTTGTCCAGTTTGTTGGAATAGAGTTGTTCGTAGTATTTTTTAACAATCCTTTGTATTTCGGCGGGATCTGTTGTTATTTCAGCTCTTTCATTTCTGATTTTGTTTATTTGGGTCCTCTCTCTTTGCTTCTTGGTGAGCCTGGCTAGAGGTTCATCAATCTTGTTTATCCTTTCAAAGAACCAGCTCTTGGTTTTGTTGATCTTTTGTATTGTTTCTTTGGTCTCTATGTCGTTTATCTGTGCTCTGATCTTTATTATTTCCTTCCTTCTGCTTACACTGGGCTTTTCTTGTTGCTCTTTTTCTAACTCTTTGAGTTGTTGGGTTAGGTAATTTATTACCCCTGTTTCTTGTTTTTTGCAGTAGGCTTGTAGAGCTATGAACTTCCCTCTCAAGACTGCTTTCGCTGTGTCCCATAGATTTTGGATTGTAGTGTTTTCATTGTCATTTGTTGTCATGATGTTTTTTATTTCTTCTTTGATTTCTCTGGTAACCCAGTCATGGTTTAATAGCATGCTGTTTAGTCTCCATGTGTTTGATTTCTTTGGGTTGTTTTTATTGTAGTTGATTTCCAGTTTTATGCCACTGTGGTCTGAGAAGATGCTTGATATGATTTCTATCTTCTTGAATTTGAAGAGACTTTGCCTATGTCCCAACATATGGTCTATCTTTGAAAATGACCCATGTGCACTTGAGAAGAATGTATATTCTGTGGCTTTGGGGTGAAATGTTCTGAAGATGTCAATTAATTCCATCTGGTCTAGTGAGTCATTTAGGATTGATGTTTCTTTGCTGATTTTTTGTTTAGAGGATTTGTCCAATGGTGATAGTGGGGTATTGAAGTCTCCTACTATGATTGTATTGCTGTCAATCTCTCCCTTGATATCCTCCAGGAGTTTTTTTATGTATTTGGGTGCTCCTGTATTGGGTGCATATATGTTTACCAGAGTTATTTCTTCTTGTTGGATTGCTCCCTTTAGTATTATGAAGTGGCCTTCCTTATCTCTTGTTATGTCCTTCAGTTTGAGATCTAATTTGTCAGATATAAGTATTGCTACCCCAGCTTTTTTTTCAGTTCCATTTGCCTGGAAAACCTTTTTCCATCCCTTCACCCTCAGTCTGTGTGCGTCTTTTTTTTTTCTGAGGTGGGTTTCTTGTAGACAGCAGATATATGGGTCATGTTTTCTTATCCAATCCATTACCCTATGTCTTTTGATTGGGGCATTTAATCCGTTTACATTTAAAGTTATTATTGATAGGTACTTATTTGTCGCCATTCCTATTCTTTACACCTGTGTTCCTTCTTCGCTTCCTATTTCTTTTTTTTTTTTTTTTTTACAGCAGACCCTTTAGCATTTCTTGCATTGCTGGTTTGGTGGTAATAAATTCCCTTAGTCCTTTTTTGTCTGTGAAGCTCCTGATTTCACCTTCAATTTTGATTGACAGCCTTGCTGGGTACAGTATTCTTGGATTCAGACCCTTCCTTTGCATGACTTTGTATATTTCATTCCATTCCCTTCTGGCCTGATGAGTTTCTGTTGAGAAATCAGTTGCTAGTCTGATGGGGGTTCCTTTGTATGTAACTTTCTGTCTCTCTCTGGCCGCTTTTAAGATTCTTACTTTGTCGTTGGTGTTTGCCAATTTAATTATAATGTGCCTTGGCGTCGGTCTTTTGGGGTTCATTTTGCTTGGGACTCTGTGAGCTTCTTGGATTTGTGTGGGTTTTTTCTTCTCTATATCAGGGAAATTTTCTGTCATTATTTCTTCAAAGAGGTTTTCTATTCCTTGCTCAGCTTCCTTTCCTTCTGGAACCCCTATTATGCAGATGTTGTTTTGTTTCGTGTTGTCCCAAAGTTCCCTTAGGCTCTCCTCCTGCCTTTTAATTTTTTTTTCTAGAAGTTGCTCTACTTGGGTATTTTTTCCCATCTTGTCTTCTAGCTCACTGATGCGGTCCTCTGCTTCTTCTAGTCTACTCTTGATGCTTTCTATTGAGTTCTTTACAGCAGCGATGTCATTTTTCATTTCTTCTTGGTTCTTCTTCATTTCCTCTTGGTTCTTGCTCATATTGTCAAATTTGTCTTCCATTCTTTTCAGCCACCTTATGACCATTTCTCTGAATTCTTTTTCTGGAAGGTTGCTTGCTTCCATTTCGTTTACTTCCTTTTCTGGTGATGCCTGCTTTTCTTTCATATGCGGGCTGTGTCTTTGTCTCCCCATGGTCTCTCTTCTCTGGGTGTCTGGTTATGTAGTTCTCTCTCTCCTGCGTCGATTTAAAGGCACAAAATACAGCACTACCAGGTACAACACACAAGGCACTGAACAGAAATGTATTCACGATATTAATAACCTCCAATAAAGGTGACCACCAGAGAAAGGCAAATTAGGGGATAGTAGAGAAAGAAGAAGAGGAAAAAGAAAGAAAGAAGAAGAAAAAAAAGGGGGTGTCAAAATGAAATTGGGAAAAGGGAAAAAAAGAAGAAAAAAAAGTAAGAGAGACAAGAAAGAGACTAAGAGAGAAAGGGAAACAGACTATATATATTGGGGATAAAACTCCAATAGAACAATCACTTATCCCAGCAAATGCCAGCAACAAGTACCTGGGGATTAATACAAACTACAACACCAACTAATATTGAGTGAGGCAAGGGAAAACAGAAGCACTAAACAAACAAAAAAATAAACAAAAGAAGAATAAGCAAAACAATCTCACAAAAAAGCATAAAAATTCGATATAATCTACATTCAAACGAACAACAACAAAAGGACAGAGAGAAAAACAATTTTTTGGATAGTTAAGACAGCGAAGAGAGAGGTGTGTATGGACTTGGAGCAGGGGATTGGAGATTAGATATATAAGTAGGGTGAAATTTTAAAAGGGGGTAAACAGAAAGTATAGGGAAAATCTAAAGCAGGAAAGGGGTAAGATAAACAGGACACTGAAAAGGGAAAAGTGAGGAAGAGAGTGATGGCATAAAGGTAGATTTGAGATAGAGTAAAATGATGCTAAAGGAAAGATAAAAATAGAATGCAGAACATTAATCCCAAAACAAAATGAAGAGAAAATAAAATGACACTTAAAAAAAAAAAAGATAAAATAGCAGTAGTAATAATACGGATTGAAAATAAAAATGTAATAATTAAAAAGGTAAAATCAAGTGAGGAAAAAAATTAGTTTCTTGAGTAAAAGATGCAAAAAATGAAAATAAAAAAATAAAAAATAAAAATAAAATGTGGAGTGGTGAAGGTCATTCACTTCCTCTGTTGTTCTGTTTGGCACGCCTGTTTCTCAGTCCGGACAGTATTGCAGTTCCCTGCGTTCCACTGCTCTTCAGTGATGTAAGCCAGTCCTGATTTTAAGCAGGCGGTGTGTCTTAATTCGTATTCCTTTATTTTTTATTACACAAGAGTCAATTTGTGATTCAGCCCCTGGGTGGCAGTGTTTCTGGATTGACTTCCGGGTTTATCTATGGCCTCTCTAGGGAGTGTTACAGCCTTCTTTCCCCGGTTTGTGGGAGTGGGCTGCCTCAGAGCTGGCTCTCCGATGGTCACTCCCCGCTCCGATCCCCAGGTTCCAGAAAAACAACTTTCCCCTGCAGTCTCCCAGGGTGTCCCCAACTGGGTGAACCTATGAATTGGGCTTAGTAATCAGAAGCAAGAATTTCAAGAGGAAAAAGCCCAAGTGTGCGCACTCCGTGGCTGCGCGTAAGTCTAGCACACCCCTGAAATTCTTAGGGTGTCCCTGCACTTCAGATCAAAATGGGTTGCTTTTTAGAGAGCCCTCTGTTAGCAGCTCTGAGGACCCCCTTCCACATTCACAGATCACGCCAGCCCCAGCAGCCACCGATTTTTCTAGGCACAGACTTCCCTGGTCCTCCAGCTCCCGCAAAACGCGCGTTCCTCTCTCGCGCTGGGACCAGAGACCTCACCTTATCCTAGGCGAAATCTGACCTTTCCGTGGTGGAGTGTAGAGCTCCTCTGAACCCGTGTGTTTGCGCCAATTGGGGAGCGTTGTTCTGGGGCTCGCAGCTGTTCCGTGGGTGCTGCAGTTGTGGATTCTCAGGCTTCCGATAAGCTCCACTTTCCGGTTCCAGATGGCGGCGACTCCGCATCCAAGCCCGCAGCTCTGGGAGGGGACCCAGCCGCAGTGGGAGCTGCCAGGTCAGGGGAACCCCGTCTAGCAGTCTCCCACCTTCTTCTGGAGTTCAGCTGTCCCCCAACTTGCCAACAAACACTCCTAGTGCGACCCTCAGCTGTTCTTTCTTTCTGCTCCGGGACAAGGCTCGGAACACGTCTGTCTATTCCGCCGCCATTTTTCTCCCTCGACCTGACCTCCACAAGCATTTTCTTAATTAAATTAAATGTAGACTGTGGTATTCTAACCAGCCCCAGTATGTAGAAAGCTGAAGATGACTCAAATAAATCCAAAGGAATAGGACACAGATCTGTAGTGGGGTAAAAGGTGCCCCTGACCTGCACCCCCCCCCCCAAAAAAAAAAGATATGTCACATACCTGTGAATGTGACTTTATTTGGAAAAAAGGTCTTCGCAGATGTAATTAAGTTAAGGGTCTTGAGATAATATCCTGGATTATCCAGGTGAGCCCTCAATCCAATAAGTGTCCCATAAGAGACACAGAGAGGAGAGGCATACACAGAGGGGAAAGTAATGTGAAGACAGAGGCAGAGGTTGGAGTGATGCTTCTACAAGTCAAAGAAGACCTGTGATTGCTGGCAGCCACCAGAAGCTGGGAGAGAGGTATGGAGCTGAGCCTCCAGGCAGAACCAATCCTGCTGACACTTTGACTTCAGACTTCTGGCCTCCAAAACTGTGAAAGAATAAATTTCTGTTACTTTAAACCACCAAGTTTGAGATAATTTTAAATGGCAGCCACAGCAAACTAATGCAGGATCTGCAGAATGTCCAGAGAAAGCAGAGCATCAAAGGTCGAACATCCCCGTGGAGCTGACAGTTCCAGCTCCATTGTCCATTATATAGCTTTTTATTTTGTAGGATGGCCCCTTCCAGCACATGATGGGTAGAAAGGCCAAACGTGCAGGCCACAGTGTCTCACCTCGGGTGCCACACTCTACTGAGCAGTTCGCTCAGTGAGGACTTCCTGCTTCTGAGTTGTGGTCCAGCTTCACCTTGGGCAAGTTACTCTCTCTCCTTGGACTTCAGTAGCCCCGTTATAAAATGGAGGTTCTCTCACTGCCTCCCACACATCTCACAGAACTGTCTGAGACAGGGTGGAGGGGCGTGAGTTTGTACAAGGGTGTATGTGAAAGAGAATAACTTGAATGACACAATTTGAAGCCTGCTAGTAAAGCACTAAACAGTGAAAGACATTTAGGTGTAGTAGTTGCCTCCTAAAGAGTGGGTTTACGGCTCCTATGTAATTTGGGGGGAGGAGGGCACGTTCTCACTTATTTTCCAGACAGACTCAGACTGAAGCTTATACATCATTTCATTTATATGAGCAATTAACTGTCTTCAGCTGACAACACAGCTGTGTCAGCTAGAGGACCTGCAGCTGAGTCAATATAAATTGCTACCAAGAATACTCGAAGCCAGAAAAAGGGCCTTTCCTGAAAGAACATCAGTCCCAAGAGAGGCCACCTGGTGCCTTGGGCTTTCCCAGGGAAGGTTAGTTTCCTTCCTGGCCCCATGGACTGAATCATCTTTCTGTTCCACAGTCACGTTGGGCCCAAGCAGTTGCAGTGTGAAGTGATAGGGATGCTGTGGAGCCTTCCCTTACTCATCTGGGCAGGACCCAGGGCAGGCCCAGGGCCCAGAGCAGAAAATGATCCTGAGCTCCTGTGAGAGCCCCGTTCTCGCCCTTGTCCAGGTGCCAGGGAGTTGTTAACGTAGACTGAGCAACACTTCCTTGATCACCTAGTGTTGCAGAGCTTGTTAACAGAATTTAGTTTTCTGAGAGATACACTACACAGGTCATGGGCAGCAAATATACAGAGGTCTGTGAAGCTGGCAAAGCTTATCTCATATGGCCCCTTCCAGCACAGGATCTAGCATCTGATAGTCTTCCTGGCTCTGTCTTTCATCACTGTGGGACATCACATTTATTTATTTTTTATATTTTGTTAATCCTCACCCGAGGATATCTTTTCCCCATTGATTTTTAGAGAGAGTGGAATCGGGAGGGAGAAAGAGGGAGACATTGATTGGTTGCCTCTCACACTCATCCAGACCTGGACCAGGGATCGAACCTGCAACCCAGGTATGTGCCCTTGACCAGAAATCAAACACATGGCACTTCAGTGTGCAGGCCCACGCTCCAACCACTGAGCAACACTGGCCAGGGCGGGACATTACTTTTCTAAGTCTGTTTCCTCTTTGGAAAATAATACTATTTAACACCTGTGTAGCTGTAAATATGAAATCAGCTAATACAGATAAGTGCATTAGCACTGGAAATAAAGCAATAAGGCATAGTAAATACTCCAAAAATGTGAGCTTAAAAAGAAGGCCTGATTTCTATATCCTTTTCTTTTTTTTCTTGTTTGGTGTCTTTCTACCAGGGCTCAAAGTCCTCAACCCTTCAGTGCTCACATTTCTGATATCCTCAGACTTATTTCCCCTAACTAACACCATTGCCTACCTCAGGCAAAAAATAATAACATACCCTTCCCTGTGTGTCCTTACTTCCTCTGAAGGAGACATTGTCAAGGCCCTCCATACATCTCTTTGGCACTCATTCTTCTGTTAGGGGCAGAAATAGAATATTGGGGACCAGCTACAATTATAAGAAATATTAATCATGCTGTTAACCATAATGGTTAATCTGTTCTGATTAGAGAAAGCACATTCTAACCTCGCTGAGAGTTGTATGCCCTGGGACAT
Organism: Plecotus auritus; assembly: GCF_963455305.1. Taxonomy (NCBI): domain Eukaryota; kingdom Metazoa; phylum Chordata; class Mammalia; order Chiroptera; family Vespertilionidae; genus Plecotus; species Plecotus auritus. The sequence continues at coordinate 160,194,104 of NC_137771.1, read as the reverse complement.
GGGAGCTAACATAGGAATGCAGTCCATCCTCCTTTCCTGAGAACTGCCTATTATTATGGAAAGATTTACAACCTCGTGGCCAAAACAATCCAATCCAGGAGGCACTGCTCTTTACAACCCCCAGCCCCTATTACCTGTAATCTGGTCCCCTGATGCCTGGAGGCACCCCCCCACCTTTTCCCCAGCTTGCATGCTTTGTAACCTGTAATGATTATACCATGGCTACTTTTCCATTCCTATAATTCCTACTTCCCCACATAATCTTTGTCCTTCTAATCAATATAAGCAGCTGGCTTATGGTGCGGTGCAGAGCAGGTTTTTGTTGATGACCTGCTGCTCTCCCATACTGCTGGCAGTATTGGAATAAATGCTCATATGTGATTTAACCCTTTCTCTGCTTAATTGGCTCAAGTAGGTGACAAGCATCGCAGACCCATTGATTGTTGGGTTATACTTCCTCTACATGCCAACAGCTTCTTACTGCAAGATCATTCTCAACATGGCAGGAGGGACAAACCAAAAATTCAGAGAGTTAATGGCCCTGGGAAAAGCCTAAATGGGAGGTAGTGGATAACTTTAATGATCTAAATGTAACAGTTAAAAAGCAGAGATGGACAGAACAGATTTCAAAGGCAAGACTACAGTACATGTTTCTTACAAAGATACATAAAAACATTCAAACCAGTAAATAATTTTTGTGAGTACATTTAATCCAAACTGTCAATGATTGCCAGGAAGCAGAATTTCAATGGATTGGGATAATACTCTGGAGAATAGCAGTTTTTCACCTATTTTTTTTTAAAATATATTTTATTGGTATTTTACAGAGAGGAAAGGAGAGGGATAGAAAGCTAGAAACATCGATGAGAGAGAAACATCGATCAGCTGCCTCCTGCACATCCCCCTCCGGGGATGTGCCCACAACCAAGGTACATGCCCTTGACTGGAATCGAACCCGGGACCCTTCAGTCCACAGGCCGACGCTCTATCCACTGAGTCAAACCGGTTTCGGCCTATTTTTTTTTTTTTAAACATTACAATCAAAGGAGAGAGACATAGGTGGGTTACATGAAATCCATTGGCCATAGATTAGGGAGGCGGGAGAAAGCAAAGAGAAAGGAGAACCTTTGGAACTGGATAAAAAGTAAAATGATAGACACATACTTCTTTTATTTAGGTGGGTATAGGATAGTTAAGAATTAACAATTAACATGATAACAATAACAATGAAGGAATTTATGGTCTCTGTCCTCAGGCGCATTTGGTTGTGCCCTGAGTGGTCCAGAGTAAAGGGAAGTTACAAGTTACCCTGACATTTCAAGGATATTATGTTATCTACTAGAGGCCCAGCGCACCGATTCATGGCTGGGTGGGGTCCGGCCTGCCTGCACCAATGGAGGATCAATCTGGGGCCAGAGCAGCTGGGGGAGAGGAGGGGCCGATAGGGGGGCAGCACAATTTACCATAGCTAAGATTTGGAAACAGCCTAAGTGCCCACCAGCAGATGAGTGGATTAAAAAATTGTGGTATATCTACACAATGGAATACTATGCTGTGGTAAAAAAGAGGGAATTCTTACCATTTGCAACAGCATGGGTGGAACTAGAAATCATTATGCTAAACAAAATAAGCTAGTCAGAGAAAGATAAATATCACATGATCTCACTCATTTATGAAATATAATGAACAACATAAACTGATAAACAAAAACAGATCCAGAGACAGAGAAGCAATGATCAGACCATCAAACCTCAGAGTGAAGATAGGGGAGGATGGGGGTAAGGGGAAGAGATCAACCAAAGGACTGTATGCATGCATATAAGCCTAACCAGTGGACACAGACAACAGGGGGGTGAGGGCATGAATGGGAGGGTGAGGGTGGGGCAATGGGGCGATAGGGACACATATGTAATACCTTAATCAATAAAGAAAAAAAAAAAAGAATCATTTTTCCCCATTAGAAATAATGTAAATTGAATTAATCTGTTCCAGACCCCCAAATGATTCCCTGTTTTAACCTTTCTTATATACAGTACGTGTCTACATGTCTAATATACTGTTTAATCTATAAATAGTTCTCTTCTGAAATTTATCCAACCATCCCCTACTAACCTTAAACAAATCACTTTCAGTACTCTTTCCGGGGTGTCTCTTCAGGAGGTCAGTATGCAGCTATCTTTGCTTTATTACATATCATTTTCTCAGAAATGCTATCACTGCTAACTGCTTTTTGTTTATCCGAATCAACAACACTTTTTCCACCTCTTCAATTGCCAGTGATCATTGTTTCCTGAACAGTTTCACACCCTTAGCAACAACAGAACTCTTGATGGTCTCTTTGCGTGTTAAAATTGGGCTGGTTGCCCATTTAGCCAGCAACAAAAACAAAAACAAAAACAAAACACGAAAATATTCACAGCACAATTTCCTAATATGTAAAGGATGGAGGTTTAGTGGTAAACTGACTCATTATGGTGCATTCTTTCTTTTGTCTCCTGAGAGACACTTGTCATGCTAATGTATTAGCAGGAAAGAGTTGTCACGTCAAGAACCTGAGTTTTGTTGCACAACAGAGACATTTTTTCCATGAACAACTTCGTCGAGAACCAAATTGTTCAAGATGGGAGACCTTCGACAACCAAGGTTTGACTGTATTGAGAGAGTAAAGGGGAAAATAGACACTACAGCATGTAACATGAAATTTCAGTTTCCCTCCATCCAATAGCTAATCACCCAGACCAAAAAAATTAATAAAAACATGGAAGATCAAAACAGTATTATAAACCAACTTGACATAACTAGCATTTATAAAGCATTATATACAACTGCAATATACACATTGTTTTCAAGTACACAACACTAAAAGAAATGGAAGAAGACCTAAATAAATGGGGAAGTACCATGCATATAGTACTTCAATAAAATACCAATACAAATTCCAGCAAACTTTTTTTTGTAGAAAATAGGAAGCTAATTAAATCATATATGGAAGCAAAAAAGACCTAAATAATCTAAACAATTTTTAAAAAAGAGAGAACAAAGTTGGAGAACTTATCCTACTTAAAGACTTATAAAGCTGCAATACTTAAAACAGTTTGGCATTAACAAAAAGACTATACACTTATTTTATTTATGTCTATTGGTAGAACAGAATAGAATCTAGAAATATACCCACCCATATATGATCAATTGATTTAATACAAAGATGCCAATGTGATTTTTTAAAAATATATTTTTATTGATTTCAGAGAGGAAGGGAGAAGGAGAGAGAGATAGGAACATCAATGATCAGAAACAGCAATGATGAAAGAAAAAGAATCATGATCAACTGCCTCCTACACACCCGCTACTGGGGATTGAGCCTGCAACCCAGGCATGTGCCCTTGACCAGAATCAAACCTGAGACTCTTCAGTCCACTGGCCAACGCTCTATCCAATGAGCCAAACCAGCTAGGGCCCAAGGTGATTTAATAAAAAAAAATAATAAAAAGTCTTCTTAAAAAAGTTGATGCTGGATATCAATATAAGAAAAATTAATAAATATCAACCCTCACCTCATACAATACAAAAAAAATCTGAAATGGATCAAAGACCTAAATGTAAAATATAAAACTTTAGGAAGAAAAACAGAAGAAAATCTTCATTATCTTGAAGTAGACAAAGATTCCTCAGACTGCAAAAAGCACAAAGCATAAAAAAATTTTAAAATGGAACTTCATCCAAATGAAAAACATTTATTCTTCAAAAGAAAGCAAAAAGGGAAGCCCTCAAATGGGATAAAATGTTTTCAACACATACATCTAAAAATAATTTGTTTCCAGAGTATAAACTCTGAGCTGTTCATACTCATCATACTTCTGACACCAAACGTGTGGGGTTTTTTTTTACACCAACAACCAATTCTCTAACTCTTCAGACATTAACTGTGTGTCCTACAATCCAGTCTGACACTAACAACCCATAGTTAGTGTCAGATTCTATGGGTTTAAGGGCCTAGTCCCACAAGGCTGCCCTAACTTCTGAAGCCAGTCATAAGTCCTAGGTTGCCACCTGTACTTCTGACCAACAGGCTATACTTTGGGGATTCAAACAACGTCCTCCCCAGGTTTAATAATTTGCTAGAATGGCTCACAGAACTCAGGACAGTCCTTTACTTCCCATTACTGGTTTATTATAAAGGATATAACTCAGGAAGAGACAAATAGAAAAGATGTATAGGGCTAACTTTCCCACCACCTCAATGTGCTTACCAACCTGGAAGTTCTCCCAGTCTCATCATTTAGAGGTTTATGGAGGTTTCATTGTGTAGATATGATTAATTAAACCATTGGGTACAGTGATTAAATCTATATCCAGCACTTCTCCCCTCCCAGGAGGTTAGGAGATAAACTGAAAGCTCTAACCCTCTAATCATGCCTTGGTCTTTTTGGTGTCTAGCCCCATTCTGAAGCTATCTAGGGGGCCCCTTTCACCAGTCATTTCTTTAGCATACAAAAGATACTCTTATTCCTCCAGAAATTACAGAGGTTTTATAGAGGTCTTATGTGCCAAGAACCAAGGACAAAGATAAAATATTTATTTTCTTATTATATTACATATACTAGTGGCCTGGTGCATGAAATTCGTGCATGGGGGTGGTCCCCTCAGCCTAGCCTGCACCCTCACCAATCAGGGACTCCTTGGGAGATGTCTGACTGCTAGTTTAAACCGGCAGTCGGACATCCCTCTCACAATCTGACTGCTGGCTCCTAACCGCTCAACTGCCTGTCTGCCTGATTGCCCCAACCCCTCTGCCTGCCTTCCTGATCACCCCTAACCTCTCTGCCTGCCTGCCTGATTGCCCCCAACTGCCCTCCCTTTCCGGCCTGATCTTGCCCTCAACGGCCCTCCCCTGCCAGCCTGATCTTGCCCCCAACTGCCCTCCCCTGCTGGCCTGATCTTGCCCCTAACTGCTCTCCCCTGCCTGCCTGATTGCCTCTAACTGCCTCTGCCTGCCTGATCACCCCCAACTGCCCTCCCCTGCCAGCCTGGTTGCCCCCAATGGCCCTCTCCTGCCAGCCTGATCTCGCCCCTAACTGCGCTCCCCTGCTGGCCTGATCTCATCCCCAACTGCCTCTGCCTCAGCCTCCACCACCATGGCTTTGTCCAGAAGGAAGTCAGACATCCAGAAGATGGCCGGTCAACCCGGTCTAATTAGCATATTACCCTTTTATTAGTATAGATAGATTTTATAGGATAGGATTGCTTATATGTGGGTGGGGGGAGCCTTTTTCAGCAGGAGGAGATGCTCTTGCAGACAAAAATACATAATTCCTATATCTGGACTGATAGCCAGCCACTATACTGCCAAACAGGTCATTCAAAAATTGAACTGCTTTCTTACACCTTACACCAAACAGCTGTTGCCCTTAAAACCCCTCCTCAGACCACACCTTAGGTTTTGCCTTCACAGTTCACCCAGATTAGGTTCTGATTGGTTGGTTTTTATGCCAGTCAGTATCAAAAGCTCTACCTCCTAGGCAGCCATTGGCTCCTCACACTTCACCCAGATTTAGTTCTGATTGGTCGGTTTCTATGCCAGTCAGCATCTCCGGGCCTATCTCCAGGCCTAATCAGAGAGGCGGGGCTGATCAGCAGCCTCCACAGAGGCCTGGAGAGAAAGAGAGGTGCAGCTTCTGGCCAGGCCTGGAGAGAAAGAGAGAGGCAGGGCTGATCAACAGCTGCCACGGAGGCTACGGATCAGACCCTGATTCTCTCTCCACGCCTCTCTCCAGGCCTGATCCACAGCCCCCTCAGCAGTCAGTGCTGGGTCGCTGCACCTGCAGTGGCGGCAGTCAGTGCTGGGTTGCCACGGCAACCCAGCACTGACTATAGGATGACCTCTGGTTGGTTGAGCATTTTGGATGTTACAGACCCTGGGTTTTTATATATTAGGACTAGAGGCCCGGTGTATGGGTTCATGCACGGGTGGGGTCCCTTGGCCTGGGCTGCAGGGGTCAGGCCAAAACCGGCTCTCCAACATTCCCCAAGGGGTCCTGGATTGCGAGAGGGCACAGGCCAGGTTGAGAGACCCCATCGGTGCATGACTGGGGCTGGGGAGGGACTGCGGGAGGGCTCCAGGGCATGTCCAGCCCATCTCGCCCAGTCCTGATTGTCTGGACCTTAGCAGCAAGCTAACCTACTGGTCAGAGCATCTGCCTCCTGTGGTCAGTGCACATCATAGCACTGGTTGAATGGTCGAATGGTCGGACACTTAGCATATTAGGTTTTTATTATATAGGATAACACTGAAAACTCAATAAGAAGACAACCCATTTTAAACATGGGCAAATGACTTGCACAGACACTTTATATTGGAAGATATATAAGTGGCAAACAGACATAAAAATATGTTTAATGTCAGTCATCGGGGAAATGCAAACTAAAACCATAGTGAGATACCACTGCACACCTATTAAAATGGCTAAAATTAAAATAACTGACCAACAAAGTTTTTATGGGGATAAGGTGCAATTGGAACCCTCTTAGACTACTTGTGGGAAGGTAAAATGGTACACCTACTTTAAAAAAAAGTTTGGCAGTTTCTTAAAATGTTAAAAATATACCAACCAAATGACCCAGCCATTCTACTCCTAGAGAATCAAAGATCTATGTTCCTTCAAAGACCTGGAAATAGTCCAAATATGTATCAGTACCTTTGGACTATTTCCAGGTTTGGCTACTAAAAATAAAGCAGCTGTGAGTATTTGTGTACAAGTCTTTTCATTTAATATTTGGTAATAATCATGAACAGGCAATTTAAGCACTCAGTTTGACAAAAGCATGATAATCAAGGGCTTAGGTCCCTGGGAGATGGAGGTCTAGGTTACCACAAGGAAGAAACCTAGAACAGTTTAACTGCTAAAGAAGTGGTAGAGGATGGAGGTGATCATTATCAGTGATGACTTAGGGACCAACTGTACCAGTGGAGACTGTATCTTGCCCCATCAATCTTCCTGTTGTCTTTTTTATTTTCTCTTTTGAAGTTCTAGCAAATCACCTCTTTGAAGAGTCCACGAAGGAAGTGAGTCAATTTAACATAGGGCCCACGTTGATCCAAGTGATACAAAGAGTAGACTATAGAAGACACTGTTGGAACCCAATCCACATACCCTAAGCACTCATCAGTCTCTTATATGCTGATGGTGTTCTTCTTCAGACCCCTGAGCCTCAGGTCACAGCTCCATACAAATGGAATAAAAGTGCTTGGGGGAGATAATGTCCTGGACCCTCTCTCAACCAATGATGAAAATGAGTTGGTGAATAAATACCCCAGCTCCTTACGCCTTGGTTTAGAAAACTCTGAGATGTGCTATGCAGTGTCCTAGAGGTCCTCCATGGGATAAGCCCCAGTGGTCACAGTTTTAAATTGCTCATTATCACACCCTCTATTGTGTTCCTCTTTCCCCTATTTCACTTCCCCATTTCCCTACTCATGATTTATTTTATCTGACCTCAAGTAAATTACTATCACTTAATTCTTTGTCTCATCAAGCCACTTCTGGGAGAACCCAATTTAAGACAACCTCATACTCACTAAAACTTTATTTGATCTGGGTGTTATTACATCACTTATTTCCTCTAAGTCAGTGGTTGTCAACCTTTCTAATGCCTCGACCCTTTAATACAGTTCCTCATGTTGTGGTGACCCCCAAACCATAAAATTATTTTCATTGCTACTTCATAACTGTAATTTTGCTACTGTTAATGAGTCGTAATGTAAATATCTGTGTTTTCCGATGGTCTTAGGCTCTACAGCAGCCCACAGGTTGAGAACCGCTAGCAGGGTCGCCTAAGACCATCGGAAAACACAGATATTTACATAACGATTCATAACAGTAGCAAAATTACAGTTATGAAGTAGCAACGAAAATAATTTTATGGTTGGGGGTCACCACAACATGAGGAACTGTATTAAAGGGTCGCTGCATTAGAAAGGTTGAGAACCACTGCTAAGTAATGGTTAACAGTAAAAGTGTTTACAATCTACCTCATCCATATAATGGTTTAAAGTTATAGTGGCCCTAAATAAAATAAATCAATGTGATGAGGAAATGGAAGGCAGTGGGTGGCTGAATGGGTAACTAAATGGGTGGGGAAGATATGTGAAACAGGAGGGACTTTCTAACTCAGTTATGAGTAGGAGTGACCTTGGCATATGGACCGGTCACTTTTTGAACTACTTCTCCTTTTCATTTTCCGTCATCCTTGAGTTCTAATGTGTTAGCGTCCTGCTTCTGAATGTTTTTTATTTTATTAAAAATTTTTTAGACTTTATTTTTATTGTTGATACTATTACAGATGTCCCCATTTCCCCACTTTGCCCACCTCCACCCAGCCCCCGCCTGTCCCCTTTCCCTCACCACAGTGTTGTGTTTAGTAATTTTTAGGATTTATTTTTAAAAAATAAAATTATTTTTACTAAAAGCCAATGTTTAGCCTCAGAGATCTCTTCCCACTTGTTTATTCTTGTAACATTCTCTTTTAAAAAATATATACATATATGTATACATATATATATATATTATTTCAGAGAGAAAGGTAGAGGGAGAGATAGAAACATCAATGATGAGAAAGAATCATTGACTATCTGCCTCCTGCATGCCCCCTACAGGGGATGGAGCCCACAACCTGGGCATGTGCCCTGACTTGAAATCAAACTGTCACCTCCTGGTTCATAGGTCAATGCTCAACCATTGAGCCACACCGGCCAGGTGACATTCTCTTTTTAAAAGGAAATGTATATTTGGACTTAGACTAGAATTATTTGAAGATAAGAGTAAAACACAAATTCTGTTGCATTGTGCCTATTTTTCTGGGTAAAAGAAAAGTGTATATTTGGATTGGTTAAGAAAAAGAAAAAAGAGAGGATATAGAAAATAGCTTGTAAAATTTTAGTTATAAGCCATAACTGATAGTCCAAAATAACCACTATATATGCATTTGTGTTTGTATGAAGTTTGTTTCACAATAGTATAAGTGATAGGCTACCATGCTGCTAGTTTTAGAAAATTAAAGGTATTCCTAGAACAGTGTTTTCTGTTTTTATCTTGATCATAATCATTTTGTAAATTGCATTAAATGCAGATTCCTGGGTGCCACTCCAGACTTACTGAATCATAATCCCTTAGAGTGAGGCCCAAAAATCTGCATTTTTAGTAGCCATCTCTGATAATTCTAATGTAAAAGGTTCTTGGGTCAGACTTTGAGAAACACAGCCAGAGGTGAGCTTTCTTGAACAGAAGAATTCTTACGCTGAAATTTATCAAAGGCCTAAGAGGTAACTGCAAAGGGCAAAGATGTTTGTTGTGTTCATTGGGGAGTCAACTTAGTAAGGTATTGGTACAGATGGGGAAAAATTCCCCCTGAGGTCCCAGATACAGATGTGGAGATGATTCCACTTATGTGAACACTGGGTGGCAGATGGATAGGACCGATTCTCCTCATATTCAAGACTGTTTTACAATTACTCTACATTACCTTTTACCCATCCTTTCCACCACATCCCCTTTTCCCAGACAATTCTCCCCATTCAGTAACTCCCATTTTTCCTGCCCACTGCCCCCTGATTTTAGTACTTTCTGGATCTCCTGCCCTAGATCCTCTATTTACTTTTCTTTTAATGAGATAATCTTCAATAGCTATGAATCCAGAACCTAAATCATTAGCAACTTAACACTGGTTTCTCTTTCCAGAGTGGGAGGCTTAGTCATCAGACACTTCCAGGGGCAAAGAAGAAATGTTTGCTTTCCCTCGGGGGGTGGAGAGTGCTGGGAATGAAAGAAGGGCAGGGCAAATTTCCTTCCTCCTACAATGGGTTGAATCACCCCTTCCAACGCAGAGAAGCAAAGACAAACAGACAACAGGTAGTGGTATTTCCATATTAAAACAGGTTAAAAAGTCATATCTTGCTACCTTTATATAACTTTATATTCGTATTACATTACTATATATTATGTCTTGTATTTCTAGGATAACTCCTTATAATTAAAGGAGAAAATGATGGTGCCCTGAGAGCTCCATGAGTCTTGGCTTCTGTTTGCCCTTTGCATGAGGGCCTCTGTGTGGGCTGCTGGAATTGAACTGTGTCAATGATTCCACTTATAAACTTCTCTTTTTTATAATCTGGGACCTGGTCACCGAATATCCTGTGCAGTCTCAGAACAGGAGCAGAGCTAATGGAACTTTTTAACAACAAGTAGCTTGGATATCTTTACAGCATGGAAATGCAAAATGAGTAAGAAAAATCCATAGATAGTACAATGTGCAATCCAGAGGGTTATGGGAATTAGTGACAAAAGAAAAATGTTTTGCCATCTGTTGAGCCACCACCTGAATCTTTCTGGGGTAAAATCTTTACTTGGTTTACATTGGGCAAAAACTTAGTTTCATGTTTGCTTGTTTCTTATTAAGAGGAAAAAAGACTAAATTCTCTCCTTCCCACATTCAGCCAGTTCATTGTAAACCACAGAGTTTATTAATATTCAGTAATATGTCTTGGGTTGAGTGGATAAAAACAAACAGGCAAGACATTTCGTTTAGAAACAGAGTTCTATAAGTACAAGCTTGTTTCCCCCACCACCGCAAGTGAAAGCATCCATCTGAGGAGAGAGGATTCTTCCCTACCAGTGATCAGCATGTGGGGTGGTGGTCACCATCTCCACTAATTTATTTTGTTTTCTGAATGGCTGTGTCCTTTTAGGCTCTGCCTGTCAGCATCTCTATCTGTTTCTCTTTTTACCACACTTTCATCTCCACCCCACAAAATATTAAAGCAGGTTAAATATCTGTTAAATATCTCTTCTATCTGTTGAGAGAAATAATCTCTTCCAGTAAAAAATGTAAAATTCTCTGGTCATCCACATGTTGCTATGACCTGCCACACTATAAAGGATATTTAATTTTAAATTCAATACAATACAATAAAACAATTCAGTTACTCAGTTTCACTAGCCACATTTCAAGGGCTCCATAGTTTCCAGTGGCTAGTGACTACCATATTGGACAGCACAGAACATTTCTATCTTTTCAGAAGGTTCTATCGGAGGCCACTGCTATAGAGGCTTAATTGAGTAAAGATGCCTTAGAGAAAATCATTTCAAATTCCAACTGGCTATAACTATTATTTCTATGCCAATTTAGGAATTGTAATTGGGTATAACTAAAAGGATCCTGTTCTTTTGTTTTGCAAAGAGCTTACTCTTGGATAGACAAATGATCCAAAAGTTAGATAGTCCTGGGTCTTGTTCAGGTGCACCATTACCAGCTATATGACCTACCCTAATCTCAGAGTGTAGATTCTTTCCTGTAAAATGGAGACAATTACATTGCCTGCTCTGCTATTTTCATCATCAATATTGAGGCAGGGATTGTGTATTTGTCAGTACCCACAAAGCTTTGAACAGTAACTAGTACACAGCAGGTGCTCAATAGGCATTCATTGAGCTAAACAGTGAGATAATTTACATAGATTCCCTTTGTAACTTCAAATTGTTACAATTGAATATTTCATTATATAACTATATGGAGGAATTTATTCACTGAAATTTGAGGGAAGGCATCCTTGGCAATATGAAACCTGGGGAGAAGAAAAGATGTCTAAAGAGGATTTTTACAAAGTCTTAGGGAAAGTACAGTAAAGATCTAGTAAATTCTTAAAAGCTTTCTGAGTCAGAGTTATGTGGTTTAAATGTCTTGACTACACCTGGCTTCAAAGAGTAACGAGGCTTCCCTTTATATGGGTTAAACTCATATGAGAGATTTAAAAAGATCATGTAAATTAGTTTTCCTTAAGACCCTTAAGTCATAATCTTCTTCTCTTTTACTGCTTGTTCCCCACAACTCTCACTACCTCAAGTCTGTATTAAAGTCTGTGTTTGCAGCATTAGCTTTGGGAGAGCTTACAGAGAGGACAATAACCCCCTATTGGAGAAGCCTGCTTTCCTGATAGGCATTATATACAAAGTCACACCTTTTTATTAGCACTCACATAGCAAAAAGATGTAAACCACTGACCAAACACATAATAGAAGTCACTTTTTAAGCAAATAAAATTTTTTTCTGTTATTTTTCCTTATTTTTCTCACTCTTTTCATAAAGCCTTCAGCTTGCAAGGTAAGTATTAACAGCCCACTTCAGATAAGGAAAGCAAACCTCAGAGATTAAGTACATTTTTCATGGTCACTAAGCCAATAAATAGCTTTCTACTTTCTCCTGGCCCCCTCTAGCTTGTCACCTCAGACAGGGCAGACTGCCTCTGAGCTCAGCCAAATCACATGTAAAATATCGGTCATAGTTTCTTTCCCATCTCACATGGTTGCAAACATTAAAATGAGCTAATGGGCAATAGCACTTTTCAAGGTAAAAAAAATCATGCTGATATTAGTTGATGGATTATTTTTTATTGGACATTGTACCTGACTGCATTCTGAGCATTTCTAACCAGAAGGTCAGAATCAATCATCACATAATTACGGATCAAGAGCAAGGCAGAAAATTGGAAAGACAAGTCAGGACAGTGCTTCTCAGACTATCTGGGGTTGAAAACCAGTCAGTTCTTTTAAATTCCCAGTTTTTCATGGATGAATACACAAGACATAAGCCCCTCTTTTTTATGGTCAGCTTCAAGAGAGTTAAAATTATTGTGACCAACTGCTAAAAATTTTCTAAATGTTATTTTTAATTTCTGTATACTCTTGCCATGGAATGATAAGAAAAAGTCAACAGTGGTGTGTAAACATCCTTTCAACTGTGTGAGGTTAGGAGAGCTGGGATTGGTGGGAATTTTAATTTTCAAATTTCTGTACAGAGTTGTTCTGGAATCTACAAATATGAGCCAAAAACGACCACCTGAAGGAAAGAAAGAATGGAAGAGGAGAAAAGGTTCTTCATACTCTATTCTCTCTAGTCTAGAGAAATAGAAAAGGGAAAATTTGTCCAGTAACAGTCATCCCATGCTGTGTGCAACAGAAATGTCTAAATCAAAGAGGTCATAAAACCAATTTTTATATAGTAGGTTTTATGCACATTCATTAGAAAACTCCTTTAAAGTTTAACTGACATTGAGATAAAGGTGAAAGATTTTTGTTTTCTCCTCTGTAAAGTGGGAGGTTATGCTATTGTTCATCCTAAAGCTAATATTTTTCCATTTGGACTTGGAAACAAACTCTGTACCTGCACATTGCCATGAACCAGAAGAAATCTGGTGGGAGCTCTGGGCTGCCTCTTCCTGGCCAGGGGGCCTCTCTGCTGATGCTGTTCCCCTGTTACCACCCATGACTCTTCACAACAACTCCCACACCTCACTTCTCTTCTTTATTCTGCTATTTATAGAACGTCTAGTAGAGTCACAAGCAAAGTGTCATACTTTGTCAGGAGGTGTCATTGATGAATGTGTGTAGACAATAGGCCTGAGTTTGGCGCCTTAGGTCAATACAATGAGCAGCTTGGTAATTAACGCTTCAGAAAATTCAGAGCTGTTTAGACAAACTGTATATTTTTGGCTGTTGGTTGTCTTCGTGCTGAGCAGGGTTTATAGTCAGCAGGTTTAGACGATATATTTTTGGAGCTTTCTAGAATGAAAAATTTGAATATTTCCAGCAGTAATTCTTTTTGTGAGCTGAGGACTTGATGCAGTCTCTAAGGCTTGTTCCTTTAGAAGTAAAAACGGATTCTTAGAGGCCACATCCTGCCTTTCAGATAGAGATATCAGCTTCTACCAGAAAAGAGTTCCTTTCATACCACCCATACACAGGTAGTAATCATGAACACTAACGTTGTTTCTTTGATTATCTGTTTCTTGCTACTGCAGCATGTATTGTCATGGCTTTACTGCAATAGAAATGTCTTTGGCTGCCCTTCCTCAATGATCCCTGAAGACCCATTTCACAGGTGAGCTAAGTAAGGATAGGAACTAGAGTGGAATCATAGGCTACTTTTGCAGGCAGATACACTCCAGCCAGGCTCTGCCTTCATGGATCACCACAACCCTCCTGTTTTACAGCTGGTATCTGTTCTGACTGGCTGGTGCCTGTGCCATTCCAGTTGTGTAGGATCTTAAGTACCAACTCTGGGTGCACAGTGACCCTCTGAGAGCTCAATTGGTGAAATATAACACAAAAAGGGATGCAATGAATTATTTTCAGAAATAATGCAAAAGAATTTCCATAAATGTGGGCCTGAGAACATATAAAAGCACCCAAATTCAAGGTGTCAACAGAAGGCAGCAAGTCTGGAATGTGACTAAGACTAAGAAAGCCCATACCTGGAAGTTATATTTATAAACTATGTCTAAATGGGAATGAGAGAGGATTGCCCAGGGACCTAGCCACAGGGACAGCCACCTCCCTCTAAAGTTCATGTGGGAAGTAGGCATCAAGGCCAAGATCAGAACATTTTTGCTTGCCTCTGTGAACTTTTGTCCCAAATTCTGATAGGGTGGCCTGGTGAGCAGGCTGAGGATCTGAAGGCCTCCTTCTGATATGTTTAAGGAAGGCCTGTTTTTCTCATTTTCTTCTGGGCTCAGACCAAAGTCTCTGTCTTCTTAATTATCCCACACTGATGGCAAGGAAAAGCAGCACAAAAGCCTGACAAGGAAAAGGGAGGGCCAGCCTGCATCTCCTTAAGGGCTACAGGATGCTGGTGTATCTAAATGGCCCACCTTGCGCTCTCTCAGGGCAGGGTGGGCCACAGCCAGGAGCTGCTCCAGATCATTGTTAGAGGAAAGACAGGCTCCCAAGAAAGGAAATACTAGGAAAAGGAGACGACAGCCTTAGTCCAGTGGCTCAGTGTCTAGATGTGTGTGCGCTCAGGTGTGGGGTGGGGGAAGGGAGAAGAGGAGTGAAACCAGAGACCAGATCTTCCCCTGAGAGGCTAACTGCATTTTACCCTGGCTGAACAGGAAACCTGGTATTAGAAGGCTGGGACTCATGAAGCCTGAAATAAAAGAGTAAGAATCAGCAGTATCCTGTCAGTACTACCAGGGAAAGAGAGAGGTACTCAACTGAGTGAACAAAGCTGAATACTTGAAAAGAAGTGTAGGCCCAGAATCTTGTAAATAATTCCAAAATCCAAAAAACTCTGAAAATGGATGCTGCTTTATGATTCATTTCATAACAAAATGTGACCTGAATTGATATGAGGCAATTTACAGTCTTTATTTATCTCAGTGTGAATTTTAGTTTTGTTTTTTATTACAGATAAAGTCATGTGTTTGATCATGAGATGCTACCCCAATCCCCACTAGGGTTATTGTAATGTACATAAATGAACTGTGTACTTCTCTAGAATCTTAAAAATTATGAAATCTGAAATACATCTGATCCAATCAGCTAAGGCAGTGGTCGGCAAACTCATTAGTCAACAGAGCCAAATATCAACAGTACAACGATTGAAATTTCTTTTGAGAGCCAATTTTTTTTAACTTAAACTTCTTTTAACGCCACTTCTTCAAAATAGACTCGCCCAGGCCATGGTATTTTGTGGAAGAGCCACACTCAAGGGGCCAAAGAGCTGCATGTGGCTCGCGAGCCACAGTTTGCCGACCACTGAGCTAAGGGACTGTGGACCTGTGCATCTCAATGCTTGATACTGTGTGGGCCTCAGTCTCAGCTCAGCTACTCAAGTGCCATGTTGACTATGAACAAGTGATTTTCTGGCTTTATGGTTTGGTTTCTTTTTTAGTAAGATGAGGATATTTAGTAAGTTCAGATATTAAAAGAGGTTATGCACAGTGTTTAGCACAGGGCCTGGCAAGTGATGAACACCTAATAATGTTGGTGTTTATCATCTTACTTTATCTGAAAGAGTTCATACCTCACCTTTCTTTGATTCATAGTCAACAAGGAGTCATCTGCCTACCAGCTAGTACCAGGCCTTCTGTACCAGGAAGATGGAAACTTGGCTAATGAACCTGAGCTTTTGAGTCACTGATGATCCATTATAAATCAGTAACTTGACACTCTATATTCAATCTCAATCTCTTGAATATTTTTTAAAAAATCAAATGAAACAAAAATCAGAGATAGCTACACTTCTGAGACAGAACTATACACTTCTAACTCCTGGTTGTAAGCGAGTTTTAGTTAAAGACATACAAGAGCATTTTGAAGTTGGGCAAAATGAGGCAGAGAAACTGAGAGAATTAATTTTTTGGCATGAACGTTAAAATTTTAGGAGTGTCTTGGCTACTGATTTGCATTAGTTTATAATGTGGCAAGAAGCCAATA
This sequence comes from Plecotus auritus, assembly GCF_963455305.1. Classification (NCBI taxonomy): domain Eukaryota; kingdom Metazoa; phylum Chordata; class Mammalia; order Chiroptera; family Vespertilionidae; genus Plecotus; species Plecotus auritus. The sequence continues at coordinate 160,177,839 of NC_137771.1, read as the reverse complement.
ATCTAGAATAAAATTTTCTAAAATATTTTACATTAACTACTAGTCCTGTGAGAGATTCTGCAAGTAAAATATTTCCCCCAAATTACTTTGAAATAAAACCCTTCTTTCAGGAAACATTTATTAGTACCCACAGAATTAGTGTTAGATCAAGTGCACTTTGGGAAATACTGTTTAAGAGAATATCAGCTTCTGGTACATTTTTCAGGCACATAGTGGTTGGCTATTTGGTGATTTCAAGGGTGTTAAAATTTATATTTTAAAAGGTAAAATTATCATGCTCCTTTAGATATAAAATAAACAGGTCTGCCCTGACCGGTTTGGCTCACTGGATAGAGCATCGGCCTGCAGATTGAAGGGTCCCGGGTTTGATTCCGGTCAAGGACATGTATCTTGGTTTCGGGCACATCCCCAGTAGGAGGCAGCTGATTGATGTTTCTCTTTCATCGATGTTTCTAGCTCTCTATCCCTCTCCCTTCCTCTCTGTAAAAAAGCAATAAAATATATATTTAAAAAAAAACAGGTCCAAGATTTAATTTAATAATGAGGAATTCACAAGATGTTAAAACTGATATTTAATATATATAGGGCAATAAAATGTAGTTTGGATTTGTCTTTTCTATAGGGCAGAAATAATTGCTTATCTATTAGACACAATTCATTTGTAGTTCTATAGGTAAGAATTATGTGCATTGCTCTCAGTTTCTCTAATTTACAGAGTTGTACAATAAATAGCCTTGTCAAAAATAAGGAGAACATCCATATAGAATCTGATAACCCCCAGAGTGTCCACTAGGTAGGTAACAATGAGCATCCCACAGAAAGGGCACTATGGTAGAAAGAATAATGCCCCATTGCCCCAGATGTCCATGTTCTAATTCCCAGAATCTATGAATATGTTTTGTTTTGTTATGTGGAAAAGAGGAATTAAGGTTGAAGATGGAATTAGGTTTGCTAATCAGATGCCTTTAGGATAAGGAAATTGTCTTGGGGTGGGCCCAATGTAACTACAAAGTCCCTTAGAGTGGAAGGGAGAGGCAGAGGAGAGGTTACAGTCAGAGATTTGAAGATACTACACTACTGGCTTTAAAGATGGAGAAAGAAGACTCAGGCCAAGAGATGCAGGAGGCCTCCAGAAGCCGAATGAGGCAAAGAACCAGAGTCTTCCCAAGATGACCCAGAGCAGTGCAGTTCTGCTGACTCCTTGATGTTGCCCCAGTAAGACCCATTGCACACTTCTGATCTCCAGAAGTATAAGATGGTAAATTTGTGTTGTGTTAATCCAGTAGGCTTGTGGTCATTGTTACAATATCAAGAGAAGATCAATAGAGGCATCTAGTAATTTCTGTCCATTTCAAAATCTTTTACAAATTTTCCTAATAAGGAGAAGTACCAGACTTTGTAATAAATGAATTTAAAAAACCCCATAAAGTTGTCCTTCAATGTTTATACATTATTATGCATACTGGTGTGTTATAATACAGAGAAAGATATTTAAAATATATATATCAAAAAGGAAAGTGACAAGTACAGTAGAAAGAAGTAATTCAAACTATTTGAATTAGATTATGAAAAACCAGGGAATTTCTTCAGACTTTTAACAGAAAGAAAGTTTTTGATTAGAATCAGTAAACACTTCTCATATTACAAAGCCCTGCTGTATAGCATTCTATAGGGGCTGAAGCCAGGCCCTGTGCTTCAGACTTTTTTTTTTTTTTTAATATATTTTATTGATATTTTACAGAGAGGAAGGGAGAGGAATAGAGAGCTAGAAACATCGATGAGAGAGAAACATCGATCAGCTGCCTCCTGCACACTCCCCACTGGGGATGTGCCCGCAACCACAGTACATGCCCCTGACCGGAATCGAACCTGAGACCCTTGAGTCCGCAGGCCGACGCTCTATCCACTGAGCCAAACCGGTTTCGGCTGTGCTTCAGACTTTTTGCCTAGACCAGGTCATGCTCTGAATTCAATACCCTCTGCCTACAACGTGGTGGGGCTTTTGAGTAGTGCTAATCACCATATTTCAGGAGCACATGAGTTTTTCACAAAATGAGGCTTAACTAGGTGTGAACTCTTAAAGAACTCACTTGCCCAGATAAAATGTTGTCTCATCCATTGCTTGCAGGTCTGTCTACCAACACACTTTCCAGAGAGATAGGCTTCTACACATGAGAATGTAGCAGGGTGATAGGAAAGTAGTTATGGAATATGCTCCTAGCAGTCCAGTTCTCCACCATGGGGAAGTTTATTTGAAAATGGATGCTGTGGATACAAGTTACCCCAATGATAATGAATGACCCAGAGTCAAAATTACTAAATTCAAAGGAAGTTCTTATAGAGGCTGCTTCACCCACACCCCCTTCCCTGGGAGGGAATACTGACAAGCTTCAGGATAAGGCAGAGAAAGAATGCTTTAAAATGCAAAAAGGAAGGGGAGTTGGTGGTAGAGGTGATGATGATTGTGTGTGTGTGTGTGTGTGTGTGTGTGTGTGTGTGTGTGTTAGTTGTGTGGGGGTGGTTATTAGATAGGTCTCTCTGTAAAGAGCAGTATATAAAGTAATACCACCCCTTGGGTGAATTTCATTGAGTGCAGCCCTAGAATTGTAGGGCTATGTGCAAACAGGGCAGCTAGGCTCAAAGGGAGTGAAGATTCCCCCACTTGCTACCCCCTTTCCCCCCACAAGGTTAGCAATTTGTGAGACTTTGTAATTTGCTTGTGCCTCCAGAAAGTCTTGGATGTTCATTGGTAGTGTCATTTTTCGCCAGCTCTAAGAGGTCACTTGGCCATTTAAGAGGACAGAGAGACACCAGGAGATTCTCACTGATTCTACCTGGGGTAAGAGGCAGAAGTGTCTGTAGCTTCCTGGAATCAGTTGAAGCCACTAATCTTAGGAAGAAAATGGTTGTCACAGACCAGCTAGTTGTCACCAGCTAATCAATGTTGGGCGGTGATCCAGGACCAGACAGAGGGAGGCACACCTCTTTGTTCTCTCCAGGGCAGTTGATCCCAAACTTGCTTGGAGAAGAAGAGAAAATAAAGCACTTGTATGAACTGGATTGTTGGTGAGATAATAACTTTGAATTTGACTGGAGAAAAGTAAGTATCTGAAAGTGACTGGATTAAATTTCTGCCATCATCACAACTGGGAATTGGAATCTCAAGATTCATGTAAAATTATGAAATAAACTATGTTTTAAAACTCCTGAGTTAGGTGGACAATTCTAATGGGGAAACATCATACCAGATTCTATAGGATGGAGAGAGTAATCCAAGACAAAAGACAGGAAAAAAATTATCCCAACCAATTGAATGAAGTTGAAGCCAACATCAGGAAGTCAATGTGTAGAGAAAGTGACTCAGAGGATGGGATGATTGAATCTTCTGAAAAAGTAGCAGCAATTGACTGTCTCTTCAAACCCACCAACAACTGGCTGTTTTGCTGATCTCATTGGGAATTAATAATAAAGGAGCCAAAGAAATCTGGAACGTATTGCTGGGGACTTTGAAGTCCAGGCTACAAGTGGAAGCATTTGGAAGAGAAAAAGGCACTGGGGAAGTGAACCAGTGGTAAAAAAAATAAATAAATAAATAAGGCATTAAAATGTTTTAGACCATGGTTTTTCATGCCAGAACATCTGAGCCTTGGCAAGGGATAAAATGTAACCCATGAGAAACAGAAAACTGTGTTTGACAAGAGAATTCCTAACCTGTATAAAAGGAATTTAACCTAAAGTATGAATGAGAGGGGGGAAAAAGCACAAATAAAGCTAAAGTTTGGTGATTGACTGATAGGACATTGAAGAAAACATAACAAAATGTTTAGTTAACAAGAAAATATCAGGGAAGAGAATCAATACTTTTTTGTGTGTGTTTTTTTGTTTGTTTGTTTGTTTGTTTTTTAGCCTTGCCTTACTGTGTATCCTAATGCATAGAGAATGGGTACTAATAGAACTTGACATTGAACACAAGGTGGCCAATTCAATTTCATGAACATCATTGTGTCGACAAAGAAGGAGGGGCTTATGATTGTGATGTGCACTATGGAGTGTGAAAGCTGAGACTGCTCCAGCTGCTGCAGCCATGCTGCAAAGCAAAGTGGTAGCTCTTAGTCAGATTTACTATATGTTTGTTGAAAATCCAGCAATTTGGATTAGGGGTAGACATCTTACAGTGTCTTTCACAGGTTTATTTGCAGCTGTTTGGGTGGTGATAGGGAAATGGAGGCAATCAGCATGTCCACCAGGGGAAAGTGATAACCCACATGTGGTAGATGAATATCATGGAGCCTCATGCAACAGTTAAAGATAGCAGACTGGACATAGATATAAATGCACATAAAAAAAATCATAAACTTTTTGAAAGTATATTTACAAGCACATACATACAAATCCATTGAATATGCGAGAACAATTGCCCATGTGGGGAGGTGATAAAAAATACTTGGACAGACTAATATACTAATATGTCATAAACTAACTAGAGGCCCAGTGCACGAAATTCATTCATGGGGGCGGGGGGTGTGTATCCCTCAGCCCAGCCTGCACCCTCTCCAATTTGGGACTCTAGTGATGTCTGACTGCCCTTTGGGATCGGGCCTAAACGGGCAGTCAGACATCCCTCTCACAATCCAGGAATGCTGGCTTCCAATTGCTCACCTGCCTGCCTGCCTGATTGCCCCTAACTGCTTCTGCCTGCCAGCCTGATCACCCCCTAACCACTCCCCTGCCAGCCTCATCGATGCCTAACTGCTCCCCTGCTGACCCGATTGCCCTTAACTGCCCTCCCCTGCAGGCCTAGTTCCCCCCAACAGCCCTCCCCTGCAGGCCTGGTCCCCCCACAACTGTCCTCCCCTGCAGGCCTGGTTGCCTCCAACTGCTTTCCCCTGCGGGCCTGGTCACCCACAACTGCCCTCCGCTGCAGGCCTGGTCACTCCCAGTTGTCCTCCCCTGTCGGCCCAGTCACCCCTAACTGCCCTCCCCTGCAGACCTGGTTCTCCCCAACTGCCCTCCCCTGCAGGGATGGTCCCCCGCAACTGCCCTCCCCTGCAGGCCTGATCACCCACAACTGCCCTCCCCTGCCGGCCATCTTGTGGCGGCCATCTTGTGTATGTCTTGTGCGGCACCCGGAACCCAGGCCTTCGTTCTGGCAGCCGCCTTCAGTGTTCAAGGCTCCAGCCTGAGCCTTCAGTCTTCTCTCTGGCCAGAGCCTTCAGTCTTCTCCGCTCCAGCCAGAGAGCCACTCCTGTAGCTCCCTCTGCCCTCCGCCCCCCGCCCTCCACCCTCCCCCTCATAGCAGGCATCCCGCCCTGCCTGGCCGCTCCATGCCTGCGTATGCAAATTAACCCACCAGCTTTCTTGGGCTAATTTGCATACTCACTCCTGATTGGCTGGTGGTGTCGTGGAGTTATGGTCAATTTGCATATTTCTCTTTTATCATGTAGATGAGTTCAATTTATAGGAGTGAAGGAGAGAGGAAAAAGAGGAGGAGGAGGAGCAAGAGAGAGACTGAGATTTAGTAGAAGAAGAGCAATACCATCTCTGCAGAGCAAAAAGGACTGAATGATATTTGTAGAGAAATTCATGTGTATGTCTTTGTCTATGACCAAATCCTGTATCATGTTTAATGGATAACCTGAATAAAGACATGAAGAGAAGAATAGTCATCAACTTTCTATGACTGAGATGAGTTGTTACTCTGAATGATAATGGAAATCAGGGATAACATCTTGGGAGTAGCCAGAGAAATAGTGGCATCTAAGCTTAGTGCCACTACTTTCCGCTGATGGTAATGTATAAGATTCTTTTGTTGGAGAGAAAGAATCTGGCAGCAGGATGCCAGACTTACAGGGAAAACCGGTTTGCATCTCTTGGTCTATGGGCCATTACTGACACAGGGTTTGCCCCTGTGATGGGAAAAACTCAGGAAGAGTCCTCCATGGGACCTGAGATGCTTTGACACCCATAATTTTTTTCTTATGGGGAACATAAGGACTTAACAGATATCATTATTAGCTATTTTTTCTAAAGTGAGCCTGATATTATTATGAATTTTTTGCAGCTATTACTCCTTTTAACCCTCATTATGACCATATGCAGTAGGTACTACTATTATCTTACCTTCAAGGTAAAGAAACTAAAGACTTGGCCCTAGCCAGTTTGGCTCAGTGGATAGAGCATCGGCCTGTGGACTAGAGGGTCCCAGGTTCTATTCCGGTCAAGGGCAAATGCCCGGGTTGTGGATTAGGATTAGGGTTAGGGTTGTGGACTCGATCCCCAGTAGGGGGCATGCAGGAGGCAGCCAATCAATGACTCTTTCTCATTATTGATGTTTCTATCTCTCTCTCCCTCTCCCTTTCTCTCTGAAATCAATATATATGTCTTTTAAAAAGAAACTGAAGACAAGAAACTTGTCCAAGGTCACACAACAATAGGTAGTAGAACCAAAATTCATACCCAAACTATCTAACTGCAAAATACATTCTTTTAATCATTATACTGTAGGCATTTGGGAGTTGGACTGCATATTGTACGAAGAAGAGAGAAGATGTAATATTAGCAAATTCCTTATTAAAAGGTCCTTTTGGCTTATAAAATGATTGCTTGCTTGATTTTGGTATCTGGAAGAAGAAAAAGAAATTTGCTCATGGCATTCTAAAGTAGGCAGGAGAATAGTGGTTTGATGATGCACAAAACACAGCCTCTTTCAACCTGCCTCATGTCACTGAACAAACAATGCCAGGCCTAGGGACCCCAGAGCCTTTGGAGAAATGAAGGACTTCACTTTCAGGCAGAAGGCAGGAAGCCATGTGAGTAATTGCTGGGATGAATTGACACTAAATTTGATAAGTAATAAAGGCTATGTAAAATCTGATGGTTTTCCTCATTTAGTACCCTTAAATTTCCATTTCATCATACTGCAAAGGACCAAGTATGATTTTGCCCAGAGAGGTAAAGCAGACTTAATTTTGCCTTAAAACATTGCTTCTTCTGATCTCTTGTGTGTGTGTGTGTGTGTGTGTGTGTGTGTGTGTGTGTGTGTATATACTAGAGGCTCGGTGCACAAAATTTGTGCACTGGGAGGGGGGGGTCCCTCACCCCAGCCTATGCCCTCTCACAGTCCAGGACCCCTCTGGGGATGTCTGCCTGCCAGCTTAAATGAGAAGCTGGCAGGCAGACATCCCTTTCGCAGTCTGAGACTCTCACAGTCTGGGACCCCTCGCTCCTTACCGCCTGCCTGCAGTGGAGGCAGGAGAGGCTCCTGCCACCATTGCTGTGCTCGCCAGCAGTGAGCCCGGCTTCTGGCTGAGTCGCGCTCCCGCTGTGGGAGTGCACTGATTACCATGGGGCAGCTCCTGCATTGAGCATCTGCCCCCTGGTGGTCAGTGTGCGTCATAGCGAACAGTCGTTCTGCTGTTCAGTTGATTTGCATATTAGCTTTTTATTATATAGGATATATATATATATATATATATATATATATATATATATATATATATATAATTGATTTTAGAAGGGAAGGGGGAGAGAGAGAGAGAGTGAGACATCAATGATGAGAGAGAATCATTGATTAGCTGCCTCCTCATGCCCCCTATTGAGAATCGAGTCCACAACCTAGGCATGTACCCTGATGGGGAATCTAACCATGACCTCCTGGTTCATAGGTGTGGCTCAGAGATCAGCCAGGCAGATCTCTATGCCACATCGCTTCACTTATTCAAGAAATTTTAATCCTTTAGTATCTTTTTTCCACCTGTTCTCCCTTCCTTTCTGTTTCCTTCCTCTAGTCCTCTCCCCTCCCCTTCCCTTCCCTTTTATGTTTTGTTTAGTTATATACTTATCTGACATCCCTACTACATTTCAAGTTTTGTTGATGAAAGATATTATATTTTTTTCACCTTTTCCATCCCTCACTCGTCAATCTAGTAGAATATTTTGTGTATAGCATTTCAGGATAAATATTTGGTGAGCTAATGTATGTAAGCATATCTATTTAGCTATGCTTACAAATTTGTTTCTTACTAAAATGACCTAGAGAAAAGTCATTGCCTGTGGCTATCAGCTGGTGTTATTTTATAATTCTGTCTGACTTTATTTTCCACTCTCTGGAAAATGTCACTACAGATGTCTGCTGTGTGGGACTAGAAATGAGTTTTCCTCTTACTATAACTTATCCACTATTCAGAATAACTTACTTTCCCTTTTCCTTCTTCAATCTTTTTTTTCTTTTTCCCCATTTGTATACACTTCCAGTGTTACTGTTTTTTACAACAAAATAAAAGGTTTTGATAAAATGAATAAAGTATAATCATTTATTTTAGTAACATGTAGGCTATCCATAATTTTAATACCATATAGGTCTTTATGTGAATTTATTGGAGACATTATTTTTATTCAACCCAGTGACTGATGCTGGATTTAATTTATTTTTATTGGCACAGAGATATAATGTGGCTGTCTTTAAGTAAGGGCAGGGTTTGGGTAGGGTGGAGCTAAGTGTGGTTGGAGAGCCAGCCTTGGCTTCTGAGTTTGGTTTGGTGCCAGTTGGTGGAAACTTGAGCATTTCTAGTTCTTTTCAATATGATTACATAGTAAGGAGAAAAATGTCCAGACTAGGCATATGAGAAATAATTTCCCTCAGTCCATGTAATTAAAAACTCAAGAAGCATTTTGACTTTATTTTATTACCATAAAGCAGGGAAAATAAAGAATATTTAAAAGTTTTTAATGTATCAACAAAAGCCTACTGCAATTTAGATGAAAAAGGAATGCATTTTTGCGTGTATTCGTGTGTAGAGTGGGTATGAACTAAGCTATATTACAATACCAAAAATACTTCAAGTGGGATTCTAGACAATTTAGTAATCAACTTTGCAACATGTCTTTACATTAAGCCAAGATATTCTTTGAAACTCTTAGTATTAAATGAATGGTAACTTTCCCCCAACACCTCTCCCTGTGTCTGAAGCTCCAATATTTGTAACATTTATCCAAAATTCCCCACTTCAACATCTTCCAAAAAATGCTTTTTGTCTTCCTTGTGCTCCTGACCATACATATTGCAGATGTTCTTCTTTATGGAATACAGTTAGGGCTATATGGTCTCATGCTACATTCTCATCATCCCAGCCTCATTCTCACCCTGAATGCACTTAACTTTTTCATGGGTCATTGTGAAGTGCTGATTTCTGTCTGGTGTTATCTGATAAATATATCCACCTAGAAAATGTAACATCTGGTGTTTATTGCATTAACTTGTTATTCTGGGAGCCCTCTATAGGGTGATAAGATTAGCCATTAAAGAAATTTGTGATAATGGTGTGTTTTTGTCTCCAACACTGTCTAGAATGCTCTGCAAATCTCTGCACATTTCTCTGAAGCTTTCGGTATATTTTCTGGGCCCTGTACTCCTCAAATAGACTCCATGTTGCTTATCTGGTCTCCCCAGACCTCCTTTTCTTCCTGGGTATATTGCTGAATTACATTTTTCTAGCCTTCTCGCAGTTAGGTGTGGCCATGTACTGAGTTCTGGTCAACTGAATTTTGGTGAAAGAAATATAACCACTTTCTAGCCTGGCCTCTAAAACCTTTGGAGTGATCCTTTAAGCCAGTGTTTTCTGCTGGAGGTTGATTTTTGCCTCCTTCATTCCACTCCCAGGAACTTTTGGTAATGTCTGAAGATATTTTTGTTGTCACAACTGGAAGAATGCTACTGGAATCTAGTGGGTGGAGGCCAGTGATACTGCTAAATATGTTACAATGCACAAGAGAGCAAAGAAAAAATGATCCAGCCTCAAATGGCAATAATGCTGAGGTTAGGAAAACCTGCTTTTTCTTACTCTGTCTCCTGCCTAAATGTAGAAGATTCATAGGAAGATTTAGAGAACCTGAAAGTTGTCCAAGCCACCAGATAAATAGAAATTGGGGCTCTGAATCTCTGCACAATGGCCTTCACTGAACATGGTAGCCTGTGACTTGAGAAAGGAATAAAAGCTTTATTGCATTACATCACTGAGATTTGAAGGCTAGTGGTAAAGCCATTAAAAACACTTCAATATAAGCTCAAAACTTGGACAAATTACTTAATCTCTTCTTGTCTTAATTTTCCCCAGTATTAAATAAAAATAATGATATCACCTATCTCATTAGCTTCTGTGTGGACTGAATGAGTTTGATTTGAAAACACTTAGAATAGTGCCTATCTAACTGATTATTATATACATAAAATCTCTTTATCTTGTGACCTATGCTTTTAAAGGACTACTCAAAGGTCTGATATTAGCTTGTGGTGCTACCGCTCTCAAAGAACCACTTATGTAATTGGCTCATTCAGTATTTTAACCAAAGTGGGAGACTACAGTTGAAGATTTCTCTAGGTTGCAATAATCTGGCCACTCAGTATATATCCTATATAATAAAAGGCTAATATGCAAATTGTCCCCTCAACCAGGAGTTCAACCAGCAGGCAGGCTGGCCAACGGCCCGTGTCTTCTCCCCCTGGTCAGGCTGGCCGGACCGCACCTGTGCATGAATTCATGCACCGGGCCTCTAATATATACTGAGTGGCCAGATTATTATGCATTTAGAGATCATAATAATCTGGCCACTCAGTGTATATCTTTGTTAAACTGGTAATCTGTTGCCCTACATCCCCATTGAAGAGCTCCTTATATCAGATGTGTGTTACTTCACTGCTGTTCTTGATTCCTAGGATAACTCACTGAAGTATCTGTATAGCTAACCAAAACTATATTCACCTTGACTCATTGCTGCCTCATGTGCAAGCTCCATCTTCCCATGGACTAGTCCTGAGGTAGGTCCACTGACCTGCTGCACCTTGAGACTAGTCCTGAGGTAGGTCTTTTTCCCTGCTGCACCTTGAGACTTCTGAGAAAATGGAGGAAGTCTCTTTTAACATTAATGTAAGAAAAACGTGGAGAACATGGTGACTACTTCAGTCTGAGCCTTCCTGATTTAGCCTGAGTGGGGTCTCTGAAGTCAGCTAGCCTTATCCAACATAGATACAAATCAAGGCTATGGCCAATTGTGGTAGGACAGGATGAAGCAGAGGAGGGAGGAGCTTTGCAACCTAGGGACACAATGTGGTCACGTAGAAACCTCAGAGAATTGGGTTAATATGATGAAGAAATAAAGACACTGGAAAGATCTTGAAATAGGCAGTTCCACCAAGACTGCCTAGCCAATTCTGTAGAAGAGGGTACACACATTTTTTCTCTTCACATTTGGAGCCTTGCTGACGTCTCTGCTGTTGAGAATGCTGTGGAAGATTGTGGCTATGTGCCATAGGGAAAACTAGCAGTTTGTGCTGATTTCCAAATGTAGATGTGAGTTATAAATAGTCTTCTTCAGAGAGAAGTCCGACACTTCTCATCCAACCAGGGAAATCCAGGGTATGTAGGCAGGATTCAGCTACCTAGTTCCATAGAAAGCAGGTGTTCAGGGCAGAGGTTGGACACTAAGAAGCGAAGGTGAATTGACAAAGTTGCATCTGCCCTGTATCAGGATTTTGATCCAATATTTCTATTGTTCTTGTGCTTCTCCCTACCATCATGGACCTCAGCACCTATCCATGAGCCCATATGGGTGTGTCTGCTCCACCCAACCATGGCATTAGTGGTTTCTTTTTTCCTCAAAGACTAAGTCCTTTATGGAAGCAGTTTCTTAGTCCAGCAACTTCTACCCAACCCAACCTTTTCTTCCCTGGCAACTATTATCAAGGATCCTGAAGTAAAAAATCTGTGTTCACCTAAGGACGTGTTTGGGGTAAAGAGCTTCATTTGTACGAAAGGAAAACATTTCAAACCCTGATATTGAGTCATTTAGACCCTCATTGTGCCTTCAGATCTCCTAGAAGATAAAAAAAAACACACACAAAACAACAGAAAAACAAAACAAAACAAAGAGCCCCACACGATAGATGCCTAAGCACCACTCCCAGTGATTGGGGTCCATTTGTCTAATGTGTAGCCAAGTTAAGACTGCTGTTGTAGATCCTCCTTTATAAATATAGACAAACAACCTAGAATCTCCCAGCATCTGAAAAAAACAATACAACGGCATGGGGGGATATAAAAAACAGGAGAACCAAATACTGAGAAATGAATAATTTTAGAAAAAGATAAGAACTTTAAAAAATATATTTAGCCCGGCTGATGTGGCTCAGTGGTTGAGCATTGACCTATGAACTCCTAGTCATGGTTCAATTCTCAATCAGGGCATATACCTGGATTTCAGGTTTGATTCCCAGTAGAGGGTGTGCAGGAGGCAGCCAATCAATGACTCTTTTATCATTGTTGTTTCTATCTCTCCCTCTCCCTTTTTCTCTGAAATCAATAAAAATATATTATTACATTTTGGAATTTTGAGAGGCTATCACATCAATGAAATAAGCAAGGCTGTTATAAAGAAGAGAAAAACATTTGCATAGCATCTAGGAGTCTCTTGCACTTTTTCTTCCCAGGGGTAAACACCCCCAATTCCTCTACCACAGGATTTTTCAACCTTATCACTAATATTTTAGATCAGATAGTCTTGTGCCTTGTAGGATGTTGAGAAATATCCTGACCTGGACCCACTAGATGCCAGTGGCATAGCCCTGCTGTGACAGCTAACAGAATCTCTAGATATTGTCAACTATCCTTTGAAAGGGAGTAAGGGGGGTGAAATTACTCCCTGGTTGAGAACCACTATTTTACTCCAAGACAAGGACAATGGTATTTAAGAAAAAGTATCCTAAAAAGCAAGACTAGTTGGTCAGTTCACTAGGAAATTCTGCTTTGCCAACAAAAATTGTGGATAGGCGAGTTTTATTTTAAGTTGTGCTCCTTGATTATATCATTTTAATATAGATATAAAGACACTTTCTAACAATGATAACAAGAATGAACACTTAGTGGTTGTCAGGAACTGACATCGCATTTTGTGTGAGTTATCTCATTTAATACAAAAGGAAGCCAACAATAAATTGAATATTATGAGTGCCACTTACAGAGGGGGAAACTGAGGAACAGAGCTGTTAAGAACTTGTCCAAGGTCAAGAAACTAGTAAGAATAGAACTCCAATGAAAGACCAGGTGGTTTGACAGCAGACTTTGTGCACACTTCACTACTCTGCCTTCCTGATTGAATGATTCTAATAGAAGGACTATCTGGCCCTGGAACATGATGGTAAAAGTGAAATTAAAAGTTGGTAAACGTGGTTGGTTCTCTCTTTGTCCCTGCAACCACATCAGTACTCTATTGCCTCCCTTATTCATGCATGGGCAGCCTTTTATATGATGGGGAGAAATGTGTAGGGAAAGCCTGGAGCAGAACGTACCTTCACACCATCTTATTATCTCTTTAATAAAGTGCAGCCAGACCTTTCTGATCATCCAAAGTCTGTCCAAATGAGAGCAAAACCCATGCAAAGAAGATGGCCTATGTCACATAGACATAGATCCAAAATATAGTGTGACCAAGGAACTTTTATTTCTGAGCGTCAGTTTCTTCATCTGCACATTAAAGATCATGGAGACTAAATCTTGAAGAGCTATAATGTGTATAAAGCACCAAGCAGAGAGTCTGGTGCATGGTAGATATTCAATTTCATAGTGGCTCAAAAGACCTTCCTTGCTAATTTACCTTGAAGTTAAACCCATGGTTCTCAGTGCTCCTGCTTTGAACCATGGCTCCAGTTTTGACTTCTTTTTGCTGTTAGCTCTTGGCTTCAGCATCTGGTCTCTATTTTAAGTGTTTAACTTAATCACTTGCCTCTTCTGCTCAACTCACATATGAGGCATTTGTGTCCTGGGTCTTCTTGTTCTCATGTGATGTCAGGATCTAGCTTGACCTATGTTTTTATTCTTGGTGCCTGGCTCCCTGGACCTGTGCATGGTGAGGCTGCCTCTGAGGTGGAGCAATTAGGATTCAAAGAAGCAGGAGAGAGAAGGTGTAAGTCATGCTTGCTAAAGAACTCAAGAAAGAATAGCTGCAGATTTAGAGAGCCACAAAAGGAAGCAGAAAAACCACTAATACCTTGCAACAAAAGTTGAACAATGTGGTATGAAAAAAAAAAAACACAAAAAAAACCAAGGGTCTTTTTTTTCTGGCATCTATGTGATTGTCTGCTCTCAACTGCTGATGACTTAGTGACACCTCCATAGGTCAGAGAACTTGGAATGAATAAGGAATCTGCATGGAAGGAATGAAGGAATCCTTTGAAGCAGGTTGAGTTGCTGTTGTCAAAGAGTAAACAGCTTGCCTACTGTGGGAAGCAGCCCACAAAGCTTTGGAGATATGTGTTTGCAAAGCACATGCTAGCTTTTTGTGGGTTTGAAATCTGCCAGGAACAAATTCTTTTCTCCTTCAGTTCGAGGCCTCTTGCCAATACTAACAAACAATTTTATTTCTTTAAAACAAAACAAAACACCTATTTCAGATTGGCCTTGTAATTTTCAAACACCATCTGCAGGACTGAAAACATACTTCCATGTGGTACATCCTCTTCCTCCTCAAAACTGAAGGCTAAGCATGTCCTTTTTGATAGAACATCCCTGGTAAGAAGCGGCCATGACCCAGTGTATGAAAAAGGTTGAAAACAATTAGGGAAAATTTAGAGCCAGAACTAACAGGTGGTATGTTAGCAATCAACACACTGCCTGTCCCCACATATCTGGGTGCAGACTGTTTATTTGTTTACCTGAAACACAAACCTAATCTGTTTAATTTGTGATAAAGTTTCACAGAAATGAGGGGAAAACACTTTGGGTTTTATTGATGCTTATAAAGCAGATTGCCCCTTCAAGTCCAAAAATGTAAGAAAACGGAGCTTCCCAGCTTTCTCTGTTCCCATGATGCCTGTGAGGGAAGGAAGCCCTGGAGGTAGAGGGAGAGGGGAATTAGGGAAGCAGAGGGTGGAGTGCAATACACATCTAAGCATAAGCATCTGCTTATTGACCATGATCTTTTACATCCTACCTGGAATGAGTCACAAGGCACTTCCTGGCAAAACTTGAGAGAAGCTTTTATGTTCCATTTTGGGTGGGTTCAGCCTGGGAGAATTCCAGCCCTCAGAGAACGAAGCCCTCAGAGAAAGAAGCACAAAGAATTCAAATGCCCCGGACCTGGCCTTCACCTCAGTCTCACTCCCAGCCTGGTTCCTAGTTGTGACCTTCCCAGAAGTCTAGTCTCTTGGCCCCTGTTTTCCACTGAGCTTCTGCTTTCAGCATTAGTTTCACCAGACCAGTTACCACATCCAACTTCACCTACTCATAATACTCTTTCCCCCTGGTTCTAGAAATTCCCTTGTGATGGAAGAGACAGGGATTAGAAACTGGTGGGTAGAAACTGGTGGGTAGATGAAGCAGAAAGAACTGATGACTTGATTCATTCCACAAATATTTATTGAGTATCTATCTTGTGCCAGGAGCTAGGTCTTTAGTAGTCCATGAGATAGCACCAGCTGAGCTTTAAGGAATTTACTCTTATATGAACTTAGGTTCCACTTAACACCACGTTACAAATATCACCTAGTGAGCCCTTATTCCAAGCCAGGCACTGCACAAACACCTTCAACCTATGAGATACCCACGGTAGCCATGTATGGAGTAAATCTGTCAGTTCTGTTTTGTAAGTTGAAACTCAAGAGTTTGGGTAACTTGCCCAGGCTCATAGAGTTAGTGATGGGTGAAGCTAGGATTTTACTTAAACCCTAACTCCTGTCCCAGTGCCCTTAATTTTTGTGCTGCATTCTGCTAGTTTGAAGTCATAGATGCTTCCTTGCACATTGCTACACTTAAATGTTTATAGAATTGAACTGTTTATTCAGTAAAGTGCTGCAGGTTTAGCCTTGTGAGTGAGGAGAAGGTGGTGACATAGGTGATGATAATATGATGGATTACACATGGCCTGAAATTCTGCCCTGGGGATTAACTGTGGGAGGTGACTAATTACTCTCTTTTTCAGTTCACTTTCAAAGAGTGCATAACTTCGGGAGATGGATGGAGGTCACCTTTCAGGCCTGAACATCTTAATGAGAATTAGTTTTGTCAGTTTTTTCCCCCTTTCTGGAGATAATAAGCATCCTAGAAGAAGATGATTTTGAAGAGTGTTTAGAATACTTTCATTTAGTCTCCTATTGCCATTTGAACCCTAGGGCTGGACCTACGACTATTAAATGGATGTTTTGCTTGAAACTAACTACTCTTCTGGGACCTTACGTTTGGCAAGGTAGCTATCTCAGATTAAAGCATATCCCTTGGCTATTACTCAGCATTTCTGGGAAACTCTCCATCCATGTGAGCTTGCAGTAATCTCCTTGTTTGGCTGAATTGCCAGTCAAAACATCACCCTCCCTGGTCCAACACATTTCCTTAGCACAGTGGAGTCAGTCCTCACTGATGTCACACAGGGGATTTGGAGAACTGTAATTATAGTCAACAAGCTATAAGGGAGACTGCTATAGGGAACCTGCTTCCTCCCCATGTTAGGAATTCTCTTCTGTCAAAGGAAAGGCACACCCCAGTAAAGCAAAGACCTGGGCAATTGTTTTCAAAGACCCAACCATTTTATTGCCCAAGTCTTCAAAAATAAACATAATCTCTTTTGGGACAGTGCCCTCATAATTCAGATATTGTCTAAATTCCAAAGCCCTAGAGGTTTTATTTGGTTTGTGGCTCAACAGTGACACAATTGCTGTCAATCCCTAGGCAGACACAACTCTGTCTGGTCAGCAGCACAAAGCCCATCTTCACTGGGAAACATGGAACAGTTTCATTGTTTGAGCCAGTAATGGTCCATAAGAGAAGGAAAAAGTTAATTCCAGACCTACAACTTGATTTCTTCCCTGAGCAGACCCAAGGGTGATAAAGGAGAGGCACCTTAGTAATAGCAACCACTTTTTTCAAGTCTTAGAACCATCTGCTTCCTTTGATTCATAAAGAAGCAGGTGGCAAAAAGAATTAGATGAAACTCAGGTGGCAAAAGGATTAAGATCCTTCAAGGAAATAAATTCTAAGTCTGATAATCTTTCACATAATCTATTCAAGAAATTTTGTCTTACTAATTCTCCCTTTGAAGGTTTGCATAATAATAATTGATTTTTACATAGTGCTCACTCTATGTCAGGCACTAGTCTAGTGCTTTAAAAAATCAATTTTAAATTTAAAAAATTGATTTAAATTTTAAAAATCAATTTTAAAATAAATTTTCCTTACATTCTCATAACCACTCTATGAAGTAGTTCTATTTTTATTCTCACTTCAATGATGAGACCCTTAAGGCACTCGGAGGATCAGTAACTTGCCCAAGTTTTCACAGTTTGTTGAATTCAGGCAGTCTAATTCCAGAAGCATAAGGAAAAAAAGGAAAGGAAAAGAAAGGAAAGGAAAGGAAAGGAAAGGAAAGGAAAGGAAAGGAAAGGAAAGGGAACTTAAAGGCAGATAAGGTAGCATTAGTCATTTCTTTCCTTTGATTTAGGCAGCCACACTTCATATTTGAGTGATAACTAATCTACAATGTTCCCACCAGCATAAATGTTTTATGGCTCTGGAATTCAGTTCTCTACCCTTTTGTTCTAACCACTCCCTCCCTGACCTGGCAGGCTCATCCGGAAGCCAGCTGGTATTGTGGACTGATTGTGCTTAAAATGATGCTTAGGAATGTGGCATATGTCCACTTGTAAGAAAAGTCCATAAAGCAAAGCCCTCAGTTGGGGTTTCTGGGTGGGTTGGACCAAGTCACTTTCCTTTCAGATCTGTTACAGAAACCCACACATGGACTCTGGTTAGACAGCATTTCATTTTCCAGAATTCAGCATGTGATTGCCAAATTTCTACTCAAAGGTAACATTTTATGAAACACCAGATGTTCTTTAGGGTCTAACTAAAGTTAAGTGTAAAAACAGCCATGAATTCATAAGAATATAACAATAATCTCCTCAGTAAAGTTTTTTTAATATCTGAGGTCACTGACTAATAACTGAGTTGATCAATTCAACTAGATGACCTTGTTATGAAGTGAAGACAACCAGCTGTAATCAAAAGAGATACTACGTAGCTGAGCTCATTCAGGTTACATAATAAATCTTTGTCATTAATTGGTTTTATTTTGTGTTTCACTTTATGACTCAGTTTTTCCTATTTTAATAGTTTCTGTTTTATAATCATTTCACATCACAGATTCATGGTGATTGCTTTCAGTTCTAAGATCTCTGAGTCTAAGAGTTAAGACAAACATAAGGACCACCTGGGCCAATCATTTTGTTTTGTGAATGAAAAGTCTGAGACCCAATCAGGGGCTTCTCAAAGTCTTACAATGTGTAAGATAGCGGGAAATGATACCTCACAGCTCTCTTGGTAGTTAAAGAGTTCAGCTTGGTAGTTATGTAAAGAGTTTGGCTTTGACCAATGGCACAGAACAGAAAACCCAGAAATCTACCAAAGCCATTATGCTCAATTAATATTTGACAAAGGAGGCAAGAGTATATAATGGAGTCAAGACAGTCTCTTCAATAAATGGTGATGGGAAAATTGGACAGATACTTGCAAAAAAAAAAAAGAAAAATGAAACTAGACCACCAACTTACACCATACACAAAAATAAACTCAAAATGGATAAAGGACTTAAATGTAAGACGGGAAACCATAAAGAGCTTAGAAGAAGCCATAGGCACCAAAATAGCAGACATTTGTTGTAGCAATATCTTTACCAATATAGCTCCTAGGACAATGGAAACTAAGGATGAAATAAACAAATGGGACTACATCAAAATAAAAAGCTTTCGTACAGCAAAAGAAACCATCAACAAAACAACAAGAAAGACCACTGCATGGGAGAACATATTTGTGAATGTTATCTCAGATAACGGTTTAATCTCCAAAATTTATAGGGAACTAATACAACTTAACAAAAGGAAAATAAACAATCCAATAAAAAAATGGGCAAAGGACCTAAATAGACACTTTCCAAAAGAGAATATACAGAAGGCCAGGAGACATATGAAAACATGCTCAAAGTCACTAATCATCCAAGAGATGCAAATCAAAACAACAATGAGGTACCATATCACACCTGTCAGAATGGCTATCATCAACAAATCAACAGACGACAAGTGCTAGCGAGGATGTGGAGAAAAAGGAACCCTCTTGCACTGCTGGTGGGAATGCAGACTGGTGCAGCCACTGTGGAAAACAGTATGGAGTTTCTTCAAAAAATTAAAAATGGAACTTCAATTTGACCCAGTAATTCCACTTCTAAGAATATATCCCAGGAAAACAGAAACACCAATCAGAAAGGATATATGCACTCCTATGTTTACAGCAGCACAATTTACAATAGCTAAGATTTGGAAACAGCCTAAGTGCCCATCAGCAGATGAGTGGATTAGAAAACTGTGGTACATCTACACAATGGAATACTACGCTGCAGTAAAAAAGAAAGAATTCTTACCATTTGCAACAGCATGGATGGAACTGTAGAGCATTATGCTAAGTGAAATAAGCCAGTCAGAGAAAGATAAATATCAAATGATCTCACTCATTTGTGGAATATAATGAACAACATAAACTGATGAACAAAAATACAACCAGAGACATAGAAGCATCAAATACTGTCCAACTTATGAGGGAAGGAGGGGGGTGAGGGGGTAAGAGATCAACCAAAGAACTTGTATGCATGCATATGAGCATAACCAATGGACACAGACATTAGGGGGGTGAGGGCATGTGCTGGGGGGTGGGAGCAGCCAGGAAGAGGTCAATGGGGGAAAAAAGGAGACTCATGTAATACTTTAAACAATAAAGAATTTAAATTAAAAAATATAAAATAAAGAGTTCGGCTTGGTAGATAAAAAGAGTTCGGCTTTCTCCAACCAAAATTGATAATGGAGCAGAGTCAGAGGAGGGCAGAGGCTATTTAACACTGTTTTTAACCCTTCTCCAACCCCTGTGTTAGGTATCCTGTTATGAACACTGGGAGTCACACTGATGACTCTGAAAGTAGAAGGGTGAGGCAAGGTGGCATATCCATCAATTTGTTGTAGAGTGACTGCCTCCAGAAGTTTTCTACCTCCTTGCATTTTTCAGTCCTTAACTTCAGGTTATTTTTCACATAATACATTCAGCCATTGGGATTCCTGAACTATACCCTCCTCAAAAACAGGAGATAGTTTGGGGCTTACAATGATAAAGCCTTCACAGTCTTGGTGACAGTAAAATAGCTTTTTACTTTTTTCATAATCATTTTTGTTAAGAACAGGTTATTTTTACTCGAAAGCAGTTAAGAGGTCTAAATGGCATCTACAATTGCTTATTTCTGTAATGATCTTGCCCTATTTAGGATACAGTCACAATGTATGTGTGCATTTATTTATTAGATATATATATTTCTGAATATAGGAAGGACACAGGGTGAGTTTTATTTTTATGTCTCAGAGTTTGAACTAGAGTTGGATTGAATTAAATGCTGATTGAACCAGTTGAATTTAGTGATAATAGTCTATATGTGGATGTAGAGATTTGTGTTTCTTTGAACACTTTTTCCACTTTAGTTACAAGCTATGAATAAGGAAGGGTTGCATAAGATATTAATTCTCCTAACTCGACATTTCAAATGAAGTTAAGCTTTTAAGGAAATATGTCATTAATGTTCTTGGTGAATTGAATCAGGGAAATACTATAGGCCAAACACAATTATAATTAAGGCATCCTCCTTCGCTTGGAGGTAGCTGCTAAAGGAAAGAAAAAGGAGTGTTTTTTTCTGTGTGTGTGGCAAATATCACAGGATCTTTAGAAGCTGGGTTTAATTTTCCTATTAAGTGGTAAAAACAGAACTTCTACGAGTTTCTTTGACCTGACCATGATCATGTGGCATGCCTGAAGAGGAGCCTGCAGCTATTCTAGGTACCAGTGTGTACTATTTACCTAGTTCACTTCCCTTGTATTTGCAGAAGTCAATTTGGTCTCAACTTCACTGGCTTACCTATTTTCTCGGGTAAATAACCCCAAAGTGGGCCCTGAATCACACTTGCCTCAGAATATTGGAGTGCATGTCTATGACCTCCTGTGTGTAAGGTCTACAGAGAACAAGGAGAAAGCACCCTGAAACATTCTAATGAGTTGGCACAGGCCACGAAATATGGCTCTTTTGAGAGGGGGAATTTCATTGAGACTTCTGAAGGAAGGGAATGTGTTATTGTTCTAATTTCAACATAGTCAGTGAGGAGGGTGTTGGCTGGATATCAGATAAGGAAATGAAACCAGTCATGAAAAAAAAAAAAAACCACATCAGAAATCCAACCACATCTATCCTAACACTCATTTGAATTTTGTAAAACAGCTCTTACAAAGTAACCGGATAAGTTTGAACGTTACATTCATATCCACCTAGTGCACCAATGTGCCTGGGATCAGAATGCCTTTCAGCTCCACCATCAGAGAAATAAGGGCATTGCGAACTTTATCCCAGCCAAATGACTTGTGGTGTGAGCCAAGAAGAAACCCAGGAAGGAAAACTGAGCCTGGCCCTCATCAGCAACATGCTGCCTGCTTCAAAGTAACTCCAAGCAGCCAACAGTAAAACCTGACATAAGCCAGTGACCTTATCTCAGTGACCTTAACTTAGACCTGGCTTGGAGGGTGTACCTAGATCAATAAACTTAAAATGATTAACATCATACAAAATATGTTTTCTAACTATAGTGGGATAAAATTAGAAATCAAAAACAGTAAGAAATTGTGGAAATTAAACAATACTCCTAAATAACCAATGAGTCAAAAACTATCAAAACTGACTCAAAAGAAACAAAAAAATCTGAACCAGTGTTTAACCGGGGAACTTTTATGCATATATGGACACAGACAATAGGGCTGGAAGGGGCAGGTGAGAGGTGGAGAGAGTCAATGGGAAAAAACAAACAAACAAACAAAGGGAACATCTGTAACACTTTCAACAATAAAGAAATAAAACTGAACCAATCTATAACAAGTGAAGAGATTGAGTCAGTAATTAAAAACCTCCTAACAAAGAAAAGCTTTAAAAATTTAAAACCATCTAAACAAAAATGGCTTCACTACTGTAAATATTTAAAGAAAAATTAGCAGCAATCCTCTCAAACTCTCTCACAGAGGAGGAGGGAATACTCAACTCATTCTATGATACCATAAACGAGAAAAAGACATTATTTTTTAAAAAGAAAAGTATAGAACAATATCCCTCATGAATATAAATGCAAAAATTCTAAACAAAATGTTAGCAAAATGAATCTAACATATGTAAAAGGGATAATATACTATAACCAAGTTGTGTTGATCTAATGAGTGTAGTCTTAGCTTAACATTCAGTCAACATAATTAACCATATTAACAACTAAAAATGGAAAACAAACTGTGTAGTAACAATTGGATATCTTTATGCAAAAAATAAATAAAACAGCAAAATAAGTTTGATCCATAATTCACATTAACTCAAGATACACTGAGTGGCCAGATTATTATGATCTCTGAATGCATAATAATCTGGCCATCAGTGTATATCCTATATAATAAAAGGCTAATATGCAAATTGTTTCCTCAACCAGGAGTTTGACCAGCAGGCAGGCGGACCAACCGCCCATGTTCCCTCACCCCTGGCCAGGCTGGCTGGACCCCACCCATGCACGAATTCATGCACTGGGCTTCTAATATCCTATATAATAAAAGGCTAATGTGCAAATTGACCAAATGGCAGAATGACTGATCGCTACAATGCATACTGACCACCAGGGGGCAGATGCTCAATGCAGGTGCTGCCCCCTGGTGGTCAGTATGCTCCCACAGGGGGAGCGCCGCTCAGCCAGAAGCTGGGCTCACGGCTGGTGAGTGCAGCAGCGTTGGTGGGAGCCTCTCCCACCTCCATGGCAGTAGACATCCCCTGAGGGCTCCTGGACTGCGAGAGGGCACAGGCTGGGCTGAGGGACCCCCCAAGTGCACGAATTTCATGCACCAGGCCTCTAGTGAGTACTAGTGAGTATATATATATATATATATATATATATATATATATATATATATTAGTGTATATATATATATATATATATACACACACACACACACTGAGTGGCCAGATTATTATGTGTTCAGAGATCATAAAAATCTGGCCACTCAGTGTAGATCATAGGTCTAAATGTAAGACCAAAGCTACAAACCTTATAGATAAACATAGAAAAAAAATTGTTGGTACCTTGTTTTTCTTTTACCCAGCACCAAATCCACTCTCCATAAAAGAAAAACAAGCCCTGGCCCAGGGGCTTAGTTGGTTGAAGCATTGTCCTGTGCACCAAAACATATCCTCTGGTGAGGATTATAAAAAAGATAAATTAAAGTTAATGAAAATTTTAAATGTCTGCTCTTTTAAGAGAATGAAATGTCAAGCCATACATGGGGGTGAAATATTTACAAAGCATATATCTGAAAAAAGACTTCTATCTAGAATATACAAATAATTCTCAAAAGTCAGTAATATAAAAACCAACTACCCAATTTAAAAAAATAGCAAAATACTTGAACAGACACATTGCTTCATCAAAGAAGATATATTACAAGTAAGTAAATGACAAGATACTCAACATTGTTAGACATTAGCAAAATGAAAATCATAATGAGATAACACTATACACCCACTGAATGGCTAAAATTACAAAGATTGACCATATCAAGTGTTCATGAGGATATTGAGGAACTGCTGGTGGGAATGGAACAATGATACAGCTACTTTGGAAAACAGTTTGGCAGTTACTTAAAAAGGTAAAGGTCTGTCTACTCTACAATCTAGTCATTTCTCTCTTAGGTATTTACATGAGAGAAACAAAAACCTATGTCCACACCAAGACATATATACACACTCATAGCAGCTGTATTAGTAGTAACCCAAACTTCAAAACACCCAAATATCAAAAAAAGGGGAATCGGGATCGGGCCTAAATGGGCAGTTGGACATCCCTCTCACAATCCAGGACTGCTGGCTCCCAACTGCACGCCTGCCTGCCTTCCTGATTGCCCCTAACCGCTTCTGCCTGCCAGCCTGATCACCCCCTAACCACTCCCCTGCCAGCCTGATTGATGCCTAACTGCTCCCCTGCCAGCCTGATTGCCCCTAACTGCCCTCCCCTGCAGGCCTGATCACCCCTAACTGCCCTCCCCTGCAGTCCTGGTACCCCCCAACAGCCCTTCCCTGCAGGCCCGGTTGCCCCCAACTTCCCTCCTCTGCTGGCCTGGTCACCCCTAACTGCTCTCCCTTGCAGGCTTGATCGCCCCCAACTGCCCTCCTTTGCAGACCTGGTCCCTCCCAACTGCTCTCCCCTGCTGGCCATCTTGTGGTGGCCATCTTATGTCCACATGGGGGCAGCCATCTTTGACCACATGGGGCAGCCATCTTGTGTGTTGGAGTGATGGTCACTCTGCATATTACTCTTTTATTAGATAGGATAGAGGCCTGGTTCATGGGTGGGGGCCAGCTGGTTTGCCCTGAAGGGTGTCCCGGATCAGGGTGGGGGTTCCATTGGGGCATGGGGTGGTCTGGGCTAGGGGCCTGTGGTGGAGGGCTGGCCACACCCCTTGGCGACCCAAGTGGAGGCCCTGGTATCTGGGATTTATTTATTTTCTATAATTGAAAATTTGTAGCCTTGAGTGGAGGCCTGGGCTGGCCAGGGTGTGCAGAAAGCTTGGCCTCCTCCATTGCTGGAGCAACCCAAGCCTCCTGCTCTCTCCAGCTCTGTGGCTGCAGCCATTTTTGTTGGGATATATTTATCTTCTATAATTGAAACTTTGTAGCCTTGAGTGCAGGCCTGGGCTGGCCAGGGTGTGCGGAAAGCTTGGCTTCCTCAATCACTGGGGGCAACCCAAGCCTCTTGTTTGTTCCGTGGCTGCAGCCATCTTGGTTGGGTTAATTTGCATACTCGCTCCTGATTGGCTGGTGGGCGTGGCTTGTGAGTGTAGTGGAGTGATGGTTATTTTGCATATTACTCTTTTATTAGATAGGATTATATAGGACTAGGGGCCCAGTGCATGAATTTATGCACCTTGAGAGGAACTATGGGCTATAAGGCTTCAGTAAGCACAGGGGCAGGTCTCAGCCAATCCTCCCCAGCCCCGCCTGGCCCTCCTGCCATGGCTCCCTGTCTGCCAGCAGCCCTGCTCCCATCGCCACTCCCACAAGCTGACAGTGTTGGCCCTGTTCGCACTCACTGACGCCAGCAGCAGGTGCAAGCAGGGGCTGCTGCCCTGATCACCCCTAAGGAGCAGGGGGAGGTGGAGAAGCCCTCAGGGGCAATCAGGGCTGGCAGCCGCTGCTCACACCCACTGATGGTGCTGAGTGATCAGGACTGCCGGGCACTGGCAGCAGGTGTGAGCGGGCGAGACTGCAGTGTGGGGGAGCAAATAATTTTCAGTAACCACCAGAGGCTTGCCCCAATGACAGTGACGGGCAACCCGCCTTGATCTGGTGCCCCCACTCACATGCTCCACCATCCCACCACAGCCAACACCCACCATGTTCCACACACACCCCCTGGTGGTCAGCACACGTCATAGCGACCAGTTGTTCGGTTGTTCGGTAGTTTTGCCATTCAGTCTATTTGCATATTGGCCTTTTATTATATAGGATTCTAAAAAATGTACACTAATCTATGACAGAAAGAAAACTTTGCAAGTAATAGGGAGGGGAGGGGAGTGTGTGTGAAGTACTGAGGGATCACTAAAGGCCATAGGAAACTTTTGGGGGTGATGTATAAATTTACTCTCTTGATTTTGATGGTTTTATGGGTATATATATCATCCTATATAATAAAGAGGTAATATGCAAATTGACCATCACTCCAACACACAAGATGGCTGCCTCATGTGGTAAAGATGGCCACCATAAGATGGCCGGCAGGGGAGGGAAGTTGTGGGCAATCAGGCCTGCAAGGGAAGGCAGTTGGGGGTGACCAGGCCTGAAGGGGAGGGCAGTTGGGAGGGGCACCAGGCATGCAGGGGAGGGCAGGTGGGAGGGACAAAGCCTGCAGGGGAGGGCAGTTGGGGGGACCAGGCCTGCAGGGGAGGGCAGTTGGGGGTTACCAGCCCTTCAGGGGAAGGCAGTTAGGAGCTACCAGGCTGACAAGGGAGGGAAGTTTGGGGTCACTGGGCCAGCAGGGGAGGGCAGTTGGGGGCAACCAGGTCTGCAGGGGAGGACAGTTAGGGGTGACCAGGCCTGCAGGGGAGGGCAGTTGGGGGTGACCAGGCTGACAGGGGAGGGCAGTTAGGGGTGACCAGACTGGCAAGGGAGGGCCGTTAGGGGTGACTGGGAGCGACCAGGCCGGAAGAGGAGGGAAGTTAGGGGCAATCGGGCCAGCAGGGGAGCAGTTAGGCATCAATCAGGCTGGCAGGGGAGTGGTTAGGGTGTGATCTGGCTGGCAGGCAGAAGCAGTTAGGGGCAATCAGGCAGGCAGGCAGGTGAGCGGTTGGGAGCCAGCAGTCCTGGATTGTGAGAGGGATGTCCGACTGTCAGACTAACAGTCAGACAGTCGGACATCCCTCAAGGGGCCCTGACTGGAGAGGGTGTAGGCTGGGCTGAGGGACACACACCCCGCACCATGCATGAATTCCGTGCACCTGGCCTCTAGTCCTATCTAATAAAAGAGTAATATGCAAATTGGTGGTACCTCCGCTACACCCACAAGCCACGCCCACCAGCCAATCAGGAGCGAATATGCAAATAAACCCAACCAAGATGGCTGCGGCCACAGAGAGCAGGAGGGAGGCTTGGGTTTCCCTGGCAATGGAGGAAGCCAAGCTTTCTGCCTGCCCTTGCCATCCCAGGCCTCCACTCCAGGCTACAAAGTTTCAATTATAGAAGATAAATAAATCCAAACATAAATGGCAGCAGCCACGGAGCAGGAGAGAGCAGTAGGCTAGGGTTGCACCCGGCGATGGAGGAAGCCAAGCTTCTGCAGCCCTGGCTTGCTTTGGCCTCCGCTTAAGGCTATAAAGTTTCAATTATAGAAGATAAATTAATCCCAACAGAAATGGCTGCTGCCACGGAGCAAGCAGAAGGCTTGGCTGTGCTCAAGACTACAAAGTTTCAATTGTAGAAGATAAATAAATCCCAGATACCAGGTCCTCTGCTTGGGTCGCCAGGGGGCGTGGCCGGCCTGCAAACCACCACAGGCCCCTTGCCCAGGCCGCCCCATGCACCAAGGGAACCCCCACCCTGATCCAGGACACCCTTCAGGGCAAACCAGCTGGCCCCCACCCATGCACCAGACCTCTATCCTATCTAATAAAAGAGTAATATGCAGATTGACCATCACTCCAACACACAAGATGGTTGCCTCCATGTGGTCAAAGATCCTGCCCCCATGTGGACATAAGATGGCCACCACAAGATGGCCAGCAGAGGAGGGAAGTTGGGGGTGACTGGGCCTGCAGTGAAGGGCAGTTGGGGAGGACCCAGGCCTGCAGGTGAGAGCAATAGGGGGTACCAGGCCTGCAGGGGAGGGCAGTTAGGGGTGACCAGGCCTGCACGGGAAGGCAGTTAGGGGTGACCAGGCCTGCACGGGAAGGCAGTTAGGGGCAAACAGGCTGGCAGGGGAGCAGTTAGGCATCAATCAGGCTGGCAGGGGAGTGGTTAGGGGGTGATCAGGCTGGCAGGCAGAAGCGGTTAGGGGCAATCAGGAAGGCAGGCAGGTGAGCAGTTGGGAGCCAGCAGTCCTGGATTGTGAGAGGGATGTTCGATCCCTCTGGGATTGGGCCTAAACGGGCAGTCGGACATCCTTCGAGGGGTCCCAGATTGGAGAGGGTGCAGGCTGGACTTAGGGGGAACCCCCCCCCCACACCATGCAAGAATTTCGTGCACCGGGCCTCTAGTATTATATAATCTCATATATATATATATATATATATATATATATATATATATATGAATGTGTGTGTATATATCTGTGTATTTGAGGATTGTATTATCCAAATTTATGAAATCGCATACTTTAAATAGGTGCAATTTATTGTAAGTCAATTATATCTCAAAATAAGTTTTAAAAATAGAGAATTATGACTATGGGTTGAATAAAAAGAAAGTAAATCTAGTGATAAAAAAAAGAAAGTTTTAGTATTGTGGCTAAATTCCCTTCCTCTTCCTTTCCTCTTCCTAGTATTAAATAATAATAAATGGGAATACTTAGTGAAGGCTTACCATGAACTAGGTATAATTTTAAGTACTTTGCATCTATTAGTTTGTTTATACTCACAACATCCCTGTGAGGTAGATAACCTCATTACAACATTTTATAGTAGGACAAACTGAGGCAATGGATAGACTTAATCAAAGACACTGGTTCAATTAGCCAAACCAGGATTTAAATACAGACTATCTGGCTCTAGTATGTTCACTCCTGCACACCGCACTATGTATGGACCTCTCAGACAAAGCTCTCAAATGGTTGTGCACTGTGCTTACTGGCTTAACGTAGAAATATTAGGAGTAGGAGGGACACCTTCAGGGAACCAGAAAGGAGGCTGAATGAGGTCCAGAAAGAGTCACCCAAGTAGTCTACTAGATCTGGCCGTACACCTCTCCGGCAAGGGCCCACCTGGGTCTGTGCTTGATATGTTACCGTCTGTGCCAATTGTTTTAGCTGAGACCTTAACTCTTTCCTTCACTTGTGCAGGTTGACTGTTTCTGTTGCAGGTTAACCTTGATGCTCAAGGCCCTTCACAGCTTTCCCAAGAAATTGAACCACACTAAGAACATACACAATTTTGTTTGTAGTTTTCATGAAGATCTGGGGATTCATGGGAAAGAGCCACACCTCCCAGCACATAGCATTTACTCAGTTCCTCCACCTCATGCCACCATTGACTTCTCTGTGCCTCTCTTTCTTTCCCCAGCCCATCTCGATCATCACTTCTCACATTTGCTCTGGAATGCTTGGTACCAATCTTCCTTTTATTTTCCTTGTTTTAAGGTGTCCACTTAAAACTTGACTATGGCTTTTACCCTCTTCTTAAGCCTACAAAGCCATTTCTCCCTTAGGAAATCCTCATGTCAACTGCTAAGAAAATTCAGTTGCCTCCATATCCTGACAGAAGCTCCCCGCCCAGCTTTCCAAGGCTGACCTGGCCATGTGTTGCTGTTGAGACCACAACTAAAAGCAAAGCATGGAGAACAGGCAGGGACCTTCCTTCCAGATAGAACCTCAGCCCTTGGGTGTTGACGCAAAGGTCAAAACTCAATGCACCTCTCAGGAATCCCACCAGGTTTTCTCGAACTGATGCCAGGTATCCTTGGTGACTAGTGGGCTCACTGTTGTGTGGTTCTGTTAGGGAGGAGGTAGAAAGGCTTCCACACTTCTCTTCCCACAAGCTTTGTACAGCTGCCTCGCTTGGGCTTGCACAACATACTTTCAAATGTGAAGGAGGCGTTGGCAGAGGGGAGCATTTATAACTGGAGTCTCCAAGGGTGGGAAAAACAGAACTAGGATGATCTCAGTCACCGATGAGATCGCCCCTGCCACCCCCTCTGTGATTGCAGGTGGGAGTAAGGGGTGGAAAGGGAGGAAGAGAGAGCTGATGGGCGTCTCTCCAACGGTTGGCCCAGTGTGAAATGTGGGAGCAGAATAAACACTGTTCAAGGAAGTGAAATCCCCTGATGGGACAGTCTTTGCTGTGCGCCCCCTCACTCCAGTGATGACTGAGCCGATTCTTTCATGGCACATGTATTTTCAAATGGAGAATAGGGTTTGAGAGAGAAGGAGGGAGGGACAGGCCACAGAGCTCTTCCCACAAGAGCAGAGGTGTGTGTGGGGGTGGGGTGGGGTGGGGGGTGGGGGGGACGAAGAGATCTGCAGACAGGTCTTTCAAATAGCAATCAACAGTGTTTTACAAAGCCCTGAATTAGCTGCCAACAAGTTTTTAAAAAGGGATTATTCTACATTAAAAAATCAGAATTCATGCCACTTCTTCAAAATAGACTCGCCCAGGCCGTGGTATTTTGTGGAAGAGCCACACTCAAGGGGCCAAAGAGCCGCATGTGGCTCGCAAGCCGTGGTTTGCCAACCACTGCCCTAACCGGTTTGGCTCAGTGGATAGAGCGTTGGCCTGCGGACTGAAGGGTTCCAGGTTTGATTCCAGTCAAGGGCACATGCCCAGATTGCAGGCTCAATCCCTAGTAGGGGGCATGCAGGAGGCAGCTGATCAATAAGTCTCTCTCATTATTGATGTTTCTATCTCTCTCTCCCTCTCCCTTCCTCTCTGAAATCAATAAAAATATATTTTAAAAAATCAGAATTCATGCATATCTGCGTATCTGGCAAATGCATCTGTATTATTTTAATAGCTTCCTTGTAGGTCTCCTTGCTGACAATCTGATTTGAACCCAGAAGCCAGAGGTATCCTTTTATATGTAAATGAAATCATGTCACTTCACTGATCAAAAATTTCCCATGATGTTTCTCATCTCATCTAGAGTAAAAACCGGAGTCCAGAGAGACTGGTAGGCACCCTGTTACCTTTGCTCTCAGCCTCTTCTCTTCTTTCTTTTCCTCCTCCCCCTCTTCATACAGATTCAAATCCTGGCTTTATTTTCTGTGTGTCTTTGGGTAAATAGCTGGTCTATTCTCACCTCCTCAACTGTCAAATGAAGCTAATAATCATATCTTGCTCTTAGGATTGTTACAGACAAAGTAAGTCAATATTGTAAAAGCCCTTAAAAGAGTTGTTAAGGAGAACAGCTCCGTGGCTCCCCTGCTCCAGCTGTGCTGGCTTCCTTGATGTTACTCAGACAAGCCAGGCTTGTGCCTGCCTGAGTGCCTTTGCAAATGCTGCTCTCTCCGCTGGCCTGGCTTCCACACCCCCTCACGAGATTTACCCCCTCACCTACTTCAAGCCTTACTTGCCAGTACTTGGGATGAATCTAAAAATTAAAATCAGAAGCAAAAAAAAAAAATTAGCCAGTCAGGAAGAGATGAAATGAGCATTGATTGAATTCAGTAATGAAATGGAAGAAGACAAAGTTATCTCAAAATGACAACTCAATTACAAGTTAAAGGAGAAGAAAGAGAATCAAATAAAAATTTAACAACAAGCATTGAAAACAAGACTGGAACATAACTAAGAGAATTAGGATGTATAATACTTTTTTTCTAGAAAATTACGATTACACCTCAGGTTATAAACAACATATGGATCAGCACTGTCTAGCATGTTCCCTCCACTCACCAAAGCAGATTCAGAGATATATAACCTGCCAACGGATGCAAATGAAGGCAATATCAAAAAGTGGTCATTATTTGGTAAATAATTAGGATTTACCAAATTATTGTTCTAGATTTTTTTCTGTCTGTGCATCCAAGACCAGCTTGTCACCATCCCCAGCTATCAGAAAACCCTTTCACCAATATTTCCAATCTGCTTCTTTCCTAGCCTGTCTGGCCCTGTGGCCACCTGAGAAGCAGAGCACCCACACCCCCCTGTACTTGCTCCAGGAAAGGCTGAGACCAGCCATCCCCAGGCTCCCCAGACTTTCCAAGCAGCAGGTCGGTGCCTCCTGTCAGGCTCCCTCACTCCCTCTCCATCTTTCTCCATTCCCTCCAATCTCCAAGTCTTCCTTTGACCCTTTCCTTCTATGTCTAATCAGCATGCCAGCCATGATAAGTACTTGGAATTATCACACATAAGGAATTCTGAACAATTTTATGTTGTTTTTTCTTATTTCCAGAGAACTTTCAACAATTATAAGTGGAGACTTTAGTGTAAGTACCTTAAATAAATATCACCTCTTCAGAGACAATGACAGCATGGGAGAGGGGTGCTCCCCACATTTCCTCCTGGGTTCTGGGGAGCTGTGGCTATGTAAAGGGTCTCTTCTAGGCAGTTTGGGAGGTTGTTTGTATCTTGTGCCCCATCCTACCCTTGGCCATGCCTGTGCAGGGCTCCACAGCTCCAGACATTGTAGAGCTACATAGGGAGGCCTAGTCCAAACTATCCTATCTAATAAAGAGGAAATATGCTAATTGGCCATCACTCCATCACAAAGATGGCTGCACCCAAAGCTGAGGCAAAGTTCCCATAAGGAGCCTTAATGAGCTATCAGCAGGGACCTGAGGCTATGCCCTCCCCCGCCCCTGTGGGGCTTGACAGGGGACCTCAGGCCATGCCCCCCACCCAGCAGCTTGACAGGGGACCTCAAGGTGTGCTTCCCGTCCTGGTGCTGGGCTAGGGGACCTCAGCCTGCTCCCCCTGACCCAGCACCAGGCAGGGGACCTCAGGTCGTGCCCCCTGCCTGGCGAGGGTTGACAGGGGACTTCAGGCCACATCCTCCACCCTGGCACCAGGCTGGGGGACCTCAGACCACACCCCCATCCAGCGGGGCTTGACAGGGGACCTCCAGGTGTGCTTCCCATCCTGGTGCTGGGCTAGGGGACCTCAGGCTGCTCTCCCCACCCCAGAGCCAGGCCAGGGGACCTCAGGTCACATCCCCTGCCCAGCAGGACTTGACAGGGGACTTCAGGCAGTGCCCCCTACCCAGCGGGGCTTGATGGGGGACCTCAAGGTACACCCCCAGTGCTGGGTCGGGGGAACTCAGGCCGTGCCCCCGCCAAGCAGGGCTTGACAGGGGACCTGAGACTGTGCCCTCTCCCCCCACCTGGTGGGGCTTGACGGGGGACCTCAGGCCATGCCCCCCACCCAGCGGGGCTTGACAGGGGATCTCAGGCCGTGTCCCCCACCTGGCGGGGCTTGACGGTGGACCTCAAGGCATTCCCCCTGCCACAGTTTGGGCTGGGGGACCTCAGGCCACACCCCCATCCTGGCGCCGGGCCAGGGGACCTGAGGCTAGGCCCCCTGCCCAGCAGGGCTTGACAAGGGTGGGACTGGCTGGGTCTGGATCTAGCCCAATGGAGTGGCGGGGGCGGCTGGGTCTGGGTTTCACGTGATTTTGAGGTGCATGTGGGTGGGCGGGGACTTGACTCTGGGTCCTGTGGTGTGCCCCAGACTCTGACAGGAGGAAGGTTTTTATATACATTTTACTAATTTTCTTTCATCTTTGACACTTCTATTATAGAGAAAGGGCAAATAGCAATATTAAATTATTTCCTCTAATCCCCTTTTAATGTGCATGAATTTCATGCACCGGGTCACTAGTAAGAAAATAAAAAGACATTTCCTCTTTCTCCTGGCATGAACCCCCTCCACAATTTATCCTGAAGAAGTGGGTGTAAATCTGAGAGACCCAATCTCACCAAAGTGGAGTCAGATATATAAGCTAGCAAGGGGTGCAAATGAAGGTCATATGAT
This sequence comes from Plecotus auritus, assembly GCF_963455305.1. Taxonomy (NCBI): domain Eukaryota; kingdom Metazoa; phylum Chordata; class Mammalia; order Chiroptera; family Vespertilionidae; genus Plecotus; species Plecotus auritus. The sequence continues at coordinate 160,144,537 of NC_137771.1, read as the reverse complement.
CAAAAAGTTGTCAAAATACTAAACACCTCTGGATGGGGAAAGGGAACAAAAATATAGAAAGAAAATATCTCAAAACATTTGTGCAGATTTTGTTTGATGCCATTTGAATTTGAGCTGGAGGAAGAGTGCGAGGATAGACTAACTGGCTTTCCCTTAGCACACTTTTTTTTTTTTTTTTTTTTTTAGAGGAAGGAGGAGGACTTATAGAATGCACATGTGGACTAAAATTATTATTATTATTATTGTTATTATTTTTATTTTTTTTTAGGAAGCTTATCTGCTGGAGTCCTTCTCTGCCCCTTCAAATAAACCAGGCCACTGTTTTGCTACCAGGTTTTAGGGTGGAAAGAGTTCTGTGAATTTGTTCCCGAATAGACAGTGTCAATGTAACTGAGACTCACTCTTTGATTACAGAGTTTTCCTTCCACCTGAAACAAAACCAGCTTCCCCTTTCAGTCACATCCCTCCCTGTTCTCTCCTCTCTTTTAACCAGAAGCTGGGTTCTGTGGCAGAGTGGGAGGAAGTGAGCCAGCGCAGTGTTCCCACCCAAATGGACCCTAAGGAGCGTGGGTGGTCAGGATGGTCGTTGTCCTGCACACCGTCTCTGGCTTGTGGGGAGGAAGGGGCAGCATGAAGCATGGTGCCAGGGAGAAGGATAAATGATGAGGCCAAACATAAAGGACATTCTTGAATGTTTCTTAATTAAAATGGAAGTTTGCACACATATGTCGATTCTGTAATTACAGATTCTAGAGACATTCTAAATTTGAACATTTTCACATCTGAAGGCCATATTAGCGTTCATGTTTGGAGTTATGCAATGTGCCACTTCCCCCAGTTTCCTGTTCAACTTTAATACCACTGCAACCTGTGGGTATTTAAGACATTTCTATTTCAGTTTTGACTTTTGAAATTAGACATATTTGTAAATATAAAATAACCTGCTTTTAAAACCTGAAAGTGAATGCCTTTCAGCCTGTCATCCACATTGGGAATATCCAGGTTACCGGGGCCTCTCTGTGCATATCCCCCCTCCCTTCAGCTTTCACCCTCTGTGCCATGTGCATACTTGCCCACCGCTACCCTCTCCTGCTGCTCGTGGATGAAGTCTGGCTGCTGTTCACAAATCTATGGTGTGCAGTGGAACGGTGGTTAAGACCACATTCTGAAGGCTGATTGCCTGAGATTACATCGTGGCTTTGACACTTCTTAGCTGTGGGACTTACTCTCTCTGTTCTGTATTTGCTCATCTTTCACATAGGGGATAATTTAGTACTTGTCTCATAAGGATATTGTAAGGAAAAATAAATGTATATGTATATGTATATAGCACCCAGAACAGTGCTTGGCAATATTATGTGAATGTTAGAGATTGTTGCTTGCCAATCCTAGAGTGCATGCTGTTCCTTCGTGAGCCCCACTTGGGTTGCTTCACTTTCTGATAATCTACCACCACCACCCGCCGCCCCCCGCACCCCGTTCCTTTTACTCACAGATAAATCTCCTCTTTCTTTTGAAACCATTGTCTGTACTACACACTTTATGCTACATAGCCTTCATATTGGTGTTGTTGTTTTCTTAGGTACCTTTTCTCTACTTCAATTAGAGTGAAGTTTTCAAGGACAGTAATGCTGTTTATGCATTTTTTATCTCCTGTGTCCTGTATAGTGCTTTGCACAAATAGGTCGTCAGTAATTTTCGTTATTGGGATTAGTGAGAACAGTGACAATGCAGAATTTGGAACAAGATCATGGCAGAAAAAATGGAGAAACTCTATTTAGGGTGTGTTGGTTCTTATTCTAACACTGAAGAATCCAAACAATTTATGAAAGAAGGCAGAATGTTCATCCTTTCTGGGTTGGACAGCTGGCATGATGACAGTTTCCTTGGTTGATACCATGTGGGTTTTATTTGAAATGTTGCCTCTGCAAACAAGATGAGGATTTTTGTTTATCCTCAATTTCATCTATTAAGGTAAAGATGCTGACATGCTTTAGCCAGTGCGGTTCCAATTCAGTTTTTCTCTCACAGCAGTCAGCTGGTCCCTCTGCAGAAAGTTCCTCGGGGCTTTGACGGGTGGGTCGCTCAGCACTTTGCCACCACCCATGGTTGCCTAGAAGGCAGGGACTTTCTATGGGCCAGTGTGACTGATACTCCTGCTGGAGTCTGGTTGCCAGACGGTACAGAGGTAAGTGCAGAGGGCAGGCGGAGAGAAATATGCATGAAGGTGTCCTCACACGCTCCCCAGCCAGGAGGAGGAGTCTGTTTAGGCTGCTCAGCTTAAGGGATGTGGGTTTGTCCTGGATGCACTGGATGGGAAGAGTTTGCTCTAGTTCTGAGATCAGTTCTTGTAAAGTCATGTCAAAATTAACGTCTGTTGAATAAAAAATGAATCCATGAGTGAGCGGCCTTAAAAAACTGGGGTTTAGTTCCAGGCTCTCAGTTCGAAAATGTGAAATCGACTGCATTGGTCTGTGTGTTTGTCCCCGTGACTTAGGCCAGGCCTTGAGTGTCTCCTGAGTCTTAGCATGAAATGGCATCATAAACGTATGAGATCTTTCTCCCCGGGGCTCTAACTTTATACAGATCTCTAATCCATTTTTACAGTTATCTAAGACACAAATGTCATCATGTTACACTCGCTCCTTCAATGGCTTGTTGCCAACCTCAGAGAAAGTCCAACATATATGTGCACATGTTGCCATGGGTTCCCTCACTAAGCCTGACTGTCAGATGGCCATGTGTCTTAGACACAGGTGATATAGTCTGAGAGGAAGAGGAGAACTTCATCCTATGGGGAATTGACAGAGACACCTTCACCAATTGGCTTGCTTTCTGAGAACCACAATGTATGATGGTTTATTTGTGCCTGTCTGAGTGTATTTACAGTACTACGGAGTGTTTGGTTTAAGCTAGGCAAACCTCACAAAATAGATAAATGGCATAAAAAGGATTTCTGAAAAAATAACAACACGCTACATCTTGAAGATAATGCTAACAGTACAAATACAAAGAAACAAGAAAACATGTCAAACTGACACTTTTCTTATTTCCAGTTGCTAAAAGATACACTGGGGCATATTAAAATTTTTTTGTTTATTTGAGCAAACATCAATTAGACTCCAGCAGCATCCAGTCTAGGAGACAGAAAGAAGCTCAGAGGAGGTGTGTAGAAGGAAAGACTTCTGTAGGCAGGAGGGAGCAGAAACAAGGAAGTTATACTAGTCCAAAAAAGTAGGTTCACTATTATAAGACTATTTTCCTTTAGGGGATGGCAGGACTCTATCAATCCGGTTACCCAACTAGATGAGGAGATTCCTCATGGACTCTAAGATTCCATTTCTGGGAGAGCCGAAATTGTAATTAAATTAAGTCTCCGTTTAGTGACATGGGGCTTAGCATAAGTGACTCCATTTGGGGCCTGTTGTCTTGTTTTTAACATAGTATAAACTTTTTGTTAACCCTAAAATGATACACAAACATTGACGATTTAAGTGGATCTGACAGTGTGCTACATTGTAGGTACTTTTGTAAAAGTAAATTCAATATTTTTTGGGGGATAAAGAAAGAATTTTAACAATGAATGAGAAAATAATTGCTTTTCAAAAGAAACTTTTATACTCTGAAAAGGGCTTTATAAAAATGATGCTTCCAATAGTAAGTGATTTTGTTGTTGAAAATGATTTAATTTATCAAGTTTTTTAATTTCTCTGTATACTTACAAAATTTGAAAATAGAACTTTCTGAACTATTTTTTTAAATCTTTTTTTCCAAAACGATTCAGAGTCGTTTTTACCCATTTGCTTAAAATATATAAAAGTGCACCATCTTTCAATTCACTTGAAAAAATAATTTACAATAGGACAGATGCTGATTTACCAGTTAATTTCATTTAAGGCTTTTGCCTAATTTGTGATACTTTGATTATTTATTCATATTATAGCCGCAAAGAAGAATAAACAGAGGTGTCTTTCACCCCACTGTCCTTTCATTGTTAGGTGCCTTTTAGCAAGGCAAAAGAGTCCACTTCTCAACTGGAAGATAATTTTGCTTTTACATCAAATAATTGTTTCTTTTCTCCAAAACCATGCATTTTTCTTTACTGTTGTCTGTCACCAGCCAGATATAAGCCACAGGAGGTATGACCACAACTGTTCTTATTGTTTGTTCAAAAACAGGAAGTTTTGGCCACAACTGTACTTTTCTTTCTGGGACTCCATGTTGCTGGGGAATTTGCCTGCAGAAATAAAGAACTGGCTAGAATTCAGTTAAAATTGAACACAGACACAGGGACTCAGATTTTAGGATTTCCTGGGGGTTAATCACATAAATGAAAAATATTAAAACTGAGATTTCATTTGATCTTCATGAGAAAAGCAGAATTGTAACATATTCAAAATTGCGCACGCGCGCGCGCACACACACACTTGGAATTAAGAAAAGAAAGGAAAAATTACGCTGATATATTAATTTTCTGTCTTGTATTAAAAGGGTAATAGGGGCTTCTTGTTCATTTTTTCTCTGGAGAATCCTGCCCACAGGTTGCAGCTGTAACAAATGCCTAACCTTCTGATTTATTAAATCCCACTTATCTCCAACTTTCCCTCAAACCCAACACCTCATTCCAGCAGAGGACTGGAAAGGAAATAATAAAAATAAAATATATCAGTTAGGATTAGGTTCACCTGAGAATAACATGGACCACTTTTTTCTACCCCCTGCATCCCCCGCAGCACACAAGTGCCTTAAAAATTAAAAATGTCATTTTCTCATATAAAATGAGTCCAGGAATGCTATCAACATTATGATCATCAGGAATGATCTTTCTGCAAGGTTCTGGTCCAACCTACTTAGGGGGCTGGTCTTTATTCCTTCAAGATGGCTGCTGGAGCTTAACCAGCAGATGAAGGGAGAGCAAAGTAGAGTTTTTTAATCTTTAAAGAGAACTCTTAAAATGCCACATAAAACTTCTACTAATGCCATATGGACCAAAATTAATCACATGGTTAGCCTTAGCTGAAATATATATATATATATATATATATATATATATATATATATATGGCTATACTTTAAGCAACAATATGGATTTCTTTTTACTAAAGGAGTGGAGAATGAATATTGAAAGACAACTATCAGTCTTTGTCATACTTCTCATTTCTGTCCCTCTCCCTCTTGCTCTAAGTAAAAAAATATATTTTTAAGTTATATTTTATAAAATTGCAAAGATCATCTCAATTATGTAAAGGTGCCCCTTTTGTGCTATGAAATCTAATTTCTTTTATTACATTTCCCAAATACTTTTAAGTTTTTGGCCCAGAAACTAAACTCTAGAAGGCTAGACTTCCATGACAATGGACTTTTGACTTATATCTTTGCTCCAATCCAAACGCCATGATTCCTCCAATCATTTTGTTTATTGATTCCACCCCCATCTTATTATTAATAGTCATAGAAACTTGATAATATCAAATATAGCCATATTTACATTGTTATTCTTTAAAAAAGAATTAAATTATAGGGCCTGTACCATTAAGTATCTCAATATTTCCAAATATTTAAATATTAAGGCATTGTGAAATCCCTGCTACTTGATAATTGATCAATTACCTCTTTATATGGATATTTTGGGCTCATTTTTAAAAAATGTTCTTCTGGTCAAAATTAACTTCTTCCTTGAATACTATGAATTTCATAATATAGATCCAAAGAAATCACATTTCTTTGGTGAATCTAAAGCACTCTTTGTAAACACATCTCTCATTTGCCTTCGTAGGGGGTCACATTTTCTACAATCTCATATCATAGAAATAGGGGAGACACCAGGAGATAAAAACGTTTGTTTGAAAAACTAAGCTGCTATGACTCACCATTCTCAAAAGTACATGCCAGACTGCCTGCCTTCCTCATATCCCCTCAGGGCTGTAACTAGCAGTCAGTAATAGCTGATCAGAGCCGCATAATGAAATATCCCTGCTTCTGGAACTCCCATAGGCCATGTGCACAGAACAAGCTGACCCTGACCCCCTCCCTCCACACCCATGAGCCTCTGAGAGCCAAAACAGATGTGGGAGGTGAGTGGCACACCCGTGAGCCTCTCAGAGCCAGAAGAAGTGTGGGAGGTGAGTAGTGGCTGGTCAGCCAATCAATAAGCAGCTAACAGAAGACAGGCTCCATTTGTGACTCTACAGAAGTGGTGGAGGAAGCCAAGTTGCCCTGCCCAGTTGGGTTCAGAAACTCTGGACCAAAAGAGAATAACAGATGTTCATTTAAGAAAAAAACAAAACAAAAACCCAAATACAAACCCCAAACATAATTTTACTACACAAACACATGCCAGTGAAAATTTGAAGAATAAGAACACTTTTTGCCAGCCCTCACAGGGCGTCTGGAAGACAGACACAGAGAAAGGTCTGCATATTTCTCATCTCTGTCACATTTCCATGATGAACTCCAGAGAGTGTGAAACACTGTCTTGGTATGCTCCACAGAGGAGCTCTCAAGGCTTGTACTTAGAGCCAGAGGCAAATAAGGGACTGGGCTTCCTATTCCCAAGGCAAGGAGAACTAATTATGTAGGAGCAAGATAGGTAGCTGAAGATTTTGTCAATATTACTTTATGAAAAAGTCATCATATTAAATAAACACATTTGGCATGAATTTACCAACATAGAGGAAAATGATACCAAGTCATCCAGATAAACTGTTAAAGAATTCAAAGTCCAGAATTTAAAATTCTCTTCATCCAAATAAGCAACCAGCAACTAGGGTTGGGCCCTCAGTCCTGAGCAGATTATGTAAGAAGGGGAGGCAGCCAGAGGTTAAGCCCTTTCTCCAAATGGTGAGCAAGTAAGTGAAAAACTTCCATCGAGAGGAATGCTACCTCAGGGCCTGTTCTCCAGAAGCTTCACCTTGCTGCCTTGGCCCAAAGGCCAAAGGTCTTGAAAGGCTGTTTAGGATAGTCTTTGGGCTCTAGTCTATACTTGTGACTCTCTCTTATCTGAAACTGCCTCCAAAGTCTTCCTAGTTCAATTCTGAGAAGACCTACATTTCTACCTCAGTGCCAGGATTTCCTGACCACCCAAATCTTCCCTGGGACATTACTCTGTACTGAGGAAAGAACCAAATTGGGTTCCAGAGTAAGCTGGAGGTTATGCCTGTCCAAGGCAGACTTTCTTGGTAATTCACTGTTAAGGGAGAACCTTGGGGTAGAGATAAATTTACTTTAAGAATCTTAGGTGAGCCAAAACCGGTTTGGCTCAGTGGATAGAGCGTCAGCCTGCGGACTGAAGGGTCCCGGGTTCGATTCCGGTCAAGGGCATGTAACTTGGTTGCGGGCACATCCCCAGTGGGAGGTGTGCAGGAGGCAGCTGATCGATGTTTCTCTCTCATCGATGTTTCTGACTATCTATCCCTCTTCCTTCCTCTCTGTAAAATATCAATAAAATATATTTAAAAAAAAAAAAAAGAATCTTAGGTGATACCTGTGAGGATTTTAGGAATAGTAATGGACTCCAACAGGTACTCAGACTGATGTGCTGGACCTTAAAACACTAGTGGTAGGTCAAGAGGCCCAGGGTTCATAAAACAGAGGTCATAGGCAGAGCTGGGACAGATCTAGTTTAGGAATAGACACCTGAATCTAGTTATATTGAATCACCTAAAACTATGACCCAGGGGCACCCTTAATTGCTTTCAGTGACTGACATCCCGGGGGATGCTTCCCACCTTATTGTAAACTGTTTTCAGTATAATTAATTAATGAAATTATCTTAGATTTCTGAAGATGCTTCTTGACACAACAGGCTTAGACTTTTCCCTTTGAGGTAGACATATATCTGTTGTTTCTGCTGCCAATTTTCATAGGGTGGGAAAGATTAATTTTTTTAAATTATTGATGCAATGCATCTTATTTTACATGTCTCCTTTCAGATTGTTTTAAGGAGCTCCCTTTGAAGGTTTTTGTTATTCAATAAAAATTTAATCCTGAGAGAAGGCCACCAAAATTAATCTATCTCAACAAGTACTAAATGTCACAACAAATCATTTAAATTTTGTTTGCAACATTATTTTGAAATCTGAGAGAAAAATGTGAAGTTTATTTTATTTTAAATTTGAAAAATTTAGTTGTAATGACAAATGTACACTAAATTCTTAGAATGATGAAAGAGAGTCAGCTGTTGATTTGAGAGATAATTAAATTTTTCCAACAAATCCCAACAAAATTGCATAACATGATCCAGTATCCATCACTTCACAGTTGGACTTTTACAGCACAGTCCCAATAAGGATCACATTTTTAAGCTTATTCTATGGATTTTCAATGGCTTCATTGATTTCCTGAGATACTTATTTTAATCTATTGATATTCAAATAATTTTCATTTGAAGTACCCATCATTTTTTTCATTTTTTTTACCTTCTCTTCTGTCAGCTTATTTTTTAATACCTTTGCATGTAATTTCAATATTTCTTCACCATTTCTTGCTGAAGGTACTAATTGATGGGCAAAGTTATTATACAGAGAAGAATGTTTGGGAATCAACATTGTTAGTGGACAACTCCACTATTTTTGTGTTATGATGACACGTGATTCCTACGTTGTACCATTATATGACAACTCTGACATCTCTGGTTTTTCATGTAAATTTTTCTTTGCTCAAAAGGAGTAAAATTTTTTGCATCAACTCATGCATAGTAATTATAGAAACCATAGACTCCTAGGATTTTCAAGGCTAAACATTCACCTGGATTAACCACTCACCTAATGCTTAAATTCTCTGCTAATGAATCCATATTTTAACATTTAATCCAACAAGGAGCTTACTGTCTTTCCAGGCATCTCTCTTCATCTTTGAACAGCTCTTACATTTGTAACATTTTCTTTATTAGTAAACTGAAATGTTATCTAGTATTTGGACATAAGAAAGTATATGCTGGAAAAACATAGTGAGGAAAAGGGAAGGAAAAAAATCAACTGGCAAAAGATTCCTTTATTAACTTTTGGTCAAGAATATGTTTGTATATTTTGAGAAAACACCTCCAAGACCATGTGGATTCCTGCAACAGAGAGGAATTTACAGGACTGCTCCACCCATGAAGACAGAAGAGAAACAGTCCAGAGATGGAAGACGCTGACAATGCCTTGCCATACTAGCAGTCAGCAGCTGTGCATCACGGCAGGTTGCCCAGGACCAAACCAGAGAGGGTCGGACCTGCATTACCACCATTTGTCCACCATCCAGAACTGAAATATCATTGCTGACATGTACACATAAGGAACTGTTTGACATTGAAATTGGGACTCAAAAGAACGGTTGGCCCAGAAAGAAACTCACTACAGACTGATTCATTTGCCTCTCAGCATAACCATTACTGCTTGTCTCATTTTCGGTTCTTATAAGTGTATTTCTAGTATCACATGATCTCACTCATCTAGGGGAAATAATGAACAACATAAACTGATGAACAAAAACAGACCCGGAGACAGGGAAGCATCGATCAGACTGTCAAACCTCAGAGGGAAGGTAGAGGAGGGTGGGGGTAAAGGGGAGAGATCAACCAAAAGACTTGTATGCATGCATATAAGCCTAACCAGTGGTCATGGACAACAGGGGGGTGGGGGCATGCGTGGGGAGGGGTTTGGGATGGGAATGGGGGGATGAGGACAAATATGTGATACCTTAATCAATAAAGAAATTAAAAAAAAAACAATTTGGGGTTTAGGGCCACTAATCCCCACGCAGTCAAAAATCTGCATATAGCTTTGACTCCCCAAACTTTACTAATAACCTTACAGTTATTAGTAATAACCAGAGAAGCCTTACCAATGATATAAACAGTCAATTAATATATATTTTGTATGTTATATGTATTATATACTGTATTCTTACAATAAAGTAAGCTAAAAAGAATAAAATGTTAAGAAAACCAAAAAAATAAAAATAAAAAGAAGAGGAGTTAAAAAAAAGAAAAAGAAAAAATCAACTGGGTTGTTTTTCCCATTGAGGTAAATTGAGTTTGAATAGTTGGGAGAACATTTAACTAGCACTATTACACAGGAAAGAAATTGGTTCTTTTAAACATGTCAGGTTGTTACTCTCTGAACATCTATAGAACAAATAGTTTCAACTCTCTCTAAGCACTTGAGATATTTCAATAAACTGGGTGAATATTATTAATTTACACATGATAAAGTATTTGTTTTTTAAAAACACTTTAAACATAATCTCTGGATTTAAAATATTGTTTTATGTTATATTTCTATCTATAATCACTCACTCATAAAGAAATCTTGATAATTTAGACATACTAACTCAATATGAATAGATGGGCATGGTTCATGTTTTAAAGTTCATCTATTTTGAGACAACATTCAATTAAAAACTAAAATTAAAACCACACTCTTTAAAAAAATAAAATAAGTTATTTTATTTCTAAAAATATAATTAAAACCACAATCTTCTTCCTGCCGTATTCTTTAAGTTTTAAACTTTGGCCAAGTTAGTTTAGGTCCAACATGGTAAAAACAAATTCTTTCCATCTAATTCCATATTTATACTCAGGAAAACGTGTGTTTTTTTTTTAACCAAGTTGTTAAAATCCTTAATGAAATCACTGCTCCTCAATTTCTAAATTACACAATTGTGCTGCTCTTTAATTGGAAGCAGAGGCTCCGAGGCTCTGATTTCCCCTCATATATGATTCACTGTTCCATGTGCAGTGTGAGATGTACCTATGGTGTCTCATAGTTTAGTGTATTTTGTGCAACTCGAACTCAAACCATCAAGAGGTTTTCTCCTGAAGACCATGGCCTTGAGAACATGCATTTCATTTGCTCCTCTAGGGGGCCTCTTCCACATTACACTCATCTCTGTTGGTTTGGTTAGAGTTCAAAACCTTTGTGGGAGGAGATCTCAGGGTGCCAAGCTCCACTCAGGTATTATATTCCAGGCATGCATTCTCATTACACCTTTCAGCTTGATGTAACTTTAATCGTCACCAGGTTTCCATAGTTACCACTGGGTCAGTGTCTGTTTCCTAGCTCACTTCTAGGCCAGGGGAGCCTTGAGTTTTCTCTTGAAAATTCTCTGCCCACTGTTGAGAAATTTGAAGCAGAAATGAAACATTGATGCTTTAGGAAAATTACAAGAATGGCCATTTGGGGGATGGATTGGAGAGGATGAGTCTGATGGTGAGATGACCAGCTGGAAGACTTTCACAGCCATGGAGGTGAGAGGCAACGGGAGACACAAAGTGTAAACACTGGTCTGGCTCCCGATTTCATGACAGGTTGGCATGAAATACTTCATAGGTGCATCTCCTTCCAATGTGGGACCATTTATCTTTGTACTTGGTGGTTAGCTCCTCTATCTGACCCTTTAGTTCCTTCCCAAGTTGTTTCACTAGCCTTAGGCTGAAAGTCTTAGTTTCTGACTGCTCATGTGCAGGCACCATTTCCACCACTATTAGCTGAGTATTAGCTTTGTGGTTGGCAAATTTCATGCATTAAAAGTAACCATTCACACTCCAGTTTATAGAAACACAATAATGTAGTAATTACCAGGACCGGAGGAAAGGGGGAAACAGGGAGTTATTGTTTCACAGGTACATAGTTTCAGTATGAGAAGATAAAAAATTTCTGGAGATGGGCAGTGGTGATGGTTGCACAACAATGTGAACGCACTTAATGCTGCTGAACTACACATTTAAAAATTGTTAAAATGGTAAATGTCATGTTATGTATAATTTACAACAACAACAACAAAAAAAGATTGAGAACTTCTGAACGAAATCAACCCAGAAGCTTGTCCCACTTTGGCACACTTTATTTCTGTGAGCTGACAAATTCTCTGTTGTTTATAGTAGTTAGCTGTGAATTTTCTGTTATTTGTAATTAACCCTATTATTTATATAAAAAATTAACCATTCCAATTTTTATAGATGAAGAAACGGAGGTTAGGGGAAGTTAACAGCTTGCCGAAGTCACACAACTAGTGAGCAACAAACCTGGGATTTCAATCTGTTTTGTTTGCAAATTTCCTGCTGCCTTCTTATAGGCAAAACAAATCTTATTCAATGAATGAATGAAATATCCAAATATGGGATTGTTCTCCAACCGGGATTTTCCCCCCTCAATCTAAATTGTTTCTCTCATGTACTGCCTCTTAATTTTCCCAAAGGCTTTTGCCAAAATCCAACATCACAAATTATTTGTAAAGGGACCACATGTCTTTATTTTCCATACTTAACTTTTACATAAAAATAACATTTAGGACTTTGGAATGTTACTTTTTAACATATTGAGAATGAATTCCACTTTGAACTTTTTAATTCACTTTGAAATCCACATTGTATTTGATCTTTAGTCTGGAATGTTTGCAACAGACTTTGGTTAAAAACATGTAAGTTATAACAATACAGTTTTTAAACAGAGCTTTCTAATAATATGTGATTACAAACTAATGTGACTACTTAAAAAAAACCCAGCAGAGTTCAAATTAATATCACTGACTTCAAAGCAGACTTTTTAAGACTTCTTAAGAAACTAGATAGTGATGGTTTGGTTATTCAAACATAGAATGAGTACTTATTCTATGCCAGACACTCAGAGAATTTTTGAAATTTCTTTTTTATATTTCCCCCAAAACCAGTTGATGAACCTTGCATGAAATATACTTTGTAGTCATCTATTATTTTGGCCTCAACCAGAATTATACAATTGGTCATCTACCTCATTCAATAGGCTTGGCTCCTAGAGACATCAGACTATGACTAAAACACAACTCCAACTTCAAAGGTTGAAAAAATGACAAAATTTAAGATATGCCCAAAATTTCTTAAATGCAGCATATAACTACTTTGACAAGGCTAGCCCTTGGTAGTATCTGATCACTCCATCTTAAATAGTGAGTTTTTTTCCTTCATTTACTATTATTTTTTTCGGCATTGATTTTCTTTAGGGTCCATATTTTTCACTAATAGAATGTGAGTTCCATAAGAGCCCAGATTTTTATCTGCTGCTTTTTCCCAACACTGGAATAATGCCCAACACCCAAAAGGTGCTCCATAAACAGTTTTATAATAAATACTAGAGGCCTGGTGCATGAAATTTGTGCACGGGGGGTGGGGTCCCCTCAGTCCAGCTTGCATCCTCTCCAATCTGGGACCCCTCAGGGGATGTCTGACTCCCCTCTCACAATCTGGGACCACTGGCTCCTAACTGCTGAACTGCCTGCCTGCCTGATCGCCCCTAACTGCCCCACCCCAGCTGGCCTGGTCACCCCCAACTGACCCCCCTGCTGGCCTAGTTGCCCCTCACTGCTCCCCTCTGTCAGCCTAGTCACCCCTCACTGTCCCCCCCACCCACCCGCTGGCCTGGTTGCCCCCAACTGCCCCCCCCTGCTGGCCTGGTCACCCCACACAGCCTGTTCGGTCTTCCGTTCAGTTGTGATAGTTGCTTAGGATTTTATGTAGATAGAAATGAATAAGATTCCTAATTCTTTATATAAAACTAGAGATCCAGTGCACGAAATTCGTGCATGGGTAGGGTCCCTAGCGACTGCCTGGTTGGATTGAACTCCCAAGGGGACACTTTACATATTAGGCTTTTATATAGAGAGATAGATACTTTGCCTCAATTTCACAATTCCATAATTCAATGCAAGTATAAGATTTAAATTTGATGATTTATAGTTCTATGTCTTCTGTTGCTACTATTAGTATTTAATGAATAGAGATTAAGTGACCCTCTAGTGCCAGTAGAAGTGTAGATTTATTTCTTTCTTTCTTTCTTTCTTTCTTTCTTTCTTTCTTTCTTTCTTTCTTTCTTTCTTTCAAGTGATAAGTTATAGTTGGGTTGCCTTCTGGGGTTTTGCTGACTCTCCTAACGGTATTTGATTGGTACAGACTTAAATTTTTTGTTCTTTCACTATATGCAGGGTGCAAAGAAAAAGGCAAACTAAATGGAAGCTCTCATCAGCTTAAAGATTTTGGAAGAACAAGAACCCATATCTGAAGTACAAAACAATCAGAAGAGTGATGCTCTACAGAATATCTTCTCAGAGAGAGGTGAGTGGTTCATGTTGGAGCTTCAGGGGAAACCCTGTGACAGAAATAGTACAGGGCCTAGACATTAAAGAATGAACTGAACGTTGATATGTGTGGTAAGAACCTGTGGAGAAAGGGTCAGAGGTGACATGTCGTTCGAGCTGTGGGCAAGTGAAAACCACCATGTGGTCCTTCCTTTCTCCCACCACAGCAGTCACTCCTCCTCCACATCCTTTACTCTTCTCATCTTCTAAAGGTTGTCCCCCAGGTGGGAGGACTCTTCATCTTCACCTATACTCACTCCTTAAGTATTTTTTTTTCCAGCCTCACGTTTTAAATAGCCTTCCAATGTTATAATTCCAGCCCCAGTCTTCCTTGAAGTCTAGATTCATGTACCAACTGGCTGCTCAAGCTCTGTGCCAGAATGTCTGACAGGATTTTCAGACAAAACATTTGTTTGTCTCTGCCCCAAACAACTCCCATCAGCTCTGGCTTCAACACATATACCAAAGAGGATGACTTTTCTGCACCTACCCAGCTACTGGCACACTAAATCAAGCTACTGTACCTTTTACTTGACTAGTACATTCTCTTCCTAACTGGTCTTCCCACAGCCATTCTGGCCCCCTACTCTATTCTCCATGTAACACCCATAGCTATCCCTTTAACTTATATATCAAGTCTTGCTACATCCTTTCTTAAAATTCTTCAGCATCACTCTCCTGGGACATACTTGTGAAGCAATCCCTGCTTCAATGCCTGTGTATTTGCTGTTCCCTCTACTTAGAATGTTCTTCGCCTCCCCACTACTTGAGTGACTGGCTTCCCTCGCTTCACTTAGGACCATTATCCTTGACCCTAATCTAAAATAGCTTTCTTCTCTTCAACACCACTTACTCCCTTCCCTTTTAAAAATTGTCTCCCAAGCATGTATCTAGGTATAGGCATATATAGCTTTTGTTTATATTCTATTGCTTGTTTTCTACCACTGGAATATAAGCTCCATGAGGTCAGGAGCCTATTCATATTATATCCCTCATAACTAGAACAATGCCTGGCACTGAATAAATGTTTGTTCAGTGAACGTATTGGAATCTTGTTGGTTAACCCCTCCTTATGTCAGGTGATGTTCTGAGTGATGCAATCAAAACCTGGAGTAAAAGGTCATTATGGAAAAACAAGAAGTGAAAGACAAGGCAATCCGAGCAGGGCCGGTGCATGATGGGAACTGGGAAATGAGAATGAGAGGACTGTCAGACAATCTAGCACATCCTGCCAGAGAGAGTATCTTGGACTCTTATAGACTAGTGAACTCTGAGGCCAGGGGAACAGACCATGCAAGATTTTCCAGGTGCCACACAGTGGCTGCCATGGGAAGCCTCTTTCTGGATAAAACCTGCTCCAACAATCAAAGAAGCAAACCCCTCGGACAGGAATGAACTCTGTGCACATTGGCTACAGCCATGTCAGCACTGACTTTTACATAATAAAAAGTCAGCAGTGCTGCTGCAGAGTACAATTAACTAGTATTTGTTTACCTTTTCCACTGGACTGTGAGCTTCTAAAGGGAAGAGATGGATTCTCTATCATTCCTGGTACAAAGTCTGCACTCTTGGAGAACTTTTGAGAGAAAGGCTGAAAGAAGGGAGAAGGAAAATGGATCATGACTCTCTTCTTGGCTATACCTAAGAGTATGGAGAGCAGCATAATCAAAATTGTCCCTTCAAATCTGATTGATATAAATCTTTTTTAAATATTAAATGACCAATGGTTAAGACTTTGAACCCAGTACTGCCCATCTCTTCCCAGCCTAGAATCAACTCTCCCAAGCAGCAAATGATACACACACAAGTTCACACTACTCACACAGAATGGCAACCAATACAAATAGGAAGTTTAAATCACTGATGTAAAAAATTTTAAATGAGCCATTAGTTCATTTAAATAGCTCCTTAATCTCTGCTAGGGCAAGATCCTTCAATTTGCTCTAATTAGGAGTTTGACAACTTCTTAATTAAACAACTTTCCACCTAGAAAAAGGTGCCTCCAAGATTTTTCCAATAAACCCTAAAGTAATTAAAAACAAATGAATAAAACAGAATATTAAAACTGTTCTTCCAAATAGTTTTGGTCACTGTTCTATCGGTTTGTTTTTATTTATTTATTTAAAGTATACATATCCTTCAGCTTTGGATTAAATGTGACCTGTTGACATTTCAAAGCAGTTTCAGAGGAGGTTACCCTTTCTCAGAGCTTCTCTGGGCTGCAGCAGCATACTGAGGTAATAAATAGTCATTGTGGACTTGCCCCTTGACCTTGCAGGTTACCTCTTCAGTGTGTCCTACTCTGTGAATACTGAGAAAGAGAATTCTTTTTCATTCTGAAAGACAAGTGTGGCTTAGTACTGAACATCGAGTAAAGTCTGCAAATGGAAAGAAAAAGCATGTAGCATTACCCTCAACTTGAATATTGTTTGTGTCTCTGCCACACAAGTGTGTTAAAATGGCTCTGCTGGGGGCAACAGAGCAGGAGAGGTGGTTTCCTCCAAGACCACACTGAAGAGCTTGTGTTTGGCCTCCTTTTCTTTTTCCCTCTTAAGCAAACAATTTTCTCAGGCAATAGAACAATGTTTTGATTCCAGTTCAGTAACACCCACCAAGAGTTACTCTGTGCAAGGGAACAAACTCTATGTGACAGAAACCATGCTTTCTCTAGGGTGCCTGAGACATATTTCCCTGAGTCTTGGTCCCAGGTTGCTGAAGACTTAGGTCAGTGTGGGTCTGATCAGTTAGCACACCCCCTTCTGGATATGCCACCTTACATTTACTCTGATTTTCATCAAATAGCTACACCCTATCCTGTATCTCTAAAGCAATTTTGTTTCGAACATTCTGGCCTCTCTTCCCTCCAAATTACTATGCAACCAATGTCAGGTAGTTTCCTGTCAATGAATTCCAAAATTAGCATTTCTAAAATCTACTTTTGAATTTTATTTCTTTTATCTTTCTTTGACTCAGCATAACTCTCTCTCTCTCTCTCTCTCTCTCTCTCTCTCTCGTTTTTCTTGCTTGTCTCTGCTAATTAGTTAATGTTTCTTTCTTAGGTTACAGAAAAGATGGAAAGATCTAAGTGGGGGACTTTTTAGTACACGGCTTTTAAATAATGGGCTATAAGCCCCACTTTGAAGTCCCACTGAGAAGCCCCACTTTGCCTGTGTGTCTGTGTGTGGGGGGGTGGGGAAGCATTAGGGAGACACCAAGATGGCAGTATTAGGTCCTCTCCCATATATGTGTTTAGCGCGCCATCTGGTGGCTGAAAATTACAGAAGGGAAGAAACCCTGAAGCTCCCAGGAAGACACACAGCTCAGGGTTGGGCTGGCTTCCTCTCTTAATCAAATCCTGGTCACTAAAGTGTTTGTATTTGAACTTTACTAGTGCACACGTGACAAATGTGGTGCACATTATTAGGAGGCTGGTGGAAGACTATTTAAGAAAAAGGACAAGGCTTTAAGGACCTATTAAGGAAGGTGAAAAGTACTACTACAAAATTACCCTGGAAAGTAGGATTCTAAAGTATAATAAGTGCTCTGGTTGAGTGAATAAATGAGCTTCTTCTATGAATATGGGAAACATAAAAAGGTATTAAAGGAAGAGAAATAAGAGAAAGTGTGGGAAGAAAATAAAAGGGGGAGGCAGGAGAACACATGCTTTGTAGGTGGGTCAATTTTAGCACTACCACTCATATCTGTGTGAGAGCAGGGGATGTACTTAAACTCCCTAGGCCTCAGTTTGTCCAATGGGAATAATTCTACCTATCTCCTAGGGATACTGGGGAGATTAGATAAAAGAATATATGAAAGTGCCAAGCCCAGAGCCCCACCTAAAAATGCTCAGTGAATGATGGTTGTTATTAGTAAGGAGAATAGAAAGAAGAGAAAAGACCTTGAAAGGGATAGTACAGAACACACTATGCTTTGAGAAAGGAAATAACATCAGGACTGTATAACCAGCATGCCAAACTCAAAGGCTAACATGGGCCAAATAGACAAGGTTTAAGTTCATGTGGGCCGCAAAAATACAAAAGCTTCAATTTTCATAGAAACATAGGTTTTTTTCAATAGAGACATGCTGAATACAAAGGGTTGAAATAAATGAGTAATCATTAACATAGAATAATAGAAAATTTTAATAAAAATTTTTATTTTTTCTTGAACATTAACTTACCAGACACTGAATAACTGCACAAATTAATAAGCATAACGCAAATAAACCTATTTTTCTGGTTCTCCGAAAGTGAAATCTTTCCTGTTGCGCACACCAAACAAGTCAGTCCAAGACTAATGACGTGGCAATGGGCTGCTAAAATATTCGCTGCTAGATTTAGTGGAGAGAAATGGTGTGCCTTCGCTTAAGATGCGTAAAGGAAATGAATGCAACACGATTATAGCAATCAGTCATTAGCAAACGTTGTAGTTCATTATTAATAATTATGTACAACAGGATATTATAAAAATTAAGTTATGAAATTTTTAAAAATTTCTTTATTGATTAAGGTATTACATATGTGTCCTCATCCCTCCATTAACGCCCCCTCCACTCATGCCCTCACCCCCCTGGTGTTCGTGTCCATTGGTTAGGCTTATATTCATGCATACAAGTCCTTTGGTTGATCTCTCCTCCTTTCCCCCACCCTCCCCTATCTTCCCTCTGAGGTTTGTCAGTCTGATCGATGCTTCTCTGTCCCTGTTCATCAGTTTATGTTGTTCATTATATTCCACAAATGAGTGAGATCATGTGGTATTTATCTTTCTCTGACTGGCTTATTTCACTTAGCATAATGCTCTCCAGTTCCATCCATGCTGTTAAGAACTCTTTCTATTTTTCCCTCCTGGATGTATTTTTTTTTAATTTCTTTATTGATTAAGGTATTACATATGTGTCCTTATTCCCCCATTACCCTCCACCTCCCATTCATGCCCCCACCCCCCTGTTGTATGTGTCCATTGATGAGGCTTATATGCATGCATATAAGTCCTTTGGTTGATCTCTCCCCTTACCCCTACTGTCCCCTACCTTCCCTGAGGTTTGACATTCTGATTGATGTTTCTCTGTCTCTGGATCTATTTTTGTTCATCAGTTTATGTTGTTCATTATATTCCACAAATGAGTGAGATGATGTGATATTTATCTTTCTCTGCCTGGCTTATTTCACTTAGCATAATGCTCTCCATCTCCATCCATGTTGTTGCAAATGGTAAGAACTCCTTTTTTACCGCAGCGTAGTATTCCATTGTGTAGATGTACCACAATTTTTTAATCCACTCATCTGCTGATGGGCACTTAGGCTGTTTCCAAATCTTAGCTATGGTGAATTGTGCTGCTATGAACATAGGGGTGCATATATCCTTTCTGATTCGTATTTCTAGTTTCTTGGGATATATTCCTAGAAGTGGGATCACTGGGTCAAATGGGAGTTCCATTTTTAGTTTTTTGAGGAAACTCCATACTGTTCTCCACAGTGGCTGCACCAGTCTGCATTCCCACCAGCAGTGCAAAAGAGTTCCTTTTTCTCCGCATCCTCGCCAACACTTGTCGTTTGTTGATTTGTTGATGATAGCCATTCTGACAGGTGTGAAATGATACCGCATTGTTGTTTTGATTTGCATCTGTCAGATAATTAGTGACTTTGAGCATGTTTTCATATGTCTCTTGGCCTTCCTTCTGTCCTCTTTCGAAAAGTGTCTATTTAGGTCCTTTGCCCATTTTCTTATTGGATTGTCTATCTTCCTTTTGTTAAGTTGTATGAGTGCCCTGTAAATGTTGGAGATTAAACCATTATCAATGATGATATTGGCAAATATGTTCTCCCATGCAATGGGCTTTCTTGTTGTTTTGTTGATGGTTTCTTTTGCTGTGCAAAAGCTTTTTATTTTGATGTAGTCCCATTTGTTTATTTTCTCTTTAGTTTCCATTGCCCTAGGAGCAGTATTGGTGAAGAAGTTCCTTTGGCATATGTCTGAGATTTCGCTGCCTGTGGATTCCTCTACTATTTTTATGATTTCCCGTCTTATGTTTAAGTCCTTTATCCATTTTGAGTTTATTTTTGTGTATGGTTTAAGTTGGTGGTCTAGTTTCATTTTTTTTTTTGCATGTATCCGTCCAATTTTTCCAACACCATTTATTGAAGAGACTGTCTTGACTCCATTGTATATTCATGCCTCCTTAGTCAAATATTAATTGGGCATAGTGGTTTGGGTCGATTTCTGGGTTCTCTATTCTATTCCATTGATCTATATGTCTGTTCTTGTGCCAGTACCAGGCTGTTTTAAGAACAGTGACTTTGTAATACAGCTTGATATCTGGTATTGAGATCCCCCCTACTTTGTTCTTCTTTCTCAGGATTGTTGCAGCTATTCGGGGTCCTTTTTTATTCCAGATGAATTTTTGGAAAGTTCGTTGTAGGTCTGTGAAATATGCCATTGGTATTTTAATTGGGAGTGCATTGAATCTGTAGATTGCTTTGGGTAGTATGGACATTTTGATGATGTTGATTCTACCAATCCATGAACATGTTATGTTCTTTCATCTATTTACATCTTCCTCTATCTCTTTTTTCAGTGTCCTGTAGTTTTTCACATATAGATCTTTTACTTCCTTAGTTAAGTTTATTCCTAGGTATCTTAATTTTTTTTTGGTGCGATGGTAAATGGGATTGCTTTTTTAGTCTCTCTTTCTATAAGTTCACTATTGGTGTATAGAAATGCCATAGATTTCTTGGCATTAATTTTGTATCCTGCTACATTGCCAAATTCATTTATTAAGTCTAATAGTTTTTTGATGGAGTCTTTAGGGTTTTCTATGTACAATATCATGTCATCTGTGAATAAGGACCGTTTTACTTCTGCTTTTCCAATTTGGATGCCTTTCATTTCTTCTTCTTGTCTGATCGCAATGGCTAGTACTTCCAGTACTATGTTGAACAGGAGTGGTGAGAGTGGGCATCCCTGTCTTGTTCCTGTTCTTAGGGGAAATTGTTTTAGTTTTTGTCCATTGAGTATGATGTTGGTTGTGGGTTTTTCATATATGGCTTTTATTATGTTGAGGTATGATCCTTCTATTCCCACTTTGTTGAGAGTTTTTATCAAGAAGGGGTGTTGGATTTTGTCAAATGCTTTTTCTGCGTCAATTGAAATGATTATGTGATTTTTATCTCTCAATTTGTTTATGTGATGTATCACGTTTATTGATTTTTTTTTTTTTTTTTACAGAGAGGAAGGGAGAGGAATAGAGAGTTAGAAACATCGATGAGAGAGAAACATTGATCAGCTGCCTCCTGCACACCCCCTACTGGGGATGTGCCCTCAACCAAGGTACATGCCCTTGACCGGAATCGAACCTGGGACCCTTCAGTCCACAGGCCGATGCTCTATCCACTGAGCCAAACTGGTTAGGGCACATTATTGATTTGCAGATACGAAATTTTTATTAAAACGTTTCTTACATACAGTTATATTGGCTGGGCCACAAAAATATTCATTGTGGGCCACATGCGGCCTGTGGGCCACAAGTTTGACATGCTTGCTGTATAACTTAGCACAGGCATTTGATCAACTTAAGAGGTGGAGCCTATGAAAGGAAACACCTTCTCTGACTGGACAAAGGGTCTGTGTCTGAAGCCCACCTTTGCTGCTTCAGTCACAAGAGTCTGTGAGGACTCCAGAATAGGGCCTTTCCTCTAGGCACGCCGCGGTCCTCAAGCTGTGGGCTGAGTGCCTTCCACTCAACCCCCTATAGGTCTTCAATTCCGTGCTGGGAGCTTATGTGAAGGAAAGGCATATGACCCATTGGAGATAGGCTCATCAAGGGGTAGCAACCGAGGACCAGGCTTTATTCTGTGAGAGTCGCCATTAGCATGGCCTAGTTTGCAAAGGGCATTCTGAGAATCCTGGCTCACCACGGTTTCTGGCAATTCATACCGATGGAATCGTCTTAGAAAAGCTGGACAAAATGTTTGTATAACTTGAGGCACCTTTCCACCCATCTGAAAGCTGAATCCCTATGACAGACCCAGAAGGTAGACACAGAGAGCTACGTAAGTCCCCTCTTTGGAACCTGATATGGCTATTTCGAAGGATTGTTTAAAGCCCTGTAGATACCTGAAGTTTTTGGAGAGCAAAATACTGCACCACACACACACATACACACACACACACACACACACACACCACACACATACACACATACCCCCCCCACACACACCACACACACACACACCACACACACACACACACTCACTCATGCCTCTGAGGAACGTCTTAGCCTACCATTTCTAGGCAGAATCCAGAACTGTGCCTCTCCCCTGATGCAATGGCCGACTGGTCTCAGGGGAACAACAGCTATTGCCTGCATTTCTAACCTTTTACCAGCTTCCTTCCATACCAAGGAGAAAACTAGGAGTAAGAATACAGTAATATGATCTCCAATTAGCATAAAATAAAAACAACCCAGTCATGTTTTCCACGGGCTTTTCCAACCTCAAACTAAATGCATAAAGCAGGGAGAAAAAGATAAAAATATATTCATGGAACTATAAATATATATACTATCTCTGTGTGTATGCCAAGCACCCTGACCCAAATGATTATCTGTCTCTAGGAAAATCAAGCAGCCAGATGCAGAAATCTGAGAATTTTCCCGTCCCGAAGTGCAGTGTGAGTACAGACGGGAAGGGAGAATATCCTGATTACTCGGTATGGAAGGAGTTAAGTCCTCAGCCATCCTATTCTAAAGTGATTTATGATGATGGGTAGTGTTTCAAAACTTTCCCCCACCCAAAGAACAGCCCTCTCCCTCCTCACCGAGTCCACTCTCAACGTGCTGAAATGGGAAGGAGGCGGTGTTTTGCTGATCTGTTAAATTCTTAGTGAAGTTTCCTTGATTTCCAGTGGCTGCTGTTGTTTGAGTTTGGTTTGGATAAAAACTGAGGTTGTCCTGGCATTCCTGGGACTGAATCCAGGCCAGAGGAAGAAGAAAACGAAGGAGAAGGAAAAGAGGAGGGGAAAAAAGGTGGGGAGAAATAAAGGGAGGAGAGAGGCGCAGGAAAAGAGAAAAAGCCTATTTTCAACATCACATTCCTGTGTTTTCCCTCAGCCTGGAAAACATATTAATCCCAGTGCCTTTCCGCTCGGAAACAAAGGGACTAAGCCAGACTGTGGGGGAAAGGGTGATAAGAAGGATCCTGGAACTCTAAAGAGAGCAAAGAGTGAGACTCAGGGGCTTCCTGTCTGTCCACACAGGGATTGGCACACACAGAGACAAGACCCAGCAGAAACTACAGAAAAATGGAGATGCAAAGACGTAAAAGGACAGCTCCCGTCACCTCATCCTACTTGTCAAGAAGGTAAAAAGACAGCCTGAAAGAAGAGAGCCGCTGAGCCCTCAGGTCAGGACAGGCGACTTCGGGAGCTGGAGCTGCAGCGCGCCCCAGCCTTGCAAAGGAGACAGAGGGTTGGGAGGAAAGGCATTTCATCTAGGAACCTGTCCTGGGACCACACTTCAGCTTGCTTGTTAAACCCTCTGCATTCCATCTCCATGAGCCACAGTGTAAGTGTATAATCCTTTCTGTCTTTGGTGTGATTGCTTCTTTGTTGCTTGTTTGAAGAAATGAAATGAGGTTCTTGTCATAATTAATATGCTCAGTGTGCATTTTCTCTGGAGCACCAGAGAGTCAGATGAAAGGGTGCGAGCAGGCTGAATGGGGCACCGAGTTGGGTTTCCTGCTTAAGGTAACTGTCTCTGCTAAGTGCTGACAAATTATAGGGGCTTAAAAGTAACAGGATCTCATCCTATTTTCCATTCCCTGACCTCCCTCCTTATTCTTCTCTAACCACCCCTTCCCCCAGTCTTTGACCAAATTGGAGAAAGGGAAAATGCCCAGCTGTTTGCAATTAAATAATTTTCTTTCTTTTCTCCCCTTCCTCTCCCCTTTTGTCTTTGACCTCGCTGCCTCTCAAAGTGGATTGCACAATGACATGGAGAATGGGACCCAGTTTTACCATGCTGGTGGCCATGTGGCTGGTGTGTGGGTCAGAACCCCACCCCCAGGCTGTGAATGGAGGGAGCCATGGAGGGCAGAGAGCGCCTCTGGTCTCCCCAGTGCACAGAAGGCCAACGCGGCTGCTGAGGCACACGGGGAAGTCTCAGGGAATGGAGAGAACCACGCTGGGAGAACGACACCTTCAGCCTGTCCAAAGAAGGCGCAGTGTGCCGGTGCTCAGAGTAGCTCACGAAAAGGCCCCGCCAGCCCCGCCGGACCTCCATGGGGCCCTGGGGAGACCGGAGCGGAGACCAGCAGCCCGGGCTTCTCCCCGGGAGATGGTCCGAGATGAGGGGTCCTCGGCTCGGTCAAGAATGCTGCGCTTCCCCTCTGGGTCCAGCTCTCCCAACATCCTGGCCAGCTTTGCCGGGAAGAACCGCGTGTGGGTCATCTCGGCCCCCCACGCCTCGGAAGGCTACTACCGCCTGATGATGAGCCTCCTGAAGGACGACGTGTACTGCGAGCTGGCGGAGAGGCACATCCAGCAGATCGTGCTGTTCCACCAGGCGGGCGAGGAGGGCGGCAAGGTGCGGAGGATCACCAGCGAGGGCCGCGTGCTGGAGCAGCCCCTGGACCCCGGCCTCATCCCCAAGCTGATGAGCTTCCTGAAGCTGGAGAAGGGCAAGTTCGGCATGGTGCTGCTGAAGAAGACGCTGCAGGTGGAGGAGCGCTACCCCTACCCCGTCAGGCTGGAGGCCATGTACGAGGTCATCGACCAGGGCCCCATCCGCAGGATCGAGAAGGTCCGGCAGAAGGGCTTTGTGCAGAAGTGCAAGGCCTCGGGGGTGGAGGGCCAGGTGGTGGAGGAGGGGAACGGCGGCGGGGGCGCGGGGCGGCCGGGTCCGAGCAGTGAGAAGAGGAAGGAAGACCTGCGGAGGGCGCACGTGCCACCCACCAGGGACAGTCGGGTGAAGGTGCTGAGAAAGCCGGCCACCACCACGGCAGCGCCTCCGCCGCCGCCCCCGACCCCCAGGGCCACCACCCTGCCTCCCGCTCCAGTCCCCACGGCGACTCGGGCCACCGCGCGGGTGGTGACTGTAGCTGTAAGGCCCACGACCACCACGGCGTTTCCGACCACGCAGAGGCCCTGGACCCCCCGGCTGCACCCCTTCTCAGATGCCCACAGGCCCCCAGCCACAGCCGAGGTGACCACCGCCAGGGGTGCCGTGGCCTCAGAGAATCTCTACCCTCCGCCCAGGAAGGAGCAGCCGAGGGAGAGGCCGCCGAGCACCCGGAGGCCCGGCAAGGCCAGCAGCTCCGAGGGCCTCCCGGCCTCGCCCGCGCCCACCTGGGAGCACAGCACCAGGGAGGTCCCCGGCCGCTCCCGGGACAACCGCACCGACCGGCGGGAGCACGGCCACCGGGACCCAGCCGTGGTGCCAGGTCCTCACAAGCCAGCAAAGGGGAAGCCTCCCAAAAAGAAAGCCCAAGACAAAATCCTTAGCAACGAGTATGAGGACAAGTATGACCCCAGCCGGCCCACTGCCTCTCAGCTGGAGGAGGAGTTGCAGGTGGGGAATATCCCCCCGCAGAAAGCAAAGGAGTCTAAGAAGCACGAAAAGCTTGAGAAACCCGAGAAGGAGAAGAAAAAAAAGGCGAAGAGTGAGAAGGCGGACAAGTTGCTCAAAAGTGAAAAGCAAGCGAAGAAGGACAAGGCTGAGAAAAAGAGCCGGCCGGAGAAAGAGAAGAGCAAGAAGAAGAAAGCGGGCCCCGCAGAGCAGGACGGCTACCTGAAACCCACCACCAAGTACCACACGCAGAGCCCCAAGAAGCTGGTGGCCGACCTGCTGGGCTCCTTCGAAGGCAAGCGAAGGCTCCTAGTAAGTAACCTTCTCCTTGGCATTGTTCTGGGGGCTGAGCGGGGCGTGTTCACGTTTGGTGTGTTGTTTTCCCGAAATCACATTGCTGGACGGCAGACCCTGGCTGAACCTGTGCGGTGTGGAGAAGATCGGGAGGTGTGTCAGGGAAGGGCAGCCGGGCCAGCAGCTCCTTTTGGTTTCCATGCTGAGTCTTTCTCACACAGACTCAGAGCCATTGGCCAGGGAACCTTAGACATGAACTCAGGGAAGCACCGGTGGCCGGCTTCCTCCAAACCCATCAGTACCCATCCCCCAACTCTACTCCTCTCTTCCAAGGGATAGTTCTGGACACAGCTCCATTTTACTAAGTTCAATGAATAACAACAGAATGAAGAAGTTCCTAAAATGGTATGCATTGACTCTGAAACCCTTAGGAAAAGGGTTTCTCTCTTCATGATCTGAGAAACCAGAAGCATGTGTATGGGGAAATAAACAAGGTTTCTCCTCTCTCCCCTTATTAGGTCTATATCAAGAATTGGAAAACTCAAAGGGGAAAGTAAGGCAGCCTCGGTGGAGAGTAGGTGTGACTGGGAGTGGGGAAGGGCCCTTTTTGGTGTGACCCTCATAAATGTTTTTAAATCAGCTGTCTGAAATCTTCATCCCTTTATTAAAGGCTGTCTCTTCCATCACTGCCCAACCAGTAAGAGGCCAAAAGGATGGAATGTGAGGAGCTGGATTAATTGCTCTAATTTCCAATACCCTAAAGACACATATGAACGTGGAGTCCAGATGTCAGTTGCCCTGAGACGCTATAAAATGAACATGAATGTGTGTGTGTGTGTGTGTGTGTGTGTGTGTGTGTGTAAGGAGACAAGCAGTCCTTACTTCTACTTCGTCTCTTTTTCTGAGTGCCAGTAGGATTGAGTGTCACAGTTACATCTCAGTAGCTATCTATTTGGCCATTACTTGCCACCATCCAAAGAATAACAACAACATTTTGTCAAACCCCAGAAAAAGGGCTTCGGACAGGAATTAGCCCCATCCTAAAGGTAAGGGCATTTCTCATCAGCAAAGGGAACATGGTTTCTTCTCCTCTTCAAGTCTCCTTACCCACTCTTCCAGTGCTCTTCCAGGATTTTACCCCTAGATTCTTAATGTTGTTGTTCTACTCCAGGCTGTCCATGAGGAAAAGAGTACTATACAATTTAGAGAAAAAGATCAGGAATTAATGTTGGGTGATATGCATCAAGAATGATTCCTTCAGGTACCTGGGTGGCAGGGAGCCATCTTGTGACACTGAGGGCATCATCTATCCTACTGAAGGCACAAGGTGACTCCACACCCTGCCTTTTCCCCACCAAACAAGTTAGGCATTCTTCTCTCAGGGCTTTGCTCAGAGGGGATTTTAGTGTTGTTTTTGTTTTTTTTGTTTTTTTTTCAATCTGGCCTAAATTTTAATTAATGATCTGAGCCAGAGAGACTCTGGTACCCATCTATCTTAGTGGTTTAAAAAGTTTAAATGTGCATTTGAAGTGTAATTTAGAGCAGAGTCCCTGTGGTATTTATCATGGGTGGGGCATGTCCCTAAATTCTCTTAGCTGTCCTATCAATAGTGTATTTATGTGTTAGGACAAAACCCACGTTTTTATTGATTCTAGAGGTTTTGTGTGTGTGTGTGTGTGTGTTATTTTTTGTATGTTGTTACTTGTTTTAACCAGAGCCTTAAAGTAACTATATAAACTAAGGGTAGCAGAGGATAGGTTGCCAGAGTAGTTTAACAACTACTTGATTATTCCCAGAGTATATAAATTTAAATGGAAAAGTTCCAGTAGAACCAAAAGAATCACTGATTTCAGAGTAGAACCCTACCTGGTACTTGAATGGTTTGCTAGAGAACCCATGGGGGAGAAACTGCTCTCTTTGGGCTGGGAGAAAGCATTCGTGGTGTGCTCTGTTGCCCTCATCCTGAGTACCTGGGACTTTGTCCAGCCTGCTAAAGAATACCACCCAATCCTGCCATTTAGCCAACAAGGCAGGCAAAGTGTTCCTCGTGGTCAGGTTTTAACCAGGCGAAAATAATTATGGATAAACTGTCAGGATTGTAATTGTGCACCTATGGGTAAATACTTCCATTACCGCTAGTTTATGAGTCAAAAGAAAAGGGTTTTTATACATATCCCTAGTATTAGTCATGCCTTTTATTTCCCTCCCTTTCTCTCCACTCCCTTAGTCAGAGATTTGAAAGCCCAGCTGGGTCTTTTCTGCTTTTAACAGTATCCCTGATCATAAATTTCTAGCAAATGAAACTCAGATGACAGCTTCTGCTGATGTCATGTGAGGCAAAACAGAAACCAGCTGGGATTGCTCATGGCAACGTTGCTCTTGGTGGCTGGTAAGAGGACTGGGTTTGTTTTACACAGAAAGCCCCAACAAGAGGCATTTCAGTCTAGTAATCCCCGTGTGCTCAGCTGATGATTGTATCAGAACTGTGCTTTCTAAATAGCTAATGACATCTAAAATAAGAATGGATTAGAAAAGACAAGATGAAATAAACATGATGCAATATCGAAAGATGGAGAGAAAAGACTGTTTGACCAGACAGAGAGGAGACTTGTGTTTCTGGGTGAAAGACATAGTTGGTGCCATTGATCGTTTTTCCACTCATTTTCCCCACCCAACATGGCTGATGTTATTCAGGAAGCTGGAGATTCAATTAATATTCATTAAGGCTTTGCATTTTGTTCAAGTACAGCTGACGACATATATCTCTAACTGGCTTCAGTCTAACAAGTGAGCTCAAACTTAAATGAGGTTTGAATTCCAAGAAACTGTGCTGGCCTTTGAGCTTATCTTTCCAACGTTTCAGTAACCTGGTACCCTGTTACAATTTATCACAAACCCCCAATGCTTTGCATTTATTAATATCATTTTTTAGATGTGAAAACATAACCTCTACTTAAGCAATTAGTTAGAGAAGCACTGGCAGCAATGGTAGAGGTTGTGGCTGGGTGAACAGCACCCTAGAAGCCTTCAAAGGAGCTTCAGGAGGACCCAGGTGTCCTCTTCTTGGGCCTGAGGTCATTTCTTCAAACCCCCTGCCTCTCAGTCTGTCAAAGAAAAGGGGCACGTCCTGCCAGGGACTATTTGAGACTGTGCAGTTTAATTTTTCATGACAATCCCATGAATAAAGACTTAACTCCGTTTTACAGACAAGGAAACAGAAGCTTAGAGAGGTTGAGGCTCCCAAGGTGAACAGTTATTATATGGCAATGCCAGAATTAGAACTCAGGTATGTCTGATTTTAAAGCTCATGCTCAAGCCACTCCCCCATTCCTGTGGAGTGAATATGGGGCATATGCCATAAAGCCGTGGTCGGCAAACTGAGGCTCGCGAGCCACATGCGGCTCTTTGGCCCCTTGAGTGTGGCTCTTCCACAAAATACCACGGCCTGGGCGAGTCTATTTTGAAGAAGTGGCATTAGAAGAAGTTTAAGTTTAAAAAATTTGGCTCTCAAAAGAAATTTCAATCGTTGTACTGTTGATATTTGGCTCTGTTGACTAATGAGTTTGCCGGCCACTGCTAACGTGAAGGGGAAACTTCCCTGTTAATTATTCGAACACAGATATTTAAAAATTCATCTCACACCTTAAATTACTCAGATAAATGGTAAGGCATATCAGTTGTCAACATTTGTGCGAAGCACCAATGTAGAATTTCTGCCTTGAATACCCAGCTAATTCTCTGCACTTCAACTGGCTGGCTTTCCCGGCAGTCAGTCAAGAACAATAGATTGAATCCCAGTTAACCTAATCCCTCAGACTGGCTGGTGTCAGTGTGGGGGTGACAATGGTGAGAATATAGATAAGCTGTTTATCACTTAAACATTGGACTATGTGGAGTGTAGCTGTCAAACCATCATTTTGTGCCAAGAATCTACCTACTTGTCAATTGACAAGAGGCCTCGTAGTGCTGAATTGCAGAGATTCAAGTTCAAGTTTAAGCATTCTTTGAAGCTCTGGTAATTCAAGTGGGTTGATACTTTCAACCTTACTTCAGAAATCTGGATATTAGAATAGCAATATACTTAATTGATTTAATTTTAGAAAAGGATATAAAGTTCTGGTTTACTAAGACAGACTGCTACCTTAAGTGCTATTTTTCAGAATTTCATAAATATCTAGTGTTTTTAGCCTAACACAATATGTAGAATAACCTGAGACTTAAAATACTTCCCCCCTAGCATTTCCCATTCCTGTTCACTCCCTTTATTAATGTAAACTGGCTTCATTATACTCTGAGGCTCCTTGTGCCAACACACTGTTGGAACAGAAACATAAAAAGAACCACAACACAGTTCTAAATTTAAGAGACATGCCCTGATTTATCGCCAAAAAACTGTAAAGAAGCCAAGTACCAGACAATGATGTTTACTGAGAAGTCCTAGGATGCTCTCTTTAGGAAGAAGGGATTGGAAATGGTTACCATTTTAAGTACTGCTTGAAATACTGCCAAACTAGAAAATTAATTGGATGGAGATGTCAAAACACAGAAAAAGAAATCTTAAAATATATTCAGATGATCAGCCTCTTCTACTTTCCCTGATGTGAACTTGAGGAACAGATTAAACCAACTGGTTTGTGGGCTGCAGCTAGACACTCATAGGCAGGCGACCACTGTGTTTCTGAGTGGCTCCCCTCTCCTGGCTGGAATGACCCATGTAACCTGAGGGACGTGGGCCAGAGTTTGCTCTCCTACTAACCATGGGCACAGCAGTGGTAGGGGCTGGGGCTTCAGTGCCATAAGCATAAAATATAATAGTGAATCAAGGTAATTCATAAATTCCAAGTGAACAGGGCAGACTCTAAGAACAGTAATTAAAAGGAAGACGTGATCATTGAGAAATAGAAAAGACTTTAGGGAGGATGCTGCATTTGAAGAATGTCTCAGCATCAGATAAGTTGGAGGAGACCAGAGGGTTTTCTGGGTGGGAGGGGCAATATAGGCCAAGGCAGAGGAAGGAATGTG
Source organism: Plecotus auritus (assembly GCF_963455305.1). NCBI lineage: Eukaryota > Metazoa > Chordata > Mammalia > Chiroptera > Vespertilionidae > Plecotus > Plecotus auritus. The sequence goes on along the minus strand of NC_137771.1, from coordinate 160,113,570 downwards.
GGTGAACTATTCAGAAGCGACATACATGTATAGTACTTGGGTACACACAGCCTTACACACATCTTTTTATTTATTTTGCTCAGTTTTCTCACTATTTTGTGAGGTTGGCAGGGAAGTTGTTTCACTGTAAAAATGAGAAAACTAAGTAAGGTTCAAAAGGTTAAATGACCTTTTATTAAGGCTACATGGAAGCCAGGGGTCGAATGAGGATTAAAATGCAGGCCCTCCAACTTTGACTATAATCACCATTTCTCTGTGCCACTCTGATAAGATTTCTTTCATGTCGTAATTTGGAATGGTCTGGCTATGGGTGAAGAGGGCACATAAAGGAGAGTAGGAAGAAAGGTTAGCAAGAGAGAACCTAGGGCAAGATCATTGAGTGCCAGAAACTGGGAAATGAGTCATGAAAGATGAATGTCACCTCAAGATGGGTTAAGGCACCCTTGGGCAAAGGTCCCAAGGTGAAAATAAACATTATTAGAGCTCCTGGTTTATTATAGTGTGATTCCTACTGAGTATCCATTGGCCTAAGACTACTGTGTTCACAGATCCCTGGGAGAAACTTCCAGATGGGATGATGAGGTTCTGTATATATCCTGTGAAATTCTCAATTATTTGGCATGTACAAGGGGGAGAAGACCAGAGAGCATTTTGAGGACTCTTGAAATCCTGTCATATCATGGTCTGTCCATGGACTTTAAAGGTTCATGACAAAGTGTGAGATGAATAAAATGGAGTCTATGTATGGATTTGAAATTATAGAGGCAGGTAATTATCAGTCATTTAGCCTCTGAGCAACTGTGCCCTAGAGACTCCTCTAAACATATTCTAATCATGGGCTTATCCTTCATTTAGAGTAGGGTAGGAAGTCCAAAATCATAACCACTAAATCTTACCTTTGTTTTGACTATGTTGTATTCTCACTTAAACATTCACTTTATTTATCTCAAAATAGTGTATTTGTAAGCAAAGAATAACCAGCAAGAAAAACATAAAACATCCCAACTGAAAATAAAACTTCCAAGATTTCGGTTACCATAAACACCTAAGCAAATATTTTCAGATGTCATCTAGCTAATTAAAAACTAACAAACAAACCCAAAATGCCATTACTATCTCTTTTTATAGCCACCTTAAGTCTTTTTTAAGGCTAAGTAGAATCAATGAATAAATCTGATTATTTTTCCTTTTGGAAAATTACATTTCTTAAACAAGCATATTCTACCCATCATGTCCAACTAAACAGGCTTATAAACACAAAATAAAAAATAAATGAAATCATGTCTACTTAAAATAAATAACAATTTGAGAAAACGATATAACTTTATCCCAGAAAACCTTTGTTAATGTTCCACCCTAAAGTTATTGAACACATCTTGATTTCCATGAGGGATAGTATTTTGTCAAGCATAGACAATTCTTAGAAGGGAAAGCCTTCAGGAAGCAATAAACATCTCTGATGGAGAAAAATAAACAGCAGAATCAAGCTGGGACCGGATATTAACTGTTTTGAGAAAGAATTTGAAAGAGGTTTCAATATGGTAACTTCCCCCCTGAGAAATGCCATGTGACAGACTTCAGAATTATTTTATAAGGTTAGATGGGCAAGTAGAGAAGTGGCTGATATATTTGAATGTCGTCAAATGGGATAACATGTATAAAGGCTGACTTCTGAGCCCAGTGATGAGTTAGCAAATGATGAGTGGACAGTGTTCATAGCAGACATCAGCCATCAATTGTTCCAGAGTGCCCAAGGCCTGGCTATGAAACTCTCTCAACCCTGTGAGACATGAAATAATAGTAGTAACCACTCAATTCACAAATGTCATAGCAGCCAATTAGGATAAGGAAGATTTGTCAGGCAATTTTTACATGCCAAGTATTTATGCAGTGCGCACAACAGTCTTACACAAGTTCTGCTGTGCAGAGTTCACAAGTGAGAAAACCAAGACACATGGACACTAGTAAAGAATGTAAATAGTAGAAATGAGGAGAAAATCTAAGCTTCCTGAAGCCATTTAAAAATAAAAACCCTTTACAAACAATCTTTTGGCCCTAATTATATTAACTGTCCAACAAAACCATATAGTCTAGTTTAGTTTAGCTTAGTTTAGCTTAGCTTAACTTAGTTTAATTTAGTTTTGGTGTCAAGTCACTACCAACCCTCTATTCCAAGTCATCCCTTTGGATTTTGCCTCAGTGTAAAACTATCGGTATGAATTAATATTTGCTTGCCTTCGCCCACCTCCAGCTGATCACCGCTCCTAAGGTTGAGAACAACATGTATGTGCAACAGCGAGATGAATATCTGGAAAGTTTCTGCAAGATGGCCACCAGGAAAATCTCTGTGATCACCATCTTTGGCCCTGTCAACAACAGCACCATGAAAATCGACCACTTCCAGCTAGGTTCTCTTAACCATTTTAATTATATTTCTCTTAACCATTTAATTATATATTTAATATAATTATATATTTATGTTAGCTAAGGTGGGACAAATTGTATGGGAGAGGTTGGTGGGGAATCACAGGAAACTTCAGATATCCAGAGGGCTCTTTCCTTTGGCAACAAAGTTTAGTTGTGCCTAAGGTTTATTTGCATAACCATTTCCGATGGTTCTGGTTTAAGTTTTTGGCACTTTAAATGAAAAATATGCAAGTACTCTATGGTTTGAAAGCCAGTAAGGTGGAGAAAAAAGAGACAAGTAATACAGCAGGGGGAGAACCAGAAAGGTATTCAGAAATTTTCTTCTGGATTCTGAGTCTTCTTGCCTGTGAGTAACATCATCTGATCTTCCTGCAGCCTTCATGCTGCAGGCAAATCACTCACAGACGGGGACCTGCCAGATCCTTGAACTACTTGAGTCTGGCAAGGCTGGGGAGGGAATTAACCAGGGCTGAAAGAAGCTGTTAAGATAAATGAAAAGTCACTGAAATAAGGACTGAACTATGCCCAAGTCCTTTTGGAGAGCAGAAGAATTTGGCTGAATGTAGAGTTTTTGCAATTTTTCATATCAATGATGCGTGTGGGACTCTTGAAGTGTCATTGGGCAGCTGAGATCTAACTCATTGCAGTTCCCCGGGGAACACTGAAAGACTTGCTGTGAGTAGTTAAGCCTCAGAGTCAGAAGCCCCAAATCTGCCCCACCTATTTATTCTCTAATTATTACATCTCTAGGACTTTAGTTAGTTAGTTAATCCTCACCTGAGGATATTTTTCCATTGATTTTTTAGAGAGAGTGGAAGGGAGGGGGAGAGACACAGAGAGAAACATGGATGTGAGAAAGACTAATCAATTAGTTACCTAGAGGGCCAGTGATTGGGCCTGTATGCCCTTGACCAGAATCCAACCCTGGGACCTTCATTCCGAGGGCCGACAATCTATCCACTGAGCCAAACCAGCTAGGGCAGGGGTTTTATTTTTAAAAACCTTTTTCTTACATGCTTTGTCTACTTTTTTATTTTCATTTAACTATAAAGAAAATACTTCCTGTTCTACCATTTATATATTCTGTATGTTTTTCATAAAATACATTACATCTGAAAACATCTGAAAGGATGTAAAACAGACTTTCCCCATTAGTTAACATTTAACTTCAATACATATAACACATTAGCTCACAGATTTTTCTGTCATGTGATCTTAGTATAATTGAATACATAGTCGTAATTATGTCATGATAATGTCAGTTTGGTTTTTAATATGGTCTAGCTTTCTAAGTCATATTTTTATTGTGGTAAAAACACAATATGAGATCGACCCTCTTACCTGATTTTTAAGTTCTTAGTACAGTATTGCTAACCTTAGGCACATGTTGTACAGTAGATCTCTAGAATGTATTCAGGTAGGAAGTTTCAGTTATACATTTTCTTTCATTAGCCCACCTTCCCCTCCTGACATAGATCCAAAGGAAAATTAAAAGCGTCCTTCCCAATGTCCCACCCTAAACCATTGAGGATCAGTGATTTATCTGTGGATGTGCTGTGTGTGTGTGTTTGGTAGGGGGAACAACAACAACTAAATGTTCTTACCTTAACTGAAACAACAGGCATACAAACAGAAGACACCAAGAAGTTGTGGAGTCAAACAAACCATTTCAAAAACACAGTCACTGCCTCTTTGTTGTGTGAACATCTTGGGCCAAGCTACTCCCTAATTCTCAGCTTAGAACATAGTTGTCTGTATTTCCAGGCTACGGTGAGGATTTAATAAGGCAATGTATGTAAATAGCCATCACATAATGAGCACTATTACTGTGGTCATCATCACCATCGTCGGTTCTGGCAGGCATCTGGAGATCAGTGAGCTGTCATAGGGAGTAGAGCACCTATAATTGAAAAATACTTGTAATCGTTTTCTGCTATTTACAGAATGTTGACAGTGAACCCTCACAACTGCTCTGCAAGGTTAGGCTGTATTACTACTCCTGGTGATAATACCCCAAAGGCATTTGTTCAATGGTTAACTGGGATTCAACCATTTGCTTCCTGGATTTTCAAATAGTAGCATGAGCCAGTGAGCTCAATTACGATCCAGATGTCTGGAGAGGAAGTAGGTATTCAATCCAGTGCAGGAACGGGTTCTGGCTGGTGATGTAAATTCTTCCCCAGGTGTTCCCAATGTCAAATGTGTTAACCACTGACTCTCACACAAAGAATTGTCATCTTATTTGAGGGGTGTTTGGGAAAATTATGTCTCCTACCTCATCCTCTATATGGTTCTGTTATAAGCATCTGGTGCTGCCTTGGCAAAATGTTAGCATTAATCCTGCTGTTTTCTAGACATCTGGATTGAATATGAACTGTAGAGGGACTGAGGTTTTCTTTTTTGTCCTATTAGAAGTCAGGTATTGTGATTTGGGTGTTTGCCTGTCACTGAATGGCAGCTTGGACATGGTTTGGGGTACTTTTATCTTGTTCCTCACTTAATTCCTGGAAGGCCTTTCTGTCTTTGTGTCATGTCCCAGGTTACCCTTATGGGAAAGGCCGTAGTACTTTCAGCCAAGACTGGGAGTCAGCCATGGGAAAGTAGGAATTGGCGTGCTTCATGGTCTCAGTGAACCAAACTCCAGCCTTGACCGATTTTCAGCTGGAAATCTATCAGATGGCCTTACTTTCCTTAAAAATAAATCAAGCACTCTGTACTCTTCCAGGCTTTTACTGGTCCTAAAAAGCAGAGGACCACATACAATTCCAGTATGAGCTGTCCTCCCACCTGCTCGATCTTCTTAAATGTATGTGAACTATAGATGATAGACCTACAAATACCAGGAAACTTACCTGAAGATTTCAGGCATCAGCTTAACAAACTTATCCAGGCTTGAGCAAATTCCAGTGCAGCATTAAGCCCATCTGCTTTTGCCAGCCTAGAGTGTTATATAGGAGGCTTTAGAATGACCTAACACATAAAAGCATTCTTAATTGCTAGTGACATTTAAAATGTTGATGTAGGCCCTTGCTGGTTTGGCTCAGTGGGACTGAGGGGTCTTGGATTCGATTCCAGTAAAGGGCACATGCCTGGGTTGCGGTCTTGATCTCCAGTAAGGGGAGTGCAGGAGGCAGCCGATCAATGATTCTCTCTCATCATTGATGTTTCTATCTCTCTCTCCCTCTTCCTTCCTCTCTGAAATCAATAAAAATATATTTTAAAAAATAAAATAAAATATTGATCTAGGATGGAATATGGAATTCATAGGTGAATTTCTTTTTAAAAAATCCCAAACTTTTATGAGTATAAAAGAATACATTTCAACATAAAATACTCTCTGATTTGGATCCTGTTGAAGAGAATTATTCTTTCAGGACAAGTTTCACAACCACCAGGATCCATAAAAATGCAGAAACGCTGCTTTCCCTCAGGAGTACCTGAAAAATTGACCCTTTGCCCCAACTCCTCCTTTCATCACTGGTGACACTGTCTGGCAGCTGCCTTCTCTAGACCCTGTCACCCTGTGCTGGGAAGCAAGGCTGGGTGAGTGAACAGATTTCTAGACACTGGCTGCAGTGTCCTTCTCTGTTTATTTAGTCTTCGATTATCAATCACTCTGTGCCCTACGGGCTAGAGAGGCTGTCTCCTAACTTGTTTAGTCATCCCATTCCACTACCCTCAGCTGCCTCTAGCATCCAGTGTATCAGGGTCAAGATCAGCCCCTGACAATCAAGAAGTGTAAAGTACCTCATAAGTCAAATGCTTGAAGTGTTTGAAGAATGTGGTGCCCCCATCAGAGAAGGTATTATAAATAGCAGAATTTTTAAAAGTGGGTTGATTTAACAGAGGTGCCTTGAAACTAAGTAAATTTTTTTGGTACCTGATGACTCTATCAAGGTTCTTTTGATTTTTATTAAATTGTTTTAATGATACATTGTTTTTTATTCCAAACTCAGAGGTCATAAAAAGATATACACAAATAAGTCTGATACCCATTTCTGGCCCCTTTACTCTGTTACTCCTGCTCCCATAGGTATTTTTATGATTTCTTATTTGTTCATTTAGTACGTCTTTGTGCAAACACAAATAAATATAAATACCTATATTCCCTTTCTTTTAATACAAAATATAGTATATAACATATACTGTTTTGCTTTTCTCAATTAAATATATTTCCTAGAGATCTTTCCTTTTGAATTTATAGAGATCTTTCACATTCTTTATGAAGCCATTGTGAGATTTATTCTACCATAGTTTATTTTAGTCCCCTTGTTGATAAACACTTGGATTTTTTCAGTATTTTTTATAAACAGCTTCACAATTAATAACCTCATACATTTGTCATTCTATGTATATGGGTATATCTTTACAGTAGATTTGTAGAAGTAGGATTGTTGGACCAAATGGAAAATGTATTTCGTTTTGGTAGGTAAGAACATATTTCTCTCTATACAAGTATATCTTTTTGCAGTCCCATCAGCAATGTATAACTGCTTCTCCAAAACTCTCCATGGAGTATATAGTCAAACTTGTGAGTGACTTTAGCCTATGTGGTATGTGAAAAATGGTGTTGTAGTGTAGTGTTGGGTGGCATTTCTCTATTTATGAATGTGACTGAACACCTTTTCATATAATTAAGCAGCATTTATATTTTATTTTTAGTGTCCTTTACCCATTTTTCTATTAGATTGGTACTAAAAACTCAGACTCTCAGGCCCCCTCCTCACTCCACGATACTGACTCAGTTGGGAAATGGGGTCCAGGAGAGATTTCTTTTAAAAAATGATGCTCAAGTGATTCTGATTTGCAGCTAGGTTTGGTCTAGAGCAGAAGATTGGGTGTAGAAGGGAAGAGGGGGCTGGAAATGCAGGTTGGCGCCACATTTTACCAGGACAAAGAATCCAAACTTTATTTGCTAAACTATGTGAAATCACTAAAGATGTTGGAATATATTTTCCAAATAAATTATAAATAACTTTTAAGTTTTGGTAGCGTTAGTGTGCAGGATAGAAAAGTACCTGGCAGGACCCATTCTTCATATATAGAACAGGTTACTCTATTCAGGGACCAAGTGAGAGCAGCAGCTTTGTGATCAGGAATGGCCAGGCTAGTCCCATCCATCAGTGTAACCCAGTCACTCCTCCTACAATGACTGATGATAAGCAGGCAAACGACCACTCACCACTCACGGAGTAAAATAGGAGCAAGCAGATCAACTACAGAGTCATTTGAATTGATCTGTTTCCAGTTAAAAGGAAGTAAATCCCATAGCTGGAGGCCAAGGTTATCCGAACTGAAATAACCTACCACTGACTGCTCAGCAATCCTGGCAATACTCTTGAGATAAAAGCAATTTAGCATCTACTGGAGTCTTACTCTCCAGATTTATCCAAAGTACAACAGAGAGACCTTTGGCTCCTACTGACTTCTTGAATAAAATAGTCACATTTTAAATGCCGTGTAAGTATATTTCATTTATGTTATATGTTACCCCAGGACATTATTAAGGTCTGATGGTGAATAGTGCGGCATACTGAATGGCATTTAATAGACTGGAATGTCAATGGAAAATAGAATTTACTACTCACAGGTTCCAGAGAGGAAGCTGCAGCATGCCTCTCAGGGCCACAGGAAAAACACCAGGTTTTGGTGGGGAAGCAGAAGCAAGAGTGAGGAGAGAGTCCAGGCCACGGTCTTAATTGGGGTTTCCATGGGAAAAAGGAAGGCAGGATATGGTGAATAGTTTTACATTGGTTAAATGTGAATGATTTTAGTGGGCTTTGGGCTGTCGGGTTGGTCCCTAGTTGCCTAGTACCTGGTCCTGGAATAATTAAGGCAGAGAAATATTGTCTTCTGGGTTCCATGGACCAGAAAAAGGGGTTAGGGCTCTGGATTGGTTAGTTTGCATTTCAAAGACCGGCTCCCTGGTTAGCCCAGAGAGGGACAGTTGCTCCCCAGGCTTTTTAAAGTGTCAAAACATGATAATATACAGAAAAATTATATATATATATATATATATATATATATATTATTAATTCAATTTTAAGACCTCATACATGAAAACCAAAATTTTTTAAAAATGAATATATATATATATATATAGTATGTTTTCTTAAATTGCACTGGATTGGCTGTGTTTGAGGCTCAAAAGGTAAAGGAAAGTGTAAGGGTTTGATGGTGGGTTTTGTACACAGACCAGAATTGCTCAATTTCTTTGCTCTGTCCCTCACTACCTTCTTTTTCTGTGTGGTATCTTTTTTAGGGGACATTTTCATGATTCCCAAATCTGGGTCAAGTGCCTGTGTGTGCCAGGCTACAAGAACTTAGAAGATGATCTATGATCAAGACTCAGTTCCTATTGTTGAGGTGCTCCTATCTAGAAGGATGACAGATGTGTAAATAATTGGTTACATTGGAAGGCGATAGGCATTATTACAGAGAATGTAAAAATGTTATGAGTGCACAGGTGAAGTAAAGACAAGTTACCCAGCTAATTAGGAGTTCCCATGTGAACAAGGGCAGGGTTAGCATGCCAGAAAGGGAAGGCATGTTTCTGGACACTGAAAACAGGGAGCTAGAGCATAATGTATGGAAGAAGAGTTAAGAGATAGCTAATAAGACAGGCTGAGTCCAGGATTTAAATGGCCTGTATGCTATGCCAAGGATATGAATTTTATCTCTGCTGCTAGTGTGTGTAACAATAACCCAGGAAACTTGTCAAAATGCAGTTTCCTGGGTCTCCCTACTAGTGATTCTGATCCCAGTGGTCTGGATTCAAGGATTGTAATTTTAATATGAACTCAAGGTGATTGTGATGAAGGTAGACAGTAGGTTATACTTTGAAAAAGTGCTAGAGGAGATAGGGAACTTCTAAAGCAACGGGAGGAACTAAAGTATTCCAGACACATTGATGGCATGGGCTGCACTTAGGGATGGGAGGGTGGAAGGAGGAGAAACCATGGATATTACAGAGAAGAAGCAGTCACAGATGAAAACTTCAAACATAATGCCTGGGACAATTGGTGTTTAACAAGTTGTAATTGATGCTGAATTTTTCTGCATGTCATTGCTATGGTCAGACATAGAAGAGAAAATACATAAAGAAATTTGCTATTACCTGAATTTGACCCCAACTTTTGGAGTTGCAATTACTAAAAGATGGGAAACCAGACAAATGTCCCACATGCAGGGCCAGTCCTTACCAGGACACAGCAGAGTTCACCCTCCCCCTTTCTCTCCTCAGTACTCTTAAGTCTGGGGCAGGCTGTGTGGAATGACCAAATTCCACCAAATGGGCTTGAATCTGTGAATCATTTCAACTGGATCAGAAGCAGATGGACAGTTTATGGAATGCTTCCTGAGCAAATGTTTGCTTCTAAGCCATGCAACCCTTGACAAGGACTACAGAGCTTTGGCAAAACAAGAAGCTGCCAAATTTATGTTGCTTTCCCAGAGAACCTCCTGCTCACCCAGCCCTGATTTAGACGGAATGCAGACCACAGCAGAGAGCAGGCCACTGGGACAGGAGCTGGCCTCCCATGTACCTTACTCAGAAGTCAGCCAGAAGTGGACTCTGTCTTGCCGCAGAGTTGCCACCACCCGGGTTGGATCCAGTGTCAGTCAGTGCTTTTATTGCTTTTTGTTGGCAGATTCTCCTGCTCAACTCTAACATCCATTTGGGATGTAGATATTTCTCTAGTCTGGAAGTGCAGAATGGTTTATTTCTCATGTTCAGTCAAAACACTTCAGAAAATATTTTAGTTGAAAGGTGAAACCAGACCATGAGATTAGTTTCTTGCCACATCCTAGAAGAACAAAGTTTGCCTTAAATCTTGGTCCCGGGTCCTTTCCATTCTGAGTGTGACATATTTTGGTAAAGCAGGAAGAGTACTGGAAATGAATGAGGTCATTTTATTTGAGTCCTAACCCTCACTCTGTTATTAACTAGCTTAGTGAATTTGAGCAAGTTGCTCCCTCCCTGGGGTCTGTGACAGGTTGGTTCCCTGAGAAACAGATTCTGAGACTTTGAGATTTGCATGCAGGAAGTTAATGAGGAATATCCCCAGGAACAATACCAATGAGGGATGAGGGATACTAGATGACAAAGGGAGAATTTGAATTGTAATGAGCTTGGCCCACCAGAGTTCACTTTAAGGTAAAGAGAACAGCTTTATATCTACAGCGCCCCCCCCCGCCCCCCACACACACACACACACTGCATCAACCATTGAATATGGGCGTTCCCTAGTATGGGTGTAACTTAGAGCAAGGCAGCTATTTTTTAAGACGAGCACTTTTTAGAAGGACTCAGCTATTAACATTCACAGCAGACTTAGTCTGAAAGTAGGATCTGGACTGCTCACTACAGCATGCACTACATACTGTTCCTTAGTTTCAACCTCAATAATGTGACTGGGTTGAAAATGTCCATATCAGTTATCTAGTGACACAATAAGGCTATGTAATAAAGAGCCGCACACCTCACTGGCATACACCATTAGATATTCATTTAGTTACAAGTTTGTAGGGTTTAACTGATCTGGGCTTGGCTTGGCTAGGCTTGCTCATGTATTTTCAGTCAGCTACAAGTTGGTTGGGTGGTTCTGGTGATCTTGGCTGGGCTTGCATAAAGGCTAGGTATCAACTGGATGCCAGCTGATCTGGGATAGCCCTGGCTGGGATGAGACCAGAGTAACATGACTTGACTTATTCTCTAGAAGTCTGGTGTGGATATGTAATCATGGCAGTGGTCGAGGCAAGAGCAATTCCAAATGTGCAAACTCACTTCTAGCTTCTATTTGTGTTACTTGTGCTAATAAAGCAAGTCAGATGAGTTCAAAATCAAAAGGCAGGAGAGTTCAACCCATTCACCATAACAGGGAGTTGCAGTTACTGGGCAGAGTATAGTAGGTACAGGGAGGGGTGGAGAATTGGGGCCATTTTTTAAAATCTGCTATAATCTCCAACTTCCTTCTGTCTCAGCCACTCAATGGTTTTTGTGATTTTATCTGTTAGGTAAATGCTAATAGTCTACTTTTTATTCTGATTAGGAACTTGAACTCTCTTGAAGCATACTTATTTCTGAATCCAGCACCCAAAACAGAATCAGTTCAGGACACTAGAGACAAGTATTTTGTTTAATGAACAAAAACAAAAATGAATGTGTGTTGGGAATTAAAAGTAGTAATTCCTAAGTTCGAGATAAAATCTGGTTTGTAAAATCTTAGAATCAGAAAAGAAATTGTTAAGGGCATTTTGAAAATCAGTTTTTAAATGATCTTTTTCTCGTTATTAATTCTTTCTAATCACTAAGTAAAATATGTTTCATGTTAAAATATAAATAATTATAGACATGCATAGAGTAAATAATGAAAGTTTCTACCCTACCTCTCCCCACTCTCCAGAGGCAACAGTAGGAGCAGAAAAATAATTTTCCTTCTATCCTTCTAAGTTCTTAAGTCCTGATAATCAAAATAACTAGAGACTGATTAACAGGATAAAATGACCAAACTTATTACTTATGTACATACAAGGGTTCCATATGAATATAGGATCCAGAGACAAATTGAGCAGGAGTGGTTTGAGACTTCAAAGTGCAGGAAGGCAATTTACATGAAGATGGTAAAGCAAACTTTTGATAAAAAACTTTTGTTGGGCCAACTTTAATAATGGGACCCAGAAAAGATTTTGATCAAACAGGCCTAACTAGGTTCCTTCATTTCCATCACACCTAGTTTATATTAAACTACATTTATCTGTGATGGTATCTCCCTTCCTGGAGCAGGCCCTCTGTCTAAATCAGCCGTGGGCAAACTACGCCACGGATCCGGCTGTTCTATCCGGTTCTCTTGCTCTCCCCTCCGCTCCTTTACTTTGAATTTATATTAGTTCACACAAACACTCCATCCATGCTTTTGTTCCGGCCCTCCGGTCCAGTTTAAGAACCCATTGTGGCCCTCGAGTCAAAAAGTTTGCCCACCCCTGGCAGGGAGAAGGTAAAAGTTTCTTCCTGAGTCTTATTTCTTAAAAATAACCAGCTTAAAATAGTCAATATCCCAAAAAAAGCCCAGCCAAGATCACCAGAACCACCTGCTTCTCCTCACAACCATTGTTAACAGCTGTATGTCCTGCTGGACCTTTTCCTGTGCATATTCATATGTGGATGTATTATCTTTTGTCTTGTTTCCTTTTAATGAAGAATAAAGTCATACTATACATTTTATTCTGCAACTAGGTTTTTTTACTCAATGAGATATAATAAATAAATAAATAACACAGATCTAGCAATTCTTTTAAATTGATTTATGTTTATGAATGAGAGCAAAATGTGCATCTAAAATAGTTTATATGTATGAGGTATATTATTTTTCATTTTGTAAACAGCGTTTGGTCTTCATGTAGGTTCCATGCCTTTGGACCATATCCATAAAGAACCATTATGATTTGGGAAGGAAAATAGATTATTTCCTCTCTCATTTTGATCTACTTGGGAGAAATCAAGTTTCTTGTTTATATACTTTCAACGAAACTAATCAAATAAACAAAAGTGATAGTTAAATTATAATTGTCCCTTTAAAAAATAAATACAAGAGTGATGGTCAATGGTACTCAAGCTATATAACTTCAGTATCTGCAAAATGGTGATTGCTTCTACTGCACTACAATTCATTGGCAATGTTAATAACAACTGATAGATTCTCTTCACTAATATATCTATTAATCACATATTTGTTAAGTTTAAATTTTTACATTAAAAAATACAAGGGCTTATTTTGCAGATAAAAATTTTAGTAGGGTTGAAGGAAACACTGTGACTTGTATGGGAGAGAATAAGTAAATAAAGCTGTCCTTTCACTTCCAAAATGCTTTCCAGACATAGGAGTTGCCATTTTCATACTTCTTATTAACCCAGTGGCACCTTCAGGAACCATTCTGAATTATAATAATTTATTTTTAAGACTTAATATTTGAAAACAAATAGATAATGGTTAAAACTTCCTTAAGTTCAGTAACACTGTTCTTAAAATTATATTGACTTGGAAATTTTGGATTATGAATAGTTTGACTCTTTTCAAGTACCAGGTGAACTTGATACTAGGCTTGAACATAGACTTTTCCTTTTTCTCTATAGCAATGAGATGGTTCACTGATTCCCAAAGTGATTGTATAATAAAAGGGAGGAACAGACCCAGATTTTAGACTTAAATAAATAAATAGCTAAAACAAAAATAAATTTTAAAATTAAGTAAAACTTAAAAGTACCTGGCCTGCTTCCCTGGTGAGTCAGGGTGATGACTCATCCTGGGTGAGGTGGCAGGCTTCTTGCAGGGATGATTCAGCAGTCTCTCATTTTGCTCCTAATGATTTACTTTAACCAAGGTGGGCAGAGATGGAGCTTGGTCATCTTTAGAAGAGCGATTTTCAAAATGAATTTATTTATTCATTCACTTTGTAAATTTTTATTTAAACCAAATGTTAGTCAAATATGTGCAACTAATGAAAGCTGTTCTAATTAACTCTGGATGGAGGCCCAGAGCTTCTACCCATTTGTTTCTTTTGATTTCTATCTTGTCACACCATATTAATTCACATTTCATTTGCTTTAAGATAATGAGAAACCCATGCAAGTGGTGGATAATGAGGACTTGGTAGACCAGCATCTCATCAGCGAGCTGAGGAGAGAGTATGGAATGACCTATGATGACTTCTTCATGGTGCTAACAGACATGGACCTCAGAGTCAAGGTATGGGTTCTTGATTTGGATAATGTGGTGCCATTCCTTACGACAGCAGCTCTGAAATTTTTTGTCACCGAGCCTATTAGATATGAGCGAACACAAATTATTTTATAAATGGGAAAATTTTGAAATTTCCCGTGTCCAGATATTCCATATTGGTCTGTATAATTTGTGTCCAGAAATGTGGTCTCTGAAAAAGACTGGGTTGGATGACCTCCTATGCCCCACTTATTTGACTCCGACTAAATGCTTCTGTAACATCAATGTCTTGCATTCATTAGACACTTGTTGAATAGCCATGGTGTGTCAGGCCCTGGGGATAAAAGATAAAGAGTATTTGGCCTCTGCCTTCAAGACAACCAGATTTGACATAGGCCTACTTCAGAAGGGCCTACAAATTTAATTCCTGATCAAATATGGACAAGACAGTAAGGTTTTATACCTACTTTGTTCATATGCTTGGGGACAAAGGTTCTGAACTATGAAGAATTATTTTAAAAAATAACAAAAATAGCTAACTTCGTTGAGTGCTTTCCTTATGCCAGGCACTCACCTTAACTCTTGATGACCTTTATCTCAGATACCTAAAATAAATAACAAAAATTACTTTTATTTCACAGAGGAATAAACAGAGGTCCAGGTTAGTTAAGTATTGCACAAGTCACCCAGTTAGCATTGGACTTCATAGCCATACAGACTTGCTCCAGAGTCCACTGTCTTAACCATTCGAATGTACATAAGTATATCATGCTTATGTGAAAATCATCAGGAAAAAGTCTGCCTGGGTTATCTGTACAGCTGATTCAACCTGCAGTATTTCTCTGAATCTAGAAAGAGGTTCCTTCATTAATTCTTCTTGTACTTGTGCATCTGACCTCTAATCTTAGCTAATCCCTGAGGTTTGTGCCAGCTTTCACATCCTCTGGTTGACTTAATTTCCCACTGGGACCCTATGTAGCTCCAGGCCATGTTCTTAATCTATGCTGCTTATGTTCAGCCAGCCCCAAATCCATCTTAGGTTGCTGTTGTAAGTCCAGACAAGAATGATCCAGCAAATTTAATTTCATTATCCTTGAATTGTATCCCAATTCTTTTCTGAGGAAGCGGCCTGATTTTAAGTGATGGTCACTCAATAAAATAATCTCTGGGAATCATAAAGAGTTTATGCAGATTCCTAATGGCCAAATAACAGGTCCACTTCTGGTAGACAATTACCCTTATTGCTCAGGTGGAACATTCTAACATGTTATTCCATTCCTGTGTTAGATAGAGCATTTCTCACTTCCTCGCCAATTGTATAGTGAACAGGAACCAGTTTAGTCCCAGAGGTAGGGAAGTGAACGTAGGATATGTGTGGTGAAGGAGGCATGGACCCTTTCCAATAAAAGGAGTGCAGTTGAGAAGCAATCTTCATAAAAGGTAAGTGGCGGTTGTCTCATGAATTTTGAAGTTCTTAACATTAGCAGAGGTACTATTACAGGAGAGAGTTTCTAAGCCACTGAGCCCTCCAGGCTCTGATTTTTTCAGAATTCCCTTGAGTTCTCCTGGGCTCCCTATTCTCTGAGCAGAGGGAAGAAACACGCTTATACATTATATACTTTCTATTCTTTCTTAAACAGCAATACTATGAGGTGCCTATAGCAATGAAGTCTGTGTTTGATCTGATCGATACTTTCCAGTCCCGAATCAAAGACATGGAAAAACAGAAGAAGGAGGGCATTGTTTGCAAGGAAGACAAGAAGCAGTCACTGGAGAACTTCCTATCCAGGTATATCCCCTTTGGAGTCTCCGAGGAGGCAGGCAGGAATGTGTTCTGGGTGAGCTAATGAAAACGCCCAGGAAGCACAGAGCAGACGTGTGCAGAGAGCGACCTTCCCTGGTGAAAGGTCTGCTTCCCAGCCCTCTGGCCACTGGGCTCTGTCTTTGCCTTGTCGGAAGTAGCTCTAGTCACAAGGCTGGCTGGGGGCAGCTGCAAGCTTGATTTAATGGCTTTGGATAAATCTTTTCTGCTCCTTTTTTTGGGCACAAAATACAGAATTCTGCCCTGTGAGGGTTACTTTATTCAGTCAGTGAATTTGGAGGGCTTTGTATACAACAATTTTATTTTACTCATTTATTTATTAGGCCCCTTCTAGTTTCAAACCAGATTTGGAACACTGTGCTTGATTTTCTGCTTCCTTCCGACTCTGCAGAGAAAACAAAAGCCCTACCAGGACCTCAGAAGGAGCAATCCTCTTAACCCAACCCCCTGGTTCTCCGGGGAGAGCGGTTTATGGCAAACCGTTGTAGGGAAGCTCTTTTCTGTACACACAGAAAATAATATAAAAAAAAAATCTCTTCATGTCTTTCCTTCCCTACCCCTTCCTGCATGTTGGATAAAAATTCTATAGGGCCTTTGAGGCCCTAGGAGGTACAAAGCTGCACTAATTCCACCTACAACAAGTAGACTCACTCAAACTGAATTGTGTGGCTGAGAGGCTCCTGAAATGGAGCAAGCCTTTGCTTGGCGGCTCGGTGTTAACTGTGTATCACTCCAGGCAGAGCTTCCTTACTTGTATCTATAAAGCACATTCTCCATGAGCGAGTCAGAGAATCAAGAATTCTATGATGTGTAAATGATAATCTGACTTCCTCTAGATTCAGGAAGCTTGGGCCTCTTAGGCGATAACCTCATGATGTGTAAAGAGCATAGGACTTATCATTCATCTCAGTTTTGGGTCTGCAATTTACTAGCTATTTTGCCCCTATGTTTCTTAATTAAAAATCTCTCAGGGACAAATGAGAATAAAGATAGTAAGTAGCCCTACATCCATCCCAAGGTTGCTGTGATTACTTGCTGTATGCTCACCTCTGTGTCAAGCACTTCTCCTTCTTTTGTGGGTTTAGTCTTCACAACGATCCAGTGATCTAAATACTGTAACTATTGTCATGTTGCAGATTAAACATCATGGAGATTAAATAACTTTCTCTCATTACAGCTAGTGTCAGCATTAGGACTCCGTGGCCCCAGGATAACCTGGCTACCAAAGTCCACATTCTTATCTAATACTCCTTTTGAAAATATGAAATGAATGATTTTTAGTCTTGAACCCAGAGGCCCAGAATTTGAAGTGAAAGAAAATCATCCTAAAACCACAGGATTTCAGAGCTAAAATGAATTATAGGTTCTTCACCCAAATTTTCAGTGCAATGCAAGTACCTGGAATGGTACCTCCACAGGACCACTCAGTTCAGCCTTCATGCCACACTCTTGGCTGAGAAAGGGCTCTAGGACTCCACAGGCAAATGGCTTCTTGTTCAGTCTGGGGCCACTGAAACATCAACTTCTGATCCCAGGTCATCCCTCTAGATGGCAGTGACTTAGAAGAAGAAGAATAAGAGCTTATGGTTGTTCTCAGGGAGTTTTTAAAAAAGTATATTTTCCTTTTCTTTCCATTTCCCCCTTTTTTCCTTCCTTGTAGAAAAGATTCTTTTGATCTTAGTTCTCCCTTAAACAAGTTTACTTTTGATCTTAGTTCTCCCTTAAACATTTAAGTTAGACTTTTAAGTCTTATAATCTATATATATAAGCCTAGTAAGCAAATTGTTCTCTTGGGAGTTTGACTGGGAGACAGGGAGTTCGATCGCTCACTATGATGTGTGCTGACCACCAGGGAGTGATGTGGAATGAAGGAAGACCCCGGCCAGCAGCCAGAAGGCCCCAATTGGCCCTGATTGCCGGCCAGGCCTAGGACCCTACCCATTCACGAATTTCATGCACCGGGCCTCTAGTTCTATTTATAACTTAGGAAATTTTACCTAGAGTTTTAAGGGGCTTTGATAATGTTTGATCTTGCTTAAAAACTCAGCTATTAAACAACTTCATTATTTCAGACATTTCACATTTAAATATTTATTCTAATTGCTTGAAATAAACAAAGTATTTCTGAGAACTTAAATGACTCATAAGTTTAATAAGTTAATCTTGTAAACACAGTGAATCTAAAGTTCTCTCAGATGTTCCAATAACTGTGTACACTTAGTGAGATTCCCACTTAAAACCATACATTTACACCTATTACTCAATTACACATTCTACTTTTGAATTTTAAGGATGTCATTTTATTAAGACAAATTATCTTAAGTTTCACAAGAACATAAATTATATAATGAAAACCAGGATTTTCTTAGAAATACACATTATTACAATGACTTTGATTCTTTGAAAATATTCTCTTTTTAATTCTAAATCACGACTAAAAGATGCATACTTTCTGAACCATCCTAGTAAACTCAGGTTGCCCAACCTCTAAAATAGACAGTTACCACTGATGTTATTTATAACCAAGGATTTGGGCCAGCTGTGACACTCTCAGCTGCAGATATCATGAGGTCTTCTTCTTACCATCCACAGGCAGAATGTCTTTTTATAATCACTATGTGTTGGGTTTTAAACCTGAAAAGGAAATCTTACATTATCTCAATTTTTTTCACTCACAGTCTTGCAATGCTCATTTACATTGGTCACTAATTTGAATTAGTCTTATCTTTGATTCTTAGGACTTGTACACACATTTTGCATCTAAAGTCTTTTGAACTGGATGGAGTCCTACAATATGTAATTTCTAGAGGCCTGGTGCACAAAATTCGTGCACGGGGGTGGGGGTGTCCTCAGCCCAGCCTGCACTCTCTCCAATCCAGACCCCTTGGGGAATGTCAGACAGTTGGACATCCCTCTCACAATCCTGGATCACTGGCTCCTAATCGCTCACCTGCCTGCCTGCCTGGTTGCCCCAAACTGCTCCCCCCCCCCCCCCCGCTGGCCTGGTTGCCACTCACAGCCCACCCCCCCCAGGCCTGATTGCCCCACGCATCCTGCTGTTCAGTTGTTTGGTTGTCCCTCACTAATCCCCCTGCCGGCCTGGTCATAGGCAGCCATCTTGTGAGGGTGTGAGAGTTAATTTGCACATTACCTCTTTATTATATAGGATATTTTCTTTATAATGTAAGAGCCCCCAGGGGCTCTTACATTAATTACTATTTCAGGAATGTACATTTCTTATGGATATTCAGAATGGTATATGATCATGATTTGGATGTTCTATGGGTATACATGACTATGGGCACAAGTTAGAAATCACTGTGCTGATCATTATCATTGGTCTTAAAAATTAAAGTTCAATAGTATATTACTTAAATGCATGAGAAAGACAGCCCAGAATTTAATTTCTGATTTCTCCACTTATTAGTTGTGTGATCTTGGGCTGATTATTTAACCTCTTGTGTTTTTGTTTTCTCATTTAAAAAGGGGGTAATAAGTGTATCTATTCTTAAGATTGTTATAGAAGGTAAATTCAATACTTAAGGTAATGATGGCCCAGAATCTAGCACAAAGTGAACAATCAATAAATGCAAGCTATTAGTAGTATTAGGGCCAGTTAGTTAGCTCCTAGTTAGAGAATTTTGTCATCGAGAGAGAGGTGAGGAGAGGTGAGAAAAGGAGATTTAGCAAATACCTCAGAATTAAAACCCAGTTAAAGAGAACTGAAAAAAAATATTTTTAAACTAAAAGTTATATAAATAAATCAGTATCCAAATGGGAATTTTCCTTCAGATCTGTTGAGTTGTTGGTGGGTTTATAAAGCCTGGTTTCAGCTGACCAGACTCTAAGCCAATCTAACCTTTAGCGACACTCATTTGGTTCAGCCTATAATTACCTTTCTCTGACACACAAGCCCCAAAGAGTGGGCGAATGCACACTAATTTTGGTTAAGAGAAGCAAACACATCCATAGCTCATATAATTTTTATTTACTGAGAAGCTAAAGTGACAGAAAAACAAGTTGTCCAGAATAAGGATCTGGATCACACACACACATCTCTTGTTACATCCTACGGGCGTTATTTCCTTCAGTGTCTAGAGCTGTGAGCTTTTATCTTCCTGTGAAGGGCTGTGGGAGAAGAAAAATCATTTCTTAGGGAAATGACCTTCTCTTGGTGTGTCTAGAGCACGGAGTCTTAGACCCCATTCCTCTGCAATCAGGACAGCCGACAGCAGTGCACACAGGTAAACAAGTCAAAATATACCTCACCCAAAATAGCTCCCTGCAGGATACTTTAGGCTCCGTGTGAGGCCAGGGAGGCTGGCCTGGTTTGGATGCTGGCTGGGGGGCCAGCGCTGATCTGGCATGTCTCCTAAGGAAGCAGGGAAAGTGCAGGAGACCATGTTTGTGATCCGACAGCAGTCACTGGTCCTTTTCCCAGGAAACTTTGGACTGTCTCAGATGCTCCTCTCTGCTCCTCCATGCCAAACACATTCATCTCCCTATCCTCAGTGGAGATTTTAGTTTTTCTTTCCCTTTGAAGAAAAACAAGCAGAGGAAGCGAATGTAATGTCACAGCAAGCAATTCTTGGCGAGTCTTGCTCCAGGCATCTATTCAGAGGTTGTATTTCATCAGACTATCATTTTCTCTCATTCACCCAAACCACTATTCCCCCAAGAGGCCATTTTCTTTGGGTTGAAAATTCTCATGTTCACTCTGAGGCTAGAAGGGGCACAGGGAGAGAAGCGATGAATAAAATAAGCTGGCTTCCAGCTCAGTGAGTACACTCACAGCCCACAGTTGCCTGCACTGGAGGCAGAAAGCAAAACCCCTTCTCCGGTGAAGGCGGAATTTGAGACAACTCCATACTGTTGCCCCTTGGCTGCATACGCTCTGCTTGTGCTCTCTCCCTGCTACCCTCTCAGGGACCCTGGCAGCACCAGCCAAGCAGCAGGATCACTGAGGGTGGTAGTTGAGGGATACCAAGGCCTGGGAGCCAGAGAAATCTGTATTTTGCTACCACCTCTTAGATTTACTAGGTAGGCAAGTTACTTCACTTCTCTAAGCTTCACTTTGTCATCTGTAAAATGGAGACAATACGTTGTGTGCTCACTGGGCTCTAACAGGAAACACATATGCTGTAGATGCAAGTGAGCTGTAAAATGGTACAAACACAAGGGTTAGATCAGTTATGATATGGGCAGTGTGATAGACAATGTCCAAGGCCTGTTAATGGACACACTTCAACATCTAGGAGCCTGCAGATGAAGACACTATCTATATCCATGTCATCACATTGGTAACTTACATTCCTTAGCTCTGGTTTAATTCTTATAACACCTCTTTGAAGTAGATGCTATTTTTTATTCTAGAGATTAGGAAAAACTGAGACTTAGATGAATTGAGAGACATGCTTCAGGGACCACAAAAGTAGCAGTGACAAATGTTTCCTGGCTACAAGACAAATGCTTTTTCCACTATCTACTGTGTTGGAGCTATAATAGCAGAAACAAGTTTACTATCCTATATAATAAGAGGGTAATATGCAAATTGACCCTAAGGGCAGAACAACTAGGAACAACCGGTTGCTATAACACTCACTGACCACCAGGGGGCAGATGCTCAACATAGGAGCTGCCTCCTGGTGGTCAGTGTGCTTCCACAGGGGGAGCACCGCTCAGCCAGAAGCCGGCTCATGGCTGGCCAGCTCAGCGGCAGTGGTGGGAGCCTCTCCCACCTCCGTGGCAGTGCTAAGGATGTCTGACTAATGGCTTAGGCCCACTCCCCATTGAGAGCAGGCCTAAGCAGTTAGTCGGACAAACCTTGAGGACTCCCGGGCTGCCATAGGGATGTCTGACTGCCAGCTTAGACCTGATTTCCCAGGGCAGTGGTCGGCAAACCGTGGCTCGCGAGCCACATGCGGCTCTTTGGCCCCTTGAGTGTGGCTCTTCCACAAAATACCACGGCCTGGGCGAGTCTATTTTGAAGAAGTGGCGTTAGAAGAAATTTAAGTTTAAAAAATTTGGCTCTCAAAAGAAATTTCAATCCTTGTACTGTTGATATTTGGCTCTGTTGACTAATGAGTTTGCCGACCACTGCCCCAGGGAACAGGCCTAAGCCGTCAGTCGGACACCTTCTGAGGAGCCCTGGACTGTGAGAAGGCGCAGGCTGGTCTGAGGAACCCTTTCCCCTACCCCCTCCCCCCCTGAGTGCACTAATTTTCATGCACCGGGCCTCTAGTATATTCTAAAATCCTATGGCTATAGGTTTAGTCCCATTCTAGTTCATAGGGGTACTTTATAAGTGTTGGTACTTACTAATGGGATAGAGTACATTTTAGAACTTGTGCTTGCCTCTGGAGAAACCATTAGCTACTGAGGAAGGTAAATAGAGCTTTGTTTTGCCAGGAATCCTCCTTGACCTTTTGAGCCACTTTCCCATTTTCCTTCTTCCTGTCACCTACTTAAAATTCAGTTCTCTTTTCCTATTCTATTTTCTGTACATATAATTATTTCTTAATCCCCCTCCAAGCCCTAGGGAACTCTACTTGAACTTGAATTTTCCTCAGTCCCCTTCTGATTCCTTTCTAAAAAAATATTTATTATTGAGAGTATTACAGATGTCCTAATTTTTCCCCCATTGCCCCCCTTTACCCAGTTCCTGCCCCACCCCAATCTTTTATCACCCTCTTCTCTGTGTCCATGGGCAATGTATATATGCAATGTAAGTTCTTTGATTAATCTCTTACTGCTCCCCTTCCCTGCTTCCCTCTGAGATTCATCAGTCTGTTCCATGTTTCCATGCCACTGGTTCTATTTTATCAGTCAGTTTATTTTGTTCATTAGATTCCACATATAAGTGAGATTAGATTCCTTATTTCTGTTGCTACAATAGGACATACAATTTTGGTCAGTCCCTATTGCATCTGAGAGCTGTGTCTCTTCCTAAGTGACCTCATCAGGCATGGTGGCCAAACTCATGCCTGACATACCATGCAAATTCCACAGTAGGCAGACTGTGAAGTTACAACAGAAAAAGTACAAGAAATGTGCAAATGCGGTTGAATGGCTTTGAGGAGCTATGAGACGTTTCTGAGAGTCAGTGCTTTTTGTTCTGGGCATAGGAAAATACCAACAGCCAAAGTTACCCTGCTTCCTTACACTATAGCCTCTATTGTTCGAAGCAGTCATTGTGGCCTTCTGCTTCTTTTCCAGATTCCGATGGAGGAGGCGGTTGCTGGTGATCTCTGCTCCTAATGATGAAGACTGGGCCTATTCACAGCAACTCTCGGCCCTCAGTGGCCAGGCATGCAATTTTGGTGAGTGGGAAGCCTCGTCATCTCTGCCTTCCCACACCACTCTCTTCCTGCTCAACTCTAAAATGAAACATAGAAGCTTAGCTCATTCAGATGTTCCCCAGTCCAGACTATAGATTCCCAGACACTTACTCAGTTATATTGAGTATAAAGTTGCTTTCAGACTGGAGCCTTATTCAACTGGGATCTATTTTTTTTTCTCTCAATATTCTCCCCTCTCAGATTCTTCGTGAAAATACCTGCTGCTTTACTGTCAGTGATCTGTATTATGTCATATATATGTCTCAAGACCATATCTATCATCATTGACCTAAGTTATGATATTCATCATTTACTTAGGTAATTCTGGATACTTCACAAATTAAATATCTTTTGTACAACAGGAATGGTGTTGGGAATGAATGTATTAATTGAAGCACATTATGCTAATTTGTCATTCCTTTAAAAGGGCACCAAGCGATCTGTTAAACAGAGCCTTATTTTTAAGACAAGTAGGTAATAGAGAACTTTTTTTTGTAGTGAATTGCCCAGTGTTTTGAAAATTAATGCGTGTGTGTGTGTGTGTGTGTTTACCAAACATTATTATTCTAGTGATCTGATGCATCTACTATCATTTTTAAAGTGTATATTTAGAAAGGAAAATGCATAGTACATACATAATGGCAATTCCAAAAGTGGAAATCCCAACTGAAGTCTCATTTAAGATATACCTCTGCAGAGGAAGAACTTTTGAGAGTCCTGGGTGTGGGGAAGTAGCAGGGGCCACTGTTTTAAAAAAATATTATTGGAATCAGTATTATTTTTATACTTCTGTCAAAAAGGGAAATAATTTGTTATACAACTGTACTTGATTTATCAAAGGGGGAGGTGAGTTTTGTAAAGCACCAACAGAGCCTGGATCCTTGCTATGTACCTGTAACTGTAAATTATAAATACATTTCAGTTTTTATTTATGCTTCTATTATCACGGTTAAAATTTAACACTTTAGCCCTAGCTGGTTTGGCTCAGTGGATAGAGCGTTGGCATGCGAACTGAAAGGTCCCAGGTTCGATTCTGGTCAAGGCACATGCCTGGGTTGTGGGCTCGATCCCCAGTGGGGGACTTGCAGGAGGCAGCCGGTCCATGATTCTCTCTCATCATGGATGTTTCTATCTCTCTCTCCCTCTTCCTTCCTCTCTGAAATCAATAAATATATATTTTAAAAATTTTAAGACTTTATATCAACATATGTAAGATTTGATTGTGACACTATTCTTAAGCGTATTTTAAATTACTACCAATGGTGCTAGAAAACAGAAGTTCCTGGAGTAGTTAATGACCCTTCACAATAAGAATATAAATAAAATTATGACTTGTTAATTTTCTAAAGACATCTTTGCTGCAGCTATTAGGTGATGTTGGTTTTTTGTTGTTGTTGTTGTTTGTTTGTTAATCCTCCACCCTAGGATATTTTTCCATTGATTTTTAGAGAGTGGAAGGGAGGGGAAGAGAGAGAGAGAGAGAGAGAGAGAGAGAGAGAGAAACATAGATGTGTGAGAGACACATCAATTGGTTGCCTCGCGCCCTAACCGGGTGGCGCTGGGGACGGAGACAGCAACCGAGGTACGTGCCCTTCAATGGAATCGAACCCAGGACCCTTCAGTTCAAGGTCCAATGCTCTATCCACTGAGCCAAACTGGCTAGTGTTTTTAACCTCTGCACGTAGAGCCTAAGTCACATTACTGTAGGCAAACTCTTGTTTACAATATACAGGAAATGTGAACAACTCATGAATAAATTCATGATCTTCCCTTTTGGGAAACACAAGTCAACAACATATAGAACAGAACGTTTTACTTCTCTGAGAAGAGTAAAGACCACAAAAACTTTTTTGAAAAAATATTTTGCTTTAAGCTCCTCCTTAAAAGAGACCTCCCAAAGCTGCTTTCAGTTTTCTCCCCTGGACAATAAACACCAACAGTATTCATATTATTAGTCCCAAGTTATTACACTGAGTAGGCTGGAACCTTGTCTAAGCCATGAGAGCTTGAGAGAATGAATTGTCAGCCCCCTTGCCCTCCGGTTTCTTTCTCCTGAATCCCTCCATGTGTGCTTCATCTTCAAAAGAATTCCAGTGAGCTGCCAAGGCATGACCTCTCCTTCCTGAAACTTTAGCTGAGGGTGGGAAGCAGACTGTGCTTGCCTAAGTGTGACCTACCCTTTGAATCCTCTAAATAAGTGATAAGAATCTGCCTTTTAAGCCACAAACTTTATTCAGGGAAGCCAGAATTATTTCTTTAACAATCACAATGGATAAGGTCTCCCGTCTTTTTCCTGAAAGCAATCCATGTAAGTTTATGTGACTTTTTTTCAGAACACTAATCAGTTTAGATCATCTTAGATCTTTTAATGTTCTGATGACTTTATTTTCGTCTTGTCATTTAATAAAGTCAGAATCACAGTTTTAGAGCAAATTATTCTATTTTAATATACAAAAACAACACCCCCCCAAAGCAAACAACATCTGATGCTGTTAATTCCCAAAATCTACAGTTGTAGAAATATTTAAGTATTTTCTTATGGAATAATTTAAAAATAGATTATTCTACCTAATCAGGTTATGTTCTATATTCTTTTTAAACTTAGAGATTTTAATGGTCAGACATTGGTATTTGGAATTAAAAGATGACTTAAAGTCCTTTCCTCTAATTCTATGGCTTTTTTTTTTCTCTCAGGTCTGCGCCACATAACCATTCTGAAGCTTTTAGGCATTGGAGAAGAAATTGGGGGAGTCTTAGAACTATTCCCGATTAATGGTATAGTGTTCTATTTTATAATAATTAAATTATATTGAATTTTATGCTAACAGTGGGTATACCTCTAAGGTATACCCCACCTCCTTTGCACATAAGGATGTGTGTGTGTGTGTGTGTGTGTGTGTGCACGCGCACGTATGCGCGTGCATGCCTACACAGTATGTGTGTAGAGGAAGGGGAAGTGGGGTGAAAAAACTAACATTGTTTTCAATGTAAAATTACTCATAAATGATAGTAAAAATATTTACTTTATTAACTAGTAATATTTGACTGGTTTACAAAGCATTTTCATCTATGTTATCTCATTTAATTCTCACGATGGTACTATGAGGCCCATAGGTTATATCTTATTGATTCCCTTTCAACAGATGAAGATATACTAGTATACTAAAAGGCTCCAAGAAGCTGAAAGAAAATGACTAGCGACTAAAGATTTCAGAAGGCATATCCAGTCCTTCCTTCCAATATCAGGCTCTTTACATGAGAAAATGTATATGAAATCCAGGCACAATGCTGGACAGTGTCAATAATCATAATAGTTCAAATACATTTACCCAGTGCTTACATGATTGGTTGTTCTTCACCTTTAACAATAAAATAAGCTTTTTTAAAATACAGACTACAGCATCAAAAGAAAAATTGTAATTGCAAAGAACTAACTAAGCTAATTGGAAATAAACTTAGAAATGCAAATAATATAATCTTTGTTAATGACAAATCTTAAATAAATTGATCTTGTAAGGATTAAATTAAGGGACTGGTTTTATATGTTTAACATTCTTATAAAGGGGACATCATGTACACAGCAGGGACATTTAATTTCTAGTAGGAAAAAAACAGCAAACTTCTTTAATTGGATCTTGAGCTAAAGAGAATAGATCATGGGTCCTTTCTTCATTCTCACTGTGATTTCTTCTCACTTGGTTTTCCTGAGTGCTCGCTTTAATCCACTAACAATTTTTCTAATTCTATTCTAGGGAGCTCTGTTGTTGAGCGAGAAGATGTACCAGCCCATTTGGTGAAAGACATACGTAACTATTTTCAAGTGAGCCCTGAGTACTTCTCCATGCTTCTAGTTGGAAAAGATGGAAATGTAAAATCCTGGTATCCTTCCCCAATGTGGTCCATGGTGATCGTGTACGATTTAATTGATTCGATGCAACTCCGGAGACAGGAAATGGCCATTCAGCAGTCACTGGGGATGCGCTGCCCAGAAGATGAGTATGCAGGCTACGGTTACCATAGTTACCACCAAGGATACCAGGATGGTTACCAGGACGACTACCGTCACCATGAGAGCTACCACCATGGATACCCTTATTGAACAGAAATATGTAACCTTAGCCCCAGTCAGTTTCCCCTTCATCTGTTAAAGCCACACGTGGCCAGCTACGTAAAGGAGTTCTGCCTACATTCCACACTGCCCACTACATTCCCTTCCTTTTTCTTTCTGTGTTCTTCCAAGATTAAATAATAGCAAACCTTAGCCTACTCATGAGTTGTTATTGAAGCCTTAAGTCATAAAGGCATTTGAAATAAGTATTTGTTCTAACTGGAGGGGATCTGGTGCTGAAAAATGGTTACTGAAAATGGGTATTTTACTTCTCTTACATGATGGACATGATTTGGAATACAAAATTCTATAGAATAAGTAATTATGTCTGTCTTCTACTTTTTTTAGTGTTCATTGGTAAGTGCAAACTATGATCAAGGAAATTAAAGATCACAGCACGTATTTTCAGGACACATCTGAACAACTGGGGCAGACAGAAGAGATAGTTTCTTAACCTTTTTTGAAATGTTCATCAAGAAATGATTGAGATGGATCTGCTTTCTTCATGGTGTTATTTTCTTTCATGAAGCTTGATACCACAGGAGTCCATTGATACTGGCTACCAAACCAGAGAAAGCACCAAAACCAGCCTTTCTATTATAGCCACCACCCACTCTGTTGATGTTATCTTGAGTTTGAGATGGGGCAGGGAAGAGGAATCCCTAAATCAGCAGTGGACTCTGACCCTGCTGCTAGAGGTGACACCTATAGAGTTCTAGCAGGTACCGTGGACTTCCTGGCATGGAACACCTTGACCCCTCACCGTTGACCCCTGTACTTATTTGCTAATGGGTCTGTTACCACACAGGACCTTGTAAAATAAAATTACAAAGAGGGAGATTCTATTCAGGAGTTCTTTTGTGCTGTCAAAGGCAAATGGTACTATATCACAGTGGATAAAATTGTAGCTGGAGAAGAAAATACAATCCTTTTCTTTGAAAAAGAACGTGTTTTTTACATACAGCACATAAACTAAATACTTTCCTTTCCTCCTTCCTTCCTTCTTTCCTTCTTCTCTTTTTTCAACAAACAACTGCCAAGTACTATTACCAACTAATATCGATGAGCTGGCCTTGAGGCAGTCAGTCAGATTCCCAGGCTGACAGTGCCAGCCTCTATCAGTAATGGGATGCTTATTTTTTTCCACTGTTAATAATAACTAATTCTCCAAATAATGTTTGTGTTGGTTATTAACTCTAATGAGCAATGAGCAAAGATATCGATAACTGCATTTCAACATGTGAATGTTCCCTATTAACTCACCTGTGCCTATTTGTACAAATCTGTCTTCACATCAGCTGAACTTTGTTACAATTACAGTAAAAGTGGAAATTGTGACTACATGAGTTTGAAAAAATCTCGTTTTGCCCCTCATTCTCCATGACCATTCAGTCTTACCTGTTATACAGGCAACTGAGGTCTGGAAAGTTCAAGTGACTTTAGAACACAGTTCTCTTATTCTGTAAATTATGCTCCCACCACACCCCTCTCGCACGGTGGAGAGCTTTCCTCCTCCCTCCTTCCAGAACAGCCTGTACCAGCTGCAAGAGATGTGCAAGGGAAAGAGCCAGGTTGACGTATATTACTCTTAAATTTATGCCAAGGTGAAGCGCAGCTTAAAATTGCCAATAAAAATTAATTTCTTTACCATTGCTTCTGAAATAATGTAGGGACAATGCTTAAGTAAGAGGCCCAAATAGTCTCAGTTTTAGGAAATATGATAATGAGGGAGTCTCATCTCTCAAAGAAATGAATTTAGATAGAAATAGAAAATTTACTTCTAAAATAATATCAAGTAAGATTGTAGCTCCTACAATCAAAGAACAACAACCGTTTTTCATAAGCTCAGATTACTTTTTCAATCATTCTTCTGGTTTTGCTTGCACTGAGATTAGTAATTAGCAATGTTTCTGACTCTCCTTTCTCTAATGAGAGGGGCCTAAAAATTATGGGTCATCATTTGGAGCACTGTAGAATTAGCCATAGCTCAGCAAAAACCCTGAAATACCTTCAGAGGAAGGTGTTATTGGTAAAAGTCCTCAAATTCTACAATCTGGTAAAATACAAAGTATTCTCCAGCAGATGAGAAAACTGGATATTTAGGTAACATGAGTCTCTGTCTTCTAGGGGTATAGATCAGAGAGTTTGAAATCTGGGTATTGTTTTTCTGTAAAAGCATTTCTTTCAAAACCATAACAACAACAAAAATGGTAAGGAACAAACAATATATCATTTATTAGAAAGACTGTGGAATTATGGTATTTAAAAAGAAAAGCAGCTGGTTGAGTCAGGGAAATCTGGATGATCCTGAAAAGGACACAGCCTTGCCAAAGTCACTGGTTGTCACAGTTCCCTTCCACGAATTTCAATAATTGTTTTTTACCAGAGCAATCCCAGGCTCTGCAGTGAATATTAATTCAGCAGAGAGTTCCTTCCCCTGCTACAGAGGCAGGCGGGTGAGGTGCAGGGAAGCCCGTGGAACCCAAATGGTCTCATTTTCTGGAGGTTAGTTAATAATGAAACTCACACCTTCTCAACTTCTAGAGCATCGAGGATAAAAATAGCTCAAGACCAGGGAGGATGGTAACCTCAGTGGGCCCTGATTGTTGATCTCAGGACTCAGTCATGTATGGAGATTACAGATAGAGTGGCCTCTTGAAAAGAAACTTTGTCCATTGCTCTGCCACCACGAATTCTCCTTTCCCTGTCGATTGCTTTCCTTTCTTCCTCTCTCCTTCTTAGCTGCTCTCTACTTAGTGGGTTGGGGTGTGCAGAGAGTGCGGTGTAGTTAATGAATATTCTTAACTTCATGGCAAAAATGAAGCACAGTTAAAATGCTAACTCCTACTCTTCAGTTCTCTCAGAGTTGGTGCAAAGCTCCCAATGCCAGACTTTCTCTGAGTTTTGTACATGTGATCATGAGCTCAAGAATCAAGGTCATGGATGTGTTTTGTGTTGGTCTCAGCCTTTGATAGTGCTGCTATCAGCTAGGAATGCCTGAGGCACTCACCTGGATCCATACTGTGGTGGCAGCCCCCACAGACATTTCCCTGAGCAGAACCATGTTGTGGCCTTGTCCTTATTATGATTGCAAGATGCACTTCAGCTACACCCTCAGGGAGCTTTGAAAAAAACTAGTTTATTACTCACAGGTCCTGGAACTAGGTCACAGGAAGAATGGGAACCAAAGGTTTTGAATTTATTGGGGTCAAAGATAGGTTCTAGGGCTTCATGGGTTCACACCTTACTGGTGAATTTAAAACATAAGGGCAGAAGTTAAAGTGCAGGAAGGAAAAAGCAGGGTGACTCAAGTGATCAGTTATCTAGGTCATCGAGGGCTTTCTACAAGGGGGACTTCAGCCCTGGCCAGGTGACTCAGTTGGAGTGTTTTCCTGTACACCAAAAGGTTGTGGGCTCTATCCTGGTCAGGACCGATACAGGAGGCAATGGATAGATGTTTCTCTCTTATATTGATATTTCTCTCTTGCCACCTTTCTCTCTGAAATCCATAATAATAAAAAATCCTTGGATATTTTAAATAAACAAAAATAAATAAATAGGAACTTCATGGATAGGCAGCTGGCTATTTAGTTATGTAGTAGATAATATGTTTATTCAAGATGGATGTTTTCTAAATGAATGCCTTGGTAAGCCAAAGTTATTGTCAAATAAGTACATTACAAACCAAAAAAAGCTAACTGTCAGGCACTTACACTACAGGTAGTGAGGGCAAAGAGCCAATTGTAGCAGATTCAGTGGGTGTCCTAGAAAGGCCACTGGTCTTGGGACAACTGCTGGTCCTTGCTTTGCCATGTACTTACCTGTGACCTGAGATGAGTCACTTTACCTCTGGGGCTCAGTTTCTCATCTCCAAATAAGAGAGTAGGACTAGATATGTAAGTTTCTGTTTAACTCTGACATTTATGAATCTTTCTTGACCTTTAAGGAGTAGGCTGCTAAGCTCAGAGGTTTTCTGTGGTCAAAATGAATTGAATTCTCAGAGAATTTAGACTTCGTAGTTCAGAATTCAGTTCCAGATGTTTAGAGGGTTGGGGAAAAGGTATGAAATAACTTCCCCAAGTTCTTCCCAGCATAGTGCACTGCTGCAGCTGAATCAAGGAGGTCATACATCTAACAACAGAAACCCTCATCATCTCCTTATAGCCAGACTGGCATTTTCAAGAACTTTCAGGTTGGCAAAGACTGTGAGCATCCTGAACGTTTAAGGAGTCCCTCCCACAAGGTACCGAGCTTCCTAACTTGGTGACCACATGCATCATCTGTTGTCCTAAAGCTTGGACAAACTGGGCAGTCCCTTGCTGACTGCAGAGGCCTTAAATATTAGTGCTTTCTTCCTAGAAAGCAAAAGAATGGTCCTCCATCCTTCAATCTATGGGTGGATACATGTGATAAGGAGGCTGCGTGAAAAGATGGGGTGATTTTAAATAGATAAAACTGATCCTGATCAAAATTTTATTTGGCTTTCCTCTTCCCCAATAAGCACCCCTTTCCTCTCTCCTGGCCCTTTCCCCCTTTCCCAGGCCCCTCTGTCATGACCCATTCTGGCTCATGGATGGCTATAACTGATTAGGTGTAACTGAGAGCCTGAAGGTGCCACTCTTTCCAAGGATATCTGCAATGCAAAAGGAGATCATTGAAGGTGGGAGGGAGAGAACAGCTTGGCAAACCCTTTCTGGAAGATTGCCAACCCCTGGAAACAAGCCTCACTTTTTCCTCCAAAACTTAGAGAAAGAGTAAATTCTACCTGCAGACATCATCTTCACTCCATCTGTCTCCTTCATTCCTCTTTTCCAGCCTTGGCTTGCTTCTGGTCAGGAACACTTTTTAAAGAACCGAACTGAAACAGGGTAGGCAGAGCTAGGTATATGCCCAAATTTGGCAAGACCTGTTCAGGAATAGCTGAAAGCCTTGATGTGTGCAAAGAACCATCTGGTCATTTCATTTCTTTTTTTTTTCTCTTCTCTTTTTTATTAAGGTATTACATATTTGTCCATATCCCCCATTGCCCCCCACCCCACTCCCATACATGCCCTCACCCCCCAGTGTCTTGCATCCATTGGTTATGCTTATATGCATGCATACAAGTCCTTCGGTTGATCTCTTAACTCTCCCCCTCGCCCCCAACCTTCCCGGGTAATTTGACAGTCTGTTCAATGCTTCTCTGCCTCTGTATCTACCTTTGTTCATCAGGTTATAATATTCTTTATTATCCATAAATGAGTGGGATCATGTGGTATTTTTCTTTCACTGACTGGCTTATTTCACTTAGCATAATGCTCTCCAGTATCATCCATGCTGCTGCAAATGGTAAAGATTCCTTCTTTTTTAAAGCAGCATAGTATTCCATTGTGTAGA
The DNA here is from genome assembly GCF_963455305.1 of Plecotus auritus. Taxonomy (NCBI): domain Eukaryota; kingdom Metazoa; phylum Chordata; class Mammalia; order Chiroptera; family Vespertilionidae; genus Plecotus; species Plecotus auritus. The sequence goes on along the minus strand of NC_137771.1, from coordinate 160,080,783 downwards.
TGTACCACAGTTTTCTAATCCACTCATCTGCTGATGGGCATTTAGGCTGTTTCCAAATCTTAGCTATGGTGAATTGTGCTGCTATGAACACAGGGGTGCATATATCCTTACTGATTGGTGTTTCTAGTTTCTTGGTCATTTCATTTCTTAATGCAAGTTACTAACTTGAAGGTTAGATGCAAGTTATATGGTGATTCAAACATTTATTGTACTTCCATTATTTTCTATGTAGTTTGCTAGAAACCAGGAATAAAAACTGAAACAGACATTTTCCTGTACAGACTAGAAAGAACAGTCAAGTACACTGTCAATTATAAGATAGTATATATAATCAATGACGTGAGTGTGAGTGGTTGGAAGGGACCAGGGAGAGATAAGTGATGATAGTTTTTCAGTCTTTTGGGGGCTAAGAGTATTACATTACTCTTCCTGTCAAGCTCCACATGATTTGAGCAAGTCCCTCATATTGACTCCATCATCACCACGGTCAGTGGCTTTTGGATACTCATAGTGCAGGCACTTCTTCCCCTGGGAACTTCCTATCTCTCAAAGATTTAGGATGTCCATGGAAAATGATGGCACTATTAATTTATTCACAAGCACCACCCCTCCCTGAAATAAACCAGAATGAACAATAAGTAATTAAGTTATAGAAGAAAACTTCATTAAGATGGAAACTAGGGAATGCCCTTAATCCTACAGCATAAACTTCAAAGCTCTAGCTCTAGCATGGTGCCTATTCACCATCCTCGACTTGGGAAAACTGAGCACTAAGAAAGATAATGTATCTGTAATCTATTGCCCATGCAAGGATCAGCTGTGTCCGAGAGGCAAAGAGAGGAAACATGGCTATAGTCTGTCTTTTTATCCTCATTTTGACCCACTTAGCTTCCTAATTGAAGGAAGGAGGTTGGAAGGTAAGGATATACACTGAGTGGCCAGATTATTATGACCACCCCCATCAGTACTTCATTTTGCCTTCAATACTGTGGCGATTCTTCTTGGCATTGACTCCATGAGATGTTGAAAGGTGATGCGAGGAATCTGACACCATGCCTGATGAATAGCACTGTCCAGTTCTGTGAGATATGATGGTTGTGGAACCAGCTGCCTGATGGCTCTTTTAACTTCGTCCCACAAATACTCAACTGGATTGAGATCTGGTGATTGTGGGAGCCACCTAAGCAAGGTAAAGTCTCCCTAATGTTCTTGAAACCACTCCTGCACAATACAAGCACTGTGGCATGGCGCATTGTCTTGTTGGAAGAAGCCATCTCCATTGGGATACGCCATCAACATGATAGGATGAACTTGATCAGCAATGATACTTAGGTATGTTGTGCTATTCAGACGTTGTTCCACATGAATCAAAGGGCCCAAATCATGCCAGGAAAACATGCCCCAAACCATAACACTGCCCCCACCAGCTTGAAAGGTTGTACTCATGCATGTGGGGTGCATGCTTTCATGCTGTTCCCGTGAAATTCTCACTCTGCCATCTGCATGATGCAACTGGAAACGTAATTCATCTGACCACATGATTTTTTCCAATGCTCAACTGTCCAATCCTTGTGTTCTTGTGTGAATTGGAGACATTTAATCTTGGTAACTGGAGACAGCAAAGGTGTTCGAACAGGCCTTCGTGTTCCTGGTTTCCATATCCCATATGATGCAGTGTGCAGCTAATTTGCCTACAAATGTCAGGTGGTCATAATAATCTGGCCACTCAGTGTGTGTGTGTGTGTGTGTGTGTGTGTGTGTGTGTGTGTGTGTGTATATATATATATATATATATATATATATATATATATATATATATATATGATAGAGTTGGCTTACAACGAGACTGGAAAGCTCTAGCTTCATCTCCATGAACATGAAGATATGAAGATGTCTGGTTTTTCACTCTGGGCCAAGATAAGGGCAATGGGATTTATGATGTGCCATTTAAACTCTGAAACTACCCTGTTAATCCCCAGTATCTGTGTCTTTAGTGATGGTTCCCAACTGGCCTGATAACGTAAGTAAACCTGGCTAATTACATGGCCAGAGAGGCATAACTATCCTGGGAAATTCCACTTGGGCTCTCCCAAAGTCAAGTTTCCTCTTGGTAGTGTGAGCTGGAGGTCGTGGTGAGACCATGATCTGTGTAGAAACAAAGCTCCAGGAGCTTAGGCATGCAATCTCCTTGGACCCCATCGTCTGCACTCCCCTTTCCTTGCTGCACTGTATCCTTCCCTTCTAAATAAAGGTCTTCTGTGAGGGTGCTCTGTGGAATCTGGTGAGCCTTTTCAACATGTGAACTGGGGAAAGCCTTGCAGGGTGATGTGTGTAAACTTCACAGAAAAAAATTTACAAAATAAGATTAAAATATTTAACGCAGTGGATTAAATGTATATGAGAATACATAAACTATTATATAAGTACGTAGAGTATGCAATATAGAAATTCTAGTAGCAAATTTCACAGCTATACAGAAACCTCGTGTGCTTTTATGGCACTTCACATAACCCGACTTCTCACCAAAGCAGGGGTTTGATCTAAAACAGAAAAACATACTAAAGCTCCAGTGATGACCCATCTTCATCAGGAGGAGGCAGTATTACCCCCATCTTTATGGAACTGGCCCTCAGAGCAGGAGTTTCAACCAATATAGAAGAAAAATACACATCTAGAAAATGTCCTCATTACAATTTTTTGTGGTCCCTGCTTCCCTTCCACTTCCTTGAAGCAACTTCCAGCTGTTTAGCAGAACTTCAAAGATGGCACGTGGGGTCCAGGTAAAGAATGATTAGGTAAGGAAGATTCTACCTGCACTGTTTTGTGGCAAACGTTGGGCCTAATGGGAATGTTACATTTTGTTTAAAGATGAGTACACCAGAAATCTTAAAAGAAGTCCTTCACAAAAGGCATCCATGCACCCAGGATTAAAAGCAGCTTACCTACAAAGGGAGAAAAAAAAATCTATATCTATATATAGATATACACACATATGCATACACTCACACACATACACACATATATAATACAGCAGGAAAACATTTAATTTCTTGGCATCACTAAATAATAAAAAAGAGATTTTTGGTGGGGGAAAAAGGGTAACTTGACAATTATTTTCCAGACAAGCTGTCATTTATATTAAGTGGCTATAGAAAGCAATAAAAAATGCAAAACCTCTTTGAGCAATATGACTAGAAAAAAATTGACAGTAAATAGTTATTAGGTACTAAAAAATATGCAAAACCTTAGGCAGAGGTAGGTAGAGGTGCATCGGCCAAAACCATTTCAGAAAAGAAAATATTTATTTATTTATTTATTTATTTATTTATTTATTTATTTATTTATGTCCCAGTGCATGGATTCATGCACATTGAAAGAAAATTAATTCGAAGAAATAGTTTAATATCACTATTCGCATCTTGCTAATGAAAAGAAAATAGGATTCTACCAAGTCTCCTATCTACCTACTCCAGGACTTTTGTGAGGATCAATTGAGATTAGGCACTGGAAAACACTTCACAAACATTTGGTTAAACTGTAAAATGTTTGCACCTGGCTATAAAGTAAGTTGGGTTCCAGGGCTGAAGAAACTCCAAGGATGCTAGTTGCTAGGGAGAGGAAGCCGGGCATTGCTATGTGACATTATTACCTGGCACCCACAGCCACCGTTTCTGGGCTGGGCTGGGCTGGGCTGTGGGCCACATTTTGCACCATGGGGTCTTGGCAGCATTGGCTGCGATTTGGTGGGATGTTGCTCCGAGGTGGTGGCAGGGCCTGAGGTGGCAGCTGTCCATTTGGGGGAATCTGAGGGTTGGTTTGTCGGTGCCAGGTCTGTGGTGCCATTTATTTTTAAATGGCAGTGTGCATCACGGGAGCTCCTGCGTTGAGCATCTGCACCCTGGTGGTCAGTGTGCATCATAGCTATCAGTCAGACAGATGGACACTTAGCCTTTTATATATGTAGATTTTTTAAAATATATTTTTACTTATTTCAGAGAGGAAGGGGGAGGGAGAGATAGAAACATCAATGATGAGAGAATCATTGATTGGTTGCCTCCTGCACACCCCCTACTGGGGATCGAGCCCACAACCTGGGTATGTGCCCCTGATAAATTGAATCCGGGACCCTTCAGTCCTCAGGCTGACACTCCATCCACTGAGCCAAATGAGCTAAGGCAAGAGAAAATATCTATTTTAAGACAGCTCCCAGCTGAGAGATAACTTAGCATTAAAAAGTTATGAGTAAGTTGTTATGAACAAATTAAGTTAAATTAGCTGAAATCATTGGGATCACAAACTAAAAGGCAAACTATTAATTCTTTTTTATTTTTATTTTTTTTATTGTTTAAAGTATTACATATAGTAGTACATATATCTCCTTTTTTTCCCCCATTGACCTTCTCCCAGCCTCCCCTACACCGTCGCATGCCCTCATCCCCATCTCCGCCCCCCAGTGTCTTGTGTCCATTGGTTGTGCTTATATGCATGCATACAAGTCCTTTGGTTGATCTCTTTCCCCTCCTCCCCAACACTCCCCAGCCTTCCTGCTGTAATTTGAAAGTCTGTTCAGTACTTTACTGCCTCTGTATCTATCTTTTTGTTCATCAGGTTATAATGTTCTTTATTTTCCATAAATGAGTGAGATCATGTGGTATTTTTCTTTCACTGACTGGCTTATTTTACTTAACATAATGCTCTCCATGTCCATCCATGCTGCTGCAAATGGTAGGAATTCCTTCTTTTTTATAGCAGCGTAGTATTCCATTGTGTAGATGTACCATAGTTTTCTAATCCACTCATCTGCTGATGGGCATTTAGGCTGTTTCCAAATCTTAGCTATGGTGAATTGTGCTACTATGAACATAGGGGTGCATATATCCTTTCTGATTGGTGTTTCTAGTTTCTTGGGATATATTCCTAGAAGTGGGATTACTGGGTCAAATGAGAGTTCCATTTTTAGTTTTTTGAGGAAACTCCATACTGTTCTCCACAGTGGCTGCACCAGTCTGCATTCCCACCAGCAGTGCAAAAGAGTTCCTTTTTCTCTGCATCCTCACCAGCACTTGTTTGTTGATTTGTTGATGATTGCCATTCTGACAGGTGTGAGATGGTACCGCATTGTCATTTTGATTTGCATCTCTCGGATAATTAGTGACGTTGAGCATGTTTTCATATGTCTCTTGGCCTTCCTTCTGTCTTCTTTCAAAAAGTTTCTATTTAGGTCCGTCGCCCATTTTTTTACTGGATCATTTATCTTCCTTTTATTAAGTTCCCTGTAAATGTTGGAGATTAAACCTTTATCAGTGATAACATTTGCAAATATGTTCTCCCATACAGTGGGCTTTCTTGTTGTTTTGTTGATGATTTCTTTTGCTGTGCAAAAGCTTTTTATTTTGATGTAGTCCCATTTGTTTATTTTCTCTTTAGTTTCCATTGCCCTAGGAGTGGTATCTGTGAAGAAGTTCCTTCGGCATATGTCTGAGATTTCTCTGCCTGTGGATTCCTCTAGTATTTTTATGGTTTCCCGTCATGTGTTTAAGTCCTTTATCCATTTTGAGTTTATTTTTGTGTATGGTGTAAGTTGGTGATCTAGTTTCATTTTTTTGCATGTATCTGTACATTTTTCCCAATACCATTTATTGAAGAGACTGTCTTGACTCCATTGTATGTTCATGCCTCCTTTGTCAAATATTAATTGAGCATAGTGGCTTGGGTTGATATCTGGGTTCTCTATTCTATTCCATTGGTCTATATGTCTGTTCTTGTGCCAGTACCAGGCTGTTTTGAGAACAGTGGCTTTGTAATACAGCTTGAAATCTGGTATTGAGATCCCTCTTTTTTGTTCTTCTTTCTCAGGATTGCTGTGGCTATTCGGGGCAAACTATTAATTCTTGAAAGAAAAAGTATATAACATACACATTTTAAAAAAATGAACTTCCATATTTAACCATATCTATGACAGCACCAAATCTAAGAGGCACCACTATTTTATGTCCCACTAAAAAAGCATGGTCAAGTAAACATTACTTTTTTTTATCACCTAGAATTTTTATTTTTATATTCATGTTGCATTCTCTGATTACACAAAAGGGGAAACTATAAGTTAAATAAATTAAGCTATTTCAAAACATCTACCCATTTCAAGCCAGAATCTTTTGATGCAGGTTCATAATGTCTGAGGTTTTCCACACAGAACAGTTCTCTGTGCCATTGAGAGAACTGATGATGATGCAGCATTTCTTTTAAGAAATATTTTTATTGATTTTTAGAGAGAGAAGAAGGAAGAGGGAGAGAAATATCAATTGGCTGCCTGCCTCCTGCATGGCCCATACCAGGGATGGACCTGCAACACAGGCATGTGCCCTGACCAAGAATGGAACCAGCAACCTTGAAGTGCAAGGGACAATGCCCAACCAATTGAGCCACACTGGTTAGAGCGATGCCTCATTTATATATATATATATATATATATATATATATATATATATATATATATATACACACATACATAAATATATATATATATACACACACACACACACACACACACACACACACACACACACACATATATATATTATTGTTTTCAGAGAGGAAGGGAGAGGGAGAGACTGAAACATTAGTGATCAGATAGAATCATTCGTTAGCTGTCTCCTGCACACCCCGCAATTGTGGTCGAGGCCACAACCTGGGCATGTTCCCTGAGTGGGAATCGAACTGTGACCTCCTGGTTCATAGGTTGACGCTCAACTACTGAGCCACGCCAGCTGGGCCCATGCCCCATTTTACAAACGAGTTTTGCTGTGGTTGCCAGGGACTTTCTTCCAAGCTATTGTCATTCATTTTGTAAAATTTGATGCTGACATGTTCTCGATCTTACCAAGGGGTGTCAATGACAGGTTTTCAGACAACAACCAAGACTCTTATCCTTTTAAATGGTTCTTAGGTAGTTTGTTGAATGAAATATCAAGGAGTTGTAGTTATCCAGTCAAACCCAAAGCCTACATGTGCAAGCAAGCTCAACTTCATCATTACTGCCAAGAGGCAGTAAGCTACTTTAACATGCCAGTGTTTGCATCCCAATTTCATAGATGATAATGTAAAAACATAGGAGTGTGAGAGCAGACCTGGATAAAATTCTGAGCTTATTAAGAAAACCTGAGCCCTAGCCATTTTGACTCAGTGGATAGAGCGTTGGCCTGCAGACTGAAGGGTCCCAGGTTTGATTCTGGTCAAGGGCACGTACCCGGGTTGCAGGCTCGATCCACAGGAGGGGGCGTGTAGGAGGCAGCCAATCATCATTGATGTTTCTCTCTCTCTCTCCTTCTCCCTTCCTCTCTGAAATCAACAAAAAGAAACAAAAACCTAACAGTTGAGAGGACATATAATATCCTAAGTTCCTCATCTTTGAGTAAAAGGAGTCAATAACTGTATTTTAATTTTTTAGGTTGATACATTTGTAAATAGGGTCCTAAGTTTATTTTAAAAAATGCAAAAGCAACTACTAGTAATGAATGAAACTGGAACTGTAAGTGGAATAAATATCAAACACTACAAGAAACTTTAAGATATAAAAATCTGCAAATTACAATAGAACCAAGTGTATGAAAACTAGAAATTTAAAAAGAATGACTAAAATTCTCAACCATACTACCCTTTACTCAAAACAGAATAGTTAGAAAATAATAACAATGCTATATTTTAAAGTCTTTGAGGATTGGTGTAAGGTGTACTTACTCCAAAGAAATTTTCTATTAGTTATAAACATGTTCATTAATAACAAAGAAAATAAATGTATTTCAAGTAGATAAAATGGAAAAAGAAAACATACTTCAGATAATTAGAAAATGCTAAATAACCTATTTTTTTAAAAAAAAACAGAGAAACCATCCATACACATAATTCAAAATGAGAAAGAAAATATAACTATAGTAAAAGAGAAAATGAAAAGAATTATGAGAATGATTAATAAATTCCTATGCAAATAAATTTGAAAATCTGGATGGTTTTTTAGCAAAAGATAAATAATCCAGAGTAAATCAAGAGGATGAGGAGAAAATAGAGAATGGTGTGTGTATAATTGCCAAGGCAATTTTATTGGCGAGTTCTTTCAAAAATTCAGGGAATATATAAAGCTGATGTTTTAAAAATCTTTCAGGGAACTGAGGCCAATGGGATTTGGCAGCTTGACCTACACCACATCCGTACACGATTGTTAGGGACGTGGGTTGATAAATCCCAGCAGGATTAAATGCATGACTAGCAATGTCAGTAGGTTTCGTTATCTTGGCAAAAAGAGGATATGGCTGGAATCAAGTGAAATAGCAAGTGAGGACAGAAGCCCTGCAGGTCTGTTCAGTATTTACTGTGAGGAAAATATCACTTCACTAAATTTCATATTGAATTAAAAGTTTACTAGTTTTAGGGCTTTGCTTATATTTTATTTTTAAATTTGTGTTGGTTTTCATATAAAAGCGATAAGAAGTTTGTATTTTATATTATGTATGTATGAATTTAAATAACTGTAAAGTAGAAAAAAGGTCAACACTGAGATCTGTGAGAATTTTTTTTCCTTTCAAGGAGGGATATATAGTAGGTCCTCAGGTTATGTCGGAGATCTGTTCCTATGGCACAACATAACGCGATTTGGACCGTAAGTTGGAACTCACCTACATAAGCACCTACGTCACTCACATGGAGCACATACACAGCAGTAATGAAGTGAAACAGTAAAAAATATTTAAAAGAAAGATAACAATTCCTGACCTTTACTTGTGGTAAATAAATAATAAAAAACATAAAGCACATATGTACATACGTTGAAATGGCGGAACTTTTTTTATATATAAATAAATGGGCGATGGCAATGTAACCATGAAACGACATACGTCGAGTCCAACATAACCAGAGGACTGCCTGTATATTACTCAATTTCAGGAAATCTGCTCAGGCTTTAGAGAAGGAAAATACTCTTTCCTTCCAGTGTGACTTTCTCTGCCTCTTCCCCACACTAGAATGGTAAGTGTAAGGGGAAAAATCAGGACATAACTAGAGGTCCAGTGCATGGATTTGTGCACCGGTGGGGTCCCTCGGCCTGGCCTATGGGGATTGGGCCAAAACCAACTCTCCAACATCCCTGGAGGGGTCCTGGATTGCAAGAGGGTGGTTTTCAATTAACACACCCCAGAATCGGGCTCCCTCCTCTCTGGTTCTGGGTGCGTCACCCGAGAACTACAGCTGCCAAGTCACCACAGCTTGGCAGCTCCTGCGTTGAGCGACTGTCCCCTGTTAGGCCTGTGCAAGAGACAAAGGAGTCCCTGGGGCTTCACAGCCTACTCCAGCTCACAAACAATGGGCTTCCACTTGGAGGTTCAGAGGCAATTGCCTTAGAGTTATAAAGAAAGTAATTCTGCCCCGAGTCTCTCATCTGCACATGGAGCTTGAAAACCTATGGCAGCAGGAGGCAGCTGACCAAGGATTTGGGACCCTGGGTCTAAGCTACCTTTCCAGTCACATCTTGCTTTCCCTCAAGATTAGGCACATTGCTGGATAGAAGGTTGGTTCTAAGACCAATGACGGAACTGGAACCAGGTCATTGCAGGCCACACTTGTGGTCCAACCAAAGGCTATTCAGAAACTATGAAGGAAGCAGATTTAGTACATTAGTTGTAAATCTTAAACTTAGACGAGAATGTAAAAATAGGGACGATAGAAATCATTCCAACTTCTATACCAAGAAGTATGTCTCCTAAAACATTTTAATGACACAATCTTTCCCTAAAAAATTCAGTGATAGAGAATTTATTACTATCTACTCTTCAGGAAGGCTTATTCTGTTGAAAAGTATTTGTCAGGAATAGTCTTCCATATAAGGAAAGAAGAACCATCATCCTGTAACTTTCACTGTAGTTTGGTTTAGGATAGGAAAGAAATCTATTTTCTCCACGTGACAATTGTTCTCGCTAGGTTGCACACTTGACACCAAGAGCACATGAAATGGATATGGTTTCTAGACTTCTCACTTTCCAGTTATTCTCCTTTTAAACCAGTAGTGCTCACTAAGTACTCCTGAAAAGTACCCACATCAGAACTTTACATTTTAGCTCCAGCTCTTTCTCTTATTATGTACATTTACACTTTGGGCAACAGATACTTTATGAAAAAGAGGGTGAAAAAAAGTAATCCTATCTAATAAAGAGGGAAGATGCTAATTGACTGCCCCACCCTCAAAGATGGTGGTGCCCACAGCCACAACAAGATGGCGGTGCCCAGTCCCCTCAGCCCCGCTGGGGCAGCAGGCGTGCAGCAAGGCAAGTCTCAGATGTCAGCTGCCCAGCCGCCCAGGGCCACCCGAGGCTCAGGTAACCAGGGCTGGCTGAGGCTTGTGCTGCCAGCAGTGGCAGCAGCAGAGGTGTGATGGGCCATCATCTTCCCCTGATCTCCGGGTCGCCTCCCGACCCTGAGGGCTCCTGGACTGTGAGAGGGGGCAGGCCAGGCTGAGGGACCCCCTGCTTCAGTGCATGAATTTTCATGCACCAGGCCTCTAGTTGTAAATAAGAAAATCAAGCTCCAGAATTAGTGGAACATTTTATGTAATATATTCTGTAGGTAATACCTTTGCAAATAATATTCTAATTTTATCTGTTCCATACGTTGTTTTTGTATGCTTTATTTCCTTAAAGTGAGGTCTTCCTATACCTGATTTCTCTTACCTCTAAAGTTGTTATAATAATGTAATCTTCCTGTTCTACAACTGTGATGGGAATGCGTACGATAAGGCAAACAGTTTTGCTATTTTCTGAAGTCAAGATCTACTGAAAGAGAAAGTTTTAAAAGTCGTTTGGGTCTCTGCCTCACTCCATTTTTTGAAATTAAAAGTACTCCGCATCCCACCTCACATGACAGAGTGGCACACAAGACATAGGTTTAATAATTATTTTATTTATAAATTTCCACCAATTCTTGCCAGTCATATTATTCTGCACATCACAGATGGATTATATAATAGTATTATCTACATTCATCTGTATAAAAATTAGGGGAAAGAAGAGATGAATCAACCGCGTGAAAATGATAGTATAAGTTTCACATTCAGTGTCCGGCTCTGTAAACACACTGGCCTTTTAGCTAAAGTTAACTTTTATTCCATCACCATCCAGCTGCATGACTGTGGACAAGTCACTCGTTTCTTATTTTTTTAAATTATCTATCACTACCTCAGAGTCAATTGGCTGCATGCAAAAATGTTGAAAAATAACATGCACTTGAAATGTGAAATATTATTACTATACAGTGCTTTATTATTGGTCTTCCTCTTTTTACAGTAATACTATTCATATTTCAGCAAAAATCATTTGTCTGCAAAGTGACCCTTTTCAAAGGAACTCTCATCTGGTATGATTCTCAAGCCAGTATCTCTACTCTGAGGAAGCGGATATGATATATAATTATCTTAACTTCTAATTAATAGCTAATAAAATGAAATGGCTTCTTCTTAGTTCTCCAAAATATAATAATCCAAGAATAATAAGGTCAATCTGAGGAAAAAAACAGACATGGCTTAATGATTTAAAATACAAGTGATAACTGGTGACTAGGAATCAATTTTCACCTAAATTGAAGCTTATTTATGTAGAAAAAGATAATCCCTAAAAACCAAATTCCCTATGAATTCCTAAAAATTAAAATTCTGAGATTTTGTTTCTGAAAAGTTGCTTCTTTGGTAAAACATTTAGCATAGACTACATTAAACTCAAATCAATGTTGTAGCCAGATGGCAGTCTTTCAACGAATTTTTTTTAGAAAGTGTCATGTTTCTTTTTAATTGCAAAATGTGTAGCTTCAAGGGCCTCAAAATTCAAGGGGCAATTGAGGTGATGTTCATAATGATAAAAAAAGTGAAGACTTTGGTAATAGAGTAGGACTACATAATTATTAATATCTGGCAAACTGATCTGTGTTTGTATATTTATCAGGCACAGCTGCTATGATTATTACAAGGTTTTTGAAATCTTGGACAATAAGGAAAATAATCTATGAATATATCTTATTGATTTATCAATTTCTAGGCCATTAATGCAGTTTCCATATTATTACTCTCATGGCAGTTCCTTAGATCTTTCTGGCCTTTGATTACTCTAAGCCTTGGATAAAACTGTTTAGGGAGTAGTTAGATATATGCAAAGAGCATTTTACTTTGGAAATATTCTTGGTTTATCAAAGTGAAAAGATAAATATTACACATGCAGAAAATGTGAAAACAAGGTTGTGAGACCTGCCACCTATTTGAGTACCAATTAGAAAGTATCTTCATCTGACTCAATGGCATTCTTGGGTTTGGTAAGTCTTTCCAGTTCTTCTCCATCCTAAAAAAAAACCCCATAAAACCAGTCATTAATTAAAACGAAACTAGAAATGTAGTGTTCTTAATAATTACCAAGGAGAAAGATCACTCAGAAATCACGGATTTTATTTCAGATAATGGTCAAAGGAAATTAAATAAATACTGAAGTTCTTGGAAAGTTAATGATAGATGTATAATAGACCATGAAAAACTGAAATAAAGCTCAGGACTTGAATTTCAGTTAATCTGAGCATAGTAGGAGCACCCTCTGCTGGTCTTGAAGGCATATGACTGAAGATTGGAGAAAGATAAAACTAGGCCTTGTTACCTAAATTGATATTCTTTTACCTAAAAAGTACAGCAAACAGTGTTATCAGACCACTGGAAAAGGACACATGACTTTTGAATCTATATTCTGGCTGATATCAGGGCATTTGGAACTCAATATTCCAATTTTTTTCATCTGGATAACCTATTGTATCACCACTTCAGAGGCAATACTGAAGAAAGCACCACCATGAACTCAAATAAGAGAGATTAATTTTTTCATTCTTTGTCAGGAATAAGTATTTCATATTTAGTGTTAATGAAAATTGCGAATTTAAAGCAAGATTGATGAGTCTATTTCATCTTTTATTTATAACAAATATTTAACTTCATACTTGAGTCTCCAAAAGATCATTAATTTGCTAATAACATGACTGACAGACCCTCCTAAAATAATAAACTGGCAAAATAATACTCAGAATAATTTCACAAGTATTTTTCTAGAAATTTTTTTCTCTTATAGGTTCCTTTTGAAAATCACTGCCCTAGTGAGATAAACAATGTCTGCCTATCTGGCACAGGATGGTTTATGAAAAACTATACAGGGAAAATTAAGGAGCCAGGTTTTCTACTTTTATTTAGTAAGACTTACTAATGTTGAACTTTTCTTATGAAGAAGGCTTATTTCCCCAACAATGGTGGAGTGGAAAGAGTAATGAAGAAGGAGTCAGACCTCCTGGGTTTAGTACCAGTTCTTACACTTAGTATTGCATTTAGCCTGCATTTGCTTCTTCACTTGTAAAATTAGGAAGACTGTACAAGGTAATCTGTGAGGAACTTTCCAGTTCTGTGACTCTATAATATTCTAATACAACTAGTGCATAAGGTTCTTGAGAGTGTGATTTATATTTTTTCTAGACCTGTGACAGCATCATCATGAGCCCTTGCACACACATTAAGAGACCAAAAAATGTTTGTTGAATAATTTTTTTAAAGCCAAGAGATCTGATACATCCTTTGATAAATCAGCACTGATCCTATTTATATTCTTGTGTCACCATGCTTTGAATTCGGGAAGGACAAAAAGCAGTATCTTTACAAACTTACCCCACTGGAGCGCTCCCAAAGACGGCCACTTAGATCTCGGATTCTTTCTTGCCTAGGTCGATATTCCATATCTTGGGACTTGCTGGCATTATAAATAAATACGGCCAGAAGAGCTGATGGGGCTTCTAAGAAAAACTCCAAAGAGGGCCTGAAGTCAAAGACCAGGACAGACACTGTTGTGATAATGACAGTGGTGACCTGGGCCATCAAGACATGGAACATGTTATCCAAAAACTTCAGAATAAAAGCCACCGAGAGGCCCTGGAATGCAGTTATAAAAATAAGGGCTATTGAAAATGCATTGTGGCCATAGAAAAACCCACAGTTCTTAATCTGATCACGGTTACTGCTCTGAAGGCCCAGGGTCAGCCCATTAAAAAGAATGCCAAAGAAATAGAGTTTGCTGTTCTGTATGAAGATATTTTCAGTGAGATGCTTCCCCTCCTTCAATATCTTTTCACTATAGATATTGGCCATTGAAGAAGTAAAACACTGGACTATAATAAGGACATGGCCTATGCCAAGACGAATGTGACTGAAAACCCTGACTGTGGTGTTCCACTTAGAGTCAGAAAAAGTCCACTCTTTCGCTGTGCAATTTTCTTTTCTGGGACACTCACTTCTGAAAACAAGGCAGGAATTGGATGGGCTGAAGAAGGCGTCGTGATGAAATCCATGTCCTGCTAGGTTATGCTGTGACATTTTGGTCCCAGCAGTAAGGGCCACAATACACAAAAACAGAATGAGGAGGGAAGCCCATTGTATCCAGTTTAGATGTCTTCTGTTCAAAGAGGAAAAATAAGATTTTACTACAAGGTTTTTGCCCCCTCCCATATCAACTGTTTCTGCTGAAAACTCAGACACTTAAGTACTTGGTTGAATAAACTGTACCCAGTTTTTGCCACAATTTCCCACAGTTCAAGTTAGTGTCTCTGCTTCTTAAAGTTGATTATTTTAATTCACTTTCATAATAAACATCCCTTAAGACCTTTCAGTCATTCTGCCTCATTTTAAGTTTCCTTTGAGCCTAGAGGTTTAAGCCTCCTTTCTACCTCCAGACCTAATTGAACCTTTAGAACAATAACTTTTTAACTTAGTATATAGTAAACTGTAGAAGAGAGTCTCAACCTGGTTTTCATGAACCAGAATGTGATGAAATTTAGATATGTGAATCTTTGCAATGTGCCAAATGCTCTATCTAGGTGAATTATCAGCCTTCCCCCAGCCCTAGAAGACCCTTCAAATTCTGTCAAATTTCAAAGGTATTCACCATCCAAAAAAGATGTAAGGAAGCTGGCTCCCAGATCCATAACCTAATCATAAAGCATTTTATAGCAAACCACTGCTTGATAAGGCAAGGAAAATATATTTTTAGTATTTAATTTTACAAAGTCTTAACAATGCATTACTTTGCCTAACAACAAACTTGTGATTTATTAAAGGCATACACTGTTATTCTGTTTTATGGATTCATTCAGTTTAAAAGACATTTAATAAGCACCTATGTGGCAGGCACCCTGGGAAGATAAAAACTTGATGTCCACCCTCGAGGAATTTATACTTTTAAAAGGTAAAGAGCCATGAAACTAAATGATGACAATATAATGTGTGACAAGTGATACACAGAACACCTGGGGTACATTGAGGAAGAAACATTTGAGTCTATAACGGAGTCAGCTATTGCTTCAAAGAAAAATGACACTTGAGTGGAAAGATGAAAAATAACTGAATTTGCCATGTGAAAAGGAGTTGGTGTACATCCAGGCAGAGGGATAAGTCTATGAAAAGGCAACAAGAATGTACAATGTTGAATAAATAAAGAGGAGTAACTGATTCAGGTTGGGGTAAACAGGGAAGCCTCTGGGGCAGGGGTGGGCAAACTTTTTGACTCGAGGGCCACAATGGGTTCTTAAACTGGACCGGAGGGCCGGAGCAAAAGCATGGATGGAGTGTTTGTGTGAACTAATATAAATTCAAAGTAAAGGAGCGGAGGGGAGAGCAAGAGAACCGGATAGAACAGCTGGATCCGGCCCTCGGGCCGTAGTTTGCCCACAGCTGCTCTGGGGGGAAGAACATCTTCAAGTCTGAAGATGGATTAGGATTAGTCAGATGAATTAGAGGGACACCAGAGTGGGGAAACAAGAGAATAACATAAGCAAAGGCAGAAGTATAAAGTAACAGGTAGGAAATAGAAGTTATAAGAATTTTGGAGCATTATTGAGCACCGACCATGGGTCAAGCAATGTCCTTACAAGAGGAAACAATGAATATTCTGAGAAGTTAACTGACTTTGACTTCCTTAAGGTCATGCATTTATGAAAGGGCAAGGAGCCATGGTTTGTATGTCTTCCTTCTAGACCAGCCTTGGGCAAACTACGGCCTGCGGGCCGGATCCGGCTGTTCTATCCGGTTCTCTTGCTCTCCCCTCCGCTCCTTTACTTTGAATTTATATTAGTTCACACAAACACTCCATTCATGCTTTTGTTCCGGCCCTCCGGTCCAGTTTAAGAACCCATTGTGGCCCTCGAGTCAAAAAGTTTGCCCACCCCTGTTCCAGACCAATGTATCTCTTAAGTAATTTAGAGTGCTCAAGATATATATCTATATCTATATCTATATCTATATCTATATCTATATCTATACTATAGCTATATCTATATCTATACCATATAATAAAAGCCTAATATACTAAGTGTCTGGTCATCCAATCATCCATTCAACCAATCAAAGTGTAATATGCTAATGATATGCTAAGGCTGCTCAACTGCTTGCTACGATGTGCACTAACCACCAGGGGGAAGACAGTTGACCGGTAAGTTAGCTTGCTGCTGGGGTCTGGCCAATCGGGACTGAGCGAGACGGGCCAGACACGCCCTAGAGCCCTCCTGCGGTCCCTCCTCAGCCCTGATCATGCACTGGTGGGGTCCCTCGGCCTGGCCTGTGCCCTCTTGAATCCAGGACCCCTCAGGGGATGTCAGAGGGCCAGTTTCAGCCCGATCCTGCTCAATGCAGGATCTGCCCCCTGGTGGTTAGTGCACTCCCACAGGGGGAGCACCACTCAGCAAGAAGCTGGGCTCACGGCTGGGGAGCAAAGTGGCAGTGGCGGGAGCCTCTACTGCCTCTGTGGCAGTGCTAAGGATGTCTGACTGCCGGCTTAGGCCCGCTTGCCGAGGAAGGGAGCCTAAGCCATCAGTTGAACATCCCCTGAGGGCTCCCGGACTGCAAGAGGGCACAGGCTGGGCTGAGGGACCCCCACCCCGAGTGCACAAATTTCGTGCACCGGGCCTCTAGTATCTATCTATCTATATGTGTATACACACAATGTCCATAGATATTACATTTTGAAAATGAAATGTATTTTAATAAACACTCCCTTTATAATTATTTGAAGTGTGTATATATGAAGATGTGCCTGATTTCACCAATGTTTCCATAGAGCAGTGATTCTCAACCTTTCTAATGCCATGACCCTTTAATATAGTTCATGTTGTGGTGACCCCCAACCATAAAATTATTTTCATTGCTACTTCATAATTGTAATTTTGCTACTGTGAATGAATCCTAATGTAAATATCTGTGTTTTCCGATGGTCTTAGGCTCTACAGCAGCCTTTTTCAACCCGTGGGTCGCGACACACAGGTTGAGAACCGCCAGCAGGGTCACCTGTGCACACCATCGTTTCTTGTGTATATACTCTCAAATAACCAGATCAAGCACTTAGTGACGAGGCTAACATAGCCCTATGACATGAGGCCAGAAACGGAACTAGCCACACGTATTTCTGAAGATGCAGCTGGTATGCATTAAGTTGTAGGAAGCAAATCAAATGGAAAAAGAAAATACAGGATAAAAAATAGATGCCCAATTTATAAAAAAATATTATTAGCAAACTGTATATTAAAACAGATGATATATATCAAAACTGATGAAAGAAACTAAGTAGTCAAAGGACATAAATGCATAACCCATTGACACAAACAACAGTGTGGTGGGTGCCAGAGGGAAGGGGTGTCGGGGCTGGGAAGAGGTGGGAAAACGGGGATATCTGTAAAGTGTTAAAATAAAAATAAAGTTAAAAAAGAAAAGAAAAATGAGGCAATGATCTACAGTTCCTTTAGAAGTTTTCAATTCTGACAGCTATAGATTTTGCACTAATACTGACCTTGAGAAAAAAGAATCTAAAGAAACAAAGCCCTAAACAAGCTAAATAGTACTTACTGCAAATAATTACTCATTCAAGGTAACTTTCTTGGGAAGATAAAAATAATTAAGGATTAGGCTGAAAATAGGTTTTCAGCAAATAAAATAACGCTTAATAAGTTATTCTGTAAAGTCAGCTGAGAATTTGTGCTCTTACTAGTTAGTACAAGTGATGACTGATAGTGCATGAAGAGTTTGCTCCTCAATTTAGTAGATGCAATTTAGCAGAAACTCAACTCATGTCTCCACTGCCCCAGTAAAACATCCAGATTGATGCTTAAAGTTGAACACTTGCAGCCAGAGGAATGCTCTACCTGAGATCCTCTGTTCCCAAGTGAACTGTTTGCTCCCAAGCTCTGTCTCTAAACGTATTTTTTTGCCAAGTGACCTCATTATTGTAATGATATATTTTAACGGTTAAATTAATGATAAACTATGAGTAAAGAAAAGAACTGCTGTCTTTATGAAAACTAAGTTGAATGCTTTAAGAAAATTAAAGGGAAATCACAAGATAAGAAAACTACCTGTGATTTAGGTATAGCTGAGCTTATGTTATAATTAGGTAATAAATAATAAAAATCTGGAAGAATCTACTTTAAAAGTACTTTCAAGGACTTGCTCCACTTTAAACAAACTAAAACCAGAAATAACCAATATAGGTTCAACCAAGAAAGAAGCCAAAGAACGCCAATTAGCAAACCCTACATACTCAAAGGAAAGACCCTAGCTTTCAATCAAAATAATGAACATTTACATATCTTAAGTTAAATTGTTTAAAGTATGTATTTTTTAAAAATAATTCCTTACTTTGAGTTGCCCCTCAACTAACTGAGGGGAAAGTCAACAATTAAATCAAAATTATGTCAGGGCATCACTACCATATTGGTGGTAGTAAACCAAGGCAGAGCATGAAAATAATTAAGTGGAAAGATTTACATAACTGTTTTTACAAAAAGCTGTACATAACATGTTTCTTAGTAGCACAAATAGAGCAACCAGGGGCAGATTTATAATGAGAAATTATAAAAAGATTTATCAAGTGAATGATTTTGGAGAAAGGCTTGTTTACTGAGCTGTACTTTTATTTCTCTGCTGGTTCAGAGAGTAAACTTTACCATGACTTCTAAGACATTCATCATGTTTCAAGATGTGTTTTTAAATATTTTTTTCCATAGCTTCTCTTTAAAGAAATCAGAGACACATATACATTCTTTAGGTGAAAATAAGTGCTGGTCTTAGTTATCTTTTGCCCTCCCTCTCACAAATTTCAATGTTCATGTGGAAATTATTTACTAAAACCTAAACAAACAAGTTTATACAGCTTTGCCAAGCTTTAAGAGCAAATCAGTAAGGCTTTGAGGCCTGTCCCCAGTTTCCACTTTGAACCAATGTCTTCTATACTTCAAAGAACAAATCTATATATTAAATGGGGTTTTTCTAGAAAAGACAATAAGACATTTGGATAGCAATATTTTTCCTTTTTCCACTTTTGAATTTTTTCAAATAATTCTTGCATTAGTCACCAGACTTATTTTTTCCTACCAGTGTAGCCTTATGTTCTTTTTTTTTCTTTTTTCCCCTGCCCTGACACTGACCAATCAGTGACGATCATAGCCCTGAAAGGACACACCTGGAAAAGCTGCTGAATATTCTACTGAGATCCTCCAGTAAGACTCCCTCTAAACTCCCAGCCTTTAAAAACTCTCAAAACAAAAGTGCCAGGGACACTCTCTCTCCCTGGCTCTGAGCCTTCCCCTTCCCCTTCTTCCCAGACAGGCAAGCATCTCCTAAACCAGCCTTGGGCAAACTACGGCCCACAGGCCGGATCCAGCTGTTCTATCCAGTTCTCTTGCTCTCCCCTCCGCTCCTTTACTTTGAATTTATATTAGTTCACACAAACACTCCATCGATGCTTTTGTTCCGGCCCTCCGGTCCAGTTTAAGAACCCATTGTGGCCCTCGAGTCAAAAAGTTTGCCCACCCCTGTCTGAACTCTTAACGGTCCCCAGGAGACTTGCAACCAGAGCAGCAATGGGCAGCGGCAGCTCCTCCCAGGCTAAGCCCCTGAACATGTTTCCAAGGCCCCCTTTTCTCTGACTTTGCAGTGAGCTGACAGCAGCCCCACCTCAGCTCATTTGTTTCCCATAACCTTCCCAGGGAGCCAAAGCAGCCCTACCTAGTCCCTCGCCTGTTGCTTATTCTGTCCTAGGACCACCCTTGTTTTTCTGTCCCCAGCTTTAATAAACCTGCTCTAAAAGTCATCTGGACTCCTGTTATGAAATCTTTGCTGCACATCAAGAACCACACACTACAGGCCGCCTGAGGCAGACTGGCTCCTGGTCTAGGCCAGTCCCCTTTCTTTTTTTTTCTTTTTTTTAAAATATATTTTATTGATATTTTACAGAGAGGAAGGGGAGAGGGATAGAGAGCTAGAAACATCGATGAGAGAGAAACATCGATCAGCTGCCTCCTGCACACCTCCCACTGGGGATGTGCCCGCAACCAAGGTACATGCCCTTGACCGGAATCGAACCCGGGACCCTTCAGTCCGCAGGCCGACGCTCTATCCACTGAGCCAAACCGGTTTTGGCCCAGTCCCCTTTCTTGTAACAAAACCACACCTACAAGAATAGCTGTCATAAAAATGACAAGAGATAACAAGTGTGGTGAGGAAGTAGAGAAAAGGGAACCTTGGTGCACTGCTGGTGGGAATGCAGACTGGTGCAGCCACTATGTAAAACAGTAGAAGGTTCCTCAAAAATTAAAAACTGAACTACCATATAATCCAGCAATCCCACTTCTGGGTATTTATCCAAACTCATAGATATGAAACACAGATTGTAAATGCCTAAAGTGGGCGGTGTTAGGCAAAATGGGTGAAGATAATTAAAAGGCATAAAGTTCCAGTTACAAAATAAGTAAGTCCTGGGATGTAATGTACAATATGGTGACTAGAGTTAACAATACTGAAGTGTATATTTGAAATTGCTAAGACAGCAAATCTCATTAAAATTCTAATTGAAAGGAAAAAATTATAACTATGTATGGTTACTGATGTTAACTAGACTTGTTGTTGTGATCGTTTCGTGCTATATATATATATATATATATATATATATATATGTTCTAGAAGCCCAATGCACAAAATTCGTGCGAGGGCCTTGGCCCCAGCCCCCACCTGCTGTGGTTTTGTCTGGAAGGACGTTCGGTCTAATTAGCATATTACCCTTTATACACACACACACACACACACACACACACACACACACACACACACACAGAGTGGCCAGATTATTATGATCTCTGAACGCATAATAATCTGGCCATTCAGTGTATATCCTATATAATAAAAGGCTAATATGCAAATTGTCCCCTTGACCAGGAGTTTGATCAGCAGGCAGGCTGGCCAACCGCCCATGTCCCCTCCCCCTGCCCAGGCTGGCCGGACCCCACCCATGTACGAATTCATGCACCGGGCTCTAATACACACACACACACACACACACACACACACACACACATTGAGTGGACAGATTATTATGCGTTCAGAGATCATAATAATCTGGCCACTCAGAGTGTGTGTGTGTGTGAGTGTGTGTATGTGTATGTGTGTGTGTATACTACCCCCTCTGCTGGCCTGGTCACCCCCAACTGCCCCCCATCCTGCCAGCCTGGTCACCCCTCATGGCCCCCCCTGCCGGCCTGGTTGCCCCTCACTGCCCCCCTCTGCTGGCCTGGTCACCCCTCACTGCCCCCCTGCTGGCTTGGTTGCCGCCAACTGCCCCCCCTGCATGCCTGGTCGCCCTTCACTGCCCCCCCTCTGCCGGCCTGGTCACCCCACACAGCCTGCTGGTCAGTTGTTTGGTCATCCCTCACTAACCCCCCCACTGTCATCCTGGTCGCCCCACTCAGCCTGATGTTCAGTCGTTACTGTGAGGGCGTCCTGACCAATTTTCATATTTCCTTTATTAGTATAGATGCCCCACGCAGCCTGCTGTTTGGTCATTACTGTGAGGGCATCTTGACCAATTTGCATATTGGCCTTTTATTAGTATAGATAATCTTTATGTTGTACACCTGAAACTAATGTTATATGTCAATTATATGACTTAATAGCCAACTCTTATTTATAACAACACTTAAACATGGACAAAACCCAGGGAAGACACAGGCATTGTCCCTTAGGACTGTGCGCAAGAACTCACTCTTCAGACGCTCACGCAGGTGTGCTAAAGGCACTTGCTCTCTCCATTGGTATAAAGAGAAATGAAGCAGCTAGAAAATAACAAGTTGAAACACAAGTTTGGGCTGTGAGATTTGGGTGTCACTTTATATCCCCAGAGCATATTTTTCCAATAAAATGAGGGTGTGATCCAAGAGATGATGCTTACAGAATCCAGCTGTTAATATTTCATGATTCTATACACAAAAGGGCAAAGCTGTTAGATTTCTATACTTGAGCCTTTTGGTTATTTTTATAAATTGTCTCTGGAAGGAAAGGTTCACAGAAAAAGAACAGCGCATCCCGCATGTAGACAGGTAACAGACTATATCGCAGGAGTCATTCTTACTCAACTTTGGTGAGTCAGCAAAGGGCTATTTTCAAAGAATTCATCTCTGCTGCAATTTCCTTTCCCTGAGTTGTTTTAAAAGACAAAGAATGAACACTCAGTAGTCTTAGTGAGAGAATCTTAGGGGTCCAACTACTTCCTCTGATAGCAACAGTTCCACAGTTTAATGGGGTGTGAAAATGTAAGAGAAAATGACACAGACAGGAAAGGTGGGTCCAGGAATATAAAGTCATTTGAACAACAGCAGCTTTGCGATGACACAGTGCTTTGTGTCAAAGACAAAGACCATTTTTGTCTCTTGCTCTGGAACTGGCTGCCAGCAGTTCTGACAATCCTCTGACTCCAGTCAAGGCTGCGAGAGGACATGGCCTGAACATCACTTGGAAAAATAAAATTAACTCAATCATCCTGTGCTTTTCCTTACTCACTCAAATATCTGCCTCAAAATCACTTCTTAGCCCAATCTCAAAAGCACATTTTTAAGTTCAAAAATAAAAACCTGAGTTATGCTGGAGGCTTCTTATAAACTAATGTCAAAGGACTCCTAATGTCCAGAGACAATATACAAATCATGGGTGATTTTACTATCTGATCAGGGAGAAAACCAAATGTCCCGCCATTGAATTAATTAGAGAAGAACAAACTATGTGAGCTTGGTCAAGTTCCTGGGCCACAGATATGGGTCAGATTCTATCACAACTCATTCCAAAGAATTGAAAGGAGTTGTAATAGAATTTGACCAATATTCCTTTTTAAACTCTTTTGACGGTACCAAAATATTATATATGTATAGAGTTATAATTATAATGTTATACTTAATAACATTGCAATAAACTGGATATAAACTAGCAGTTGAAAAAATTTTGCTTTACATAAAAATTCATTGCAATGAGATCTGATTCTTTACTCCCAGGCCCTATTGATTTGTCTCTTAAAATTTAGATGAGGACAAACCAGTTAAGTTTCAGCTAACATAATGGCAGTTGACCACCACAAGCCTTCTGGAAATCTGAACAAACTAAAGTTGGAATAACTACCACCTTTGTTTCAAAGCCCCTTGCCGGTCCTCTGAATTACTTTTCCTTCTCTACATTCCTTGTGACCTTTTCTTTTTTTCCTGCAATTGCCCTGTGTATGGTATATATGTGTTTATTGTAAGGTATCACAACTCCTTTCTGGTAATGAGGAGTAACAAATGCCTTGAAATGTCTTGCTTCTTTCATTAGATTGCATCTTCTTTCCTTTCCAACTCATGTGCTCAACACAGCATTAATCCAATGACTCAGACCATCGTGGTAAAGTTTTTATCTTTCCACTGAGCCAATCGTATCATGCATCTTCCTCCATGAAATCTCCAGACAATGAAAACAAACAAAAGCAAATTCCCATTGTAGCCTTATATTCTTTATCTTTACGGGAAGGGTATTTGACGGCTCTACTAGAGTGAAGTATAAAACAGGAGCTATAATATTCTAAATGAAATATGAGTTATTTATGAAAAACAAATTAAGAATTTGTGATAGGACTCAAGCTGCTACTCTTGGGTCAAAATTTTATTGCAGAGGGCAAAAGACCATCAAATGAGACACAGAATAGATTAAACAGGGAAAAACAGACAGACATACACCACCAACAATAAAACTAATAAAATAAAGTTGATATTAAAATGTAATAATAGAAAATACTTAAAAGGTATTCTCATAAAAGACTATTAGATTTACTATTATATTTTAGCTGTACTTCAGAATAGCTTCTTGTGAATCAGTCAAACTATGATGCACTGAGAACTAAGTTAATGCTTGAGAAAATAATAAAAAATTGAGTACTTTTTAAAATTGTTTAATATAAATAACTTTCAAGGAATCAAAACAGAGATATTAACTGCAAAGCAAACACATATCTAAGAATCAATATTACTGCTCTGAATATCAAGAGGTAAAAATGTGAAAAAAGTATTTAAAATTTTAGTTTATAACAATGCTAATTTTTAATAAAACTAGCAATAATACAATTAATATTATTATATTTCATAGTATTAAAAGCAAACACAGTTTTTAGCATAGATTTGGATTTGGTTACATTAAGAATGAACTGTGTTAACATAAATTGTTAAATGTTTAAAAATTTAACAGGCCCACCTTTGCCCATGGTGGTGGCACTCTCTGCATGAAAAGAGGCAGCTCATTTCAAGTTGGTTCCTCTGTCCCCAGCCTTGTCCAACCCAGACACTCTCTCCTCTACAGTAAAAGGGAACCACCCAATCACTTCAATTATGGGCTTCAAGCACAGAGGCAGCTTGAGATGAATCTACTGATGAACAGGGACAATGACTATACCTGCCTCATGGGGTCAATGTGGGATTCAGTCAAAATAGGGAGGAAAGGCCCTCAGTGCAGCACTTGGCCCTGAGTCAAGTGTTTTCTCATCACTGCCTGGCCAAGAGCCTCCCTGCCCCCGCTGCCTACAGGGCAGCTGAATCACTTCTGGGTAGGTAGGGTCTTTCTAAGTGGACCCCCACATTGGCCTCCAAGCTCATGCTCTGGAGTCAAACTACTGGCCGATTTCAAATTAGGCAATAGATACTTTATATCTTCTCTTTGGCAAACTTAGTTTTAAATCGATGCAATTTTGACATGGTACATAGATATAATACATATTATCCTATATAATAAAAGCCCAGCAACCATAACGACGTAACGACCAGAACGACTGCTTGACCATCGCTATGAGGTGCATTGATCACCTCTCGGTCCCTACCCCCCAGCCCCAGCCCACAGGCTCCGATCGCAAGATGGCAAATGGGGAACCACAGGGAACCAGGGTGGGTAGCGGCAGGACTGGGGACTGGCAAATGGGTGGAATGGCCAACCTCTTGGTCCCTCCCCGCTGCCTGCAGGCTCTGATCGCAGGATGGGGAACAGGCAACCACGTGGGAACTGGGGTGGGTGGTGGTGGGGCGGGACAGGGAACTGGCAAGCAGGCAGAAGATGGCCCTGATCGCAAGCTAGGCCTAGGGACCCTACCTGGGCATGATTTCATGTGCTGGGCCTCTAGTGTATTATTTAATAACTTACTCATAAACTATCATTTCAGAGGAAAAAAATATTACTTAAAAAAAACACATGTTTTTGAGACCTTTGCTCCCTTATTAAATAGTGAACCTTTTATTATGTGTCAGAGCCAATTTTTTGTCCCTTATGGAAGGAAATGCATCTATAATTTTATTATAGGAATCAACATAAAAATATTATGGCTTATATATTTTCTCAGAAGCTAACTTTTTATCCTTCAAAGTGACTTTCATGTTGACTTTAAAGACTTTAAAATGTTTTAGAACAGCATTCTTTAATATGCTTATTGAATTATTTTCATAATTCATGAATAAAGTGAAAAAATTCATAAAATAAGAAACAAAAGCAAACTTCAGTGTACTGTAACATTTAAATCGGAAGACACAAAAACTTTATTTTTTTCTATCTCTTACATCAATTATTAAATCAAATGTTTCCTCAAGATAAAATAAAATCTTTTAAGAATTCCATGCAATTTATGTACTGAAGGCATCATGGATTCAACAATATTTACTAAGTGCCTATGCATCAAGCCATTCATCTGCAATACATATAAATTATGAAAACACCCTATGACATAGCACACTGAGAAATAAGAAATTAATAAGGAAAAGTGAATGCAAAATTAAACAATTACAAAGAATATAACAAGAAGTAAATTGTATTTTATCATAATCATACTAATAAAAGAGTAATATGCAAATTAACCATCACTCCGCTACACCCATAAGCCACGCCCACCAGTCACGCCCACCAGCCAATCAGGAGCGAATATGCAAATAAACCCAACCAAGATGGCTACGGCCACAGAGAGCAGGAGGGAGGCTTGGGTTTCCCCGGCAATGGAGGAAGCCAAGCTTTCTGTCTGCCCTTGCCAGCCTAGGCCTCCACTCAAGGCTACAAAGTTTCAATGATAGAAGATACATAAACCCAAATAGAAATGGTGGCAGCCACGGAGCTGGAAAGAGCAGGAGGCTAGGGTTGC
The DNA here is from genome assembly GCF_963455305.1 of Plecotus auritus. Classification (NCBI taxonomy): domain Eukaryota; kingdom Metazoa; phylum Chordata; class Mammalia; order Chiroptera; family Vespertilionidae; genus Plecotus; species Plecotus auritus. The sequence continues at coordinate 160,054,240 of NC_137771.1, read as the reverse complement.
CCCCGGCAATGGAGGAAGCCAAGCTTTCTGCACACCCTGGCCGGCCCAGGCCTCGCTTAAGGCTACAAAGTTTCAATTACAGAAGATACATAAATCCCAATAGAAATGGCTGCCGCCACAGAGCAAGCAGAAGGCGTGGCTCCGCTCCAGGCTACAAAGTTTCAATTGTAGAAGATAAATAAACCCCAGATACCAGGGCCTCCGCTTGGGTCGCCAGGGGGCGTGGTCAGCCTGCAAACCACCACAGGCCCCTCACCCAGGCCGCCCCATACCCCAAGGGAACCCCCACCCTGATCCGGGACACCCTTCAGGGCAAACCAGCTGGCCCCCACCCATGAACCAGGCCTCTATCCTATCTAATAAAAGAGTAATATGCAAACTGACCATCACTCCAACACACAAGGTGGCTGCCCCCATGTGGTCAAAGATCCTGCCCCCATGTGGACACAAGATGGCCACCACAAGATGGCCAGCAGGGGAGGGCAGTTGTGGGCGATCAGGCCAGCAGAGGAGGGCAGTTGGGAGGGACCAGGCCTGCAAGGGAGGACAGTTGGGGGCGATCAAGCCTGCAGGGGAGGGCAGTTAGGGGTGACCCGGCCGGCAGAGGAGGGAAGTTGGGGGTGACTTAGTCTGCAGGGAAGGGCAGTTGTGGGGGACTCAGGCCTGCAGGGGAGGGCAGTTAGGGGGTACCAGGCCTGCAGGGGAGGGCAGTTAGGGGTGACCAGGCCTGCACGGGAAGGCAGTTGGGGGTGACCAGGCCTGCACGGGAAGGCAGTTAGGGGCAAACAGGCTGGCAGGGGAGCAGTTAGGCATCAATCAGGGTGGCAGGGGAGTGGTTAGGGGGTGATCAGGCTGGCAGGCAGAAGCAGTTAGGGGCAATCAGGAAGGCAGGAAGGCGAGCAGTTGGGAGCCAGCAGTCCTGGATTGTGAGAGGGATGTCCGACTGCCCATTTAAGGGGATCAGGCTTAAATGGGCAGTCGGACATCCCTCGAGGGGTCCCAGATTGGAGAGGGTGCAGGCTGGGCTAAGGGACACACACCCCCGTGCACGAATTTCGTGCACCGGGCCTCTAGTCATTAAATAACAAATCAAACTGGAGTTAAGTGCCCAGACCCCATTCCACCTTAGAACATTATGACCTTTGCTTGGCAGCAGAGCCTATTTAGTTGAAAATGTTTTAATTTTACCCATAGGTCTTCCTGGAGATAGTAAAGACTGGTGATAGAAATTTGAAGTTTAAAAATCTATCATTTTATTAATTCGATTTCTCATGCAAATACTCTGCCAGTTAGAACTTAAATCATGTACTCATCTCAAGTAGTTTAACAAAGAATTTGTTACTCTTTATCATCTTCAAACACCAAATAACAAATGTGTATTAATTTTAAGAACTTCTTGGTTCCCTAGTACTGTAATATAGATTCTGCAAACAAAACAAAACAAATAAAAACATCTCAGGAATTATTTGTTGAAAATCTGGCACTAAAAATTAAAATACTTATAACCCCAACAATTATCATTTTTTTTTTAGATGCTAAGAAAAAAAAACATTTGAAACATGGAATCACAGAGGATTCAGACAGGCTAGCAGTGGAGCTGTTTTCTAGGTGGGTTAAGCAACTTGCCAACACACAGAGCCAATCCTATCCTATATAATAAAAGCCTAATATGCAAATTGTTCGACCAGGAGTTTGACCACTCGCTGATGTGCGCTGACCACCAGGGGGTGGTGCGGAACATGGTGGGCGTCGGCAATGCAGTGCTGCCGGCCCTGATGAGAACGGGACCGCGATGGGATGGAGGAGCAGGTGAGCAGGTGGCACCAGGCCAAGGCGGGTGGGAGTGGGGGCCGATTGCCCCACTGATCACCCCGCAGAGGGCGACCGGCAGTGGGGAGGTGGGGGAGGGGTGGCCCTGATTGATTGCCCTGCAGGCAGGATGGTGGAGCAGGTGAGGGGGCAGTGCCAGGCCACGACTGGGTGCCAGGCAGAGCTGTGAGGCTGGGGCACAAGCTGGGGCTGCAAGCCTGGGAGTGTGAGTTGGGGCCCAATCCCCACAGGCCACCCCAAGGGACCCCACCCATGCACAAATTTGTGCACCAGGCCTCTAGTTAGGAATAAAATCCTGGCCTTGGGAACCGGAGGGTTCAGTGCTCTGGGTATATCACCTGAAACAAGGTGGTGGCGTTTTAAAATACCACATATGCTTTCACAACAAGTTACTTACTTCAATACTATCCTGAATAGAAGAGCCGTTGTTATAATGCTAAAATTCGAGAAGATAACAGCCATGGCCTAGAAAGAAAAAGAGATATAGAGTTACAATCCAAATAAAGTACTAACCTCAGAAATCTCCCAGCTCGGTGGTTCACCTGACAAGAAAAGCTTTTTGGTCAAAAACTAGAGGGGTTATTAGGGCAGCTATTTCACTACAGGATTAAATTCCATTTTTATTGCTTGTTAAATTTATGCAGATATGATCAAATTATTGTACAGGCTTTCAAAATGTGTTGAAATTCAGAAAATGCCTGTGTAAATAATCTGTATGTGCAGATTTAGAAATACTTATAAATTCTAAAGGTTTGGGTCTGAAATAACAGTTACCATGCTTCTAAAGCATACTTTTTAAAGTTCTCAGAGTGCTTTATAGACTTTTAATACTGTTTTATGGAAAGAGAAAAGACAGAATCTGTTAGGCCCTTTTATACATTAAGATAATTGGGATGCAGATTTTTAAGCATCATACCTGTTGTAGGAACTGAATCCATTTTCCTGGTTGAACTACAATGACCCAATACCAATGATTTACTACCAAACTCATATCTTACAGTCCTTTGGATTTATTTATTGTTCTAAAAACTTAGAAATGTGTTAACCAAATTTCATGAAGGTCTCTTTTTGTAAATTCAGCCATATTTCACCTGAGACTATTAATCTGAACATGTATACATTTTGGCCAAGAAAGTATGAAATTTCATCACTGCCCCTCATAATTGGATCTGACAATATTAATAATTTTAAAAAACAAATCCTACTTATTTAGTTCACCCTGACTTCCTCCTTGCTGTCACTTTAAAATGATTAAACTCCAGAGTCTCAATAATCTTTTATAACGAGCTAACATGAAGCTGAATTAAAGAAATAAGAGTAAATCCAATAACAATTAACAAAAATTCCAAGAATACAACATTGTTGTTTTTCTATTAAATTTTTATGGGACTATTTTGTTTTCTCAGTGTCCTTCTCTGTAGACAAATGCTTGTGAAGCCCTAGTTAAGAGATGAAGAAAGTGGCTGGTAAGAGTGGGGAAGTGGTGGCTCTGAGCAGTCATAGTAACGGCAGTGCAAATGCACTAACCAAGCATCCTGGCTGGCCCGATGAATTCTGAAAACTCTTTCTATGCAATAGTACAGAATAAACAAAACGCAAGAACTCTTTGCTCCCAAACTTCCATTCATCTCTATTTAATTCTTTCCAATTAGACTTGGGCACAGCAATGCACAGAATATGCCATGTGATTTATTTTGTAATATTTGTGGTTTTACACAATCAGGAAAGAAAAGCAAAGCAGTAACTTGGAAGAAAAAAAACAGGAAATTATAATCTTATTTTGGAACTGGGGATGCAGGGAATGGATATGAATTTAAGAACTTAATCTATTGAATACAAATAAAATAGAACAAATATATACTTATTGAATGTGAATAATTATGTCTTTGGGTACAGGAATTCTCAGATCTGAGAAAGTGGAAGCAAGAATTTAGGAGAGGACACAGTTTAGATGAAAGGGACACTTAGTAATAATAACAATATGGATCACAGAGCTGAAAAGAACTTCAGGTGATCACCCAGCACAGGTGATGTGATAACATTATTCTCTTTTACAGATGGGCAACTGACTCTTAGAGCAGTTGGGGCTTGCTAGTTACATAGCTTCTAAATTGTGCAAAAGAATCAAACTCCTGTTTTCTACTACTGTGTTCTATTGACTCCTCTTTGTCATCCCACTCACAAACTAATCTGGCTATATTTAAGAGACTTCACATAGAAGACTAGAACCAATAAAAATACTATTTATGATAGAAATCCCCGAACTTATTCATTACAACTTGTAACACATTTTGGCAACAATGGCAACAGAAATCTTCATTTTATAAAACATTAGGAGAACACACACACATGACCCAAACTGAGTAATAGGTAAGAGCAGAAGACCAAATTTTAAGTTTGATTATTAATGGTTTTCTAAATTGGCCTGGAGAATGCCAATAGTGATAAGAAATATTCCAGTATTATCAGTTATAGTGTTTAGAGTCGAGAAGATACACTCTCTACCCTTAAAGTACTTGTTGGTTAAAAGAGAGGACTAACAAAAATAAAATCATAACAAATATATCTATATATATAAAAGCCTAAGCGACCATTATGACTGAACGACCAGTCGCTGTGATGCACACTGACCACCAGGGGGCAGACGCTCAACACAGGAGCTTCCCCTTGGTGGTCAGTGCACTCCCATAGCCAACCTCCCACAGTCCCTCCCCCAGCCGGTCCCTCCCTCTGGCTAAGGCTCCAGGCACTGGAGAATCTGGGTCCAGGAAGCATGTAGGAGGAGAGTGACCCAGACACTGATCGTGACAGAGTAGCAGCTCAGAGTGGGCAGAAGGGGCAAGGCAGCAGCCTAACGGCAAAGTTGTAAAGTAAGCACCACTGCCATCTTACCTCTGCCACCGCATGTGTGGGTGCTCACCCTTCTGCCCTGTTGGCCACTTCTAGCTCTGCCCTGTGCCTTTCCAGGCTACTAGCTGCTGATTGGCTAGCACTCCTATGATGGTGTGCCACCATTGGCTGAAGTCAGCTACCTATCAAGCTTGGGGGTGGAGCCTTGAGAAAAGGTGTGGCTGAGGTAGGACAGATGACCCGTCTGTCTGTCAGCAACTCCACCCCAGGGAGGGTGAGGCTGCCTGAGAGTGGGCAGCAAGGTAGAGCTGTAATTCCATCTCAGAGCATAGCTGGTGTTCAGGCTGTTTGGGGGCACTCTGTCTGTGATCTTTGCTTGCCGCTACCTCAACACATCTACACAACTAGATCGGGGCCTGCTGGCCAACCTCCCATGGCCCCTCCCCCCTTTCCATGCATGAATTCATGCACTGGGCCTCTAGTATATACTACATTAATGCAGGTGTAAGAAAGAGCAGAGTACTGAATGTATACTTTTCTAAGTTAAGTCTCTGTGGAGGACCTGGATGCTGAGATTAATTTTAGAGGCTGGTGATCATAGGATGGCTCAGAAAACAGGCAGATTGGTTAAGGTTACACAAAGAGAGATGGATCCAGATTCACTGGCCAGGGAGCAATTCTTGACTAGTCATCACAGTTTAATACAGCAAACTTTAACAAGTGATAGAATCTGGCAAGCAGATTGGTAAGTCAATACTCAGATGATTCTGGTCAAACCTCTGGAAGGCCAGGGAGGGCAATGAGAAACTAACAATGCCATGGAAAATGATTGAAAAAAATTAGCCCTGAAATTCATTTCTCTGTGTTTTCCCAATGCTATTTTCTTTGTCATGTTTACTTACAGGTTGAAGATAAGAAAGGATATAGAAGACAATCAAATTATCCAGGAAATAAAGAAAGGCTGGAATGGACCACTTCATGAAATTAAAGAACTCCCTCCAGGAAGCACATTTCAAGTTTCTACTTTGATGATTTTCTAAAGAAAGAAATACAGCAATAAATAAATGATTTTGAGGAGAATGTCCATATTTTTATAGACAGTAAATTGTATTTGCTTTTTAACAAAATTCTTTAAAAGAGGCTTTATGAACTTGCTTTCATAAATGACTATTATCCTTAGGAAATCAAAGACAATACAGAATTTCATTGCATGCCGTCTTTCTGCACCCCACCACTGTGTATCATCACTGACAATTAGCAACACTTTAGGATTACTGATCCTCCTAATTTCTGTTAACTTGAAATATAAGTATCACTTAAGGCAACTGAGGATACTCTTGTTTTTCTCATAGTACTCTGAGAGCATAAAACCAAGAGATCAATGAATTAAAAGAAAAAAATACCAAGCTTTCAGGCTGGTATGCTGGTATTCCCCACCCTATTCCCTATTTCCCTGAGAGTGGGGGATCATGAAAGGCAGTTTTTAGGTGAAAAATTATATCTAGGGAAGTAGAAAAAATTAACTTTCACTAAACCTAGTATGAGTTATTGTCCCATTTCTAGATTTTCAAAAACTTTGGACAGTACTGTAACAGAAAGAATATAAAATAAAAAGAAAATTTAAGTTTAAGCCCTGTAAATACTGGATTTCATGAGTTTAAGAAATATATTCCACTAACTGGAAACTGCACAGACTGAAATCCTTGAGTGTGACAAGTCATCTTCTTGTACAAGCCCTTTAATAAATTCTGTTTACCTCACATGGGAAGGCAGATCAAAGTAATAAAGAGAGCAAAGGCTCATTAATTGGGAAGTGCATGTGAAGAATAAATACATATTAAAGAGCCACAAAAGGCTAGATACTTCCGACTTGAGTAAGAATTAATGTCCTTATTTGATAGTTGATGAAACTGGAGTTCAGACAAGTTAAAATAATCTGTCCTAAATACAGTCTCCCTGACTCCAATGCACTATACTACCTTTGCTTATGGAAAAGGGGATGTCTTTGCAATGTGCTACATACTAAGTCAGACAGGAGTAATTTTTAAAAATCCTGAATTTGAATAACTAACTCACTGTATGACCCACTATAAGAACAAGCTACAAGGTAAAGCAACGGACAGGACACTAGAAAACGTGGGTTGGAGTCCTGGCTCTGCCCTCCTACCCAGAACTGCATAAGACTTTTCTCTGAGCCCTTATCTACACCTGAATAACACAGATAATCATAATTATGTTTGTATTTTGGCATCCTCATATATGAATTTAATGGGCTAAATGATATAAAATGTTCCTGCCAGCCACTTCTAAAATTTTTTGATTCTGTGATTTTTAACATGTATATAGTATTGCTTCGAGACTCACCTTTCTTTATAACCCAGAATGACACAAGCACACAGAAAACCAGCTTCACTAGTTCTGAGCACACATTCACAGTAGTTGGAAGATAATCATATTTGTTCTCTGAAATGTAACAGAAATGTTTTTTTAATTATCAATTTTGTTTTATACAATGCTTATATACAGCTAATAATTTAGAGTTGTTTTTTAAAAGCTGAATTGTAATGCTGGTTATATTAAACTTCATCCAATTGGTTTTGCTCTTTTGGGTTTTTTTCTTTTAAATATATTATTTCTTTATTTATTTCAGAGAGGAAGGGAGAGGGAGAGAGAGATAGAAACATCAATGATGAGAGAGAATCCCTGATCGGCTGCCTCCTGCATGCCCCCCACTGGGGATCGAGCCCGCAACCCTGGCATGTGCCCTTGGCCAGAACCGAACCCAGAACCCCTCAGTGCGCAGGCCAATGCTCTATCCACAGAGCCAAACCGGCTAGGGCATTTTTTCAGTCAATTCACCTACTGTTTTATCTATCCCTACCCTGTTCAGCATTTTATTATCCTTGAATATGATAAATATGCCCCTCATGTTTTCATCCAAGTTGCTGATAAATATGTTGAGGCTAGGGCTATGGGCAATAAAAGCTTTGTGACATGGCATTAGAGGCTGCCTTCTAAAACTGACCATTAATTAATACTCGGGGCCTTACTCCTCAAACAGCTATGACTTTATCTGGCTGAATTATTACTCAGCTCATGGTGTCAAGAGTGTTCCTCTCTGTTTCATAAAATGGCACACAAAGATAGTATTTGTTTGGCACTCTGGAACAAATGGTACATTGGAGTAAAAGAAGGAAGCTATTTGAGGCAAGAGGCAACTGCTCCAGGGGTCTGGCTACTCTAGGGCTGAGAGAAAATGCTCTGACACAGTCAGGAACCCACTGATGAGATGGGAAGCTAGGTCCTAATTTACAAATCAATCTAATTAGGAAATGACGTTTGGTTAGCATGCCTTGGTCTTAGCTGTTACCACTGTCTTTTCCAAATGCTTACAAACAACTTGCTCTATAATTTTGCCAAGGACAAACATAAACGTTCTTAGGTTCTCTTTTGAGGAATGAATTTTGCCCCCTTTTGAAAACATGACCTTGTTTCCCTTGGTCATCATATTAAAAACCCAAACTGGCCAAGTACAGAGGAAAAACGCCAACTTGACATTCTCTCCAGAACACCCTTCTTCCTTTTCCCTGTGGTTTCCCCTGACCTTCTCAACCTAAGCATAATTAATTTCTTATTCATCTCTGATCCTGTACCACTACCTACAAACCTCTATAACAGTCCTTACCTCTACTGTTATTTTTTGTGTATGTCTTACCTTTAGAATGTAAACTCCTCATAAGGAAGGGACCATGCTAGTCATCTTCATATACCTGGCAGTTAATGGTGTTTTGCACTTAGTGGGCACTTAATAAATGTTACCTAAGTTTAGTTATTTGCATGTTAAACTTTCCATCATTTGAAGCCTAGTTAAAAGATATCCTCTTCCCTTTTCTGAGCTCAAAGCTAGACTGAAATCACACTCTATTTTCCTCCAATACTTTGCATTGATCTCTCTCATGATACACATCTGCCAACATGCACAAACAAGAATGGGGTTGGGTGGAGGTTTCAGAACACAACTCTTAAACTCATTCTTCAATTCATTCTTGTTCTTATTTTCTTACTAGAGGCCCGGTGCATGAAAATTCATGCACTGGAGGGGGGGTTCCCTCAGCCGGCCTGCCCCCTCTCACAGTCAGGGAGCCCTCAGGGGCAGGAGGCAACCCAGCGATCAGAGGAAGGTGATGCCCCCATCACACCTCTGCTGCTGCCACTGCTGGCAGTGCAAGCCTCAGCCAGCCCTGGTTACCTGTGCCTCGGGCTAGCCCTGGGCGGCTGGGGAGTCACCATCTGAGGTTTGCCTGCACTTCGGGCCGGCCCTGGGTGCCAGGGGGGCTGAGAGGACTGGGGGACTCTGGAGGCAGGTGTGCAGAGCGGCTGGTCCAGCCTGCCACCCCAACGGGGCTGAGGGGACTAGGTGCCGCCATCTTGTGGCTGTGGGCGTTGCCATCTTTTGAGGGCGTGACAGTCAATTAGCATATTCCCTCCTTATTGGCTGTGGGTGCCACCATCTTCATTACAGCGTGAGGGTCAATTAGCATATTCTTGCTTTATTAGATAGGATAGTTCTATCATGGTTGATTCCAAATTGTGTCTCAGCATTATGTGGACCTCCCTCCACTCACCTTCTGCCCACACTCACATATCTTATCTACATTACATCCATACTTACTGGTGTCCCTTTAGTCGCCCCAAAAAGGGGCTGTGGCCCCACTATTCACCCATTCTCCCCTTTAAAATCTCCTCTTATCTTCAGAGATTTTCTTCCAATAAGTAAGTACTCTGGCTTCAGTATCTCCTTTATCTTTCTATTAACTGGTTTCCTCCCCATGACTAAAATTTGTTCAAAACTCTCATCCAAAACAAAGAAACAAACAAACAAACAAACAAGAAACACACTGTATAATATCCTACCACTTCAACTACTATATATTCTCCTTCTCATCCTAAAACTGTGTCAATATTCATCATTTCCATTTGCCTACTTTCCATTCAGGTCTTGTCCCAGAGCAATCTTGTTTCTGATCCCACCACTGTACTCAACCTACCTACTCCTGAGATACCTAATTATCTTCAAACTAGAGGCCCGGTGCACAAAATTAATGCATGGGTAGGGTCCCTAGGCCTGGCCGGCAATCAGGGACGATCGGGGTCTTCCTGCTGCTGGCTGGGGCCTTCCTTCCCCAGCTGCCAGCTGGGCCTTCCTTCATTCCACACCGCCCCCTGGTGGTCAGCGCATGTCAGAGCAAGTGATCGAACTCACAGTCTCCCGGTCGAACTCCCAATGGGACACTTTGCATATTAGCCTTTTACATATACTATACACACACACACACATACACACACACACACACTGAGTGGACAGATTATTATGCATTCAGAGATCATAATAATCTTTCCACTCAGTATATATATATATATTACTAATTCCAAAGGGCATGTTTTAATCCTTATCTTAGTATGATGTTGCAATTCCCTGTCTTCAAACTTGTTTCTTTCCTTCTGCGACTCATGTGCATTTAGTTCTCACTAACAATTCCTTCTTAAAATCCTTCTGAGTGTCTGCAGGATGGTTAAATGTTGGCATTTCTCTGAGTTCTGTCCTTGGCTCTGTTTTCTCATCTTGCATGTTACCCTGAATGAGCCCTTTGCTTCTAGGGTTTTAAATGTCAATTTAATATTAATGTCTCCAAATTTGTACTCTGGAACATTTAATGCTCACTAAACATATGCATATGAATAACTACCTTGTATTTAATTCATTAATTTGCATTTCCTTCACATGTGTGATGTGCCAGATACTGCAGGATATTGCAATGAGCATGTATACAGCTACTGGCCTTATGGAAGGTACAAAGCTAAAACTCTGTAATCTCTCTTAACTCTGCCCAACCTGTTCTTCCTCCTAATAGTCTTCATCTCAGCTGAGAATATCACTAATCCACTTAGCACTTCCAAGAGAAAACTTTGAGCTATCCAGTGTTTCATCTCCTTTAGTCTCCACATTCAATATATTCTACAAGTCCTGTCTTGTCTATGTTTAAAATATTTCTTGAATTTATCTTCTCCTTTCTGTTTCTACTTCCAAAGCCTTGGTTAGTCTCCATCACCTGTAGCTCGATTTTCAATAACCACATAACTACGCTTCCAGTCTCTTCCCCTTTCGTCCATCCTCCATCCAGTTACCAAAATAGTCTTTTTCATTTTGCCCTTTGGTTTATAATACTGCAAGTACTCCTTATTCCCCAGACTCTAAGGCAGCCGTGGGCAAACTACGGCCCGCGGGCCGGATCCGGCTGTTCTATCTGGTTCTCTTGCTCTCCGCTCCGCTCCTTTACTTTGAATTTATATTAGTTCACACAAACACTCCATCAATGCTTTTGTTCCGGCCCTCCGGTCCAGTTTAAGAACCCATTGTGGCCCTCGAGTCAAAAAGTTTGCCCACCCCTGCTCTAAGGTCTAGAGAATAAAGTCCCAGATCCTTAGCATGACATATGAAGTCCTTAACTATCTGATCATTGCTTCTCTCTCTGGCAAAGCATTCCTTTCTTCTCTCCTCTGAGCCCTTAAACTTTTTGTTCAGTAATTTTGAACTACATGTTTCTCACAATCAATCCTACTTTTATATGTATCTATTCATTTTTACAGGCTGTTTTGAATACTCCTGACCACCTTGTATTCTTGGGGATCAACTGTCACCTTATCAAGGAAGCGTTCCTTTATCCCTTTGCACTCCACATCATTGTCTCCCAGACAGAATATACCACTTTCTACTCTAAACAATTTCTTCATCTTTGGTATAGAACTGCATTTATTATATTGTATTTTCACAATGTATTTACATGTATGTCTCTCCTAATAAACTGTTCATGAGAACTAGGTCTATGTCTTATGCACTTAGTTTTTTAAAAATTATTTTATATATATATATATATATATATATATATATATATATATATATCTCCTATCTAATAAAAGAGTAATATGCAAATTGACTGTACCTCCGCTACACCCACAGGCCACTCCCACCAGCCAATCAGGAGCGAATATGCAAATAAACCCAACCAAGATGGCTACGGCCACAGAGAGCAGGAGGGAGGCTTGGGTTTCCCCGGCGATGGAGGAAGCCAAGCTTTCCGCACACCCTGGCCAGCCCAGGTCTCCGCTTAAGGCTACAAAGTTTCAATGATAGAAGATACATAAATCCCAACAGAAATGGCTGCCACCACGGAGCAAGCACAAGGCTTGGCTCTGCTCCAGGCTACAAAGTTTCAATCGTAGAAGATAAATAAACCCTAGATACCAAGGCCTCCACTTGGGCCCCTTGGCAGGGGAGTGGTTAGGGGGTGATCAGGCTGGCAGGCAGAAGCAGTTAGGGGCAATCAGGAAGGCAGGCAGGCGAGCAGTTGGGAGCCAGCAGTCCTGGATTGTGAGAGGGATGTCCGACTGCCCGTTTAGGCCCGATCCCACCAGGATCGGGCCTAAACGGGCAGTCGGACATCCCTCGAGGGGTCCCAGATTGGAGAGGGTGCAGGCTGGGCTGAGGGACAACTCCTCTGGTGCACGAATTTCGTGCACCAGGCCTCTAGTGTGTGTGTGTGTGTGTGTGTGTGTGTGTGTGTGTGTGTGTGTATCCTATCTAATAAAGAGGGAATATGCTAATTAACCATCACTCCGTCACAAAGATGGCTGCACCCACAGCTGAGGCCAAGTTCCCATAAGGAGCCTTAACGAGCAATCAGCAGGGACCTGAGGCTACACCAGCCGTGGGCAAACTATGGCCCGCGGGCCGGATCTGGCCCGTTCGGCTGTTCTATCCGGCCCGCGGAGCCGAAAGAGCGGAGGGTTCTCTTGCTCTCCCCTCCGCTCCTTTACTTTGAATTTATATTAGTTCACACAAACACTCCATCCATGCTTTTGTTCCGGCCCTCCGGTTCAGTTTAAGAACCCATTGTGGCCCTCAAGTCAAAAAGTTTGCCCACCCCTAGGCTACACCCTCCCCTGCCCCATGGGGCTTGACAGGGGACCTCGGACCATGTCCTCCACCCGGCAGGGCTTGACAGGGGCTAGGGGACCTCAGGCCAGGCCCCCCAGCAGGTGCGGCTTGACAGGGGACTTCAGGCTGTGCCCCCCACCCCAGTACTGAGCCAAGGGACCTGAGGCTGCACCCCCCTGCCTAGCAGGGCTTGACAGGGGACCTCAAGGTGCACCTTCAGTGCTGGGTCGGGGGAACTCAGGCCGCACCCCCCACCCAGGGGGGACCTGAGGCTGCACCCCCCTGCTGATGGGGCTTGACAGGGGACCTGAGGCTGCGCTCCCCCCCACCTGGCGGGGCTTGACGGGGGACCTCAGGCCATGCCCCAACCCAGCAGGGCTTGACAGGGGATCTCAGGCCATCTCCCACACCTGGCGGGGCTTGACGGGGGACCTCAAGGCACGCCCCCCCCACCCCGGTCTGGGCTGGGGGACCTCAGGCCACGCCCCCTGTCCTGGTGCCAGGCCAGGGGACCTAAGGCTATGTTCCCTGCCCAGCGGGGCTTGACAAGGGTGGGACTAGCCAGGTCTGGATCTATCCCAATGAGGGGTGGGGGCCCGCCGGGTCTGGGTCTCACACAATTTTGAGGCACATGTGGGTGGGCAGAGACTTAACTCTGGGTCCCATGGTGTGCCCCAGACTCTGACAGGAGGAAGGTTTTCATATACATTTTACTAATTTTCTTTCATCTCTGACACTTCTATTATAGAGAAAGGGCAAATAGCAATATTAAATTATTTCCTCTAACTAATCCCCTTTTAATGTACACGAATTTCGTGCACTGGGCCACTAGTATATATATATTATTGTTGATAGTATTACAGATGTCCCACTCCTCCCAGCATCTATCCAGTTCTTCACCACCCTATTGCCTGTGTCCATGGGCTATGCCAGGGGAGGGCAAACTTTTTGACTCGAGGGCCACAATGGGTTCTTAAACTGGACCGGAGGGCCGGAACAAAAGCATGGATGGAGTGTTTGTGTGAACTAATATAAATTCAAAGTAAAGGAGCGGAGGGGAGAGCAAGAGAACTGGATAGAACAGCTGGATCCGGCCCACGGGCCGTAGTTTGCCCACGGCTGGGCTATGCAAACAAGTACATAAGTGCTCTGCACTTTGAACCCTGCTTATACTTAGCCTAGGGCCTGGCAGATAAATGCTAACTGAAATAGAGACTTAAGACACATCAGACTTCTCAAGCAGACCATTAAAGGTCATGGTGTCATAAACTTATGTGTCCTCAGTAAGTCGTGAAAGGTTCTCAATATAGTTTTGTGGAATTAAAGTAAGTTTAAATACAAATTCTTACATTAAAAAATAGATTTCTTGAGCACATATTTATCAAAGCTAATAATCTGTATTGTTACACTGATGCAGTAATTAAGATGGTACATGAAAAATGCCAAGTGACCAAACAAATATATCCTCCATACTGCTACAGGCCCAGATGTACTGGCTGATTAAAGCAATGTTATGATCTGTTCTGTAAAGGGCTGGATCCTGTTCTTGACTGACCCAAACTTCACTAAGCATAAAAAATGTTTCTTGCTAAAGAATTAAAGGTTAAAAAAATCAATTTAAACATTCTTCATCATTCACATGAAGCCACGTACTTGAAAGGGTATTATCCCCATTTTACCCACAAGGAAACAAAAAACAGAAGAATGTGTAATTAGATGTAAGTGCTCCATACATATTACAAGTCTTAACTTACCTTCATTGGCTGAATATTTTACCAATAGGATGCGACTTGAGCTTAAAGCAATAAATATGGTCCCTAGCAAGAATGTATACATTGTTGACAAGGAGCATAACATGGGATGACCACAGCACTTGCTTTCCATTTCACTGTTTTCTAATTGCCTTAAAAAGAAGAATAAATTCATGAGCAACCCAACTGGCAGGTTAAGGATAATGCAAATACCATTGAAGTGTGAGGGACAGAAAATAAATTTTCATGGGTAACCCTACTGGCTATGGCTATTATCAAATCGAAGAAAGCTGAAGTGTACAAGAGAAACTATGGAGAAAGCAAATGAAAATGATAAAAATTTGATAGAGGGGTAACTCTAGAGACAGAAAAGGCAAGAACCACATTAGAAGTGCTGCCAAAGGTAGCAAGCGAGTAATTGACACTTGGGGACTGCAGAATTCTACAGAAAAGCAATTCTTTAACTTCCATTTTTATTAGCAACTTTGCTCTAGAAGATGAGAATTTCAGATTTGTATTTCTCTCCTTTGTTGCAGATCTTCCTTAGGAGGAAAAAGAGCTTGCTTGGAAAGATTTCATTACACTACTGTTAACTTATACTGAACTCATTATGGAAGTAAGAAAGAACTTAGAAATCAATGACTCTACGGCCCTCCTTTTGTTAAGGGCAGAAATAGAATACTGGGGATTAGCTACAATTATAAGAAATATTAATCATGCTGTTAACTGAGATGGTTCTGTTCTGATTAGAGAAACACATTCTAGCCTGGCTGAGAGTTGTGCTCCCTGGGACATGGGAGCTAACATCGGAATGCAGTTCATCCTCCTTTTCCAAGATCTGCCTATCATTATGGAAAGATTTACAACCTCTTGGCTGAAACAATCTAGTCCCCAAGGCACCCGCCCTTTGCAACCCCCCAGCCCTTATTGCCTGTAGAGTGTAACCATAATACCTTGCCCACTTTCCCATGCCTGTAATTCTTACTTTCCCACGTAATCTTTTCCCTTCTACCCAACATAAGCAGCTGGTTTATGGGGAGTGTCAGAGCAGATTTTTGCGGAAGACCTGCTACTCTCCCATACTGCCAGCGTTATTAGGAAAAAAACGCTCATATATGATTCAATCCTATCTCTGCTTAAGTGGCTCAGGTAGTGACAGGCAGCCCGGACCCCTTGGTTATCTGGTTACACTTTCATATGTTGAGGACACTAAACGCCAGGGCGGGTACTTGTACAAAGCCTCCCCGTGTAGGGATGGCGCACTGGGGGATTGGTGAGCTATGGGTTTGAAACGCCACCGGTGACAGCTCGACTGGACAATGTCCAGAGGCCAAACAGACACCTCTCCCACAAGAGGACAGCAGATTTTTCTGCAGGGCCAGGGAAAAACCTCTCGTCACACCTGCGCAGTAGGGATCTCTTCTGCCGCGCCCACCCCTCATCCGCACGCGCACTGCTCGGCCTTGTCACCTCAGTTCCTCCCTCGAAGAGCTTCCAGGGGAAGAGCTCACATCCTAAAGCTGAATCAGCTCAGCAGCAGCAGCTTTTAGGATCCATATGCGGGGAACCTAAGGGAGGGAAAGAGAGGCGAAAAAGCCTCTACCCCAGAACCTCCTATTACGAAACAAAAAGCACAATAAGGACCCAACGGGGAGAGAGCGGACCTGGCGCCCATTGCGCAGGCGCGCTCAGTGTTACGCTTCCGGAGGGCGGGGAGAAGCGACCTGATTCCGCCCCAGCGCGGCCTTTCTCGCGTCACGTGTCCCGAGAGTCCTGCGTCACGTGAGGCCTAGGTGGAGGCGAAGCTACGGCGAGAGAGTGAGAAAAGGAAGGGGAAGCCGGAAGGGGCGCGAATGAAGCCAAGGGAAGAGGAGAGTTCCTGAGGGCAGGGGTGCGCGTGCGCCCGCTCTTCCCCACCCCAACACACCCCTCGGCCCTGCCGCCCTCCCTCGAGGCCAGGTGACAGCCGGGCCCGGTCCGCCACTCGCTGCCTGGGGCGCAGGGGTGCGCGCCCCGTTCGCGCGCCGCGCCAGCCGCCCCTCCCCCACGTCCCGTCCGTCCCGTCGCGTCCCGTCCCCTCGGGTGCCGTCGGCCGCGTGCCAATGCACGTCGGTGGCCGCGGGGACATTTTCTGACTCCTGGTCCCTGTCCCGGCTGCCCTTCCCACCCCGTCGCGGGGCCGGCCGCTACCCCGGCCCCAGGATGCAGAATGTGATTAACACAGTGAAGGGAAAGGCACTGGAAGTGGCTGAGTACCTGACCCCGGTCCTCAAGGTAAGCCGGGCCGGGCTTGCCAGGGGCTGTCAGGTACACGCTCAACTCTGCAGGCGCCGAGGACCGGGCTCCGGGGGAGTCACCGTGCTCTCCGCCCGGGAAAGGTGTAGGAAGGTGGGACACCGGAAAAGGTGCATCCCCCACCTGTGGTCCTCGCAGCTGTTTTCTAGGGCTTTCCGGCTCTTCGGGTAAACTTGGAGCGACGCTCTGTGCATACTCGTGTCGCCCTTCACCCGTCAGAACTCAGCGCGTCGGGGTACGTCGGGTTGCGAGGTAGTCCGAAGCCAAGTATATTTGAGAACGTTAAACCCAGCATCGGTAGTCTTTAGAACTTTTTAAACAAAGATTTTGCTTATCTTTAAAAAAAAAATGAAATCTATACTTGGTACTAAAATGACACATGTCACTTTTTCTCTAAGTGTAAATCTTTTGTATGATTAAGAGTTTGAAATAACCAGTGGTGATTGAGAACCCAACCTGTTAGATTTCAAAGGAACGAGGTGAATTTGCAGCATCATCGGTACCATTGAACCCAGCTAACAGGCGAAACCTCCCTTTCCCAAGTTTTTAAAGAAGCTGAAATTCGTTGATAATCTTGGACTTCAGTGATAATAAGGAGCAGCTTTGCCCCTCCTCGATCTATAACTGATTTTCCATTGGCAGTGCATCATTTTTAAAGTAAAAATTGTGACACATTAGCTATTACAGGAGAGACTGATGGTTTTCTTATTTTCAAAGGTACATTTCTAGAAGTGTATTCAAGTTTTTATTATATAATTATTTTAGAGTAAAGTTTGTTATTGCAACTTTATTTTTCCTTTCTGAAAAGAGCAATTATAGTGGCTGAATAGCGAGTTCTTGTTTAATGTTTTTTTTTTAAGCTTTCATCTAAAATTTTACAAATCTTGGTGTGGGGATGAAGTATCCATGGAAATGGTTCTCTTTATTCAGGAAGCTATTCTGGTACACTAAGAAGAATAGTGGACAGCTTTACTTTGCTCCTTTCCCATGGCAAAGAGAAATGTTCTATATTCTTTTTATATTTGTTTCTGAGACTGATTTTAAAATGATACTTAGACCAAGTTAAAAAAAAAAAGTCAGAAAAGTTTATAAATGAGAATTTCAACTCCTGCTATGCTTATATTTGTTTACTGTGAAACCCATCTTAATTGAGATTATTCAGTCAATTTGAATTTGAAAACCATCGTGACAGTTGAATCATGATTATTTTGCATATTATGTCATCTTTTCAGAAAACTGTCTACCTAGGACATAGGTATACAGCATTTAAATAATACATGATTGTTACAACTTTTTAGTTTCAGGGAGAGAGGTGTAAAAGAAAAAGACCTTCTAAATTAAATATAAAACTGCTATTTTGTTGGCCAGTTGTATTTTATTGATCTTATAACATAGAATTGTGTTTTAGGAAATCATTTTACTCGTCAGGAAGTGTTAGCTTATCAGTATGTATTTTTAGTAATAAAGAAAGCAGAATTAATGGCCCTCTCTTTGCCCCTCCCTGTGCAAACTTGTTGGTTTACAGAGAAAATACTTATGGTTTCCTACCAGACATAGGAAAGCAAGGGGGAAAAAAAACACTAAATTCCTGGGAAGGAAAGAATTATTTTTCCTAGTAGGTAAAAATTAAGAAAAACCATGGTTTGAAAGACATAAGTACAGTAAAAGCCAAAGTCTACAGTGGTCTTCAAGCCTTGGTAGAAGGCCCCTATCGACTTATCTCCTACTCTATCCTTTGCTCACTTTTGCTTAAGCCAGTCTGACCTATTTTTGTTACTCCATCAAGCCCTCTCTTGCCTCAGATTTGCATTTGCTCTTCCCTCTGCCTGAAATGCTCTTCACCCAGACAGCCTGTGGCTGGTTCCTTTCCTAAGGTCTCTCTCTGTTCAGTAGTTACCTATCAGTGAAGTCTTTGTTCGCTGACCATCTCTGACCTCTCCTTACACCCCTCTCTTTACAGCCTGGACCAGTCCATTTTCCTATCTGCCTCATTTTTCTTCATGGTATTCATTACCATTTGGCTTTTGTCTCTCCACTAGAGAGTTTAAAGTTCTTATGAGGACAGGGATGAGTTTGCTCTATTTTATTTACTCCTATACCCCCATTAACTCAAATAGTGCGCATAGTTATTCAGTTAATATTTGTTGAATTAATAATGTTCATAAATGAATCTTTGCATTTCTTCAGACTCTACCACAAAATCTTACATATAATTTAAAAACTTAGAAATATTTGGTAGATAACATCCTTGCTTTAGCAAAGAGAATATTGCATTAGTACCTTGGAGATGAAAATAATGGGAAAGTATTAAATGACTTACAACTTAATAGGTTTGGTTTCTAATATTATTCCATTTAAATGAAATGTTGGCTGAATTGTGGGATGTCTAAACATCTTTAAGACATTTTCACTGTTCTGTAAAATAAAGATATTTGTGATTTCCCCAAATTATTGTTTTGAAATTATTTTCATGTCAGTTTTCTCCACTAGACATATATATATATATATATATATATATATTCCTTGAGGTCGGGTACCAGTGATATATTCTTTTTTTGTAAGTGCTCCATTGCCTAAAAGACTGCCAGGCAAACAGTTGCACAAAAACATTTTTAATTTGAAAGGGAAAGTAGTATAATACTGTTATTCTTTTTGCTCACTTTAGGAATCAAAGTTTAAGGAAACAGGTGTTATCACCCCAGAAGAGGTGAGTGTTGAAGATATTCTGAAGCTCTGATATTTTACAATTATATTAAATTGGGTGGCTTTTTTACTATTAAGAAAAAAATATTTAACTTTAATTTAGATTTGAGTAAAAGTTTATTCTGTTGACTGTATTAGCTTTTTTATAGGGTTTTCTGCTTCCCATAGAAATGCAACTTCCCTCTTGATTTGCCACTTCTCATATTTCTCTGTGGTTCCTCTTTATTTGGAAGTGAGGGTGGAAGAGGGAACAGAAAAGATTCCTGTCCTCACTTACCCTTCACTCATATTTGTGCTGTATTGAGCAGTGGACTCTGAGGCCTTTGTTGTCGTGCCTTTGTCTAACCAGTGGTCGGCAAACTCATTAGTCAACAGAGCCAAATATCAACAGTACAACGTTTGAAATTTCTTTTGAGAGCCAAATTTTTTAAACTTAAACTATATAGGTAGGTATATTGTTATTAACTTAATTAGGGTATGTGGTATTTTGTGGAAGAGCCACATTCAAGGGGCCAAAGAGCCGCATGTGGCTCGCGAGCCGCGGTTTGCCAACCACTGGTCTAACCAAACATGAGTTTTCATGACTTTCCATTTGGAAACTTTGGTTCACTGCTTGGATATTAAGTTTTTTCGCAGTATTTAGCTTAAACATTTTATTTCTACATATTTAACGAGGATTTTTTTCTCACATTCTTTCACTTTTTCTCCCAACCAAGTAATATTAACTCTGCTTAATGCTGAAACTGATGGCTGTTTTATAGGCCTGTGGAGTTTTATTGAACTTTTAATGAAGAATTATGTTCGAAGGAGTCATTTTACTTGCTCACCAAATCTATATAATAAAAGTGTTCTCTTTCCTTTAGGCAGTTATTTTGTCATCCTTAGTGGAATGAATACTGACCTAAAAGTCCTTTTAGACTCCAGTTTTATGAATGGTTATGATTGCATCAGACTTATTTTTTAATCTTAATAAATGGCAAAGAATTTATTAAAAGTACCACTAATTGGCAATAGAACTTAATCATTGTTTTGAGAGAAACTTTTTGAAATAAACCTTGTTTTATGATTGGCTAGTGCTGTAAATTGCAAGATCTCAAGCTAGAGAATTAACTGATCTTTCAGTTTTCAATTGGGATGGAATTTCTTCAGTGCCAAATCCTTGTGAGTTATAAGGATGATGATCTTTTATCTAAAATTGTCTTTATTTTTAGTGAAGACACATAGTGGTGTGGAAAGAAACTAGGAGATCTGCCTTCCAGACCAATTTCTCTAATTTCTCCTATTCTGACTCGGACAAATCAATTAAGCTAACCAGGCACAGGCTTCTTGTTTCCTTATTTATAAAATGAGGGGTCATGGCTAGACATTTTCTGATGGACCCATTCTGCCTTAGGCATCATGAGTTCAATATCTTGGATGCCAAATAAAACTAAAGTTTTGATGTTAAGGATCTTAATGTTCTTGTCCAACAAAGGTGTAATGTAGACAAGACTCTTGAAACTAAGTATCTGAAGTCAAGAGCAGAGATGAAAGTATGCTATTCTTTTTGGGCTCTTTGGTTTTATCTCCTCTATGTAAAGATGAATGACTAATTACTAAATAGATGAGTTAGAGATCCATATCATTAGTTATTAGATAGAGTTAAGCTATTTTAAAATAGCTACTAATCCTAGATTGAATAACTGTTGCACTTAATTGTATCATGAAGTGGGTAATACTAGATGTACTGGTTAATAATAGCAGATTTTGTAATCAAAGAAAACAGTAATTTCAAGAGAAACATCAGAAGTGCTTTATTCAAAATAATGTCCACGATAGCTACACATTTCTCCATCTTTCAGGTAATTTGTGGTTACCATCCCAATAGAACTTTTCTTCTATTGGTTTGAGGCAAACCATTCAGAGACCCAATTTTCCACTTCTTTGTATGTTTTGAAGTGCTGCTCAGAAACTGTGTGTGCCATTGATCAGAACAAGTGGTAATCTGCAGGAGCAAGGTCTGGTGAATACAGCGGGCAGGTTAATACTTCCCAGGCAAGATCTTTTAATGTGTCTTTAACTGGTTTTGAAGTGTGTGATGGTGCATCATCATGAAGCAAAATTACTTTACCGTGTCTTATGGAACATTCTGGTTGTGGTTCAAATTGATTATTTGTTGTCGGTAGTGATCAGTATAATGGTTTCACCTGGTTTTAGAAGCTCATAATTTTTTTGCAAGTTGTTTTTAAGTTTGACACGCATCTTCATCCAATAATGCTTGTAATTGTTGGTCTTCAAACTTTTTCGGTTGACCTAGACGTTCTTTGTCTTTCACATTGAAATCATCACTTTTAAAAATTTTAAACCAGCGTACACAAGTATCTTGAGATGGAGCATGTTCACCATAAGCTTCCCAAAGTATTCAGCAACAATTTTCTTCAAAATAAAGTAATGAGTTATAACTTCCCACAAATGCTCTTTTTTTGGCACAAAATTCGACATTTTTAAGTGTAAAAATATCTATGATGTTAACACCTGCAGCAAATTTGACATATTAAGTTTTGAAGATTGTTGTCAATACAACAAAATAGCATACATATCAGATTGCCTATATATCAACATATGTGTAACTCCATCTATTGAAAAAAGTCTGGCCCTGACTGGTTTGGCTCAGTGGATAGAGCGTCGGCCTGCGGACTGAGAGGTCCCAGGTTCGATTCTGGTCAAGGGCATGTACCTTGGTTGCAGGCATATTTCCAGTAGGGGGTGTGGTGTGCAGGAGGCAGCTGGTCGATGTTTCTCTCTCATCGATGTTTCTGACTCTCTATCCCTCTCCCTTCCTCTCTGTAAAAAATCAATAAAATATATTTTAAAAAAAAGAAAGAAAAAAGTCCGCATTATTAACCGGTACACCTAGTAAATTTTTTCCTTTTAAAAAAAATACAAAGCATAACTAGCCCAGGTGGGTCCCAACCACATAATGCTGAATTGGGATAGAGCACAATTATAGGGTTGTGTTAAATTAGAATGACTCTAGAGGAGGAAAATGAGAAGACATACTTTGTTTTAGATAAATACTATACTGAGTTTTTTGTTTTCTCTTACTATTTCTAGGCTTCTGGCTGTCAGCCTCCAGATATCTTTTTGTTTTCATTGAGAGGTCTGGAAGTCTTGTGTTTAAAAGAGGGTCAGGCATTATCCAATATAGTATTGTTTATTAAAAATACTTTATTGTACAACATGTGTATGACTTGATTGAATATAGTAATAAAGAGCAGCTTCAAAAATAAAGTTGCTCATCAAATCGTTAATACTGATTCAATCTTTTTGGGAGTTATTCAGTGTTATATAATGTTTAGTCACTAAAAAAGCTACTGGAGAAAATGTTGAAAATTTAGAAGTTTGAGTTTTTGTCTTACATTTTATTTCACTTGAACATATGAAACATTTAATAATGGCCATTGCTAGTGAGGGCAAATGTACATATGTATTAATTATCAGTACAATTCTGTGTTCTTTTATAGTTTTCCTTACCTTCTAGTGTTTATGTTATTTTTTTAATAGATGCTACCGGAGTTACCATGGAATAAAATTATTAGAGTCTTGTGACATCAAGGCAGTATCATTAAAGAAGTTTTTAAATTTTTTTTTTTTTTAATATATTTTATTGATTTTTTACAGAGAGGAAGAGAGAGGGATAGAAAGTTAGAAACATCGATGAGAGAGAGACATCGATCAGCTGCCTCTTGCACGCCCCCCACTGGGGATGTGCCCGCAACCCAGGTACATGCCCTTGACTGGAATCGAACCTGGGACCCTTCAGTCCACAGGCCGATGCTCTATCCACTGAGCCAAACGAGTTAGGGCAAGTTTTTAAATTTTTTAATTCTTTGTTTTGCTTGCATTTTGTTAAGTTAATACTCTTTTGATGGTGCTAAATTAGTTTCTGATAGCTAGTGTTAAATGCAGCATCTAGTCGAAATGACCCAAAATGCTGAAAACCTGGGGAAGAGAGTATTGTTTTCATTTGGGTTTTTGTCTTTGCTTGATCAGTTTAAGTAATAAAAAGGATTCTTTGAAATAAAAGAACAGAAACATTTGTAAAGGTGAAATAAAAGAACATAAACAGTTGCTGTTGGGAATACAATGCTAAATCTTGTTATTGTGTCTTTTTGGAAAATTACTCGCAGAATGCTTACTTTATAGAGCTTTACTCTCTCAAATAAAATAGAGTATTATATGCAGACTGACTTTTCTCAGAAAGACATTAGAAAATTAAAGACATTGCAATTTGTTGCTGTGTAATAAACCCATGAAAAATACATGATTTTAGGTTAGAGTTGTTGTGAAATAGTAATTGGGAAAGTATGTGTGCATATTGTTTGAGTTGGGACACTGCAATTATGCTTAACAGACTTTCATTTTCTGCTTTCAAGAATAAACAAGATTTCTATCTTGTAGCAAGAGCAGTTCATGTATAATAGAAATTCTCAAAAGATTAAACTACTTCTTCCTGAGTCTGGTTTTTCTTTTTTGGGGAAAAAAAAGAAACAATAAACAAAAACTCGTTCAATGTTCAATCTGCCCAGAAAGTCCAAAGTTTGTTAGAGAATTCAATTTCTTAATTGTCTCGGTGTTTTCTAAGTCAGTCCAAAAGCTTCTAACATTCCCCCATTATTTGGCACTCTTGTTAATATTCCTTTAAGACTATGAAAAAGCTTTCAAAATTGGCTGTTACCTTAACTTAAGAAAACAGGGAGAGAGAGAGAGAAAGAAATGTGATGTAAAAACTATTCTTACATCAGACATGTATCTATTTAGCAATTTTTTTTCAAGATCTTCTTTGACTTTTCAGCCACTAGGAAGAATCTCTCTACATTTTATTTCTCTATAAAATGATTTTTGACATTTTGAATCCTATGTCAACTTTATACATTTCATGATATGTATGCCTTTGGCATTTAATCCAGTGATAAAAACGGATTAAAATAATAGCATTCAGTGTTTTTTTTTTGTTCCAAAATTAAACTTATGGGTGCTAAAAATTTTTCAGTTTTAATAATAATAAAAAATCTTCAGGCTGGTAGAGCAGATTTGGTGCTGTTTGTATTTAAATTGATTATTAGGTATCAAGAATGCACAAGATGACACTTTGGTATTTTGCCAACTTACATTTAGTAATGTTCAATTTTTCTTTTTCCCTTTTTTCATATTCCTTCTAAATCCTTAATAGTTTGTGGCAGCTGGAGATCACTTAGTTCACCACTGTCCAACATGGCAATGGTAAGTAATCTTGGGTGAAGAATATAAAATTAATAAAGGTATGACTTCATAACTATGGCAGTTGGGAAAATTGGTTAGGACATGAAAATTGGAATGACCAGTCTAATCCTTTTTAATAGATTTTTCTATTAAATGGTTCCCCATGATGCGAAAGTAAAGGAAGAAAAATTGGGCATTACACCTGTTTTGTTTTGCTCTGTTAGCACAAAAGATGGGTATTTTTGAGATAAATGCCTTCACTTCCTTTACTAGGATTCCATTTCTTTATAGTGCTTTTAAAAAATCATGTTCAAGAGATTATAAATTTGATCAGCTCATTTTTTTCATATTAATGGGTATTTATTGCATATTTCTATAACATTCATTAATGCAGAGATTTTGCAGTCTTATGTTCTTTAACCATATGACCTTTTATTAAAGTTCAAAAGTATGATCCCGTTTTAGGAATTAATTCAAAAGTTTAAAACTTTCATATCGACTAATGTCTTCATTGAAAATCTGTTGGTAATATACTTTAAAAATGTTTTATTTTCTTTATTAACTTTTCTCTTCATAAAAGTAGTTTAAGCAACTTAGCTGATCTCATAACATATATTTTAAATATTCTGAATAATAGCAGAATGTGTTTTTAAAAATGCAGTTTTATTACTGTTAAGTACTCATGGTAAAACCACCAGACAGACAGTTCCTGGAAAAGTGATCTCAATACTGGCAGAACTATATAATTGTTGTAGAAATATTTGCAATTATTATTTAGTTTAGATATACAAGTTGTTAACTTATGATAGCCTTTTTTTCTTTCAATGGCACTTTTTCAATTATAGTTGAAAGGCACAGTTTTGATTTGTTAGAAGTATTTCTAGAACTAACCTGGTTCTAATTGATAAATTTTCCTTAATATCTAAAGAGCTTAAAGAATTACACTATGTGCTCTTCTCTTCCCCTCAATTTTTATATTTAACACATACCCCACACAGTTGTTACTGCTTATTATCAACTAAAGGCCCGGCACACGAAATTCGTGCATGGGTAGGGTCCCTAGGCCTGGCCTGTGATCAGGGCCGATCTTCCCCAGCAGCCATCCCTGCCCCCGGCTGCTGCTGCTGCAGGTCGCCCTGTGTGTGTGGGGTGACCGGTGGGGTGATTGGGGCCCCGGCGCCACCCATGTCCTCCACCACCCACCCCCAGTTCCCAGTTCCCCATCAGGCAATGGGAGCCTGTCAGCTCAGGGTGGGGGCAGCGGGGGGGGGGGGGGGGACCAAGAAGTTGGCAGCCCCGTCCCCCGCCACCTGTGTCCGCAGCTTGCATCCACCACCACCCATGCCCGGTTCCCAATTCCCCATTGGGCGATCAGAGCCTTCAGGCTGGGGGCAGCTCCTGCATTGAGCGTCTGCCCCCTGGTGGTCAGTGCACATCATAGCCAACCAGTTGTCCCACTGTCCAGTCAATCTGCATATTACACTTTTATATATGTAAATTGCTCTTTATCTTTTAGAGCATTATTTTTAAGTATCAAGGCCAAAGTGTCAGATTTATTTATTTTTATGTCCTTGTCTTTCCTACATGTATTTCTGTTCCATATTTAAAACTGAGTTAATATCATAGAATCTCTCTGATTTAGTAAGATTGGTTGACTTTTTTTCCCCCCCCGCTATGCTAAATTGTAAGTTAAAACTATATTTACCTAGGTCGGATCTATATTTTATGTATTTTAAAAAGTCAAATAGGTATATAAAGTTTAAAATAATATTCATTTTGTAAACATAACTAATTTAGGATCTTCAATACGATAACATATTTTCTTTTTCAGGTTTCTTTATTATAGTCCTTAATTATCTAATTTAGACATGTGATATATAGTATTGTTATAGGGATTATATATATGTATAGAATCTTCTTTAGCTGGTGGTGGTTTATAGTTATACTTTATGAATTGCAATGGTTGAAATAATTTCATTTAACTTAGAACTTAATTTTACCCCACTCCAATGTCCACACTTCCAGCTGAACTCCTGAGGCCAAAGGAACAATTTATTTTAAATCAGTGTTTAAAATATATACTTGTTATTATACTTTCATGTCTGTAGGTGTCATCATGACTTTATTATACCATCTTCTCTCAGAACTTCAGGCAGTGTCATGGCATTGTTGAATTTGACTTTTGGGAAAGGTCCAAGGATGCTTAGATAGCTACCTAGCTTTATTTTGTGCTTAAATAGATGGTTTGAGCTTTAGACTAAAGCTTGAGAAAGAACACAGCAGGACTCCAAATTTATGCTCATGTGATTGTGATAGACATATTATCTCAGCTCTGGCCAATTCCAGTAAAAGATTCTTTGACCCACATGAGATTCTTTGAGCAAATTCTTAATGAGATATTCCAGAAAGTAGCACTGAAAAATCGGAAATGACCCACATAGGTCATAGTGTTTAAAAGCAGGAGCCTTGGGCTCACTTGGCTCTTCCACTTCCTGGTTTTGTAACTGTGGGCAGTCTTCTTTAAGCTCTTGTTTACTTACCTATAAAAAAGGGATATTAATGTTACTCACCTCTTAGGGTTCTGAGGATTAAATAAAAATAATTCATGTTAGCCTTGGCCGGGTGGCTCATTTGATTGCAATGTTGTCCCTTATACCAAAAGGTTGCAGGTTCGATTCCCAGTCAGAGCACATACCTAGGTTGTGGGTTCAAATCCAAGTTGGGCTGCATATGGGAGGCAAACAGTCGATGTTTATCTCGCACATGGATGTTTCTCTCTTGCTCTTTCTCTCAAATCAATAAAAATATATACTTTGGTGAATATAAAAAATATGCATGTTAGAGTTCTAAATCCTATATTTAATAAGCACTCAGTACAAGTTTTTTGTTTTCAGTGATTCAAAGTATCTTATATCTTAGTTCCAATTTTAATAGTGTGGTAGGAACAGAGATCTTGCTAACCACCTACTTTGTTATATAATGTCATGCAACTATTTTTCAGCCTCTTGGTCTCAAGATGAGCAGTACTTTAGGATTAAAAATATGAATGAGATTATACTCACTAAAAACAGCATTTTCTTTTTATTCAGAGGCAAATATAATAGTCATTCTATATTATTTTGTATTTTTTATCTAATATTTAATCCAAATTCTCTTAGGTCTTGTTTGTTTCTCTTAGTACATCTACACTAATAAAAGAGTAAGATGCAAATTGACCATACCTTCGCGATGCCCACCAGCCAATCAGGAGTGAATATGCAAATTAACCCAACAAAGATGGCGGGTTAATTTGCACATGCAGGCGCCGAGCGGCCCAAGGCGTTCCACACCACCCCTGGCCACTCTGGGCCTCTGGGCAGCGTGGGAAGGCGGAAAGGTGGCTCTGGCCGGAGCAAAGGTGGTGCCCGCAGCCAGGGGAAGGAAGGCCCATTCTTGCACAAATCTTCATGCATCGGGCCTCTAGTTTAATTTATAATAGTGCTATATTCTTTGATGCCCTGATGTATATCACTTTAATGGTGTCCTTCCTAAAACAGTTTTTTCAGGGGTGTGGATTGTGTAGTTTTGAGATTTACATGTGATATCTTCTGTTCTGTCTTTGCCTTTAAAATTTTATTTTGTATTTTGGTGCTTCTCTTTTTAAAGGGCTACAGGGGAAGAATTGAAAGTGAAGGCATACCTACCAACAGGCAAACAATTTTTGGTCACCAAAAATGGTAAGAATTATGTTGCATTTATTAGTAAATTTTACAGTTATATGTTTTAAAAACACACCTTATAACCTTGATTTGTGCTCAAAGCTGTACGTACAGCTGATTTCAGACAAATTTGGAAATTGAATGAAGCTCTGGGTTTTCTATTGCTGAGGTATTTTTTTCTCCTTATCTGATTTTCATCTTCTTTCTTTTTTGTTATTTTTACCCAAAATGTAAGTTGATTTTACAATATTTTTAGCTATTTAACTTCGATCCTCTTTAGATTTAAATTTTTTATGGAAGATGAAATTGATACTAACTTGGACATCTAAAAGCTCAAAGCTAAAGATTTTATTATCCATAATGTCATTGAAAATAAAATTTTGCCTATAGGTACAAAATATGTTTTTGAAACAGATAGCATTTTATTTATAAAGTTAATTTGAAAACAACACAAAGTTGTTGTAATCCCTCTCTTATCATATAATAATACATTGATTTTCATTCTAATTTACTCATAGGAAGGGCAAAATATGTATAAAATATCAGTTTCTTCTTTCCTACGGCATGTTTTTATTAGAATTAATAATTTATATATTGCTTGTTTTAAAAAAATCAGGGTATTTATAGCAATTTGTTGACTATGCATCATGTTTTTGCCTTATAATGATTTAATTTTAGGCATATATGTATAATAATACCTGTTAATTGAAACATTTGATATATCAGAAACTCAATACCAATATTGTACAATAGAGTAACATTTAGCAGTGAGTTTTATACTGGTTTGCTCATTATGAATTTCTGGAGGTCACCTCTACCACCTCTGAGAATGACAGGTGGTGCCTTCTTGTTCTGAGAGTAAAGCTATTAAAATAGTTATTATTCATTAGCCTGAAGTTGAATAATGTCATCTCTGGCTTCAGTTTGCAGTTTTCACAGACCATTAGGGTAAAGAATTTATAGAACACTCCAAGTAGAGCCTTTCTACTTATCTTCTAAAAATAAGATATTTAGCCCTGGCTGGTGTGGCTCAGTGATAAAGCGTCAGGTCAGGCTGAGCACCAAAGGGTCTTGGGTTTGAGTCCTGGTCAATGGTATGTACCTGGGTTGCAGGTTTGTTTCTGGCCCCAGTCAGTGATGCGTGCCAGAGGCAACCAATCGATGTGTCTCTCTCCTATTGATGTTTCTATCTCTCTCTCCATCCCTCCTTTCCACTCTGTAAAATTCAATGGAAAAAATATCCTCAGTTGAGGATTAACAACAACAAAAGCTACTTAGGGAAAGATAAATGTGGTCAAATAATGTGTCTGTAGGGTGAATATAACTCTTTAATCATTTTCATTAGAGGAGAACTGTAATATTCCCTTAATATTTTGATGGCAAAACTATTTTATGGTATAAACTTTATCTTTTTAAAAATGGATTTATAGGAAGCAGATTATGTGCTTCTAATTGTATTTGCCATTTTTTATAGTGCCATGTTACAAGCGGTGCAAGCAGATGGAATATTCAGATGAATTGGAAGCTATCATTGAAGAGGATGATGGTGATGGAGGATGGGTAGATACTTACCATAACACAGGTAAGAGGCAAATAGAATGACATACATATGATTTAAATTTTTAAAAACTATAATCTTTTATAACAGTTTTGATTTAAAATAAAGAAGAGCATATATAAGGCACAGTAGACTTTTACCAGAAAAGAAGCAGGGAGGACAAATTAGAAAAAAATCCTCTTGAAGTATACCATATTGCTATAGTACTGCTACTTCATTAGCAATTTGAAAATTCCCGTATCATTGTCTTTATTTCTAAAGAAAGGAAGAAAGCCAATTAAAAATACTGAGTATGTGGCCCTGGCCGGATAGTTTATTTGCTTAGAGCATCATCCTAATACATCAAGGTTGTGGGTTTGATCCTGGGTCAGGGCACATACAAGAATCAACCAATGAATGCATAGATGGGTGGAGCAAGAGTTTCTCTCTTTCTCCCTCCCTCCCCTTCCTTCCCTTTCCTCTCTAAAATTAATAAATATAAGATATGTACACATATAATACCTTAATAAAAAATATTAAAAATAAAATTAATAAATAAAAAAAAGAAAGAAAGACTGAGTATGCATACTACTTTACTTTGAATCCCTTGTCTGCATGTCATTCCATTGCTGGATGATGAGTTTTAGGACAGGAACCATACTCATATTTACTTGATACCTGGCATTTAAAAGTATTTAATAATTATTTTTTTAATGACTACTAAGAGGTTTGTAAAGACCATGAAGGTATAGATTCATTGTTGAATCCTCAATATCTACATAGTATCTGATACAGAAGTTATTCAACAAATTTTTTGTTAAAGGATTTGACTAAACTTAAGCCATTCATAAGCGTTTACTTGTATAAGTTGTTTGGAATTCTGAATATGATTTTTTTATTCCAAGTCCTAAAAACTTACTTTGCCACTATATTTACATTAACTATGTAAATTCATATTATGTGCTGCTATAGCTAACTACCAGTTTTATTGAAGAAAGTATGTTCTGAGTTTAAATCTAGAATACTAAAATTAAGTTTTCTCCCTGTAAGCCCTGGAGAGTAGGAGGCATATCAAAAGTAGTGGTATAGCTGGGCTTCTCATCTTTAGCACTGTTAACATTTTGGGCTGGGTAGTTATTTGTTGCAGCATTTTCTGTATAATGCAGAATGTTTAGCAGTATCTCTGAGCTGTACCCACTAGATGCCAGTAGAATTCTTTCAGTTGTGACAACCAAAAATGCCTCCAGGCATTGCCATATATACCATGAAGGGCAAAATTGCTGCCCTTAAATTGAGATCCACTGCAATAGACAGGCTAGGTAATCTGCCCAGGAAGAAGAACCTTGGTATGTCAGTTTGTCCTTTACTCTGGATAAGGGACACTGCCATCTGTTTGTTCATGGTGATAATAGGCACAGGTTCAGAACGTGGGCTCCTTGATTTGAAACTCACTTGTTTCTTAATGCGTTGAATGTTGTTATGTCAAAACCTAAAGAGAATAGCAAATTTTTAAACTAATTTCAAAATCATGCTCTTTTGCCCATTTATTTATTTTCCATCATTTCCAAAATTATTCAGCTGTTCTGCTTTAGTTTCCCCCTGACTGGGCAGCACATCCATAGGAAATTGTCTGTTGATGACTATACCCATTGGTTATAGCACTATGTTTCTGATGTAAAGTTAATGAGTTACTCTGTTTTTTAGTTGTATTTTATTCCTTAATCCCTATCCCAAAAATCTATGTGCATATTTACAAAAGCCTTCATTACAGAGATAAGTTGGTATCAATATGATTGGATTGACAAAAATGTATTACAGAAAATTGACAACTAAAAAAAAAGGTTGCCTTGCTGATGGGGACAAGTAACGTTTTCATATATGGAAAACAACTTAGTATTCTACTGCAGTTAATTTGATATACCTAACAAATTATAACTTAACTAGTAGCCCTGCGCACAAATCCATACGCCAGTAGCTCTCTACAGGGCCTGGCCGCTCCATGCCCACTGCCCAGAGGCCCATCTGCGGCTGGGCGCAGGACACTTGCCTCGTCACCGGGGTGACAACACAAACATTCCATCCCCTCCCTTCCCCCCACCCCCGGCCACTCCATGCCAGCTGCCCAGAGGCCCTCCGCAGCCAGGGTGGAATGACACTTGCCTCGTCGCCATGGCAGCGCGAAGCAAGCATTCTGCCAGGCCGCTCACCCTGTCCGCTCTCAGCAGTCACACCCCGCCCCCCCTCCCCCCCCACCAGAACTGGGGGACTCCGGCGGGGCTGAGAGAACTGGGTGCTGTCATCTCATGGCTATGGGTGCCACCATCATTGTGACGGAATGATGGTTAATTTACATATTACCCTTTTATTAGATAATATGTGTATGAGAGATAATTTTAGAATTTCAGGGTTAAACTATGTTCTGATTTGATTAAAACAATGCTTCTGTTGACTCACAAGGTCCAGATGCCTGGTTCCTTGTCAACGCAGATTTTTTTTGCTTCATCTGTGCCTCACTTCTTTCAAGTTTCTTTGATTTGTCTTAGCCCTTATATTAGTCATGGTTCTCCAGAAAAAACAGAATCAACAGAATGTAGATATGGATAGAGAAAATAGATTGTAGATATAGGTATAGATAGATTTATTTTTAAGAATTGGCTTACGTGATTGTGGGAGTTTGTAAGTCTGAAGTTTATAGGGCAGGCTTGCCAGCAGGCTGAAGATCCAGGTAAGTGTTGATTGCTACAGCTTGAGTCTAAAGGCAGTTTGGAGGTGGAATTCCTTCAATTATTGGATGAGGCCTACTCACATTATGGAGGATAGTAATCTGCTTTATTCAAAGTCTACTGATTTAAATGTTAATAATATCTAAAAAATACCTGCATGGCTACATTTAAACTGGCGTTTGACCAAATATCTGGACACAGTAACCTAGCCAAGTTGATGTAAAATTAACCATCACAACCCTTGAGAGTATTATCCTCATTAGAGTCACTGGACTTTTTTGCCAAAATATCTACTTTTAGAAGAGTGATTTAATGAGATACTATATCATATTTAGACTGGTTGAAGAAGTTTATTTTCTTTGTTTCTGTATACTGGATTCAGTGAATTGTTTTATAATGCCAATACAATATGTTAAGATTTGGTTTTTACTGTTATGAAGTAATCATACTTATTATATAGTAACTAGAGGCCCATTGCACAATGTTCGTGCAAGAATAGGCCTTCTGCCCTGACTGGTTTGGCTCAGTGGATAGAGTGTCGGCCTGCGGACTGAAGGGTCCCAGGTTCGATTCCAGTCAAGGGCATGTACCTTGGTTGCGGGCACATCCCCAGTAGGGGGTGTGCAGGAGGCAGCTGATTGATGTTTCTCTCTCATCGATGTTTCTAACTATCTCTCCCTCTCCCTTCCTCTCTGTGAAAAATCAATAAAATATATATTTTTTTAAAAAAAGAATAAGCCTTCTTTCCCCTGGCTTCACTCCCAGCCGCCTGGGAGCCGGCATGTCCCAGCTCCCTGGCCGCCCGGGAGCCGGCAAGTCCCAGCTCCCCGGCACGCCCAGGAGCCAGCAAGTCCCAGCTCCCCAGCTGCCTGGGAGCCAGCAAGTCCCAGCTCCCTGGCCGACCGGGAGCTGGCAAGTCCTCGCTTCTGTCCGGAGCACGGCTCCAGTAGTTCCCTCCGCCGCCCCCCTTCCCCTCATAGCAGGCGTCACGCCCCTCCTGGCTGCACGCCCCTCCCGGCTGCTCCGCGCCTGCATATGCAGATTAACCCCCATCTTTGTTGGGTTAATTTGCATACTCTGATTGGCTGTGGGTGTAGCAGAGTGATGGTTAATTTGCATGTTTCTCTTTTATTAGGTAAGATTTTTAGAAAAAAATGAAGTAAAAGCTCTATGCTAGAGTGAATGGTGTCATTTTCCATTTGTGAAAGTGAATCATTTTTTGGTTTTGACATACTGAACAGATACATCAAGATTTTAGAAGATTAACAAAGGAGCAAAGCATATTTTTTAATGTAGGGTTTTTTCTTTACTATTTTCATCCTTTTTGAACTATTTAAGTGAGAACACTGACATATATTTTGAATTAGAAATACTATTTAGCTGACTTGTTGTTCCGTTATATGCTTAATGCCACCTTCATTGTGACAAATAGGTTCTGAGGTAATTGTTTAATCAGGTGCAGTGGTTAGAGCTTTGAACCAAAAGTCAGAATGTGTGGATTTGAATTCCAATATCTCACTTAACTAGCTGTGAGACTCAAGCAAGTTATTTTACCTGTCTAGAGACTTTATTTCTTTGTAGGGAGAAATTATTACCCTAATTAGCACACAGGACAGTGTAAGGATTAAATAAGATGTGGAAACAGTAAAACAGAAAGCCCTGCATAAATGTGATATAGTATTAGCACTTCTGGGTGTCCTAGATTTCTGAAGCAAATGGCATAGTAATATAACTAATACCTTGTTGAGAAAATTCCAATGCAGGTTTCAATAAAATGTAAATGTGCATCCTATAGTCTCTTAATCTCATTTTTGAGGATGAAAATGTAAATGTGCATCCTATAGTCTCTTAATCTCATTTTTAGCGATTCATAAGCAAATTAAATGAATAGTAAATGAGGGATGATAAAATAGGATAATTCATAGTAAAATATCAAATTGGTATTCTTTTATTTTAAAAATTTGAGAAGTACCTTTGGGATTATTTATTTCTATTAGAATTCATTAATAAAATTGTTGCTAATATTGGCTTCTTATTTTGGAGAAGTTGTCAGAATTTAAGTAATTTTAAGTGTTGTTATATTGCTTGAATCAGAAAAATGTTTACAACTTAAATATTTTATGCACAATTTTAAACAGGTATTACAGGAATAACCGAAGCAGTTAAGGAGATTACACTGGAAAGCAAGGTACTTGTTAATTAGATATGTTTCCAAATTCAGTGACCTAGTTTATATATATATATATATATTTAGTTTAAGATTACTCATATCATTTTTTCCAAACTGATTATTATCAAGCACTTTTATATTCTAACTCCCCCCCCCCCTTTTTGTGTATCAACATATTAAAACACTACTGTTTCCCAGTGTTTCTCTTCTTTTCCTTAATCTGAAGTATGGTTAAGAGAAACATTTTTTGAAATTATAGCTAGTAAAACTAATTTTTACTAATTGAGAAGCCTTCTAAGCTACTTTAAAAGAAATAGCTTTTTATTTTTAAGTATAAATACCAAATGTTCTGTAAATGGAGACTTTTGAAGTAGTTTATTTACTTGCTGATTAGTAGATAGTAATGCTATGGTTTAAAATTTTTAGTTTAAACATTATCTTAAGCAATTTACTAATTATATCATTTTTTCTTAGTTTACGGCTAATGAATGTATTTTTGCTAAGTCACGTCTCAGAGAGAATAGACAGAATAATTGTACTCCTTTTTTTCCTTATGAAATGTTCAACCAGTTACTACTTTAAGATATTCTTTACATGTTCTTGTCATTTGAATCATTTGGGATTTTTAACTGGGGCTTAACAGAAAGTGTTAGAGACTAAAACAAATTTAATTTTTTTTCAGTGCACAATTTTATGCTTGCTAGAAATTCACTTTTATGTTTGCTTAGGGTGCAGTTCATTTGAATTTGTACTTTTTGGAGAATTTGGATGACTGAGGAGAAACAGCTTTGCTGCCTTAAAAGAGATCATCTTGTTTACTCCAGCCATTAGTGTATATGCTTCAGATTTGGGGAATGATAAATGGTAGAGTAGTTTGGATGACATTGTTTTGATAGGTTTATGAGAATTCTTTCAAGAATTTTTAATAAACGCAGTAGTGGTTAATATGGTACTTGCTGTGCCACTTAACATATTTATGTCATAATATAACGGGTGGGGAACATCCTGCCCGAGGGCCGAGAAATCCTTTGGTCTGGCCCTCCCAAGACATTAGGGGTAAATTAATTAAAGTTTCCCTTAATGATCAGTTTGCCAGATGTTGGCTCATCAAATAATTACCCAGATACTTTATTCTGTGTTTCACGTTTTTGGTGTAATAATGACATACTGGTATATGATCTAAGTTTCCAGTGATAAGTAAAATCATCCCTAATTGAAATTGTAAATTAGGTAAAAACTAGATGTCCAACTTTTTGACTTCACAATTTTAGAATATTAATTTGTGAAAATGATAAGTATATAGGCTTGTCTTTGGCTAGCATTATTTTTAGTGCTAATATAGTTAAGAAAGTGAACTGAAATCCTGTGTGTTGTAATAATTATAATTGCTTAATTCAGCCAGTATGTTCATAAATTAGAATATATTGATGATTTATAATAATAAATTTAACATATAAGTGTATTGTGATTTATAAATGTATAATTTTTTGTCCTTTAAATTATGTTTAAGTTAATATAACTTTTAACTTATTTTCTAATACTAATGAGTTGGTTAACTAAAAACAACTGGCAACTATTTTTAAATGGTTAACTTAGAGGACTCATGGTGCTTTTATAATGCTTTTTATATTTTTCACAGCCGTTAGCACAACACTTTTAATGATTGTTTTTTGGGTTTGTCATCTCACTGGAGGAGTTTCTTAAGGATAAGAACTGTCTTATCACTCTTATTTTCACTGGTTAGCACTGTGCTGGCATGTGAGTGCTTGGCATTAGAACTAATGAACATATTAAGTGACTTTAAATATAATTAATTTCAAAGGATAGTATAAAACTCCAAGATTGCTCAGCATTATGTGAGGAGGAGGAAGAGGAAGATGAAGGAGAAGCTGCAGATATGGAAGGTATCTGTGTCCCAGATTTGCTTTCATTACATTAGAATATTGATTTGGGAATATTTGTAATTTATGTGGATTAAGAACTCTGCTCCATTGAGTTCTGAACTGTAACATGATTCAGCAAATTTTTATTGAGTAATATATAATCTATGTATCAGATACTTTTTGGTGCTGGAGATAAAGCAATAAACAACAGTACATAAGCAAATCATTTACTGTATGTATTAGATGGTCATAAGTGTTAAGGTGAAAAATAAAGGGGAGAATAAGAGAGTCTTTAAGGGTGGGATGAATGTTGTAATTTTTAAATAGGTTGATGAAGAAAAATCTCATTGAGAATATGCCTTTTGAATAAAGCCTTTTAGAAAGTAAGTGAACAAGCTATTTGGGTATCTGAGGAGGAGTGCAAAGGTTCTGAAGTGGGAGCATGTGTGGCTTATCAAATACTCTGAGAAGGCTCCTATGTTCAGAGAGAAGTGACGGAGAGTCAGAGAGGTAACCTGGGGGCAGATTATGTAAGGCCCTGGCTTTAACTCAGAAGTGAGATGAGAAACCAGTGGGGGGCTTTTCAAAGTAGAGGAGTGACTTAGAATGAGATTTAACATTTTAACAATGTGACTGCAGTGTTGAGAATAGACTGAAGCGGGGATAGGATAACAGGAGGCTGTTTTGATCATCTAAACAGAACACTCAAGTGGCAACATTGGAAATGATGAGAAACAGAATTCTGGACATATTTTTAAGGGTCGGGGGGAGTGCAAAAGGATTTGCTGCTGGAGAATGTGGAATGAGCAAGACAGAATAGTCAAGTGTTTTTGACCTGTCCATCTGGAGTGATGGCATTAACTGAGATGGGGAACACTTGACTGAATAGCTTTGGAGGGAGAGTTGGGAGCTTGGTTTTGGACATGTAATATTTGTGATGTCCCTTAGCCATTCATTTGAGCCATAAGTTAAACAATTAGGTATCCAGGTCTGTAGTCATGGAATAAATATGGGAGTCAGCAACATTTAAAGCCATTGAGATTAGTGAAATAAATCATCAAGGATTAAGTGTAGGTAGAGAAGGTCCAAAAACTGAGTCTTTGTTACTGTAGAGTTTTGGCGTTCTTTTGTATTGTTTTTTAAATGGTCCAGATGATGAAGAGGAACAAGCATAGGAGATAGTGAAGAAAAAATAAGGTGAGACCAAAGCCTGAAAAATAGAGTATCTTAGAAGCCGAGGGAGGTCAATTAAGATGAAAACCGGGACTATACTGGATTCAGCAAAGTAGAAGTCACTGGTGACTTCAATGAGCACGTTTTTTGCAATTATATAAATAGCCTTGTGTATGCTATGGAGTCCCTTAAGACTTTACAGTTTTATTATGCCAGTTGGTATTAATAACTATAGCACAGACCAAGCCTTAATATGCTGACTTTTTCTCCAGTCTGGCTCTCTACCAGGTAAAGTTGCTGCTGCTGTAGAAATATGTAGAATCTCACATATATTTTATTCGTTATTGTCAGAAACAAAAGCAAAAATCCAATTTTTCATTGATACTCTGAAGTAATATATAATTTGGTTTACAAAATTATTTTGAAATCGATTAATCTTTTGTTGCTTTTTACAACAGAATATGAAGAGAGTGGATTGTTGGAAACAGATGAGGTTTGTAAACTGAGTTTTCTTTAGTTAATTTTTAATGAATAAAGTTAGGGATTAGTGTTTTTATTATTAATACCTTGATATTTCAAGTTCTTCAAAGCATATAACATTTTGAGTTTTAAGTTATATCTGCTTTTGAAAAATAAATACATAGGGTGAGAAAAACAGATTTTCTAAAATGTCACATTCATAGTGATTTTAATGGTTGTAAATTTTTTTTCTATTATTGTCAGGCTACCCTAGACACAAGGAAAATAGTAGAAGCTTGTAAAGCTAAAACTGATGCTGGAAGTGAAGATGCTATTTTGCAAACCAGAACATATGACCTTTATATCACTTACGATAAATATTATCAGACACCACGACTATGGTTGTTCGGCTACGATGAGGTAAAAATAAAAATGTATTTTAATGTAAATATTTTAAATTGTTGGATTTAATTTCTTCATCATTAGTTCTATGGATATATATTGTATGTGGCCTTTTAAATTTAGATATCACTTGTTTTATAATTTTATGGTTAATATTGCACTTGATTCTTACTTTGAAGAAACTATGAATTATTCAGTGTGACATCATTCTTACTGAGAATTGAACATAAATAATCTGTTACATATTTATTACTTGGTCCCTGATCTTATTCTTTTTAATTGTGAAGGAAATTGAACTTGGTTTGTTGTAATAAATTTTGTTTGGGATTACCCCTGTTGGATAACTAAGCATTTATACAGTGACTAGAGGCCCGATGAATGAAATTTGTGCAAGAGTAGGCCTTCCTTTCCCGGCTGCTGGCACCGGCTTCTTTCTGGCACCCAGGACCCGGGCTTCCCTCACAGCCCCAGCTTTGTCCAAAAAGATGTCCGGTCTTATTAGCATATTGTGCCTTTATTATAGATCATGTCACATGTGTATGTTTTTGGTTTTTTTAATCCTCACTGGAGGATATTTTTTCCACTGATCTTTAGAGAGAGAGTTGAAGTGAAGGAGGAGGAGAGAGAGTGAGAGAGAGAGAAACATTGATGTTAGAAAGACATCGACTGGTTGCCTCCTGCATGTGCTCCAAACAGGACCGGGGATCAAACCTGCAACCTAGATATGTGCCCTTGACCAGGAATGGAACCTGAAATCCTTTGGTCCTTGGGCCGATGCACTAACCACTGGGAAAAATGTCCAAGGCACATGTGTGTCTTTTTCCCTTAAGACAGAAAACTTTTTTTTTTTTTAAAGTCATCCACTTAATTTAATTAAAGGATAACTAAAATAAAATTTACTTGTTTAACCTGTTATTCTAATGACCATCAATAGGAAACAAGAAGATACAACAAAATAGGCCTAAAAGATGAGTTGTAGTTATAAAACGTTTGGATAACTATGAACCTGCCTTTTCGTGGGATCTTTACTACATTAGCTGATGGTTGATGTCACATAGTCTGATGGACAGTCAGGCTTTCTTGGTATAAAATTTCCCCCAAATAATCTGGTAATTCTAAATAGTCTAGAATTCTGAATTGTAAGTGTTATGGGAGGTGGAGATGAATATATTATAAATATTGAATTTTAGGCCTAAAAGTTTTTAAATTATAATTTTAAAACGTTTTTTATGGTTTCAGCAACGGCAGCCTTTAACAGTTGAACACATGTATGAAGACATCAGTCAAGATCATGTGAAGAAAACAGTGACCATTGAAAATCATCCTCATCTCCCACCACCTCCTATGTGTTCAGTTCACCCATGCAGGTCTGTGTGTGTGTGTGTGTGTGTGTGTGTGTGTACGTACTTCATGGATTTATTATTTGGAGAGTTTATAAATGTAGTGCCCTAACAAAATAAAAAAATAAAAATTACTGAATATACAGATAAAATTTCTTTTGTCTTAGAAATGTTTTTGTGCTTAGTTAAATACATAAGGAAAAGGAAACAAAAAACTTTATAAATTTATTTTAAATTCAGTTGATTAAAAATATATTTTTATTTTTTGTTTAGGTATTGATCTTGGTGATTTTACTCGTATTTTTATCTCCACAAATAGTTTGGATGATCCTTTTTATATTAAAAAATACTCACTATTTAGGCATGGTTTGCTCTGTCATGCTGTATCTTTCTGTGAATATGGAATATAAAATTAACCTTGTGCTTTTTCTAGGTGACCTATTTATCTCCTTTTATTGGTTAGTGAAGGGAGATGTATATGCGGACTTTCTATTCTCCTTTACTCTTTAGTCAAGAAGTTTTCAGTCCTACCAAATCAAGTACATTTTATAATTTGGGATTTTCTTTATATCAGTGTGTTTTCACAGGATCAATTAAGTGAAGCTGAATCTATATATGATTTGTTCAGAAATTTCCTTAAAAAAAAAATAAAAGAGGTGTTACATGCCAATTTCTTTGTTAGTTGTTTCTAAAGGGTAACTTTCACAAAATTATTGAGAAATTCTGGCAACAATAATTTTCAGATGAAAACTCTGATATTCCATTGACTTATTCAATGCAACATTCTAGTTTTCAAAAATTCTTTAATATTTTCTTCTCATTTTTTACAACCTCTTTATTCTCAGACTTCATCCCATAGAAAGTTTGTTTCATTTTTCCAGTTTATATCAAGAAGTATTAATATTGCTGTGAAAGGTAATTTATGCATCATTAGTTTTAGTTTTCAATTACTTAATCTAAAAGGTTTTTATTTTTGATTGATTCCGTTTTTGACTGAGGTTTTAGGATGGTGCTTATTAAATTTACACTCTGAGGTGTAAATTTTACCCAATTGGTGGAAGAGATAAGTAATTTAACTGAATTAATTTTATACAATTTTAATAAATAACTACTATATAATGGAATAAAATGTAAATATGGCAGAAAATCTGGGGGCCTGTAAAATGAGACTTCAAGGACAATTTAGGCCTTGCCATGGGTCGCCTCAGATTATGCCTTCATAGCCTCAGAGTTAATACATTTAATCTCTCATCTTCTAAGTTAAGTGCCTCTGTCATGAAGGTTGTATTCATAAAAATTGAAGCATCATATCTTTAAGCCAGGGTGATTTAAAAGATTATTCATTAATTTTATTCGTTGTCCTTTTCTCAGTTTATGTGCCCAGACAATTTTCTTTTGTATAGCACAGAAGAAACACCAGTTGGCTATGAAAAGATTTGTTGGTAGGACAAAAACTTCAGATAAATATCTATGAAAATAAAAGCATAATATGCTAATTAGACTGGATGTCCTTCCAGACGAAGCCGGGGCTGCAGCCTAGGGATGGAGGCAGCTGCTGTGGCTGTAAGGGACAGATCCAGGCAGCCGCCGCGGCTGCGAAGGCCTACTCTTGCACGAATTTCATGTATCGGGTCTCTAGTTCTCTGTATAAAGACAAAAATACTTTGTAATAGAATCAGATAAATTTTACAGCACAAATGAGGGCAAAATATCTAAACTTCTTGACTAACCAGTTAGCTTTTCTTTAATTCAGTTTTGGGTTATTTGCAGCTAAATATTTAAACAGCCAAAATTACAGCATTATAAATATCTCCCCTCTTTTTTTTTTACTGTTACCATACATGGTTTGATTCTTTTTCTTTCTCAGCAGAGAGCCCTTGCTCTACAATTCTGCCCTGGCATGATTTCCCTTTCTCTGGTTTTCTAACTGCCCTCTATCCCCCCACCCCAACCCTCCCAGCCTTCCACCCCCATTATAGGAAAATGAGCTGGTACCATTGTGTTCATCTGTGATTACCAGAGCTTTTTAAAATTGCCCCTTCTCCAATAAAGCTGTCTTCATGACTCAACCATCTGGCTTGTTGGGGAATAGGAAGAACGTCTTATAATGTAACTATTATATATTAAAACTGATTCAGTGACAATAAGGTAGATTTTACAAACAAAAACTCCTATTTTGGTCTAATTGATCTATATTCATAAGATTTGTTTGTTGTTTTTTTTTTGCTTTTAGGCATGCTGAGGTGATGAAGAAAATCATTGAGACTGTTGCAGAAGGAGGGGGAGAACTTGGTGTTCATATGTATCCTTACCTGTTTATGTGACTAGTGGCAAATTGACTCCTAGGATTTTTTGCGGGGGAGGCAGGGATTGATTTAGTTTAACCTTAATGGCACAGTACCTATAACTTGTTTTAGCCTCTCATATCTGGAAGTCTTAATGGGAATATTTAATTTACTTAGAATGTGTTATATTGTGATTATTCTGCCTTGTTCAGTTGATCAGCACATGTCCCTGTGTGTACCAGTTAGGTCTGCTTTGTTACAGAGACTGAAACAAGTTTTCCAAATGCTCTTGTTTATTGAAGAGGCAATGGCTAAGCGTATATGAATATAAAATCATTGCTCTTGATGAAAAAGAAACTTAATGGGCTTAATTTATTGATGAAAGATGAGTAGTCTACTAATTTAGAGGATAATACATGATTACCTTTTCCCTAAGTATATATCCAATTTAACATGTTATAAAATGTGTTTTCCTCTCAGGTAAAAGTAGAGTTCATTTGTGACAGTTTGAGGTCTCTCTGAAGCAAATAATTCAACTTAAATAGATTAATTAAAAAGTAAAGCAATTGAAGCATATTTCAGATATTCTTAAAATACAGTATTTTCATTTTCCCCCATTTCTTTTTTTTTTTTGTCTTTCATTTTTCTACAAGAAGAGTATACCCTTCTTACTATAATTATCTTCTGAGGTTAACTCAGTTCTCTGGGGTTATCAAGATGAATAAATTAAGTAAACTCCCGAATCCTGACATATGTGTACCCATAACATGCATTCATCAAAAGCAGCCAAAGTCAGTGGTTTAGATGCAAATAGCTGGAATTAGTTTTGTGCTAGATTGATATTAGACATGGTGGTTCATGTCCCTAGGTGTTAGATATAGATTAAGGGGCGTTACTCTCTTGATATTACAGGTAACATAAGCATTGCAAATAAAGTGCATCCCTCAGAGGTACATGAACCAATTTGATAATGAAACAAATCAAGAACTTTTGGTCCAAACTAAATTTATTCCTGAAATCCTATTATGCATAATTTGAGCATTCATCTCTGTGGCTAGGTAGCAACTTGGAAGACTGTATATAATTTAAAATTGAGTCATCAGTTCCCCCAGTAAAAATTAAGCTCCTAATGTTTTCAAGTACAGTGAAATATAGAAAACAATTCAGGGTTTTATTAAAGATAGTCCAAAATAACAGATTCTATGCCAAATACAGATGCACTAACCTAGAATTGGTTCTGATGGAGGGTTTCCACCTAATTTTTTTTTTCTTTTTTGCTTCAGTGCTTTTATATTCTTTAACCCATCTAACATACTCATGCAAGTTTGTAGACAGTAAAAGAGTCATTTTAACATGGACAACCTTGTCTTTATTTTTATACCAAAATAATTGGGCTTGTATGAACTCTTACTCAACAACAATTTTCACATTTAAATATTAAAAGGGAATGGAAAGTTACAGAGAGCCTCATATGGACTAGACACAAGCTTGCATGAGTGAATTTTTTTAAATATACTTGATTTAAGATCTTGTATTACGTATTTTTTCTGAGAAATTATTGCTTAATAAAATAGATAATTACAATGTTAGCTTAAATCATAGAGCTATTTACTGATCTATTTTCCTTAGCCAAAGACCTTAGGTATCTTCTAATTTTCTTGAAATTTGTACAAGCTGTCATTCCAACAATAGAATATGACTACACAAGACACTTCACAATGTAATGAAGAGAGTTTACAGTTTATCC
Organism: Plecotus auritus; assembly: GCF_963455305.1. NCBI lineage: Eukaryota > Metazoa > Chordata > Mammalia > Chiroptera > Vespertilionidae > Plecotus > Plecotus auritus. The sequence continues at coordinate 160,010,157 of NC_137771.1, read as the reverse complement.
TAATCATTGGTTCTGATTTTTAAAGAATTAACCCATGGATGTGACCATTGACCCTCTTCACCAATATGTACAATTTCTCTAATAAAGGGACTTATATGTTTATGCATTAAATAAAAAAAGTTCCACTACCAGCCTTATTTGTTTAATAAAAATGAGTGTAAAGAGATGGTTTTTCCTTGCTTCTTATCAAAAGGTGATATAGTATTTTCATTATAACAAACATTTAAGTCAAGAAATATTTCATACAGAATGATAAAAATATTTTTGATTCACATTTATGAGGGAGGTATTTAAGCATGTGACAGTGTGAGAACAAAGCCTTGAAAATACTGCATGCTAGACTTCCCTTTTTTTTCTCTTCCTCTTTATTCTTCCTCTCTTACCTTCTCCCCAAGACTCCTATCTATTAATATTTATGAAGCACATATTAATGGACCAGGAAATATACTAAGTGCTATTATCTAATTTCCTGATTGTTTTTATTCATACCACCAAAATTATTATTTATTAAGGATTTAAGAATATTCTTCCTATTGTGATTGCCTGGTAGAATAGTAGAATTTAAAGGGATTCCTTTGTTTTATCATATCAGTTTATTGATCTGGGTATAGGAGTTCAGATAGGCTTAAGTGTGTTCTACTGTGAGACACATTGAGAGCCAAGGAGTAAAACTCAGATCCTAAAAACTGCAGCCCTGGGTCCTGAGGTGAGAAGTGTGGCCAGGATGAGTGACTTGGCCATACATGAGACGAGCAACCAGGTGGACATAAGGTATTTGATTACTAAAGAAAAAGTCTTCTCAATCCTAAGAACCAAAGATGTGCTAACCATATATTGACCCAGTGTTGATGTAGCAGGACCCCCTACTCAGTTTTGATGAGCCAACTATGTGAAATTAATGGCTGGGACACTGCTGCTTTCTGGAAAGTGCTGCAGCTGAGAGATCATGGACATCTGTCAGCAAAATCCAGAGAACTGATTGATTCACTTAAAGAGAAGCTGGCATACTCTCCAGGAGAGTATGAATATGGGTTATTCCCAGTCTCCATTCATGTTGGTGGTTCTGTGATAACTGGATATACTTATACAAAAGGATAAAGTTGGACTCCTGCCTTATACCATATAAAAAAATTAAAATGGATCATCAACCTAAATACAAGAGCTGAAACTATAAAACTATTAGGAGAAAACAGGAGTAAATCTTTGACCTTGGATTAGGCAGTAATTTCTTTTTTTTTTTTTTAAATATATTTTATTGATATTTTACAGAGAGGAAGGGAGAGGGATAGAGAGCCAGAAACATCGATGAGAGAGAAACATCGATCAGCTGCCTCCTGCACACCTCCCACTGGGGATGTGCCCGCAACCAAGGTACATGCCCTTGACCGGAATCGAACCCGGGACCCTTCAGTCCGTAGGCCGACGCTCTATCCACTGAGCCAAACCGGTTTTGGCTAGGCAGTAATTTCTTAGATACAACAAAATGATGTGTAACAAGAGAAATAAGACAAATTGGACTTTATCAGTATATCAAACTTGTGCTTCAAAGAACACCAAGAAACTGAAGCAACCACCCACAGAATGGGAGAAACATTTGCAAAGCATATGTCAAGAAACTTATATCCAAAAACCCATACATATAAAGAACTATTGTAACTCAATAATAAAAAGACAGCGCAACTTAAAAAACAAAACCAGGCCCTTTGATAACTCCTACTTCATTCTCTTTATACTCCCACATTGCCTCTCACCCCTGTTCTTTCCTGCAAATGAGTAGCTAACCCTGCCTCTAAGGAACCTTACAGGTTTTTTTTTTTGTTTTTGTTTTTGTTTTTGTTTTTCTCAGCATTCAAGAATACTCTACCATTAATAACCCTTTTATGTTTCTCCTTTTTCCAATTGTAGTCAAATTCTTATATTGCAAGGAAATCTCCATGAGGAAAATAACTTGGGAGAGTTTAAAGTAGTGTTTGATGTAATATAATACAAAGATATAAATATGGGCATCATCATTTAATATACTTCAGATATATTGCTCATGTAGCCAGCAAACCACTCTCCTTTATTAAACGAATCTTACATATTGATTTTATAAATCTATTTTTGAATACTTTTAAATGATATTCAATGTTAGATATTACATTGTCAGTATTATTCTTCCAGTTAAGTCTAATTTACCAAAATTACAGATACCCTTAAATCTTTAATTTTTCAGTTACAGTTAGCATTCAATATTATATTTCAGGTGTACAGCATAGTGGTTGGACATTTATATAACTTAACAAAGTGATCCCCTGATAGGTCTTGTGCCCACCTGACACCATATATAGTTATGATGATATTATTGACTGTATTCCCCTAAGATGTACTTTACATCCCTGTGACTATTTTGTAACTGCCGATTTGTACTTCTTAATCTCATTACCTTTTAAACCTAACCCGCCAAACTGTTTTCCATGTAGCAATCATCAGTTTGTTCTCTGTATCTATAAATTTGTTCATTTATTTTGTTCTTTAGATTCCACATATAAGCAAAGTATATTTGTCTTTCTCTGTCTGACTTCATCCAGCATATTCCCCCCAGGTCCATCTATGTTCATGAGGCATATTGGCAGTAAATTTCTTCTAATGTCTATCTGATTTTGGTTTTATGGTAATGTTGGCCTTATAATATGACTTAGGAAGTGTTTCTCCTCTTTTGTTGAAGATAATTGTATAGAATTAGAATTTGCTAGTGAAACCATCTGGGTCTTGAGATTTTTTTTTTTGGAAATTTTAAAACACAATTTCTTATTATATTTACGTCTATTTCTTCTTTAGTAATTTGTGTTAATTTTAAAGGCATTTTGTTCTGTAGTGGACATAGAGGGGAAAGATTCTGGTGAAGTTTCTGCCCCTCATGCATAGCTGCTGTCCCCCTACCCTGGGACTGTACCATAATGGACACTTCTTAGGACTCTTTCCTGTCCTTTTTTGTGAGTGCTGGGTAGAGTTCTTGGAGGAAGAGCCTGTCAAAGGATGTGGACTCCCCCACTATCTTCAGCCTCAGGGGGTTCACACTATTCTGCCATTCTGCAACCTGCCTGCACCTCTGCCAGCTATTCCAGCTGCAGTACCTTAGGGAGGTTGTGTCACCTCTCCTTTTCCTGCAGAGATGATTTTGGACAGTTGTTTCCTTTGCAACTTCAGGTCTCCTATGGGTTCAAAGTCTTAAATTTGAAGCTCAACTTGCTCTTTTTTGCTGCAGGGGTGGAAGCAACATTTTCCCAGCTCTCTACATTCCAAGGCAGAAGTCTGTTTTTTTAAAATGCCAATTTAAGTCTATGTTTTTTAAAATACCAATTTAACGTTTTAGTTAAGCCAAATGGTGGAGAATGTTTATTCTGACTTTTGCACAAAAATGATTTAACCTGGAAGTATATAATGATGTGATGGTATACAGTATACTAAGTATTTGGCATATGATATGTTGGTGTGTTTACGTTTTTTAACAGTTTAAAAATAGTTGGTGTATTTTTTAAATAATTCAAATAAGTCAATGATTTGAGAGCTCCCAAAGAACTATGCAAAACTCACTTATCTAAAGAACGCATAGTTTCTTGTGTAGGATTTGGGTTTTATTTCAAGAAAGGAAAGACAACCAAGCAACTTAAGCCTAGATTCTCCTAAAAATATTAGGTAAAAATATCAGACTTTTACAAGGAATTCTGTTACAGTACATGAGCTCTTGTAAAGTGATTCATAGGTAAAGCTTATTATGTGTGAAGCTACAGAATGGAGACCGCTCTGCATTTATAATTTTTACTTTTTCTACTTCCAAAGATTTAAAGGAGCATATTATTGCAGTGAAAAATTACATATACCTGCATTGAGGTAAATATGCCCTGAGGAGCATATAGAGAGTAAGCCAAAAACTCTTGTGAAAGTAGAATTATAAACTTTCTGGAAGAAAATGTAGGAAAATGTCATCTAGGATGTAGAAGGGCTTCTTAAGTACAGTCTTCCACAGCTAGCATGGACCATAATGCAGAAAAAGAATTTTATTATAACAAAAAAAAATAACTTATTTTTAAAAACACCGTATAGTCTAATTGACCTATGTAACTCTGGAAGATGACATAAAGTCTAAAACTGATGGAGGATTCATATTTTTTGACTATATGGGAGGTCCTATAAGTAAACAAAGAACATCAGGTTATTAATCTGTTGCTGTATAACAAACTACCTCAAAATGTAGTGGCTTAAAATGATAAGCATTCCTTCTCTCAGCTTCTATAGGTTAGGAATTTGGGAGTGTTTTAGCCATGTTTCTGGATCAGGGTCTCATGATGTTACAGTCAGCATATTTGCCATGGTATCTTTTTAAGAAAAATCCTCAATGGATATTTTTTCCATTGCTCTTTAGAGCAAGTAGAAGGGAGGGAGGGAGAGAGAGAAACATCGATGTGAGAGACACATCAACTGGTTGGCTCCTGCATGTATCCCAACCTGGGCCAGGGATCGGACCTACAACCCAGGTATGTGCCCTTGACCAGGAATCAAACCTGAGACCCTTCGGTTTGCAGGCCAACACTCTAACCACTCACCCAAACCAGCCAGGGATGGCCACAGTTTCTGATACTGGGAGGTTTGGAGCTGGAGGATCCAATTCTGTGCACTTTCCAGATGGCAAGTTGATGCTGGCTGTTTCTCACTTTGTGGACATCTTGATCAGACTCGAGCGTCCTCAGGACATGACAGTGGGCTTCTCCAACAGAGGTCATCTAAGAGGGTAACGCAGAAGCCAAGGTATCATATGACCTCATCTCAGAATTTACAAACTTTAATTTTCTCAGTATCCTGTTGGTTACACAGGTCAGTCCTGGCCACTGTGAGAGAGAACTACACAAAAATGTGAATGCCAGGAGGCAAGGACCATTGTGGTTTATCTTGTAGGCTCACTACCATAGCCAGGAATCCTAATTTTTTTTTTAAAGATGAAATATGAACAGGCAATTTTTAGAAGAAGAAAATCAAAAAGCTAACAAGTGTGTTAAGATACTTAACTCAATAGTGAGATGCTAGTTAATACAAATAAAAAAAGATACTTCTTTATACTTGACATTTAGTTGGATAATGGTAAGCATTCAAAGATAGAGGAATCCTTGTATCCTGCTGATACAGTGCAGACTCATACAGCCATTTTAGGGTGGAATCTGGTAGTGCTTGGTCAAATTATGTCTCCGGAGTACTTAATCCAAAGGAATGGGTACAGAGGACCATAAGGGATGTATTAGAAAAACTCAGTTTTCCACTTGTGTTTCTGTCCTTTACCACTCACACAAAGTGCTTCACTTCTGCTCAACAAATGTTTGAAGGGTTTCCCCTACAGCCAGCAATTTTCTGTGACACCAAGTGGGTATCCTACAATTTAACTCAATTCTAACAATATCTACATGGAGATAGTGTCAGATCCCACAGATTAAAGACTCAGTCCTGCAAGACCACTCCCACCTAACTTCAGACAACAATCACCAGTAGTAAGTAGGTTCCCAGTTTACCCACAACATCTGTCCAATTTGGCTGCAAATCAGAGGTTCCCATGACTCGCCTCCTCAAATTTGCTGGTCACAGAACTCAGGAACAGTATGTTTACCAGTTTATTAAAGGATAAGATGAAGGATATAGGTGAACAGCCAGAAGAGATACATAGAGGTCTGGGAGGGTCCGGAGCACAGGAGCTTCTGCCACTGTGGAGTTGGGATGCATCATCCTCCTAGTAGGTGGATGTGTTCACCAACCTGGAAGCTTTCTCAACCCCTACTACTGAGATTCTATGGAGGCTTCCTCACATAGTCATGATCAATTAACTTTGTTTCTAGCCCCTCTTCCCTCTCCTGAGGATGTGGGGTGGAGCAGAAAATTCCAAGCTTCTAATCATGACTTGGCTTTTTTGGTTATTGGCCCTCATCCAAGAGCCCACCCAGAGTTGCCTCAGTAGAACAAGAAATGCTCTTAACACTTAGGAATTTACAAGGGTTTTAGGAGCCCTGTGTCAGGAACCAGGGGCAGAGATCCGTAAACATATCCTATTAATAAAAGTCTATTATGCTAAGTGTCCTGTCATCTGGTCGGCCATCCAATCAAAGCATAATATGCTAATGATATGCTAAGGTTGCTCAACTGCTCGCTATGACATGCACTGACCACCAGGGGGCAGACACTCCAATTGGTAGGTTAGTTTGCTGGTGGGGTCCAGCTGATCGGGACTGAATGAGATGGCCCGATAGTGCACCAGTGGGGTTCTTTGGCCTGGCCTGCGCCCTCTTGCAATCCAGGCTAAGGGATTCCCGTCCCCCCCAATGCAGGAATTTCATGCACCAGGCCTCTAGTCATACCTAATAATAGACAAACATGTAAATTGACCGTACCTCCGCTAAGCCCACAGCCAATTAGAGTGAGTATGCAAATTAACCCAACAAAGATGGAGGTTAATTTGCATACATAGGCACCCAGCAGCCTGGGTCCCGAGAACTTTCTCAGCACCCAGGTCACTCTGAGGTAGGCCCCCCATGGGTCCTGAGCAACCTGGGAAGGGCATGAGCCAGGGGGCTCCTGGGCAGGGGCGGAGCCGGGCGATCAGAGGGAGCTGGGGATCCCCTGCCCAGGCTCCAAGGCTCTGCCACAGGCTTGGGGCCTGGGCAGGGGCAGAGCTGGAGATCGGAGGGAGCTGTGGGGCCCTGCCCAGGCCCGGAGGCTTTAGGCCTTGGTAGGGGCGGAGCCAGAGATCGGAGGCTATTGGTGTGAACTACAGAGGAAATACCTTTTCTGACGGCTCATTGGCTAAGCTCCCTGTTTGCCACTAGTAATATTCTTAGTAACTTGGGTATAACAATCCAAAAAGGTGATCTAGGGTTTTTCCACCACACTCCTGGAGAAAAAAGGGAAGGTCCGCTGCTGGAGGGCTAAGAAATGTCATGTCGTGCCCTAGGCGGTTTGGCTCAGTGGATAATGCCTAAGCTTGCCGACCGCAGGGTCCGGTTCGATTCTGATCAAGGGCATGTACCTAGGTTGCAGGCTCCTCCTTGGCTGGGGCCCAGGTCAGGGCTCATGCAGGAGGCAAACAATCAAAGTGTTCCTCTCACTTTGATGTTTCTCTCTGTCTTTTCCTTTCTCTTCCACATTCTCTAAAAATCAATGGAAACATATCCTCAGGTGAGGATAAAAAAAAAAATGTCATATCTTATGAAAGACACATCTTGAAAATACCTAAAGAAAGTTGTCATTTTTTCATGGTGAAGGGACGAGAGTCCGTGTTGGTGAAAACACCTTGGTGGCTGCGGAGACTGGCAGTGGCTGCAGCAGTGGGGTGATGGGGCTGGTGCCTTCCCCTGATCAGCCTGGTCGCCTCAGTAGGACTTCCCCTGAGGACTCCCAGTATCTGAGAGGGGGCAGGCTGGGCTGAGGGACCCCCCCTCCAGTGCACGAGTTTCGTGCACCGGGCCCCTAGTCTATACTAATAAAAGGGTAATATGCTAATTAGACCGGGAGACCTTCCAGACAAAGCCATGGTGGTGGGGCTGAGGCAGAGGCGGTTAGGGGTGATCAGGCTGGCAGGGGAGGGCAGTTGGAGGTGATCAGGCTGGCAAGGGGGGGGCAGGTGGGAATGATCAGGCCAGCACGGGGGGGCAGTTGGGGCGAGCAGACAGGCAGGGGGGGCATTTGGGGATGAGCAGACCGGCAGGGGGGACATTTGGTGGCGATCAGGCCAGCAGGCAGAGTGGTTAGGGGTGATCAGGCAGGCAGGCAGGTGAGCGGTTAGGAGTCAGAGGTCCCGGATTGCAAGAGGGATGTCCGACTGCTGGTTTAGGCCCAAAAACTGGCAGTGGGACATCTCCCGAGGGGTCCCAGATTGGAGAGAGTGCAGGCCAGACTGAGAGACAACCCCCCCCCCATGCAGGAATTTCGTGCACCAGGCCACTAGTTTATTATAATTTCACAGGGGACATACTGGAGGATGCTCTTTTGCTGTCTTGTTTGTACTCACAGGACTTGGAAGCAATCAGGTAAGGTTACAAGGTACTGTACGGTAATTAGAAACAAGATATACGTAAAACAACATAAAAAGATCTTTAACATAGTTCTGAATCAAAAGGTCCGTTATTTCCTTTGTCATTCCTTCCATTTTTTCATTTTTAGTTGGTTATGTATTTGACATCACAAAAATCACGTGTCTAAACAAAAACTCCCAATTTTATATCCACTGCCAACATAGCAACTACTACAACCAAACTGCTAACAATAAAAACACATTTTTCCGATCCTTCCCATCTCAGTTAATGTCACCACAGCCCACTCAGTTGTTGAGCCCCTAATCCTAGGATCCATCTTTGATTCCTTTTTCCACCCCTACCCTGCTGATACATATTTCATCTCTAAGCAATAAGTCCTGTCTTCTATGATAAATCCTGATGCCTGGGATTCTGTGCACCAAAGCAGCAACTCACATGATTCTAGTGCAGGCGATTCATGGATCACAGTGAGAAACACTAAGAAACACTCTCTCCTGCTCTTAGTTGAGGAGTAAACTTAACTCCTTTTTGATAAATCTTGGGACTTTTCTCCTGGCCAGCGTGGCTCAGGGGTTGAGCATCGACCTATGTACCAAGAGGTCACTAGTTTGATTCCCAGTTGGGGCACATGCCTGAGTTGCAGGCTCCATCCCTGGTGGGGGGCATGTAGGAGGCAGCTGATCAATGATTCTCTCTCATCATTGATGTTTCTATCTCCCTCTCCCTTCCTCTCTGAAATCAATAAAAATATATTTTTTAAAATCTTGGGATTTTTCAAGAGAGAAAAATTAGAGAAAGGTGTTTATTTTGGGCTTCTAAGAATAAAAATCATTTTTTGTGATGCCATTGTTAATAGTGAATCAACAGGTCTCAAATGGTAATGCCTTTCCAGATTCATCTCCAATACAGCTGATAGCATGAAAGTTTATATTTAGTGAACAGGAAATAGCTAAGAGCTGACTCTTGAGCCAACATTTAATTCCCAGGTCCCTTACTTGTGTGATCTCTGTTGGTTTATTTGCCTCTGAACCTCCAACTTCCTCACCTACAAAGTGAGGATAGTACTGTATTCTCTAGCCATACATACAGTTGTTAGGAGGATTGCACATAGAGCACTTAGCACAGTGTTCACTTTTATGCTGCTGCTAGAATGGTGAGGACAATGATTACTGTTACCACTTTGAATTATCTTTGCGGTTACAATTATCACATACATCCAGCAGAGGGCAGTGGAATAACACAAGAATTAAGTCAGCATACTGGAGCTGTTAGTTCTGCTCTTTTTTACAGTGCAGTAAGAAGACCGATGAGGCCCTAACTGGTTAGGGCCTAACCATTTTGGTTTGGCTCAGTAGCTAGAGCGTCGGCCTGCGGCCTGCTGACTGAAGAGTCCCAGGTTCGATTCCAGTCAAGGGCATGTACCTTGGTTGCGGGCACATCCCCAGTGGGGAGTGTGCAGGAGGCAGCTGATCGATGTTTCTAACTCTCTATCCCTCTCCCTTCCTCTCTGTAAAAAATCAATAAAATATATTTTTTAAAAAAAAGACCGATGAGATCTTCTTTCATATTTGAGATTCTCATCCTTCCATTTATTGAAGAACAGTGATGCATCCAGTTTACTCAGTGTTTGCTTGTCATTATTTGCAGTTTCAATCTTCCGACATCTTTTCTGTCCTTCATATCTAACCTATTTATCTAAATTGAGGGAATGGACTAATTTTTTGTATTGTTTTATTAATCAAATTAGAGGCCCAGTGCAAGAAATTCATTCACTTGGGCGGGGGGGGGGGGGTCCTCAGCCTGGCCTGTGCCCTCTCACAGTCCAGGAGCCCCACGATCGATTGCCCCACAGAGGGAGGCCCCGCCCACCTGCCTCAGCCCCACAGGCAGGTGGCCTGGGCCTCCCTCTGCAGGGCGATTATGAGGCAATGGCGGGGCCCTGACCAATCACATCGCACCTGCCTTACCTAGCCTGCCAGTGGGTGTCATAGTGTGGTCGTGCAGATGGTCATCTGGATGGTCGTTCTGCTGTTTGGCTGTTCAATCGATTTGCACATTACACTTTTATTATTATAGATTATAATGTATTTAAAGTGTAAAACATGATGTGATAGAAGAATATATTGTGAAAGGATTCTTACAATCAACACATCCTTCAGCTCACATTTTTATAGCCCCCTCCTTTTTTTTGGTGAGAATGTTTAAGATCTATCTATTCTCTTACCTAAACTTTTATTATTGCTTTTTCTGCATCCGTAGGTTTTGGTATGTTGTGTTTTCTGTTTGTCTGAAGGTAATTTTAAAAATTTTATTCTGATTTCCTTTTTGGCCCAAACGTTGTTTAAGAGTGTGCTGTTTAATTTCCATAGATTGGTGAATTTTCTGCTTTTCTGGCTGTAAATGATCATGCAGTTGTAAAAGATACTTGGAATGGTTTAAATCTACTTAAATGTGTTGATTTGTTTCATGACCTAACATGTGATCTTACCTGGAGAAGGTGTTTCATGTGCACTTGAGAAGAATGTATATTCTGTTGTTGTATGGAAAGTTCTACCTCCTAAGTATAATCCCCAAATATATAAAGACAATATGTCAGCAGGATGGCAGAGCAGGAGGAACCAATATTTGTCTTCCCCACAAAATAACAACAACAACAACAAACCAACCAAAAGAGCTACATGCTGATGAAAATAGCCCCCATGAGCTCCAGAGTACAATAAAATAGCCGCAGAAGCCTCCTGGAGCACAAACACCAAGGACAGCCGTACAGAGATGTGTAGGAAGCATACTTATGTCACCTCATCCCCAGTCTGGCACAGCTGACTGCCAAGAGGGATGGGTGTGACTTCTGTCTTCTCTCTCTCAATCTCTCTCTCTCTCTCTCTCTCTCTCTCTCTCTCTCTCTCTCTCTCTCTCTCTCTCTCTTTCTCTCCTTTGTGTTTTGTAATATTTTTGTCAGGTTTTGATATTCTCGGTACACAGACCTCATGAAACTAGTTGGAAAACTTTCTTTCTCTGCTATATTCTAATAGGATTTATGTTAAGATTGGTCTTATTCTTTTTTCTTAGATATATGATAGAATTCACTAATGCAGCCATTTGAGTCTATAGTCTTTCTGGGAAGATATTTAAAAAATACGTTTTATTGATTTCAGAGAGGAAGGGAGAGGGAAAGAGAGAGAGAAACATCAATGATGAGAGAGAATCATTGATCAGCTGCCTCCTGCATGCCCCGCACTGGGGATCAAGCCTGCAACCCAGGCATGTGCCCTTGACCGGAATCAAACCTGGGACCCTTCACTCCGCAGGCCTACACTCTATCCACTTAGCCAAACTGGCTAGGGCTTTCTGGGAAGATTTTGATAACAGATATAATTTCTTTAACATATAGGTCTATTTGATTTTTTTGTTTCACTTTGTATCTGTTAATTGTATATTTTAAAGAATTTGTCCATTCATCTAAGATGTCAAATTAGTTTGTATGAAGGTACTCATGGTGTTTTCTTTATTGTCTTTTTCAGGTAAGTGGGATCTGTCAGGATCACTTCTTGTTCATTTCTTATACTAGTATAGGAAATTTATGTTCTTTCTTGCTAGAACTTTATCAGTTTTGATCTTTTTAAAGAATTAATTTTTGGCTTTGGTAACTTTTCCTGTTGTTTACTTGTTTTATTTCATGTATTTCACCTCTTTCTTCTGTTACTTAAGGTTTATTTTGCTCTTCTTCTTTTGTTAGTTTTTTGGGCTCTAAACTTAGCCCATTAATTTTTACCTTCCTTCTTTTCTAAAATAAGCATTTAAAACTATAAATTTCACCCTAACTAATTTTGCTCAGTGGATAGAGCATCAGCCCTTGGACTGAAGGGTTCTGAGTTCAATTCTGATCAAGGGCATGTACCTTGGTTGCAGGCTTGATCCCCACTAGGGGGTGTGCAGGAGGCAGCTGATTGGTGTTTCTCTTCCATTGATGTTTCTAACTCTCTAGCCCTCTCTCTTCCTCTCTGTAAAAAAAAAATCAATAAAAATATATTTTTAAAATAAAACTATGAATTTCCCTCTAAACATTACTTTAACCATACCCACACATTTGATGTTATATTTTATTATTATTCTATTCCAAATAATTTTTAATTTCTCTTATTTTTTTTGTCTTCTTTGAACCATAAGCTATTGAGAAGCTTGTTGTTTAATTTCTAAATTAGGGAGGATTCTAAATATTTTATTGACTTCTAGTTGAATTCAATTGTAGTCAAAATACTCTGTATGACTTTAGTCATCTTAAATCTATTGAGACTTGTTATATTCCAGCATTTTGTCTAAGTGAACACACCATGTGCACTTTCAAGGAAGATGTCTTCAACAGTTGCAAGATATACTGTTCTATAAAAATAAATTAGGTCAAAGTGGTTGATAGTGTTATTCAGATCTGCCTTTAATAACAACTGCAAGTACATATCAACTATGTCATTACTTCAGACCATGTAGTATGTATGAAAAGGAAAGCACCTTTTGTCTATGAGTTTGATATTTTAGAACTCTCTCTTTATTATAATTTTGCATTAAACCTTTCTCTACATGTTTACTAATTATTAGAGCTAATGGTTGGGATAATTATAGTTAATTACCCATGCCTGCTAATAGAAATAACAAAAATTTTAGTGTAAGGATATTGTACATAAAAGTAAGAGGTTGCTGGTGACTTAGTGGGAGGAAAAATACTTAAAAGCAGAAGGAATTCTCTCAGATTTATGGAAGTTTGAGACATGGTTTCACCTACTGATCAGTGAGTGTGCTATGTTACGGATAGCTTGCTGGGCATTCCTTTTCTAGAAAAAAAAAATCTACCATCACTGAACTCCCATTATATGTAAAGCATTGTATAGTGAACTTTACACATGTAGGTTAATTTTTGTTCTTTAAGAAACCCTTTTAGGTGGATATAATTATCTTCATTTTTCTTTTAAAATCAAAATTTCTTTAATTTTAAAATTACAGTTGAAATTCAATATTATATTAGTTTTAGGTAATATAGCATAGTAGTTATCTATTTATATAACTATGAAATGATCTCCTGATAAATCTAATACCCCCCCCCCCCGACACAGTACATAGTTATTACAATACTAGTGGCCAGGTGCATGAAATTCATGCATATTAATTAGAGGAAATATTTAATATTGCTATTTGCTCTTTCTCTATAATAGAAGTCAGAGATGAAAGAAAATTAGTAAAATATATATAAAAATCTTCCTCCTGTCAGAGTCTGGGGAATGCTGTGGGACTCAGAGTCAACTCCCCGCCCACCCACACGCACCTCGAAATTGCACGAGAGTCAGACCTGGCCGGCCCCACACCCACTGGGCGAGATCCAGACCCGGCTGACCCCACCCCCATCAAGCTCCGCTGGGAGGGGGCGCAGCCTCAGGTCCCCTGTCAAGCCCCGCGGGGCAGGGGGATGCAACCTCAGGTCCCCTGGCCCTGGGCGAAGGGCACATCCTGAGGTCCCCCAGCCATGCACTGGGGAAGGGGGCGCGCCTTGAGGTTCCCTGTCAAGTCCTGCTGGGCGGGGGATGCAGCCTCAGGTCCCCTGCCCTGGCCCAGCGCCACGCAGCCTCAGGTCCCTGCTGATCGCTCATTATGGGAACCCTGCCTCTGCTGTGGGCACAGCCCTCTTTGTGCTGGCGTGAGGGTTAATTTTCATGTTACCTCTTTATCATATTGGATTATTGACTGTATTCCCTATGCTGTACTTTACATCCCTGTGACTATTTTGTAACTGCCAATTTGTACTTATTTATCTCTCCACCTTAGTACCCAGTCCCTCAACTACCTCGTATTTTTCAAATGAGGAAACTAAAAAAGGTTATGGGGTTAAAGAGCACGGCAGAGATGATGCTTTGTGTTCATTAACATTTCATTGGATGTTTTTCTTCCTGGACATGAAACGTTTACTTCCCAACTCCTTTGCAATTAAGTGAAGCCATGTAACAGCTCCTATCAATGAGGTATGAGATGAAGCAGTGAAAAGACCCTGCCCAGGTCTTCATTCTCTCCTCCGTCATATCCATGCAACAACAAATAGGAAACATCTGAATTGTTGAGTCGCTGCTAAAGGAGTGTTGCCCTATAGTTTCTTGGACTTGAAGCAGACACTTGAAAAGGAAGGAATCAACTTTTGTTAAATAACTGAGATTTGGGAGTTTGTTATTTTATCAAAGCCTAATTAATTCTAATTAAAATAGGAGGAGCTGAAATTTGAACCCAGATCTGTTAAACACTGAAAGCCATGGATTTTGTATACCCACTTCTGTTCCCCCAAAGCACAGGAGTCAGGGTGGATATGGAAGGAGTGTAGTGATATCTGTCATTGCCCAGAATGATTGGGCTGGATATACTATATATATATACTGAGTGGCCAGATTATTGTCTTTTTCAGGTATGTGGGATCTGTATGTGCATTCAGAGATCAGAATAATCTGGCCACTCAGTGTGTGTGTGTGTGTGTGTGTGTGTGTGTGTATATATATATATATATATATATAAATTAGAGGCCCGGTGCATGAATTCATGCATGGGTGGGGTCCAGCCAGCCTGGCCAGGGGGAGGGGACATGGGCGGTTGGCTGGCCTGACTGCTGGTCAAACTCCTAGTTGAGGGGACAATTTGCATATTAGACTTTTATAGCATAGGATATACACTGAGTGGCCAGATTATTATGTGTTCAGAGATCATAATAATCTGGCCACTCATTGTATATCCCAGTGAGTTTATCTGACTGTTTTTGAGATTACAAAAAAATATATATATATATCTCCTATATAATAAAGAGGTAATGTGCAAATTGACCCTCACGCCCTCACAAGATGGCTGCCTACAACCAGGCTGGCAGGGGGGTTAATGAGGGATGACCAAACGACTGAACAAGCAGGCTGCGTGGGGTGACCAGGCTGGCAGGGGGTTAGTGAGGGATAACCAAACGACTAAACAGCAGGCTGCGTGGGATGACCAGGGCGGCAGAGGGGTGGGGCAGTTGGGGGCGACCAGGCCGGCAGGGGGAGCAGTTGGGGGCAATTAGGCTGGCAGGGGGCACAGTGAGGGGTGACTAGGCTGGTGGGGGGGCAGTTGGGGGTGACCATGCTGGCAGGAGGGGCAATTAGGGGCAACCATGCTGGTTGGGAGGGACAGTTAGGAGCAACCAGGCCAGCAGGGAGGGGACATTTGGGGATGACCTGGTCAGCAGTGGGGGGGCAGTCAGGGATGACCAGGCTGGCAGGGAGGTGGCAGTTAGGGTCAATCAGGCCAGCGGGGGGGGGGCAGTTAGGGGCAATCAGGCCAGCATCCAGAGGCTGTGAGGGGTGATCAGGCCAGCAGGGGGGGAAGTTAGGGGCGACCAGGCAGGCAGGCAGGTGAGCAATTAGGAGCCAGCAGTCCAGGATTCTGAGAGGGATGTCCAAGTGCCAGTTTAGGCCCAATCCCAGGGATCGGGCCTAAACTGGCAGGCAGACATCCCCCAAGGGATCCTGGGTTGAAGAGGGTGCAGGCTGGGCTGAGGGGACCCCCCCCCCATGCATGAATTTCATGCACTGGGCCTCTAATCTACACTAATAAAAGAGAAACATGCAAATTAACCATCACTCCACTACACCCGCAAGCCACGCCCACCAGCCAATCAGGAGCGAGTATGCAAATTAACCCAATCAAGATGGCAGCTGGTCACGGAGCTGAAGCAAGCAGGAGGCTAGGGTTGCCCCAGCAATGGAGGAAGCCAAGCTTCCTGCTCTGGCCGGCCCTGGCCTCCGCTCAAGGCTACAAAGTTTCAATTATAGAAGATAAATAAATCCTAGACACTTGCTTCCAGCCGGCCCTGGCCTCCGCTCAAGGAGGCACTGAAAAAAAAAAAGAAAAAGAGAAAAAAGAGGGGCTGGGACCTTGGGTCGCTGGGGGGTGATCAGGCCAGGATGGGACAGCAGGGGACCATTGGGGGTAAGCAGACCAGCAGGGGGGCCAGTTGGGGGTGAGCAGGCCGTCAGTGGGGGTCAGTTGGAGGTGATCAGGACAGCGGGGGGGGGGGCAGTTTGGAGTGATCAGGCCAGCAGGGGGTCAGTTGGGGTGAGCAGGCCAGTGGGGACGGAAGGTGGAGGTGAGCAGGCCAGCAGGGGGTGCAGTTGGGGTGATCTGGCTGGTGGGGGGGGCATTTGGGGGTGAGCGGGCCAGCAGCGGGGGCCAGTTGGAGGCGAGCAGGCTGGCAGGCAGAGTGGTTAGGGGCAATCAGGCAGGTAGGCAGGCAGGTGAGTGGCTGGAGCCAGCAGCCCCGGATTGCGAGAGGGATGTCCGACTGCCAGTTTAGACCCAATCCCTGTAAACTGGCAGTAGGACATCCTTCGAGGGGTCCCAGATTGGAGAGGGTGCAGGCTGGGCTGAGGAACACCCCTCACCCCCCGTGCACGAATTTCGAGCACCAGGCCACTAGTGTATATATATATATATATATATATATATATATATATATATATATATATGACCCAGCACGTGAAATCACGTGAGACCAGAGATCCTGAGGCTCCCTGATGGATTGCCCCAAAGAGGTAGCCGGAGTCGTGGGCCCCGCTTCCGCACCCCATGGAGCTGCGGGCCCCCCAGGCCTCTTCCTCTGCTTTCTCTTCTTCCTCCTTCTCTTCTTCCTCACATTCTCCTTCACCTCCTCCTCCTCATCTTCCTCTATGATAATGGCCTCTTCCTTCTCCTGTAGACCGGCTAACACCTGGTACTCCCATCCCCCTGTGCTACAGGTATCTAGGGCCTCTCCACCAAAGCCACTTGGCTCCAGCTCAGTTAACCTGAATGTCAATCTCCAGGCTTCCCCCAGCCATCTCCTCAGGAGAGAATGTTTCCAGGCTCTCTGTGAGGGTGGGAGGCACCTCCCCATACCCAGACTCAAAATCAGGATCCCAGTAGGAACACCCGGCACCCAGGGTGACGTACGCACGCACTCCCCCCTCCTCCAGAATGACATAGGGGGGTGGCAGGGGCAGAGTGGGGCCCAATCCCACCCCCCTCATGTCAGCCAGCACCTGTGCCACCTCTGTTTCCTCCACAAGCCTTGGGCACTGCTCCGGTGGACGCAGGGGCCATAGCATGAGCGGTGGTGGTGGTGGTGGTGGAGATGGCGGCGGCAGTGGTGGCATGTCATCTTGAGAGGGCTCCGAGCTGCTCAGGCAGCGGGCCTTGGCAGGAGGCCCCTCATCTGGATGGTCCATGGTGACTGTGCTCAGAGCACCGCGCTTGCCTCTTCCCTCTCAGCCAGGCTGCTGCAGCCTGTCACACCTAAAGAGGAGCCGCCGCACCTGCACACGACCAGCTCCACTCGCAGCTCTGCTCTGCATTCCCTCCCACAGAGCCTGTCCTCTTCCCTCCGTGCCAAGTGCTCAGGTCCCACCGCTCCCTGATGTCAAGGGCCTATTCTGCCTTGTCATTGGCTGCCAGCTGCAGGGGTGGCACTTGCGTTCCCAAGACCACTGCCCCCGCCAGGCCTCGCCTTGTGGAGTGGCCACCGGGCCCCGCCTCCAGGGCACACGCAGCCGCAGGACCCCCAGGCCTCGCCGTGCGGAGTGGCCACTGGGCCCCGCCCACCTGCATGCGCCCACTGTGCACGCAGCCTCCTTGTGATGATGTGAGGGCATCACGGCATGAGTGTGTGACTACCACCTAGGCTATTATTAGTACATATATATCCTATCTAATAAAAGAGTAATATGCAAATTAACCATCACTCCGCCACAAAAATGGCGGCCCCCATAGCCACAAGATGGTGGCGACCAGTCCTCTAAGCCCTGCCAGAGTCCCAGCAGAGTAAGCGGCCTGGCAGAATGCTGCCCAGAGGCCCTTCTGACCCTTTATAAAAAACAAAAACAAATTCACTCCCCACAGAGCGATCCCATCCCAGCCCCAGCCTGGGGTCTCAGCCTGGGAGGGGTGTGTGGCCCCACAGAGCAATCCTGTCCCAGCCCCAGCCTGGGGTTACAGCCTGGGAGGGGTGTGTGGCCCCACAGAGCAATCCTGTCCCAGCCCCAGCCTGGGGTCACAGCCACTGAGTCACACCAGCCAGGCAGATATAGAGGAATCTTAAATGTTTCCTTTTTTATATATATTTGATTGAAGTTTTACAGAGAGGAAGGGAAAGGGATAGAGAGCTAGAAACATCTATGAGAGAGAAACATCGATCATCTGCCTTCTGCACACTCCCCACTGGGTATGTGCCCCCAACCAAGGTACATGGCTTTGACCAGAATCGAACCTGAGACCCTTGAGTCTGCAGGCCGTTGCTCCATCCACTGGGCCAAACCAGTTAGGGCTGTCCAATATATTAAAGAGAAAACCCTATCTAATAAAGAGGGAATATGCAGGGGAGGGCGTTTGGGGGTGACTGGGCTGTCAGGGGAGGACAGTTGGGGACAATCAGGCCGGCAGGGGAGCAGTTAGGTGTCGATCAGGCTGGCAGGGGAGTGGTTAGGGGGTGATCATGCTGGCAGGCAGAAGTGGTTAGGGGCAATCAGGCAGGCAGGCGAGCAGTTGGGAGCCAGCAGTCCCGGGTTGTGAAAGGGATGTCCAACTGCCTGTTTAGGCCTGGCATTCGGACATCCCCTGAGGGGTCCCAGATTGGAGAGGGTGCAGATTGGGCTGAGGGACACACACCCCTGTGCACGAATTTTGTGCACTGGGCCTCTAGTATTATATATAAATCCTATATAATAAAAGCCTAATATGCAAATTTTCCTCAACTGGGATTTCGACCAAGGGGTGGGGCCGGTCAGCCAACTGCCCGTGGTCCCTCCCCCCAGCCGCCCCTGGCCGGCAGTGGTGATGGCAGGCAGCCAGGGGAAGGGAGGCCCCGACCAGCATCCAGCAGCTGCTAGGGACCCTTACCCATGCATGGATTTCATGCAATGGGCTTCTAGTATACACTGAGTCACCAGATTATTATGATCTCTGAATGCATAATAATCTGGCCACTCAGTGTATATCCTATATAATAAAAGGCTAATATGCAAATAGACCAAACAACAGAACTACCGGACAACTGAACAACTGGTTGCTATGACATACGCTGATCACCAGGGGGCGTATGTGGAACATGGCGGGCTTTGGCTGTGACAGGATGGTGGAGCAGGTGAGCGGGGATTGCCAGACCAAGGCATGGCACCAGTAGCTGTCACTGGGGCAAGCCTCTGGGTGGTTACTGAAAATCTTTGCTCCCACATGCTGCATTTCCACTTGGTGTTTGCACCTGCTCCTGGCACCTGCCCTGCTCACACCTGTAGCTGGCACCGGAGCCACTGCTTGCACCCACTGCTGGTGCCCAGTGCCAGTCCCAATCACTTGTTGCCATCAGTGGATGTAAGCAGTAGCTGCCGGCCTGATTGCCCTTGAGGGCTTCTCCACCTTCCCTTGCTCCTAAGGGGCAATCGGGGCAGCAGCCGCTGCTCGCACCCGCTGCTGGCGCCAGCTCCCATCGCTCCCCGCCATCAGTGGGTGTGAGCAAAGCTGGCAGCATCAGCACATGGGTGTGGCGGAAGTGGGGCTGCCAGCAGTAGGGGACTGGGGGCCACAGCAGGAGGGGCCAGGCAGGGGCACAGAAGATGGGCTGAGACCCGTCCATGTGCCTACTGTAGCCTCACGGCCCACACTTCCTTTCAAGGTGCATGAATTCGTGCACTGGGCCCCTAGTATATATATGTATTAAAGAGAGAGAGGAATGGAGAGGGGAAGAGAGACAGAATCATCAAGGATGAGAGAATCATTGACTGGGAATCAAACCTGCAACTTCTTGGTTCATTAGTCTTCATTTAACCACTGAGCAACACCAGCCAGGCTTTTATTACCTTTTTATAGTTCTTATCTCCAAATATAATCACATTGTGGGTAGGGCTTTAACATATAAATTGGGGGAAGGGGCAAAATTCAGTGCAAACAGGTACTTTCTAGAGATGTAAATCACAATTCTTATAGCAAATGACGAGAAACAGGTAACTTCTTCACAGAATAAGCGCTAGGAGGACACTGTCTAAAAAATAAACTTAGAAGTGTCAGTCTCTTTCATTTATTTATCTATTTGAGAAAGGGTTACTGGGCCTTTATCATATGGCTAGCATTATATTTGGCACTAGGAACACATGCCATTTGTCACCTCAAGCCGACTGGGGTATGGGAAATGGGCACAGACTCAAATCTGTGCGAGGTGTGGGTAGCCTGGAATACTGAGCCAGTGAGTCATGGATCCTGTTATGTAAGCTGGGTCTGTGGTTCAGAGTTAATGTTTTGGTTTTAGATTTCCTGTGGTCTTGTGTGCTGTGATTAGAGACAGAGATTCACTCAAAATAGTTTTGCAGAAAATCTGACTCCCTGAAGGCCTGCTTTTCCCCTCACTAGCCTCAAAACAGCAACACACCTCAAAGTATTAGAAGTGGCAAAAAGCAACAACAAAAAAACTATAGGAGGAGAAGAAAACAGTTCTACTTAGGCAATGCAGTGAGTATGGGCAGACTGATAATTTAGCCAGGCCCTTTCAGTGTCAATGAATATTTAAGCACCATGTAACCTAAACTCTTAGGGTAAAATTAAAACAAGCAAGAGAATGTAAGCTCAGAGAAGTTAAAAGGCTTGCGAAGGATCACACAGAATATTGACAACAGAGCCAGGAGTAGTATCCCGTTTGGTATCAGTTCCCCTTAGTGCTACTCAAGCGTGTTGATGTTTATTTTCTACTAGAGGCCCAGTGCACGAAATTCATGCACTCGGTGGGGGGGGGGGGGGTCCCTCAGCTCGGACTGCATCCTCTCACATGCTGGGAGCCCTCAGGGGATTCTGACTGATGGCTTAGGCCCTCTCCCCTGCCTAAGCCATTAGTCGGACATTCTTAGTGCTGCTGTTGAGGCGGGAGAAGCTCCCACCACTGCTGCTGTGCTCGCCAGCCATGAGCCCGGCTTCTGGCTGAGTGGTGCTCCCCCTGTGGGAGCACACTGACTACCAGAGGACAGCTCCTGCACTGGGCATCTGCCCCCAGGTGGTCAGTGTGTGTCATAGTGACTGGTCATTCTGCTGTTCGGTCAATTTGCCTATTAGCCTTTTGTTATATAGGATTTGCCACAATGTAAGTACAGAAATTAAAGTAAGCTTGCTGGAAATTTTAGGGTAATTTGACATTTGCTGCCACATCCCAGCACTTGTTCACTTTTTCCGGTAATTCACTTTTATGGGTTTTGCAAAAGTATTGATCACAACAGATTGGAAAGAAAAAAAACTGGTGTTTCGCCATAATTAGGTTGCTGCACCATGTGCTCTCCTTCACACAGTACCTGGCGGAACCCGTTCTATTGATTTAATCTACATGCTGGGGCAGCTTAGGCACTGGGAGACCGGCATAGGCAGAACAACGCTAGGTCTCTGCCCTCCTCTCCCTTCTTTCCTGCTGCCCACACAAATGTCATTTGGGTAGCTTTGCCAGGAAGCTGCAGCTTTACTCTCCCCATGGGGCTACTGATCCTTCCCTCTTGGGGAGGAGACTGGATAGAGTGGATAGGGGGGAGTGGGGGGCAATAGATGCATGGACAATAAAGTTGGTGGACTGGTGAAGGTGCTTTCTGTCAGTCGCACCTGGAAACAGGTCATTGGCCAGAGTAGGCATGGCCCCTGCAAGCACAGGAAGATTTGAAATATTTAATACCCTAAACAAAGGGGTTGTCTGTCTTGGTTACTTGGAACTCTTGTTGCAGGGGATGAGCTCTCTCGGTTCCCCTGCACTTACCCACAAGGCCCGTGGCAATGGGGACCTCCCACACAATGGACTAATGGACGGCACCTAACCTGATGCAGTCCTCGGCTGCAATGTGGAACGGGAATTCTGGACACTGACTTTGCTTCTAACTCTACTGAAGCCCCAACTACACTTCTTCTATAATTGGATTAAGGGAAATGAGACTTTGGAAACCTAGCGACGTAATTCCACAAAATATAAAGCTTTCTATCATATCTCATCATCCTGCGGGGACCCTGGAAATGCTTATTCCAGTGGTCTCCCAAGAACCCTATTCTCACTCAGTGGAGAAAGACCACCCACCCATTTCTCTGAAAACACTCTTACAGAGGAGCATTGACAGACTTGTCTCACACTACTCGATTTCCTGGCCCAGCCTCTCTCTGATTCCATTGTCCTGTTCTCCTAGCCAGCATGACTGCAAATCATGACTCTTTCCAAACACCCAGGCTCAGGTCCTGTTATCTTTACCCCTTTCAGTTTCTCAGTTCCCCACCTAATTATTCATCACTGTCATAAAAAATCCATTTTGATTTTTCATTCAAATATTTCTGGCACTGGTCTCTCTGCTTCCGCATGCTCTTTCTTTTAACATATCTTCCATATATCCTAAAATGCTGTTTGTTGGTAGGACTTTCTCTCATTTGGGAAAATCTTCTGTGACTCTATGAGAAGATACATCCCAAACCGTTACTCTGAGGATAAAGACCATGTCCATTTACCTGGTCCCAATCCATCTTTCCATCCCTGTTTTTCAATCGTCCATCATGAACCTTCTGCTCAAAAGACAATTGAAATTTCCTATTGTGTTTTAAGATGTGCCCTAGACTTTCCTATGTTGCATTTCTGTTTAAGCTAACTCTTCAGGCTATCATGTTCTCCCTCTCATCTCTGTCCACTGAATGCCACTCATCCTTTATAGTGCAGCTCAGACCTTACTCTTCTCTCTCACTGTTGTCAGAAGAGCTATTTCTGCCTAGTGAACCATAGAATTTTGACTGTGCCTCCGTTGTGGCACTTATTTCATATTGTTTTCCATTGGTCTTATTTGTGCACATGTAAAATCTTTCCTAGATTATCAGCTCCATGGGGATAGCCCACCATATCATATTCATGTAGTTTATATGTTGAATAAACATGACACATGAGTTGTAATCAAAGCATGGCTTTATTTTCATCGTCCAACTTTATTCAGTAGCATTAATCTTCCCCTGGCTCTGGGTAGTGTTTGCAGCAGGCCCACGGCTGTTCTGATCTTTCCTAAGTACTAGATTGTCCTAGAATCATTTTTGCAAACATTTTTGTGATCACTGTGCTCAATCCATTGTAGAAGATAAAACCCTAAAACTGACATTGTTTTCTCTCTTGTCTTGCTGAGATTCGACAGTCTGTTCCATCCTTCTAAGTCTCTGTATCTATTTGTTCATCAGTTTATTTTGTTCATTAGATTCCACATATGAATGAGACCGTGGGATACTTGCCTTTCTCTGACTGGTTTATTTCACTTAGCACAATATTTTCTATGTCCCTCCATGCTGTCTCATAGGGTAAGAGATCCTTCTTTTTCTGCTACATAGTATTCCATGATGTAAATGTACCACAGCCTTTTTACCCACTCATATACTGACTAGAGGCCCATCACATGAAATCACATGAGACCCAGAACCGGCATGCCCCAGGGGACCTAGCGTCAAGTTCTGGCCCACCCGCATGCGCCTTGCCATGCACGCAACCTCACCCACCTTAAAGACAGTTATGGACGAAGATAAGAATAGTTTCCTGCCATAACCTTTCCTTCTCAGGAGCACTTAAATTGACCTTCGTTGGAAGATGAGAATTGAACAGAGCAACACTTGTTTGTTCCCATGAAGAAATCTTATGATGTTCAGCAGCTGCCTTTTGGCATTTGGTCGTGATGCCATGACGGCGTCATGACCACGGGGTTTTTATTATAGAGGTGGGCACTTGGGCTGTTTCCTGATCTTAGCTATTATAAATTGTGCTGCTATGAACATAGGGATGCATATACTAGTATTCTTTCTGATTGGTGTTTTGGGTTTCTTAGGCTATATACTTAGAAGTGGGATCACTGGGTCAAATAGCAGTTCCATATTTAATTTTTTGAGGAAACTCCATACTGCTTTCCATAAAGGCTGCACTAGCCTGCATTTCCACCAGCAGTGTACTAGGGTTCCCTTTTCTTCATATTCTTGTCAGCACTTATCATTTGTTGATTTGTTGATGGTAACCATTCTGACAGATTTGAGATGGTACCTCATTGTAGTTTTGATTTGCATCTCTTGGATGATTAGTGACTTTAAGCATGTTTTCATATGTCTCTTGGCCTTCTGTATGTCCTCTTTTGAAAAGTGTCTATTTAGGTTCTTTGCCTATTTTTTTTATTGGATTATTTATCTTCCTTTTGTTAAGTTGTATGAGTTCCCTGTAAATGTTGGAGATTAAACCCTTATCAGAGATAATGTTGGCAAATATGTTCTCCCATGCAGTGGGCTTTCTTGTTGTTTTGTTGATGGTTTCTTTTGCTGTGCAGAAGCTTTTTATTTTGATGTAGCCCCATTTGTTGTTGTTTTTTTCTCTTTTATTTCCCTTGCTCTAGGACAGTGGTCGGCAAACTCATTAGTCAACAGAGTCAAATATCAACAGTACAACGATTGAAATTTCTTTTGAGAGCCAAATTTTTTAAACTTAAACTTCTTCTAATGCCACTTCTTCAAAATAGACTTACCCAGGCCATGGTATTTTGTGGAAGAGCCACACTCAAGGGACCAAAGAGTCGCATGTGGCTCACGAGCCGCAGTTTGCCGACCATGGCTCTAGGAGATGTATAGGCAAACATACTGCTATGAGATATGTCTGAGATTTTGCTGCCTATGGTTTCTTCTAGGATTTTTATGGTTTCATGACTTCCTCTACTATGACTGTATTGTTAGCAATATCTCCCGTAAGGTTCTCAGAAGCTTTTTATACATTTAGGTGCTCCTATATTGGGTGCATATATGTTTACCCCCTCACACTCCCTTCCCCCTGAGAATTGTCAGTCCACTCCCTTTCTATGTCCCTGATTCTATTATATTCATCAGTCCATTCTGTTCATCAGATTTTTTATTCACTTGATTTTTAGATTCACTTGTTGGAAGGTATGTATTGCTTGTCCTTTTGTTGTTCATAATTTTTATCTTTACCTTTTTCTTCTTCTTCCTCTTCTTAAAGAATACCCTTCAGCATTTCATATAATCCTGGTTTGGTGGTGATGAACTTCTTTAGCTTTTTCTTGTCTGTGAAGCTCTTTATCTGACCTTCAACTCTGAATGATAGCTTTGCTGGGTAGAGTAATCTTGGTTGTAAGTTCTTGCTGTTCATCACTTTGAATATTTCTTGCCACTCCCATCTGGCCTGCATAGTTTCTGTTGAGAAATCAGCTGACAGTCGTATGGGTACTCCCTTGTAGGTAACTAACTGTTTTTCTCTTGCTGCTTTTAATATTCTCTCTTTGTCTTTTGCTCTTGGCATTTTAATTATGATGTGTCTTGATGTGGTCCTCTTTGTATTCCTCTTATTTGGGGTTCTCTGTACTTCCTGGACTTGTAAGTCTATTTCTTTCACCAGGTAGGGAAAGTTTTCTGTCATTATTTCTTCAAATAGGTTTTCAGTATCTTTCTCTCTCTCTTCTTCTGGCACCTCCATAATTCTGATGTTGGTATGCTTAAAGTTGTCCCAGAGGCTCCTTACACTATCTTCATATTTTTGGATTCTTTTTTGTTTTTCTGGTTGGATGTTTTTTGTTTCCTCATATTTCAGATCTTTGGTTTGATTCTTGGGGTCCTTTGATCTACAGTTGAATTTCTGTATATTCTTTATTTCAGACAGTGTATGCTTAATTTCTGACCGGTCCTTTTCCATTTTTTTTTGGCATTCTCATTAAGATCCTTAAAGGTCTCACTAAGTTTCTCAGAGGTTTTTAGAGTAACCTTATAAATGTGGTTTTGAACTCTATGTCCAGTAGTTTGCTTTCCTCCATTTCTTTCATTCGTGACATGTTTCTTTGTCTCCACATTTTGCTGCTTCCCTGTGTTGATGGAGTGATTTTTTGTGGTAGGTGACCAGTGGTTCAGCCTATCACCTGAGGTGGACACTCTTGGTGCAGCCCTTTGTGGGCTTAGTGCAAAGTCTTGGTGTAGTTAAGCCTTGATTGCTGTTGGTACACTGGGAGGAATTGACCTCCAGGCCAATTGGCTGTGAGGACTGCTGTGTCTATAATGGAAGAACTGCTGTGCTGGAGACATGCTTATGGGGCATTGGGGCTTTAGTGCTCACTGAGTCTGCCTCTTGAATGTGTCACTTATGGATGTGAGTAGTTGAAATCTGGTGTCGTCTCACACTGACCACTAGATACACTAACTTCTGGATCTCCAATGGAGTGCAGGTCAGCTACTGTCTGAGGCCATCCAGCAGGAGCTACAGCGAGAACTACAGTTTTCTCCTCTTTGCTTGGGGTTTGGAGGTTTTGGAGCTGTCTGACCAGATCTGCAGTTTGTTAGGTTAAGCTACGATAGGGCAGACCATTTATATGCAAAAACCACTGCGTGGAGCTTGGGTGGGTTTGTAGATTGTGCGGGGTGGGGTCTCAGGGAGTCACTTGGCTAGGGCGTGGCAAATAGCGATGGCTGCCAGTCAGCCGTCTCTGTGTCTCCATGTTTCATTTCCAAGTCCCCGCGTCCCCGCGCCCCAGGGCAGTAAACAATGATTGCTGCGCGCACCTCTGCAAGAAAGCCACCCTCACTTTCCGACCCGATGGCATTCAGTCCAGCTTCTCCCCATAGGAGTTTGGGTCCCCAGCATCTCCCCAGAAATTGGAGTTCAGAGTAATTGGGAGCTTGTCTCCCTTCGGGTTGAAAAAAGCAGGGCACCCAGTCACCTGCCGCCAGCCTGATTCGCGCGCCTCCATACCTCAGCTTTTCAGCACTTGTGCACATCTCAATGCTCTTTTCTCTTTCCTTCTAGTTGTAGAACTTACACTCAGCCAGCTTTCCCGTGGTTCTCGGTGATAGACGTTTTGTCTTTTAGTTGTAGTTTTGAAATTGTTGTGCGAGGCAGCAGTTTAGGTGTTTACCTATTCCGCCATCTTGATTTCTCCCTTGAGTACCTTTTGGAGATATCAGCAATTCACAGCTTATGGCTCCCTCTGCTCTGCCTGCGTGCCTTTGGAAAGGACCAAGATGTGCATTAAGGTCTGCTTTTCCTAGACCCAGGTCCAGGAGAAGATCAGGCAGATACTCAAAGCCTCCAGAGATCCACCTCTGCCTGTGGTCTGATTGTTATTCTCAGAGTCTTACTGAACCTCAGGCCATAGACCACAGCAAGGCATAGATTCCACAGAATAGGACAAGTTGCTTTCCAACAGGGTGGGACAATTGCTCCCCCAGGCAAAAGCTGTCTGGATGATAAAGGTCTGCCTGAAAAAAATGTCCTTTGCAGTGTGAGGGAATGACTCAGCACAGGAAACTGGGGAACTCCAGAGCTCCTAACCCTGGCCTCTGCTCACACAGCTCCAGTCCATTTTGCCCTTCTTCTGCCGGAACCCAAGGTGAGTGGCTGCACACAAAATTTTTTGCATTAGTCCTTTAAAAGGATTCCTGCATTTCTAGCCATCTCTCCCTGGCAGACAGCAAGCCTGCTGCTTTTTACAACCAGATGTTATGTGGGTACCTTTCTCAGTTCTGGGGCTCTGGGCTAAGGAGCCCAGCCTGGGGTTTAGGCCCCAAAGTTCTCAGTGGGAACCCCAACAGCTGAGATATCCCTCCAGAACTTTGTCTGCTGTCTGTGGGAGCCTGGCTAGCCCTTTTGGGCCTCTGCACTTCCTACCAGTCTCTATGCATATCCCCTTTCCATCCTTGGTTATCAGGGTTTCCAGCTAGTCTTCAGTTGATTATTCAAGATGGTTTTTCTGTGCTTTAGTTGTAATTCCAGTTTGGTCCTAGGAGAGTGTCAGTGTAGCTTCCATTTAATCCACCACCATTTTGTGACAGCCGGGCACTTGCTTTCTATTCTCTCCTTGATCACTTCTTTCCTCATATTTGATGGGTTTTTCATAATTGTGGTTATCCATTTAAATGCTCACCTGTCCCTTCTTTGGTCAATAGGAGCCTCTTCATGTCGACTTTGAATCCTTTTGATATAACCCTAGTAATCCTTCATAGCATCCTTGCACTCTTTCTGACAAGATGTTCCAGGTTTATTTTGTACATTTTCTGCCCTGAATAAACTGTTTCTCCAAGAGACCTTGGTTTAGGGTTGTTTTGTTTTTAAGTGGGAAATGGTATGTCAGGACCACAGTTTGGGTGCTAGAGATGCTCACTACTACTTGGTGGTCATTGTTTCTAGGCCTCTTCAGTGAATAGATCTTGGAAAGATCTCCCTCTTCTCTTTTCTTTTCTCTTCTCTTCCCTTCTCTTCTCTTTTTTTCTCTTCTCTTCTCTTCTCTTCTCTTCTCTTCTCTTCTCTTCTCTTCTCTTCTCTTCTCTTCTCTTCCTTCTTCTTTCCCTCTCTTCCTTTTTTTTTCTACTGATTTTCTCCTAACTCTGTGCTTGTGTACTGTAAGTCTTCATTTAACATCATTTATAGGTTCTGTGACTTTAAACCAAACAATGTGTAATGAAACCCATCTTACCGTAGGCTAATTGATATAACAAGAGTTAGTTCCTTATGGCATCTCATCAATATTATAACAAAATGATGTCATTCAAGGACCTGCTAAAAAAACATATTTCAGGATAAAATAATAACTCCATTTAAAATTTGGGAATGCTAGAGAGTCTATATTAGTCTATATTGACCTCTATATTACATATGCATCTCTTTTTTTCCAGAGAGACTTACGGTTTTCAGAGACCTGGGATTAGATTTTCCTATAATTACTTATCCCACATTACACACCATAATAGTCTTAGAATAACAATATTTTTTGTTTCAGGAAAAATTTGTAATTATATGTTTTAGTAGTTTTTCTCTTTCTTTGATTTTCTTCACCAGGAATTTATAGTAATTGTATTTTGGATCTTCTTTGACTATTTTTAATATTGTTATTTTTTTCTCATATTCTTTTTATCTACTCATTTCTTTTGAATTTAAAAACTTGTCTGATTTTCACCTTTCATTTTATTAAGGCATTATCTGTTGTGATACTAATAATTCACTCTTGTGTTCCTTCTTCTTTAGTCTTTGCTTCTGAAATAAGTTTATTTTATTTCTAATTCTTTTCTGAATTGTTGCCTCATTTTGAGTTTTTCTGTTCTAAATTATGTTGTTCTTTCATGTCTCATGTAATTTAACCTTTTAGCTCTTTTTATATCTGTTCTACAAACATGTCTTTCTGGCATGCTTTCATTGTTTGTAGGGAAGTGATTCTATTCATTATTCTCTTATAATAACTTTGTATGGGATTTGACCTTAATATTTTCCTGTTTCTTAATTAGTGTTTCCAAATTTTTAGAAGGAAGAATGATTCAGGGTAGCTTTCCTAACTTCAGAGAGCTATTATTTTCTGTGCTTTTTTTCTTTTTCTTTTTATAGAGTTCAAAACCATTGTGCCTTGCTTTTTAAACTCTGTTTCTCTCCTTTACCTTTATATTAAACTTTTCTCCTCATCTACATCATCCTTGTCCTATTCTACTCTAATGCCACTTCTACTAGTTACTACTCAGTGTAGGAGGGAGCCACAGTGGCTCTGTTTTGAACGTTTGTGGGGACCAGGCTTCTCCAGCCCTCCTGCAGCAGCCTCCTGTGATGACCTGCTAAAGCGTGGGCATAAGCCTCCCAGTTTCAGCTTCTGCTTTCCAATAGGCCCTCTGTGTGCTCCTGCGAGTTTCCTTGGCTCTTTGGGGGCTCTCCAATTCTCACTTCTGTTACATGCCCTGTTGCAGCTCCCCACTTCCTTCTGAACCGAGTTGATAATCTTGCAGGTTATGGCTGTTGTAGTCTGGCCTCATCTGTGGTCTGTGGGATAGTTTGTGACCTGTTTTTTTTTGTTTTGTTTTTTTTAATTTGTTTGTCTGTTTGGGCTTTTTGTTCTTTTGTGGGTTTGTGTGTGTGTGTGTGTGTGTGTGTGTGTGTGTGTGTGTGTGTTTTGGTAAATGGTATTAATGAGTTTTTGGCTTTGCTATATAGTTGCTGTTTGTTTTGATGTGAAGATTTGGAAAGATTCAAAGATCATGCCACCGCTACCCCAGTTTTCCCCAAACAAACAATGAGCTCTAATTATGTTAAGAACATAAAATTTTCGAAAATTTATTGTTTCTCTTAATAAATCTCTTTCAAAGAGATTTTTCAGAGTTGTCTTGTTCTTTTTAAAAATGGCATTCAAAATATGATGGCTTGTTTTTGTAATGCTGTGTCCTACATCCACCTTCATATGACCCTTTTCTTACATGCAAACAGTATCTTTACATAGATATCCTGTAATTTTTATCCTTTCTCACTCCCTCCCTTTCTTCCTTCCTCTCTTAAACCAAAACAAAGATGAATAAAAGGGTTGTCTGTGTTTTCAATTTGACTTATATCCAAGAGGAATTGCAGCAGATGGTGTTCAAGCCCCACCTATATCTGTCACCCTCATCACTTTGGTGCACTTTGCCCTACTTCCAGTTGCTGGCACCAGCACTTATTTGCTTATGAGCTTCCCATGGCCACCATAGCCTGCATGGTCTACCTGAGCAGCAGGCTAGAGGTGCTATTGCCCCTCATGGGAGCAGTCCTTAACTAATTAATTCTGACGTATATGGTAGACAGAAAACCAGCACACTCAAAGATATCCACATCCTAATCCCCCAAAATATATGAATATATTACATTTTGTGGCAGAAGTATTTCTGCAGATGTGACTAAGTTAATGATCTTGAAATGGAAGATTATCCTGGATTACTCAGGCAGGCCCAATCTTATCACATGAGTCCTTAAAAATGGAAGAGGAAGTCATAAGCCGAGAGAAATTTGAATATGCTGTGCTGCTGACTTTGGAGATGGAGGAAGGAGACACCAGCCAAGCACCACAGATGGCCACTAGCAGCTCAAAAAGGAAGGAAACAAATCCCCCAGATGCGGCCCTGGATTTTAACACCTTGATTTTAGCTCAGTAGGACAGTTTGTACTTCTGACCTCCAAAACTGTAAGATAATAAAGTTGCGTTATTTTAATTCACGATAGTTTTGGCAATTTGTTATGGGAGCAATAAGAAACTAATGAAATGGCTAAATGCCCCCAGCTTCCTCAATTCTTGAGTGGGATGACTCTCAGGCATCTGTTCAATGTTGGCTCCCAGAGTTCCCAGAGGTGGGTGGGGGTAAGTGGTTTATCCACAGTGATAACTTGCTAGGAAACAAACCATTTCTTAGCTTCCTTCCCTTTCCTGTTTCTTACTCCCCTACTGTGTTGGGAACACGTGTGAATAAATTTCCTTGCACTTGAGTCCTTGGATTGGGACTTGGTTAAGGGGAAACCAAATCTGAAACAGAACTTGAGATGGCTTTGGTGAGAGACTGATGTAAGTACTTGTTCAAATTCTTCAAGTTTGGATTGAAGGAGAAGGGACTTTTATAATTGTTATAAATTTTTATCACTTCCAAGATGCAGTGGTGCAGAGGCCTTGAGAAGCAATGTGGAAGCTTGAAACTGAGATGGTCACAAAAAATACTCCCTATCTTTGTTACAGAGCCTTTGGCTAGTGTTAAGGGGTATGTCTATTGAGTGATTCTTCAGTACTCAGAATAAGACTGTGGACTTCCATTCATAGGCTCCCACTGCCACAAGGGGCTATGAATTTTAGGAGGACATTTCAGCAGATAATACAGATTGGCTGACTCTACACCAGGGTCTCTCGACCTGAATACCATAGACTTTTTTGGGCTGGATAATTTTTTTTGTTGTGAGGTCTGTTCTGTGCATTGTAGGAAGGCAACCAATGGATGTGTCGCCCTCATATAGATGTTTCTCTCTCTCTCTCTCACACACACCTCTCTATTTCTCTCTCTCCCTTGCTCCCTTTCACACTCTCTAAAAGTCAATGGAAAAAAATCCTCAGATGAGGATTAAAACAACAACATAGAAGGTACAACACCAAGAATGAATACTAATGCAAGCTATGGATTTTGTGTGATAATGATGTGTCAGTGCTGGTTTGTCTATTGTAACAATGGTACTACTCTGGTGCAGACTGTTGTCTGTAAGAGGGGCTGTGCTTGTGTGGGCAAAGGGAATATATAGTATAGGAACTCTGTATTTTTTGCTCAAGTTTGTTGTGAACCTAAAACTACTATAAAAAATCATTTATTTTTTAAAAAAATCAACTGCTTCCCTTCACCAACAGTGGTAACTCTAAAACTATAGCCTTAAAAGGAAATAAGTTTTTTAAAAATAATTTTTATTGAATTTATTGGAGTAACATTGGTTAATAAAATGATATAGGTTTCTAGTGTACAATTCTATAATACATCATCAGTATATTGCATTGTGTGTTCACGACCCAAAGTCAAGTATCCTTCAGTCTCCATTTTATCCCCCTTTTACCTCCCCCCACCCTCCTTTTGGTAGCAGCCCAAGTGCCCATCAGTAGATGAGTGGACATAAAAACTGTGGTACATTTACACAATGGAATACTACTCAGCTATAAAAAAGAAGAAAATCTTACCTTTTGCAACAGAATGGATGGACCTGGAGAGTGTTATGCTAAGTGAAATAAGCCAGTCAGAGAAAGACATGCACCATATGATTTCATTTATATGTGAAATCTAATGAACAATATAAACAAACAAAACAGAAACAGATTTATAGACAGAGAACAGACTGACAGCAGTGGGGAAAGGGGTTGGAGGCTAGGTGAAAAAGGTGAAGGGATTAAGCAAAAACAAAAGAACAAACAAACAAAACCCCCCAAAAAATTCTCACAGATACAGACAACAATATGGTGATGACCAGAAGGAGGTAAGTTTCTGACCTCAAGTATTTTTCAAACAAGTTCCTTAAGAGTCCTTTGCCTGATAATTGGACCTAGCTCACTGATAAATGTCAGATTAAAAATTACCTTCCCATCCACTCCTCTTTCAAATAGCCTCAAGATAGCGATCATTAAATGGGAGCTGGAGAATGGGGAGAGCATAGTGGTCAGTTAGTAGGTTCTCTAGGTTAAAAATCCAAGACGATACAAGTGGTTATTTGTGCATGAAATTCACTAAAAATAATAGAAATACATCTTACTAAGTTTTTGAGGGAACCTCAAGACTTCCTTATTATAGCCTGTGACTATTAAACATCAAACACTGTACGTGGACCCCAACTTGAACAAGCAGAGAGTAGAGGGATAAAGCTGTGCACCCCCTGAAGTCATCCTCTCCAATTCCCACCTCAGCTCTGGTCATAAAGGAAAAATGACCAGTGCAGTGGAGACTATGATGCACCACCCAGATTTCCTTCAGGACTGAAGGACCTATGTTTCCAGCTCCTGGAGTGTTCTTGGCTGTCAGTGTTGCCTGTTAATTTGCTGAAGAGAAGTACCTACCATAGGACATACCACCTTCCCTGGAGAGAGACAATGACTGGTCAATATGAGTATATAAAGTCCTGGACCCTCTTAGCCAAATTAGTAACTATTAAGGGGCCAGTTTTAGACCTCCCATAGTTGGCTGAAGCTTTTGCTGAGACTTTATCACAGTCTAATGTCTCCCTCTACTTTATGCTGCTCTCTTCTCTGTCCCTGCACTCGATGTCTAGACTGCTCCAATAAATTCCCTGCATGCTAAGCTCTGCCTCAGAGTCTGCTTCCCAGGGAACTTAATATTCATAAACAAGGGAAGAAAATATAGAGGGTAACGGCTGGGGCAGTGGAATGCACTAAGGATATTGTCTACTCTTGAAGCAGGCACTCTTGCTCTTGATCAGTAGTTTCCTTTATACCATTTTCTGGATGGAAGTGTCTGTGTCTGTGTGTGTGTGTGTGTGTGTGTGTGTGTATTTTTTCCCCTAAAAACTAAAAAGGAATTGTGCCGACATTTTTGCCCTTGGCTTAAAGTAGCCTTTTATGTAATATGGAGTATTGATGTACCATGGCCTAGAAAAGATATGCATAAACTTATGTGATTTTGGTCAAAATGGACCAAATATTATACAATTAGAGTTCAATACTGTTATATAATAATTTGAACTATGAATACAGATTCTTTCTTCATTTGGGGAGGCCAGTTGTTTTAAAGATGAGACTTATTTTTTAAGGTGTGTTTTATTTTTGCAAGTAACACTTTATTCAATATTCAAAAATTGCTTATGAAAATTTTTAAAGCACTATCATGGAAATTTGGGGAGCATAAAACTTGCTGTTTATTTCATAGGTCAGGGAACCATGGGAAGATACATACAAATCTGATGGGAAAGGTATGTCCTTCAAAGATTTTTGACTTTGGATAAGCTAGCAAGGTGAGATATGTTATTATCCCTTTTGGAGAGAGGAGCATGTTCCTCACAGGTATTTAGGTGGCTAAAGAAAGTGGTGAATGTAGTAAAGACAGTTTTGGCCCTTCTTTCTTAATAATAGAACCTCAAAATTTGAATGGGTATTTTTTTTTTTTTTTTGCCTGTACAGAAAATTGTATTTCCCAGTCTTCCTAGCAGGAAGGTATGGTCATATAATTAAGTCATAGTCAATATTCTGTAAGTGAAAGTTTGGTACTGGATTTTCAAAAGATTTTTTAAGAGGTCTCACTCATGCCCAAAATGTATTCCTTTCACCCTCTGCCTCTTTTAGAGCCTGCAACTCAGATATGGTGACTGGAGCTGGCATCATCCATCTTGGACCATGGATCCAGAAGAGGGATGTCAGAGGTAAGATAGTGAAGCAAAAAGACAGAAGGAGACAGGGTTGTTGATGAATGAGGAGTCACAATATTGGCCCTGTCCTGTGTACCTCTAAACCTCTTTTGCATGTGAAGGAAACAATGTTAAATTTTATTTAAGCCATCACTATTTTGGATTTTTCCACTCTATACAATTGAACTTAATACAAACTGATAAAGAATTCAAATGATATAATCCTAAAATATCCCCTTGACCTGTTATCACTCCTCCTAGGGAAGGGGAGGGATGTGCTGCCTGGTGTCCTCCATAGTCATTAGGTACACTAAGCCACACAGGAGGTTAACTAGGCCCTAGAGCTTCATAGCTACCTATGGTCCAGACTTACCCACACTATTTTAAAAGAAATCCCATGAAAGTTCTATAGCGATACAGGTTTCCTCTTTCATAGTAAGAATATTTATTGGACATTAAACATTTTGACATTTCCTGGGAATTTGTGTGATGGAGAGCAAAATAACACCATTCATTACCTTTCTATTGCCACTGTAACAAATTACCACAATCTCAGTGGCTTTAAACAACACCAATTTATTCTCTTACAGTTCTAGAGATCAGAAATCCAAAACGAATCTTTTTTTTTTTAAGATTTTATTTTTGTTATTTTTTTTAAAAATTGCTTGAAGTATTACAAATAGTAGTACATAGGTCTTGGAGTTGTTTTCTGAAAATATATAAACATATTCTCGACCAAAAGTTAATAAAGGAATCTGTTCTATATAATTGATTTGGGATCCTTTTTATTTTTGCCCAAACGATTTTCCTTTGTCTTATTTAGACACCACGTGTGTTTTTCATGGGTGTCTTGCTGTTAGCATTACAAATGAAAATTAATTTTGTAAAGTAAAAATTTTCTAGATGTAATTTACTTATAGGATATTTTTCCTTACATGATATTACCCTTCTATCCCCCCTTTTTTGATTAATGGAGGCTTTTGTAAATTTTATAATGCAGTCTTGATAACTTTAAATTTTAATTTTTTGCATAAAAATATGACTGCTTTAGGTTCATTGCATGTTTAGGAATTTTACCATGAGATGAACTACCAATAGAAATTTTAGTTACCGCATTAGGAACAGGTTTTTGTCCCGTACAATTAAATTTTCTTGAATATTCACTTATTTCAATTAGCCTATTTAAATTAATCTGAAAACTTGATTATTATTTTACTGTCAAATTTAATACTCTACCAACAATCTTAATTTACCTTGTAAATATTAGTGGAAAGGATTATTTGCATTCTTGAGTAGGCCCTGAGCATTCCTGGTGCTAGGCTGGATTTAGATATAGGGCAGCTGCTGTCGGCCAAGTCTCTGTCTGTTACCTGGGTCCCAATCCAAGCTGGGCCAAGTCACTGTCTGTCACCTGTGTCCCGATCTGACGCCCAGCTCAGATCAGACCAAAACGAATCTTACAAGGCTAAAATCAAGATGTCAGCAGAGCTGGTTCCTTCTGGTGGCTCCAAGGGAAGGATCCATTTCTTGTCTCTTCCAGCTTCTACAGGTTGATGGCATCCTTGACTTATGGCCACATCACTTTAATCACTGCTTCTGTTGTTAAATTGTTTTCTCTGACTCCCTCTGTGTCCCTCTTATAGGGATCATTGCATTAGTTCAGCTGCCCCTCCCCGATAATCCAGGATAATGTCTCCATCTCAAAATCCTTAATGTAACCAAATCTGCAAAGTAGCTTTTGCCATATAAGGTAGCCGGGCTTTCAGGATTTAAAAAGTAAACATATTTGGGAGGCTTTTATTCAGCCTACTATACTCATCTAGACATCTTGATGAGAAATTATCCAGGGAAGTTTTTTTCTAATTTAAAAGTAACAGAAATTGTTAGATATGGTTGCTTTATACAAAGCAACTTCTATAAATCAAAAACTACTATTAAAATGTTAAAAGGCAAAACCCTTCCACTATTTCCTGAAATTATAACAGGCATGGTGACAAGAGTTTAATATATTCAAATATAAAATATTAAAATTTAAAAAATAAAAAGAAAACCACTAAGACTCTAATACCTTGATAAGCAATTAATTGTGCATGAATAACAATTCACAAATGATAAACACCCTAAAATCTAGAATAAATTGAATGTTTCACTTTTTAAATTATGATGATCATATCAGGGTATTACTAATGATGTAGTTAACTATATCTGGATATTTTTGTAACTTGCCTCTAGGAATACACATTGGTCTTTCCTGGAAGTTATGTAGCTCTAAGTATCAGAATGCTAAAAATGTTATATCTTCAACCCAGTAATTCCACTTTTGGGAAATCATCCAAAATGCAGAAGAGCAAAAATGTTCAACTTTATGTGAAAAAGTGGAAAAACCTAAATGTCCTATAATAGGAAAATGGCTAAATAAATAGTGCTATAATTATAAGCTGGGATATATTATCCTGCTATATAAGGATATGTCACTGGAGAATATTCTTTCTAAATAACCAAGAGAAATGCCTGTAAGGGCAGAGAGAGCAATCCTACAGGGCCATTGAGCAGACAGCTAAAAATCTGCTCTAAGTTTAGGAGAACAGGCCTTCCCCAGGCCTGGGCTTTCTGAGTTTCCTTTCAAACCATTATATTTGGCAATTTAAATATATAATTATTTGGGTTATTAATACTGATTACAATCAGCATTAAGGGATAAATAAGACCAAAATCCAGTCAGTTACCATTGGCACGACTCTACCAGATATTAAAATATGAAATATGAATTTCTGAACCAGTTGATGAATGGCAACTGGTTGCTGCCCTGAGCCCTCAGGTACTCCTTGCTTCCCTAGTCTCATTTTTTTTTAAAATATGATTTTATTGATTTCAGAGAGAGCAAGGGAGAAGGATAGAAAGAGAAATGTCAATAATGAGAGAGAATCATTGATTGGCTGCCTTCTGAACTCCCCCTTCTGGGATGGAGCCCACAACCGGGAATTGAACTGTGACCTCTTGGTTCCATAGGTCAACGCTCAACCACTGAGCAACACCAGCCAGGCAGGACCCCTCATTATTGAGCAACTAAAATGACTGGCACAATGTACAATATCATGTCATCTTATCTAATAAAAGAGTAATATGCAAATTGACTGTACCTCTGCTACACACACAAGCCATGCCCACCAGCCAATCAGGAGCAAGTATGCAAATTAACCCAATCAAGATGGCTGCAGCCATGGAGCAAGCAGGAGGCTTGGGTTTCCCCAGCAATGAAGGAAGCCAAGCTTCCCGCACATCCTGACCAGCCCTGGACTCCACTCAAGGCTATAAAGTTTCAATTATAGAAGATAAATAAATCACAACAAAAATGGCAACAGCCATGGAGCTGGAGAGAGCAGGAGGCTTGGGTTTCCCCAGCGATGGAGGAAGCCAAGCTTTCCACCCACCCTGGCCTGCCCTGGCCTCTGCTCAAGGCTTCAAAGTTTCAATTATAGAAGATTAATAAATCCCAGATACCAGGACCTCCGCTTGGGTTGCCGGGGGGCATGGCCAGCCTGCAAACCACCACAGGCCCCTAGCCCAGGCCACCCCATGCCCCAAGGGAACCCTCACCCTGATCCGGGACACCCTTCAGGGCAAACCAGCCGGCCCCCACCCATGCACCAGGCCTCTATCCTATCTAATAAAAGAGTAATATGCAAATTGACTGTCACTCCAACACAAGATGGCTGCCCCCATGTGGACACAAGATAGCCACCAAAAGATGGCCAGGAGGGGAGGGCAGTTGGGAGAGACCAGGTCTGCAAGGGAGGGCAGTTGTGGGCGATCAGGCCAGTAGAGGAGGGCAGTTGGGAGGGACCAGGCCTACAAGGGAGGGCAGTTGGGGGTGATCAAGCCTGCAGGGGAGGGCAGTTAGGGTGACCAGGCCAGCAGAGGAGGGAAGTTGGGGGCAACCGGGCCTGCAGGGAAGGGCAGTTAGGGGGGACCCAGGCCTGCAGGGGAGAGCAGTTGAGGGGGACCAGGCTACAGGGGAGGGCAGTTAGGGGAGACCAGGCCTGCAGGTGAGGGCAGTTAAGGGCAAACAGGCTGGCAGGAGAGCAGTTAGGCATCAATCAGGCTGGCAGGGGAGTGGTTAGGGGGTGATCAGGCTGGCAGGCAGAAGTGGTTAGGGGCAATCAGGAAGGCAGGCAGGCGAGCAGTTGGGAGCCAGCAGTCCTGGATTGGATTGGGCCTAAACGGGCAGTCGGACATCCCTCGAGGGGTCCCAGATTGGAGAGGGTGCAGGCTGGCCTTAGGGACACACTCCCCCATGCACAAATTTCGTGCACTGGGCCTCTAGTCTGAGAATAATGAGAGTTTTATTTTCTCCTTTCCAATTTGGATGCTTTTTCTTTCTTCTTCTTGTATGATCAGAATGGCCAGGACTTCCAGAAATATGTTGAACAAGAGTGGTGAAAGAGGGCATCCCTGTTTTGTTCCTGTTCTTAGGGGAAATGGTTTTAGTTTTTGCCCATTGAGTATGATGTTGGCTGTAGGTTTGTCATATATGACCTTTATTATGTTAAGATATAATCCCGCTATTCCCACTTTGTTTTTATCAATAAAGGGTGTTGGATTTTGTTGAACGCTTTTCTGCATCTATTGATATGATCATGTAATTTTTGTCTTGCAATCTGTTATGTGCTGTATCACATTTATTGATTTTCAAATATTGTACCAGTCTTGCATCCCCAGAATAAATCCCATTTGGTCATGATGTATGATATTTTTAATGTATTGCTGGATCTGGTTTGCTAAAATTTTGTTGAGGATTTTAGCATCTATGTTCATCAGGGATATTGGCCTGTAGTTCTCTTTCTTTGTTGTATCTTTATCTGGTTTTGGAATTAGGGTGATGCTGGCTTCATAGAAAGAATTTGGAAGTGTTCCTTCCTCTTGAATTTTTTGGAATAGATTGAGGAGTAGAGGTGTTAGTTTTTCTTTGAATATTTGGTAAAATTCCCCTGTGAATCCGTCTGGAGTATGGCTTTTGTTTGCTGGGAGTTTATTTATTTATTATTATTACTGCTTCAATTTCATCATTGAACATAGAAAACCCTAAAGAATCTATAAAAAAAACCTACTAGATTTAATAAATGAATTTGGAAACTTAGCAGGATACAAAATTAACACCCCAAAATCCATAGCATTTTTATACACCAATAGTGAACTCCCAGAGAGAGAAACTAAAAAAACAATCCCATTTACCATTGCAACAAAAAAAATTAAGATACTTAGGAATAAACTTAACCAAGGAGGTAAAAGACCTGTGCTCTGAAAACTACAGGACATTGAAAAAAGAGATAGAGGAAAACATAAACAAGTGGAAGAATATACCATGTTCATGGATTGGTAGAATCAACATCATTAAAACGTCCATACTGCCCAAAGCAACTATAAATTCAATGCAGTCACCATTAAAATACCAACAGCATATTTCACAGACCTAGAACACACACTCCAAAAATTTATGTGAAACCAAAAAAGACCCCAAATAGCTCCAGATATCTTGAGAAAGAACAAAATTGGAGGAATCACAATACCAGATATCAAGTTATACTACAAAGACATTGTACTCAAAACAGCCAGATACTGGCACAAGAAGAGGGTTATAGATCAATAGGACAGCCCAGAGAACCCAGAAATTGACCCAAACCACTATGCCCAATTAATCCTATATAATAAAAGGCTAATATGCAAATCGACCGAACAGCAGAATGACTGGTCACTACAATGCGCACTGATCACCAGGGGGCAGACACTCAACGCAGGAGCTGCCCCCTGGTGGTCAGTGCGCTCCCACAGGGGGAGTGCCACTCAGTCAGAATCTGGGCTCCTGGCTGTTGAGCTCAGAGGCAGTGACAGGAGCCTCTCCTGCCTCCATGGCAGCACTAAGGATGTCTGACTGCTGGCTTAGGCCAGCTCCCCATTAGTTGGACATCCCACGAGGGCTCCCAGACTGTGAGAGGGTGCAGGCCAGGCTGAGTGACCCCCTTGAGTGCACGAATTTTGTGCACCAGGCTTCTAGTGTTTGATAAAAAAGGCAAGAGCATACATTGAAGCAGAGACAGTCTCTTCAATAAATGGTATTGGGAAAATTGGACAGGTACATGCAAAAAATGAAACTAGACCACCAACTTACACCATACATGAGAATAAATTCAAAATAGATAAAAGACTTAAGTATACGATGTGAAACCATAGAAGTCCTAGAAGAAACCACAGGCACCAAAATCTCAGACATCTCTTGTAGCAATATGTTTACCAATACATCTCCTAGGACAGTGGTCGGCAAACTGCGGCTCGTGAGACACATGTGGCTCTTTGGCCCCTTGAGTGTGGCTCTTCCACAAAATACCACGGCCTGGGTGAGTCTATTTTGAAGAAGTGGCGTTAGAAGAAGTTTAAGTTTAAAAAATTTGGCTCTCAAAAGAAATTTCAATGGTTGTACTGTTGATATTTGGCTCTGTTGACTAATGAGTTTGCTGACCACTGTCCTAGGACAATGGAAACTAAGGAGAAAATAAACAAATGGAACTGCATGAAAATAAAAAGCTTTGCATTGCAAAAGAAAGCATCATTAGAATAAAAAGAGAACCCACTACATGGGAGAACATATTTTCCAATGATACATCTGATAAAGGGTTAATCTCCAAAATATATAGGGAACTCGTACAACTTAACAAAAGGAAGGCAAACAATCCAATTTAAAAATGAGCAAATGATCTAAATAAACATGTCTCTAAAGTGGACAAACAGAAAGCCAAGAGACATGAAAACATGCTCAAAGTCACTAATCATCTGAGAGATGCAAATCAAAATGACAATGAGACATCACTTCAAACCTGTCAGAATGGCTATCATCAACAAATCAACCAAGGACAAGTGTTGGGGAGGTTGTGGAGAAAAGGGAACCCTCGTGCACTGCTGGTGGGAATGCAGACTGGTGCAGCCACTGTGGAAAGCAGTATGGAGTTTCCTCAAAAAACTAAAAAGGAAACCCTCATTTGATCCAGTCATCCCACTTCTATGAATATATCCTAAGAAACCTGAAATACTCATCAGAAAGAATATATGCACCCCTATGTTCACAGCAGCACAATTTACAATAGCTACAACTTGGAAACAGCCTTAAGTGCCCATCAGCAGATGAGTGGATAAAAAAGCTGTGGTACATTTACACAGTGGAATACTATGCAGCAATAAAAAGAAAAACTCTTACCATTTGCAACAGCATGGATGGATCTAGAGAGTATTATGCTGAGAGAAATAAGCCAGTCAGAGAAAGGTAAGTATCACATGATCTCACTCCTATGTGGAACCTAATGAACCAAATAAACTGATGATTAGAAATAGACCCAGAGTCATAGAAGCATGAACAGACTGTTGAACCTTAGAGGGAAGGTAGGGGAGGGTGGGTGGGAAGAGATCAACAAATGGACATGTATGCATATATGCATAACCCATGGACACAGACAATGGTGTTGTGAGGGGCTGGGGGGAGGGGGAGAGGAGGAAGAGAGAGGGCTGGAAGAGGTTTATGGGGGGGAAAGGAGGACCTATGTAATAATTTCAACAATAAAGATTAAAAAAATAAAATAAAATAAAATGACTGGCACAGTTGGGGCCTCTAGGAAGCTGCTCCAGCTGTGTGGCAAGCGTGTGATCTGACGGGTACTATACTGGTATATATATTTGTCTATATATCCATTTTCCATTTCAGGACACACTTCTCCCAAATTCTTTCTTTGACCTTACTCCAAAATAAAGCTAACTCCATTTAGTTTTGCTTTGAATTATTATTATTTATTTCATTTTTGTTTTCTCTCATAGATCCATCTAAATAAGGAGAGGATTCTACTCTTGAGACAAATGTAAGTAGAGCTTGTGACATGCAGCTCTGAAAAAGCCTTTCACCTTATTTGATCTGATTCCCTCTACTCTCTTAGTTACTTTCACCTTTATAGTTAAAAATACGAATTTTGCCTGTTTCTGCCCATTTTATAATGCTGGTTTTTTTCACCATTTTTCCATTGATTTGGTTGATCTTCATAGTTTCTCCCAAACTGACTAATTTAACCCTTCTATTTCTACCAACTAGTTTTCATGCCTTCCTACCTTCTAAAAATAGATTCCTCCATGAGACAATATTGCCCATTGAACAAGGATAAAGGGAAAACAATATAAAAAGTTTGTATATTCAATTTTTCACAACTATGCAAAATTAATGTGTTAGATTGGGCTTTCCCAAAAGCAGACTCCAAAACAGAATAAAATGCCTGTGAGAAAAAAATGGCATATTTTATGAATGTTAACTTAAAATATATAGGAGAGCTGGGATATATGCGCCAAACAAGCTTGGTGCCCAGTGATGAGAGCAGGAAGTAGGTTGGGTAGAAGCATCCTAGGCTGCTGTTGCACTCCAAGAAAGGCTTCACAAGGCTGTGGGGGAGTCCTGAAGCAAAAGTCGGTCACTGGAGCAGTCTGTGTCTCCCAGAAGTTGACCTGCCTGATGTTTCTATTGTGCTCAGTCACTGGCTAGGAAGCAAGGCCTCATGGCACAATGGGATGATGAATTTCAGAAGCAGGACTTGGAGATCTTGGTCAATGACACCCCTTGTAGTAGGAAATCTACAAGGAATGCCACCCCCCCCCCATTTTTTTTCATGTAACCCCTGTAGTTCTTCCTGGAAGAACAAGTTGATGCTTTCAGACCCTAACATTTTGCTGAGATGTGAAGCTGCAAGCACTTCAAAGCACGTATACACCCACAAAAGTAAAAGATAAAACAATTTGCAAAACAATGATGCACCCATAAGTTGGTTTCATGAGAAAAGCATTGAGATAAACATATACAATAGCACAAGTACACACAGGTGCATGGGATATATGAGAAGCCAACTCTCTTTCCACCCATGCTTCAAATAAACAAAAACATGACCTAGGTAGCCGATACTTTTCTGAGTGGAGGAAAGAAAGGAAAATGCATTTATTAGGATTCTAGTTTTTTGGCAGTCACTGTGGCAGGTGGTTTCACGTATGTTAACTTAAAATATATAGTACTATTTATGTCCCTTTCTGAATACTCATAACAACCTTATAGTAGGTGCTGTTATTCCTGCTACAGATGAAGTAATGGGATTCAAAGAGGTCATAAATTAAAAGTTATGAATAGGTAAATAAAATATTTGGAACTTGAGTGCATTCACAGTGGTCTCTGGTGGGCTTCCACAGCCATTAGATAGTCTTTTTTCATTTTTTTTGGATTTAAAAAAAAACTCTGATAAATTAATGTTTAATTTTTTTACTGTGATCTATAAGTAAAAATAAATCTGCTTTATCAATGGGTGGGGGGAAAGTTAAGGAACTTGTCTAAGTTCTCATATCTACTAAATGATAGAACTACAGTACTCTTCAAGTCTGCCAATAGGTAAATAAGAGAAGGTCATTCTTGGGTATTCTCTGATATACATTTTTTTATTGTGAGAAAGTTTTTTCCCCCAAAGCATCTTCAATCTTCTAACTTTTGCAGCTGAGTGTATTTTATACCATCTTTTTGGATCAACCCTATCTACTTTACAGTATGGTATCAATCCTCTCACCAAAGGTATATCTTAGGAGTCAAGGGGAGGATCTTAATATCAAATCAGCATCCTTACCCAACTCAGGTGTGGTGCCAATGACTGTGATCCTTTTCTGTATTTCAGTTTCAGTAAGTGGTCCTTCCTTGATTACCTGTTCATTCCTCCAGTCTTGCTGTGACTACACAATTGTTTGAACTCCTTCCAGTCTTTTGGAGGGCTAGAGCTCTTTGCATGAGAGACAGTCGCAATGGCTGGGCCCTTTGTTAGACTTCTTGTCTTCAGACCTCTTATCATTTATACCCTATACTTCTGAGGCTTTCCTGCACGGCAGATTCATCCTTGTGAATCTTTTGGAATTTAGATAACACATAGTCTGCTACATTTAGATAACACATAGTCTGCTAATCAAAGCTTTGTTATGCCACTTACTTCAGAGTCTCTATCTCTATGCAACAATGACTCCCACTAGCAAATAGACATTTTAACTTGTTCTCCCATCATTATTTTTGGCTTATTAATACAGGGCTTCCTGGTATCCATCTTGTCCAAGTGAAAACCCAGGAATAATTATAGATGCAATTTACTAAGCACTTTTCGTACATTA
The DNA here is from genome assembly GCF_963455305.1 of Plecotus auritus. Taxonomy (NCBI): domain Eukaryota; kingdom Metazoa; phylum Chordata; class Mammalia; order Chiroptera; family Vespertilionidae; genus Plecotus; species Plecotus auritus. The sequence goes on along the minus strand of NC_137771.1, from coordinate 159,965,217 downwards.
CCCCAGTTAACCAACGTAACAGATATTATCACCATCTGTGTTCAGGAAAATTGAGATGTGGAGAATAGAAAATTGAGATGTGGAGCACATTTGGTGCCCTAAAAGCAGACATTGAAATAGATTAGGGATCAATACCTCTGAAAGGAAGGGGGAAGAGGAAGAAATCAAACCGTGACAGAGGCCTAATGTAATCTTGGCTGACTCAACCAGGAGCTCTGGGTCAAGTATTACCCGTTCACATCCCATGTAAGGCTGAGATGGCCAGCCCTTTATACACTTTCCTAGCTCCATTGCTGCATGAAGGCTGTCATGGGAAAGCATGACCTTGGACAAGGTGAGTCTTAACTGAGTACAGCCTGAAGAAGTTTACACCTGGAAGCTGTCTGCTGACTGCATTCTCCAAAGCTAAGAGCAAATCTGTCCTTGAAGGGGGATCTGAGTGGTACATTTCTGTGACTACTGAGATTCCAAGAATCTGGGGAATCTAAGAAAGAGTCTATAGCTAGTAAGTGACAAAGATTTGATATCAAGTCTTTTGTGACTCAAAAATCTATGCACCTCACCAGTTCATAATTGGTTTCCAAATGTCTACTCAAACCAACTGAATCAGAATCACCTTAGGAGAGTTCTTTAAAATAGGGATATTTGGCCTTAATCCTGTGAGATTTATGTTCAATGGATGTGGATGAGATCCTGGAATCAAACCCAGTTTATAAAAGTGTCCAGGCTCATTCTAAAGTACAGTTATATACAGAAATCACTGACACCAAAGAAAGGGAAACATTTTAAATACTGGGCTACATTTATGGTAAAAGCTATACAATGTTTTGGGGGTGTTAAAAATTCAGATCCAGGATTCATCCCTATGGGCTGATGTCTAATGTCAGTGGCAAAATTTTAAAGATTGGCTTAAAATCTTGAACCAAAGATGGGCTTTCATTTGGACAAGATGGATACCAGGAAGCCCTGTATTAATAAGCCAGGACTCTGCATCTTGCTTTGTGATTGCTGGTCTCTGATCACCCTGGTGCAAAAGTATTGGAGAAGGTATAGCTGTTTCACAATTCATGAAAGCAAGCGAGTCTGTAAGTGAACTAAAGAATTTGCCTTCTAAGTAGTGCCTACAAATGTCTGCAAAATGAATTTGAACATGCCAGATTCTATTTTGCCTTTTGTCTTTCATCATAAAATTGGAGATAGTTTTAAACTGGGTTTTAAATACAGCGCAATGACCTTTAAGATTGTAGTAAATTCTTTAAATTTGCACATTTAGATAAATGTATAATTTTATGATCAAACAATACATGATTATAATAAGACAAGGGTCAAGATTGAAGTTTAAGTACTAGAGGAGCTATAAATGTAAAGCAAAATTGGCTTGTTGCTGTGCTAACACATTCCTGAGACAGGCTTCTTTGAACTCTTCTTTACTAAAATGAAACAAGAAGTCTGATTCTGAGGGAGGGCTCTGTCTCCAGTGGAGCTCTTGGGACTCCAGCTATGGAAGGATAAAGGACCAATCATGCTGACAAAAGTAACAAAATAGATATATTTTAAAAATACATATTGCAAAAGATATTTTTTTATAAATTCTACCTAATTAGCATAGGCTTTTTATGTGAAGAAAAACTCTAAATAGTGAATCATAAAGTTTTTGATAAACAAAGTTTATATAACTTCTCTCCAGTTTGTGACAATATCCTGAGATCTGTGGTTTATGGTTCATGGCTTTTGACTCCTGGGGCCATTTTAAAGGGATAATGAGCCTTGCCTCAGCTGCCATAGACAGTTTGCACTCCACCTTGAGCATGGAGAGTTGTGTAAATGCTGCATGAATATTTCACAGGGTGTTTACTGCATAAGTATTGGAAGCTCTAAGAAGTTATATATAATTGCTGTGGGTTACACTATGGTGGTTGAAATGCATGAATACCTAAGTTTCAACACTAAAGGTTCATATGAGAAAATTACAGTATTGGTTACTGAGCTCTTTAAAATCAGGAACTGTGACTCATTCATCTTTGTGCCTACAACCTGTGCACAATTGTTTATTTGGATCAGTAAGTACATGAAAACTGTTTTTTTAACCTTATGCACTTAAAACCATTGAAATTTGGCCTTGGAAGAAAATCACCAGCCTCTGAGAGAAAGACTCACAAAACCAACTTCTGACAATGACCAGAGATGTCACAAATCTAGATTTCTCATTTGGAATCTCAAGTGGGTGAATTTAATTAACTGCTATAATTAGAAGCTAATTACTAGAAGTGGCCTTGGAGCAAACAGTCCCACATCGACCCTGAGCTATCTGATCTTGAACTTTTCCATTTATTCCCTTATTGTTTCAATTCTATTTAATCCAGACAATAACCACATGAAGAATGTTGAAAATGGAAGTTTCCTTTAATTGGTATTCAAGATGTCATTCAGCTCAAAACTTTATTATTTGGAGAGAACAAGTAGCTAATACTAACGATGATCTTGTTCCACTGATATTTATCTACAGATTAAAGACAGTTGCCCTTCCCTCACCTGTTGAGGAAGTGCTTCCTGCCACTCATTTTCTCCATAACCTCAAGTAAACCTCCATTGGTTTAATGACAATAAGCATTCTTATTTTACCGTGACAAGATGTTTGGGAAGAAAAATCTAAAATCTTTTACATAAAAGAAGTTTCATAATCACACGCTATGAAAAGGGGGAAAATATACACTTACCACAGGTACTTTTTACCATGAATTTCTTGACCTTGGTTTCCTTAAAGTCTCAACCTAAACATTGCAACAATATAGATTTCTTTAGAGTTTGTTCATTTCATTGAAATTTGATTGAGAAAAACTTCAATGTGAGACACAAAGGGTGATAAATGGAAGGAGAAGTTAGGGACTGAGCTGCTTTGCAGATCAGAGCATTTGAAAGTGAACACCCAATGTGACAAGAAGCAAAAACCACAGGATACCACGTACTCTTTCTGTTCATTTTGCTTCTCAAACTACTCATGCTCTTCCTAGTGTCTGTACCTACATCCTCTATCTTTATTTCACAGATGTCGCTGGGGTAGTGAACCTGATCCCAACCCTGAAGAGCTCAGGGGAGGAACGGAAGCCTTCTACTTGAGAAGATTTTGCTCCCGATGGGCACAGGAAATGAAGACATTGCCTGCCATGCTTGGAATTGAGAGATTGTTTTGGGTCCTCTTCTTAATCGCACCTCTGGGCATCCGGAGTATCGATGGTAAAACACCTACTTAGATTATTATTTTTTTTTCCTCAGGGGCGTGTTGGAGGTAATGTTTTTCCTTGTTGATCTTACTAGGATGTGGTGTTTATGTGGAAGACAATGGTAGATAAAACGAAGTAGTTAGATTTGCTCACTGAAGACATTCTAAGACATTAACCACATTAGAACATGGTATTCAAGTCACTTTGGCTGATTTTCTTAAAAACATGTTCTAATAGTAAGAAAAGGAATTGGGTAGATGTTATAAACAGTTAGGGACAAATTTAGCACTACTACTAGCAAAACGGCTCTGAATGTCATACTGATGGTGAATGGCTTGTTCTTTCCAAACCGAAGCTTGGCAGAGTGAGTGTTGTATTACTCGGTTGGGTAGGAAAGGTATCAGATACCTCAATCCATGGCTACTCTGGAATAATGTTGCTAAATAAAATCACACTCCTTGCTTCCATGGAGTGTGTGCCTGGAGAATACTGATTGAGAAAATGCTGAGAAAGATAGGACTGGAACATTCTGTCATTGCGTCTAAGAAAATGTTTCTGATTCGGGTGTCATTTGACATAGAAAACAGCTTGGGTTCTGCATAAATGATGTTCGGCCACTTTTGCAAAGATTTTATGTGAGTTCACTTGCTCCCTAACTTTGACACATTGTAAAGGGGGATGGGCTATAAATAGCTAGCAGCGGTTTTAGATTTTTCTCATGTCTGGTTTCAAATATCCTACTTTATAATACCCACAAGCACATATACTCTTTCCAGTTTTAAATCCGAAAATATGGCCCCTGAAAACCTATAAAATGGCATCTATAACTCTAGAATGGGGTGGTTTGGAATTTGTCTCCAGGAGCAAAATAAAACTTCCCGTTAGTCATCTAAGTATTTTCATGATTGTATATTTTTATGTGTGTATATTTGGTATTAGGTTGACAAGGGGGTTTAGTTAGATGACTGGATTTTTCACTTTCCATAAGATGCCTTCAATCACATAGCTACAACTGGAGTCAACTATCATAAATATTATTAAAAATAATTGTACCAATTTGAAGAATATATAGACAATTCCCTGTAAAATGAAATAAAAGAATTTTTAGTGCTGTATCAGACTGGGATTGGGCTACAACTTCTATTCCCCCTCCCAACATGCTTACAAAAAAGAACTTGAGTGTTAGAATGGGGTTAATTTACTGGCTTTGCCACTTACGGTGTGCCTTTGATTAAGTTTCTTATCTTCTCTTATCCTTAGTTTCTTCCTTTGTAAAATAGAGATAATAATTGTACCTAAATTATGGGCCTATTCTGGACACTACATATGCAGTAATATGGATAAAGTAACTGGCACAACAAGTGCACACAATAGAAGCTTGCTAAATATTAATGGCATTTTTGCTAATATTATTTTCACAAGCAACCCCCACAAAATTCAGTTAAATGGGCAGCAAGTTTTAACATTATTATTTAAAATAGTTGAGTTTTTAAAGCTAAAATAGAACGAATATATTTGGCCCACATAGTGAACCAAATTCTTTGGAAAATGAAAGGGAAAGCCTTGGATGAAGTCCTGGCCAGGTATCTTACATAACAGTTGATGGATTACAGCATTTCTTGCATTAAATTAGGACACAGGTTGAGATAAGGGAATGTTTGGCGAGATTTGTTCTCCCAGACAGAGCTTATGACTATTTCTTAAAAATCACACAACCTTTATATCTTGGAGATTTCCTTTGATTTAGTTAATCATGGAATTCTTTACACTGGCACAGTTTCAAAGTGTTTAAAAATAATTTAAAAAGATATTTTTCATCCTCCACTTCAATGCAATGTGAGATGGGTGTGCCTCTTCCCAGGAATACGGTTGCACTGAGAATACGGTTGTGAAAAATGTAACATTCACTATAAACTTCCTTCTCTGTAATGAAATCATGGTTGCTTAAGTGTTTCTCAAAAATACATCAGGGGGGCACTCTGCCCCTTGGTATCTGGTGTAGAATTTCTATTCCGATGAAAAGTATATGGGCAGAACATGCTGGCAGGGACTAGGCTGCAGTGTAGAAGCCCCTGTCAGTCACCTGACTCATTGCCCGTGAGCAGCTCTAGTTGTGAGGCCTTGGGCCACTTGTTCAGTTGAGGGTCTACCTAGGATTCCACCTTCAAGCAGGCAGAAGCACTGCAGTTAATGCCTGACTACACCACTTGGCACTATATATGATCCTGAATGAAGGCTGTAGGAAATCTTTGTTTGATCACGGCTTATTGTGAGAAAAAAAATACTAATCTGGTCTAGTAGCAGAGAACACTCATAGTTTGGCTCCTTTGAGAACAAAGTGGTTATGGCCAAGTCTCCTTTGGGTCTTGCCTGTGTCCTCTTTAGCCTGTGTTGTGATACTTCGGTATGAACCATGGATCCACACTCCACATCCCACCCACAAAGATGGTGTTGCTTCACCGTAAACTGGCCATATTGTTAGGTCAGAACAGAAACATTAGGGCAGAAAGTGCTCTGCATGTGTTTCTCATTCCTTGAAGTTTCAGGGTCTTTATCAGGCTTATTTCTAAGACGGTATCTATTTGTTCCTATTGAAATGGGCACAGGAGGTGGAGCTCTGCCTTCTGCCAAATGCCTGTGTATTGTTATTATATGAATGCCTGCCACTAAATATGACTACCTTGGACGTAAATGTCTAGGAATACTTTCTGCACCTGCAGGATTTCCTGAATTAAGGTATGAATAGGTTAACCCCTATGCTGATTACAGCCTTGAAGAGACTTTCCAAACACTGAAAAGCTCTTTAATTAATTGTTGCTTCCTCTCTCCCACTATCAAAATTTCCTCTATTGTAAGGTTGAAGTCAAGTGCTGTTTATCTTGCTTCACTGGGACTCTCATAATTACTTTCTATTATTTGTGAATTTCACCTTTACTGAGAGTTCAGAGTTGTTGAAAGAAAATGTTCACAGGTATCTGTAATCAGGTCTAAAAATGAAATCAACTTTTTGCTTTGTTCTTTGGAGAGGCAGTGGTGGGACTCTAGAGCTAGGACTGGATTACTATCCCATCTGTGCCATTCACTGGTTCTGTGACTATAATCTCTCTGGTTCTCTTTCTTCATCTAAACAATGGGGACAATAATGACATTAACCTATTTGGGTTGACAAAGTCATCTATAAGTAACTGTTGATATCATTACCTGCTATCATACCCAGTCACCAAGAAATGATAATAGAATTTGGGAGTCACGAGATTTTCGTTATATTCTGTCATCACATTATATCATAAGCAATTTGCTTCACTTTTCTAATATCCTCCATTCTCTCACCTTAAAATAAGCTCAGTATTATCCACCTTTATGGTATACTCTCATGGATTCTTACTTCCGTGTTTATCTCATAGAAGAAATTACTTACATGCATGTTTCTGTGTGTACACAAGCAGGGGTATCATTTTAGTTTGCTCAGAATGTAAATATGTACATTTTGAGGTTCACTTTTGAACACAGGCCAGGAGAGTGTTAGAGGTGCCATCTTGGCCAGTAGTAGGGAAGCATTAGGTTTAGCTGGTAGAGCTCTATAACTCCTCTCCTCCTTTCTGATAGCCACACTTATCTTATGAGTACAACCTGGAATTTGAATATATTACAAACAATCCATTGTCCAGAAGTGGCTATAAGGAAGGTTGGGGCATTTTAGGTTCTAGCTGGATGGTCATGGCTCCATTTCACTTACTTCTCTGATATTAGAAGAGGAGAATTAATTTTTTTTTTGGGGGGGGGGAGGGGACAATTGGCAGTTTCTGCCCGCATAGATATTGCTAAGTATCTTCTAGGGCTTTGAAAATGCCAGTGAATCTCAGTGTAGCAGAATGTATTAGGAAGCCCAGGAAGTATCTGGGAAAGAAATGAAAATGAACTTTTCCTGTGTCTTTCCGATAACACAAAAACCTAAACTTACTCTGAGCACCACACTTAACCATTCTATCACTGAAGGCAATATTTAAAAATACGCATGTTGGTTTCTCTTTTTAACTAAATTTTTGGGGTGATATTGAATAATAAGATCATATAGGTTTTATGTATACATCTCTATAATACATGATCTGTATATTACATTGTGTGCCCACCACCCAAAGTCAAATCACCTTCTGTGACCAAATATTTGGCCCCCTTTACCTTTACTAGCCCCAATCCCCTTCCCTCTGGTAACCACCATACTGTTGCTTGTGTCAAATAGTTTCAATTTTATATCCCACATATAAGTGAAATTATATGGTTCTTAGATTTTTCTGACTCGCTTATTTTTTTTATTAGTATAATAATATCAAGGTTCATCTTTTTTATGGCTGAGTAGTATTCCATACTACTTTATCCAATCCTCTACTGAAACACACTTTGGTTGTCTCCATGTCTTGACCACTGTGAATAATGCTGTAATGAACATAGGGGTGCATATATTTTTGCAAATAAATGTTTTGAAGTTTTTTGGGGGGTAGATACCTAGGAGTGGGATTGCTGGGTTATATGGTAACTCTATTCTTAATTTTTTAAAGAACTGCCATACTGTTTTTCATAGTGGCTGTACCAATCTACATTCCCAGCAAATGAGGTTTTCTTTTACTACAAAATCTCTCCAACACTTGTTATTACGTGCCTTGATGATAATAGCCATTCTAACAGATGTGAGGTGGTATCTCATTGTAGGTTTGATTTGCATTTCCCTAATCACTAGTGAGGTTGAACATTTCTTTTCATATATCTGTTGGTCATTTGTATGTCTTCTTTGGGGAGGTGTCTGTTCAGGTTCTTTGCCCATTTTTAAATTGGATTGTTTGGTGCTGAGTTGTATGTGTTTTTTATATATTTTGGATATTAACCCCTTGTTGCAACTGTCATTTGTAAATATCTCCCATTCGGTTGGATGCTTTTTTGTTTTGTTTTTGGTTTTTGTTGTGCAGAAGCCTTTTAGTTTGATATATTCCCAACCATTTATTTTTTTCTTTATTTTTTTCCCTAGCTTTTGGGGTCAAATTCATAAAATGTTCTCCATGACCAAAGTCCATAAGTGTAGTACCAAATGTTATCTTTTATGTAATTTATTATTTCTGATAAAATGCTGAAGACTTTCTTTGATGCTGCTATCTCCAGCTTCTAAGATATTCTCTTAGCTTTTTCTGCCCTACTTTTCTTCCTGAAGTCACTATGACCAAGGTGAAGGGCCTATCACCTCTGAAAGACAGGCCCACCTGTGTCAGGTAATTAGTGCCTTCCCAGGCTGAGCTAGTCTCTAAATTGACAACATAAAACATTGTTTTTTAGGTCTCATGGTATTGGCTAAAAAATTTTGCTATGCCAGAGAGATAATTACACATTGGCCAACAAACTTTCCACCAGATACTCAAACTTGTCACATAGGGTGGGCATGACTCTGAATCCTCTGTCATGGGAAGGCAAACACGGTGCCAGTAGGGTAGAATCACAAGGGGACATTTGTTATCTGGTAGGGAAGTACTTGGAAAAGTACCCAAAGACAAATATTTTTTACTTGACCAAGGCCGGCCTTGCTGGTTAGTGTATTTCTGTAGGATTTCATCTCTCAGATAAAAGAACATTTTTCTCTGGGATATACTTCCTTTTCTGTATTATATTTGTTTGCCTGGTGAGTATACCCATTTTTATACATCACTGCTGATTCCTATGAAAGCAGTTGGGAACTGTGGAAATCCTTTTCACGTCCCGTGTGGTTCAAGGTTCCAGGTTCAGGGTTCAGGTTCTGGAGAAGGCCACACACAAATGAAAAGAGACTAGAAAAGCATTAATTTGGGAATATTGGGGCCAGGCGGGAGTCCACCTCTAGGGGGAGGACTACCACCCGCTCTGGCTTTGTTATCCCTTTTATTAAGGTTATGGGATACACCCATATCCTTTAGGCAGGAAATTCCAATAATAGCCAATCAGCAAGAATTTACATAAGAGTAACAGGTGGAGGCTGCTTCAACTACCAACATCTCAACTAAACAATGAGTGATTAGATCCGACCTTTTAGAGCAATTAAGGTTGACCAGCCTTCCGGATTCCCTTTCCACATCTCTCTATTAGTGGGACAATGATGGGTTTCCTGCAGGGAACAACTATTCAGAGCAGAGGCACTTGAAGCAGATCTTCTGGGTTTCCAGTTCTTCTTTCTGCTACCTACATGCCTTGTGACCTTGAACAATAACTCAACCTCTCCACATTAATTTTATTCAAAATATGTAATACCTGGCATTTATTGTTTATTAAGAGCAAGCAGAGTCCTAAGAACCCTTCCTATAGGTTCTCATTTACTTTCACAACTATCCCCCTGCAAGAGAAAAGCTTGTACTTTAGAGTTAGCTGGGCCTGGGTTCAAGTCCTGGTCCTGGCTCTGCCTCCTACCAAGTAGTTATCTTGACCTGTTAGTTTCTCTAACACTTCATTTCCAAAACTTAAAATAAAGATAGAAATAGTAACTACCTCGTAAAATTGTTGTGAGGATCAAATGAAACAACACACACACACACTCACACACACACGCACACACATGCGCACACATACACATATAGTACCTAATAGTGCATAGGACATAATAAGAACTCAAAAAAATTAGTCATATCCCTGTTTCTTCTGTCTGGAGGATCAAGGATGAATCTGCAGCACTCAGATAATGTGAGATGCAATGTGCTTGTGGGCTAGTGGCAATGAATGCAAAGCAGTGATTCTGGAGGTGAGCTCCCAAAGTGACAAACCATCCATGTGCTATCTGACCTAATGATCACTAAAGCTCTCTGCTTGTCCTATTCTTTAATATCTCAAAAGAGACATGGCACAGGTATTTTGTAACTTTGCTAACTTTTTTTTAAAATTGATTTCAGAAAGGAAAGGAGAGGGAGAGATAGAAACATCAATGATAAGAATCATTGGTTGGCTGCCTCCTGCATGCCCCAGATTGGGAATCAAGCCGGTAACCCAGGCATCTGCCCTTGACTGGAATCAAACCTGGGACCCTTCAGTCTGCAGGCCAATGCTCTATCCAAGAGCAAAACCAGCTAGGGCACTTTGCTAACTTTTAGGCAAAGCTATACTAGAATGACTGTTTCAAAACAAAACAACTTCAGAATAATCACAAACTAGATAAAGCCAAGAGATACATGGCTTGGTCTTAAATTGCTCAGTACAACTACATTGAAAAGATAGTCTTCACATTTTCCTCAAGTAGTTATATCACAAGATGAGAAACTCTAGCCCTACAAAAAAATTGCTTCAAAATATGCTAAATAAATACCTTATAAAGCAAACCTAAAAGAAGGTTTTAAAGAGGAAATAACAATAAAAGATGACTATGACAGTTCTCTTAATTTTCTTGTTTCATGGTCTTTTAAATAAAGGGAATAAATATGGAATTACACCATGTGTATTCTTGGTGTGAAGTTAATTATTTCCAGTTCCACTTTAGCCAAAAAAACAACAAAAAACAAACCTTCATATTATGTAAGTCTCTCTGTCTTCTCTTTCTGCTCTCTCTCTCTCTCTCTCTCTCTTTCTCTCTCTCTCTCTCTCAGTGTATGTGTTTAGACTGTGAAGAGATGCCTACTTCTCTAAAAAGAATAGTATCAGACAATATGCACAGGAAAGAAAAACTTAAACTATTATTGCATAATAGTTCTATGTCTTTTATCTATGTTACATTATGTGTTTCTCAGGTAGATGTGGGTGAATATCTTCCATCTGACAATAAGGGCTGACTCAGTCAGTGTTTATTATACACCTTAAGATTAATTTATAGAATTTTCTTAAACTAACAATGATCACTCTTTACAATAGAAACCCTGATTTTGACATATGTATGTGTGCATCTTTCTTATTCAAATTTCCCCAGGTATTTCTAGCATTTCTTCCAATATCTGATTTATGGAGTGGGTTTGTTTACCACAGAGTTAAAGTAATAAGTTTAATCAACATTACACAATACAACATAATATTAGTGGTTCTGTATGAGGTGGAACTCCTCACCCTCATCTCATGTCACCACATTTCTGATTTGTGAGTCAATGGCAGCTAGTTTATGAGGGGAAGAATGCCCAATGGGCTTTCTGATGTTGTCCATGTAATTCTCTGAGACTGTCCAGGTGGATGCTCTCCCAGGATCTTTGATGGATGATTACATGGCTGCTATTGCTGTACATGGATCGGCCTTGGCTACGCTCAAGCCACTGCCTCAAGGGATCACTAAATTCACACCAATCTATAAGGGAAGCAGCACTGGTTTCTCTTCCCTGGTGGTCATCATAGCTCCTCTCCTATCCAAACTCCAGTCCTCTAAAGGTAAGCAGATCAGCCCACCTGCATCCTCTGAAGACCTATTTTCCTCCTGAGGCTGAAGAATTATCTTTCCATAGCCTTCCTACCATGTGTCTGAAGTTAGTTGGTTGGTGATTTATCATAGTATCTTCTGAAAGAAGCTAAAATCCTAGTTAATGTCACAGAAAATTAGCATATAATACCCTTCATAATCATTTCAGTTTTTCAAAAATTGTTTGTTTACATTTTTTATGTTCAGCTCTAATGTTGTCTTAGCTCCAGTCAGACATTCTGCATTTATTACAGGTTCTCCTTTCTTTCAATGAATATAATCATTTTGAACTTTCCATAAATATGTAAAAATTTTTCAATGGAAAGATTTTTTTTCCAATGGAAAGCTTGGTTGGAATTTTCCTCACAATAATAATCAAGGCATATGGACTTTAAAAATAAGAAAAAATTGTATTTCATATAAAATTTTAATTACAAACTTTTTTTAAAAAGAGCTAAGTTTCACAAATTATCTATCTATCCTTCTTGGCTCCTGATGGCATTTATACCTGTAGCTACACTTGCTCAGCTGGGAGGTACTGGACCAGGCAGTTGTTTGGGGCTGGCATGCCTTCCTGATTGGTTGATGTGGGTATCTGGATGATCACAGAGTGATCACTTATTAAATATTTTGAATATCAATCTGAGTCAACATAAATCAGGCCTTTCCACACTGCATACTCATGAGGTCTAGTTTTTCTTTAGTGGTTAAAGCTTAACCACTGCAGGGCATGTTGAGGTGCAAACATTCTCCACCTCAATGCCTTTGACTGGCCTCTCTAAGGGAGTTCAGCTGTGTCTGCTCTGTGTCCTTAGTACACAGAGAGCATTAGTCAGAGTTGTGGTCATATTTTTCTCTCCATGAAGCTGTCTCTGTTAAATCTCAGGGTATATCATGCCATCTCACTTTCGTACCTTTTTAAGGCCATCTCCTGGGTAGAGGCAGGTACCATCCCACCAAAAAGGTTGTAGAGCAGATAGGAAGACAGATACATAAACACATATACTATATAATAAAGAGCTAATATGCTAATTAGACCATACGGCAGAACGACCTTCCAGAACGACCAGTGGGTGGGGGGCGGGGCCGCAAGGCAGCAGGGGCTTCTGGGAGGGCCAAGCCCCTTGCACGAATTTCATGCATTGGGCCTCTAGTTTAATTATAATAGAACTAGAGGCCTGTTGCACAAAGAGATTAGTGCAATAGGCCTTCCTTCCCTTGGCTTCCAGCACTGGTTTTCCTCCGGCACCCAGGACCCAGACCTTCACTCCAGCCAGAGTCTGCCATCTTCGCTGCAGACTCAGGCCGGAGTCTGCCTTATTCATCTTCATTGCAGAATCCGGAGTCTGCAGTCTTCGTCTTTGCTATGGCCAGGGTGCTGCTCCTGTAGATCCCTCCGCCCCCTGCCCTCCCTCTCATAGCAGGTGTTCTGCCCTGCCTGGCCACTCTGCACCTGGAGCAGCTGGGCGGCCACCATCTTTAGCCTTCTAATTTGCATATTCCCTCCTGATTGGCTGGTGGGCATAGTGGAGTGATGGTCAATTTGCATGTTTCTCTTTTATTAGTGTAGATGCTGTATATCACACAAAATAACACGGGACATTCGCCAGGGAGAATATCAAGTAAACTTGGGTTGCTGGAATATGGGGGTGGGTTGAGTTTGCATAAGGAGGCAGGGGGTAAATTTTATTTGTTGACATCTGAACATGTCCCTGCAAGTATTAAAGAGTCTCTGGAGGGTTTTAGGCAAAAAATCTTGTGATTGGATTTTCATTTTAAGAATACAAACTGACAGTAATGTGGAGAATGGATTAAAGTAGGGGGAGGGGAGCAAGGCCAAGTTTGGAATGTAGAAGATTAGTTGGTAAGCTGTGACAATAACCCACATGGAGCAGAATAAGACACAAATTAAAGTAGTGGCATGAAAACAAATTTTGCATGCTGAGTCAAGTTACTTGGGGACTGATAGAATGAAACAGTAAAGGTAAAAGATATCAAGATGACTCCCATGCTGCTATGTAGATGATGGTATTATACTATGATAATGGGAGGAAGACCAGATTTGCCCCAGGATGGAGTATGGGGCAGGAGGGAGTTCAATCTCCTCCTTGAAGCCTTTCTTGATTGATCCAGCCACAAGGGTTCTCTCCCTCTTTGAGATTTGAAAGCTCTGAGAGACTGTATAATCAAGATAATCGAAGAAAAATCTAATGGGAAAATTAAGGAGCAATGTAAGCTTCTTTCTGCATCCCCTTTGCACTAGAAAGAGTCACATTACTAAATAAACTGTCACATGAACCATGCGATATTCACATCCCTGGTGTGGGCAGTAAGGGGTACATTGTCTGTACAGAATTTAAAAACAAATAAAAGTTGGTCTATTTTTAATTATCACCATGTACCAGCAATTGTAAATAGCATTAGTGGTAGAATATTCCTCCCCTTAAAAATAATTTTGGTTTAAAGTTCTAAATAATTACTATGATTACAGCTGAGTTTTAATAATATGTATGGAAGTTTCAATTAGCATATTTTTAGTACTTCCTTTTTGATAACCATTACATTCTACACAGACAATAATGTGGTGAAGGCCTGAGGTGGGGCAGGATCTAGGTAGAGGGGGGTAGTGGGGAAAAAACTGGGTCATCTGTAATCCTCTCAACAATAAAGATAATTTTTTAAAAATTAAAAAAAGAAAATTAACTTAGAGAACTTCCCACTTATAAAGTTGGCCCTGGACATATACAAATTCAGCTACATTTCAAGAGTAAATTCATAATTCTCCAGGCACAGTGTGTATCTCCAGCCCTGTGGTTCTCCACATTCCTGCATTTAAACAGATTTTAAAAACACAATAATACCACAATGATTATAGAGACAAACAGAATGTGAGAGGTTTTATTTCTTTCATTCTATGCAACCATTTTGAATATTTATTTGTTTAAAATTTGAAACAGTAAAACTGTACAGACTGTGAAGTATAATTTCATGTATGAACTAAAGTGCATACATACATGAAATGTTTGGTTGATTAATATCTTTACAATTGAAATATATTCTTTTCTTTAAAGTGTTAATTATTTTTAAATTAAAAAATGAATCAAGAAAAAAACTTCATATTTAGTAATTACCTACATTTTATCTTTTTTAGCATTTCAGTTTTTAATATAATTCACTTATTAGTTACTAGAAAATTATTTATATAAACTAACATATCAGGCTATAACTAAAGAATTAAAGTTCATACTAGGTAGATATAAAAATTATTAAGTAAATAGTACATTTTTACTTTCTTGAATTCTAACATTTTTTTCAAATATCTTTTAATTTGCATGGTTATATATACAAAGTTCAGTAAAAATTATTCACTGCCTATGTGTCTTTTCTTTTCATTTTATTATTTGTTTCATTTCAAAATTATTTCTGAGAATATGTTTCCATATAGAAGAGGAGATTGTTAAAAATGTTCTCTGAGCATCAAATATGCCAGGTACAGCCTAGTCATGGGCAATGCACATTGTGATAATACAACAGGGTTTCCATGATCATTTTTATTTTATTTTATTTTTTTTATTGTTTGAAGTATTACAAATAGTAGTACATATGTCTCCTTTTTTTTTCCCCATTGACCTCCCCCCGGCCTCCCCTTCCCCCAGTACATGCCTTTACCTGCCCCCCAACCCCCAGTGTCTTGTATCCATTGGTTATGCTTATATGCATGCGTACAAGTCCTTTGGTTGATCTCTTACAGGCCCCCCCCCCCACCTCCCCTGCCTTCCAGCTGTAGTTTGACAATCTGTTCAATGCTTCTTTGCTTCTGTATCTATTTTTCCCCCTTTTCTTTCCTTTAAAAAATCTTGCCTCTGCAGACTAGAAATAAACATATAATAACAAAAAAATGTTTGAGTCCCAATTTCAACGTTCAACAGTTCTGAGTCCCCGTTTCAATGTCAAACAGTTCTTTATGTGTACATGTCAGCAATGATATCTGGATGGTGGGCACATGGTGGCAATGCAGGTCCGACCCTCTCTAGTTTGGTCTTAGGCAACCTGCTGCGTCACACAGCTGCTGACTGCTAGCGTGGCAAGGCGTTGTCAGCGTCTTCCATCTCTGGACTGTTTCTCCTCTTGTCTTCGTGGTTGGAGCAGACCTGTCAATTCCTCTGTTGCAGGAATCCACATGGTCTTGGAGTTGTTTTCTAAAAATATACAAACATATTCTCTACCACAAGTTAATAAAGGAATCTTTTCTATATAATTGATTTGGGATCCTTTTTATTTTTGCCCAAACGATTTTCCTTTGTCTTATTTAGACACCATGTGTGTTTTTCATGGGTGTCTTGCTGTTAGCATTACAAATGAAAATTAATTTTGTAAAGTAAAAATTTTCTAGATGTAATTTACTTATAGAATATTTTTCCTTACATGATATTACCCTACTATCCCCCCCTTTTTTTTGATTAATGGAGGCTTTTGTAAATTTTATAATGCAGTCTTGATAACATTAAATTTTAATTTTTTGCACAAAAATATGACTGCTTTAGGTTCATTGCATGTTCAGGAATTTTACCATGAGATGAACTACCAATAGAAATCTTAGTTACTACTTTAGGAACAGGTTTTTGTCCCGTACAATTAAATTTTCTTGAATATTCACTTATTTCAATTAGCCTATTTAAATTAATCTGAAAACTTGATTATTATTTTACCGTCAAATTTAATACTCTACCAACAATCTTAGTTTACCCTGTAAATATTAGTGGAAAGGATTATTTGCATTCTTGAGTAGACCCTGAGCATTCCTGGTGCTAGGCTGGATTTAGATATAGGGCAGCTGCTGTCAGCCTCCATGATAATTTTTAAAAATTAAATCTTTATTATTGAAAATATTACATATGCCCTCCTTTTCCCCTATTAACCCCTTCTAGCCTCCATAAGAATTTTTAAAATGAGAAGCTTCCTAAACTTGGAAAAGGTTGGTTGAGGTTTCATTCCTTTACTGCATGTATTTAAATTATTTTTAGCATTGAGAATTTCCTACTATTAAATGTGAATGTTTGAGAAAAACAACAGGAGCAATAATTGCAGGAACAACCATAACTAACATTGGCCTATAAACCCCAGCCAAAATGTGATCTTCATCTCTCTTCAGAAAATGTTTTGTTTTGACAAGACAAACTCATTGGGGACAGGTTTGGATGTCCTGAGTGTCATAAGAGGGATATGCACAATTCAGGACAAGCAGCAAAGAAATGTCAAAATGCTTGTCAGCTGGAAAATTAAAATGGTGCCATTGAGCTCAGTGCATCATTCCTGCACTACAAACATTAGTTTTTGTTTCGGAGACATGGGGAATATAATACCTTCTTTGTACAAAGAGGAGTATTCTTGATGACTTTTAGAGCGTATGGCAAGCCTGTATTTATTCATTCCTCCATTCAAGAAAAATTCCCATGCTAGACAATGTGCAGTCAATGATCCCCATCCTGCTGATAAGAATATCCAGGAACTGCAGGAGTGTTCCCATAATCCCACTGCAAGTCAGCGATGTGGTCAGCTTGGTCTCTTGTCCACTCTGTACACTCCTTCCAAGCATATAGTCAGAGAACGCTGGAACTACAAGGGATGAACAACTGTACTACTAGCATTGGGTGACAGTTCGATGGCTAAATGCAATATAACAGAAAGTGAGTCTTACAAGTAATTTTGTAGTGTCAGTCACACACTGAGGGAGGTGTAGTTGTGTATGTATTTTTGTGTGGGAGAATGTGGTAAGTGATAATTTTCTTCTTTTTGCCATCCAATCCTTTTATTTTTATTTTAAAGAAACGAAATGCCAGGGAGACTGGGTGGCTCTCTCAATATCACACAATGTTTTAGCATCTGAATAACCATGTTCAAATGAATATTCTAATTTTTAGCTATCTCCATGACTTTTATAAGTATCTCAAAAGAATCAAGCTCTGTATTTTCTCATGGTTGATAAGCAAAATGTAAACTTCTCCCACCTAATGCTATTCCATTTATTCTGAAGCAGCTAGGGGTCTCCATGTCACTGTTTCAGAAAACCATGACCCAAGTGCATATCAGTTTATGAATCTGCCATGAGATCCCTGCCCTCTCTACCTTTGCCCTTCCATGACCTCCCATGCCCACTCACTGCTCTAATATCAAAAAGCTCCTCGTTCACCTCATAAGGTTCAGCTCAAACACAACCTTTCCATAAGCCTTGTTCCAATAGCCCCAGCAGAAGTGAATCTCCTACACACCCACTCAAAGTTTGCACATCTTTACCAGTGTTATTTTGTTCTCCCATTGGTCAAGTGTTTTGATTTTCCACTGGAAGGCAAGCCCCATGCTG
Organism: Plecotus auritus; assembly: GCF_963455305.1. Taxonomy (NCBI): domain Eukaryota; kingdom Metazoa; phylum Chordata; class Mammalia; order Chiroptera; family Vespertilionidae; genus Plecotus; species Plecotus auritus. The sequence continues at coordinate 159,947,261 of NC_137771.1, read as the reverse complement.
GCAGATACCATGTCTAATTTATTTCTAAGAGATCCTTCTGAGCCCTCCTTTCAGCCCAGGTGAGCTTGAAGAAAAAAGAGTGGTAGATAGTAAAATTATTTCAGAAAAGATACCCTGTTGTTAATTAATCTTGTCTTACAAATGGAATGGTAAGTTCCTTGAGGGAGGAAAGTCTGTGTCACTCTGACTGGGTGGCTCAGTTGGTTGGGGTGTCATCCCCTATACCAATAGCTTTTGGTTTCTATTCCTGGTCAGAACACATACCTAGGTTTCCGGTTTAATCCGCGGTCCGGGCACATATGAGACGCAACCAATGGATGTCTCTCTCTCTCTCTCTCTCTCTCTCTCTCTCTCTCTCTCTCTCTCTCTCTCTCTCTCCATTCCCTTTTCTCTAAAAACAATAATAATAATTTTAAAAATCCTCCAATGAGGATTAAAAAAAGAAATTTTTGAAAAAAGAAAGCCTCTGTCTATAACTATCATGTCGTTTTTCACAATGCTGGCACAGAGTTATAGGCTCCATAAACTATGATTGACTTATCCAAGTAAATGAAAAGGGAACTTAGAAGGCTGAGAAAGCCTATTAACTTTAGGGGGAGCATTGAACTTCTGGAAACAAAAGTTTCACTTGGTCTTTCTGCCTCTGCCTCCTCGCTTTTTTGTCATAAGTCTAACCACATTTAGGTCGGTACTTCCTTTTGGTAAATTATCTTACCCTTTCTCTTCAATTTTTTGAAAACCTCATTCTCAAAACTTCACTTTTAGTTTGCTTTCATTTTTATTCTGAATTTTTGGAAGCAACTGAATTGGGAAGCCTTATTGTGCACTTATTTGAGATCAGAGCAGTGATAAATATAGGGTGTCCCCAAAAAATGTATACACACTTTGAATGATTATAAAGTCAGTGTTTATTAATATACAGTTCATTTTCAAAATTCATTTTCAGTGAGTTATCTGCTGTTAAAGTGTGTATACATATTTTTGGGACACCCTAATTATAAATATTCAGAGGTTCTAAAAGTTCTTTACAAGTCTCTTGTCTCAATCTGATTCCTGAAAACTCAATCAGGTAATACTTATTCTGAGCAAGGATTGATGATATGCAAGCAGAAATTATGGTGTATAACTATTTCTCTCTTTTCCACGTCCAGCACGGCTAGAGAGCAGACAGGAGTCCCGAGCAGGGGCGACAGGGGATTGAGAAAATGGAAGAGACAGAAACAAAGACAGTAGGGAAAGCTGAAACCAGGTGGGACAGCTGTCCTCTGATGGAGAGACAGGGACCCAGAGCCGATACAGCACATTTATTTTATACAGTAAGATACCAGGAAGTTTTACTACAGTTTAAGATACAGAAAATATGTGCATTCTTGTGGCTTCTTTGTAATTGTCACTTCTGGTGGGCCCGGATAATTGTGTTTGTTCCTGGTGCCTGGCTGGATTTAGCTAAAGGTCAGACTGACAACACACCTGCCTCTGGCAAGGTATATTTCCAGGGCATGGTTCTGCCAGGCGCCACGGGATTCAGATGACAATCAGCTCAGGGGCCTTTCCCAGACGCTCTCTACAATGGTGACAGGTTTGTCAGGTGTTAAGAAATAGCTAAAAAAGAGCATATTTTTATACCATACTGCCAAGGGTATAGAAAAAAGTGAAAAATTATGCTAGGTAGAGCAGTATGGGAAATGTGGGGCCATAATACCATACATCAGTGATTTTCAACCTTTTTCATCTCATGATACACATAAACTACATAAATTCTGTGGCACAGCTAAAATATATTTTTTGCTGATTTGACAAAAAATAGGTATACTGTAATTTTGATTCATTCACACCAGATGCCTATTGTTGTGTTGGCTGTCATCATTTTTTCGTACAACCTAAGGGAAAAAAGATCAATGCTTCTGACTAAATAGTCAGGTATTGCATGTTTTAAAAATTCTTGCAGCACACCAGTGTACCTACCATGGCATACCAGTTGAAAATTGCTGATGTGTATTGTTTTTGTTATAAGAAGTAAATGAGTAAAAATACTTATGGGTTTTAAACAGCCCCTGGAATATAATAAGTAATTGACCCAAAAATGCTGTTATTATTTGCTTCCTATTAAAGAAGGTATATAATAATAAAAATAAGTAACAATAAAAGAAAATATACTTTTATAATAAAAATATTGTGGAAATTTAGGAAATTATTGAATAATTGATGAAATTATTTACTTGTGTTTTTTTTTTTCAACAAACATTTATTATGTGCTTACCACATGCCAGACACTCTGCTAGTGAGGGTTAATTACTGGAAAATATTATCTCAAAAAATTATAGCATGGTGCTTGAGAAATCTTTGGCAGAAACTGTTGAAGTGGCAAAGGTCTGGTCCTTCGAGGACAGATTTGATTTTAATTTTGTTTTCATCTTTCAGGAGAAAAACCATGTACAGCACAACTTCGTGTTAAGAGAGAATCAATACAGAACGTCTTTGCAGGGAATCCATTTCAACTGGAATGTCCTGTGGTATACTGCGCTAACAGACCTAATGTGACCTGGTGCAAGTTGAAAGAAAACCAGTGTTTGCCTCTGGGGGCTAGCCATCGGGAACACATGAAGTGGGAAAACAGACAGAATATTTTCGTCTTTATTCTACATTTTGATCAAGCATTGGCTAGTGACAATGGATCATACCGCTGTTCTTTGAATGTTTCGTCTGGACTCATTGAAAGTCATTCAATAGCTATTAATGTGATAGGTAAGTTCTACACAATGAGGCTATCTAATATTTTTCTTATTATGTTTCAAGGAAATGGAGAACCCAGATTCTTAAGTAACTGTGTTAGACACTGAACTTATATAAAACATTAGAACGGTGCTACACCTCATAGACTATGTAACATGTATGCACACATGTATGTGTAGGTATATGTGTGTTTTGAGGTGAGTGAATTAGAGAAGAGTAGAAAAATATAATAAAATTTATTGTTTTGCTTTAAGGAAGAATAAAATTTATTTGGTAAGTCCAAAAGTAGATCTCTAAAATGTGGGGAAAATTACAAAGTGAATACCAATAGTAATAGACAGTTTTCTATTCCCTGTCCTTGTTTACTTTTTCTTTTATTTTTTCTTCCATATTTCTGTCCTTGACTTTCACTGATAATAATTCCTTGAAGTTATGTTTGTAGTGGTCAGAAAATTATACATCTATTAATAAATCCTTGAAGTTATGTTAATAGTTCATGTTTGCACAGAGGGCAAACAGCACACAAATAACCTGACTCCCTGGTAAGTTTTAAGAATAGTTATAGATTTAGCTGTCTCCACAGAGTCTCTCCAGAGGATCTCAATAGGCTCAAACTACAGAGGAAAGACAGGTTGACATTAAATTGGGCAAAACTAAACTGAATGAAACATGGAAAATAAAAAAGAGGATTGGGGGACAGTAAAAAAAATTTTGGTTTATAAGACTCTCACAACTAATATCATATTTACTGGTGAAAGATAAAGCTTTTCCCCTAAGAAGAAGAACAAGACAAGGATGTATGCTTCTATTCAACACTGAACTGGAATTTCTAGCCATAGCAACTAGGCAAGAAAAAAACAACACCATCCAAATTGCAAAGGAAGAAGTAAAAATATCTTTTCACAGATGACATGATATTATATAGAGAAAATCCTTTAAAATCCTCAAAAACTACTAGAGCTAATAAATGAATTCAACAAAGTTGTATTCTCAACAGAAAAATAGTAGTATTTCTATCCTTTAGCAATGAGCTAGCAATCTGAAAAAGAAATTAAGAAAAAAATCCACTTAGAATAGAATAAAAAAGAATAAAACATCTAGGAATAAATTTAACCTAGAAGGTACAAGACTATACACTGAATAAAACATACCAGTAGCTGAAAGAAATTAAAGAAGGTATAAATAAATACAAAGACATCCTGTGTTATGGATTAGAAGATTTAATATTTTTAAGATGGCAATAGTTCCCAGAGTGATTTACAGATTCAATGCAATCCCCACCAAAATCCCAACAACCTTTTATTTGCAGAAATGGAAAAATTGATTTTAAAAGTTATACAAAATTCTAATGAGCCCAGAATAGCCAAAAAATCTTGAAAAAGAAGAACCATGTTGGAGGACTCAACATGATCTTGGATTTGCCAATGATTTCTGAGATATGACATCAAAAGCATAAGCAACAAAAGAAAAAATACGTAACTTGTATTTCATCAAAATTAAAAAACTTTCTACATCAAAAGACACCCTCAAGTGAGTAAAAAGACAACATATAGAATGTGAGAATATATTTGCAAATCACAAATTTGATAAGGAACTTGTGCCCAGAATATATAAAGGATTCTTACAACTTCACAAATAGAAAAGCAATCAATAAAAATAAAATGGGCAGCCCTAGCCAGTTTTGCTCAGTGGATAGAACATTGGTCTGTGGATTGACAGTTCCCAGGTTTGATTCTGATCAAGGACACATGCCTGGGTTGGGGGCTCCATCCCCAGTAGCGGGTGTGCAGGAGGCAGCCGATCAATGATTCTCTCACATCATTGATGTTTCTATCTCGCTCTCCCTCTTTCTTCCACTGTGAAATCAATAAAAATATATTTATAAATAAATAAAATGGGCAAATCATTTGAATATATATTTCTTCAAAGAAGGTATGTAAATGGCCAATAAACACATGAAAAAATTCTCAGTGTCAGCCATCAGCAGAGAAATGCAAATCAATAATATGATGATACCATTTACAACTACTGGAATGACTAGATTTTTTTAAAGAAAAATAAATGCTGGCAAGGATGTGGACAAATTGAAACCCTTATACATTGCCAGTGGGGATGGAAAATGGTGCAGCTGCTTTGGAAAACAGTCTGGCAGATCTTCACAATGTTAAAAATAGTTGCCACAGACCCAACAATTCCATTGTTATGTAAATACCCAAGTCAAACAGAAAAATATGTCCACACATAAACTTGTACATGAATGTTTATAGTAGCACTATTCACAACAGCCAAAAAAATTGAAACAACCCAAATGTCTATCAACTGATACATGAATAAAGGAAATGTGATAAATCATATAGCAGAATATTATTCAGCCATAAAAAATAATAATGTACTAATACATTCTACAACACAGATGAACCTCAAAAACATTATGTTAGGTAACAGAAGCCAGATACAAAAGATCACATATTGTATGATTCTGTTTATATGAACTACCCAGAATAGGTAAATCCATAGACTAGAAAGTGATTAATGGTGTGCCAGGGACTGGGAGAAAGGGAGAATAGGGAATGACAATTTAATGGGTATGAGGTTTCTTTTTGGGTGATGCAACTGTTCTAAAATTTGATAGTGGTGATGATTTCAGTCAATAAACTTTGTGAATATTTTAATAACACTGAATTATACACTTTAAACGATTAAAATAGTAATTTCTACATTACCACATAAAATATATTTGGATCAAAGAAGATCTCCCTTTATTATAAGAAATTAGATGGAGTTTCTTTTGTAGCCATAAATTGACCTTGAAGATTATTGCAAAAGATAGAAATTTAAAAGATGTGGTATAGTAATAGCATGTCTGAAATCTACATGTAGTCTCGTACAGTTACTTCAAAGGATGTCATTCACTTAACTGCTTATATTTTTTGTGTGTGTTTAATTAATTTATTTCTTTATATGCACATTTTGGAGTTAATCTTTAAATTCCCTTAAAGTGGTCCAATGAAGGAATCCACTTAAATTCCAATGAAATTTTTTTAATCACTTAAAAATATTTTAAAGCAGGCAGTGAGGAAATATACAATATTTTGGTGCTAGCTGCAACCCTAAGACTCTACTTTTGCAAATTTGGGGTCAAACTCAATGCTAGTTGCCTGTAACCATCCGTGCACTGATTTATAAACCTCTTTAGAATGGAGGCTGTGTCTCAAACATCTTTGCTTCTCTATAAATAGATGGCATAGTGTCTGCCACATAGTGGATGACTCAATAAAGATTACTTTGTAAATGAATTAAAAAACATAATCTATGGTAAGTGAAAAAAAAATGCCTTTAACAACCTGGAGAAACCCATATTGAGGATGTATGGAATTAATGCTTTCTGGGGAGAATTGTACTACTACTAATTCACATAATAAGATAAAATACTAAAATTTTAAAGAAGTAATATTTTTTTTAACTGGCAAAATGAATGCTAAAAATAAGCAAAACTTCCCCTACCTGGTTTGGCTCAGTGACTAGAGCGTTGACCCTCAGACTGAAAGGTCCTGGGTTTGATTCTGGCCAAGGGCATGTACCTTGGTTGCAGCCTTGATCCCAGCTCCAGTCAGGGCCCGTGCAGGAGGCAACCAATCGATGTGTCTCTCTCACATTGATGTTTCTTTCTCTGTCTCCTCCCTTCCCTTCCACTCTCTCTCTCTAAAAAAGCAAAACAAAACAAACAAACAAAAAAACAACAAAAAAGAAAACAAACAAAAAACTTGCCCTAGCCAGTGTATTCAGTGGTTAGAGCATCAGCCCAGAAGCACAGGTTCAATTCTGGTCAAAGGCACATACCTGGGTTGCAGCCAATTGATGTCTCCCTCTCTCTCTATCTCTCTCTCTCTCTTTCCCTTCCACTCTCTCTAAAATGTCAATGGAAAAAAACAGCCTTGGGTGAGGATTAACAATAACAACAACAAAAAGAAAAACTTGCAAATATGTTACTTCCTGGATGATATTAATTATATTGTTAAATATAAAATAAGCATTACTAGATAATTTATATAATGTATATTAATGTAATATACAAGAAAATTAAATATAGTGACATCAAGTCCACCTCCTTTGGAACAGAGCCTTGTGCAATTTAGTCTTTCCTTGTGAGACCAATCCACTTCTGTATAAGAGAGAGGAATTTAGCCAAATGTCTCCCATATTTGGGTTTTTCCTTGACCACTCCAGATGGTTGTACAGTTGGTAAAGTGCCTGTACTAGGGAATCAAGTCAAAGCTAAAATTAGGATTAATAATCTGTCTCTATAATAATCTGTCTCTCCTGTGGAGGAGGGAGCTTAACTTCAGAGGAAAAGGGAGGCAGTAGTCCCTCTTATACCCTGTGCCCTGAGGGGATGTGCTTATTATTAGGATCAGATTGGGACAAAGAATATGAAGGATGAAGTGGTCTAAGAGCTAAGTAGGAGACATTAAAGGCCTTTTAAATTTCTCTTTGAAGACTTCTACTCTCCTAATTTCCTATTCTCCTTCCTTTCTTTTCATTTCCTTTATTTTTTAAAAACTATTTTGTATTGATTTTTTAAAGCGATAAGAAGGGGGAGGGATAGAGAGATGGAAGCATTGACGAGAGAGAAACATTGTCAATTGGCTGCCTCCTGTACGCCCTGTACTGGAGATGGAGTCCACAACCCAGGCATGTGCCCTGACCCAAATCAAACCAGTGACCTCTTGGTTCCTGGGTCAATGCTAAACCACTGGGCCAGTCTCACTTGTTTTATTATCACTCTGTTAATTAATACTCTTGACCCCCATTGGGAATTCCCCAGGACTTTTCTTTGGCCTTCTATTTTTGTCTATCAACAACCTTCCACTCTCCCATATGTAGCCTCCTACAGCTTCTATGATCATCTCATATTTTCATTATCTTCCTCCTAAATGATTTCAATTTATTGTATGACCTCCTCGTCTTCAGTGTTTTCCAATTTTTGTCCATTTCAGCCTAAAATCTTACTGATACACTTAATTTTTTAAATAAACTTTGTTCATAATCCCAATCTTTTATTGTGTCTCCTCCAGAGCATCCCCAGCACTTATAATATTGGGCTTAAGGCTGTTAACCAGCATTCAAATCCTTCCACAGTCCATCCCCACCTATCTTTCTGGGTTGTTTCTAGATTCCATAAAGAAACTCTCAACTCCAGACTTTCAGCCCTACTTGCCATTGCCATATCTTCACCACGGTCCTTCCAATGCCACTGTCACCACTCGTGTGACCCCCATGCATCTGCCTCCATCTATCAAATTCTCCTCTCCTGTCAAGACCAGCTTATTTCCCAAATTCTTAATGAAAACTTTCATGTTCATCCTTGAGGGAGTGGTTTCTTTTTTCTAGCCACTTTTATGCTATTGAAGCTCTGTGCCTGTCAATTATCACACATCCCCTGGTACTAAAATAATGGGTGGATATATCTTTTATCCCATCAAGGATTATACTGTCCTGGGAAGCAGGAACTGTATCATAATTCTTTGGGTCATCTCTGCTAACTCGCAAAGTCAAATAAATTATCCAATAACTGGCTTTTAACTGAGTGGAATTTTCCTTTTATGAAGTTATAAAAGCAAACAACAAGAAAGGGTCAAGGAAAAATTCCTTTTCTTCTATACCTGGAAGTATTCAGTAAACTAAGTACAAGATGAGGAGAAAACTATACTTTGAAATTATATTTAAGAATCATGCTTCTTGTAAATACATTTTAGATGTATTATGAAAAAAATTTTCCTTTTCTCCCTTTGAAATATCTTTCTTAGGAGATATTGGAAATTTTTCTATCTGATTCCCATTTGCTTTTTTAAAATTTGTTTAATTTATTGGGATGACAGTGGTTAATAAAATTATGTAGGCAAATGACAGTGCAATAAACATAGGGGTGCATATATTCTTTTGAATTAGTGTTTTGTGTTTCTTTGGATATATTCCCAGAAGTGGAAGCTGGGTCATAATTTTTTGAGGTAACTCCATACTGCTTTCCACAGTGGCTGCACCAATTTGCATTCCCACCAACAGTGCACAAGAGTTCCCTTTCTTCCACATCCTCGCTAACATTATTGTTTGTTGATTTATTGATTCTCACTTGCTTTTTATGTTCAAGTTAAGAATTGGTCTATGTGATAACAGGGATGAAGAAAAGCAAGGGCTTGGACACTGTTGGGAACAATTCTTCCAGAATGAACCAATGCACGTTTCATAGCAAAGTCCCAGAGGAAAAGTTGACAGAGCTGGGGAACAGTCACTGGAACATACAATGGCCTGCAACTCCATCCTTCCCAATCTGCCCTTGCTCAGTTCCTGATTAGGAAGTTTGCAAAGACAAATGATCATTGTCTTAGCAGGAAAGTGTGGGTGATATGAGTAAGCAGCAAGTGAGAGGGACTATCTATGTTTGAGAATGAGTGCTCAACGTGTCATCAAAAGCGTTCTTTCCTTGTGGCTTTCCACACTCACTTGGAACACCTGCTGAGTGTGTGTACTGTGTTGTTATTCTCGGTACCAGAAGATATCATACAGGCTGTATTGTGTCCTTATCCTTAAGGAATGAGGAAGAGGGAATCAGAGCAGACAGATGAAGGTTGTTACATATTTATTCAGTCTTTCTTTGAGCCTCAAAATCCACCCAGTAATTTTCTTTGTGTCTATGCTGTCAGAGTTACTCACAAATTACACAAACTGCCTTTTTCTGGATTATTGGATTCTCTGTTAGTGTGCAAATGCAGGAGTCATCTCAGATACTAGCCCTGATTTTAGACATACCTGATATATACCTGCATTCTTTTCATAACCAAATTCAAAACTTACCTTGTTTTTCTATTTCAGAATGGACTCAAAATAATTCAGAACATCCTCTAATAAGTAAGTATCAATCTAGTTAAATAAAATTAAGGGAACTAGATTGTTTGATGGCTGGAGAAATAATAAAAGTTGCATTTTCTTAATTGAATGGATTTGTTTGTATTAGATTATCTGTTGTGGGAACCTTCGTTTTTATTCCTATCCACACCCCTCTCCCAGACAGCTGTGTCTGCAGCTGCAGTATGAATAATACAACATTTGTTATCACTCTGAATTTTCAAACCACTTTATACCCAGTTCCAGTAGCTCCTACATCCCCCAACAAGCATAAGGGGAAGCAAAAATGTAACTATATTAATACATTTAGAAATAAAGCTTTTCTGCATAAAAATTAACACAAGTACAAAATTAAAGATGTATGATGCATTCTGACATTTTTATTCTGTAATGTTTAATTTTAAAGTTTTATTTGTGATCAATTAAATTATTTCATGAACCAAAAATAAGCTGCACCCTATCACGGACAAACATGGCCTTAATGCATGTTAACATTGATCAAAAATAATGAGCACCAGCTATATGCCCAGCAAACCATATTTGAAGATGTCAAAAATATCTGGAGATACCAAAAGTATTTGGTATTTGGAGGTAATAAAGAGTTATGAGACAATGAAAAGGCATTGTGTTAGAGGAACCTGAATTAAGTATCAGAAAGATGTTGACTTGAGTCCTAAGTGTGCCCAGTATCTGTCTGACCTTGGGCAAGTCTTGGAACAATAATACTTTTCTCAAGGCATGGAGCTAGATAAAAATAATGGCTTTATTACTTTTCTTAAGATATAAATATGAGTTAAATAAGACAATATAAAGGAAAGGGCTTGGTGACGTGTTTCTGAGAGCTTTATGGATGTTGTTTTACAGGGGAGTAATCTGAGCAGAATGAAGAACAATCGTTGCAAAAAATAAATAAATTGTAACCCAGAACCACCAACATATGCTCAGCAATAAAGCAAGAAGTGAGAGAGTACTAATGCTTGGGATTCTTGGGGAAGGTTTGCTGGAAGGGAAATGCAGGCATCTTCTTTCTTCAAGTTCTAACAATGCAGAGGGTGTTGCCGATCCTAATATATTTCAGATTTCCTAACTGCCTTTAGCATTGACTGACATTTCAGATACAACCAGTGCTGCAGGACCACCCTTCAAGAATGAGATGGAGGACAGACCACTGATCCTTTATTGTTTGCTTCCTTTGGGAGGATTGCTTCTGCTCATTACCTGTTTCTACCTATTCTGCTGCTTGAAAAGGCACCAAGGTGGGTTCTATCTTCCTCTACTGCTCTGTGCCACACATTTAGGGTTCACCTACTAGGACTGACATACTTGTAGTTGGTTTCTGTTGTTTTCTTTGCCAACATTTTGCAATAAACCATGGGTAGTGCTTTCCTGGGGGACTACTCATCCTCCCACCAAAAGCCTAATGGATTAATTTAGGTTCCCTCTAGCCACGGAGAGGCATGCTCACCACAGCACAGCCAAGCCTTGTGGTAAGGAGGGAACATTGCTGAAATTTACTCATTCTACTTGAGTCAATCTTCGGTCTGTGTGAGAAGCTCTTTTAAATTTTCAGGGTGTTGAAAGGGATCAACATGTCTGATTGAATTAGTTTGTCTCATTCTCTTTTTCACAGCCACACCACACCCTGCCAGTCACACATGCCCTTGTCTATTTGAAGGCCCACTGTCCTCAGAGAAAATTCATCTGCTTGCACTTTCTGTTGCTATTACAAATACATGCTTGAACTGAGCCCTCACTCAACAATAATAATAAAAATGTGGATTTTGCATGATGGAGGAAGTGTGATATATTTTGAACCATGCCTTTCTGCTTTTGTAAGAATTCCCTCAATGTCATGAGGGAACACTTAAGCACATAAGAGACAGATGTATAGAGAATTCTGATCTAGCTCTGGTCTGAACCAACTCCATTCTTTCTCTCTCCTTTGTTCCTCTCTGCCATCTACTCCCATCTCTTTTCCGACAATAGCAGCCACAGTGTAGCTATAGAAACTAAGTCGGACAAAGAAAACCTTATTTCTACCATAAGAGAAATCTGGGCAGAAGGGTTCCTGGTATTTTCCAGTGAGGACTGCTGGAGCGCAGAACCTCCTCTGAATCCTGAGTCTTCTGTAACCCCAATTCCATATCCACAACTCCCAGGATCTTTCCATGGTCCCTCTCTAAGCTTCACTATGTTTTCTGAGGCTATTGGGACCTCTTTCAGATCTTCAGAAAGAGTCAGGAGTAAATCCTTTGACTTCCCACATCCAAAGTGAACTTGGTGGTAGGAAATCCTGGCTATGCAGGTGATGGGACAGCCGTGTATCTGGCACTGAGTACAGTTTGTCCCCAAACTAAGATTTCCAGCCTTTCGAAAGTGATGTCCTAGATGCTATCTCTGCCTCTGAATAAATATGTCAGAGGGCTCTCTGGAGTGAGAAGTGAAGAAAATGGGGCAGCATGAATTCACAAAAAGGAGTAGTGTGCGCCGTGCTAGTCACAGCAAATAAACAAGCCAAACTAACAATAACGCTCTCCCTGGTATGCACGTGGGTGGGAATGGGTGGAGGGGCATTCCACCTCAGCTCTAGGGACTGAATTTCAAGTTAGCGGTCTGATTCCAGAACCCACATTCTTACCACAACCCTAATTTACAGGGACTTGGGGAAGAATTTTGTGTTGTCCTTTACTCTTTTTAGTTTCTTCTTCTTATTATTTTTTTTTTTGAATTCCAGGGAAACAAAAGGAGCCTTCTGATACAACAGAAAGGGGAATTAACCTGGTACGTTCACTGTATCTGTTAAAACAAATGCAATCTATATTATTTCATGTTATTATTTATATTTTTTATTTGAATCTCTATAATACTTACCATGTGCCAGACATGTCCTAAGTGCTTTATATATTGATTTACTTAAAGCATTTATTTATTTTAAATTCACCTCTGTTTGCAGCAGAAATTCCTCAGGATTAACAAGTCTCAGACTAAGTCATTTTTTTTTAAGAGCATGGTGGCAGTACAGACTCAAAACAGAAAAGACAGAGACTGAACCAAAGATCGTGGCTCTGCTCTTGGCCTGTTATATGACTTCACGCTATTCATTTATTCTCACAAATACCTTAAAGTCTTTCTGGAAGAGAGTTGAGAGTTAATGAAAGAACGAACCAGAAATAACCTCATACAATGAAATGTGATTGCTTCATAAATCACACCAGCAGCTAAAGAAGCATAAGAAGCATGGCGGAAGTTGGAGCTACTATGCAAAAGTCTCTCATGTGTGTGTGGGCTCGTCAAGGAGGAGACCTCCCAAACAAAACAAAGAATGTTTTGGAGGAAACGCCAAGTTTTCCAACAAGTTCTTGGAATAGAAACTTGGGCCTTCCTTTTGAGTTCAATATTGTATAAATATTGGAACTCAAAAAAGAATATAAGATGAGGTGATATATTTCTGAAAAAAAAATTTTATGAAACTCTTTGTTAAAAAGAAATACTGTCCTGGCTGGGTGGTTCGGTGGGTTGCAGCACTGTCCTGGACACCAAAAGGTTACAGGTTGGATTCCTAGATGGTGTGCATACTAAAGATATTTCTCACATAGATCTCTCTCTCCCCCCTCATCCTCTCACTCTAAAATTAATAAACATATCCTTGTGTGAGGATTTTTAAAAAAGATAGTAACTATAAAACAAACAAACACTGTAGTCATGAATGAGGTACTGCAAAGGAACTTGGTGTGTGTGTGTGTGTGTGTGTGTGTGTGTTAGTAAATTAAAATAGAGATAAAGATGTAGTAACCTAGAAAGTCCCAGAAATGTGAGCGGCAGATATAGCCAATAATTCTATACATAATATTAAAGGGCACTCAGCATTCACTACCAGTTGCCTAATTTTAAATCAATCCAAATACATTCAACTTTTAAAACTTTTATTAAGTTTCTAGTAAGTATCAGTAGACATCATTGTGATGGGTGCTAAGATTTTGTGTCCTTGAGTAAGAAACTTTTATTAAATACTAAAGGCCCGGTGCACGAAATTCATGCATGGGGGTGGGGAGGGAGGATGTCTCTCAGCCCAGCCTGCACCCTCTCCAATCTGTGACCCCTCGAGGGATGTCTGCCCGTTTAGTCCAGGACTACTGGCTCCAACTACTCACCTGCCTGACTGCCTGATTGCCCCTAACTGCTTCTGCCTGCCAGCCTGATCACCCCCTAACCACTCCTCTGCCAGCCTGATTGACACCTAACTGCTCCCCTGTTGGCCCAATTGCCCCTAACTGCCCTTCCCTGCCAGCCTGGTCACCCCTAACTGCCCTCTCCTGCCAGCCTGGTCATCCCTAACTGCTCTCCCTTGCAGACCTGGTCCCCCCCAACTGCTCTCCCCTGTGGCCTGGTTCCCCCCAACTGCCCTCCCTTGCAGGCCTGGTCCCCCCCCAACTGCCCTCCCCTACAAGCCTGGTTCCCCCCAACTGCTCTCCTCTGCAGGCCTGGTCCCCCTCAACTGCCCTCCCCTACAAGCCTGGTACCCCCAACTGCCCTCCTCTGCAGGCCTGGTCCCCCCCCAACTGCCTTCCCCTGCTGACCTGATTGCCCACAACTGACCTCCCCTGCAGGCCATCTTGTGGTGGCCATCTTGTGTCCACATGGGGGCAGCCATCTTTGACCACATGGGGACGGCCATCTTGTGTGTTGGAGTGACTGTCAATTGGCATATTATTCTTTTATTAGATAGAATTATTTCCTTTCTTTCTATAGCGAACAACAACAAACTACATTTTGTTACATTCAGGCCTGAGAACTATGAAACAATTTAAAACAATAATCTAAATAATTTATCATACAAGTAAAGGCCAAGTTGGTCAAAATGTAGTTATATATATATTTTTTTAATCCTCACCCAAAAACATGCTTTTCATTGACTTTTTAGAGGGAGAGAGAAACATCAATATGAGAGTTAAACATTGATAAGTTGCCTCCCTCATGTGCTCCAACTAGGGATCAAACCCACAAACTAGAAATTGAACCTGCCCCCTTTTGGTGTGTGGGACAACGCTCCAACCAAATGAGCCACACCAGCCAGGGCTAGCCATATTGCTTCCTGTGTAAGCTGGACAAATTGTTTATGATTTGAACTGGAATTCAAGAGGGGTTTTTCTGTGTGTGCAATTATTTGTGGGGTTTTTTTTAATTGAGTTTATTGGGGTGACATTGGTTAATAAAATTATATAGGTTTCAGGGATACATTTCTATAATACATCATCTGTATATTGTATTGTCTACTCAGTACCCAAAGTCAAGATTCCCTCTATGGGAATTTTGTTTTAAGGTGTTTATATCTTTCACAGGCATTCGGTTTTGCCCCCTTTGATTTGTCAAACATTTCAAAAAAAATAGTAGAAAGGGTACCATATTAGATCTTTGAGACTGACAACAAATTTCTTTAAAAGGAACCTGTATTGGAACCATGGAATAGAACCCAAAAGTAGAGAAAGAAAGTAGTACACACATGGCAGACACATATAAAAGCCAGAGTTCTCATCTTATTCCAGAATGGTCCTTAAAGGGTATAAAAGTGCTGGTATACTAAAAACCACTAAATTGTACACTTAAAAAAATGAATTTTAAGGTACACAAATTATGTCTCAACAACATTTTTAAAAGTGTGTTGTAAACTGGACATTGCCATACAAATACAGAGTAGGAGAGCTGCTTCATCATTTGCCATCTCTGCCCACCACCGTAGGGGGCACCCACCTTGTGCACCCACCCTTCGATGAGGTGCCCACAGGATAAGTTCAGTCGCACCACGTTTTCTTTACCCCGTTCATTCTAACAGTTTCCATGGAAATGAGAAATCTTTTGGGAAGAAGCCAGGTAACAGTCAACAGACACAGGTTGAAAAATTCGACAGAAAACTTGATATATTGAATATTTATGTCTATTAGGTCACATGGAGTTTTCTTCACCTCTCCTCTGTAGACTTTAACCAGGCTCCTTTGTGGGAAGGTTAGAGCACTTTCCATCTGAGCTAAGAGACAGGGACACAGGGACATTGAAAACAATCCCTAACTCTCTCAATCATCCAGCCTTCGTGTTATTTCCTGGGAAGACCCCTCATCAGAGGGAGGCAGTGTATTCAGCAGTTACCACCTGGTTTTTCAGAATAGGCCCAGACATGCTTGTGTGGTAGAACTCTGCTGAGGAGAAGTGGATGGGCCACTGCACACACAGCAGTGAAAACAACACAGGGCCATACAAAGCATGTAGACTATCAGAAACTGTGGACCTGGTACCTTAAAGCAGCTAGGCCAAAGTTCAAGAACATGATTGACAAAATTGGGATATAAAAAATTAAAATAAGACGACATCTTCATTTTTACCAGTTGAGTCCCCTTGTATAACTAGGAATTACAAACAAATAATTGGAAAGAGTGAAAAGCATTGGGATCCATTTACTCTCTGTTTCCATAGGTTCACCTCTTTTACAGCTTTCTGTAAGATATTTGACTCTATTTTGAAGTGTAAGAATTTTTTTGTGATATAAATAACAATTGAAATATTTTAAACTTTTTCTAAGCTTTGTTCCCCCCAAAATAAAACCCCAGCAAGGTTCCAATTCCAGGTATTAAATCATAATAGTATATATCAGATAAATACTAATTATTTTTTTCTGCACCTTAGAGAGTATCTGTTCTGCTTTATCTTTAATGATAAACCATATAAATACTATCCATTATGTTGTAGGTTGTCTGAAGTCCCTGAGAAATATTTGGTGCTTTTTTCATAAATTTAGGCTCTGCTTTTCATTTTGAAGAGTGATTTAAAAGTGTTCTGAATTCTCAAAAGTGACCAATAATATAGCACAAAGTAACTATTTGGGACGAACATAGTGGTCCTTAAGCTTTTATCCTTTAATAAGGGAGAATCTGTTAAAAAAATAAATGTCAACAGCATATGTGAGGAAAAGTCCATTATTTCTCCCCATGTATAAGGACTCAATTTAGCCTGCACTTATAGTTTGCTAATAAATATGCACCATCACATCTTAAAATTATAATTAAAGCATTTTTTTTCTCTTGTAGGTTGATGTTCCTTGGCCCTTTAGAAGTGAGCAAATTGAAGTGGGCACCAGACAAAATCCCCAAACACTGCCATCAGAAACTGATGTTTATGATAATGACCCCTGGGTCAGCACCCAGGAAGAGTCTGGGGTTTATTCTAACCCAAGTCTGGAGGAAAACAAACAGGGCATTGTTTATGCTTCGCTGAACCACGCCATCATTGAAATGAACCCAAGGCAGGCAAGAAATGTGAAAGAAGCACCTACAGAATATGCAGCCATATGTGTGAGGAGTTAATTATCGTCCCTCTTTCCCACCAGTGGTCATGAATGATCAGCATGTACATACCATTACCTGAGACCTACAGAATGTCAAATAATATTCCTTGACCTGAGAAGATTCACTTTCAGGGGGGTCATTTTGGAGCTTGGATCTTAACGGTCAGTAGGACAAATGACTAATAGTTCTGCCAGAAAATTCTTTTGGCGCATTTTATATTATTGCCATGAACAACATCTCCTCTCCAAAACTGAGTGTTATCATGAATAGCAGAGCAGTAGAACATTTAAACTTAGCTACATTTTACCCAATATATAAAGTCAATATTTTTTGGAGCTATCAGAAACACATGTAGGGAAGAGAGATATGTGTTATCTACATCAGTTCACTACACACTCTTGAGAAAGAATGTCCAATTTAACCATAAATATGGAAATAATAGTATGTTTCTTTCCAGTCAATCTTTGATAATAAGAAATTTTCCTCTGTCAAGCTAATGTTGAGGTTTCTTATATGTAAAGGAGAAATAATTTTAGACTTGATGATATAAGAAAATAATGAAAAGAATAAATCGTGCAATAAAGATGTGGAATATACCAATTAGATGTGGGTCGATGTTCCCCACACCGGAGAAACAAATGCTTTTATCCACCCTGTTAGATTGCAAAGCAAATATCTGTGGTGATGGAGCATTTAATGTATGGTGCATTAATAAACAACATGGTGACTCACTGTCTGGGTTACAAAGTCTAGTATATATGAATTGACATTATGCTGCTGCTGAATTAATGTACTTGTTGGGTGTCTGAATAAACATAAAAATCAGTGAGAATAGTTATCATCAGGCAAGTGAATATTGATGGCTTAAACTGCTTTATGGTTGACCTGATGTCAAACTTAAAACACAATTAATGGAATGGAGAAAAGTCCAGAATATTTAGTTGGCCAGTATGGGTTAAGATATTTTCAGTCACCACATCTGTATCTTACTGTTCTTCTTAGTAAGGAATCAGGGCAGATCATACATAGTGAAGTAGTTCAGTTTGATAACCATTTGTTTTAAATATTGAGGTTGCAGCCACTTAAAAGTATAACAAGCATATATGATTTCAGTTGTCTGAATTTCCAGAGTACTTGAGTCTAATTATTTCAAAAATAGCCTGCAACTTCATTCAGCGGTTTCAGGCTATCAGAGTTCTCGGGTGCTGCTATTAAATAATGCAACAGACCTCATACAGCATGGACAGCAGAGGTTAAAATCCATTTGAACAAATACATGAGCTGCTGCATAAATGAATGTGAAGGGGCGTGTGTGTGTGTGTGTGTGTGTGTGTGTGTGTGTTAGTGTCTAGAAAGAAAGGTGGGTGACTTAGAGAAATGGTAAAAGAGAAGCTGACAAAAGTAACATACCATTTCAGTTTGCTAAAGAAACTCAGAAACTAGAGCAAATGAGTCATTATAGAAAATGTATGAAAATAATGTATGAAATTGTGGGGATAGGCGTATGACATCCCATAAAAGTTTTTGTCCCAAAAAGACTAAACAGATTTTGTGGTGGAGCATTTCTTATGTAACTGGTGTTAAAATTTTAATCCTTAGATTGGGGTAGTGAGTATTGTTTTAGACTCATTGTTATCCACCTAGTATAATATCATTACTCCTAGAAATCTGAGCAACCAATTTTGTGTAGGTTTTTTTTTCAGCCAAGCTGCATTTACAGGAAACTTATGTACAAAAGATAAATTAGAATAGCTGCTCTCGGTATTCTTAAAAATAGAAACAGGAAGAACAGGGAGGATACACTTAGCTGTCCTTATCAGATAAACACACAAAGCTGAACAGTTCCTTCATAATGAGTTTAAATAAATATACATATATAAATATATATATTTTTGAATATGGTTAACAATATTCTTTTTTAATATATTTTTATTGATTTCAGAGAGGAAGGGAGAAGAGAGAGATAGAAACATCAATGATGAGAGAGTATCATTGATTGGCTGCCTCCTGCACGCCCCACAATGGGGACTGAGCCCGCAACCCAGGCATGTGCCTTTGACCGGAATCGAACCTGGGACCCTTCAGTCCGCAGGCTGACGCTCTTTCCACTGAACCAAACTGGCTAGGGCAGTTAACAATATTCTTAACATGTCTTATAGTAATGTTGATAATGATTTCACCTCTGTTAATGATTTATACTTATATTTGTATGATGCTGCCAAAATCACAAATCATTTATGTTTTTATTCCTTCTTAATAAAAGGTGTCAGAGTTATACATGTATTTTGTAAATAAATTTATTTCAGTATTACTTACATGGCTTATTTCATTAATGAAATATGAGAAAAAGAATATATAGATAATTTAACGATTTTTCATGATTTTAAGATTGTTGACTATTCCCAATAAGAAGGTAAAGTTATTAAAACTTATTTGGAATAAATATAATGTTGATTTTTGTACCAAAAAGTGCATGGACATGAACTTTGAGTGATTCTCAAATCTTATGGCACATAAAAACAACTTGAATAACTTGCTAAACTGCAGATGACCAATTCCCAGCACTAAGAAATTCTGCTTCAGGAGATTCAGCATATGGCTCTAGAATCCTCACATTAAAAATCACCCCAGATAATTTTTTAAAAAATATATTTTATTGATTTTTTTTTTTTTTACAGAGAGGAAGGGAGAGGGATAGAGAGTTAGAAACATCGATGAGAGAGAAACATCGAGCAGCTGCCTCCTGCACACCTCCTACTGGGGATGTGCCCGTAACCAAGGTACATGCTCTTGACCAGAATCGAACCTGGGACCTTTCAGTCCACAGGCCGACGCTCTATCCACTGAGCCAAACCGATAAGGGCAGATAATTTTTTTTTAATCCTCACCTTAGGATATGTTTTTATTGATTTTGTTAATCCTCACCTGTGGATTGAGGATGTTTTTTCCATTGATTTTTAGAGAGAGTGGAAGGGAGAAGGGTGGTGGAAAGGGAGAGAGAGAGAGAGAGAGAGAGAGAGAGAGAGAGACATCTATCACTTGTCTTCCCCTCCCCTACCCCCCAGAGAGAGAGAGAGAGAGAGAGAGAGGGGGGGGGGGATCAAACCAGCAACCCAGGTATGTGCCCTGAATAGAACTCATAACCCTTTGTTATATGAGGCGATGCTTCAACCAACTGAGCCACCCGCCAGGACACCCCAGATAATTTTGATATGGGTTTCTCAGTGCAGAGCGGCTAGTCTGGCAGGGACATGGGACGAGGGCAAGGTGCTGGTGATGCAGGACCCTATCTACAGTAAAGGTCCCAATAAAAGACTTTGAAGGGAAGAGCAAGAAGAGCCTCAGAAAGGGACCCCTGTTGCTCAGTTGCTCATTCTCTCCCATTAGCGCTTAATTAATTAATTGTGGAGATGGTCCTAATTGCCAGAGAGGGGGGGTACTTGCTGGTGCATTTCCTTCAAGAGTTGGATTGGCTGTCCAGACAACTGCCTGTCCTTACACTCAAACACTGTTTTTAAAAAAGCATATTAATGTTTTTTGCCCATCAATGAAGCCTTTCTAGGTCCCAGAATTGATTCTCTAGATTGATCATATCTATCAATCTATAAAAGCACATACACATTTTTTAAAAGAGCTGTTTTAGGTTCAGCAAAGCTGAAGAGGAAGTACATAGAATTTCCATATACTCCCTGCCCCCACACATGCACAGCCTCCCCTGTCATCAACATCCTGTGCCAGAGTGGTACATTTGTTACAATCAGTGAGTCCATAGTTTACATTAAGATGTACCCTTGCTGTATTCTTTTATTTTTTTCTTTATTGTTGAAAGTATTGCATAGGTGCTCCTTTTTTCCCCATTAACCTCTTCCAGCCTGCTAGGTTTTGACAAATGTATAGTGACATGTATCCTTTATTATAATAATGTACAGAAAGTTTCACTCCCCTAAAAGTCTTCTGTGTTCCACCTATTACTCATCCTTCCCTCACCTCAAACACCTGGCAAATACTGATCCTTTCCCTGTCTCCACGTTTTTGTCTTTTCCAGAATGTCATATAGTTGGAAAATCATACTGTATGTAGCCTTTTAAAATTCTTTTTAGCACTGAATAGTATTCCACTGTCTGGATGTGCCACAGTTTTCATATCCTTGGTTGTTTCCTAATGTTGACAATTGTGAATAAAGCTGCTATAATCATCTGTGTCCAGTTTTTTGTACAGACATCAGTGTCAACTCAGGCAAGTACCAAGGAAGGTGATTGTTGGATCATATGAGGACAATATGCTTAGTTTTGTAAGAAACTGTCAGACCGCCTTCCAAAGTGCTGCACCATGTTATTTCCCATCAGCAGTAAATGAGGGTTCCTGCTACTCCACAGCCTCACCAGCAACTGATGGTGACAGTGTTCCGAATTCTGTCCATTCTGATATGTGTAGTGGTTTCCTGTTGTCTTAATTTGCAATTTCCTAATGATATATGATGTTGACATCTTTTCATCTGTTTATTGGCCACCTGTGTATCTTCTTAGTGAGGTATCTGTTAAGTTCTTTGGCCTACATTTTAATCCAGTTGTTTTCATGTAATTGAATTTTAAGATTTCTTTGTCTAATTTGGATAGCAATCTTTTATCAAATATGTCTTTTGCAAATATTTTCTCCCAGTCTAAGGCTAGTCTTCTCATTTTGTGAATGGTCATATCATTTATAGCACTTATTTGTTATTGTGTTTGCTGCCACACTAGACTGGGGCTTCTCATGGGCAAGAATTATGTCACATTGCTCTTTAGCTTCTTAGCTCGGTGTTTGGCACATGGTAGAATGAAATAATGTTTACTTTAAGGAATGGATGATTGTGTGTATAAAATGAGTCATCTAATACCTTGCTACTCAAAGGATGGCCTTCAAATCAGTAGCATGGTCCTCCGCTGGCAGTTCTTAGAAATGTAGAATCTCAGGCTTTACTTACTACATAAGAATCTGCATTTTCACAAGATCCCCTAAGTGATTTGTAAAGCTGTGATCCACTTAGCCTTTATGAACCCACATTGCCCCACAGTAGTTAAGTGTGGTAGAAGCTAGTCACTCATTTGGAAAGTTCTATTTTATGCAGCAACAGGGAGGGTTTCACCACCCAACCCAGAGAGTAAAAATGGTAAGTGAGAAAGGAAACATTACCAGTTTACAGAAAGTTTATGCTGAAATTGAGATAATAGGAACTGAAAATTCTGTGCTAGAAATCAAGGTGCAGGTTCAAAAACCAAGTTCTAGGGATTGATCTTTAAATTGGGCCTATTCTGAAGTTAATCAGGGTAAACATTCCATGGGAATCACTTTATCTGCAAGCAACCTAAGACCACATACTAGGCACCTAACACTTTGCTAAATTCTGAGGTGACAGGTTTGAGTAAGATTCCATTCCTGCCTATCATTGCTTACAGTATAGGTGAAGAGGTAGAAACTAAACAAAAATTACAATCTGATAGTTGAATTTTATCATGAAGGTGGGTACAAAGTCCTATGGAAACACCATAACTATATTTTTCTTTGTCTGTAAGGACCATGTTATATTCACTGTATTAGAATTTGTGATCCTGGGACACCTTAAAAATGATATTACCAGAAGATATATTTGCACACATACATGTAAATGTAAATTTATATATATCATCTTAATTAAAAATAAAAGCTAAAATTAATGTATTTAATGTTATTATTCATTAACTTAAACCAAATGGCTACCTTTTGGTGAGAGGAAAGATAGTGTGGAAAACTCAGGATAGAAATTAGATTTTAATGAATGTATCTTGGTATAGTTTTAACTGGAACCATGAAAATTATTTGCATAATTCAATAGTAATAATTTATAAAAAAAGTAATCCCCCCAAATCAAAAACAAGCTTAACTATCAGGTTATTAACCATGTATATATAATAATTGCATTAAGTAACTTTAGTCTGTGTTTTAACTATATATCCATGTAGAAATATAAGAACAAAAAAGAACTATAATGATATTTTAATCTCTACTTGGCATTTTTCACAGTTATATTGATATTGTTTTTTAAAAAATAATTTGAGTTTAATAAAGGATAAAGCAAATATATAACTAATATATTTAGAAATAAAACTTTCTTACATAACAAAATTTAACTCAAGTATAAAATTAAAAATGTTAAGAATCCTGCAATCCAAGCTTCAAATTGGAAATATAAGCATAAACTCTTGATTTTCCCTGTTAAAAACCATTTTAATGCTATCAAATCTAAACAAATTAAAAGAAGCAAAATAATAAATATTCATAGATTATATAATTTTTAAAATATATTTTTATTGATTTCAGAGAGGAAGGGAGAGGGAAAGAGATATAGAAACATCAATGATAAAAGAGAATCATTGACCAGCTGCCTCCTGCACATCCCCTACTGGGGATGGAGCCCGCAACCCCGGGCATGTGCCCTTGACAGGAATAAAACCTAGGACCCTTCAGACCACAGGCTAATGCTCTATCCACTGAGCAAAACCGGCTAGGGCTAGATTATATAATTGTTAGCCTGATAAACTCCGGAAGTTAACTGGAAATTTATTCTTAAAAATTAAGGTGAAATGTTATAAAACATACAAAAATAACTTCATTTATACATTGCAGAACCATAAATATGAAATGATAGCTTCTCAAATACCAAGGGATCAAATAGATTATACTAGTAAAGACCAGATAGACAACTGCAGCAAGCTAATTAACACCTGCTTTCTCTAAATCAGATACCTGATAGCTCTATCGCTGCCATATAATAGTTGTCTATTTTCCAAAGTTTTCAAGAGAAGAAATAAGCCCAGTTTCTATGTGGAAACATCTAATTTTTAAATCTTAAAAGCAAATTTTTTTAAATTGTGAAAGCCAACTAGAGCATAACAGCAGACTAGATTTGTGCTATGGTTGACCAATTTCTATCTGTTATAAACAAATTAAAATGTTAGAAAATAAAATTTTTTAATGTAATTTTATTGATTTCAGAGAGGAAGGAAGAGGGAGAGATAGAAACATCAATAATGAGAGAGAATCATTGATCAGCTGCCTACTGTATGCCTCACTCTGGGGACAGAGCCAGCAAACGGGAACATATGCCCCAAGCAGGAATCAAACTATGACCTCCTGGTTCCTAGGTAGACACTCAACCACTGAGCCATGATGGCCGGGCTCCAGGAAATAAAATTTAAGGCAGGTCCACTTTTTAGTAATAAATATATAACTAAAATATCCTGGTACATATCTTATTGGATATTCTTAAATGTATAGAAAAACACACACACAAAAAACTAAAAACATTGCTAAAGTCATGATGAAAAACGTTATACCAGACTAGCACTTAAATATTAAAAAAATTATAACTGGACAAAATATGTGAAGCAACTCTTGGATCTCTCTTCCATTTCCCTTATCTTTTGGCTAATAATGTTCAATTATTTTTTCTTTTTATCTGAGTTATAAATAATTAGTTCCAAATATATTTTATTGATTTGGCAATCTGACATATTCTAATCACTACCTCTGACCTCTGCTGGTTTTTAAAATTTTTAAGTAGAAATTTTATAGAAGTAAAACAGTTATAGAGGAAAAACACACAAATAAGTGCAAAAATTGTTGAAACTGAATTGAATACCTTATGTAATCAGCACCCTTTCAGACCAAGAGACAAACATGACCACCACACCAGGAGCTTCCCTAATTTAATTTAATGTCAAGAACTGTAAGCAAATTTAGTTCAATGTTGAGAACTGTAAAAGTCTTGATATTATACCTTACTTGCAAGCTGACAAGTTAGCTGCCATGGATGTTGGGAGAAGACATGAGATTCCTAGATCAGAGACAAAGGATTTTATTTATGTACTAGAGGCCCAGTGCATGAAATTCGTGCATGGAGGGGGTCCCTCAGCCTGGCCTGCAACCTCTCCAATCCGGGACATCCCTCTCGCAATCTGGGACCGCTGGCTCCTAACCCTCACCTGCATGCCTGCCTGATTGCCCCTAACTGCCTCTGCCTACTGGCCTGATCACTCCCTAACTGCTTCCCTGCTGGCCTAATTGCCCCCTAACTGCCCTCCCCTGCCGGCCTGATCGCCCCCTAACTTCTCCCCACTGCCGGCCTGATTACCCCTAACCGCCTCTGCCTCGGCCACTGCCACCATGGCTTTGTCCAGAAGGATGTCTGGAAGATGTCCAGGCTAATTAGCATATTATCCTTTTATTAGTGTAGACTAGTGGCCCGGTGCACAAAATTTGTGCACAGGGGGGCGGGAGGTGGTCCCTCAGCCCAGCCTGCACCCTCTCCAATCTGGGACCTCTTGGGGGATGTCTGACTGCCGGTTTAGGCCCAGGCCTAAACCGGCAGTCAGACATCCCTCTCTCAATCTGGGACTGCTGGCTTCTAACTGCTCACCTGCCTGCCTGCCTGATTGCCCCTAACCACACTGCCTGCTGGCTTGCTCACCCCCAACTGCCTCCCCCCACCGGCCTGATCACCCACAACTGCCCTCCCCTCTTGGCCCTTAACCGCCTCTACCTCAGCACTGCCACCATGGCTTTGTCAAAAAGAACGTCCAAAAGGTCTTCTGGAAGGTCTCCCAGTCTAATTAGCATATTACCCTTTTATTAGTATAGATAGAGGCCTGGTGCATGGGTGGGGGCCGGCTGGTTTGCTCTGAAGGGTTTCCTGGATCAGGGTAGGGGTTCCCTTGGGGGGTGGGGCGGCCTGGGCAAGGGGTCTGTGGTGGTTTACAGGCCAGCCATGCCCCCATTGGGGTGGGAGGTCCCCACTGGGGACAGTGCTGGCCTGGGCAAGGGGCTGGGGCAGTTTGCAGGCCAGCCACGCCCCCATGGGGTGAGGGTTCTCTCTGGGGGGGGGCATGGCCAGCCTGGGTATGGGGCTGAGGGCCATTTGCAGGCCCCTTCCTTCGTGGCTGGCATGGGGACCCAAGCCTCCCACACGCTCAAGCCTGCTCTGTGGCTGCCACCCACAGGCCTCTCCTTCGGCAGCCAGCCCAGGTAGGCGGGAAGCTTGGCTTCCTCTGTCACCAGGGAAGACCCAAGCCTCTCTCCCACTCTGGCTGAGTCTGTGGCCACCGCCATCTTTGTCCTGCTAATTTGCATATATCCCCTCCTGACTGGCTGTGTGTGTTCCAGAGTGACGGTCAATTATCATATTTCTCTCTTTTTAGTATAGATGGTAAAGCAAACAGCGTGAGCATGGGCATGTTTGTGTTACTTTCCCCTGCCCCTCAAGTGCCACTGGAGTGATGAGGATGAGCCCAGATTGATGCCTGCCCAAATGGTAACTTGCGTTATAGGAGAGGAATTCCAAAATTAGGCAAATTGAGCTTTTTTACTGTGTAGTAAACAGGACTGCCCTTTTGTTCTGAGGCAGACATTACCTCTATTTTCAAGGCTTATTGCTATGTAAAGTTTCTGGGAAAGATGGTATGAAATACAAGACCTTGAAAAGAATTAGAAAAATTCACTTTTTTTTATTTTATTAAAACTGAACTCCCATGAGAGAAAAGGCTTTAGAGGGGTTTGTTGTTGCTTTGCTTGCATGTGTGTGTGTGTGTGTGTGTGTGTGTGTGTGTGTTGGTTTTGTTTGTTTTTTTTGGCAGCTCTATTGACTGAGAAAAATCTCAATGGGCCAAGAAAAGAAAATGGTCGCAACAAACATAAATGACTGAAGTAGAGTTTAAATTCCATCTTTTCTGTAGTGGCCCTTTGGCTCTGTTCTTTCCCACACAGCCCTGAACACAGGCCCTAGAGCAGTGGTCGGCAAACCGCGGCTCACAAGCCACATGCGGCTCTTTGGCCCCTTGAGTGTTCTAACACCACGTCTCCAAAATAGACTCGCCCAGGCCGAAAACCAACTTCTGTGCATGGGCCACGAAGTTTCAATCGCACTGTACATGCACGCCCGCACATGGTATTTTGTGGAAGAGCCACACTCAAGGGCCAAAGAGCCACATGTGGCTTGCGAGCCGCGGTTTGCCGACCACTGCCCTAGAGCATCAAGATGATCCCCTGGATCTTTGGGTCTCAAAGGAATAGGAGGGTTAAGCTGTGAGGTCTCACGGATCCAGAATCACAACAGGTCTCATTCAGCTTTCAAAGCAGCCAAACCCTAAGCACCCAAAATCACATCAGGACATTTGCCTGTGTTACCTGTCTTTCAGAGTAAATTTGATTTATATCTTTTGAGTTTAACTGCATTTATTTAATTGATTCTACAACTGCTCTTAATGAATTTTGATAGAATTATATTTCCTAAAGTAGTGTTTTTGAATACAGATGACCCTATATAATAAAAGGGTAATATGCAAATTGACTCTAACTGCGGAACGACTGGTCACTATGACACACACTGACCACCAGGGGTCAGACGCTCAACACAGGAGCTGCCCCATGGTGGTCAGTGTGCTCCCACAGGGGGAGCTCCACTCAGTCACAAGTCAGGATGATGGGCTGCAAGCACAGCAGCGGTGGCGGGAGCCTCTCCCATCTCCTAAGCAGTGCTAAGGATGTCCAACTACGGCTTAGGCCCGCTCCCCTAAGCCATTAGTCGGACATCCCCGAGGGCTCCCAGGCTGCCAGAGGGATGTCTGACTGCGTTATAGGAGAGGAATTCCAAAATTAGGCAAATTGAGCTTTTTTACTATGTAGTAAACAGGACTGCCCTTTGCTCTGAGGCAGACATCCCTCCCTGGGGGATCATTAGGCCTGATCCCCCAGGGAGCCAGACTACGAGAGGTCACAGGCCAGGCTGAGGGACACCCTCCCCCACTGAGTGCACTGGTCTAGTTTAAATATAATTCTTATGAATTTGTCTCCTTGACATTGCATCTGCTAGAATTGGATACTATAATTACTATATTCTGATTGAATTAATCAGTCCACTGTTACTTAAATCATAATTAAAGTTTGACATAGCCAGGTGAAGGTATTTGGAAACAATAAAGACCATTAATCTAAGCTATGAATTATTAAAAGTAATTTAATATGTACTTAAGTAAATTTGATTGGCTTTAAAAATAACTCACACACAAATGAAAAACTAAAAACATCACTGCCACAACTTATTAGCATTTTTATTAGTTAATCTATTAATGCTTTTATTAGCTTAGCATTACACTCATAGATTACGAACGTTGAGATTTTGGAACAATTTTGTTTCTTGTTTTATAATTTCTATTTGATCTTTGCATTTTCGTTTCTGACATTCTTTGTTGTTTAAGATTTCTAAATTCTATGTAGTTAGAATAAAGTTTTCTTTAAAAATACTGCTTATGATATAAACCTTTCATTGTACACATCATATACCTTTATAAAGTCCTCATCATTTTGCATATTATTTCCAATGTAATTCTTTAATAACCAAGCATCACAAAACCAGCAACCCATTCACATAAGACACCTTTTCCCCAATTTATAACAAAAAGTGGAATCTGGTTTTTTCTTCTGGGACTTCTCATTTACAATCCCCCCCCCCCTTTTTTTTTCTCTTGACTATGACATAACTACGGACTAATGACAATTGGTGAAGGATAACACAACTGTAGTGGATTTCATTTGGTATGGAAAGAAAAACACAGAGAGAAGTGGGAGGAACCCGGGAGAGGCCCACCAGCAGGAGGCTGCGGGCGGTGGTGGCCATCGTGGGGCAGGAGAGGGCCCCACACTCCCCACCCCTTCAGCGATACCGGTGCCTGTGGGCGAGTTCAGGGGGGTTTCCTGGACGCCCTGCTCCCAGGTTGTCCGCTGATCTTGGGCAGGGCGTGGGACTGGCGGTGGGGAGGGGTGGCTCAAGGGCTCCTGCAGCTATGGCATGTGTGTGTGTGTGTGTGTGTGTGTGTGTGTGTGTATGTGTGTGTGTGTGTGTGTGTGTGTGGCTGGGAGGGGGGCGGTAGAAGGGGAGGGGAGAGAGGAAAAGTAAGGGGGGAGAGCCGCTGCAGGGATGGGGATCGGTTGCCATGGAGGACCGGGTGTTTACCAGGGAGCTGACGAGTTGGTTGAGCAGTGAATGAGTGTGAACAGGTGAAGGAGATTCAAGAGCGGACGCTGTGCGAAAAGGCTGAGGAAATGTTAACAAAAGATTCAAACGTGCAAGAGGTTCTTTGTCCTGTTACCACCTGTGGAGATGTGCATGATCAATTCCATGATCTTACGGAACTCTTTAGAATTGGAGGAAAATCACCAGACATAAACTATGTTCATGAGCCACTATGTAGACGGAGGTTATTATTCAGTGGAGACTTGACTCTTCTTGTAGCAATTCAAGATGCCTTATCCAGCATTACAATACTGAGAGGGAACCACGAAAGCCGGCAAATTACCCACGCATATGGCTTTTAAGATGAATGCCTACGAATGTATGGAAATGCCAATGTTTGGAAATATTTTACAGATCTATTTTTTTTAATCATGCCAATGGTCTCACACAGGTTTCTCGCACTCACCAACTTGTAATGGAGGGATACAACTGGGGTCATGATCGGAATGTGGTTTTCATTTTCAGTGCACTCAATTACTATTATCTTGTGGGAACCAGGCGGCTATTATGGAATTAGATGACACTTTAAAGTATTACTTCCTTCAGTCTGACTCAGCACTCCCTCCTGCAGAGCCTCTTGCTACCTGGCACACCCCAGACTGCTTCCTATAAATTCCTCCTGGGAAAACCTGCCTTTGTATGCGGATGTATACTGCCTTTTTAAATATATATATATATATATATATATATATATATATATATATATATATATATATACACACACACACACACACACACACAAAACAAGCAATGGCAATCTATGTGTATCTGTAACAAATTGGGATCTGTCTTAGCATTAAACTATATCATGGAACAAAATGTGCTATACTAATGAGCATTTACCTGGTAGCAAAATGACAGCACTGAGACTGAAATTTAGTACAGTTCTAGATCAGTCTTAACAGTTTGCCTGTTTATTGTAAGAGACCATTTTCCTCTGCACTGTTCAAACAAAAAATATAACGAACTCCTTCATCTCCTTTTGCTCTTATTTAACAATTATAGTGTTTAACTGGCATGGATTAATAGAGTTGGAGTTTTATTTTTAAGAAAAATTTACACAGTAACTTCCACTTAATCCATTACTCTTTATTTTATTGAAATGCACAATTAACTAAAGAAAAGATTCTTCTTGGAAGTAGGTTGTCATAACATATAAAGAGATTTCCCTTCATTTAAACTAAATTACTGTTTTACTTTGACCTGAGTATTTCTGTATATTTGTCATAATAGTGCTTGCATCCTATTTGGTATACTGAGCAAATAAAATTTTCATTTTAAACCAACAATAACAAATAAATAAATAAAATAGTGTGGGCAATCTCAGCCATGGCTGTCAAAGGTCTTATCACAGTTAAACATTTATATCTAGACTTTAATTAAACATGTTAATTAAACATGTTTTACCAGCAACATTTACTGTAAGATGTTAATTAATGCTTAATGGACACAACATTTTTATACATGTTTCATCTAATGATACACATACACATACCACTGTTCATGTACATTTGTAATACACATGCATACATAAACACACATGTCATCATTTTGGATATAAGAGTTTGCTGAATGTTACACCTACACACACACATGTAAC
This sequence comes from Plecotus auritus, assembly GCF_963455305.1. Taxonomy (NCBI): domain Eukaryota; kingdom Metazoa; phylum Chordata; class Mammalia; order Chiroptera; family Vespertilionidae; genus Plecotus; species Plecotus auritus. The sequence goes on along the minus strand of NC_137771.1, from coordinate 159,916,609 downwards.
GCACATATGTGCTCAACTGCACATGTAATACACATATACACTCATAAATATATACATCCACATATACACTAAGTGGCCAGATTACAATCTCTGAATGCATAATAATCTGGCCACTCAGTGTATATCCTATATAATAAAAGGCTAATATGCAAATTGTCCCCTTGATCAGGAGCTTGACCAGCCGACAGACCAGCCAACCACCCATGTCCCCTCCCCCTGGCCAGGCTGGCCGAACCCCACCCATGCATAAATTCATGCACTGGGCCTCATATATATATACACACTGAGTGGCCAGATTATTATGCATTCAGAGATCATAATAATCTGGCCACTCAGAGTAATAAGAAAAAAGTATAAAATTATAAATTGAAATATTAGAATATTTTAAATATAAATTAATATTTAAAATTTATTTACCTTTATCTGGATATTTTTGATCTTGTCAATCTAAGATAGCATTCATATATATATATATATATATATATATATGTATATATATATATATATATATATATATATATATATATATGCCAAGTAATTGGAACTACTGGAATGACTGGAACGACCAGTCACTATGATGTGTGCTGGGGCCAGCCAACCAGCCTGATCAGGGGCAGGACCGGCTGGCCGACCTCCTGCAGTCCCTCCCCCTGGCCGACCCAAGCCCCAATCGCCCTGCTACACCCCAATCAGGGGCGGGGCCGGCTGGCCAACCTCCCACATCCCCTCTCCCTGGCCGGCCTGGCCCCAATTGGCCCCAATCAGGGCAGGCCGGCTGGACCCCACCTGTGCATGAATTCGTGCACCGGGCCTCTAGTTAAAAATAAAAGGCATAATAAGATACATTTTCCTGACACTCTAATATTAAAATTTATATCCCAAATATGACAACTGTTGGTAGAACTTAATAATCTTAGGGAGTTATATAAGTATTTAATATAATACTTCTCTATGGCAAATATTCAAATTTCATCATTAATTTTTTTCTGATTTAGCTAGAGGCCTGGTGCATGAAATTAATGAACGGGTGCAGTTCCTAGGTCTGGCCAGCGATCAAAGTGCAGCATCTGTTGTGGAAGTGCAGGTCCCAGCTGACTTCTGGGCCCTGGGTAGCACCTGGGCCTGGGGGCCCCCATGCGCCCCCCTCAGCCTGAGTCATTGGCCCACCACCCACCTCCCTCAGCACCTGGAAGCCAGATGGAGCCAGGTGCCCCCATGTCACGGTCTGCAGGGTGATCGTACCCGCCTTGGCCTGGTGCCGCCCACTCACCTGCTCCACCATGCAGCCACAGTCCCACTCTCATCGGGTCCCATCAGGGCCGGCAGCGCATCCACTGCCGCTTGCTGCCAGCACCGCATTGCCAACACCCTCCATGTTCCGTGTTGCCCCCTGGTGGTCAGCACATGTCATAGCAAGAGGTCGACCTCCCAGTAGAGGGGAAATTTTGCATATTAGGCATTTTTTATATAGGATAGGTTGTATTTTTACTCCCAAACAATTTTAAATGTATACAGACTAAATGTATTATTCTGTCATTATTGCCATACCACTTAAAGTCCTCAAAGTCCTCACAAAAGGGATTTTCCCATAATTTAAAATAAATGAGTTAATATAGCTTAATCTGAAGCTAGGTGCTGAAAATGCTATTTTATACCTATAAATATAGAAGCCTGGTCTTGACTCTTTTATTAATAATGATATGACTTTTCAGTGTCCATCACCTTTATTAGTAAAAATACCCTTGGAGCCATAACCGGTTTGGCTCAGTGGATAGAGCATCGGCCTGTGGACTGAAGGGTCTGAGGTTCGATTCTGGTCATGTACATTGGTTACAGGCACATCCCCAGTAGGGGGTGTGCAGGAGGCATCCGATCAATGATTCTCTCTCATTGATGTTTCTAACTCTCTATCCCTCTCCCTTCCTCTCTGTAAAAATAAAAATACCCTTGGAATACCAATGGAGCTGACCTCAGGCCCTCTTTGAAGTGGTTCATTACACCCAGCTCAACCACATACCCATAGTATTCCAGTGATGCAAATTAGAAAGTAAATGAAAGTTTGACCAACTTTTACTAAATTTTGGGCCAGCTATGATAAATTTTTATTAATGGATCATATCCACTAATACTAAGAATATTAATCATTATGCTTACAATATATGGATAATGAAGACATTAATTATTGTCATTGCTTTCATAGAGGTTTATATAATATTGCTACCAATTTATAAATACTCAAAGCACCATTCCAGTTTCCAATCATATATATGGCTTAACATTTTTTGAGAGATAAGGTTTCTAACATATCCTATCTGCTAATATGCAAATTGACCATACCTCCACTACACTACCAGCCATGCCCACCAGCCACGCCCACCAGCCAATCAGGAGCAAATATGCAAATAAACCCAACCAAGATGGCTGCAGCCACAGAGAGAGCAGGAGGAAGGCTTGGGTTTCCCCAGCAATGGAGGAAGCCAAGCTTTCCGCCTGCTCTTGCCAGCCCAGGCCTCCACTCAATGCTACAAAGTTTCAATTATAGAAGATAAATAAATCCCAACAAAAATGGCGGCAGCCACAGAGCTGGAGAGAGCAGGAGGCTAGGGTTGCCCCTGGAGATGGAGGAAGCCAAGCTTCTGCAGCCCTGGCCAGCCTTGGCCTCCACTTAAGGCTACAAAGTTTCAATTATAGAAGATAAATAAATCCCAGATAACAGGGCCTCCGCTTGGGTCACCAGGGGATGTGGCCGGCCTGCAAACCACCACAGGCTCCTCTCCCAGGCAGCCCCATACCCCAAAGTGAACCCCCACCATGATCTGGGACACCTGTTAGGTCAAACCAGCTGGCCCCCACCTATGCACCAGGCCTCTATTCTATCTAATCCTATCTAATAAAAGAATAATATGCAATTGACTGTCACTCCAACACACAAGATGGCTGCCCCCATGTGGTCAAAGATGACTGCCCTCATGTGGACACAAGATGGCCACCACAAGATGGCTAGCAGGGGAGGGAAGTTGGGAGGAACCAGGCCTGCAAGGGAGGGCAGTTGTGGGCAATCAGGCCAGCAGGGGAGGGCAGTTGGGAGGGACCAGGCCTGCAAGGGAGGGCAGTTGGGGCGATCAAGCCTGCAGAGGAGAGCAGTTAGGGGTCACCAGGCTGGCAGAGGAGAGAAGTTGGGGGCGACCGTGCCTGCACTGCAGGGAAGGGCAGTTGGGGGGGACCAGGCCTGCAGGAGAGGGCAGTTAGGGGTGACCAGGTCTGCAGGGGAGGGCAGTTAGGGGCAAACAGGCTGGCAGGGGAGGGCAGTTAGGGGCAAACAGGCTGGCAGGGGAGCAGTTAGGCATCAATCAGGTTGGCAGGGGAGTGGTTAGGGGGTGATCAGGCTGACAGGCAGAAGCTGTTAGGGACAATCAGGAAGGCAGGCAGGCGAACAGTTGGGAGTGAGCAGTTGGGAGCCAACCGGGATTGGGCCTAAACGGGCATTTGGACATCCCTCAAGGGGTCCCAGATTAGAGACGGTGCAGGCTGGGCTGAGGGACATCCCCCGCCCCCCATGCACGAATTTCATGCATTGGGCCACTAGTCCTTAAATAATTACGGATAAGTAAATTATACTTAAAATCATATAAAAATTTTTATGTATATATGAATCATATGTATATCCTATTTTATATACCCCATTTGGAGTCGAAGCTGCCATTTAATATTGACATTTTGTGAATTTCATATGCATCCATCTATTGTTGAGGTCATATGCTCTTTTTTTTCCCAAATTTGTAAGACTTTATTAAAACAATTATAATATATGCTTACTGTTAATATCTCCACTGCATCTACACTGAGTGGCCAGATTATTATGATCCTTGAACGCATAATTATCTGGCCACTCAGTGTATATCCTATATAATAGAAGTCAAATTGTCCCCTCGATCAGGATTTCGACCAGCAGGTAGGCTGGCCAACCGCCCATGTCCCCTTCCCCTGGCCAGGCTGGCTGGACTCCACCCATGCATGAATTCATGCACCGGGCCTCTAATATATATATACTGAGTGGCCAGATTATTATACATTCAGAGATCATAATAATCTGGCCACTCAGTGTATACTTAAGTTTCCTTTTTCATCCTAATATGTTTATGTGTATCTTCATTCTTTTTTCTTTTTTAAAATTTATTTTTATCCTTGAGAGTATTACAGATGTCCCCCATTTTCCCTCCTTTGCTCCTCTTCATTTGCTCCCACCACCCCAGGCCTTCACTGCACTATTGTCTGTGTTCATTTAGTTTAGTAGAGCTATGATACTGTCATGGTTAATTTTATGTGTCAGTTTGCCTGGGCAACAGGGTGTCTAGACATTTGGTTAAACATTAGTCTGGGTGTTTATATGAGGATATTTGGATGAGATTGACATTTAAATTGGTAAACATTTAACTGAGTAAAGCAGACTGACCTCCTGAATGCACTGTGCCTCATCTAATCAGTTGAAGGCTGCATACAACTAAAAGGTTGATCCTCCATTGAGTAAAAGGGAGTTCTTCCTGTGACCTTCAACCCAGGACACTGGCTTGTTCCTGACTTTCAGACTCAAACTGAAATATTGGTTCTTCTTGAGTCTCAAGCCTGCCAGCCTTTGTACTAGAACTACACCATTGGCTCTCCTATTTATCAGGCCTTCAGACTCAGACTGGGATGAACATCTTTTATTTTCTATGTATTATAGTTTTAAAAAGACCCTCAAACATCTAAACCAATGCAACACACTCAAATGAAACTCTTGGAATGGGGAAAACATTGAAATTACATACCAAATAAATTTCTGAATCGTTCCCCTGTCTAGTGGTGTGTGGTAATGTGTGGTGTGAGCTTTAGCCTGTGAATCATTTATTTGCATTGTCAGATGAAAAGAATGATTCCTCATTCATTGTTTTTCATTGCTATGATCTTAACCTCAGCATTCTTGAAACACAATTCACTGAATAGCTATGTTTCAACTATAGGGGGTGAGGGAGAAAAGTATTTAATTTTACTTTTCAACTAATTTAAGGGTGGAAGTAATTGATATGTGAAATACTCTGAAGGAACAGGAAGATTTAAGAATAGGAATAAAATGGTGAATAAATGCACAGGGCTCAAAATAGAAGAAATCATACGAATATTTGAGAATAAAAGGAATAAAATACTTAACAGGATTATAAAGGATTGGAGCAATATGATGATTAATTTCATGTGTCAATTTGTCTAGGCCCTGGTACCCAGTTATTTGGTCAAACATTATTCTAAAAATACTGTGAAGGTATTTTGTAGATGAATTTAACATTTAAAGCAGTAGACTTTGAGTTAAGCAGATTGCCCTTCATAATTTGAGGGTGGGCCTCATCCAATCAGTTGATGGCCTTAGGAGAAAAAGACTGACCTCCCCAGAATAAGAGGGATTCCACTATCAGATGGCCTATGGCTTAGAACTGCAACATGAACTCTTCCCTAAGTCTCCAGCCTTTCAGCCCACCCTGAAGATTTTGGACTTGCCAACCTCCACAATCATGTAAGCCAATTACTTAAAATCACTCTCTTTCTTTGTCTCTCTCAACATATATAGAGACATGTATAGCTCTTATTGTATCTGTTTCTCTGGTGAACCCAGATTAATACAGGCAGATTTCCAGAAACAAATTATTTTGGTATTTTAACATAGTGTATTTTTTTAAAGAAGCACTCAATATTGCTACTTTATTTCTGAAGCTGAAATATTAAAATCCCAAGACAACTATTGAAAGGTAAAGAATTTTGTTTACTTTATCTTATCTGGGCAAATCCTGAACTTCTTAACTCCAGAGATTAAAAAGCAACAATAGAAAATGGAGCTTCAGGATAAAAAGCAAACCCTAACTGAAAGAGTAAAGTTTTTTTTTACAGCTGTCCGTTTTATCTTAAATCTCCAAGGTCTTCCCCCTTCGCCAGTGATGGGAACAAGACCCTTAAACCTGTCCCAGGAAACAGCCCCGAGCTAAGAGCAGACAGAGCAAATAGTACTCTGACAGATAAGAAAAGCAGGACATGAGATTACCGGATGGGACTGTTAACTGAAAACTTAGGCCCTGTCATTAAACATGTTATTAACGAGCCCTGTTGGAATTTCCTGGCGACTTTGTCCTCTCTTCCCCCCTCACATGTGTAACCCCCCGATGTATGGTTTTTGCCTATATATACTTGTAAGACTTTCTGCTCGGGGTTCGACTCCTCTGCTCCCGGATGATTGGGGTTGCCGTCGATCCGTGGGATAGAGTAAGGGTCTCCCTCTGGGGGTCTTACATTTTGGGGGGCCCGTCCAGGATCTGACGACCCCCCCCTCATCCGCGGAGTCGACCTTGGAGGTAAGAAGGGGTACCCCGAGTGTCTTGTGTTTTGCTAGTGAGTCTGGTCCTGTATGCGCGCTTTCGGTTTTGCAGCTGTTCGGCGACTCGTGAGAGTGGCCGAACAGTGGTTGGTAGACGTGCCTGGAGGGCCACAGGTTGCAGCCCTGGGGGACACCCCAAGGGTGGAGGAGAGCCAGGGACTCCTGGTAGTCTCCTACTGTAAGGGCGCTGATCGGGTTCTACTGTTGGATCAGAGATTGTCAAAATCGCGCCCATCTGATTCTGTTGGGTGTTTGTGGCGGACAAGGTGGAGTAAGTGGGTCCTCGTGTCTGTAATATTTTTGTTATTTGTGTTTCTGACGACGTACGAACTGACGATGGGACAGACTGTGACAACCCCTCTTAGTCTGACCTTAGACCATTGGACTGAAGTTAAGGGAAGAGGTCGCGACCTATCAGTTGAGATCAAGAAAGGTCCATGGCGGACCTTCGGCTCCTCAGAATGGCCTGCTTTTAATATAGGATGGCCAACAGAAGGAACCTTTGACCTATCTGTTATTTTTGCTGTTAAGGAGATTGTTTTTCAGAAGGAACCTGGAGCCCATCCGGATCAGCAGCCCTACATCGTGGTCTGGCAGGACCTGGTGCAAAATCCACCCCCCTGGGTTCAACCTTGGGTTGTAAAACCCAAGCCCTGGCTGGCCACTCAAGTTCTAGCCGTCCAATCTCCCAGTTCTGGGGAGAAATCCAGTCACTCAGACCCCCCCAAGAAGATTTATCCAGAAATCCAGTCTGACCTCCTTCTCCTTGACTCACCTCCCCCGTATCCTCCTGCCCCGGTTCCTGTAGGGGGTCGGGAAGAGCCAGAAGCACCGCCGGCTCCTGCAGCTGCCCCCTCTGCTCCCCCTAACGAGTCTCTGCCGGGGTCTGCGCAGGGCACCAGGATCCGCCGCGGAATGACTCCCGACACCACCGTCGCCCTCCCCCTGAGGGCTTACGGGCCCCCGCCGGCGGAGTTGGATGGTGGACCGGCTCCTCTTCAGCCCCTCCAGTACTGGCCTTTTTCCTCCGCAGATCTGTATAATTGGAAGACTAATCATCCTCCCTTTTCAGAGGACCCCCAGCGTTTAACCGGGCTGGTGGAGTCTTTGATGTTCTCTCATCAGCCCACCTGGCATGATTGCCAGCAGCTACTACAGACCCTTTTCACAACTGAGGAGAGGGAGAGGATTTTATTGGAGGCAAGGAAGAATGTACCAGGAGCAGATGGACGACCCACCCAGCTCCCCAACATCATCGAGATTGCCTTCCCCCTCTCCAGATCTGACTGGGATTTCAAAACGGCAGAAGGTAGGGAGCGACTGACAGTCTAACGCCAGACTCTAGTGGCAGGCCTCCGTGGGGCAGCAAGACGCCCCACTAATTTGGCTAAGGTAAGAGAGGTTATCCAGGGGGCCATGGAACCCCCGTCAGTATTTCTTGAACGCTTAATGGAAGCTTTCAGGCGCTACACCCCGTTTGACCCTACCTCTGAGGGGCAAAGGGCTTCCGTGGCCATGGCTTTCTTAGGGCAGTCAGCAATAGATATTAAAAGAAAGTTGCAGAGAATAGAAGGGTTACAAGACTATACCCTGCAGGATTTAGTTAAGGAGGCAGAGAAAGTATATCATAAGAGGGAAACTGAGGAGGAAAAAGAACAAAGGAAAGAGAAGAAAGAGAAAGCAAAAGGGATCGCAGGCAGGAGAAGAACCTGACACGGATTTTGGCCGCAGTAGTAGGTGAGTGAGGCCAGGAACAAACCCAGGGCAGGGCTAAAAAGTCAGGTAACCTGGGCAACCGCACCCCATTAGACAAAGACCAGTGTGCCTACTGCAAAGAAAAAGGTCACTGGGCTAGAGAGTGCCCTAAGAAGAAGAAGAACGGGTCCTCCAAGAAAGTGTTAGCTCTGGAGGAAGAAGAAGACTAGCGGGGACGGGGCTCGGAACCCCTCCCCGAGCCTAGGGTAACACTAAAGGTGGAGGGGAAGCCAGTTGAGTTCCTAGTAGACACTGGGGCTCAACACTCGGTCCTACTCGAACCGTCTGGACCATTCTCCCACAGGAAATCGTGGGTCATAGGAGCCACAGGGCACCAACAGTACTCAGGGACTACCCGAAGAACGGTAGACTTAGGAACGGGACGGGTAACCCACTCGTTTCTAGTCATCCCCGAGTGCCCTGCACCCCTACTTGGGAGAGATCTCCTAACCAAAATGGGAGCCCAGATTACCTTCACCCCTGATGGCCCGGAGGTGACCCAAAGCAAGAGAATGACTACCACCCTGACCATACGCCTAGATGATGAACACAGACTTTTTGAGGAACAGGGAGCAGAGAAAAGTCACATAAATGACTGGTTGAACAGGTATCCGGGAGTGTGGGCCGAGACAGCTGGAACAGGACTAGCTGCAGAAAGGCCGCCCGTAGTCATAGAGCTGAAGGCCACTTCAACTCCTGTGGCTGTACGCCAATACCCCATGACTAAGGAGGCCCGGGAAGGAATTAGGCCCCATATCCAGCGCCTCCTTCAGCAGGGCATCCTAGTGAAGTGTCAGTCGCCATGGAACACTCCTCTGTTACCTGTTAAGAAGCCTGGCACAGGAGACTATCGCCCAGTACAGGACTTAAGGGAAGTGAACAAGTGGGTACAGGACATCCACCCCACTGTACCTAACCCTTACAGCTTGTTGAGCTCTCTCCCCCCAGATCATATTTGGTATACTGTCTTGGATTTAAAGGACGCTTTCTTCTGCCTACAACTACACCCTTCCAGCCAGAACATCTTTGCATTCCAGTGGAGGGACCCTGACTCTGGGACTACAGGACAACTGACTTGGACCCGGTTACCCCAGGGGTTCAAGAATTCTCCGACCCTCTTCGATGAAGCTCTTCACCAAGATTTAGCCCACTTCCGTGCCAGCCATCCCCAGGTAACACTTCTGCAGTATGTAGATGACTTACTACTGGCCGGGGCCACAGAGGAAGAGTGCCAACGAGGCACGGGACTACTGCTAGAAGAACTTGCCCGTTTAGGATATCGGGCCTCCACTAAGAAGGCCCAGATCTGCCAAAAGGAGGTAACGTACCTGGGGTACGCCCTCAAAGGGGGGCAGAGATGGCTAACGGAGGCCAGAAAACAAACTGTGACTCAGATACCCGTCCCTCGCTCACCCCGCCAGGTGCGAGAATTTTTAGGGACGGCAGGGTTTTGCCGCTTGTGGATCCCCGGGTTCGCTACCCTGGCAGCTCCCCTCTATCCTCTGACTAGAGAAGGTGCCCCGTTTGAGTGGGGTAACGGCCAACAGCAAGCCTTTGATGACATCAAGAAGGCATTACTGTCAGCCCCGGCCCTGGCATTGCCGGACGTAGCAAAGCCCTTCGTCCTATTTGTGGACGAGAGAAGGGGAGTAGCCCGAGGGGTGCTGACCCAGCCTCTAGGGCCATGAAAGAGGCCGGTAGCCTACCTCTCCAAGAAGCTAGATCCCGTTGCTAGTGGTTGGCCTGCCTGTCTGAGGTCCTTGGCGGCAGTGGCAGTATTAGTGAAAGATGCTGACAAATTAACTATGGGACAGAAGCTAACGGTCATTGCCCCCCACTCCTTGGAGAGCATCATCAGACAGCCCCCTGATCGGTGGCTGTCCAACGCCCGCATGACACACTACCAGAGTCTCCTACTGAATGAAGACAGGATCCAGTTCGGGCCGCCTGCCATCCTCAACCCAGCTACCCTACTACCTGACACGTCCACCCAGGAGAGTGTGCTGCATACCTGTCAAGAGATACTGGCAGAAGAAACGGGGAACCGAAGGGACCTCCAAGACAAGCCCTTGCCAGACGCTCAGCTGACCTGGTTCACTGATGGAAGCAGCTACATAATAGAAGGTAAAAGGGTGGCCAGGGCGGCGGTAGTGGATGATGAGCAAATTATCTGGGCAAGCAGCCTACCCGAAGGGACGTCGGCTCAGAAGGCCGAGTTACTAGCTCTGACTCAGGCTCTGCGATTGGCAGAAGGGAAGAAGATTAACATCTACACTGATAGCAGGTATGCCTTTGCTACTGCCCATGTCCACGGGGCCATCTACCGGAGGCGGGGGCTACTAACCTCAGCAGGGAAGGAAATCAAAAATAAAGAAGAAATTCTAAGCCTGTTAGAGGCCGTTCACCTTCCTAAAAAAGTGGCCATTATTCACTGTCCTGGACATCAGAAAAGAGGGTCCAGGGTTGCCGGAGGGAACCAAAGGGCTGACAGAGAAGCCAAGCGGGTGGCTCAGGGACTCAACATCCTATCTTTGTCTGGGGAAAAACTGGGGTCTCACCCTGAGGATGCGGTATATCCCTCTATCAGGAACTTTGAATATTCAGAATCAGACCTTGAGAGAATGGACAGATTAGGATTTCGCCTGGAGACTCCAGAGGGGATCCGGGAAACTACAGAAGGAAAAAGAATCCTCCCTGAAAAGCAGGCTATCATTTTTCTTAGACACCTTCATAAGCTAACTCATCTGGGCCCAAAACATTTAAAAACTATAGTCCAGTCTTCACCGTATTATATCATGAAACTAGGGGAGCTCGCAGATACAACTGTAAAGGAATGTAAGCCTTGCCAGATGGTGAACGCCCAGCCCAGCAAGCTATCTCAGGGCAAGCGGCTCCGAGGAGACCGCCCTGGGAGTTACTGGGAGGTAGACTTCACTGAGGTAAAGCCAGCCAGGTATGGATACAGATACTTATTGGTATTCATAGATACATTTTCAGGATGGGTTGAAGCCTTCCCTACCAAGAGGGAGACTGCTCAGGTGGTGGCCAAGAAAATACTAGAAGACATCTTCCCGAGATTCGGGGTGCCCAAGGTAATCGGGTCAGACAACGGCCCTGCGTTTGTTGCCCAGGTAAGTCAGGGACTGGCCAAAATCCTGGGGCTTGATTGGAAATTACATTGTGCTTATAGGCCCCAAAGCTCAGGACAGGTAGAGAGAATGAATAGAACTTTAAAAGAGGTCATGACTAAATTATCCTTAGAGACTGGCATAACAGACTGGACAGTCCTCCTTCCCTTTGCTTTGTTTCGGGTACGCAATACCCCTGGCTCCCTCAAGCTAACTCCTTTTGAAATTCTTTATGGGACTCACCCCCCACTCATTACCATCCAGCACCTCCCTTCCCCAGAATCTTACTCCTCTCAATCTCTGTACACCAGATTAAAAGCCCTTGAGACTGTGCAAAGGGAAGTGTGGTACCGGTTGGCTGAGGCATACAAGCCTGGAGACCTGCAAGTACCTCATCAGTTCCAGGTCGGAGACTCGGTGTACATTTGGCGCCACCGTGCGGCCAACTTGGAACCGAGGTGGAAAGGACCATACATAGTGCTGCTCACAACACCGACTGCAGTGAAGGTCGATGGCATCGCCGCCTGGATCCACGCTTCACATGTCAAGCCCGCGCCACCACCAGACCCAGCGTGGAAAGTGGAGAAAATGGACAACCCCCTCAAGCTCCGCATTCACCGTGTTCCTGCTCCTGTTGACGCACCTCCCGCCGATAAGTAGTCCTAACCCTCATGCCCCCCAACGACTAACATGGCAGGTCCTCTCCCAGACTGGAGATATAATATGGAGCACCACCAAGGAGAACCCCCTTTGGGCCTGGTGGCCGTCCTTAACCTCAGACATTTGCGCCTTAGTAGCTGGATTAGACAATTGGGATATCCCCACCGTGACCTCCGAGGAGGCCCGCAACCCTTGGGTACCCTCAGACAGGCCTTTTGGGGGAGCAGAATACCGCCTTGTCGAGGGGTATGACCCAGGCTGTAGCTACCCACGCTCCCGTGACACTTTAAGCCAGACTCCTTTCTATGTCTGCCCCCGGGATGGGAGGTCAAGGAATGAGGCAAGGAGGTGTGGAGAAATAGACCATTATTATTGTGCAGAATGGGGCTGTGAAACTACTGGAAATACTTATTGGCATCCCACCTCCTCGTGGAATCTGATAAAGGTACAGAAAAATCTTACGGCCACCAACTGTAACAATCAAGGGTGGTGCAATCCTCTAAACATCTCCTTCACGGAGAAAGGAAGGAAATCGCAGGAATGGATTAGAGGGAGAACTTGGGGAGTACGTTTCTATATGTCAGGTTATGACAATGGATTTACCTTCTCTATCAAGCTTAAGGTTGAAACCCCGACCGCCGTCCAGGTAGGGCCTAACCTAGTACTATCTGAACGATGATCACCAACCGCCCATATCAGACCGCCCGTTCCCCGAGTCACAACAAATAGGCCCGATAATACAGCTCGGCTCAACCCAGTTACTGGCCTCCCCAGTCCCCGGACTGCGGGCTGCAGCCGCCGCCCACCGGGGCCTCCTGCTGCCTCGGTCCCCGGCCTAGTAAATACACCCGAGATACCGAGCACAGGGCAGAGACTCCTTAATCTGATACAGGGAGCTTTCAGCGCTCTCAATGCTTCCAACCCTAACCTGACTGAGTCTTGCTGGTTATGTCTAGTGTCAAGCCCTCCCTATTACGAGGGGATTGCTTTCTCAGGGACCTTTAACAATACCACCTCCCATGACTCCTGTAGCTGGGGGTCGAACAGTAAACTTACCCTTACAGAAGTCTCTGGGCATGGCACTTGCTTAGGTACAGTTCCTACAAACCGTAAGCATCTGTGCAATCGGACCATAGGAAGCCCCCAAACAACTACCAACTACTATCTGGTCCCCGCCGTAGGCGGATGGTGGGCCTGCAGTACAGGGCTGACCCCATGTGTTTCCTCATCGGTGTTCAACACCGCCAAAGACTACTGTGTCCTCGTACAGCTGGTGCCCAGAGTTATCTACCATGAGGCAGGCTCTTTCGAGGCTGAGTTCGACCTACGACCCCATAGACAGAAGAGGGAACCGGTCTCGCTCACTTTAGCCGTCCTGCTAGGTCTGGGGGTAGCGGCCGGAGTAGGAACAGGGACGGCCGCGCTCGTTCAGACTCCTCAGTATATCGAGGGGTTACGGGCAGCTGTAAATGAAGATCTAAGAGCAGTAGAGCAATCAATCACAAAATTGGAGGAGTCGCTGACCTTTTTATCCAAGGTGGTACTACAAAATAAGCGGGGCTTAGATCTCCTATTCCTCAAGGATGGTGGATTATGTGCTGCACTAAAAGAAGAATGTTGTTTTTACATAGATCACTCCGGTGTAATAAAGGATTCCATGTCCAAACTTAGAGAAAGATTAGAAACAAGACAACGAGATCGGGAGGCACTTCAAGGGTGGTTTGAAAGTTGGTACAGCCGGTCCCCTTGGTTCACCACTCTCATATCCTCCCTGATGGGTCCCCTTATTATACTACTTTTAATTCTCACTTTTGGACCCTGCATCTTAAATTGCCTAGTCACCTTCATCGGGGAGAGAATAAGTGCTGTACAGGTACTAATGCTCAGGCAGCACTACCAGTCACTCCGACAGGGAGACAGCCTCGGGGAAGAGTATGTAAAGACAGAAGTTCCATGATTAGAACTTACCAAAAAGCAAATGGGGGAATGAAAGGTAAAGAATTTTGTTTACTTTATCTTATCTGGGCAAATCCTGAACTTCTTAACTCCAGAGATTAAAAAGCAACAATAGAAAATGGAGCTTCAGGAAAAAAAGCAAACCCTAACTGAAAGAGTAAAGTTTTTTTTTACAGCTGTCCGTTTTATCTTAAATCTCCAAGGTCTTCCCCCTTCGCCAGTGATGGGAACAAGACCCTTAAACCTGTCCCAGGAAACAGCCCCGAGCTAAGAGCAGACAGAGCAAATAGTGCTCTGACAGATAAGAAAAGCAGGACATGAGATTACCGGATGGGACTGTTAACTGAAAACTTAGGCCCTGTCATTAAACATGTTATTAACGAGCCCTGTTGGAATTTCCTGGCGACTTTGTCCTCTCTTCCCCCCTCACATGTGTAACCCCCCAATGTATGGTTTTTGCCTATATATACTTGTAAGACTTTCTGCTCGGGGTTCGACTCCTCTGCTCCCGAGTGAGTTACGAGTTGAGCCCCAGCGCGCTGGAATAAAGCCTCTTGCTGTTTGCATCAAGTGACGCCTCCTGCGGATGATTGGGGTTGCCGTCGATCCATGGGATAGAGTAAGGGTCTCCCTCTGGGGGTCTTACACTATAATATAGTGCCAATAACCCTAAAAACTATTCTCTCAATAATATAAATAGGTTTACTTTCACTTCTTATTCTTTCAGTCAAAAAAGAAGTTAAGTATTGTTTATTTTTTTCAAAGAATTTATTTTTGCCAGAGCTAGGAAGACTCATTGATTGTTCATTTCCTGGCTTTACCTTTTTCCCTTTGTGTTTGAGAGTCAAAACCATATTTAGAACTCAATCTGCCCTAATTATCCTGAGAGTGAAAATGGGGTGAGCCAAACAACTTGAAAACTGAAACTGCTCCCATGAATTATGATGGATATTTACTGGAAGAGAAGAGATCACTTCCTGAGAAACTTAAAAGCATTACAAGATCCTACACACAATCTCCACAGCAATGATTCTTTTGCCAATGGAACTGTGAATTGTTAGAACATTTCCTTAGTACTCCATTTCTTCATTTATGCAATTAAAGTATACTGACTTTCAACTGGGAATAAAGTAGAAAGATGTATAAGACATGCCCCCTACCTTTAAAAAGGTTGTCATTACATGTTCTCACTTATGAACAAAATAACTGATGAGCAAAATAGATTCAGAGGTATAGAAGCATGGAACAGACTGAGGAAACTCAGAGAGAAGGCAGGAGTGGGGAGTGCAGGGAGAGATTAACCAAAGAATTCATATGCATATATGCATAACCATGGACGCAAGACAATAGCTTAGTGAAGGCCTGGTGTGGTGGTGGTGAGTGCAGGGTGGAGGGGGTCAGTGGGGAAAAAAGGGAACATCTCTAATACTTTCAACAATAAAGATTAAAAAAAAAAAAGATTGGTGTCCAAGAGAGGAGAGATGTGGAGAAAATTTAGTACGAGAGTACTTGAGGCATAATGATGGAAGTATGTGTAGTGCATATGTATATATTGGAGACCAATGTCCTCATCTTTATATAGAAACAAAGAAATGCTGGCTTCAGATTTTATTCCAAGATCATCTCTGATTAGACACTGGTAATGATTATTTAAAAAGAATGGCTGCTAAAAAATTCAAATTATAAATATTCCTTGTACAATTTTTCTGCCACCAGAATTTTTAAAATTCTGCTCTAAATGGTGAGCTGCCATACGGTGTGCATCCCTTTGTCTGAGGGGACCCAGAGAGTAGTCTATTTTGTTTTAAAAATCACACCATTAGCTTCCCTCATATTATACACCTGTCACTTCATCAGTGGCATTCCTGAACTATGTTTCATTCCCTCTTTAATACATATTTATAATTCTCAGCCAATTATGTGTTTGAAAAGTAAGTGGAAGAGTGTATGTATACTAGATGGCGTTGCCACACTTTCCAAATTGTCTTTATCAGCAGCTACACCATCCCCCAGCTACTATACCTGTGGACTGCTAATGGCTCACAGCTGCCTACCTGCCCACTTCCTGGGAAATTTATCCTCAGATGACAGCAATTCTCAGGAATATTATCAACTTCCCCACCACAGCCTACAGCTAATGCCTGAGTGAGTAGTTGATACTGGATATGATAGATTAACCTTTAATCCTAAAAGGTTACACCCCACCCCATGGGATCCAACCAAGGCTATTCTGCACCAGGGGTCACATCCTGTTTACTCTTTCTACTTCCCTCTTCTGTTTCACACACTCCCTAGAGATTCATCTGAACAGCATTCCCTCAATAAATTGTGTGCATACGGATCCCTTTCTCAGGCTCCATTTCTCGGCAATATAACCGAACCCAGTTATCTCATAACTGAAGGTTATGTGTTGTTTGTCTTATAGACAAAAGCAGGCTGAGAGCAAGGAGTAACTCGGGATTATTTGCTGCTTGGGAAGGAAATAATCAGTGAACCTACAATCCATAATCTCCATTTACTAGTGAATCCCCAACTAAGAAAGAAGGTAGGCAGGACAAATCCCCTGATAAACATGGGAGACAGAAAAGGTGCACTAAAAGGCCTGAAGATAGAACTGGGAGGATATGAAGGTGCCATAGATGGAGAGAACCAAGGCAGGGGGCAAGTGGCACATTGAAAAGTGTGACTGGAGAGATTATTTGATAGTTGTCACCTTAACCTGAGTCTATAGCTAGGATGATATTATATATGATTGAGTTATGGTGCCCTCATTCTTTGCCCAATTTTAATTGGCCATGCCTCATGGGAAACCTTTGGAATTATCTTAGCCCTTCTTAAACATTAAGCAACCCAGAATTCCAGGACGCATCAAGAGATAACTGCTCTAATAAAGCAAATAATTGAGGTAGAAGTGTTGATTCTTACAGTCCTATCTGGCTCCAGCCCATAAGGCACATGGTTTCTGGAGGTTAATAGTAGTCTGTGGAGGATTTAAAAAACTGTTTGTTTGTTTTTTGTTAGCTTCAGTAATATTTGATACAGTAAAAACTATGCAGAAAGGCTAAAGGAGAATGGTATGCCATTTTAGGTTTTATAAATGATTTCTTTCCCATCTCAATTTTCGAGTCCAGAGCATAGTGACATTCACGGATTGACACTGATATGTTTTTGTGCAGAAATATTTGAATTTGCTGACGTATTGTCATAATTTAATGAGATTCAACTTGACTCGATAACCATTAAGAGCAAGTCAGAGAACCACATTCCTGACTTCATGAGACCTGCTCCTTTGAGGATGCTCAGAGGCCCTAGGAGCCTTGATCAACATTATAATAAGTAAATAGTAACTGCAGCTGAAATTTGACCCACTTCTAAATTGGGAACTATGTGGGCAGAAGCAACTAGCAATATTCCTCAGACTACGAGAAGCAAAGTATCTATCAGAGATATTGCCAATAAACAAGAATATCAGAGGCAAGCATGTTTGGGCAAAAATCATATTGCTCATCTAGAAATCTTGTTGGACGTAATTCACAAATCACCAAAAGAAATTTGCATTTTAATGAGTTTTTGAGCAGAAACAAGTGTTGAAAATTTTACAAAGGGCAGTGGCACAGGTAGTTTTATTCTGTTCTTATGAACCAACTGCTCAGATGATAGCAGAAGTATCTACAACCACAATATATGCATGCTGCAGCTTTTGACAAAAACCAAATACGCTACTCAATGATACCCCTCAAGTTTTAAACTCAAAAACTGCCCATTTGAAAAACAATTGCTAGCTTGTTGGTTGGCCTTGCCCAGACACTGCCCTCACCATAGAAAAGCATCATCTAATTTTTTAAAAATATATATTTGTATTAAGTTCAGAGAGAAAGGGAGAGGGAGAAAGAGATAGAAACATCAATGATGAGGAAGAATCATTGATTGGCTGCCTCCTGCACACCCCCAACTAGGGAATGGAGCCCAGGCATGTGCCCTGATCAGAATCTAACTGGAGTCTGACTGTGACGTCCTGGTTCATAGGTAGATGCTCAACCACTGAGCCACACCAGCTGGGCAAGGCATCATCTAATTTGAGGCCGGTAATACAGATGGAGTTTTGGATGATGCCAAGGAGACTGCCCAGTAGAAAAGAACTAGCTCAGCAGACTCTTTTACATGAAGTACATGTGGTATACTCAAGAGCATGCCAAAGGGGGATGTCTGGGGGCATCCAGCACATATAGGAGCAAGTTTATTTATTGCCTATAGGGACAATGATAGAGGCCTCTGAGGATCTTCCTGGTTCCATCACTGAACCTTGTGATTTTTCTCCCAGCTGAGGCAAGGCCTGGTTCACTGGCTTTGTTTACTGATTAGAGTTCCTGAATTGGAAGCCATGTTGCTATATGGAAATCAACTGCACCCCAAAGAGGAGAAGCCTTAAAAGAAGAAGTCAACAAAAATCTGTACAGTGGGCAGAGCTGGGGATTACCTATTTAACATAGGACTTAATGTAAATCTCTTACCTAAAGGCAGTTATTTGGATATTTACAAACTCCATGGCTGTAGCCAGTGGCCTTGCCATATAGTGAGGCAAATAATACCTAGGTGACTGAATAGAAAGAATATCCATGTATAAAGAGCTTGGTTTTATAATTCCCTGTAGAAATTCAGAGGGAAAATTAAAGTGAGTCATGTCTATTAAAAGTCCTCAGTTGCTGGCTCAGAAGTGGGGTTAGAAGACTGAAGCAGCTGTCTTAGTCATAGCCCAAGCCAGAAGCTATCTTGGTTCCTGAAACCCATAAGCATGAAGAAACTTAAGTCATGCACTAATGGGCTTACAGATGACACATTACCTTTGTATCTACTGATTCATGTGAACAGAAACTACATCTTTGTCTAAATTAAGGGTGGAGAACCTTTTTTATGGCAAGGGCCATTTGGATATTTATAACATTACTAGAGGCCCGGTGCACACATTTGTGCACAGGTGGGGTCCAGCCAGGGGGAAGGGGCTGTGGGTGGTTGGCCGGCCAGCCCCGCCCCATGGTCAAACTCCCGGTTGAACTCCCAGTCGAACTCCCGTTTGAGGGGATAATGTTCATATTAGCCTTTTATTATATAGGATTTGTGGGACATACAAAATTAGCTACTTAAAAATTAGGCAGCTATATTTGATCAAACATTTAATGAACTCATTCCTAATGCTTTGGCAGGGCCAGACCAAATGATTTTGTGGGCCTTGTACTATCTGCAAGCTGGATGTTCCCTATCCCTGGCCTAAAAGAAAGAAAGCCTTGAATAAGTTTGAGGGCAAGGCCCTGTGCATAGCTGGCAAGTGGACTGTATTTTTCCATTACTGGCAGTCCCAGGAGGCTGCAAGTGGGTTTTAATTGGGGTTAAAACTACACTATAATGGGTTTGTTCATCCTGTAACAGAAGCAACATTGGAGAATACAATTAAAGACCTGGAAGAGCAAATTATCCATCAGTTTGGCTCAGTTGGGTATATTTCTTCTGAATAAGATAGGTTTTCCTTCTACCAATATACAGAAATGAACAAAGAAAAATAAATAATATTGCATGACTATTCCACATTCCTTTTCACTCTTACAGCAGTGGCTTCATTGAAAAATTAGAATGGTATTTGAAACCCTTGTTTTACAAAAGATGTTGAAAGAAAACATAAATGTTGAATTTAGTTATTCAAAAGATTGGCTATGAAGGGAAGTAAAGCTAGGACTACACTGAAATTATTTCTAAAATCTGGAGATAGGAATGTTGGATGGGGAGAATGTATTTATAGTTCTTTATAAATTCCTCATCAGAAAGGGATGAGGCTAAAGCACAACCCTTTCTATATTGCTGATCTGGTGATACCAGGCTTGGGTTTAAAATTGCCTTAGAAAAGTAATATAATATCCATTTTGTTAATTTAGACAATGTGTATTCCCAAAGGTACTTTTGGGTAAGTCAGAACTTCATTCTATGCAACCAAATTTGGGTTAACTGTAAATATGATTTCATTTCTAAGCAGCAGGGATAGTCTTATGTTCCTTTACTTTTCAAATACTATGACATTTGGAATAGACATTGAGAAGTTGGTAACAGTTTATTCCAGAATTCAGTTTCTCTCACAAGAAGATAAACTAGCACCTATTCATAGAAAAGCCACCATTGAGAAAATCCCAGAATTCCTGGGATGAGGCTAAAACATAACCCTGGACCACAGAGACCCAGGAGTACTCCATAAAAAGGTAAGAGGAGCCACTATACTCTGGCCACACCTCCCCTCCCACCTCCTGGAACTGAGAGGGTCTCCCTGGGCTACAGTTTCTCCAGTAGGGAAAAGAGTACACATAATGTCGGTGATCTTAATCCAGCATCTTGAAGGGGTTCAGGAATTTGGAGAAGGCACTGTGTGTAAATTAATCAAGAGTCCAGTGACAAAACATAATTTTGGAAGGCATTTTGGGGAGCCAGAGAAAACTTAGCTAAAGAAACCAAGTTCTTTTGTCTCTCTGGAGCCCTTGCTTTTTATTAACACAAATTGTCCTAAAGCAAGGTAGATATACATATCAAAGGCCAAGGTTTTTGGATTGGAGGAACTGGCTATGGCTGTTCAGGTGTTTGGCCAGTAGGAGGCAATAACATGTAGATTAAAATGCCCTCAGCTGTCTGGCAGCAAGCAATCATTTATGCATCCTTTTCAGGTTTGGGGAAATGCCCTCAGCCATTCCAGATGATTCAGCCCTGCTACATGCTGGAATTAGCTTCTGGCACACACAAGGTGGATATACAACTAGCTCCTCCAGTATTGTGGGACACTTCTCAGAAGGCCCACTTAGGTCTTTCTTCACAGAGATCACTGGAGAAATCTTCAGGGCTTGATCACTGGGGATCAAATAGAGACAGAAAAGGGTTGAGGCTTATAGCAACCAGATCTTGAGGGACCATTTTTCTTCTTTGCAACAGTGCCAGAGCAGAGCCTGTGGCCTCATCTGGCCTGGGAGTTTGGTGGGCAGTTCTATCTCATTCAGGCCCCCAGCTAACAATCCGTACAAGCAAAGGGGCCCATTCTATGGTTCCACTCAGTCAGGGAAGCAAATCCCTAGTCCTGCCCAACTGATGAGTATAGCCTGTAGCCTCATCCGACCAAGAAGCTTGACCAGAGAATCTATAGCTGTGCTTGGTTAGTGAGCCAGGACAAGGGTACTGCCCAACTATTAGTACAGACTCTGGCCCCACATAACCAGGAACCCTGAATGCTGGGATGGGGCAGGGACTGGGTGGAGGGGAGTGATGGCATAAAAAATGGAGGACATCTGTAATACTTTCAACAATAAAGATTACATAAAGAAGACATACAAATGGTCAACCAAGACACAAAAAGATACTCAACATTGATTTGCATTTCCTTGATACTAATCAAAACATTAGTAAGATATCACCTCACACCTGTCAGAATGGCAAGTACCAAAAGACCAGAGAGAGTAAGTGCTGGGAAGGATGTGGAGAAAAGGGAATTTATGTGCACTGTTGATGAGAATGTAAATTGGTACATCTATCATGAAAAACAGTACAGCAGTGTTTAAAAAAATTAAAAATAAAATTACTATATGATCCAGCAAATTACTCTCTTAAAGAAATGTTAATTGCAGCATCCTATCTAATAAGAGTAATATGCAAATTAACCATCACTCCGCTACACCCTCAAGCCACGCCCACAAGCCACGCCCACCAGCCAATCAGGAGCGAATATGCAAATAAACCCAACCAAGATGGCTACGGCCACAGAGAGCAGGAGGGAGGCTTGGGTTTCCCCGGCAATGGAGGAAGCCAAGTTTTCCACACACCCTGGCTGGCCCAGGCCTCGCTTAAGGCTACAAAGTTTCAATTATAGAAGACACATAAATCCAAAAAAAAAATGGCTGCCACCATGGAGCGAGCAGAAGGCTTGGCTCCGCTCCAGGCTACAAAGTTTCAATTGTAGAAGATAAATAAACCCCAGATATCAGGGCCTCTTCTTGGGTCACCAGGGGGCGTGGCCGGCCTGCAAACCACCACAGGCCCCTCACCCAGGCCGCCCCACACCCCAAGGGAACCCCCACCCTGATTCGGGACACCCTTCAGGGCAAACCAGCTGGCCCCCACCCGTGAACCAGGCCTCTATCCTATCTAATAAAAGAGTAATATGCAGATTGACCATCACTCCAACACACAAGATGGCTGCCCCCATGTGGTCAAAGATCCTGCCCCCATGTGGACACAAGATGGCCACCACAAGATGGCCAGCAAGGGAGGGCAATTGGGAGGGACCAGGCCTGCAAGGGAGGGCAGTTGGGGGCAATCAAGCCTGCAGGGGAGGGAAGTTGGTGGTGACCAAGCTGGCAGAGGAGGGAAGTTGGGGGCCACCAGGTCTGCAGGGAAAGGCAGTTGGAAGGGACCCAGGCCTGCAGGGGAGGGCAGTTGGGGTGGACCAGGCATGCAGGGGAGAGCAGTTGGGGGGGACGAGGCCTGCAGGGGAGGGCAATTAGGGGTGACCAGGCCTGCAGAGGAGGGCAGTTAGGGGCGAACAGGCTGGCAGGGGAGCAGTTAGGCATCAATCAGGCTGGCAGGGGGTTGGTTAGGGGGTGATCAGGCTGGCAGGCAGAAGCGGTTAGGGGCAATCAGGAAGGCAGGCAGGCAAGCAGTTGGGAGCCAGCAGTCCTGGATTGTGAGGGGTCCCAGATTGGAGAGGGTGCAGGCTGGGCTGAGGGACACCCCCCTCCCCCGTGCACAAATTTTGTGCACCGGGCCTCTAGTTATTTATAATAGCCAAGACGTGGAAACAACCTAAGTGTTCGCCAATGGCTAAATGGATAAGGAAGATGTGGTAAATATATGTAATGGAATATTATTCAGCCATGAAAGAAGGAAATCCTGCCATTTGTGACAATATGCATGAATACTAAGTGAAATAAGTCACACAAAGGAAAACATATACTGTATGACCTCACTTATATGTGGAATCTTAAAAAAAAACTCAGAAAGAGAGAGTAGATTAATGATTGCCATGGGTGGGGAGGGGCTGATGGTGTTGGGGAAATGGGTGAAGGTAGTCAAAAAATACAAACTTCCAGTTATAAGATGAATAAGTTCTGGGATGAAATGTACAGCATGGTGACTATAGTTAACAATACTGTATTGTATATTTAAAAGTTGCTAATTTTAAAAGTTCTCACTCTCCTCCCCTCCAAAAAAAAATTGTAACTATATGAGGGGTTGGATTTATTAACTAACCTTCTTGTGGAAATCATTTTGCAATGAATACATATATCAAATAATCACATTGCACATCTTAAACTTACACAATGTTATATGTTAATTATGTCTCAATAAAGATGGAGAAAATGTTTAAAAAATAAAATACTATGACTTCTTCCTGGAGGTGAAGCCAAGGAGCATCCACGAGCATAAATGCTGTTCTTAAAGGCTACATGGGTAAAAGGTACATCTGTTGAGCCAAAAAATTCAACCATGAAGGGAAGTGTGGTGTCAAAAGGTAATAATCAAAATCGGTAAGAGATCATAGAAGAAGGAAAGGGGATAACAATACCATGCTATTTCCATTAGGACATTCGGGAACAAGAGAATAGTACTCATAACTATCTCAGAGCTAGCACTGGCTAGTATTGGGAGGATTTAACTCATAGATCCTTTTTATTAAAAAGTAAAACTTTCCTGGAAGCTACTCAACAAAATTTCTTATGACTATTATTAGGTGCAAGGGAGCTGAGGGAACTCAACTGTCTCGGTAGTTGGGAGTGTTAAGAAAAAAGGGAATTGAAATGGCTGTGGGTTTACCTCATTAATGGTATCTTCCACTGAGGGTGAGGAGGGGTGGTGATCAGATTTATATTTTTGAAAGGTCATTGTATCTGTAGAGTAAAAGATGGAGAAGAAAAGGCAAATTCTGGAGCTAGGGAAATCAGTTAGCAGGCAGTTGTGAGAGGAGAGAGAATGAGGCTGAAACTAAACCTGTGGTGGTAGGCATTGAGGAGGAGGTAATGTATGAGTGATAAAGTAGAGGTATATATTTGTCAGAACTTGGTCACTAGATAGGAGGGACTAGGAAAAGGGAGAAAGGACACTTAGGTTCTGACCAGGGTGAATATTGATGCTAATGAAAGAAGAATGTAGAAGATGAAGGTGATTCATTTGTCATTTTGTTCCCATCTAATTCTACTTATTTTTCACCCTCTACTTTTTAATGCCTTTTTTTATTTTTGGACTATGTTGTCCTAAACTAAAGTAAAATGGGTCTGAAATGTTATTGCAAATGTGACATTTATTTTAATCCCAAACCTTGTAACACTAGTGTCATGGGAATCTATATATAGATCTTAGTGTTACAAGGCTTATAGTTACTTATAGAATTCCTGTTTCAAGCCTCCAACTTGTTATATCCCAGAAGAACCTTATTAGGACCTAAGGAAATAATTATGAGAAAATTCTTTGTAAACTGAAAATATCACACACATGCACACTATTATAAGAAATCATTTTGGATAAATTGATAACTAATGGGGAGAAATACAACCTCTGATCCTTATATTTATGAAAATGAGAATAAATTTTTACTTCATTAAACAGTGAACATTATGTACAAAACACTTCTAATTCTCAACCCCTTCTTCACACTTTCCTATGAGAAGAGGAATGGTGAATTGGTGAGACAAAACTGAACTTCTGGGTTTCTCTCACTTTAGATCAGCCTGGCTGCAGACAGGGTCATTCTAGTCTTCTCTCCTACTCCTGGCAGTGGTAGAGCAGGCCTAGCTTCTGTGGGGGAGGGTCAGTTTATATAGACAGTGAAGTATTAAGCAACTCATCGCAGTTGCATATTTCATCTACATTCTCCAGTCCAGCTTTTGGCTAGAGTATATTGATATTTTGATCTCCATCAGCCTAGCTATGAGTCTAATTAACTGCCTATATCCAAAGGGAGAGGAAGAGAATTATCTAGGTCCCAACACTGTCCATTAAAATCACCTCCAGTGAAGATTTTCAAAACCTTACCCAATAACTTGCCTCAAATATAAGTATGTTTCTCCTTTCTTCTTTCCTCTTTTCTGGGAGTTTCTAATAAGAGTCTCCATTCAATACTAAATATAGAGAATACTGTTGTCATTGGTGGGATGGAAAAATGGTGGAGGAAATAGTTCACATTCCAATTCTATCTGATGGAGAGAGATAAAACACACAGGAGGAATGCCACTTCTGGGCATTGTTAGATTCACGATATTAGGAATGTCTTTATAGGGTCTTGTTGTGGTAGGCAGTTAGACAGGAGCAGAGCAAGGAGGATGGGCCAAGGAGAAAGCCCTGAGTGCCTAGCAAAGGACAATTGTAGGGTGGAACCCTTCCCCCTCATGACCTTTCCTCCCCTAGCATCTCGCTGGTCATGTGATTTGGACCCCCTGATTTTTCCTTCCTAGAGATAACTTTTAGGCCTCAGTTGTATTTCAGCTTCAGGCCCAGAAAAGCAGCAAAACCAGGCAAGAAAAGCCATGGCTGACCTCAGGACCTGCTACAATGAATACTGATCCCCTGCTCTGGTGCTGACCAGTCAATTAGTGGAGACCTAGACCCTGAAAGGGCACACTTGGAAAACTGCTAAATATTTTATTAAATCTTCCCCCAGGACCTCCCCTAAAAACTACACCCTTAAGACCCTAGGACCAAGGACCCAGTGAGCTCTCCCTCCCAGGAGCACGCCTACACCATTCCCCTGGGGGTGTCACCTTTACCTTCCTCACTCCCAAGTTCCAAGAGCCCTCCCGTCTTTGCCTCTACAGCTTGTTTCCTAAGCCTATTTCTTCTACAAATTACTTCTTCCACTTCTGTAATTTTATAAGTAAATGTTCTCTTACAGTTTGAGCCATGGCTCTAGCTCTTTCCTAGCCAGAACCCAAGTCCTGAGGTTGCTGAACCCAGGTCCTATCTAACCAAATGGGTTTAACACTTGGTGCCATTCCTACCCCACCACCCCCAATCCCTCCTCAACATTAGTGATGATATTACATGCATATTTAAGCTCCAAGATACCTGAATTTTATATTAATACTAGTGACCTGGTACATGGATTTGTGCACGTTGAATTAGAAGATGGCCAGCAGGGTGGGACTGGGCGAGATAGGCCAGACACAGCCTGGAGTCAACCTCCTGTGGTCCCTCTCAGGCTGGCCACACCTGAGGTGGTGCCGTGGCTCGAAAGCATCTTCAGAGTGAGCGGGGTCCCTCCAGAAGGTGGGGTCCCTTGGCCTGGCCTGCGGGGATCAGGCCAAAACTGGCTCTCCGACATCCCCTGAGGGGTCCTGGAGTGTGAGAGGGCACTCTACAAAGTTGCTGTCATACAGGGTGTGGAACACAAACACAAGTGTACAGTAAACCAGATTCTTGGGGCTGACAGTGCCCCAGCAACAACATAACCCATAGCTGAAGTTGGAATTGCGCAGCCCCGCGAGGAATCAGGCTCCCTCCTCTCTGGTTTCAGGGTGCGTCACCTGAGAACCACCACTGCCAAATCACTGCAGCTCAGCAGCTCCTGCATTGAGCGTCTGCCCCCTGGTGGTCAGTGCGCATCATAGCTACCAGTCAGATGGACACTTAGCATATTAGCCTTTTATATATATAGATATCTTAACCATGTCAAGTCGTCTATATCTGTTGAGAGGCTCACATCATGGTGGAAACTGCTGGCCTAATAAGTTTTTGTTCCTTTTATTATTATTTTTTTTAGTCCTCATCCAAGGGTACTTTTTCCATTGATCTTTAGAGAGTGGAAGGGAGGGAGGGGGGGGGAAACAGAGAGAGAGAAAGAGAGAGAGAGAGAGAGAGAGAGAGAGAGGGAGGGAGGGGGAGAGAGAGAAACATCAATGTGAGAGAAACCCATCAACTGGTTTCTTCCTGCATGTGTCTCAACTGGGGCCTGGGATTGAACCTGCGACTGAGGTACATGCCCTTGACTGAAAATTGAACTTGAGACCCTTTAGTGGGAGGACTGATACTCTAACCACTGAGAAAACTGGCCAGGGCAGTTTTTGTTCCATAAGAGAATACAATTTATGAGTGCAAGGCATTCTTGCTCTGCTCCCACATTCCAATTTCAGAGTCACACTTTTTTTTTAGGTGCTAGGCCAATCACACTTAGAGAATAAGGTCTATTTTAATAAGAAATACAATTTTAAAATTCTAGAACGAGGCAAAAGTTTGGCTCAGTATCAATGATGGGCACTAGAGCTGCTTTTATCCCTTTGAAATGGGAATTTTTAGGGGTGAAAAAGCAGGTTTAGGAAATTTTAGAAATTAAGGGGACCTTGGAAGAAGCACAGAGCTGAAGAGCAGCAGAAGGTACATTTCCATAGAATGAGGGAGCTGGAAACAGCAGAAGGTCTATATTTACAAAATAAAGGGAAGGAAGTCCCTCATTCAAAGGGAGAAGAAGAAAGCCCAAAGGGATAGGAAAACAATAAGGAAGGAGGGGAGGAAGTCTCACATATTCCATGTGAGGTTCACCTGTGAGCTCAGGAGTTACTATAGTAACCCGTCTAAGGGAATAGTGACCAATCAGAAGTGATATCAAGGCACAAAGATCTGCAGCCTTTATAAACCATGGAAAAGGAAACTCAGTGGGACTCTTCCTCCTCCCCACTGTGGGAGTATGTGCTATGAGATTCTTTCCCCTTCCCCACGTGGGAATCTGCACTTATTCTTCAATGAATTTCCATCTTTGCTATACCATCTTCTGTCCATGGATCCATTCTTCGACTCCCACAGACAAAGAGCCCGCGAACCATCCTGCCCAGGGGAACACTGTGTGTTCCAGTCCAAAAATTCTGTTTCACCTTCTTAACCCTTCTGGCTGCTGGCCAGGGCCTTCCTTCGTTCCGCACCGCCCCCTGGTGGTAAGCGCACGTCATAGTGATCTATCAAACTTCTGGTCTCTAAAAAATCTGATGAACAGAATAAACTGGTGAATATAATAGAATCAGGGGCATAGAAAGGGAGTGGACTGACAATTCTCAGGGGGAAAGGGGTATGAGGGGTGCGGGAAGAGACTGGACAAAAATCGTACACCTATGGATGAGGACAGTGGGGGGGGGGTAAGGGCAGAGGAGGGGAACCGGGTGGAGGGGAGCTATAGGGGGAAAAAGAGGAACAACTGTAATAATCTGAACAATAAAGATTTATTTTACAAAAAAGTAAAGTCTTCATCCTAATTTCTGGCACAGAGGTTCCTAAACCCTGGAAATTTTCTAGTGTTGAGAGTGATTAAGGTGTCTTTTGTTATGCTAATAAAGTGACTTTTGGAAAGCACTTAAGGATAGAGGCTGATTGCCAGTAGGAGCTAACCATGGAGTTAGAAGATTGGGACTTTCAGTCCCACCCCCTGATTTCCAGGGAGGGGAGAGAGACTTGAAGTTGAATCAATGGGCCATGGCCAATGACTTAGTCATTCATGATTATATAATGAATCCTCCATAAAAAAAACAAAAGGACAACTTGTCGGCCCCATTTTTGCAGAGCTTCCACACTGGGGAATCAGATTGCTTCCATGTGCAACAGGCCAGCTCCCAAGCACCACTGGTCAGAAGCTCCTTTGTTCCAGACCTCACCTCATCTGGCTGTTGATTCGTATTCTTTAATATCCTTCGTAACCAATTGATAATCTAGTGAGTAAATGGGTTTTCCTAAGTCCTGTGAGCTGTTCTAGCAAGTTAATCAAAACCAAGCCGAGGAGCATGGGAACCTCTGATTTACAGCCACTCAGTTGGAAGTGCAGATAGCAACTTAGGCTTTCCATTGATATCTGTAATTAATGGAGGGCAGTCTTGTGGAACTGAATGCTTTATCAGTGGAATCTGATTCTATCTCCAGGTAGATAGTGTCAGAATGGAATTGAATTCTTAGACACCCTGCTGGTGTCCAAGAATTGCTTGTTTGCATAGGAAAGCTTACACACACACACACACACACACACACACGCAGAGTTGGGTTAAGTCAAGGAAACCATGCAGATGGATATACAACATCTTGTTTATCCATTTATCAGTCGATAGACATTTGGGTTGTATCTTAGCTCAGGCTGTTATAACAAAGATACCACAGACTGGGTGACTTAAACAACAAACATTTACTTCTCATAGTTCTGGAGTCTAGAGAGTTTAAGATGAAAGCACAGCAGGGTTGGTGGCTACTTCCTAGTCACAGATGATTATCTTCTCTCTGTGTCTTCATATCCAGGAAGGGATGAGAGAGATCTCTGGAGTTTCTTTTATAGACACTAATTCCATTTATAAGGGTTCTACTTTCATGACCTAATCACTGCCCATAGGCCTTACCTCCTAATACCATTGCATTGGGAGGTAGAATTTCAACATACAAATTTGAGGGAGGACACACACATTCAGACTATGGCAGTTTGTTTCCTCCTTTTGGCTATATGAATAATGCAGTTCTGGGTGTTTTGGGCCTAAACATCTTTGTTCCAAACATTTTGGAAGTACAACTAATTGGCCATAAGGTGATTTTGTCATGAAAGACAAAATACCAAAAAAAAAAATTAAAATTAAAAAGGCCATTAAAAAGGACATAATAAAGCATGGAAATTAATAAAATTAAAAAGACTTTATTGAAAAAAATCAAAATACGTTGTCTTTGAAGTCTTTTGCTCATAGTATTATTATTATTTTTAAAATATATTTTTATTGATTTCAGAGAGGAAGGGAGAGGGAGAGAGAGATAGAAACATCAATGATGAGACAGAATCATTGATTGGCTGCCTTCTGCATGCCCCCCACTGGGGATCGTGCTCACAACCCAGGCATGTGCCCTTGACTAGAATCAAACCCATGACCTTTCAGTCCGCTGGCCAACGCTCTATTCACTGAGCCAAACCAGCAAGGGCTGCTCAAAATATTATGACAGGTACCTCTCACAGATACCAGAGAGAGGTGTCATTGGACAGCCCCCTGAGTTGAAGAGACAGAGCTGTCCCCTCCTCAATTCTTATTTTCTTGTATGAATGAATTCAAAGGAGTGACTCCAGATGATTGTGTTATTGAAGCGTCCATCTTATATAAAAACTGCTGTTTGAAATTTTAACCCTGCTATTTGGCTTCTGTAAATGCTTGCTTGCTTAAATAATAAGGAAAATAAGACTACTCCCACTTCAGAGAGGCCATTAAACCTTCCCCGGACAAAATTATCAGTGATGGCACCAGGCCAGGCGTTTGGTTGAGGTCTCAAGGCCCCAGCACATAGGGGCTCTTTAAGAACTTGCAAAGGGGGGATGGAAACACCCCATATTTGGGAGACAAAGAAGGTAAAAACATATAAATAGGGAAAATTCCTCCATGTTGGGGCCCAGAATTTGAGAGACATTTTCCTCTGGACCCATACGTAATAAATGTAACTCCATCTCTCTAAGTATTGCTTGGTTCTTCTCCGGTTTTCTGTAACATTAAGATAAAGCCAATTTATTAAAGAAGCAAGGCAAACAAAGCTACATCTGAGCTGGAGCACAGGTGGGCTTTCCCAGCTAGCCTGGGAAGCCAGTGTGGTGGGGATTCAAGGCGTTATATCCCCTTCTGTGTATAAGTTTCAAAATTTCTCTACTGAATATTTTGGTATAGTTTAATTTTCAAGTTCCCCTTTTACTTTGTTGTGGCTTTCCCAGAATTTGTGAGAAGCACCTGGCCAGTTCTAGCTTGCCAAGCCTTGCAACTGCTAGCTTCTCTGCTTAGGGAGTGAAATAAAACTGCCTTTTCCCTCTCCCCTCCCCGCCTCCTTTCCTGCATTCTGTGGTTAGGGAGGAAACATTAACCATTTGCTCTCAAGTGCCCTTGGCTAGAATAGATAATGGCTTGTTATTTACAAGCCAGCTGCAAGCTGTCCAGACTGTTTGGCCTTGTTTAATTTTGTCTTTGTTTCCCTATTCTTCCTGTCTTTAAATTTTTCTAGCTTATCACTATCCTATATTAGTATTACACTTTTTTTTTAATTTGTTGATTCATTTCCACTGTTTGGCATCACACATCACCCTTCCTTTCTTTCTTTCTTCCTTCCTTCCTTCCTTTTTTTTTTTTTTTGCTACATTTCCTTTCTTCATTAAGAGAGGTATCAATTTCCAACTGAAGAATCAATAATTAATGTTCTTGAAGACTTGTGAATGAGTAGCCTCCTCTATATAGCATGGCAAACTTTTGGTTTTGATGGGTGGGAGGGATGACGCTTTACTGAAGGATTTGCAAACTGAAAGTTATCATTTTCTAGTATAGTAGTCAATCTGGCTTTACACATAGTTTTGCAATCAAGCTTTAGATGTAGTTCTTATCATCCACTATTTTTAGACTACCGCATCTACTTGTCATTGTATTAACTATTATGAAGGCTAAGATTTATATAATATAAAAATGGGAGTCCTAGCTGGTGTGGCTCAGTTGGTTGAGCATCCTCCATACACTAAAAGGTCACCTGTTCCATTCCCAGTCAGGGCACATACCCAGTATGGGTTCAATCTCCGGTCCCAGTGTGTGCAGGAACCAACCGATTGATGTCTCTCTCTCTCTCTCTCTCAAATCAATAAAAACATATTTTTAAAAATGGGCATACTGTGAGAACTTTGTTAATGGATAAATGAAAGCAAACTGACAAGTAGCTTGAATAACTTAAGTCTGCCAAATATAAATCAAATTGTCATCCAGTTATTTTATCTTTTATGGAAAATTGCCTTATGGCCACTTAGTTGTGCAGTGAAAATGTTTGTGGCAAAAATGCTTGTGGGAGAGATGTTTAAGGCAAAGATGCTTACTGTGAAAATAGCTACTATCATTTGTTACCATCAATCTCTTTATTATACCTGCATTATCACATATCTAATACAATAACTCATTTATTTTACTAATCTATATCAAGATAAGTTTCAGAGAGTGCATTTCCAGCGAAATACTTACATTTGCATATCATTAGCTAGATGTCAATATTTGTTTATTTTTTCCTTTATGTAAAACTTGAATGCAATGAAATATACAAATGTCATATGCGCATTTGCTGAATTTTGAAAAGTGCATGCACCTGGGAAACTCAAACTCCTATCAAGATATGAAGCATTATTATCACACTAGAGGCCCAATGCATGAAAATTCATGCACTGGAGTGGGGGGTCCCTCAGCCAGGCCTGCCCCCTCCTCACAGTCCAGGAGCCCTCAAGGGCAGGAGGCAACCTGGCAATCAGGGGAAGGTGATGTCCCATCACACCTCCGCTGCTGCCACTGCTGGCAGCGCAAGCCTCAGCCAGCCCTGGTTACCTGAGCCTTGGGATGCCCTGGGCAACTGGGCAGCCGCCATCCGAGGCTTGCCTGTGCCTCGGGTAGGCCCTGGGTGGCTGGGGGGCTGAGGGGACTGGGGGACTCTGGAGGCAGGTGCATGGAGTGGCACCTTGCCTCATGCTTGCTGCCCCAGAGGGGCTGAGGGGACTGGGCACTGCCATCTTGTCACTGTGGGCACCACCATCTTTGAGGGCGTGGAAGTCAATTAGCATATTCCCTCCTTATTGGCTGTGGACGCCACTATCTTTGTGAGGGTGTGGCGGTCAATTAGCATATTCCCTCTTTATTAGATAGGATATTTAATAAAATTCTTTCACCATATGTATTATTAAATAATATATACCTAGATATCTTTAAAAATGAGTTTTTGTCTTAATGGAGTAATATAACATTTGTTTTTTATGTGTTTATTGATTTGATTGAAGTTATTCCTTACATTTTCTTTTAAATTTTACAGTTAACCTTCTTTTTCACATTTCCTATGTTTTTTCCCTTTTTCCCTCAACTTATTTAAATTTTTAAAATTGTCATTCTATTCTCTAAAGGTTAATTTTGTGTCCCATTTAGTTAAGTGTATATTTTTTCCATCAATCAATGTCTAAGTCTAATTGTTGCCAGAGAAATGGATGTCTCCTTCACTAGTGGGAGTGGGGTTCTTATGATATCTTTAGGAAATAAATTTTCTAAGACTGGCAGGGGAGAGTGAGTGGTTTTTATTGGTGTGTGTGAGAAATCTCACCTGTGTGAATTCAAATAACGAACTCGGGGACAGAAGTATGGTGAAAATGAGACTCTTCATACACTCTCAAGAACGAGTGTGGGTGTCCATCCTACTATACAGGCACACCTGGGGCAGCAAACGCAGCCTATTTATCAGTCCCTCCACCAATTTGGTTCCTCATTGACTGAGCACCATGGGGTCTCCTGTTTCCTCATGCGTTGCTTAGGTCTTGCTGTCTCCCATTGAGCCATTTAAAAAATTGGGCTGAAGCCTTCTCTAGTTGCCTCCATCTTCCCTTGTCTAGCTGAGGCAGGCGCCTTGGAGGTTTCCACCATGATGCTGGCCCACATGCACAGTTCTTTTTCCTATATCCTCTTCCCTCCTCCCTACATTCTGTTTGCTCTGGAGAAATTTAGCAAATTCCATTGAAAGCCAACCATGCTGGAGATGGATCACAGAGATCCATTTCCTACAGTGTAGAATTGTATTTCTTGAGTTGCAAAGTCCCATTATCCTTAGACAAGTCCTGGAAAATATGTAGCTGGAGCTCTAGCAGAGCCAAAAGTAAGGCCAGTGTCCAGAGAGTCCATTCCATGGTGGAACTGAGTCCAACAGAGTGTCAGGCTAAATTCAGTCCATCAATCCATTGTGTGGGTCCCACATGGCTGTCAGTCATGTGGGCAAAATGCAGGGAATAATCCTCTGCAACAGGAGTCCCAAGAGGGCCAGGAGAAGCAAGAGAGAGAGAAAACTTTCTTTGTTTAGGGATTAAGTATCTCAGATTTTGAGCCCTTGCTGTGGCCACACCTATTCTGGCCACTGACTTGGTCCCAGGTGTGACTGACAGGTAAGCATCTTCCCACGTCACTGGGACCTTACTGGGCATGCATCTATCGTCCAGACTCTTCCCCCAGGATCTGTGGGGAACAGATTTGGAGAATAACTGCAGCTTCTTGACAAAGCTGGTATAAATGATATGTCTATATTATCTAGTCTTCCCTTTATTCCTTTCCTGTTATTTAGTTGTTATTATAATGACATTGTTACTAGTAACTATATCCTTCAATTGAACAAGACAAGAAAATTGATACATTAAAAAATCTCTGCTCCCTTCCTAAGCCTCTATATCCTTTACTGTTATCAAGAGAGATAACATACTCTAAATGTGTGTGTGTGTGTGTGTGTGTGTGTGTATGCACCCATATATTTCCCATTACTGCCATAACGAATGACAACAAACTTGGTGGCTTAAAAAATAAACATTTAGCCCATCTGACGTGGCTCAGTGGTTGAGCATTGACCTATGAACCAGGGAATGGTAATTGATATCTTTGGGGGACATTTTTAGACTCCACTATACACATAAGCCACTCCCCCCATGGAAATAGCCAATTTATCAATATTAAATGATAAGACTTTGAACATGTTAATATTAACACTACTTGAATGGTGTAATAAAATTGATAAATCCAAACCATATTTCTTTTCAGTTACTTGTGAAAGTTCAAAACTCTAAGAATTAGCCCGGCAGCAGCTTAGGCTAATTAATAAACCATGCTGGTGAGTGAAAAGAGTAGCTTATTCTTTTGACAAGCGGAAAGGAAAGAAGGGGAATGCAATTTATCTTAAAAAGGGCAGGAGCCAAAATACACATGAAAGTTATGCTGCTTAACATCAATCTTTGGCAAAGTCTTAAAATAATTTTTTTAACAGACTGTTTGTGCATTTAGAAACAAAGCAGTGATTAACAAGATTGAATATAGTATATACATATAAGTGTACATGAGCACACATAAACACACTTTTAAAATATGTATATATTTTTATTGATTTCAGAGAAGAAGGGAGAGGGAAAGAGATAGAAATATCAATGATGAGTGAGAATCATTCATCAGCTGCCTCCTGCACATCCCACACTGGGGATGGAGCCAGAAACCCAGGCTTGTGCCCTGGCTGGGAATTGAACCATGACCTCCTGGTTCATAGGTTGACGCTCAACCACTGAGCCACACCAGCTTGGCACAAACACACTTTTTAATAGTTTTTTTTAGATAGATTAGTAGTTGGTTTCAAGCCTAATTGAAAGCAACTTTAAAACAAGTAACTGGTGAAGATTAGGCATGGGTGTTTTTTGTTTTTTTTGGTTGTTGTTTTGTTTTGAATAATAGAGGAAGAGTCTTTGGGAATGTTTTGTTTTGTTTTGGTATACACAAGATTGTCAAGGAGGAATGTCCTGTTCTTTGTGGTGGTCCCAGGACTAAGCATAGGCTCTGTTAGGGAATAAATGAAGTGAATATACAAAGCTCTAAGAGAATGATGGGGCAAGAACCACATCTCTTTTATCTTATTACTAGAGGCCCGGTGCATAAAATTCGTGCATGGGGGGGGGGGCACAGGCCAGGCCAAGGGACCTCACTGGTGCACGATCGGGGCCAGGGAGGGACATGGGAGGTTGGCCAGCTGGAGAGGGACCGCAGGAGGGCTCCAGAGCGCGTCTGGCCCATCTCTCTCAGTCCCGATCAGCCAAACCCCAGCAGCAAGCTAACCTACCAGTTGGTGAGTCTGCCCCCTGGTGGTCAGTGAACATCATAGTGAGCGGTTGAGAGGCCTTAACATATCATTAGCATATTACACTTTGATTGGTTGAATGGCAGACCAGACAACTGGACACTTAGCATATTAGGCTTTTATTATATAGGATTTCTGGTTTCTACCATAATAGATTCTCAAAAGATGGTTGTGATTTTGGATGAAATGTAACTAAATAAGTCATTATTCTTTGTCATGTGACATTAGGCCATTTACAAGAAAAATGGTCTCATGATAGTTTTTAAGTTAAATCCAAGTAATTTTCTCTTTACTGTCCATGTGTCTTATCTTTTGTCTTCCCACACAAGGACCACACTGATAATGCATGGAAGCCAATATACTATGGTGTCTAGTACTTGTGTTTTTATGCACATGTTCTCATTGGATTGTTACTACAACCACGTGAGACAGGAATCCTGATATCCTGCAGTTGAGGAAACAGGCTCAGAAGGACTAGTCTGAGAGCATATCCTGGAAGCAGAAGATTAGCGTCAATCTTGGAAACAAAGTGAATGTTCCATCTTCTATAAGAAGCTATAAATATACTTCCCTAGTCCTTAAAACACTGGTCTAGAGCAGCTAGTCAGCATATGTTTATTAAAAAGTTAAAGCCAAATTTCCTCAATTTAAAATGTCAGAGAAAAGGAGAGAAATAAGAAAATAAAAATGAACAAAATCAAGTATTCTTAGAGGCAATTTTAGATTTATTTTGTTTTGTTTTTATGTATATAACTGATTGTTTGTACTTTATGGTCAAATCTCTCCTAAATGTTCCTTTGTTACTGAATGGAAATTTTTTTGTAATTTTAAATTTTCTGTGGGAAAATGTTTTGATTGTTAGTATATTAACCCAACTATGTCCTTGACTACCATAATAACCAATGCCAAAGAAAAATATTACTAAAGGGAGTAAAAATTCTTCTCAGTTTAATTGAGTTTTCATGACAGTCCTACTTATGGCAGTCACTATTTTCACTCTTTTAGAAATGTTATACTTATTGTTTTGGAGCCACTTTTAATCTTAACACTTACTGAAAGAAGTTTAGGGGCTCATAGAAAGTTTAACTAAACATCGGAATAATTTCTTTCAACTATGTTTAAATACTCAAAATTTGTGTGTGGTCATCCTATGACCAAAACTGCTCTAACCATACACTGACTTTAGTTCAGTTAAATGACTCATTTTCACCTTATGAACTACTAAATTAAAAACACTATCTGCCTTATATTTGCTTAGCTACTATTTTCATTAATTCAGCAAAAATTGAGTATATACTATGCTTGGACTGGGGACACAGAAATTAGTAAAATAGAGGCCCTTACCTTAAGGATTTTGTTGTCTATGTGGAAAAAAGTAGGGATGGCAGATTTAGCAAATAAAAATGCAGGCTGTCCTAACTGGTTTGGCTCAGTGGATAAAGCATTGGCCTGTGGACTGAGGGGTACTGGGTTCAATTCCAGTCAAGGGCACATGCCCAGGTTGTGGGCTCAATCCCCAGTAGGGGCCATGCAGGAGGCAGCCAATCAATGATTCTCTCTCATTTTTGGTGTTCCTATCTCTCTCTCCCTCTCCCTTCCTCTCTGAAATCAATAAAAATATATTTTTTTTAAATGCTGGCCACTCAGTTAAATATGAATGTCAGATAAATACATTTTAGTATAAGTATGTTCATGTGGACTTTGGAACATATTAAAAATTTTCTTTTGCTATTGATCTGAAGTTCAAATTTAACTGAGAGTCCTGTATTTTATCTGGCAACCCTAGAAAAGAGACCAATAAAAAGATAGTTTATGATATACAATATAAATGTTAGTACATGTAAGTACAAATAAGCACATGCAAGTACACTTTTTAATAGTATGTTTAGATACAATAGTAATCGCTAGGACTTGGCTAAGTCCAGAGAGTGGTAGAAATATGTAGCATCCTGTTGAATAAGGATTTTATTTTTAGTTTTCCATTTATGTTGGGAGAGAATGTGACCCTTTTCTATAATTAGACCAGGTCAGTAGATGAATATCCTGGCAGGAG
This sequence comes from Plecotus auritus, assembly GCF_963455305.1. Taxonomy (NCBI): domain Eukaryota; kingdom Metazoa; phylum Chordata; class Mammalia; order Chiroptera; family Vespertilionidae; genus Plecotus; species Plecotus auritus. The sequence continues at coordinate 159,879,012 of NC_137771.1, read as the reverse complement.
AACAGACTCTTAGGTAAAAATGATGCATTTATAAGAAAAATATTCAGGGGAATTATGCAATCTTACCTAGACTGACTGCAATGAAAAAAACATTGAACCCAGTTCAAAACCATAGGAGAAGTGATTTTGAGAAAAAAATCTGTTACAAATGTCCCCTTAATGTGTTTCCACATGGCAACCAGGGAGGATAAGGATGTCTTACTATTTTAAGAAAACAGGAAAATCAAAATATTTTCCAGAGGAAGCAAATTGCTGTAGCAGTAAGTCCTGGGCCTTGACCTTTTATTTATTTATTTTTTTATGTTTCTTTAAAAAGTAATTATTTTTTATTATAGTTGATGTACACTACTATATTTGTTTCAGTTGTACAACCCAGTGATTAGACATTTACATAACTTACAAAGTGATCACCCTGATAAATCTATTACCCATTTGACACCAGAGTTATTATAATATTATCTATAATAATCTATAATAATAAAAGCATAATATGCTCATTAGACCAGACAGCTGGACAACCTTCCAGATGAAGCTGGAGCTGTGAGGGCTGAGGCAAGCCGCCACGACTGCGAGGGCCAAGCCCCTTGCACGAATTTCGGGCATTGGGCCTCTAGTTGACTATATTCCCTATGTTGCACTTTATAGCCCTATGACCATTTTGTAACTACCAATTGGTACTTCTTGATTCTTTCCACCTTTTCACCCATCTTCTCCCCGCTGGCAACCTTCAATTTGTTCTTTGTATCTGTGAATTTGTTTCTGTTTTGTTTGTTGATTTATTTTGTTTCTTAGATTCTATATGTTAGTGAAACCATATGGCATTTATCTTTCTCTGTCTGACTTATTTCACTCAGCACCTCTATGTCCATCTATGTTGTCACAAATGGCTGAGTCATATGTTTATATGGCTGAGTCATATTCCACTGTTTATATGCACCACTTCTTTATCCATTCATCTATTGGTGGACACTAAGGTTGCTTCCATATCTTGGCTATTGTAAATAATGCTGTAATGAACAGAAGTATGCATATGTCTTTTTCAATTAGTGTTCTGGGTTTCTTTGTATAAATATCCACTAGTATTTATCTGAAGGATTGCTGGGTCCTTCTTCGTCTCTTGTTATAGCTTTTATTTTAAAATCTGCTTTGTCTGATATAAATATTGATACCCCAGCTTTTTTCCCCATTTTCATGAAATATCTTTTTCCATCCCTTTACTTTCAGCCTGTGTGTTTTTTTTTTAATCTGAGCAGAGTCTCTTATAGACATATAAGACTACTGTTTTCTTATCCATTCAGCCACTCTATGTCTTTTGATGGGAGCATTTAATTCATATACATTTAAAGTAATGTTGATAGATATGTAGTTTTTGACATTTTGTTATTCACATTTTTTATTTTTTTTCTTCTTCTTCAAGAAGTCCCTTTAACATTTCTTGTAATACTGATTTGGTGGTGATGAACTCCTTTAGCCTTTTCTTGTCTGGAAAGCTTCTTATCTGTCCTTCAGTTCTAAAGGATAGTTTGCTGGGTAGAGAAACCTTGGTTGTAGGTCCTTTCTTTTAATCAGTTTGAATATTTTATGCCAATCCCTTCTGGCCTGCAAAACTTCTGTTGAGAAATCAGCTGACGGTCTTATTGGAGGGAGCTCTCTTGTAGGTAACTAAATGCTTTTCTCTTGCTGCTTTTAAGATTCTCTCTTTTTCTTTAACTTTTGGCATTTTAATTATGATGTATTATGGTGTGGGCCTCTTTGGGTTCATCTTGTTTGGAAGTCTCTGTGCTTCCTGGACTTGTATGTCTATTTCCTTCACCAGGTGAGGCAAGTTTTCTGTCATTCTTTCTTCATATAGGTCCTCAATCCCTTGCTCTCCCTCTTCTCCTTCTGGTACCCCTGTGATGTGAATGTTGGTACACTCCATGTCCAAGATGCTGGACCTTGTCCTTTGAAAGATTGCATCCAGAGAAGGAATATTAAAGCTCAAAGACCAACTGGATTTATTTAGTTCATGCCTCTTATGCTACAGACAAGAGATCCAGTGCTAGCCCAGGTTAAGGTGCATAGTAAACACTGAAGAAACAGATATTTTTCTATCATATACTATTCTTACCCACATTATTGAATTGTCTTTTTTCCAGCAGACAATTCACTAACCTGGGTAAGAATCACAAAGGGACTCTGATAAACTTTTGCAAAGAATGGAAAGAGAGAAAAGATAGAGAAGGGGAAGGATAAAAACTAACAGTAGGAATATAAATGTATTCTGTTCCAAATTAATACACCATTTAAAAGATAAAAACTGTGTAGTAGTTTCCCCTACCCTATCTCTTATCTTTGTTTTTGCACTTTTAAAATAATGAGGATTTATTGAAAAGGGGAACTTTAATTGTCTTCCTATACTAAGGGTTTGTCAGGAAACACAGGAGTCCAATTTTGAAAATATGCAAAAAGAAATTTTTAATAAATGTGTTATCTGTATTTTAGCCTAATGTAAAAAATTTAGCAATTACTGTCATTGACTCCATGGAAATTTTATATGGCTTATTTCTGTATTTTGTTTTATTTATTTATTTTTCTTGTTTCTCTCAGCTGTAACTACATTATGTTCTGAACTCTAGCGTTATCTTAACTTTGAAGTGCTTCAATAATCCTGAAGATTCATAAGAAATATGATGCCTTCTGATTCTGATTCATTGGTAGGTAACTTGATTCTTACCCCTGCCCCAAGTGGTCTGAATTTCCAAGGGAATATGCATATGTTTTTAATTCACTGACTGTCCTTGGTATTCTGTGCTACCTTTCAATATCATCCTTCACATGTGGAAAATTATCTTATGTACTTTTTAAATTATTTTCTCCTGTTATAATTTCTTTCTGTCAATTCATTACTTTAAAAACTCCTTTTAGTCTGTTGTTGGGTCTTATGAGTTGATTCTCTATTTCTCTCATGGTTTCTTTTTAGATATTCCATTTCTTTTTCTTCATTCCAGAGATTTCCTAGTTTTATCTTTCAATCCTTTAATCAATTCTAGGTTTTGTTTTGTTGGTCAATCACTTTTATTTTTTCTTTTTCTTTATTTTTTCCTTTTTCTTTTTCTTTTTTAATTATTTATTATTTATTTTTTTATTGTTTAAAGTATTACATATATTAGTACATATATCTCCTTTTTTTCCCCATTGACCTTCCCCCAGCCATCCCTACCCCCTGTCACATGCCCTCATCCCACCCCCACCCCCAGTGTCTTGTGTCCATTGGTTGTACTTATATGCCTGCATACAAGTCCTTTGGTTGATCTATTCACCTCCCTCCCCAAGACTCCCCAGCCTTCCCGCTGTAATTTGACAGTCTGTTTGGTGCTTTATTGCCTCTGTATCTATCATTTTATTCATCAGGTTATAATGTTCTTTATTTTCCATAAATGAGTGAGATCATGTGGTATTTTTCTTTCATTGCCTGGCTTATTTCACTTAACATAATGCTCTCCAGGTCCATCCATGCTGCTGCAAATGTTAAGAATTCCTTCTTTTTTATAGCAGCGTAGTATTCCATTGTGTAGATGTACCATAGTTTTCTAATCCACTCATCTGCTGATGGGCATTTAGGCTATTTCCAAATCTTAGCTATGATGAATTGTGCTGCTATGAACATAGGGGTGCATATATCCTTTCTGATTGGTGTTTCTAGTTTCTTGGGATATATTCCTAGAAGTGGGATTACTGGGTCAAATGAGAGTTCCATTTTTAGTTTTTTGAGGAAACTCCATACTGTTCTCCACAGTGGCTGCACCAGTCTGCATTCCCACCAGCAGTGCAAAAGAGTTCCTTTTTCTCCACATCCTCACCAACACTTGTCGTTTGTTGATTTGTTGATGACAGTCATTCTCACAGGTGTGAGATGGTACCTCATTGTCGTTTTGATTTGCATCTCTCAGATAATTAGTGACTTTGAGCATGTTTTTATGTGTCTCTTGACCTTCCTTCTGTCTTCTTTCTAAAAGATTCTATTTAGGTCCATTGCCCATTTTTTTATTGGATCATTTATCTTCCTTTTATTAAGTTGTATAAGCTGCCTGTAGATGTTGGAAATTAAACCTTTATCAGTGATACCATTTGCAAATATGTTCTCCCATACAGTGGGGTTTCTTGTTGTTTTGTTGATGGTTTCTTTTGCTGTGCAAAAGCTTTTTATTTTGATGTAGTCCCATTTGTTTATTTTATCTTTAGTTTCCATTGCCCTAGGAGTAGTATTGGTGAAGAAATTGCTTCGGCATATGTCTGAGATTTCTCTGCCTGTGGATTCCTCTAGTATTTTTATGGTTTCCCATCTTATGTTTAAGTCCTGTATCCATTTTGAGTTTATTTTTGTGTATGGTGTAAGTTGGTGGTCTAGTTTCATTTTTTTTTGCATGTATCTGTCCAATTTTCCCAGCACCACTTATTGAAGAGACTGTCTTGACTCCATTGTATGTTCATGCCTCCTTTGTCAAATATTAATTGAATATAGTGGTTTGGGTCAATATCTGGGTTCTTTATTCTGTACCATTGGTCTATATGTCTGTTATTGTGCCAGTACCAGGCTGTTTTGAGAACAGTGGCTTTGTAATACAGCTTGAAATCTGGTATTGTGATCCCACCTACTTTGTTATTCTTTCTCAGGATTGCTGTGGTGATTCAGGGTCTTTTTTATTCCAGATGAATTTTTGGAGAGTTCTTTCTAGGTCTGTGAAATATGTGGTTGGTATTTTAATGGGGAGTGCATTGAATCTATTGATTGCTTTGGGAAGTATGGACATTTTAATGATGTTGATTCTCCCAGTCCATAAACAAGGTATGTTCTTCCATCTGTTTACATCTTCTTCTATCTCTTTTTTCATTGTCCTGTAGTTTTCGGCGTATAGGTCATTTACCTCCTTAGTTAAGTTTATTCCTTGGTATCTTAATTTTCTTGGTGTGATGGTAAATGTGATTGCTTTTTTAGTCTCTCTTCCTGTAAGTTCACTATTGGTATATAGAAATGCCATAGATTTCTTGGCGTTAATTTTGTATCCTGCTACATTGCTGAATTCATTTATTAACTCTATTAGTTTTTTGATGGAGTCTTTCGGGTGTTTTATGTATAATACCATGTCATCTGCAAATAAGGACAGCTTTACTTCTTCTTTTCCAATTTGGATGCCTTTTATTTCTTCTTCTTGTCTGATTGCAATGGCTAATACTTCCAGTACTATGTCGAACGGGAGTGGTGGGAGTGGGCATCCTTGTCTTGTTCCTGTTCTTATAGGAAATGGTTTTAGTTTTTGCCTATTGAGTATGATGTTAGCTTTGGGATTATCATATATAGCTTTTATTATGTTGAGGTATGATCCTTCTATTCCCACCTTGTTGAGAGTTTTTATCAAGAAAGGGTGTTGGATTTTGTCAAATTCTTTTTCTGCATCAATTAATATGACTATGTGATTTTTATCTTTCAATTTGTTTATGTGATGTATCAACTTTATTGATTTGCGGATATTGTACCATCCTTGCATTCCTGGGATAAATCCTACTTGGTCATGCTGAATGATATTTCTGATGTACTGCTGGATCCGATTTGCTAGAATTTTGTTGAGGATTTTGGCATCTATATTCATGAGGGATATTGGCCTGTAATTCTCTTTCATTGTGTTTTCTTTATCTGGTTTTGGTATTAGGGTGATGCTGGCTTCATAGAAGGAGCTTGGAGGTGTTCCTTCCTCTTGAATTTTTTTGGACTAGTCTGAGGAGAATAGGTTTTAGTTCTTCCTTGAATGTTTGGTAAAACTCCCCTGTTAAGCTGTCTGGGCCCAAGCTTTTGTTTGCTGGAAGCTTTTTGATGACTGCTTCAATTTCTTCCATAGTTATTGGCCTATTGAGATGTTTAGATTCTTCCTGATTGAGTTTTGGAAGGTTATATTTTTATAGGAATATGTCCATTTCCTCCAGGTTGTCCAGTTTGTTGGAATAGAGATGTTCATGGTATTTTTTAACAATCCTTATTATTTTGGTCGGGTCTGTTGTTATTTCTCCTCTTTCATTTCTGATTTTGTTTATTTGGGTCCTCTCTCTTTGCTTCTTGGTGAGCCTGGCTAGAGGTTCATCAATCTTGTTTATCCTTTCAGAGAACCAGCTCTTGGTTTTGTTGATCTTTTGTATTGTTTCTTTGGTCTCTATGTCGTTTATCTGTGCTCTGATCTTTATTATTTCCTTCCTTCTGCTTACACTGGGCTTTTCTTGTTGCTCTTTTTCTAACTCTTTGAGTTGTTGGGTTAGGTAATTTATTACCATTGTTTCTTGTTTTTTGCAGTAGGCTTGTAGAGCTATGAACTTCCCTCTCAAGACTGCTTTCGCTGTGTCCCATAGATTTTGGATTGTTGTGTTTTCATTGTCATTTGTTGCCATGATGTTTTTTATTTCTTCCTTGATCTCTCTGGTAACCCAATCATTGTTTAATAGCATGCTGTTTAGTCTCCATGTGTTTGATTTCTTTGGGTTGTTTTTATGGTAGTTGATTTCCAGTTTTATGCCAATGTGATCTGAAAAGATGCTTGATATGATGCTTGAATTTGAAGAGACTTTGCCTATGACCCAACATATAGTCTATCTTTGAAAATGACCCATGTGCACTTGAGAAGAATGTGTATTCTGTGGCTTTGGGGTGAAATGTTCTGAAGATGTCAGTTAATTCCATCTGGTCTAGTGAGTCATTTAGGATTGATGTTTCTTTGCTGGTTTTTTGTTTAGAGGATTTGTCCAATGGTGATAGCGGGGTATTAAAGTCTCCTACTATGAGTGTATTGCTGTCAATCTCTCCCTTGATATCTTCCAGGAGTTTTTTTTTATGTATTTGGGTGCTCCAGTATTGGGTCCGTATATGTTTACCAGAGTTATTTCTTCTTGTTGGTTTGCTCCTTTTAGTATTATGAAGTGGCTTTCCTTATCTCTTGTTATGTCCTTCACTTTGAGTTCTAAATTGTCAGATATAAGTATTGCTACCCCAGCTTTTTTTTCAATTTAATTTGCCTGAAAAACCTTTTTCCATTCCTTCACCCTCAGTCTCTGTGTGTCTTTTTTTCCTGAGGTGGGTTTCTTGTAGACAGCAGATATATGGGTCGTGTTTTTTTATCCAACCTGTTACCCTATGTCTTTTGATTGGAGCATTTAATCCATTTACATTTAAAGTTATTATTGATAGGTACTTATTTGTCACCATTTTTATCTTTTACCCTTGTGTTCCTTCTTCGCTTCCTACTTCTTTTTTTTTACAGCAGACCCTTTAGCATTTCTTGCATTGCTGGTTTGGTGGTAATAAATTCCCTTAGTCCTTTTTTGTCTGTGAAGCTCCTGATTTCACCTTCAATTTTGATTGATAGCCTTTCTGGTTATGGTATTCTTGGATTCAGACCCTTCCTTTGCATGACTTTGTATATTTCATTCTATTCCCTTCTGGCCTGATGAGTTTCTGTTGAGAAATCAGTTGCTAGTCTGATGGGGGTTCCTTTGTAGCTAACTTTCTGTCTCTCTCTTGCCGCTTTTAAGATGTAATCTTACTTTGTTGTTGGTGTTTGCCAATTTAATTATAATGTGCCATTGTGTTGGTCTTTTGGGATTCATTTTGCTTGGGACTCTGTGAGCTTCTTGGATTTGTGTGGGTTTTTTCTTCCCTATATCAGGAAAGTTTTCTTCAAACAGGTTTGCTATTCCTTGCTCAGTTTCCTCTCCTTCTGGAACCCCTACTATGCAGCTGTTGTTTTGTTTCATATTGTCCCAAAGTTCCCTTAGGCTCTCCTCCTGCTTTTTAATTTTTTTTTCTAGAAGCTTCTCTACTTGGGTATTTTTTCCTACCTTGTCTTCTAGCTCACTGATGCAGTCCTCTGCTTCTTCTAGTCTACTCTTAATGCTTTCTATTGAGTTCTTTACGGCAGCGATGTCATTTTTCATTTCTTCCAGGTTCTTCTTCATTTCCTCTTGGTTCTTACTCATATTGTCAAATTTGTCTTCCATTCTTTTCAGCCACCTTATGGTCAATCACTTTTAATTTCTAAGAGTCTTTCAAGATAATTGGCTTTTCTTGTTTTCAATCTCCTATGCTTGTTTTATGTAAATAATAATCTCTACAGATACTAAAATTTTGTCTGTTTTATGTTTCTTTTTGTTTCCTAAATTATTTCTCTTTCTTCTAAGTTAAATGATTAGAGTTTTATTTTTGTTTTTAACTTGTTTCATTCATATTCCAAACTTCCTCAAATATTTGGCAGTGATTCATGACTCTTGGCTGCTCTGGGAATGTAAGTGGGGGTTATTAACTGATAGCTTTTGCATTGTGGAAATAAGAAGAGAGGATCCCAGTTATGTTTCAGAACCCCCAAGGCCCACATGTAAAGCCCTTTGGTCTGGAAAAACTGATGTCCAAATATTCTGCCTCAGGTAATCTCAGACAATTTATGTAATTTCTTTGTAAAAGAATCCTTTGATTTTTATTTTTTTAGGTGGGATGTAAATAAGTAGCTACCCAGGTGTCTGCATGTGGTTGGGAAAATTAGAGAACATAGTTAATTGGTCTGGATTTAGAATTTCAGTTAGAAAACTTTTGCATCTGAATCGTGAGCCTCTTCAGAGGAATTCATTGCACTCTCTCTTCTGGAGCTATCTCTATTCTTGACTTCCTTTCTCCATACTGCTTCATCATTTGCTCCTATATTCAGTTTTCATCTTTGATAATTTTATTAAAATCTCCTGGTTTTAAACATGTAATCACCTTTCCTTTGGTTGCATACTTATAATGTTTTAAGCTATTTTACTGTAATTTTTGTGGGACTTTTGGGAGGTAGAAGAGATAAGCCCATGTGGTAAGTCTTTCATCTTGATAAAGAGCTCTATCATTAAATTTCCCTGAGTCCTGACATAATGTATTAAAAATGGCGGCAGAGTAGGAAGATGCTGCATGAACATGCTCCCAGGAACAAGCTGGAATTACAACTGAAATACGAAAAAGCTTCCTGAATAATCAATGGAAAACTCACAATAGAGAACTCAAAGACCAAAGGTGGAGACTGCATAGAGACTGGTAGGAGGTGTGGAGGTGTGAAAGGGCTGGCCAAGCACCTGCAGATGGCAACTGAAGTTCTCGAGAGGTATCTCAGCTATGGGGGTGTGCCACTGAGAACTCTGGGATCTAATCCTGAAGCTGGGCTCCCCAGCAGAGAGCACCAAACTGAGGAGGGTACCCATATAACATCTAGCTGTGAAAAGCTGTGGGGAGTGGCAGCTGAAAGTTTGGGCACCCTCTTAAAGGGCCAATGCACAAAAATTCCCTGTGGAACCACCCACCTTGTGCTCTGGCAGAGAAAGTGTGAAGTGGATTGGAGCTGTGAAAGCAGAACCCAGGACTGGGGACTGGAAGATAGAGCTCAGAAGGCAGACACCCCAAGCTTCCTGCACTGAGTCATTCCCTCACACAGTGGAGGACATCTTTGCCACATAGACATCTACCTTGCCTGGGGAGAAGACAGTCGACACACCCTATTGGAAAACATTTTGCCCTGAGGCCACTTAAGAGATTAACAGTAACAATTAGCCTCCAGGCAGAAGCAACTGCCCCACCCTGTTGAAAAAACTCTTGCCACACCTGAGGACAATTGCATGGGGGCAATTCAAGTTGGAATCCTATCAGTCTGTAGGCAGAAGCAGTCTCTGGAGGCTTTGAGTCTTTGCCTGATCCAATTAGTCAAAACAGCCTTTAACACTGTCCTGTACTAGAGATTGAGAGATATAGAGGATCTCCTAAAACAGTCACAAACCCAAACACACAACCAAAATGAAGAACAAAGAAACAACCCCCAAATGAAAGAACTAGTGAATTCTCCAAAAGATGAGATAAATAAAGCAGAGATAGGAAATTTATCTGAAACAGAGTTCAGAGTAATGATAAATTGTCTGAGATTACCTGAGGCAGAATATTTGGACATCAGTTTTTCCAGACCAAAGGAAAAATGCTCAACAGTATGAAAACAGACATAGTAACTATGAAAAAAGAACAGTCTGAAATAAAGAATGACATAACATAAATAAAGAACACATTGGAAGGAATACACAGCAGATTAGGGAAAGTGGAGGATTGAATCAGTGAATTAGAAGACAAAGTTGAAAATATCACTCAATTAGAGAACCAAAAAGAAAAAACAATTAAATTTCCCTGAGTCCACAATATTTGGAAAATATTTGTATTGATATACAACAACACATGAAAACTATAGAAATCTATCAGTGGTTTTCAAGGGATGGGTAAAGTATCATGTTTTAAGACACCTGTTTAATGTAAACTAGTTTTAAATGCATTAAATTATCACTAAGATATAAATATTTCACTAAATATGTATTATATCAATATAAAGTTTTTTTTCCAATCTGTTTAGCATTATGTATCTTCAAATTGGTTTCTCTACCCAACCCTGTCATTTACATGTAAATTTTAATCAAGTACTGGCAGAGTTTTCTGTTTGTTTTATTTTTGCAGAAATTGATAAGTTGAATCTAAAATTTGTATCGACACCTATAGGCTTAGACACAGCCAAAGCAATCCTGAAAAAGAAGAAAAAACCTGGAGATGCTACTAGATAATAAGAACTGTTAAAATTATAATTAAATAATTTTATCAATTGCTATAATTAATTATATACTTAATATATGACATGATACAATTATATCATTTAATTCACTATAGTAAATAAGAAATTTAATTCACTATAGTAATTAAGAAATTGTGGTCTTGGCTCAAACATAGATAACTGATTAATGGCACACAATAAAGCCCATAAATTGACTGAACTGATTTATGAAATATGTAACATTGCAGTATAGTAAGAAATGATGGGTCTGTTTGATATTCACATGAAAAAAAAGTATCAACTTCTTTCTCACCAAAAAAAAAAATTGGAGTTATTAAATATTTTAATGTGAGAGCTAAAACAATAAGAGTTTTAGAGGTAACTGTGACTTGGAATAGTTCATACTTTCTGTGTAATGACATAAAGAACTAAGCATAAAGAAAGACATTGATACAGTAGCTTATATTAAGAGTAAGATTCAAAGGATACCACTGAAAGATGACAAATTGACCATAATTTAATCTGTCATTAATTATTAATGCCATACATGTGAATGTGACTTTTTTTGAGAGTACAGTTTGATAGGTGAAGAGTGAAATGACTCCAGGCAAATGTGTAGATACACTGAGAGGTAAAAATTTCTGAGATGGGGAACCTAGATGAGCTGAGGGATAAGAGTGTGAGGAGAATGCTTGTGATTCCTCCTTTCACAAATGATATGAGGGAGAATTATTCATTCACTTACATACATACTTACTGAGTGTCAACTATGTTCCAGGCAGTGTTCTAGGCACTGATGATATAGTGTTGAACAAGCCAACTAAGTTTCTTCTTCTATGGTTCATTTATGGGGTCAGGCTGAGAGGTAGCAGGAGAGGCATAAATTGAAAATTAATTAATTAAAGAAAAAGAAGAAAAAATAGTCCTGAAGCTGAGACGATGAATCAGTACATTGGGCAACAGGACAGAGAGTGAACAGGGAACTTCTCTTGGGGAACAGTAATTTCAGCTGTCATATGAATGGCAAGAATGGGCCAGCCCTCAGAGCTCTGGAGAAGAGCATTTCTGGCAAAAGGAATCAACCTCTGCAAATGTCCAAAGGTCAAAAAGAGCCTAGAAATTCAGGAACCAGATTGAAGACCAGTGTGGCTGAGGTATCATGACAAGGAGATGAGTGGTATTAGATGATGTCAAAGAGGTAACTAAGGGCCTTCCCATGTAGGTTTTTGCAGAGCAGAGTAAAACAATTATGTTTTATTGAGGCCTAGAAATTCGTGTACTTGCGGGGGGGAGGTGGAGGATGTTGTCCCTCAACCCAGCCTGCATCCTCTCACAGTCTGGGACTCCTTGGGGGATGTCTGACTGACTGCTTAGGCCCACTACCTGTGGGGTCAGTTGGACATCCTTAGAGCTGCATGAGCCAGGCTTCTGGCTGAGCAGCGCTCCCCCTGTGGAAGTGCACTGACCACCAGGGGGCAGCTCATGCATTGAGCGTCTGCCTCCTGGTGGTCAGTGTGCGTCATAGTGACCAGTCATTCTGCCGTTTAGTCAATTTGCATATTAGCCTTTTATTATATAAGATGGCCACTGGTCGCCATCTGTGGGGTGATTGGCAGGGTGATCAGGCCCCCGCCCGGCTCCCTCAGAGCCTGGGAGCTGGGCAGTGGCCCCACCCCCACTGCCGCTGCTGGTCACCATCTGTGAGGACATCGGAGGGGTGATTGGACCCTGCTCACATCTACCCTGGCCTGGCGCCGCCTGCTCACCTGCTCCACCATCCCGCCATGGTCCCACTTTCATCAGGGCCCATCAGGGCTGGCAGCACTGCCAGCTCTGCATTGCCCATACCCACCATGTTCTGAACCACTCCCTGGTGGTCAGAGCATGTCATAGCAAGTGGTCGAACTCCCGGTCGAGGGGACAATTTGCATATTAGGCTTTTTAAAAATATATATATTTTATTGATTTTAGAGAGGAAGGGAGAGGGAGTGAGAGATAGAAACATCAATGATGAGAGAGAATCATTGATTGGCTGCTTCCTGCACACCCCCTTACTGGGGATCGAGCCCACAACCCAGGCATGTGCCCTTGGCCGGAATTGAACCTGGGACCCTTCAGTTCCCAGGCCAACACTCTATCCATTGAGCCAAACCAGCTAGGGCTGCATCTTAGGCTTTTATTATATAGGATTTCAACTTCCATTCCATTGTGGCTGGAAAAGATAGTTGGTATTATTTCAAACTTCTTAAATTTTTTATGTTCTGTTTTGAGATGTAGCATATGATCTATTCTGGAGAATGTTCTGTGTGCATTTGAGAAGAAAGTATATTCTGCTGCTGTTGCATGGAATGTTTATAAATGTATGTTAGGTTCATTTGGTTTAATGTATGGTTCTAGTACAACATTTCCTTGGTGATTTTCTGTCTGGATGTTCTATCCATCACTGAAAATAGGGCATTGAAGTCTTCTAGTATTATTGTACTCTTTTCTAATTCCCTATTCATGTCTGTTAGTGTTTCCTTATATATTTAGTCCTCCAATGCTGGATGCATATATATTTATGGTTGTTATATATTCTTGATGAATTGGCCCTTTTATCATTGTATAATGACCTCCTTTGTCTCATTACTGTTTTTTGTTTAAAGATGATTTTGTCTTATATAAGTATAGCTACTCCCACTTTTTTTGAGTTTCCATTTGCATGGAACATCTTTTTCCATCTCTTCACTTTTGGTCTGTGGTTGTCATCAAATATATGTGTGTTTTTTTTTTTAATCCATGTAGTCACTGGGTGTCTTTTTATTGGCAAATTCAATCCATTTACATTTAAAGTATTTCTTGATATATCAGCATGTTTTGTAACTGCTCTTTATTTCCATTGTTTCTTTCTTTTTTTGTTTTTTCTCTGCCAATCTTTGTAAATTTGTGATTTTTCGGTGGTACTATGTTATGTTTCCCCTTTAAAAATTTTTTGTTAATCTAATCTAAGTTTTTCTTTGTGGTTACCATCAAACTTACATAAAACATCTTATGGATAAAATAGTTTATTTTAATCTGATAGTAACTTAACTTCAAAACATATAAAACTCCATTCTTTTATTCCCCCTTTTATATTTTGATGTCAAAATTTTCCTTTTTTTATATTGTTTATTCATTAACAAATTATAGTAGCTATAATTATTTTTAATACTTTTTCTTGAACATTTATACTATAGTTAAGTGGTTAACATAACATCCTATTACAGAATTAAAGTTTTCTAAATCTGACTATATGTATATTTACCTTTAACTGTGTCTTGTACACTTTTATATGATTTAAAGCACTAGTTAGTGTCTCTTTATTTTAGCTTGAAGAACTTCTTTCAGCAGTGTTACAAGGCAGTCTAGTGGTGATGAATTCCCTCATATTTTATTTGTCTCAGAAAGTCTATTTCTCCTTCATATCTGAATGATAACTTTGCTGGATTTAGTACTCTTGGCTGTAACTTTTTTTTCTTTGAACACTTTAAATATGTCATTCCACTCTCTCCTGGTCTGTAGGGTTTCTGCTAAGAAATCTGCATATAGCCTTATGGGGATGCCTTTGCAGGTTATAATTTTTTTTTTTTTTTTTTACTGCTTTTAGAATTCTCTCTTTGTCTTTGATCTTTTTACAATTTCAATGTAATGTGTCTTGGAGAAGGTCTTTTGAATTAAGATAATCAGGTGATCTGTTTGCTTCATGAAATTAAATGTCCAACACTCCAGGTTTGGAAAGTTCTCAGTTACTATTTTAAATTTTATTTATATATTATTTTATTATTTTTTAATCCTTACCTGCGTATATGTTCACTGATTTTTAGAGAGAGATAGAGAAAAAAAAAATAACATGATAGAGAAACATTGATTGGTTGCATCCTGTATGTGCTTCACCAAGGATTGAACTGGCAACCTAGGTATATTCCCTGACTGGGAATTGAACCCATGACCTTTTTTTTGGTGTGTATGAGACGATACTTCAACCAACTGAACCACGAGCCAAGGCTCAGTAATTATTTTTAAAATAAATTTTCTGATCCCTTTTTTCTCTCTTATGTTTTTGGATTCCAATTATTCTACTATTTGTACATGTCCTGGATTCCTATAGATTATATACACTTCATTGGCTCTTTTTTTTTTTTCCCTTTCTTTGCTCTCATCTGATTAGGTTATGTCAAAATTCCTATACCTTAGACCATTGATTCTATATTCCATTTGGTATACTCTGCCATAGATGCTTTTTTCCCCCCAATTTTATTAATTTAATTCTTCAGCTCCAGAATTTCTGTTTTGTTCATTTTTATGATTGCTATCTCTTTGTTAGATTTCTCATTTTGTTCAAGTATTGTTTTTCTAATTTAGTTCAATAGCAATTCTGTATTTTCTTATAGTTCGTTCAAATTCCTCAAAATAGCCATTTTGCATTTTTTATCAACTTACATTGAAAAATTCCATGTATTTGAGTTCAGTTATTGAATAATTGCTATTATCTTTTCGTAATGACATACTTCCTTGATTCTTCACACTCCTCAGAGTTTTTGAATGCTGCATTTACATTTGAAGTAACAGACACCTTCTCAAATCTTTACTAGCTGTCTTCAGGTGTGATGTACTATTAGTAGGTCATATCATATCTGAAATTTTTTCTTTGACCTTCTTTGAATACACCTGCTTCACACTTATTTCTCCCTCTTGTGGCAGAATTCTTAAGCTTTTATGACTTCTCTGATTCTTAAAACTTACCAGACTGGCTGCTAGAAACTTCTCTTTTGTTTTTTCAGAAGGTGGTGCTGCAATTCAAGTTTGTGGCTTCTCGCTTGTCATAGAACCTGGTCAGATTTTCTGAGAGCACTCTGCTTATACTTGGGAGTGTGCAGAGGAGCCAGCCACAGACTGGGGAGAGGCATAGATTTAGCATTTGGGACATTTGGGGTGCTCACAATGCTTTGGGGGGATGCTCATGGTCAGAGTTTCTGCTGAAGACCTGAGTATAGTCAGCAGGAACCACATCTCATGAATGCCTTTTGATATTCTTATCTGCCTCTTTCCTTGTCTTCTCCCTCTCCCCAGTCATGGAGGCCCCACCTCAGTACTTTGGGTACTGCTAGAGAGAAACAAATTTTTCCAGCAGTGTCCACACATGTGGCGTAGTCAAACACTCACTCCCTGCTCCCCTTTTCCTCTCAGGGAAGTCACCATTGGCTAGTTCAGTTTCTTGCTATGTAACCTTGGGGGAGATATGGTGCTGACAAAGTTTCTTTTACCCTCTCCAATGCATCCAAGCTTGTATTGTTCTTCTGTCCCAATGGCATGTTATAATCTCCTCTGGGAAGGCTGAACCTCTAAATGCTTTTTCTCATCCATTGGTGTCTGCCCAAATTAACACTCTCCATGTTTTTCCCAAATGAAACTGAAAGGGGTTGGGGCAGGTCTGCTGGCTCCTGCTGGTCCTGCAGCCTCTACTGAAATGAATCTGCCTATTACCAAATGCACAGGTGGGTGAGACTCCTTCCAGGACCTGTGGCATATGATGCTGGATCCCTTAACTCCCACACAGACACTTTTGTTTGTGGATGGATGCCTAATTATTCTTTAAAAGGGGAACAAAAAGTACAGATGTTTTACACCACCATGAAGATGACATCACTGGCATTTATAGTTTTATAAGCAGACTTAAACATGTTTGGAGTCTGAGGAAAAGAAGCCAGTAGAAAGACTGATGTAAAACCCAGGTAATGAAGATTAAATGTGAGCCACAAAAAGAGAAGGGACTCCCTTTGAGTTCTGAGGGAAAGAGGCAAGGATAGAAGAAGCACAAGAGGAAAATGGGAGACTGAACCTATGCTTAAATGTTTCTATTGCGGTGACCTCCTGTACCACAGACATGAATGCCTTGCTCTGCTTTCCTCTGCGAGAATGATTGTCTGAGGAAACTGCCACTATTGCAGGGCATGCTGAAGGCGCTCGAGTTAGATCCTGAGCAGTCACGTCATTACATCTTTGGAAGATCCAGGCAGAAAAGTGTAAAATATATACCTATTTCTGCTCAGGCATGGTAGAGAAACTGAAGGTGTAGGAGTTGGTTTAATACCCAAAAGCTTTTCAGCTTTGGGACCAGCAGGAGACAGCACCTAAGTCCGGGAGGCAGTGTTGGTGAAAGTGGTCATGGGGAGGTGCCTCTCACAAGTGAGTCTTGGCATCAAATATAAATCTTAAAGAACATGTGTTGCTGAGCACATCTGAGAAACTTCCTAGAAACACTTTAAAAATAACTGAAAGAGATTGTGACTTGCAAAACAAGGAGGCAGGGCCCAACCAAGATCCCGAGTCAGGCACAAAGAGATGAACAGTGGTAAAATTTGGATTACCAATGTTAATGTTACCTTATCATGTACCCATAGGGTCATGATATTAGAGGATCTATTGACAGCATGAATTTCAGCAACTCATTTTTATCTGTTTATTTCTAAAATGAATCACCCTTAATAGCTTCAACATTTACTTATGGAGGTTTAAATCCTAAATCAAAAACGGAAACACAGCACAGCTCATGTGATTTTAATGTATAAGATTTGAAGATATTTTGTTTTCATGAAGAGATGCTATCTCAGGTGGGGGTGGGGCGTATGTGTTCTCTGGACTAGGGAGAGATGAATGTGTAAGGCAGAGCCAATGTGCATACCATGCATATATGTGTATGTGTTTACAACTGCCAAAATTATCAATATACTCTTGCCTTTAATTTCATCCAAACTGCAGAGCTCACATTCTCCTCATGGTGTCATTATACTGTAAAAAAAATAAAAATAAAAATAAATGCCCAAAATAGCAGGTTTAGAGAGATATAGTTCTAACTTTTCTTAAAGAAACCATGCCTAAAATATATGTTCATTATTGTTGCTTTACATGAAATAACTTCAAGTGTAGGATGTATACATTATTTCTACATTCTAAGAATGATATTTATAGTTTATGAGTTGTCCCTCTAAAGACATACCTTTTATATGCCAACAATGCCTCAGCTGATATCTCTAGCCCTTATCTAAACTCCAGATTCACAGATCTAACTTTGTACTTGATATGTTCACTTAGATGTCTGATATAAATCTCATATTTGATGTGTCTAACACTAAATTCTTAATTTACTTCTACTTTTAAGCCTTCTTCTGCTATCTTCTGTTTCTTTTTTATATTTTTATTGATTTCAGAGAGGAAGGGAAAGGGAGAGAGAGAGAATCATTGATTGGCTGCCTCCTCCACACCACCTACTGGGGATTGAGCCCACAACCCGGGCATGTGCCCTTGATGGGAATAGAACTTGGGACCCTTCAATCCACAGGTCCACACTGTATCCACTGAGCCAAACCGCCTAGAGCTGTCTTTTCTATTAGTAAATGATGCTCCATCTACTCAGTCATGTCAAAAAACTAGGAATCATCCATCATCTTTCTGTTTCTTCCTTCCATCTGGTGCTTCCTCAAAAATGTATCCTTATTCTACTTACTCCTCAGCATACCCTTTAATAGCACCCTATTCAAAATCACTGTAATTTTTCTGTTATGGCAGCACTTTGCCAGCTTTCCTACCTTCCCTCTTGACCATCTGAAATGCATTCTTCACTCAGTAGCCAGAACAAACTTTTAAAAACGTAACATAGTTAATGTCACTTTACTATTTAATATCCTCCTATTGGGATTTTAGGAAGATAATAAATAATACCCCCACTCTTTTTTTTTAAAGCTCTCTAGTCTGTATTCCATTGAGAGATAGAAAGATTTGGACGGATAAGATAAGAATATTAGTTTTGTTGTTAATAAATGCTTGGATTGGCAGATGTTGCCTAGTAGTGAGTATGGCCATAAAGACCTCACTAATATTTAACTTAACTTCCTATTTATTTTCCCTTATCTTAGAGTGTGGTTAGGATATATTTCCTGGACACAGACAATAGTGTAGTGAAGGCCAAGGGAGGGGGAGGCAGGAGATGGGTGGAGGTGGGCAAAGTGGGGGAGGGATGGAGGACATCTGCACTAGTGTCAACATTAAAATTTTTAATAAAAATAATAAAATGTGGTTAGTATTTGAGGGAAGTATCTTCATGAAGGTAGAAACAAGATTGCCCTTAAAAATTTCTGATCTTCTCCCCCAAGAGGAATTTCGTGCTCCTGGTTGCCCAGAGGCTTAATCATTAACTTTGAAGTTTAAAGAGAACAAAAACATTACCTTTGCCTTAAGTTTTTGGCCTCTGCCACTACTCGAGGAGGCATGTCTAATCTGACTAGTAAATTTGAAAAAAGAAATGGGACTGTGTGTGGGGAAGGGGTTGACCCCTTTTGGAGTTTCTTGTCTTCCTTCCCCGAGAAAGGTCTTATTTCTGCTTTGATGGAAACCACCTATGTCACAACCGTGTATCTGTGCTGATGAGTGGGCTGGTACATTTTCTGCTTCAGAAACTCCTACTCGATGAGTAACATCCAGCTTGGATATCACCTCTCTATGAAGTCTTTCCTAGTTAGGTTTCATTTTACATGTGTCTCAGTTCTTGTAAATACTGGTACATACATCTGTGTTTTACTAACCTAACCTACCATGTATACAGATGCTTTTCTTATTTTTATGTTTGTAATTTTGAACACACTTAGCTTCTCAAGAACAGGAATAGTGCTGTATTTTTTGTTCTGTTTTGTTTTGTGTGTGTGTGTCTTTTTTTTTTTTTCACTTCATATTCTCAGAACTCTGGTACAGAATACACTCAGAGAATATTTGTTAAATAAATTTTCTTTTCCTCCTTGTCCCCTCCCTCCCTTCCTCCCTCCCTCCCTCCCTTCCTTCCTTCCTTCCTTCCTTCCTTCCTTCCTTCCTTCCTTCCTTCCTTCCTTCCTTCCTTCCCTCTCCTTATTTCTCTTTCTGTCTTCTACTTTTTAAATCACATACATACTTTGTGTGTAGTAGGCATCTTCTTGACACACAGATAGCCATGTTGCTATAGATTGAATGTTTGTGCCACCCACCTCCACCCCCATTTAAATTCGTATGTTAAACCTAATTTCTAGTGTGATGGTATTAGGAGGTGGGACCTTTGGGTGGTGATTAAGTTAGAGGGTGGGGCCCTCATGAAATGGGATTAATGCCCTTAAAAAGGAGCGATCCATCGCTGTTTCCACCATATGAAGACACAGTGAGAAGATAATCATGTGTGAGCCAGGAAGCCAGGCCAAATCTGCAGGTGCTATAAACTTGGACTTTCCAGCCTCCAGTCTTGGTTAATAAAACCACATTTGGAAACTGGCTTAATGTTTTGTTATGAAGAAAAGAGATTCTTATTAGATTTATGCAAATAAACACACTGCCATGAGAATAATAATGCTAAAGAGTTTCCAAATATCAGAGGGAACAGGTACAGAGAAAACTATAAATGTCTTAATTTTGTTTTTGAAAGTGTAAATCACAAAAATACTTTAAAAATAAGTTTATGTCCGGAAAATAAAAAGATTAAAAGCTAGTAATACTTTTAACAAAGTTACAAAAACTACACTTATTTTTAGTTCATTCAGTCCTATAACCAATCTTTTTTTCTTCTGATTGTCAGTATTTACATAAATCTAGATATTCCTTACAGTTCTATGAATTTTTATCTACTTCAAAGAGATAATAA
Organism: Plecotus auritus; assembly: GCF_963455305.1. NCBI lineage: Eukaryota > Metazoa > Chordata > Mammalia > Chiroptera > Vespertilionidae > Plecotus > Plecotus auritus. Next base: position 159,858,717 of record NC_137771.1, on the reverse strand, counting down.
CATGCTTTGAAACCTGTACTTTCTCTGGTTAGAACTTCCAGCACTATGTTGAAGAGTGGTGAGAGTGGACATCCTTGTCTTTTTCCTGATTTTCAGGGAAAAGCTTTCAGTTTCTCACCATTGAGTATGATATTGGCTGAGGGTTTATCATATACTAGAGTCCCAGTGCACAAAATTCGTGCATGGGGGGGTTCCCCTCAGCCCAGCCTGCACCCTTTCCAATCCTGGGCCCCTCGGACATCCCTCTCATAATCCTGGACCACTGGCTCCTAATTGCTCACCTGCCTGCCTGCCTGGCCACCCCTAACTGCCTCCCCTGCTGGCCTGATCGCCCCTCACTGCCTCTGCGTGCCAGCCTGATCGCCCCTAACTGCCTCCCCCTGCTGGCCTGGTCACCCCTAACTGCCCCCAGCTACCGACCAGGTCACCCCCAACTGCCCCCTCCCTGCTGGCCTGGTCGCTCCTAACTGCCCCCCCTCACCACCCTGGTTGCCGGCCTGGTCACCCCTAATTGCCCGCCCCTGCCAGCCTTGTTGCCCCCAACTGCCCCTGCCCTGCTGGCCAGGTCACCCCTAACTGCCTGTCCCCTGCTGGCCTGGTCGCCCCCTCTGCCGGCCTGGTTGCCCCTAACTGCCCTCCCAGCCGGCCTGGTTGCCTCTTACTGCCCCTCCTGCCGGCCTGGTCACCCCCAACTGCCCCCCTGCCAGCCTGGTTGCCCCAACAGCCCCCACTGCTGTCCTTGTTGCCCCCAACTGCACCCCCACTGGCCTGGTTGCCCCATGCAGTCTGCTGTTCAGTCATTTGGTCATCCCTCACTAACCCCCCTGCCGGCCTGGTCGCCCCACACAGCCTGCTTGTTCAGTCATTTGGTCATCCCTTGGGCTGGCCCTGGGCGGCTGAGCAGCCACCATCTAAGGCTTGCCTGTGCCTCGGGCCAGCCCTGGGCGGCTGGGGGGCTGAAGGGACTAGGGGACTCTGGAAGCAGGCGTACGAAGCGTCTGCCGCCCCAGTGGGGCTGAGGAGACTGGTCACCGCCATCTTGTGGCTGTGGGTGCCACCATCTTTGAGGGCATGGCAGTCAATTAGCATATCCCCTCCTTATTAGATAGGACTAGGGGCCCAGTGCACAAAATTCATGCACTGGTGGGGGGGTCCCTCAGCCCAGCCTGCCCCCTCTCACAGACTGGGAGCCCTCAGGGGATGTCTTACTGATGGCTTACACGGCCCGCTCTCCGTGGAGAGCGGGCCTAAGCCGCAGTCTGGCCTCTCTCTGTGGGAGGCGTCCAGGCTGATCAGGAGAAGGCACCAGCCCCATCACTCCACTGCTGCAGACACTGCCAGCCACCACAGCCGCCAAGGTGTTTTCATCAACAAGGACTCCAGTCCCTTCACCATGAAAAAATGACAACTTCCTTTAGGCATTTTCAAGATGTGTCTTTCATAGGATATGACATTTCTTTTTTTTTTTTTTTTTTTTTTATCCTCACCTAAGGATATCTTTCCATTGATTTTTAGAGAGCGTGGAAGAGAGAGGGTGAGACAGAGAGAAACATCAATGTGAGAGGGACACTTTGATTGGTTGCCTCCTGCATGAGCCTTGACCTGGACCCTGGACAGGGAGGTGCCGGGAGCCATAAAAGCAGAATTTGGTCTTACTTCCTGGTCAGCCCTACTTCCTGATTAAGCAAGAACAAAGAAAGCCCGCGCGCGCCAAAGAAGCCCGCGCGCGCCAAGGGCCAGGAGAACCTCCCACATCAGAATAACCAATCAGCTAGGACAGATTCCCAGTCCCCAACCAATCATCCCATGGCAACTCCTTATCCTACCCCTCCCCTCCTGAGTGCTTATATACCGCAACGAGGTATATAAAAAACGAGGCTTGATCAGAACCTTGTCTTGCCTCCGTTCTTTGCATTCCTTGTTTGTTTCATTCTCTTAGGTGGTTCCTGCATGCCCTCGTTGTTGCCCCGTGGGCCCGGGCAGGGAGGTGCCTGTAACCTAGTTACATGCCCTTGATCAGAATCAAACCCAGACCCTGTGGTTGGCAGGCCGAGGCTCTATCCACTGAGTCAAACTGGCTAGGGCAGGATATGACATTTCTTAGCCCCTCCAGCAGCGTACCTTCATTTTTTCCTCCAGGAGTGTGGTGGAAAAACCCTAGATCCCCTCCTTGGATTCTTATTACCCAAGTTACCAAGAACACTGCAAGTGGCGGCATATAGGAGCTTAGCCAATGGGGAGCTCCATCGCCAGTGGGGAGTGTGTAGGAGGCAGCTGATCAATGTTTCTCTCTCATCAATGTTTCTGACTGTCTATCCCTCTCCCCTCCTCTCTGTAAAAAATCAATAAAAAATATTTTTTTAAAAAAGAAAAAAAAGGTGTTTCCTCTGCAGCTCATGCACAGAGGACCCCCTGCGTTGTGTCCACTGTGCTAGGGGCATTTCCCCACAGCTCAGGCGGGCATGTGCCCCAGGCCAGCAGCGAGCCCTGCATTGTGGGCACCAGCCTGGGGAGCGTGCGAACCCAGGCTGGGAGGCGTGAGGACCTGGGCCACCGCTTGGCACCAACACACACGTGATGTGTTGCTATGGTTATGTGGCGGATGTTCCCGCCCCACCCCTAGCTGCTTGGTGCCTACATGCAAGCTTACAGGCTAGGAGCAGCCTGGGTCCTGAGGATGTTCCCAGGACCCAGGCCACTCGAGCCTGCGTATGCAAATTAACTGCTATCTTTGTTGGGTTAATTTGCATACTCGCTCTGATTGGCTGGTGGGCGTAGAGGAGGGACAGTCAATTTGCATGTTTCTCTTTTATTAGTGTAAGTGGCCTTTATTATGTTGAGGTACTTTCCTTCTATTCCTATTTTATTGAGTGTTTTAATAATAAATGGATGTTGCATCTTATCAAATGCTTTTGTCTGCATCTATTGATAAGATAATAAGATTTTTATACTTTCTTTTGTTAATGTGGTGTATTACATTGGTTGATTTGTGAACGTTGCACCATACTTGTGCCCCTGGAATGAATTCAACTTGATTTTGATGAATTATTTTTCAGATGTACTGTTGTATTCGATTTGCTAGTATTTTGTTTAGGATTTTTGCATATATTCATTTGTGTTATCTTTGCCAGGTTTTGGTATCAGGATTATATTGGCCTTGTAGAATGTATTAGGAAGTATCGCCTTTTCTTCAATTTTTTGGAGAGTTTGAAAAGGATAAGTTTTAATGCTTCCCTGAACATTTGGTAAAATTGACTGGTGAAGCCATCTGGTCCTGGACTTTTGATTTTTGGAAGGTTTTTGATGGTTGCTTCAATTCCCTCACTGCTGTATTGTCGCTTTAGACTTTCCAGTTCTTCATGATTTAGTCTAGGAAAGTTACATATTCCTAGGAATATATCCATTTCTTCTAGGATATTGAATTTGGTGGCATAAAGTCATTCATAATATTCTAGTATGATCCTTTGTATATCTGTAATGTCTGTCATGACTTCTCCTCTCTCATTTCTGATTTTGTTTATATGGGTCTTTTCCTTTTATTCCTTAGTGAGTCTAGCAAGGGGTTTGTCAATTTTATTAATCTTTTAAAAGAACCAGCTCTTTGTTTTATTGATATTTTTTGTATAGTCTTTTTGTTCTCTATTTCATTTAATTCTGCTCTAATTTTTATTATTTCCTTTCTTCAGTTGACTTTGGATTGTTTTTGTTGTTCTTTTTCTAGTACCTTAAGATTGCTGTTAGGTTGTTTACTTGGGATTTCTCTTGTTTCTTGAAATAGATCTGTAATGATATAAACTTCTCTGTTATTACTGCTTTTGATGCATACCAGAGGTTTTGATATGTTGTGTTATCATTCTCATTTGTCTCTATATATCTTTTGATTTCATATTTTATGTCTTCTCTGATTCAGTCATTTTTTAGTAGTATTTTGTTTAATCTCCACGTATTTGTGAGTTTCTTTACTTCCTGTATGCAGTTTATTTCTAATTTCAAGGCTTTGTCATCAGAAAATATGCTTAGTATAATATCAATCTTTTTAAATTTTTTGATGCTAGTTCTGTGACCCAACGTATGGTCTACCTTTGAGAATGTTTCATGAAATGTTCTGTAAATGTCAATTATGTTCATTTGGTCTATTGTTTCATTTAAGACTGATTATTTCTTTATTGACTTTCTGTTTGATTGATCTGTATAGAGCTGTCAATGGAGTATGAAGTTCTTCACCTATGATTGTGTTTTGATCTGTTTTTTTTCTTTAGTTCTGTATTTGTTTTATATATTTCGGTGCTCCCTAGTTGGGTGCATATATATTAAGAAGTGTTATGTTTCCTTATAAAGTGTCCATCTTTGTCTTCTTGAGATCTATTTTGTCAGATATAAGTATGGGTACACCTGCTTTTTTTGTAGATGTCACTTGCTTGGAGAATCATTTTCCACCCTTTTACTTTGAATCTACCTTTGTCTTTGCTGCTTAGATGTGTCTCTTGTAGGCAGCATATGGTTGGGTTTTGTTGTTCGATCCACTCTGCTACTCTGTGCCTGTTTACTGGTGAATTCAGACAATTTACATTTAGGGTAATTATTGATGTATGAGGATTTCCTATAGCCATTTTATCTTTTGTTTTCTGGTAGCTCTGTGCCTCCATTGGATCTTTTCCTTTATGTTTCTGTCTCTTGTTTTTGTTTGATAGTATTCTATAATCCTTCCTCTGATTCCTCTTTCTTTAAGCTAAATGTTCTGGTTTGGGGATTGTTGTGTGTGGTTGCCATCTACAGTAATAAAAGAGAAACATGCAAATTGACCATCACTCTGCAACACCCACCAGCCAATCAGGAGTGAGTATGCAAATTAACCCAAGAAAGATGGAGGTGGCCCTGCCCCCAGCCACTCCGGGCCTCTGGGCAGCACGCATGCAGGCACAGAGCACCTGGGCAGGGCGGGACACCTGCTATGAGGGGGAGGGTGGGGGGCAGAGGGAGCTACAGGAGTGGCGCTCTGGCTGGAGCAAAGACTGAAGGCTCTGGTTGGAGCAAAGACTCCAGCAGGAGTGAAGACTCCGGCCTAAGTGAAGACAGAAGGTGGAGGCCAGAGAGAAGGCCTGGGTCCTGGGTGCTGGAGGAAAACTGATGCCGGCAGCCAGGGGAAGGAAGGCCTATTACACAAATCTTCGTGCAACGGGCCTCTAGTTATATTTATAAAAAATGAAGTTTCATATATACCGTAGTATTTTTCCCTTTTGAGTACATCTGGTATTCATCTTCTTTTGCCAGTTCAGACCTTTTCCCCTTCCCCCTGTATGTTTTTCTGTCACAAATTATCCCTGTTTATGCTGTAAGTTTTTGGTGATCTTACTCGTAGTGTTGGGATATTATGTTCTTTGTTTCAGGTAGATTAACTCCCTTGAGTATTTCCTGCAATAGAGGCTTTATGTTGATGAAATCCCTCAACTTCTGTATGTCTGGGAATGTTTATTTATCCTTCATATTTAAAGGATAATTTTTCATATTTAAAGAATAATTTTGCTGGATATATTATTTACAGCTGGTAATTTCTCTTTTTCAGACATTTGAGTATATGGTTCCACTCTCTTCTGGCTTGTAGAGTTTCTGCTGAGAAGTTGGATGAAATTCTGACAGGTTTTCCTTTGTAGGTTACTTCCTTCTTTTTCCTGGCTGCTTTGAGAATTTTTTTCCTAGTCAATAATTTTTGACAGCTTCATTACCAAGTGCCTTTGAGAAGGCCTCTTTGGATTGAGGTAACTAGGTGTTCTGTTTGCGTCTTGGATTTGAGGATCTAGTTCTTTCCAGAAATTTGGGAAATTCTCATCCACTATTTATTTGAATAGACTCTCCATTCCATGCTCTCTCTCTTTCTCCTCTGCAATGCCAATGATTCTGATATTAATTTTGCTGATGGACTCAGAGAGGTCTCATAGAGCTCTTTCATTTTTCTTTATTCTCAGGTCTCTCTCTTCTTCCCTTTGTGCCATTTCTTGATTCCTATCTTTGCTATCACTAGTTCTTTCCTCTAACTGGTTGGTTCTGTTTTTTATGCTCAACATTTCACTTTTAATCTCCTTAACTGCATGTTTCATTTCCCGGATTTCTGATGGATTATTTTTTAAAGTTTCAATTTCCTTGGAGAAATACTTATTTTGTTCATCGATTTGTTTTCTGAGTGCATTAACTTACCTGTCAGTATTTTCTTGCATTTCGTTGAGTATTTTCAGAACAGCAATCTTGAAATATCTGTCATTTATATCACACAATTCCATGTGTTCCAGCCTACTTACTGGTGGTTTTTCATTTTCTTTCTGGTCATGATTGTTACTGTGGTTCTTCATGGTATTTGCTGCCCTCCTTTGTTTTCACACATATCTCTGAAGAGGTCTTTCTACTATGCTCCAGTAGATGGCTGAATCTCAAGGTTTTTACTTCTGTGGTCTCCCAGATTTGAGCCTCCCTGGCTTCCATAGGACAGTATAGCCTCGCAGTGTGGGGGTGGGATTTGTTTTTCCCTCACCCTAATGGCAACTCCTGACCTCCCTAGGGTCCCTCCCTAAGCACCCCACCTAGGGATCAGTCACAGCGGAAAACAGCAATTCTACTGCAACAGTTCTTGGTTTATAGATAATATGCTCCTGGAGCCAACTCCAAGGCCAACAGAAGGCGAGCTTTGGGAGTCCAAGTAGCGACTGGGCTCTGTGATCATTTGTTTGCTCTTGCTGCTTCAGTGAGCAACTCAAGACACTGCTCGCTCTGTTTGCTCACAGCTGGCAGCTTGCTGCTTGCTGCTTGCCACTCATAGTTGGTCCCTGGCTGCTCGCTTGAGTGGCTTAGACACTATGCACTCTTGCAGCTCACGGCTTGCCCTGCTGGGCTGCCTCCCCGCACTCTCTGTTCCTCCAGGCTAAATGAAGTGCCTGCTACCTCTGGCTTTCTCCCCTCTCTCGGCCCAGCTGCGAGCTCCCAGCTGAGCTGTGAGCTTCTGGCTGCAGGGCCGCATCTGAGGGCCAACTGCACTTTCCTCCCTTCTCATCTCCCCATTTATTCCAGGATGCCCACCTAGTGTTTCAGTGAGCCAGTCTCTCAGGCATGCATCTGTGTTGAGCAGCGACTTCTTTGTTGAATTATAGATGGCTAACTTGTTAAAATGTCAGGGGGAGAGGAAAAGATGCACAATTACGCCGCCATTGATCTGATGTAACTCGCCTATATGTTTCCTTTGCTTCTTTCCTCTATACAATCATTCTTCAACTTGAACAGTCTCTCTATGACTTGCACAAACCTTCTGTGACTCTCCCAGTGCCTTTTAGTTTGTTTTCTTTTTAATTAATTCAGAAATAATAAATTTTAGAACAATTTACTTTTAATTCTATATTACCAAAACCATACAATTTCTTTTTAACTTAATTCTAATTCTTAACTTTTAGAAACCTTAATTTTTTTTTAGTGATAAGTAAGTAACTAACATTCCTCATATTATTAAACATGTTTTATAACTTCCAGGAATAGGTTTGTCTTTTTTTTTTTTCCCATTGGTAAATATGCTCATATTTTTAAATGGCATAACAGAATTATTCCTTAAGTGTGCTTAAAAGTGAGTTGTTTAATTATCTGAAGTCCTTGGATGCTTTTAGAATGCTGGAGACTAGGCCTCCATTTGAAAAGTACCCCATTCTTTCCTTTACAAGGTGGGGGAGTTTCCCCCCCTCCAAGTCCTGCAGTTTCTGCAGCTGGCATATAGGTCCGGCCCTCTAGGAGGAGAATTTGGAGCTTTTAAAAGTTCCACTTTTATAAATGTTCCTTTAATTACCTTAGTCTTCTTTATATTTAATTACCCAGAAGCTTAGACTGGGCAAGATGTCCCTCTCTAGTAAGGGAATGGGTCATACCGGATTTATAAGAAAGGCATGACTAAAAGTGAGATTGCAAAGGCTGCAGCTGAGGTGTTGGATAACATGGAAGCATTGAGGATGCCCATTCACCCCAGTGATCAAACATGTTTTGGAAGGAAGAGGCCCTGGTGAATGAGTCAGAGCAGAGCATGTAGTCCCCATGTCTAAAAAAAAAAAAACAATGCCATTACCTATCACATCAAGGGTCACCCTTGGCTCCATCCCTCCTTCTTAGTGGGGAGCTGCCTCAGGCATCGGGTCCCTTCAGTTCAAGGCCATCGTGTGGGTAGGTTCCGGTCTGTGGACCCTGTGAACCTGAGGACAGTTCCTCTTCCAGTGGCCACACTTGTGGCTGAAGGAACACAGTTTTTGAGGAGGCCCCTTCCCAGGGCACTTCCTTTCCTAGTTTCCTCCTTTTCCGCAGGAATAACAGTGAACCTTTGATGTCTGTTATAGTCCGGAAGCTGGGTGCCCTTGAGGTGATATATGGCTTAAAATTGAGCCTTTTGTTTCTATCAGATAGCTCTTTTTTTTTTCCCTCTTCCTCTGCCCTGTCTTGGTTGTTAAAAATACAGAAAGTTATTTCTATCAGTTGCTCAGTGGAGGTCTGGATCCTAAGGTTAGTTTTGGTAACTTTTTCCTGGTGTCTGCCCTATTTGTTGGATAAATGTATCCTTGAAGTACTCAACAGTAGGAAAGGAGGGATTAAGTAGTTATCGCTGCTCTTTGGGAAAGGGAGTGAGCTGAGAAGCAGGCTTGTTCTACCTTTGGGATGGGTTTTGTTTTGATTCTCTAGGGACAAAAGCCAGCCTCAGGAGGAAGGTGTAAGGAAGGTGTCCTTTAAATCTTCTGACAATGTGACAATACACATTTTATAAGTTTTCCTTAAATCCCTATCTTGGTAAAGGGCTATAAACACTTGAACATAAGGCAGTTCATGCCATTTGTTTTTATATATGCAAAACAAATCAAATGGGGGAGGAGTGTTACAATCTAGAGATCCATTTACACTTCAGACTTCCTGGTCTACAAGTTAGTATTGGAGCCAATCTGTATCAGAAAATAAAATTAATGTGTTTTTTTTTAAGGTCTGAGGATCAAATTTGTCCCAATTCATTAGATTGCATCCCAGAGTAGAATCTTGTGGTATGGAATTTTGGTTTCCCATCTGAAAGAGAATAGAGGAGATCATAGGAGAGAATGGGTGTCCTAGTTCTCCTATCTAATAGACAAATATGTAAATTGACCATACCTCCATGGTGCCCACAGCCAATCAGGAGTGAATATGCAAATTAACCTGACAAAGATGGAGGGCCTGTGGGCAGCACACATGCATGCAGGTGCCGAGCAACTGGGGGCAGGGCAGGCGTTCCCACCCCCTCACCCCTTCATCCTCCCAACCCCCCACCCCCGACACTCAGGGCTTATGCACGCAGGTGCCAAGCGGCCAGGTGGGACTCCCACCCGCCCTCTGCATAGCCGGGGCGATGCGGTGGGTGTCCCCGGGACCCCACCCGCTTCGAGCCTGTGGCCAGTGTGCACGCACCAGCGCCGAGCAGCTGGGGTGCCAGGGACGCCACTGGAGTGTCCAGTCCTGTCATCCAGGCCTGGGGTGGCTGCAGTTCGCAGTCCTTTTGGTTTGTGCAGCCCCTGGACCGGAAGTGGAAACCAAGGAATTCTGGGAATAGTAGTTCTGGTGGCAGCCCCTGGACCTGAAGTGGAAGCCCAGAGCGTGGGGAGCACCAGGAATGCTGGGAATTGTAGTTCTGGTGGCAGACATGTCGCAGGATCTCCTAGCAAAGTGAGCCTCCAGCAAGTTACTGTTGCAGGTGGGGGATGGAGGGAAAGCAAAGGTGAGAGACATAAGTAAAGTCATAGTGCAGAGGAAAAATTAAAGGGAAGATATCCTAAAACTTCCAGGAAATCTCCACCAATGGAGCAAAGGAAAAAAAAAAAGACCTCTATTATTCTGTGAGCACCAAACCAAACTGGGTTGGGGTCTCAGACAATTCACCCATGTGATTGCAAAGACAGACAGAAACTCCCAGATTGGAGAGGGTGCAGGTCGGGCTGAGGGACCCACCCCCCATGCACAAATCTTCATGCTCTGGGCCCCCAGTGTTATCATAGTCTTCTATGTTACCACCTCCTGGAGAAAGATACCCCTTCTCAGGCCTGGGTTTCTAGAATTAACTAGTCTTACTGTGTAATCTGAACTTCTGGCTTCAGTTACCCGTGTCTATACTGTGCCTTACGGTGGCCTTTACTAATAACAAGGATATTGTAGGAATGGAATTAACCCCACTTAGGCAGGGGACTCATCTCCATGCCCGTGTTCTGAGCCCCCCTTTTGTCTCTGTTCTCATCTGACTTAAAACCTCCTTTGCCTCTGACCCCTCTTTCCCTGTGCTATGGAGGGGTGGGGAGAGGAGATCTCATACCTTCTGGATGCACTTCTATTTTATTTAGGTGATAATGCCATCAGTTACTGAGCCATTTTTTCCTGCCAAAGCCCTGTTGGAGTAAGAACTGTAGTATTTCTAGTCTCGCTAGTTGTTGTAAAGATGGGACCCTTCCAGGTTCTTGCAATATTCTCATTCCCTCAAAAAAAAAAAAAATTGCTATACAATATATCTGTCCACTGGCATGTCTTCAAATATGCCACTCCTGTGTACTTTTCCCCCAACCCACCCTGTCTTGTGAGTCCTGCAGAGCCATGCATAACAGTTACCTGAATAGCATGGGCACTCCTCCCTTTGTCTATGTCTAATTAGGTAATTTACTGACACCCCCTAAATTTTAGTAAGACTTATTTGGACAAAGTCAACATTCCCTGCTGTGCCTGTTAGCCTTTTCAAACAGCCTTAAGATCTTAGAACCAGGATGTCTTGTCTAAGCCTTTGTTTATATGACAACAGTTGCAGGTTGATATTCTCTGGCCAATGCCTTTCCAGACAATGTTTTGTAAGGTAGTCTAAAGGAGGAACTTCCTATGGGTTTTGGGATAATATCTCTGAAACTTGAGGGGTTCCCAGTTAATTCTTTCCCTTGCCATCCCATAGACACAATAATTTCCTCACCTGCATGTCCTGCAAGGGGAATACAGATGCAGATAGAGCTGCCAGAATCCATGTGGGGCAGAGAGATGCAGCAGACTGACCACTGATGGTTTAAAGTTATTTTTCTCCTGGCCATGCTCCAGAGGCAGGCAAGCTAAGGATTTTATGTAGTGGGTCAAAGTGTGCTGCTTGTCGGAGAAGTTTCAGGGCTCATCACTTCCCTAGCCATCACCTCCTTCTTAAGTGCCTCAGTTTCTCTCCTGGCTCTCTAAAACAACCAGAAGGACTTGGAGCACTGTGCGACCAACCCTTATATGTGCTTTCCCCGGATGAGCCATTCAGTTAATTACAAGTCAAATGGGAGTCACTGTGAGGCCCCTGCATGTCTTAGGGTTCATTCAACCCCAGACACCTCCGCAAGGCCCTGACTTGTGTAAGGACATTCAAGACTGGAACTGGAGGAAGGAATTTGCCTTTTTGATCTTCAGAGCTTGGGGTGGGGACGAGGGCGGCGGGGCGGGGGGGGGGGGGGGGGAAGCATCTATTTGGTTTTACTTTCAATTTTCTGTCTACCCCCCTCCCCCCTGACCCCTTCCTCCCCGCTCCTCGCACAGGCCTAGTATGTTTTCCTAATTTTTGTTATGCTGCACTCCCTAAACCCCAATGGCAAAACCGAAATGAAACCCTCTGAAGGGACTGAATTCACTGTGATCTGTGGGAGGGAATCAAGGACAACCACTCAGCGAAGAGTTAACTGGCAGCAGTCCACCTCAGATTCCAATCATGCTCCTCCATGTCCCGGCACCAGTGCTAGAGGCAGCTCTCACAGACACCAGACAGATGTTATTGGACAGCCCCTTGAGTCAGAGGGAGAGTACTGTCCCCTCCTTGGTTCTTGTCTTCTTGTATGAATGAATTCAACTGAGTGACTCCAGATGATTGCATAGTGATAAGCCAATTTATTTTAAAAATTAAAGCAAGCAAATTTATTAAAGAAACAAACAAATCTAAACTGCATCTGAGATGGGGCTCAGATGGGCTTTCTCAACTAGTTTGGAAAAGCAATCCTGGTGGGGGTCCAAGGACCCAGAATCCCTTTATATACCCTTCTGTCCACAGATTTTAAATTCCTCTTCTAGATATCCTGGAATAGGTTAACTCTAAAGGTCTCTCTCTTTTACTTTGTTATGACTTGCCCAGAATTTATGAGAAGCATCTAGCAATTTTACCTTGACAAGCCCCGACACTGCTAGCTTACCTGTTTAGGGACTGAAATAAAACTGCCACCCCCACCCCCCCAGCTTTTTTTTCCTTTCCCCAAAGGGCCGACTTCTTTGTTTAGTGAGACAGGCTTTTAACACCTCCTCTCCTTTCCTTCCCCGCTTCTGCCTTAGCCGATCCAGGGTAATATACCTTATGTATTCTCTGTTGCATTAAGATTCCTCCTCCTGTCCCTCTTCCCTTCTTGTATTCTTTAGTGAGCAGAGGCATTCAGCCATTTGTTTTCAAATGCCCTTGTTTGGGGAAGATAATGGCTTGTTATTTATGAGCTAGCTGCAAGGACCTCAAACTATTTGGCCTTGTTTAATTTTCTTGTCTCAGTTTCCCTAACCCACTTGCTTAGGAATTTCCCTAGCTTCTCACTATCCTTAACAGATGTGGTCAAGTTGCTGAAAGAGGGCCAATGTGGCCTAATGACTCTCATTCAGAGTTGTAGCATGAGACTAAGGGGTAGAGAAAGGCCAGAAAGCAATTCAAATGGGCCCTAAATCACAAAAGAGATTCATTGGCTCCCATAATAGACAATTCTAATGGTTAAGAGAGCCTCAGGCAGGACTTACTCAGCACCTCAAATATGGACCAAAGGAACTAAATTATTGCCCACCCCACTGTCTGCTTTCTGCAAGTATCTTACTGTGTCATCCATATAACTGCAGTTCCCTTTTTTTTTTTGTGTGTGTGTATGATAGCTGCCAGTATTCCTAGAGGTTCTGTGCTTCCTTGTTTACATCCAGAAAAAAAAAAAAATCTCACCCACTTCTCTCTTGGAAGTGTAGAATGCTGCATTACCCTACAAATTCAATAAATACTTCTTTTAAAGTTTCATTTCCTCAAATAGGTACACATTCTCTGAACCAGAGAAATGCTGTGTGCTGATTGGCTGAAGCCAATAAGGGCCCACCAATTAGGACTACTAAGTTTATAGGTGGGATCACCTTCCTCAAAAACACATGAAAATTGGGGTTATGTTTCAGGGAAGGAAAGATCATAGAGTCTGAGTGTCCAGCAAACTGATTAGCAAAAACCTACCACCCCGTGTGAGGATTCTAACCCAAATGTAAAGCCTGTGAAGGGTTTCAAAAATAATCACCAGCTAATATATGCATAACTAATTTGAGGGACAATAAGAGGTAGAAGGAAATAAATTAAGAGGCTTTTGAAGTCATCCAAGTGAGAGAGAATGTTGCCAGCGGAAAATAGGTGGATTAAAGAAATATTTAACAGGTAGAACTTTGAGACTTAATAGCAAGTTGGATATGGGGATTGAGTGAGGAGGGGGCATTGGTTAAAATGTGCAGTGTTTAAATGTCTAGCAAGGAATGGCAATTCCTGCTATCGAAGATTCCGTTGTAAGAGGAAGTATTTGGGGGACAAATATCACTTCAGCTTTAAACATGTTGAACAGGTGAGCACAATACTGGAGGAAAATTACAATGCCAATTGTTAACCTAAAAATAAAAAGCCAAAGTAAGAGCCAATAAGTGTTTGAGATCCAAGAGGACAACTATTCAGGAAACACTGATTCAGGCAGAAACCCAAATAGTGTTCTGATAATGAGGTACAGGGGAACATTTACAAACAGAAGAAACTTCTATGCTTGTTATGTTAAGTAAGGAATTTCTATAGGTGCAGAAAAGCTGATTCTAAAGAATGTCTTTAATTTTCACTCTAGGTAGTTATAACTTCTACTTTCCTGTTATCTTTGCAGACAATTATTTGGAATACAGCGCTGCTTTAGGTTCAGTCCAAAGTTTATTTTTGCCCAGTGTTGTTGTTGTTATTATTGTTTGTCTGTTTGTTTCCCGGTTTAAACATCCCAAAGGTTTGAAGAGCAAGACTTGCAGATCACTTCCTCTGGGATTGCAGCTCCAACTCTGTTTTGAAGAGGGTCCACTTGTATTATTTTTCACAAAATAGTTAGAGATTTGTTCCAGCATTTCCCAATTTCAGAGTTTTACTTAAAAAAAAAATTGATTAGAATTTGTAACATTTTAAAAATCCATTACATAGTTAAATACATTGTGGATTTCATCTGTAAAAATGTATATATGTACAGCAAAATATCAAATAAAATATAAACTTATGTGTTAAATATACTTTATCATTAGAATGTGAATTGGTTGGTAGCCTTGCTAGCGCTGCTGCTTTTGTTAACATCAAATCCTTTAGCCCCAGAGGTTTTTCTGAGTTTGGTCTCTGATGGAGCTGGTCCCACTGAGCATAGTGTTAACATCCCGTGCTTAGCTCCCAGGCTCTTCTCTGCTCTGGCCCTATATTGTGAGTATTGCTACTTCCTCTTAGTCTTGTCCTGCCCACAGTTAAAACCTTCCCTTGTGTAGGAGAGACATCCTCTCATTTTAGATGGCTTCTTAGTTCTTACTCAGTCTTTTTCCTTGAGTGGGAATGGGGTGGGAAGATCAAAAGAAAGATGAAAAGCCCAGCCAGTGTGGCTCAGTGATTTAGTGTCGATCCTTGAACCAAGAGGTCACCAGTTCAGTTCCCAGTCAGAGCACATGCCCAGGTTTTGGGATCTATCTCCAGTCAAGGGGGAGGGGACAGCTGATCAATGTTTCTCTCATTGATGTTTCTCTCTCTGTATCCCTCACCCTTCCTCTCTCTCTCAAATCAATAAAAGCATATTTTTTTTAAAAAGGTGAAGGGGAGGGCTAGGGAATGCTGAGACTGCATAGTCTAGAGGACTTATTGTGTCACTTAGAGAGTTCATTCACCTAGCAATAGCAGAGCCAAACACTAGACATTGAGAATTGCAGTGGAGAAATATTGGCTATTTTATTCTGAATGACACCACCCAGGAGAATGGATGTAATGCTCAAAAGCCTGCACTTTCTGATGGTGTAGGTTACAGATTACACAGCGACAAATCCTACACACCATGGGTTAGGTGGGGGTTTGAACTTGTGCTGGGAGCTTATTGATTGGAGATGAGGCAAAGGTAATGAATTATTTCTTCAGGTCTTGAGGAGAGGTTTGTTCCTATGTCTTCCTGTGTGGTTTCATGGGAAAGTAGGCAAGACTGGTTCCACCACAGGGAAATGTTTTGTGACATAATGCCAGGGTTCTTGCCCCATCATTACAAAGAGTTCTGCAATCTGGAGAAAGGAGCTGATGTGTAGATTCAAGAAGGAGTCCAAAGACAAAAGATAATTTTGAAAGGCATTGGGGGTCAGAGGAGCTTCAGCTAAAAGAACTGAAGACTACCCCTTGTCTAAGGACCCCCTTGCTATTTATTAACACAATTTATCCTAAGGCAAGGTGGAGACATACACTTCAAAGGGTAGGGTTTACAGAAGCATTGTCAGTTTGGGGAATTGTGGGAACCCCTTTCACGTCCCGCGTGGTTCAGGGTTCCAGTTCAGGGTTCAGGTTCTGGAGAAGGCCGCACACAAATGAAGAGAGAGACTAGAAAAGATTTAATTTGGAAATATTGGGGGGCCAGGCGGAAGCCCACCTCTAGTGGGAGGACTACCCCTTGCTCTGGCCTTGCAATCCCTTTTATTGAGGTTATGGGATACACTCATATCCTTTAGGCAGGAAATTCCAATAATAGCCAATCAGCAAGAATTTACATAAGAGTAACAGGTGGAGGCTGCTTCAACTACCAATGTCTCAACTAAAGAATGAGTGATTAGCTCCAACCTTTCAGAGCATTTCCACATCTATTAGTGGGACAATGATCGGTTTCCGGCAGGGAATAGCCTACAGCTGTTCAGGTGTTTGGCCAACAGGAAGTAATAACATGTAGATTTAAAATGCTCTGAGCTGTCTGGCAGCAAGCAATCCCATTCAGGTTTGGGGGAAGTGCCATTCAGCCATTCCAACAGGTAAACTACATATGTTGAGCCCCCCAAGCTTCACCAACCTTTTGATGAAACTCTTGTAATTATTACATGTTGGAATTGGTTCCCGGCAACATAACTTAGGTCAAGATGCAATCTTTAGCCTGCCAGAGGTTTGGACCATGTTACCATTAGTCAGGTCCAGGCTGCTGTCTTCTGGTGCTTCAAGGGGTTGCTAATTATCAGGAGAAATACTAGGTCTCTGAGGTGTATAGACATACACACACACCCAGAGAGAGAGAGAGAAGAGAGAGAGAGAGAGAGAGAGAGAGAGAGAGAGAGAGAGAGAGAGAGAGAGAGAAGAGAGAAACATCAATGTGAAAGAGACACTTTGATAGGTTGTTTTCTGCCCTTGCCCTGTGTGGACGAAAGGGGCCACATGCTAACCTGACAAGCTCAGGGAAGGCCTGCATGGCAGTCTTGCAAATTCAAAGACTTAAAGTAACCACAAGGATGGTCTGAAATTAAACTTTAACTAAAACAGTTATGGTGGGTAGTTATGTCCTATGGTGGTATCTTCACTAACAAGGTCAATCTATAACTTAACTGAGTCTATTGTCTTTTTGCATCTAAGATAACATACCTATGAAATGTCTGGTTAACTTGTTACTTCCCTTTTTCTGGATTCCTTGGGGCACAACCTAAAGTGCCTGGGCGCCAGGACAGATACCACAAATTCCTTCATTGTTGTTATCATGTTAATTGTTGGCTGTTAACTATCCTGTATCCACCTATGTGTCTATCATTTTATTTTTTATCCAATCCCAGAGATTCTCCCTCCTCCCCACCTCCCCCGGTCCCGCTTTGCTTTTTCCCACCTCTCTAATCTACCACCAATGGATTTCATGTAACCCACCTACATCTCCTCCTTCATTGCAATGTATAAAAATAGATGAAAAACCACCATTCTCTGGAGCATTATCCCAATCTGTTGAGATTCTGCTTCCCCACAATTGTCGATAGTTTGGCTCAAACTCACAAAAATTCTTTCCAGGTTTGATTGTTTTTATGTTAACACCTGACTGTAATGGGGATGGAACCTGCAACCCAGGTACGTGCCCTTGACCAAGATTCCAACCAGAGATCCTCCTGTGTGCAGTGGATATTCTAACCACTGAGAAACACTAGAGCTAGAATTTAAAACTAAATTTAATCAAAGTCACAAGAACCCTCAGCTTTAGCAATAAGGGTATTGGGGATGGGGGCAAGAAATAAGAGAGGAAAAGATTTATCTGAAGAGAATCCACCCTCTTCTTTTCTACAGCCTTTTGTTAGTCTTCATTATTTGAGACTTCTGGAATTCATATTGTGTCTTTGAATCACAGTTTCTAAATTAAAGTTTCTTTTTCCTGTTTTAACGGAAACCGGAATTCAATGCCAATGGGCTTCTTTCAGTAAATGAACAAAAATATGCTTTGAGAAATTTCTCTTAAGAAAAATTCTGGGTCAGTGTGAGAGCTAAACTTTAACAGGAAAAAAATTACCCTTTATTGATATCAATAGCGTTATTGTTCATTGGGTTTTTCATGAGTCTTTTGTAACATGTTCTCCAGGAAAGTAACTTAATGAATTAAATGAAGGAAATACACAATCATAATGAAAACACATCTTGGATACAAAGATAAAAATTTAATGTAGGAACCAAAGGAAGATTTTAAAAATACTGTCTGAACATGAGGAAATACAGGTGAAAGAGAGAGATTGGTTGCCTCCTGAATGCACCCCAATTGGGACTGGGGATTAAACCTGCAACCTAGGTATATACCCTTAAATAGGAATCAAACCCTCGACCCTTTGGTACATTGGCTGCCACTCTAACCACTGAATACACTGGCCAGGACTGGATTAATTTTCAAAATTACTTTCTAGAGTATTGGTTCTTGTGTCATTAAAGATTCCCTTTGGGAAATGCAAACTTTCCTTTTCTTTCTCAATACAAACACCACATTTAATTTGCAAATCTGTGATTCATTATTTGTGCCCTACAACTTGAGTGACTTTATCAAGGGCCTCCTCAAGAGAGTTGTTATTAAACTGCTAGGAACCAAAACTTCTCATGAAATACTAAAACATACTTGAAAATACCTTAACTGCTTAATTGATAACATTAATTTTCCTACTTTGGTTTCCTCTTTTTTTTTTTGTCATTGTTGTACCTTTTACAGTATGTATTTTTCTTGGTAGATTTTTGCAATTTCCCTACCATGTTACTATTAATGAAATCAAACAACATTTCTAATTACTCAAATAATAGCCTGAATCAATATGATTATAAAAAAAGTTACTTGCCTCACTTGTATACAACCCTCAATATTGTTTTTAAAGTTTAATTACTTACAGTGACAAGAGTAAACATATGTGTGGTGTTTTTATTTTTTTTTTAGTAGAATTATGATCATATTTTCTTAGAGTTCGAGAACTCCAAAAGAGGAATTCTTTTTATGTGAAATAAAGTAATTTTTAATTTGGAAGCAGGGTAGAAAGGTGGGTAAATTTGGGTTTTGAATAAAATAAATGTGATATCTTTTGCAAATTTGAGCTAATAATTCTCACTATATTTTTAATTACACCTAGAAGGGTAACCAATTGAACACACTTCAGATAAGAAAACAAGTAAGGCCATCTTATTTTATTATTAAAATCAAAACCAAATTAAGCCTTTTTATTGAATCACACTTCAGAATCCTAAATTTCTTTCCTCCCTTTTAGTCACCGTCTTCATAGCAATCCCAAGTGCCCAGACAGTTCACACATATTCAGTATATTCACAGCAAGGAAGCACCTCATCTTGAAGTTATGTTACCTAACAGAAAGAGTTCATCTACCTGATATATTAACAGAGCCAAACACTAAACACCAAGAATTGCAGTAGAGAAATATTGACTATTTTACTGTAAATATCACCATTCAAGATAATGGGAAGTTAATGCTCAAAAGCCTGAACTCCCATTGGTGTGTAGGGGAGATCAGAGATGCAATATATCTCCATCAGTAAAGGTGTCTGGGAAATGGACTCTCTGTTTGACCCTCTGTGATTGTTTAAATTTCTATAGCCTCAGGCTTGACTGACTACCCAGAAAGGTGGAATGCTTCTCAAAGATAAATGTCATACCCCCAAGAAGGAGGTTAATAAATGTATGCTGGTAGAGTGTAGATAACTACCTGATATTATGTGATAACTTAGAAGTGCATTGTTCTTTCTGATGGTCTACGTGACTACTCACCATATGCTTTTACTATTAACCTCCTATAAAAAAGAGACCCCGTCCTGCAGGTGGGGGTGGGTGCGGGGGGGAGCGGGGTGCGAAGATCTTTTCCCAGACAGCCACCACTGAGAGCAAGCAGCTGCTTTATCCATGTATGTAAGTTTCCCCTATTAAAGTTCTTACGAATTTGAATAAGGCTATGTGTCAGTTCTTTGGAATCAATCCTGAATTTACCATTAGACTTTTGGGACTTTCCCCCAACAATAGGTTACAGATTGATTATATAGGGCAAAATCATAAGACACCATAAATAAAGAATCAGGCTTGTGCTGGAAGCTGATTGGTTGGAGGTGACGTAAGGATAATGAAGCATTTCTTCAGGTCTTGAGGGCAGCTCTGAAATCTGTTCCTCCGTCCCTCAGTTTGATTTCATTAAAAAGTAGCTTGGTGTGGTTCTACCTCAGGGCTCGGGAGCTGAAACATAGCTTAGATGAAGATGTTCTCTTTAGCCCCTTGACCCTTAGTCAGATCTAGATTAGTCTTCTGCTGCCTTGGGGGTTGCTTATTATCTGAGAGAAAAGCTAAGTATCTGAGGGGGTAGGGTGGAGAGAAAGAAAGAGAGGATTTCTAAAGCTAGGATTTAAAACTAAATTTAATCAATTATTAAGGACTCTTGGGTTCAGCTGGGGTACACTGCCTCTATAAATTCACTCTTCAGGACGACACTTTGTGGCCTAAAATGAAAACCATTTCCCAACAAATTCTCCCCTCACTGATGCTGCCCCATGTATAAGAGATACTTGGGATTGGTCCTGTTTTCCTCCTGACACTGATGCTCATCTGGGAACTCTTGAGACATAGCTTCTCTGAGTCTGAAGAGGACTGGGCGTTGCTTTCATTGCTCCCCCTCAAGCAGTTTGTATTCATTCATTTCCCGGTGTCTGCCCTGATGCCAAGCCCTTCCTAAAGGAGAAGTGGGAGGCTCAGCTTTCTGCTCCCACAGAGCCAGACAGTTGCAGTCATTGTTTCTTGCCAACTTGTTTGTCCTCCAGTGGTTTCTCAAAATATAGGGTGGATATAATAACAATTACCTGCCCTGCTGGGATGACTTTTGCATGACAAAATAGGACTGATACTAAAGGACTTATCTTGTTCAAAATAACAGTGTTCACTAAAAACATGCTAGGTTCTGCCTTCCCAGTCATCCTTCCATTACACTAGATGTAAAAATTTTCCATACATGTTTACCCATTTGTTGGGTAAATGTGTCATTTTTTTTTAGTCTCTCATTGATAAAAGCTTAACTATTCATACCACAGACTAAAAAATAAGGCACTATAATAATAAATAAACATAAATCAGACAACTAGTTGACTTGATAATAAATTCCTCAATTTATGGGCCATTAGTTCAGGAGGTACATCTTTGTAAGTGTCAGCTCAGGGAAAAACAAATCTATGATGTCAGAGTGACATCCATGGACACATTATTTTCCGTGCAGCCCTTCAATCTGCTCATAATGACAACTGTGTGCGCTCAAGTCAATCTTGCATCACCCGAAACTTTTATAACCTAGAGCTATGAGAGTACAAATGATACCAGACTACAGGTGCAAAAGCTAAATAAAGAGTCTGTCTCGCATTGTCTGGTATGAAAGAATCACTTATTCTCCATTGGACTCTAAGATATTTGCTTGGATTTACTATGGTAAATTTCCTTTCTCAGGTTTTAATGAGCTTGGGAGACTGAGAAGAAATAGAAGGGAGGAAAGGAAAGAACCAACATTATGCTCTGCTATGCTTTTTCATTTAATCCTGAAAACAATGCAAAGAATTATTCACAAAAGAAGACAGGTGGGATAATCTATAATAATGTAGTTAGTATATTGCAGATCTTCTCTTTGCACTGAGGCATGACTCCAAAATGCTGCTCATTTCTGTACTGCTGGAGGTCTCTTTTAATACGCACACCCTTTTTGGACTAAAAAGTCATATTTTCTTTCTAGCCTGAATCATTTCACAAATACTTACAATGAACACCATCAGAGCTAAAATACTAATAAATATTTAAATATTTTTTAAAATACATTGCCTCTTTTATATATCTCAGCAACAGTGTGAGGTAAATATTCTCATATCATCAGGGTAAGAGAGGTAACTGTCTTGTGGGAGATGACATAGTGATTGTTAAGCCGGAATGTGAAGTAGGGTATTCTGGCTGCAAGTCCAAAATAGCTGCATTATTCTGTTATGTTCAGAGTGTTTTGTTGCGGAAACATCTGTAGCTTCCTTCCTGGGGGCAGAACATGAGGGTAAGAGCAACAGGGAGCGCAAATGCTTTCGTAGTGAGCTCTGAGAGTGGTCTCCTTCCACTAGCAACTTCAACATTTGTTCCTCCCCTATTTCCTTCCTATTCTCCAGGAGGGTCTAAAGTGCATTCTATGCAGTGTGGAAAGTATTTGAGCTTTCTTGTCCTAGAGATATGCAACTCGTCTCCCCTCCTTATGGCCTCATTCAATGAGAGGTTCAAGCACAATCAAACTATTTGCAGTGTGGATGCAGAAACCTGGCTGGGATCTGGAGGGCTTGTGTTGCGAAAACCAGTCCTTCTGGCTGCCATCATTGCCAAATTAAGGAAGGCTCTCTGTCAACTCACACACTTATATGGGAACTCTTGCTCTGCTAAACTTTTCTCTCAATTTTCTTGCAAAATATCCATCTCCAAATTCTTTTTCTTAGCAAGTAAAGACCTGAGGGCTTTGCTCTTGGCTGGGGTTCTGGTAGAGTTTGATAATGTGAAGCTCCAAGAAAGAATAAATTGTAGGGCAAAGGGGAAACAGAAGGCAAAATCTTGGGGAAAAGTGAAGTTGAGAACTAAGTAGTCCAAATAAAGAATTTATTCAAAGGGTTCAGGGGTGAGTCATATGAGAACACTGGCTCCAAGGCCCAGGTGAGGAGAATGGCTAGGGCTAGCCTAGAAATACCTATACAGACAGAGCATGGGGAGTGTTACCAAAACACCCTCAGCAGAGACAAGAGCCTTTTTATTAAGTCAAGTGGCACCATCTTTGTTTTGATTGTTTTAGTCTTCACTTGAGAATCTCCATTCTCCATCCCAAGTGGAATGGAGATTCTCAAGAGCTTCAAGCCAAGCTGCATACTCCACTAGAAAACTGGAAAAATTTCAACTGGGCTCAGGCAAAGAACATTTTGGGACATTTGAGTACACCAACAAGACTTAAGAATGTTAATTTTCACCAGCCACAAACTAATTTCCCAGTGCTACAGGGGCAATGCCCTACCTTCCTACCCATTCTGTTTTCTAATACTTAATGCCTGAGTTCAAGTTTGACATAGATCTTACCCTATCCTTCTTAAATCATTTATTTTAATTTACCTCCCTTGACCCCTGTAGGCATCTGAGACTACAACTCTCACTCTAGAGGCATAAATAAACTTTGTTCCTATTCCTTTCCTTTTCACTTGGGAATCTCAATTCTAGTACCCCAAAACTTCAATCACTCACAGAGTAATTCCTTTCCTTTTTCCAAGATTCCTGGGAAATGTACTTTATTCTTGGAACCCTTAGCAAGTTTCTTAATCAGTGAATGATTAAACAACTCCACAGACATTAAATGACATAAGTTACCTCAAGAAAGAGTACGTGGTTACTTTCCAAATGTGCATCAAAAAAGTATAATTTAAGAGATCAAGGTTAGCAATCATTAATACACACACACACACACACACACACACACACACACACACACACACTAGTGGCCCAGTGCACGAAATTTGTGCCTGGCGGGGGGGGGGGGGTGGGGCGGGTTGCTGTTCCTCAGCCCGGCCTGCACCCTCTCCAATCTGGGACACCTTGAAGGATGTCCTACTGCCAGTTTACAGGGATCGGGCTTAAACCAGCAGTCAGACATCCCTCTCGCAATCTGGGACTGCTGGCTCCTAACTGCTCACCTGCCTGCCTGCCTGATTGCCCCTAACCACTCTGTATGCTGGCCTGCTAGCCCCCAACTGCCCCCCGCCACCGGTCTTGGGTACCTCTGAATGGGAGAGAGAGGTGAGGGGGCTGATCGGGGATGGGGACGAACAGGGGGAGAAGCCTCAGGAGTTTCGAGGGGGGGCAATCTGGCCCAATCAGGCCGGTTGGCCGCTGCAGTGCACATCATAGCAACCAGTCACTCCGGTTGTTCTGGTCATTCTGGTCATTCCGCCGTTTGGTTGCTGGGCTTTTATATATATAGATTCTGCTGGCACTGGGGAGCATTGTACAAACCAGCTCATTTCTCTGCCTTTATATCTATAATTAAGTTTTGTAAAAAGTCTGAACATATGATAATATACAGTTTTAAAATGCCCTTAGGACCCAAGACACTAATATAACTGGATGGAAATGTTATGGAGTCATTGTAACCTGGTTTATATCTGCAATTGAATTCATTACTGGGAAGCAAAGTACTACACTTTGGAAATATCCCTTCTCAATGTTTAAACCGGCTACTAGTAAATTTGGTCTAAATTCCATGTCAGAGTTTCTTGTAGTTTGATCAGAATTTCACTGAGTTAGCTATAGTTCATTGATCTGCTGGCACCTTCTTGGGGGCAGCGGGGTGTTGAGGAAGAAAGTATTGTCATCTAAGGAAGTAACTACTACTCCAGACCTAAAATGCTCCTAATCAATAACAAATTTAAAAAATTTTAGGGCCCTAACCTGTTTGGCTCAGTAGATGGAGCGTCGGCCTGCAGACTGAAAGGTCCCAGGTTTGATCCCGGTTAAGGGCATGTACCTTGGTTGCGGGCACATCCCCAGTGAGAGGTGTGCAGGAGGCAGCTGATCGATGTTTCTCTCTCATCGATGTTTCCAGCTCTCTATCCCTCTCCCTTCCTCTCTGTAAAAAATCAATAAAATATATATTAAAAAAAAAATTTAGGGATGCAGGAGTGCATTTCATTCCAAGATTGCCCAGATGTTAACCTGGCAGAAAAATTTAATGCTTTAACTGTCTACACTTATTTAAAATTAGGCATGCAAACATATTTGAGCATCATTTTCTATTTAAACTTATAACAACACCCTAACATTTATTTTCAAAAGTAGAATTCAGCTAACATGATTCTGAATAGTGAGAAACTGGGAGCTTTCCTGCTAAGATCAGGAACAAAGTAAGAATGAATATTCCTTCTCCCTACTCATTTTAAAAAATGCACTGGAAGTCCTAGCTAATGCAATAAGACAAGAAGTAAAAGGTACACACATTGAGAAGGAAGAAATAAAACAGTCTTTGTTCAGAGATGACATAATTATCTTCGTAGAAAATCCAATAGAATTGACAAAAAACTCCTGATACTAGCAAGGTTATAGAATTCAAGATTAATATACAAAAGCCAATCACTTTCCTATATACCAGTGTTGGGAGCACTCACTCCTATGTCCGCACATACTCCTGAACCCTGCTCGTGAGTCCTCTGCATTCTCCCAGACCCTGTTTGCTGCACCAATTGTTAGGAAGTACTTCTTCAATCCTGCTCCACTACAATAACTGTCGGGAGTACAGATCCTTTATCCTGCCAACTACATCAACTGTTGGGTCCAGGTCCCTCTGCCAGGGACTGGACCCCCTTAGGCGCTGGGTCTTAGAAGACAGAGAAAACATGAGAAGTTGTGGGCGTATAAGAGAGTCTTTATTACAGACCAAGTAGTCATTGTTACTAAGGAGCCATTACACAAAGCAGTTCTTGCTAACACAGTAGCAAACTGGTCCAAAAAGTAGCATAAAGGTTCTTTGCCCATTTTTCAGTTGAATTGTCTGTCTTCCTTTTGTTAAGTTGTATGAGTTCCTTATGTATTTTGGAAATTAACCCTGTATCAGATGTATCACTGAATATGTTCTCCTACTCAGTGGGTTTTCTTTTCACTTTATTGGTGGTTTCTTTTGCTGTGCAGAAGCATTTTATTTTGATGTAGTCCCATTTGTTTATTTTCTCCTTCGTTTCCTTTCCCCTAGGTGATATATCAGTAAACAAATTGATATGAGAGATGTCTGAGATTTTGCTGCCTATGGTTCTAAGATTTTTATGGTTTCAAGAGTTACATTTAGGTCTTTTATGCATTTTGAGTTTATTCTTGTATATGGTGTAGGCTGCTGGTCTAGTTTCATTTTTTGTTTGTTTGTACCTTGTTCAGCTTTGCCAACATTGGAGACTGTCTTATCCATTGTATGCTCTTGATTCCTTTGTCAAATATTAATTAAGCATAATGGTTTGGGTCAATTTCTGGGTTCTCTGTTCTGTTCCGTTGGTCTATATGTCTGTTCTTGTGCCAGTACCTGGCTTTATAGTATAACTTGATATCTGGTATTGTGAGTCCTCCAACTTTGTTCTTCTTTCTCAAGAAAAATGCAGCTATTTGGGGTCTTTTTTGGCTCCATATAAATGTTTGGATTGTTTATTCTAGATCTGTGAAATATGCCATTGGTATTTTAATACAGGTTGCATTGAATTTGCAGGTTTCTTTGGATAGTATGGACATTTTAATGATGTTGATGCTACTAATCCATGAACACATTATTTTCTTTCACTTCTTTATATCTTCCTCTCTCTTTTTTCAACATCCTGTAGTTTTCTGAGTACAAATCTTTTACCTCCTTTGTTAAGTTTATTTCTAAGTATCGTAATTTTTTTGTTGCAATGGTATATGAGATTATTTTTTTTAGTTTCTCTTTATGAAAGTTCATTATCCTATCTAATAAAAGAGCAATATGCAAATTAACCATCATTCCAAGACACAGATGTTGCCCCCATGTGGTCAAAGATGGATGCCCCCATGTGGACACAAGATGGCCGCTGCAAGATGGCCTGCAGGAGAGGGCAGTTGTGGGCAATTAGGGGTGACCAGGCCAGCAGAGGAGGGCAGTTGGGGGAGACCCAGACCTGCAGGGCAGGGCAGTTGTGGGCGATCAGGAAAGCAGGGGTGGGCAGTTGGGGGTGACGGGGCTGGCAGAGGAGGGCAGTTGGGGGGGACCAGGCCAGCAAGAGAGGGCAGTTGCAGGGGGCCAGGCCTGCAGAGGAGGGCAGTTGTGGGGGGGACCAGGCCTATAGGGGAGAGCAGTTGGGGGGACCAGGCTTGCAGGGGAGGGCAGTTGGGGGTGACCAGGCCTGCAGTGAGGGCCAGTTGGGGGGGACCCAGGCCTGCAGGGGAGGGCAGTTGGGGGGACCAGACCTGCAGGGGAGGGCAGTTGGGGGGACCAGGCCTGCAGGGGAGGGCAGTTGGGAGGGACCAAGCCTGTAGGAGAGGGCAGTTGCAGGGGGCCAGGCCTGCAGGGGAGGGCAGTTGTGGGGGGGACCAGGCTTACAGGGGAGAGCAGTTGGGGGGACCAGGCCTGCAGGGGAGGGCAGTTGGGAGGGGGGGACCAGGCCTGCAGTGAGGGGCAGTTGGGGGGGGACCAGGCCTGCAGTGGAGGACAGTTGGGCCCAACCAGGCCTGCAGGAGAGGGCAGTTGGGGGGACCATGCCTGCAGGGGAGGGCAGTTGTGGGCGATCAGGCCAGCATGGAGGGCAGTTAGGGGTAACCAGGCCAGCAGAGGAGGGCATTTGGGGGAGACCAGGCCTGCAGGGGAGGGCAGTTGGGGGTGACCAGGCCTGCAGGGGAGGGCAGTTAGGGGTGACCAGGATGGCAGGGGAGGGCAGTTAGGGGCAATCAGGCCAGCCGGGGAGCAGTTAGGCGTCGATCAGGCTGGCAGGGGAGTGGTTAGGAGGTGATCAGGCAGGCAGGCAGAAGCGGTTAGGGGCAATCAGGAAGGCAAGTGAGCAGTTGGGAGCCAGCAATCCTGGATTGTGAGAAAGATATCCGGTGGGATCGGGCCTAAACGGGTGGTTGGACATCCCTCAAGGGGTCCCAGATTGGAGATAGTGCTGGCTGGACTGAGGGACGCCACCCCCATGCACGAATTTCATGCACCGGGCCTCTAGTTTATGTATAAAAATGCCATCAATTTCTGGGTGTTAATTTTGCATTCTGCTACATTGCTAAATTAATTAATTTAATCTAGTAGTTTTTTGGTGGAGTCTTTAGGGTTTTCTATGTGCATTATCATGTCATCTGCGAATAATGAGAGTTTTACTTTCTCCTTTCCAGTTTGGATGCCTTTTATTTTTTCTTTTTGTCTGATCACTGAGGCTAGAGCTTCCACTACTATGTGGAGTAATAGTGGTGAAAGTGAACATCTATCATGTTCCTGTTCTTAGGGGAAATGGTTTTAGTTTTTGCCCATTCAGTGTGATGTTGGCTATAGGTTTGTCATATATGGCCTTTATTATGTTGAGGTATGAACCCTCTATTCCCTCTTTACTAAGAGTTTCTATAAAAGAAGGGTGTTGGATTTTGTGAAATGATTTTTTTTGTGACAATTGATATGATCATGGGATTTTTGTCTTCCAATTTGTTTAGGTGATGTAATACATTTATTAATTTGCAAATATTGTACGAGCCTGCATCCCAAGAATAAATCCCACTTGGTCATGATCTTATTAATAAATTGCTGGATCTGAATGCTAATATTTTGTTGAGGATTTTAGCAGCTATGTTCATTGGGGATATTGGCCTGTAACTCTCTTTCTTTGCAGTGTCTTTATCTGGTTTTAGAATTAGGCTAATGCTGGCCTCTTAAAAAGAGCTTACAAGTATCCTTCCTCTTGGATTTTTTTTGGAATAGCTTGAGGAGGATAAGTGTTAGTTCTTCTTTGAAGGTTGGTAAAACTGCCCTGTGAAGCCATCTGGACCAGAGTTTTTGTTTGCTGGGAGGTTTTTTGTTGTTGTTATTTGTGTTTTTATAATTAAATTTCATCAATAGTTTTGGGCCTACTCAAATTTTATGATTCTTCCCAATTGAGTTTTAGAAGATTATATTTTCCTAGGAATATGTCCATTTCACCCAGGTTGTCCAGCTTGTTGGAATATAGTTGTTCATAGTATTTTTTTTTAATGATCCTTTTTATTTCTGTGCGATTAGTTGTTACTTCTCTTTCATTTCTGATTTTGTTTTTTTAGGTTCTCTCTCTTTGTTTCTTGATGAGTCTGGCTAAAGGTTCATCAATCTTGTTTTTTCTTTTCAGAGAACCAGCTCTTGGTTTTATTGATCTTTTGTATTGCTTCTTTTAGTCTCTATGTCATTATTTCCACTCCAATCTTTATTATTTCTTTCTTTCTACTTACTCTGGGCTTTTCTTGTTGTTCTCTTTCTATTTCTTTATGTTGTAGGGTTAGATAGTTTATTCAAAGTTTTTCTTGTGTTTTTTTTTTGAGACAGGCCTGTAGTGTGATGTACTTCCCTCTCAGGACTGCTTTTATTGTGGCCCATTGGTTTGGTTTGTTGTGTGTTCATTTTCATTTATTTCCAGGAAGGTTTGTATTTCTTTCTTGATCTCTTTGGTAGCTCATTTGTTCTTTAATAACATACTATTTATCCCCATGTGTTTGAATGTTTCTGAGTGTTTTTATTGTAGCTGATTTCTAATTTCATGCCATTGTGATCTGAGAAGATGCTTGATATGATTTTAATCTTCTTGAACTTGTAGAGACTTAGTTTGTGTCCTAACATCTTAACATGTGGTCTATCTTTGAAAATCTCCCATGTGCACTTGAGAAGAATGTATATTCTGTAGATTTGGGATAAAGTGTTTTCTAAATGTCCATTATTTCTATCTGATCTAGTGTGTAGTTAAGATTACTGTTTCCTTGTTCATTTTTTTTGTCTAGAAGATCTATCCAGTGATGTGAGTGGAGTGTTGAAAGCCCCTGCTATGATTATATTGCTGTCCCTATCTCCTTTAAAATCCTCCATAAGTTTTTTAAAAGATATATTTGGATGCTCCTGTATTGGGTGTATATATGTTTACCAGAGTTATACCCTGTTGTTGTATTGGTCCCTTTAGTATTATGAAGTGACCTTCATTGTCTCTTGTTAGGGTCTTCACTTGGAAGTCTATTTTGTCAGATATGAGTATTGCTACCCCAACTTTGTTTTTTTTCATTTCCATTTGCCTGTAACATTTTCCCCATCCCTTCACTTTCAATCTTGTGAGTCTTTTGTTCTGAGATTATTTTCTTATAGACAGCATATATATGTGCCATGCTTTGTCATCCATTCAGCAACTCTTATGCCTTTTGATTGGAGCATTTAGGCCATTTACTTTTAAGGTTATTGTTGATAGGTACTTATTTTTATTGCCATTCTTACCCTTTATGCCTGTGTTCTCTCTCTATATATTTCTTCTTATCATTACAGCAGTCTCTTTAGCATTTCTTGCAGTGCTGGTTTGATGGTAGTAAATTGTTTTAGCCTTTTTTTTTTGTCTGTGTAGCTCTTTATTTCACCTTCTGGCCTGAAGTATTTCTATTGCGAAATTAGCTATGAGTCTAATGGGAGCTCCCTTGTAAGTAACTTTCTGTCTCTCTCTCTTGCAGCATTTAAGATTCTTTCTTTGTCTTTAATGTTTGCTATTTTAATTGTTATGTGCCTAGGTATGGGTCTTTTGGGGTTCATCTTGGCTGGGACTCTTTGTGTTTCCTGAACTTGAGTGACTTTTTCCTTCATCAGGTTAGGGCAATTTTCTGTCATTATTTCTCCAATTATGTTCTCTATTTCTTGCTTGGATTCTTCTCCTTCTGGTACTCCTATGCTGTGAATGTTGTTATGTTTCATGTTGTCCCAAAGCTCCCTTAAATTGTCCTTCTGTTAGGTTGTTTTTTTTTTTCCTATTTGCTGCTCTGAATGGGTGTTTTATTCTACCTTGCCATCTAATTCACTGATTTGGTCCTCAGGTTCTTCTAGTCTACCTTTGAATCCTTCCAGGGTGTTCTTTATTTTAGCTATGTCATTCCTCATTTCCAATTGATTCTTATTTATTGTTTCAAGCTATCTTTTCATGACAGTGTAGCTCTCATTAAGTCCCATAATATTCTCATTAATTTCCTTATAATTCTCATTAAGTTGCTTATAGTTCTCACTGAATTGTTTGAGCACCCATTTTACCATGACTCTGAATTCTTTATCTGACAAAGCACTTGACCCCATTTCATTTAATTCCTTTTCCGATGATTCCTCTTTTTCTTTCATTTTGGGGGTTGTTTATTTTTCTCTCAATTTTTGCTTTCCCTTTGTATTTGTTTCTAAGTATCAGATCAAATTATTATGCCTCCCAGACTTTGTGGGATGGTCTTATGTAATGGGTGTTTTGTGGGACTCAGCGGTGCAATTTCTTAGATCTCCTGAGCTGGGTGCTCTAAGAAAGTATCTTGCTTGTAGACACCATATATATGGGTCATGCTTTGTTATTTGAGTTCTCCTATTGTAGTTGTGTCTTGGATGTTATTGTCCCATTCATGGATGGAATCTCCTCTCAGGCTGGCTGACTATGTTGCTCACTCCTGACCATGTTGAGTGAGCTGTTGTGGAGATGCAGTCTCCAGGTGTTTCCTGACTTTCCTTGATATTAGTCTCCACCTCAGCTGGACCTCAG
The DNA here is from genome assembly GCF_963455305.1 of Plecotus auritus. NCBI lineage: Eukaryota > Metazoa > Chordata > Mammalia > Chiroptera > Vespertilionidae > Plecotus > Plecotus auritus. The sequence goes on along the minus strand of NC_137771.1, from coordinate 159,827,885 downwards.
TTGGTAATTCCAAGTGAATGTTCTCCAATTTAGTGGTATGTCCAGTCTGGCCCTGGGACAAGGTGCATAACAGATCTGCCTATTAGGCCACAATTCTCCCCTGCCTCAAAGATAGTTTTCTTAACTATCAAATAATGCTGAATAACAGAATATTCACATGCAAAAAATAATAATAATTTTAAACAGAGACCTTACACCCTTCAAAAAAATGAACTCAAAATTGATCATAAGCCTAAATATAAAGTGTGAAACTATAAAAATCCAATCCAAGAAGGTAACATAGGATAAAAAATCTAAGTGACTTAAGTATAGGGATGACATTTTTAACACCAAAAGAAGGATTCACTAAATAAATGACCGATAACCTGGTCTTTATTAAAATTAAAGATTTATGTTTTCATAGGATACAGTCAAGAGAATGAGAAGACAATCCATAGACTGTGAGAAAATATTTGCAAAATGCATATCTGAAATAGGACTATTATGCAATATATACAAAAAATTATTAAACTCAACAATAAGAATATGAAAACCCAACTTTATAAAGACCAAAGACTCAAACAGATATTTTACCTAAGAAGATATACAGGTGGCAAATAAGCATCTGTATAAACAACAACATATCACTACACACTTGTTAGATTGGTCAAAATCCAAAAGACTAATACCACCAAATGTTGGCAAGGATATGAATAAGAACTCTCATTAATTTCTGGTGGGAATGTAAGATGGTATAGCCATCTTATAGTTTATAGTTCCTTATAAAACTAAACATATTCTTAACCAAATGATCCAGAAACTACATTCCTTGAAATTTACCTAAAGGAGTTGAAAACTTATGTCCACACAAATACTCAAAGAGGAATGTTTGTAGCAGCTTTATTTATAACTAAAGGGTCCCTCAGCCTGGCCTACCCCCTCTCACATTCTGGGAGCCCTCAAGGGTGGGAGGCAACCAGGCGATCAGGGGAAGGCCCATCACACCTCTGCTGCTGCCACTGCTGGCAGTGCAAGCCTTTGCCCAGCCCTGGTTACCTGAGCCTTGGGAGGCCCTGGGCAGCTGGGCAGCCACCATCTGAGGCTTGCCTGCACCTTGGGCCGGCCCTGGGTGGCTGGGGGCTGAGGGGACTGGGGGATTCCTGGGGCTGGCCCGGCCATACCACGTGCCTGCTGCCCTGGTGGGGCTGAGGGGACTGGGAACCACCATCTTGTGGCTGTGGGTGCCACCATCTATGAGAGCGTGGCAGTCAATTAGCATATTTCCTCCTTATTGTCTGTGGGCACCACCATCTTTGTGAGGGTGTGATGGATGGTCAATTAGCATATTCCCTCTTTATTAGATAGGATTGCCAAAACTTGGAAACAACCATGATGTCACTGGTGAATAGAAAAACAAATTTCAGTCCATCCCAATAATGGAATAGCATTTAGTGCTAAAAATAAATGAGCTATCAAACCATAAAAACATATAGAAGAAACTTAAGTGCTTGTTATGAAGTGAAAGAAGACAATCTGGAAACATAATATATGATTCCAACATTCTGGAAAAGTCAAGCTATGCAGAGGGTAAAGGATAAGTGACTGCCAGGGATTGGGGAGAAAGAATGGATAAATTCGCAGACTTCATAGCATTTTTAGGGCAAAAAATTATTCTATGGCATTATAATGGCACATACATATAATTATATTGGTTTAATTGTGTTTCATTTTATTGTACTTTGCAGATATTGCATTTTTTTTTCAAATTGAAGGCTTCATTGATAGGCCTGCATCAATTAAGTCTATCAGCACCATTTTCCCCACAGCATTTTCTCATTTGGTGTCTCAGTGTCACATTTTGATAATTCTCTAGAATATTTCAAATTGTATTATCATTATTATTATCATTATTACTATTATTATGGTGATCTGTGATCAGTGATCTTTAATGTTACTATTGTAATTATTTTGGGGCATTATTATTAGTAGTATTGTTATTATTATAAGTGGAGCCTGAAGATGTGATGAATTACTACAATCTTATGATAAAACTTTAAAGGATGAGGGGATGCTTTTAATGTATGAACAAAGAAAGTGGTCTCTTGAGATGGAATCTACTTCTGGTGAAAATGCTATGAAGATTGTTGAAATGACAACAAAGCATTTAGAATACTACATGAACTTAGTTGATAAAACAGTGACAGGGTTTGAGAAGGCTGAGTCAAATTTTGAAAGAAGTTCTACTGTGGGTAAAATACTATTAAACAACATCCCATGTGCAGAGAGATTGTTCATGAAAGAAAGAGTCCATCCATACAGCAAACTTCATTGTTGACTTATTTTAAGAAATTTCCATGGCCACCCAAACTTTCAGCACTCACCACCCTGTTCATTCATCAACCATCAACATCAAAGCAACACTTTCCCTCAGTCAGCAGCTCAACATCGAGGCAAGACTTTGTTAGAACTGGCTGAAGGTTTGGAAGATGGTTAGCATTTTTAAACAACAAAGCATTTTGTAAATTAAGGTATGTACATTGTTTTTTTAAAGAAACAATGCTATTTCATACTTAATAGATTATAGTATAGTGTAAACATAACTTTTATATGCACTGGAAAACCAAAAAATGTGTGACTTTATTGTGATGTTCTAGAACTGAACCCACAATATCTCTGAAGTATGACTGTACATTTGTGGCAACCCACAGAATGTAAAACACCAAGAGTGAACCCCAATGTACAGTGTGGACTTGGGGTTCTAATGATGTGTCAATGTAAATTGCTTGATTGTAGCAAATGCACCACTCTGGTGAAGAGTTTTTATAGCAGGGGAGGCTGTAAAAGTGAGAGTGAGGAGGTGTACGTGGGAAGCCTCATATCTTCTCAAGTTTTTCTGTGAACTTAAAACTGAATTAAAGTCTATATAAACAAACTGAAAACTCTATTAAAAAGCAGAATTAGACATTTGCAGGACTTAATGTGCCTCTAAGACACCTTTAGTCATCTGAAATACAGTTTGAAACCATCAACTGAAACATTTTTTTATTTCATCACTAATGATAACACCATCAGAAGCCACAATACAGTTCACATAGTTTGAGCACACACCTATTCAGGAACTTTAGTAAATTTTTATAAACAGCATCTTTGTTGCTCACTGCTTCTTATGAGCCAAATATTGTCTTTAACTATTTTTGCGTGCAAGGACAGAGATGTACAAGAGATCAGTGAGTTGCTCCAGGTCACAGAGAAAATAGAAAAGTTAGTAAATAAGAACAGAAAAGAGCCTCAATCCAAGGCTCTTGTATCCCAATCTGGCACACCTTTATTCTGGTCTCTGATTCTGTGGGGTTGAGTAGGACATAGGGATACCCAGTATGAGAAAAACAGACTGAGCATACTCAGGCCATCTGTGCCTTCATAAGACTTTGCTTTGTGAACATTCCAGAAAGCTGCCTGAAGGGTGGTGGAGAAACCTGTCTGTGCAGAAGGCAGAAAACAAATCTGGTGCTGCCCAGAAGGGTCCTCTCTGCCCCTTTTAGGTGAACTAGTGTGGAAAATGTTGGAGAGGCCACAGAAAGAGGTACTTGAATTTCCTGTTCTCCATTCAGGGGTCCTCATTTTTTTTTCTGAGTGGTTATTATGTGAAGACTAGAGGCCCAGTACATGGATTCGTGCACTGGTGGGGTCCCTCAGCCTGGCCTGTGCCCTCTTTCAATTTGGGACCCCTCGGGGGATGTCAGACTGCTGATTTTGGCCTGATCCCCGCAGGCCAGGCTGAAGGACCCCACCTGTCCCCGAATCCATGCACCGGGCCTCTAGTATGCATATAAGATCTTTGGTTAATCTCTTCCCCCACCCCCTTCCCTCTGAGATTCATCAGTCTGTTCCATGTTTCCATGCCTGTGCATTGAGCGTCTGCCCCCTGGTGGTCAGTGCGTGTCATAGCTACCAGTTGAATGGTCAAACAGTTGCTTAGGCTTTTATATATAGAGATACTGTTCTGGACAAGACAAAGAAGGTCTTGAGGTAGAGGAAACAGCAATGCAAAAGCAGGCCCTGATGTGTGGGAGGAGTGGAAGATCCCTGCTGTTGAATTCTAGTGAATCTGGGAGAAGGCCCTGGAGAAGAAGTGATCATGAAGAGGAGGAGTCTGAAGTATCGGGGAGAGCCAGTGGCAGGGCAGAAGAGGTCTACCTGTTTGTGTTTTATGTCATTCAAGCATGTTTCCTCATGATCTGCTTTAAGGCTTCCTCCCGTTCAGCCCATGTGTTTACCTCAATGTAGATGAAGAGCCTCTGGCTAGAAAGGGAGGAGGTCTGCTACGGTACCACAGCCACGCAGGATACTTACTAAGTTAGAAAGGGAGGGAAGTAGAGGGATAAACAATTGAGCTCTGTTTCCTGAGCCACAGAGCTGGCACCAGGCTGTGCTGAAGGAAAGACAAACCAGAGCCTTGTTTTCCAATGGGTACTGCCCACCAAGGCCTCTTCTCGGAAAGCGTTCTGGGAAAAAGCCAGTTAGGCTAATTTTCACCTGCTCAGTGTGTGTGTGTGTGTGTGTGTGTGTGTGTGTGTGTGAAGTAGGAGGCATTTTTTTTTGGATCATATTTGTTCAACTGCCTCTTGCATAGTTTTCTAATTAAGGAGTTTGGCATTTAAGTTCCTAGGAATTTCTATTCTATTCCTTATGATCCCATAATACTGAAGTTCCATGGTCCCCTGCACACTGTCAATTCCTAGCTCCTGCTCAGGCTTTTTCTATTCTGGTTAACTCAAATTCCTTCTTTCCTTTTATTTAGCCTCAGTCACTTTCATCAGAGTTTTTGGATCCATCTGAGGCTGACATCAGTTGAGCTTTTTTTTTAAGTTCCATAAAGGCTTTTGTGTGAAGAAAACAATACTTACAGTAGCCTGCATTATCACAGTTCTAAATTTAAAAACTTGCTTTTCTTAAGCTTTTAAGTACCTTCATTGCAAAAAAGCTAGTGAATTAAGAATTTTTAGATTGAAATTAAGCACAATTTGTACTTGTTAATTGTTAGGTTAGTTTATACATTTCACAAACAAAATATGCATAATTCTTTAGATACTATATATAAACTTAATTATTTTATATTTTTAATGGATTCAACAAATGAATGCATAAATTCATTAATTTGAATGTTTCTATATATGTAAACACATTTTACAGACCTGGTAACTTATATTCTTGTCAATATTTCCATCTATAGTCCATCTTTCATATAATCGATTTCCTCAGGAACCTTAAGCAACTAAGAAAGCCAACATACAACCCCATAAACAAAATAATCTCAAGCACATAAACAACTATAAACTAATATATGTAAAGCTAATAAATGTATAGATTTACATATGATTTTCTTAAGCATTTTAACAACTTAAAATCTAAAGTCATAAATTTAGTAAATCAGTATTATCTTAACTATTGAAAATTGACTGCAAACATAAATGAGTAAAAAAATCCTTTGTCTACTATGTAGTTGCTTTTAAACATCTTTAATACAAAGCATATATAAAGCAATAACATAATTTTGTTATATTTTCATAAATAAATATATTGAAAGAACCATAATATATTTATTTTTTCCTCATTTATATGCTTATTTTTGTGTACAGTCTCAGACATGCAAAGTCCTTTACATAACTAAATAAAACAGAGTCATCATTTCAGTCCCACCACAGTAGCTGAGATTATACACTCAGAGTCCTTGGTCAGAGATTTGATAACAATGCTGTGGACTTGGGGTTACTGGTAATTGATCAATGAATTAAAGCCTGGAAGATGTGAACCAATACACAGCATATCCCAAAAAGATTTAGCTCAGTTTATAGAGTAATCCCCTTTCAGGGGGTCTGCTATGTTAATGGAAAACTCATTGGTATATCAACTTAGATATATACACTGAGTGGCCAGATTATTATGACCACCCCATCAGTACTTCATTGGGCCACTTTTTGCCTTCAATACTGCAGCGATTCTTCTTGGCATTGACTCCATGAGATATTGAAAGGTGATGCGAGGAATCTGACACCATGCCTGATGAATAGCACTGTCCAGTTCTGTGAAATTTGATGGTTGTGGAACCAGCTGCCTGATGGCTATTTTAACTTCGTCCCACAAATGCTCAATTGGATTGAGATCTGGTGATTGTGGGGGCCACTTAAGCAATATAAAGTCTCCCCCATGTTCTTGAAACCACTCCTGCACAATACGAGCACCGTGGCATGGCACATTATCTTATTGGAAGAAGCCATTTCCATTGGGATATGCCATCAACAAGATAGGATGAACTTGATCAGCAATGATACTTAGGTTTGTTGTGCTATTCAGATGTTGTTTCACACAAATTAAAGTGCCCAAATCATGCCAGGAAAACATGCCCCAAACCATAACACTGCCCCCACCAGCTTGAAGGGTTGTACTCACGTATGCTGTTTCTGTGAAATTCTCACTCTGCCATCTGCATGATGCAACTGGAAACGTGATTCATCAAACCACATGATTTTTTCCAATGCTCAACTGTCCAATTCTTGTGTTCCTGTGTGAATTGGAGACATTTAATCTTGGTAACTGCAGACAGCAAAGGTGTTCGAACAGGCCTTCGGCTTCCATATCCCATATGATGCAGTGTACGGCTAATTTGCCTACAAACGTCAGGTGGTCATAATAATCTGGCCACTTAGTGTATAAGTCCTGGCCCTTTTTCCAGTTCCACCTTATTCATGTATGCTTACAACATCATATCACTTGATTTGGATAGATGAAACTGTAGCACACACCCAGATTTCAATTTCTTTGTTTCCTGATTGGAATAACTAGATGTTGTGCAATATTGCTTTAGTAACCACCCTTATTTAAGCTAGACAAGGCAGGAAATGAAGACATGGAGTAAGTCTAGTGCTTTAGCTTCCTAGAACTGATGTAACACAGTACCACAAAATGGGTTGCTTATTGTCTCACCGTTATAGAGGCTAGGAGTCTGAAATTAAGGGGTTGGCAGAGCCATATTCTCTGACATCTGTGGGGAACAACTTCCTTGCCTCTTCCTAGCTTCTGATGGTTTTCTGGTAATCTTTGGCATTCCATGGCTTGTGAAATAGATCACTCCAATATTTATTCTTCACCTGGAGTTCTCCCTGTGACTCTCTTCACACTGCCTTCTTTTTATGAGGACACCAGTCATATTGCATTAGAGATCCAGCCTACTCCAGCATGACCCCATCTTAGCTTAACATTATATTGACACTGACCCTAACTCCAAGTAAGTTCGCATTCTGAAGAACCAAGGGTGAGGGCTTCAACCTACCTTTTTGGGGAGGACACGATTTAATCAATAACACCATGGTAGAATCAATAGGCTGTAGATACTTGTCATGTTAAGTGGACTTTCTCAACCTGGCACTATTGACAGTTTGGACTGGACAACTCTTTGCTGTGGAGGGCTGTCCTGTGCATTTTAAGATGTTTAGCTGCATCCCTGGCCTCTACCTATTAGACTCCAATAGCATTCTCTTAGCAGCCAGCTGTGACAACCAGACATTTCCAAATGCCTCCTGGGGAGCTGGTGTGTGTGTGTGTTGAAATTTCCCTCAGTTGAGAAGCACAGATAAAGGGTGAAGTAAACCATAGATAAGGGACAGGTGGAGTTGGAGCACCTGAGGAAGTAAACAAGAGGCTGTCTTATGGCAGTGGGAAATGTGGAAATGCGGTCATGAAAGAGAAGCACTTTCTATACTAACAAAGATTAGGATGCCAGCATAGAAGTGAGTGTCTGATGTAGGGTGAGAACTAGGTTTCTAAAGGGGAAGAGGCCAGGAAATTGAAAGAACCAGTGATGTACATATTGATACAATAAAAAATTAGGACGAAAGTCGTTTAGGAGATAGTGACCGTTAGCCAGGAACTAAAATCTTCAAAGAATAAAGGAAAAAGACCTGAGGGAAGTAGATGATTATAAGAAAGAGAAGGGATAAGTAAATTGATCATTTTAGATTCAAAGAAGGGGTTTTTCATGCAGTCATAAAAGAAAATGTCCTAGAAGTGCCAATGAGGGGCAAAAAAGACACTTCCTAACACCATACCCTGGGCCAGTGGACCAAAGAAGGCAAAACCACTGCAGGGGGCTATCGGGGAACACTGTCCTCAAGGGACACTGGGTTCAGTGGGTGTAGAGATGAAAGGAAGCCTTCAGAAAAAAGGTTGAGGACACAGGGGTGTCTGCCGATGACTGTTCGTGAGTACTAAGGAACAGAGTTGAAGAATTTCAGGAGTTGGGGTCAGGGGGAGGCAGAGTCAGAAAGGGAATTCATAGCACCTTATAACGCTTAGTGTCTGGAAAAGGAGTTCTTTTCTAGGAGTCAACCCCCGGCTTCTACCAGTGACTGACATAAACAGGGAAAAAGACATGTCAGGGAATGTTGAAAAAAATGGTGCACTTGAGATGTGGGGGAAGGGGTCTTGTCAAGAGCATGGGAATTTCTGGGAATCCCTCTTGATCTCCCATGATGGATTGTCAGGGTCATTTCTCATCAGCCCTGAGTGGTAGCTCTGAGGGAAGCTTCTGTTTCTGGGGGCTGTAGTTTCCACCAATAAGATAGAGAAAAAAGATGTTGGGCTTTGGAACCTGACTCACCTGAGTCTGTGCCCCAGCTCTGCTACTAAGGAAGAGGGGTGACTTTTGTCTTTTTTGACACAAGCCCCTTTTCGTTTGCCTGTCAACAGTAGCTCCTCAGAAAGTGACAGTGTCTACGTAATCATCTGGCTGTAGGAGAATCTCAGCACATTATGTGAAATTTTCCTAAGGGAAAGGATATCTGTGTTGGTCGAAAAATGACATGCACATTTAAGTTTTTAAGCAAAAATCTCACCAACATATATGCTAAAATGTTTGCTGAGTTGTGCAGATATGAATAATGCAGTTACGCTTTATTTTAATATTTTTTGCACTTTCATATAACCCATGGGAAGAAATACATCTTATATTATTTATGACACAGAGTACATGCTCAGGAGCATTTAATGAATTAATAGTTGTCCTTATTGCATGTTATGCACTCTAGTAAATTCCTTTTCCCCCATTGTTTCACGTAGAAGCCATTTTAAGTTCATTGTATGATCCCAAATTTGAAGCAACTTTAACCTATTTCAAGAATATTTATTGAGCACCTTTTATGTGCCTGGTTTTGATGGCCACTGGGAATAAGATGCGGAGTCTGTTGCCCACGCCACTGAGAAAAACAAATTAAGTGCTATATTAAGCACCAAAATATAAATCTGTAAAAGTACTACAGGATCTTAGCCTGGAAAAACTGAAAACAGTCTTTAAGAAGAGAGAACATTTAAACTGTGCCTCACAGGATTTTGTTAAGACAAAAAATGTATCATGAAAACGTGTATTCTGTTCCAAATGGTTGCTTCTTAAGTGGAGCCTTATTACAGAGTTCTGAGTTATACAAATATTATTTTACCGCTTTCCCAAGTCTTCAAATTTTAGGAGAAACAGTTTGTTTATGTAGAACTATCTTTCTGTTGGTTGCCTAACTATAGCCTCAAAGGCAATCCCGCAAAGGAAATAACAGGAGAGGATAGACTTGGATAAAGAAATGACAAATGAGAAAGCCTTCTGGAAGTACAGTAGCTTCCCCTGTATCTGCCAGTGGGGATGCCTGAAAGAACACATATATTCTTTCCTATACATACAGATCTAGGATAGAGTTTAATTTACAAATCAGACACAGTAAGAGATGAAAACAAAACCCACTAATAAAATAGAACAATTATAGAAATACTAGGAGTCCAGGCCCTCCCCCAGCGCAGGCACGCAGAGGCCCCTGCCACCCCGCCCTTGACACTGCGCACACAACCTCCTCCTGTCCAGTCGACCCATTATGGCATCCCGGTTAATTAGCATATTTCTCTATTATAGATATAGACACTATAATAAAAGTTATGCTGCATTATTAAGTAAAATAAGGGTGACTTGAACATAAGCACTGCGATGTCACAACAGTCACTCTGATAACTGAGCCAGAGGCTACTACTACTAGTAAGTGATTAATGGGTGGGCCACATTTACAGCAGAGACACTGGGCACAGGGATGATTGAAGAGCATGCAACTTAAAACTTATGAATTGTTTATTCCTAGAATTTTCCACTTAATATTTTTGGACCATGATCTGATTTCAAGTAACTGAAACTGCAGAAAGAGAAACCATGGATAAGGGGAGATTACTCTATGTCCATTGGATATACCAGGAGAAGCACATACCAAGCTGGTGAGACCTAATCTTCCTGCCAGGCATTCTTTATCATGTTGACCTTGCTGGGACTACAAGAAAACATTTAGCTCTCTGCACCCAAAATAACTTGCAGTTTTCTAGGGAGGGGGACAGAGAAATTAAAGAGGAAGACAGGTGGGAGTGCGTGGAGCCATGTGATGAGGACATCTCACCTAGGGTACAGTGGGGTGGGACTCAGCAGAAGATCCCTGGAGGAGGGGGCAGGTGGAATCTAGATATATGTTCATTTTTTTTTTTTTATCAGAAGTTGTGCATTCAAGTTCTATGAGTGGTCAAGCAGGGAACCAACATGAGTGAAGCAGCCTGAGTATAAGACAAGATGTGGTGGGGTCTCTGGCAAACCAAGAGCCATGGGCAGTCTAAAGAAAAGAGTGGGTTTTTACAAGAGGAGACCCTCTAGAACAGTGGTCGGCAAACTGCGTCTCACGAGCCACATGTGGCTCGCAAGTTGCGGTTTATCGCTCTGTTGACTAATGAGTTTGCCGACTACTGGACTAGACTAAATGTTACCGTGTAGTTGGAAGCTGTGAGGATTAGGCAATTGTGGCATATTGTGTGCAAAGAGGTAAAGGGTAGTATATGACAGTGGTTGGCAAACTCATTAGTCAACAGAGTGGCAAACCGCGGCTCACAAGCCACGGTTTGCCGACCACTGCTCTAGCACAAGCATGTCAAACTCAAAGGCTAACACAGGCCAAATAAACAAGGTTTAAGTTTATGTGGGCTGCAAAAAAAAAAAAGCTTTAATTTTCATAGAAACCTAGGTTTATTTTGATAGAGACATGATGAATACAATGGGCTGAAATAAATGAGTAATCATTAACATAAAATAATGGAACATTTTAATAAAAATTAATATTTTTTCTTGAATATTAACTTACCAGACACTGAATAGCTGCACAAATAAATAATAGTAACACAAATAAACTGATTTTTCTTGTTCTCTGAAAGCGAATATTTCCTGTTGCACACACCAAACAAGTCAGTCCAAGACTAATGACATGGCAATTGGCTGCTAAAATATTCACTGCTAGTATTGGTGGAGAGAAATGGTATGCCTGCGCATGAGGCACATAAGGGAAATGAATAGGGAAATGAATGCAACACAATTATAGTAATCAGTCATTAGCGAACGTTGTAGTTCATTATTAATAACTAGAGGCCCGGTGCACGAAATTCCTGCACGGGGGGAGGTGTCCTTCAGCCCAGCCTGCACCCTCTCCAATCTGGGACCCCTTGAGGGATGTCCGACTGCCCATTTAGGCCTGATCCCACCAGGCTGGCGGACAGCCCTCTCACAATCCACAACTGCTGGCTCCCAACTGCTCGCCTGCCTGCTTTCCTGATTGCCCCTAACCGCTTCTGCCTGCCAGCCTGATCACTCCCTAACCACTACCCTGCCAGCCTGATTGATGCCTAACTGCTTCCCTGCTAGCCTGTTTGCCCCTAACTGCCCTCCCCTGCAGGCTTGATCATCCCCAACTGCCCTCCCTTGCAGGCCTGGTCCCTCCCAACTGCCCTCCCCTGCTGGCCATCTTGTGGCGGCCATCTTGTGTCCACATGGGGGCAAGATCTTTGACCACATGGGGTCAGCCATCTTGTGTGTTGGAGTGATGGTCAATCTGCATATTACTCTTTTATTAGATAGGATAGAGGCCTGGTGCATGGATGGGGGCCAGCTGGTTTGCCCTGAAGGGTGTCCTGGATCAGGGTGGGGGTTCTCTTGGGGTGTGAGGCGGCCTGGGCGAGGGGCCTGTGGTGGTTTGCAGGACGGCCACGCCCCCTGGCGACCCAAGCGGAGGCCCTAGTATCCGGGATTTATTTATCTTCTACAATTGAAACTTTGTAGCCTGGAGCAGAGCCAAGCCTTCTGCTCGCTTCGTGGTGGAGGCAGCCATTTCTGTTGGGATTTATTTATCTTCTATAATTGAAACTTTGTAGCATTGAGTGGAGGCCTGGGCCAGCCAGGGTGTGCGGAAAGCTTGGCTTCCTCCATTGCTGGGGAAACCCAAGCTTCCCTCCTGCTCTCTCTGTGGCTGCAGCCATCTTGGTTGGGGGTTAATTTGCATACTCGCTCCTGATTGGATGGTGGGCGTGGTTTGTGGATGCAGTGGAGATACAGTCAATTTGCATATTACTCTTTTATTAGATAGGATTATGTATAACAGGATATTATAAAAATTAAGTTATGAAGATTTTATTAAAACATTTTTTATATACCATTATATTGGCTGGGCCGCAAAAATATTCATTGTGGGCTGCATGTGGCCCATGGGCCACCAGTTTGACATGCTTGTTCTAGAAGATCTAATAATTGAAACAAAACAAACCAAAAAACTGAGTCAGATTACTCGCTTTTATAGACTATTTTCTGATTTTGTTAAATACTTTGTAGGCCTAACAAAACACATCTGCTAACAGATGAGGTCATTTATGACCAACATTTGATTTCTGCTCAGTTAATAAGCCTTTCCCAGAATTCTATGTTTTTAAAATGAAAATTTCCTTATTGGAAGTAACTGTTTAGTTAAGGAGAAAGTGACCTAATGTGCTAATTCACAATACAAAAGTAAATGGAACTAGTGTTTTCTACATCTCTCTTATGGGCTAGGTACCAGGAAAATAACTTGTAGCATCTTAGAAAGAGACAGTGGTTTTAGAATGGGATAAAGTCTGTGGAGCCTTGGAGAAGATGTAGGATGAAACACTGTAAAGGCAAGGGATGAAACAGGGTAAGAATGCTCCAGGAGAGGCCCTCTTCTGTTTTTGTGCTTTTACCTTCTTGGCAGAGTTGGGGAAAAAGAGATTTTTTTAGCAAGGGTCTACTCTGACTATTATCCTGTTTCAGTAATAAATTAGTTCTCTCTCTCTCTCTCTCAATCTAGGAACTATTGTTATCTCATGAACAGTTTGTGGTCATGAGTCTCTAGGATTTGGACCTACCTCTAATCTGATTTAGCTTCTGTTTAGTGGACTATAGAGGAATTGATGTAATGGGAACAGGAGAATAGGTGAAGGGATGAGGAAAGAGAAGGGTTGGGAAGGAGGGCAATATGGAGCACGTGGGCTTCCCCATGTGGAAGCAGCTGTGTCCCCACGGAGACAGACCCTAGGGAAGGTAAATGACCTTTCTTTCTCTCTCCCTCTTCCCTTCCCTTCCCTACATGCCCTTTTCTCCTCTCTCTCTCTCTCTCTCTCTCTCTCTCTCTCTCTCTCTCTCTCTCCTGTTCCTCTTTTTTTTTTTTTTAATTTCTTAAATGAGACATTCCACTGGATACATCAAGATTTGGAGAGATTGAAGGCAGTGAAAATTTAATACCATTGTTTACTATTCTTCCAGGAACCTTTGACATACCAGCCAAAATGTATGCATTTCACAGGAACCAAGGCACCAAGCAAAGCCTCATCCAAATCTCAGAGCCTGAGAGCATGCTGTGCCCTGGTGCAGCCTGCCTTCGTTGACGGATCCTTTAAAACATTCTGCCTTCCTAGAGTCTCTATAAGCGTTACTCAGAGCATAAACTCTGACTTTTAGTTGTGATAAAAGACCTGAAGGGTTTCCTGGGGCGGGGGGGGGGGGGGGGGGCGGGAAGAGGCGCAAAATAAATGTTCAAAAGGTTAAAAAAGGTGCAGGGGCATCTTTACTATGAATAACTTGTGCGTAAATGCTGTCATTTTCAGGCCCGTCTTGTGTCACTTGAGAGAATCAGATGAATCCACTGGAGGAGATAAACAGTATATCTTCATGGAACATGAGTAGTCTCACTAGTTAGGCCATGATAACTGAGAGATTTTCTTTACCAAATACCATCCTGGGCTTTTCTAGTTGCCAAGTTCCTGCAGCCCCTGACATCGAGGGAGCCCCAAAGAAAAGATGTCCGAGTTCTAGGGACCTAATTCTTAGAAGGGAAAAATATAACCACTATTAAGGGTGACTATACCATATGGGAGGGAACAAACATTTATTTAGCACCAATGCAATTATGAGAATTTTGAGTTCCGAGGCCAGCTAATGGCTCAAAGAAAGAGGTTATGGTAATATTAAGAAGGCGGCTTCTTTATTTGTCTGTAGGAAAGCTGTTTCTCTGTAAGTGTGGGAAGCATCAGATGAATAAACTTCAGAGAGATGGTTGCACAGATATGAAGCTCTGGGTATTCCCAGTCTATTTTCCAGTCAAGGTCAACACTGGCTTCTTTCTGCCTGGAAACTAATCTTCCTGTTTGGACCTAACTGAACCCAACCAGAAACAGTGAACAATAATGTGAGTAAAATCTGGGCATTCCTGAGTAGTGATTCCAGAAAACTATAGTCAGAAATCTGCAAATATGATAAAATAAAAGTATAAAAGAATCCTAAAAGACACCCAATCCCATGCAATGAAATTTCCCTCCTGACCATTCAACCACTGAACCACTACTCCAATTGCCAAAGGCCAACGATTTCATAATTCAGCCCCTCGCACGCACGCTGGAGCATTTCTAATGATTAGAAAGTTCGCCCTTTACTTTCTACCACTTGGTTCTAGTTCTGTTCTCTGGATCTCTGTATTATTTTCCTAGTGCTACTATAACAGATTATCATACATTTTGTGGCTTACAACAACAGAAATGTATTTTCTCATTGCTCTGGAGGCGGGAAGTCCACAGGGCTACACACTCTGAAGGCTCTGTGGTAGTCTGTTCTTTGTCTCTTCTAGCTTTTGGTGGCTCCACGCATTCTTCGGCTTGTTGCCACATCACTCCAATCTCTGCTCCTATGGTCCCACTGCCTTTTCCTCTTCTCTGAGTCTCTTATAAAGACACTGTTCATTGGATTTAGGACATGCGGAGATAATTCAGGATGACCTCATCTCAAGGTCCTTATCTTAAAGGTGCACATACCTATTTTCCAAATAAGACCACACTCTCAGGTTCTAGAGATTAGGATGTGGACCAAATTACTTTACGAAAGAGTAAAGCGGTCTGTTTAATGAAACCAAACCTGGGTTTTAGGTATTACTTCCTGGAGAAATTCTCCAAAAGGTTTTGATCAAAATCACTTCAAAATTTTATCAAAATTCTTTTCATATAGTGTTGCCAGTTTATAACAGAAAATACTACTTAGCCTTCCCAAGTCTCCAGGATATTTGTTGTAGTTGTTGTTATTGTAGTATTTTGTTGTTGTAAAATAGAATAATGGTACCCTTTCTTAGGGTTGTGGTGTATATTAAATGACATACTATATGAACAGCAATCAACACTATGCTTGCTAAAATATCAAAGTAGTCAATAGATATTAGCTCTCTATTATCATTATTTTATAGTACTTTGAAGTTTTCAGTGTATAACCAGTAACTCTTCTGATTTAATCCTCATAATCTCATTACATCAGGATACAGAGACTTGGTAAGAGTTGCCTAATATTTCCACAATACAGTAAAACCTCGAATTAAAGAACTAATTTGGGCAAGGGGCTGTCTGTGAAAGTTGAAAGTCTGTTCTATAATAAAGTAGGTTTTGCAAATGTGTATGCTAAAAAATTGACAAATTAGTTTGTGTAATTGAAATTAAATATGTATGAAAAGTGCAATTTCACAGAAAAGTTTTTTGTATGTGTTACTATAATTTTAAATTTATCTTGAATAGGTCACGTAAATGCTTGCATTCACCAGTGACCTCGAGTCAACAAATGCACATGACTGGGGCATGGCTTAGTGCACATGGGAACATGGAACTGAGTTATAACTGCTGCAGAAAGTCATGCCCTGGCGGAGCTACCCCATCCATCTGAGGTGGCAGAGGTGGAGGAGACACTGAAGCATCCTCAGAGCCAGAAGGGAGTGCAAGGAATAGTTGTGGTGAACACAGAGGGATTTCCATTAAGAGCACCAAAGACAATCCCACCAATACACAGTATGCCAACCTCATGCACAACTTCACCTTGAAGGCCCGGATCATTGGACGTGAAGGTGACCCCCAGAATGACCTCACCTTCCTTCAAACCCGCTTCAAGAAAAATGAAATTATGGTCACATCAGATAAAGACTACTTCCTGATTGTAATTCAGAATCCAATTAAATAAACCACTCTCTTGGCTCCCTGCATCATTCCTTAAGTTAATGACCCCCCTTCCTGGATAATAGTGTTAATCATGTCAACCAACAGGCAGGTGGAAATCACCTTAGAGCCCATGTAGACCAATTCAGTGACCAAAGTGGGCTGCAGATCTGCTCCATCCCACCAAAACATCCCTCAGCTGACCAGTTTCCCTGAGTTCCCAGGGGAGGCCCTCTTTCCTCAAGCTCAGATTTCAGAACAAGAGCTTACGAGAGGCCCACATCCTGCTTTTTTCTGACCTTCCATTCACTGTGTTGCCCTTGTGCTTTCCTTTAACTAGCAATAACTGAAACTTAAAAAAAAGAAAGAAGTCATGCTCTGCGACAACAAGACCGATTGCCCCTTGTGATGTGGTATGATCACATGCTAATCATTCACTGAACATTGGTTATGAGTGGTGACTCTTGGATTTAAATATGTAGACTATAGTTAACAACAAAAAATAACCTGTTAATGTAATTATAAGAAAATCTTGGTTAAAAGCTTTTAAAAATTAACAGGGTGTTAATTTTCACATATGACATATTGACCGGAAATTTTGTATGTTAAATCGTGGTCCGCAAAATAGAGGGTTTATTGTAGTAGTTTAAGCATTAATTTTTTTTTCTTTCTTTATTGATTAAGGTATTACATATGTGTTCTTATCCTCCCATTGACCCCCCTTCCCCAGCTCATGCCGTCACCACCCTGGTGTCTGTGTCCATTGGTTATGCTTATATGCATGCATACAAGTCCTTTGGTTGATTGCTCACCCTTATCCTCCCCCTCCCCCACCTTCCCTCTGAGGTTTGAGCATCTGATCAATGCTTCTCTGTCTCTGGAACTGTTTTTGTTCATCAGTTTATGTTGTTCATTATATTCCATAAATGAGTGAGATCATGTGATATTTATCTTTCTCTGTGTGGCTTATTTTGCTTAGCATAATGCTCTCCAGGACCATCCATGCTGTTGCAAATAGTAGGAGTTCCTTCCTTTTTACGGCAGTGTAGTATTCCATTGTGTAGATGTACCACAGTTTTTTAATCCACTCATCTGCTGATGGGCACTTAGGCTGTTTCCAAATCTTAGCTATTGTAAATTGTGCTGCTATGAACATAAGGGTGCATATATCCTTTCTGATGGGTGTTTCTAGTTTCTTGGGATATATTCCTAAAAGTGGGATCACTGGGTCAAATTTGCCCTTCTTCTTCCCCCAAGTGACTTAAAGCAGTTTTAAAATATGTATATTTAAAAAGTAGTAAATTGGGAAAATCATCACCAAGTAAAAGGTGAGCACTCATATAAACTACAATGATAAATTCAATTCCATCAATTGATCATCAGATTTGGCTCTTACAAAATGTTAACGGTGTGTTTTCTGGATGCTGGAATAATGAGTTAATTTTCTCTCCTTCCTTCATTTTTGCTCTTCAAACTAAGAGCAGGGACACTCTAGTTATCAAGAAAGACAGTGATACTCCCAGAAGGTATGAAGTATCATTATTCCTACTTTATCATCTGCAACAGTGTACTCTTTGATAAAGCTTTGCAGGTAAAGAGAGTCACCCCAATTGGTAAAGGAAATGATTGCAAAACTCTCTGCCAGGTATCCTGATCATGGTGATCTTTGAATCCCAAACTCAATCCCATCTGACTACTTTCCTATTATGACCTTTGTTAAGAGAGTGACAGATTTAACACTTTGAACTTTAATGGGAGAATGAGAGCAGAGCATTTGGGATTATGTTTTCAAGAGTAATATAATTAAAGGTTGTTGATTGAGGAAAGATTTTTAAAATATATTTTATTGATTTTTTACATAGGAAGGGAGAGGGATAGAGAGCTGGAAACATCAATGAGAGAGAAACATCAATCAGCTGCCTCCTGCATACCCCCTACTGGGGATGTGCCCGCAACCAAGGTACATGCCCTCTGCTGGAATCGAACCTGGGACCCTTCAGTCCACAGGCCAACGCTCTATCCATGAGCCAAACCGGTTAGGGCTGATTGAGGAAAGATTTTATTGGGAATCCAGGTGAACAGGTGGCAAAGATAAATAGATCGTGAAAATAGAGGAGATGATAGTGTTCTTGCTTAGATAAAAGATCACACTCAAGTAATCAGTAACAAAGTTGGAAACTGGTTCTTTTTTTAAACTTGGGATTATGAGATTTTCAAACATATGCAAAAGTAGAAGAGTATAATGAACCTCAGTTTCAATAACGATCAACATATAAACAATCTTCTTCCCTTTCTCCATATCTAAGATATCATATCATTTCATTGTAATAATGCAGATCAAAGTATAAATTGAATGACAATAAATCCATTTCTAAATTTTATTTCCCATTTATGACATTATTTCAGGAATGTTCACAAGATAGTTTTTAAAAATATATGCAGGTAGGTTAATTTTACATGTTAAATTTCTTCAGGAAAAGGATTTGATTAGAACCTCCCTTTGCAACTATCTCTCAGGACTCAGTGCAGTTGGATAGCTGAAACAGTGCTCCATAAATGCTACCCACTGCAAGGCACATGCTGTTCTTATTACCATAAACACAACTGGCAGAAAGACATGTATAAAATAGTAAGGAGAAATGTAATGTCACTCTCTAATACTTCATTGGTATAGAGTCTAATTATCACAAACTTCAACTACTAACATCATCATTTCTATTCCATTTCTTTGTTCAATAAAGCCAAGCCAAGCATGAGCCCCAAACTTGTGAAATCACTTGTTTTCTTTCTTTTCATCTTTTTGGCCACTTTTGAAATGTTTTCTCTAATATGTTTACCTTTCAATGAGACTGAATGGGAATTCACTAAAGTCTGGCTTCATAAGTGTTAGCTTCACAAGTGGTTCTTGGGGTTTTCTGTTGTTTTTAACCTGATATATCTGGAAACTTTTCCCTCTTTACCCAAGAATGTGTTTCTCTCTTGCTCACTCACAGTACAATACAAGGAAAAAAATAGCTTTGCTGAAAACAATCAAAATTATTATAGAGAGAGGAAAGAATTCCCCAGAATTTAAACAGAGTCAGAACTGTACATATTGAATATCAAACCAGATGTTTACCTGTTCACTGCCAAAGAAGCTGGAGGTCTGTCAAAAACCAATGATGGAAATAGCTTTGACCCTCATTCAGTGGGAAACAATCTGGGAAAATTTTAAGTTCCAGTAAGTTCTGAGGTTCTGAAGCTATATTTAAATGTAGAAAATAGTTTTGTTCTGCCGAGTCAGTACCCTAACCACATTCTGTCAGGCCACACAAGAGTCTTTGTAGCTACCTTGGGAGTTTCTGCTGCCTGGTTCTCTTGTCTATCCTGGTAAAGGGCTTGTGTGATTTCAATGAGTCACCTGACATTTCTAGGCCTCAGTGTCTTCACCTCTGAAATCCCTTCTAACTCTGAATTTCTATGATTCTTCCACAGAGACTCGCATGATATACATCAGGAGATTTCAGCATACCCAGGGGCATTAATGTCCATTGACTCTTGAGACTCTAGGTCTCAAACTGTAGCTAGCCTTTTATACAGGACTAGAGGCCAGGTACACGAAATTCATGCAGTCTGGGGCGGGGGTGGGGTGGGGAGGTCCCTCATCTTGGCCTGCACCCTCTCGCAGTCCAGGAGCCCTGGGAGGATGTCCAACTGCGGGCTTAGGCTCACTTCCCATGGGGAATGGACCTAAGTCGGACATCCTTAGCGCTGCCGCGGAGGCGGGAGAGGCTCCCATCACTGCTGCTGCACTTGCCAGCTGTAAGCCTGACTTCTGGCTGAGTGGCGCTCCCCTTGTGGGAGTGCACTGACCACTTGGGGGCAGCTCCTGGATTGAGCATCTGACCCCTGGTGGTCAGTGCACATCATAGTGACTGGTTATTCCACTGTGGGGCCAAAACTGGCTCTCCAACATCCCCTGAGGGGTCCTTGATTATAAGAGGATGCAGGCCAGGCCAAGGGACCCCACCAGTGCATAATCGGTGCCAGGGAGGGATGTGGGAGGTTGGCCAGCTGGTGAGGGACTACAGGAGGGCTCTAGGGCATGTCTGGCCCCTCTCACTCAGTCCCAATTGGCCAGACCCCAGCAGCAAGCTAACCTAGCAGTCAGAGCATCTGCCCCTGGTGGTCAGTGCACGTCATAGCGAGCAGTTGAGCAGCCTTAGCATATCATTAGCATATTACACTTTGATTGGTTGAATGGCCAAGGGCTGACAGGACACTTAGCATATTAAGCTTTTATTATATAGGATAATGGCTTCTGATGACACCTTGGGGATAAAACCCAGTCACATCAAATACAAGTTAATAGGCTTGAAGTTCCATCAAGGAATGTATTCTCTCTTTCCAAGGGATTTGTAAATTAAAGTTAGCTGTAAGGCAAAGTAGAAAGAAGGATTTCCTTTACCCAAGGGATTCCAACCATGTCTGGGCAGCCACAGAACTGACTTGGCCTTTTAGAAACCCACTGGGACAAGCAAAAAGGGGGAATAAGATTCTAGGATATTTTTAGGTGGTTTTAGGTGCACTCCCATCCACACAATAGAATCAATGAGCTCTCATCAGATTGCTCACTATCACTGAAATATTAGTGCTTCCTGCTATTTATTACAGAAGAGCCATCTAGTTTATTAATTAATATATTACTTAAAAGCAAGTAAAGCCATCACATGATTTATTTCTACATGAGATATTTAGAATATTGTCTTTGATTTATAAGAAGGGAAGCCAACATGTATACAAGTTTAGGATGTTACTAGATACAGACTAAACAGCAGATACAGAATCATGTGGTATCTCAAGTGCATCATCTGGGCAGCTGGGCTTCAGTGCCTTTCTGCTGTTGGACTAAAAAGTGAAAGCAACTTCCAGAAAAACATAACTTCCTTTTGAGTTCCAACTTTTTGAGTTGAATTTTTCACTATCAGGACTAATTTTTTTTAGTTGAAAGCACCAAAGCATCTGTTGTGTTCTCTGGAGCCTTTCGAGTTCTGGCATGGTTTTAATAGCATGACATATAATCAGATCCGGTAAAGCAGCATAACTCTAAGGAGAGAATTCAGGGAAATCAATTTTGGCTTCCCTTTAAGTGTTTTGGAGGGCCCTCTGTCATCTCTGATGGCAGGTTATGGCTGTTTATACTCCAGTGCAAGATGGCAAAACCTTATTCAGAAAGCCAAATGCTAAATAGCAAGAACATTAACTTTTTTTCCTTTTGCCTTATCCAGAGTGCACAGAAAGGCCAAATCATTCTGGATGGTGTACTGGGGAACAGGGCCAGCAGGTTGTCTCTCTACTCAGCCAAAGGTAGCTCCCACTGCCAGCACTCCTACCTCCTCTTCAGCCCCACGTCTAATGTCCATGTCTGGACAAGGGTGAGGCTGACTGTGAGGGTGAGAAGGAATTGGAAAGCAATGAAGGATATGAGCCCTGTGCTATTTCAGTGGGAGTTTTGGGATCACAGAGAACACATGCCTCAACACATTAACTTGCACTTGAGCCTTACAGCCTCTCAGTAAGACAGACTTGGTGCACACCCAATTTATAATTAAGAAAATGCAAATTCATTGAGATGAAGTGACTGATCACACATTACTAAATGTCAGGAATAGAAATCAAACCTCATTCTTTTGGCTCTAAATTAATTATGCTTCTTTTAGGCCTCATGACCACCAATTCTAAAAGTCCTTTCCTCCTCTAGTTCAATCACACTTTCCCATAGGCAGGAAGGGTGTTCCGATGCAAAGGTGTCTGTACTCCTTCCTCTCATAATGTATTAGCATAAAGTAAACTTGTTCAAGAAAAATGTATTGACCGCTTGTATTTGGCATCCAGGAAAAGCAAGCAAGCAAACAGATAAAAAATAATCCCTGCCCTTGCCCAGGCAGGTGTGGCTCAGTTGGTTGGAGCATCATCCCATATACCAAAATGTCACGGGTTCAATTCCTGGTCAGGCATATACCCAGGTTGCATGTTTGATTCTGGTTGGGGCAGTACAGGAGGCAGCTGATCAATCTCTCTCTCTCTCTCTCTCTCTCTCTCTCTAATCTTTCTCTCTTACTTCCTTTCTCTAAAATCAATAAAAAGCATGTCCTTAGATGAAGATTAAAAACAACAACAAAACTCTGCTCCCATGAAGCTTACAGTCTAATGGAAGGAGGCAAATAATAAAATAAACAAGTAGAGTATATTGCATGGTAGATGTGAGGGGTGCAATGGAGAAAAATGAAGCAGGAGAAGGTGAGAGTGTTTGCTGGTGATGGGGTTTATGCGACTATCTGAAACACACACACACACACACACACACACACACACACACACACACACACACTCCAGGCAGAAAGACAGAGAGAAGAGTCAGTGCCAAAGCACTGTGATGGAAGCATGTCTGTGTGTAGGTGAGATAGCAAGGAGGCTAGTGTGGTTGGCAGAGCAAGAAAGAATATTTCTGCGAGTGTTAGGGAGCCCAATCATGTAGAGACCTCTGAGAGCCAATGTAAACACTTCAGCTTCTACGCTAAATAAGATGGGAAGAACTTGGAAATTTTCTGCAGAAGAATGACATTATTTGTCTGGAATTCTATTTTAAAACAGTATTAAAAATAGATTATAGGGGGAGAAAGCAGAAGTGGGAGATTAATTAGAAAGCTATAGCAACAATCTAGGAGAAAAAATAATGATGGTTTAGGCCAGGTGGTAGGATTGGGAGTAGGAGTTGGAGTCTGAGTGTATGTCAGAGCAAACAGGATATATTGACAAGTAGGATGTGGGATGAGTCACAGGATGAATAATTGGGACAGAGAAGGCATGGGCAGGAAGCCTGAGGAAAGTCAGACTCGTTTTTCACATCTGCAAAAATGGGCTTAAATACCTTCCCGACCTCACAAGGCTCAAATGAATATGATGTTTGTAAAATAGTTGGCTTGCTTAGAATCGAATAATAGCTCTGCATGACTTTGTGCAAGTTCATTAATTAACCTGAGCGACTGTAGTGGGGAGACTGAGGTCAAATCTGGAATGTTTTGAGAAACAACATTACAGTTGTGAGGAATTAATTTAGGAAGCTTTATTTTTAAAAAGTAAAATCGCTTTCCTGACAAGTTAAGAATAACAGTAGAGGAAAGCTGGTCCAAGAAAAACCATTTTATCCAAAGCCTAACGAACCCCAGTTGTAACATGGATTTCATACTCTTTGAACCTGTGTTTATGAAATGTTTCCTACTTGGTAATTAATACATTTTACCTCCCCCCCCTTGGAAATCCTCACTTTCAGTTTTAATTTTATTTAAGCACAGAAGATTTTTATTTTTTTCTTTCCTCTGTCTCAGAATAGCTTTACCACCAATCTGGAATTTTTCTAAATTTTTTTCTAATAAGACAATTATGTGATTGAGTTATTATTCTAAGTAACTCAAATAATTACAATTTTCCCAGTCTGGCTTAAAATATACAAGGCTTAAGCTGCTTCTTTCCAATTCAGAAATTCAGAAAAAACACTATAAGATAAGTAGGGAGGATGTAGTGAGCCTGTCCCAGGAATGAGAGAACAAGAGCCAGAGGGCAAGACTGGTGCTCCACAAACATCTGGGGTCTGCCAGCTCTGAGTCATCCCTTCCTCCTCCTTTCTCCATTCTCTTTGACCCTCCTAAGTCCTGTCCATCAAAACTTACCTATTCTAAATCCAAACCTCTCAATATCCTTCAAGGTAACTGATAATCCATTTAATAAACCAATTTAAATCCAATTATTAGTGATTGAAGAAGGCTTAGTCCTATTACTTTCTGCAGTTTAAGAGGAATTCTCCGAAAGGTCATGGCTGGAATGTTTAGGCACTTCAAAACAGAGAGCTGTTTAGTAAGGAGTTTTTCCTTTAAGAAAGACTCAAAATCTCATAAGGTGGTCTTCTTTGCCTATACTTTAAGTGAGCAGTGTTCAGTATTTTTTTTAAATAAATGATTAGATCTTTATTAAGAAGAAGTAGAAACTGGGAGAGAGTGAGACCTGCTCAGTCTAAGCTGGCCTGTGTAGAGGTCTTAGGGGAATAGTGAGGAGCTGGAGAAAGGGGTGTCTTGATGTGGAGCGAACGCGAGTGAATGACCACTGGAGTCCAGACCAAATTAAAATTTAGGGAGCCTTTATTGCCGGCTGGCGACTGTTCTCTCTCCACACAGGGAGATCAGAGAGCAGCCCCGACCCTTTGTGTCTGACCATATTTAAACCCATTCACTACATCCTGTTTTTGCAGAGCAAACAGTCTAAAACAATTTAAAACAAAGCAGTTTTCCTTAATTAAAGAGCCAGCCCTATTTGTGCTTAGTGGTTATCTCGCTGCTGGCCTCGAAAACAACACAGTTCTATCCAATTAAAAAAATGCACCTGGCATGGCATTGAGAGTATGGGCATATCTAGTCTCTGGCCTACAAGGTCAGACAGCTAAGTTTATCTTCCTCATTATTCAAGCAGGCTAGAAAGCAAAGTTATTTTTTAGAATACGAGTTCGTCTAAAAAAACAGCAGAGAATTCCAAACAGTAGTTTTACAAAATAGGGGTTAGCCTTCTCACTAGGGGGAAGCATGCTCAAAAATTCCCACTCTCCAACAGTCTGACTGAGGAAGGCCCCCAATGGTGGGAGGACTCAGGATCCTAAGAACAATCTTCAGGGCCACTGTCTTCTCCAGGGTGCTTCCTTTGTGTAAGACCTGGCAGCTGTAGCTGTGGCTAGATTTCCACTTGTCGAATGTCAGGCTCAGGTAGCTGCTGGCTGTGTACTTGTTGCTCTGTTTCAAGGGCTTGGTGGTCTCCACATTCTGGTGTCAACCCAGGACCAGGAGCTGCGTCCTGCAGCCAAAGACATACCACAGTGACTGAGGCTCTGACTAAAACCCATCAGGCCAGTACCTGAGGCCTGTCCTGAAGGGGCCAGTCCGAAACAAGAACCTGCTATCCCTCAGACTCTAAGGGCTACTTCCTTCCCAGGTTTGGATGGCTGTGGCCCCGCCCAGCAGCAGCAGCTGCCAGTGCTGCTTAGGGCCAGAGCTGTGATTCCCTGAGTCCTCATTTGGCCTGTCCTGGGCCTCATCTACCTTCATGGTCAAAGGCACTTCTGGCCTGACCTTCAGCATAGACTCCCTTAGGGTGTGGGTACTATTGGCAGGCACCCCCGGTCCTCGCTGGCAGTGGCCATCCAAGTGTACCTTGGCCTGAATCACCCCATCTCCTACCTGGGCTTTCTCTGGTGTCTACCAGGTGCCTGGTCCTCTCCAGGGTTGTTATCCCTGGGAATATTCTTTAGTGTCATCTGCCAACTGTCCTGCTGTTTGGGATCTAGAACTCAACCATGTCCCACCACAAACCCTGCTGGCCCTGCCCCTGGGATGCTGGGTGGGGTACACCTGCTCCTCCATCTTTCTCAGGTTCTGCCACAGTGCCTCTGGTCTATAGAGCATCTCCCTGGGGCCTGGAAGGGCTGTGGAGGGCAACTGAGTGCCTAGCGGACAAGGAATTGAGTTCCTTGTGGGTAGGCCTGGGCTTCTTTTCTGATCAGGCCCTCAGGCTGGGCCCCTGCACACTCTGCTCCTGCCAGTCAAGCTCAGCCCTTTCTTGGCTAATTTGGTCAAGCATAGTAGGTTTGGTCAACACTTCACTCGGCTTCTCATCTAGGCAAGGGTCCTGCAGGGAGTGATCTATACCCCTCACTCAAGCAGTAATGTCAAGCTCATGAATGTTGAAACCACCCAGGCCCTAGGTTTCCTCTGGGCCTCAGTTTCCTTAGCCATGAAATGGGGAGTTTCCTTTGCAGCAAGGAGGGCCTGAGGATAATTGAGATCATGTGTCTGCTAAGCGCCAGCACATAGCAGGGGTTGAACAAATGCTGGTTCTCTGCCTACCTGCTCTTCCTTTGGTCTTTGGAACAACTCTTATTGTGTCGTTGAACCAAGTATCCCTGTTTCATGGGTGAGAAAACCAAGGCCCATAGAAGATGAATGTGAGATTCAAGGTGGTTTCAGGATGCAGGATGCAGGGTGAGCTGGAATCTAAGAGTGAGCATTTTCCCTGCATTTCCAACCCTCTGCCCACCTGGAAGGCTTGTGCTTTGCTACCAAGGTTTGGGTTCTGTTGGGCAGGGGTGCAGGGGGAATGGGTTGCACAGAAGCTTTGGATTGAAGTCCATTTTGAAGCCCATATACATATGATGATGAGAGTGATGAGCAGTCTTCAGTATTGTGCCTGAGACCTATTCAGGAAGTTCATAAAGTCAGAAGTATGTCACAATCACACCAACACATTATTTGCCTTTTTCACTCTCATTCTCTCACAAGTGTGCTGTGGAGTTTCCCAGAAGCTACATGAAGTGTGATGCTGACATCACTCTGACAACTAATAGAATGTGGGCTTGTACATTTTTCTTTTTAAAACGTATGTTTTAATTTCAGATATGGCAAAAATCAACAGATATAATTCACTTTACAAGAAAACTCTTTGGGGGTATTCAATAATGTCTTTAAGCATGGAAAGGGGTCTTAAGACCTAAATATTTGAGAACTGCCACTTTAAGTTATCCTGCCTGATCTGGCAGCTGAGATACCAGAAATATTACAAAACCAGAAACAAAGTGGTAATTCCTACTAAATTCAAAACTGTGTAAGGTTATCTGTTTGCAAAGGTTGGTATCTAAAAGCAAAACAGGAAGTACACATATAAGGATGTGCTCCAAAACTGACCGGGTCATGTCTAAAGGACACAGGCACCAACTTGAAAGAGCCTCCATTGACCAGATCAGGGACATCTGTCCACAGCATCTTTAAGGGGTGAGAGGTAGAGGGGAGTGGAAGGTTTCACACACAGAGGAAAAATACAAGGTTTATCATTAAAGTCTACATTTTCCACAGTTCCCAAGACAATATCATAAACAAAATATGTAGAGTTCACACTTTTAATTCTTCGGTATCTTATACAAATGTAAGAAATAACACAGAATTAAATAACATCTCAATAGCTTACTAAATATATAAATATCCAATTCAACAGTGAAAACAACTTAAGTTTTAGTTTCTAGGCCACTGGATAGAGACAAGAAAGCCAAAGATACTGAAAAAGTCACTAATTTGGCCTTATGGTTATTAGAGAGTTCCAAAATTGTTCCACTAGTTAAAACAATATATTTAGAACAAAGAGAATGTACACCCAGACATGCATCCACTGCTACTGTGAGAAGTGAACTCAGGAAAAGAAGCTAGGAGAGACAAAGCATTTGAACTGGCCAACTGCTATTTAGGAAATCTAAATGCCTGGATTCCTAATATATTTCCATTATACGTACTAGTCTGAATTCAGAATGACTAAAATAGGGCTGGGTCATATTATGAGACAAGTGGGCAAGGAGTGCATGCATTTTTTAAAATGTGAGCTGCTGTCTAAGACTAACAATGTTTATTCTGCTATAAAAATAGGCAAGTAAAGTTAAGGTTGCCATGTTGTTTCACAATAAATTCAGTCCAATTTTCATTGTGATGTCACAGAAATACATGAAGAATAGTAGTGAAACCAAGGGTTCTAGAGAGACCAGCTATTAGCAAAGCAGTAAGCAGGTAGTGGATTGGATACTAAGTGACAAGGAAACAGATTCATGGACCTACGGACAGCAAGAGAAGAAGAGATGGAACAGCCACAGAAAAGCAAAAGGTAATCTCAGAAAAGTTCTTTGGTCCTTAACCTTCCCAACTCCTTTTTTTCTCTCTTGCTCATGTCTTTTCCCTTTGTTCATATCCCTCCTCCTGGAATGACATCAGTTTTTAGAGCAGAATGGCAAACTCCTGGTCCAACTCCTTAATTTTCTGGATGCCATCGTGGAAGTTCATTGAATAGTGATTAATACGGGATTGCCCCCAGTCTCAGCCAAAGTCAGTCTCAAACTGTGGCTCCTCATGCTAAGTCCAGTATCCATTCAACAGCACAACACTGCATTGCTTTACAAAATCAATCCTACAACAGACCTGAGAGGTAATTGACTTCCTCTTGTAATTCACACAAGCACGGATTAGCTTAGATGGCAGTAGAAAGTCTTGAAATTCTTAGGCCTTTTACTTCCACCTTTTTTGCTCTCATAGGTCCCTGGAGAATGACCCTTTCACTCCTGCTTTCCTCCTGCATCAGATTCAAGTAGACCAGAGAATAATTTCCAGGGTTCTGCAGTTCTCTTAGGGCTCTGGATAAAAGAAAGAACAAGATATTAACTTTGCATATTTATAATTTCTATCTTAATAGACTTTAAGAAAATAAGTAATGGAGGGGTCAATAATCATAGAATTCTCATGCAGATTTCATCAGCAAAGATAAGGAATTAGACATTCTTGACCCAATATGATGTGAGGGGACTATGACTCTCTTTAAAAGGATATATAGGTAATTCTAGGCAATAAAGTTTGCAGAGTCACTTAAGACTAAAAGGAAAAGAACATATTCAAGAATTCCAAGCAATTTAGGTATTTTATCCATAAGACCTTGAGCTTTGTTTCTTGTGGACATTAACTTGCTGGATGGACATTGAGTTAAGAATGGTCACAAAGTAAATAAATGGAGATCCTTTAGGCTATTGACTTGCTAGCACAGAAACTGGGAGGATGTGGGCCTCCCTGCACAATGTTTAGACAGTGAAGTAAAAGACCTGGAATCTTATCTTGGCATCATCACTCTCTATCTCTCAATCTGAAGTATTTCTTACCAAACCCTGAAAAAGTTCTGCATATTTGAACTTTGCTACTATTACCAATGTGAGCTGTCTGTGGCAAAAGACAAGAATAGCTCAGGCAAGAATGCCCAGGCTTAAGGGTCTGTTAGTCATAATTTTGTGACCAGATTATACCATGAAATTTGTATATGATGGGTGGCATATGCACCCATTCAAGGGTAAAATTTTATAGAAAAAAGTGGCTTCAGAATGCAAAATTTAAACCAGGAATTCTGACCTAGGAGTTCCATAAAAGTTGCTTAATACTTTTCTTATAAAAGCATTGCATTTTTTCCTTCTTAGAACTATGAAGAAATTGGGGTAAGGATGAGGATTACCACTCCAACAGCCCTCATCTGGAAAGTATCCATACAATCATTTAGCAAAGCAAAGATTCTTATTTTTTTTAACAAATATTCTTTGTATTGCCTTTACAACTAATCATCAATTTCACTATTACAAATTGTTTACTAGTCATGTCTGTTATGTGACATAGTATTAAGCTTAAAATAGGAGAAAGTAACATGATCAATAGGAGAAATTAACTGACACAGTGTTTTACTAACATTGCCATTTTTAATCATTGCAAAAAGCCCACTTATTTATTAGGTTATTGTATAGTGAAGTGAAATAAATCAAGGTAATTATGTAGAAAATGTGGGTAAAATAAAAATACTTCTACATTAAATAGTTATATTCTTGAAGAAAGAGTGACGTTTGGAACATGCACTTCATATGTTTGTCTAAATTTTCTATTGTTTTCCAGTTCAGTCTTGACTCAATGAAACAAAAGACAATTGCTAACTCAAAATAAAGGTCTCTAAAAATTAGGTGATTGTCTATGATGATCTGCCCCAAAGCGATGTTTTTGTTTCTGAGATGCATGTAATCATTTTGGGTTGATTAATGAGAAATAAAAGGTCATTCTCAGCCTCAACTTAACTTGATTGTAGTATATGTAGAAGGGACAAAGTTATGACCTCAAATGGGTTTTAAAAGAAATAACTATTGTAGAATGGTGGAAATTTTCCCTGGGAAATTCTAATTTTTTCTCACTTTCTATTTCAGTAACAAAGGACTTGATTCATAAAAGAAAAAAAGTTCTTTGAAAACCTATTAACCTATTATCTTATTGTCGCAGTCTCATGGGAAGTAACTGCAATGATCCCATCAGGAATGGAGCAAAGAGAAATTGCCTCTAACTCATCACACCTTCCTTCAGAATGCAGCCTTGCTGTTGAAAAAAAGAAAAATCAAAATCATACTCTCTGACATCATACAGGAACCACAAGAAAAGTAAAGAGAGTCTAACTTCTCCATAAAATAATAGCAGTTTTTACAGAATACCCCTCAGTCCAAAAACTATAAATTTGCTTATGCTGCTGTGAGTAATCAAGAAATGATTTTGATCTCAAATAAACTTTATCTGACAAAGAGTTGAACCTTACTTCATATAATTTCCTTACCTACCAGATTTGTCTTCCTGCTGATAAGCTCTATGGAGATTATTCTTTGTCTACTTATCCTATATAATAAAAGTGTAGTATGCAAATTGTCCCCTCTACCGGGAGTTCATCCGAGAGTTCGACTATGGGGCAGGGCCAGCCAGGGGAAGGAAGGGAATACCTGGCTGGAAGCCAGTAATGGCAAGGGGCCCTACTAGTGCACAAGTTTCGTGTACTGGGCCTCTAGTATTCAATAAGTTCAAGAACTAATTCATTCCTCTCCTCCTCTCCACAAACTGAACACACTCACATACACACACACACACACACAAACATACTCAGTTCCCTCTCTATTTCTGTTTACATCACCCATTTTCAGGTCAAGGCATGAATCTTGATGACATTTCCCCTGCTCATCCATAAGTTTTAAGTTTTAAGGAGATGATGGGGGAAAAAGAGGAAAAATATAACTAAAAGTAAGAGGAAAGAAAGGTGGGAAGCAAAGGACTATTCACTTTTATCACAAATTGATACTTTTATCACAGAATTTGTTACTTGAAGAAATAAAAAGTGATTTTCTTCCCCTTTTTCCAACTTTGTGCAACTTAAATTTTGGTCTTGAACCAGTATTTTCTTAACCTTGAATGTTTAAGTCTCAAGCATAATCAATAGTTGGTGGTTTTATTAGCTATTTAAATTTATGGGATCAAGTGATTTGGCTGCTAAAATTTTTGATATCAAACAATCCAATCATTCAAAATATGCCACTGAACATGCAGTGAAATTAACCGAATTGTCCTTATATCACTAAGACATCGTCAGTAAATGGCCATCCTAGTTCTTACAAGATTCAATACAGGTTCAGTTGTTTATAGCAGTCCATTTTATTCATGATTTTGCTTTCCACAGTTTCAGTTACCTGCAGTCAACTTCAGTCTAAAATGTAACATAGAAAATTGCAGAAATAAACAATTCATAAGTTTTTAAAGGAAATTTTTTGGTGACATTGATTAATAAAATCATATAGGTTTTGAGTGTACAATTCTATGATATCTATCATCTGTGTATTGCACTGTGCGTACACTACCCAAAGTCAAATTTTCTTTCATCACCATATATTTGACCCCCCTTACCCTTTACTACCTAAACTTTGCACTATTTCGAGTAGTGTACTGAAATCTTGCACAGTCCTACTCCATCCTGGATGTGAATTATCCCTTTGGCCCCCATATTCACGCTGTATGTACTTTCTACCCATTAGTCACTGAGAAGCCATCTAAGTTATCTGGATCAACTGCAGCAGCAGGTATCTGTTGTGCTTGTGTTCAAGTAACCCTTATTTTATTTAATAATGTCACATCACATAACTTTATTATATTTTATTTTTAAATATCGTTGTCAATTTCTTACTGTGCCTAACTTATAAAGTAAACTTTATCATAGGTAAGTATGTATAGTAAAAAACATAGAGTCTACAGAATTTGGTACTATGCACCGTTTCTGGCATCCACTGGAGGTCTTGGACTGTATCCTCCTTAGATTAGGGGGAACTACTGTATTTCATACGTGAGAAAAAACCTAGGTACAGAGATAAGCTAGCTCTTTTTGTTTTAGGAACTGGATAAGGCATTGAACAATTATATTTCCCAGGAAATCCAAAACTTCGTTAATGAACAGAGGACAATTCTTTTGCAAATGCCCCTTACTGGTGGAATTCACCTTGGGCTTGAATAGATTATTTATGATTCTTGTCCAAAAGGGACTTTTAGGAATCAATGTGAACACTTTATACTTTCCTGCTTAAACTTTCCAAAAGAATACAGCAGTAATAGCAAGCACAGAGTAAAATAAGTGCAACATACTGCCTTTCGAGTCAGGACTCTGTGGCACCATGACTGGGAGAACATTCTGGCAAATGTAAGGGGCCCAGGGAGGCCTAAGCCTGCCGTTAACTAGCTGTGTGACCTTAGGGAAGAAAATCAACTTTCCTCTCCTGGGCGTCAGCTCCTAACTGTAAAAGTAAAATGTTTGGATGAAGTAGAATCAGCTTTCTGCTTTTGACATTCTGCAAACTGCTACCGAGGTCTATGGGCTTGCTGATCTGCGGTCTCCTTTCCCTGACAGAATAGATACCTTGATCTACTTCTGCGAAGGGGTAATTGACACAAGATTTGTTGCTTTTCTTATAAAACCACAAGAATTTATATGTGGTATTTATAAAAAGTCTTATGCAAAATTAAGTGTTCAAAAAACCTAGAACATGAAAGATATCCGTCTATGAGACATAAAATGAAAAGAAAAAAATAAAGGTTGCATTTGAGTGATGTTTTTAACAGACATTCTAAAATAAGCCAACATATTTTTCCTTCCCTATCTTTCAGTCATCTGAGATGGAGAAAACTCCCATATCACCCCTTCACCCTAGGAAATTCCCACCACATTCAACATAAATAGTAGCTTTGCATGAGCATTAATAAATTATGACTGTCTTCAGAAACCAAAGAAATTTCTTTCTCTCTCTAGCTGACTCTTCTTGTTCCATATCATCTCTAGTTTTTTAATGCCTCACAATGTTTTAGACTCAGTGCTTATGAGGTACTGAATTTACAATAAGAAAAGGGAAATTTTAAAAAGTCAGTTTGAAAATCTACCCTTTTATCCATTCATGTATTCATTCACTATTTTACTGAATGTTTTTGAGCCCCTCGTGTACATAAGACACTGGTGGGAATAGTCTATAAGGGCAGAATGACATGACATAGTTTATAAGTATGGATCACCTATATGCTGCTTATAATGTTTGAGACGTAGTGAGAGTATAACACAGAAATTACTAATTAATTATTGAGTATTTTGGACAACTTCACAGTCTCTTAAATGGAATAGTGGGCCTGTGGAATACTATAAAAAGAGAAGAGATTGTTTCTCTTACTAATGAATAGAAAGAACACAGCATGGGTGTCAAGCTTTTTTCTTTGGTTTTTGTCATCAGATGACTTCATAGTCATCAGATAAACATTTTCCACATCTCCTTTACTCAGCCCTTCCTCTCAACTTACCAAATAATTAGCCCTTGAACAATCTCAGCCAATCAAAAGCAGAAACATCCAGTTTAATGTCCAATTGCAAGAAAATGATGCTGGAGGGTCATTTTAAAATACCACAAACATTTATGTGTTTTGGAAACAACAAACAAAACACACTGCTGCCATCTCTTTATTTACATCTTCAAGGGACCCCAAGTTATCATTCAGAAATCATTTGTTTCCTTCTTTGTACTTTCAGTGATAACTCACCTCTGTCTTGGGTCCGGTGACGCTTCCAGTATAGTAAGATGGAGATTAGAATCAGAAGAATTACCAGGGAAACAATACTTAAGAGCAGTGGAACTGAAAACCAAAAGCCTATAGACATTGAAGGGAAAAACAGGAAAAACAGTCATAAAAGGAAGCTGTTGAGGAAAAGAGGTAAAACAATAATTGTGATGAGTTTTTATCAGAGGTAAGCTTTAAATGAAAATTATTCTTAAATATAGACATGTTGATGTTTATATTTATGACATATTATATTAACAACATTTAGATAATAATAATAGCTAACATGTTTTATGTAGTTACCATATAATAAGAGCTTTTAATATATTATCTCATTTAATCCTCAAAAATAGCCTGAGTTAAGTGTTATCATTATCTAATATTAAAAAACTGAGGCTCAGAGAGAAGTTTAGTAAACCCAAATCACCATAGTAAGTGGTAGAAACAAAGCCTGTTCAGAGGTCTGTTTGCCTCCAAAGCACATATTCTTTGTCATACTGCCCAATACAGTAATATATTTATTGAGGAAGTTTTGGAAAATACAGAGAAATATAAAGGGAAAAATCAGTATAAATGATGTTCGTTTTGGTATTCTTGGAAAAGAAGATATGTTTCTTTTTCTTGTTTTGCAGGAAAATTTACCCTTTGCCTTGGCTGAGTCTGAGGTTCATTTAAAAAAATGTCCAAATCTAACATCACAAACCTTTCGATGAAAGTGACCTAAATGTTGACTTTTGATAAGTCTATTTTTTCAAGGACTCCAGAAATGACTACAGGAGATTTTCCTTAGAGGCCAGGGCACCAATGAGGCAAACATGGGAAAGCTTTTTCAGGTTTTATTGTTTAAAATGTCCCCCTGCGACCCGCCATCCTCCAACAAAAAGCAGCAGTATTTTTCTAAAAGGTTTATTACGGAGTGCCTCATCCAAGTTAGTGCTTCCAAACTACAGAGAAAGAGAACTGTGGCTGTTTTCACTCCTCTCTTTATTCTCTCCCATAACCCTTACCTCTTGTATCCACGAGGCCTGGGGGTAGCAGCTTAGATAGAAACATAAGAGAGCAAACGGGGTCTTGAACAGGAGGCAGTTTGTTTAAAAGGGGTGAGGCAAACACCTCATCAGTCCCTTTCCAACAGTACAGATTCTGCAAAGGTTTCAGCAAAGATGTCTTCTTCCAGGATCTTTCTAATCTTCCCAGATTGAGCTGATGCCTCCTCCTTCCCACCTGCAATCCTCCCATGGTGCACTGTAGCTTTCTTATGGAAGCATTTAACAATGAAGTTTTACAGTTGCTCAGCCACTTCAGTGTTTCCTAGTAGACTAGACGCTCTCTGAGTCTTGCTTACTGTCAAATAGCCTGGCACACAACAGACAGTAAATGCTAGCGTGGAAGAGTAAATGAATGAATGGATCTCAGCATTTGGTACATGGGCACTGTGCCACATTTACCAGAGTAACATTGGCTTGATTGGCTTCCTCAACTCTGTTTTCCTTTTCCTATTTAACCCATTCTCTCCCCTATTAGCTCCTTTATTAAGAGGCCAACAGTTCCGCAGAGCAATCACCACATTCCAGATGTGTGTGCATCTTTGCCCACCTTCTCTTACCTTTGTTCACAGTTTGCCCGAAGTTGGTCAGAGTCCCCAAGTGCAGT
This sequence comes from Plecotus auritus, assembly GCF_963455305.1. Lineage (NCBI taxonomy): Eukaryota > Metazoa > Chordata > Mammalia > Chiroptera > Vespertilionidae > Plecotus > Plecotus auritus. Next base: position 159,792,369 of record NC_137771.1, on the reverse strand, counting down.
ACCTGGCAGATCACCTCCTTCCCCACATGATTCTTGGGGTCTTTGATGTGGAGGACGCTGATGACAGATGTGGTCCCATTGGGGTGTGTGATGATCTCAGTACTGTTGTCCATTCCTGACCCAGCGACCTTCCAGGAGATTACAGGGGCTGGGCGGGCATTGGCAGAGCAAGTGACATTTAGGTGGTCTTCAGATAATTTATAGTGAATGAATACTGTGGGCTGCACTGGGACAAAAAAGTAAAAGAATGGTCTGCCATCAGTTAATCACCTGGTCTGAGTTTCACACTCTCCTCAGAGAGATGACAGAATGATTTTTCAGTAAGTCAGTGGGGGTTAGAAAGATAAGGTAGCACACCCAACCCCTGCTGAGGCCTTCTCCATTCTACCTGTGTCCAACTCTCTGACCTGAAGGATTGGACCAGCCTAGTACAATCCCGTAACAAGAAAAATAATTTCTCTAGTTTGTCTCTAGGTAAACTAGCTGGATGAACAGAGGATATTTTCTCTCTCGAATAGTACAGAGCCTCATGATTATGTTCTCCTTTGTCATCCGCAATGCAGCATCTCTGCCTTTTTCTGGGTACCACTCACAAACGAGCACCAGTGACCATCAGTGAGCACCGCCATACAAGTGGCCTGCACATCTCAGAAGCACCAGGGCGGTTTCAGAGCAGAGAGCTCGGAGAGGGACTGCTGCTTAGCAGTAGCAGTTTTCTGCTTGGGGCTAAACCAGTATGTGAGTTGCATAGAAGAAACCAGGAAAGTCCCTGTTGGGAATATCTACACAAAATACAAATTATGAACTCATAGCCAATAACCAGAGAATCACAAAATGACAGGAACTTGGAGATCACCTTATGGAGTTAAAAAATAACTAGCTTATGAAAAAAGGATGTTATTTTTAGGCCAGCTTTACACTGTTCCCTTTTTAAAAGTCCCTTGACTGATGAGTACATTTTTGTTGGAATACAGTTTATCTCTGCTGACACATGCAGGCCTGTCTTTCTGTGGTTGGCTTTGTAGCCTACAAGATAATTAGAGGGCAATGCTAAATTAAAACTTGGTCTGTACTTAGAGGTTCAAGAGATGGGTGGGTGGCAGTGGGCTGGAGGAAATAGGGCTAGAGAACTGTGGCTCTGTCCAAAGAATGCCTAATTACTAACCTTTTTGAACACTGAAAAAGAATAATAAAAGTGAAGGCAGATGGTTATGGTTGATGTCACCAGACTGGTGGCAGGCCTCTCTGGCATATCAAAGAAAGATAGATAAAAGCTATGTGTGGCTGGAAAAGGTCAGTATAGAAAAGAACAATATTACTAGCCAGAAGACTCAATGGATAGGTTTTCAGACAAAAAATAATACAAAAGACTATGAGCAAAGGAGGGGAAATAGCAGAAAGAGAAAGATGAGCAAAGAAGAAAGAGAAAAGGAACAGAAATGAGAAACATATGACACAAGAAGGAAGAAGAGGAAAGATGAGATAAGAGGAAGGAAGGGAGGGAGGGAGAGAGGGAGGAAGGAAGGAAGGAAGGAAGGAAGGAAGGAAGGAAGGAAGGAAGGAAGGAAGGAAGGAAGAAAGGAAGGAAGGAAGGAAGGAAGGGAGGGAGGAAGAAAGGAAGGGAAGGAGGGAGGGAGGAATGAAGGGAAGGCGGAATGAAGAGAGGGAGTAAAAAGGAAGGAAAGGTGGAGGGAAGATTGCAAAGAGAGGGAAGAGAAAAAGAGAGAGAGAGAGAGAGAGCGGCACTGAGGGAGACAGAGAGAATGAAAGAAGTAGAAATGAAGAACAAAGCCTAACATAAGATCCTGCAGAGAGGATTTATTTTAGCCAAATAAGGGAAAGTTGTACTTGGTGTTATCATACTTCCCTTGCATTATCTTCTGAGCCTTTCTTACCCTATGTCCAATATTTCTGGTGTGATCAAACTCTCACATTAACATTCCTAATAACCCTAAGTTTGTCTTTTCCCTCCTAAAAGCACCACTAAGTGTGCCATGCTCCAAAATTCCCCCTCATTCCTACTTCTCAATTCTTGATTTCAGCTATGTGTTAGTTAATAGGAAAGGAATGTTGTCAAACTAAGCCTTGGATTGTTTTTTCCTCTTGGATTTAAAATAATGTATTATCCAATTAAATTTCTAATTGACATCAAGTATGCAGAGCCTCTGCTGCAGGTCCCCTTATCAATCTTGAGAGAGCTACCCTGAAACAAAATGAGAGGGAACACCAAAACTGGTTCCAGGTTAGCCCATTCTGGTTCTGATCTTACATCCCAAAATATTAAAGCCGTTAGAGACACTACAGATAATCTATATCACATTAGTGTGCAGATAAATTAACTTGGCTGCAGAGAGTGGACAGGACTCTTCTGCGGTCACATGATTGCTAATGTCAATGCCAGGTCTGCATGCTATCACGGTTTATGTGGAACTGGTTGTCTTTACTCGGTCCTTCATTTGCTCCTGCTGACCAAGGACTTCTCCGAGCAAAGATAACACCAGGCAGAGATTCAATGTAACCTCATGAACTCTCCAATAACCACACAGCCACAGTTACAGTAGACATGAAAGTGTCTTCTAACAAACCATTCTGGGGTTAGGACCCTGAAGAACTAGGTGCCACCACCATGTTCTAAACATTCTTGAAAATAACATTTCTAGTCAGAGACAATGTATTCTCAGAGATTCTCACCAAAGAGGGTGAGGCAGGCTATTCCTGAAATCTTCCCGGAACCGAAGGTATTGAAGAGACACTTGTAACATCCCTCATCATCCAGAGTGGTATTCCAGAAGGTGATGGTTGTGTTCTGAAGTCCCAGCTCAGTTATGTTCATCTTATCTTTATAGGCCTGCTGGACCACGACCCCATGTTCCTTGCTGAAAGTGACCATGTTGTCTGGACTTGAAGCCTTGATTTTCTGCCATGTCACAATAAGGACTTCCTGAGGAATTTCCAGGAAGCATCGTAAAGAAGCAGGTGTGTTCAGCGGCTCTTTTTCATCTTGGGTCACCACTTTTATCATGGAATCATAAAAAAAAATTAACACACATAAATACACATTTTTCTGATTAAAAACAATGCATGTTCAAAGTCAAATATAGAAAAGAAAAAGTCAAAGAAGAAAACATTTACCTACATCTCTAATGTTGCTAGGAAAATATAAGTTCAAATATGTTTTTTCCATCTTTAGAAGTAGCAGAGTAGAAAAATAAGAAGAAAAATTCTCAGTAACAAGAAATAGTGTGAAGAATCCCTATATGCTGGAAATTAGGTGGAATCAGGTTGAAGGTGGGAACTGTCAGATAGGAGAGAAATATTACCAAGTGGGTTTATGCCCAGAGAGGTGGAAGCTAGGCGCAAGAAGAGCAAACGGACAATAGGCAGAGTGATTCGTTTAAATAAAGAAAATGTAACATCCCTATACATTCCATACACACCCCCTACAAAGGAAGGGGCAGCAATAGTGGTGTCTGCCTCTAGGAGGCAGTAGTGAATACAGCAGAGTAAGTTAGAGAGATATACAGGACACTGTTCCAGGAGGCTGATAGTGGAGAGAACTTTGACAACCAAATGGCAATCTACACATTCCCCCATTTTTACTGAATGCAGTGTAGAATATAAGGCATGGCAATAATTTCCCTCCCTCCAATGCTGGCTCCTCTTATTGATATGATCGGTTATTCAGTGGGAAATCTCAATATAATAACAAATAGCCAAACCTTTGAGAAAGCTAACACAAGGAAAGAGGGATAATAAACTTGACAAATTCAAGAATTTATACCACATGAAGAAAGATCTCATAAATCAATAAACACTTGAACAAGAATAAGTGAGATATCTGAATTGTAAAAAAAAAAAGCCAGCATTGTAAGTAGTAAAAATTAGAGATGTAGAGAATGAGAAATATGAAGTCTTAATAGATTGGCTGACTTAGCAGAATGGATATCACTGAAGTGTAAATGAGCAGGTGGAAAGACCAGGTCATGGAATTCTTCCAAAATGTAGCATAAAGGAAGAAAGATATGGAAGAAATTAAATAAAAATTCAAAGACCTGAAATGTTTCAGCATCAGTTTTAAAATAATAAAAGAAACAATCTAAAATAAGATACATTAATCATGAACCTCTATGCACCTAAAAAATAATAGAAAATACATTAAAAGCTATTATAACTATATTTTTTATAAATCCATAATCATAATGGGATAGTTTCTATACTTCTCTCAGAATTTTCATTTCCATATATTAAAAACTAAATAAAGCAAGAAAGTCAAATATAAAAATATAGAAAATTTAAAAAGCAAATATTTATATATATATGAATTTACAACCTTTTACCTAAAAGAGAATATGCAATATTTTCAAAAACACATGAAACATTCCCCAAAACTGAACTTGAAATAGGATACAAAAAATTATGCTATCCAATGACCTGAACATTGGGCCCAATGCAATAAAATTAGAAGCTTACATGCTTCTTTTAACTAATTACACCAAAAATAATAGCAAGGATTATAAATTACTATGAATGACATTGGGAATATAATATATTAAAATCTGTAGAAACTGATAAAGCAGTTCTCAGAGAGAAATATTTAATATTAACTTCATTTATTAGGAGACAAGAGAGATTGGAAAATGAAAACACACACAAATCTAAGCATCCCCACCCCTGAACCAGAAAAAAAGGTAAAAGGAGTGAATTAATAAATATAAAGCACAAATTAATGCAACAGTACACAAAATGTAGACTGAATTAAAAACACCATAATCCGTTGTTTCAAGACTAACAAAATGTTGACTAGTGTAATTAGAAAAAAAGAAGTCGGCACAAGCAAACAATATTCTCTCAACAACATCAGGCATAAAAAGATGGACATAGCAACAAATACAATTTGGAACCCCTGAGTGTTGTATGAATCCACTTTTAGTGAGGTGTGCTCTTGGTAGGTGTGGAAAGTTCTGAGGACAATACCTGTTGTTGGGATTCTGCTAATCAGAGATTTGAAGAAATTGCTGCTTTTAGAATGGAGAGGAGAAAGGGATCAAAGCTAGGGTTTTAACTTCCTGGGTGATTTTTCTCTTTTACTATGAAGAAACCATTTAATGGAAAGTTTGCAATTCTTTACTGCGTATATATAATTCTATTTAGATCCCCCCAGTCAGTAGGTAAATCCTGTGTTGCAGGTGATTCGAAGTCTGCCCTTCCTTCACCTAGGAAGGCTCATGAGTGCACTGTCACACAGAAGGTGATAAAAGGCCAGCAGCAAAGCGAGGGGTGGCTTCCAAGGGAACAGAGGAGAAAGGTCTGGCACAACCAGGAAATGGAGCAGACACGTCAACAGCACAGGCATATGCTTTATATAATAGACTATGTGAACCTACGTAACTTCTATATTTCATTGTTTTCTAGATGTTTCTGTAAAAGAGGGGCACACCCAGTTTTAAGGCTTACTATCAGATTGCCTTTCCAAAGGGTTGTATTCACTCATAGTCCCCAAGCATTCCCATATCTTTACAAACATAGGTAATTATTGTTTTAAAAGTTATTCGAGTTGATATGTAAGAAATTATCTTAATTTAGAATTTTTTCATGCCTGGTTCTATCTACAGAAACAATGTCTAAATAGCAGTCTTCTTCCACTTCGAAAACAAAAATACTTTGCAAAGCAGAAAGAACTGCTCCCGCTCCTTCAATCAAATTATACGTTTATAATTCATGCAGGCAAAGGAACCAGCACAGCAGAAACCACCATCTCCTGGACTCCATTCAGGGGAATGGGGTATCTTTACCTTGTGCCCTGCATAGCATCACTGCGGCCAAGAACCAAATCAGTCTGTAGGTAGACAGATGACAGAAGGACCTCTCGAACACCTGAAGACATAGAGCAAAGTACAAAAATAGGCATTTGGATGTGGACAAAGCTAAGGAAGCTTCAATTTCATGGCTACCTCAGGGAATGTTGCAGCTAAAGTTTTAACCACCAGAGAACTTTGGTTTTGAGGAAGCAGAACCAGAGACTATAAATGAAAGAAATAACAGTGTGCTCAGGATATGGGAAGGGGAAAGCAGCAGTGTGGCTCGTTCAGTATGGCAACCCCTAGCAATTTGAGGCCTTGTTCCTAAAGCCACCATGCTCAAGAACAAAATCCCAAAGGCAAAGGATCTCTGGGGAAAACAAAGGACCATAAATACACTGAAAACAGAGACTACAAATGTCAAAGAGTACCCACTTCCATAATAATCCACATCTGTTAATATTATAAATGTAACTCAGGGGAACCACTTGTCAGTAACAAGTGACTGCCTTGCAGTTTGCTGAGGTAGATTTTCCTGCAAATTCTGCAAATTTTATATGAATTATACCTTTTAAAAACCAGCAATGAAAAAAAAAAAAACAGTAATGGCTTTATTTTCTCTTTATTGCTTTGTTTTCATGTGTCTGGGCATAAATCTTTGGCCGTTTTACAAATCATGTTGCTATTTAAGGGAATGTTATTCTGGGCATCATTTTGCTATAAAATGTGGGTAGAATGTAGATAGATTAATTTCTCTGTGAAGTAGCTTCAAGAATCTGTTCACTTGGTCTACACGAATGTGTTCATTATAAGGGATATAGACAAGAAATGTAAATTTTTCTTACATTTTTTTTTGTATTTCTAGATTTTTCTATTAATTAAATGTGTGTAAGAAATATACATTTTCTGTATTTTTTTAACTGAACTTCATCCCAATTAGAGTTAGATACTTAGTCTTGATGTTGCACTGTCTTTGTCAGTTCAGATCCTGCAAACCCAACACTTCACAATTGTCCTAATGTCTGGCATTGCACTTATATTCCTGAGGGCTTACATAATGCCACCCTTTGGGACAGGACTACTAATTCTTGGAAACAAACATCTATCCATGCTGGCATTCCCTAAGGCTGCTGTGTTCCCCTCAAGTTATCAGGGTCATCAATCTGTGCAATTAAATTTTGTGCTTACAAGGTGTTCTCTTTTGTTCTTTCAGGTATTCTCCTGATTCCTGCTCCTGGATTCTTCCTGTGCTGGGCAAAGGGAAATTCTACAAGGCTCTCTGCCTAGACTCCCATATATCTATCCACCTCTGTTTTACTGTTTCTTTTCTATGTTGGGTAGGCAAGTCTCTCTCACAGTCCCCCATCTCTGCCTCCCTCCCCCCAGGAAAACAAAGCACAGGTGTTCTGTTCTTAGATGTTAACATCTATCTGTAAGTTTTATTTACCATCCTCCTGAATTCCCCAATCCTGGGGGATAGACACAGAGTCTCCTTTTTATAACAAAAACTGGTGTCTGAACCTCTTTGCTCTCCCAGAATAAAATATGCATATTTTCTCTAGGGCCAGAAAAGCTGGTTCCTCCATCACCCTCCATTCTTCCCATTAACTTTCTCTGGAATAAATATGTTCTTGGTCTTTTAGCAGTTAGGTTTTTCAAAACTCAAATGCTCGTGTTCTTGCTATTTTTAAACTTTTGGTTTCTGAAACTAAAAAGAGTTCTTTGACATTTTAATTTCACACCAATTATTTTTAAGCATGATGACTCTCATGTGGAAATACAAGTTTTAGCAAAGGCTGTGGTAAGAAATGCAGAATGAATTCACTCTCATAGTAAAAACCTGTGTTTTAGGACCAGGGAGAAAGCAGACACACACCAAAACACAAGATGTGTGAAGTGGGAGCCAGAAATGTTTAAGAAACAAAGGCACAATGACTGGGGCAAGAGGAATTAGAAGGAAAGCCTAGCTATTAAATAAATACATATTTACTCTGGCTGGCTTGAATTGGGGCTAGCAGAAATACTAGATGTTTGAGCTATGACAAATGCTTTTACTTCTGTTGCATATAATAGTAAAAAGATTAAATGAAGTAGTATGTGTAAAGCTCCTAGAACAGTGACTCACACAACTAATCCCTAAATAAATGTTGATGTTGGGGTTTTAGTCAAGATGGCAGAGTAGGAGGATGCTGTACTTGCCTCCTCCCATGATCACACCAAAATTACAACTAAGCGATAGAACAATCAACCTGGAGAAACATCTGAAGACTTGCTGAATAGAAACCCTATAACTAAGGATGCAAAGAAGAAGCCATGACGAAAATGGTAGCGGGGGGTCAGAGATACAAAATGGGCTGGTTCTGTACCCATGAATCCAGAGGGATATCTCAGCGATAGAGATTGTTCCTGATGTGCAAAGAGTCTCAGCCCCATGATGGGCTCCCCAGTTGAAAACACCAGTGCCAGGAAGAGCAGCCCACATAATACATGATTGTGAAACTCAGCAGAGATTCCCTCCATCTGGGTGAGACGGAAGGCTGCTAGAAACCCAGGTGTCCTCTTATAGGGCCTGCACACAAGATCTCACTTGCAGGCACTTATCCTGGGCTTCCACACTGGGAGAGTGGCTGGGGCAGGGTTGGGGCGGGTTGGGGGGGGAGGGGGCAAGAAGGGGGAGTTCCAGAGACCTACACAGAGAAGCTAAATTGTGTGGCTTCAGGGTGAGGGCTGGAGGGATATCAACAATTGTCTCTCCCCACACAGCCAAACTTGATTCTGCGTTGGCTTGGTGAACTCCATTAGCTCCACCCTGAGACTCCACCCCACTGCAAAGGTCTTCAGGCCCTAGAAGATGGTGGCTTTTGCTGAATAGCCTCAGGCTCAGCACAGGCACCAAATAGGAAACTGTGTTAACCTGGGGAACACCACTCACACCACCCTGGTGACTCTCTGAGACCCTGCTTCAGCAGTTTGCATACTGTCTAAGGTTCTTTCAGCAGCTGAGCCTTAGGGCAAATGGCAGGTGGAAGTAGATCTTAGGCTGCCTTGGCCTTCTGCTAATCTGACTTCTGACTAGGTATTGGTAGAAGTCTCAGTTCACAGCATGGCTTCTCCTACATGCACCCAGGTCCTGCACAGACAGCCACCTATTTAAAGAAATAATGACTGGAAATTTTTCTAGCCTGGTGAAGGAAATGCAAAAAGTCCCAAACAAGATGACCCCAAAGAGACCCACATCAAGATTATTATAATTAAAATGGCAAAGGTTAAAGACAAAGAGAGAACCTTAAAGTAGCAAGAGAAAGACAAGTAGTTACCTATAAGTAAACTCCCATAAAACTTTCAGCTGATTTCTCAACAGAAACTTTTCAGGCCATAAGGGACTGGCATGAAATATTCAAAGTGAAGAAAAGTAAGGACCTACAACCAAGACTACTCTACCCAGCAAAGCTACCATTTAAAATTGAAGGAGAAATAAAGAGCTTCCCAGACAAAAAAGCTAAAGGAGTTTATTACCAACACACCAGTATTACAGGACACGTTAAGAAGAACAAAGAAAAGAAACAGAAAAAGAACATAGTTATAAAACATAAAATGGCAATAAATATGTAACTATTAATAATGCTTTAAATGTAAATGGATTAAATGTTCCAATAAAAAACATAGGTAGCTAAGTAGATAACAAAATAAGACCCATACATATGCTGTAATCAAGAGACCCACCTCAGAATGAAAGGCACACACAGACTGAAAGGGTTGGAGAAAAAATATTTCATGCAAATAGAGAGAAAAAAAACCTGGGTTACCAATCCTTACACCAGATATAAAATAGATTTTGAAACAAGGGCTATAATAAGAGACAAAGAAAGAGATTAAATAATGATATAGGGAGCAATCCAATAAGGTGATATAACTCTTACAAACATTTATGCACCCAACATAGGAGCACCTAAATATATAAAGCAGATACTGATAAACATAAAGGGAGAGATCAGCAGTAATAAAGTCATAGTAGTGGAATTCAATACTTTATTAACATCAATGGATAGATCTTCCATATAGAAAATCAACAAGAAAACATTAGCCTTAAATGACACATGAGACCAAGTGGATTTAATTGATATTAAATTAAAAGCAACAATATAGATTTTTTTCAAGTGCAAATCAAACATTTTCCAGGATAGACTACATGTTAGGCCACAAAACAAGTCTCAATAAATTTAAGAATTTGGAAATCATATCAAGAATCTTCTTTGACCACAATGGTATAAAACTAGAAATTAATTACAAGAAGAAAATTGAAAACACATGAAGGCTAAATAGCATACTACTGAACAATGAATATAATAACAATGAGATTAAAGAAGAAATCAAGCATGGATGGACCTGGAGAGCATTAAGCTAAGCAAAATAAGCCAGTCAGAGAAAGATAAATATCACATGATCTCACTCTTTTGTGGAATATAATGAACAACATAAACTGATGAACAAAAGTAGATCCAGAGACAGACAAATGCTGAACACCGAATGGACTGTCAAACCTCAGAGGGAAGAGCATGAGGTGGGGTGCGGGTGAGGTAGTGGTGTAAGAGATCAACCAAAGGACTTGTATACATGCATATTAACATAACCAATGGACACAGACACTGGGGCAGTGGGGGCTTGTCCTGGGGTGTGGGAGTGGCCAGGGAGGGGTAGATGGGGGGGAAAAGGAGACATATGTAATATTTAAACATAAAAGAAAAAAAAAGAAGCAATCAAAAGATACCTTGAGACAAAATGAAAATGGAAACACAACAATCCAAAATATATGGGACACAGGAAAAGCAGTCCTATGAGGAAAATTTATAGCAATACAGGCCTACCTCAGGAAACAAGAAAAATCTCAAATAAACAATCTAATTTTACACCTAAAGAATCTAGAAAAAGAACAACAAAGCCCAAAGTGAGTAGAAGGAAATAATAAATGTAAAGTAGAAATAAATGAAATAGAGTCTAAAAATAATACAAAAGATCAATGATAAGAAAAGATAAACAAGATTGAAAAGATTAACCAGACTTATAAAAAAAAGAGAGAGTACTCAAAAATGATCAAGAAAAGAGAAATGACCGACATTATAGAAATACAAAGGATTACAAGAAAATACTCTGAATAATTATATGCCAACAAATTGAATAATATGGAAGAGATGGATAAATTCCTAGAAATACACAATCTTCCAAGACTGAATAAAGAGAAAGCAGGAAATCTTAACAGACCAATTACTACCAATGAAATTGACTCAGTAATCAAAAAACTCCAAAAATACAAAAGTCCTTGAATGCATAGCTTCACAGGGGAATTTTACCAACCATTCAAAGAATTAACACCTATCCTTCTCAAACTATTCCAGAAATTTTAAGAGAATAGAAGGCTCGCAAGCTCATTTTACAAGACCAGCATTACCCTGATTCCAAATCAGACAAAGACATCACAAGAAAAGAAAATTATAGCCAATATCACTGAAGAACATAGATGCAAAAATTGCCAACAAAATGTTAGCAAAACCAACTTCAGCAATACTTTGAAAAGATCATATACTATGATCAAGTGGCATTTATTCCTGGGATGCAAGGTACATTCAATATTCACAAATCAATTAACATGAAACACCACATAAACAAAATAAAGGATAAAAATAATATGATTACTTCAATACATGCAGAAAAAAACATTTGATAAAATTTAGTATCCATTTAAAAACTCTCAGTAAAATGGGAATTAAAGGAACATACATCAACATAATAAAGGCCCTATATGACAACACACAGCTAACATCATACTCAATGGGGAAAAGCTAAAAGTGTTTTCCTTAAGATCAGAATCAAGACAAGGTTGTCCACTTTCACCACTTTTATTCAACATAACATTGGAATACCTAGTCACAGCAATCAGACAAGAAAAGCATCTAAATTGTAAAGAAAGAAGTAAAATTGTTATTATTTATAGATACAATACTATATTGAGAGAACCCTAAAGATTACACCCCAAAATGAATAGAATTGATAAATGAATTCAGTATAGTAGCAGGATACAAAATTAGTATCCAGAAAGCTGTTGCATTTTCTATTCCAATAATGAACTATCAGAAAGAGAAATTAAGAATATAGTCTCATTTACAATTGCATCAAAAAATACCTAGGAATAAATTAACCAAGGAAGTAAAGGGCCTATACTCAGAAAATTTTGAGACATTGAAAAAGGAAACTGAAGAAACAAATAAATGGAAGCATATATCTTTCTCATGGATAGAAAAAATCAACATTGTTAAAATGTTCATACTACCCAAAGAAATCTATAAATACAACACAATTTCTATCAAAATACTAGAGTCATTTCACAGAACTAGAACAAATAATCCAAAAATTTATATGAAACCACAAATGACCCTGAATAGCCACAGCAATCTTGAGAAAGGAGGACAAAGTTGGAGGTATCATGCAACCTGATACCAAACTATACTACAAAGATATAGTAATCAAAATAGCACTGTTTTGACACAGATCAATGGAACAGAATAAAGAGCCCAGAAAGAAACCCACATCTATATGGCCAATAAATATATGACAAAGAAGGCAAGAATATATAATGGAGTAAAGACAGTCTAGTCAATAAATGGAGTTGGGAAAATTAAATATATACATGCAGAAAAGTGAAATTAGACCACCTTCTTACACCAGACACAAGAATAAACTCAAAATGGACTAGAGACTTAAATGTAAGGCTTGAAACCATAAAACTCCTGAAAGAAAACATAGGCAGTAAACTCTTTAACATTGCTCTTAGTAATATTTTTTTTCTGATATACCTCCTTGGTCAGGGAAACAAAAGAAAAAATAAACAAATGGGACTATATCAAGCTAAAAAGTTTCTGTAAAGGAAACCATCAACAAAATGAAAAGACAACCTACTGAATGGGAGAACACATTCACCAACGATATATCCAATGAGGAGTTAATATCCAAAATTTATAAAGAACTCATACAACTTAACACCAAACCCTCCCCTCCCCCCCGCAAAACAATCCAATTTAAAAGTGGGCAGAAGGCCTGAGTAGACAAATTCTCCAAATGGGATATACAAATGCCCAATAGACATATGAAAAAATGCTTAACATCACTAATCGTCAGAGAAATGCAAATTAAAACCACAATGAAGCCCTGGTTAGTGTGGCTTAATTGGCTGAGCATCATCCCATGCACTGAAGGGTCACAGGTTCGATTCCTGGCTAGGGCACATACCCAGGTTGTGGGCTCGATACCCTATTGGTCACAGTCTCTCTCTCCCTTTCCCTTTCCCTCTTTCTAAATTCAATTAAACACACACACACACACACACACACACACACACAGACTTTTTTTTTTTTTTTTTTTTTTTCCCAGCAGGAGTGGCTCAGGTGGTTGAGCATTGTCACATGCACCAAAGGGTTGCTAGTTCGATTCTAGGTCAGGGCACACACCTGGTGTGGGTTTGATCCCCAGTTGGGGAGCATACAGAAGGCAACCAATTGATGTCTTTTTCTTACATCAGTGTGTCCCTCTCCTCTCCTCTCCTCACTTTTCCTCTCCTCTCCTCTCCTCTCCTCGCCCCTCCTCTCTTCTCTTTCCCTCTTCTCCCCTGCCCTCCCCTCCCCTCCCCTTTCCTCTCTCTAAGCATGTCCTCAGATGAATATTAAAATAAAATAATAAAATAATAAAAACCACAATGATATATCACCTCACACATGTCAGAATGGTTATCAACAAACAACAAGTGTTGGCGAGAATGTGGAGAAAAAAGAAACTTCATGAATTGTTGGTGGAAATGCAGACTGGTGCAGCCACTATGGAAAAAGGTATGAAGTTTCAGTTAAAAAATTAAAAATGAATCTGTCTTATGACCCAGTGATTGCACTTCTGGAAATATATCCAAAGAAACCCAAAACAATCAAAGGAATATATGCACCCCTATGTTTATTGCAACGTTATTTATAATAGCCAAAATATAGAGGCAACCCAAGAGCCCATCAATAGTCCAGTGGATAAAAAAGTCATGGTACTTATACATATTATTCAGCCATAAAAATAATAAAATCTTATTATTTTCAACAACATGGATGGACCTAGAGGGTGTTATGTTAAATGAAATAAGTCAGACAAAGAAAGACAAATATCATGTGATTTCACTTATATGTAGAGTCTAAAGAACAAGATAAACTGATGAACAAAGTAGAAACAGACTCATAGATACAAAGAACAGACTGATGTTGGCCAGATGGGAGAGGGTTTGGGGGACTGAGTGAAAAGGGTGAAAGGATAGGGAAGTACAAATTGGCAGTAATAAAATGGTCACAGGGGCATAAAGTACAGCATAGACAATATGATCAATAATATTCTAATAATTATGTGTGGTGCCAGGTGCATATTAGAATTATCAGGGGTATCGTTTCTTAAGGTATATCCATGTCTAACCACTACGCTGTGCACCTTAAACAAATATAAAATAATATTGAATATTAACTATAATTGAAAAAAAAACACAATAGCTAATATTGAGGGTGAAAAATAAATAAATGGTGTTACCTCACTGGGTTGCTATAAGAATTAAGCATTTTAGGCACTTAATACAGTGCTTAAGCTACAGTAAATGCCAATATATGTTAGGTATCTAAACAATTCATTATTCAAATCATATACAATAATGGAATGAAGTCCACTTCTACCCTTAGCCAGGTTTCACTGAGGCTAGGATCTTCTCTGACATCTGCCCATCTGGCAGTTACACTGCCCCTATTCATACTTCTCCTGAAAATTCCTAGGTCCCAATCCTGATCCCACCACATGTAGTCACATGGACTTGGAAAATTAACCTCTCTGCTGTGTCTTTATTTGGATGATCAGGTAAAGATTAAGAGCATCTGGCACACGTAAATATCAGTTCTTTGTTAAGACCATTCTTTGTTAAGAGAGATATCAAAGTAACTGGCTGTGTGGTCTGCCAATAAAGTATACATGAAAAAAAATTACCTTGAGGCATTACTTGTATTTGGATTTTAATTTTTATTCATTGTAATTTTACTTTTCAATACATTATACCCATGTAAATGAACATTTTGTCCTTCGTTTGGTGTCATGTGAACAGATCCTGAACACACAAAATGTCTGTCTCTCCTAGATACCCAGGGTTTTAACCCCGGTTTATCTGATCCTTATGGCTTCCCGAGCAAAGGCCCAGAGGATGAAGAAAGAGCCCAGCGCATCCAGGAGGAAGCCAGCTCTCTCCCTGAGCCTTGGATTCTGCATCCCCCACCCAGCTGTTGGGTGTCAACAGGGAGTCAAACAGCAGCCGCTATTCCCTTTGGGGGGCAGCTTAAAATAGAATGTGTTTTCCTAGCCTTCCTTCCAGCCAGAGCCAGGGAGCCTCTCCCCCGCCAGCCCGCTGAGAGGACCCTGGCCTCCCGGTGCAGGTCCACTCCCATGATGACAAGGATCTGGGGAGAAGCATCTCCGGAGCCTCTGCCTGGCAGCATTCTGTTTTCAGGGCATTGAAACAGAATCAGAATGTCAGGCAGCCTGGAGGCCGCCCTTTGGAAGGCAAAATCCTCTTCTCAGCAAGGTTAAGAGCTAAGAGGAAAGCGCTGGCAGAAAACCCAGCTCCCTCCAGAGCAGATGGTGCGAGCCGAGCCGCAGCCGGGCGCACTCAGCCCGCCGGCCGCCGCCCCAGGCCACCCGTGCGACATCGCCCACCCTGCGCCCTCCTTCCCACGCCCGGCCCCACTCACCCGCCTCTCCATCTTCGCTCCTGGCCGACCAGGGTGTCCGGCTTCAGCTGGAAAGCCCAGGGGATCGCACGCAGGAGCAGACTGTGCAGCAGCTCCAGCAAGGCTGCCACCCTGGCCAGTTCCACTCCTCCTCTCACCCAGCAGGCACGCGCAGAAAGCGGCAGGTGGGATTTCCACTTTAGCCACTAATAGTTCTTAATAATTCTTTCCTATTTCCATAACACTTTTCAAAGGTGCTTTTCCTTTTTGTTAAAAAGATACGCTTTTTCCATTTTCATTTTTAAGAGAGGAAGAAAATGGGGGCGGCTGAGACATGAATGAGCCGTCAGCATTTGGAGGAGTGGCTGCCTGCAGTGTTGAGAGGCATGTAGGGAGCCAAGATTTTTACTTAAGGATCCATAGAGCTGTAAGTCTGAGGGATGCAAACCCTAAGATTACGACTAATTTTTTCCCCCTAGAAAATCAGAAACATGATATATACATATTGAAAGGACTGAAAGATTCATGGAGTGCCAAACAGGATAAATAACAGAAAGCCAATTTAGACATAGGGAAATTCAAAAGATCGAATTAAGAAAATAAAAGAAAATTCTAAAAGCTTTAAAAATTTAAAGAAAGAGACTCAAAGGAGAGAGAATCAAAGTGACATTAAAGGTCATAAGGCAGTGCTGTTTGTAAGAAGGCCATGAGTTAAATTTTCAAAGTGTTGGGAAGAATTAACTTTGAATTCCACTTTGTCTTTTATAAATATGGCTATGGAGGCATATTTTCTTTTATTTTTCAGTCACAGTTGGCATTCAATATTGTATTAGCTTCAGGTGTACAGCATAGTAATTAGACATTTATGTAACTTAAGAAATGATCCCCTTGATAAGTCTAGTACCCCCCATACACAGTTACTGCAAAATTATTGACTACATCCCCTATGCTGTATTTTATTTTATTTATTTTATTTTTTAAAAATATATATTTTATTGATTTTTTACAGAGAGGAAGGGAGAGGGATAGAGAGTTAAAAACATCGATGAGAGAGAAACATCGATCAGCTGCCTCCTGCACACCCCCCACCGGGGACGTGCCCGCAACCAAGGCACATGCCCCTGACCGGAATCGAACCCGGGACCCTTCAGTCTGCAGGCCGACGCTCTATCCACTGAGCCAAACCGGTTTCGGCCCTATGCTGTATTTTAGATCCCTGTGACTATTTTGTAACTGCCAATTTGTACTTCTTAATCCTTTCACTTTTTCACCCAATCCCCCAAACCCTCTCCCCTCTGGCAACCATGAGTCTGTTTCTATTTTGTTCGTCAGTTTATTTTGTTTATTAGATTCCACATCTATAATAATAAAAGGGTTATATACTAATTAGACTGGATGTCCTTCTGGACGTCCTTCCTTCTGGACAAAGCCGCAGCGGGCGGGGACCTCGGCAGAGGCCCTTGCACGAATTTTGTGCATCGGGACTCTAGTGTAAGTGAAATCACATGGTATTTGTCTTTCTTTGCCTGACTTATTTCACTTAGCATAACATCCCCTAGGTTCATCCATGTTGTCACAAATGGTAAGATTTCATTCTTCTTTTAGCCAAGTAATCCTATATAATAAAAGCATAGTATGCAAATTGTCCCCTTAACAGGGGATTCCTCTGGGAGTTTGACCAGAGGCTGGGGCAGATGGGGAGGGGAGGGGGGGAAGGGAGGGAGGCCCCAGCTGGCAGCTGGCAGCTACTAGGGACACTATCAGTGCATGAATTTCATATATATGTAATCACTTTTTTATCCACTTGACTATTAATGGGCACTTGAGTTTTTTCCATATTTTTGGCTGTTGCAATAAATGTAGAGATGCATATATTTTTTTTAATTTAGTGTTTCAGGTTTCTTTGTATTTATATCCAGACTTTCTACTTTTTCATGATTTAATCTCCATATGTTGTATGTTTCTAGGAATTTATCAACTTCTAGATTATCCAGTTTATTGGCATATAATTTTTTGCAGTAG
This sequence comes from Plecotus auritus, assembly GCF_963455305.1. NCBI lineage: Eukaryota > Metazoa > Chordata > Mammalia > Chiroptera > Vespertilionidae > Plecotus > Plecotus auritus. Next base: position 159,774,770 of record NC_137771.1, on the reverse strand, counting down.
TAAATATTTTTTTCCTGTGGCATCAGTTATAATGTCTCTTCCTTCATTTTTTTATTTTTTTTTATTTTAATAAATCTTTATTCAGATTATTGCAATTGTTTCTCCTTTTTCCCCCCATAGCTCCCCTCCACCCAGTTCCCACCCCATCTTCTGCCCTTACCTCCCCCCCACTGTCCTCATCCATAGGTGTATGATTTTTGTCCAGTCTCTTCATGAACCCCCCATACCCCTTTCCCCCTGAGAATTATCAGCCCACTCCCTTTCTATGCCCCTGATTCTATTATATTCACCAGATTATTCTGTTCCTCAGGTTTTTAATTCACTTGATTTTTAGGTTCACTTGTTGATAGATATGTATTTGTTGTCACTTCGTTGTTCATAATTTTTATCTTTACTTTTTTCTTCTTCCTCTTCTTTAAGAATACCTTTCAGCATTTCATATAATACTGGTTTGGTGGTGATGAACTCCTTTAGCTTTTTCTTATCTGTGAAGCTTTTTATCTGCCTTTCAATTCTGAATGATAGCTTTGCTGGGTAGAGTAATCTTGGTTGTAGGTTCTTGCTATTCATCACATTGAAAATTTCTTGCCACTCCCGTCTGGCCTGCATAGTTTCTGTTGAGAAATCAGCTGACAGTCTTATGGGTGCTCCCTTGTAGGTAACTAACTGTTTTTCTCTTGCTGCTTTTAATATTCTCTCTTTGTCTTTTGCTCTTGGCATTTTAATTATGATGTGTCTTGGTGTGGTCCTCTTTGGATTCCTTTTGTTTGGGGTTCTGTGCACTTCCTGGACTTGTAAGTCTATTTCTTTCACCAGGTGGGGGAAGTTTTCGGTCATTATTTCTTCAAATAGGTTTTCAGTATCTTGCTCTCTCTCTTCTTCTGGCACCCCCATAATTCTGATGTTGGTAGGCTTGAAGTTGTCCCAGAGTCTTCTTACACCTTCTTCAACTTTTTGGATTTTTTTTTTTGCTTTTTGCTTTTTCGCTTGAGTGTTTTTTGCTTCTTTGTATTTCAATTCTTTGACTTGATTTTTGTGTTCCTCTAGTCTGTTTTTGGGTCTCTGTATAATATTTTTTATTTCAGTCAGTGTATGTTTAATTTCTAGTTTGTCCTTTTTCATATCTTCGAGGATCTCGTTATATTTATTGGCCTTTTCTAGGATATTCTTGAAAAGCCTTATAACCGTGGTTTTGAATTCTATATCCAGTCATTTTTTTTCCTCCATTTCTTTCGTTTGTGATCTGATTCTTTGACGCCGCATTTTCACTGCTTCCCTGAGTTGGTACGGTATATTTGTGTGCTAGGTTTCCAATATGGCCCAATGGGTCTGCTTCCCCAGTTAACCTGAGGTGGACACTCTTGGTGCACCCCTTTGTGGACTGTGTGTACAGCCTTGTTGTAATTAAGTCTTGATTGTTGTTGGTATCACTGGGAAGAATTGACCTCCAGGCCAGTTGGCTGTAAGGATCAGCTGTGTCTATGCTGGGAGAAGTTCGGTGCTGGAGACAGCCTTATAGGATTAGACTTGCCAAATTGCAATAGCCTCTGTGCTCAGCTTGGATGGGGTGGAGTCTCAGTCTTGGCTTCCTGTCAGCCTTGCCCTTGCGCGCACATGAGCGCCTTCAGACCTCTGCCTTCGCCGGCTCCTGAGTCTCCGCCCGAGAGTCCAGACTCCCCCCACAAGAGCTTGGGTCCCCAGGGGCTCGCCTGGAACTGGGTTCACTGCAGTCAGAACTGGGGCTCAGTGCAGTCAGGAGCCTCCAACTCCCTTCTACTAGGGAAAGCCTGTGGCAACCTCCGCAGCCTTTGTGTGCACTGGCACGCACGCGCGCTTTCAGTCCTCCGCCTTCCCCAGCTCCCGAGTCTCCGCCCGAGAGTCCAGATTCCCCCCACAAGAGTGTGGGTCCCCAGGGGCTCGCCTGGAACTGGGGTCCAGTGCAGTCAGAACTGGGGCTCAGTGCAGTCGGGAGCCTCCAACTCCCTTCCACTAGGGAAAGCCTGTGGCAACCTCCGCAGCCTTTGTGCGCACTGGCACGCGCACACCTTCAGACTTCTGCCTTCCCCAGCTCCCGAGTCTCCGCCCAAGAGTCCAGACTCCCCCCGTAAGAGCGTGGGTCCCCAGGGGCTCACCTGGAACTGGGGTTCAGTGCAGTCAGAACTGGGGTTCAGTGCGGTCGGGGGCTTCCTTCCCCCTTCCGCCAGAGAAAGTCAGCCAGGCTCTCAGCCACCCTTCCTCTCTGTGTGCACAAAGACCCTTTGCCGTACCTCCAATTCTCTGTGAGCTTTTCTCTTTCCTTCTAGTTGTAGAATTTTCACTCAGCCAGCTTTCCTGTGGTTCTGGATGGTGTCCGTTCTGTCTTTTAGTTGTAGTTTTGAAATTGTTGTGCGAGGCAGCAGTTTAGGTGCTTACCTATGCCGCCATCTTGGTTTCCTCTTCCTTCATTATTTAACTTCATTTATTTTTTTCTTACTCTAGCTAATGGTTTCTCAATTCTGTTTATATTTTCAAAAAACAAACTCTAAGTTTTGTTGATTTTTCTCTATTATTTTCCTATTTTCTACTTTATTTCTGCTTTAATCTTTGTTGTTTTCTTCCTTCTAAATTTGGACTCAGTTTTTTTCTTCTTTTTCTTGCTCCTTAAAGACTCAAAATACTTAAGTTCAACAATCTATATATGATAAAGCCATAAAAATAGAAATAGTAAAACATTTTTTGAACTTGATAATATGCTTAATAGCAAAATATCATACTTAGATTAATTTCAGACATGGTCTTTAAATTCAGAAACAAGACAAATATAATTGTTGCTTATGATATTATATATTTAAAAGGTATAAGGATTGGAAAGAAGCAAAAAATGTTATTATGTGCAAGAAAAAGATTATCATCTACATGGAAAACCATTAGATCAACAGAAAAACTTTGAATTAATAGAGTTTAGCAAAGTTTCCAAATACAGGTTAATTTACAAAATCAGAACTATTCCTAAACCATTAATAACAACTATAAATTTTTATCAAAAAATAAGAAACCATTCATTATTATAATGAATATCCAGACTTTCTACTTTTTCAAATATCAAGGAATTGACTTTGTAAAAATTACACGAAACCTACAGAGAGAACATTTAAAAACTCTTAAATGACATTCAGAAAGACTTGCATAAGTGGAGAACAAATTATAAGTGGAAACAAATTACTCTAAAGATATCAATGCTTGCAAAATTAAATTACTCTACAAATTCAATGTAAGACTAATAAAAATTCCAGCAGTATATATTTTAATTAATTAATTAATTAATTTTTAATCTTTATTGTTGAAAGTAATACATATGTCTATTACATATGTCCTATTTTTTCTTCCATTGATCGCTTATAGCCCATCCCTGCCCCCTGCCTCAGGCCTTCACACCCCTACTGTCTGTGTCCATGGATTATGCCTATATGAATACAAGTTCTTTGGGTGATCACCTCCCACCCACCAACCCACCCCCTCTCCCCCTCTAAGATTCTACAGTCTATTCCATGTTTCAATGTCTCTGAATCTATTTTGTTCAACAGTTTGTTTGTTAGATTCCACATATGAGTGAGGTCATGTGATATTTGTCTTTTTCTGACTGGCTTATTTCACTTACCTTTTGTTTTTTGTTTTAATTATTTGGGTCTTCTCTCTTTGTTTCTTGATGAGTCTGGCTAAAGGTTCATCAATCTTGTTTATCTTTTCAAAGAACCAGCTCATGGTCATTGATATTTTGTATTTCTTTCTTTTTTTTTTTTTTTGAAGTCTATGTCATTTGTTTCTGCTCTGATCTTTATTATTTCCTTCCTTCTACTTACTCCAGGCTTTTCTTGTTTTTCTCTTTCTAATTCTTTAATTGTAGAGTTAAGTAGTTTATTACTAATTTTTCTTGTTTTTTTTTTTTTTGTTTTGTTTTTTTTTTTTTAGTTAGGCTTTTAATGCTATGAACTTCTCTCTCAGGACTGCTTTTGCTGTGTCCCAGAGATTTGGAGTTGTTATGTGTTCATTTTCATTTGTTTCCAGGAAGTTTTTTATATCTTTCTTTGTTTAATAACATGCTACTTAGCCTCCATGTGTTTGAATGTTTTTGAGTGTTTTTACTGTAGTTGATTTCTACTTTCATTCCATTGTGATCTAAGAAGATGGTGGTATGATTTAAATCTTCTTGAATTCGTAGAGACTTTTTTTGTGTTTTATCTTTGTGAACGACCCATGAGCATTTGAGAAGAATGATATTCTGGAGTTTTGGGGTGAAATGTTCTATAAATGTCAATTAAATCCATCTGATTCAGTGTGTCATTTGGTCACTATTTCTGTATTATTTTTTGGTCTGGAAGATCTATCCAGTGAAGTCAGTGGGATAAAGTCTCACTATGTGACTTTGGAGTTAAAGTCCCCTACTATGACTGTATTGCAGTCAATCTCTCCCTTAAAGTTATCCAGAAGTTTTGTTAATGTATTTAGGTGCTCCTATATTGGGTGCATATATGTTTACCAGGGTTATAGCCTCTTATGGGATCCATCCCTTTAGTATTATGTAGAGACCTTTATTATCTCTTGTGATGGCCTTCATTTTGAAGTCTATTTTGTCAGGTATGAATATTGTTACCTCAGCTTTTTTTTTCTTTTCCATTTGCATGGAAAATTTTCTCCATCTCTTCATTCTCATCCTATGTGAGTTTTTTTGTTCTGAAGTGGGTGCCTGTAGATAGCATATATTTGGGTTATGTTTTCATATCCATTCAGCTACACTATGTCTTTTGATTGGAAGATTTAATCCATTTACATTTAAGATTATTATTGATAGGTAGTTATTCATTGCCATTTTAATTCTTTATGCCTATGTCTCTCTCTCTCTCTCTCTCTCTCCTCTCTCTCTCTCTCTCTCTCTCTCTCTCTGTCTCTCTCTTCACATTACAGTAGTCCCTTTAGCATTTTTTGCAATGCTTGTTTGATGGTGATAAACTCCTTTAGCCTTTTCATGTCTGGGAAATGTTTTATTTCACTATCTATTTTAAATGATAGCCTTGTTACGTATAATAATCTTGATGTCAGATCCTTACTTTTTATTACTTTGAATACTTCATGCCATTCCCTTGTGGCCTATAGAGGTTCTAATGAAAAATCAGCTTCTCAGAGCTCCATTGTAGTTAACAAATTGCTTTTCTCTTGCTGCCTTTAAGATTCTCTGTCTTTTTTAATATTGATTTCAGACAGGCAGGGAGAGGGAAAGAGAGATAGAAACATCAATGATGAGAGAGAATCATTGATTGGCTGCCTCTTGCATGCCCCCTACTGGGAATCGAGCCTGCAACCCAGACATATGCCCTGACTGGGAATCGTACCATGACCTCCTGGTTCATAGGTCAATGCTCAACCACTGAACCACACCAGCTGGGCCTCTCTTTGTCTTTAATTTTAGGCATTTTAATTATGATGTGTCTGGGTGTGAGCCTGTTTGGATTCTTCTTGCTTGGAACTCTGTGCCTCCTGACCTTGTGTGACTTTTTTCTTCACCAGCTTAGGGAAGTTTCCTGCCATTATTTCTTCAAACAGGTTCTCTATCCCTTGCTCACGTTCTTCCCCTTGTGGTATTCCTATGGTGAGAATATTGTTACAGTTCATGTTGTCCCACAGTTCCCTTAAGCTGTCTGCCAGTTTTTTTGTTTGTTTCTTTTTTGTTAATCCTATCCCGAGGATATTTTTCCATTGACTTTTAGAAAGAGTGGAAGGGAGGGGCAAAGACACAGAGAGAGAAACATCAATGTTAGAGAGACACATTGATTGGTTGCCTTCAGCATGCACCCTCACCAGGGCCATGGATTGAGCCTACAACTGAGGTATGTGCCCTTGATCAGAATTGAACCTGGGACCCTTCAGTGAGCAGACCAAGGTTCTATTCACTGAGCCAAACCAGCTTGTGCAGGCAACAGTATTTTAATTGTGTGTTTTTTTTCTCTTTAGTTATCCGATTCACTATCTTTTAATTCATTGATGCAATGTGTGGCTTCCACTAATCTGTTGGGTATTCCTTCCACTGGCTTCTTTATTAGTGCTATGTCATTCTTCTTAGTTACTATATCTTTTCTCATGCTGGTGAGCGTCTTTGCCATCATTATTCTGAACTCTATGTCTGATAAATTTCTTATCTCCATTTCATTTAGCTCTTCTTGTGGAGAATTCTCTTGTTCTTTTGTTTGTGGCTTGTTTTTTTGTTTCCCCACTTTGGCTTCCTGTTTGGGTTTGTGTCTATATATTAGGTAGATCTGCTATGCCTCCCAATATGCTATGAAGGACAGTGCCAGACACTGTTTCTGACTGGCTCTGAGTACCATGTTTGGAGCTATCAGCAATCCACAGCTTGTAGCTCCCTCTGCTGGGGTTGGCTGTCTTTGGAAAGGACCAGGATGTGCACCAGTGTTTTCTTTTCCTAGCCCCAAGCCTCAGATTAGATCAGGCAAGGACTCAAAGCCTCTAGAGACTCCCCTCTGCTAGCAGTATTATTGTATTCAGTCTTATTAGTGCCAGGCAATCAACCACAAGAGATTTTCCAATAGGGTAGGGAAATTGCTTCTGTCTGCAGGTGATCGTTATTCTCAGAAACTCGACAGGGTGGGGCAAGGGGTTTTCTAATAGGGTGGGCAACTGCCTTTTCCCCAGGCAGAAACCACCTAGATAGCAAAGGTCTGCTGGAGAAAGGTGTCCTCCATACTGTGAGGGAATGACTCAGCACAAGAAACTGGGATGTCTGCCTTTGGCAGTGTAAACCTAGAGCCCCCGACTCTGGCTTCTGCTCACTCAGCCCCAGACCACACTGCCCTCCCTCTGCCAGAGTCCAAGGTGAGTGGCTGCACATAAAAATTTGTGCATTAGCTCTTAAGAGGACACCTGCATTTCCAGCCATTTCTCCCTGGCAGACAGTTAATCTTACTACTTTTCACAGCCAGCTGTTATGTGAGCAACTTTCTCAGTTCTGGTGCTCTGGACTGGGGAGTCCACCCTGGGTTTTAGATCCCAGCATTCTCAGTGTGAACCCCTTACAATTGAGATATCCCTCTGGAATTTCAATTGCTGTTGGTGGGAGCATGACCAGCCCTTTCATGCCTCTGTACTTCCTACCAGTCATTATGTGGTCTCCACTTACCACCCTTGGTTATCAGGGTTCTCTCCATCTGGTCTTCATTTGATTGTTCAGGATGGTTTATATTAGTTGTAATTCTAATTTGGTCCTGGGAGTGTGTCAGTGTGGCTTCCATTTACTCTGCCGCCATTTTGAAATCTCTCCTCCAGCTGTATTTTGTAATATAAAAACACACACATTTATATCTCACAGTCCAGGAGATTGGAAGTGCAGGATCAAAGTACCCACATGTTCAAATTGGTGAGAATCCTCTTCCTGGATTACAATGGTCACCTTCTCCCTGTGTTTTTACATGACAGACAAAGATCATCTTTCTTTTTTAAATGTATCTTTATGGTTGAAAATATTACAGATGTGCCCCATTAATCCCATCCATACCATCCCCCCCAGGCCTTCACCACTCAATTGTCTGTGTCCATGGGTTATGCATATCTGCACATAAATTCTTCGGTTAATCTCTTACCCAACTCATCCTCTTCCCTCTGAGAATCCTTAGTCTGTTGCATGCTTCCATGTCTGTGGATCTATTTTGCTTGTCAGTTTATTTTATTCATTAGGTTCCACATGTAAGATGGATTATGTGACATTTGTCTTTCTCTGACTGGCTTATTTCACTTAGCATAATACTATTCAGGCCCCTCCATATTGTCTCCAAAGGTAAGAGATCCTTCTTTTTTATAGCTGAATAGTATTCCATTGTGTAAATGCACCACAGCTTTCTTATCCACTCATCTACTGATGAGCACTTGGGCTGTTGTAAATAACGCTGCTATTAACATAAGAGTGCATATATTCTTTTGATTGGCATTTCAGTCTTCTTAGGATATATGCCTAGAAGTGGGATCACTGGGTCAAATGGCACTTCCATATTTAATTTTCTGAGGAAACTCCATACTATTTTCCATAATGGCTGCACCAGTCTCCATTCCCACCAACAGTGTATTAGCATTCCTTTTTCTCCACATCTTCACCAGTACTTGTTGTTTGTTGATTTATTAATGATAGCCATTTTGGCATGTGTGAGGTGATACCTTACTGCCTTTTTAATTTGCATCTCTTTGATGATATGTATGGAGCATTTTTTTTTCATGTCTCTTGGCAATTTGTATGTCCTCTTTGGAGAAGTGTCTATTCAGGTGCTCTGCCCATTTCTTAATTGGGTTGTTAGTCTTCCTTTTGTTGAGTTGTGTGAGTACTTTATATATTTTGTAAATTAACCCTTTACCATATGTATCATTGGCAAATACGTTCTCCTATACAATGAATTCTCTTTTCATTTTGATGCTGTTTTCTTTTGCTGTGCAGAAGCTTTTTATTTTTTTTTCAAATTTTTATTAAGGTATTATATGTGTACATATCTTACCATTGCCCCACCCCACCCCACTCCCATACATGCCCTCACCCCCCAATGTTTTGCATCCGTTGGTTACTCTTATATGCATGCATATAAGTCCTTCAGTTGATCTCTTATTTCCCTCACCTCTCCCTAACCTTACCACTGTAATTAGACAGTCTGTTTGATGCTTTACTGCCTCTGTAACTATCTTTTGGTTCATCAGTTTATAATGTTTTTCATTATCCCCAAATGAGTGAGATCATGTGGTATTTTTCTTTCATTGACTGGCTTATTTCACTTAGCATAATGTTCTCTAATTCCATCCAGGTGCCTACAAATGGTAGTAATTCCTTCTTTTTTATGGCAGCATAGTATTCTATTGTGTAGATGTACCATAGTTTTCTGATCCAGTCATCTGCTGAAGGGCACCTAGGCTGTTTCCAAATCTTAGCTATTGTAAATTGTGCTGCTATGAATATAGGGGTGCATATATCCTTTCTGATTGGTGTTTCTGGTTTCTTAGGATATATTCCTAGGAGTGGGATTACTGGGTCAAATGGGAGTTCCATTTTCAGTTTTTTGAGGAAACTCCATACTGTTCTCCACAGTGGCTGCACCAGTCTGCATTCCCACCAGCAGTGCACGAGGGTTCCTTTTTCTCCGCATCCTCGGAACACTTGTCGTTTGTTGATTTGTTGATGATAGCCATTCTGATAGGTGTGAGATGGTATTGCATTGTCGTTTTGATTTGCATCTCTCGGATAATTAGTGACTTTGAGCATGTTTTCATGTGTCTCTTGGCCTTCCTTCTGTCTTCTTTCGAAAATATTCTATTTAGGTCCGTTGCCCATTTTTTTATTGGATCATTTATCTTCCTTTTATTAAGTTGTATAAGCGGCCTGTAGATGTTGGAAATTAAACCTTTATCAGTGATACCATTTGCAAATATGTTCTCCCATACAGTGGGGTTTCTTGTTGTTTTGTTGATGGTTTCTTTTGCTGTGCAAAAGCTTTTTATTTTGATGTAGTCTCATTTGTTTATTTTCTCTTTGGCTTCCATTGCCCTAGGGGCAGTATCACTGAAAAAGTTCTTTTGGCATATGTCTGAGATTTTGCTGCCTGTGGATTCCTCTAGTATTTTTATGGTTTCCCGTCTTATATTTAAGTCCTATATCCATTTTGAGTTTATTTTTGTGTATGGTGTAAGTTGGTGATCTAGTTTCATTTTTTTGCATGTATCTGTCCAATTTTCCCAACACCATTTATTGAAGAGACTGTCTTGACTCCATTGTATGCTCATGCCTCCTTTGTCAAATATTAAATGCGCATATTGGTTTGGGTCGATATCTGGATTCTCTATTCTATTCCATTGATCTTTATGTCTGTTCTTGTGCCAGTACCAGGCTGTTTTGTGGACAGTGGCTTTGTAATACAGCTTGAAATCTGATATTGAGATCCCTCCTACTTTATTCTTCTTTCTCAGGATTGCTGTGGCTATTCGGGGTCTTTTTTTATTCCAGATGAATTTTTGGAGAGTTCTTTCTAGGTCTGTGAAATATGCTGTTGGTATTTTAATGGGGAGTGCATTGAATCTATAGATTGCTTTGGGTAGTATGGACATTTTGATGATGTTGATTCTACCAATCCATGAACATGGTATGTTCTTCCATCTGTTTACATCTTCCTCTATCTCTTTTTTCAGTGTCCTGTAGTTTTCCGCATATAGGTCTTTTACCTCCTTGGTTAGGTTTATTCCTAAGTATCTTAATTTTTTTGGTGCGATGGAAAATGGGATTGCTTTTTTAGTCTCTCTTTCTGTAAGTTCACTGATGGTGTATAGAAATGCCATAGATTTCTTGGCATTAATTTTGTATCCTGCTACATTGCTGAATTCATTTATTAAGTCTGTTAGTTTTTTGATGGAGTCTTTCGGGTTTTTTATGTACAATATCATGTCATCTGCAAATAAGGACAGCTTTACTTCTTCTTTTCCAATTTGGATGCCTTTTATTTCTTCTTCTTGTCTAATTGCAATGGCTAATACTTCCAGTACTATGTCAAACAGGAGTGGTGATAGTGGGCATCCTTGTCTTGTTCCTGTTCTTAGGGGAAATGGTTTTAGTTTTTGCCCATTGAGTATGATGTTAGCTGTGTTTTTATCATATATAGTTTTATTATGTTGAGGTATGATCCTCTATTCCCTCCTTGTTGAGAGTTTTTATCAAGAAAGGGTGTTGGATTTTGTCAAATGCTTTTTCTGCATCAATTGATAAGACTATGTGATTTTTATCTCTCAATTTGTTTATGTGATGTATCACATTTATTGATTTGCGGATATTGTACCATCCTTGCATTCCTGGGATAAACCCTACTTGGTCATGGTGTATGATCTTTCTGATGTACTGCTGTATCCGATTTGCTAGAATTTTGTTGAGGATTTTGGCATCTATGTTCATGAGGGATATTGGCCTGTAATTCTCCTTCATTGTGTTGTCTTTATCTGGTTTTAGTATTAGGGTGATGCTGGCTTCATAGAAGGAGCTTGGAAGTGTTCCTTCCTCTTGAATTTTTTGGACTAGTCTGAGGAGGATAGGTTTTAGTTCTTCCTTGAATGTTTGGTAAAACTGTCCTGTGAAGCCGTCTGGCCCCGGGCTTTTGTTTGCTGGAAGCTTTTTGATGACTGCTTCAATTTCTTCCATAGTTACTGGCATATTGAGCTGTATAGATTCTTCTTGATCGAGTTTTAGAAGGTTATATTTTTCTAGAAATATGTCCATTTCCTCCAGGTTGTCCAGTTTGTTGGAATAGAGTTGTTCGTAGTATTTTTTAACAATCCTTTGTATTTCGGCTGGATCTGTTGTTATTTCACCTCTTTCATTTCTGATTTTGTTTATTTGGGTCCTCTCTCTTTGCTTCTTGGTGAGCCTGGCTAGAGATTCATCAATCTTGTTTATCCTTTCAAAGAACCAGCTCTTGGTTTTGTTGATCTTTTGTATTGTTTCTTTGGTCTCTATGTCATTTATCTCTGCTCTGATCTTTATTATTTCCTTCCTTCTGCTTACACTGGGCTTTTCTTGTTGCTCTTTTTCTAACTCTTTGAGTTGTTGGGTTAGGTAATTTATTACCATTGTTTCTTGTTTTTTGCAGTAGGCTTGTAGAGCTATGAACTTCCCTCTCAAGACTGCTTTCGCTGTGTCCCATAGATTTTGGATTGTAGTGTTTTCATTGTCATTTGTTGCCATGATGTTTTTTATTTCTTCTTTGATCTCTCTGGTAACCCAGTCATGGTTTAATAGCATGCTGTTTAGCCTCCATGTGTTTGATTTCTTTGGGTTGTTTTTATTGTAGTTGATTTCCAGTTTTATGCCACTGTGGTCTGAGAAGATGCTTGATATGATTTCTATCTTCTTGAATTTGAAGAGACTTTGCCTATGTCCCAACATATGGTCTATCTTTGAAAATGACCCATGTGCACTTGAGAAGAATGTATATTCTGTAGCTTTGGGGTGAAATGTTCTGAAGATGTCAATTAATTCCATCTGGTCTAGTGAGTCATTTAGGATTGATGTTTCTTTGCTTATTTTTTGTTTAGAGGATTTGTCCAATGGTGATAGTGGGGTATTAAAGTCTCCTACTATGATTGTATTGCTGTCAATCTCTCCCTTGATATCCTCCAGGAGTTTTTTTATGTATTTGGGTGCTCCTGTATTGGGTGCATATATGTTTACCAGAGTTATTTCTTCTTGTTGGATTGCTCCCTTTAGTATTATGAAGTGGCCTTCCTTATCTCTTGTTATGTCCTTCAGTTTGAGATCTAATTTGTCAGATATAAGTATTGCTATCCCAGCTTTTTTTCAGTTCCATTTGCCTGGAAAACCTTTTTCCATCCCTTCACCCTCAGTCTGTGTGCGTCTTTTTTTCTGAGGTGGGTTTCTTGTAGACAGCAGTTATATGGGTCATGTTTTCTTATCCAATCCATTACCCTATGTCTTTTGATTGGGGCATTTAATCCATTTACATTTAAAGTTATTATTGATAGGTACTTATTTGTCGCCATTCCTATTCTGTACACCTGTGTTCCTTCTTCGCTTCCTATTTCTTTTTTTTTTTTTTTTTTACAGCAGACCCTTTAGCATTTCTTGCATTGCTGGTTTGGTGGTAATAAATTCCCTTAGTCCTTTTTTGTCTTTGAAGCTCCTGATTTCACCTTCAATTTTGATTGATAGCCTTGTTGGGTACAGTATTCTTGGATTTAGACCCTTCCTTTGCATGACTTTGTATATTTCATTCCATTCCCTCTGGCCTGATGAGTTTCTGTTGAGAAATCAGTTGCTAGTCTGATGGGGGTTCCTTTGTATGTAACTTTCTGTCTCTCTCTTGCCGCTTTTAAGATTCTTACTTTGTTGTTGGTGTTTGCCAATTTAATTATAATGTGCCTTGGCATCGGTCTTTTGGGGTTCATTTTGCTTGGGACTCTGTGAGCTTCTTGGATTTGTGTGGGTTTTTTCTTCTCTATATCAGGGAAATTTTCTGTCATTATTTCTTCAAACAGGTTTTCTATTCCTTGCTCAGCTTCCTTTCCTTCTGGAACCCCTATTATGCGGATGTTGTTTTGTTTCGTATTGTCCCAAAGTTCCCTTAGGCTCTCCTCCTGCCTTTTAATTTTTTTTTCTAGAAGTTGCTCTACTTGGGTATTTTTTCTCATTTTGTCTTCTAGTTCACTGATGCGGTCCTCAGCTTCTTCTAGTCTACTCTTGATGCTTTCTATTGAGTTCTTTACAGCAGTGATCTCATTTTTCATTTCTTCTTGGTTTTTCTTCATTTCCTCTTGGTTCTTACTCATATTGTCGAATTTGTCTTCCATTCTTTTCAGCCACCTTATGACCATTTCTCTGAATTCTTTTTCTGGAAGGTTGCTTGCCTCCATTTCCTTTACTTCCTTTTCTGGTGATGCCTGCTTTTCTTTCATATGCGGGCTGTGTCTTTGTCTCCCCATGGTCTCTCTTCTCTTGGTGTCTGGTTATGTAGTTCTCTCTCTCCTGCGTTGATTTAAAGGCACAAAATACAGCACTACCAGGTAGAACACAGAAGGCACTGAACAGAAATGTATTCACGATATTAATAACCTCCAATAAAGGTGACCACCAGAGAAAGGCAAATTAGGGGATAGGAGAGAAAGAAGAAGAGGAAAAAGAAAGAAAGAAGAAGAAAAAAAAAGGAGTGTCAAAATGAAATTGGGAAAAGGGAAAAAAAGAAGAAAAAAAAAGTAAGAGAGACAAGAAAGAGACTAAGAGAGAAAGGGAAACGGACTATATATATTGGGGATAACAACAAGTACCTGCGGATTAATACAAACTACAACACCAACTAATATTGAGTGAGGCAAGGGAAAACAGAGGCACTAAACAAACAAAAAAATAAACAAAAGAAGAATAAGCAAAACAATCTCACAAAAAAGCATAAAAATTCGATATAATCTACATTCAAGCGAACAACAACAAAAGGACAGAGAGAAAAACAATTTTTTGGATAGTTAAGACAGGGAAGAGAGAGGTGTGTATGGACTTGGAGCAGGGGATTGGAGATTAGATATATAAGTAGGGTGAAATTTTAATGGGGGTAAACAGAAAGAATAGGGAAAATCTAAAGCAGGAACGGGGTAAGATAAACAGGACACCGAAAAGGGAAAAGTGAGGAAGAGAGTGATGGCATAAAGGTAGAGTTGAGATAGAGTAGAATGATGCTAAAGGAAAGGTAAAAATAGAATGTAGAACATTAATCCCAAAACAAAATGAAGAGAAAATAAAATGACACTTAAAAAAAAACACATAAAATAGCAGTAGTAATAATACGGATTGAAAATAAAAATGTAATAATTAAAAAGGTAAAATCAAGTGAGAAAAAAAGAAAAAAATTAGTTTCTTGAGTAAAAGATGCAAAAAATGAAAATAAAAAAATAAAAAGTAAAAATAAAATGTGGAGTAGTGAAGGTCATTCACTTCCTCTGTTGTTCTGTTTGGCACTCCTGTTTCTCAGTCCGGACAGTATTGCAGTTCCCTGCGTTCCACTGCTCTTCAGTGATGTAAGCCAGTCCTGATTTTAAGCAGGCGGTGTGTCTTAATTCGTATTCCTTTATTTTTGATTACACAAGAGTCAATTTGTGATTCAGCCCCTAGGTGGCAGTGTTTCTGGATTGACTTCCGGGTTTATCTATGGCCTCTCTAGGGAGTGTTAGAGCCTTCTTTCCCTGTGGCACTCACTACCGGTTTGTGGGAGTGGGCTGCCTCAGAGCTGGCTCTCCGATGGTCACTCCCCGCTCCAATCCCCAGGTTCCAGAAAAACAACTTTCCCCTGCAGTCTCCCAGGGTGTCCCCAACTGGGTGATCCTATGTATTGGGCTTAGTAATCAGAAGCAAGAATTTCAAGAGGAAAAAGCCCGAGTGTGCGCACTCCGTGGCTGCGCGTAAGTCTAGCACACCCCTGAAATTCTTAGGGTGTCCCTGCACGTCAGATCAAAATGGGTTGCTTTTTAGAGAGCCCTTCTGTTAGCAGCTCTGAGGACCCCCTCCCACATTCACAGATCACGCCAGCCCCAACAGCCATGGATTTTTCTAGGCACAGACTTCCCTGGTCCTCCAGTTCCCGCAAAACGCGCGTTCCTCTCTCGCGCTGGGACCAGAGACCTCACCTTATCCCAGGCGAAATCTGACCTTTCCGTGGTGGAGTGTAGAGCTCCTCTGAACCCGTGTGTTTGCGCCAGTTGGGGAGCATTGTTCTGGGGCTCGCAGCTGTTCCGTGGGTGCCGCAGTTGTGGATTCTCAGGCTTCCGATAAGCTCCACTTTCCAGTTCCAGATGGCGCAGACTCCGCGTCCAAGCCCGCAACTCCGGGAGGGGACCCAGCCACAGTTGGGGCTGCCAGGTCAGGGGAACCCCGTCTAGCAGTCTCCCACCTTCTTCTGGAGTTCAGCTGTCCCCCAACTTGCCAACAAACACTCCTAGTGCGACCCTCAGCTGTTCTTTCTTTCTGCTCCGGGACAAGGCTCGGAACACGTCTGTCTATTCCGCTGCCATTTTTCTCTCCGAACCTTTTTATTTTGATGTAGTATCGTTTGTTTATTTTTTCTTATTTCTCCTGCCCTATGCATTGTATCAGTGAAAATTCTGCTACATGACAAGTCTTATATTTTGCTACTTTTTCTTCTAGGATTTTTATGATTTCAAGGTTTACAATTAAGTCCTTTATCTATTTTGAGTTTGTCCTTGTTTTTGGTGTAAGTTGGTGGTCTAGTTTCATTTTTTGCATGTACCTGTCCAATTTTCCCAGCACTATTTATTGAAGAGACTGTCTTAACTCCGTTGTGTGCTCTTGCCTCGTTGTCAGATATTAATTTTGCATAATGGCTTGGGTCGATTTCTGGATTCTCTGTTCTGTTCCATTGAGCTATATGAGTGCTCTTGTGCCAGTACCAGGCTGTTTTGATTACAGTGGCTTTATAGTATAACTTGATATATGTATTGTGATCCCTCCAACTTTGTTCTTCTTTCTCAAGATTGCTGCAGCTAATAAGGCTCTTTTTTGGTTCCATATAAATTTTTGGAGTGTTTGTTCTAGATCTGTGAAATATTCTATTGGTATTTTAATAGACATTGCTTTGAGTCTATAGATTGCTTTGGGTAGTATGGACATTTTAATGATGTTAATTCTACCAATCCACAAACACGGTATAGTCTTCCACTTGTCTATAGCTTCCTGTTGGAGTTGTCAGCAATCTATAGCTTGTGACTCACTCTGCTAGGTTGTGTGCATTTGGAAAGGACCATGATGCACACCAAAGTCTGCTTTTCCTAGCCTGGGTCTAGAAGCAGATCAGGCAAAGACTCAAAGCATTCAGAGATCTGCTTCTGCCTGCAGGATGATTGTTACACAGCAGGGTGTAAATTCCATATGGTCGGGTGAGATATTTTCCAATGGGTGTGGTAATTGCTTCCCCCCAGGCAAAAGCTGCATGATGGTAAAGGTTAGCCTGAGAAAGATGTCCTCTGTAGTTTGGGGGAATGATTCAGTGCAGGGATCCAGACAGCTGTCCTCTGAGCTCTATCCCCAGAGCCACCAACCCCAGATCCTCCTCACACAACTCTAGTCCACTCTGCCCTCTCTCTGCTGGAGCCCAAGGTGAGTGGCTGCACATGAGATTTTGTGCATTGACCCTTGAATGGAGTGCCTGCATTTCCAGCTGTCTGTCTCTGGCAGACAGCAACCCCACTGCTTTCACAGCCAGAGGTTATATGGGCACCTTTCCAAGTTCTGGTCCTTTGGACTTGGTAGTTTGTGTTCAGACCTCACTTTTCAGGGGGAAACCCCCAACTGAGATATCCCTCTGGAATTCAGCTGCTGCCTGTGGGAACTCGGCCAGCCCTCTCACACCTCTGCACTTCCTTCCAGTATTGATGTGGCCTCCTCTTTATGTCCCTGGTTTTAATGGTTCTCTCCAGCAGTCTTCAGTTGGTTATTCAAGATGATATTTCTATATTTTTGTTGTAATTCCAGGTTGATTCTGGGAGAATGTCAGTGTAGCTTCCACTTAATCCTCTGGCATCTTGTAATCTCTGTCTTATATCTTTTCATCGACTACCTGTCCCCACTGAGATAGATGTAAGCTTCTGAAGGCAAAGAACCTGTCTGTTTTAGTTGTGCCTGTATCTCCGACACTGAGAACAGTGCATAGCACAGACACTCTAGAAGTATTTGTTGAATAAATGAGTTGATAAATTATTATATTAATCCTGTAAAGTAACATCACTTTCAACTTTCTGTGGCTTTTTTTCAGTAAATTTGTCTCAAGCTTCACAACTTAGTGGATCCTCTTCCTCCAGTTGTCTAAAGTTCATGTTCTCTCCTGTTAAAAATCTGGCTTCAAGAAAGAATACTAAACTCAATTCACTATAAGCAGTAATAATTACTAACAGCTTACCTTTAAATCAATCTCAATTAGGATATCAAAGATAAACCTTTGACTGCAAGAATTACCAAGCATATGGAGAAGAGCTTTCCATGATGATCCTTTCCATGACATATTTTGCTAGAGCCCTTGGAATTTTTTTCCAGATTTGAAAATGTCCATATTTTACTACCTCTCTATCACAGATAAATAGTGATACAACTTACTTTTTCTTTCTCCGAACAACATAAAGAATGATAAATACTAGTAAAATACAGGGAAAAATTACTGTAGCCAGCAACATATAAGAAGAGCCAGAAGTACCTGAAAAACACAAACCAGAAACACGGTGTTTTGTTTGTTTGTTTTGAGTGAGGGCAAAGTTTTATTACAGAAAAGCTCCCTGCTGCAGGGAGGGGACCTAAGTGGGTTGCCCCAAACATGTTCTTTATGACTATACTTCTTACTATATACTGTACTGCCATTTTGGCTTTTTTTTACATTCAAATTGATGTTATGAAATTATTTGCTATATTCTGCTTTATAAAAGAATATACTATTGCATATTCACATTGAAGACAGATAATACTTAATATTATGCTCTTACTCTCAAGAATAAAAAAAGATATAAGCACCTAAATATTCACCTAGATTTAGGTATCTAAAAAAATTTTAAACAAAGTAAATATAATATAGTCACTTGAAGAAATATTGCCCAATTACTAAATGGAATTTCCAAAGATTCTTTAATATCCTCTAAAAATAAATTTGTATTCATAATTATTAGTATTTGAGACTTATATTCTAAGCAATGTAATAAGCATTTTATAAGTATTATTTACATCAACTAGGAGAATTCAGTTATCAGATACAAATGGGAAAATGAGAGCTCTGAGATATCAAAAAAAATTCCCCTAAGATAGAAAGTGGCAAAACTGGGAAGCAAATTCAGTTCTGACTCCAGAGTCTGTACTCTTAAGGAAAAACAAATAATAAAATTGTAAGTTCAACACTTTTAAAAAATATATTTTTTATTTATTTTTTACAGAGAGGAAGAGAGAGGGATAGAGAGTTAGAAACATCAATGAGAGAGAAACATCGATCAGCTGCCTCCTGCACACTCCCTACTGGGGATGTGCCCACAACCAATGTACATGCCCTTGACCGGAATCAAACCAGGGACCCTTGAGTCCTCAGGCCGACACTCTACCCACTGAGCCAAACCCGTTAGGGCAGTTCAACACTTTTTACTGTAGCTATTTTGACTACAGTGTTTCTAAATTGTATTACAGTAGTCCCTCCTTTATCTGAAATCTCGATTACCAGAGGTCAACAGCAGTCTGAAAATATTATATGAAAAATTCCAGAAATAAACCATTTATACGTTTTAAATTGTGTGTTGTTTTGAGGAGCATGATGAAATCTCAAGCTGTTTCACATTGTTTTGCTCCATCCTACTTCTCCCTGGCAGGGATGTGAATCATACATAATATTGAATGTTATTCATACCTGCCCATTGGTCACTTAGGAGCCATCTCGGTTATCATATCCACACTCAAGGTTTCTTAGTGTTTGTGTTCAAGTAACCTTTATTTTACTTTATAATGGCCCCAAGTGCAAGAGTAGTGATGCTGGCAACTAGAATATACCAAAGATAAACTATAAGGTGCTTTCTTTAAGTACAAAGGAATTGTTAAGTCTGATTAAATAATGGAATCAATACCCCCTTCCCCTGTGAAACTGACCTTCAGATAATTTCACAACCGATATTCTCTTTCGCTTACACATTCTATTTGCTAAGACCAGTAACTTTCCCCTCCGGACTTGCCCAGGATCTGGACCCACCCAGAGAATTTCCAGCCAAAAAAGCTCACCTGGAGTCCTTTAAAATCTCTGACTCCCTGTCCCTGGGTGCTGGTGCCATTTTGGGGCTCAGACAATCTGGTTTACATATGATCTAATAAATATATAATTCTTTACCACTTTTGGCCTCATGCATACCTCCTTCAGCAACCCTAACATAGAATGTTCTCAATAAGGAAAGAAAAAAGTCATATGCTGAGGTTGCTAAGGTCTATGGTAAGAATAACTCTTCTATTCATGAAGAAGAAGAAGAAAATGTTGTGCTAGTTTTGCTGTCACACCTCAAACAATAACAGTTACAGCCAAGTATGTGATAAGTGCTTAGATATTTTGAGAGATCACATTCGTGTAACTTTTATTACAGTACATTGTTATAACTGTTCCATTTTATTATTATTTACTGTTGTTAATCTCTTGCTTGCCTAATTTATAAATTATACGGTATTATAGGTGTATATGCATAGGAAAAAAACCAGTATATATAGGGTTCAGTACTATTTGTTGTTTCAGACATCCACTGGGATTCTGAGAATGTATATCCTAAGGATAAGGGGGGACTACTGTAGGAACTCACTTCTTTCTGTATAGCCTTCTGAATACATTTCACATTTTTTCATTGCAATTTAAGTTTAACAAAAGGTTATAATTATGATTATCAATGATAGCTCTTGGACATAATATAAAAACTAGACCTATATATTGTAGATGAACCTTAAGAAAATGTGCAGTTTTATTAAATGGCATGAACTATATGAAACAGGTCAGATAATACAAAATAAATAGTAAGATGGAAGATTAAAAACCCAAACATATCAGTATTTACAGGAAATTTATAGAGAGGAAAAATGACTTATTTAGTTTTAAAAGATTATTAAGTGGAATATAAAAATGTTATTTAAATTCTATAAGAAAGTATATTATTTAAATATATAAACTTGGGAAAATTGGACAGATACATGCAAAAAAATGAAACTAGACCACCAATTTACACCATACACAAGAATAAACTAAAAATGGATAAAAGATCTAAATGTAAGTTGGAAAACCATAAAAATCCTAGAAGATATCAGGCAGCAAAATCTCAGACATCTCTCATAGCAATATGTTTACCGATACAACTCACAGGACAAAGGAAACCAAGGAGAAAATAAACAAATGGGACTACATCAAAATAAAAAGCTTCTGCACAGCAAAAGAAACCATCAACAAAACAAAAAGGGAGCCAAATCTATGGGAGTACATGTTTGGCAATGATACATCTGATAAAGGTTTAATATCCAAAATATATAAGGAACTCATAAAACTTAACAAAAGGAAGACAAACAATACAATTAAAAAATGGGCAAAAGATCTAAATAGATACTTCTCCAAAGTGGATGGCCAAGAGACATATGAAAAAATGCTCAAAGTCACTGATCAACAGAGAGATGCAAATTAAAATGACAATGAGGTGTCACCTCACACTGGTCAGAATGGCTACCATCAACAAATCAACAAATGACAAGTGCTGGCAAGGATGTGGAGAAAATGGAATCCTAGTACACTGCTGGTAGGAATGCAGACTGGTGCAGCCATTATGGAAAACAGTATGGAATTTCCTTAAAAAACTAAAAATGGAACTCCCATTTGACCCAGTAATACCGCTTCTAGGGATATATCCCAGGAAGCTAGAAACACCAATCAGAAAGGATATATGCACCCCTATGTTCACAGCAGCACAATTTACAATAGCTAAGATTTGGAAAGAGCCCAAGTGCCATCAGGAGATGAGTGGATAAAAAAAATAGTGGTACATTTATACGATGAAATACTATGTAGTAATAAAAAGAAGACTCTTTGACCCTTTGAGCCAGCATGGAGGGACCTGGAGAGTGTCATGTTAAGTGAAATAAGTTACAGAAAGACAAGTATCACATGATCTCACTCATATGTGGAATCTAATTAAACAAAATAACTGATGAATGGAGTGGATCCAGGAACATGGAAGCATGAAATAGAGTGCAGATTCTCAGAGGGAAGGTGAGGGTGGGTAGGTGGGTGGATGAGAGGTAATCAACCAAAGACCTTGTATGAATATATGCATAACGCATGGACATAGACAGCAAGGTGGTGAGGGCCTGGGACAGGGTAGTCTGGAGGGGGTCAATGGGGAAAAAAGGGGACATAAGTAATACTTTCAAGATTAAAGATTTCTAAAAAATAAATAAAAGATTATTAGGTGGAATATAAAAACATTTAAATTCTATAAGAAATTATATTATTTAAATATATATAAACTAGAGGCCCGGTGCATGAAATTGGTGCACGGGGGAGGGGGGTGTCCCTCAGCCCAGCCTGCACCTTCTCCAATATGGGACCCCTCAAGGGATGTCTGACTGCCCGTTTAGGCCCGATCCCGGCAGTCGGACATCACTCTCACAATCCAGGACTGCTGGCTCCCAACTGCTCGCCTGCCTGCCTTCCTGATTGCCCCTAACCGCTTCTGCCTGCCAGCCTGATCACCCCCTAACCAACCCCTTGCCAGCCTGATTGATGCCTAACTGCTCCCCTGCCAGCCTGTTTTTCCCTAACTGCCCTCCCCTGCAGGCCTGGTCACCCCTAACTGCCCTCCCCTGCAGGCTTGATCGCCCCCAACTGCCCTCCCTTACAGGCCTGGTCCCTCCCAACTGCCCTCCCTTGCAGACCTGGTCCCTCCCAACTGCCCTCCCTTGCAGGCCTGGTCCCTCCCAACTGCCCTCCCTTGCAGGCCTGGTCCCTCCCCTGCTGGCCATCTTGTGGTGGCCATCTTGTGTCCAAATGGGGGCAGGATCTTTGACCACATGGGGGCAGCCATCTTGTGTGTTGGAGTGATGGTCAATCTGCATATTACTCTTTTATTAGATAGGATAGAGGTCTGGTGCACAGGTGGGGGCCAGCTGGTTTGCCCTGAAGGGTGTCCCGGATCAGGGTGGGGGTTCCCTTGGGGCGTGGGGCAGCCTGGGAGAGGGGCCAGCGGTGGTTTGCAGGCCGGCCATGCCCCCTGGCAACCCAAGCAGAGGCCCTGGTATCTGGGGTTTATTTATCTTCTACAATTGAAACTTTGTAGCCTGGAGTGGAGCCAAGCCTTCTGCTTGCTCTGTGACAGCCATTTTTTGGGGGATTTATGTATCTTCTATAATTGAAACTTTGTAGCCTTAAGTGGAGGCCTGGGCCAGCCAGGGTGTGTGGAAAGCTTGGCTTCCTCCATCGCCACTGGCAACCCTAGCCTCCTGCTCTTTCCAGCTCCGTGGCTGCCGCCATTTCTGTTTGGAATTATGTATCTTCTATCATTGAAACTTTGTAGCCTTGAGTGGAGGCCTAGGCAAGGGCAGGTGGAAAACTTGGCTTCCTCCATTTCCAGGGAAACCCAAGCCTCCCTCCTGCTTTCTGTGGCTGTAGCCATCTTGGTTGGGTTTATTTGCATATTTGCTCCTGATTGGCTGGTGGGCGTGGCTTGTGGGTGTAGCAGAGTGATGGTTAATTTTCATATTACTCTTTTATTAGATAGGATACATTTATAAATTACTTAAATTTATTTAAGTTATTATTTAAATTTCTTAGGAAAATCATACCTTGCTTAATTATGGCTCTGAAACAGAAGATATGGATGGTTGACAGAGCTTGAGGGGAAGATGGGCAATCAAAAATGAGCAGCAAAGAGAGACTTTGTATGCAGAAGAAACAATGAACAGGTTTAACCATGTTGTTGAAAGTTGCAGAGGTAAGGAGCAAAATAACTATATTGGAAGGAAACCAATTACATTGGGAAGCAGAAAAGTTGAAGGAGGTATAAATGGCCTAATCTTCATTGCCTGGCAGAATTCAGGGGAAGCATGCAGGGGAGAACAATTAAAAATGTGCCATAAGAGCCATTACCCCTGGAAGCAGGGCTGGGTTAGAGAACATCTTCATTATTTATTTCTTTAACCATGCACGTGTATTACATTGATTTACATTTTTAAAAGTAGATGACTACACAAACACTTCTGGTAGTGAATTTTAAAGATAAATATTTTTCCCCATTGATTATTACTTCTACTTACATTGTTGTTGGAAAGACAAAGGGACAATCTTCTCTTCATTCCTTAGAGGATGATCCATGTGCACAATCAGGTGTTGGAGTCTCAGGGATCTCACAGTCTCTGAGGAGACGTTGTACATTTTAGTGATAGTCACTGTGCCATCTGGGTTCTGTGCAAGGTATTCTTTTGGTGGATTAATTAAGACTTGTGATGGAAAGAGAGATATTTGAGGAACAGGTTTCCCCACAGCTGAGTAAGTAAATCTAAGAAAATCTTCAGAGCCAAGATTGGACTGGAGTTCAGTTTTTAATTCAGATACAGCTGAGGCACAAAGAAAAAAAAAAGAGAAAGAGAAGAAACAAAATTAAATATAAAAATATGTCATAGCAGATTTCTATGATGGCAAAGGTGGACTTCCCAAAATCTCTATATATAAAAGCCTAAATGACAGTTCGACTGTTCGACCAGTCGCTATGACGTGCACTGACCACCAGGGGGCAGACGCTCAATGCACAGGCATGAAAACATGGAACAGACTGATGAATCTCAGAGGGTAGGGAGGAGGGGGGAGGGTGGGAAGATATTAATCAAATATCTTATATGCATACTAGAGTCCCAGTGATCTGAAACCAGTAGTCTAACATCCCCCAAGGGAGGGGTCCCAGATTGCAAGAGGGCGCAGGCCAGGCTGAGGGACCCCACCAGTGCACAAATCTGTGCACCAGGCCTCTAGTTTGTATATAAAACCCAAACGTTAAAAACATGTTCCTCTCAGATACCTCTCAACACAATTAAAAAACAAATCTCATCATTCCTTTTCTTATATCCACTATCATCCAATTTAAGAACAATTGGTATCTCCACATTCACTAAACCTTAAAATTACATTATATAAACCCCACTATTTTAAATGTATAGCAACATAACAAGGTGACACTATCACTATCCCTTCAACATTTTGTTAATATGAAGATTGGGAAATTGTTACTCTCTTAGAGTCTTCTTTTTCCCTCTTCCTCCTTCTCTACTATTTCTTTTCCTTTTCCTATCTTTTCCTAATGAAAATCTTGATATGGTTCATGAATTTTACCCACTGGATTAAAGTCAGTGCAAAAAAGTTATATAGAGGGCAGAACTAAATGCTATGCCTGGTTCTGCACTATGTATGTGAAAATGGGCAACTTATGTAACTATTATTAACTTCCATTTTTTTCTTCTGTACAATAATGATAATAATAATAATAAACATTCTTTCTCTGGACCTTAACCTTCAAAGACCACATCCCCATGATTTTTACTCTACATAAAAACTGTATACTTATAATGGTAAGGCAGATTTGTCCTTCCTGACTGCCATGAGGGAACACATTAAACAGACATCTGTAGCAAGCTTCATCTTCAAACGTCACTGCGCGGATAGTGATGAATGAGGAACTGGGTTCAATGACCTCGCAGTGCAGTCGATCCATGTATGGTGGAAGAATCTTTTCTCCATATTTACTGCTATACGTGCCAATATTTTGTGGCAAAGAATCTTGGACCTTCTGCCAGGTAATTTGCACAACATCTGCTGGAGTTGTTAGATTGCAGAAAATTGTCACATTTCCTCCTAATACAGCTGTCTCCTTATGTTTGTGCTTTATTCTGTGTGGAGAACCTGCAAATAAAACCCAGTGTGTTATGCTAGGTAAGTAAAGTCAGTCAGAGAAAGACAAATACCATATGATTTCACCTACATGTGGAATCTAAAGAACAAAATGAACAAAACAGAAACAGAGTCATAGATATAGAAAACAAACTGATGGTTGCCAAAGGGGAGGAGAAATGGGGGACTGAGTGGAAAAGGTGACAGGATTGAGAAGTACAGATTTTTTAGCTACAAAATAGTCATGTGGATGTATAGTACAGCATAGAAAATATATGCTAATTGACCCTCACGCTGTTGCAAAGATGGAGGCGCCCACAGCCAATAAGGAGGGAATATGCTAATTGACTGCCCTGCCCTCAATGATGGCAGTGCCCATAGGCAATAAGGAGGGAATATGCTAATTGATGTCATGCCCTCAAAGATGGTGGCGCCCACAGCCACAAGATGGTGGCACCCAGTCCCCTCAGCCTTGCTGATAGGAATGAAAAATGGTACAGCCACTTTAAATGACAGTTTAAATGGCACTTTCTTTTTTAAAAAATATATTTTTATTAATTTCAGAGAGGAAAGGAGAGGGAGAGATAGAAACATCAATGGTAAGAGAGAATCATTGATCATCTTCCTCCAGCATGCCCCTCAATGGGGATGGAGCCCGCAATCCAGGAATGTGCCTTGACCAGGAATTGAACCATGACCTCTTGGTTCATAAGTTGATACTCAACCACTGAGCCATGGCAGCCAGGCAGTTTGGCAGTTTCTTAAAAAACTAAACATACTCTTACCATATGATTCAGCAATTGTACTCTTAGGCTTTTACTCAACTGATTTAAAAACTTATATTCACACAAAAACCCTACGTACTCACCCAGCAATCCCACTTCTGGGAATATATCCTAAGAACACCCAAAAACCAATCAGAAAGAATATATGGACACCTATGCTCATAGCAGTGTCATTTACAATAGTTAAGATCTGGAAACAACTTACGTGCCCATCAGTACATAAATTGATAAAAAAAAGCTGTGATGCATTCACACCAGGGAATACTATACAGCAGTAAAAAGAAGCTCTTACCATTTGTGACAGCATGGATGGACTTGGAGACTATTATGCTAAGTGAAATAAGCCAGTTAGAGAAAGACAAGTATCATATGATCTCACTTATATGTGGAATCTAATGAACGAAATAAACTGATGAAAAAAATAGGTCCAGAGGCATGGATGTATGGATCAGAATAACAGATCTCAGTGTGGGGTGTGGGGATAGGACGGGAAGAGATTAACCAAAGATCATATATTCATATTAGAGGCCCAGTGCATGAATTTGTGTACCATTGGAGTCCCTTGGCCTGGCCTGCAGGGATTGGGCTGAAACCGGCCTGGTGCATGGATTCATCCAGGGTGTATCCGGCCCATCTCTCCCTGTCCTGATCGGGGCCATCTCACCCAGTTCCAATTGGCTGGACCCCAGCAGCAAGCTAACCAACCGGTCAAAGCGTCTGCCCCAGGTGGTCAGTGTGCATCATAGTGACTGGTCAAACGGTCTAACGAATGGTCGGACACTTTAGCATATTAGGCTTTTATTATATAGGATTTCATAACCCATGGACACAGCTAATAGTGTGGGTAAGGTCTGGAGTGGGGTGGGAGTTGGGTGGAGGGGTGTAAAATAGGGGCAATGGGACATCTGTAATACTGACAACAATAAAAAAATTAAAAATTAAAAAAAATGGGCAGAAGGGAAAACACACCTACATACAAATGTTTATAGCAGCCTTATTAATAATCACCCTGTTAGTACCTGCAGACCCAGGGGAAGGTCCTGGCACTGAAAATCTACTTCCATGAGTGGAGGGCAGGGAAATACAAAAGAAAGAAGTTGGCCACTCCAGCCTGGTAATTAATAGAGTTTATTAAGGGAAGCTACAAAATGAAATGGCTCCTTGAACCACTTAGCATGCACCAGAGAATCATATTGGGGAAGGAGAAGGATAATCATGTGTACAAGTAGTGACTGATATCAGGTACAGGAAATTGCTTTACATGCTTGTCCAGCTCAGGACAACGAGAATGTTTCCAGACCAAGCTTGTACCAGGAGGCAGAAGACGGGTGCTGGTTTGTGTCAAAATACATGGTGATTAAGATCAAAACAGTCTTCAAGTGAGTTTCATGATGAACATTGTCCCTTTTGGCTAGGTCCAGCTTGTGGGACCCAAGCAAACTTCCTTCGCACCCCACCCCTCTTGACCAGCTCTTAGAATTTCACATGCCCCCTCCTTTGCCAGGAACTCTAAGCAGTCAGCAGGGGCTTCAGTAGCAGGGAGACAGCTTGCTGTGTTGCCAGTTGACTGCACTGGAGACATAGTCAGCAGCAAAACTATAGACACATGCAAGAAATTAGACAAATTGAGAGAAGCAGTCCAAGTATTTGTAATGATTTTTTTTCTACCATGTTCCCAAAGACCCAAACCTGTGTGTTTAGTAGTCAGCTTGGCTTAGGGGTTGGGTCCCTTAAGGCATTTACTTGGGTTTTCATGTGTAAACAAAGAAGAGCTATGAGCACATTCATCTGGTGTGAAAACAACATTTAGTTTGGATGATGGCACAGGAGCCCCTTGTGAATCTGTAATGATATCTAAGGCCATCCTGCGGGGCTGACCGGCAGACCCCGAGTGACTGATGAACAGATTACTCTAACACGGTTCTGTGAAAGAGAGGGCTAAGGCACTACTTGGCTATTGCCTCCAAGTAGACCTGCCTCCTTAGGTTTCTATTGTCATGACAGCTTGAACTAAAATTAACCTCTAGATACAATCAGCAAGGTAAGCATCCTTGAGAAAGTATATGCTTCTACAAGGTCAGGTCTTTAAAGACTAAACAGAGATTCTAGCAAAACACCCCCGGTGGATTGGACTTGTTTGGAAAAGTTAAGGTAGGGGCTGCCGCCTTCAGCAAGGTCCCCTCAGAGGCCCCCTGACCTTTCAGAGAATCCTGCTTACAGACATTCCAACGAAGTCCCGTGCTCCCTCACACCATCCTACTTTGTAGAACAGCTTTTCTCATTAGTGACATTTCAGTATTTAACAAGGACAGACTGTGGACTATCACTGAGAGTTTGTTGAATAAACTTAGTCATGGTTCTTATGGGTAGGATTACATCTTCCAAGAATGAGCCCATTGCAAGAAGACGTCTCCATCAGCTTCCCCATCTGTAGTGAAATACCACAGTCATGTCAGTCTAAGGTTGGAAAGACAAATACTTGTAGGGACTTGAATGGGAGATTTTCTCCTATGAGAATTACACTTGCAGCCTGGTCTTCAGATGTTAATGTGGCCTGAGCTTTAGGAATCTGGCCAGGCTGTGTAAACCATGTTATGTTGGCGAGGGGAGGTGGCACTGTTGAGCATAAGGAAGTGAATAGGCAGGGGAATATGCTAGACTAGAACCCCTACTTTCTCTCTTCCAGTGGTGCATATCCAAGTCCACCTATCCCGTGTTTCCACAGGTCCTGATTACATTAGAATGATAGGATCCCACCAGAGACTGAGCAGTTCCTCTCCACCCATGGGCGTGAAGCAACGGACCCATCCTAGTGAGATGTCCTATTACAGATTCCAGAAAACAGTCCCCTTTCCAGGGACAGTAGGGGTTGGTGTGCTCAGTATCAGAGATCATTCATCCAGTGACAGTGTCGGGACTTTTGCTGTGTCCTTTGTTTTCCACATCTTTACCATATTGGGTGTCTCAGCCTGAGTTCCTAATCTGGCATATAGGGCAGTAGGCCCCATCGGTTGATTATTTAAAATGTGTACACGCCTGGGAAAGTATCTTTGTCTACCGGGCGTTAGTAATTTTTCCAGTTAGTTATTTTTACCTGTTGTTAGAATACCATTTTCCTGTTCCATCAACTCAGCTGCCTGTGGGTTATGTGAGAGGTGGAATTTCCATTTAATAACATGTTCTTTTGCCCATTTCTATGCATCATGCCCTTTGAGGTGTGACCCCCCACCCCGCCCCAGTCGCTATCTATTTGACAGGGGTACCCATAGGTACTTAACTGTTCTAGTCCCTTTGTAGCGGCAGCTTGATCAGCTGGCTTACATGGAAAGGCTTGTGTTAAACCGGAGGCTTTGTTGACACACACCAGAGCACATTTGGAGCCTTTACTCAAGGGAAGCGGGCTTATGTCCATTTGCTCGCCCCTTACCAGTTAGGTACTTCAATGGATGGCCCTAGATCCCCATTGAGTTGTCTAGGGCATTGTTTGGAACAGACAGGACAAGATGCAACTGCATTATCCAGATCGCTGCATTTTAAAGGCAGCCCTGCCTCCTTAGTCATGCACCATCCCACTCAGGCACTCCAGTGCCCACTCTTACCAATCTGTCATATCAACTGACAGGTCAGTTGCTAAAGCACATATTTTTGCCAAAGCATGCACTTTCTGGGGGTGTGGATGCCCTCCGAGGAAGGTCATAGAAAACAATGAGATCTGCCTCCTCAGGCTCTTCTAGGCAGCCCAAATATTTTCCCACATCTCTTGTCCCCATAAAGGTTTGTTCATAATCATCCACCCCTCTCTGTCTCCCATCACCCGAGCCACAGGGTCACTCTATTTAACACAGCCCAGCAGTCAGTGTGCAAAACCAGGGTTTGTGTATAAGGGACTAACCAGGCAGCTCTTAATTCAGCCCAATGGCTACTGTGGTTTGACCCCGTTCCCATCCTCTATTGCTTCTTTACAGGTTGAAGGGATGGGCACAGTAGCGTTTGGAGGATCTACATATTCAAGAGGACTTAGCAGTTGCTGCATCTCTAAAGATAGAGTACTATTTGACAGAGCACTCCTCTGCTGCAAACAGGCCTGCCACTTAGTCTGTGTGGGAGTCTGCCATGGCACAGCCAGGCTGGTGGGACATGTTGACCCAGCCCTTGATGGGAAGGCAAGTTCTTAATGTAACCAGCGGTTCCCTGGTAAGTGGCTCCACCTGCAGGAGCGCTGTGTAAACTGCCAGAAATTGCTGTTCTGCGGAGATATTTCTGTTCTCTTCCCCTTTCCACAGTTGGGATCAGAACCCAACGGGCACTATTTTCTATAATGCCCATCTCATGTCTCCTGGGGTAACCAAACCTAATTGAAATGGTAACCCATGTGTAAAATTCCAAGGGCTTTGATCTGTTTGACCAGTTTTTGTGTTTTTTTTTAATTTTCTTGAAGGTGGCATGCTGTTCTGTTCCCCAGTCCCATGAATGTCTCTCTCTTTGTATAAAGGATAAAGCTATTGTGATAAATGAGGTGTAAATGTTCACCAGTATCCCCAAATCTCACAGAAGCTTGTACCTTTCTCATATTTTTTGGTATGAGGTAGGCTCATACTTTATCTATTTCAGCCTCACACACAACCTGGATCTTACCCAATTGAATGACTCCCAAGAACTTTACTACAGTTCCTGATCCTTGGATTTTTTTCTGGATTCACTGCCCAGCCCCTCTCCTGTAGGTGGTTCAGCAAGTCCTGCAGGGTTTTGTATAGTGGGGGCAAATCTTCACAGGTTAACATTATATCATCAATGTAATGGGCCCATTTCACTGGGGCCGGGAAAGAAAACAATGACAAATCCCCGGCCACCATTTCACAGGATGTGGTGAGGAAAGCCCATCGTTGCTCCTCCCAGGTAAAGGCAAATTTATATTGGGACCCAACAGCTGAGGGTATGAAAAAAAAAAAACAACAACAAAAAAAAGCATTGACGAGGTCCCGCACAGCATGATATATTCCTAGGACTATAGCCAAATTATCTACTATAGGGGCAATATTAGGCACAGCCATATGAATAAGGGACACTACCTTATTGAGCTCCTTATAATTTGTTGTCATTTTGCAAGAGCCCTCTGGTCTGTTAAAGGCCCTGTGTGCAGGGTGCACAATGCCCTCACTTGGGGGAGCTCTTGGATAGTTTTCCCTATTTCCTTATGTGCTCCAGGTGATAATGTTTAACCGTCACCCTCTGGTGATAATGTTTAACTTTTCCCTCTGGTGGCAAACTAACTGCCTCCCAATTGGCATTGCTCTCTGATTCGATTACTTCTAGTCATAGGCAGAATTCCCAATACAGGTTTATAAAGTCTGGCCTTGCAAGATATTGATGCTCAGTATGTTTTCCAGAATTCGGGAGATGAAGACCTCATATTCCCAGTGGAGGAGAGTGCCCGATTTGCAGAACCAGGGGAAATTTTCTGACCATTATACACTAGCTTCCATAGCCATTGATAGCACTGAGGGGGCCCGAGAATTTCTGAGGATTACCATGTATTAGAGTGCATTCAGCACCAGTGTCAACAAAGTAGTTACCCTGTGTTGATTTCTGGGGACCAATGGATGGTGAGTTCCTCATGAGGCCTCTGACTGCCCACTGTGGCCTTAGGCCTCTATCTGAGGACAATCCTAGCCTTCCTCCTATACTGGAGGGGGGCCAGGGGTTCAGGAGCAAGGAGTAGGGTTGAGAAGGTGAGCCACGGGGATTTTTAGGACAATGAAACAATTCTGTATGAAAGTGTAATGGCCCAATAAGTGACATTGTGCATTTGTCAAAATGTATAGAGTTTTACAATACATACAGTGATCCTTAATTATACAAAATTTTAAAAACCCATTTAAGAGACTGTGGATCCCAAGGAATGAAGACTGAAACTTGAAAATCTAAGTGTATTACAAATGTATCCTATGGAATGCAATGAGGCATCCAACCAACATAAAATGAAATCTCAGAAGGCTCCCCTAAATCTGTTGGGGTGTCTTCTGGGGGAACCAATGGTATCAGGCACAACTGTTCTGGTTTTAAAGCTTTCTATAACCCCACTAGCACTGCATTAGGCTGACAATCAATCATTTCTTTCGGGGTGCCCGTGGCAACCAGATGGTGCCACATTTGCTTTCAGGTTATTCTCACAGGGCCTTTCTTCCCTGCTGCTCTTATTGCCCCCTTTTCTTTCCCTCTGTCTGAGTTCCAAGTCCTTCCCATAGCTTGGATGTGCTCCAGAGACTGTGTGTTTCCCCTAGATCTGCCTCCAATTTCCTAACCCTGGCTTCTGCTTTAGCTGGGCATCGGTAGTCAATCAAACCACCCATGAGAGGGGCTAGCCTACAGCTGCGGCCATGTGCTTTCCTTTCTTGCTGTGGAGTGCAATGTGCAGTTCTTCAAACAAATACATGAGGCCAGCTGGTGTTTGGGGGATGGCCCTATACTCTCACTGTGGTTGACACACTAACATATGGGCCACTCCTCCCACATAGAAGTAGATGGCCAACCCACGATTTCCCCCACAGATGCCTCTTTCCCAAGGCCCATTTCTTCAGTCTCATGCCTGGCTCACCAATTGTTAGTACACACTCACCCAGGGAAAGTTCCCAAACTGAAAATCTACCTCCTAAGCAAAGGGCAGGGAAAGACTGAACAAAGGCAGGCCACTCAAGTCGGGTAATTAGTAGAGGAAAACTTACTTATGAGGCACATCTTGGGTGGCTGCAAGATGAAATGGATCCTAAAGATGCTAAGCAGACACCAGGGAATCATATCGGGGGCAGGGGAGAGAATAGTGTACTAGCATGTAACTGCTACCAGGTACGGGAAATTGCTTTGCATGCTTGACCAGGTCAGAACAACCAGATTGTTTTCTGGATCCAGCCTGTACCAGGAGGCAGGAGAGGGATGCTGGTTTGTGTTAGAACACAAGTGATTAATATCAAAACAGTCTTCAAAGGAGTTCCTTCTAACCCAGGTCCAGATTGCAAGTCAGACTGCCCTGGAACAGTCTCTCCTCCACACACCAAAAACTGAAAGCAACCAAGATGCCTTCAATAGGTGAATGAGTAACAAACTGTATGTCTGTCCAACAGAATATTATTCAGCCATAAAAAGAAATGAGCTACCAAACCACAAAGAGACATGGGTAAACCTTAAATGCATATTGCTAAGTGAAAGAAGCCAGTCTAAGAGGTCTACATACCCTCTGATTCCAATTACATGCCATTCTGGAAAAGGTAAAAATATAGAGAAAAATATATCCGTGGTTGCCAGGAGTTCAGGGGCAGGGAGTAGGGTTGAGAAGGTGCGCCACAGGGGATTTTTAGGACAATGAAACAATTCTGTATGAAACTGTAATGGCCAATGAGTGACATTATGCATTTGTCAAAATGTATAGAGCTTTACAATCCATAAAGTGAACCTTAATTATACAAGTTTTTAAAAACTCATTTAAGAGACTGGGAATCCCAAGGAGTGAAGACTGCAACTTGAAAATCCTGTGGAAACATAAAAGTTGATAGTCTGTACACTTTATAGGATGCAATTAAAATGGCATCTTACCTGTGCAGGTCTTCCTCCCCCAAATCCATAACCCTAGTCTACTCATAAAACAAACAAACAAACAAACAAATAAGCATCAGACAAATTCCAATAGAGGGTAATGCTACGAAATACTTGGCCAGTGCCTCTCAAAACAGTCAGTCATCAAAAACGGGAATTCTGAGAAACTGTCACAGTCAAGAGGAGCCTAGGAAGACATGTCAAATAATTATAATGTGGTATCCTGAAAGGGATCCTTAAACAGAAAAAGATATTAGGTAAAAACTCAGAAAATCTCAATAAATGGGCACACATAAACTAAGTACTAAAAATTGCCCATCTGGTAAAAAGGAACAGATATAATTTTGATTCATTCCTACTAGACGGCTATTGTTTTATTGGCTGTTGTTATATTTTTATTTGACAATCTAAGGGAAAAGAGGTCAGTGTCCCTGACTAAATAATCAGGTATTGCATGTTTTAAAAATTGGTGTGGCACACCAGTTGAAAACTGCTGTTATACAGCAATCACATTGAATGGACTACATCTACCCTGAACAATACGCACTTCACTATTATTTGTTCACATTCTTGTCTTCCCCACTAGAGGCTGAGTTACTTGAAGACAAAACCAAGCTTCTCCATTTTGCATTTATATGCTGAAGTAAATTAAAGAGAAGTAACATGAGCATACTGGTTTCCTCTACTTGTCACACTCCTTTTGTCCTCAGCATATGTCACCCTTTATTCAACCTTTGATTAAACCATCTAATTGAATTCAAATGATACTTCCCCAGGAAAAACTCCTTAACCAGAAGTTATCACTATTTCTTTTTCTCTGCTGAATTCCTACATAACATATATAATCGCCTTTACCATGGACCAAACTGATTTTATATGGTTTTGAGTTAAATATCTTTAATCAAATAATTTTAAATGACTAGAAAATAACAGGACCTGAATATTTATTAAGTCCTTAATGTGTCATCTCAAGAGTACCTCAACTTGTACTGATAAGCAAACACACCAAGGAAATAACAAAGTTGACAACATAAAAAATTAAAAAAAAAAATTCTTAATGACCACAAATAGCCACAAAACAAGTCAGACTCAAACTTAAAAGGCAAATGGGCTGCAAGAAGTAACACAGAACTAACTAACTAACTAACCTGCAAAGAGCTCATTTGCCCCCAGCAGGTTTGTGGTCTCCTCTCTAGTTCGAGCTCCTTGGGCTCACTTCAGAATCAGTGCTTACTTCCTTTTATTCTCTGTTTGCTAAGTCACCTAAGTCACTGCTTTAATTATGCTCAACTTAAACAGTTTGCTGGTTGCCAACAACTTGGACAGCTTATTGACACATAGAGCTGAACATAGTGTTCTGGTCACCTAACTATATAAAAGTAAAAAAGACCATGCAGCCTGGTGTTTATTCACCACTGATCCCCAAATTAATGCAGTTGAGAGAAAAAAAATTAAGAGTTACCTGATCCTTGTACCAAGATGGGAAGCATGAGGAGCTGGAGTATGGGCTGGAGTGGAAAGTCCATTAAATTTGATGAGAAAATCTTCTCTAACACTCTGAATACTTTCTTTTATAACTGAAATCTAACACTGAAATATAATTTTCAGGTCTTCTGACATTCTACCAAAGTGTGTTACACTTGCTTTGCAAGTTCGTTAAAAATTTCGTCATCCTTAATTTTGAACTTCCTTGTCTGCCTAATCTACAATGTTATTCAAAATCTTAGGTCTATGCATATAATCTTCTTAAACATATCTGCTTGCTATTTTGTAGCTGTCATGTCATTAATACATACATTCTAAAATCTTACCTGCTGGCTTGAAAGAAAATTTAATTAGCTTTTCTTTTGGATGTGTTACTAACCTTTCCCATTTTTTTGTGTCCTAGTATTTGTGTACATAATAGGTATCAAACTGGTTTTTCCACAATGAGTAAGAATGAGTGATAAGGCTGGTCTACACAAAGGTATGCTAAGTTTCTAAAAATCACTTCTTTGGCATCTACATTCCTACAATCTACCTCTTAAACAACTGAAGTAGAAAATTAAAAAAAAAAAAAAAGGAAGTTTCAGGGAAGAAACCAAGATGGCAGCATAGGTAAACACCTAAACTGCTGTCTCGCACAACAATTTCAAAACTACAACTAAAAGACAAAACGGACATCATCCAGAACCACAGGAAGGCTGGCTGAGTGGAAATTCTACAACTAGAAGAAAAGAGAAAAGCACACTGAGACTCAGAGGAGCTGCAGGAGGCAGTGGTACTGAGACGCGCACGCATGGAGAGGACTGGCAACTGAGTGTGCGGCTGGCTTTCTTAAGCGGGAGGGAGACAAAAGCTCCCGACTGCGCTGAACTCCAGTTCTGGGCGAGACTCTGGAGACCCAGACTCATTCGGGGAGAAACTGGACTGTCTGGCAGCAGGCGAAACTCGAGGGAGGCTTTCTCTCAGAGGTGCTTGCAGCGATTACCATGGGACACTGAGACACAGGGGCCTATTAGGGCAGGGCTGATGGGAAACCAATGCTGTCTGCTCCACCCTGAGACTCCGCCCCATCCAAGCTGAGCACAGAGGCTTTTGCAAGTCTTGTCTCATAAGGGGGTCTCCAGCACAGAAGTTCTCCCAGCATAGACACAGCTGATTCTCACAGCCAATTGACCTGCAGGTCAATTCCTCCCAGTGATACCAACAACAATGAAGGCTTAACAACAACAAGACTGTGCACACGGCCCACAAAGGGATGCACCTGAGGTAACTGGGGAGGCTGAGCCACTGGGCCCTATAGGACACCTAGCAGCCAAAATGCGGAGACAAAGAAACAGGACACAAATGAAAGAAATGGAGGAAAGCAAACAACAAAACCACGGTTATAAGGCTTTTCAAGAATTTTCTCGAAAGGCCGATAAATTTAGCGAGACCCTCGAGGATATGAAAAAGGACTAACTAGAAATTAAGGATACACTCTGTATAAAAAATATTATACAGATATCTAACAGCAGACTAGAGGATTGCAAGAATCAAGTCAAAGATTTAAATTACAAAGAAGCATAAAACACTTAACCGGAAAAGCAAAAAGAAAAGAAGAGACTGGACAAAAATTGTACACCTATGGATGAGGACAGTATGGAGGGGTAAGGGTAGAGGGTAGGGTGGGAACCGGGTGGAGGGGAGCTATGGGGGAAAAAAAAAGGAACAATTGTAATAATCTGAACAATAAAGATTTATTAAATTTAAAAAAGGAAGTTTCAAATTAAATACTATTTACACATTAAAGTGAAAAAAAGAAACACAGACACATTACTTTCATCTTATAAACTTCTCTCTCTACACACTACTTTAAATAGAGAAAGCCCTTTTTTCCTGGCACCTTTGATTTCTATTTTTCTCCTTTAAATTCTAACCCAGCCATGTGCCTGTTGATATTTCATGCACACAGACTCATGCCAGCCTCCCCAGAATGTCTACCTCCTGCTGAGATTCTGAACAACAGTGCCCATTCATTACAACAGTCTCATTCATTAAAGTTCAGAGTGCACTTTAACATGAACAATCCATTTGAAAGTGGAGATTTTATTCCGCTTGCATGTCTGTTATTCCTGGTATAAAGATTTGTGATCTCTGGACTATGTTCTGTCTTACAAGGTAGGGTAGCGATCTTTATCCAGAATCTCAGACTTACACTTAATTAGCCAAACAGCCCAGGGGTGGGGATTAAAGCCAGGGCTGGGATTTGGAGCAAATACTGTCCTCAGAGAAGCAAGGCTGGGCTTACCTTCTCTGGAGTAAGATCATTAAACAGCCTTCATTTCACAATCATATAGCCATAATACCCCCCCCCCCACAAACACACACACACACATACTCACAAGCACACACACAAAATAATGGGAGCACACAGAGGACACATTTGGGGTAATAGCCTTCTTTTTTCCCCTTTGTCACTCACAAATCCCTGAACAAAATTACCTTCCCCTCTCATAACTTTTCCCTCAGCTTCTGCCTCAGAAGAAACACGTTTCACCTTTGGCATGGATGATTGCAGCCCCATTCCCCACCCCTCACCAGTATTCCTATGACTCTAGGTATTGGAGGTCTTTCTTCCCTACCTTCCCTTAAGACAAACCTTTCCTCTATCTAAATTTTAGCCTCTAAGCCCACACTCTAAGTTCACTACCCACATGAGAACTGTTGTTTTGGTTAATGAGGCAGAAAAAAACTCAGTTCCCAAAGGGAAAGGAAACTATGAATCTATTACCTCTGGTGCTGGGAGCCATTCCTGAGAGAGAGGAAGGTGCACTGTGAATAAAGAGGTGTTGGGATTAGGTGCCTAGCCTCTGAGTCAGTGAGTAGCACTGCTGTGATGTTAGGAAACAGAAGAGTCTATTGAGGTCAAGACTCAGTCTCTGATTCTTTTCTTGTAAGTAGTAAAGATGTAAACACAGCATTATAACTTTAAAAAATGACTGGGATTCCAGCACAGTGTTCTAAAGGAAATTACGTCTAGAGAATTAAAGGAAAGTGTGAGAGTGATGTCTCACCAAATATAAAATACCAATAAAGAAATAAAGACCATAAAAAGGAATGAGCCCTAATTGGTTTGCTCAGTGGATAGAGCCTCGGCCTGCGGACTGAAGGGTCCCAGGTTCGATTCCAGTCAAGGGCATGTACCTTGGTTGCGGGCACATCCTCAGTAGGGGGTGTGCAGGAGGCAGCTGATCGATGTCTCTCTCTCATCTGATGTTTCTAACTCTCTATCCCTCCCCTTTCTTCTCTGTAAAAAAAAATCAATAAAATATATTTTTAAAAAAAGGAATGAATAAAAATCCTGGACTAGCCTGGCCAGTGTGTCTCAGTAGTAGAGCATCGACCTATGAACCAGGAGGTCATGGTTTGATTCCTTCCCTCTCTGCAATTAACCAAAAATATATTTTAAAAAATTATGGACTCAAAAGGTACAATAATTTTTAAAAAAATGTGCACTAGAGGGGCTCAACGACAATTTGAGCAGGCAGGAAATCGAATCAGTAAACTTGAAAATAGATCAATTGAGATTATCCAGTCTGAGGAACAACAGCAAAAACATTGAAGAAGAATGAGCAGAACCTCAGAGACCTGTGGGACACTATCAGTATACCACCATACTCATAATGAGAGTCCCAGAAGAAGAAACGAGACAGACAAGGGGTAGAAATATTTGGAGAAATGATGGCTGAAAACTTCCCATATTTGATGAAAAATATTAGCCTATGTATCCAAGAAGATCAGCAAACTATGTAGAATAAACACAGAGGTCCACAGATAGACCCATCATAATTCAGCTGTAAAAGACAAAGAAAGAATCTTGAAAGCAACAAGAGAGAGCAGCTCATATGCACAAAAAGATTTTCAGTAACATTAATACTGGTTTTTCACCAGGAACTTTGGAGTTAAGAAGGCATATTGAAAGCCTAATAGAAAATAAATCAACAAAGAATTTTATATTTGGTGAAACTATTCACCAAAAATGAAGGAAAAATTAAGCATTCCCAGGTAAAAACAAAACTGATAGAATGTGTTAATAGCAGATATGCGTTACAAAAATACTAAAAGGACACCTTCAGGCTGAAATGAAATGATACATGTTCATGTGCCTCCAAAATTTATGTCTTTCTCACAAGTGTATAGAGTGATCGTTTCATTGCTAATCTAATTCTAGATCTAACAAAAGAGGTCTTGCATGTGATCCTTATATTTTCATCTAATAAGTTATTCATAAGCAATCTCAACTTTTATTTCATTAAAACATGTGCACTCTTATCAGTTTTTAAAATATTTCCTAGTTTCCTTGACTGACCACTCCCCAAATGGATTTACATTGTCAACATTGTGAAGAGCATTTCCTTCAACAAAATCTAATGCTTTGTGGCCACCACAAGGCCACATATGAAGGCTGTGAATGCTTCCTTTTGAGCTGGGAAGAAAATTTAATTAGAAATTCTTTAGCATTTTCTTCTTTGGTGAGTTCACCTTCCACTTTCCCATTCTTTGACCTCTCTTCTCTGCACATTTTTCCCTCATAAGGATCGAAATAGTTTCACAAAGGCTTTGTGTGAGTAAAATTATACTAAAAGATCTCACACAAGCCAAAGAAGTATCCTAATTTCAAAATCAATGCAAAAAATTTTCCCAAAATATTTTGATGAGAGTGAGAATATGAAATTTGGCTCTATGATAATATTAGTCATTTCAATTAAAAAACCTTTACATATTATGCTTAGAAAAAAGAAATGAGTATATTATTATTACTAAAAATTTCCCCAATAAATGACCCAGACATGAAAGTTCACCCTGTGTGTCTTGATTCCATTCCCCTACATCCCCAAAATAGCTTTTTTGTTTGTTTTCCTAACGGTAACCTGCATTTTCACATTTCAAAATCTCTACCATCCTGTCTTCTTATTCAGAAAACTCACTGCTACTAGAATTCTGGGAAAACCGTTTCCACGGGTTTTTGTTAGAAATTCACTATACCAAAGCTTTAAATTAACACAGCAATAAAACTTCTGGAGGCTCATTTTCACCGTTGATTATATAAGAAATATAGCAACACGCTTTAAATATTCAAAGGTTGCCTTAGGTGTACACGGAGAATAATGCTAACACCTTTGAGTACTACATTTCATCATCCAATCAAATCTGGGGTTATAAACTCAAAGCCAATGAGTGCAGACCAGGGGGCGGGGCTTGGAGCAAGTAACTGTCAGCGAGGTTGTGCAGTTGGTTGTGACTGTTCCGGGGTGAACAAATAGCGAACCTCCACTTCTCATTTACATACCACAGGATATTCCTCCTGAAGCTTTGGATGGTGAGCCATTCCTAGTTCCCCCTTCTGGAAGTTGCCCTTCCACTCTGGCACTTCCTTTTTCAGCCTCCCTCTGAGAAGAACAAATGAATTCCAGTTAGGGACTCAGCCATCTCTTACCTCTTGGAGTTCCCACCTTTCCTTTGGCAGCTGATCAAGGACTTCCCCAAAGATCAACCAGTCTCTCAGTTGGAATGTCTGTCCCTTACCCCCTGCCCCATGCTCCATAACTTCCTATATCCACTTTCCTAATTATTCACTTGGCTCGTGTTCGTTCCTTTTCTTTAATGAGGTACTGGGAGGATAGCACACTGATGCTGCGGTGACTCTCCTTAGGTGAGCTGGAGCTGAGGGAGGAATGAGTGAAGCCGAATTGGCAGTGCAGCAGACCACCTACCTTCAGAGTCTGTGAGTAAGAGGCTGCCTTGTTGTGTGGTGGGAGAGTTTACTGAGAAGATAAGCTAAACCCAGTTGTTTATCTGCCATAAACCATTAAACAAGAGCTTGGCAGCTTGTGAAGATTACTGGGATGTTTGGGTAGGATACTTTGTCACCTGAATCCTGCAAGATGTACTGATTAAGAGGAAGAAAGAACTCTGGCTGGTGTGGTTCAGTTGGTTTAGCTTTATTCCATGCACCAAGAGGTCATTGTTGGATTCATGGTTTCCGGCCCCATCTCCAGGCGGGGGCATGCAGGAGACAGCCTGTGGATGTTTCTCTCTCTCCCTCTCCCTTCCTCTCTAAAATCAATAAAAACATGTTTTTAAAGGAAGAAAGAACTCCTATTTTCAGAGACAGGGTGAATTAGTATGACTTCCACTCCATGAGAAAGAATTTCAAAGGACTGACTGTTGAGGACAAACCTATATGCCATTTCTGAGAGGGCAGTCATGAATGAACTCCACACAAAGAGAATTTAGCCATTATCTAATTTATTGGAAACCTACATGGTAATTTCAAGACAAATCAGTATTTTTTAAATGAGATAGAGATTCTTATCCAAAGTTGTCAAAAGTCAATTTAAGCTGAAGAAGTTTTAATTACATGGAAGATCTGTTTATTCTCACTGCTAGCTCTTTACCCCTGTCTTTTAAATTATTAAACTAGAGTACTATTGGCATTTATATGCTAATTTATGGTGAGATCATTTCTTGGGGAAAAGATTTGTTAGAAGAATTTGAAGTAGAGGTTGAAGCAGTCAAACTGATTATTTGCCACATATTCACAGAAAAGACTTGAGTAGTTTTATTCATTTCTAAAAAATGACTTATTAGGATTGAATGTGTAAACTCTTACTGAAATTCTTAAATAAAAAAATTTAGAAATGAGTAAATGCTTATGGGAATGTGGATCCCCACTTTTAGTTTGGGAAACAATAGTCTACTTAACTGTATTAAATTCTGAAAGCATGCAGAAAATGCTTTTTTTTTTTTTTTTTTTTGTCAGGCCCAGGATGTTTAGTCCTACAGTACAGTGGACAAATTAATAAGTGTCCTAAATAGTGTACTGTTAGCTAAACAAGAGAAAATATCACAATGGCATGGGCTTCTCCTAGAGCAGTGCTTCTAAATAATGGCTGCTCCTTAAATCACTGGGAAATTTTAAAAGTTCCCAATACTCAGACCAATTAAATTGATTTCCAGGGATGCCACCCAGGCACCTGTATTTTTACAGCTCTCTAAGTGATTCCAATGTGTAGCCAAGGTAACGAATCTCTCTCTTAGAGGGATAGCTGAGCTTGTTCTGGTCTGCCTCCAGCTCTTGACATGTTAAAGTGAGGATAAGAAACTTAGATTCTTTTCAGGTAAAACAAAAATCAATCAAACAAAAAAAAATCAGCTGCTGACAGCAGTAAACGAGTGTGACACTTAGAATTAGGTCTCATTCAGAGTTACTACAAGTCAGTCAGATGCTTATAGCTAGTCCATATTGCTCCCCAGTTGGACATAAACAATTGCAAAGAATATCAACATCCAATGAGGTCATTCTGAGACCATAATAAAGTGAGACAAAACAAAGTCATTGTGCAACCCGTACAATATCAAACATCCCCACCCCCGTCTGCTAAAATGAGTGACTGCTGCATCTGTGCCCATTACAGCTCCTTCTAGAAAAGATTTCTTGAGATGCTCAATCACAGAATTGTCCTTATTTTCTGACAAAACCCACCTATAGTAACCCCTTACTTCCTAAACCCTCTTCAAAATTACCCAGCCACAGCCCATATCCACAATAAGTTCTTTCCTACATCCTTTTACTGCAATATCCTGCAGTTCCCCAGGGTGAATGTTCTCCCTCACTGAGACTAAATAAATAAATAACCCAAACTTGTCAACGACAGATGTGTTTCCAGTCATCTTCGACTGAAAGGCATTGATACTCTTTCTCAGAAAAACTGACTCGGGAATATTGAAAAGATTCTGGCATTGAGACTAAAAACTGAGCCGTGTTGCCTTTTCATTGGGTGAATCACAGTGGTCCCTAACCTTGGCTATATTAAAATTGCCTGGGGAACACAGACTGCAACTCAAGGCTGATTTCAAGACTGATAAGACCCAGGCACCC
Organism: Plecotus auritus; assembly: GCF_963455305.1. Taxonomy (NCBI): domain Eukaryota; kingdom Metazoa; phylum Chordata; class Mammalia; order Chiroptera; family Vespertilionidae; genus Plecotus; species Plecotus auritus. The sequence continues at coordinate 159,732,006 of NC_137771.1, read as the reverse complement.
CTATTATTATAGCTCCCCAGGTGATTACAAATAAAAATAATAAATATAGGAAGAGAGATAGAAGACACAGACTAAAAGCTATACAGGCTGGAAAACTGAGGCCAACAGCACTGAAATAAGTTGTTCAGTCTTTCACCCTGCAAGCAGCAACTCATCAGGCCTTTGCATGCAGGCCGTCTTACCAGAGTGGGCACTTTTATACTGTTGTTAACATGCTACAACCTTGGTTAATGCTGTTCACAAGGCTCTTTGATGCAGCTGATAGATACCAAGTGAAAAAGAGCATAAAGTATGATTATATAAGGATGAACCCAACTATATAAATAAAACATATAAGAGCCGGAGGGAAAAAAATGGCGGCGGAATAGACAGACGTGTTCTAAGCCTTGTCCCAGAGTAGAAAGAAAGAACAGCTGAGGGTCGCACGAGGAGTGTTTGTTGGCAAGTTAAGGGACAGCTAAACTCCAGAAGAAGGTGGGGGACAGCTAGACGGGGTTCCCATGACCTGACAGCCCCCACTGCGGCTGGGTCCCCTCCCAAAGCTGCGGGTTTGGACGCGGAATCTGTGCCATCTTGAATGGGAAAGTGGAGCTTATCGGAAGCCTGAGAATCCACAACTGCGGCACCCACGGAACAGCTGTGAGCCCCAGAACACCGGTCCCAATTGGCGCGAACACGCGGATTCAGAGGAGCTCTACACTTCACCACGGAAAGGTCAGATTTCGCCTGGGATAAGGAGAGAGAGAACTACATAACCAGACATCCAGAGAAGAGAGACCATGGGGAGACAAAGAAACAAACCTTGCATGTGAAAGAAAAGCAGGTATCACCAGAAAAGGAAGTAAATGAAATGGAGGCAAGCAATCTTCCAGAAAAAGAATTCAGAGAAATGGTCATAAGGTGGCTGAAAAGAATAGAAGACAAATTCGACAATATGAGCAAGAACCAAGAGGAAATGAAGAACCAAGAAGAAATGAAAAATGACATCGCTGCTGTAAAGAACTCAATAGAAAACATCAAGAGTAGACTAGAAGAAGCAGAGGACCACATCAGTGAGCTAGAAGACAAGATGGGAAAAATACCCAAGTAGATCAAATCCTAGAAAAAAAAATTAAAAGGCAGGAGGAGAGCCTAAGGGAACTTTGGGACAACACGAAACAAAACAACATCCACATAATAGGGGTTCCAGAAGGAAAGGAAGCTGAGCAAGGAATAGAAAACCTGTTTGAAGAAATAATGACAGAAAATTTCCCAGATATAGGGAAGAAAAAACCCACACAAATCCAAGAAGCTCACGGAGTCCCAAGCAAAATGAACCCCAAAAGACCGACGCCAAGGCACATCATAATTAAATTGGCAAACACCAACGACAAAGTAAGAATCTTAAAAGCAGCAAGAGAGAGACAGAAAGTTACATACAAAGGAACACCCATCAGACTAGCAACTGATTTCTCAACAGAAACTCATCAGGCCAGAAGGGAATGGAATGAAATATACAAAGTCATGCAAAGGAAGGGTCTGAATCCAAGAATACTGTACCCAACAAGGCTATCAATCAAAATGAAGGTGAAATCAGGAGCTTCAAAGACAAAAAAGGACTAAGGGAATTTATTACCACCAAACCAGCAATGCAAGAAATGCTAAAGGGTCTGCTGTAAAAAAAAAAAAAAAAGAAAGAAATAGGAAGCGAAGAAGAAACACAGGTGTGCAGAATAGGAATGGCGACAAATAAGTACCTATCAATAATAACTTTAAATGTAAATGGATTAAATGCCCCCATCAAAAGACATAGGGTAACGGATTGGATAAGAAAACAAGACCCATATATCTGCTGTCTACAAGAAACCCACCTCAGTAAAAAAGACGCACACAGACTGAGGGTGAAGGGATGGAAAAAGGTTTTCCAGGCAAATGGAACTGAAAAAAAAAGCTGGGGTAGCAATACTTATATCTGACAAATTAGATCTCAAACTGAAGGACATAACAAGAGATAAGGAAGGCCACTTCATAATACTAAAGGGAGCAATCCAACAAGAAGAAATAACTCTGGTAAACATATATGCACCCAATACAGGAACACCCAAATACATAAAAAAAAACTCCTGGAGGATATCAAGGGAGAGATTGACAGCAATACAATCATAGTAGGAGACTTTAATACCCCACTATCACCATTGGACAAATCCTCTAAACAAAAAATCAGCAAAGAAACATCAATCCTAAATGACTCACTAGACCAGATGGAATTAACTGACATCTTCAGAACATTTCACCCCAAAGCCACAGAATATACATTCTTCTCAAGTGCACATGAGTCATTTTCAAAGATAGACCATATATTGGGACATAGGCAAAGTCTCTTCAAATTCAAGAAGATAGAAATCATACCAAGCATCTTCTCAGACCACAGTGGCATAAAACTGGAAATCAACTACAATAAAAACAACCCAAAGAAATCAAACACATGGAGGCTAAACAGCATGCTATTAAACAATGACTGGGTTACCAGAGAGATCAAAGAAGAAATAAAAAACATCATGGCAACAAATGACAATGAAAACACTACAATCCAAAATCTATGGGACACAGCGAAAGCAGTCTTGAGAGGGAAGTTCATAGCTCTACAAGCCTACTGCAAAAAACAAGAAACAATGGTAATAAATTACCTAACCCAACAACTCAAAGAGTTAGAAAAAGAGCAACAAGAAAAGCCCAGTGTAAGCAGAAGGAAGGAAATAATAAAGATCAGAGTGCAGATAAACGACATAGAGACCAAAGAAACAATACAAAAGATCAACAAAACCAAGAGCTGGTTCTATGAAAGGATAAACAAGATTGATGAACCTCTAGCCAGGCTCACCAAGAAGCAAAGAGAGAGGACCCAAATAAACAAAATCAGAAATGAAACAGGTGAAATAACAACAGATCCCGCAGAAATACTGTGTTTCCCCAAAAATAAGACAGTGTCTTATATTAATTTTTGCCCCCAAAGACACGCTAGGTCTTATTTTCAGGGGATGTCTTATGTTTCCATGAAGAAGAATACAGTACACATTTATTGTTAAATGAAAATAAAGGAAATTTATTACCTGTATATGGTACGATAGTATGGTAGTTGTCAACACAAACCAGACAAACTGTGAATCCTACATTATCAAGAATTTACTCATTTACTCAATGACAATCATGTCATCATCTTCTGGAACATCATCATAACAATCCAATTCCTGAATTTCCTGGTGAATTTCTTGTGACTCCACTTCTTTCAGAATAAGTGGACCAAATCTCTCATGTTTAGCAATAGCACTGTCTTTAAATGAGTACTTCTTGTCAAGGTAGCCTGCTCGCAGTGCATTTGCAATGCAACTGTCAGTGATTTTCTCCCATGAATTCTTCACCCAAGTCACAACTTCTTGCAGTTTAGGTTTCACAAAGTTTCCACGCTGATTTCTCTCCATTCTATTTTCAATGTAGTCATTAATTTCCATGCGCAAATTGTCTTTGAATGGCTTGTTTATTGCAATATCAAGAGTCTGGAGATAGGCCGTCATTCCTGCGGGAATCATTATCTGATCTATTTTTCTTTCGTGAAGAAATGTCTTCATGTCTTTAGCGCAGTGAGTGCTGGCTGCATCCCAGACTAGCAGACCTCTTTGGCTCCCTCGCATAACAAGCGGCAGCATTAAATCCACTCACTTCCTTATAACTGCTTGTGTGGCCCAGGCTTTTTCAGTTTCAAGAATAAAAACGCCCCAAACACATTCAATCTTTTCCTTCTTGCCCTTAGAAATGATTAAAAGTGGGATTTTAGTGCCATCCAGACGAATTGCCAAAATACAGGAAACACATGCACTTTCGTAAGCAGTGGAGGGAATGTACGCTAAGGAGGCACGCTACTGTTCAATTGTTGTTTGAGATGATTGGCCCATAAACACTGCAATTTCATCCATAGCAATCATGTTGGAAAGATTGTATTTAGAGAAGTCAGCATCATCAATAAAGGACTTGAATGCAAGTGCTCGCTTAATAAGTTGAGTATCTGTCAACCTAAACCATGTTGTAGATCTTCTTAAAGACAGTTCACTGCGCTGAAGGAAATTATCCAGCCAGTGCTGTGATGCTTTGAAGTCTTTGGGGGCTATGTCAAACTGTGGTGCCATTGCAAGGGCAAATTCTTGAATCTGAGCCCTATTCACAACCAAAGCCTTTGCTCTCCTGTCAACAACCCATTCACAGATCAGGTCTTCCAGCTCAGAAAATAATGGTTGCCGACCTGATCCACACTTGTAGTTTTTAACATTTCCCTTCTCCACTTGTTCAATGAGGTTACCATACTCTGCTCACCATTTTTGGACCAATCGGATACTCAACATCTTCTCTTTGCAGAAAGCAGTAAGATTTTGGCCCCAAGAGTCTTCCACGATTCCTTTCTTGTACTCCATGGAGTAGCTTTTTCTTTTTGCGCTCATTTCTAGGGGTAAAAAAAAAAGGAATTGGGGTATTAAGGTGGGGGGAGGGGGATCACTCAAAATGACACAGGGGGGATCAGAGGGGGGAATCAAAATGGCACAGAAGAATCAGAGGTGGGATTACCATTTTAGTAACCCCTTTTGACCCTCCTGTGTCATTTTGATTGCCCCCTCTGATCCTCCTGTGTCATTTTAAGTGATCCCCCTCCCCCCACCCCTGTGCCACCTTCACCAGACATCCCCCCAACCCCTTTATCAGACATTTACCCCCTGGGGCCTGCCTGGGGACTGTCACTGGGCTTGCTGGGGCCTGGATCTGGGCTGGAGCAGGGTCTGCCACTGACTGAGAACCTTCAGTCATCATGAAGACGGCCACGAGCATCAGGTAGTGTCACCAGAGACAGACCAGCACTCACCACCTTCACCGCGTCCCATCCGCTCTAATCCTCCTGTTCTTCTACACGCATCTGTGAAAGTCTCCTCCTCTCTCCCGCCCCGCGCTCACCGCTCACTCCGACCTCCGCTCCGCCTCCACACAGCAGTGATGTCAGGACTCCGCGAAACGTCACTGGTTGCTAGACGCCAGTCGAGGCGGCCCTAGCGACCAGTTTATGGTAAATTAATTTTCATTCTGAGACAGAGCCTGGGGCCTTATTTTCGGGGGATGCCTTATATTTCACTCAGAAGGGAACCTGTAAGTAGGTCTTATTTTTGGATGATGTCTTATTTTTGGGGAAACACGGTACAAAGGATTGTTAAAAAATACTACGAACAACTCTATTCCAACAAACTGGACAAACTGGAGGAAATGGACATATTCCTAGAAATATATAACCTTCCAAAACTCAATCAGGAAGAATCTAAACAGATCAATATGCCAGTTACTATGGAAGAAATTGAAGCAGTCATCAAAAAGCTTCCAGCAAACAAAAGCCCGGGGCCAGATGGCTTCACAGGAGAGTTTTACCAAACATTCAAGGAAGAACTAAAACCTATCCTCCTCAGACAATTCCAAAAAATTCAAGAGGAAGGAACACTTCCAAGCTCCTTCTATGAAGCCAGCATCACCCTAATACCAAAACCAGATAAAGACAACACAATGAAGGAGAATTACAGGCCAATATCCCTCATGAATGTAGATGCCAAAATCCTCAACAAAATTCTAGCAAATCGGATCCAGCAGTACATCAGAAAGATCATACACCATGACCAAGTAGGGTTTATCCCAGGAATGCAAGGATGGTACAATATCCGCAAATCAATAAACGTGATACATCACATAAACAAATTGAGAGATAAAAATCACATAGTCATATCAATTGATGCAGAAAAAGCATTTGACAAAATCCAACACCCTTTCTTGATAAAAACTCTCAACAAGGTGGAAATAGAAGAATCATACCTAAACATAATAAAAGCTATATATGATAAACCCACAGCTATCATACTCAATGGGAAAAAACTAAAACCATTTCCCCTAAGAACAGGAACAAGACAGGGATGCCCACTCTCACCACTCCTGTTCAACATAGTACTGGAAGTATTAGCCATTGCAATTAGACAAGAAGAAGAAATAAAAGGCATCCAAATTGGAAAAGAAGAAGTAAAGCTGTCCTATTTGCAGATGACATGATATTGTACATAAAAAACCTGAAAGACTCCATCAAAAAACTAACAGACTTAATAAATGAATTTGGCAATGTAGCAGGACACAAAATTAACGCCAAGAAATCTATGGCATTTCTATACACCAATAGTGAACTTACAGAAATGGAGACTAAAAAAGCAATCCCATTTACCATCGCACCAAAAAAATTAAGATACTTAGGAATAAACCTAACCAAGGAGGTAAAAGACCTATACGCAGAAAACTACAGGACACTGAAAAAAGAGATAGAGGAAGATGTAAACAGATGGAAGAACATACCATGTTCATGGATTGGGAGAATCAACATCATTAACATGTCCATACTACCCAAAGCAATCTATAGATTCAATGCACTCCCCATTAAATACCAACGGCATATTTCACAGACCTAGAAAGAACTCTCCAAAAATTCATCTGGAATAAAAAAAGACCCCAAATAGCCACAGCAATCCTGAGAAAGAAGAATAAAGTAGGAGGGATCTCAATACCAGATTTCAAGCTGTATTACAAAGCCACTGACCTCAAAACAGCCTGGTACTGGCACAAGAACAGACATATAGATCAATGGAATAGAATAGAGAACCCAGAAATCGACCCAAACCACTATGCTCAATTAATATTTGACAAAGGAGGCATGAACATACAATGGAGCCAAGACAGTCTCTTCAATAAATGGTGTTGGGAAAATTGGACAGATACATGCAAAAAAATGAAACTAGATCACCAACTTACACCATACACAAAAATAAACTCAAAATGGATACAGGACTTAAATATAAGACGGGAAACCATAAAAATACTAGAGGAATCCACAGGCAGCAATATCTCAGATATATGCCGAAAGAACTTCTTTACTGATACTGCCCCTAGGGCAATGGAAGCCAAAGAGAAAATAAAGAAATGGGACTACATCAAAATAAAAAGCTTTTTCACAGCAAAAGAGACCATCAACAAAACAACAAGAAACCCCACTGTATGGGAGAACGTATTTGCAAATGTTATCATTGATAAAGGTTTAATCTCCAACATTTATAGGCAACTTACACAACTTAATAAAAGGAAGATAAATGATCCAATAAAAAAATGGGCAACGGACCTTAATAGAATCTTTTCGAAAGAAGACAGAAGGAAGGCCAAGAGACACATGAAAACATGCTCAAAGTCACTAATTATCCGAGAGATGCAAATCAAAACGACAATGCGATACCATCTCACACCTGTCAGAATGGCTATCATCAACAAATCAACAAACGACAAATGTTGGCGAGGATGCGGAGAAAAAGGAACCCTCGTGCACTGCTGGTGGGAATGCAGACTGGTGCAGCCACTGTGGAGAACAGTATGGAGTTTTCTCAAAAAACTGAAAATGGAACTCCCATTTGACCCAGTAATCCCACTCCTAGGAATATATCCTAAGAAACTAGAAACACCAATCAGAAAGGATATATACACCCCTATGTTTATAGCAGCACAATTTGCAATAGCTAAGATTTGGAAACAGCCTAGGTGCCCGTCAGCAGATGACTGGATCAGAAAACTATGGTACATCTACACAATGGAATACTATGCTGCCATAAAAAAGAAGGAATTCTTACCATTTGTAGCAACCTGGATGGAATTAGATAACATTATGCTGAGTGAAATAAGCCAGTCAATGAAAGAAAAATACCACATGATCTCACTCATTTGGGGATAATGAAAAACAGTATAAACTGATGAACAAAAAGATAGGTACAGAGGCAGTAAAGCATCAAACAGACTGTCAAATTACAGCAGGAAGGTTAGGGAGAGGTGGGGGAAATAAGAGATCAACTGAAGGACTTGTATGCATGCATATAAGAGTAACCAACGGATGCAAAACATTGGGGGGTGAGGGCATGTATGGGAGTGGGGTGTGGGGGGGCAATGGTAAGATATGTACACATATAATACCTTAATAAAAAAATAAAAAAACAATAAAAAACATATAAGACTCACTAGATGACATAACTGGATGGTTTTCTGTTTTTGAAATGTTTGTTTATATAATTATGTCAAAAGTTTTTATAATAAGCACATATTCATTTAATTTTCTCTTTAAAATATTGATTTTGATCAGAAAAGAGCATGTACTAGCAATATATATATATATATATATATATATATATATATATATATATATATTTGAAACTGAAAAAAGACATTGCTGGATTATGAGAAGTTTAGTAAAACTAATTGATTACTTTGCAAGGCAGCCCGATCAGATGCTAATAGTGGACAGTAGAAAATGTTAAGCCACTGTTAGGAGAGAAAGAATTGGAAGAATATCCTTCAGGAAGTTTGAGAGCCCTGATGTAAAACTTTCCTTACCACGGAAGCAGGTGGGATTGCAGACTGCAGCTACTATCTATTCCTTCAAACCAAGACACAAAATAACCCTTGTTGTTCCTCATCTAAGAAGTAACAATGAGACAGAACACGTAACAACCCCCCTGTTTTAAATCCTTTTGGTTTCAATATTTTTCTTATGTTCTTGGTTGCTGTATGGATATATAAGTTAGAGGAAACTTGACCCATTAGTGCTCCAAATGGGAAAAATAAGGCTATGATTGAGTATCATCATACTCTATTAATTTCTGTCTGGACAGAACAACAAAGGAGATCCTTCTCCCATCCTGCAACCCACTTTGGAATAGCTGCCATGAACATACTTCCAGAGGCTTAGGGAAGCTGAGGACAAACCCCTCAGTTGTCCATCCCCAGAGCTAAGTGAAATGCACCAACTTGTGGTCCCAGCTGCAAGTTAGGTGAAAAAGCTTTTCAGACAGTTGGATAGATGCCAGGTGAGTAACGCTGAGTGAACATGGAGTGACACTGGCTAATCTCTATCACTTGGATTTGTACCTTTTTTATCTCATTGAAATGGAAAGCATGATGGAAATGGGAGGCATCCCTAATTTTGGCAGACCCTAACATATCACTAGAAATAATTAAGGAGAAATAAGTGTTGTTTTTAAATTATTATCATTAAAGAAAAGCATTAGAAAGCCACCAAGAAGGCAAATCTTATTTTCCTTTGATCCTGTGTGAGTTTTGCAGAGCGTCATTAGAGTTGGATTCAGATGGTCTGTGAGAACCAACAAGATGGACATGAATTCCAGTACTGACAATTACGCTTTCCAGAACAAAGGATTTAGTGGCAGTTGGGCAGAATTTATCAAGAATAAGATCAGTGGTTATCCTCAGGACCTCCCTGAAATCATTCTAATATTGGCTTTGATCTGCACAATTGGAGGTAAGTGCAATTATCTTTATTTTAGTTTATTCTATAGATGGATTTGTAAATGCTACCATATAGCATTTTTAAAAAGTAGCAGTAGTAGGAAATTAGAATTTTGGTCCTAAATTCATACCTTTGTTCCCAGATTTTCAATTAAATGAATCCAACAATAATCTGCCCCTGAGAAGAAACATGTAAAATCTAATCCTTATTCTTCACCTCTATCGTGTTAAAAATATTCACACTTTCTTAGATACTAGGTTCTGAGTAGATTTAAGTGATGGGGAGAATTGAAACAGATAAGTAGAAAATCAAGGGTTGGGGGATTTTTTAATCTGTGTTATCATAAACTATAGTTTCATTCATATTTTAAAGTTTTCTTTACTTGGACAAAAATTTCAAAGTGATAGGTCTGAATTGTTCAGTTACTTTTTAACCACTGGGTATGGTGTCCCATTGGTTTTGTGCAAATGATAAATTATTTCGATCTCTTATGACAATAAAAGAACACTGTAGAAACCAAAAGTATGCACCTTTCTACATGCTTTGATGTAAGAATTGTATTAAAAAGAAGCAGAAAACATTAAACTGAAGAAAATACTGTAATATTGCTTATTACACTTTATAATAATGATTAACAAAGTTAAGTATTCATGCTTTCTATTATGTAGTAGCTAACTAGTAATAAGTAGCTAGTTTTTTTCTCACTGAGATAATTATTACAGTTAGTTCCTCATTATTATTTATGAATCAGTCAGATTTCACTCAAGTTTAGTTTTTATTAACCTCTTATTGCAGGATTGCCAAAGAAGCTACTCAATTTGTAGCGTGTGAACAAACTGCTAGAGATATTTTAGTAGTAACCCAAGAACCAATGATTCTAAAGAAATTATATACTTCATAGAACAGGTCAAGCAGGAATCTAGTGGACTAGTAATTACACTGATTCTGTGTGCTTAAGTGTGAAGGAGGGTTTCAAATACAGAAATATAGGAAGTAAGTAGTGGATCAGTATTTCATTGTCCTCAGTGTTAAGAATTCATATTAAATTAAAGTTCTTAAAATGTAATATTTTACTGCTTTTTAATAACTACTTTTTTGCAGCAATTTTGAACCTACACTTGAAAGATTTTATAATTCCTCTCCCTGTGATACTATTTTTAATTGGATGCAGTTTTGAAATATTCAGTTTTGCATCTGACCAGGTGTGTATAGTAAATATGAGTATTTTTTACTATAGCTAAGATTCATATAAATACAAAGATGGCTCAAGAGGATTGTTAAAATACTTGTCTCTTCACTGTTCTGCCATTTGATAGGTGCTTAGGATGTGGATAACATCAGATGTGTAGGAAAAGGAACCGGGTGTGAAAAAGCAAAGCTTAGATGAGAATTGGTTAACTAGATAGAAGCCCCGAGTGACTTAGAGCTGCTGATACAGAACTCTCATAGCAAGAGAATTCTGACAAAACAACAACAACAATGTATTGCCTCAATTAGGAATGTTTCAGTTGGATTTCCATTAGAATAGAGGCTAGTCTCTAAGTGTGCCTGGCTTGGAATCCTATCTAATAAAAGAGTAATATGCAAATTAACCATCACTCTGCTACACCCACCAGCCACTCCCACCAGCCAATAAGGAGCAAATATGCAAATAAACCCAACCAAGATGGCTACGGCCACAGAAAGCAGGAGGGAGGCTTGGGTTTCCCTGGCAATGGAGGAAGTCAAGCTTTCCGCCGGCCCTTGCCGGCCTAGGCCTCCACTCAAGGCTACAAAGTTTCAATGATAGAAGATACATAAATCCAAACAGAAATGGCGGCAGCCACGGAGCTGGAAAGAGCAGGAGGCTAGGGTTGCCCCTGGCGATGGAGGAAGCCAAGCTTTCCGCACACCCTGGCCAGCCCAGGCCTCCGCTTAAGGCTACAAAGTTTCAATTATAGAAGATACATAAATCCCAAGAGAAATGACTGCCACCAGGGAGCAAGCAGAAGGCTTGGCTCCGCTCCAGGCTACAAAGTTTCCGTTGTAGAAGATAAATAAACCCCAGATACCAGGGCCTCCGCTTGGGTCACCAGGGGGCGTGGCCGGCCTGCAAACCACCACAGGCCCCTCACCCAGGCCACCCCACACCCCAAGGGAACCCCCACCCTGATCCGGGACACCCTTCAGGGCAAACCAGCTGGACCCCACCCATGCACCAGGCCTCTATCCTATCTAATAAAAGAGTAATATGCAGATTGACCATGACTCCAACACACAAGATGGCTGCCGCCATGTGGACACAAGATGGCCACTACAAGATGGCCAGCAGGGGAGGGCAGTTGGGAGGGACCAGGCCTGCAAGGGAGTGCAGTTAGGGGTGACCAGACCTGCAGGGGAGGGCAGTTAGGAGGGACCCCAGCCTGCAGGGGAGAGCAGTTGGGGGGGACCAGGCCTACAGGGGAGAGCAGTTAGGGGAAAACAGGCTGGCAGGGGAGCAGTTAGGCATCAATTAGGCTGGCAGGGGAGTGGTTAGGGGGTGATCAGGCTGGCAGGCAGAAGCAGTTAGGGGAAATCAGGAAGGCAGGCAGGCGAGCAGTTGGGAGCCATCAGTCCTGGATTGTGAGAGGGATGTCTGACTGACCGTTTAAGTCCAATCCCAGTGGGATCGGGCCTAAACGGGCAGTCGGACATCCCTTGAGGGGTCCCAGATTGGAGAGGTTGCAGGCTTGGTTGAGGGACACCCCCCCTCCCCCATGCACGAGTTTCATGCACCGGGCCTCTAATTATATATATATATATATATATATGTATATATATATATATATATATATATATATATATATATATATATATATTAGAGGATTAGAGGCCTGGTGCATGAATTTGTGCATGGGTGGGGTCCGGCTGGCCTGGCCATGGGGAGGGGACATGGGTGGTTGGCCAGCCTGCCTGCTGGTCGAACTCCTGGTCGAGGGGACAATTTGCATATTAGCCTTTTGTTGTATAGGATATACACTGAGTGGCCAGATTATTATGCGTTCAGAGATCATAGTAATCTGGCCACTCAGTGTATGTTCTCCCATGTAGTGGTCTTTCTTGTTGTTTTGTTGATGGTTTCTTTTGCTGTGCAGAAGCTTTTTATTTTGATGTAGTCCCATTTGTTTATTTTCTTAGTTTCCATTGCCCTGGGAGCTGTGTTGGTAAAGATATTGCTACGACAAATGTCTGCTATTTTGCTGCCTGTGACTTCTTCTAAGATTATTATGGTTTCCCATCTTACGTCTAAGTCCTTTGTCCATTTTGAGTTTATTTTTGTGTATGGTGTAAGTTGGTGGTCTAGTTTCATTTTTTTTGCATCTATCTGTCCAATTTTCCCAACACCATTATTGAAGAGACTGTCTTAACTCCATTGTATGTTCTTGCCTCCTTTATCAAATATTAATTGAGCACAATGGCTTGGGTCGATTTCTGGGTTCTCTGTTCTATTCTATTGGTCTATATGTCTGTTCTTGTGCCAGTACCAGGCAGTTTTGAGAATCATGACTTGATAATATAGCTTGATATCTGGTAATGTGATCCCTCCAACTTTGTTCTTCTTTCTCAAGATTGCTGCAGCTATTCAGGATCTTTTTTTATTCCAGATGAATTTTTGGAGAGTTTGTTCTAGGTCTTTGAAGTATGCCATTGGTATTTTAATGGAGATTGTATTGAATTTATAGATTGCTTTGGGTAGTATGGACATTTTAATTCTACCAATCCATGAATACGGTATATTCTTCCATTTGTTTATGTCTTCCTCTATCTCTTTTTTCAGCATCCTATAGTTTTCTGAGTACCGGTCCTTTACCTCCTTGGTTAAATTTATTCCTAGGTATCTTAATTTTTTGTTGCAATGGTAAATAGGATTGTGTTTTTAGTTCCTCTTTCTGTTAGTTCATTATTGGTGTATAAAAAAATCCATAGACTTCTGCGTGTTGACTGTGTATCCTGCTACATTGCTGAGTTCATTTATTAAGTCTAGTAGTTTTTTGATGGAGTCTTTAGGTTTTTCTATGTACAATAACATGTCACCTGTGAATAATGACAATTTCATTTCCTCTATAGTAAATATTTTAGATTATGCAGGCCATATAATCTCTGTCACAATTACTTAAATCTGTCATTGTAGTTCAAAGGCAGCTATACTTCCATAGACAATGTGTAAGTGAATTGGCATGACTGTGTTCCCATAAGACTTTATTTACAAAACAGGCATTGAGAAATTTTGACTTAGGGACAATATTTTGCCAACACCTACTTCAGTCAGTCAGAATATGAATGAGAATGTGTGTGAAAATGATTGACTTTCCCAAACAAATTTAACCAGAGATGTAAAAAAATGATGGAAAACATATATTCATGGAAAAACAAAAGCAGATCACTACTTTGTCTTGAATAGGTTTTATAACCATATAATTTTGATACAAAAGCAATTTTAAGTGCAATTATTTATGACCTTTATGGAAGTTTGTTGACTTTTTTGAAAAAAATCAAGTTGTAAACCTTTATTACAAATTAAAAATGAGGTTCTTAAAACTCAACCTGACCGGATATGAAACAATTTAAAAACCTTTAAAGAGAAAAGGCAGGCTTAAAAACAGCAACAACAACAAAAATCACATGTTGTCATCACCAAAAAGAGACATCTTTAGGAAAAAATAATAAAAACCCGATGCTGCATAAATAGTTCTAGTTATCTGTTCAATGGCAAGCACTTAAGGTCTTCAGCTCCAATCTTTTGTTCATTTCTTACTGCTGGAATTTCATATTCATTCCTTCTTGTTGGATGACTAGACCTTATAATATTTCACTCAAATATTCTGGAAAAGATAGTCTGGAAGAGGTGATAAGCCTACACTTATTCAGCCTGGCCCTGCTCAGCCTCCAGAGGGGACGAATTCTCAGGTGGTGGATCAGCTGCTTTTGTCTCTTTGCCATCTTGTGGGTTAGGGTTTTCTGGGCCTCTGCATCAGTAATTGAAGTTGTGTCAGTACCGACATTGAGGCTTTCAGGTGGCTGCTGACCTTGGGACTCATCTCCTTGATTTTCCTTATCTTTATTGCTGTCCTCTCTAGGCTGTCCTTGGTGAGGAGGGTCCCTGTGGAATCATGGTCTATAGCCCCAATACATATTCTGTCTCACTGGTCTCTCTTGTTCTCCTACACCTTGGTTGTCAGCACCCTTCATCACTTCTCCCTGTACAGGAGGGTTGGAATACTGTAGTCGACACCCATAGGGTCTACTCATGGATTAAGGTGGGAACCCTGGCCAGTGGGAGGGTGGGCACTGTTGGGCCTGGCCTTCAGGCTCACTCTCTCATCCCTCATTCTTTTTTAAAAAATATATTTTTATTGATTTCATAGAAGAAAGGAGAGAGAGAGAGAGAGAGAGAGAGAGAGAGAGAGAGAGAGAGAGAAACATCAATGATGAAAAAGAATCATTGATCAGCTGCCTTCTGCATGTCCCACACTGGGATGGAGCCAGAAACCCAGGCATATGCCTGACCAGGAATTGAACCGTGACCTCCTGGTTCATAGGTTGACACTCAACCACTGAACCTCACTGGCTTGGCTCATCCCTCATTCTTTTCCCCACTCTCACTTTTCTGGTAAGTCTGCTGGTAATGGTGTGGAGGACCCCTGCCACGTGGATAGCACCTGTAATGGTTCCAGTCTGCTGCATATTTACGGCCTTGCACTGGAACTCCTCCACCAGGGCCTGTAGCATTTGCCGCCTCGTACCCTTTTCTCCTTCAACAATATCAAACTCCACAGTCTCTCCATCTCCTCTACTGCAAAGGTACTTCCAGGGGTTATTCTTCTTTATGGCAGTCTGATGTACAAATACATCTTCCTTGATGTCATTCCTGTTGATGAAACCATATCCATTTTTTACAATGAACCATTTTATTGTTTCCAAATCTTCCCTGCAAAGACCTTCTTGTCCCCACCTGCAGGCACCACTAATGTGAGGCTGTCCAGGTCAGGGCTCCCTGCCCCACTGCCCTGTGGTGTCGTGCTTGGCGTCAGCCGTGCAGGTGGTTGGCAGCTGCTGGGTCTCCACTCCTCTGCTCTTGGTTGCTGTGATGGTGACCTGGGCCGGCTGCATAGCTGGGCAGCTGCTGCTCTTCTCCTGGTGTGATGGTAACTAAGCCAGCAGGGCTGCATGGGGCTCTCTGGGGTCCATTCTCCACCCCCACTACTGATCAAACTCAATTTTTTTAATATATTTTATTGATTTTTTTACAGAGAGGAAGGGAGAAGGATAGAGAGTTAGAAACATCGATGAGAGAGAAACATCGACCAGCTGCCTCCTGCACACCCCCTACTGGGGATGTGCCCGCAACCAAGGTACATGCCCTTGACTGGAATCGAACCTGGGACCCTTGAGTCCGCAGGCTGACGCTCTATCCACTGAGCCAAACCGGTTAGGGCTCAAACTCAATTTTAAGTTATTCTATAAACTTTACTATTTGACAATAATTCTTTTCTCTTCTTGCAAGCTAATAAGTTAGACTGCCACAGTTTCATGATCCTGGTAAAAACCATACGACTCTTGGACCAGCTAAAAGGAACTCTATCACTCAGGGCAATCGCAGAAGCCAGAATGTCAGTGTTTTCCTGTGCCTGTTCCATGAGTCCCAGCTCCCAGAGAGAGAACTCAGAGGGCCAGACGAAACCTGCACACACAATGGGTTGAATTACAGAAGAAAACTGAGTTTAGAGAACTTGAATAGTTTATGATGCGCAGTTAGCTCTCCTGTCCTAAAGAGTTATTATCTTTAGTACTGAACAATATAGTAAATCTGGCCCTTGCTCTGGAGAGAAACCTTGGTCTATCTTCCAAACTTTTCATTCACTTCAATATTCTGGAAAAGATAGTCTGGAAGAAAAGCAACCGATGCATCCTCTCATAAGACCTGAGAAGCACAAGAAACCATGAGAATCAGCTCCCACATGCATAGATCTCACCCAACTCAGTAGGTGCTCAGTATTTCCTTACAGAATGGATGTTGAATGGATGCCCAGAATAAAATTCATAAATATCAACTAAATATTTTGTGATAAACAACACAAATTAGTTATTTCATGAGCTGCATTAACTTCCCACATACTGCTATCCTTCCACACACAACTTCTATATAAACCACAGCTAGTTATTTGTAGTTTCTAGAATTTGATATGATTACTTACTCCTTTGTGGGTTTTATGCATGATAATCCATCTGTCTGAAATATCTTTATTCCTCTAGATTTTCTGCCTGAAAATCTCCTAGATATTTCTAGAGGCCATGTAAAGTACTTCCTAGTTAAAAAGATAAAATGGACATAGATATGTGCATTAACTTTCCACTATAATTGGTAATAATCTGATGGAAAATTATAAAAATCTGACAGAGTTAAGACAGTAGCACTTATTACATTTGATGTATGTTTTCCTCTTTTGTTGGAGATAAGAGTATCTAACATGTAGTCTATGCTAATAGAAGGATGGATAAATGAGAAAATGACATATTTTTATATTATTAGGTCCTAAGATATGCTGATGCCATACAATGGATGGATTCACAATTATTTTTTTATTTATTTACACCAGTAATTATCTTTAATGTTGCATTTGACATGGATGTTTACATGTTCCAGAAGTTATTTTGGCAGGTAAAAAGTATTCTTTTCCAATAATATCATTCACTAATGAGCCACCACATTTTATCTATGTTTAAATTTTTAAAAATTTTACTCAAAATTAAGAAACAAAGAAGAAAGGGGGAAAGCACAAGGTGTGAAAGAAGTAAAATAAACTTTATATTTTAGTGAATATGCTATATCTTGACAAATGTCTAGTTAACTGAAGACTAAGGGAAAAATTATGGAAGAAAAAGTAATCCTGAAAATCTGAGTGGTAGAACTAACACCAGTTATGATTTTATCTCTGACATGCTATAAGAGAGCTATTGTGAAATGTATTAGGTCTAGTAAAAGAAATTTATTAATAAAAGTGATGTTTTAAATATTCTCTTTCTAAAACTTCCTACACCCACATGGAGAAGAAAAAGACAGAGAAGAATATTTACAGAAACAACTATAACTCTAATTTACAAACTGTTGCGATTTTTTTTCTAGTTATGTGAGATTTTGACCTCAGCAAGAAAAGACCTTGAGGCAAAATACTCCAGATCTTAAGCAGGGGTGCATTTATTTCAAATTAACAAAAACAATTTTATAAATATAAGGCCACTACCTAAACTTTATTAGAAGCAAAACTATTAAAACAATGTATACTTGAAAGAGTCTAAAAAAATGGAGGTCATACAAATGACCCAAAAAAATGAAATAAAAAAGAATCTATATATATAAAAGCCCAGCAACCGAACAGTGGAATGACCAGAACGACTGGTCAACCAGTCACTATGAAGTGCACTGACCACCGGGGGGCAGATCCTCAATGCAGGAGCTGCCCCCTAGTGGTCAGTGTGTTCCCACAGTGGGAGCACTGCTTGGCTGACTAGGATGAGTGGCGCTCCCACAGCAGGAGCAGCCACTCAGAAGGTGGGTCCACAACCACTTGGCTGACCAGACTAGAGGCGCTCCCACAATGGGCCAATCCCTATAGGCCACGCCCCCTACCAGTGCACAAATCCATGCACCAGCCTCTAGTAGAGATATAAAAGTAGTTTGGTGGTGATTCCTGCCTATCTGTCTCCTGAGTCTGTTCAACTCTGGAGGTCAGCTGAGGCAGGAGGATGAGCTAGATGGCTGAAGGACCCCACTCATGTGTCTGTTGGTTGGTACTAATAGTGTTGACTTTAGGCAATAGGTGTCACTGCCACACATATATCTCATCATCTAGGAGGTTATTTCAGGACAAGAGGCCCGGAGCACTAAATTCGTGCACAGGGGGGCAGTCCCCTCAGCCCAGCCTGCACCCTTTCCCACTCCAGGACCCCTTGAGGGATGTTCAATTGGGCCTAAACTGGCAGTCGTACATCCCTCTCACAATCCAGGACTGCTGGCTCCTAACCGATTGCCTGCCTGCCTGCCTGATCACCCCTAACCACTCTGCCTGCCTGCCTTATGGCCCCTAACCACCTCTGTCTGCCTGCCTGATGGCCCCTAACTGCCTCTGTCTGCCTGCCTGATCACCCTTAACCACTCACCTGCCTTCTTGATCACCCCTAACCACTCTG
This sequence comes from Plecotus auritus, assembly GCF_963455305.1. Lineage (NCBI taxonomy): Eukaryota > Metazoa > Chordata > Mammalia > Chiroptera > Vespertilionidae > Plecotus > Plecotus auritus. The sequence goes on along the minus strand of NC_137771.1, from coordinate 159,713,420 downwards.
CATGCCTGCCTGATCACCTCTAACCCCTCTGCCTGCCTGATCACTCCTAACCACTCACCTGCCTGCCTGATCACCCGTAACTGCTCACCTGCCTGCTTGCCTTAATGCCCCTAACCACTCGCCTGCCTGCCTGATCACCCCTAACCCCACTGTCTGCCTGCCTGACTGATTTCTCTTAACCACTCACCTGCCTGTCTGATCACCCCTGACAACTTGCCTGCCTACTTGATCACCCCTAACTATTCTGCCTGCCTGCCTGATCACCCCTAATTGCCTCTGCCTCAGCCCCCACCTCCACAGCTTCATCCAGAAGGATGTCCGGAAGGTCATTTGGCTGGCAGGTCTAATTAGCATATTTGCTTTTATTATTATAGATTCTTCACAGTGGGTGCAGAGTCTCAGACATCCATCAATAGGAGAGAGAAAGCTGGAATTTGCTAGTGCTTTTCAAGTTTCTCCTTGCATCATATGCGCTCTTAAGTCCCTTTAGCCAAAATGAACCACACAACTGACTCAAAGTCAGAGTAGGAGATAACCACGCAATGGTGTGGCTCCAGGAAGCAGAATTGCTGCTGCCACTTTAGTAAACAACATGCCATGTGATTTATTGAGGTATCAACAACAGCTATGTGGTGGAAGGACAAGGATTTTGGCCTCAATCCGCTTGTCTCAGAGCCTATTTTAATGTACTCCTCCAAACAGGAGTTAGTAATATAACAATCCTGGCCACTAAAACCTTAGAAATAAGAACTTACCCACCCTAGAAGTAACTGTTCTATGGGGCCTTTATTTTTTCTCACTATCCATCAAGCTTTATCCAGAGAAGACCCCTCTGAGTAGTGCCACATAAGTACTCTATCATGGTTCTGCCACTTAACCCAAATCACTCAGCACTGGCACCTGCACCAGGCCTCCTGTGCTAGAGTTCAGTGCTCACTCCCTAATGTATGAGTGTCTCTTACAAGTAATCAGAGAGAGCTAAGTAATCAGAAGGCAGTAAGAGCATTTCACATCATTATTATGAAGTCACTAGAGGTCCGATGCATGAAGATTTCTGCAAGAATGGGCCTTCCTTCCCCTGGCTGCCGGCATCGCCTTCGCTCCGGCCAGAGCCGCCTTTCTGCCTTCCCATGCTGCCCAGAGGCCTGGAGCTGCTGGGGCGGTGCGGAATGCCTGCAATGACGATGACGCAAGCATCCCACCCTGCCCCCTGACACTCAGAGCCTGCATATGCAAATTAACCTGCCATCTTTGTTGGGTTAATTTGTATACTCAATCCTGATTTGCTGGTGGGTGTCACGAAGGTACGGTCATTTTGCATATTTCTCTTTTAGTGTAGATTATAACTGCTCTTTTATCTTATTATTTTTAAATGAGATAATTGACATGTATGTAACATTATATTAGTTTTAGGTATGTAACATAATGATTTGATATTTGTATATATTTTGAGGGACCATCAAAATAAGTCTAATTAACATACAGATATGCAATGTGGCAGTATTAACTATAGCCACCATACTGTATATTGCATTCCCATGAATTATTTATTTTATAATTGGAAATTTGTACCTTTTGAGCACTTCATCCATTTCACTGACCCCCTCAGCCTCTGACAACCATCCATCTGTTCTCTGTATCCATGAGCTGTTGTTTTTTCTTTTGGAGTCCACATATAAATGAGTTCATATGGTATTTGTGTTTCTTTGTCTGACTTATTTTACGTAGCATAACGTCCTAAAGGTCTATCCATATTGTCACAAATGGCAAGATTTTCTTCTTTTTGTTAAGGCTAAATAATTATACATATATATCACATTTTCTTTACCCATTCACATTTATCCATTGATGGACATTTAAAGTTGCTTCTTTGTATTGGGTATTGTAAATAATATTTCAGTGAACATGGGTGTGCAGTTCTGAATTCTTATACATAATTTCAGGACAATCACATTTTCCCAAGTCCATTTGGGAATAAAGTTGATAAGTAGACATCACAGGTAGAATATGAAAAAGTAGAAGGTGATGGTGGGAAGGCAGAAGGTAGGTAGATTTTTCAGTCCTAAAATAACAGAATTTTTATTTTCATGTTTTCTATAGTCCTCTGCTATTTTCCTACATTTTTTCTGTTATCATATTTTCTCTTTTCCTTTTTTGACACCTTTTTTAAACTTGTGTTCATTTTTTTATGTTATAGACTATGTCTCAGTTTTATGCATAGTCAAATGTGTATGCATGTATGAGTATGCATGTATTTAGGGTATGTATGTATATACTTCACACATTAAAAGTTTCTTTTTTTAATTATAATATAGTATGTCTTGGGTCCTAAAAATCTCATTGCAATATATGCCTTTTATTTCCAGAGTTGCAAGCACATAGTTATTAAATAAGATAACTTAAATTTTCTGTTGATGGCTTGTGTGTGATTGTACATCTTTAATAAACCTGCCAGTCTGCTTTTTAAAAGTCAATCTAATTTTTCTATCTGTAAAATTTATTTGCAGATAATTTTAATTACAATTCCTGGATTTTGTATCAATTATATCTTAATTCTTTGGTATCTGACATCTGTGAATAAATTACATTTGAGAACCACCCCATGGTTATTATTTTCAGCTATCCTTATGAGTTCAGACCCCATGCTGACTGCAGCTGCTATAAGAGACCTTGGTAGGTATATTTTTCTCCTTTCCTGTATTTAAAATATCATATTCTATATTTAAGTTGTCTATTTTTAAGATCTGTTGTTCACTGCTTTTCATGATGTGAAGTGTGTCACTGGGGCATTGGGACTGAGCATAGATATTTGGGTGATGATGCTTAAAATATAATAAAATGCAAGTGATGGCTTACTTATTATATATGTTTAAAGTCTTATATTCAATTATGGAATAGATCAGGGGATTATTTGGAATCCTTGACTTTATACATGCTTCTATCTTATACCAACAGAACAGTTCTGGGGCTTTACAACATTGCATATACTATATTTTGGTGACATTTGTATTACCCAACACCTCTTTTTTTTTTTTAATATATTTTATTGGTATTTCACAGAGAGGAAGGGAGAGGGATAGAGAGCTAGAAACATCGATGAGAGAGAAACATCGATCAGCTGCCTCCTGCACACCTCCCACTGAGGATGTGCCCGCAACCAAGGTACATGCCCTTGACCGGAATCAAACCCGGGACCTTTCAGTCCACAGGCCGACGCTCTATCCACTGAGCCAAACCGGTTTCGGCAAACACCTCTTTTCCTTTGAAAACACTGTCATTAAGATAATGCCATTTACAAAAAAAAAAAAAGCCTTTTGAGTCAATGTCACCATTTGAACCAAAAGCCTGAAAAGTACAAAACAATAAAATCACTAATCATACAGTATTTCAGTGTGTACTATTTTGGAGAACACATATATATTTAAAAGTAAAATACCAAATCAATGTAACCCATTGAAAATGTGAGAGCCTTATTCAAGAAAAACAAAAACCTAATTTGTTTTTCCCAGTCACTTTTTAATAATGAGAACTAGAGCATTTGTTTTAAAAAAAGAATTTGTATCTGGCGCACGCATACATGTGTGCATGCAGACACACATATGCTGTGCGCATGTGTGTGCACACACACACACACACACACACTTTTATTTTATGGCCAGTTAAAGAGGAAAGAGCTATCTGAGGCAGGTAGAAATAGAGTAGGGGAGACACATCAAGTGTATCTATATGAATAAAGGGAAGCCAAGTCTTCAAAACAAGGAGATTAAGAGTGTGAGGTAAACTTTAGAAGGAAGTGCCAGCATTATAAACTATCCTTGCCTCTATGGGACTCATTGAGTGACAGCCTCTTTCTACTCAAAAGATTTGGGGGAGTGCTTTTCTACCTGAGAGCGTTACACATTTCCCTTAACTTTATAATATGACTAGAGCCCTGGTGCACAAAATTCATGCATGGGGGCGGAGGTCCCCTCAGCTCAGCCTGCACCCTCTCCAATCTGGGACCCCTTGGGGGATGTCCAACTTCCGGTTTAGGCTCTATCCCAGGGATCAGGCCTTAACCGGCAGTCGGACATCCCTCTCACAATCCTGGACTGCTGGCTCCTAACTGCTCACCTGCCTTCCTGCCTGGTTGCCCCTAACTGCCTCCTGCTGCTGGCCAGGTCACCCCAAACTGTCCCCCTCTGCCAGCCTGGTCACCCCTAATTGCCCCCCTTGCTGGCCTGGTCACCCACAACTGAGTCCCCTGCTGGCCTAGTCACCCCTCACTTCCCCCCTGCCAGCCTAATTTCCCGCAATTGCCCCCCCCCGATGGCCTGGTTGCCCCCAACTGCCCCCCCTGTCGGCCTTGTCACCTCTCATCCCCCCACCCCACCCCACCCCGGCCTGGTTGCCCCACGCAGCCTGCTTGTTCAGTCGTTAGGTCATCCCTCACTAACCCCCCTGCCGGCCTGGGGGCATTAGGGTTAATTTGCATATTACCTCTTTATTATATAGGATAATCTAGTTAGTATTACACTGGTTTCCTGGCCTGCCATTGTTGAATTTAAAATATTTTTGGGTTAATTTGCAGGGTTATTTTTGTAAATTTTGGCCATTTTTTAATTAATTTCTTTATTGATTAAGGTATCACATATTTGTCCTCATCCCCCCATTCCCATCCCAAACCCCTCCCCACGCATGCCCCCAACCCCCTGTTGTCCATGACCACTGTTTAGGCTTATATGCATGCATACAAGTCCTTTGGTTGATTTGTTTTTCTCTTCACATTATATCTCTTAAAAAATAAATAATTTTTCTCTTTAAAATATTTTTGCCTGAGTTTTCAAAGCAAGATTTTTACATTTTTACATTTTATTCTTAAAAAGAGAAAGAAGAAAATCTGCCCAGGCTTATGAGTAGAGCACATGAGTACATTCACACTGTCTGGAGCTTTATCTGGTCTGTTGACTCCTCTTATGCCCCCAAGTCTATTATTTATTTCCAAATATTCACATTTTGTTATAGTTCTATTTTCTTTTATTTAATTACATTTTATTGGGGTGACATTAGTCATCATGGACATATAGGTTTCATGTGTGGATAACTAATTTACAAAATCTGTATATAGGGCCATGTGCCCACCACCCAAAGTCAAATCTCCTATCTCCTCATATTAAGACTCCTTCCTCCCCCGACCCTCCTCCCTCTGGCAACTACCACACTGCTGTTTGTGTTCATAAGTTACAGTTTTATATTCCACACTAGAGGCCTGGTGCATGACATTCGTGTACTTGTGTGTGTGTGTGTGTGTGTGTGTGTGTGTGTGTGTGTGTGTGTGGCGGGGGGGGGGGGGTGTCTCTTAGCCCGGCCTGCACCCTCTCACAGTCCAGGAGCCCTCAGGAGATATCTGACTGCTGGCTTAGGCCTGGCTTGTGACTGAGCAGCACTCCCCCTGTGGGAGCATACTGACCACTAGAGGGTAGCTCTTGCGTTGAGTGGGATTGGGTAGAAACCAGTTCTCTAACATTCCCTGAGGGGTCTTGGATTGCAAGAGGATGCAGGCCAGGCCGAGGGATCCCACTGGTGCACGATCAGGGCCAGGGAGGGACATAGGAGGTTGGCCAGACAGGAGGGGACCATGGAAGGGCTCTAGGGCATGTCTGGCCCATCTAGCTCAGTCCTGATCAGCCAGACCACAGCAGCAAGCTAACCTACCGGTCGGAGCGTCTGCTCCTGGTGGTCAGTGCACGTAAGAGCGAGCAGTTGTGTGGCCTTATCGTTTCATTAGTATATTACGCTTTGATTAGTTGAATGGCCGACCGGATGACCAGATACTTAGCAAGCATATTAGGCTTTTATTATACAGGAGGATATGAGTGAAATCATATAGTTCTTAGCTTTTTCTGTCTGACTTATTTCACTTCACATAATGTTCTCAAGGTCCATCCATGTTGCAGCAGAAGCGGTATAGCCCTACGGGAGCCACAAAGGCTCAAAACTATGGTTCTATTTTCTAAAATAAAATAATCATACAAAACTATTATGTTTTTTTTTTTTTTTGAGTAACAAACAACTCCAAAACATAGTGGCTTAAAACAATAATTATGTATTATTTCTCGTGAGTCTGGCAGTTCTGATGATATGCGCTGGGTTCTGCTGATCTTAGTTAGGCTCACTAATAAATCTGCTGTCAGCTGGAGGGTCGTCTAGACACTGAGTGATCTAAGATGTCCTCAACTAGGAGGATCGATGTTTCCTCCAAGTATTTCTCACATCCCTCCAGTAGTGTAGCCAGGAAATGCTGCCATCATGGTAACAGGAGTCTAAGAGAGAGGAAGCAGAAATATTTCTCAAGCCTCTGCTTGTATCATTACATGACCAAACAGACTGGATCTCTTCAGTGAAAGAGAAACTGCAAAGTCTCAGAGCAAAGGGCATCAATGCAGGGATAGGTGAAGAAGTGAGCCATCAAGGCAATTGAGCTTCCACAAGAACAGACTGCCTTGCTTTTCTTCTCTTCCAACAGCATGCTTACTGTATTAGGTTGTGATCACAGCTATAGAGTGGTTGGTCTACAGGGCTTTTACCATGCAATGTTTCCTTCCTGTGGGGATTTGGAAAATCATCAAAGTTGCTCCAAGTTATAGTTTTGTCATAATAGACACATTTAATAGCACAGAAAAATGATAATTAATGGCTCTCTAAACTTAGAATATAATAATAAATGAAGGAAGATTAGGATCAAAATAGATAATATCAAGGTGCTCTCCATTCATGGAGTTTGATTTCTAAAACCACTAAAAGGAATGTATAGGAAAATCAGACAATTTGTGTTAAAGTGAGAGTATCTGGGCACTTGCCTTAACCCTTCACTAGGTACAGTGTTATAAAGTCTTGGTTTATGAATTTACTTTATCTTGTCATTGTTTTTTATGTTGCCATAAATATGTGATGTAAGTATTTATATAGGCCAAATCACTGAGTTAAAAAAATAATGAATTTCATATTTTCATCTGCTTTGAAAGAAGGATTGAGAGCCCTAGTTGATTATCTCATTTACATCAACCATAATCAAGCACAGTTAATTTGGTACTTAATTATGATGGTCTAGACTTAACTTACAGTTGATATATAATTACATTTTCTTAAAGAAAGTTTTCAAACATGACTAAAGTTTAAGTATGTAGTAAAAGTAGCGATGTATATCCATAGCTAAGAATATTTTTCTACTTGCTAAAATTTTATTTTCTTCACCTACAATATTTTTTCCTTCCATAGGTCTTTCTAGGGGCCTCATCAATTTAATTAATGGAGAAAGTCTGATAACCTCTATAATGTCTTATAATATGTTTACTAGTATCATGGATTTTAACACTGACCTGAAAAGTATGAACCATTCCTTAGGTAAGGACTTATTTTTTAATTTATCTTTATTGTTGAAAGTATTACAGATGTCCCCTTTTGTTCCCTTGTTGATCCCCTCATCCCTTCTCTCTACGCCCCCTCCCCAGGCCTTCACTGCACTGTTTTCTGTGTCCACGGATTATGCATGTAAATCCTTTGGTTAATCTCTTCCTGGCCCTCGCCCCTTTCCTCCGAGAATTGTCAGTCTGTTGCACGCTTCCATGTCTCTGTCAGTTTATGTTGTCCATTAGATTCCACATATAAGTGAGATCGTGTGACACTTGTCTTCATCTGATTGGCTTATTTCACTCAGCATAATGCTCTCCAGAAAAAAAATCTTTTATTGTCTGAAAACTGACATAGATTTTGTAATATCTTATCACAAATTATACTTGTACAAGCATAATAATGAGTATCAGTATAGTGTCTTACCTTTTAAAAAGCACTGCATGTATTTACAAAACGTGTCCCTTATTTAATAGTAGTTGTAATTTTATTGTGAGGTGAGTTGGGACTTTCATGAGGATGCTTATAAAAGCAGCACTCCTCCACAGGCCTAGGCTGAACCATTATACTTGACAGTAAGAATGAGAGGTGTTGATGTGTTGAAGATGAACTCAGAAGATAAGCCAGGTAGTGAATGCATTCACCAGTGATGGGAAGAGGCAGCTTCCCTTCCCTTTCTCTTGGTGTTAAAGAATTTACCAGGCCATCGAAAAATACACAGGAGTACTTGGAGATGCAGGATAAACCCATTTATTTGCAAATGTTTCACATGTACTAGTACAGTAACTCAGGGGGTCAGTTCTCCAAATCCTGAGTCCCCCAATATGTAGGAAGCTTTCCCTTTATACCCTTTGGCTTCCTTGTCCCCCAAATATGGATCAGACTTCTGGACCGTTCGTGGGCTTTGCAAAAAGCCCCATGCTTTGAGATGGGGGGATGTGAGACACACCTTAAGTCCTGGCCTGGAGCCAGTGCTGATAACCCCCTCTGGGGGTTGTGTGCGGTTCATGGTTTATGGCCTCTGTAAAATGGGAGTATTTAGGTAAATAGGTCTTGCAAGACCAGATATTTAAGGAAGGGGCAATGACTTGGTTATAGGCTAACAAGAATGTGCATTAGGGATACTGATTAACTAGGTACAAAGTCAGGCTGCCAGCCTCCTACATTCTTTCACAAATGGAGTTAATTATAGGCTAGCAAGAGTATGTATTAGAAGGCAGGTTACTCCACAGATTCAGATTTAGATTGCTACCCTCCCCCAATGTATTTTTATCTTCCCCATCATTGGGAAGATGTCCCTGCAAGCAACATAGAAAGCTGCCAGCAGAAGTGTGAGTTATATGGTCATCTACAATGCCTGAAAGCAGTGCTTGTAAGCAGAGAAATTGCAAGGTGCCCATGAGCTCATTTAACACATTCAGGGAGTCCTGAACCATAAGTATTTTTTTCCTTTATAATATTATGTGTGTGTATATAAAATAAGTGAAATATGTGTAATTATCACTCAGGATAAAAAATATAGTGTTACCAGTGCATCCAAAAGTATCTTATGTGCTTCTCTCTGATCAAAACCCAATACCTTCCTCCTAGAACAGTGGTTCTTAAAGAGTGGTGTCTGAGTATGGGGGAAGGGGTTCTTTGAGATTGTCTATAAAGTCCAATATTTTCATAATACTGCTAAGAAGTTATTCATCTTTTTTACTGTGTTGTCATTTGCACTGATTTTGGAAGAACAATGATTACAGTCTTCTGGAGAAAATTGCTGATGTGTAGTTATTCCACTCACTGGATGTCTTCCGTGTTCCAAGGCCTTCTGCAGCATTATCTCATTCCACCTCCCTATCCCCTTGGGGGAAAAAAGTGTTTAGGAGGTGCTTCCAGACCTAATTCTAGTACATCAAGGGGTCTGTATGATGCCAAATAATCAATTATGTTGAAATGGGATTTTTTCTGCTCCCCCTGTCCCCAGAAATTAAGCATAACCCAAATTATCTTTCCAAACACTCAGAAAAAGTTTTAGCCACCACTGTTTTCCCTGTCCCTGGAGAGTACTTTATTTCTGGGCAGCCAGAGACCCTGTTTATTTCTATTTTGACTCATCATGCCTTACATATTAATAATCAATGCCTAAAACTCAGAATTGAAGACTATTTTTTCCCCAAGAAGACCCATTTATGGGACCATCATCCTCTCATGTCTTCTTCAAGGGATCGGGTCCACATGATGGACAATTATTCTACTTGGTCAAAAGAAGCACTCACCTTTAGTTTTTCTCTTTATCAAATTAGTTTACCCAGGCCATGGCAGCTTGGAACATCTATGGTGAACCTAGAACCCCAATTTAGCACAAGAAGGTACATCCTCTAAAATGCTTAATGTATGTTATCTACGGTGTGTGAGAAAGCTAAATACCACACACATACAAGCTCTTTCAAAATTCAAGTAAAAAGAAAGGTGACTCAATATAGTAATCAGGGACTTTCACCATAAAACTTCCTGCAGATAAGACCTCCCTGAAAATGGCTCAAGTGATTCACAAAAAAAAAATAAAAAAATTCTATATTCAGAAGCATCTTAAAAACTCAAGGACCACCCTTGGAAGAAAATTCAAAGAAGTACAGTTTTACATACAGGGCCTCGTTTAAGATATTAAATATTGACCACAAAATTTCAGGGAACTGTCAGAGGTGACATCTACAGACTAATCAAGAGAACTTTCTTGATATTATATTCACTAGAAAGAAAAAAAAGTAAAAATAAAAGGAAGGTACTGATGTGGAAATTCATTCATTCATTAATCAAACAATTATTTATTGATATGTACTCAGTTATAGTTCTTATTTAAGGCCCTGGTGATTCAGCCATGAACATAATAGTCCTGCCTTTCATAGAACTTGCCTTGTAATTTTTATAATAAACAATGGAACACAATTTTGCATTTGTTTAGGTTTCAGAGAAGTAAAAATTGTAAACAATCACCCTACTAAAATATAATAGTAACAATTATAAATAATAAAAGCTCTGTTATTTTCTTAGCCTTTCGGACTTTCTCTGAATTTTTAATAGTTTGGAAAGAAAAAATTCCTTTAAGAAACTTAATAAGCTTTACTGATATTTCATTATTATCTATTGACACAACTGTGAATAATTTTCACAGTAATTATTTTTATAACTCATTTGAACAGTTGCTTTATCTTTGAAGTTAGCACATGTTTCATAAGAGGAAAAAATTAAGAAAAGTTATTACACGCAGAATTCTTACCTTTTCCAACTTGAGTGTTAAAAGTTTAAGAACATTGTAAGACATAATAGATTTGTTTTGAGGCTTTTCCTGGCCTAATAAATCAGTTCAGTAACATTTTACTGATTAAAAGCTATTTTCCTTTCTTAAAGGAGAAAGCAATTTTTATACTGGGTCTTCTAACTCCAGTTCCCTGCATCCTTGTTAAACCAGAGTAGGCCTCTCTTGTTTCAAATATAGGAGGTGCTGGAATCCCAAAATTATCAAATTGGCTAAATCCATGCCTGGGACTAATTTGACTTAGAGACTTAGAGGGCCATTCATGAAACTCCTTCCACATTCATGCTATCCCTACAGATCTTTCTACTTGCCAAATGTAGACTGCTGAGGCTAAAGACAAAGAGAGAATTTTAAAAGCAGCAAGAGAAAAGCAGCTAGTTACCTACAAGGGAATGCCCATACAACTGTTAGCTGATTTCTCAACAGAAACTATGCAGGCCAGAAAGGAGTGGCAAGAAATATTCAAAGTGATGAATAGCAAGGACCTACAACCAAGATTACTCTACATTTAGAATTGGAGGTCAGATAAAGAGCTTCACAGACAAGAAAAAGCTAAAGGAGTTCATCACCACCAAACCAGTATTATATGAAATGTTGAAGGGTATTCTTTAAAAGGAGGAAGAAGAAGAAAAAGAAAAAGATAAACAAATGAACAACAAAATGGCAACAAATACATACCTATCAACAATTGAATCTAAAAATCAAAATAAATGAATAAGAAATCTAATGAACAGAATAAACTGGATATAAAATAGAATCAGGGGCATGGAAATGGAACAGACCAACAATTCTCAGAGAGAAGGGGGTTGGGAGGATGGGAAGAGATTAAACAAAGATCTTATATGCATATATGCATTACCTATGGACACAGACAATAGGGTGGCAAAGGCCTGTGGCAGGGCGGGAACTGGATGCAGGGAGGCATGGGGGGAAAAAAGAGGGACATCTGTAATAATCCAACAATAAAGATTAAAGAAAATTTTTTTAAGTGGGCAAGACTTTCTTACCCACTGGCATATCTGATTCCAGCAAAGGAGTATGTCAACGTCTTAGGCTTCCTGATTGTCAGGGGAGGGTATCATAATGACTTTACAAAGTCATTTGGCAAAACAGAGCGATATTAAAGATGTAACTATCCTTAGTGCATAACTGCACTTCTGGGGCCCCAGGAAGTAATCAGAAAAGTAAAAATCAATTATGTATAGAAATATACACTGCAGCATTATGTATGAGGGGGAAAACTGGAAAACATTAAATGTCCAACAGTAAGGAACCAACCAGTAAGTTGGCAGGCGAGGACAATGGAGGAGATACATTCTGCATTTCCTCAGTGGCTTATGTTGGATCTAGAATATAAATGACATGAATTTAGAGACTTTCTACCTCTTGTGCATCATCACATCTCCAAAATTTGTTGTACTGCTTGGCACTGCATAACAGTATATTTCTTAATGAATGGAGACTGAAATAAGTTCTTACACTAAACTGACTGACTTTTATAAACTTGTGTGGCTTTCAGAATTTGAGAATAGAAATATGAAAACATCCTACATCTACCCTACATGATATGAATGAGCTATTTTTAAAGATAATGACAAAAGGAAAAGCTAATTCAGTCAGAGTATCACTCAAAATTAAGTGAGTTCTATTAACTATTTTTAATTTTCTCCCCTTTCTTGCAGTACGTAGCATCGTGAGTCCAATATTGTCATATTATCTAGCAAGTTTCTTGTTTGGAATTCTCTGTGCAAAACTGGTTCAATTGTGGATGTCTACTGTTTTTGGTGATGATATCAACCATATAAGCCTCAACTTTTCAAATCTGTACCTCATCTTTTTTATATGTAAGTGAGGAGCCTATCCCTAAAATTAAATCACATAGAAAAATTAAAAATAAAGATATCAAAAATTCACAATAGACATACCAAGCAAAAGTTAGTTTAAAACAATTTAACTGATCTAGAGTGAATCTTTTTGTTAAAATAATCTATCAAAAGAGATAAAAATGTTAGTATCTATACAACAGAAAACAATATGCCAAAATATATAAAGGCAATACCATTATTAAGCAGGAGAATTTGACAAAACTCATAATTACAATGAATATTCTAACATGACTTTCCAAGATAATTTCATAGCCGATTGAAAAAAAATAGTATGCTATAAAAAGTTTTAAATAAAAACTTAAGTGTGGGGTTCATAAGATATGTAGAGTTTTTCTTTCTAAAACATAATGCATATCCTTTACGTATACCTGTAGACCATTTACAGAAATAAACTAGACTACAGAACTTTTCAATAAAATTCTAAATCCACAATGCAATTAAATACTAACTACAAAAGGAAGATCTTAAAAATAATCATTCTAACTGCATGACATTAAATATACTTTTCTGGGTAACTCAAAGATCAAATAGATCAAGTAAGGCTACATATTATAAAATTCATTATTAATCCATTTATCACCACTTTCTTCTCATGGAAGTATGGCAGGTATTGGTAATTAGCTATATCACTATTTGCTGACACAGTCTCAGAATCATGTTCAACCCAGTTCTTCAGATGGCCCTACAAATGATTTGAAGTTTGCATATGTGACAATACCTAGTCAACAACTTATACTATGTGCTTCCATTGCATTTAAGAATAAGACAATGTTGCCTATTCTCATATCCAAGATTAAAAGTTGTTCTGGAAGATCTAGCTAGTAAAATAAAAGAAAAGAATAAAATTTATACATATTTGAAAGATAAATGGTTACAGTAGTTGCAACATTTTAGATTATATGAAAATTTCAAGAAAATAAGCCAACAATGCTTTTTAATAGTTAGTATAAAGTTAATATAAAAAATCAGTACCGTCCTTATAAGTCAGCAGCAACTAGTTAGAAAATATAATGAAAATTTGATTCTCTTTACGTTGGCAAAAAAATTATAGAATATCAAGGAATAAACTTACAAGAAATTTGGACCTAAACAGAAAACTATAAAAGTTTACTGAGAGTATAAAATTTGAATTAATTGAGACAGAAAAAAACTTCTCTTTAGAAGTGCTAATGTAACAGGATTTATTATTTTCATGTCTGAGGAAAGAAAGGCAGAATGTAGGATTTTGAGTTTTCCTAATTACTCAGTGAATTAAAGCCAATTACAATCTATTGCTGTTACAGGATAAAGTTAATGAATTAATTATGAGAATATGATCCATCTTTACCATATACTACTTAAATCGTGCATGCCTAATTTCTTGCAAAAATATATCCCAGCAAATATAATTTCCTGTAACACCATTTAGTAAGCAAGCATAACCTCAAAATTAAAGGTTATACCCCCAGGAAATAATAAACATTGTGTCAAAATGTCTCTCACTAAACATTTTAGAAAGTGAAATTCTAGGAAAAAATGTATGAAAACAAGATAGAGTGAATATAAATCTAATGGAAAAAGACCTTCACTCTATCCTGGCTTAATGTTTATATTTTTAGTGTCTTTAAAGTAGCCATCATAAATATTTTCCAAATTTTACCATTGCATAATAAGTTACAATGACAGTTCAAGACTTGAGTGCCTTAAAGCACCTATGTCCACAGACCCCTCTTCTTTCAGGATTCAAAAATGACTAATGTGTTATTTTTATGGCTTAGGTACCATTTCTAGCCAGAACTAGAAAATATAAAACTTATAATTTTCTACCTCTAAACTAAGAATAATACTGATTTAATTAATTAAAATGTATCGGAATCAAACAATGACAAAAATATGTGGCTAGCATATTTTCACTTTTTTGGTTTTGAAATTATACAAAACAATTTAAAGAGGTTATCAGGAAATATTAACAGTGAGAGTAGGCAAAAAATAATTATAAGTGGAGATCTTTCTCTACTAGGTAGGAATTAAACACTTTATAAGCCTACAGTTATTAAAATACAACTGTTGTAACAAAGGAATACAAAGTAAACCAAAGAAACAGAAGGTACACATATAGCAATTTGATAAATATGGCAATATGATAAAAGTGACATATCCGCAATGTTCTTCAGTATTAAAACAAAAATCATTCTTTTTTATTAACTAGAAAGTGTCTGCTAAACATTAAGTTAAAAAAGAAGCCCAATACAGAACCACATTACTGTAAAATCCCATTGTAGTTTTTATGTGACTTTATTTGTGTATATATATGTTGAATGTATGTCACCATGAATGTTCACTGGGTACTTCATTCTTCTCCAAGATATTGATCCAATTACATGAAATTCCTAATTCTATAGCTTATAAAAAAAATCCAGAGATCTCCTTATGATTTCTAAAAATTTCTGAAGTTACCTTCCTTATGATCTCTGCTACCTCTTCTTGAATATACCGCAGTTTCTGGTTCATAGTAAATTTTACTGAAGATGAGGACAAGAGAGTTCACGGGGTAAGTTACATTATATAGTTCACAGTTCAATGAAATCTAATAGCTACCTCTATTTCCTAACTTTTCTATGTTTCTTGTTTAATTTTTACCACTTGTCTCCAGCATAAAAATTCATTAAGCATCCTTTAATTCTTGAAGCTGCCCTTTGGGTCTCATTCTCTATTCTCAATTAGTTTATCAAATTACTTCTTCTAGGCAAATATAGCCCTGTCACTAATACCCACTTTAAAATACTTTAGAATTATAATAGGGGCTGTGGCAGGGGAATTCAGGTGTTCTGTTTTTAAAAAAATATAATTTATACTGTGCCATATTATTTGAATTCTTTACAGTGATAATATACTACTTTCATAAGCTGGAGGGGGATATAACTCTACTAGAGCTATTTTTAAAATATGCTACAGTACTGTAGGCTTTTTAGTCTCCCATATAAATGCACCAAAACAAAATTAAACTGGGGAAGTAGATTCATATTGAGTTTCTACTGACTCGACTCAACTCCCTTAGACCTGTCACCAAATCAAACCATTTCTATTTCCTGCTGTCTCCCAAAAAATAAAGCATTTGAAGTTTGCTAGTATATAAAGAAATTGTCAGCTCACTTCCCTTTCGTTCATCAGAGCCCCTCTGAAAAAAATTGGGCCTGTGGCTGATGCTCTAACTTTACTAAGGCCCATAAAGAGTTTGTGAGCTCCACCTTGTTGCCTGTGACAATGGTCGGCAAACTCATTGGTCAACAGAGCCAAATATCAACAGTACAACGACTGATAGAGAGCCAAATTTTTTAAACTTAAACTTCTTCTAACGCCACTTCTTCAAAATAGATTCGCCCAGGCCGTGGTATTTTGTGGAAGAGACACACTCAAGGGGCCAAAGAGCTGCATGTGGCTCGCAAGCCGCAGTTTGGCCTATGATATAAAGCCAAAAGAGTGTAAGGATGTCCAGTATAGACTTTACCACACAATCAGGTGTGAATCTGAGGAGGAAGAAGGATGATGGGCGGTGGTAATAATTTGTAGTATTATCCAATTGAAACCATGTCTGGTAGTCTCTCTGTACAGTCACTGTACTATAAAGGTATTTTCACCCCTGGTAAAATTAATACTTTATATTTATTTCTTTTAAAAAATAGGTGAGCTAGTTGGAATGTCTGGAATCTTTACACTGGCCATTATGGGACTTTTCTTAAATTCTACAAGTTTTAAACCAGGAGTTGAGTCACTACTACTCGAGTGAGTGGCCAGCATATTTTCACTTTGTTTCATACATTAGAAGCCATAAGATTGTAATAATAACTGCACCTACAACTACATGGTCTAAGTAAGATACTGATCGGAACTACCCAACTGAAAACACTTCCTATAAAGTCTGTTGCCTGTGTCTTCTACTCCTCTAACTTTAGGCAAAACTTTTAAGTTCACCTTAAGTTCGTGTTGGCTCTATTCCCCCATGAATTCCTTCACCATATACTCAATAATTTCCAGTCTACACCGTCTAAACCACTAGACAAGGTTAGGAGTAAGGGAAGGCAAATGAGACACTCATTTCAGGCACACAATTTTAGAGGGTGCCAAGAAACCTCAATAATCAAGATAAATAATGTGTTTAATGCAATATTTTGGAGCAAACTAATGCAAAAAAAAATCAATGATGAAAATATTAAAATGTTAAATTAAGATAAGATCAATATTACTGATAGTTCCTTTTACCTTGGGCTCCAGTGGAGCTCAGCATGGCACTGACACTAGAGTGTAAGACAAATATTTAAAATACCAAATTTTAAAAGACCATAAAGAGATGCCACACAAAGCAAATTAAAGGGTTAAGCTAGGGCATTTGAAGAGGGTTAGCAGTGTCATAAAAGAATGGCCAAACTAAAAGTAAGTCTTGTATAAAAAAAAGAAAATATGGCCAAACTAAAAGCAAGACTTAACTTTAGTAGAAATATGCCATTATGCTCAAGGACACCCAACTGAGGGTGTGTGGAATCTGTGTCGGCCTCAAATAAGGGTGCTTTCTGTAAGGCTCCAGTACAGAGGGTGGGAACTTGACCCACATAACACAATGGCAACATAGTGTTCAAAGAAGCCCTGAGCACGATGAGTTTTGGAGTTTGGAAGAATGTTATAGAAGATAGAATAAGTTTAGAAGTCAGAAGCTTAAAAGTATAGGATCTTATAAGATTTTGGAGCACGTCACTAAAATTTTATATCAATTACAATGAAAGCCGGTTGTACCGGCAGCTAGGCAGAATTAATTGGGCCAGGTTGTAGGAATAATTCAAAATGTTACACTAATATTCAACTGTATCTATGGGAAGCGATTATGAAGGTTCCCTTCACCTTCTTGCTCTAAATGAAAGAGAACGCTGGATCTTCCCTGAAGGCATTAGTTCCTTTGCATTCCTTAAGTCATGGAATCTTTCTCACCTGCTTCCCTGGTATTATTGAGTCTAGAGTTGAGGTAGGCTTTGTACCTCAGTCATTTCTGTATCATGGTTTCTCCTTCTTCCCTAGTGCAACCTAATTTTGAAGCTCGTGACATCAGATTATACCATCTGCCACCTTCTTGGCTGTAGTTATCCCTAGAGCCCTGAGAAGATTCTCCCTTCTCCCACTCAGTGTGACTTCTCTCCATTTCTCTGTCACCATTCCTAGTGATGTCAGTCAGTATACACACAACTGATCCTTTACTCCTCGCCTTTCAGTTCTTGTACCTCTCTCCTCCTAAGATCACGTCCAGCAGACCCTGCTTCACCCACCCACTTATATGGTCATACAAATAACCACTTAATAATCTCAATTTCAAGGATCTTAGTATCTAAAATATGATATGTATTAGTTTCTACTCTCCAAAATAGTTGAAACCTAAGATAATAATGGTAAATCCTACTACATCCTATAATAATCTACAGCAGGTCCATACTACTCTTTAGAGTAGAAGTGCACCATCTCCCATCTTTTCAGCATTTGCTCCCCATTACCACAATTCTAACAATTCTGCAAACATGCTGAGACTATAATGCATTTATCTTATGATCTCTTACTGATTCTTGCCCACCTCACTTACCTTTCACAGATCATTTCTTTTGTTTAAAATCATCTAATTTCTCATCTCATTTGACTATAAGTCAAAGTTGTTTTAATGGCGAACGAAGTCCTATGATACGTCTCTACATTAACTATGTGATTCTTTTCTACCACTCTCACCCTTACCCACCCTGTTCTA
This sequence comes from Plecotus auritus, assembly GCF_963455305.1. NCBI lineage: Eukaryota > Metazoa > Chordata > Mammalia > Chiroptera > Vespertilionidae > Plecotus > Plecotus auritus. The sequence goes on along the minus strand of NC_137771.1, from coordinate 159,695,086 downwards.
ACCACACTGATCACTTTGCTGTTTCTCAAACATGCCAAACATGTTCCTATGTGTCCTTATGTGTCAGGCTTGTGTCCTTATGTGTCTGCTCTTGGAATGTGCTTCCTCTACATATTGCATACTCCCCCTACATATGGGCAGAAGTATCTGCCTCACTTCTTTCATGCTTCTATTAATACATCACCTTGTTAGAAAAAAATTCTCCAAGTAGGAACTATTTCCTTATCATCATGTATAATCTTTTATTCCAAGCAAATTGATGTCCCTAAAATATCCAGTCCGCAAGTTCTTATCATTCTTCTAAGCTAGTCACTGTGCTACGTTGGGCAATAAAAATAATACAAATGCCTAGATTTATAGAGTCAAAACTTATGAGGGTGAGAGAATAGCACTTTTAATTTTTAAAAACTCTCTCCAGCCCGACCAGTGTGGCTCAGTGATTGAGCATCGACCTATAAACCAGGAGGTCATGATTTGATTCCCAGTCAAGGCACATGCCTGGGTTGTGAGCTTGATCCCCAGGGGAGGTGTGCAGGAGGCAGCTGATCAATGTTTCTCATCATTGATGTTTCTATATCTCTCTCCCTCTCCCTTCCTCTCTGAAATCGATAAAAATATATTTTCTAAATAAACAAACCTCTCTCCAAATAAAAGTTACATACAGATAAAGTTGTAACCCTTTCCTACCATAAAAGATCTACATTTATTAGCATAACTCATGATCCCCAAATGAAAGAAAGGGACTTTTAACAAATATTTAGAAGCTTTTTTGTATGTGCCTGACTTACTGCATGCACACACACTCCCCCCCCGCCCCCCCCCCACACACACATCTATTAGATGGGTTTGGCTCACACCACTATGAATTTGATGCAGACTGATTCCTTAGAAAATCTGGTTTTCTCTTCATCAGGTTTCTCTCATTAACTTCTACCACATATAAAAGGTCTTGATAGCTTCTCAATATTTATGGCTTCATTGATTTTATTACATTTTATGGTAATTAACAAGAGTAATTTTTGGTACTTGATGACATTTTTCTACAATATTAAGGTTAATTTTTGAATTATGTAATTATTAAATGGGTAGTAAAGTATGACTGATTCATATCCATCACTTCCTTGACTGAATTATCCTACTCAATTTTTACAAGTGATTTCTTTAAATGTATGGGTAGGTGGATGTAATGCTTTGAGAAACTTTTTTTGGGAGTGACATATGTATGGTGCAACGATTGGAGTTGCTTTTGATAGGGAAGTCAAAACACAATTGTCATAAAATATATCTTAGTATGTTTTCTTCCAAGTTAATGTTGGATGAAATATTTAAATCCAGAAGGTAGTAGAATTTAAAGTATGGCCACACATATACAAGAAAGAGATGATAGCTCTCTGCATAGAATAATAAGCCTAAATTCAGTCATAGAAAAATCCTAAGAATAAAAGGCTAATATGCAAATCGACTAAATGGCTGAACGACCGGTCTCTATGATGCACATTGACCACCAGGGGGCAGACACTCAATGCAGGAGCTGCCCCCTGGTGGTCAGTGCGCTTCCATAGGGGGAGTGCCACTTAGCCAGAAGCCCTGAGCCGGGCTCATGGCTGGCGAGCACAGTAGTGGTGGCGAGAGCCTCTGCCACCTCCACGGCAGCGCTAAGGATATCCAACTGCCAGCTTAGGCCCACAGGGAGTGAGCCTAAGTTGGCAGTTGGACATTCCCCAAGTGCCCCGGCCCGCAGGGCAGCAACGAGGGCACGCAGGAACCACCTAAGAGAATGAAACAAACAAGGAACGCGAAGAATGGAGGCAAGACAAGGTTCTGATCAAGCCTCGTTTTTTTATTCGAGTGTTGCGGTATATAAGCACTCAGGAGGGGAGGGGTAGGATAAGGAGTTGCCATGGGATGATTGGTTGGGGACTGGGTATCTGTCCTAGCTGATTGGTTATTCTGATGTGGGGGGTTCTTCTGGCCCTTGGGCGCGCGGGCTTTCTTTGTCCTTGCTCTTTGTCCTTGCTCAATCAGGAAGTAGGGCTGACCAGGAAGTAAGACCGAACTGCTTTCATGGCTCCTGGCACCCAAGGGCTCCTGGACTGCGAGAGGACGCAGGCTGGGCTGAGGGATCACCGCCCTGCCTCTCCTTCCCCCCCCCCACCCCCCATCCTCGAATTTCGTGCACCAGGCTTCTAGTATTTTGAATAATTTGCCTTAAAATTTACTAGACTAGAATGTTTTATATTAAAATTTTCTCTGATAATGCCCAGGTACTTTTACTTCTTAGGTATAGCTCAGAAACAGAGATTTCTTATTAATGTACAGAAGAAGATTTACTTTTAGTGTTGAATTTATTATTAAGCAAAAACAGTATTCCTGGAGAAGAGGCAAAAATGATCTTTAAAGGGTTTCAGGGGCAGTCTGACAACATACGGGTAAAACCAAGCTACAATCCTCTCATAAAATTGTATTCTTGAGCCTTTTTAATCTTTTCAATTATTTTTTATGGTAGTCGACATTAAAAACATGAAATAAGTTGAAAGGCAACGAGAAATCAGCTTTAGATAGCCTCCTATGGACCCAGCACCCATACTGGATTTGAGTGTGCTTTCCCAAGCTGCTCTGCATGCCGCAGATGAGAACGGGAGCTTTGGGAATGACAGAGTTCTCCTGGGCTCAGGAGCACTTGAATAAACACGTGCTCACAAATCTCAAAATGAAAATCTACAAAGGGCATTCATGGCAATAAAAGATTCATTCACATCTTCTAAGTGCTTTCTAGATTTTAGGCAAAGGTTCCACTCTCTCACTATGTAAATCAGACTAAAAGTTCAGTATTCCCTTTCAAGATCAATGATTTTAGTTCTTCCTGTTTGATACAAGGACTTCACAGTTAGTATCTTTGAGCATAATTACAACCTAAACATGTCTTTCAAAGTCAATCCAAAAAGAAAAACACTAATTTACATTCAGTGTAAACTGGTCAAAATTGCTTTAGAATTGTTTGTTTACTTGCCTTAGTGCAACTTTCTCCCCAGTTAAATTATAAGCTCCTTGAATGTTTATAAATACTTTGATCTTTAGTTTCTTGATAATGTCTAACACAATGCTTCACTCACATATGAGCCTTGCAAGAAATATGTTAATTAACCATAATTAACTGTTTTTATTTTTTTTTCTGAAAATGCAGATTCTGGAATTGTCTAGCATTTGTTGCTTTTCTTATGGTGTTTACTTTTATTGGACTTCTAATTCCTGCACATACGTATTTATATGTATCATTTTCTGATATATACTATTCATTAAATATCTACTTCACACTTATTGTTTTAAGGTAAGAACATCATTTAAAGTTTTCTGTTTATAAAACACTGAATAAACCTGAAGATATTCTTTTAAATAATAAAAATGTTTCATTCCTTAGAATGAAAATTTGATTCTTAAACTTTCCAAAGAATCATCAGCAAATTATTGCTTAGCTGTGTTTTTCTGTTTGTTTTGTTTTCAGTTTTTAACTTCATTTCAAAGCAATCGATGCAAGACCTCTGTAAGATTTTTTAAGATTAGAAAAAAGAAAAAAAATTATACTCTTACTACCTAGAGGCAACCCTCTTAACATTGTTCCATTTCATCCAGTAGTTTTTCTTTTTCTATGAGGGTTCATGGAGTTAAACACCTATCATAAATTTTAAAAAAAAGATATTTTTACTTTATTTGCTTAATATTTCATAACAAATACTTTCCAATTAATCATAGTTGGAAAGAGGTTTTTAAAATCATAAGGAAGTTCTCTTTGTAAATGTTTTTTTTTGCTCAAATAATTTTTGTCGGCCCTTTTCCAGTGTGAAGAGGCAGAAAAAAGTCTGCCTATGTAGGTGAAAAGGAGATGACAGAGAGAGAAAAAAAACACACTGTAACTGGAGCCTCAGAATTCTGTAATCCCCACCATTCAAACTGTTAACATTCTACTTCCATCTAGGAAAATCAGTTGGGAGTTGATATCAAGTTGGCTAGTGCCAAGTAAATGAAAATTAGTCCCAAATTATCAGATACAATTAGTATAACATATAGGAATGATATGTAAATGAAAGAAGAAATAGAAATGAGTTGACCAATATTGTGCAGATTCAGTAAGATTTAAGTTAACCAAGAAAAAAACGAGAACTTTTCCCCCTACTTCTTATTCATTTAATTTACTTTTATTTCTTTTTGGGATCCCAGACAGAATATATATATACAAATCATCTCAAACTTTTTCTTTTCTGCCTGAAAAAGCACCACCAAAAGTGACATGGAATTTTCCTATTGCTCACCCTACAGGAAGAAACAGAGAAGATGAATGCCATTTTCTTGGCATGTCTCTGTATGGAATGCCCTTCGGCCTTTCTTTGATACTATGTACATGAAAGATGTCTTATTTGTCTGAGAGTTGGAAATTCCACAGGGAATAGATGGGAAGGAATAGAGTAGGGTGAAATGAAAAGAACTTTCTATTACAAGAATAACTTTTAAAAATTTGTTTTGTCTTTTAGACTTCTGGTCTTTCTATTATTGAGCCCTCTTTTGTCTCGACTTGGTGATGGGTTCAGCTGGCGCTGGGCATTCATAATGGTCTGGAGTGAAATGAGAGGTTTGCCTAATGTAACCATGGCCCTTCTGCTTGCCTACTCTGACCTTTCTGTTGGAACTGAGAGGGAAAAATCGCAAGTAAAAGGACATATTTTTTTATTTGAAAACTTAATTGAAATGGTTGTTGTATACTAAAACATGCTTTAAAAAAATCTTTATTGTTGAAAGTATCACATATGTCCCCCTTTTTTCCCTATTGACACCTGTCCCTGTCCCCCACCCAAGGCTAAAATATGCTTTTGTATGGCCACACATATACAAATTTAAAGTTATATGCAAATCAGTTATAGGCAGTCAGTCAGGTAGCTCAACCCCACTTGGACTGTGGGAGTGATTTAACTATGATGGCAAGATTGGGCAGAGGAGGAACGAACAACTGGCAACTTCCTTCTTCCACATTCTAGCTTGGGGATCCCTAAATCCCTTCTTCATACTCCTAAAGAATAGTTTATTATGACAGTTGAAGGAATTAAAATATATAAATAATTTAAAATAGTATCTGAGCCCACCTGGTGTAGCTCAGAGGTTGACCATCAACCTATGAACCAGGAGGTCATGATTCAATTCCCGGTCAGGTCACATGTTCGGGTGGTGAGCTTGGTACCCAGTAGGGGGCTTGCAGGAGGCAGCCAGTCAATGATTCTCTGTCAACATTGATGTTTCTGTCTCTTTTTCCTTCTCCCTTCCTCTCTAAAAAAATAACATATGATGCCCTAGCAGGTTTGGCTCAGTGGATAGAGTGTTGCCCTGTGGACTGAAGGGTCCCAGGTTCAATTCTGGTCAAGGGCACTTGCCTGGGTTGCAGGCTCGAACCCCAGTAGGGTGTGCAGGAGTCAATCAATCAGTGATTCCCTCTCATCATTGATGTTTCTATCTCTCCCTCTCCCTTCCTCTCTGAAATCAATAAAAATATATTTAAAAAATAATAGTATATGATATAAAATACGTACTCAATAAATGTTTTTATTTTTACTTACTCCTAATGCCCACTCAAGAAAAACAGAAGCCTACTCATGATTGATTCTATAGCCTTCTATAACTATATGAGTCTATATTTAGTGTTGCTAGGGACCAAAACATTTTAATTTCCAAGTGAAGTTATGTCCAAGATATTACCCCCAATCTCTCCACAGCAGAACATAATGGGCATGACTCTTCCTCCTCCTCATCTCAAGGTAAGATCTCTGTAAGAAACTTTTTATGCAGACATCACAGTGCATTTATTACTTTCACTCTGGTTTTTGACATAAATTCCAAGTGTAAAGAGAATAAAGGCAAAGTAGTAATTTCATGTTTAATTAAATAATAGTTCAAACTTTTAAAAAACTAAATATGCAAACACTGCTCTTTAAACCAAAATTAGCTGTTATACATGGCCTTCCCTTTCTTTTGAACCTATCTCAACCTGCCTGCGTAATCATGATTAGGTCAATAGGGGGAGGGACATATGTAATATTTTCAACAATAAAGATAAATTTTAAAAAAGATTAATGACATTACCATACATTCTGACCAGAATAATGTTGAACACTGCACATGAATGTAGAATCTAAACTTGGCTGCAATTTGCTGTGTGGCCATTAGCAAGTTATTTAATTCTCCCCCAATCCCCTATGCTAGTTTCCTGATTCTAAAATAGACTTAATAATATCAATGGTTTGCTAGTTATTGTTTAGCAAATGACATCTCATGGGGAGGAGAGAGGCTCTAATGTTTAGTAATATCTGTTGTGTGATCACTCTCACCAACAGAACATCAATCAGCTCATAAACTTCCTGAAAATTTAAAGAGCAGCTCTCAGGAACTGGTAAGAGTCAGCTCTAGCACACCACTATCTTAAAGAGTTATTATGAGAAATTGAAAATATACATAAAACACATAATACATTGTTTAACATATAGTAAATGTACAATAAATATGAGCTTTTATGATGATGATGATGATGATAATGTTGCCATGCAGACCTTCTTTTAAATAAAACCTTAGTAATAAAATCATTTAATGAAATGTCATCGCTAGTAGTAACTGGTTGAGAAGAAAGTAACACTCTGTCCTTACTTTAATTTGGCTGAAACCTACAGCTAACTTATTAATACTCATGAAAAGGTACTTCAGTAAAAAAGTTAAAAATATTAACTTAATCCTGTCTCTGCTACTCATAAGTTAAATGACTTTGGGTAAGTTGTAATGCCTCAATTTCCCATCTGTAAAGTTGGACTATATTGGTGTTTACTTCATAGATTTGTACAATATGTTTACTATATAAGTGTGAGCTCTTATTACTATCTATACTAATCCTATATAATAAAGAGGTAATATGCAAATTGACCGTCACTCCAACACACAAGTTGGCCGCCCCCATGTGGTCAAAGATGGCCACCACAAGATGCCAGCAGGGGAGGGCAGTTGGGAGGGACCAGGCCTACAAGGGGGCAGTTGGGAGGGACCAGGCCAGCAGGGGAGGGCAGTTGGGGGCAATCAGGCCTCCAGGGGAGGGCAGTTGGGGGGGACCAGGCTGGCAGAGGAGGGCAGTTTGGGGCAACTAAGCCTGCAGGGGAGAGCAGTAAGGGGCAACCAGGCCTGCAGGGGAAGGCAGTTGGGAGCAACCAGGCCTGCAGGGGAGGGCAGTTGGGGGTGACCAGACCGGCAGGGGAGGGCAGTTAGGGGTGACCAAGCCAGCAGGGGAGGGCAGTCAGGGGTGACCAGGCTGGCAGGGGAGGGCAGTTAGGAGTGACCAGGATGGCAGGGGAGGGCAGTTAGGGGTGACTAGGCTGGCAGGGGAGGGCAGTTTGGGGCAACCAGGCCAGAAGGGGAGGGCTGTTGGGGGGGGGCACCCAGGCCTGCAGGGGAGCACAGTTAAGAGCAACCAGGTTGGCAGGGAAAGGCAGTTAGGGGCAACCAGGCTGACAAGGGAGGGAAGTTAGGACTGACCGGGGCAGCAGGGAAGGGCAGTTGGGTGACCAGGCCTGCAGGGGAGGACAGTTAGGGGCGACCAGGCCAGCAGGGGAGGGAAGTTGGGGGCAACCAGGCCTGCAGGGGAGAATAGTTAGGGGTGACCTGGCTGGCAGGGTAGGGCAATTAGGGGCAATTGGGCTGGCAGGGGAGCAGTTAGGCATCAATCAGGCTGGCATGGGAGTGGTTAGGGGGTGATCAGGCTGGCAGGTAGAAACAGTTAGAGGCAATCAGGCAGGCAGGCAGGGGACTGGTTGGGAGCCAGCAGTCCTAGATTGTGAGGGGTCCCAGACTGGAGAGGGTGCAGGCTGGGCTGAGGGACACCCCTCCATGCAGGAATTTCATGCACCAGGCCTCTAGTAAAAGCATAATATGCTAATTAGACCAGATAGCCAATCGACCTTCCGGACATCAGGCAGGCAGGCAGGTGAGCAGTTAGGAGCCAGAGGTCCCAGATTGCGAGAGGGATGTTCAACTGATGGTTTAACATCCCCTGAGGGGTCCTGGATTGGAGAGGGTGCAGACCGGGCTAAGGGACCCCCTCGTGTACAAATTTTGTGCACCGGGCCTCTAGTCTATATATAAAAGCCTAAGCACCCAAACAACTGAATGACCAATTGACTGGTCGACTGGTCACTATGATGTGCAATGACCACCAGGGGGCAGATGCTCAATGCAGGAGCTGATGGTCAGTGTGCTCCCACAGTGGGAGCACCATTTAGCTGACCTATGGGCACCAGATGCAGGGCTCACGTCTGGCCATTGCAGCCTGGAGACTGCAGCAGAGAGGCAGTGAACCTACTGAACTTTGGTGGCAGCAGGCACAGTGGGGATGGGGTAAGCACAAGTGGCAGGCAGTGTTGGACTGCTGGTTTCAGCCCGATCCACACAGGCCATGGTGAGGGACAGCACTGGTGCATGAATACATGCACTGGGCCTCTAGTTAAACTATATTTAACTAATTCAGTGGTCCTATACTTTGAAAGAATTTTAGAATGCTTCAGGAACTTTAAAAACCTACCAATGCCTGTGGAATTCCGGCCCTGGCCATGAAGAATAATGGATAACAGACTTACTTCCCATAGTAAATAACTATAGAATTAGTTAAAATATATGAAGCAACTGATTTTAGCTATTGGACAAAGACATTGCATGGTGAGGTCCTTGTAAGAAGGATAAACGCATTAGGTGAGTTCACATTCATTCTGACTTTTTTCCAAATTTTGGCACAAAAATGTGGAGGCCAAACAGAGAACAGTAGTCTCAAGGAGTGTAAAAATAGAGTTAGGGCTACTGAAGCAGCTTGAATTTTGGGGCAGAGTGCTCAGGAGGGAAGAAATATAAAGAAAAATAGCACCAGAAATGTGCATGGGAATTTCCTTGGGCCACTAGTCCAATACTAATCTGTGAAAGCAGAGATTTAGAGCAAGACTGGGGGGGGGAAGAGCCACTCGAGAGCTTTGAACATTCTGGAGGCCACACAGAACTGATAGATACTAGAGTTCTGACTAGATACAGTATAAACATCATGAACACCACATGTGTTGTCATGACCCCAGAAATACCATGTCTCAGAAATGAGAACTGTGCCCTACAGTAAGGTTTACTCTAGATCCAGTCTAAGAAGGACTAAAGCCATGCTTTGGCAGGATAATGTGATCTGCTAGTACATTACCTGGCTGACACAATAAAACTCAAAACTCTTTAAGGGAAGACAATCAAGACTCTCAAGAATGTAGAATCCATAATGTCTAACCTAAAATAAAATATTAATATACATGTGAAGAAGCAGGAAAATGTGATTTATAATTAAGAGAGAAAATGATTCAATTGAAACAGATCCAGAAATGATGCAGATGTTGAAACTTGTAGCACTATTAAACATATATTCAAGAACTTAAAGAAAATAGATGGAAATAAGAAATGAAGATATGGAATATTTCCATGGGGGGTGGGGGGAGAAAATAAAAAGGATGAAAGAGAAATTCTATAATTGAAAAATATAATATTTGAAATGAAGAATTTCTTTTATGTACTTAACAGTAGATTGAACTGCAAAAGGGTAAAAATAAGCAATCTTAAATGAATATGTTCCAAACAAGACTGGAATTGTGTGAAGCAAAAACTAAGAACTAGAAGGAGAAATAGACAAATTTTACTTGACTTTAACACTCCTCCCTGTAATCTGTTCAACAGCTTAAAGAACAACAAATACAGAACAACAACCAGCTAGGATTTGGAAGAAATGACACCATCAACCAATAGGAGGTAGTTGACATTTATAGAATCATACTAGAGGCCCGGTGCACAAAATTTGTGCACGGGGGGGGGGGTGTGTCCCTCAGCCCAGCCTGCACCCTCTCCAATCTGAGACCCCTCACAATCCAGGACTGCTGGCTCCCAACTGCTCGCCTGCCTGCCTGCCTGATTGGCCCTAATAGCTTCTGCCTGTCAGCCTGATCACCCCCTAACTATCCCCCTACCAGTCTGATTGATGCCTAACTGCTCCCCTGCCAGCCTGATTGCCCCTAACTGCCCTCCCCTGCAGGCCTGGTCCCCCCCAACTGCTCTCCCCTGCAGGCCTGGGTCCCCCTCCAACTGCCATTCCCTGCAGGCCCAGTCGCCCCCAACTTCCCTCCTCTGCCGACCTGGTCACCCCTAACTGCCCTCCCCTGCAGGCTTGATCACTCTCAACTGCCCTCCCTTGCAGGCCTGGTCCCTCCCAACTGCTCTCCCCTGCAGGCCTGATCACCCAAAACTGCCCTCCCTTGCAGGCCTGGTCCCTCACAACTGCCCTCCCCTGCTGGCCATCTTGTGGTGGCCATCTTGTGTCTACATAGGGGAAGCCATCTTTGACCACACGGGGGCAGCCATCTTGTGTGTTGGAGTGATGGTCAATTTGCATATTACTCTTTTATTACATAGGATATATCATTGATGTAGAAAAAACATTGAACAAAATTCATATCCATTCATGATAAAAACTCTCAAAAAATATAAGTAGAAGGAACTACTACTTATGTTAATGAAGAACATCTAGCTTGACCAGTGTGGGTCAGTGATTGAGCATTGACCTATGAACCAGGAGGTCACACTTTGATTCCTGGTCAGAGCACATGCTCAGGTTGTGGGCTTAATCCCCAGTGCATGAGACAGCCAATCATTGATACTCTCTCATCATTTATGTTTCTATCTCTGTCTCCCTCTCCCTTCCTCTTGAAATGAATAAAAATATACATATTTTTTTTTAAAAAGGCATGTACAAAAATATATAGATAATATTATAATTAATGGTAAAAGACTGTTTTCTTCCTAAGAATGGGAACAATGCAAGAATGTCTACTCTCACTGCCCTTATTGAATATCATGATGTAAGTTCTAGCCTGCACCATGACATGCAAAAAAATATGCATTAATATTAAAAATAATTAAGCTACCTTAAAAGTTATCACAGGAAAGAAAAAATTGAAACTATGTGAGACAATGAATGTTAACTAAATTTATTGTGTTAATCCTATATTTTACTTTCCAGAAATCTGAGGCACATTAGCTGGATGCCTCTGATTCCATTTCTCTTATAAACTTTTATTTAAGCATAAACTGGGGGTATAGCTATCAAAAGACTCAGGTTGGGGAGAATCTGCTTCTATGCTCATGTGTATGATTGTTGACAGGATTCACTTCCTTGAAGGCAGTTGCAAGTTTCTTGCTGGCTCTTGGCTAGAAGCCTCCCTCAGTTCCTTGCCACTTGGGTCTCTCCATAAGTCAGCTCAGAATATGGTAGCTGACTTCTTCAGAATAAACAAGCAAGAGAGTGAGAAAGAACAAACACACAAGACAGAAGCTACAGTCCTTGTATAAGCTAGTTTAGAAGTAATTTCCCATCATTTCTGACATATTCAATATTCATTAGAAGTGAGTCAATAAGTTCAGTCTACACTCAAGAGGAAGTGATTACACATAGACCTAAATACCAAGAAGAGGATATCTTTGGAAGCTATCTTAGAGGTTCCTTTCCACATTTTGTAGAACTTGTGCACTGAAACTACAAGAGAAATTTTGTGAGAAATTTTAAAAAGCTAAATATATGGAGAGATATGTCATATTCATGTATTGGGAGACTTAAGATCATTAGGATGTCACTATATTCAACATAAAAAGCCAAATCTAAAAATATATAGAAATACAAAAGTATAGCCATAACAATTTTGAAAAGGAAGAACAAAGTAAGAGGATTTATATTAATAAATAATAACTGAACATCAACATTAAAAACATTGGTCATCAAAAGATTTACAGAAATGGAACCAGGAGAAAAATATTTACAGAAACCAGGAGAAAATATCCACAATACATATATCTGACAATACATGACTATTTTTCAAAATTGCTACAATCTATATATATATATAAAAGGCTAATATGCTAAGTGTCCGTCCAACCAGTAGCTATGACACGCACTGACCACCAGGGGGCAGACGCTCAATGCAAAAACTGCCATGATGCATACTGGCCACTTACAGAGAAACTGCACTGTGGACCTGGCACCCACAAAGCAACAATTGGCTTCTCACAAGTGGGACACAGGTCCTGCCACCACCCTGGAGTGACAGCCCACCAAATCGCAGCTGATGCTGCCCAAAACCCCATGGCTCAAAATGTGGCCCACAGCCCAGCCCAGCCTGGAAATGGTTGCTGTAGGCTCTGGGTAATGACGTCACATAGCAACACCTGGCTTCCTCTCCCTAGCGAATAGCCTCCTTGCAGTTTCTTCAGCCCAGGAACACGACTTGCTTTATAGCCAGGTGCAAACATTTCACACTTTAACCAAATGTTTGTGAAGTGTTTTCCCATGCCTCTTCTCATTTGATCCTCACAGAAGTCCTGGAGTAGGTAGATAGGAGACTTGGTGGAATCCTATTTTCTTTTCATTAGCCAGAAAATGAATATTTAGAAAGCTTAGAAACTTGACCTGACTGAAAAGAAGTAAGAAATAGTGGACCTTGAAAATGACTTCAGGTTTTCTCACTGTGCACAATATAGTCAAACACTGCTGCAGTTAAATATTTTACCCTTTGTTCTTCCTGCATGATCTACAATAACAATCTGCTTCATGTTGATATTTACTGATGTGTTGCTGACAATTACCTGAAAGAGAAGTTGGGGTGTTTCACTGGGCTGGAAAAAGTTTAGCTAAATCAGAAAGCAGGTCTAATTAAGCAAGTTTATATATATAAAAGGCTAAGTTGACTCGCGCATGTGTGATACATATAAAGCTCTTGCTGGTGCCAATCTCACGCATGTGTTTCTATCTGTCATTGTCTATTGTGAATTTGGTTGACACTTCTATTACAGAGAAAGGACAAATAGCTATATTAAAATATTTCTTCTAATTAATTTTCTTTCAATGTGCACGAATTTGTGTACCAGGCCACTAGTTTTATAATAATAACTAGAGGCCTGGTGCACAAAGATTCATGCATGAATGGGCCTTCCTTCCCCTGGCTGCTGGCACTGCCTTCGCTCTGGCCCAGAGCCACCTTTCTGCCTTCCCATGCTGTCCAGAGGCCCAGAGCGGCTGGGCTGGTGCGGAACGCCTGCGTTGTCACCATGGCGATGATGCAAGTGTCCCACCCACAGCCACTGGGCACCTGTATATGCAAATTAACCTGCCATCTTTGTTGGGATAATTTGCATACTCACTTCTAATTGGCTGGTGGGTGTTGCAAAGGTATGGTTAATTTGCATCTTTCTCATCTCTTAGTGTAGATAATAAAAAAATATATATTTGAACTAGGAAAAAGAGTTTAACAGACATTTCAAAAAGAAAGATGTAAGCAGGATACAAAATTAACGCCAAGAAATCTATGGCATTTCTATACACCAATAGTGAACTTACAGAAAGGGAGACTAAAAAACAATCCCATTTACCATCGCACAAAAAAATTAAGATACCTAGGAATAAATTTAAATAAGGAGATAAAAGACCTATACACGGAAAACTACAGGACACTGAAAAAAGAGATAGAGGAAGATGTAAACAGATGGAAGAACATACCATGTTCATGGATTGGGAGAATCAACATCATTAAAATGTCCATACTACCCAAAGCAATCTATAGATTCAATGCACTCCCCATTAAAATACTAACGGCATATTTCACAGACCTAGAAAGAACTCTCCAAAAATTCACCTGGAATAAAAAGACCCCAAATAGCCACAGCAATCCTGAGAAAGAAGAACAAAGTAGGTGGGATCTCAGTGCCTGATTTCAAGCTGTATTACAAAGCCACTGTTCTCAAAACAGCCTGGTACTGGCACAAGAACAGACATATAGATCAATGGAATAGAATAGAGAACCCAGATATTGACCCAAACCACTATGCTCAATTAATATTTGACAAAGGAGGCATGAACATACAATGGAGTCAAGACAGTCTCTTCAATAAATGGTGTTGGGAAAATTGGACAGATACATGCAAAAAAATGAAACTAGACCACCAACTTACACCATACACAAAAATTTACTCAAAATGGATACAGGACTTAAACATAAGAAGGAAAACCATAAAAATACTAGAGGAATCCACAGGCAGAGAAATCTTAGACACATACCAAAGCAATTTCTTCACCGATACCGCTCCTAGGGCAGTGGAAACTAAAGAGAAAATAAACAAATGGGACTACATCAAAATAAAAAGCTTTTTTCACAGCAAAGGAAACCATCAACAAAACAACAAGAAACCCCACTGTATGGGAGAACATATTTGCAAATGTTATCACTGATAAAGGTTTAATCTCCAACATCTACAGGGAACTTATACAACTTAATAAAAGGAAGATAAATGATCCAATAAAAAAATGGGCAAGGGACCTAAATAGAATCTTTTCAAAAGTGACATAAGGAAGACCAAGAGACATATGAAAACATGCTCAAAGTCACTAATTATCTGAGATGCAAATCAAAATGACAATATGGTACCATCTCACACCTGTCAGAATGGCAATCATCAACAAATCAACAAATGACAAGTGCTGGAGAGGATGTGGAGAAAAAGGAACCCTCATGCACTGCTGGTGGGAATGCAGACTGGTACAGCCACTGTGGAGAACAGTATGGAGTTTCCTCAAAAAACTAAAAATGGAACTCCCATTTGACCCAGTAATCCCACTCCTAGGAATATATCCTAAGAAACTAGAAACACCAATCAGAAAGGATATATGCACCCCTATGTTCCTAGCAGCACAATTCACCATAGTTAAGATTTGGAAACAGCCTAAATGCCCATCAGCAGATGAGTGTATTAGAAAACTATGGTACATCTACACAATGGAATACTACACTGCTATAAAAAAGAAAGAATTCTTACCATTTGCAGCAGCATGGATGGACCAGGAGAGCATTATGTTAAGTGAAATAATCTAGGCAATGAAAGAAAAATACCACATGATCTCACTCATTTATGGAAAATAAAGAACATTATAACCTGATGAATAAAAAGATAGATACAGAGGCAGTAAGCACCAGACTGTCAAATTACAGTGGGAAGGCTGGGGAATGTTGGGGAGGGGGAGAAATAGATCAACCAAAGGACTTGTATGCATGCATATAAGCACACCAATGGACACAAAAGTGGGATGAGGGCATGCGACAGGGGGTAGGGGAGGCTGGGGGAAGGTCAATGGGGAAAAAAAGGAGATATATGTACTAATATATGTAATATTTTAAACAATAAAAAATATTTAAAAAATAAAATACCATAAAAAAAGAAAGAAGTACACCACTAAGCACATTTAAAATGTTCAACAGCATTACTCCAGGACAATACAAATTAAAACTACAGTAATAAACCTAATATTTAATTTATATGAAGGTTTTTAAATTGTCAGTTCTTATCTACAGAAATAGATTAGAACAGCAGTTGCCTCTTCTGAGGATTTATTGGGAAGGGACACTAGAGAAACTTTGGAGTATATGAGAATAGTCTACACAATGATAGATTGAGGGTTAAAATGGTACACAAGTACATTTCAATGTAGGTAGATTATACCTTGGTGTTTTGTTTGTTTGTTTTTTTTTTTTTGTTTTTTTTTTACAAATACAATAGACCTAGAATAGTCATAACAATTTTGAAAAAGAAGAACAAAGTAGAAGGATTTATATTACCTCATATATGGACTTACAAGGATACAGAATACCCCTACTTGGGCTGCACCCTTAAAGAATTAAATCAGAATATACAGTAAGAGCTTCCTGGGCACCAATATTTTAGGTTCCTAAGTGATTGTAATGTGGAGAGCCTCTGGTGTGGCTTCATGCTCTGTAGCTAACCTCCATCTGTGGCCAAATAACAGAGAACTAGATAAAGGTTTAACAAGAGTTCTGGAAGTCAGAATTCCATAAACCAACAGAAGTGTACAGTCTCAGATTGAAACGTGTTGCTCCACTCATCTATGGAGACCAACTTGAAATATAAGAGACAGATAACAAGTGGCACCAAAACTATTAATTGCTCCTCCTTAATGACAATGAAGGGATTCCACAGAGTCAAAGTATGAGGTGGAGCAAACATATCAAGGCCTCTGAGTTGTTCTCTTTTCATGGGTGAGGAGAATTGTCTGACACAGGTGTACTGGTACTGTTTAGCAAAGAACTGGGGGTGTGTAGAGTAGATAGGAATTGATGAAGTACAGGCATATTCCTAGGGTCCAAGAAATCCAGCAATTTATTTGAAGACAAGTTTTGTTTTTCTTACCAATGTCTATATATGTGAGTATACACTTAGGTTAAACCATGTGTCCTGATTTTTAGTTTGGTTCCAAAAGCATGGATGAAATATATGTGGGAAGATAGGGAATCCCCAGAGTACTTTCATCATGTCTGATAGTCAAATTCTCCCCTCCATGAGCATTTATTATCATAGTATAACCTAGCTTAATTTCACTGGTAAATACAAAAGATATTATATGAAATTATCATCAATACTTTGTATTTTTTCAATTCTAGGTATTATTTCATGGAGTGTCAGTATGCTTAATCACCCTGATTGTCAATAGAGTTATTTTGCCGATGGTAGTTAGTAAACTAGGTAAGTATACTAATTAGTATTCTGAGTGAAGAGAGAAATATTCTAAATATGCTAAAGAATTGGTAAAAATGAAAAAAGAAGCTATGTAAATGCAAATCAACAATGTCTAATTGAAACAGAAATTGGACCTCTATGTAAAGTCATATGAAAGGTTCAGGCAAACAACCTTTTTATTTTTTAAAAATTACTTACATTAGTCCAGTTTAAGTAACATAATAAGTTTATTCAGTTATCTGACAAACTTCTATTAAGAGCCTTCTATATGCCAGGCACAATTTTAACTGACAGTGATGCATATGAAGACTGACTAGGTTTCTGAGTTGATAGAGCTTACATTAGAGATAAGTAAATAGTCAGTAAAGAAGTCAAATAAGGTAATATCAAAGTAAACAAACCACATGTAAATACATTAAAAAACACAACAGGTAGTAGATTACTGAGGAAGCCATATGTTTAATCTTAGCTAATAAAGAGAGAATATGCTAATTGACCATCATGCCCTCACAAAGATGGTGGCACCCACAGCCAATAAGGAGGGAATATGCTAATTGACTGCCATGCCCTCAAAGATGGCAGCACCCACAGCCACAAGATGGCAGCGCCCAGTCCCCTCAGCTCCTCCACACACCTGCCTCTGAAGTCCTCCAGTCCCCTCAGCCCCCCAGCCGCCCAGGGCTGGCCCAAGGTGCAGGCAAGCCTTGGATATCAGCTGCCCAGCAGCTTAGGGGTGGACCGAGGTGCAGGCAAGCCTTGGATGGTGGCTGCCCAGCCACCCAGGGCCAGCCCAAGGTGTGGGTAAGCTGCTGATGGCAGCTGCCCAGTTGCCCAGTGCCTGCCCAAGGCACAAGCAAGCCACTGATGGCGGCTGCCCAGCCACCCAGGGCCACCCGAGGTTCAGGTAGCCAGGGCCGGCCAAGGCTTGCGCTGCCAGCAGTGGAAGCAGCAGAGATGTGATGGGGGCGTCACCTTCCCCTGATCACCAGATTGCCTGTCTCCCCTGAGGGCTCCCAGACTGTGAGAGGGGGCAGTCCAGGCTGAGGGACCCCCCTCCAGTGCATGAATTTTCATGCACTGGGCCTCTAGTTAATATATAATTAAGGTCATAAAGAGGCCATTCTAGTTCTATGGATAACTGATTGGGAAGAGGAGGGGTGATAAGGAGAGCGGAAGTAGAAATAGCAATTTTAGGAGGATATCTACATGATGTAATGTGCCTGTTTTAAGCCCCTACTTTTTTAACAGTTGAGAAAATGAGACTTAGAGAATTGGAACTCCTTGCCCAAGGTCACACAACTAGGTAATGGCAGTTAAGAACTAGAAACATATTGCCTTGATGCTTTTAATTCATTATATTCTTAACTGCTCTATTACCCTTTTTATGATACATGGAGTTTTCACTCTAATGGCATATTTTTTTTCAATCTGAAATTTCATCTTTATGGATAATACTACCCAATCTCCCTTCCTTCCTCATATTTGGAACAAAATCTTTTTCCTTTTCTTTCCCCCCCGCTAAATTATGTGAGCCTTATCATAATAAAATGGGAAGAACAGATTATAGAGGTAACATTTTCCAAAGAGTATTAGATGTTCTACTTAGTAGCTAGATAAATCTAAAATTCTTAGTGTGGAGCATCTGTTTATTTATACTGAGAGCAGTGAACATTTGCTCATGAAACATTATTGATTTCCAAACAAGCTTCCATGGCTCAAAAAAGGAATTTATATCTGATAGTAAGAGTACTTCAAACCTTAATGAGGTCTGGAGATATACACTGAGTGGCCAGATTATTGTGATCTCTGAATGCATAATAATCTGGCCACTCAGTGTATATCCTATATAATAAAAGGCTAATATGCAAATTGTCCCCTCGACGAGGAGTTCAACCAGCAAGCAGGCCGGCCAACCGCGCCTATGTCCTCTCCCCTTGACCAGGCTGGCCAGACCCTCTCCCCATGCACAAATTCATGCACCGGCCCTCAAATATATATATATATATATATATATATATATATATATATATATATATATATATACACACACACACACACACACACACACATATATATATAAATATATATATACACATATATACTAGAGGCCCAGTGCACAAAATTCATGCACTGGGGGGGGGGGGTGTGATCCTCAGCCCAGCCTGCACCCTCTCCAATCTGGGATTCCTCTCATTATCCAGGACTGCTGGCTCCCAATCGCTCGCCTGCCTGCCTGCCTGCCTGATTGCCCCTAACCGCTTCTGCCTGCCAGCCTGATCACCCCCTAACCACTCCCCTGCCAGCCTGATTGATGCCTAACTGCTCCCCTGCCAGCCCGATTGCCCCTAACTGCCCTCCCCTGCCTACCTGGTCACCCCTAACTGCCCTCCCCTGCAGGCCGGGTCCCCTCCAACTGCCCTTCCCTGCCAACCTGGTCACCCCTAACTGCCCTCCTCTGCCAGCCTCATTGCCTCTAACTGCTCTCCCCTGCTGGTCTGGTCCCCCCAAACTGCCCTCCCCTGAAGGCCTGGTCACCCCTAACTGCCCTCTCCTGCAGGCCTGGTCCCCCCCCCCCCAACTGCTCTACCCTGCAGGCCTGCGTCCCCCTCAACTGCCCTTCCCTGTAGGCCCAGTCGCCCCCAACTGCCCTCCCCTGCCGACCTGGTCACCCCTAACTGCCCTCCCCTGCAGGCTTGATCACTCTCAACTGCCCTCCCTTGCAGGCCTGGTCCCTCCCAACTGCCCTCTCCTGCAGGCCTAGTTCCCTCCAACTTCTCTCCCCTGCAGGCCTGCGTCCCCCTCAACTGCCCTTCCCTGCAGGCCCGGTCGCCCCCAACTTCCCTCCTCTGCTAGCCTGGTCACTTCTAACTGCCCTCCCCTGCAGGCTTGATCACCCCCAACTGCCCTCCCTTGCAGGCCTGGTCCCTCCCAACTGCCCTCCCCTGCTGGCCATCTTGTGGTGGCCATCTTGTGTCCACATGGGGGCAGGATCTTTGACCACATGGGGGCAGCCATCTTGTGTGTTGGAGTGACAGTCAATTTGCATATTACTCTTTTATTAGATAGGATATATACACTGAGTGGCCAGATTATTGTGCGTTCAGAGATCATAATAATCTGGCCACTCAGTGTAAATGGGGGTAAATATATATCATACATATCATATATATGATTTTACATATAGGTAGGATATATGTATATATAGTCTGTATGTGTGTATGTATCTGTGTACATTATTTACATATATTTATGTATATACCTATACCTATACCTATATGGCATGTACAGATATAGATGATGGATATGCAGTTCAAAGGCCTGAGAACCAGGAAAGACAATGATATAAATTGCTGTCCAAATCTAAAGGCAGGGGAGGATCGATTTCCCACCTTGAAGACCATCAGTCAGAGAGAGTGAATGCTCAGCCTTTTGTTCTATTCAGGCCTCCAACAAACTGGATGAGGCCTGACCACATTGAGAAAGGCAATCTGCTTTACTCAGTCTGCCAATTTAATCCCTTGTCTCCTCATCTATTAAACTGGGAAAAGGGACTCACCTCAAAAGGTGATCAAGATGATAAGAAAAAAACTTAATACATGCAAAGAGCTGAGATGCACTTCTCAGCATATGATAAGCACTCAATAAATATTAGCTATTATGAGGAGTATGAAAGCAGAAAATTTTGAAATTGTTAGTGTTCCTATTATTAAACAATTTATGTTGAATGTTTAATTAAAAAAAAAACACAACACTACTTAGTACATAGAGTAAGAACAAAAGGAAGCTTTTTTTATAATTCAGATCAAAAGGGTGATGTTCTACTATTTATAAATGTGCTCTTTGTACCAAAGGTCTGCGTGATGTTACATCAACAAAATATAAGTCACTTTATTATACATTTCAACATTTTCAAGAGATAACAAAATCTGCAGCCTCTGCACTCAAATTTGATAAAGATCTTGCTAATGCAGATTGGAACATGGTTGAGAAAGCGATTATATTTCAAAACCCATATGCAGTAAGCAAGTAATATCTTTAATTTATCCCTTCAGGGTAGGTATGATTGTCCTTAAGTAGTAAAAATGTTACAAATATTAATTCACAATTTTAATTCTTATAATTGACAGAAATGTTGTATTGGTAACTCCTTATTCACCACAATAGTTAGGAGGGGATCTTAGGAAATTTTGTGATCACTGTGGGGCAAAATAGAAGAGACAACCTCTTTAAGTACACGCAAAATATATGTTGTAAATTCAAAACAAGGAGCAGTGTTGCCCCATTCCCCAGAGGTTCAGATTCAGTAGGTCTGTGAAAATGTTCATTTCTAACAATTCCCAGGTGATGCAGATGCTACTGGGGAAACATACTTTCAGAACCACTGGCTTAAAGTATGATTTTATATGCAGTAGCTTTTATAAACTGTTAACAATGCCAAGTAAAGATAAAGATATGCTATAACTCTTTCCTCACCAAACTGGCAATCATTTTACATCTAGATAACTGTGCAAGTAATGAGGTAACTCATCTGAACATTTTTCTATATCTAGCAAATTTTCTATAATTTTTCAAACCAAACTGGCATATGAATTGCTCAAGGTTTATGCTAAACTATGTTAATATTCATGTATTATTGTTTTGGTTTTGATTTGTGTTTTACTTAGTTAAACCAAGGAGAAACAACAGAACATCAAAAGGTGAACTGTCCAAGCTGTAACACAGAAATAGATGAGACCCTTAACACTGAAGCAATGGAACTAGCCAACAGGCGTCTTCTGTCAGCACAAATAGTTAGTACTTTATTAAACACTTTTAAAAGTATTTTTGACCTAGCATTATACTGAAAACTTCTCTCTTGCTGAAGATAATCTTGATTATACTCACCTGCATAGCTTAATAGATTGTTTACAAAGGCAAAGGGAAATTTGACACTGTCTTAGGAATCTGCTTGACTGCAAAAACTAAGAGAAAGAGAGAGAGAGAAAATAATCCACTTAAATTAGCTTAAGTAAAAGGTGTTTTATTATGAGGAACTGGCAGTTTCACAGGTCCCAGTGGCAGGAAACATAGCTGAGCTCAACCTTCATATGTGTTATGCAGTCAGTTCCAAGCCACTGCCTATCTCTGGGTCCAAACCAGTTTTTCATGAGAGGATACCATCAAGTTCACTAACAACTGCAAGTATAGGGTACTACCCTATATAATAAAAGGGTAATATGCAAATAGACCAAGTGGCAGAGCAACCAAACAACCAATCAAAGCGTAATATGCTAATGATATGCTAAGGCTGCTCAACCGCTCACTATGATGTGCACTGACCACCAGGGGGCAGACAGTCAACTGGGTGACCAGTCGCTATGACATGCACTGACCACCAGGGGGTAGATGCTCCAACCGGTAGATTAGCTTGCTGCTGGGGTCTAGCCAATTGGAACTGAATGAGATGGGCCGGACATGCCCTGGAGCCTTCCCGTGGTCCCTCCCAGACCGATTATGCACCAGTGGGGTCCCTCAGCCTGGCCTGCGCCCTCTCACAATCCAGGACTCCTTGGGGGATGTTGGAGAGCCGATTTCAGCTCGATCCTGCAGGCCACTCCCCTTGGGAGGGTGCCAGATGCAGGGCTCATGGCTGGCAAGTGTTGCTATGGTAGCACGAGCCTCTCCCAATCAGGACTGATTGGGCATGAGCCCGAGGCAGGCACAGTGGGGTCAGGATGAGTAGAGTGGCAGATAGGAGCTGCAGGTGGTGTTGGACTGTGTGTTTTGGTCTGATCCCTGCAGGCCACCCAGAGGGACCCCACCCATGCATGAATTCGTGCACTGGGCCTCTAGTGTTTTTATATAAAATCTTGAGTAAAAAATTAGAGAAATTATGTAACACAGCAGCATGCAGGATTCTGTGGGAAAATGCTAGCAGCCTAGTTACCATTTTCTATCCAGGGCAGAATATTGACGAGTTGCCATGACTCATCCTCTAGAAATGTTCCTGGTGGGCCTTCCACATTGCATATGGAACTGTCATGCATTTGTCAGCTATTCCAGCCATACAGGATTCCACACATTCTACCTTCTCTGTTTAACTCAGGGAATAAAAGCTCTATAGGGTATGGTTGTTCCCTCTCTGGCGGTAATCATGGCAGACAAATTGACTCTCAAAGGCAGCTTTTCCAAGGACCTAAATACTTTCTTTAAGCAAGTGAATCAGTGCCATGAAGAATGAACTTATGCCCAGATGGTGCCATGTTTCACCAGCAGGTTTTATGAGATCATGTCTTTGAATCTCTCCCAGATTTTTAATTTATTTCAGGAAAATATAGTATTCAGGAATCCTTAAAGCAATGCAGGAGATTCCATTTTGAATCTGGTTTTCATTGTTAATTTGATGTGTGACCTAGGACTTCCTCATGTCAGTCTTCACTCTTTCTATCTGTAAAAGAGAAAACTTGGGCTAACTAAATAACCTCTTAGATTCTTTCTGCTTATGAAAACCTTTGTATTTGCAATATACACTCCATGTACCCTCTTGATTTTTTGCCTTAAACATTTGTTTTCTACTATTATATCTTTGTTGATTTAATGCTATGTATGGTTCTTATTCAGGAAATCCTATTTTTCCAAAGTAGGATGGATCTCTCTCTGCTCTAGAGTTTCATCTCACTTTACATCTTTTTAGTTCTTCCTCCTTCTAGATATATTTTCATGTTTATCTCAGTTTGTCAACTTAGTTCCTGCAATATCAATTCTAATGTCCACTGCTCTTAATCATAATATTAATTAATCTATTAAAGTTTTCAAAACTTTGGGAATAGCTATTTAAATCTCAGCCACCCTTGTTAACTGGGGTAATATCTTCTCTACTATCGTTCATTAGAAGAAGCAGTACAGCATGACAAAACATGGTATAGGACGAGCAATATACTACATGGGTGAAACAGGAGACAGGCGTATATTCAGAGAGAACTGAGTTGCTAATGTGATTTTGGAAAATCTACTTAACTCCCTGAGCCTCAGCATTCTCATATATAAAATACATATTAGAATACCTCCTCACAAATCTGTTGGAAGAATTAAATGTTTATTTAAAACACGTATATATCCAACAAAACAACAAGAAACCCCACTGTATGGGAGAACATATTTGCAAATGTTATCACTGATAAAGGTTTAATCTCCAACATCTACAGGCAGCTTATACAACTTAATAAAAGGAAGATAAATGATCCAATAAAAAAATGGGCAGCGGACCTAAATAGAATATTTTCGAAAGAGGACAGAAGGAAGGCCAAGAGACACATGAAAACATGCTCAAAGTCACTAATTATCCGAGAGATGCAAATCAAAACAACAATGCAATACCATCTCACACCTGTCAGAATGGCTATCATCAACAAATCAACAAACGACAAGTGTTGGCGAGGATGAGGAGAAAAAGGAACCCTCGTGCACTGCTGGTGGGAATGCAGACTGGTGCAGCCACAGTGGAGAACAGTATGGAGTTTCCTCAAAAAACTGAAAATGGAACTCCCATTTGACCAAGTGATCCCACTCCTAGGAATATATCCTAAGAAACTAGAAACACCAATCAGAAAGGATATATGCACCCCTATGTTCATAGCAGCACAATTTACAATAGCTAAATTTGGAAACAGCCTAGGTGCCCGTCAGCAGATGACTGGATCAGAAAACTATGGTACATTTACACAATGGAATACTATGCTGCCATAAAAAAGAAGGAATTCTTACCATTTGTAGCAACCTGGATGGAATTAGAGAACATTATGCTAAGTGAAATAAGCCAGTCAATAAAAGAAAAATATCACATGATCTCACTCATTTGTGGATAATAAAAAACATTATAAACGGATGAACAAAAAGATAGGTACAGAGGCAGTAAAGCATCAAACAGACTGTGAAATTGCAGGGGGAAGGTTAGGGAGAGGTGGGAGAAATAAGAGATCAACTGAAGGACTTATATGCATGCATATAAGAATAACCAATGGATGCAAAACATTGGAGGGTGAGGGCATGTATGGGAGGGGGGTGAATGGGCAATGGTAAGATATGTACACATATAATACCTTAATAAAAATATAATAATAAAATCTTAAAAAAATAAAACACATATATATCAATAACACAATATTCTCCAGGTCCATACATGATGTTGCAAATGGTAAGAGCTCCTTCTCTTTTACAGCTGCATAGTAATCCATTGTGTAAATATACCACAGTTTTGTTTTATTTTTTATCCATTCATCTGCTGATGAATGGATAAGGTTTGGGCTGTTTCCAAACCTTAGCTATTACAAATTGCACTGCTATGAACGTAGGGGTGCATATATTCTTTCTGATTGGTGTTTCAAGGTTTTTAAAATATATTGCCAGAAGTGGGATCACTGGGTCAAATGGGAGTTCCATATTTAATTTTTTGAGGAAACTCCGTACTGTTTTCCACGATGGCTGCGCTCATCTGCATACCCACCAGCAGCATACACAAGTTCCCTTTTCTTTTCTTTTCTTTTCTTTTCTTTTCTTTTCTTTTCTTTTCTTTTCTTTTTTCTTTTCTTTTCTTTTCTTTTTTCTTTTCTTTTCTTTTCTCTTTAATATATTTTATTGATTTTTTACAGAGAGGAAGGGAGAGGGATAGAGAGTTAGAAACAGCAATGAGAGAGAAACATCAATCAGCTGCCTCCTGCACACTCACTGCTGGGTATGTGCTCACAACCAAGGTACATACCCTTGACCAGAATCAAGCCCAGGACCCCTGAGTCCGCAGGCCAATGCTCTATCCACTGAGCCAAACCGGTTAGGGCACAAGTTCCCTTGTCTCTATATCCTTGCCAACACTTGTGGTTTGTTGATTTGTTGATGGTAGCCATCCTGACAGGTGTGAGGTGATACCTCATTGTCATTTTAACTTGCATTTTTCTGATGCTTAGTGACTGAGCATTTTTTCATATCACTTGGTCTTCTGTATGTCCACTTTGGAGAAGTGTCTGTTTAGTTTCTTTGCTTATTTATTAATTGGATTGTTTGTCTTTCTTTTGTTAAGTTGTATGAGTTCCTTATATATTTTGGATATTAACTCCTTACTGGATGTATCATTGGCAAATGTGTTCTCCCACGCAGGGGGCTTTCTTTTCACTTTGTCGATGGTTAGTTTTGCTTTGCAGAAGCTTTTTATTATTATGCTAAGCGAAATAAGCCAGTCAGAGAAAGGTAAGTATCACCTGATCTCACTCATATGTGGAATCTAATGAACAACATAAACTGATTAACAAAATAGGTCCAGAGAGATAGACTGATGAATTTCAGAGGGAAGGTGGGGGAGGGAGGGTGTTGGGGAGGAGAGATTAACTGGGGAATTTACATAGGCATGTGCATAGCCCATGGACACAAACTATTAATAGTGTGGCAAAGGCTTGGGTGGGGGGGGGGGGGGGCAGGTGCAGGAAGGAGGTGGGTCAATGGGGAACACTGACAAACAACAACAAAAAACAAAGGGGACATCTCTAACACTTTTAACAATAAAGATAAATGTGAAAATAAATAAATTACATATATATAATAAAAATATATATTATATATTTAGAGAGCCGTTAATTCAATAGTATAGTAGACAGGTCAATAAATGAGTTACTTTTAGGAATCATCATTCTCTAAATTCTTTTTACATTTTGGTGTGAATGATATTTTTTTTTTTTTTTACGTTTTTTTTTTTTTCATGTTTATTTTATTTTTTTTTCAAATTTTTATTAAGGTATTATATGTGTACATATCTTACCATTGCCCCCCACCCCCACCCCACTCCCATACATGCCCTCACCCCCCAATGTTTTGCATCCGTTGGTTACTCTTATATACATGCATATAAGTCCTTCAGTTGATCTCTTATTTCCCCCACCTCTCCCTAACCTTACCACTGTAATTTGACAGTCTGTTTGATGCTTTACTGCCTCTGTAACTATCTTTTTGTTCATCAGTTTATAATGTTTTTCATTATCCCCAAATGAGTGGGATCATGTGGTATTTTTCTTTCATTGACTGGCTTATTTCACTTAGCATAATGTTCTCTAATTCCATCCAAGTGCCTACAAATGGTAGTAATTCCTTCTTTTTTACGGCAGCATAGTATTCCATTGTGTAGATGTACCATAGTTTTCTGATCCAGTCATCTGCTGATGGGCACCTAGGCTGTTTCCAAATCTTAGCTATTGTAAATTGTGCTGCTATGAACATAGGGGTGCATATATCCTTTCTGATTGGTGTTTCTGGTTTCTTAGGATATATTCCTAGGAGTGGGATTACTGGGTCAAATGGGAGTTCCATTTTCAGTTTTTTGAGGAAACTCCATACTGTTCTCCACAGTGGCTGCACCAGTCTGCATTCCCACCAGCAGTGCACGAGGGTTCCTTTTTCTCCGCATCCTCGCCAACACTTGTCGTTTGTTGATTTGTTGATGATAGCCATTCTGACAGGTGTGAGATGGTATCGCATTGTTGTTTTGATTTGCATCTCTCAGATAATTAGTGACTTTGAGCATGTTTTCATGTGTCTCTTGGCCTTCCTTCTGTCTTCTTTCGAAAAGCTTCTATTTAGGTCCGTTGCCCATTTTTTTATTGGATCATTTATCTTCCTTTTATTAAGTTGTATAAGCTGCCTGTAGATGTTGGAAATTAAACCTTTATCAGTGATACCATTTGCAAATATGTTCTCCCATACAGTGGGGTTTCTTGTTGTTTTGTTGATGGTTTCTTTTGCTGTGCAAAAGCTTTTTATTTTGATGTAGTCCCATTTGTTTATTTTCTGTTTGGCTTCCATTGCCCTAGGGGCAGTATCACTGAAAAAGTTCTTTTGGCATATGTCTGAGATTTTGCTGCCTGTGGATTCCTCTAGTATTTTTATGGTTTCCCGTCTTATATTTAAGTCCTGTACCCATTTTGAGTTTATTTTTGTGTATGGTGTAAGTTGGTGATCTAGTTTCATTTTTTTGCATGTATCTGTCCAATTTTCCCAACACCATTTATTAAAGAGACTGTCTTGACTCCATTGTATGCTCATGCCTCCTTTGTCAAATATTAAATGCGCATATTGGTTTGGGTCGATATCTGGATTCTCTATTCTGTTCCATTGATCTATATGTCTGTTCTTGTGCCAGTACCAGGCTGTTTTGATGACAGTGGCTTTGTAATACAGCTTGAAATCTGGTATTGAGATCCCTCCTACTTTATTCTTCTTTCTCAGGATTGCTGTGGCTATTCGGGGTCTTTTTTTATTCCAGATGAATTTTTGGAGAGTTCTTTCTAGGTCTGTGAAATACGCCGTTGGTATTTTAATGGGGAGTGCATTGAATCTATAGATTGCTTTGGGTAGTATGGACATTTTAATGATGTTGATTCTACCAATCCATGAACATGGTATGTTCTTCCATCTGTTTACATCTTCCTCTATCTCTTTTTTCAGTGTCCTGTAGTTTTCCGCATATAGGTCTTTTACCTCCTTGGTTAGGTTTATTCCTAAGTATCTTAATTTTTTTGGTGCGATGGAAAATGGGATTGCTTTTTTAGTCTCTCTTTCTGTAAGTTCATTGTTGGTGTATAGAAATGCCATAGATTTCTTGGTGTTAATTTTGTATCCTGCTACATTGCCGAATTCATTTATTAAGTCTGTTAGTTTTTTGATGGAGTCTTTCGGGTTTTTTATGTACAATATCATGTCATCTGCAAATAAGGACAGCTTTACTTCTTCTTTTCCAATTTGGATGCCTTTTATTTCTTCTTCTTGTCTAATTGCAGTGGCTAATACTTCCAGTACTATGTCAAACAGGAGTGGTGAGAGTGGGCATCCCTGTCTTGTTCCTGTTCTTAGGGGAAATGGTTTTAGTTTTTGCCCATTGAGTATGATGTTAGCTGTGGGTTTATCATATATAGCTTTTATGATGTTGAGGTATGATCCTTCTATTCCCACCTTGTTGAGAGTTTTTATCAAGAAAGGGTGTTGGATTTTGTCAAATGCTTTTTCTGCATCAATTGATATGACTATGTGATTTTTATCTCTCAATTTGTTTATGTGATGTATCACATTTATTGATTTGCGGATATTGAACCATCCTTGCATTCCTGGGATAAACCCTACTTGGTCATGGTGTATGATCTTTCTGATGTACTGCTGGATCCTATTTGCTAGAATTTTGTTGAGGATTTTGGCATCTACATTCATGAGGGATATTGGCCTGTAATTCTCTTTCATTGTGTTGTCTTTATCTGGTTTTGGTATTAGGGTGATGCTGGCTTCATAGAAGGAGCTTGGAAGTGTTCCTTCCTCTTGAATTTTTTGGAATAGTCTGAGGAGGATAGGTTTTAGTTCTTCCTTGAATGTTTGGTAGAACTCTCCTGTGAAGCCGTCTGGCCCCGGGCTTTTGTTTGCCGGAAGCTCTTTGATGACTGCTTCAATTTCTTCCATAGTTACTGGCATGTTGAGCTGTTTAGATTCTTCCTGATTGAGTTTTGGAAGGTTATATTTTTCTAGGAATATGTCCATTTCCTCCAGGTTGTCCAGTTTGTTGGAATAGAGTTGTTCGTAGTATTTTTTAACAATCCTTTGTATTTCGGCGGGATCTGTTGTTATTTCACCTCTTTCATTTCTGATCTTGTTTATTTGGGTCCTCTCCCTTTGCTTCTTGGTGAGCCTGGCTAGAGGTTCATCAATCTTGTTTATCCTTTCAAAGAACCAGCTCTTGGTTTTGTTGATCTTTTGTATTGTTTCTTTGGTCTCTATGTCGTTTATCTGTGCTCTGATCTTTATTATTTCCTTCCTTCTGCTTACACTGGGCTTTTCTTGTTGCTCTTTTTCTAACTCTTTGAGTTGTTGGGTTAGGTAATTTATTACCCCTGTTTCTTGTTTTTTGCAGTAGGCTTGTAGAGCTATGAACTTCCCTCTCAAGACTGCTTTCGCTGTGTCCCATAGATTTTGGATTGTAGTGTTTTCATTGTCATTTGTTGTCATGATGTTTTTTATTTCTTCTTTGATCTCTCTGGTAACCCAGTCATGGTTTAATAGCATGCTGTTTAGTCTCCATGTGTTTGATTTCTTTCGGTTGTTTTTATTGTAGTTGATTTCCAGTTTTATGCCACTGTGGTCTGAGAAGATGCTTGATATGATTTCTATCTTCTTGAATTTGAAGAGACTTTGCCTATGTCCCAACATATGGTCTATCTTTGAAAATGACCCATGTGCGCTTGAGAAGAATGTATATTCTGTGGCTTTGGGGTGAAATGTTCTGAAGATGTCAATTAATTCCATCTGGTCTAGTGAGTCATTTAGGATTGATGTTTCTTTGCTGATGTTTTGTTTAGAGGATTTGTCCAATGGTGATAGTGGGGTATTAAAGTCTCCTACTATGATTGTATTGCTGTCAATGTCTCCCTTGATATCTTCCAGGAGTTTTTTTATGTATTTGGGTGCTCCTGTATTGGGTGCATATATGTTTACCAGAGTTATTTCTTCTTGTTGGATTGCTCCCTTTAGTATTATGAAATGGCCTTCCTTATCTCTTGTTATGTCCTTCAGTTTGAGATCTAATTTGTCAGAAATAAGTATTGCTACCCCAGCTTTTTTTTCAGTTCCATTTGCCTGGAAAACCTTTTTCCATCCCTTCACCCTCAGTCTGTGTGCGTCTTTTTTTCTGAGGTGGGTTTCTTGTAGACAGCAGATATATGGGTCGTGTTTTCTTATCCAATCTGTTACCCTATGTCTTTTGATTGGGGCATTTAATCCATTTACATTTAAAGTTATTATTGATAGGTACTTATTTGTTGCCATTCCTATTCTTTACCCCTGTGTTACTTCTTTGCTTCCTGTTTCTTTCTTTCTTTCTTTCTTTCTTTCTTTCTTTCTTTCTTTCTTTCTTTCTTTTTTTTTTTTACAGTAGACCCTTTAGCATTTCTTGCATTGCTGGTTTGTTGGTAATAAATTCCCTTAGTCCTTTTTTGTCTGTGAAGCTCCTGATTTCACCTTCAATTTTGATTGACAGCCTTGCTGGGTACAGTATTCTTGGATTCAGCCCCTTCCTTTGCATGACTTTGTATATTTCATTCCATTCCCTTCTGGCCTGATGAGTTTCTGTTGAGAAATCAGTTGCTAGTCTAATGGGGGTTCCTTTGTATGTAACTTTCTGTCTCTCTCTTGCTGCTTTTAAGATTCTTACTTTGTCGTTGGTGTTTGCCAATTTAATTATAATGTGCCTTGGCGTCGGTCTTTTGGGGTTCATTTTGCTTGGGACTCTGTGAGCTTCTTGGATTTGTGTGGGTTTTTTCTTCCCTATATCTGGGAAATTTTCTGTCATTATTTCTTCAAAGAGGTTTTCTATTCCTTGCTCAGCTTCCTTTCCTTCTGGAACCCCTATTATGCGGATGTTGTTTTGTTTCGTGTTGTCCCAAAGTTCCCTTAGACTCTCCTCCTGCCTTTTAATTTTTTTTTCTAGAAGTTGCTTTTCTTGGGTATTTTTTTCCATCTTGTCTTCTAGCTCACTGATGTGGTCCTCTGCTTCTTCTAGTCTACTCTTGATGCTTTCTATTGAGTTCTTTACAGCAGCGATGTCATTTTTCATTTCTTCTTGGTTCTTCTTCATTTCCTCTTGGTTCTTGCTCATATTGTCGAATTTGTCTTCCATTCTTTTCAGCCACCTTATGACCATTTCTCTGAATTCTTTTTCTGGAAGGTTGCTTGCCTCCATTTCGTTTACTTCCTTTTCTGGTGATGCCTGCTTTTCTTTCATATGCGGGCTGCTTCTTTGTCTCCCCATGGTCTCTCTTCTCTGGGTGTCTGGTTATGTAGTTCTCTCTCTCCTGGGTTGATTTAAAGGCACAAAATACAGCACTACCAGGTACAACTCACAAGGCACTGA
Organism: Plecotus auritus; assembly: GCF_963455305.1. Taxonomy (NCBI): domain Eukaryota; kingdom Metazoa; phylum Chordata; class Mammalia; order Chiroptera; family Vespertilionidae; genus Plecotus; species Plecotus auritus. The sequence continues at coordinate 159,663,522 of NC_137771.1, read as the reverse complement.
ACAGGAATGTATTCACGATATTAATAACCTCCAATAAAGGTGACCACCAGAGAAAGGCAAATTAGGTGATAGAAGAGAAAGAAGAAGAGGAAAAAAGAAAGAAAGAAAGAAAAAAAGAAAAAAGGAGTGTGAAAATGAAATTGGGAAAAGGGAAAGTAAAGAGAAAAAAAAAAAGTAAGAGAGACAAGAAATTGACTAAGAGAGAAAGGGGAACAGACTATATATATTGGGGATAAAACTCCAATAGAACAATCACTAATCCCAGCAAATGCCAGCAACAAGTGCCTGGGGATTAGTACAAACTACAACACCAACTAATATGGAGTGAGGCAAGGGAAAGCTGAAGCACAAAACAAACAAAAAAATAAAAGAAGAATAAGCAAAACAATCTCACAAAAAAAGCATAAAAATTGGATATAATCTACATTCAAGCAAACAACAACAAAAGGACAGAGATAAGGACAAGTTTATGGATAACTCAGACAGCGAAGGGAAAGGTGTATGTGGACTTGGAGCAGGGGATTGGAGATTAGATATGTAAGTAGGGTGAAATTTTAACAAGGGGTAAACAGAAAGAATAGGGAAAATCTAAAGCAGTAAAAGGGTAAGACAAACAGGACACTGAAAAGGGGGAGGTTAGGAAGAGAGTGATGGCCTAAGGGTAGAGTTGAGATAGAGTAAAACGATGCTAAAGGAAAGATAAAAAATAGAATGTAGAACCCTAATCCCAAAATAAAATGAAGAGAAAATAAAATGACACTTAAAAAAAAAAAAAAAAAGATAAAATAGCAGTAGTAATAATACGGATTGAAAATAAAAATGTAATCATTAAAAAGGTAAAATCAAGTGATGAAAAAAGAAAAAAAAGTTTCTTGATTAAAAGATGCAAAAAATGAAAATTTTAAAAAAATAAAACGTAAAAATAAAATGTGGAGTAGTGAAGGTCATTCACTTCCTCTGTTTTTCTGTTTGGCACGCCTGTTTCTCAGTCCAGACAGTATTGCAGTTCCCTGCGTTCCACTGCTCTTCGGTGTTGTAAGCCAGTCCTGATTTTAAGCAGGCGGTGTGTCTTAATTTCTCGTATTCCTTTATTTTTGATTACACAAGAGTCAATTTGTGATTCAGCCCCTGGGTGGCAGTGTTTCTGGATTGACTTCCGGGTCTATCTATGGCCTCTCTAGGCAGTGTTAGAGCCTTCTTTCCCTGTGGCACTCGCCACGGGCCTGTGGGAGTGGGCTGCCTCAGAGCTGGCTCTCTGATGGTCACTCCCCGCTCCGATCCCCAGGTTCCAGAAAAACAACCTTCCCCTGCAGTCTCCCAGGGTGTCTCCAACTGGGTGATCCTATGTATTGGGCTTAGTAATCAGATGCAAGGATTTGAAGAGGAAAAAGCCCAAGTGTGCGAATTCCGGGACTGCGAGTAAGCCCAGGCACCCAGGGAGCACACGGGCTGCGCGTAAGTCTGGACTGCCTGAAATTCTTAGGGTGTCCCTGCACTTCAGATCAAAATGGGTTGCTTTTTAGAGTGCCCTTCTCTTAGCAGCTCTGAGGACCCCTTTCCACAGTCACAGATCACGCCAGCCCCTACAGCCACGGATTTTTCTAGGCACAGACTTCCCTGGTCCTCCAGCTCCCGCAAAACGCGCGTTCCTCTCTCCCGCTGGGACCAGAGACCTCACCTTATCCCAGGCGAAATCTGACCTTTCCGTGGTGGAGTGTAGAGCTTCTCTGAACCCGTGTGCTTGCGCCAGTTGGGGAGCGTTGTTCTGGGGCTCGCAGCTGTTCCTGGGGTGCCGCAGTTGTGGATTCTCAGGCTTCAGATAAGCTCCACTTTCCGGATCAAGATGGCGCAGACTCCGCGTCCAAGCCCGCAGCTCCGGGAGGGGACCCAGCCGCAGTTCGTGCTGCCAGGTCAGGGGAACCCCGTTCAGCAGTCCCCCACCTCCTTCTGGAATTCAGCTATCTCCCAACCAGCCAACAAACACGCCTTGCGCGACCCTCAGCTGTTCTTTCTTTCTGCTCCGGGACAAGGCTCGGAACACGTCTGTCTATTCCGCCGCCATTATTCCCTCCTTCCGGTGTGAATGATATTTTAACATTTTTTTAGTAACTGCTTTATCATTTGTGTTGGCTTTCATGAGTCCATATCATTTTCAGCTTCCTTATTTTTTCCGTAAGCTACTGTGCTTATCTTTGAGAATACAGAATGTATTTAAATCTCACATTACTTTGTAAGTGTTTTAATTAAATTTGAGGAGAAAAATGCTATGCTATTGAGTTCTCTCATCTTCAAATCCAGTTCTATTTCTTCCTAGTATGCACTAGGATCAAAGCCATGTTTTAATATCTATAAATAATTGTGCAGATAGAATGTATTTGATGAAACCCAGGAATCTTTAGTTATAGCAAAGATTCAAATTTTGGAAGTTGTTCTACACAATTATTTTCAACACACTGAGGCCAGAGGTGGTGTCAGACAGGGGTTTCCCCAGCATGAGCCTGAAGCAGAGTGGGCTCTAAATATATGTACTGAATGGATGAATGAATGTGTTCTGCAAGACAGTAGCAGTTCATTTAATGCTAATAATAGACTGGACACAACAGAGTTCTGTTGTCAAAATATTTGGGAAATTGGACTTAAAAATGTATATCAGGATCCTTCACCGTAGAATTCCTCAGAGCTTTTAATCATCTAATAGCCGTTAAAAACTTTTAAGATAGGAATGTGGCTTTCAGTAGTTCCCATAATTATTTGGCCACAGAACTTCACTTATTTTGGCAAATGTAATTAACATCTAGAAGGATCCTAGTTTCCTACAGAACCAGTTGAGTTCCACCCACTGCTCAGACCTAACTTTTACACTCATGAGATATCCAGACCTATCTCACAGTCTGTACTCTGTAGAGAGCTTCTTTTCATAAAGATATAGATTCTTTAGGGATTTTGGCTTCTTTCTCACAGATTATTTTTCCATTAAAGTGAATAAATAAGTTGCCATTGTTATTCATGCTGTATAATGATGTGACTTGACTTTCAGGCAAGCTACCAGAGACAATATAGGAATGAGACTCTGTCCCAGAGTGCGGTCCAGATGCTGGTGGGCGCAGCAGGAAGCTTTGGTGAGAAGGGAGAGTAAGTACATTTTCAGGAGAAAATTTCCATACTCCTAATGTTAGAAATTGTGCAAGATTTTTTTCTTGCTTTTGTCTGATAATTTGGGATCATCCAGTATTATGTGTGGAAGCCCCTGTCTGCTCTATACCCCACAACCAGGCCAGATAACCTACACCCGTTTTTTTTGACTTGGCTCTACCATTCAGACCTCTACGCGTATGAACAAGCTACTTCTTCTTACTAAGATGCTCTGTCCTTTCTCCTTTGCTCCCTAAAGCTAAACTATAGTATACTGCTCTCTCTCTCTTTCTCTCTCTCTCTGACTAATCAAATGCCTCACTAAGTCAAAGACTTTCTTGATCCCTACAGGCACATCTTCCCACAACACACCCTCTCTGAATATTCAGCATACACTTGTAATGATTTCTTTAGATGTAAGTCTCCACAGTAAGCAGTGAGTTCCTCAGAGTCAGGGTTTTAGGGATTACCCTCAAGTTACCCCCTGTGGAAGGATGAAGGCGACAAAGCCCAGATACATACACCTTTGTTCTGATCTATACTCCTGGTACTAAGGACACCAAAATTCCCTGCTCAAATGATCCTAAGTTTACTTATGGGGTTGTCTTCTTGGACCTTTTCCCATGAGCAAACTGTTAAAAGCAAACTGGGCCTTTAGTGTATAAACCTAATAGGTGTGGCAGCCTGGTGTCCACTCACCTGTACCAGTTTGTGGTACGGTGAGAGATAAAGCCAGGTGTGGGATGAAAAGCAGCCAGGCACTGGAGCATGTTTGTGCTAGAGTTCAAGTACAAATTTTCAAAGAGTCTATGAGTTTTAATTCAAGCCTAGCCATGCAAATCATATGACAAATTATATTTGTCAAGATAGGAAGATAAAGTATCTTATTTAAAATTTTGGTTTCTTGGTTAATAATCCTCCTATATAATAAAGAGGTAATATGCAAATTGACCGTCACACCCTCACACAAGATGGCCACCCCCATGTGGTCACAAGATGGCTGGCAGGGGAGGGCAGTTGTGGGTGATCAGGCCAGCAGGGGAGGGTGGTTGGGGGAGACCAGGCCTGCAGGGGAGGGCAGTTGTGGGCAATTGGGCCAGCAGGGGAGCAGTTAGGTGTCAATCAGGCTGGCAGGGGAGTGGTTAGGGGGTGATCAGGCTGGCAAGCAGAAGCAGTTAGGGGCAATCAGGTAGGCAGGCAGGCAAGTGGTTGGGAGCCAGCAGTCCCAGATTGTGAGAGGGATGTCCGACCGCCGGTTTAGGCCTAATCCTTGTGGGACATCCCCCAAGGACATCCCCTGAGGGGTCCCAGATTGGAGAAGGTGCAGACCTCCCACCCCCTAATGCACAAATTTCATGCACCAGTCCTCTAGTGTTTAAATATTTCACATATAGTGCAAGGCTCTCCATTTGCCCTAATGCTCCAAGCCCTTCAAATGCTTAGGAGACCTGAGTGGTGTTAGGGTAGTTTGGGAAAAGGGCTGGGCAAACATAGTCAATTTAAAACAATATGATGTGTACTTTTCAAAGAGTGAATAAATGACATGCTGAAACCATTATCACTTCATTGTCCATGAAAGGTTAATGTAAAACAAAACAAACAAAATAGTACAGAGCAGTTCAGCCCACTGCCTTGATTTTTCCTCTTTAAATCCTCCAAGAAGGTAGAAGCAGCATAAGCCTATGAATAAATGGACACAAAGAAGATGTCAACAGTGGGAGAAGGGGGTTAAAGAGGTGAAAAAATTCATAGTAGGCAATGAAGGCAGATTTTGGAATATATTACATTTTTATTCACATATTAAGAGATACTAGTAAATATTGAATACTAATACACACAGAATTATATGCCAGGCACTGTGGGGAATATCACGATTAGTGAAATGGTGTTCCAATCTCCAGAGACTTTCTATTAATTACACTTGTATTGAGTACTTGCTCCTTTGCTGGGCTGCCTTGGAGTTGATGATTCTTACCAGTAGCCCCATGTGTTGGGGTGTCTTGTGGCAAGAAAAAAAAAACTAAGGAGAGAAAGAGTGTCAGGTTTAAAAAAAAGTACCAGACCTGTGCTAAGTGCCTGTGTAATTACCTAAGAAATAATATATTAAATAAAGAGCTTTTATTAAGTCTTGTTTCAGATACAGTCTTAAACATTTAATATATATTACCAATTTTATGTCTAAAATCCTACCAGGTGAATGCCATTGTTATTATCTTCATTTTGCAGATGAGGAAAGTGAGCCCCAGTGAGATTAAATAATTTACCCAAGGTTATTTGTCTAATAAATTACAGAGCTTGGATTTGAAGCTAAGCTATCTTACTATCCAGTTAAAAAGATCATACTCTTTTCCTAATATGGGTTGAAACAGTGAACATGTTGATATAAAATAGGAATGCAGGAGCCTGAATTACTTAATAATTTGGGCTGTAAAATGTCATGTACTTACTGATATTACAGAATTCTAGGATTCATTAGAACTTGTGAATTATCATACCTTAGATATTAATTCCTTCAAGAAGGTTTCCTGATTCCCCATGATTCTATTCAATGTGCCTCCCCACAAAAGAAAATAAATGTGCCCCCTTTGTGGGTCCAGATTGTCCTCTTATAGATTATCTCCACAGCAACATTTACTACACTTTACTGCAATTGTTTTTGCATGTTTTACTTCACTACTCTGCTAAATTCTTGAGGACAGAAACCAGTTTTTGTTTATGGCTTATGGTTTATCCCCAGCATTTAGCAACCCTAATAGGTGTCCAATAAATATCTTAAAAATTAGGAATGAATCAAGTCATATACACATTAGTGGTTTTTTATGTAATTCCCACGTTATTATATTGAATCACAGAGAATTGAATGATTTTATTTTTTTCTCAATTACATCAGTTTCCCTGTAGCAGATAAATTGCCCAGTTTTCAGAGTGAGAACATTATAATCAACTAGAGGCCCGGTGCATGGATTCGTGCACCAGTGGGGTCCCTCAGGCTGGCCTGCACCCTCTCGCAATCCAGGACCCCATGGGGGATGTTGGACTGCCGGTTTTGGCCCGATCCCCACAGGCCAGGCTGACATCCCCCGAAGGATATAGTAGTGGAAAAGCGGCAGGCAACCGAGGAGGAGCCCTAGCCGGGGCCGGGCACCATGCTGCTCCTGCTCATTCCGGCCCCACTGCACCTGCTGCTGCCACCTGGTAGCACTGCCGCGGAGGCAGGAGAGGCTTATGCCACCGCAGCTGCGCTCGCCAGCTGTGAGCCCAGCTTCTGGCTGAGCGGCACTCTGCTATGGGAGTGCACTGACCACCAGGGGGGAGCTCCTGCATTGAGTGTCTGCCCCCTGGTAGTCAGTGCACGTCATAGCTACCGGTTGACCAGTTCGCTGGTCAAGTGGTTGACCTGTCGCTTAGGCTTTTATATGTATATAGATAGGAAGGACAAGATCCGCCTTTGAACTTAAGTCACCAATGACTTTCCATTAAGCCATTTTTTAATGTAGAACCTCAGACCCAAGGACAAAACTCTATCCTCCTTCTAAGGAAGACAATTAAAGTATCTGGTCAGCAACAGGTAAGTTCCTCATAAAACCAAACAAGACCAAATCATAACACACAGATCTAAGCTGTCTCCATAGAAAAGTCAGAAGAAAACTACAGACAAGTGCCACCAAAGTATCTTTTGGGGTTTTATTACCACTGAATTCTCCAAGAAACCATTTTAACTCTTAATCTACCACTTGTATTTTCCCCATAAATTCCCTGGCTACTTGCCCAAAAGGTGAAAGAAAGAAGATGAGAGGATATGTAAGATCAGCTGGATGTTTCATACATACTTTCTCATTTAGTTATCCCAGGCTAACATAGGTATTTTTACCTCCATTTTACAGAGCAAACAGGTTAATGAGGTAATTTGTTCATTGTCAAACCAGATAATGGGGGTCACAACATGAAAACCCATATGTAGTTGAATCCCAAATATTTGAACTAAGGTATGCTTTCTATTCCTGAACCTTGACCTTTCTACTATTTTAAACCATGTATTTCCAAATTTTTATGCTCTCTGTTTAATAAATAAGTCCCACATATTAAAATTCATAATTATATGTCTATTGTATCTACAACTTTGAGACTTGAACATATGCCCATGAAACTGTCTTATTTCCAGTCATCACTGGGAAAAATAGTATTTTTGCTTTCTGCCAATACTGCATTAAACTTATCCCAAAATTTAAAAGCATGTTTAAAGATTTCTTTTCTTTCTTTTTTTTTTTTAGGTATATGAGTCCTGAAACAATAAAGAATTATTCTGAAAGCAAAACAATTCTTACCTTTGTTAGAAAAGTATTGCTCAATTGGGTATATAATACTAAAAAGGAAAAAGGGGTCCCATCAAGGTAAGTAAAATTGCTGGATCATAATGATAATTTTGTTTAATTTCTTTAACATAAGAAATTATCTTTCCCAACTTGTAGACAATTTTGAAATCATGAAGTATGAGTCTATCAGCTTTTTTTTTCAAGATTGGTGCAGCTATTTGGGGTTACTTGCAATTGCATATGAATTTTTTTTAAATCCTCACCTGAGGATATTTTCACTGACTTTTATACAGATGGGACAGGGGTAAGAGGGAGAAGGAGAAAGAAAAAAAAAACATCAATTGGTTGCTTCCCATATGCGCTCCAATCTGGGTATGTGCCCTGACAGGGGATTGAACCTGCAACCTTTTGGTGTATAGGACGATGCTCCCATCAACTGAGCCACACTGACCAGGGATATACACAAATTTTTTAATTAGTTTGTTTATATCTGGGAAAAAATGCCATTGAGATATTCAAAGGAATTGCATGGAATATGTTGTCAGCTTTGGGTAGTATTGCCATCTTAGCAACATTAAGCTTTCCAATTTGTGAATATGGGATGACTTTTCATTTACTAAGATTTCTAATTTCTCTCAGAAATGTCTTACCATTTTCATTGTACAAGTTTTCACTAAATTTATTTTGTTACCTTTTCTTCAGTTAAATTTAATCTTAAGTATTTTTTTCCTTTTTTGATGCCTTCATAAGTTAATTTTTTCTTAATTTTATTTTTGGATTATTTATTCCTAGTATATAGAAATACAAATGATTTTTTAATATATATTTTAAAGATTTCCTTTAATATGTTTTTTAATTGATTTCAGATAGAAAGGGAGAAGGATAGCGAGGTAGAAACATCAGTGATGAGAGAGAATCATTGATCGGCTGCCTCCTGCACACACACACACTGGGGATGGATCCCAAAATCCAGCATTTGCCCTGACCGGGAATCAAACTGTGGCTTCTTGGTTCATGGGTCAATGTTCAAGCACTGAACCACACTGGTCAGCTGATTTTTATATATTGATTCTCTATCCTGAAGCTTTGTTGAATTCACTTATTAGCTCTCAGTTTGGGGGAATTCTCTAGGATTTTCTGCGTATAAGATTCTGTCATCAATGAATAGAGATAATTTTACTTCTTTCTTTCCAACTTGGATGGCTCTTATTTCTTTTCTTCAACTCAATAGGAGTATCTATTAGATTAAGTGTCTAATCCACCACACTCAATAAACAACAAAAGGATATATCTGTGCAATAGTTATTTTAAAGCCTTTAATACTAAATTAAGCTACAACTTTCTGAGTAATTATATCTGTTGATGTAACTTAAAGAAAGGGAAATTGGAAAACTGGAATTGATAGTCAATTTATCCTTTAGACTATCTCCAAAATGCCATTCATCTCAGTAGGTAATACAGAATCTGGAGTTACATGCTGTATTTAGAATACCCATCTCCATCATTTATTAGCTGAATGAGTTTTTCAGGTCTCAGTTTCCTCATTTGAAAAATAAGTATAATAATATTTTTGTTATATTCTGGAAGCTAACTGATTTATGTAAAGCATCTGCATATAGTAGTTGCTAAAATATAATAGTTGGGTTCTTCTCTGCTTAATGGGACTGTTGTAAAGATTATATAGTGTGTGTAGAAGTCCAGGGATCAGCACTGGGTAATCACTTAACAAATGTTAATATTTATTACTAAGTGCTGAGTAACATTCCACTGAAAACTGAGTTCCTTAGCTAATGGGTAAAGTCATAAATATGGGGATATGGCATTTTAAAAAGACCAACAAACATGCAAGGAAACAAATAACCATGAAAAAGAACCAGCAGAAATAACAGCAGACTTATATCCCTATGACTTCAGTTATTAGAATTATTCAATGTGGACAGTATTACTGAAATGTTAAAATTAATAAGTGATGGACTCACAAACATGAACAAGTCAATCACCAAAAGAAAATGAACAGAAAAAAAATGGAAAAATACCTATAATCCTTAAAATTAAAAATTCAACTTAAATTATTCAGAATTGAATACAAAATCAACATGATATATCTAATTTGGAGAGATACAGCTAGAGTTGAGCAAATAAGAATAAACACAAAAATATCAGGACCCTGAGCTCTGAAGTGGTAATGCTTGGGTGGACAAATTTGAGGATGCGAAACCCCCCTATTCTCATGAACACTCTGGCCTGACAGAAGCAGCTGCCTCTACCTTGCTAGAGGATAATAGCCTCCTAGCACATTCAGATACTGCAAAGACATCACAAGATAAAGCTTGTCTTTGTTTCAAGGTTAGTCTCTACCACCTTTTTTTATTTCCAAGGTAATTACCGAGGACAGATCTCAACACAGCTAGAGGGTAAAATATAGTATATATTCCAGGATTCTACAACTTATCAACTGAAGGACTTACAAGACCTGACCAATATCAGAGAACACTAGTAGAACATATAAGGGAATGGATCTTGAGAAGATTGCAACATGAGGTCAGATTATGAAGAATTTATTGGCATGATGGTCTTAGCCATGATGAGGGAATGTTCAACATGTGATCAACGAGACTTGCAATTGGTATTATTACATGCCTGAGATGGGTTTTGAAGCTTGACGAGGCCAAAAACCTACAGCAAATGAGGTGCAGATGATAAAAATTATAATATTTAACTAGAGGAATGAAGAACCAACCACATGACCTCTGGAAAGACCTGAAGAACTTTTCCCTTCACCACGGCAACAGTAATAAACTCAATGATAGATGTTTTCTGCAGGGCATGGTTGACAATAGTTGAAACAACAATAGAATTGGTGCTTCAATTCCTTGTCTCCTGCCATTCCTTGGAAGAATGAATGGCAGAAGACAAATGGCAGCACTTCCATGTCAGAGAAAGGATGGGCATACTTTATTTTGTGAACAGCAAACCAGAGAATGGCTAACAAATAATGTGTGTCAAAGGGAAATACAGTTAACTCACTATTACTTAATTTCTAAAGATAGAGAGCTGGTGGGCAAAGGGATGAGATCACGTACTGCAACGGAAAATCATGATCCCTCCAGACATAAGTCAGTTCTCAGGTCCAGAGCTATTGAGAAAGGATGGCAACAATACCACAAGTATACAGGAGAAATATCCTCTCAACATTTTTTTTCAAATGGACCTTTAGGCACTTTACCTGAGTTACTATGCATTGGGAAAAGGAAAACACCTAGACTTTTGTACTTCGGGGATATGGCATTTAAAATAATACTGATACAAAAAGCTTAAAATCCTATCTTTGTCCTCAAGTTAAACTGGGAGCTTTTAGGCTAAATGATATATAAAGTTTCTGACTCGGTCTGTCTCATAGAAGTCCAGCAGGTCCACTGTGTGGTCATTTTCTGAGTATATAATTGGGACAAACATACTTAGTATCTTTATACATTATCTAACTGACCTACAGAGCAAGGCTCATTATGGCAGGAAGGACCAGGTCACCAAGTAGAAACCATGGCCAAAATAGGAATAAGAAGCAATATAGCATTCCAGGATTAAGAAATTAACACGAACATTAAAGATTTAAAGGAATTATGAATTAGCCGCATCATATTTTTTCAATTCATCTATGTGGCATAAACAAGTCACTGTAAACAGACGAAAGGTAACCTCAAGTGCAATGCTTTACCAAATATTTTATTGCTGGAAGAAAGCAAAAAAATTTAAATCAGAATTACTGCCTGAAGGCCTGGAGGGCCCTACCAATTTAATGCCAGGATTATATTTGTGTTCTTTTCTTAAATAGAACCTCAAATTGTAAGTTTCAGACCTTGTGTAACACAGATTGAACTCTGCGAATAGAGAAGTGATCCAGTACTTTAACCACTCTTCAATCAGTAATTAATTAATCAATAAGAGTTTTAACAATAAAAATGCATTATTATACCATTTGAATAATTAAAAATAAAATTAAAAATACGTAAAGTAAATCCTCATCCTCAATTTCACCTTCTAGCATACTTAGTATGGAAAATATTTTCCACAGCATACACATAACTTTAAATATTTTTATTAAAATGTGGACCCCAAACTGTTCCACCACACACATCCAGGGATTTGTTCTTGATTTTATGCTTTGACCAAGAAAGATGCTCATAATACATTATTAAGAGAGAAAAAAATCAGGTTACAGGATAGTATGTATGATATCACTCCTTTTGTGTTTATGGACAGTGATGATAAAAACAAAAGGATTAGAACAATATTTAAATTGTTAATAGTAGTTATCTTTGAGAAGTGGAATTATTGGAAGGTGGAAGGGATTTCCTTTGTGTGTTTTTAAAAATATTTCCAGTTTAAATTGTCCCTGTTTTATAAACAAAAGTATTTCTATTAAAAGTACAGTGAAGCCTGGTGGGTTGATTGGAGCGTAATCCCATTCACACAAAAAAATAAATAAATAAAAAATAAAAAATGCAGTTGAGGCACATACCTAGGTTTTGGGTTTGATCCTGGTCAGGGCATGTATAGGAAGCAACCTATCAATGTTTCTATCCTACAATGATATTTCTCTCTTCTCTTCCTTCCCCTCTCTCTAAAAACAAAACAAAACAAACAAACAAACAAACAAAAAAACACCAAAAACAACATATAATCAGGTGAGGATTTTTAAAAAGTACAGTAAAAATGAGGAATAGGTGAGGAAGGTGAGAAAGAAAGAGGGAAAACCAGCATCAGTCATTTCCCAGGAGAGGAAATTAAAAGGACACTATCTGAAGTAGGTGCCAGAAAGTGTTAGCTCCTGATGGCTACCTCCCAGAACTAAGCTGGACTCCCGCAGCTATTGATGATTAGAGTAGAGCTGGACATATAATGAAGATAATTCCATGGAATTCTTTTATCAAATAAAACTTCCTCCTTTTCTTTTTTACAGATATTTCTTTCTTAATGTATTCCATAAAATAGTATTTACTGATGAATTTGAATATGTCGGATACCTTGTGATACTAATGAATACGTTCACTATTATAATTTCTTGGGTGCCCACAATAGATGACATCTATGACGAAGAATTAAGACAATCTAACTACATTTTTCTTGGATTTTACATCCTGGAGTCCCTAGTTAAGGTAATCAAAGAGTGTGTGTGTGTGTGTGTGTGTGTGTGTGTGTGTGTGTGTGTGTGTGTGTAATATTCAAGAGGGAGATTTCCTAACTTCAATTTTCAATACTAGCTACAGTTTTCTAAAAGAGTGTATAAAATTCTCTTCCACTTCTCAAACAAATAAACTTTAGTTTTTAAAGGTAATTTTAGAGTGACTCAATATAACATATCCATACTTTAAGGATTGATTTTGTATTTGCAAAAATAAATTTTAAAATAGTGTGTGTCAAAGGGACCCAAAATGAGTTTCACAGGTATTGGCAATGTTCTTAAACTTAGCAAGGTAGTAAACACATGGATGTTGGTTTTATTACTTTTACACTAAATAGATAAATAAATGGATAAATAGATGGATATATACTCATTTATACAAAATGATATCATAATTTGATTTTTAAATCCAATATAAAGGTAGTTGTCAAATAATGGAAATATACAACCACAAATTGATAACAATATTGTGTCATATGGATCAACAAGTAGTGATATAAAATATTTTAGCCAGAAAGTTTAAATAGAATAAGTATATCTGATATTTGGACAAAATTAATGAGTCTCAAATTTTTAATGGAAAATTAAAATGCTACTGCAGAGTGATACTGTTGGAGAGGGGATAGACTCACAACCCATCACATTACATGTAATAAATTCCAAGTTAGTTGGAATGACCATAGGACATTTCATATATTTTTAAAAAATAAAGCAATTAATGTTAGGGTTAGTTACAGGGTGAGGGTGAGAATGAAGAGTTTCCTAAAATATGTAATATCTTGTACTGTAACATGTACTATAGTGGAAAGAGCCCAGAGTAGAATTTAGTAAAATGGCTCTGGTTTTGGTTTTCTGTGACTAACTGTTCACAAGGTCACTGAATTTCTCCCAATTTCTATTTTTTTTTTCTTCTATAAAAAGTCAGGGTTAGTCTAAATAATCAATGAAGTTTCCTCTAGCTCTATTATTCTTTGTACTCTGCCACATTGAACCTGTTGTCATAGCAATGAATAGCCATAGCTTCATTCAATCAGGCCCACTTATGACAGCAGCACTGGACTGAAGAGACATGGTCAGCCGTCATAGCTGAGAGGACACTCCCAACCCTGTGCAGTCCTGTTCTGGTCTCCCATCTACTTAACACAAAATGTGCCCTCACTGCCCAGTTTTCAAACTTGCCTTCATCTAGCATTTCCTTTACCCTCTTTTCTATTTCAGTTCTCCTCCTTTATACTATGCCTTACAATAATAATAAATGATCACCTATAAAGTACCAGTCATTTTTTATTATAACATTTCAAATCCTTAAATTAACCTTTTAAGACACACACACACACACACACACACACACACACACACACACACAGTGTCCCAAAAAATGTATACACACTTTGAATAATTATTAATTCCAATGGGTTAAATCTGAAAAGAAAGAAACATCAATTGAGCTATCAGCTGTTAAAGTGTGTATACATTTTTGGGGGCACCCTGTTCTAATATATATACTATGCCAATTTTACAGATGAGGGACCTGAGTCCATATGGTAAGTTGTGTTACTAATCTGGAGTCACATAGTTAATGAATAGTAGAATTGGGATCCAACCCCTCATAGGTATTGTTCTTTTTAAAAAATATATATATATTTCTTTATTGATTTCAGAGAGGAAGGGAGAAGGAGAGAGAGATAGAAACAACAATGATGAGAGAGAATCATTGATCGGCTGCCTCCTGCATACCCCCTACTAGGGATCGAGCCCACAACCCAGGCATGTGCCCTTGGCCAGAATCGAACCTGGGACCTTTCAGTCCACAGGTTGACGCTCTATCCACTGAGCCAAGCTGGCTAGGGCAGGTATTGCTCTTTTTAATAAACAATGCTGCCTTAAAAATTTTCCTTCCTGTATTTTCAACATTTTCCCAAACACTGTTCAACCTATTAGAGGAATGGCCTTTTGAATCTTTCTCAGAGGAAGGGTAATCTCTTTTTTTCATCTGCAAGCATTACCTGAACTTCTAAACATTCTTTGACAAACTTACATTCAACAAACCCCTATTTCTTTGAAGCCCATACCTACCTTCCACACCAGGCTCTTCCTCTCCTGTGGCTGTATTCTAGTGACCTGAAGATAACTTCTTCACATTTTGGAATACTTGGAATTTGCAAGTTCCTGAGAGAATGATCCAACTTATACCTGTTTCAATAAGAAGGAAATGAGACATCTATGGAGGCTACTTGGTGATGTGGGCAGGACCTCATAAGACCAGGATCTTGTCTTCTGCTTTATAGATTCAGACACTGAATTTCCTCAGCCTGGCCAAATGCGAGCAGACTCAAGGGAAATGACTCTACCACCAAACACACAGGAATCTGTTTATAAATAGCATAGCAATTTCTTAATTGATAATAAAGCATATGCTTTCCTTGGGACATGAGTATGTCTGCCTCCTACACTTCCTTTGAATCATAGTGAGTAGGGGGATAAGGCTGCTAAAAGAAAAAATTTCATCAAAATTATAAATCAGTATCTTAAATATTATAATAAAGGACTACACTGGGGCTATGGGGGGAAAATAGCAACAGGATTTTCTTATTCAGAATAAAAGGGTCAGAAAAGAAAGGCCTTCAAGGGTAGTAGATGCTTGAGTTGAATTTTGAATAATGAGTAAGAGCCAACGTAGGGAATGAGTACCACGAGCACACAGCGTAATAGACAAGAACAAGGTAAAACTTAGAGGCAACGTTGTGGTACAAGAGACATCATTCCCAATGACTGGAGCTGAGGGGTGGGACATTGGAGAGATGCTAAATTTGTGTAGAGGATATAGAAATTGAGACAGGAGACACAGCCATGAATTAACAGTAAAGGGCCTCATAGGCCATGCTATCGCTTCACATCCCTGGCATTTACTACCATACATAGTCTAATGACTCCTATATTCATGTCTTCAGCTCAGATTGTATCTAGCCTCAGATGATACAGACAATAGCTGACTGGATCTCTCCAGCAACATACTGTGCCGACATTGCAAACAGCATATTCAAAACAGATATATTTTCTGCAAACCTACTCGTTCTTTAAAATTCCACAGGAAACCCAATTTCCCAGGCTGAAATACACAATATTTTTGACACCTCCCAGTCTCTTAGATATAGTAGGTTGCAATAAAAGTTTTTTTTAATAAAGAAGGAATGAATTAATAAGCTATCATAAAATAGTAGTTATTTTGAATATTTACTCCTTTAAAATAGACTTTGACATTTGAACCATTTAATTTCAAATTGTTATTTTAAAATATGAAGTGAAGTAGAGTCTTAAGGTAGGTCAGAGAAAAACATAACTAGTGATGTTTCAGTTATTGTAGAAAAAATGGTATAGTGAAATCACAAACAAATAACATAATTCCCTTTTAAATCAACAGATAGCAGCAATGAGGAAGGAATATTTTTTGCATGCCTGGAACCTATTTGAATTAGCAATTACATTAGTTGGCATCATAGATGTAATACTTATTGAGACACAATCCATTAATAATGTTTTTGATTTGGATGAAATGGTGATGTTTTTAAAAGCTGTTCGACTTCTTCGTGTACTGCGCATTTTGAAGGTAAAGAACTATTAAATCATGCAATTTCAAATTTCTTCTGATAGTTTTATAAAATTTAAACTAAAACAAGTTGATGAGTTGTATGACTTTCACTTCTGTTGGGCTGATGTCTATATTTTAAATTTTAGATTCCTTTGACAAATTAAGTTTTATAACATAAATATGCAAATTATATTAGAAATCCATTTAGTACACAAAGTATAGACATACTCATCATAGCTTTTTCTTTGAATAGAGAGTACATGAAAAATCCCATCTCTATCTATAAAAGCCTAAGAAACCATCCGACCATTCGACCATCCAGCTGGTAGCTACGATGTGCACTGACCACCAGGGGGCAGATGCTCAACACTGGAGCTGCCCAGCTGCAGTGACTTGGCAGTGGAGGTTCTTGGGTGACGCACCCAGAACCAAAGAGGAGGGAGCCCGATTCTGGGGTGCATCACCCGAGAACTGCCCTCTCACAAACCAGGTCCCCTCAAGGGATATTGGAAAGCTGGTTTTGGCCTGATCCCTGCAGGCTAGGCCAAGGGACCCCACCTGCCAGAGGGACCCCACTCACTCCACAGATGCCCTTCAAGCCGTGGCGCTGCCCCAGATGTGGCCAGCCAGGGAGGGATGCCGGGAGGTTGGCTCCAGGGCCTGTCTGGCCTGTCTTGCCCAGCCCTGCCCCACCAGCCACCTTCTAATTAATTCCCTTTCAATGTGCACGAATCCATGCACTGGGGCACTAGTCTATACTAATAAAAGGTAATATGCTAATTAGGCCAGGTGGACCGGCCATCTTCTAGACATCCAACTTCCTTCCAGACAAAGCCATGGTGGTGGGGGCCGAGACAGAGGCAGTTAGGGGCGATCAGGCTGGCAGGAGAGGGCAGTTGGAGGCAAGATCAGGCCGGCAGTGGAGGGCAGTTAGGGGCAATTAGGCAAGCAGGCAGAGAGGTTAGGGGTGATCAGACAGGCAGGGGGGCAAGGTAGGGGTGATCAGGCTGGCAGGGGGGCAAGGTAGGAGCAATCAGGCAGGCAGGCAGGTGAGTGGTTAGGAGCCAGTTGTCCTGGATTGCGAGAGGGATGTCTGACTGCCGGTTTAGGCCCAATTCCCTGAGGGGTCCCAGATTGGAGAGGGTGCAGGCCAGGCTGAGGAACCCCCCTCCATGCACGAATTTTGTGCATCAGGCCTCTAGTATTAATATAAGTACAAATTAACCACAAAGTAATGTTTATTATTATAGATGGCTGAAATAAAAGATGGAAATCAATGACAACAACAATAACAAATAACCATGGAAATCATTCATGGTGACAAAACAAATAAAAATCAAGAAACCAAAAAATATACATTTTGTGTTATATAAATTTATAGTATTATAGAATCACAGCATCAAAAATTACTTTTGATTGTCTAATATATCTTTCCATAACAAGTATGATGGGTAGTTATTTTTTGTATGATTATTTCAATTATATAACACTCCACAAAGCATTAGAAATATACATATTTATATATACACAGATATATAAATAAATATATATACACAGATATTCTCTCTTCTCTCTGTCTCTCTGTCTCTCTGTCTCTCTATCTCTCTGCCTCTCTCTCTCTCTCTCTCTCTCTCTCTCTCTCTCTGCCTTTTCCTTTATTCATACACAAACAAGACACATTCTACATAAGAAAAGCCTAGGTGGTGTTGTCACAAGATGGCTGCCACAAGATGGCTGGCAGGGGAGACTCATTGGGGGTGAACAGGCCAGCAGGGGAGGGCAGTTAGGGTCGACCAGGCCTGCAGGGAGGGCAGTTGGAGGCAACCAGGCCTGCAGGGAGGGCAGCTGGGGGCAATCAGGCCAGCAGGGGAGGGCAGTTGGGGGCGACCAGGCCTTCAGGGCAGTATAGTTGGGAATGATCAGGCCAGCAAGGGAGGGCAGTTGGAGGTGATCAGGCTGGTAGGGGAGGGCAGTTGGGGGCATTGGGCCGGCAGGGGAGCAGTTAGGCATCAATCAGGCCAGCAGGGGAGTGGTTAAGGGTCAATCTGGCTGGCAGGCAGAAGTGGTTAGTGGCAATCAGGCAGGTAGGCAGGAGAGTGGTTAGGAGCAGCAGTCCCGGATTGTGAGATGGATGTCCCCCAAGGGATCCCATATTGGAAAGGGTGCAGCCTGGGCTGAGGGACAACCCCCTCCCATGCATGAATTTAGTGCACCGGGCCTCTAGTACACATATAAGCACTGTGGGAGATACAAAGCTAAATAAGATATATTTCATCTAGATATAAAGCTAACATATTAGAATCTTTATATTTAGAGCTTTCTTACACATGTTTTAAAATACTTTTGCTATTGAGAAGCATAAGCCAGCCAGGTCTAAAAGTATGCAACTAGTAGCCTTTTCCTTTTTAGTATTATATGAGACCATAAGTAATGGTAGTTTGCATTTTGACATGAGGAAGGCAAGGCTTGTGTATTCCAGTGACAAGTTAATTCTTTTTGATAGAAGATATACAAAGTCAACCAAATACTTTAAGTGAAGAAATTGATAAGTCACGTAAGAAAAGCTTGTTTATATATGCAGGAAATTATTAACCTTTATCTTATGTAAAATGGTGGGCGCTTGAAATATGAAGACAAATTAGATATAGTCTTTGCCCCCAGACAGCTTATTGAAGAAGGGTTGGGTAAGTACAAAACAGTAGTATGCACAGAATACTAGTGGGACATAAAAGACTTTCTTTACTAGTTGACACTTGAACTGAATCTTGAAGGATGAGTATGAGCTCTTTGAGGATTAATGGCAGATGGTTGGAGGGCAGATTATGAAAATTATGGAGCACAGCCAGGAAAACAGGGAGCAGCCAACTCTGTTGAAGTTAGAGGACTGCTCAGTGGTGACAGATAACCTGGAGACTTACACCCTCAGCAACGAAACAGTGAGAAGTTAATTGTGGGGTCCAAGAGGGAGTATAGTTGTGGTATGTTCTAACCCAAATGAACCATCTAGTAAAAAGTTTAGCAGAAGATTTATCAGGTAAAAGTGGCAGTATTTTATAGACAGTCATTTTCTACTAAGCCCAGAAAAGATTGATTGCATTGTTTTCCAAGAATTTAAACCAGTTAAAAATAGCATACAATTTTCTATAAGGAAAATAAGTAATGAATAAAGCCATCATTTTACACACGTGGCCAACATTATTAGTTACAGGGAAATAGCTCTACCCATGAAGTTATAAAGGTATCACGAATACAATAACAAGAGCCTTGACAAGTTACTATTGTTACTGTTAAGAACATGTCATTTTTTAATATTATCTATGTTAGTTAAACAAATATATCATCATCTAAAATGTTTACAATTTGTATTAAATAGTAGCCCTCCTTTTTCAGCTCATAACACCAAAGTTGCTGCAATTTATAGATAAGAGGATGAGTCATCAGCTGTCCTATAAATATGCTATCCTAAAAGGATATGTCCAAGGTGAAGCAGACATAATGACTATAATTGATCAGATTGCAAGTTCTAATCAGGTTAAACAGGTGAGAAAAACTAAATACTAAGAAAAGGGTTTATTTTCTCTAACCCTCAGTTGCCCTTACCCATCATGTTCTCTGTCTATATATGTAAATGTGTTCTTGGGTCCCTGGTTTGCTAGGTAATTTTTGTAAAAACTTAAACTAGTGTACATTTAATTACTGAAAAGCATTCTTACTAAAATGTCTGTGCCACATTATCAAGTTAGAAAGCTCTTGGAACATATATTGCTGTCCTTGTAGAGGCAATCATGACCCCCATGTACAGTGGTCCATTCCCTCCCAATGCAAGTTCCAGGATAGAGCAGGCTACAGATACATTAAATAGGCAACACTGGAGGATGAGAAGTGGTGGCAGTGTTGAGCAAATAAAGCTTCTACGTAATTCACAAAGGTTCCTTCTGTTTCTCTCTCTCCCCTATTTTCCCACAGTAAACAGTAAAAGAAGTAAAGGATGGGGATCTGGCAAATGGAAAGAAGTAACAATAACTCATCTAAAGGGAAACTTTGTCTAGTTCCCTTCTTATGCAGAGGAGAAAAATTAATCCAAGAGAGGTTATGCCCCCAAACATATAAATAGCAAAGAGAATTCTAGGGCCTAAGTTCTAGCTTTTATATTTTATTTTCTCTATTGAGATAGATTCACACTTGACAGGGACACCGAAGTTTATCAGCTACATCAGAAATTAAATATTTACCTCTTGAGGCAATTTAGTACATTTGAATGCTATGTGTTATATGCCAAAACTTTGTACTTGAGAAAATTAAATATTAAATACTATTAGTAGAACACAAAAAGCAGTATCTTTCCTCCCTTCACCACCTATCACTTTAAAACTATTTCCCTAAATGTTGTTTCTTTTCCTAACCACTCATATTTAGCACTGCGATTTGACAGTAGACAGTAGAAAATACAAAAGGGCTTGTCTCTCTAGGGTGTTGTCCACTTTTAATCCTCATTTTTGCTCTCACACAGCTTGGCCAAACTTTCTAACTCACTTAAGGTTGAAAGCCACCTCTATGTACCACATTTGGAGGCTGTCATAAAGTTGAATGGAAAGTACCTACCATGCCCACACTTTTCTGAATCAGTAGGATCCTAAAACAAGTTACTTCAAAGAAAAATATATGTCTCACCTTCAGGCTTCTCAAAACCAACCTTGATGATGCCACTTCCTATCCTCTCCATCACCCTTGCTGGAATAGAATCCAGTGCACAAAATTCAAGTCCAATCCCTGAAAAACTTTCCATATTTTCCTCTAATTATTAATTTAGGTTAAAACTCTATCAGTTGCAAATGTTAAGACATGTTGTTGTAGTTTGTTTTCCAATGGTTATGTTTCTTTTGTTTCGCAGGTGTTATTAAAGAGGGTAACAAAGAATACGGTGCATGCTCTGAAAGAGCTAGGTAGGTACCTCTCACCTAAAGATTCCTGATCATCTCTTACCACCACTACTTCAGAGAGGCAACAGTTTTGATAAGTAAATTGATCTTTGAGGGAACCTACTTCTATTAATAATAAAGTGGATAACCTCAACAATCTATATGATCACATTTTTGGCTGGACCAAATAGTATATTATCTCTCCAAACCTGTTCTCTCTGCCTTATGCCACAATGCAGGCCTTCTGTTTAAAGAAAACACATCTGTGTGGAATGATTACACATGTTATTATCACCTTATAAATTCTGTTTGTTTTTCTCTCTCTCAAATCAGACATGTGCATACCTTACTGAGCAATCAAAGGAAATGAGTTGTTTTTATCTCCCACTTGCCACAGAGCTGCCATCTGAGGATTTAGGCTTTAGAAAGAATTAAAATCAGAACAGAGCCTCACAGACCTCTGCTGTGGCTTCTGGGGGGCTCAGCGCCCAAACATGGCAACAGCCTATTCTCTGAATCATGCCAGGTCATACTCCTACTGATGAACAAATCTCAGGAGTAAGACAGACACACTCCTATAGCATAATATTCCTGTGTGAGGAGAAGGGATTTGGGTACCAGATGGTAGGTAGCAAAGGGACGCAGCAAGCCTGGGAATGAGGCCATGCTTGAGAGAACTTACGTGGCAGATACTTGTCAAGCCACACAAGAAGCCATGACCAAGAAAAAGCCCAAATGTACAGTCCAGGAGGATGAAATTCTCATGGGTATCTGGGAATCCAGACTCGACAGGCAGAGAGTGTAGATGGATGAGGCATGTCCAGGCACAGACAGGGTGAGTGGGAAATGACCCGCGTTGAGGGAAAAGACTTAAAAGCCATATCTAAGTCCCCAGTCTGTAGTCAACAGAATAGAAAAGTTAAGTCATGAACTTCAGACTTAGAGCTTATAAGAGCCTTTCAAGTGTCCAGTGCAGGAGTATTGAAAGAATTGTTAGTCCTGAGATGGAGGCGGCCTGTCCTTCTTCACAGCACAAGAATGAGCTGAAGACAAGAAGATGGCAGGCAGGCCTCTGCAACTACTGGTGAGGAGGGGTTGATTGCAGAGGCCTCCTTCGGAAGAGAGACTTATTCCCATGCTGAGGGTTGTAGTTCATGCATTCAGAGCAGAAATATTAGTTTCTTGTCCAAATGAAGCATTTAAACATTTAAGTTTTGTTATTTTTCAGGCTACTTGGAGTATGATCACCCAGAGATTGCGGTCACTATGAAAACAAAGGAGGAGATTAATGTCATGCTCAGTTTGGCTAGAGAAATTGTTAGGGTTTTCAGGTTAAAAGGAATTCTTCATAAAATTGAAGCAAGTGAAATTAACAAGGTAAGGAAGAATATCTTCAGGCAATTATACTTATTTGATATAGAGTCATTTATGATCTTCAAAACTACTTTTGGCTCTTTCCAATATAGGTCATCCCTGAGATGTGAATATCTAACTTAAAACAGTTCTCCACACACCACAGAGTTTTCTTCCTGCAGCTCCAGTGGTCAATTTCTCTTTCCTCTCTTGCCATAGTGAGGGATCACTTCTTTCTATGATTGGACCTTTCCCTAACATCATATATAAAAATCTCATACAAATTAATAAGAATAAGACAGAAAACCCATTTTTTAAAAAATGGGCAAAAGATTAGAATTGGCCTTTCACAACAGAAGGTATTCAAACATCCAATAAACATAACAGAAGGTGCCAAATACCATTTCATAAGCTTAATACAAATGAAAACTAAAAATTAATGACCAATACACAACTACCAGAATTCTTAAATTTTTTAAACTGACAATACCAAGTGTAGGCAAATAATGGAACAACCGGAACATTAGAGTGGGAGTGTAACTTGATGCAATCACTTTTGAAAATTGTTTGGCAAAATCTACTGAATTTGACCATGTATCTTATGACACAGCAATTAGATGGTATAACTATATATTCAATAGAAATATGTACATACGTATAGCAAACACTCATAGAAGCATTACAATGCCCCAAACTGGAGCACCTAAAGTATTAATCAATAGTAGACAAAGTTGCAGTATAATAATACAACATAATCATATACAACAATGAAAATAACATGAGTGCATTTTTGCTCCCTGCAACATTGTAGATGAATCTCAGAAACATGTTGAGCAAACGAAAGCAGACAAAAATAAGTACATACTCTTTGATTTTATGCAAATAAAGCTGAAACCCAGACAAAGCTAGATTTGGGTGATAGAAGAATGATTATCTTTGGATAGGAGCAATGACAAGTAGATAACGTAAGAAAGGATGTTAGGATACAGAAAATGTTTTATTTCTTAATCTAGATGCTGGCTACCCAGATGTTTTCACATTGTAAATGTTCTTTGAGTGAACTTTTATGGTCTGTGCATTTTTGGCCTATCTGCTGCACTTTAGTGAAAAGTTTTATTTTGAAAAGTTTAATCTATGACTTTAGAATATGATAGCAGAAAAATGCTATAAGAAGAGAGAGGTTGGAAGTTTCCATGGAAAACCAAAGTCTCAGGAAAGCAAAAAAAAAAAAAGCAAAAAAAAAAAAAAGAAAAAGAAACAATGCAAAGCCATAATTGTTTTAAACATTCTGTGAACACTAGTTTTGTTCATCTTCTTTCTTAATTTTTTTTATTTTAGTTAATAATGGACAAAAAAAGAGAATTACTTGATTTCCAACCCATTGTCAAGTCACTTACTTTTACGGAAGCACTATACCATATTCCATGGTTAGATAAAAACAAAGACCATATAAGCTTCATTCAGGTAATATTTTTATTTTCTACTAATGTCTTCTTTAATGAAATATCATCTTTAATATACCAACAAATGATCTTTTAAAAAATAATGATTTAACCATGATATTCTCCAGGTTAAAATTCTTTTTGGGGGGGCGGGGAGGTTAATCCTCACCTGAGGATATTTTTCTATTAATTTTTAGGGAGAGTGGAAAAGAGAGGGAAACATCAATGTGAGAGAAACACGTCAATTGGTTGCCTCCTGCACGAGCCCAACCAGGGCCTGGGTCAAGGAGGAGACTGCAACCAAGGTACGTGCCCTTGACCGGAATTGAACCCAGGACCCTTTGGTCTGAAAGCTGGTGCTCTATCTATTGAGCCAAACCAACTAGGGCCAGGTTAAAATTCTTTAAATGTCCTTTATTGCCTGTAGGATAAAATCAAAATCCCTTTGAATGGCATGCAGTCTTCTACAGACTGCTTCCTGCCTATCTTTCCATCTTCATCTTCTGTTGCCCATTCATCATATACTCTATATTCTATACTGAACCATTCATGGTGCTTCAAACATTTTATACTATTTTCTAATTCTTTTCCTCTGTGGGTGTTATTTACTTTTCTTGAAATGCCCTTTTTTCTCACCTTTTTTTTTTCCCAAAGGTTCCCTGATTATTGATTCTCTGAAAATATTCCTGCAGAGGGTACACAGAAAAGTAGGCTTTGGGGTCAAACATGCTACCAATAGATCATCCCGTGGTCCATGCCCAGTTTGAAGGACCAAAGGTGTCGCCATTGGACTCATTATATACCATTATTATAACATTAAGCATATACCTTACAATCACCTTTATATCTCCCTCTTGAACTGTATTTTTTAACTCATTCGTTTTCTGAATATTCATCCCCTGGCACTTTGCTTATTGAATAGGGGTGCTCAGTAAGTGTTTATGGAATAAACAAATAAATGGGCCTATCTTGTTCTAATAACATTCTTTCTCTACATCTACTTGGTGCCAAAAGACCAGTTATATTTGTCCACCTGATTAAAATATTTAGGATAAATACATTTTTATTCATCTGATGTTTAAGAGCATAAGTATGTATAAAACATATTTGCCATTAGCCTGCATCTATTATTATTTTTCATCCAGACAAAATATTTTCATTCTTCAATTACATTCTTATCCCTAGGTTAGATTATTTCTTCTTAACCCATGTATAAATAACCCATCTGACATTACATATATTTATGAATACTCACCTTCTCCTCTTTGCTATTCATAATTTCTATTTTCTCTTACAAATTTATTACTAATGCAATGCCTCAGATCTTATTGAGTGATATTTAATTTAAAATTGTAAAAACAATATTAAAGTGTAAACTTCAACATCCCCGATCACTGCTAAAATATTGTTTATAGCATGTATTTGGTGATTATATTCTAGGAAAAAGCCAAACTTATAACATTTGATTGTGGAAATACTATATTTGAAGAAGGTGATGAGACCAAAGGAATTTATATAATTATTTCAGGTATGATAAAGGTAAGGAAGAGTTCTTTATAAGTGCACTTGTGAGCATTAGTTAAAAACTTTATAAAATTGAGATTTAGTACTTTTCTCTGTTAAGAACTGCACTGTTTCTTTTTTAAATTAGCAGCTACCATGTGAACAGCAATCTTCCTTGTTCAAACACCTGAAGCTATACGTTCCCATAGGTAACAAAAAAAATTAAAAGGACCATATTTAAGATAGAAAATTATAATATAAATTGTTATGCATCTTGCATTTGTCTGAGTTGGGCATTAAGCCTTTTAAGGCAGGTATAGGTTGACTAAGTAGGAGGAATGAAAAAGATTGAAGTATTTAAGAATGCTTTGTTTCTAAGTCATTACTAATTTAATAAATATGCTTAAAAATACAAGTAATAAATATTTTCAAAATAATATTCACATATTAAAATTATTAAAACCAACAGTAAAGAAAGCCATAAATTAGATAGTTTTGGTATATTATCTGGCATACATATTTTTCTCTTTTTTTGTTCCTGAACAGCTTCAAAGATCAAAATCAGGTTTGATGGCTGACCAATTACTCTCTGAATCAGAGGAAAAAGATCATCAGATAATTTTCACAGACTATGTGATCAGTGGGGAAACAATAGGAGAGCTGAACTGTTTAACTAATGAACCCATGAAATATTCTGCCATCTGCAAAACTGTAGTGGAGGTCAGAAAACATTGCCTATGTCTTACTGTTGTATCTTGTTAAATATCTAGTATCAAATTTAAGATTATCTTTGTACTTAGTATATGCTTACCGTCTAGTGGGAATTTTTTAAAAAAATAAATGGCAAAGGAACAGAACTTGTTAACATAATTGTACTTACCCAGTATAGTGTCCTGACAAAATGTCTTGCAAAAGTTAACCTACAATGCCCTGGCCATTGTTGCTCTCTGGTTAGAATGTCCAGCTGTGCACAGAAGGATTGTGCGTTCAATTCCTGGTCAAGGGCGGGTACCTGGATTGCGTGTTGGCTCTTGGCCCCTGGTCATACGGGAGGCAACCGGT
Organism: Plecotus auritus; assembly: GCF_963455305.1. Classification (NCBI taxonomy): domain Eukaryota; kingdom Metazoa; phylum Chordata; class Mammalia; order Chiroptera; family Vespertilionidae; genus Plecotus; species Plecotus auritus. The sequence goes on along the minus strand of NC_137771.1, from coordinate 159,637,027 downwards.
CAGATGTCTCTGTCTCTATATCTTTCTTTGTCTCTCCCCCCACCCTCCTTTCTGAAAAGCATGGAAAAAATATCCTCATGTGAGGATTAACAAAACAAAACAAAAAAAGTTAAACTACAATATTGAAAGAAGCATTTAATCAGAAAAACCAATCATATGAGATCTCTGATGAGGAAATTAGGCGGGATGTGTTAAATATGAATACAAAATCTGGAGCTTAAAAAAAGGGGAAAACTCAGACAGCTAGGATCTGTTAATAGAAAAATTGAGTAAAGTGGATGGGAGTTTCCCTAGACGAGATTGAGGACAAAAATCCTCAAAGCAACAGAGGCTCCCACTGGCCTAATTTGAACACAGAAAGAACAATAACAGCAAACAATTGAACCCCATAAATATATAAAAGTCCATCAGTCATAATGACACCAATTTTTTATTTCCAATAAGGTTTCTGGGATATCAATAAGAAGAACTAAACATTTATCCTGCCTTTTCTCTATGAATTCTTCCAAGGTAACAAAAAAAAAAAAAAGATGAGAAAAAAATTTTCTGTAAAGAATTCCAGCTAACAAATATAGAATGAGAGAATTAGAATATCCCCATCTTGCCATCCCTATGAAATAATGGATCTAAGCTTCAACCATCAATTGGTGTGGCGCATTTTAATGGAAAAATTTATGATGAAAGTACCAGGCTGACACCAACTAAGGACAATCTTAACATCATTAAAAGTGGGACAACTTAGTATCATGTACCTCATGATATGATGTAGTAGAAGTCCTGGTACCATCCATAAAGTCTTCTTATACTAGAAAAGACAAAACCCGAAGCCTCTAGATCTACCCAGTTTACAGAAAATGTAAATGGGGAGAAACAAGTTAATGAACACCAAGAGAAAATAGTTAGATAAATCTAGAATGTGGGAGGCCCTTCAGGCCAAATGACCTAATTGCCCTAAAAGGGGGTGGAGAAGAGGAAAAAGGCAAGGGAAAACTTTAAAATGTCTCTATCATTCAGCAGTACATATTAGAATATATACAAGTAGAATTATACAACACTTGGGATTGCATAAAAATACCCTATCCTTCAACTTCTGGCTATAATGAAGCTACTGGGAGCATACTAGCACACACCAAAAACAACCATAGAACTTAACAAAATAAATGAGGCAAATATTTTCAGCCAATGGAAAACAGGCAGTGTCCATCTAGAAACCTTGAGAGAAGAGAAACTCACAAAATAAGCCCCACATCCACCTTGACTCTCTGCCTAGGACAGTTTCCAACCACAAGCAACAATAACCCAAACAGAAGGTGAGCTGAGAAGGGAAAGAGTGGGAATTGTGGCAGCTAACCTGTCAGGAATCTACAGAGCCGGGCCTACAAGGAGTTGCCTGGGAGGGACTGAGGAGTCTGTGTGATGATTCTCTGAAAGTCACTGGTTGAGGGGTGAGCTGCTGCACAGGATGAGACAAAACTAAATTTGTTTCCAGTTGTTTGGAATTTGAAGTTGTATCTTGCTACATTGCTAAATTTGCTATAAATTCTAGTTAGTTTTGGTAGATTCTTTAGGATCTTGGAAATGTAGATATTATGTCATCTACAGAGACAATTTTGGTGTTTTCTTTATAATTCTTACTAGAGGCCTGGTGCACGAAATTCGTGCACAGGGAGGTGTGTCCCTCAGCCCAGCCTGCACCCACTCCAATCTTGTACCCATCAAGGGATGTCCAACTGCCCGTTGGACATCCTTCTCACAATCCAGGACTGCTGGCTCCCAACTGCTCACCTGCCTGCCTTCCTGATTGCCCCTAACCGCTTCTGCCTGCCAGCCTGATCACCCCTAACCACTCCCATGCCAGCCTGATTGATGCCTAACTGCTTCCCTGCTAGCCTATTTGCCCCTAACTGCCCTCCCCTGAAGGCCTGGTCACCCCTAACTGCCCTCCCCTGCAGGCCTGGTCCCCCCCAACTGATCTCCCCTGCAGGCCCGGTTGCCCCCAACGTCCCTCCTCTGCTGGCCTGGTCACCCCTAACTCCCCTCTCTGAAGGCTTGATCACCCAAAACTGCCCTCCCTTGCAGGCCTGGTCCCTCACAACTTCCCTCCCCTGCTGGCCATCTTGTGGCAGCCATCTTGTGTCCACATGGGGGCAGGATCTTTGACCACATGGGGGCAGTCATCTTGTGTGTTGGAGTGATGATCAATTTGCATATTACTCTTTTATTAGATAGAATAGAGGCCTGGTGCATGGGTGGGGGCCAGCTGGTTTGCCCTGAAGGGTGTCCCGGATCAGGGTGGGGGTTCCCTTGGGGTGTTGGGCAGCCTGGGAGAGGGGCCTGTGGTGGTTTGCAGGCCGGCCACGCCCCCTGGCAACCCAAGCGGAGGCCCTGGTATCTGGGGTTTATTTATCTTCTACAATTGAAACTTTGTAGCCTGGAGCAGAGCCAAGCCTCCTGCTTGCACTGCAGCCACAGCCATTTTGGGGGGGATTTACTTATCTTCTATAATTGAAACTTTGTAGCCTTGAGTGGAGGTCTGGGCCTGCCAGGGTGTGTGGAAAGCTTGGTTTCCTCCATCACTGGGGGCAACTCAAGCCTCCTGCTCTCTCCAGCTCTGTGGCTGCCGCCATTTGTGTTGGGATTTATTTATCTTCTATCATTGAAACTTTGTAGCCTTGAGTGGAGGCCTGGGCCTGTCAGGGTGTGTGGAAAGCTTGGCTTCCTCCATTGCTGGGGAAACCCAAGCCTCCTGCTCTCTCCATGGCTGCAGCCATCTTTGTTGGGTTAATTTGCATACTCACTCCTGATTGGATGTGGGTGTGGCTTGTGGGTGTAGTGGAGTAATGGTTAATTTGCATATTACTCTTTTATTAGATAGGATGTCAGTTTATTTCTTTTTCTAACCCTATTGTACTAGATAAGTGAATAAAAATAAGTTAACAAAAGATTGTGTAAGCCCTTTTCTACAATGAAAACTAAAAAAATATTTTCTTGAGAATTTATAGAAGCTCTAAGTAAATAAAGAGGTTGGAAGCCATAATTTTATTTAAGACTAGAGGCCTGGTGCATGGATTTCTGTACCAGTGGGGTCCCTCAGCTTGGCCTGTGCCCTCTCACAATCCGGGACCCCTTGGGGGATGTCGGACTGCTGGTTTTGGCCCCATCCTGCAGGGATTGGGCTGAAACCAGCAGTCCAACATCCCCCGAGGGATATTGTAGTGCGCAAAGTGGCATGCAGACAGGGAGGAGCCCAAGCCCAGGCCAGGCACCGCGCTGCTCCCGTTCATCCCGGCCCCACTGCACCTGCCGCCACCACTGCTCAGTAACGCTGCCACAAAGGCTGGAGAAGTTCCCATTTTAGGAGCACACTGACCACCAGGGGGCAACTCCTGCATTGAGCGTCTTCCCCCTAATGGTCAGTGCACGTCATAGTGACCGGTTGACCAGTTGTTTGGTAGTTCAGTCATTCAGTAGCTTAGGCTTTTATATATATATAGATATCCATTCTTCCAAAATATATATATATAAAACCCTAATATGCAAATAAACTGAATGGCAGAATAACTGAACAACCGAACAACTAAACAACATGTCACCATGACGTGCGCTGACCACAAGGGGGTGCCCGTGGAACATGGCAGGCATTGGCTGCAGCAGGATGGTAGAGCAGTTGAGCAGGGATGCCAGACCAAGGCAGGGCACTGGTTGCTGTCATTGGGATGAGCCTCTGGTAGTTACTGAAAATTTTTTGCTCCCACGTGCAGCGGTCCCACCCAGCACTCGCACCTGCTGTTGGCATTGGAGCCACCACTTGCACCCACTGCTGGAACCCAGTGCTGGCCCCAATTGCTCGATACTGTCAGTGGGTGTGAGTGGTGGCTCTCGGCCCCGATCGCCCCTGAGGGCTTCTCTACCTCCCCCTGCTCCTGAAGGGTGATCAGGGCAGCAGTTGCTGCTCGCACCTGCTGATGGCACTGACCCCCCTCACACCCACTGCTGGCACTGGCCCCAATTGTTCCTCACTGTCAGTGGGTGCGAGTGGGGCTGACACTGTCAGTACGTGGGAGCAGTGGTGACAGGAGCGGGGCTGCCAGCAGACAGGGGACTGGGAGCTGTGGCGGGAGGTGCCAGGCAGAGGCACAGAAGATGGGCCAAGACCCAACCCTGTGCCCGCTGCAGCCTTGTGGCCCACAGTTCCTTTCAAGGTGCATGATTTCATGCACTGGGCCTCTAGTTGATTTATAGATTTAATGCAACCTCAATGAAATCTTACAGTTACATTTTCTTGTGACAATTTCTCACCTCAGAATTTCTCTTAGCCCCACTCCTGTTTCTCTTGGGTTCCAGATTTAGCCTTTAAGTACTTCTATCAAACCTGTAAATGTTCTATTTAACATATTTTATGTTTCTTTCCACTTGGTTGAGAGCTTTTTTGAGGGCAAGTTGCAAGTTTCATTTGTCTTGATCACTTTAGCATCTAGCACTGTTTCTGAAACAGGCCTAGCTGTACATTTTGGCCACAATGCAGTATACATGTGATGTGTTGTGGAATTGTACATCTGAAACCTGTATAATTTTGTTAACCAGTGTCACCCCAATATATTCAATAAAATGAAAAAAAAATTAACATTTTTAAAATTTTTAATTTAATTGGTTCTAGGATCCTTTTCCATTTACTTTTTTGTAGCTGTATTTTATACTAGTATGTCCATTGATTCCTCCTGACACATGCCTACTTATTCTACCCCAACATACATGCACTCACACATACATACATGTGTGTGCACACAGTCTTCTTTCTTTCCTTTTTCACATGGCATAGCTTCTCATTTTTATTGGAAGAAAACTTGGCAGCTTGAAGATGAGATGTTCTTCACTTTTACATTCATTTCAGTGTAGCTGGGGAAGTACCACTGGTACTCAGTTCAGCATGGGCCCGGAAGAACCTTTTTAGGGTACTATTGATACAGCCCAGAGAGTGTGGTCCTTTTGCAATGTGTAAATTAACTTAATAGGCCCTCTTTTGCTATTTACCACTGAAAAATAATAAAGAACCTCTCATTAGATCATGTAGTCTTTTAATAGTTAGTGCCTAACAAGATCACACAAATATTTACTAATATAAACATTTTATTAGGTTTCCAGGCAGTAACATGAATCTTGTATAATTTAAATTTTTAGCTTTAATATTATAGGTAAATGAGTAAAGTTTATTTCCTTAAACTATAGGTGAACAGAATAAAATATTAAATTTATATCTCACTTTTTCCAGACATGTTTTATTCCCAAAAGTCACTTGTACGATGCTTTTGAAAAATTGTATCCTTACATTGAATATAAAATGTGGCTAAAACTTGGACTTTCTATTACTGCCCAAAAAATCAGGGAACATTTATCCTATGAGGTAAGAGGTGCTTATGTAACTATATCCTTTTCTCTGAGTGGAAATTGCATTTAAGTACTGTTAGAAATTAACTATTTAGGAATTTATATTAAATTTTATAAACAAAAAGTGGACTACAAAATTGTTTTTTCCCTCCAGGATTGGACCTACAAGATGCAATTAAAACTCTGTAATGTTTATGTAAAAGATATACCAAAAAGCACCAAGTGTGACATCTATGATGAAAATGTAATTTATGTCATCCTTATACATGGAACTGTAGAAGATTGTCAATTACGAAAAGCTTATAAAGCACCTTCCTTAATTCCTTTAACATGCCATCAGGTAAAGAAATATTGACTCATCTTTTCAGGTCTGTATGCTATGTCCAACAATGTATTAATGTTAGAAAAATTGTCACTTTTCCACTTTCCTATTCTCTTCCTTTCCCATCCCACTCCATAAACACACACCTATCCCAAGTTCATTGATTGCTTTGGCACTGAGTGGCCCAAACACCAGGTAATGCCTGTTCAATGTCAATAAAACAGGCCTAGCTGTACATTTTGGCCACAATTAAATTTTGCAGTGGTAAATAGCAAAAGAGGGCCTATTAAGTTAATTTACACATTGCAAAAGGACCACACTCTCTGGGCTGTATCAATAGTACCCTAAAAGGTTCTTCCGGGCCCATGCTGAACTGAGTACCAGTGGTACTTCCCCAGCTACACTGAAATGAATGTAAAAGTGAAGAACATCTCATTTTCAAGCTGCCAAGTTTTCTTCCAATAAAAATGAGAAGCTATGCCATGTGAAGAAGAAAAAAAAAAAGACTGTGTGCACACACACGCACATACGTATGTGTGAGTGTATGCATGTTGGGGTAGAATAAGTAGGCATGTGTCAGGAGGAATCAATGGACATATTCAGAAAGTAAATGGAAAAGGAGACTAGAATCAATTAAAGTAGGTGTATATTTTAATTTAAGTTTTTTTTTCATTTTACTGAATATATCGGGGTGACACTGGTTAACAAAATTATACAGGTTTCAGATGTACAATTCCACAACACATCACATGTATACTGCATTGTGTGTTCAGAAACAGTGCTAGATGCTAAAGTGATCAAGACAAATAAAACTTGCAACTTGCCCTCAAAAAAGCTCTCAACCAAGTGGAAAGAAACATAAAATATACTAAGTAGAACATTTACAGGTTTGATAGAAGTACTTACAGGCTAAATCTGGAACCCAAGAGAAACAGGAGGTGGGGCTAAGAGAAATTCTGAAGTGAGAAATGGTCACAAGAAAATTTTCTAAGTGGAACACCACAAGCACCAATGTGATGCCCAGTGACAGGAAGCTAAGTGTTATTCTTAACTATGGTGCTCCCAACCTCTAGTCTTGAATACATAATAACAGAACTTTGGTGTGGATGCTAGCTGGGAATTTAGAAGGCCTAACAGGAGAATCTCATGGCAGCCCAAAACTTGCCCAACTCTGTCCACTCCCCTAGGGATAAAGCCCTGCTCACTGTGGATTTGGGGAATGATGCTATTCAAAGCATACTGAAAACAACCACAACATACACTCGAATTTCTGGAACTTCTGTAATTTTTTAATTACTGTTGACATTCACTATTATTTTATATTAGTTTCAGGTGTATAGCATAGTGTTTAGACAATTATGTAATTTACTAGAGGCCCGGTGCATGAACTTTGTGCATGGGAGGGTGGGAGGGTTGTTCCTCAGCCCAGCCTGCACCATCTCTAATCTGGGACCCCTTGAGGGTTGTCCAACTGCCCGTTTAGGCCCGATCCCGTTCACAATCCAGTTCTGCTGGCTCCCAACTGCTCGCCTGCCTGCCTGCCTTATAGCCCCTAAATACTTCTGCCAACCAGCCTGATCACCCTGTAACCACACCCCTGCCAGCCTGATCCACGCCTAACTGCTCCCCTGCTGGCCCGATTGCCCCTAACTGCCCTCCCTGCCAGCCTGGTTACCCCTAACTGCCCTCCACTGCTAGCCTGGTTCCTCCCAACTGCCCTCCCTTGCAGGCCTGGTCCCCCCCAACTATTCTCCCCTGCTGGCCTGGTCCCCTGCAACTGCCCTCCCTTGCAGGCCTAGTTCCCCCCCCAACTGTCCTCCCTTGCAGGTCTGGTCCCTCCCAACTGCCCTCTGCAGGCCTGGTCACCCCCAACTACCCTCCTCTGCCGCCCCAGTCACCCCTAACTGATTGCCCACAACTGCCCTCCCCTGTGGGCCTGGTCTCCCCCAACTGCCCTCATCTGCCAACCCAGTCACCCCTAACTGCCCTCCCCTGCAGGCCTGATCACCCACAACTGCCCTCCCCTGCAAGCCTGGCCTCCCCCCGCAACAACTGCACTCCCCTGCAAACCTGGTTGGTCCCAACTGCCCTCCCCTGCAGGCCTGATCACCCACAACTGCCCTCCCCTGCAAGCCTGGCCTCCCCCCGCAACAACTGCACTCCCCTGCAAACCTGGTTGGTCCCAACTGTCCTCCCCTGCAGGCCTGGGTCCCCCCCAACTGCCCTCCCTTGCAGGCCTGGTCCCCCCCAACTATCCTCCCCTGCTGGCCTGGTCCCCCCCAACTGCCCCTCCTTGCAAGCCTGGTCCCTCCCAACTGCCCTCTGCAGGCGTCACCCCCAACTGCCCTCCTATGCCAGCCCAGTCACCCCTAACTGTCCTCCCCTGCAGGCCTGGGTCCCCCCCCAACTGCTCTCCTCTGCAGGCCTGGTCCCCCCCAACTGCCCTCCCCTGTAGGCCTGGTCCCCCCAACTGTCCTCCCCTGCTGCTTGGTCCCCCCCCCAACTGCCCTCCCCTGCTGGACTGGTCCCTCCCAACTACTCTCCTCTGCCAGCCCAGTCATTCCTAACTGCCCTCCCAAGCTGGCCTGGTCTCCTACAACTGCCCTCCTCTGCTGGCCCAGTCATCCCTAACTGCCTTCCCCTGCAGGCCTGGGTGCCCCCCCCCCCCCGAACTGTCCTCCCTTGCAGGCCTGGTCCTTCCCAACTGCCCTCTGCAGGCCTGGTCACTCTTAACTGCCTTCCCCTGCTGGCCTGATCACCCACAACTGCCCTCCCCTGCAGGCCATCTTGTGGTGGCCATCTTGTGTCCACTTGGGGGCAGCCATCTTTGACCACACTGGGGCGGCCATCTTGTGTGTTGGAGTGATGGTCAATTTGCATATTACTCATATTAGATAGGATTAAGTGATTCCCCCCCCCCGATAATTCAAGAACCCACTGGCACCACACATAGTTATTACAATATTATTGACTGTATTCTCTATGCTGAATTACATGCCTGGAATGCCATTGTTTTTTAAACTTACTTTCTGCCATCCTATCTAATAAAAGAGTAATATGCAGATTGACCATCACTCCAACACACAAGATGGCTGCCCCAATGTGGTCAAAGATCCTGCCCCCATGTGGACACAAGATGGCCACCACAAGATGGCCAGCAGGGGAGGGCAGTTGGGAGGGACCAGGCCTGCAAGGGAGGGCAGTTGGGGGCGATCAAGCCTGCAGGGGATGGCAGTTAGGGATGACCGGGCCGGCAGAGGATGGATATTGGGGGCGACTGGGCCTGCAGGGAAGGGCAGTTGGGGGTACCCAGGCCTGTAGGGGAGAGCAGTTGGGGGATACCAGGCCTGCAGGGGAGGGCAGTTAGGGACAATCAGGCTGGCAGGGGAGCAGTTAAGCATCAATCAGGCTGGTAAGGGAGTGGTTAGGGGGTGATCAGACTGGCAGGCAGAAGCAGTTAGGGGCAATCAGGAAGGCAGGCAGGCGAGCAGTTGGGAACCAGCAGTCCTGGATTGTGAGAGGGATGTCCAACTGCCTGTTTAGGCCCGATCCCAGCAGTCGGACATTCCTCAAGGGTCCCAGATTGGAGAGGGTGCAGGCTGGGCTGAGAGACACCTCACCCCCATGCACGAATTTTGTGCACCGGGCCTCTAGTGTGAAAAATAAAAAACAATCCCCCCAAAAAAACTCTCTGGGTGATATTTTAAGGGGCCATTGATCATTAACTCTTGATCATTTTTCTTACTTGTAAGAGAAATGAGCAAAATATTTAAAAATCAATGAAAGTATATGGAATATTGACTTTCATAAAACCAGCATGTCCAGAGATTTTTAAGATATCTTCTAATATCTAATGATGTTTTCAATTTTCAGGCACAGATATTTAGAGAGGACCTGGGATAGGAGCTTACAAGAGGAAAATTTAATTGTATGATATTTATTCAGAAATTAACTTATATTCTGTCAACTTTCAGATACAAGGCACTGAAAATTTCACAAAGGTAATGATTGTTCAGACTTCGATTGATACGAAAAAATTCAGATGGAACGCTAAAAAATTTTTACCTTCACTTAAATCATCTGTTCCAGCATCAAAAGACTGTGAGTTAGGTTTCCTTGAGCAATTGAGAACTTACTTTCCATTTATAAAATAGATATATACATATTTGAAAATTGTATTCATCCTGTCTAGAGTACTGAGGAATCCTTTTAACTGCCATATTACATTTTAATGGATGCATTAAAAATATTTGTGGTACTAAAAATGTCTATATTATAGGTATAAATTATTCATATTTCATCTATAAGAATTAAACATGTGTGATTATAAAAATAATATGAAAAATATTATTAATGAGAGAACTTGTAGCTCTTCCCCAAAATTAAAATATATTATATTATAATAATACTAAAAATAGTGTTATACTGTCTGAGCAACAGAGATATAAATCATTGGAACTGAATGGATATCTATTTAATAAACTTCATACAAATTTCTCATGATAAACATTAAAACATAACAGAAATTATTATTTCATATCTTCTATTATGTCATTTATTAAAACTGTGAAAATAAGTTTTAGGTAGATTTAAAAATTGAATAGTAAAGAATTAAATTATGGAAATAAGTAATGATAATTCAATATCATTTCACTGAAAGGGAAATAATATTCTAAATTTAGAAATATAGAAGTTAATTTTAAAATTCTGAGTTTCAGTAACATATTGCTAATCAAGACATCAGTAAAAGATAATTCAGAGGAAATTTACATTGAAAATAAAATGTGAAAAAATGTTTAACACTGCTAATATTTATTTATATATTTTTAAAAACTTTATTGTTGAAAGTATTACATGTCCCCTTCCCCCCCAGCCCATTGATCTTTTCTAACCTGCCTCCACACCCTGCCCCAGGCCTTCATCACCCTATTGTCTATGTCTATGGGTCATATATATGCATACAAGTTATTTGGTTAATCTCTTCCCTCCCACCAACCCACCTCCGTCTTCCCTCTGAGATTCCAGTCTGTTCCATGCTTCTATATCTCTGGATCTATTTTGTTCACAGTTTATTTTGTTCATTAGATTCTACATATGAGTGAGATCATGTGATATTTGTCTTTTTCTAGCTGGTTTATTTTGCTTAGCATAATACTCTCCAGGTCCCTCCATGCTGTCTCAAAATACTTTTTACTGCTGCATAATATTTCATGGTGTAAAAAGTACCATGGCTTTTTTTATTTTATTTCTTTATTGATTAAGTTATTACATTCATGTCCTCATCCCCCATTAACCCCTCCCCATCCCTCCCACTCATGCCCTCACCCCCCACCTGTTATCTGTGCCCATTGGTTAGGCCCATATGCATGCATACAAATCCTTTGGTTGATCTCTCCCTCTTACCCCCACCCTCCCCTACCTTCCCTCTGAGGTTTGATGGTCTGATCAATGTTTCTCTGTTGTTCATCAGTTTGTGTTGTTCATTATATTCCATAAATGAGTGAGATCATGTGCTATTTATCTTTCTCTGACTGGCTTATTTCACTTAGCATAATGCTCTCCAGTTCCATCCATGCTGTTGCAAATTATAAGAACTTCTTTTTTTTTTTTTTTTTTTTTTTTACCGCAGAGTAGTATTCCATTGTGTAGATGTACCACAGGTTTTTAATCCACTCATCTGCTGATGGGCACTTAGGCTGTTTCCAAATCTTAGCTATGGTGAATTGTGCTGCTATGAACATAGGGGTGCATACATCCTTTCTAATTGGTGTTTCTAGTTTCTTGGGATATATTCCTAGAAGTGGGATCACTGGGTCAAATGGGAGTTCCATTTTTAGTTTTTTGAGGAAACTCCATACTGTTCTCCATAGTGGCTGCACCAGTCTGCATTCCCACTAGCAGTGCACGAGGGTTCCTTTTTCTCTGCATCCTCTCCAGCACTGGTCATTTATTGATTTGTTGATGAATACCACGACTTTTTTATCCACTCATCTACTGATGGGCACTTGGGCTGTTTCCAGATTAGCAATTGTAAATTGTGCTGCTGTGAATGTAGGGATGCATACATTATTCCTGATTGGTGTTTCGGGTCTCTTAGGATATATTCCTAGAAGTGGGATCACTGAGTCAAATGGCAGTTCCATATTTAATTTTTTGAGGAAACTCCATACTGTTTTCTATATTGATTGCACCAATCTGCATTCCGACCAGTAATATACTAGGATTTTTTTTCCCCACATCCTCACCAGCACTTGTCATTTGTTGATTTGTTGATGGGAGCCATTCTGACAGGTGTGAAGTGATACCTCATTGTTGTTTTAATTTGCATCTCTCTGATGATCAGTGACTTTGAGCATTTGTTCATATATCTCTTGACCTTCTGTGTGTCCACTTTGGAGAAGTGTCTATTTAGGTCTTTGCTCATTTTTTAATTGGATTGTTTGTTTTTCTTTTGTTAAGTTGCATCAGTTCCTTATATGTTTTGGATACTAAATCTTTATCAGATGTATCATTGCCAAATATATTCTCCCATACAGTCATCTCCCTTTATGTTTTGTTGATGTTTTCTTTTGCTGTGCAGAAGCTTTTTATTTTGATGTAGTACTATTTGTTTATGTTCTCCTTAGTTTTCTTTGCCCTAGGAGATATATCCGCAAAGGTATTGCTAGGAGAGATGTCTGACAATTTGCTGCCTATGGTTTCTTCTAGGATATTTATGGTTTCATAACTTACATTTAAGTCTTATCCATTTTGAGTTTATTCTTGTGTATGGTATAAGTTGGTGGTCTAGTTTCGTTTTTTTGCATGTACCTATCCAATTTTCCAACACCACTTATTGAAGAGGCGTCTTGACTCTATTGTATGTTTTTGTCTCCTTTGTCAAAGATTTTTTGACCATAATAACTTGGGTCAATTTCTTGGCTTTTTATTTTGTTCCATTGATCTATATGACTGTTCTTGTGCTAGTACCAGGCTGTTTTGATTAGAGTGTCTTTATAGTATAACTTGAATCTGGTATTGTGATTCCTCCTACTTTGTTCTTCTTTCTCAAGATTGCTGTGGCTATTCGGAGTAATTTTTAATTCCATATAAATTTTTGGAGTATTTGTTCTATATCTGTGAAATATGCCATTGATATTTTAACAAGGATTGCATTGCATCTGTAGATTGCTTTGGGTGGTGTGGACATTTTAATGATATTAATTTTACCAAGCCATGAACACGTTATATTCTTACACTTGTTTATAAATTTCTCTATCTCTTTTTTCAACATCCTATAGTTTTCAGAGTGTAAGTATTTTACCACTTTGGTTAAGTTTATTCTTGTGTATCTTAATTTTTCATTGTTGTTGCAATGGTAAATGGGATTGTTGTTTTTTTTAGTTTCTCTTTCTGACAATTCATTATTGGTATAAAAATGCTATCGATTTCTGGGTGTTAATTTTGTATCCTGCTATGTTGTTGAATTCATTTATTAAATCTAGTAGTTTTGTTGATGGAGCCTTTATTGTACATATTTTCTATGTACAATATAATGTCTTCTGCGAATAAGGACAGTTTTACTTCCTCCTATCCAATTTGGATGCCTTTTATTTTTTCTCTCTTGTCTGATCACTGAGGCTAGAGCTTCCACTACTATCTATAATTATAAAAGTGTAATATGCTAATTAGACCAAACATCCTTCTGGAAAAGCCAGGGCTGCGGCTGCAGGATCCAGGCAGTCACCACGGCTGCAAGGGAGGGATGTAGGCAGCCGCTGCAGCTGCAAAGGCCTACTCTTGCACGAATTTCATGCATTGGGCCTCTAGTGTTGAACAATGGTGGTGAAAGTGAACATCCCTGTCTTGCTCCTGTTCTTAGGGGAAAAGGTTTTAGTTTTTGCCCATTGAGTATGATGTTTGCTATAGGTTTATCAGATATGGCTTTTATTATGTTGAGGTATGAGTCCTCTATTCCCTCTTTATTGAGAGTTTTTATCAAAAAAGTGTGTTGGGTTTTGTCAAATGTTTTTTCTGTGTCAATTCATATGATCATGTGATTTTCATCTTCCAATTTGTAATATATTTATTAATTTGTGAATATTGTACCAGCCTTGAATCCCCAGAATAAATCCCACTTAGTCATGATGTATGATCATTTTAATAAATGGCTGGATCCGATTTGCTAATATTTTATTGAGGATTTTAGCATCTATGTTCATCAGGGATATTGACCTGTAATTCTCTTTGTAGTGTCTTTATCTGGTTTTGGAATTACACTAATGCTAGCCTCATAAATAGAGCTTGTAAGTGTTCCTTCCTCTTAGATTTTTTTTTTTTGAATACTTTGAAAAAGATAGGTGTTAGGGCTTTGAAGGTTTTGGTAAAACTGCCCTGTGAAGCCAGCCATCTGGACCAGGGCTTTTGTTTGCTGGGAATTTTTTTAAATTACTGCTTCAATTTCATATTGTTATTGGCCTACTCAGGTTTTCTGATTCCTCCTGATTCAGTTTTGGAAGACTGTATTTTTTTTAGGAATTTGTCCATTTTGCCCAGGTTGTCCAGTTTGTTGGCATGTAGTTGTTCATTGTCTTTTCTTATAATGCTTAGTATTTCTGTGGGGTCAGTTGTTACTTCACCACTTTTGTTTCTGATTTTATTTATTTGGGTCCTTTTTATGTTTCTTGATGAGTCTGGCTAATGGTTCATTAATCTTGTTTATCTTTTCAAAGAACCAGCTCTTGGTTTCATTGATTTTTTTGTACTGTTTTTTTGTTTTATTTTTTTAGCCTCCATGCCATTTATTTCTCTTCCAATCTTTATTATTTCCTTCCTTCTACTTACTCAAGGCTTTTCTTATTGATCTCTTTCTAATTCTTTAAGTTGTAGGGTTAGATAACTTATGAAAAGTTTTTCTTCTTTTTTGAGGTAGGCCTGTTGTGCAGAAATTCTCTCTCAGGAATGCTTTTGTTGTATCCCATAGATTTAGGTCATTGTGTGCTCATTTTCATTTGTTTCCAAAAAGTTTTTTTTTTTTTATTTCTTGGTATCATTGGTAATCCATTCATTGGTTAATAATATTTTATTTACCCTTCATGTGTTTAATGTTTTGATTGTTTTTAACACTGATAATATTTTTTAAATAAATCTTTTTTGTTCAGATTATTACAGATGTTCCTCTCCCCCCCCCCCCCAATAGCTCCCCTCCACCTGATTCCCCCCACCCCATTCTCTTACCCCCCACCACTGTCCTCATCCATAGGTGTAATATTTTTATCCAATCTCTTCTCTCATCCCTCACACCCCTTTCCCCCTGAGAATTGTCAGTCCACTCCCTTTCTATTCCCCTGATTCTATTATATTCACCAGTTTATTCTGTTCATCAGATTTTTTATCCACTTGATTTTTAGATTCACTTGTTGATAGATATGTATTTGTTGTCACTTTGTTGTTCATAATTTTTATCTTTACCTTTTTCTTCTTCTTCCTCTTCTTAAAGAATACCCTTCAGCATTTTATATAATACTGGTTTGGTGGTGATGAACTCCTTTAGCTTTTTCTTGTCTGTGAAGCTCTTTATCTGACCTTCAATTCTAAATGATAGCTCTGCTGGGTAGAGTAATCTTGGTTGTAGGTTCTTGCTGTTCATCACTTTGAATATTTCTTGCCACTCCCTTCTGGCCTGCATAGTTTCTGTTGAGAAATCAGCTGACAGTCGCATGGGTACTCCCCTGTAGGTAACTAACTGTTTTTCTCTTGCTGCTTTCAAGATTCTCTCTTTGTCTTTTGCCCTTGGCATTTTAATTATGATGTGTCTTGGTATGGTCCTCTTTGGATTCTTCTTGTTTGGGGTTCTCTGCGCTTCCTGGACTTGTAAGTCTATTTCTTTCACCAGGTAGGGAAAGTTTTCTGTCATTATTTCTTCTAATAGATTTTCAATATTTTGCTTTCTCTCTTCTTCTGGCACCCCCATAATTCAGATGTTGGTACGCTTGAAATTGTCCCAGAGGCTCCTTACACTATCTTCATAGTTTTGGATTCTTTTTTCTTTTTGTTTTTCTGGTTGGGTGTTTTTTGCTTCCTCATATTTCAAATCTTTGGTTTGATTCTTGAGGTCCATAGGTCTACTGTTGATTTTCTGTATATTATTCTTTACTAGAGGCCTGGTGCACAAAATTTGTGCACAGGGGTGTGTGTCCCTCAGCCCAGCCTGCACCCTCTGCAATCTGGGACCCCTTGAGGGATGTCTGACTGCCTGTTCAAGCCTGGAACGGGCAGTCGGACATCCCTCTCACAATCCAGGACTGTTGGCTCCCAACTGCTCACCCGCTTGCCTTCCTGATTGCCCCTAACTGCTTCTGCCTGCCAGCCTGATCACACCCTAACCACTCCCCTACCAGCCTGATTGATGCTTAACTGCTCCCTGCCAGCCTGATTTTCCCTAACTGCCCTCCCCTGCAGGCCTGGTATCCCCCAACTGCTCTCCCCTGCAGGCCTGGTCCCCCCCCCCCCCCCAATGCTCTCCCCTGCAGGCCTGGGTCCCCCACAACTGCTTTCCCTGCAGACCCGGTCGCCTCCAACTTCCTTTCTCTGCTGGCCTGGTCAACCCTAACTGCCCTCCCCTGCAGGCTTGATCACCCCCAACTGCCCTCTCTTGTAGGCCTGGTCCCTCCCAACTGCCCTCCCCTGCTGGCCTGATTGCCCACAACTGTCCTCCCTTGCAGACCTGGTCCCTCCCAACTGCCCTCCCCTTCTGGCCATCTTGTGGTGGCCATCTTGTGGCCACATGTGGGCATCCATCTTGTGTGTTGGAGTGATGGTCAATTTGCATATTATTCTTTTATTAGATAGGATAGAAGCCTGGTGCACTGGTGGGGGCCGGCTGGTTTGCCCTGAAGGGTGTCCCAGATCAGGGTGGGGGTTCCCTTGGGGTGTGGGGCAGCCTGGGCAAGGGGCCTGTGGTGGTTTACAGGCCGGCCATGCCCCCCCCCCCGTGACCCAAGCAGAGGCCCTGGTGTCTGGGATTTATTTATCTTCTATAATTGAAACTTCATAGCCTTAAGCAGAGGGCAAGGCAGGCCAGGGCAGGCAGAAAGCTTGGCTTCCTCCATTGCTGGGGAAACCCAAGCCTCCTGCTCTCTCCGTGGCTGCAGCCATCTTGGTTGGGTTAATTTGCATACTTTCTCCTGATTGGCTGGTGGGCGTGGCTTGTGGGCATAGCAGATGTATGGTCAATTTGCATATTACTCTTTTATTAGATAGGATTTCAGACAGTGTATGCTTAATTTCTGAGTGTTCCTTTTCCATTTTTTTTTGGCATTCTCATTATGATCCTTAAAGGTCTCACTAAGTTTCTCGGAGGTTTCTAGAAGATTCTTGAGTAACCTTATAACTGTTTTTGAATTCTATATCCAGTCGTTTGCTTTCCTCCATTTCTTTCATTCGTGACTTGTTTCTTTGTCTCCGCATTTTGGTTGCTTCCCTTTGTTGATGGAGTGGCTTTGTGTGGTAGGTGACTTATAGGGCCCAGTGTCTTAGCCTCCCCAATCACCTGAGGTGGACACTCTTGGTGCACCCCTTTGTGGGCTGAGTGCACAGTCTTGTTGTAGTTAAGCCTTGATTGCTGTTGGTACACTGGGAGGAATTGACCTCCAGGCCAATTGGCTGTGAGGACCCACTGTGTCTATAATGGAAGACCTGCTGTGCTGGAGACACCCTTATGGGGCAGGACTTGCTTCAGTGGGGTTTTGGTGCTCACTGAGTTTGCCTCTTGAGTGTGTCACTTATGGATGTGAGGAGCTGAAATCTGGTGTCGTCTCACACTGACCACTAGGTACACTGGTTCCTGGATCTCCAAGGAGGTGCAGGTCAGCTACTGTCTGAGGCCACCCAGCAGGAGCTACAGCAAGATCTGCAAATTTCTCCTCTTTGCTTGGGGTTTGGAGGTTTTGGAGCTGATCCAGCTGCAGTGTATTAGGTTAAGCTGCCATAGGGCAGGCCATTCATATGCAAAAGCTGCTGCACACAGTTTGGGTGGGTTTGTAAATTGGGAGGGGCAGGGTCTCAGGGAATCACTAGGGCATGGCAAACAGCGATGGCTGCCAGTCAGCCCTCTCTGCGTCTCCACATTTCTGCATCCCCATGTCCCATGCCCCAGTGCAGTAAACAATGATTTCTGCATGCAACTCTGCAAGAGAGCCACCCTCACTTTCCAACCTGATGGCAGACAGTCCCACTTCTCCCCGTAGGTGTCTGAGTTCCCAGAATCTCACTGGAAACTGGAGTTCAGAGCAGTCAGGAGCTTGTGTCTCCCTTCGGATTGAAAAAAACAGTGCACTCAGCCGCCAGCCCGATTAGCGCGCCTCCATGACTCTGCTTTTCTGCGCCTGTGCACATCTTACCGGTCTCAATGCTCTTTTCTCTTTCCTTCTAGTTGTAGAACTTCTACTCAGCCAGCTTTCCTGTGGTTCTGGTTGATAGACGTTTTGTCTTTTAGTTGTAGTTTTGGTGTGGTTGTGAGAGGCAGCACGTAGAGGTGTATACCTTATGCTGCTATCTTGGTTTTCTTCCAACACTGCTAATATTTAAAGAAATAGAATTTGTGTTTCATTTATTTAATTAGTGAGATTTTAAAAAAGAATTATAATGCCTATTAACCAAAAAAAAAAAAATGTAGTGAATCTGGTATATATTCTTACTTTGTTGATACCAGTTAAATTGATAAATTTATCACAAGATTCCCAAAGCTCTGAAAGCACCTATATCTTGTTTAAGTAATATAATTTCTACTTATGTCATTATACTTCAATGAAAAGCTATATTAATAATAATATAATTTCTAGACATTTACTCTGAAAAAATAAAGCAAAACTAGTAAAAATGGTAATTGAGCATTATTTATAATAGCAAGTATTAGAAGTAATCAAAATGTCTAATGATAAATACATGATTAATTAAATTATCATATCAATCAACAATTGATTTCCCACATTGTAATTTGAAAAAGACCAATGACATATGCCAAGTGAAAATAGCAATGATGTATGTAACATTATGTTGCTTATTTTAAATAAATTTAATCTTTTTTATGTTACAATTATAGAACTAAATCCATATGGATACAACACTATTATCATTTGTAGGGTTTTAAATTAAGTATCAGCAGGATATGATATTAGAACCTTCACCATCTGCCCATTTAACAGCCATCTACCATCCTCACTCTAAAACTGAGCCACATCAACATGGTAATGAGAGCTGGTGGTACTTCATTCCTATACCTTAGCACAGTGGTTGGCAAACTCATGAGTCAACAGAGCCAAATATCAACAGTACAACGATTGAAATTTCTTTTGAGAGCCAAATTTTTTAAACTTAAACTTCTTCTAATGCCACTTCTTCAAAATAGACTCGCCCAGGCCATGGTATTTTGTGGAAGAGCCACACTCAAGGGGCCAAAGAGCCGCATGTGGCTCGCGAGCCGCAGTTTGCCGACCACTGTAGCACATTCCTTCTGTTCGGAACTCTCTAAGTACCCCCCTCCTCACATCTCCCCATTCCCTGAAGCTAATCTCTTCTTAGCCTTTAAATTTCAGCTTCTTCCTGGAGCCATCACTGATAACATCTCAAATTCACAAGATTGCATTCTCCTGTATGCTCCCATAGCCCGTTATTGCGTGCGGTCCTATTTTTTCATATTGTATTTTTTTATTGTATGTTTGATGGTCTGTCTACTCCATTAGAATATAAACCACAAGAAAGCATGGAATGTAACTCATTTGTTTTCTTATGTATCCCTGATGCTTACCAATGGACCTGGTGCTTTTGATACATAGAACAGACTTGAATCTCAGAGGGAAGGTGGGGGTGAGTGGGAAGAGATCAACCAAAGGACTTGTATGCATATATGCAAAACCCCTGGTCACAGATAATAGTGGTAAAGACTTGGGATGGGGGCAAGGCTGGAGTCAATGGGGGAAAAAAGGGGGACATATGTAGTACTTTCATGTGTGTGTGTGTGTGTGTGTGTGTGTGTGTGTGTGTGTGTGTGTGTGGTGATGGTGGGACAATAGATGATTTCGTTTCTCTATTTTCCAAACTTCCTGTTACATATCTGTTACATAATCTTTATAATAAAACACTGCTAATCCTATTTTTAAATTGAGATTACCACCAATTTCAGATCACAGGCCCTCACTCAGAGATTCAACAGTCCTTTGTTTCAGTGCTTAAACTAACATAGTGTTGTTGTTTTGTTTTAATCAGCTTCAGACAAACTATATGAAGAAAACCTTCAATTTCAAAAAACTACCGAGGTAAATTTCAAGTATTATTCTTTTAAAGTTTTATTTTGGATAAAAGAGAATTTTGCATTTATTGAAACTACCAATGTGTTTCTTTTATTCTGAATTATTTCACCTGCTAATCATTCTGTAGACTTGGAGATGAACACTTTCTCTTAGCACAAGGTACAATGAAAATTGTATTTCTATTTTGAAGTAAATATTACAGAAATGAAAAACAGAGTTCAGGATATGCCAATATATTCCTCTTGAATCACATAAGCAACCAGGCACTACCGGAGTGGCTGGGGTTTTAGGGTGCATGACGCTCCCACTCCTCCACCTTGTGCTGAAACTCTGACTGAAGGCTTCATTACCACCTCAGCTGTGCACTCTTGATCTTCCAACCTGAAGGCAGCTTGCCCCTGTTTTCACAGTGCCTGTCACAAAGCAGAAGCTCAATAATAAATGCTCTAATATAACTAGGTTAACCTAAGTTATTCAGAATGGCTGACAAAGACTGATTAATTTCAAGGTACATGATGAAATTGAAAAGGCCACTTGGAGATCTTGGGATTTTCAAAACCCTCTACTACTTTGCACAAAGGTCCCAAGTTATTGAACACTATAGGCCCCTGGAAATGAAATTGTGGCAAAGAGAACTAGAGTGAAAGTCCCTCACAATATCTACCCCAGCCTACCTGTAG
This sequence comes from Plecotus auritus, assembly GCF_963455305.1. Classification (NCBI taxonomy): domain Eukaryota; kingdom Metazoa; phylum Chordata; class Mammalia; order Chiroptera; family Vespertilionidae; genus Plecotus; species Plecotus auritus. The sequence continues at coordinate 159,616,352 of NC_137771.1, read as the reverse complement.
GCTGGATCTTAGGGAGTTTGCTTTCAACTCCAGTCTCTGTCAAGCTGGTTGTATTACTCCAGGAGATGTGAATTACAATACCCAGAATCTGAGGAGTGTCTGCTACAAATACACAAACCAGAAAATTATGTATTTGGTTGTTTAAAAATACGTTGTACATCAATGAAGTCCACTTGCTTGATTAGCACTAGGCATAAAATTCTGAAAATTCATGCTCCTTTCCCCCCGCAATCTCTCCTCACAAGTGTATGTTGAATGAAAGGTGGTTATAGGTTCTACAGGGACAGTGAAGGTGTTTTCTCTGTCTTTGACTCAAATGTATCCAAGTTCCCTGGCCTTTAGGAGGCCAACCCTCTTCTTTAATACCAAGTTCCCATCCTGCATAGTAGAAGGAGGTTCACTCCCTCCTCAAGTATTTCGTAGTCTTCCTGGGAAGCTTTTCCTCAAAACTCCCCTGGATGTTGCTTATTACCTGGAACTCCTGACCCATAGCCTGGGACTACGAATGTGGGTACCGGCATGAAATTCCTGAGTTTGTCTCCTGGTTCCATCACTTATTAGACATGTGACCTTGGACAAATTTCTTAACCTGCCTAAGCATCACTTTCCCATCTATAAAAACAAGATAATAGCAATACCTATCTCCTAGTGCTGCTGTGGAGATTAAATGGAAAGTGTCTGGTGCGTAACAAACAATACATACACTTAACTTCCATTATTCTCTGTAAATCCCTTCTTAACTTTGTAAACTACTTCTTCAAACTTCTTTTGTTCTCCTATTATGTTTCTTAAAAATAGGGGTACAATCACCTTCTCTAATTCTTCCAACATAGTTGCTGCTAAGACAAGAATATAACAAAGAGAAATTACTTTTTTTTTTTTTTTTTTTTTAATGAGGAGGAGGAGAGTTAAGATAAAATACTGTGGCTTCTAGAGCTCACTGATTAGGCCTTCTTTCTCCTTAGTCCTGGCCAGCTGCCAAGCTTGTAGGGTTAGCTTAACAGCATATTTTGTGGAATGAAAGAGAGAATCATGGATGCTAATGATCTTCCTGTACATATGCCCCCATAGTGCTGCTTTTTCATAATTAAAAAAATTGATTGCACAGTGGTTGTTAATACAGAGGAAGTAGTGTGAAAGTGAGAGACAGTCCATTAAATGTTAGAAACATCAGTTAGTGAGACATATAGAAATCATCAAATTGGGTGATTTAGTAGATGCTTTTTCTCCCTGATGTTGGATCCTGGCTGTTTCTGGGACAGCTCCCTTCCCATATCCCCTTAAACCCTTCCCCTACCCTCCTACCCCCAATTGTGTCTTTACCTTTACATAATAAAAAGGCCTCTCACAACATCAAGCAGCTCATTACAAAATGTTTTGGTCCCCAAGACAGAGCACACAGTGCTGCCACCACCAGAAGTCCCAGTTCTTGGTCCTCTGCTCTATAGACCAGACTTGATACCAGCATTGCTTTATATATCTGACTCTTATCAAGTCTAAAATCTGACTTATCTCCTGTCTTAATTTCTAGACTCAGCAGCCTACTGAAATACCTAGTGATACCAAGGAGGAGACCAGCTTCTCTAAGAACACCTAGAATAAGCCTAGATGAAAATCTGGTAAGCTGCGGGTTTCCTCAGCATGATCAGGAGCATCTCTGTTCCTGGAGACAGACACTGATTGAAGCCAAAAGTTCCTTTGTGCTTTGTGTGGTAGTGTGAATTGTATACCACTTTTCACTAGTCATTATTTGGAATATATCCATTTCCACTAGCCAGTTGCTTCTTCTAATGACATAATTTCTAAATCCTCATTTGGAAAATTAACTCTTAAATAAGATTTCTTAATCTAGATTTCTGAAAACTTCATAGACTCACGGTTTCCTCTCTATAGTCTACTAAATCTCACATTGGCTGCTCCCAATTCAGCAGGTCATTTTCCAAACTGTCATGTACTGTGGAAGATATAAACAGGCAATAATTATGACTTCGAGGAGACAAAACATATTAGAAGACAATTACATAACAATACAAGATACACTATAGATAGTGCCAACTGAAGTTATAGGAATTCAAAAAAGAAATAGCTGCCTATTGAGTGTGAGCAAAGTCTTTGTGGAGAAAGAAAAAGGATGTTCAGAATAGAGGACACGAGACTTCAGGGGAACAATGAATAGACCAGTCTGGCTGCTGATTGTTCAAATGTGGCATCTGTGGGGAAATATTCGCATATATGAGTACTTTCTATGACCTATGTTACAAAGAACATATCACTGGGTTAAAAAAAATAACCTTCAGATAAATAGTTTTATCTTCATTTAAAAAAATGTTAACTCTTGAATGACACTTTATATGACAAAGACCATACTTAAAAATAGATTTAAAGACTAACAATGCACTATGAAAAGGTATTTGCAAGAGTTATTTGCAATATGATCAATATCTTTTACATGGGAAAACTGTAAAAAAAATGATAAGGAAAACACTATGATTCTGGTAGGCAACGTTATGACAGCCAATCAGGGAGGAGACGATACCCAAAATATGGAGAAAATTAGAAATGCAAAATTGAATAACAATAGCATATTAACATTTGCTTTTTTAAATTAACAATTTTTATTCAGTGCTAACATCTTTTTATTATAAATCAATGAAAATAGAGTGATGCTGTTTTCTCACATTTTCTGAGTAAAAGGAATTTGTAACAAAAATCATAAAAATGCTCACACAATTGACTCAGTGATTTTGCATCTAGGAATCAATCCAAAGGGATAATCCAAAGTATTACATAGACATCTGTACCAAATGTCCAGTGCACCACTATTTCTAATGACAAAAAATTAAAAAGAGCTCAGTGTCCAACAATAAGAAAGTATACAATTTCACTACAGAATATCATCTATATAAGGAAATATCATACAACCATTACAAAGATTGGTTGTGCAATCCAATGTAAAATATAAAAAGAGAAGGCAAAACAGTATATACATTTTTTAACATAAAAAAGACCAGAAAAGATAAATCCAAATGACTCAATGATTCAATTAGGTGTTTAGAAAGGTGAGAGTACAGGTGGTTTTGTTCACTGCTCTTATTTTATGTGTTTATATTACTCTTTGAATAAAAAAAAAACATGATTGTAAAATGATTAAGCATTATTCAAATATTGAAATTTGTCTTCCATCCTATCTATTTACACTCAGCAATCACAGTGCTATGGTCTGTTCCATTCTACCACCCTTTACGCTTAGCAATCACAGTGCTATGAATGGAATTAGCCAGAGCTAAAGCTCAGTGAGTGAGAATGACTTCAGTCAGTGTCTCGCACATAGAAAACCCTCCTCCCTGTCTAGGTCCACAGGCTCCAATGGCTTCCCTGACCTTGACTCCCAGTTTAAATCATGCTGCCCTACTTCTGGTTTATGAATGATTTGCTCAACTTCTTTTCTTGGTGTCAGCGTAATGACCAGGAGATGTTTATGTGGGAATGAAACTGAACCTCTAATACATCCTGTTCTGGGTTGTAGGTCAATGTGGGAAGATTCCAAGGTCTTTGGAGTTTATTTGTTTTTTTTTTCTTCCCACTTCTGTTAGGAATGGTTGACAAGAATATTTTGAAGACTGATGCTGGTATTCGCTACTGTCATGAGATGCCTCCTGTTTCTGAAACACAAGTCCCTACATCAAGAGTGAGCAACTTCCAGTTGGATCCTGTGTGAATGTGCTTGGTGCCACATGGAAGGAACTTTGGACCTTACAAACATTCATATATATATATATATATATATATATATATATATATATATATTGCAAAATCTCAATTTAAAATATCTGTTACTTTAAATATCTAAAACACCTCAGAAAATTAGAGTTAGCTTTAATTTTAGAGCCAGAAAACAAGCTTATGTCATCTAGTTTGCCTATTGCTCTTAGAGCAAAAATGTATTAATTCACTTTATGAAAAATAAAATATTATTTCTTAAAATGTAGTTGAAATGTTGCTCTTGAACCAAGTTTTGAGCTTTGTCATTCATTGTACTTCACCTGTCTTGCGAGTGTTCAGTGAGTTGAAATAGCAAAGAATGGAAACTTATTTAGACAAAACCATAGGACTCAGACCTAAATGAAACTTCCACTGTTCATCATTATAGTTACAACAATGAGCACAATGCCTGGCATGTAATTTTTAAAATAGTCTTAACAGCCCCGAACTGTTTTACTCAGAGGTTAGAGCATTGGCTCTCAAACCAAAGGGTCCTGGGTTTGATTCCCCATCATGGGCATGGACCTGGGTTGCATGTTTGATCCCCAGCCTTGGTGCATGTGAGAAGCAACCAATCTCTCTCTCTCTCTCTCTCTCACTCTCTCTCTCTCTCTCACTTCACCCCACTGTCTCTAAAAAATCAATGGGAAAAATATCCTCAGGTGAAGATTAACAACGATAACAAAAAGCCTTACCAGTTAAGAATTATTATGTGCTTCCCATATTTTAGATGTAGAACAAATACTATACAGTTATGAGCTTATATAATCATCATAGCAACCATATAAAGTAGGTACTATTATTCCCAATTGACAAAAGAGTAAACTGAAAGGGCGAGGAGTGCAATTTACCCCAAACCTCACAGCTACACAGAGGGAGAGCGTGGATTTGACAACAAGCTTGTGATTAGTTATTATATCATATATTCTTCCAATGTGGTAAGTACTAAATATCTAAAGAATTAATATATATCTTCAGGATCATACCTGCACACAGTTTGGGAAATCTGAATGTTATTCCAAACTTCGTTCTTGCTGCAACTGGTGGGAGGCACATTTTCAGAACCCAGTGTGGAGACTCCATTTATGAGATGTCCTTGTGGAGTAGATAATTTGGTTTGTTCTTTTGGGAAAGCCAAATCAAACTGCTATCACTTCTCTCCAAAACTAACCTCAACCATTTTTCCCCAGAGATAATTACATAGCGTCTAGCAGCTCTTTCAGGGTTGGAGGGATCCCCCTCGATGAGCATTCTTCCTCTCCTGAGTTCTGAACCAACTGAAAAGTAAGACACAGGATGAAGACAACTGGAGACTAAAACACACACCCATGCACCCAACTCCCTCCCACCACACACACACACATCTTTCTTAGTGGCTGAGCTGACAGAATGTGGTTGCCTTCTGACCTCCACAATCAGACACGTTGACCACAGTAGGCATTTATCATTAAACTTACTACATAGCTGAGAACAGCAGAAAATACAAAACTTCTAAGGGCAGTTTCTCTTCAAAAAGAAACCAGGAAGAAGGGTTGGACAAAGAATGTCCAGATTCTGCTTCCAAATTCATCAACCTGGTCAGCCACTCCACCTCAGCAGAATGAAGGAGGAGGTGGTGTCAGGCCAGGAGGGTTAAGGCCATGGAGAGTGGAGCCCTGAATCTGGAGCAAGACACCAGGAGGGAGAAGTTCTCTCCATTGAGGGAGCTGCCACTCACAGAGAGCTCAGCATGCACCAGACTCTCTTCTGAGGGTTTTGCCTTCCTTAACTAGGCCAGTCATCCCATGACCTTCCAGGAGGTAAGTGCTATCATTACCCCATTCCCCAGAGAAAGTAAGGGGTTCAGGGAATTCAGATAAATTCCTCACAGTCAGTGTCAGATGTATGACACTGGGACTCAAATCCTCTAAGCACATTCAATGCAATTTGCAATGCTTTTTAAGTTCTCTAGATTTTATTTTGGAAATGTAAGCCATTGGAGAGGAGGAGGCTGCACTCTACAAATGATCATCACCCAGTCAGTGCCTGACTAGGTTCAGGCCCTGGAATGTAAACATTTTCAGGGAAAGACCCTGAACAAGGCGGAGATACGAGGTAATCACGCCTGGTGTGTACCCACCCTCATCAGGCAGGTCAGCAGGACACCTCAGTGCCCAGGATTCTTCTTCATCTGAAAGAATGTGATGCACAGACTTTGGCCTGAGGAGGGCACTTATCTCACTTTTATTTGACTCTTCTGAGGGAACTTACTCCATCACAAAGCCCCGAGCACTGCCCGCCTTTACAATTTTTAGATAAAAGATTTTCCTTGGTCCTTTAGCCCTGGAAATTTTTTTAAAATATATTTTAGCTTTTAACTTTTACAGTGATTAAACTTGGTTTTCATTTTCCTCCAGATATTTAATCTTCTATATTCTGTTAGTCTTACTAATAAGAAGCAGGCAACTTTACCAAGGAAGAGACATTCTTTCCAAGGGTTGTTCATGGCCCAAACAATGACAGGGAAGTGCTGGAGCATCCTCCTGCCAGTGCTATCCAGAGAAGCCCTGTCAGTGAGCTAAACAAAGTCCCATTTTGTTTCCAAAAAGTTCCCTCGCCATAAAGTAGCCCTCAATGTTTTACTGCTCCTGCCAAGTGGGTGGAGCTATACGCTAACATCCCTCCATCAGGAAACAAAATCCCAGCCCCAGAGTTCACTTAGAAGGATCCTGGAACTCTGCTGCTTCCTCCTCTTTACAACCAAATGCTCCTGAACGAGGAATATCAGAAATTAATAGTCACAGTTTTCAGACACAGGACTCTCTGAAATTAGCCAAGACTAATCATCAGCTCATACGCTGCACCAGGAGTAAACAGAAAAATACACTCAGGAGGTCTCTCAACATTATCCACCCTGCAGGCTTCCCATCTCAATGTACTTTCTGGAGGGGAGCGGAATAGCGAAGTCTTAGCTAAGTGACTGGATTCCTGACCCTGCAAGAACTCTTAAATAAACCAGTCTCTTTCCTACCATAAAATGTCCCAACAGCTTCATCCTTACCCATGAGTAGCTCTCCCAGCTTCCTTTGCTAACCACAAAAATCTGAAAAGGAGTAGGCTAGAGCTAGATTCATGCTGTTCAGTTCCTTGAGCCTGAAGGGGCTCAAATAATCATGTAACCAAAAGGCCTCTAACTTGCCTCAGCAGCTGAAGCCAGCAGGGAGTTTGAAAACCACTCAAGATCTGGGAAACCATGACACACTCCAAACATGCAAATAATGTTTCAGCCTTTCCAGACACATTGGAGTGATACAGATTAGAGCTCAAAGCCAAGCCTATCTTTCTAGCAGGACAATAAAGCATTTAACATAGCATATGGATCATAGAAAGCTCTCAGCAAATAGTTATTCTGATTGTATGTATTATCCTTCAACCTCGGAGATATAGCAAAACAGAATTTGCACTGGCCATTGATTCTCTACGGTAATGGGCAGGAAAGTAAATTTAAAAGGATAGGAAATTTTAAATTTTTAAATTTAAGTAAATTTAAAAATTCCAGCTCAACCTTCCTCTAATTTCACCATCATCTGCTTGCAAACATCCAGGCTTTTATTTCCAATTCAATTTATATAGTTTCTTTTAAGTGTTAGGCACTGGGGTATGCTTACACACTGAGGAGAATAAAGAGAGAATGTAATATTCAAAGATTTGTTATTTTGGCTTCATTGTGTGGGGCGTATGTGTTGCTATACTTTTATTTGGGGAGAGGAGGTAGGTTATCTAGTCCAGAGTCAGTTTCGTAGTGATAAATATGTATAATATAAAAGTCCTGCTCTTTCCTGCCACCTTACACAATCATAGGAAATTTTCGTGATTAGTAGCTAAGACTTCCATAGCTCAGCTTCTCCACCTAGTGGCCTGAGTTTAACTGAAGTTTGAAAATTAGAGAGCAATTCCCAGCCTATCCTTACATTATAAAGCAGATTAATTTCCAACAACTTACTCCTATGGCTTGACTCTCTGGACCCAAGAAAAACCTTTGCTCAGAGGTTTCCCCCCGAGGGTATTTGATTCCAAGTTCCAACAACCAGCAGCTGCAGTTGCCTCAGTGTTGTCTTCAGCTTCTAGATGTTTCCATTGGCCAAAAAACGCGCTAAGGCTTCTCCCAGTTCGACGCATTCAGCCAACAATGGCAAGGCAGATCCACCATAAAAGGACACGTGATTTCCATGACAAGTATGGCAATGCTATTTTAGCTAGTGGAGCCACTTTCTGTGTTGCTACATGGACATACAGAGACTGGACAGGAGGGGGAGAGACACAGAGAGAAGCAATGATGTGAGACAGAGACATTGATTGGTTGCTTCCTGCATTCGCCCCAACCAGGGCCTGGGATCAAGCTGCACTCGGCAGCAACACAAGTTGGAATAGAATGGGACCTGTCCCCTGTTGGCAGAGTCACCCCAAAGGAATGGAGAGATTAGTAATCATCCCAGTTGGTGTGATAATGAATTGTTTCAAAACCAACTCATAATTGATGGCAAGTGAAAGCTCTGTGTACCCATTTAAACTATGGCATAATGGGAGAAATACAGTACATTTGAAACCTTCACAAAAACCTTGGCTCAATCTTGGAACTAATTGAACCACCTATGGGGCAGGGTATATGCTGTTTGCTCAAGCTGCCACAGCCAGGCGTTGGGACAGACTAATTCATACTGGCGAGGAGTCAACAACAGTTCTACTCACTGGCTAAGCTCCCATGTCCATTTTGTCTTCCTTCACGATGCTGAGAAAGTCTGGTTCCCTGCTGCTGACCTCCAGGTAGTGCAGAAGGAAACTGAGGAAATCCCCCTCAGAGACAGGCTCAAGTCTAGACAGCAGCTACGGGGGCAAGAGTGATGCGTGATGAGTCTGGTATGGCACAACTAGTACTCCAGTTTCTCCAACACTTTCTGCTAAGCTCCCTCCCCACACTGCTCCAGACAGTTGTGGGTGTGACCTCTATATTACTCCAGGACAAGCAATAAAGTATTTTGCGTTTCCTTTTATTTTATTTCAAGGAGCTCCATGAGGGCAGGCTGGTATCTGCTCTGCTCACCATTGAACCCACAATGCCCAGAATACAGTACACACTCAAAATTGATTTGTTGAAGGAATGGAGGAATGAGTGAGTGACCAAACTGGAACCAACTATCAAATATAAAGATAAAAAAAATATATATAATGATTCTTGTCTCCAAGTTTATTTCTTTTTTTAACCTCATTTTTCTATTGAGACATACAGTGAAAATGCAACTGTTTTGGTATACAGCTCTCTGAATTATGAGAAATGCATGCAGTCATGTAGCTACTACCACAAAATACAGAAGAACAACAAAACAAATTTCTTCTTGCCTCTTGAAAGTCAACCCCTCCCCCACCCCTTCTCCTAGCCACCCCTGATATGTTTTTTGTCCCTACAGTCTTGCCTTGTCCTGATTTGAATATCACAAAAAGTAGACTTTAAGTCTGGCTTCCTTCACTTAGCATAATTTGAGATTCAGCCATGTTGCTACATATATCAGTAGTCCAATCCTTTTTATTGCTGGGCAGTATTCCTTTGTGTGGATGCAACACTTAAGCCATCACTTTTTGTGAAGCAATTAAACTAACGCAGCTATAAACGTTGCATGCAAGTTCCCTGGAGGTCTTCATATTTCATTTCACTTGGACAGACATCTAGGAGTGGGATTGCTAAATTGTGTGGTAAGGCTATGTTTAACTTCTTAAAAAACTGCCACGTTGTTTTGCCATGGGCAATGCTTGAGACTTCCAGATGCCCCACATCCCTTGCTAACACTTGGTATTAACAGCTTTTGTTTTTGTTTTCAATGTTAGCCATTCTAATGGTATGTAATGGTACTGCATTGTGGTTTTGATTTACATCTCCTAATGACCATAGTGTTAAGCATCTTTTCATGTATTTATTTGCCAGCTGTATATTTCCTTTGATGAAGTGTCTGTTCAAATATATTCCGCATTTTTTTATTGTGTGTTTGTTTTCTTCTTAGTCAGTTTTGAAAGTTCTTTATATATCCTGAATAAAAATCTTTTTTTATCAGATGTATGTCTTGCTATTATTTTCTTTTTAAAAAAATAAATCTTTATTGTTCAGATTATCACAGTTGTTCCTCTTTTTTCCCCCCCTTAGCTCCCCTCCACCCGGTTCACACCCCACCCCATACCCTTACTCCCCCCTTCCCCACCGCCACTTTCCTCATCCATAGGTGTAAGATTTTTGTCCAATCTCTTTCCACACCCCCCACACTCCTTCCCCCCACCCCGAGAATTGTCAGTCCACTCCATTTCTATGCCCCTGATTCTATTATATTCACCAGTTTATTCTGTTCATCAGATTTTTTATCCACTTGATTTTTAGATTCACTTGTTGATAGATATGTATTTGTTGTCACTTTGTTGTTCATAATTTTTATCTTTACTTTTTTCTTCTTCTTCCTCTTCTTAAAGAATACCCTTCAGCATTTCATATAATCCTGGTTTGGTGGTGATGAACTCCTTTAGCTTTTTCTTGTCTGTGAAGCTCTTTATCTGACCTTCAATTCTAAATGATAGCTTTGCTGGGTAGAGTAATCTTGGTTGTAGGTTCTTGCTATTCATCACTTTGAATATTTCTTGCCACTCCCTTCTGGCCTGCATAGTTTCTGTTGAGAAATCAGCTGACAGTCGCATGGGTACTCCCTTGTAGGTAACTAACTGTTTTTCTCTTGCTGCTTTCAAGATTCTCTCTTTGTCTTTTGCCCTTGGCATTTTAATTATGATGTGTCTTGGTGTGGTCTTCTTTGGATTCCTCTTGTTTGGGGTTCTCTGTGCTTCCTGGACTTGTAAGTCTATTTCTTTTACCAGGTGGGGGAAGTTTTCTGTCATTATTTCTTCAAATAGGTTTTCAATATTTTGCTCTCTCTCTTCTTCTGGCACCCCTATAATTCGGATGTTGGTATGCTTGAAGTTGTCCCAGCGGCTCCTTACACTCTCTTCATAGTTTTGGATTCTTTTTGCTTTTTGCTTTTCCGGTTGGGTGTTTTTTGCTTCTTTGTAATTCAAATCTTTGACTTGATTCTTGCGATCCTCTAGTCTGCTGTTGGATCTCTGTATATTATTTTTTATTTCAGTCAGTGTATGCTTAATTTCTGATTGGTCCTTTTTCATATCCTTGAGGGTCTCACTAAATTTCTCGGAGGTTTCTAGAAGATTCTTGAGTGACCTTATAACTGTTGTTTTGAACTTTATATCCAGTATTTTGCTTTCATTGATTTCTTTCATTTGTGACTTGTTTCTTTGTCTTCGCATTTTGGCTGCTTCCCTGTGTTTGTTTCTATGTACTGGGTAGCTGCTAAGGCTCCTTGAATTGATAGAGTGGCCTTGTGTGGTTGGTGTCCTATAGGGCCCAGTGGCTCAGCCTCCCTAGTCACCTGAGGTGGATGCTCTAGGTGTGCCCCTTTGTGGGCTGTGTGCACAGTCTTGTTGTAGTTGAGCCTTGATTGCTGTTGGTATCACTGGGAGGAATTGACCTTCAGGCCAATTGGCTGTGAGGACCTGCTGTGTCTACAATGAAAGATCTGTTGCACAGGAGACAACCTTATGGGGTAGGACTTGCTTCAGTGGGGCTTTGGTGCTCACTGAGTCTGCCACTTGAGTGTGTCTGTTATGGATGTGAAGCATTGTAATCCGGTATGGTCTCACTCTGACCACTGGGTACACTGGCTCTTGGATCTCCAAGGAGGTGCAAGGTCAGCCACTATCTGAGGCCGCCCAACAGGAGCTACAGAGATATCTGCAGATTCCACTTTGTATGGGGTTTGGAAGTGCCCAGACGAGGCCCAGCTGTGAAGCAAGGCTGGCCAGGCTTTGGGCCTTCTTTTGGAAGCCCTGGGGCTCTCTGACCCAGCTGCAGTTTGACAGGTTTTAGGCGAAAGCACAGGCCATTCATATGCAAAAGCCACTGTGCACAGCTTGGATGGGATTGTAAATTAGGTGGGGCAGGGTCTCTGGGAATCACCAGAGTGGAGCAAACAGCTATGGCTGCCAGTCAGCCCTGAACTGGAGAAGTCCCCAGTTCTCCGTGTCCTGTGCCCTGGTGCAGGAACAATGATCGCTGTGAGCCCCTCGAAGAGAAAGCCGCCCTCACGTTCTTGTCCCAATGCCAGAGTCCAGTTTGTCCCCGTATGTGCCTGGGTCCCCCAGAGTCTCACCTGGAACTGGAGTTCAGAGCAGCTGGAGCTTGTATCTCCCTCCTAATTAAAAGAGCAGCACATCCAGGTGCCAGCACTTTCCGCACCTCCGCACCTCTTACCAGTCTCACTGTGCTTTCTTCACCTCTCTAGTTGTGGAACTTCCACTCAGCCAGCTTTCCCATGGTTCTGGGTGGTAGCTGTTCTGCCTTTTAGTTGTAATTTTGATGTGGTTGTGAGAGGCAGCAAATATAGGTGTTTACCTATGCCGCCATCTTGGTTCTCCTACTGTCTTGCTATTATTTTCTACTGGTCTATAGCTTCACTTTAATTTGCTTTAAACTTTTATTGTCTTAAAACCAAAGCCCCCCTTCTCATTTTTCAAAGGCTACAAAATGGTTTAATGAATTTAGGTGTCTGATGGGGAAACTGCATGGCTGGTCTGTAATTGCAGATGGGGCTTCCCCAGGGGCTCAAAGCTCTCATTGACCAACACTTCTGTTAAGAACAATGGGCTGGTTCTTTCAGGCTCTGACATTTTAGGAAGTTGTGCACGTGTGCACCTCTGATTTTCTCCTTGGGCGCCTCCCCTCTGCAGAGAGAGAGTCTTCTCCTTTTAGCTCGCTCTGCACCAGTGGCCAGAGCCACACAGCCCCATCTCTGTCAGGAGCTGCCCGTCAGAGAGCAAGGCAGGCTGAGGGAAGGCACCGGGAGGACTGAGAGGATGGGCAACTCTCTGCTGAGGGAAAACAGGTGAGTGCAGAATCCCTACGAAAGACCAGAGGAGATGGGTTAGGGCAGTGGTCGGCAAACTCATTAGTCAACAGAGCCAAATATCAGCAGTACAACGGTTGAAATTTCTTTTGAGAACCAAATTTTTTAAACTTAAACTTCTTCTAACGCCACTTCTTCAAAATAGACTCGCCCAGGCCGTGGTATTTTGTGGAAGAGCCACACTCAAGGGGCCAAAGAGCCGCATGTGGCTCGCGAGCTGCAGTTTGCCAACCACAGGGTTAGGGCAATGTAGTCAGAAATAGAAAAAGAGGTCTGCTCTTGGAGGAGGGGGGAAGGGAATTGAGTAAGAACTGAGAAGCATGAAGTGCCTGCTATGTACCAGACACCAACTTCAATTCCTTATAGATTTGGCCTTCTCCTGAAAATCGTAGTGAGCAGCTGGTGAAAACAGCTGAAAGGAGAGGACTTTATCAAGGGAGGTCTATGCAGTAGAACAACTTTCTGAGGCCCAGGAAGGGATGCTCTTCTGAGCTCTTAATGCACCATAAGAAGCTTAAGACACTACCACCTTTTTCTTTTTTTAATATATTTTTATTGACAACAGAGAGGGAGAGATAGAACATCAATGATGAGAGAGAATCATTAATCAGCTGCCTCCTGCATACCCCACACTGAAGATTGAGCCCACAACCTGGGCATGTTCCCTGACTGGAGTTTGAACCGTAACCTTTTGGTTCATAGGTCCACAATCAACTACTGAGCCACCCCGGTCTGCCAACACTGCCACCATTTTAATCACTATTTAAATTCAAAATAAATAGCAAGCTTCTTGCCATTATGAGGTCATGTCTGCCACACTTCCTGCAACAGGTAAACAGGGGTCATTGAAATTGGTAGAGAACCTAACTTTTCTGGACTTCAGTTTTCTCATTTCAAATGGCAATAGTAATATACTGTAATATCTACCTTGGAGGGTTCTAATGTGTGTGATGCTGGCATAGTGCCTGATACATAGTAGGGTTTAATAATTAGAAGGTAGTTTTCTTGACTATCATCTTCATTAAAATTAAAACAGGAATTAGACAAAAGCAAACCCATCCTTTCCCACTTACTGGTTGGGGGTCTTTAGACAAGTTGCAAAACTTTTGGCCTCAGTTTCTCTTTAGTAAAAAAAATAATCATTATATATAGAGTGGATTTATTCTGGGATTAAATAGAAAGTGTATATGTTATATACATTATATACCTTTATTAGTAGTATACATAGTATATATATATAGTATATGTAATATGTATAGTATAATAACTAATATATATAATGTGTATATGTATATATGTATAAAGCATATAGTAAGTAGATAACATATAGTAAGTAGTGTCTAATTGTTAGTTTCTTTTTATTTATACCCCCAGCAAATGAAAAGATGGTTTTACAGAAACCCAATCCAAACAATAAAACAATTTATTGGTGGGTTTTGTTGTTTTTGTTAACCCTCACCTGAGGGTATTTCTCCATTGATTTCTAGAGAGAGTAGAAGGGACAGGGACCACAACTTGGGCCAGGGATTGAGCCTGCAACCGAGATGCATGCCCTTGACCAGAATCAAACCCATGACCCTTCAGTCTGCAGGCCAGCACTCTATCCACTGAGCCAAATTGGCTAGTGTGGGGTTTTTTGTTTGTTTGTTTTTTTAATTTACCCCTTTTCCCCCTTATATCCCATGCTCTCTGTCTTGGTGCTTTCTGTGAAAGAAGGCAATTTACACAAAACAAAACCAGTGTCCTCCCCCATTCCTGTGTATAATCCCTAAAACTGCACCAAGCAGATAAATAAGCCTTTCTAAAGTCTCAGGGTCATTATGAGAATTCCAGACTATTGGGAACAAATTATTTGGGCTTGGTTGTGCATAGAAAACACTGACAGGCTCTTGTATGGCAATAGAGAGAACGTCAGATCAAAGATTGTGGTGTAGGCTTTAGGAAGGCATAAGTGAAGGCAAAAAGGGGAAGCTGAGGTGATCTGGGATTACAACACAAATAGCAAAAATAAGGAAAGTTGGAAAAATTATGAAGAGAGGTGGGAAGCTTGGAAATACTTAACTCAGTCCTGGTATGTTGAGTTTTAGGTGGCAACAGAACACTCAAGAGATACCCTGGGACCTGAGAAATCAAAACCTCAAGCAGAGAACATCCAGGTCAGAGCAAACCCAGCAGAACCTCTCCCAGCCTTTGCCCATGAAGAGTGAAGTCGGTCAGATCCTGGGCATCACTTACCCCACCATAGAGGACCCTGCTTAGACCCAACCGCAGTTGTAATGATAGTAAATGAGGAGACAAGACAAAAGACAAAATCATTTTGAACTTTTGGACAAGAGATGTGCCATTTTACTAGAATCTTAGTTTAACTTGTAACAACTAGAAGACCCCTATTTTCTATTGTCTCTTTGCTTGTCTACCTCAAGTACCTTTGCATTCAAGTTCCATCCCAGACATTTCATTTTTAAGCTGTAAGGTTCTATTTCTGAAATGACCATATCCCCCTCATCACTACAATTGTTGGAAGATTTGTAGAGCAAAACATGTGTGATTACCTAGATGCTGTTAAACCAAGACGTCCTCATCAGTCCTCTCTAACCGGGTCCTCTGAATGCCAGGAATCACTAATATATGGAAATAGTTCCCAGAGTCCAAGGATCCCAAAGGGTGCCAAAGCCAGTTGTTCTGTGACCTGTAGAGTCATCTGCACTTTCCCCATGATTTCAAGAAAAGGTTTTAAAGAATATCTATTAAAAAGCAACCACTAAGCCAAATCTTGGGTTAGGAGTTAGGGTCCCAGAGATTCCCCCCAATAGTATGCATTTCTTCAGTGTAAGCTAAGGACATATGTTAATGCATGCAGTCCAAGTGATGAAACAGGACAGAGGGCCATGAACATTGTAACAAGGGAGATAGCGGGTAGACTGGGGAGCCAGGCAAGCTTTGTGCAAGAGACTGGAACCTGGAACTGCTGGCCCATAGCCTTGTGCCATAGACATTCATCTGGCCTCCTTCACAGAGGTTATCTGAACCCATCCCAAAATAAAACATCGTAATTAAAATCTAAGAATATATTGCAGAAACATTGAGTGGGGGAAATAGCTTTAGCTTATATTTAACTTTACTTGACCTCCATGAGGTAAGCAGCGTAAGTATCCTCATATTATAGATTAAGAAACTGTGGTTTAAGACGTCCAAAGATATTGAGCCAGTAACTCAAAAGCAATAGTCTCCTTTCATCCCGCTCCCATATCTCTCCTGTGAATCTGATTTCTTAGCTTTGGTGTGATTTGATGGTTTTCTTCTGGTGTGTCTTTAGCCACAGAAACAGGAGATATAAACAAATGTCTTAAAGTACTCTGAATATAGCCTGAAGAGAAGGAAACACTATAGCCATGACTCTCAGCCCCAAAGGCTCTGATGGTACATTGACCCTAGAACACTCAGCCACCCGAGTGCCCACAGCCAAGGTCACGTGCAGCAGCCTCACCTCCACTGCCCTTTCTGGGGAACTTCCTGGGAAAGCTCACTGGGGAAGATATTGTTGGATGGTGTTTTCCAAAAGTCTTTACGTAGTGTTACTGGAACATACAGTGTTTATATGGGATTTGATTGCACCTCATCTTCAGCAAGCTGCCCAGAGGGTACTTTAGACTTCAGCCTAGATGTCTGTCTGCAGGGAGATCTGGCCTTTCTACCGTAAAGAATATAACAAGGCAGACTTGATGATCTCCTGAGCCAGTTAGCATAGCTCTGTTCTTAGCTCCTTATTCATTTATCAAATATTTATTGAAAATATATTTTCTCTGTGCCAGGTAGTGTGGCATATGTTGGTGATATATATCATGATGTTAAGCATGGTCCCCACATTTATGAAGCTCACAGTCTACTGTGGGATATACGTAGACAAGCAAGCAGGCAATTATAATATAGTGTGTCCAGAGGAAATTCAGAGTACAGTGGAATCCTGTGTAAGTATTAACTAATCTGTACCTGGAAGCAATTTCTAAAATGTCCACACACTTATGCCTTGATTTTCTGGAGATAACTCTGTGTGTCCATCATCACCAGGGCCAGGTAACTTGCTGGAAGTGAGAATGAGAGCCCTTTTCCTTTTCTGAGAACACAGAAGAAGGCTTCTTCCCTAATTAGGAGTTGATAGTGTCATCTTCATCTTTCCAAAGGGCAGTTAATGTCCTGAAAGGACAAAGGCATCCTAGCATGACAGATGTGTCCAAGTCACCAAGAATAAATGCTCTCTTGGAGAGAAAAAAAGAAAAAAAAAAAGATTTTCACAAAAACGTCACAGGGAAGAGAGTGACCCTAACAAAGCTGTAGAAACCAACCTTGTGATCTGCGTCATCTCTCCGGTATTTTAGGTGCTGGGACCGCCACATGGCTGACGGGTGTTTCTGCCTCCCGTGGTGAGTGGAGTATTGTTTTCAGGAGTTATTTCCCTACGTGTGGTTTGAGTGTGGTATTTGCTGTAAGTTACCTGTGAACTCCCTGCTGTCTGTGGCCGCAGCGGAAGCCTGTCGCTAGCCCTGATGATCATCTGACTTAGTCAGGAAAACGATGTTTCAAGTTTGCTTAAAAAAACAGGAACAAGAGTCTCATGGGTGTTAGGTGCTCCTCAAATGGGAAAGCCTCAGAAGCAAGGATGAAACTGGCTACCAGTGCAGAGAAAGACCCCTTCCCACATGGCAAATCCCAGAGTCTCCGTGTACAGCGCACATTTCTGTCCCTTGCACAGAAAATTTATAACCAAGGTGATCATATAAGTCATTATCCAAACTGGGAAACCTTTGAGAGTGACAGGGATGCTAAAAATAGTTAAGGGTCACTAAGTGGTTGGTAACAATATTTAACTAGACTGTCATAGCAAAACAGGACATATGGTCATTCTCCTTAGAGCAGATGCCGTCCTTGACTCCTGAGATAATAGGGCTTCTATTATATTTACATTGTGTGTTTTCCAGGGGGTCATCTATACACTGTGGTTACCTCTGTGCTCATATTGGACATATCTGTTTTGTTCATTTGTTTGTTTAGAGATCATGGATTGGGATTAAGGCTGGGATTTGAAGTAACAATGGCTCCTTAACTCACATGATATGAAAGAAATTAATATTTTGTCAAAAAAATCTCCAAAAATGCTACTATAACATCACCATAATTCTTCACCTCTAAATCAATTTCATATCAGCCTTAGAAAAGGGAGAATAAGAGAGAAAAAAACACAAAAAAACTAGATTCTACTTGGTCTCCTTCCTTTTTCCTTTTTTTCTCTCCTCTTATTTCTCTATGCTGAAGAAAGTAATAAAAAAGGCCTATAACTTTAACAAATGAAAAAGTTAAAAATAAACTTTTATAGAAGGTATAATTTCCTTTGAGAGTTTCTGAATTTTGAAACAAGCAATTTATTTTCCTTCTCTTTGGTAGGAAAAAGATACACATTTTTAAAGCCAGGCAAGATTTCCCAAAGGAAGGTAAGTTATTGCTTTTACGTCATTTTCACTTTTGATAGACTTACACTTTCAAACTGCCCCTTCTCTGTGTTCTCAGAGCTCCGTGGGCATATTTCTGTACAAAACTTACACGTTTTTGCTGCAATTTGTCCTCCTGTATGGCTCTGTTTCTCCACTAGACTGTGAGCTCCTTGAAGCAGGGATTGGCTTATTGATCTCCATATGCTTTAGTTAGTCCCTAGGTTTGGAGGCTGAAGGGATTAACTGGAACAGTAAATGCAAAAGGTGGAGGTCTGAGGCACTCAGAAGGAGCAGCAAAAAGGCCAGCTTGGGCACAGAGGAGGGGCAGGGCCTGGTGGTCACATTTAGGAATGGGGCTTCTCCCTTGAGAACTGCAGGGCTTTGAACAAGGGACATTTAAGACATCACCCAGGTTGCTGTGCAGAGCACAGATTGTGGTCAGGAATGGCAAAAGCAGGTGCTGGAAGACCACCTAGGAGTTGATGCAATGGTCTCTGGCGACAGAACAGGGCCGAAGTTAAGGAGAAAAGGATTGGAGAAGGAAAGAGTGGTGAATGGTATCACAAGTAAGAAAGTATAGGCCTGAGGACAGGCCACTGCATTTCTAAAGAAGAAACACCAAGTTTGCTTTCGCCTTCCTGGGCTTAAAGAGGAAGGCCTAGCTCATTCATTCTGAATCTTAGAAACTAACCCTGTAAGGTGTGTGAGTGAATAATACAGCCCTCCCACCCCTGGCCTTTTACCCAGGGGAACTGTGGTTCCTAGGAAACCCTAATCTGCATCAGAGAAAAACATGGTAGAAACAAGGCCAGTTCTGCTGAAACTCACACACCCTTTTCCTGTAGGATAATCAGGGGAGCCCAGCAGGACCATGGGACTTCATGGAGCTGTGAGCCTCCTGAGTGTCAGTAGGGAGGAAGAATAAATCCAAACACGTATGATCAGGTGGCTAACATGGGCACACCCACCTCCCGGGTAGGGTGGTATCATGAGGCTTCCATGTGAAAGCTCAGATTTACTTATTGTGCTGGTGTGTTTGCAAGGGGTAGCAAGTGTGTCCGTTTGCCTCTTGGCTGAACGGCCAGGGCCAACTGCTTTTGAAAAATTGGCCTGCTTCTGTTTTTATCTGCAACAGGTTCAGGAGTGGGAATGTTCAGCTTAAGCGTTTTCTCCTCTGCAAAGCTTTCCTTGAGCACCAGCCTCCACGCTATCACCCTCCCCCGTCACCTACAGTAAAAACTACAGCCCTCCCCTGCATTGTGGGTCTCTCCTAGGCACTTGCCTGTGCTAGCCTGTGAGCCCCTTAAGTACAGGGACAGTGTCTTGTTATTTGTCTCCTCAATGCCTGGTGCAGAGCAGGCATGCAATGAATTTTGTGTAAAAAAGAAGAGATGAGAGGGCAGGTGGGAGGGAAGTGTGATTTCTTAACTGAAAACCCACCAAATAAGTCTCCCTCCACTCATCTCTCAGCCTGAGCACGGCTCTGGACGGGTCTTGTTTCGATGGCCTTGCCATTCCCCAGGGATGAGGATGAGCTGTAGCCCTGATAAGGGCTATCCCAGCTGTTGCTTGGCTCTCTGGTTGCTCATATCCAGTCCCTCCTCAAACCTTCCCATGACCTGAAATTCATTGAGTCTTTTTTCTTTCTCAGGTGGAAGAACATCCTCTGCTATCCAGCAGGTAATATGAGCACCTCTAAGCCTTTTCTGAGTTGATGGTAAAAAATGTAGACACTCCAAATGGCAGGAGAAGTTGGCCTGCAAGACCCCTTCTGACCTAGACATGAAAGAAAGCCATTAGGTGCTCATGCTTCTATGCCCCGGGATGTATGCAGGCCTGATGGCAGAAGCAGCAGCACCTCTGTTGTACTATGTATTGAAAGAAACGAATATTTACTGAGCACTTAGCTCATGCCAGGCAGTGTGCTGAGCACTTTGCGTGCATCGTCTCACATAACCGTCACAACAACCCTTTAGATTGGTCCGCCCCCCTCCCCATTTTACAGATGACGAAACTGAGAGATTAAGTGAAATTCCCCAAAGCCAGACAGGGCTCTGATTCAGAACCAAGCCTCCCTCCCAAATCTTTGCTCTTTCCTGTGTACTTTGCTTTTAATCTCCTGACGTTTCATTGAATGAGACCTTCTCTTCCATCGTTTCCCTTTATATTATCTGGACTGGGTGGTTAAATATCATAACCCAATCATATTTAGGCGTCATGAGAGTGTTCTCTTTTGTAAGAAGGGGCTGTTTTCAGGGTCCTGAGACTGGGAATTACGTGGAATAGCCAGGAGTCCCGCTGGAACAGGGGCAGAGAGCCTGGGCCCAGAAAGGCTGAATACTCCAGGCATTATGAGTGTTCTGGCTGCCTGGGCTAGGTGTGTAGGGAGAGGCAGCCGTTCAGGAAAAAAAGGCCAGGGGATGTGGTTTGTGGAAGCCAGACTTTGCCCAGGGTCAAGCCTATGTTCAGACTGAAGCATAAAGAGAATGACAAGAGGCCAAGTCTTGATGATGGCTCCTTTGACCAGCAGGACAACACTGACCAGAACTCTGCAGAGGAGCTGTGCTACGCCCTCATCGATCACAGGGTCCTTGGCAGGAGGCCATCAGGGAACTCTGCCGAGCAGTGCTATGAGAACGTTCCCTGCCAGGCCTGGAGGCCCAGAGGGTCACTGAGAGGAACTGAGACTGAATATTCACTTCTCCATGTGCCTTCCACCCCTAAGCATCCACCTGCCCCAGAAGGTGAATATGAGCTTCTCGGTGTCCAGTAGAATCTCCTCTCACACCCTGCAAAAGCCACGTCCACATATACACCCCTCTGAGGCCGAGTTCTCCCATTCCTAATGAAGCAGTGGACCAACATGTGTTCCACACCAGCACATAAAAGCTGGGGGCGGGGGGGTCCTCTGCTTACCTGTCCCACCCTCACCGCCACCTGCACACAACAGCCCTTTCTACAGGGGTTTCTCCAGTACATGGTTTGTAAACCACAAAGCTTCTTAGATCCTACTCGATATTCAACATCCAAAAACCGACCAATGATCCTGAAACCACTCTTTGAGAAGGGAAGGACCATATTTGGCTCCAAGTGGCTTTGGAAATGGGCTGCTATGCTCAGAGGCAGGCGGGGTTCCCTGGTCACAATGGTTTTTGCTCCTCTGTCCAGGTTCTTCTTATAAAATGTCCACACGGTTGTTCTTTGAATTCACAAGGAACCCACCCATTCCACACGTGTTTGTGGGCCCACCTCCTCACTCGTAGCCTTCCAGGTGGGCGCCTGTATGTTCTGCTCACTCCATGCCTCTAAATGGGTCCTTTGCATAGTGTCCTTTCACTTTCTGGCTCTGGTGGCTTAGTTGGATACATGGGTTGAATCAGTATGTCTTGGGCCAAAATTTTATATAATTTTTACATCATTTGAGTCCATATATTTTTTAACTTTGCATTTAAATCTTAGTAAAAAAAAAAATCATAGCATCAAATAATGATAGAATAGAAAGATCTTTGGAGATCCTACTCCCACTATCTTTTTTTTGGCTCATTAGCCCAAAGTAATGTTGCAAGTTAGTGGCAGAACCTTATCTGGAATCTGATTTCCTGGCTTCCAATTTAGTGTTCTTCCCATGTACTTGCAATGTATTCTACTCTATGGTATGTATGTGTATTAAGTAATATGTCCTGTATAAAATATGAATAAAATGTCCATGTGGGGAAAATAACACATACACACATCCCTTCTCTACCGAGTACTTCTTCATATGCTCTGATTATTTATTTTCCCTCATCTTTTCTTCAGTGTTCCTAGAATTACGTGTGCCCCTAAAAGAGAGGTCATCAACCTATGGCCCATGGGCCACATCTGGCCAACTGCCTGTTTTTGTAAATAAAATGTTATTGGAATAATACAGCCATAGTCATTTGTTTACCTGGTATGTAATGTCTGAGGTACCACAGGAGATTAGTTTGTAGACCCTTGCCCTAAACAATCAGAATTGAGATGAACTAAACAGAAATGTGTTTGAGTATTAATGTAACTCATAAGAGCAGGTACCAATAAAATGGTATGTAAATATTAAACCACAAATTAGATGAGTGAGCCCAATAACAATTAACAAATTAGACTATTTCTATATTCGCACCTGTGTTTTCAACTTCCTGTTTTAACCCATGCATTGTCTTAATTTTAGGGATTTTAAAATAGTAAGAGATTTGTGAAGCCAATAACATCCTAGTATCTTATCCTCTGTTAACTTCTTGTTTTTAGCAGAATTCTTTCACATGGAACCATAACTTTTGACACTCAGCTAAGATTGACTCAAATTCAAAAGGAGGCATGGGTGGTGGCAGGCAATACTGTACAAGACATTAACATGGTGTAGGGGACAGTGTGTGAAAGCCAGAGTCAAATAATCAATTATTTAAATCCTGGTTCTATCTCTTCCTCTCTCCATGACCTTGAGCATGGAACTTGGAGGCTTAACTTTTCATCCAGAAACAGGAAGATTACATCTAATGTATGTAAACCATTTAACACAGATCCTGAATGCATGGAGCAAAAGGAAACAAAAAACTTCACGATGTACAGAGAAACCACTGGTTGATGTACCTGGTAATCCAGGGTACTCATCAGTCCTCCAGCAAGGCAGAAACCCAGAATTCTGTGTTTTATGCTGGAAATTTTCACTTGGATATTGAACTGTTGTGGAAGCTGATGGGTTCAAATTTTCTCAATATAACATGTTAAGTGATATTTGTTTGAGTCTTACCATGGGACAGTATTACCTGTCTGAAACAGTATATGCCTTTTATCAGGGACATATTAAGTATAAATGCTTAACTAAAGAAAGTTGTTCTTATAATGAAATTTGAGGGATTATGAAAGGAAATTATTTTTGAGTAGAAGAGTCCTTTGGGAGTGCTTTGAAATACCTACAATGTCTGTATATATTGCTGATCCTTTTTACAGATTTCAGGATTTCTGATAAAAGCTGTATATCCTCATCACAGAACATGCACATACACACACAATATTTGTATACAATTTTAAGGGGTTGAGGATGCAACCCCTTAGTTAAAAAATTCCTGTTCTTGATTAAAAAAAAAAAAATGAGGCTGAGGATTTAAATTTTACCCTCAAGTCACAAATGCATCAGAAAACTCCCCTCCCCCATGCCGGTCTCAAGTGTACACAGCCAAAGTTCACGGAGGCACAGTTTATGCAGCTATTGTGGGCTCTGTGGTTTCAGTTTTATGTTCATACTAGCACCTATAAATAATCCCTGACTCAGTGAACAAATTCTTATTTAGAACATAAGAGAGGTACAAAAAAAGGGCAAAGATAGGTGAGGAAAATCGACCGTTGACAACAAATAAATTCAAATGTGGACATTAGTAGGACAACCTTGGGTAACGAGGGCTACAGCTATTCTCAGGGGTGGAAGGGCATAGGCAGAATGAAAAAGGTGAGCCCCAGGACTCCACAGAAATCTTCAGAGAATAGGAGATTCTGTTTAAATTTCTGTGACTCTGTTCTCTTCCAAGTCAGCATCTTGCATTCAAAAAGTAACTTGAAAGCCACTGGATCTGAGCATGCCTCAGCTCTTAGTGGCTCCCCTTTCCTACAAAGAGGTCTTTGCAAGGCACTTGGGAAAGGATTGAGCATCATTATAATCCCAGAGTCTTCTACAACCTGATGATCACACTTCTCAACTCATCCCTGTCCTCTCTCTACTCATGCTCCTTGTAAATTCCCTGATATCAACCAAGCCTAAACTGAGCATGACCCTGGGGCACTGATCAGGGCAGGAGGCCATTGATGGTGTGTGGTTGCCTAGAGGGCTGAGCTGTGCTCCCCCAAACTGAGGAGCTCTGGGCTTGTCCTCCCACCTGTCCAGGCCTTATTTTCTTAACTATAAAGAGAGGGGACTTCCGTCTAACACAAAGAGGATATTTTTCTAATCATAGAGAAAAATATTAAAGGATGTGTCTGCATGCAGCTGCCAGAAATGCAGTAATAGTATGAATTAACTTACTTTACAGTAATGGGACAGAAATGGAAGCAGAGGAGGGAAGATTTAGAGATAGCTCCCATTTTTCTCAGCACTGATCAGATTTTGAATGGGGCAAGAAAAGACTGCCCCTAATAAGACACAAACATAAGTAAAGAAAGGCAAACCTTTTTATTCAAATCCCACCGATGCATCAGAGTCAGTTTATGTCCTACTTCCCAGGCAAAGATTTTTCCGATTACTAGTATACTATACTGGATACTCTTTCCTCTGACCACCCACAGCTCTATATTTTATCTTTATTTAATTTTAACCTGATTTTTTTTACCCTGTTGTTTCTCGTTTCCTCTATTCAGAGCCTAAATCCCTGTAAGACCAGAAGTTTCTTTCCTTATTTTTGTCTTCTTCTTCACTGGTGTCTTCTATAGTCTTCTGTAAAACTCATTATTAAAAAAATCTACAGAGCTAAGTTAAATTGTGAGGCAAAAAAAAATTGAACACATGGATAGAGTTTTTGTTGGAATAGTGGGGTTGCAGGTTCCTCTGATCTGGCTGTATCCTTTCTGTCCATATCTAAAGGACTTCCAGAAAAGACCAGTCTCAAAGTATTCAATTATTTTACAGATACTTGTTAAAACCTTATTATGCACCAGGCGTTATGTTCATCATTAAAATGTGTGATGACCAATAGATCCACCTCTGATAGCAGAGTAGTATATACATAATTGCCATTTTTTTTCCAAACCCTCCAAATGCTTTCGTCACAAAGTTCAGGTCTTTCCACACCACATGAGCTAAAGAGTGCACTCTATGGAAAATTCTATGACTCGCAAGTGGTCAAAACCCAGGACAAGGTATTTGCATGTTGGTGCTTTCCAAAGGAGAAGGGAAGATGAAAACCAACCCTGTCTTGATCCCAGATATGAACCAACCTTTCCTTCCAGTCCCAGGCCCTTCGGACACCTGGCCTGCCAGAGAGGGCTCTGGGAGGAAGTGGAAGGGATCAAAGCACCCGCCCTGCACTCACTGAAACAGAGAGGAGGACTCAGCCCAGCCCAGTTCAATCTTACTCCCTCAGAAGGGGAAGCTGTCCTCAGGGAAATGAAAAGATCACTTCCAACACCATTTACTGCAAGAAAACACCAACCCAAAATCATGGCCCTGGAGAGTCGATATCAATGAAGCAAAGGTAAATGGGACAGCGCAGAGGGCAAAAATAATTTATTGTAAATATCTTTAAATCCTTTTCCATGAAAAGTCTTCATTGTTTTCTAAAAAGTACAAATACATTAAAGCTTACACTTGACATGTAAAAAATAAAGAGGAAGAAGGATAATTCACCTGTTTTGATAGTTTGCGGAACTATCCTCAAAATGAGACAGCGTTACAATAAATGCATCTTCTAGTTCAATAAGAAGGAAAGTTTTCACATTATCCAGAGTCCTGGGTCCTAAAGAGCTTAAGGCAAATCTACCTGACACAAGACTCAGACACACCCCCACAAACAGCTGCCCTCGTACTAACTTCCACCTAACGTCAACCCAATTGAGATATTAGGCTAAAGAGCTCTCATTCTAGGACCACAAATTCTTTCTCCTGGAAAATTCCCAGCAATTTCCCCTAGAAAACAAATATTCTGATCCCTCATGACAGGCAATGACCGAGCCAGTTACCAATATTCTCCCACCCTGTTAAATAAACTGGCGTTAAGCTTAGAACAGTTTGTTTCAGAGAGTGGTTCTTCCTGTTTCAAAAGCATCTTTCATCAGATCTACAATCAAAGCCTGAAGACACTGAGTCCTACTAGAAGGCCATAACACTGGACCATGAAAGCCAGGGTGTAATAGTTCTAGCAGACAGTTAGGGTTCTTAATGATTCCCTGATGGAAGGTTGTGAAAATATACATGGAAAAACTCTCCAAAATGAGAGCAGAGTGTTCAAAACTCACAGGGAATCATGTTTTTAAGAGAAGTGTTTAGGAGTCACAGGAACAATGAGGAGATGCAAAATAATTTTAAAATAACATTTCCTTTCTGCAGCTATTGATAACACAGTGACATTGGATGATGTGCCTACAGCTGGTTTGCTAAGAAATGAAGCTACAGGTCATGAAGGTAGACACATGACCGTGCTGCTCTGGTATTAAATGCCCTCCCTATCCTCACAGGCTTGCTTAGAGGTAGATTAAATATAATGTTGAGTGGGAGGGGGATTTCAGTGAGCCACTGGCTCAATTCTCCCTCACCCTGCTGCCACCTCTCCAACAGCACAGGCTGGCGGGATCCTGCCCAAAAGTCTACCCCAGCACTAAAGAGAAAGTGTCCACATGGAGGTGGGGACAGGTAGCGCTTCAAGAATAGCAGTGACTTCACTCCGCAAGATCCACCCTACTACCCCGTCACCCCTGCCCCATCTGGTTTCCTGCTCTGCCACCAGTGGAACCAGGGCAGCTCTTGCTGTTTTGCTGGATGTCCTACTGTGCACAATCAGGAGAAAAAGGACCGTGCCTAGCCCTCTCATCATTTCAAATTCTTCCAGTTAATTCACAGTATGTTTTCTGTAAAATAGAATGCATCATCTTCATCCCCCTGCTCAGGGAACACTGCTTCAGACACAGACCGGCCTCTACCACTTCACTCTGAAAAGAAAATACAAACAAAAGACGCTAAATGCTTAAGAATTATAATTAATTTAAACACCCATAGTTTCACTTGACTTTATTTGGTTTGAATATATACTCGTATAAAATTGGAATATTGTAAATTCCTAACAGGAAATTTCCTCTTCAGTCAACACACACACAAGGACAAACTCTGAATCCTTTCCAAAAGGCAAATACCACACTGTTCGCTCATTTGTTTTGGTATAATTCATGAAAAATAGCATTTGATGAGGCCTTTTGGATACGGAGGCCATTTTAACATTCAGTCCTTTTTCATGATCTCACTATAAAAATACCTCTAAATTTTCAGGGTTTTTTTAAAGGTGCACAGTGTGCCATAAGAAATCCAGATGAGGGAAATGGTGTGAGCCAGCCTGGCCAAGGGGGTGGTACCCATGCAAGGACCTGGGACACTACATAGGGAGCCCTTCATGCTCCACCACAGGCTTCTCACAGTTGACTGGGGGCTGGTAGTTCTTTGTAGTAGAGAGCACTGTAAGAAGAAGAATCCCTGACCTCACCACTAGATATTAGTATCCAACATACAATCTCAGTAGTGACAACTAAAAATGTTTCCAAACAGCCCTGCCTGGTGTGGCTCAGTTGGTTGGGGTCGTCTGTGCACCCAAAGGTTGCTGATTGGTTCTCAGTCAGGGCACATGCCCAGATTGTGGGCTTGATCTCCGGTAGGAAATATGCAGGAGGCAGTCGATATTCAATATTGTGCTCTCACATCAATGTTTCTCTCTCCCTCTCCCTTCCTTTCTCTCTAAAAATCAATAAACTATTCTTTAATAAAATAAAATAAAATAAGTGTCTCCAGCCATTGCCAATA
This sequence comes from Plecotus auritus, assembly GCF_963455305.1. Taxonomy (NCBI): domain Eukaryota; kingdom Metazoa; phylum Chordata; class Mammalia; order Chiroptera; family Vespertilionidae; genus Plecotus; species Plecotus auritus. The sequence continues at coordinate 159,588,612 of NC_137771.1, read as the reverse complement.
TCCCTGGAGGGAGGCAGGGGTGCAAAATTGCCCTCAATGAGGATTAGTGCTCTTTGGCTAAACTCTTCCAGTTTTCTGGAGAATCTATGAACAGCCAAAATGGTTTCCCTTGATGTCCCAGGGATAGGATTCACTCTGGCTTCTCTGCTAGGAACCAGCTCATCAGTTTACCCCCCTCCCCCCAGAACCTGCAAACCCCATTCACTGTCCTCACTGCCTGGAGCCCCGTCCTCTCCCCTCTCACAGAAACCCGGGTTTGCCTCTGTTGCCCTCAGTCTACCAGCTGACTCCTTCACATGTGAGAAACCTGTGCAAAATAACTAACCCAGATCCAAAATAGATCCTGAAGTCCCAAGGAAGCCACTGTTTTATATTTGCAAAACAGACTTCTACTCCTTAGACTGGGACCCACCCATACATAACGTGAACAAGCTCAAAGACAGGGGAGGGAAGGGTTGATCCATTAAAAAAAAATGCCTTTACCCTTGAGGGTACTATGCTAAGTGAAATAAGTCAGACAAATACTGTATGGCCTCGCTTGTATGTGGAATCTAAATTAAAAAAAAGAAAGAAAAAGAAACTCATAGCAAAAGAAAGCAGATTGTCAGTTCAGTGGGGGATAATTTGGGTGAAGGTGGTTAAAAAGGACAAACTTCCTGTTATAAGATAAATAAGTACTGGCGTGTAACGTACAGAATTATGACGTAGTTCACACTGCTGTATGGTACATTTGAAAGTTCTAAGAGCATAGATCCTAAAAGTTCTTGTCACAAGGAAAAAAATTTCTCATTGTTAAAAAGAAAGCAACAGACTCAAAATGAAGTCACTTTTACTAAGCACCACCAAGACTTACTGCCTCAGAAAAAGGCTGAAAACCAATCAGCCTGGAATTTCCCGGTCAGCAAGGGTGAGGTCACCTGCCTGATAAAACCCCCTGTCTTTCCGTAAGGGAAGGTCACCTTGCCCGAAGCCCATTCTTTTCATTTCCTTGCCCCACCCTTTTTCTGCTTATAAAAACCTTCTGTTTTTTACAATTGCTCTGAGCACCTCTCTGTTTACTAGATGGGCTGCTCTCAGATCCATGAATCCTCCAAAAAAGCCATTTAGATCTCTTAAGTTTACTCAGTTTCATTTTTGTTCCTTTACAGTAACCGTATGAGAGGACAGGTATAAACTGAACTTATTGTGGTAATCATTGTAAAATATGTGTCAAGTCAATTCTATCTCAAGTCAATTCTAATAAAATTATATATATATATATATATATATATATATATATATATATATATATATATATATATATTTAAATCCCTTCTGATTATTATAGTAAGGAAAGTTTTTATTTTTTATAAAGCATTAAAATATACCTGCAGCTAGGTCAAATAGTCATTGTATTTCCAAATCAGAAAATGAGAAATACGCACAAAATATCCCAGGAACCCAAATTAGAGCCTAATTTAAAGTTCTGACTCTAAAGTACACACACATATGAACCCAAAAGGAACCACAGAATGGCCTCAGAGAGTCCTTGGAATCCCTGAAATTGTAAAATGTTGTGTAGGGGGAGGAGTTGTGTGCCTTTTATTCTGGAGAGAAGGTACTTGGTTGCTCTCATCCTCTAAGGGGTATACAAACCCCAAAATGTTAAGAATCTCTGCTCTTTGAAGAATTAGAACATTATCTTTATGAAAAACTAGTTGCCCAGCTCATCACAGGCATGGGGGTAACCCGCCAAGCCCTGGCGCATGTGAGCATGGGGAACTGACCGAAGCACCCACAGGGTTTCACTTGGTCCCTCCCAGGAGCCTTGCCTATCCCTGCCACAGCCATCTCTTCTCTTTCACTGGAGTTTACCTCTCACTTGTTCTCTCTCTTGCCCTACCTGCCTTCTCTTGTCTTTTTCTTTCCTCACTTCCCAAATGGTCACTGTCCACCCTTCCATTTGAGAGGGGCCTGATAGCCATAGTTCTGAAAATATTTAATGGCTGAAATGCTACTCAAGCATGCTATGGAAAATGGATGTGGGGTCACAGGATTCCCCAGAAGAAATGATTGAGAGGAAAAGGACAATCTCCTGGGGAGCAGAAACTGGCTGGCTTACATGGCATCCCTGGGGCCAGAGGCAGAGCCTGACTGGGAAATGTCTCTGAGGCTTTTCGGTTGAGCTGTCCTCTGGCCTCTAAAGCAACACCCTCCCCTCCTCTCCCCCCCCCCCCCCCCCCCCCCGCTTTATCATACTCCTAACCTCACAATCCTCTGAAGCCTTTCTCACACTCCTCCCCTCTCCCTCACCTACATTTGGAAAGAGCTGGTAACCACAGTATGTGCAGGGAGGGCTTGGAAAATCAAGGCCAGTCACCACAGCAGGTGGCCACCGCATCTCATGCAGGGTAGATTCCCCCCTCTCACCTCTACACAGGAAGGGCCCAGGTTTCTTTCTTTCTAAAATTCTTGTAGAGGGTGCATAACCCCTCCACTCCACACATGTATGCTGTCTGCCTGGCCCAAAGACACACTTTATTTATCCAGATGCTCTGTGAGGAAACTATTCATTTATGAGACTTTCCCAGTGAACTGAAATTTGGCCTTCTGAATGTCATTGTTTCTGTTTATTGTGTGGGTGTGGGGGTGGGGTATAAAAAGCTTTAAGAACTGCTTGCTAAAACTTTCTGCATTCTTAGGCCAAGATTAATCTACTTCACCTTCAGCCATCATGATAAGTGCCCACTGTGGAAGTCCCACGAGTGCTTTATAACCTCTCTGTTCCACTCTCCTGACGCTGGGCTGCTGGCACCGTGCCTGGTGCTACATGTCTCCTTCTATTTGCCTTTTTCATTCTTTACACTAGTATTTACTGCTAATGTGCAGAGAGTGTTTCTGACGATGGTCCATGAGAAAATGAGACACCCAAGATTGTTGGCCTCTGGGGCTAAGGAGAGCTAGTGCATCTCTAAGGGAGGACTCGGAAGGAAGTGAGGAGAGATGGAGAGAAAGGCCAGAGCTTCAGTAGATACATGGAAGGACATGTCAACATGTGGCCATTCCACCTCCCCTCCTTCTTTTTGCCAAGTCTTGTCAGAAAAGTTATCCTGAAAAGTGGGGTATAGTCTATGCCAGTGGTCGGCAAACTCATTAGTCAACAGAGCCAAATAGCAACAGTACAACGATTGAAATTTCTTTTGAGAGCCAAATTTTTTAAACTTAAACTTCTTCTAACGCCACTTCTTCAAAATAGACTCGCCCAGGCCATGGTATTTTGTGGAAGAGCCATACTCAAGGGGCCAAAGATCCGCATGTGGCTCGCGAGACGCAGTTTGCCGACCACTGGTCTATGCTTATTAAACAATATATCAGTTTCCCTGTTTTGTTCTTAGTTTTAAAAGTAGATGAGTAGATTTATTATACTTTTCTAAGGAAGTAGGTCAATTTGCCTTTTTATACCTCTTTATTAATTTCTTAATGAACTCAGTGGCCTTCAACAGAAGAAGAGATAAGTTGCCAAGTGAGATAATATTTCAATGATTTAGCTGGATTGTTTATTTCAAACTCTTTAACACTTACTTCTCTTATGAAACCATGGTGTTTTCATGAAGAGTATAGTCACAACTCAGAGATATTGTGCTTTGGGTTCCAGACCATCATAATAAAGAGAGAATCACAATAGAGCAAATAAAAATATTTTTGCAAGTGAAGGGTCTTGCCTCCGATTTGTAAAAAAAAATTCAACATCCGTGAAGCACAATAAAGTAAAGCACAATGAAATGAGATATGCCTGTACTAATGACATTATGAAGTGGAGTATGGGTGAACTACAATAAGGAAACTTTCAGCAATCCTCATCTTTATAGTTTACTGGTAATTACTTTTTCCATGATTTTTCCCCTACTACTCAGTCTGGAGGACAGGGACTGTGTAACCTCCACAGAACATGGAACATCACCTGCACAGAAACCAACCCGAAACCTCTGTCCCCAGTCTAGTTCACTTGCTTACCATCCCAACTCTGTCTTCTTGACGTGCTCAACTTGCTGGAGAGCAACAGGGACTCCGGATCAAGCCCCAGAGTCTCACAGCCAGACAGGTTCTGATCATGGAAATCCTGTAGCAAAATGCCCAGCACCAACTCCTCACTCATCATATACTTCATAAAACTGTCATCTTCCGACGGAACCCCAAACTGCAGGTGGTAGGTTATTGTGGCATTTTCCTCTCTGAAAGGCAAATTAAACAGAGAAAGTCAAACAAAACTGAATCACACTGCAAGTCTGGAAACTGGTTTTAGCAATAACATTTCTTCTTTTAGTTCCTCATGTTCTTCCAAGTACAAAATAGCAAAGGGGGTGCTGTCCTGGAAGAATCCTCTTCCACGGGCCTACCACAGAATATTCCGGTGACCCTCACCTCTTCCTCCCCCTTAGGACACAGCCCCTGGGAGCCCATGGAGAGAGGCCACTGAAGGGAGAGATGGGACCCAGCGATTGTCAAGGAAGAGCCCAAAGCCCCCTGTCTGCCCCACCTCCAGCCTCTGACCCCCCAGGCAGGCCAGGAAAGCCCTGTTCTCCTCCTGTATTCCCTTCTGCATGTGCTCACACAACACCCCTTTCCCTGCCCCAACAAGTTCAGGTTAATCAGAGCAATTTGCTTTAGCCAGTTCACTAGTGTTTAAGGTAGGGCCCAAAGCTCCCTGCCTTCAGGGGTGCAGAACTCTTGGGCTCCCACCCCGTGTACCAGCAGAAAATCATACCTCCCTGCTTTGACCCCAAACTAAGAAACTTGTTCTGTCCCATTTCCACCCCCGAGGCTGCCAGCGATGCGTTCTCAAGAAGGGGACCTAAGGAATTTTTCCCATTATCAAAATAAAAAATAATCATAGGGTTATTCTCAGTTAATGAGTAGATTATATTATCTGTTAAATGCTATGTCAACGTTTAGGTTTTCCACAATTATCCTATTACTTTCAAGATGACCCAGATTAAGAGCAAGCAATAAAATAATTAAGAGGTAGCCACATCTGAGACTCTCGCCCTAGGGCGTTTTATAGACAGGCCAGTCCCAATAGTGAGTGCTGCCCCTATTAAGGACAAGCAAAGAGCTCCCTCTTGTGGCCAGAGGTCACCTTAACATTAACGTGGCTGACAACAAGTTTATACAGACAGCCAAGAAATGTGCCAAACCCTGTGGTTTAAATGAATGACAGTCAGACTCTGGGGCAGGGGTCCTCAAACTTTTTAAACAGGGGGCCAGTTCACTGTCCCTCAGACCGTTGGAGGGCCGGACTATAGTTTTAAAAAAAAACTATGAACAAATTCCTATGCGCACTGTGGGCCCGGGACGAGTCGGCTGCTAAGCAGGACAGGCAGCGGCACCCGGCGGGCTGGATAAATGTCCTCGGCGGGCCGCATGTGGCCCGCGGGCCGTAGTTTGAGGACGCCTGCTCTGGGGAAACAGTTTCAAGGACGCCACTACAGGCAGGCTGAAAACTGTGCTTTCAAACTCTAAGCCAGCAACTCTAGTTTACAGGTACTCCCTGTGCTTTACCTTCTTATTTTCGCTAAGGATGGTCACATATTGACTCACAGCCACCCTGTGCTCCCATGAGCAAAGGTTTGGCTTATGGAAAGGACTAGACGCAGGGGTGGGCAAACTTTTTGACTCGAGGGCCACAATGGGTTCTTAAACTGGACCGGAGGGCCGGAACAAAAGCATGGATGGAGTGTTTGTGTGAACTAATATAAATTCAAAGTAAAGGAGCGGAGGGGAGAGCAAGAGAACCCTCCGCTCTTTCGGCTCCGCGGGCCAGATAGCACAGCCGAACGGGCCGGATCCGGCCCGCGGGCAGTAGTTTGCCCATGGCTGGACTAGAGGCTGACTTTCATAAGACCAGACCAGATGCTGAATGAGAGGTTTGCTCCCATTGTCACTCTACCAAGTCAGACTTGTGGTGAATGTACACAAGGCTGAATTCTGAAGGGAGGAGAGGGATTTTCAGGGAAACAGAGAACTCTGTGGGCTTTGCCTCATCTGCTCACCACCTGAGTGGGTCCAGCAGCAGATAAAACAATGGGCATTTCCCAGGTTTTCATTGAGCGGGGCTGGGACTGAGGTCAGGATTGGTGTCTACACAAATGTCTGCAGGCCTGTGGCTGTCTCCTGCCACAGGCAGCAACTACGGCTTTGGAGGCAATGGCTTTTGTTCCTCAATTCAGCACTGTTGAAACTCTGCCTAGATTTTAAAAAATGTTTCCCAAATTTCTTTATCTAAAATACTAAAACCCTTGTGTTTTTCTTTCCAATAACTTTTAAAGGCAGATTCTGTAACAGTAAGTCTTCAGACTTTGAGCCATGTTTCACTCCTTTTTCTGATGAGTTTTTCCCGGTATCAACCCCAAGCCATTATACAATCCCACGTCCTTTAAGCCATAATAGGAGACTAGATTCTTGGAAAAGCCCTTCAGTCTAGGTGGCTCTCATCTCTGGCTCAATCTTTGAGTTGCAAATTGAGGCAAGTGCACGGAGGAAAGCATGTTGGGTCTAATTATGCATTTCTCCATTTTCTGTTGGTGTTTTAATACCAAAGGTTTATGATTAAAATGAGCAATGTCAAAGGAGTCACCTTACTTGGCCATAAAAAAGAATGAAATCTTATTTGTGACAGCATGAATGGACCTAGGGTATTATGCTAAGTGAAATAAGTAAGTCAGAGAATGACAAATACCATATTATTTCATTTATATGTGGGATCTAAAGAAAAAAATAAACAAATAATATTGAAATAGATTCATATATACAGAGAATAGACTGATGGTTGTCAGATGGGAGGAGGGTTAGGGGACTGGGTGAAAAAGGTGAAGGGACTGAGAAGTAAAGACTGGTAGTTACAAAACTGTCATGTGATGTAAAGTGCAAATAGGGTTATACAGTTGAAAGGACTTTTTAAGGGTAAAGTAGGCAGGTTTAGGGAGTTTAAGGAATTAGGGGGCCCATGGGGGAGGAAGGCATAGTTGGTCAGGGGCTTGGAGCTGCCAAAAGGCATTCATTCACAGAGAACAAAAGGTGCACCACAGGATAAGGGGAGAGGAAGACATCCATTCGAAGAAGATAGGGACAAGCCACAGGGTATGAGGAGAAAGAGGAAACAAACTTTCACAGAGGATAGAGAAATGCTGACAAATGGGAGAAAGAGGAAACCAGATTTTCACAGGAGATAGAGAATTCTACCACTGAAGGGGGAGAAAGAGAAGGGGACACCACGAGGGGTTTGAGCTTTAAAGTTGATATTCCACCAATAAGGAGGAAACATCAAGAGACAATGAACCTTATAACCCTTAGGGAAAAGGAACTTAGTGGGCTACTCCCTTTGGGACCCACTCCCCACGTGAGAGTCTGTACTTGTTTCCAATAAATTCACACCTTTTCATCTACTACCTTTTGTCCGTGGCTTCATTCTTCAAATCCAACCTGGACAAGAACCCAGGAAAGAAACCACCCTTGATCCTGCTCAGAAAAAAACCACTCGATTCATAGTCGATAATATTGTAATAACTATGTATGGTGTCAGATGGGTACTGGAAATATCAGGGAAAGCATTTTGTAAAATATATGATTGTCTAACTACTATGCTGAACATCTGAAACTAATCTATAATAATAAAAGTGTAATATGCTAATTAGACCGGACAGCCAAACGACCTTCTGGATGACCTTCTGGACGAAGCCGGGCTGCAAGGGCCAAGCCCCTTGCACAAATTTCGTGCACCGGGCCTCTGGTACAAAATAATATTGAATGTAAACTCTAACTGAGAAATAAAGTTGAAAAGAAAACAGAAGTCATCATAAGGTCACATGTACATAAGAATCCATAAAGGAGAAATAGTGTTGCCAAGGCAAACTGCCACTGTATGTGTTTTCAGACATCAGATCCATTTTCATTTGTTCCCATTGTGCTACCACATGCTTTACGTGTTTCCCCTCCCAGGTCTATTCATATTATGGCTTTGGAAATGTATGGTTAGAGAGGGGGGCCTCAATGGAATATTGCCTTTGATGATCACATTCCAGGGATATCTTAGGAATAGTAGATGATAAAGGTGACTCAGGTAAATTTTATCCTACAATACAAAAGGATAATCAAATGCCTTCTCTATATACATATGCCCTTTACTTTCCCTGTAATATATATCTTTATATTTTTAATATTACACAAGGAACATGGACTCCTATATTACTTGTGTTCCTCAAAATCACAAGTCAAACATGGCTTCTATCTTTTCCATCACATCACTATCTGAGATCTATTTCTATTTCTACCCTTAGCTCATTTACGCATTCTCTGTTAAACAGGAATGGTGTGCCTGGGACTGGCTTTTCCTCTCTCTGTGTGACCTTGTTAAGTTACCTAATTAATCTGGGCTTCACTTTTCTCCTTTGTAAAATAAGGGAGGTGAGCCCTGCACTGACACTCTACAATTCTATTGTTGGTTCCCTTTGTGCTTTGAGACTTGGGAGGTCCTTCTAGGTAAATGGTGGTGTTGCTTTCCAGATTCTCCACATTCTTACCTGAAGTCCATTATTTCCACTGAAGTAAAATAACGATTCAGAGATGGGGATGAGCTGTACACATCTGTGAGCTGAAACAAACGGGAACAAGTAAAATAACCATATACATGACTGTTGGATCTTATTGCATATCACCTGACAAAGCAAAAGTACTCCTAGACAAAGGGGATTCAACACTAGCTAGAAACTAACTTATCCAGAGACTCTGGGTCAAGAAGCAGACAGAGGTGGGTCTAGCACCAACCAAAAATTAAGTTCACACTCATGAAAAAGAATCTCATTTGATAAGGATCATGTAAAAGGCTGGGATTTTCAACATCTCATATGTATTGTACCGACACTTTGTGGCCTTAATGAAGAGAGTGGTCTACAGCCTGCGTCCACCCAGACACCATGGAACATGGGCAGGAGAACAGGGCAGTGGCTGGGAAGACAGCAGAACAGGCCACTCAGGGCCTGGCGTATCACTGGACAACGGCTTTACTCCTTTCTTGAGAGCTTCATTGTAAGAAGAAACAGCCATGCTAAGCCACAGGTAGGGCACTTTCCCTGGAAAATGGGACCAAGTGGGGCTGGTGTGTAATTGCAAAGATAATGGAGTTCTTATTTTATGCATGAAATATTGCCATCCCAAAAAAATGACACCTATGTTCCCACTACCCAGGTTTCTTTGCTTCACATTTTACCACATCTAGTTCAGCCTTTCACTCTAAGAGACAGAACAAACTAAGCTACTCTTCTTATACACAATTCCTCTCTCGCCTAGTGCTAGCCATTGTCCTAAAGAGGGCATGTCTCCTTCTCATCATGTTTTTAATAAATGTAATACATCCTGGTGCAATCAGCGCTACATAATTTAATTTGTGTTTTATTAAAATAAAACATGCACCATAGTCTACACAATCTTCTATGACTTCATTTTTCTTTCCACTCGAAATTATGTTTCAGATTCACCCAAAATGGTACATCTAGATGAAGGCCTTTCACTCTAACTCCTAACTCCTGCACAAATTTCACTGAATGGTTGCACCAATTTTCCCATTTATATACAAACTATACTGAAGTTATCATCCTTGAATATCTCTGTGCCTCTCTTCTTACACATATGAGAAGCAATGTCAAGAAATGGACTTGGTGTGTCTATGAGTAGGCACATCTCCAAAGGAACTAAATCTTGCCAAATTGCTCTTCATCTTACTCTTCTCCCAGGAAGGTAGAAATGATCCATTTCCCACAACCCTGCTGGTACTTAGTGTTACCATATTTTTAGATTTTTTGCCAGTTTGAAGAGTGTAACATTGTGCTTTACATTGTTTTAATTTGCCGTAAGCAAATTCTATCCATTGCTCTTGTGCATCTAGGCATCTTAGTTAACAGACCTTTGAAATGCCAGGAGTATTCCTCTTTTTCAGATCCACAAGGGAGCACATAATCTTGTTAACTATTCTGTAATTCAATCACAGAGATTTCCCTGCCTTGCTTTCTCACACCTTCATGTAATCTTCCTTATGTTCCCTTTATCCCATGGTATAAAATAAACCACAAAACAGTCATTCTTGAGAGCATTGGAGATTTTGTGTCCTGCCATGATATCAGTTTGCTCAAATAAACTCATAAAAATTCTCTACAGATTTGGACATTCTCATGTTGACACCTTCCTTCCAACCTTCTCTGTTCACTCCCTCCCTCCCTTCCTTCCTTTGTTAATCCTAAAGACCTAGCACAGTGTTTTGTACATAGTAGGCTTTCAGAAAAAATTCAAGTTAAAAATTTAAGAGATGGAGTGGTACACTAGATCACTTTTAGTGTCCACTGGAAGGTTCTTTTAGGTGGCATAATCTCCTGCTATAATTAGGATATATTTATATATTTGGGAGCTGTTAACCACACTATCTACTTTGGGCCAAAACAAACAAAAACAAAAAAAACAAAACAGAAAAACGGGGGTGGGGGAGTGGGGGAAGGGTGGGTCAGGAGGTGCTTCTCACCCCTTGTTCTGGTGCCTCCCATACTGTGCCTATGAGGCTGGGTGCAGACTGAGCTAGGAGCCTAGTGAGCTGATTATCAGAGTCAGGCTTAGTGGCTAATTAAAAAACAGCTTCCAGAATACTGTAAGAGAAATACCCTCTCCTAGGTTATCATAGGTGCCATGCTAACTCCTGCATCCAGCACATGCACATAGCTAATGGGCTGACTTTAGCAGAGAAATGGCCCCAACCCTAAGACAGCACTCAGGTGGTGAGATATGACAAGGGGCTAGGAAAACTGTGTTCACAAATGCAAGACAATAAAGCAAAAGAGAGGACATAGCATTCCAATATACACTCCCACTTACTTCCTCCTCCAGAAACTTTTGGAAGCTGGCCTAATGGAAGAAAAGGAGATTCTTGACCTGACAATAAAATAGTGATATCTCCAAGTTCCTCATTTTTGATCCTGAACATATTTTATTAGGAAGCCATGGGGGGAGGAGGGGACAGGAATCTTTTCACTTCACTGTACCTTACTTTTATCATCTGCAAATCAGATAATTTTTTAAAAATCTTTTACGAGGTTCTTTCTATGCATCTCATATGCACCTCTGGGTACACAGGGAGAACTCAGTGATTCTCATTGATTAGAGAAGAAACCGGCTCAGAGGCCTGCGACCTTGGCCCAGAAAGCACCCTCAGTTCCTTTGCCACTACACAGTGATAAGCCGAAAACACCCATAGAGTCTGCTCTGTGTGAGAGATATGGGTCTCAGGTGAATGATTAACATCCATTTCCCTTTGACATAGAGAGTGCAGCCTGTAACAGGTGACATGCGTGGTTGCTGATTCATTTCATTTCTGCTCATCAAATGCAAACTCTCAATTTAAAAAGCAACCAAGAGGAAAGCAGCAAGAGGCTCTTCACTCTGCAGCTTGCTCCGGAAGCAGCTGGAAGGAAGGGAGGAAAAGGGCACTGCAGAGGAGATATAAACCAGGAAAAGGAGGAGGAAGGGAAACCCAGATAATCTTCCCAGAGCACAAACTCCTGTGATCAAAGCAGCAATGGAGGTTATCCCCTGGGGACTCAGAGCTGACTCAGGGGCCACTGAGATGGAAGCGCCTCCTTCAGGAGCTTTGGTCGGAGTCAAATGGAAGCCAAAGGAAGAGGACTCGCCACGTTCGACCTATCGCTGCAAAGAAGAGTGTAAGGGACAGCAGGCTGGCCTTGCTTGGCTTTTCCTATCAAAACCTTTTGGGTCTGGCTGTGAACCACCCTGTCTTTGACAGGATGACCAGTATTGCCCCAACCAACCCTCCTGGTCTGGCTGCAGAGCAGCTGTATTTCACAGAGGGCTCATTCTCCTGAACTTCCCACTCCATAAATCATGCCACATTCACCCACAGGGCCACATTCACACTCTCCCTCACTCCCACACCCAACCGGCCAGTAAGTCTTATTGAATGAGAAGACCTCTTAAGTCTCACTTGAATCTTCCTTCTTCCCCCTGACATCACCCTAGTTCAAGGCTCCCTGTTTCATCTGGCCTACCACAATGCTTCTAACTGTACTCTACTGCAGTGTTTTTTCACCATTACACAGAAAGGTAAAAATGAAAGTTGACCCTGTCAACCTGCCGATTAAAATCTTTTAGTGCTTTCCCCAAGAGTAGGAAAACCGCCCTTCCTGCTCAGCTTCACCTCTGCAAGTCCCCACCACATAGCATGTGGAGGCCATAGTACACTGATGTGCAGACCCTCATCCCAAGAATCTCCTCCTTCAGGAGGCCTTCCAAGTCTCCATCTCCACCTCAGTAGTCTAGATGCTCCCCCCGCCCCCCCACTCCCCTGGACTTTGTGGTTGTAAAACATCCTATATGCAACTCGACAATAGAATATATCACACCGTTTTGTACTATCTATTTAGTTGCTTCCCCTACTTGGGCTGTGAGCCCCCACTAACAGCACAGATGTTGTGGCCCTGGCACTTGGCATATGGTCTAGCACATCATAGACCCTCAGTGAAGCTACAATTAAATCAAATGTAAGAGCAGACTGAAGAATCAAAACTTTATCCTCCCTCCAGCTGGAGGCCAAGGCTCTTCCCTCTGGTTTTGCATGACAGAAAGTCCATTTATAAGTGTCTATTTCTGCCAAAATTCAGACCAACAATATCCAAGCTTGAAGCTACTTACTCTGTGGCTCTATGCCTACTGTTGTAGCAGAATCCATATTCTAATGTTTGAACTCAGTAAATAATGCATAAGGTCCCATTACCCTTTTCGTGAGCAGGTGAGGCAATTCCTCTTCAGTAACACATTCCTCTGGAATCTTTAGCATGACCAAGAATGTTTTATTTGATGATAACTCAAGTGTTTCATTTTCATCTTCATCGATGTAAGTTACTAAAAAAAGTGGAGGATGGAAAGAAAAGGTAAAAAACACATATGCATAAAGTAATAAACTTATTCATTGGTTGCTACACTTTAAAGACAAACAAAACAAAACAATGAGCACTAGTCAAGGATAAAGCCAGGCAAGAGTAAGCAAGTATGAACAGAAGTGCTTTCTTCTCTTGGTCAAACCAAATAAAGACAGGGTCTTCCCTCCATCATGATAAACATGTTATGTGTTTGTTTTATGCCATAGGGATCTCAGCTTCCAATGAACACAGACTGAGGGAAAGGCCAAAGGGCCAGTGGGATGGAGTGGGAAGAACGTGAATTTTTTTTGTTAAACTGAACCTGCAGCTTAGCTATGTACATAGGTGTCAAGGCAGATGCTGGGGGACAGTCAGGACAGGGGGACGAACAATGGGTGATGGGGAAAGGGGGTGGCCAAAGGAATCATCATGGACCAGAACAGAGGGGGACTGGAATATGAGCATGTGAGCCCATGTCTTGAAATCTCCCAGGGAGACATGGGCATGAAGTCATCACTCAAGAATACCTCTCACAGGATAGGAATGTTGACACACTCTGTTTGCAGAAGAGAAACCAAACGCACTCAGAGCCCCGGGGTGAACAGGACAATGAGTTCTGTGTGGCTGCCTGTGCTCTAATGACTGAGCTAACTGATCTGTATGCAGTCAGACCTAAAGGAAAAGCACACCAAGTCAGGAGCCAGGAGCTAGAAGCCGGGACTCACGGTGTTAATTATGATCCTAATTCTGCCTCAGCCTCACCATCTGAGCCCACGCACAGACCACCTCTCTGACTCTGAGAAAGGTGTAGGTGGGTGGAACTTGCCACAGACTTTTTTCTCAATTCCCAAGCTTTAAAAATAACATAATCAGCCTCTTTTACTGGACTTAGAAAAGACTCTAGTGGGACCAATTCAGTGTTTTTGATGGAAGGGCGGGTGAAAAGAAGGAAGAATTCTGGGACTTACTCCCTGAGACAGTCTGGTAAGGTGAGACATGAGGAGCAAGGGAATGTGCAGAGAAGAGCTGACAGAGCAGCTGAGACTGCCAGCTTAGAAAGGCCCAGCTACTCAAGGCTGGTGTGCTGGCCTCTGGGAACTTAGGTTTCAGAAAGGCTCCCACCATGCCCTGATAAGAGTGGCTCACTGTGCCTCAACTCTTTGTACAAACAACGCAGCTTACGATGAACATCTTTCCTTTGGGGAGTCTGGAATGTTAATAGGGCCAGGCAGAGCCTGCCTATGTGACCAACCCCAATAAAACCCTGAGCACTGAGTCTCAAATGAACTTCCCTAGAGGAAAGATTTCACAGCTTGTTGACACAACTCAGTGTTAGAGGAATGAAGTGTGTCCTGTGGGACTGCACCAGGAGAGGACTCTTGGACACTTGCTTCTTCTGCATTTCACTTTATATCCTTTTGCTGTAATAAATCATAGGCACCTCCACAACTACGTGCTGAGTCCTGTGAGTCCTCCCAGCACTCACTGAATCTAGTGGTAGATCTTGGGGACCCCAAACACAGGAATTACCCATGCATCTTTATTTGTTGTAAGTCATTCATTACATTATTTTGTCTGACAATAGCAGAAAACTTGCAACATACAGGAATCTGTAGCAAAACAAAATATTGATAAATTCTGTAATAAAAAGGGGTTTCCCCCATATTTCATATTATATATTGGGATTTTAATGAAAAGGTCATCTGTATCCTGCTTATGTTGTTTGCTACTGTCATTGGTTATTTGTCTCCATTCTGTTGTTGTTGTTGTTGTTGCTGTTAACACATCGAAAGCCATTCCCCATGTGTTTGAAATTCCTTGCAAAGATCATTTTAATAGCTGCATAATGTTCATAACTGGCTTGCTCATTTTCTTACATCTTTTAGTGTTTTCAGATTTCCACTGCTATCAATAATGCTGCAGTGGATATCTTTGAGCTCTATACATTTCCAAAGTAGATATCAGTCTCTGGGAAAGGAAAAGGGGATGCCAGGGGGTGGATACAGAATTCACATAACTGCTGAACTCAAGGGCCCTGACAAGAAATGCCATCTGAAAGGATATCTCCAATAATAATAGTTCTAATGACATATATTTAACTTGTATCATCGAATAATGAATCTGTCCCAAGACCTGGCTAAATAGATGTTTGTTAAAATAACAACAATAGCAATGGTTTTACCCAGTCAGCAAAGCTTCTCTGTTATTAATGAAACTTCATCTGGGCAGCACTTTCCATGTAGAGAAAACTATGTGTTGTTGTTTTTTAAAAAGCTTAAAACATATAAAGTACAATTGCAGGTACACAAAACAAGCTCTTTGGTTGGAATATTAGAAGTGAGGCAGCAGAGAGGTGTCTGAAGGAGGTAATGGAGCTTGTTAAATGTCTCCCAGGAAGGAGGTGGAGGTAAATCGGGTGGTGATGGATCAGATGAAAGAGAACCAAGAGAGAATGGAGGCAGAGAGGCCAGTAGATTGGGAGAGAGAGATTTTAATTGACAGCAGTGGGAGGTGCAAGGAAGGATGGAAGGAAGGAAAGAAGCCAGGCAGGGAGGGAAAAGAAGGAGGGAAGAAAAGAGGAAGGAAGGAAAGAGAAAACCCAGGATAGTTGAAATAGAGCTGACTTTAAAGGTAACCAGATTTAGTTTGAATCCCAGCTCAGCTATTTATTAGCCATGTGATCTAAGGAAGTCACTTAAATGAACTCTGAAGCTGTTTCTGCAATAGAAACATCAACATATACATTGTAGGTGATGGTAAAGATGCAAACCAACACTCATAAAGTATGAAGCATGGTGCCTTGCAGTAACTGAGTAGTCAATGATGAAAGTTGCTATCAAGACACTACTAAGAAACGATTGACAAAACTTGGTCATTACCTAGATATGGACGAGAAAAAGAAATAAAAAATGTTCCAAAATATCAAGTAACAGGAAGAATAATGGCTACTATGTACAGCATTATGTACAGACACATGGATAACACTTGTATATATTTCCTTATGCAATCCTCAAATCAACCTATGAGTTAAACATTAATGTTTTCATTTTAAAATAAAGATATTGAGCCCTAATCAGTGTGTCTAGTGTCTGTCTGTGCACCAGAAGGGTCATGGGTTTGATTCCAGATCAGGGGTACGTACCTGGGTTGCAGGTTAATGACAATTGGGGCATTTGAGGGAGGCAACCAATCCATGTGTCTCTCCCATCTTTCTCTCTCTCTCTCTCTCTCTCTCTCTCTCTCTCTCTCTCTCTCTCCTTCCACTGTCTCTAAAATTCAATGGGAAAAATATCCTAGGAGGAGGATTAATCAAAAAAATTAAAACAAAGACATTGAGGCTTAGAGAAAAAGCATAATTTGTTCAGGTTGACTGAGCTAGTAAATAGTAAGGTTGAGTACATTTGCAAACTCAGATTCAGAATCACTTATATTTTACCAATGTGGAAACTGAGGCCTAGTGGGTTGAAGAATTAGCCTAAATTTAGACAAATGCATGGTAGGCTCCTCAAGGGAAAGAATGAAGAATGTGAAAAATAAGACAGCTGAATAACAAGCCTCAGGCACCACATGTGAAGGCCAAAGGCAGGAAGAGCAGGAGACCTGAAGTCCAGGAGTTCTGTAGACCCAGAAGAGTACAACACAGCTAACAGAGCTGAAGGCTGCAAATAGGTCAGGGGATGGGAGAGAGGCCATTCATCAGGTTTCGTGATCAAACAATTGTGGTGACCTTGGGAAGAACATTTCGGGGCCAAAGGATACAAGTGGTTTAGGAATGCACAGGAGGCAAATCTGAATGCAGACCACTCTTTCTAGAAGTTTGCCAATGAAAGAATAGAAAGAGAAAAAACACCCAAATGAAGTGACAAGATTCTGGTGGAAAATATCTTTGAAGGAGAGATGGTGCTAGCACATTTGAAGAGGCCCAAGTTGAGAAGAGCCTGAGGAAGCTTAGAGAGAAATGGATCATTCTGAAGGTCCACAGGTCAGAACCAGCTGGCAAGGATTCTAAGGAGAGCACAGGTGAAGGGGTCAGTCTTGGGAAGGTGGATAAATATATGCAACTTGAGGGAAAGAGGAACAGGTGAAAATGCCAAGAAATTTCAAAGTATTAGGCCTGCTATTATGTTCCTACCCCCAAGGACCTTGGTATTTGGAGTGTTCTAATGCTGTCTCCTGGGATTTTCCCATGAATCATCCAACACCAGGGAGCATTGTCAAGACCTTGTAATATCATAAAATGGAGCTCTTTTTCCCAACTCACAGGCAAAATAAATCCACTCAATACAACATCACTTGGAAAGTCCCCGCTTATATCTTGGTACAAAGCCTGGATGTTAAAGAGCACAGGGGTCAGCTAGAAATCCATAATGCTGTGGGGTATCCCATAAGGATTCCCAGAGTATTAAATCTGATCACCTTTAAATCATATTTCCAAGCATCCATTTACTTGTCACAGTTTGGTTTTCATAACATTTTAAATATTTTGCCCAATCCAAGAAAAGTTTCATTAGAAAGGTATTACTCAGCATCTCTCTCCTCCCTGGTTGGGGCAAATTAGTAGAGAAAGTAGAACCCTTGAGAATGCTTAAATGATTCTCCAAATTATCCAGAAAGAAGATGTCTTAGAGAGAGGGGAAGTTTTTTTGTGTGTTTTTGGGTGTTTTCTTTTTGTTTGTTTTTGTTTTGTTATTGTTTTCCCCCTTTACTTTTCACACCAAGGAATTGCTCATTCCTTGGGGAGAAGGAGAGAATCCATTACTAACCTTTTCCCTAAAGACCTCTGAATTCAATAGTATTCCCTGGGCCCTGCTCATAACACTTTTCATTTAAAATTATCTTACTGTCTACAGTGAGCCTGTGAGAGTACTATCTTCTCTTTTGCAGTGTGTGCGCAGCCCTGGCTCAGCACCTTAGGCTGAGCCATGACCCTGAATTTACCATTACTTCAATGGCGTGCCACAGGTAGAGTGACAAGGAGAGCCCACCCCAGGTGCAGACAATAAGGGGTGCACAATTTGCAGAGAATCAATAATAAAATGACCATAGGTTGCTCTGCTGGCATTCTTAACAATGTCAGTGACAAGATCCACCTTCCCACCCAGCGCCTCACCCTGGGTAATCCATTGTCTCTTCCCCAACTAGTTACCCTTTGGGTTCTGGGATGTGTGTACTGTCTGTCCCTTGCTGTGTCCACTCCAACTCCATAGTTACTAACACCTCTGCCACCGAGCCTCACTCTGAGAACTACAGACATGGGATGACGGAGCTGAGAGGAAGGGAAGGGAGAGGAGAATGGCAAATGTAGTTCCCGGTGAACCTCACCTTTTAGTGAACCTGGATGAACACAGGTACAGCCCTTAACTCTCTGGACAATGCCCTTTTCCCAGACAGCAGCATTTTCCACAGAATGCTCAGAAGTTCTACAAGTATTTGATTCCTATCAATGGGCTTGGCAATTAGGCAATGGCTGATCTTTGCAGATTGTCATCCCAGAGTACCTACAGAGCTGCTTAGGGCAGTGGTCGGCAAACTGCGGCTCACGAGCCATATGCGGCTCGCGAGCCGCGGTTTGCTGCTCTGTTGACTAATGAGTTTGCCGACCACTGGCTTAGGGAGAGGCTGACACTCACAAAGGGGAGCCCCGTGCCACCCCTTTGCACCTATTGCAACTCCACTGTCTATCATGATTCTCCCACAGGCCCAAACCCCTGAGGTGCCAACTAAAATAAAAGTATTTCTTTGATTTTAAAAAATAGCAAAAGTTTGAAAATCTCCCTTACAGCATTAACATTTTAAGAATACAATTTTCTAAAATAGAAAATGAAGTTTGCACTACAAGTGTTAAAAAGGTCTTCCCTGAATACCATCCTATGAACTTGGATGTCCCCTGAGAAACTGCTGAGGGAAAGAGAACTCCTTCCTCTGCAGATTGCTCTTTATGAGCTGAAGGGACCAGATAACTTTTGGGAATGGAAGACAGCTCTTGAGTCTTGCACTTTAGAATCCTGGATGTTGAACACCTAGCTCTGTTGCATCATCCTTTGTTTTGGGCCCCGGATGCCAACAGACAAATCCACCCCAGATGCCAATAGACAAATCCTTGACTTTTAGGATGGCATCAGCTAATTGTGATAGGACAAGGCTGTGTGACTCAACTACAGTTTCCACATCCATATGTGGGAGTTGATGGGAAGAGGGAGTATCAATGCTCACACAAAAACAATTGTCCTCAGCACGATGGAAGAGGTGTAACACCTCTTACTAACTTCTCCCCACCTCAAAACCAGCCTATGGCCTCAAAGAATGATCTATCCCACGTCAACAATGTCCTAAGTAAGTAAACACGGTGCCTCACATTGACACTGCTGTCAATGTGAGGTTGGCACATGTTATCAATGTTTTCCTATTCCTTCAGGGGCCATACAACTTTGGGAAAGGATTTAAAGCAGGGGTCCTCAAACTATGGCCCGTGGGCCACATGTGGCCCGTCGAGGACATTTATCCGGCCCTCCCGGTGCCGCTGCCTGTCCTGCTTAGCAGCCGACTCATCCCGGGCCCGCAGTGCGCATAGGAATTTGTTCATAGTTTTTTTTTTAAACTATAGTCCGGCCCTCCAATGGTCTGAGGGACAGTGAACTGGCCCCCTGTTTAAAAAGTCTGAGGACCCCTGATTTAAAGGGATTGGGAGGGCGGAGAGCTGGAGGTGAATGGCAAATGCAGTTCCTGAGAAGAATTCCCAGGACCCCTACAGAGAGATCCAGGGGTTCCCCTCTTGCACTCATCCTCTGACTAGGTTTGCTGTGGAGAGCCTGACTCAACCCCAATCCTCACGGGACTGAATCGCCCTCAAGAGTATCCCACCCCAGAGAGTTCCCTCCCCCTACAATTGCTCACACATATAACTAAAAAGTTTTCTTCTCTCCTGTTTTGAATTGAAATGATTGCCCACTGGAGGGTGCTATTTTTATGCATCATAAAAACCTTAATACTGATAATCATAAAAAATTGGAAACTACCTACAAGACTTTAAAATGGTGTGGAAGACTACCGATGCAGTCATTTAAAAAAAAGGCTTCTAAACTTATTGTGGTAATCATTTCACAATGTAAATAAATATTGAATCATGACATATCACATCTATTAGTACACCTGAAACTAATAGATGTGATATGTCAATTATACCTTAACTTAAAAGTTTTTTTAAATGTTCATAAATAATTTTTAATAAATTGGAAAAATGATCTCAAAATACATTAGAATCCTAAAGGGTAGGCCACAAGACTACAAAGAAAAATCTGATCTCACATTATTTTTTATATTCATGATAAATAATTTTAAAATAAGATAATTATGTAAAACATACAGTTAGCATCATGTTTTTGTTTTGTACATACATACAACATAAATACAATACAGTTATGTCCAAAATAAGCTCAAATAATGACAGCTTACAGGTACATAGTTCTATCAAGTTTTTAAAACTTTCAAATACACTATTCATTATTTTATCGTGGTAATCATAAACCAGCTATATGAGGTGAAGTACAATAATTATTTTTACTAAACAAACTATAAGAAATTAGGCAACCAAATAGGTTTAGAGATACAAAAATATATCTATTAGTGTTTAAATAAGTTAAAAATGTAAGAAATTTTCAAGATCCAATGGACAGAGTTTAAAGTAAAACAGTGGTTTCCATACTTCTTCTGGAGCATATAAAATAAACAACAAAACAAGAATCGATGTATTTCTCCCACCCATATAACACATTCCACACCAGTTTTAAATTCAAATTATAAATAATGAAATAAAATGAGTACATATACATTTCAGTGTAAGTCATAAGCATTAAACAAGTTTCTTAAAATGTGTCAATTTAGTCACGTGTAAATCCTCTTACCTCCAATAAGACATAAGCTTATGATGATCACTACAATGAAACCTACGAAAACAAAGGCGATGGCCATCCACAGTTTACACTTTCCAAACAAAGTCCTATTACAGGAGCTCCAAGGGCTCTTCTGGTTAGCCTGGAAAGCAGAGGGAGACTGTGAGTTAGGCATTTGGTTTCAACAAGCATGTTTGAATACCTAGTATGGGCCAGTGATACAGAAGTGAAGGCAGCGGGATTCTAACCTCACGGGGCTACAGTCTACTGAGTCAAGTTTACAAAGGGGTAGAATGGAACTTCACAGAAAAGTTAGCAAGAAATGCCCTAGGGGCTCTGAGGGGGGCAACCTACAGGATGTTGAAGGGTGGACAGAAAAGTATTTCAAAGCCACAAAAGAGAATCCCTGGTGTTGATTCATAATGGAAGTGACCAAGAGCCTCAGCTGATTGATTTCTAGGTTTCAGGGGCAAGCAATGAAAGTTAAAATTAGAAAGAGTGAAAGGTTGAAGAATATTTGAGAGGGTTCCGAATGCCGCCAGAGCAGTTTGTACTTAATTGGGGTGTAATGGGGACCTGTTGCAGATTCTGGGACACAAAGCTGAATGAAAGATTCAAAAAAGGTGATGTATAGTTTAGAGTGGACACACCAAGAAAAAGCTAAAAGGGTACCACTGTGACCCAGACTCTATGTAATAAGGGTATGAGAAGGGAAGTGAAGGGAAGGATGGAAGAGACAGCAGGAAATAAAGCTGTAATGGGCATAGTGAGGCACAGTGTGGGGTCAAGTAAAATAATTACAGCCAATACCACTTCCCTTCATCCTAACAGCCCTGCAAGGGAGGCTTTAGCCCACTTCAAAGATGCAGCTCAGAGAGATTGGTCAGGACGAATCCCTGCTGTGTGTCACTGCACGGTTGGTGTGCTCTCCCTTTCGTCCACAGCCACCCTGTGTCACTGTGCAGAGCTCTAGGTTATGAGCAAGCCAGGCTCCTCTGCTCCCAGCACTGCCACCTGCCCCTAAAAGGTCCCCTGACTCTTCTCCCACTGGGCCATTCAGTAATTCCCACATGGACACCATGGGAAACAATGGAATATGCCAGGGGAAAGTGTGTTTCTGTATCAGAATCCCACTTAACTACTTAAAGTCCGGTGACCATCAGCAAGCTACTAAAACTCCCAGCCCCAATGTCCTCAACTGTAAAACATAAATAATAAATCTATTTTTATGGGATGTTGTAAAAACTAGAAATCATGTACATGAAGCACTTGCTAACAAACATTAGGACCTGAACCAATGGGCATAATCATGACTACGTGTTCCTCTGCCCCACCACCAGCAGCAGCGCTTCCAGAAGCTCGCTCTCAAAGTGACTGACACCTTGTTCAGATCTCTCCCATCAGGATTTTGGTGGTGGCCAGCAGAAAAGGAAACTCTGTCCACTATAGTTCACACGTTCTCAATGAGTGGCTCCCAAGCCTAGCTGCATATCAGAATCACCTGATGAGAAATTTAAACTACAGAGACCTAGGCCCTACCTGGACCTAGGGGACCAGGGTGTAGGAAGGTGGGGGCGTGCCCCAGCTTATGATTTTCACCCTCCCAAAGTGAACCAATTGTTTAGCCAGGGTTGAGACCTCTGGTCTAAAGCCGCCCCCACTTCTCAGGGGCCAGGCCAGATCTCACCTGGTGGAGGCCTCCCCACCACTGCACCCATGGAGAGATGCCCCAGTCCACGAGCTGTCCATGCAGCTCACCTGCCGCTGCCTTGTCTAGTTTCATGTTCAAATATAAACAGATACTGGCCTTATCTTCCCAGGTAAAGTGAAACCACATCAGGGGAAGGGTGGCTCTTAAACTTCCCTGTTTTTGTGTCCCACTCTTGTGCCTCATACAGGTAACAGGCACTTCATAGTGTTGCTGAGTTACAGAGGACTCCAAAAATGTTAAGAATGTATCTTGAGAAATTCTAGAGTGGAGGTCACACTTTGGAGCACCCAAGTGCACTCCACGCTGGCTCTACAGATCAAGGGTGAGGGAGCAATAGATGCCCTGGGACTATCTGAATAGATGAAAACCCTCTGGGGGTGTTTCTGGAGTCCAGGGACAAAGCCACATCTCATCTCCACCCGAAGGCAGAGAACTGCTCCAAAGTCACCAAAGGCAAGAGCTCAATAAGGCCTGTGGGGGGAAGTCCCAGTACAAGGAACCTTTAACTGTTCAGGACACACAAACATATCTTCCTGTTTGCAAAGCCCCCCAGACACAGGCCATTTTAGTGCTGAGACGAGGGGCAGCCAGGACCACAAAGATGAGTGCAGAATGGTCCCGAGTCTCAAGTGAGTCACAGAATGCGTATCAGTGCGCCTCTGTGATTTCTTGCCCCTTCACTTGTGCTGTCCCTTAGAGGTGGTAAACCTAG
This sequence comes from Plecotus auritus, assembly GCF_963455305.1. Lineage (NCBI taxonomy): Eukaryota > Metazoa > Chordata > Mammalia > Chiroptera > Vespertilionidae > Plecotus > Plecotus auritus. The sequence goes on along the minus strand of NC_137771.1, from coordinate 159,565,353 downwards.
AACCTTGGTGGTTTGAGACCACAGTTCTGTGGCTTCCTGGGAGAAGTCAGCTCAGAATTACACAGCCCTCGTCTGTAGGAAAAGCCTCTTCTGTCCAGCCCAAAGATTCCATCCCACAGCCTGGCCCCCGAACCTGTCTGTCATCAGCCCTATGGCAGAGCCCACTACCCCTCGCATGACTAATCTTCATAGACTTAAAATCAATATAAAACAGTCTGTTAGCCACTCCTGACCTGACACTACAGTGCAGTGCTTCCCAGCTGTCTGTTCTTTAGAACCAACCCAGGAATTAGTATTTTTCGCAAGTGTCCCCAGGAGAGCCCACTGTGCCCTGAGGGTGGACAGTCTCCGATGTAGGAGGTGTGCACTACCTGTGCTATCCGAGTCTCCCCTCAAAACCCCATCACGGAGATGCACTGCCTCCTTCACTGGCTTCCTCGTCTTCTCTTGTCCAAATTTTAGGCCATGAGGAGAGGCCACAGGCAGGTTCTTCTGCAAGGTGCCTTGGAGATTTTTGCAAACTGCATCTTACATTCTACGATGGCACTAAATGGCTTAAGAATGTGTGTGGTTTTCCTCTGAACATTCCCCAGACATTCACATCCCTCCTCAGATAAGAATCTAAACACATGACACAGAGTCCTTCAATAATGGCTAGGCTACCTATTTCTTGGATACAAAAAGCTTTTCTTCTCTGGCTGAGTCAGAGGCAGATATTACATAGATCTAGGGACATCTAGCATGCAGGAAACTGAATTTTATGATCTTCATTGTGGGATTTAATCCACTTGTTTTGATCCAAGCATAAAGGAGACCGTTGATTCTTGTCCTAAATTGTGAACCACTCATTGCAATAGGGCTAATTTTCAGGTAGTCTATTTATATAAAGTCTTGCTTGCCTCAAAACGATCCATGTACTGGATGATTATTATTATTATTATTATTATTATTATGTTTTTATTTCTTAAAATGTCTTTGGGACTTGTATTTGGAAACAGGTCAGAGCTTGTGTAATGAGCCATAAAAAAAAACAGTCTCACTTCATTACCCATAATTTCTTTTTCATTTTTGACCCAACCATATTGACATGTTTACAGTGCAGGCAAAGTGAAGTTCAATGACTTATATTCCTTTCCCTCTAGCCCCAAACCCAGAACAAGAAAGGGAAATACGATCTCTCCACCACCTTTGATACTCTTTCAGCTCGACCTAGAAAAATATCCATGAGATGGAATGTCTTCTTCCCAATTATCTAAATCTGTTCCCTACTTCTCATCCCTCTGCCCATCCACCTGCAACTCCATCATTCCAAATATGCTACCCAATTCTTAAATAAACTTCTGTAAATTTATAAACTGACCAAAATTAAGTAATATAGAACTTAAGTTGTTACATATAAATGAGTATAAGTCATATATTATATTTACATATTTAAATTATATGTTGGTATATATCTAGCTGTGTAAAACAAGTCAACAAAAACAGCATAGGTTTGGGACCTAAAAAACCAGAGTTCAAATCTCAGAACCACCACTGAGCGAACTTGAGTCACAAGTTCTTCACTCAGTTCCTTCATCTGTCAAAGCAAAAGACATACTCACACTTGCCTCTTAAGTTTGTTGTGATAATTAAACACACTTACGTATGATATGTATTTGGCACATGATAGGTACAAAACATATAGTTAATAAAAATGCATGGACTTGAGTTTACATTTAAAAAATTGGAGCCTGGCCAGTGTGTCAATGTTTGAGCATCAATCTATAAACCAGAAGGTCACAGTTCGATTCCCAGTGAGGATACATGCTCGGGATGTGGGCTTGATCCCTGGTGTGGGGCATGCAGGAGGCAACCAATCAATGATTCTCTCTCATCATTGAGTTTTTCTCTCTCTGTCTTTCTCTGCCTTCTTCTCTGAAATCAATAAAAATATATTTTTAAAAAATTGGAAATCTTAACATATAGTTTAAGGAGACCACACACAAAATTCTTAAAAGTCTGAATCTTGTGCTTGTGCTACCCAACACTTTAAAAATCTATATTAATTGGTTTTTCAATGTAAAATACACTTCAACCTTATTCTGTAGAACCAAAGAGAAAGGTTAGGTAAGGGTTTTTTCTATTTTTTCCCTTTATAAAAAGTTTTCCCCCCACCATTCATGCATTTCTAGAATGTCCTCCAAGTGCTCATGTGACCCCCTCACCTTCATGCCATTATGTCACTCACCACTAGTTTCCCATTTGGTGACCTACAAAGTAAATTCACAAGGAAGTCTAGGATACCTGTGTATACCTGAGTCGGGAGGAAGTTACTGGTACAGCGATTTCAACCTGTGTGCTGCAGCAGGCACATGGGTGTGCTGCAAAATTATGAAAACATGAAATATCTGATTATTTAGTCAGGGGCACTGACCTCTTTTCCTTTAGATGGTCAAATTAAAAATTGACAATAGCCAACACAACAATAGCCATCTGGTGTAAATAAATCAAAATTATACTTTTTTTGTTAGATTGGCAAAAATATATATTTTTTGGTGTGCTATAGAATCTTAATAACTAGTTTATGTGTGTCATGAGATAAAAAAGGTTGAAAATTACTGAATTACAACATGAAAGCGCAATCTGTATCTAAAATACTGATACAGCATACCCTACATATGCTTGGCATTTTCTTCCACTCCACTGTTTTCACCAAGGCACAGCCAGGCCTTGGAGAGAAGCCGGGTTAGCCACATTACATTACCATCCCTGGAGAGCTGGGAAAACAGACTTCAACGCCTTGCCCCAGGACACATCCTTTAGCTGTGAAGCAGTCTCCAGAACTCAGATCTCTGGATTCAGTCCCAAACCATGAAGTCTTTGGGTTGTCCTGGGTCCATTTAACATGAGGCAAGTATTCCCAGTTCCCATTCCTGACTCTTCCTTGGAGGACTGACCCAGCACACCCACAGCTGTGGCCACTTGCGTAGGATTAGACCATCTTCCTTCAACTTCCCTTCTCCAGTGGTGCTCAAATATAAGGTACCAAATTACTCTCCAAGGTACCTCTAGGCAACTGTAAAAGCAGACTTTACAGTATTTCCAGGGATCAGTGTGGAAGCAAAAACAATGCTTTCACCGTTTGAATGTCCTGCTATCCCTGAAATCAACAGTTGAGCAGCCAGAGTGGGAGTGGAGGAGCAGAGTAGAAATACCAGGATGGAACCATATGCATGGGGAGTTCCACATAGCCAGTAAAACTCAAGCGAGTCTTAAGGTTAATCACAAGGTACATGGCTGGGAATTCCAAGTCTCTGCTGTTTTACAAGCGTTTGATGAGAATGAATAATGTTCCCCTCACAGTGAGGGCTGAATCAGAGGAGTTCAGCCAAAACATTACCAAGGACTTTCTTGGAGACTGAAATAAAGCCGAATCAAATGAGGCGCAGTCTAATTCTTTGGGAAAAAACCCTTTAAATTATTTTCCTTCCAGCCGTGACCGGTTTGGCTCAGTGAATAGAGCGTCGGCCTGTGGACTGAAGGGTCCCGGGTTCGATTCCAGTCAAGGGCATGTACCTTGGTTGCGGGCACATACCCAGTAGGGAGTGTGCAGGAGGCAGCTGATCGATGTTTCTCTCTCATCGATATTTCTAACTCTCTATCCCTCTCCCTTCCTCTCTGTAAAAAATCAATAAAATATATTTAAAATAAATAAATAAACATATACACAAACTGAGCAGGGCAAGTTTATACCCCACCTCCAACCTCTAGCCCTTTTTGTTCTTGATGCTTTCTCCACTCTCCCCATCTCTCTTGCTGTGAAATCAAGTGGCCACACTGAGGAAGGCTAGCAAGTGTGTGTCAGGGGCTGTGTGCCAGGCTGGGTGGGCGGTGGGTAAGAGGAGTGGGAGGAAGCAGCAAGGTAGAAAGGAGGGAATCAAGGAGGTTCTGGAGAAAAAGAGAAGACGCCATCTATGGCTCTAGTTCTGAGAAAGAAAAAAGAAAAAAGAAAAAGAAAAACCCAAAAACTAAAAGTTACAGGACTTTTTTGAAAACCATCTCTTTGGGGATTCTCTCTCAGAAGAGAGGAGCCACACACCTCCTAGGTGGGATTCTTCCAAGTGCCGTGGGAAGCAGGGGGCTGCGAGGGGCCTGGGGCAGGCTCGGGCAGGAGCGCATTCCGGGGTCCACCCCACTGAGGGCTTCCCATCGCGCACCACCCGCACCCATTGTCGGTGGCGCCAGGGAGCAGGCTGGAAACCCGACACAGAGGAGCCATGCTCGGGTCCTGGCGGGGAGCCCGGATGCCAGCACGCTCGGGCGATGTCGCGGGCGCCAAGGAGACCTTACCTGGGCTGGACGGGGCTCCTCGGCCGAAAAAGGGACGACCTGAGCGGCTCCATTGAGAGGCGTCTGCTCGTCCGGCTGCCCCTCGAGCACCGAGAGCTCCAGCTGGTCTCCGGGCGATGGGGGCCTGGCCCCTTCCATGGACGGCAGAGGAGGACTAAGCCCGCCGGGAAGCAGGCGGCACACACCCCACCCCAGGGTGCAGAGTCCAAAGCTGCCTCCCGGGTGGCTCGCTCTCTACCCCCGTGGGTGGGGGGCGGGGCGGAGAGAGGAAGACCTCGGGCGGCGGGCGGGGCCATGGGCAAGGGAGGGCTGTTTTTCTGGTTTGTTCAGGGCGCTGCCTGCGCTCCTTTCCCTGTTCCTGCAGACACGAAGCAGGAGGGCCTGACTGGCTGGCGGCTGTGGCAGGGATGGCCTGGCAGCGCTGTGCCATGGGAGAAAGTTGGCATTCCACCCCCAGGAGCTGTCTTTTTCTGCGATTTGACCCAGCTTTCGCCGCCTAGCAAAAGTTCATTCATTTCGTCAACAAATAATCTGCCAGCATTGTGAGAGATTCTGATCAGATGAAGATGATAACAGTACACAGGAAGAGCTGCTTCCTTCCACAAGCCCAGGTGCTGGCAGAGGCAGCATCAGTGGTGGAGGGAGGGGACAGCTGGCTTTGGAGCCGGACTGCCCCATTCAACCCCTCTCACAGGCTCCTCTCTGTGAGACCTGGGGCATCACCTCTCAGTGCCAATTTCCTCACCCGGAAAGTTAGCACAACATCAGTGCCCACCGAATGGAGTTGTTGCCCTGGTTAAGAGAGTGGATGTCAGAAAAATACTCAGAACAGTGACTGACAGCAGATATTCCTAAACATTGGCTATTATGCCCAGCTGGTGTGGCTCAGTGGCTGAGTGACCCATGAACCAGGAGGTCACGGTTTGATGCCTCCGTTGTGGCTGCGGGCTGGATTCCCCAATAGGAGGCATGCAGGAGGCAGCGAATCAATTATTCTCTCATAATGGTTGCTTCTATCTCTCTCTCTCCCTCTCCCTTCCTCTCTGAAATCAATAAAAATGTATTTAAAAACAAACTAAAACCTTGGCTATTATTATCTACCTTTAGGAAGAGGAGTCACAGACCTCCCCCCCCCACCACCACCACCACATACATACCTGAGGGGAAAGTACACACACACACACACACACACACACACACACACACACAATCTATAGTGCAAAACTTCTGGTTTCCTGAGCCTGGGATTATGTTGGCTAAGCTTGGGGCCTGTGGATCCTCTGGAATTTGTGATCAGAGCAGGCTTGCCTCCCTACTTCTCACCCACCCCCAACATATACACATATTGAGAGCAGTTTGAAGTGTGGACAGGACACATAGAAATGAATTCTACTTCAGTAGATGTTGACTTGTGTCCAGAAGTCTGGCACCCTCAATGCCTACTGTTCAGACACGGCCTAGATATTGGGTAGCTACCTCTCGTGTACCTGCTCCCAGATCATCTGCACTTTGGACTCCATCTGCCTGCTGAATGGATCCTGCTGGTGGCAACCACTCAGCTGCTGGCCTGCACTGACTTCTGCCATCTCTGCTTTTATCTGTTAGAGGCAGATCCTGCAAAAATCCATTACATTCTCAGCTGAGAATTTTTTTATGGAGGAGCAGGGTTAAGGGAACCAAGAGGGGATGTCCAGGCAGCTAAGGACTAGCTACAGCAGAAAGCCATCAGCACCCTGAGACCTACTGGACCACTGAGAAGGGCCCTCTGATAGGATCTGCAGTAAAAAAAAAAAAAAAAAAAAAAAGTTGCAGCCACTATCAGAACTGCAGCCCAGCAGGGAGGAATAACTATCCTAACCTCTCCCCAAACTGCCAGTCTCCTGCCTGAGACTCCTCTTGGAAACTGGTGATGGAAATTGGACATCAGCCTCCCAGAGCTCAGAGCAGAGAAATGAATCTGGTGTGCAAAGAGAGAAGAATCTGAATGTGCCTTTCCCTACAATAACTGGCATCCAGTCTTCCCTCTCCAATATTCAATAGTCAGTAGACTCCTCTGCTCTGACCACATTCCTCTTCCTGGAAGGCCCTTGTCTAGCCCATTCTATTTCCATCCCCACTTCTTTGTATATGTTTGCTCTGCTTGGAATCTTTTTCCTCCCACTGCAGCCCACTTTCTGCATTGACAACACCCATTATATTTAAATCCTAGCTGAAACATTTTTTTCCACTAAACCTTCCCTGACTCCTCTCTTCTACCAAAAGCTATCCACAATCTCCCCTGCTACCGATACTCATTGCACCTGTGCTTAATATGTCACCTATTTAGTCCAATTTAATTTAACCAGCAGTATTGAGTGCTTGCTATGTGTCAAGCATTATTTCAGATGCTTGAGATAGGTATGAAGAGATACCTAATTAAAACAAAATCACTGCCATTGTGAAGCTTACATTTCATGAGGAAAACCAAACCTAATAAATAATATTTCTAGAATATTGGAAGGTAATGTATGCTATGGACAAAAAGGTAAATCAGAGTAAGGGAGGCTGGAGTGCTGAAGGGTGGAGGCTGGGGGAAGGGAAAGAGTTGCAACTATAAATATGATCAAGTTACCTCACTGAGAAGGTGAAATAAATAGGTCCTGGAAAGTAATATACATTGTAGTGACTATAATTAATAATACTGTATTGCAGCCTGGCTGGTGTGGTTCAGAGGTTGAGCATGTACCTATGAACCAGGAGGTCATGGTTCCATTCCCAGTCAAAGCACAAGCCTGGGGTTGTGGGCTGGATCCCTGGTGGGGGCGTGCAGGAGGCAACCAATCAATGATTCTCACTCATCATTGATGTTTCTATCTCTCTTTCCCTCTCCCTTCCTCTTAGAAATCAATAAAAATATTTTTAAATGATAATAATACTGTGTTGCATATTTGAAAATTGCTAAGAGAGTAGATCTTAAAAATATTATCATGAGGAAAACAATTGTAACTATGTAAGGTGACATGTTAACCAGACTTACTGTGGTGATCATTTTATACAAATATCAACATAATTGTTGTACACCTGAGACCAATATAATGCTATATATCAAATATGCCTTATTTAGAAAAGAAAAGGTGCAACTTGAATGCAGAGTTAAAGGTGGTAAGGGAGCTAGCTGTGCAGATTTTGGAAAGAAGGGGAAAATCCAGGACAAAGGACCTGATATTGGAGCCTGTGTGACTTTTACTTTCTGAGAACCATGAAAGAGGCCAGAATGGCCAAAGTGGAGTATGAACAGTAATTTTTTTCTTGTCTGTCTTCTTTATTGTTTAAATGTCTTGAGGTATCTGTATTCCCAGTACTTATATCTGCATCCAGCACAGTGCTCTCTGTGTTGTTGAACTCGCTGATTGCAGGATCTCAGTCTCAATGGGAAAGCCCTCTGTCATGTCAGATGGATTGTAGCTATCTTCCAAGCTATCTTTTATCCTAATGTCTTCTTCACTGCCCCAAGGGATAAAAGAGCTACTGTTTCTTGTCACAAACACACTCCAAACTAGATCTCCTCATGCCTTCTGAGCATTTATTGTAAAGTAAGGTTTATGTAATCTGTAATTTAGACTACATTTCCAGAATTACATAAGCCTAAGCCCTGCACACAATAGGCATCCATATGATAGTACAGGTTTTGAAGACAAGCAGAGTTAGAACTCTCACAATCTAGATGTTCTTGGACAAGATGTTCAATGTGAGATTCTTTCCTCATTGCAAAATAATTCCTACCCAGTAGAGTTAGGAGGAATAAGTGAAGCAATTAGAGCAAGGCATTTATTATTGTGCTTGACAAATAGCAGAGACTCAGTAAATATTCCTTTACTTTCCATGATCATAAGTATCTCTGTAACTCTTACCTACCCCCTGACATTTGGTACCCAGCAACAACCCTTGATTTAACATATTTTCTTTCAATATTGATTTGGGTTCCTATCTTACCATATTTTCTTGATCTCTGACACTTGCTGACACCTCCCAATGTTGCTCAAACCACTTAAATTCTTACTTGCAACCTGTTCCTGATTTCTCGTAACTTCAAATTTCTTAATTTCCATACAGTTGACCTAGAATGTAGATTAGTGTCCAAACCTCAGCTTGAGGAGTTTTTCATCCTGCTAGCCTGGCTCCAAACTAAGAATTCAGAATGAGTTTGAAATAAATGTTTTTCCCTGGAGGTATAACTGAGTTTAAATTAAACAACTCTTGATGAAAGTTAAGGATTAGTGAATGAGTAACCAAATTCTACCTGGATTCATTTGTGCAATTTCTTCAAAATCTATTTCTATGAGGGGGTTGCTTTTTAAAGGAATTGTTCTTTCATTAATACTTCTTTAAATGTACCTTTTAAAATGTACTGCTCTTGAAAAATAGTTATTTTTAATATATTCAAGTTATTACTGACTCAATTTCTTTAGTTTGCTCAAGGAGTCAAATGTAAATAACATTAAAAATTAATGAATGGGGAAGGATCCAAGATGGCAGCCAATGGGATGGCATGCTGCAAGATAGAGTGTGAGTGAGAGAGCGAAAGGAGAATGCGTGGACGTGTGGGGAGTGTGTATTTGTGAGTGAGGGACAACTATATTCCACAGGACTCTTGGGACTGGCAGACCAGGCTCCCCTGGCTGGGCAGACTCTACTACTGCTAAATCTCTCCCAGAGTGGCCGGTTCTGCCACAGAGACCGCTCCATCTTGAAGGGGAGAGTGGCTGTGATCTGAAGCCCAGCCTTACCTTCAATCGGGGAAACCTTGGATACCTGCCAGGAACCTACAGCTACATCGCCCAGGGACCAGCTGTCTCAGCTGTGAATCCATGAACACCAAGACTCCAGCCTACCCAGCTGCAGGCACCTGAAAAGTTTGTCCAGGGGGAGATAAAGTGGTGCTGAATATGCAGACGGGCCCTGCACCTTCTCACAGAGCAGATAGAAGGAACAACTGAATCAAACAACATCCACCCAGAATTGGCAAATTAAACAATTGCTGGTGAGGCAATCCGTGGACAGAAAGGTCAGAGATCACCTAGAGCAGTGGTTGGCAAACTGCGGTCCGCGAGCCGCGGTTTGCCACTCTGTTGACTAAGGAGTTTGCCGACCACTGACCTAGACTCTCGATTCCAATAATTACAGGCTGCTGTTGTTCCTTGTGATTAAGCCCCTATCCCAGTGGTCGGCAAACTCATTAGTCAACAGAGCGGCAAACCACGGCCACAGTTTGCCTACCACTGGCCTAGAGAGAGCTCTGCCTCCTCAGATTCAGCTGGGTGTTTGTTGTTGGCATTTTTTGGATTAGCTGTTGCTTTTTGAAGTTTTCTCCCCATGTGCATATGTTTTTCCCTCTTCTTTTTTCTTCTCTTTCCTTTCTCTCTTACATTTTTCATTTTCTCAATATCATTTTTGCACTCTTTTCTCTCCCTTTATTCTCATTTCTCTGGTAGTCACCTTTATTTGGGGTTATTGGTATCGTGAATACACTTGTGTTTGGTGCCCTGTGCCTTGTGTCTTATTGTGTTGTATTTTGTGCCATTAAGTCAATGCAGGAGAGAGAGAGCTACATAACCAGACACCCTGAGAGGAGCAAACATGGGGAGACGAAAAAACAGCCTCCACACAAAGAAAAGAAGGAATCACCAGAAAAGGAAGTAAACAAAATGGAGGCAAGCAATATGTCAGAGAAAGAATTCAGAGCAATGGTCATAAGGACACTGAAAAGGATGGAAGACAAATTCAACAATATGTGTAAGAACCAAAAGGAAATGAAGAAGCAGCAGAAGAGATGAAAAATGACATTGCTGCAATAAAGAACACAATAGAAAACATGAATAGTAGACTATAAGAAGCGGAGGACTGCATCAGTGAGCTAGAAGACAAGGTAGGAAAAAATACCCAAGCAGAGCAGCAACTGGAAAAAGACTCTTAAAAAACAGGAGGAGAGCCTACAGGAACTTTGGGACAACATGAAACGAAACAACATCTTCATAGTAGGGGTCCCAGAAGGAGAGGAAACTGAGCAAGGAATAGAAAACCTGTTTGAAGAAATAATGACAGAAAAGTTCCCTGATGTTGGAAAGAAGAAAAAACTCACACAAGTCCAAGAAGCTCACAGAGTCCCAAAGAAATTTAACCCAAAAAGACTGACACCAAGGCACATTATAATTAAATTGGTAAATACCAATGACAAAATAAGAATCTTAAAGGCTGCCAGACAGAGACAGAAAGTTATCTACAAGGGATCTCCCATCAGACTATTGATTGATTTCTCAACAGAAACAATTCAGGCAAGAAGGGAATAGAATGAAATATACAAAGTTATGCAAAGCAAGGGTCTGAATCCAAGAATACTGTACCCAGCAAGGCTATCAATCAAAATTGAGGGTGAAATCAGGAGCTTCACAGACAAAAAAAGGACTAAGGGAGTTTATTATCACCAAACCAGCAATGCAAGCAATGCAAAGAAGAACTAAAGGGACTGCTATAAAAAGAAGAAATAGGAAGGGAAAAAGGAACACAGGCATAAAGAATAAAAATTGCAACAAACAAGTACCTTTCAACTTTACATGTAAATGGATTAAGTGCCCCAATCAAAAGACATAGGATAGCTAAGTGGATAAGAAAACATGACCCATATATCTGCTGTCTACAGGAAACCCACCTCAGAACAAAGGACTCACACAGACTGAAAGTGAAGGGATGGAAAAACATCTTTCAGGCAAATGGAAATGAAAAAAAAGCTGGGGTAGCAGTACTTATTTCTGACAAAATAGACCTCAAAGTAAAGGCTATAACAAGAGATAAGAAAGGCCACGTCATAATACTAAAGGGAGCAATTCAACAAGAAGAAATAACTCTGGTAAACATATATGCACCCAATACAGGAGCACCCAAATACATAAAAAAAAAAAAAAAAAAAAAAAACTTCTAGAAGATATCAAGGGAGAGATTGAAAGCAATATAGTCATAGTAGGGAACTTTAATACCACACTAACAACACTGGATAAATCCTCTAAACAAAAAATCAGCAAAGAAACACCAATCCTAAATGAATCACTAGATCAGATGGAATTAATTGACATCTTCAGGACATTTCACCCCAAAGCCACAGAATATACATTCTTCTCAAGTGCACATGGGTCATTTTCAAAGATAGACCACATATTGGGACACAGGCAAAGTCTCTTCAAATTCAAGAACATAGAAATCATATCAAGCATTTTCTCAGATCACAACGGCATAAAATTAGAAATCAACTATAGAGGGGGAGAAACCAAGATAGCAGCATAGGTAAACACCTGAAATTGCTGCCTCTCACAACCACTTCAAAACTACAACTAAAAGACAAAACAGACATCATCCAGAACCACAGGAAGGCTGGCTGAGTGGAAATTCTACAACTAGAAGGAAAGAGAAAAGCACAGTGAGACTCAGAGGAGCTGCTGAAGTAAAGTGCAGAGATACGGAGGCGCGCACATGCGGAAAGGGCTGGCAACTGTGTACGCTGTTGTCTTTTTCAACCGGCAAGGAGACACAAGCTCCTGACTGCTGTGAACTCCAGTTCCAGGCAAAACTCTGGGGACCCAGACTTATACAGGGAGAAACTGGACTGTCTGGCAGCGGGCGGAACTCGAGGGCGGCTTTCTCTCAGAGGTGCTTGCAGCGATTACTGAGGGACACTGAGACCCAGGGGGCCTCTTAGGGCAGGGCTGAGGATCAGCCATTGCTGTTTGCTCTGCCCTGTTGATTCTCTGAGACCCCACCCCACCCAAGCTGTGCACACAGGCTTTTGCATATGAATGGCCTGGCCTTTTGAAATCTAAAATTACCTAACAAACTGCAGCTGGGTCAGAGATCTCCAGAGCTTCCAAAAGAAGGCCCAAGGCCCCACAGCAGCTTGCATTGCTTCTCAGCTGGGCCTCATCTGGGCACCTCCAAACCCCAAACAAAGAAGAGGAATATGCAGATCTCTCTGTAGCTCCTGCTGGGTGGCCTCAGGCAGAAGCTAAATTTGCACCTCCTTGGAGATCCAAGAGCCAGTGTACCCAGGGGTCAGAGTGGAACCATCCAGATTACAACTCCTCAGATCCATAAGGGACACACTCAGGGGGCAGACACAGTGAGCACCAAAGCCCCACTGAAGCAAGTCTTGCCCCATAAGGGTGTCTCCAGCACAGAAGTTCTCCAATCGTAGACACAGCTGATCCTCACAGCCAATTGGCCTGGAGGTCAATTCCTCCCAGGGATACCAACAACAATCAAGGCTTAACTATAATAAGACTGTGCACACAGCCCACAAAGGGGTGCAAGAAGAGTGTCCACCTCAGGTAATTAGGGAGGCTAAGCCACTGGGCCCTATAGGACACCTAGCACACAAAGCCACTCTATCAACACATGGAAGCAGCCAAAATGCAGAGACAAAGAAACAGTCACAAATGACAGAAATGGAGGAAAGCAAATGACTAGATATAGAGTTCAAAACCACGGTTATAAGGTTATTCAAGAATCTGCTAGAAACTGCCAATAAATTTAGTGAGACACTCGAGGATATGAAAAAGGACCAACTAGAAATTAAGCATACACTGACTGAAATAAAGAATAACATACAGAGATCCAAGAGCAGACTAGAGGATCCCAAGAATCAAGTCAAAGATTGGAAATATGAAGAAGCAAAAAACACCCAACTGGAAAAGCAAAAAGCAAAAAGAATCCAAAAATAAGAAGAGAGAGTAAGGAGCCTCTGGGACAACTTCAAGCGTACCAACATCAGAATTATGGGGGTGCCAGAGGAAGAGAGAAAGCAAGATATTGAAAACCTATTTGAAGAAATAATGACAGAAAACTTCCCCTACCTGGTGAAAGAAATAGACTTACAAGTCCAGGAAGCACAAAGAACCCCAAACAAGAGGAATCCAAAGAGAACCACACCAAAACACGTCATAATTAAAATACCAAGAGCAAAAGACAAAGAGAGAATCTTGAAAGCAGCAAGAGAAAAACAGTTAGTTACCTACAAGGGAGTACCCATATGATGGTCAGCTAATTTCTCAACAGAAACTATGCAGGCCATACAGGAGAGGCAAGAAATAGTCAAAGTAATGAATAGCAAGAACCTACAACCAAGATTACTCTACCCAGAAAAGTTATCATTCAGAATTGAAGGTCAGATAAAGAGCTTCACAGACAAGAAAAAGCTAAAGGAGTTCATCACCTCCAAACCAGTATTATACGAAATGCTGAAAGGTATTCTTTAAGAAGAGGAAGAAGAAGAAAAAGGTAAAGATAAAAATTATGAACAACAAATACATATCTATCAACAAGTGAATCTAAAAATCAAGTGAATAAAAAATCTGATGAACAGAATAAACTGGTGAATATAATAGAATCAGGGGCATAGAAAGGTAGTGGACTGACAATTCTCAGGGGGAAAGGGGTGTGGGGGTGTAGGAAGAGACAGGACAAAAATTGTACACCTATGGATGAGGACAGTGGGGGGGGGTGGGGGCGGGTAAGGGCAGAGGGTGGGGTGGGAACTGGGTGGAGGTGAGCTATGGGGGGAAAAAAGAGGAACAACTGTAATAATCTGAACAATAGAGATTTATTTTAAAAAATCAACTATAATAAGAACAATGAAAAAAATCAAACACCTGGAGGCTAAATAGCATGCTATTAAAGAATGATTGGGTTACCAAAGAGATCAAAGAAGAAATAAAAAGCATCATGGCAACAAACAACAATAAAAACACAACAATCCAAAATCTATGGGGCATAGTGAAAGCAGTCTTTTTAAAAAAAAAAAATAAATCTTTATTGTTCAGATTATTACAGGTGTTCCTCTTTATTTTTCCCCCATAGCTCTCCTCCACCTGATTCCCCACCCCGCCCCATGCCCTTACCCCCCGCCACTGTCTTCATCCATAGGTGTACGATTTTTGTCCAATCTCTTCCCGCACCCCTCACACCCCCTTCCTCCTGAGAATTGTCAGTCCACTCCCTTTCTATGTCCCTGATTCTATTATATTCACCAGCCCATTCTGTTCTTCAGATTCTTTATTCACTTGATTTTTAGATTCACTTGTTGGTAGGTATGTATTTGATGTCATTTTGTTGCTCATAATTTTTATCTTTACCTTTTTCTTCTTCTTCCTCTTCTTAAAGAATACCCTTCAGCATTTCATGTAATCCTGGTTTGGTGGTGATGAACTCCTTTAGCTTTTTCTTGTCTGTGAAGCTCTTTATCTGACCTTCAACTCTGAATGATAGCTTTGCTGGGTAGAGTAATCTTGGTTGTAGGTTCTTGCTATTCATCACTTTGAATATTTCTTGCCACTCCCTTCTGGCCTGCATGGTTTCTGCTGAGAAATCAGCTGACAGTCACATGGGTACTCCCTTGTAGGTAACTAACTGTTTTTCTCTTGCTGCTTTTAAGATTCTTTGTCTTTTGCCCTTCACATTTTAATTATAATGTGTCTTGGTGTGGTCCTCTTTGGATTCCTCTTGTTTGGGGTTCTGTGCACTTCCTGAACTTGTAAGTCTATTTCTTTCACCTGGTAGGGAAAGTTTTCTGTCATTATATCTTCTAATAGGTTTTCAATATTTTGCTCTCTCTCTTCTTCTGGCTCCCCAAAAATTAGGATGTTGGTATGCTTAAAGTTGTCCCAGAGTCTCCTTACACTGTCTTCATATTTTTGGATTCTTTTTTCTTTTTGTTTTTCTGGTTGGGTGTTTTTTGTTTCCTCATATTTCAGATCTTTAGTTTGATTCTTGGGGTACGTTGATCTAGAGTTGAGTTTCTGTATATTCTTTATTTTAGACAGTGTATGCTTAATTTCTGACTGGTCCTTTTCCATTTTTTTGGCATTCTCATTAAGATCCTTAAAGGTCTCACTAAGTTCCTCAGAGGTTTTTATTTACTTTTTATTTTTTTTAAATATATTTTATTGATTTTTTTTTCTACAGAAAGGAAGGGATAGGGATAGAGAGTTAGAAACATCAATGATAGAGAAACATCGATCAGCTGCCTCCTGCACACCTCCCACTGGGGATGTGCCCGCAACCAAGGTACATGCCCATGTCCGGGATCAAACCTGAGACCTTCCAGTCCACAGACCGACGCTCTATCCACTGAGCCAAACAAGTCAGGGCTCCTCAGAGGTTTTTAGAAGATTCTTGAGTAACCTTATAAATGTGGTTCTGAACTCTATGTCATCCAGTAGTTTGCTTTCCTCCATTTCTTTCATTCATGACATATTTCTTTGTCTCCGCATTTTGGCTGCTTCCCTGTGTTGATGGAGTGGCTTTGTGTGGTAGGTGACCTATAGGGGCCAGTAGCTCAGCCTCCCCAATCACCTGAGGTGGACGCTCTTGGTACACCCCTTTGTGGGCTGAGTGCAAAGTCTTGGTGTAGTTAAGCCTTGATTGTTGTTGGTATCCCTGGGAGGAATTGACCTCCAGGCCAATTGGCTGTGAGGACCCGCTGTGTCTATAATGGAAGAACTGCTGCATTGGAGACACACTTATGGTGCAGACTTGTTTCAGTGGGGCTTTGGAGCTCACTGAGTCTGCCTCTTGAATGTGTCACTTATGGATGTGAGGAGTTGAAATCTGGTGTCTCACACTGACCACTAGGTACACTGGCTTCTGGATCTCCAATGGGGTGCAGGTTAGCTACTGTCTGAGGCCACCCAGCAGGAGCTACAGTGAGAACTACAGTTTTCTCCTCTTTGCTTGGGGTTTGGAGGTTTTGGAGCTGTCTGACCCGGGCTGCAAGTTTGCTAGGTTAAGCTGCGATAAGGCAGGCCATTCATATGCTAAAGCCACTGCTTAGAGCTTGGGTGGGTTTGTAGGTTGTGCGGGGCGGGGTCTCAGGGCGTCACTAGGCTAGGGTGTGGCAAACAGTGATGGCTGCCAGTTAGCTGGCTCTGTGTCTCCAACAGTGTCCCCACACCCCGTGCCCCAGCGCAGTAAACAATTATTCCTGTGCGCAGCTCTAAAAAAAAGCCATCCTCACTTTCCGACCCAATGGCAGACAGTCCAGCTTCTCCCCGTAGGAGTTTGGGTGCCCCCTGTCTCCCCAGAAACTGGACTTCAGAGTAATCGGGGGCTTGTCTCTCTTCGGGTTGAAAAAGCAATGCCTGCCACCAGCCTGGATTGTGCGCCTCCGTACCTCAGCTTTTTAGCACTTGTGTACGTTTTAATGCTCTTCTCTCTTTCCTTCTAGTTGTAGAACTCCCACTCAGCCAGCTTACCCGTGGTTCTGGGTGATAGACGTTTTGTCTTTTAGTTGTAGTTTTGAAATTGTTGTGCGAGGCAGAATTTAGGTGTTTACCTACGCTGCCATCTTGGATCCTTCAGTGAAAGCAGTCTTGAGAGGGAAGTTCATAGCTCTACAGGCCTAGCTAAAAAAAAAAAAAAAAAAAAAGGTAGTAAATTATATAACCTACAACTCAAAGAGTTAGAAAGAGAGCAACAAGAAAAGCCCAGCTTAAGCAGAAGGAAGGAAATAATGAAGATCAGAGTAGAAATAAATGACATAGAGACAAAAAAATATATACAAAAGATCCACAAAACCAAGAGCTGGTTCTTTGAAAGGATAAACTAGATTGATGAACCTCTAGCCAGGCTCACAAAGAAGCAAAGAGAGAGGACCCAAATAAACAAAGTCAGAAATGAAAGAGGTGAAGTAACAACCAATCCCACAGAAATATAAACAATTATGAAAAAATACTATGAACAACTCTATTCCAACAAAATAGACAACCTAGACGAAATGGACATATTCTTACAAAAATACAAGCTCCTAAAACTCAATCAGGCAGAATAAAAAAAAACCTGAATAGGCTGATAACTACTGAAGAAAATGAAGCAGTGATCAAAAATCTTCCAGCAAACAAAAGCCCTGGTCCAGCGGCTTTACAGGGGAGTTCTATGAAGCATTCAAAGAAGAACTAAAACCTATCCTCCTCAGACTATTCCAAAAAATTCAAGAGGAAGGCATACTTCCAAGCTCTTTCTGTGAAGCCAGCATTACCCTAATTTCAAAACCAGATAAAGACATCACAAAAGAGTAGAACTGCAGGCCAATATCCTTGATGAACGTAGATGCTAACATCCTCAACAAAATTCTAGCAAATCGGAGTCAGCATTACTTTAGAAAGATCATACATCATGACCAAGTGGGATTTATTCTGGGGATGCAAGGATGGTACAATATCCACAAATCAATAAATGTGATACATCACATAAACAAATTGAGAGAAAAAAATCACATAATCATTTCAATTGATGCAGAAAAATTACTTGACAAAACCCAACATCCTTTCTTGATAAAAACTCTCAGCAAAGTGGGAATAGAGGGATCATACCTCAACATAATAAAAACCTTATATGACAAACCTACAGCCAACATCATACCTAATGGGCAAAAACTAAACTCATTTCCCCTGAGAACAGGAACAATACAGGGATGCACACTTTCACCACTCCTAATTGATATAATACTGGAAGTGCTAGCCATAGTAATCAGACAAGCAGAAGAAATAAAAGGCATCCAAATTGGAAAATTGTCCTTATTCACACATGACATGATACTATACTTAGAAAACCCCAAAGACTCCATCAAAAAACTATTAGACCTAATAAATGAATTAGGCAATGTAGCAGGATACAAAATTAACACCCAGAAATCTATGGCCTTTTTATACACCAATAATGAACTTGCAGAAAGAGAAACGGAAAAAACAATCCCATGTACCATTGCACCAAAAAAAATTAAGATACCAAGAATAAACTTAACTAAGGAGGTAAAAGACCTGTGCTTAGAAAACTACAGGACATCAAAAAAAGAGATAGAGGAAGACATAAACAAATGGAAGAACATATCATGTTCATGGATTGGTAGAATCAACATCATTAAAATGTCCATACTACCCAAAGCAATCTACAGATTCAATGCAATCCCCATTAAAATACCAACAGCTTAATTCAAAAATCTAGAACAAACTCTCCAAAAAATTCATCCAGAATAAAAAAAGACCCCCGAATAGCCACAGCAATCCTGAGAAAGAATAACAAAGTTGGAGGGACCACATTACCAGATATCAAGCTACATTATCAAGTCATGATTCTCAAAACTGCCTGGTACTGGCACAAGAACAGACATATAGACCAATAGAATAGAACAGAGAACCCAGAAATCGACCCAAGCCATTGTGCTCAATTAATATTTGATAAAGGAGGCAAGAACATACAATGGAGTCAAGACAGTTTCTTCAATAAATGGTGTTGGGAAATTTGGTCAGATAAACATGCAAAAAAATGAAACTAGACCACCAACTTACACCATACACAAAAACAAACTCAAAATGTCTAAAGGACTTAAATGCAAGATGGGAAACCATAAAAATCCTACAAGACTTCATAGGCAGCAAAATAGCAAACATATGTTATAGCAATATCTTTACAGACACAGCTCCTAGGGCAATGGAGACTAAAGAGAAAATAAACAAATGGGACTATATCAAAATAAAAAGTTTCTGCGAAACAAAAGAAACCATCAACAAAACAACAAGAAAGCCCACTGCATGGGAGAACATAGTATTTGCCAATGATATCTCAGATAAGGGTTTAACCTCACAAAATTTACAGAGAACTCATACAACTTAACAAAAGGAAGATAAACTATCCAATAAAAAAATGGGCAAAGGACCTAAATAGACACTTTTCAAAAGAGGACATACAGAAGGCCCAGAGACATATGAAAACCTGTTCAAAGTCACTAATCATCCAAATCAAAACAACAATGAGGTACCATCTCACACCTGTCAGAATGGCTATTATCAACAAATCAACAAATGACAAGTGCTGGCGAGGATGTGGAGAAAAAGGAACCCTCCTGCACTGCTGGTGAGAATGCAGACTGGTGCAGCCACTGTGGAAGACAATGTGGTGTTTCTTTAAAAAGTTGAGAATGGAACTCTCATTTGACCCAGTAATCCCACTTCTAGGACTATATCACAAGAAACCAGAAACACCAATCAGAAAGGATATATGCACCGCTATGTTCACAGCAGCACAATTCACCATAGCTAAGATTTGGAAACAACCTAAGTGCCCATTAGCAGAAGAGTGGATTAAAAAACTGTGGTACATCTACACAATGGAAAATTATGCTGCTATAAAAAAGAAGGAACTTTTACCATTTGCAACAGCATGGATGGAACTGGAGAACATTATGCTAAGCAAAATAAGCCAGTCAGAGAAAGATAAATATCAGATGATCTCACTCATATGTGGGATATAATGATCAACATAATTTGATGAACAAGAATAGATCCAGAGATAAATGGCATGGGAGGGGGGGTTAGAGAGCAACCAAAGTACTTGTATGCATGCATATTAGCATAACCAATGGACACAGACACTGGGGCAGTGGGGGCTTGCCTGGGATGAGAATGGCTGTGGGGGGGCTGTCAAGCGGGTAAAAATGAGACATATGTAAAATTTTAGACAATAAAGAAATAATTTTAAAAAATTAACCAATGGAACTATATCAAACTAACCAATGGAACTATAAAAATTAACCGATGGAACTATATCAAACTAAAAAGCTTCTACACAGCAAAAGAAACTATCAACAAAATGAAAAGGGAACCTAACTATATGGGAGAACATATTTGACAATGATACACCTGATAAAGGGTTAATTTCAAAATATATAAAGAACTTATATAACTCAACACTAGGAAGACCAACAATCCAATTTAAAAATGGGCCAAGGACCTAAATAGACACTTCTCCAAAGTGGACATACAAATGGCCAATAGGCATATGAGAAGAGTGCTCATCAGTCACTAATCATCAGAGAGATGCAAATTAAAACTATAATGAGGTATTACCTCATACCTTCCAGAATGTCTACCATCAATAAATCAAGAAACAACAAGTGCTGGTAAGGATGTGGAGAAAAGTGAACCATAGTTCACTGTTGGTGAAAATACAAAATGGTGCAGCCACTGTGGAAAACAGTATGGAGTTTCCTCAAAAAATTAAAAATAGAACTGTCTTGTGGCCCAGCAATTCCACTTCTAGAAACATACCCAAAGACACCTGAAACACTAATTCAAAAAAACATATGAATTAGTGTTTATAGCAGCCTTATTCACAATAGCCAATATCTGGAAACAGCAACAGCTATGGCCCATGTAGCTCAGTTGGTTGAGTACTGTTCCATGCACCAAAAGGTTGCCAGTTCTGGTCAGGACACATACTCAGCTTATGGGTTCCATCCCTTGTCGAGATGCATGCAGGAGGCAATCTTTCTTTCTCACATCTATGTCTCTCTCTCTCTCTCTCTTTCTCTCTCTCTCTCTCTCTTCCCCCTCTCTTTCTCTCTCCCTCACCCTCTCCCTTCCTCTCTCTCTATTAAAAAAGAAAAGAAAAAAATCAATAAAAGCATATTTTAAAAATTTGGTTGCATTAAAAAAATATCTGGATATAGCCCAAGTGCTCATCAGTAGATGAGTGGATGTAAAAGCTGTGGTACATTTACACAATGGAATACTACACAGCTATAAAAAAGAAGGAACCCCTACCCCTTGCAATAGCATGGATGGACCTAGAGATTATGATACTAAGTGAAATAAGCCAGTCAGAGAAAGATAAATACCATATGATCTCACTAATTTGTGGAATATAATGAACAAAATAAACTGACAAACACAATAGAGCTTGAGTCATTGGTATATGGACAGACTAACAGATGTCAGAGGGAATGGGTGGAGAAGACTGGACAAAAGAAGGTGAAGAGGTTAGCCAAAAAACATATATGCATAGCCTATGGTCATAGACAACAGTGTGGTGAAGGCCAGGGGAGTGGGGGTGGGGATTGGGTGGACGTGGGCAAAGGTGGGGGAAATGGGGGACATTTGTAATAGTTTCAACAATAAAAATAAAATTAGCCCTGAACAGTGTGGCTAGTTGGTTGAGTATCATCCTGTGCACTGAAAGGTTTCTAGTTCAATTCTCAGTCAAGCCACATGCCCAGGTCGTGGGCTCAATTTCCAGTAGGAGACATGCAGGAGGCAGTTGGTTAATGTTTTGCTCTCTCTCCCTCTATCTCTCTCCCTGTCTCACTAAAAGTAAATTTAAAAATAAATAAATAAATAAAAATTTTTTAAAATGTATACTTGTTGCCAAGACTTGCTGACCAATATAAGATTTTCAATTTTGCTTTTCTTGTTGTAACACTTGCTCTTCTTTCTTTATCTTCTTTAAGAGCAAATAGTATACAAAATGGTTATTGCATAAACCAAGAAATAAGCTATCATCAAAGTGACAACACCAAAACATTAGCATCTGCGAAGGAGACATTTTTTGTGTATTTAAGTTCATTAGAGCACTATGTACCTGGCAAGTTTCTTTAATGGAATTTTTTATTTCAATAAGTCAGATTTGCCTAAAACCTTATAAATAGCTGTACCTTTAATAGGCACATAAAAATGCATTATCTAAACACCGCACCCATTTTATATCTTATTTTAGAGGCTTAGTTCATAACATTATCTAATATTTCTTCCATGTCTGAATCAATGGCCCTTTGATGCTTGAGAATAAATATAACTATATACTTGAGGCAATTTACTAGGGAATAAAATACATCTCTCTGCTTTTTAATAAATAACAAATGCAATTTGAAGCTTGCTCAAGAAAAAAATTGGTTGTCTTATTTTATTTATAATTATACCATTCTTTTTAAAATAACCTATCACATAAATTACAGTCAAAAATCCAACTTGTACTATTACAAAAGAGAAGGTACATATTTATGAATCCAGGAAACAAAGTTTGACACCCTTGTGTAAACACCAGGAAAGTTTGGTCTTCCGCATCCATGTCCCCAGCTAACAATGCCAGTCAAAATCCATTTTCCATCACTTTTTCTTCGACAAGACAAAGGTCCACCCGAATCTCCCTACACAAGAAGATAATGTGAGTATGAAGTACATTTGCCATTAATTTTGTCATTAATGTATCTAATGGACTGTATTCAACATTCCCATTCTGACAGGTTTTTGCTGTACTAATTATTATGCAGTTTGGACAAGTGTCAAGAAATAATGTGAAACTACCAATATCATTTTAAAATTATTTTCCTTATAATCAAAATTCTGTATTCATCACAAGAAATTTGATTCTTTAGGCCAAAAGTAACATTAGAATATTCTTGCAGGGGAAACAACTCTCATAAACCTCCAAACAAACAACGAACCTCAATAGTAATAATGATACTAATAATAGCTAACATTTAATGTGAGCTATGTGCTAAGCTCTGTTTTGGGTCATTTAATCTTCACAATAACCTTATGAGGCATGGTTACCTTGGAAGGTTAACCTCTACCTCTAGACCATGTACCTTCAGTGGCTGGCTCATAGTCCCAAGGAAGAAAGTAGAAGAGACACTGTTTAGTTAGCCAGGTCCAATGAGGTAACCCTAAGGATCACTGGCTGGCAGCTGTCATAAACAAATCTCCCTCACTTGAGGGTCCCTTCTGATTTCTCAACTCTATAAAGCAAAAACTGAAATAATACAAAGTTTAAAATAATTCCTACAGTATTCATCATCTATACCTGTGGTCGGCAAACTGCGGCTCGTGAGCCACATGTGGCTCTTTGGCCCCTTGAGTGTGGCTCTTCCACAAAATACCACGGCCTGGGTGAGTCTATTTTGAAGAAGTGGTGTTAGAAGAAGTTTAAGTTTAAAAAATTTGGCTCTCAAAAGAAATTTCAATCATTGTACTGTTGATATTTGGCTATCTTGACTAATGAGTTTGCCGACCACTGATCTATACTAATAAAAGGGTAATATGCTAATTAGACCAGATAGACCGGACGTCCTTCCATACGACCTTCCGGACAAAGCCGCAGCTGCTGTGAGAGCTGAGGGCCGGCAGCTGTGGTGGCTGTGAGGGCTGGCAGTGGCAGCAGCAGTTGGGTGATGGGGCAGTGCCTTCCCCTGATCGGCCCAGTCGCCTCCCGCAGAGGGAGGCCAGACTGCAGCTTAGGACATCCCCTGAGGGCTCCCGGACTATGAGAGGGGGCAGGCCAGGCTGAGGGATCCGCCCCCCCCCCCCCCCCGGCCAGTGCACGAATTTTTGTGCACTGGGCCTCTAGTTTAAATTATAATAGCTAGATATTTATTTTCTCATTTTGGAGAATAAGAAACACTATAACTTACTCAGAGGCAAAGATAAAAAAGTAGTTCAAATTTGCTCCTGTATCCCATCCCCATAATTCTAAACCTGATTTAGGTAAATTCTGACTAGTTGAGTCAGAAAATTTTTTAAATTGTTAACACAACTGTAAACCCTGGTGGTTAGGTGGAACAGGACAATATAATTGACTAGCTGCAGTAAGCACTCAGAATACAATAGTTTTAGCATTAGAGAAATAAGGGTTCAAATCCCAAGCCAGGTATTTACTGACTAGCTATGTGATCTTGGGTAATTTATTTACTCTCTCTGTGCTCCTGTTTTCTCTTCTATAAAATGAGAATAAAAACTTTATTTGAATTATTCTATATTAAGGATCTAGCATAGGGCTTGCCACAAAATAGGAGCTCAGAAGATAGAAATCACTATTATGATGAGTCTTTATGGCATGGTGGCTAAGGTTGTGGAAATATGTAGAAACAAGTCCCATTGTCTTCCTCATCCTCTAAATCACCTGTTCACTTTTTGGAAATCATTTAGATAACTGCAGAGATTAGAATCTGAGGCTCAGAGCATTGTCCTCCAAAAGTTACCTCCAACCTTACCACTGTCAAGAAGTGACAGAGGCATACAAATGAGTGTCCTCTGTCACCTCTGCCACTACTCTTTCATTTCCCACAACCTGTGTCAAAGGACTAAGTGAATAAAACCCTTGTTTTCAGAAGGTCAATGGTTGCTGCTAAGGAAATCAGTAGCAATTCTAATAGTGTGTCTGTGTGTGTGTGTGTGTGTGCATTGCTTTGTTTTGTAGTTTTTGGTTTTAACAAAACCATGGAAGAATGCTAAATGCTGACCTCATTCTCTTAATGTTGAAGGAAACTATATAGGGACTAGAAAACTGAATTTTATAGACCCAATTATTTAATCATCTTTCTGTGATATTAGACCATCAGATTATAATTAACATTTGAATTAAGTGAAGCACCAGCCCTAGTTATGTATTTCCCAGTGTTGTGTAGACCAAACGTGAAAGCATTTATGGAAAGTATAACATGTTAGGCAAGGGAACAGTAAGATGACTTACTCTGCAAGCATCTCTCTTGCCGGACATGACGCCCGCACAGAGCATCCGCGAAGTAATGATCCCATAGGTGGAAACACAGAGGGTTTGGTCAATGAGCTCTACCTCTGCTTGTTGCAAAACAGGGGAGCCTTTATTATCTGAAAAACACATTGGAGGCAGAAATCACGGAAATGACTATACTTAATCAGGTTTTTATTAAACAATGTACTCACATTAACTCCTTTTATGTTCAATAACAATTTTAAGATACATTTTATTATAATCCCCACTTTTCTAATGAAGACTGGGAGGCTTAGGAGGTTAAAGAACTTTCCCAGTGGCACACAACTAGCAAGTAACAGAGCAGGATTCAAACCCAAGGTCTGACTCGCTCACCTGAGCTACCGTGCCATACTCCTTCACCATGTCCTCCTGCTTTCAGTAGGACTGTGAGTCAGCAACCATTATTACCAACACTTACTAGCCAAGTGGAGCAGCATAACTGATATATGGGAGTTTCCTAGGAACCGTAAAAACATAACATTTTGAATATAGCCTTTTCACTTCCTTTTTAACCTATCTGGCTAAGATGACTCAGAAAAATACACATATACACTCATGCTTGTGCAGAAAATGTCTCCTGATAAGTTGGTTAAGTAGACTCTTTCCTCTTGTGCTTTAGGATAATGTTATTAAAGTCTTGAGAGGTTATACATGTTCAAGCAGTTAGCCGACATCCCCATTAAGTCTACTGAGACCTTAGCAGGCCCAAACTGGTGGTGAACATCATACCTTCAATAAGTAAATGAAGGCAGTGAGCACTTGAGAAGCTGCCCAGGGAATCTTTAGAGAATTGAAAACGCCCACAAGGGAATCTGAGATGGTTGGGAGCTCAAGGGAAAGTATTAGCACTAATCTTTGGAGAGATGTTCACTTTAAGTTATGGACTTTTCTCTTCACTATATATTTAGAAACGACCATGACTCCTAGACCATGACAAACCTTGGCAGGTCAGATGTATGGCTACCCTATCATACACTCACACCTTTGTGAGTAATGAAGAAGATGCCCCTCCTGGGTAAAGGAAATGTAAAAAGCCATCCCTAGGCCTGAACATGCAGTCTGGAGAGCTAAAGGCAGGCTGGATTTCAGCCTTCACTCTCAACATCTCAACCAGGTGTCCCTGGGCAAGACATCCCATCTAATAAAAGAGTAATATGCAAATTAACCATCACTCTGCTACACCCACAAGCCACGCCCACCAGCCAATCAGGAGCAAGTATGCAAATTAACCCAACCAAGATGGCTACAGAGCAAGCAGGAGGCTTGGGTTTCCCCAGTAATGGAGGAAGCCAAGCTTTCTGCACACCCTGGCTGGCCCAGGCCTCTGCTCACGTCTACAAAGTTTCAATTATAGAAGATAAATAAATCCCAACAAAAATGGCTGCAGCCATGGAGCTGGAGAGAGCAGAAGGCTTGAGTTGCCCCCAGTGATGGAGGAAGCCAAGTTCCTGGCCTGCCCTGGCCTCCGCTGAAGGCTACAAAGTTTCAATTATAGAAGATAAATAAATCCCAGATACCAGGGCCTCCGCTTGGGTCGCCAGGGGCCGTGGCTGGCCTGCAAACCACCACAGGCCCCTCGCCCAGGCCACCCCACACCCCAAGGGAACCCCCAGCCTGATCCGGGACACCCTTCAGGGCAAACCAGCTGGCCCCCACCCATGCACCAGGCCTCTATCCTACCTAATCCTATCTAATAAAAGAGTAATATGCAAATTGACCATCACTCTGACACACAAGATGGCTGCACCCATGTGGTCAAAGATGGCTGCCCCCATGTGGCCACAAGATGGCCAGCAGAGGAGGGCAGTTGGGAGGGACCAGGTCTGCAAGGGAGGGCAGTTGGGATGATCAGGCCAGCAGGGGAGGGCAGTTGGGAGGGACCAGGCCTGCAAGGGAGGGCAGTTGGGGGTGATCAAGCCTGCAGGGGAGGGCAGTTAGGGGTGACCAGGCCAACAGAGGAGGGAAGTTGGGGACGACTGGGCCTGCAGGGAAGGGCAGTTGTGTGTGGGGGGGGGGGACCCAGGCCTGCAGGGGAGAGCCGTTAGGGGTGACCAGGCCTACAGGGGAAGGCAGTTAGGGGTGACCAGGCCAACAGAGGAGGGAAGTTGGGGGCGACTGGGCCTGCAGGGAAGGGCAGTTGTGGGGGACCCAGGCCTGCAGGGGAGAGCAGTTAGGGGTAACCAGGCTTACAGGGGAGGGCAGTTAGGGGGTGATCAGGCTGGCAGGCAGAAGTGGTTAGGGGCAATCAGGAAGGCAGGCAGGCGAGCAGTTGGGAGCCAGCAGTCCTGGATTGTGAAAGGGATGTCTGACTGCCAATTTAGGCCCAGTCCTACTTCAAGGGGTCCCAGATTGGAGAGCGTGCAGGTTGGGCTGAGGGACACCCCCCCCCCCCGTGCACAAATTTCGTGCACCAGGCCTCTAGTACTTGTATAATCCTCCAAACAGCTGTCTAGGAGCTAACACAGTAATGTCGGGGGGGGGGGGTGGAGAGGAGGTGTTCTTTCTCCTTTATGAAGATGAATCACTTCTTTGGATGAAAAGGGAACCTAGAAAGAAGGAGGAATTTATTCCTATTTTCAGTGGAAAACTTTGCAAACCCCTCAGAGTCTGAAAGGCTATCTATTCAATCCTGCCTTGCACCTGTTTCTTTGGGGGATACATGGAAATCATTATAAAACAGGAATAATAATACCTTCCTCCATTCCACCTCTCAGAGTTATTAGGAGGCTCAAAGGAGACCATCTACAAAACCCCCCTCTATGAACCCCTAAGCACTAGATCAGCACAGGTTATTCTTATCTGGAGGGAAGAGCATGGCCGTTCACCCATACACACACCTGCTTCGTGCCTTCGCCCCCAGCCGGTTACCCAGCACTTTTCCCCACTGCGCACTTTCTGGCCAGCGGGAGGGATGCATATTGGCTGAATGAGCTGTTTCAGGGTCTCAGGCCAGGCAACACTGAGCTGTAGCAAGGCAATATCATAGTCGAAGGTCTGGCTGTTATAGTACTCGTGGACCACAATTCTTCTTACTGGGGAGACAAACTTGGCATTCCCCTGCACATACATCCCCAGGTGAGCGGTCCATGGCGTGGGGTCTGACAGCCTGGTAGAAAAAGAACCAGGCACGAAGTCAGTGGCTTAATGAACCAGACATGGTGAAACAAGTATTCCATAGAGAGATGAGCAAAGGCAGGTCTGACTTTCATTCTCTATCATAGTCGCTGGCTCTGTCCACAGACATGGCAAGAAACACAACTTCTCTGAGGCTCTCTGGTCTCTATATTAAAACCAGAGATCGAATAAGGTGTAGTGAGGGTGGTGAATGATAGCTATGCACCAGAAAATTCCTTCAGCGACATCCTAAGGAAATGTTGGAGATTTTCTTGCCACTGGTATTTCATAATCCACACACAGGTACAGCTGTGGGCAAACTACGGCCCGTGGGCCAGATCCGGCCCGTTCGGCTATTCTATCTGGCCCGCGGAGCCGAAAGAGCAGAGGGTTCTCTTGCTCTCCCCTCCGCTCCTTTACTTTGAATTTATATTAGTTCACACAAACACTCCATCCATGCTTTTGTTCCGGCCCTCCGGTCCAGTTTAAGAACCCATTGTGGCCCTCGAGTCAAAAAGTTTGCCCACCCCTGGGTAAGAACATTAGTGACTAGAATGAATGTTATATTCTTCCTAGTGATGCTAACAATAGTCTTTGATGAAGGCAGCCAGGGCCAGTAAGACAGTGGTCTGGGAATCCTTTTGTCAAATTCCAATGATATAAATAACAAGATAGATTATAACTCAAAGTGCTATAAGCAGGGATTTAATGAAATTATTGTTTGCAAACTACTGGAAGCTTTAAAGATCACTGCTCTAGCTGCTCAGGCATGACCATTCCCAGGGGCCCCACTCCCTCTTGGTCCTTCCAGAACTCTAATCCTGACCCCAAGGCCTCCAACAAAATCAAGAAGGGTCTTGTTGTCTCTATGCGAGGTTTTCATCTCCACCAGGGTGGCAGGCTTACTCTGGTGGGGTGAAGAGAATGTGGAAGCTTTGGAAGAAAAATAAGGACAGAACTCAAAGAGTGTGGCCCCTAATTTGCTTTGCTGACATCTCATCGTTGGTACTGGGGACCCGGAAGGGTATTAAGGCTAACATATAACTTGGAGCAGTTTCATAGCATTAAAGACTAGTGGTCACATAAAAGCTGTTTTAGTCATTAACAAGAATCCTGTAATTTCTGGGAGAAGCAAACACTCTAATTGTATAACTTTGTTGAAATATTCCATCCCCTTAAATTTTTTTGAATAAGAAGGTAATATTTTTATATCTAAGATCCAGTAGGTTCCAAATAAGGTTACATTTTAAGTGAAGTTATTTTTTAAGCTTTTCTTTTGTTAGGGGCAAAAATAGAATATTGGGGACTAGCTATAGTTATAAGAAATATTAATCATGCTCTGTTAACCTTGTGATTGCCTTGTTCTGATTAAAGAAAGGACATTTTAACCTGGCTGGGAGTTGTATGCTCCCACTATTCCAGTCAACCTTGGACCTGGCTGTCAACCCTGGAATTCGGTCCATTCTCATTCAAGAACTGCCTATTTTCATGGAAAGATTAACAAGTTGCCCAAACAATGGAGTACTGCCCCAGCAAGCATGGCCTCCTTCCCATGCCTGTAATCCCTACTTCCCCATGTAAATTTTGTCCTACCCTATATAAGCAGCTGGTTTATGGGGGGCTGCAGAGCAGATTTTTGTGGATGACCTGCTGCTCTCCCATACTGCCGTTGTTATTGGAATAAATGCTCATATACCACTCAACCCTGTCTCTGGCTTGAAAGTCCTATCCTAGTTCTTCAGTTTAGTGAAATTCTATTCATTCTTGATGTTCATTTGTGTTGTTCTTTTTTCTAAATATCAATAATTCCTAGAAGAAATGTTTGGCACACAATTGGTGTCAAAAACACACACACAAAAACCCCCACAAAGTACCAATTATGAATGAACGCCACCAACAGGAAGCTCTTTTCCACACGTGAAGGCATATGCATCATCTGTAGTCTGAATGTGCCACTTCAGAGTACAGATTGAGATGCCCTACCTGTTTCCATGGAAACAGTGGGCCGCAGAGAGAAGCCACTCCCTGGAGATGACCGAGGCTCCACAGTAGGCAGATCCAATGAAATGGAGGCTCACTTGCCAGGGCCACCCCCCTTCCAGGGTGTCGGTGCCCCCGATGATGCGGTGGAGGGTGGAGGAACTCCCACTGCAGCCTTTGGGAGAGGAAGGGTCATATGATTTAAAGGCAGACTTGGACACAAATTGGAATGAAATCGGGTTTAGTGCAGAGTTTGTGACTGATGAACCAGGTAAGCAATTGAAATCTGCTTATCTAGATAGGAGGCAATATGTGGGTCTTTCTGAAACGAGCACCAACAAACCACTCCCTCCCTCCTGAAAGCAGGCTGGTAGAGTCTCGTACAATAATGTGAGGGGAGGTGGGGACCTGTTAGAAGCAGCTGCACTGATAGGAACAGCTGCTGTGGGGCTTAGGTTGTTAGTAAAAAGGAAAAGATTTCGTTCCAAATGCAATGGAATTGAGACTGTTTTTGAAGTTGTGTTGATTTGAGAAAAGTATTTGGGAAACAATTTGAAAGTCCAAGACTAAAGAAAACCTATTAAGAATAACTGGTTATCAGAGCAATTCTTTTCCAGTATAAATAGTATTGATAAGGTCATAGAGTTAACATGTTGCCACATAGCCAATAGAGGCCACACAAGTAACAATACCACATGGCAGGTTAGTTTTCAAACCATAGGTAAAGCAAGAACCAGTGCTTAAAACTGATCTAATGTAAAGCATAATTAGCAAAGTCATCCACTGTGTGCCAGTATGCATTTCTTTCTCATAGGTTTTTTATTTGAGAACTTGTCCCTTGATTAGAGTTATTAGAAAGTGAAGTTCTCCTTATAAACATCTGGTACATTAGTGCTTGTTATCAAGAAAGAAGATGGAATCTATTCTAGTGTTTTTAAAACTGAGGAATTATTTCATATTCAGTTCACCAATATTCTTCTCCGGGCCTGAGGCAACCTCTGCCAGGGGAATTACACCAAGAAGGGGATGAAATGAAAAACTGAAGAGGAAATCTGAAGTCTAGCTACTCACTGCAGCCTTCTTCGTCGCTTCCATCTGGACAATCCACAGTCCCATCACACTTTGCATTTTGTTTCCTAAAGCAGATATCATTGCCACACTTAAAAGTTCTGTTGTTGCATGGAATGCCTAAAAATGAACAAAAAAGACAGGATTTTTCTAGCCAAAAACAGATCTGAGTAAATGACACTGAACTCCGCAAATGATGGCTTAAGCCTTAAGCACAGGTTGGGTATTTGCTGCTTTGGGAAACACAGCAGAAGGAAATGAAGCAACTTCCCTCATTAACCTGCCCCTTCACCTTCTGCAGAGCCATGGAAAGGCAGGCAGGCGGGCAGACGGGTGGGTGGGCACACCTGCTGAGAATCAATTCAAGAGCCTCACCTTTCTTTCACTGCAGAAGAGCTGCAAAGCAGTTGGCCATATCGTTGACTTTAGGTCATGACCTCTCTGCTATTACCGTGTTCTCCAAGAAAATTTTGGAGCAAAAATCATCACCATACTCAGTCTTTTTATACCATTGGGGCAGTGGGGATGGGGGAGAGAAGGACAGACTGTGAATTACAGCACATTTGTTCACAGTGCGTGTGTCTCTGCAGGGGCATGGTTTCTAGCAAGTTCCTACATCGGGTCCTCAGTGTCCTTCAGTCTGGAGCAGAATTAAAAGCAAGTAAGCAATGAAAATCTTCCAGTATTCACACACCCACACATAACACTCCACCCCAGTTAGTGACCAACAATCCCATTCTAAGACTGAGAGGATTCCCGTGATATGAGATTTTCAGTATGAAAACTGAGAAAGTCCTGGGAAAAGAGGCAAGTTGATAAGTTGATTGTCCTAATCCAACAGAGGTGTTTAGATTCTGATTTAAAAGAATGTTACAGCCCTGGCTGGGTTTCTCAGTGATTAGAGCATTGGCCTGCGGACTGAAGGGTCCCAGGTTTGAGTCCTGGTCAAGGGCATGTACCTCGGTTGCAGGCTCGATCCCTGGCCCTGGTTGGGGTGCATACAGGAGGCAACCAGTCAATATATCTCTCTCATATTGATTTCTCTCTCTCTCCCTACCTCTGTTTCACTCTCTAAAAATC
The DNA here is from genome assembly GCF_963455305.1 of Plecotus auritus. Classification (NCBI taxonomy): domain Eukaryota; kingdom Metazoa; phylum Chordata; class Mammalia; order Chiroptera; family Vespertilionidae; genus Plecotus; species Plecotus auritus. The sequence continues at coordinate 159,533,424 of NC_137771.1, read as the reverse complement.
AATGGAAAAATATCCTTGGGTGAGGATTACAATATACTGTATATTTGCATTTTATAGGGAGAACAGCAGAATAGCCAGAACCCTTACTCTGAGTGCAGTTCTGCTCGTCCTGGCCGTCCTCACAGTCCCTGAAGCCATCGCAGACCAGAGGGCCCGGCTGCCTGAAGGAGCTGGCGTTGCAGGCAGGTTTAAAAGTCACTAGAATGAGAACAGACAGAACAATCCTGAGCCTGAGACATCAGCTGGACTCTGATGATGAGCAGTGCCCCTCTACAGGGAGGTGCAAAGGATTAAGATGACTTAAATACAATGAAAACTGTGTTTTCCTCAAAATGGACATATTCAGGGAGAAAAGCAAATGTTTATACTTTGGTGTAATTCCTAGCACTTTGAGTTTGTCAGATCTGATTTTTTGCTTTTGTGTAAATGTGTTGAACTCTAGTGGGTTGTTTATTTAATTACAATTAAATGCATCATAAGATTTTTATTTTAAGAAAAAAAAGGCATAAGGTATTATTTAAATTGAACTTATCTAACTTCCTAAACAAAGTGGGAGGGTCCTGAGATTGGGGATTTTGTCTTATTCTTCTCTGTAACTCAAGCCTCTGTCCAAATAGTAGGTGCTCATCAAAGGCTTGTTGAATGAGCCCTGACCCGGTGGCTCAGTTGGTTGGAGTGTTGCTCCTACACCTAAAGGTTGTGGGTTTGATTCCTAGTCAGGACACATACCCAGTTTGCAGGTTTGATTCCATCGGGGCACATTTGGGAGGCAACCAATCAATGTTTCTCTCTCAAATCCATGTGTTTTTTTTTCTCTCTAAAATTAATAGAAATATATCCTCAGGTGAGGAATTTAAAAGAAAATGTTTGTTGAATGAATTAGGAATGTGAAATCTTAGAAGACAACAGACTTGTAGTCTATATGTAATGAAAACTCTCTTTAAAATTATTTTATCTTGAGAGATTCATATCCTGAATTAGAAAATACCAGTGTAAATTGATCACAATTTTTTGGAGTATTTTCAAAAATTGCCTTTATACAAGTGACAGGCACAGTATATTAGCAGGCATTCTTAGAAGGTATGATTTCTTAGACATTTCTGGTTCTGTGAAAGTTATCATTTTTGTTATCTGATTCTATTTTTTTCAGAGGTACCTCTTGTGAGGGGCAGGAAAGGACATTGCTGCTCTAAAATAGTTCCATAAGTCTCCAAGAGTACCTAGTTGACTCCTAGGAAATAGCTCTCAAAATGGCATGATGAGAAACAATGATTACCAAAAAAAAGGTCCTTATTCTAAAGTAACAATAATTACTTTGTTTTGAGCAAAGAATAATAATAATTAAAAACAAAAGTAATCTCAATTGCTATAATGATCAGTTTTCTTAGTAAATAGAAGACCCCATACATTCAAAAGGTCAATGCACTATAAGTTTAAAAAGTTTTATTCTGGCTCTAACCGGTTTGTCTCAGTGGATAGAGCATCGGCCTGTAGACTGAAGGGTCTCGGGTTCGATTCTGGTCAAGGGCATTGCCTTGGTTGTTTGCACATCCCCAGTGGGGGATGTGCAGGAGGCAGCTGATCCATGTTTCTAACTCTCTATCCCTCTCCCTTCCTCTCTGTAAAAAATCAATAAAATATATTTTTTAAGAAAGTTTTATTCTGTTTTGTCAATTAAAAAAAAGGAGTTTAGAGTCAAAGGTGTTTTTTTTATGAATACAATTTACCACAATTAGTTATATTAACTACAATATTTCTCCAAGAATATAAATAAGATTCAATAGCTTCACCATCGCAATTATTTGAATTATTCCCTGGATCCTCAGGAGAAAGTGTTACTAATAGTATCATATGATCCGGTGAATTTTCATCCCCATATTGCTCCCTGAAACTGAAGATAGATTCAGAAATGACGTGCAAAGAGTAATGGAAAACCAACGGATATTCTCTGCCCAAAATAGGAATATCCAATACCCCACCCTTTAGTCATCACCAATGTGATATTGATGCAAACTATATTAATAAAAAATAATAACGGTTCTTTCATTCACAACACCTGTGCTCCATACTTCACTGCAGATTCTCTCTAGCTGAAAGAACTGTGCTTTAATATAGGATTGTTCCATATTTAATTTTTTTAGGAAACTGCATACTGTTTTCCATAATGGCTGCAATATGGAACTACTATTTGGCCCAATGATCCCACTTCTAGTAATATATCCTAAGAAACCCGAAACATCAATCAGAAAGAATATACTAGTATGCACTGCTATGTTCATAGCAGCATGATTTACAACAGCTAAGATCTGGAAACAGCTCAAGTGGCCATCAGTAGATGAGTGGATAAAAAAGCTGTGGTACATTTACACCATGGAATTCTATGCAGCAGTAAAAAAGGATCTCTTACCCTTTGAGACAGCATGGAGGGAACTAGAGAGTATTATGCCAAGCTAAATAAGTCAGTCAGAGAAAGATAAGTATTTCTCTGTAAGACAAAGTATTACATGATCTCACTCATATGTGAAATCTAATGAACAACAACAGCAACAACAAAAAAATGGATGAACAAAATAGATCCAGAGATATAGAAGCATGGAAGAATCTCAGAGGGAAGGTGGGGGTGTGTGGGTGGGTGAGAAGATATCAACCAAAGAACTTGTATGCATATATGCATAACCCATGGACACAGACAATACTGTGATGTAGGCCTGGGGTGGGGGCCAGGGGCAGGCTAGAAGGGGTCAATGGCGGGGGGAGGGTACATCTGTATTACTTTCAACAATAAAGATAAATTAAAAAAAATTTAAATAGGATTGTTTTAATAAATAAATAAATAACATGGAATTGTTATATTTAAGATTGTGGTTGACTAAATTATTAGCCACAGATCATCACTTCCTGTGGTATATTATGCACCCCTACCCTTGCCATGACCCCACACTGTGCAGAATAAATCTCCCTGTCCCTTGACTATGGCCATAGCTACCTGACTTGCTTTAACTGATAGAATATGACACAAGGGATGGGGTGCCAGTTCCAAGCCCACAATTTAAGAGGGACCATGTGATTTTGCTGACCCCTTCTTTGCTTCTGTCACTGCCCTGGCTAGCACCCTAGATCAATGAGGAAAAGAGCCATGAGGAGTAAACCTGACCCCAACCTGCAAAGAACCAAACTCAGGAGGACCCAGTGCGTGAAGCAGAGCCACCCAATGAGCCCAGCCTAGATCAGTCACATCCCAGACAACCAGAATGAGTGATTGTTGTAAATCCTTGAGTTTGGGAATTGTTTGTTACGCAGCAACAGGTAGCAGTTGCAAAGACCCAGGATATGGCCCTGACAAGTTATTTATTCATAAGAAAGTCATAATAAAAGTTTGATTACCCACCACAGAAAAGTTCATCACTTTCATCAAAGCAGTCATTAACTCCATCACACCGCTGGGCCTGAGGGACACACAGGCCAGAGGAGCATCTAAAAGATCCAACAGGACAGGCTGCAGAAAATTAAAAAATAGAAAATATTGTGTGGGTCCCTGGGAGTCACTGGAGCACATTAATAACGAAATATGAAGTGATAAGAGATTAAGGAGTTGACAATGTCATAGTAGTAATTACATAAATTCTTCATCAAATCTAAGTTATAGGTGATAATTGAAAAACAAAAAAAAGCAGAATTTAGGAGAGCAAAGAAAGCAAATAAATTCACCAAAACAGAGTCAACATTGCAGCCAGGTCACATGTACAGTCAAACTTCTACTGCCTCCATTCTTGCCTCAGCTCTCTGGCAAGACTCAAAGAAAGTGAAAGCTGCAGAGTTCCAGAGAGAACCCAGCATTCTTAGTGTGTAGTTTTAGACACCCCAGGGAGATATGAATGGACTCTGGGATCTGAATCCTCTATTATCAGATGCATTCTTCTGAGGAGTCTTTAGTTATATTTTCAATTAGTCTCTGTCTCAGAATATATGAGTAACCACAGATCTTAGAAAGTTGAACCTGGAGTAATTAGTGACTGGCCTCGAAACTCAAGACTCCTGCTTCCTCCCCAGTCCATTTTTTTTTTTTCACTTCAATCAGACTGCAAGTTAAAGATTCCATTCCTGGCCTTGATAGATGAATCCTGGCTTATAGATACATATAATAGAAACTAGAGGCCCGGTGCACAAATTTGTGCACCAGTGGGGTCCCTCAGCCTGGCCTGCGGGATCGGGCCAAAACCCACTCTTTGACATCCCCTGAGGGATCCTGGATTGCAAGAGGGTACAGGCCACACCAAGGGACCCCACCAGTGCATGATCAGGACCTGGGAGGGACGCAGGAGGTTGGCCAGCCAGGGAGGGACCATGAGAGGGCTCCAGGGCATGTCCAGCCTGTCTCACTCAGTCCCAATGGGCTGGACCCCAGCAGCAAGCTAACCTATCAGTCAGAGTGTCTGCCCCCTGGTGGTCAGTGCACGTCATAGCAAGCAGTTGAGCAGCCTTAGCATGTCATTAGCATATTACACTTTGATTGGTGAACAGATGACCGGACAACCGGACACTTAGCATATTAGGCTTTTATTATATAGAATAATAAATCCTTCCTCCCTTGCTATGGTCTGAATATTTGTGCACCCTCCCAAAATTCATGTTAAAATACTAATGCCCAATCTGATGGTATTAGGAGGTGGTGCCCTTGGAGGTGATTAGGTCATGAGGGCAAGAATGGGATTAGTGCTCTTATAAATGAGGCCCTACAGAGTTCTCTAGCCCTTTCCACCATGAGAGGATACAAGGAGAAATCTGTGATGGAGAAAAGGATCCTCACTTAACCACACTAACACCCTCATCTTAGACTTCCAGTCCCAAGAACTGTGAGAAATAAATTTCTGTTCCTTACAAGCTGCCTGGTCTGCAGTATTTTGTTACAGCAGCCTGAATAGTCTAAGACATTCTCTGTGCAGAGGAGTTGGGGAGAGTACATGGTCAGAACCCCACTATCTCAATGGCGCACAGTGGAGAGGATGAGTTCCTGGAAAAGAAGATGGCTTACTCTGTACCTGCTTCCTTGCTGGAAATGCTAATATTCCCAAATTTAGAAGTGGACTATTCTAAATCCAGAAATCGGGCATTAACAACAACAACAACAGCAACAACAAAAAAAGAACGTGCTCTATAGGAGCCTTCTCTCACGTCTCATCCTCAGAGAATCCTAAGTGGTTAACCCTGCCTTTCCCTCTTTTAACACGTTAAGAATTTCCTGAGAAAGTCAGTATCTACTCCCTCCAGCTCTAACGACTTTCCTCAGACATTGCTTTGTCTATTGACTGCTTCCTGGTCACTGTTCCAGCGATTCTTTGAAGCTTGACATTCTGAGCACTGGTAGCTGAGCGCTCCTTGACCAATCAGCTCTCCCTGTAGATGAGGCCAAAGAGAGTCACAACTGTTGGTCTCCAATCCACCAAATGTTGGTGTACACATCGTATTTACAAAGAATTTTGGCTACCAAAGGCAAACAAAGAAATGGGCTTGGTCTATACTTTAGGAGTAATGTGAGATGTTATTTTACAAATATTTTTATAAATCAATAATAAATAATTGTATTATTTGTTCATAAATTAAACTATAGCAGTAATAAATATGTAATTTTTTGTATTATTTATTATATATTTAGTTTACATTATATATTTGTTAAATATATATATTTATTTATGTAGTATTTATTATAAAAATAAAAATGTAATAGAAAACAGCAGAAATAAAGCAGTTTTCATTCCTTTAAATTCTCCAAGTTTAGAATTATTAAGTATTAGCCTCCTTTTTACCAATTTCTTAAGGTTTTCTAAGGAGCCGATTCCAGGCTTACGTTGACTGATGTTGTAACTGCCATATTCCACCAGAAGTGGCTTGTCTGAGAGCCTGGAACTGCACTGAAGCTGAATGTGAACAAGGGGGCTGGGCACTCGGAAAATTGTCTGGTGATCCATGTAGGAGCCACAGTACCTGAGGAGACAAGAATCGAAGACACAGGGTCTGAGGTCTTTCAATTGCACTCCTGTTGACCATGAATTCATTAATGCTTTGGTCACTGGGGCTTCATTAGCATTTCTTTTTTTTTTAATAAGCATTTCATAGGGTGGAGCTGATAGTTATTCTTTCTAAGCTAAGTGTCTGTGATTGAGTAACGTCTGCTCCCTAGATGTTCTCCTCTGCTAAATAAAACAAGAGCAGTACTATTGCCTGCCTGTTACCTCGCCCCTTGCTTTCCTCACCAACACTTATACTCAGAAGAAATATGGGTTTCATTCTCCTAGTCCTCACTCATTTTGTTGTGTAAATCACTGCGCAATATTGCCTGCTTCTGTCTACAAACCTCTCAATAGTGCAGAGTGGAATACATGAGCTCAGATTGAAAATATACAAAGAACCCCAGCAACACTTAAAGCAAAAGAGAACAACATTGTTTCAAACTAAATTGAAATCAGATGCACACTTCAGAGCTTGTCCCTGGCAAAATTTCAAAGGAGTATTGTCTATCTACAATATTTGTCTATCTCAATTTTTCTTACTTGTCATCACCTAATAGACAATGTCCTCCCTGTTAGTAATTCCTATTATGCGAGCACTGTGGTTAGTGAAACATGAAGTCTTATTACACAGGGGCCCATGATAAGTTAGGCCTCTGCCCTGTGTAGGTAAGGCTCTTTCCAGGGTGAAACTGCAGGGTCTCAAAAGGAAACAGAAGACACGAGGCTTGTGGGGAAATGTCCTCCACCAGAATCTGTGACTGTCAATCACTCCAGGTCCCCAAAACACTTGGGATCAGACACAGGTATTTAGTGGGAGGGGCAGAGAGTTAACCTATGATTTCAACATTTGAAGGAGGAAAGCATTCATGTGCATTTCAGAAAGAAACTTTTGCAATTGGCTGACGTTCAGGACTTGATGGACTAACAAACCAGCTCCTGTGATAAGAGGAAGAGATAACAGCTGCCGGTGGCCACCTGGCCAAGTGGAAGCCAGTGTCGGAGAAGCATCTGAAAGCCAAGTGAAGCTTTTGAGGCCAGAGGCTATTCTAGTTGATCATCTTGGGATTAGAGTACAAACTTATACGTGGAATCTAAAGAACAAAATAAATGAACAAACAAAATAGAAATAGATTCATAGATACAGACAATAGATTGATGGTTACCAGAGAGGAAGGGTCGGGGTTGGGGGACTAGGTGAAAAAGGTGAAGGAATTAAGAAGTACAAATTGATAGTTACAAAACAATCAGAAGGATGGAAAGTACAGCATAGGGAATATAGTCAATAATATTATAATAACCCTGTGTGCTGCCAGGTGGGTACTTGAAATATCAGGGGAACACTTGGTAAAATATATGATTGTCTAACCACTATGGTGTACACCTGAAACTAATACAGCATAATACTGAATGTTAACTGTAAATTAAAAATTAAAATTTTTAAAAAGAATACAAACTGTGTTCTGAAAACATGATTGTTATCTGTGTCTTATAGTGATTTTATACATGTTCTCTATTAATATATACTAGGCTTATCTTGTAAAGATGAGCCTCACTCAAATATTCAGAAGTCAGGAGGAAAAGTATCTTTGAATCCATGCTTGGGGTGAAGTTTAGAGAGGAACAGTCAGTAATGGGTCATGTCAGTGGCTAATGAAATAAAAATTTTTAAAAAAATAAAAGATTGAAACAACTCAGCAAAATTGAGTTTACATGTACAGGCATATAATGGGTAAGAAAACCGAGATGTAAGGAGGTGAAGTAATGCATTCAAGTTGATATGGCAAGCAAGTAGAAGCAGGATTTGGACACAACTCTGCCTGATATTAAACCCTGGCACTTTTAGCACACCAACAGCCTTCCCCTCAGGAACTTTGCTTTTTGCAGGAAGGCCTTCCATTTCCCCAGGGTTCATCTACTGCATTCAAGCTGCCCTGAGCATACACACCTCTTCCCATGCTCTCTCAACTCAACATCTGTAGGCTTTCTGGTGTCAGAATTACCTTTTCCTCCTTCCCATGACAAATCCAACACCCCTAGGCTACCCTCAGCAAGCCATCAGAAATTGGTTTAATTAGAGCCTTTCCTTTTGAGATGAAAAGCACTGATAATGGGAAGAGCTGGCATTTTGAATCCCAGGGTTCAGCTGCATCAGGATAATCTGGTAGGATTTTAGCCAGCCCACAGGACAAAGTGAAGAGCTGGCCCTTCAGGGAAAGTATTTAGGGCAGAAGGCTTTCCTAGTAATGTTTGGAAGGAATCCATTACTTTAACAGCAACATATTTGGTTTAGGCCAACCTTTCCTCTGGATAAGGCCTTCCATTGGATTCCACATATATGGAAATTGGGATGTAGGAATTGCTACTTGGTTGGAGGAAGTATCTCCTTTTCAAAACAGCTCTATTTTAGGCATACAACTTTACAAGAAATATCTAAGGATTTGTTTTTATAGACATCAATTAAAATACTAAAATGCAGTACCCTTAAAGCCTTGGGACACATTCTATAGTATTTATCCATTCAATGTCATTTCAAACAAAATCTTATGAATCATAAAAATAGCTAATTTTTTGGTGTGTAATATACATTATTTCATTGAATGTTTACCCCCCCAAAAAACATCTTATTAACTAGGAATTATTACCTCATTTTATAAATTTAAGGGCAAAGAGGTTAAATAACATGTCCTAGTTAATGTAGCTACTAAAAGACAGGGCTGGAATTTGAACCGAGGTCTTCTGCTTGTGATATAGACCCTCAATTCAAAGACACTCCCAAAGGAGTACAAAGAACATCTTAATAATGGAGCCAAGAATGCTTTAAATCAGGTGGAACCTGTTCCAATGATGACAGGACCAATGACTATTTAGCAAGAAATCTAAGAGTCTTAAGAAAATGAAAGTGGTTGCTCAAGAAAATCCTTATGAAAGGAAAGGTTTTGCCCTGGTTGTTGTGGCTCATTGGTTGGATGTCTTCCCATACACCAAACTATTTCTGGTTCAATTCCTGGTCAGGGCACATGCCTGCTTTGCTAGCTTGGTCCCCAGTAGGGGGTGTGCAGGAGGCAGCCGATCAATGTTCCACTCTCATGTCAATATTTCTCTTTCTCCCGCTCCCTTCCTCTCTCTCTGAAAGTCAGTAAAAAAATATTTTTTTATAAAAAAAAGGAAAGATTTCATTCATGTAATAATGATGAACAAAGAATTAGCAAGGAAAATACCTTAGGCTAACTTCAAAAGGATTCTTATCACAAAGTAAACAGAGAAGCCATCTGCTGCCAAGACAGGGCATCCTTCAGTTTAAAATACAAGACCTATTATAACTTTAGGAGCAAATAAATAATAACAACGAGGAAAGGACAAACTAAGGATGAGAATGAGGACCTACTATGTTGGTTTGGGAAGCCCAGGCACCTGGATTTCTCTCAGCCTTTCTCTGATCAACCTCAACCCATGTCCCAGACTCAGGATATAACCAGGCCAATTGGGCCTCTTGTACTGCACAGAATTGGCTAATGGTTTCTAACTTTTATACCACCAGGACTCATATTGATTATTTTTTCTCAATGACTCCATAGTTTGAAAGACTTTATCTGCCAAACTATTTTTGTAAAGTGTAGTGTGCACATCCACAGCCCAGCAGCATAGAGCTAGAACTTGGGAGCCATAAAGCATGGATTTGAATCCTGACTTAATCACTTATGAGCTGAGTGGCCTTGCACAAGTATGAACTCCTGTATTCCTCAGTTTCCCTATCAGTAAATAGTAAAGTGTAAACTCTTTGGGGACAAGAAAACCAAGGCTTTGAACCTCTGAGCAGGGCCTTTCATCGGATTCTTCACACATGGAAACCACTTACATGTGCTCATTAATTTCCCACCATCCGTGGTCACAGCCTTTCACACTCTTCTTGGTTATTGAATAGTTATGGAATTTCAGTGCTATGCCAAGAGTTGATACGGGAGTCTGTGAAAAACAAGCATAGGTAAAAAAACAAAACAAAACAAAACAAAAACACATTATTCAATTAAAGGACATATTTCAGGCTAAGATTTTCTTACTCAGAACCCATTTCCTCGGCTTGCTGTTTTAAGGGCATTTTATTCTTTGTGCCCTATGACCTGTGGTGAGGTAGACCACTAACTCTGAGCAAACACGGGTGAGGAGGAGAACACGATGGAGAGGAAAGTGGGCAGCCGGTGCTCAGGGAGCCGCTGTTAGGTCCCAGCTTGAGTGAGCTCAGTGACATTAGATCATGTGTAGGTTTCAGTCTCCTCCTACTAAAGGAGCTTACCTTTGAAAACACCCACTTATTAATGGGTGTAGACTTTGTCCTCTTTCAATGATAAAAATGACATAGTTTATGTAAAGCACTATTCAGATTCTTTAGATAAAGGAGAAGTGAGTCAGCATCCTCTTCACATGAAACCTGATTATTCCTAAAAGCAGTTACTGCGTCACCCCTAGATCTTCACAGAAGAGACTACACAAGAGAGGGAGCTGTCTGTATAGTACAAGTACATATGAATGTGTATGCGTGCACACACACATACACACACACACACACAACTGACCTTTTATGGCATTGTGTGACATGCATACCATATACATTATGCCTGATATTCCAAAATTTTAGTTTTAATTTTCATTTGAACCAAGAATTATTAGAGACTTCTTTCATTTGCAAGGAGTAGAATTTTGGTTTATCCATTTTCAAGTTCTCTAATTCTATCTTAATTAGATAAAAAATTATTTATTGCCTATACTTTTTAATTTTTTTAATTTATTAAGGATTGTTGTGATCAAATTTATGAATGCTCCAAGATCATTTTAAAAAGAAGGTAATTTCTCTCTCTCTGTGCACGTGTGTTTGTGTGTATAATATCCTTATTATTTCTATGGTTTAATACCCTTCTTAACCTAATTTATTATCTCCCACTATCTGTTATGAACCAAGAGAAAGAAATTAACATCTCTTATTTAAGCATTGTTTCTTCTTCTTCATATGCTCTATAGGTTTTGATCTATAAGTATTAATGCTATGTACTTTGGTGTATAAACAATTGTCATAATTATATCTTCACTGTGGACTGTCCTCTTTCTAATTATAAATTGCCTTCCTTTTCTCACTGAAGGTTGTTGCCCTGATTTCATCATGGGCTGGCACTAAGGTTGTGTTCCATGCTTTCTTTCTGTTTACATTTGCCTAGTATGATATTGCTCATCATTTATTTTCAGCTTTATCAAATCACTTTTTTATTCACTTTGTCTTCTGAAAACAACATATTGTACAATTAAGTTAGTAGTAATTCTTTGTGATTCAATCCTAGTCGCTATCTTTTTTTGTTGTATTGAGATATATTGACATAAACATTATATGAGTTTCAGGTGTACTACAGAATGATTTGACATTTGCTTATATTGCAAATGCTGACCACAGTAAGTCTAGTCAAAAATCCATCACCATACAGTTAAAATTATTTTATTTTAATAAGAACTTTTAAGGTCTATTCTCTTAGCAACTTGAAAATATATAATACAGTATAGTTAACTATATTATTTTTACCTATAGTCACGCTGTACATTACATGCCTATGAGATATTTATTTTATAACTGGAAGTTTGTGCATTTTGACCACCTCCACCCATTTTGCCGAACTTTCACCTCTAGCAACTACCAATCTCTTGTCTATATCTGTGAGTTCAGTTGTTGTTGTTTTTTTAGATTCTGCACATAAGTAAGATCATAAGATATTTGTCCTTCTCTGTCTTTCCCTCTTCCTTTCCCATCCCCTCCTTTCATCTTCTCTTCCCCTCACTCTCTCCCCAACCTTCAGACTTGATAGTCATCTGAGGCTCTAAGATTCTGCAGCCCTGAGACCTTAAGACTCTGGCAGTGAGCAAGAGTTCAGCACCTTAATGTTTTAATGATTTTGTAAATGTTTGAGATAACAATAAAAATAATTTAAGGATGCATGCCATCAGGACATTACCACTAAGTACAGATTTAGGTATGATAAAATTATACATTTTATAAGTATTATTAAATTATAAATTTAATAAATATTAGTATAAAATATTTAACTGACTTGCACAAATAATATGCAGCCAGCATGGTCCTGCCTCGGGGCCTTTGCCTCAGCTGTTCCCTTTGCCTGCAACATTCTTTGCCTAGGTATGCACAAGGTTAGTTCCCGCATGCTTTCAGATTTGATTTCTGTGCAAATGTTCCCTTCTAAGTGAGGTTTACCCTGACTATCTCACTTAAGATAACTAATTCTTGACTTCCTCCCCTACCTAACAACCACTCTGTCAGCTACAGAGCCCCTTTCCATGCTTTAATGTTCTCCATAGCACTGTACATCCATATAGCATACTGTATACATATTTCAATTGCCCACTTGTTGCCTATCTTCCCTACTGTATGATAAACTCCATGACAGAGTTTGTGTGTGTGTGTGTGTGTGTGTGTGTGTGTGTGTGTGTGTAGTTTTATGGATCCCAGTGTTTAGCATACTGCCTAACATGTAGTTGGCATTTAGTAATGACATATTGAATGAATGCAAACTGTATATTGCTTGCTGCTTACATCTAATTGCTATGTCACACTATAATGATTTTATACATATACTAGAAGCCCAGTGCATGAAATTCATGCACTGGGGGAGGGGCGGTCCCCTCAGCCCAGCCTGTACCCTCTCCAATCTGGGACTCCTCAGGGAATGTCCGACTGCCAATTGGACATCCCTCTTACAATCTGGGACCACTGGCTACTAACGGCTTACCTGCCTGCCTGCCTGCCTGATCACCCTGAACTGCCCCCCCTGCCAGCCTGATCACCCTTAATTGCCTCTGCCTGCTGGCCTGATTGCCCCTAACTGCCCACCCTGCCAGCCTGGCTGCCCCCAACTGCCCCCCCCACTGGCCTGGTCACCCCTAACTGCCCCCTTCCCACCAGCCTGGTCACCCCTTACTGTCTCCCCTGCCAGCCTGGCTGCCCCCAACTGCCCCCCTCTTCCGGCCTGGTTGCCCCTAACTGCCCCACCCCTACTGGCCTGGTCACCCCTTACTGCCCGCACCCCCCCGCCCCCGCCAGCTTGGTCGCCCTCCTGCCGGCCTGGTCGCCCCACTCAGCCTGCTGTTCAGTCGTTTGGTCATCCCTCACTAACCCCCCTGCCAGCCTTATTGCCCTATGAAGCCTGTGTTCGGTCATCTGTCTGGTTGTTTCAGTCATGATGGCCCCTGGCTTTTTATATATTAGGATACTGAAAGACCAAAGATGACATCTTGCCCTATCTCCCTCCACATGAAATTACAGTTGGAGAAAGAAAAATAGTTTACAAACTAAGATTAAAAAAAGAAAAATCAGGAACACCCTGTCTAGCACCAATAGGAGATGTACATATTCTATAAATTTACATTATGGTTTGTTTATACAACTGAAATATATATTGCCTAATCCAATTTATTATTTATTTATTATTCCTATTATTATTTGGATGGTGAAGTAATTAAAAATTAACAAATGAGCTCTGTCATAATAAAATAGTAAATTCTTTGATCCCATAATAATGTCTTTGCATTTTTAATACAAATAGACAAAATAATAAATGGGAAAATAAGCCCTAGGCTGCAAAGGGCAGTTAATTTGTAGGCAGAGGGTTGAGGTTGCAAAAACTTTCATGTTCTAGATAGTATATTTCAAAAATGTTTACATGTTATAAAATTAATGAATACTGTTTTGTAATTAAATTATAATAGAGGTAATTTAATTCAAAGATAAATTGCTACTAAAAGTAGGATAACAACATTTTTTAAGATAGTGGTAAAATTAGTCTACCTGAAATTTCCAGGTACATTTGCATTTCGGAGGATAGTAGCTTGGGTAATATGGACTTGAAATTTTCCCTTCAAAGCCAGTGATTTCTTTGACCAACACTGTGTTTTCACACTCTGAAAAAAAAAAATCCAGTAACACACAATGATTTGCAGTTGTGACATTATGGGAGAGACACTAAATATATTTCTTTCACTATAAATGCACAGTTTCTTAATCAATAAGCATGTACATATGAATTTAAACTAATTTTTTACAAAAGAAATAGTACCCTACATAGGTATAGCTAAACTATTTGTTCAAATTCTATATTTGTTTTCAAATAATGTATTTTGGTTACACATTTATAGGATGCTATTACTTTCTAAAACACGCTCAACAAATAGTTATTGAGCATCTTTATATGCCAGGAATGGCTGTAGGTATTAGGGAAATAGCAGTAAACAAAATAGAGGTAAATCAATACTCTTGATTTAAATCAAGAATAAATCAAAACAGTTTAGCCTGGACAGCATGGTTTAGTGGTTGAGCATCAACCTATGAACCAGGAGGTCATGGTTCGATTCCCAATCAGGCATGGTCCAGGCACGTGCTAGAGTTGCAGGCTCAATCCCCAGTGGGGGACATGCAGGATGCATCCAATCAATGATTAATTCTCTCTCTCTCTCTCTCTCTCTCTCTCTCTCTCTCTCTCTCTGAAATCAATAAAAATATATTTTAAAAACACACAGTTTAAATAAATTTTGTTGCATCTTTGTTGTTGAAATATACCCAGTTTACATAACATGCTCTGTTTAAGACAATCTAAATGTCTATTCTTGCTGATATGGTAACCCTTCTGCTAGAATGTAAGCTTCTTAAGAGTATTGATTTACCTCTATTTTGTTTACTGCTATTTCCCTAACACCTACAGCCATTCCTGGCATATAAAGATGCTCAATAACTATTTGTTGAGTGAATAGACAAAGTCCATTACAATGTTTCTGAGATAATCACATTTTTAAGCTTTGAAGTTAGAGATCATTTTCAACCCAATAATATCTCAAATATCTAGTCCAATAAATCCATTTTACATTTGGTTTTGTAATAATTTGAAGCAGAAAAACTACCAAAATAAGCCAATGCCTTAAAATGTAGATGAAACTACGGCTATCACTATCTACGTAAGCCAAATCCTCTTCCCTCCTCGCCCTTATCTCCCATTCTGATCCCTTTGGCTTTATTGATGCTCATAAAAAAGTTAGCAAGGAGAAGAGGGTGGGCATCTATAATACTTTCAACAATAAAGATAAATTATTTTAAAAAGTTACCAAGACATGACCTGCAAGATCCGATCAGTTGCAACGTGTCACAAAGAGACTAGAGTTTCTTTTTGTTTTGCTTTACTTCGTTAACCCAAGTCCAAAAGAGAATAATGAGAGGGATCATTTTTGCTCACTGTTGCCTAGTAAAACCCATTAAATCCTCAAGGTTTTTGCTTCACAGGCACTTTCTGGGATGGCATTCACATGCATGACTATAAATGAGACATCACAAAAGACAGACTAGTGTGTTAGTTACTTGCCTACCAGCTCCAAACTGACCCTTCTCTGTTCTGCAGTGCCAGGCTGGGACTCTGCAAACCATTTCCTTTCTTTACTACCTGGCTTCCTGATAGGCTCTGCCAATGGGGGTGCCAACTGGAAACTAGAAGGATGGAGGAGGAAGAATCAGACTTCCTGCCTCTTATTCCTGGGAGGGTCACCCCAAGGACACTTCTTCACCCCCGCAGATAACACTTCGTTCCTGTACAGAGTTGAATCCTGTTAGTAGTTTCTTCACCGTCCACTTTATTGAATCTCCCGCAAAGATACCAGCCTCCACTGCCTGGCACCCCCTCCTTAGAGGTCTGGGTTCCAGGTCCATGAATATCTGCCTCTGAACTCAGAAACACCAGCACCAGCTGAGCAGCAACCTTCCTCAGAGTTTCATTTCACAAATCCCTCCTCCAAGCTCTATTCCTCCAGTTGCTTCTTGCATGTGTTGCTTTCCACATGATACAAAGAAAACTCAGTTTTCTTTTTGCCTCTTGAGTTACCTAATTAACACCTTAATATTGAGTTACCAGTTTTTAAATTAAATTTTCTCTACTAGAATAACTGATATGATATTTCTCTTCTGACTGGACCCTGAGTCAGGGTCCCTGACCTACACAACTAGTGCTATAATACAGCCTCAGGAGAGATCAGACAGGAGTATCATAACAAATATTTCTACAGGTGACTTTTTTTTGGGGGGCGAGGGGAGGGCGTGGAAAACTTACTTTGTTCTGGAATGACTTCGAAATATGCCCGGATTCCTGATAGCCTCCGTATCTGAGGAGATTTAAATGTCACCAACATGAGATTATTTGTAGAAACAAATGACATTAATGTTCTTGTGGGTTCACACATTCTGAAACCAGATAACAAAACAATACACGAACAGCAGGTTATTGAGGAGTGGGCCTACATCCAACACTAATTCCACACATTTTCTGGGCCAGCCACGCAGTTCTTGTTCATCAAACTCCACCAGCCAGGTCTTCATCAACTAGTGGCTACGGGGCACAACACGTGGAAAGGAGCTGATACAGGAAACTGCCAAAGAACTCCCCTGGATGGCCATCACTGGGCCCTCCTTGACAGCAAACAAGGTAGAAAGGGGTACTTAGTGGCTAACAAAACTGGGTTCAAAACTCAGGTCCATCACTTAACTGGCTGAAAAACTCTGGGCAATCAAGTACTAAGTCTTCATAAATGCCACGTTCCCTACTACGAACGGAAGTAATAATAATGGTATACTCCTCATAGCATTGTGGTGAGGCTTCAATAAGGAAATAACTAAATATGTCTGGAAGGATGAAAAAAACTCAACAACTATGACTGAGGAGTGAGAGCCAGGGACAATTTTACCATTCGCTGCATACCTCTATATACTGTATGGACTTTTGACATACACATGTGTCCCAGAAATTCAAATAAATAAATGCATACAGAAAACACTGTTGCATAGATATGTTAATACTATTAAAAGTAAAATAATTCCTGTACATTTTTAGCACAGTGGATCACAAATAATAATTCTGACTAAAGGCCAACTGACATTAGGTTAATAAAATACTAAACACTCATAAAGTAAAAAATTATTAGGACATATATATGTGTAAATGAAAAGATTTCTGCAAAAATACAACAGATATTTGTCCTGGGTAATGGGCTTGTGAAATAGTTGATACTGTTTTCTCTGACCTCACTTTCACAATGAACATTGTATTATTTTAAAATAAGGAACAACATTTAATTGTTTTATTGATGTTATACAATCATCACAGAATATTTATTCTCACACCTTATTGAAACAGTGTACTTCACTATGATTGAAATAAAAGTAAAATTTTTTAAAAATCTGTTAGATTTCAGAAATATTGGCTGAAGGTCCTGCTGTACTGATTTTGACTCTCTTATACTACAAAAGAAAAATAAACCTTGTATCTGATAGGCTAATACAGAGCATGGGTCAATCATTGACCTGAGTATACGCAGCAGTGGCTCACAAAAAAACCCAAGGGGAACTCAGATGCTACAAAAGAGAGGCATTGAAAAAAAAACCTTTTCACCCACAACCAGAGGGCCTGCCTGGTACCTGTACAAGACGGTGCTCCGGATTGGCAAGAGGGAGTCATAAATGGTCAGGGAGTCGGTGATGCAGTTGTCGGCTTCGATCTGGACAGACTCTATCGACAGGCGAATCAGGTAGCCCACGATGGCCACCAGCTTGAAGTGGCACATGAGCCTCCCGGAGGTTGCAGAGATCTCCAGAGGGTAGCGAAGAGACAGATGATCTGCATACAAGTACTGAGAGCAGCCTTTGTCTGTGGAGACAGCGCTCTTGTTTTGTTTTAGGAATGACTTTTCTAGAAATCTTGTTAGAAGAGTAAAGAGCGGAAGTGGTCACGTGGAGGCCATCTGCTGCCTTTGCCAGTCTGAAGTCTACTCCCCTCTCTCCTGATCACAGCATCTGGATTTCACTTTGAGAAACTCCCCTTATCATGTCTATATGGTTTGGTTGGGGTTAACCTCACCCCGAGATGCAGAGGTGGGCACGTGACTCAGACTGGCCAGGGAGTCAGATAAGCTGGGTCAGGATTGGGCATGTCAGCCAACCGGAGACAATGAGACCCAGTCCCAGCACTTCTGCAGAGACGATCAGGAAATATTTGTGGGTTTATTTCCCACCATGGTTACTAAACTGATAAACTATAAGCCTGTCTGCAGGTGGCCATTTATGCCACCACATTGGACAAATACACTTGATGGGGCCTCAACAGAGGAAAGCAGAGATGCAGAGTCCTGATGATATGTTGTCTTAGAACCTGGCCCAACTGTACCTGAAGCCCCACCCCCCACCCCAGGGGAGCCCCATTCATATGAGTCAATCAAATTTCTTTTACACTTAAACCAGTTTGAGTATATTTCTGTCACTTGGAACTGAGAGAGCACTAACACATACCATCAATTGAAAAGGAAGACTACAGCCCAAAAGATACCGATTTAGAGGCAGTGGAGGGTGACGGATAGGGTAGGGGGAGGGAAGAAGCCACATGACATAATTTACCAGGTCCTATGGTGGAAGAGTAATCTGACCGAAGCCCAGCTGCATTGAAAAATAAACAAACACACATAGAAAAAAGACCGTCAGTCTCTTCATTTCATCCTGTTAGAATTTTACCTAGAAAAAAGTATTTTCAGTCCTTTAAAAGCAATCCAACATATCTGGGATTTGTTTTAAAATAATCCAGTGAGGGGAGGGGAGGTTGTTTAGGTATTTAGAGATCAAATGGGACAGACATGAGCTGATGGTTTTTGAAGCTGTATAAAGGGTATACTAGAGTTAATTTTTCTATTCTCTTTCCTTCTGTATGCTTGAAGTTATCCATAGTAACAAGCTTTAAACATTTTTAAAGGTAAAAAGGAAACAATAAATATGACAATAGTTAGTCATATTAATTATATCTGAAATAGTATATGTGTTACAGAATTTTCATTCATTTAACAAATATGTATCAACTTCCTATTATCTGCCTAGCACATATATGATTGAAATCAAAAGAGAACGCTGCATAAATTTTGTGTTATGCAAAAATTAAACCATTATACTGTCAAGACAAATGGTGGAATTTACATTTGACAAGGCTATGGGGCAGGCTATTTGGAGCGCTGGGCAGTACTGCATAACACAGGTTCGGTTCTGTCTGGATGAAGAGAGAGACAAGACAAAGCTCAGAAAAATTTTCCTTCTGCAGGACGTTGTGCCTTGGAGCCTTAGTTTGAATAAACCAAATTAAATATAGGTAGGGGTGCACTTTAATAAATTCAATTTCATATATATTTTGTCCCCAGTTCAATTGTCCAATCAATGTATGTAACATTTAGTAACTTCCTTTATCAACATAGCTCCCATATCTTCAACAAATCCTGTTCCACTGGGACTGCTGAGAGAATACTTCATTACCACGGTGACTGCAATAATGACAGCATCAGGAGTACCGCAGGAAGGACTGCTTAAAGGAGAATTAGCCAACAATCACCATTTAGTACCACGGAGTCCATGTCCACCGCCAGACCCTGCAAGCTTCCCACAGAGGTCCGGTTTATGATGCTCGTCTGGATGGAGTCCTTCAGGATGGCGGCCACACAGTCCTCACAGAAGATATGGCCCTTGGCATGTGGCATGACAAACACAATCCAGAAGTGGACCAGGAGGCCACCTTTGTTGTTACTGCTGTAGAGAACGGAGAAAGATGTTCAGAGATACCTCTTAGGAAGGAGACTTTTATAGGTCGCCAGTGGCTGGTAATTTCAAGGTAAGGCCTGTGAGCACAGCTTTCAACTGAACATAACTTCCTTCTTTAGGGATTCATCGCTTCCTATTATAGGGACTGGAGAGGGAAAGCATCATGGTGTGTGTGTTCTTGTGCTGGGTTCAGATCTAGAACCATTAGTGGATAGTTGCACCTCCATGGAGAACACACGATTTCTGTGGCTGTCAATCAGTTTTCACTGCAAGTTATAATTTTTGATACCTCCTGGTGTCCATACACAGTGCTAAATCTGCTTTATCCCATTTAATTGTATCAGAAAGGTCGATTATTGTTCCAATTTTACAGATGAGAAAATTAAGACCAACTACAACTCAAAACCACACAGCTAGGAAGTAGCACAACCAGGAATCCACCCCATTTTGGTTTCAGTCTGACCCTGGAGCAGGCACTGCTAACTGCACGAATATTATCATGATTTATGAAAAAAACAAAAACAAAACAAAACAAAAAAAAAACCAACAACAAGATAATGTTCCGTAGTAAATAATTTGGGTAATAAAAGTAAAGGAAAGTAAACAAATTGCTTTATTCTAAGACTTTAATACCAAAGTCGATTGTGAATCTCTGCAGATGTATTGGTGGTGGGGAAGGTGGGCTACAGAAAGGGCACATGCTTTTTCCTAAAAATTATTTGATCATGGAATACTTTTTTTTTTTTCTCTCAGAAGACCACTTTGAGAAATACTGGTCTGTGTTTTATTTTTGCCATGACCCTGTATAGCAGCCATGTTAATGGCCATTTTGCCCAGTGGCATTAGTACAGGGGTCCTGGATCCCAGCTATGGGGAGAGGGCAGGCTTTGGTAGATAAAAAGGAAAACTCAGCATGAGAGCATAGCAAAGAATTAGGTCACTGTTGTGCTAAAAGGGAATTAATCCACAACCGCCCCTAAGAAGTTGCTAGAGAATGGTGATATCTTGGCCTTTTCAGGGCTTTGAGAGGAATTTATAGGAGTGAACACAGAAATCCCAAAGCAAGGGGCACACAATACCTGACATCTGCGATGACAGACTGCTTGTAGAATTTGGAGAAGGCAGATGTTGTGTAAACCAGGTTTATCTGAAAAAGAAAAAGCGAGGTGTCTGAAGTCTTTCACTCTGGCTTCTCTCACAGTACCAAGCTCTGATTAGCTATCAAGGAGATAAACAAGACTCAAATTAAGGCCTCTAACTCCAAAACCAGACATTATTCCTTGAATTCATTTTTTTTGTGTGTGTGTGTTGGGGGGGGGGGCGGAGGGCAGGGGAGGGTAGTTAAATCCTCACCAGAGGATTTTTTCCATTTATTTTTTCTTAGAGATAGTAGAAGGGATGCAGGGAGGGAAGGTAGAGAGAGAGGGGGAAAAGAAACATTGGTATGAGAGAGACACATCGATTGGTTGCCTCCAGCATGTGCTCCGACCAGGCCAGGGATAAAATCTGCAACCCAGGTACATGCCCTTGACAAGACCCTTTGGTGTGCAGGCTGATGCTTTAACCACTGAACACACAGCCCAGGGCTATTCTTTGAAGTCAAATACATTTTTACTACCTGTAGCAGTCTTGGGTTTTTTTACTTTCATTCTGCTTTCTCTGAAGAATAATTTGTTACCTTCATTTATTTCTGTCTTTATTCACCTTAATTAAGCTTAACTTCTGTGTCCTGCCTCTTCTAAAGTTAATCTTCTCCACAATTAATAAATCAAATGCCTTTAAGCACATTTTAAAAGTGCTTGACCCAACCTCTTTTCTATTAATAAATGGCATTGAAAAATTAAATTCTTAAGGACACATTGCTATATTAGCCACTAGGGGGCGAGTGGTGCCCACAACCAGGACAACCACCCCTTTCCCAACTCACCAGTCTCTATGGAAACACCAGCCCTTTTAAAACTCCATTAAATGGATCTCAAAAGAGAGCCATTGAAATCAATTTATCTCCCCCCCCCTAATTAGCATTTCTAAAACCAAACTGACTCATTTGTCAAATCTTCTCTTGAATTCCCCTTTCTACACAGTAGCAACAATTACCCACCTAATTTCCCAGAAGGGGGAGGGGGCTGGGAAATCACCTTAGAAATAATATAGCATAGTGGGGGGAAATATGAGCTGTGGAGTTTAAATTCACTATGCAACACAGAACACGTTATCTATACCTGCTGAGCCTCCATTGTGTTTTTCTCCCACCTCTCCTTTTCTCCTTCCTTTCTTTCTTCCTTCCTTTCTTTTTTTTCTTTCTTTCAATCTGTAAAGTGGTTGTCAAAATGCCTACCTCTTTGGGATAATTTGAGGAATAATTGATAAATATTAAAAATAAAGGGGTTAGCCTGGCTGGCATGGCTCAATGGTTGAGCGTCGACCTATGAACCCGAGGTCATGGTTGATTTCCAGTCAAGGGACATGCCCAGGTTGCAGGCTCTATCCCCAGTGTGGGGGCATGCAGGAGGCAGCCAATCAATGATTCTCTCTCATCATTGATGTTTCTATCTTTCTCTCTCTCTCCATTCCTCTCTGAAATCAATAAAAATATATTAAAAAATAAAGTGGTTAGCAACATACCCAGTATATAGAAAGCCCTCAATAAATAAGAGCCACTGTGCCCACTCTTGCCTTTGCTTGCTCTCTCTCACAGCTCTCCCTCAGTCTACACCAAAGTGTAGTTGAGTCACCACTGTGCAGGCCACCCTTGCCATTAATATGCAGACGCAATTTGGCAGAAACTTTCTAGTTAATACTATGTACCAAGATTGATGAATCAATATTTTTCTATTTGACCAGCAATAATTTTAGAAAATCACCCAAGGAAGTAATCAGAGATACAGACAAGTAATGCAAATAATTTATTGTAGCATTATCAATAGTAGCAAAAGCTGGAAACAACTTAAATATCCAATAAAAAGGAATTTTCTAACTTTGTAGTATTAAAACTTATTTTCTTTTTGTTCTTTTAAAAAATAATGCTCTTTATTAATTTCAGAGAGGAAGGGAGAGAGAGAGAGAGAGAGAGAGAGAAATGTCAATGATGAGAGAATCATTGATCTGCTGCCCAGACATGTGCCCTTGACCAGAATTGAATTCAGGACCCTTCAGTCCACAGGCAGATGCTCTATCCACTGAGCAAAACTGGCTAAGGTTGAAACTTATTTTTTAAAGAACATTTACTTGCTTAGAAAAATACAATCTAATGGTAAAAGTTAAAGATCAGATTGTAAGACTGAATATCTACTAACACCTCAATATTGAGCTATCCCCTATGTCGGTGTGGTCCAGAATAAAACAGGGCTCTATCTTTGGTGATGTTAAATAAGATTTTAAAGTTCTTTTTATACTTTATGGGTTTTACATTTTACATATTTTATTTATACTTTTTAAATTTATACTTCACACTTTTAGATATTTACTCTATACCTCTTTTACATTTTTAGACTTTTCTAAAGTTTTATAATAAATATGTATTAGTTCTTTAATAAGAATGTTCTTTTTAAGTGAAGAGATATCAGTGCATGGAGGTTGAAATAAATAAATGTATTCTAATCACAGAATCAACCAGCACACATGTCATGTCAGTACTAAAAGACATTTTAAAGATCACCTGGTCCAATCCCTTTATTTCACAGATGAGAAGAACTGAAACTGAAGCTCATAGAGCCATTTCTTTTACTTTCAGCAGGAAGAAAGAAAGAAAAAAGCAATTCTATCAAATAAGCAATTCTATCTTACAGCCGACATGAGCTAAATCCCATGTTTCCTGACTACTTCCTCTGCCTACCCGCACACTGTGACCCTTCCACCCCACCTTTCACCCCCTGACTCCACCCTGCCCAGCCTCTCACCACCACCCCCATCACCTCACCACTTGTTGTACAGTCCGTGTCACTGACAGAAATTCCCTGGACTCCTTCTGTCGGTATTCAGGAAGAAACTCGATGTTGGTGATGCGAAACATTCCAACAAAGTAAAAAGCATCTTTGCTTTCTGTCTTGCCTGTAAGACAAGAGAAAAGGCAGGTAGAGGGCTTTCCCATATGTGTGATAATGAAGCATTGTCTGATCTATGCCAGTATCAGGTTCCTGAAATTATTTTATTTTAGGCAACTATGTATTCTACTGGTTCGCAGCTTGGGGAATTCTAAATGTAGTTAATAGCATCTCTTCCATCAGCAGTAAATCACCATATCCCTTAGGATACTCTATTCTCTCTATCAGCTTCTGACAAGTACTTAAGAACAATATTAAAAAGTAAAAGATATACATCTTAGACAGTCTACATGTCATAGAGTCACTAAGGGGCCAAAGAGAATATATGCAAATTTTATGGATCCCAAGTCGGTAGAAGGTAAGGAGGTAAGAAATGTATACAGTCAAGCTCTGAGGAGAAGTGAGCGTAGTGGGAGAAGAGGGGAGGGCCCCCCCGTGGTCCTTCACTGAGCCGCTGACCTCTCGTCCTCTGTCTGACTTTGGCTGATGCCCAGGGTGCTGGCCTGTCCTCAGTTCTGTGCGGCGCAGGGAGAACTCATCCTTCTGATAAGTCACTGTGGTCCTCATCCCAGTGTCAGATCACTTTTTCTCAAATGCTTTTCCTGTGAGGTCCATGGCTTTGGGCATCAGGCCTGCCCAGAAACAGGCAAAGACACAAATGTGTCTGAGTTGTCTTCAGACAACAGGTAAAGACACTGCTGTTGTTTGAGAATGGCTTGGGGGAAATAAGGGTTTTTTTTCTGGCTTTCTTTGTTTTTACCAAGGACTTCCTGCTATGTGGCACCATCCCCCAGACCCTCGTGGCAGTGGTAATCTCTTTCCTGTGGTACCAGCCCCACTGTATCATAACTTCAGTCTGATGGCTATTCTTCTAGAGGAACAGGACCTTCTTTTTGTTTCTCAAGCCCTAATATAGAGTAGCCAGTGCCTGACTTAGCTTTGAAGCTCAATAAATATGTGTGGAAAGGAAGGGAAAGAAGAAGGGGGCTAGAGCAAGAGCACAAGGAAATGCTAAATAACTGATAGTTATTAAAAAGATGGTGCATGAATATTATGTGCACTGAAATAAGTTAGGTGAAAAAGAACAAGAACCATATGATTTTACTCATATGTGGGACATAAAACAAACAAAGCAACAAATGAACAAACAAGCAAACGCATAGACAGAGAACAGTATGGTAGTTACCAGAGGAGAAGGGTGTGGAAGAAGGTTGAAAAGAGTAAAGAGGGTCAATTATATGGTGATGGAAGGGGGCTAGACCTTGGATGGTACACTTAGTGGAATATGGAGATGATATAGAATTGTACATCTGAAATTTATATAATGTTATTAACATGTGTTTCTCCATTAAATTTAATTTTTAAAAAAGAAGGTACAACTTGGCTGAGTGATAAGAAGCAGCCTCTCTTGAGTAGCCAACCCAGGGTCCCACTAGTTCCAAACAGTGTAGTGAGGCAGTGGGGAGGGGAGAGAGGCACAGAGTAGGCAGCAGGAGGCCTGAGCTTCTGTCTTAGATTTGTTCTTTCAAGTTAAGTGACTTTGGAATGATCAATTTGCCTCACTAGGCCTCTCATATAAAACAAAGGTTTGTTTTGTTGCTAATTTTACCAGGTAAGTGATTTTTTGACTTTTTTTACGCTTACAGACTTTTTAAAATTTGAATGAGAGCTGTGACTTCTATCTAGAAGTTCACACATCCTCTGGCATCAGTAAGTACTCAAGAGGAAGCATAACAGCAATGCAAGGGAGATCAATTAGGCCTTGGAATGATTACAATGACCAAACTCTTTAGCACAGCCCAACACACAAGACCCTGGTGGGTCTCCTGATGAGCTGTCCACTTCATTTCTCAAGGCCATTTGCCACACCTAAATTTCATGTATTGAAACTAACCTCTGTTATTTGTTGAACAGTTCTTGCTATCCATACCATTTTCCCTTTGCTCCTACTGGTCTGTCTTCCTGAAAGGATCTCTCTGACTTTAACACAGCCAACAAACTACTTCTACACGATGATCTTCCAAAACTTCATAGAAAAGTGCTAGGGCAATGAAAAGTATCAGTTGAGGGCCAGAAGAGAGCTGATGGGAAAGAAGTTGGTTTGTTCTGGGTTGGGGTTGTGTGTCTTTTGTGTTTCACTTAATTGCCCATTGACTTGACTTCTCTCCCTAGTATGTAAAGACAGAGATTCTTCCTGTCTTCCACCCTGTCCCCAAGCCTATCACAGAGCCCAGCTCATTGTGGGTACTCCAAGATGTGTCAAATGAATTTTCAGAAACCAGTTCTTGAAGCTTTCTCTGAATTCTACCCTTGGGCAGGTTGGCTGCCTCTCTTCTGTGATTATAAAGTGATTGATTAAACAAAACAAAAAATAAATAAATAAACTCACCCTCCCTTTCAGCACTGAACTGTTTTTTGAAAGTACAAAATCTATATGTGAGCTTTTTGAAGATAGGAGATATATCGGGCATGCCTGATGTCTTGCATTATGCCACACAAATTATAGGTGGCCTGAACTGTTCAAGATAATATTCATTAATTCTTTGCCTATAAATCTTGCTTTCTAACCACATTTTAATATCCTTGATAGAACACATATTTTGTATTAAACATATTAAGATGTATAGAGTGGGAAGTTGAGCATAAGTCAACAAAGGCTATACAGTTGCTGCACTGCATTAGGTTAGTATTCTCTAAGGAAGAACTTAGTTATGACTCCTGCCCAATCAATCAGATCGACGAAAACATAAAAACAGAGGAGAGAAAGGCACATGAGTACAATGAAGCTCAGAGAGCTGGAATATCAGGTTGCCTAGAAACAGGCAGTGGGTGGAATGAGGAAATGAAACAGTTTAGCATTCCATTCATTTTTAAAGCTAAAAATGGACTAAATGGATTACATTTCTGAACTAGTCAACATTTGCTCCTGAGCATCCGCCTCCGCTCTCATCCTATCCCCCATCTCGCTCCTCTTGCTCACCTGTGGGAAGAGAACGGTAGTAGGAAAAGAAGAAAGGGGAAAGCAATTCTGGCTTCTTCCTCCAAAAACCTCAACAGTTTCAGAAATGGTTATTAGTCTAAGAAATAAGAAAATCTATCAGAAACACCCGGGGCAGATTGGGCCTGCATTTCTCCTGCTGAGCTCACTGGGTAAGCCCTAACTCCAAAGGCAAGTAGATTTTAACTCACTGATGTAGAGCCACAGAAGGGTCCAGGCTATGACTGCCAGGATGAATAAAAACACTGTGAAGAGAATGATTTTATTCTGGACATTCCAAAAGGGAGCTTTCTTCTTGGGTTGCTTCTTGAGTTGGGCTTTGTTGATGGGTTTTCTTGGTGGCCGTCTCCCTGGTCTCCCTGGTCTCCCTGGTCTCCCTGGCAGCTTCCCGGGGGCACTGACCACCTGAACTGAGATATTGGATATCTAAAAAAAAAAAGAAAAAAAAAAAAGGTGTATTATCAATTAGATAATTGATAATGCAGCCCACAACAAATATTTCTGTGGCCCAGCCAATATAACAATATGTAAGAAACATTTTAATAAAAATTTTATAACTTAATTTTTACAATATCCTGTTATACATAATCTATCTATATAAAACCCTAATTTGCAAATCGACAGAACGGCAGAACCACCAGAGGAACAACCGGTCTCTATGACGCACACTGACCCACCAGGGGGCAGATGCTCAATGCAGGAGCTGCCCCCAGCCCACAGGTCCCAACCAGAGGTGGCAGTGGGGGATGGGGCAGGCAAGCAGGCAGCGCAGAAGGCGGGTGTGAGCAGGGGCCCCCTATCGCACAGCTGGTCACCTCACAGATCGGCCCTGATTGCCTGCCAGGACTAGGGACCCTACCCATGCACAGATTTCATGCATTGGGCCTCTAGTTATTAATATTGAACTACAACATTAGCTAATGACTGATTACTATAATCGTGTTGCATTCATTTTCCTTACATGCCTTAGGCTCAGGCACAACATTTCTCTCCACTAATACTAGCAGCTAATATTTTAGTAGCTGATTGCCACATCGTTAGTCCTGGATTGACTTGTTTGGTGTGCACAACAGGAAATATTTTGATTTCAGAAAACAAGAAAAATAGGTTTATTTGTGTTACACTTATTAATGTGTGCAGTTATTCAGTGTCTGGTAAGTTGATGTTCAAGAAAAAATATTAATTTTTATTAAAATGTTCTATTATTTTATGTTAACGATTACTCATTTATTTCAGCCCTTTGTATTCAGCATGTCTCTATTGAAATAAACCTATGTTTCTATGAAAAGTGAAGCTTTTGTTATTTTGCAGCCCACATAAACTTAAACCTTGTTTATTTGGCCTGTGTTAGCCTTTGAGTTTGACATGCTTGGTCTAGTGCTTAAATGCTATCACTCGGTAAAGAGAATCTTGGTGCTAAAATTTCTAAATGCGTCAGTCAACTGATTTACATAAGCATAATAAATTGACTTGCATTTGAATAGCACAATTAAAATCAGAAAAAATATAGACATTATGTGAACTCCAGTGAAATGGTTCCCAGGTCCTCTCCTCAGCTCCCCCTTTTGGATAATAGATGCTGCAGAGGATAGGCCTGAATTTCATGGAGTGTAGACCAGAGGACCGGAAGGTCAGGAGTCGATTCCTGTGTTCACAGCTGTGGGGATATGTGTTTGTGTTTAAATGTTTGTATTATATAGCTTTTCTCCCATGACCAATTTCTTCTGGGCTGAAACAGGATTAAAATAAGAGTATAAGTTCCTTAGAGAAATGATTTCTTAATCGTGGCTTCAGGAATGAGTGGTAAGAGAAAGGCATGAAGGATGATGTTTGTGGAGGGCTGTATGTAGGAAAGGATCAAAATGCTGGTTTCACCATTGTCACATACGTATGCACTTTTATGCCAGCCGCTGCCCTGATCCATTTCCCAATCACAGACAAAAGAACTATTTAAAGGTAAAGAATGAAATAGAGAACTCAGAGAAGATTATTGGTTTTACTGTATTTGTGTGCAAAGTGTTATATGCTGGAGGAAAAAATACATTATTTAACCATTTCCCTTTCTTTTTTTTTTTCTCCTCTACCCTCTGCCATTTGATCCTGTGAATTCTTTAATAATGTATGTGAGAGTTTAGCTTCTTTGAAGGAGAGATTTATACATGTCAGGGTAACTAAACTCCAGTGATGAAATGACTTTTAACCACACATTCTCTTAAAGGCAACCATCTAGAACACCAACTCCAAAGAAATAATCTCTCTTCTGGGTTTCCCTAAGAGTTCTCTCATTCTGTTACCCTCCCTTACTCTTCCCTTCAAAGCACCTGTCTTCCCGTCTTTAATCCTACCAATTCATGGGATAATATGTGGCCAAGGACATTCTGAATTATTCATGGCTTCCTCATTCTTTTTTGCCAAACACCCTTGTCAACCCCTGGAGTGAAATGTAGCTTATATTCCTCCTGGTGAAATTGAACTAGACCAGACCTCATTTCATGTGATGTCCTGCAGGTTTTAGGATGATGTTTCTAAAGAGAAAAACATTCCATGAGCTGATTATGGTGTCAAACTATTTTCAAATATTCCCCCAAAGAAGTGAAAAAGAAAAACACACAGAAATGCTAGTGCATGTAGCACTGACAAGGCCAGGGTTGGGTCTTTGAGTGCAGGAACACATTATAGGCAGTCTCAGTTAGCACTGATTAAATTTTAAAATGGAATTTGTGCAGAGATCAGTACAATTTCCCTGGAGTTTTAGAAAAACAGCTGCAAATCAATTGCCAAGTATAGCACTTCAAGCCCACATTTGTAAAATCCATTAAGTACCAGAGGAGAATAAAGTATTTCATTTTTATTCCCTTTATTTTTATAATGCAGCATGGTCTCATTTTAGTAACAAGATCAACAATAAGTGGCACTCAAGCAACAGAGAAAGCTCCCCACGCCGTACTTACATTCACATCAGCAGGTTTGGATGAAACATCGCTATTTTCTTTGTCCATTTTTAAGTGTTCCACATGTGAACATCCAAAGGTGTCTCAAAGCCAGTTTTCAGCCCCTTACATTCTCTCTTGAGAAGAACTGGTCGCCGCATTCAAGCTAGCTTTCAGAGGAAAGGAATCAATTTACCTTCACCGGGTCCAGTTCAGAAACTGAAGCTGCCTCATTGCTATATAGTGAATGTTAAAGGGACCTAGCAGTCAGCATTGCATCCCAAACTAAAGCTTTCTTAATGTAACTCTAATATAAGTCAGGCCCCCCAGAACTGAGCCTCCGGACAAGGTTGCCTCACCTGGATACAGTCCAACAACCCCCAAATATTTACAAATCATTTAAATTTTTTGCCGGCCTCTACTAAGAATGCTAAACTATCTCATCTATAACCTTTGGCTCCACTTCTTACAAATCCCTACATCCTATTGCTCTTGCTTTGGAAGCTTCACTCTCCAATTTAGCTCTCAATTTTCCAGCTTCCCTCTCTGAAAAGCCCTATCTAAGAGGTTTGTTTGTTTGCTTTCATTTTTCTTCCCCTCCTCTGGCAATACTCAGTAAACCCAGGCTCTTTCTGATAAAAGTCTCCTGTTCCCATCTCTCCCATTCTTCCCCAAGTCAACCTGAATTAGGTTCAAGCTGAGGAGAGGAAGGAAATGGTGAGAAGCATTGTCATAATTTTCCTTAGGAGGCAGGGAAGGAAAAGGCTAGGATTGCTCATGCATTACATTTCTTGTCCTTGTGACAAGAACATGCTTCCCTGGGGGCACTGGGTGTCAATGGAAAACTAATCAATTGCCCTTTTTTTAAAAAAAAAAAAATGTTTTTGTTGATTTGAGAGAGAGAGGAAGGGAGAGGGATAGAGTGATAGAAACATCCGTGAGAGAAACATCATTGATCTGCTGTCTCCTACGTGCCCCCTACTGGGGATTGAGCCCAAAGTCTGGGCATGTTACCTGACTGAGAATCAAACCAGAGACCTCTTGGTTCACAGGTTGATGCTCTACCACTGAGTACACTGGCCAGCCCCCCTTTTTTTAATCTTTATCCAAGGATATGTTTTTATTGATTTTACAGAGGAGGAGGGAGGGAGAGGAAGAGGCATCGATGTGGGACCAAATTTGAAACCTGGGTATGTACCCTGACTGGGAATCAGATCCATGTCCCTTTGGAGCAGGAGAGGACACTCCAACCAACTGGCCAGAGCGAACCAATTGCCCTTTAAAGAGGAAACACGGCTCTGCTGACCTAGACACAAAGGGCTGGTCCTAAGAAAGCAAGTGAGAAACTGCCTGCTGCAAGTGGTGAAAGATTAGTGAGTAAAACAGAGTGGCAAAAAAAGTATATCACGTTGTACAAATTCGCTTCTGGGCTTTTTTTGTTTATTAATGGCACTGGCGAAATGACTAATAATGCTTTAGGCTTCCTATTTATAAGACTGGGATATTTGAAAATGAAGTCCTCTTTAATTGCCCATTCTTTCTGCAATATTTTCCTTATTTCTAGACCTGCTTATTTCACCAATATAAGTTACCTATATGGCCCTGGGCAGTGGCCACTGACACAGACTCTCCATAAGTTCAAACATTAGGCAGGCTCCTCTGAGCCCTCTTTTTGAATAGGCCTCATCCTTGGGCCTTGTCCTCCACCTGCCTAGCCCAGCTGTAGCAAGAATCCTGATGTCAGTTTACTGAGAATCTCCATCTTGATATTTGATCAAATTTCTCATCCCCCAAGTTGATGGATAAATCCTTGGCCTGCCTTTATCAAGAATCCCCCTACCCTGGAGATCTCGCCTTGTAAATTTCCATCCACTGGCCCCTCACTCTGTTTATACTTCACAGGTTATCTTAACTGTATTTGACATTGAGCTCTGTCCTATCATGAAGTCTCTTTCCTGTATTGCAATAGCAGTGAGTAAAACCTGTCCTTACTGCCTTTCACTAGTGTCCTGCTGTTTTTCTTTGACATCACCAAGAATGAGAAGGGGCAGCAAATCCTAGGAGGCTGCACTATACATACAGAATTTAAACTCAATCATAGCCTTAGCCTGTTTGGCTCAGTGTATAGAGCATCAGCCAGAGGACTGAAGGATCTCAGGTTCGATTCCGGTCAAGGGCACATACCTCGGTTGCAGGCTCAATCCCTGACATGTGCAGGAGGCAATCAATCAATGTGATGTTTCTCTCTCTCTCTCTCTCAGTCTCTCCCGCTCCCTTCCACGCTCTATAAAAAGAAATATTCTTAGGTGAAGATTAATAAATAAATAAATACATAAATGCAATCATAAAACCTGCTACAGGCTTTTTTTTATTAGCACTATTTTCCAGCAATCTATAATAATAAAAGTATAATATGCTAATTAGACCAGATGTCCTTCATCCAGACCTTCTGGATGAAGCCGGGGCTGTGAGGGAAGCCAGTGCCAGCAGGTGGGGGAAGGAAGGCCAACTCTTACACGAATTTCATGCATTGGGCCTCTAGTTATAAATAATGCCAGTGATAAAATACTCCTCTCTGAAAAAAAAATCTCTGACTGGTTTAAGTTTTAAGCAATTGTTGCTATTACAACTGAGTTTTAATAATATACTAGAGGCCTGGTGCACTAAATTTGTGCACTGGGGGGGGTGTCCCTCAGCCCAACCTGCACCCTCTCCAATCTGGGACCCCTCGGGGGATGTCTGACTGCCTGTTTAGGCCCAATCCAGGCAGTTGGACATCCCTTTCACAATCTAGGACTGCTGGCTCCCAACTGCTCGCCTGCTTGCCTGATTGCCCCTAACCGCTTCTGCCTGCCAGCCCGATCACCCCCTAACCACTCCCCTGCCAGCCTGATCAATGCCTAACTGCTCCCCTGCCAGCCTGATCGTCCCCAACTGCCCTCCGCTGACAACCCGGTCACCCCCAAATGCCCTCCCCTGCATATTCCCTCTTTATTAGATAGGGTTTTTTCTTTAGTATATTGGACAGCCCTAACTGGTTTGGCTCAGTGGATGGACATCGGCCTGCAGACTCAAGGGTCCCAGGTTCGATTCTGGTCAAGGGCATGTACCTCGGTTGGGGGCACGTACCCAGTGGGGAGTGTGCAGGAGGCAGCTGACCGATGTTTCTCTCTCATAGATGTTTCTAGCTCTCTATCCCTTTCCCTTCATCTCTGTAAAAAATCAATAAAATATATATTTTTAAAAAAGAAACTTTTAACATTCCTCCATATCTGCCTGGCTGGTGTGACTCAGTGGTTGAGACCCCAGGCTGCCACTGCTGGAAGGGGATCACAACGCGGGGAGTGCGCACCCCAGCGGAGCGCGCCCCGGCCAGGCTGAGACCCCAGCCCAGGATGCCTCCTCAGCCCAGCTAGGCTGAGACCCCAGCCCAGGCTGTGGCCGGTGATCGTGCCAGGCGCTGGCGCCTCCCAGCCAGACACCACAGACTGCCACCCCTGGGCAGACTGGGGGACTCCAGCGGGGCTAAGAGGACTGGGCGCCACCGTCTTGTGGCTATGGGTGCCACCATTTTGTCACAGAGTGATGGTTAATTTGCATATTACTCTTTTATTAGATAGGATGTAAGCTTCAAACAAGCATATTTTTATTACTCATTTTAAAATAAATAATGACTGTCATGTAGATGTATACAAAGCTTGAACTGTAATGTATGGTGTGACATTTTTATATGTAATATTTTGTATGAATATCTATTTTGTTAATTTGTTTTTGTTAATGTAGTTATACTAAGTTGAGTAAATTGTTTACTGTGTTTTTCTAGACATTATTATAATTTATTTTGTTTTATAATTATTACTGAAAATGTATTCATTGTATAGAGACAAGGGTTATTAAAAAATGATTAACTCCAGATGGACAAATATATAATAAAGCATGTATAGCAAATGATAATGGTAGACTTTAGGTGTGGGTATACGCATTTACACTATGGAATTCTTTCAACTATATGTTTGAAACTTTTCTTTTTTTAAGTGTTTTTTGTTTTTTTTTTTAATTGATTTGAACAAGAGAGGAAGGGAACGGGAAAGAGAAAAAAAATCGATCTGAGAAAAAAACATCAATTGGTTGCCTCCTGGGTATATGCCATGATTAGGAATCTAACCCACAACCTTCCAGTGTATGGTTGATATTCCAATCAACTGAGCCACACTGGCCAGGGCAAAACTTTTCTTGATAAAGTGCTGCGGGGGTTGGGGGATTATCATCTCCAGGAGTCAAATATTCCAGATAAGCCACTGGTTTTGAGCAGCAATAAAACCTGAGGCACAAGATAGAGTCTTGATAAGTGAGCATGCATCCATCTATGTGTTGTTTTCTCTCACATGAACATTCTGGCACAGAGCTCCTTCAATCCCAAAACATATGACAAATATAGTCACAATAGTTAGATGTGGGTCAGTGCTTCCCATCATAAACAGTTTGAAAGACAGTGAAGAGGTTTTTATTCCTTTTCCAGGAACAAAGGCTCCTGTGCTGAGGGAAGCAGGGCAGGTGTCTATGTGCTGGCCAGCCAAGCAGATAGTGTACAGTGACCTGAATTGGAGGAGAAATGCTTCACCATTGCATTCAGCAGTGGTCATTGGGAGTGCATAACTTATCCGAGAAATCAATTCAACACATAAACACTCTAAATATTTCAACCTTCTGTCCCAAAGGCAAACTCTGTGCATCTGAAGGCCCAGAGGGAAGGCCCAGACATCAAACCAACCTGAGCAAGGTTCTGAGCCCCTGGAATAGAAGGCTGTTAGCAGTGGGGGTGACACCTCCATCCTTGTCTAACCAGAGGAGAGGCCAGCTCTCCCATAACTGATAAAGTTTGTTTCTGCTACTTAGGACCCACTTCTCTCTATTATGATAAATGGCCACTGGAGGTGTCATCTGATCTCCAGTCACCACCCAGCTCTCTGCAGAGGGGGAATGAATCCTGAGGAATCACAAGGATTCCAGGAGCCTGGGAAGCCAGCCAGTCATTTAACACTCCCACCCTCAGTGTCCTGCAATGAAACGACATGGCAGTGATCATGATGTCCCTTTCCCTGCTGACTCACAGGGAGCATCCTTCTGATCCTCTGGGTCACATCCCATAGGTCTTTTTGAAAAAATGAAGTGATAGGAGGGCATCTTAGGGAACCTTTAGATCAGGACTATTGTAATATCCTCCTCTAGGCTCATCCCTCCCAGGTGCATATGACCACTGGCCAAATCTTCCTAAAATAACTCTAATGTCACCTCCGTCGTTGACAGGAACAGTCCAATCTCCTTTTGCTCAGCCCCCCTTGCCTGACATTGAAGATCTTCCTCCGTGTGACACCAGGCTGCTTTCCTGTGTCTTCCTGTCATATCTACTAAATTTGCTCTTTCAAATTATACATTTTCGATCTTTATTCATCCATGTATTCAACCATACATCTATTTACTCAACATTTATTGCATGCCTAATATGTGACAGATGCCAAATATTTAAAAAAATGAGTTAAATATATCACTACCTTTAAAAAAGCTCTCAATCTAGGAAGCAGTCATGCAAACTACTGATGACAATATTTTTAAGAAGTGCTCTCAAAGAGGTGTCAAGAGGATGCCACAGAATCATAGAGGCCGATGTTAGCAGCCCTCCCCTCGGAATCGTGTGCCCCTAATACTGCCACCACCGTATCTGCAGCTCTCCTGCAAGCTCTTCCACCCCAGCCAGCAGCACTCTCTTCTTTTCCATAACTTAAAAGTCTTATTGTATACTAGGGGCCCGGTGCACAAAGATTCGTGCACAGGGTGGGTCCCTCAGCCCAACCTGCACCCTCTCCAATTTCCGCTGGCTCCTAACCGCTCATCTGCCTGCCTGATTGCCCCCTAACTGCTCCCTTGCCGGCCTGATTGCCCCCTAACTGCTCCTCTGCCAGCCTGATTGCCCCTAACTACCCTCCCCTGCTGGCCTAATCACCCCAAGGCTTTTATTAGTATAGATACCAGCACATGAGAATTAAATGTTATAATAACTAATCAAATACCACTTTGCGACATCTCTCATGTTGTCTTGGTTATTTCATTTTGTCATGTGTATAACCTATCTCCAAAAGCCTTGAAGACCAGATCCCTCCTGTATTAGCCTTTTTGATGTAATAGCCTTGAGGGGCTGGGGGTGATTGTCCCTTCAGGAACTGGTTGCATCTGGGACTGGCGTCACCTTATTTACAAGCTAATAAGTTAGCCTGGTCCATGGATGGTGGTAGGAGACACAAGACTGATGGCTCAGCAAACAGCATGAGTGTGCGTGTTTGCATTGGCTCCCTATTTCCCTTACGTCCCACAGGGGTGACACAATATGGTTCAGATGGTTGCAGTTTGTGTCATAGCTGAGGAATGCTGAGCTTGGGGAATCTACCATTTTTATAGCAAACTATAAATAGGTCAATAAATTGACTGAGATATTCACTCATCCTCAGAAAAAATACCCAGAAAAAAATAACAGAGTAGCCATCAGGACATTACATTCTTGGCATACATAGCACATCCGTTTCCTGAGGCTGCCATAACAAAGTACCACAAACTGTGAGGTTTAAAATGACAGAAATTGGTTGTCTCACAGTTCTGGAGGCTAGAAAGCCATGTGTGAAACCTGTAGGGAAGAATTCTGCCTTGCTTCTTCTTAGCTTCTGGTGGTAGGTAGCTGGTGCTGCTTGGAGCGCCTTGGCTTTAAGCTATCACACTTCAGTCTCTACCTCTCTTCAGTTGTACATAGGATCCTCCACTCATGTGTCCCTGTCTTTTCTCTCCTTATAAGGACACCAGCCATATTGGATTAAAGGTCCACCCCACTCTGCTATGACCTCATCTTAACCAATTATATTTGCAATGATCCTATTTCCAAATAAGGTCATATTCTGATGTAATGGGAGTTAGGACATCAACATATATTTTGGGGGACATAGTTAAGTCTATTGCACCCTGTAAGGTCTATGGGAGTGGGAGAGACTATTAGGGAATTGTCTCTTTCAACAGAGTAGACTTGCTTCTAAGAGCACTGCAGAAATGCCTCAAAATTGGTCATTTCTGTTAAAGGTCAAATGTTTGGCAGCACACTCTTCTGACTCTTTTTCCCTCCATAGTGAAGAGCGGGGAGGATGGCACAGTATGACTGAGTCATGGTCCAGGAGGAGACATTAGTACATCACTGTGGTCAGCCATGTCAATACCAAGGGCGAATGGTCAGAGATTGTCATGCACTAGACCAGTAAATGCAGAAACAAGAAGGTAATTGCTTATGCCTCTTTCCTTTCTGGTTCAGTGAACACATTGAAAAGACCTCTTTTCCCTATTTAGGTGCCTGGTGAAAAGACTGCACAATTCAATATAAACATATGGTTGAGCTAAGGGGCACTTGGATGAACTAGATCAGAAGTCATTCTACAATACATCCCTAACCAAAGAAATGCTAGAGGCCCAGCACTAACACAGAAAACTATCAACATATTGAGTTTGCAAGGCATCTGGCTCACTGTAGGAGCTGAGTCAGCTCAATGTTTGATGAAGGAATGAATCTGCTGTACTAAAAAGCATTGACTTCGGAAATTATGTGAAGGTCACTACATAACAAAGAAATGCTTTTTAAAACCAACTAAACATCAGATCAATCAGATGGAAAGGGTAGGATTGGGGAAATGACTGAATAATGAAGAATGAGAATAATAATGATAGAATAAAATAAAACAGATAAATCAAATGAACTTGGCATAGGGAGGCATGAAAAAAAAAAGCAGAAATAAAAACAAGAGGAGAAGAAAACAAAGGGACAGGAGTAATTAAGTCATTTTAAATGTGCACTCCATTGCTTAAATGGTCCTGGAGAGCATCTCACTTATTAGCAGAGTCCAGTCTTGCCCTGCTCTGCAGAGTTAGCTTGTCCACCCATTTCATCTCTGTCATGCTGCTCCATGCTCCAAGCTTCTTTGGAGTTTAGCACCTTGTCATACAACTTTTCCATAGGCTACCATGTGCATATTCTGGAATCTGACATAAATACCATTCAACTATTTGCTCATTATCCCAACTCAGTCCCAATTAGAGATCCCAGTGGCCTTGATGTAATTTACAAATGGCAAAGGAGAAATGCCTCAGTAGCCTGGCTGGTGTGACTCAGTGGTTGAACACTGACCCATGAACCAAGAGATCACTGGTTTGATTCCCAGTCAGGTCACATGCCCAGGTTTCAAGTATGCAGGAGGCGGCTAATCAATGATTCTCTTTCATCATTGATGTTTCTCTCTCCCTCTCTCCCTCTCTCTCCCCCCCTTTCCCTTCTTCTCTTTCTAAAAAATTAATAAAAACATTTTTTTTAAAAATGCCTCAATATTGGTCATTTCTGTTAAAGGTCAAATGTTTGGCAGCACAGCTAACATCCAAATAAAAGCAAAAATTCTGCCCTTCTCTAGCCCCTCCCCCCAGAAGAAAAAAAACTATCTCAGAATTAAATTAGACCCTTTCTCTCAAGAGTTGTTTGGAAGAGAAACCAAGAAGGCGGCATAGGTAAGCACCTAAACTGCTGCCTCGCACAACAATTTCAAAACTACAACTAAAAGACAGAACAGACACCATCCAGAACCACAGGAAAGCTGGCTGAGTGAAAATTCTACAACTAAAAGGAAAGAGAAAAGCTCACAGAGAATTGGAGGTACGGCAAAGGGTCTTTGTGCGCACAGAGAGGAAGGGCGGCTGAGAGCCTGGCTGACTTTCTCTGGCGGGAGGGGGAAGGAAGCCCCCGACTGCACTGAACCCCAGTTCTGACTGCACTGAACCCCAGTCCTGGGTGAAACCCCGTGGACCCAGGCTCATACAGGGGGAGTCTGGACTGTCAGGTAGAGAGAAAGGCACCCGGAGACTCGGAGACCCGGGGGAGCCCGGGCGGGCAGGGGTTTGGAGGTATGCACGCCAGTGTGCACAAAGGCCTCGGAGGTTGCCACAGGCTTTCCCTAGCAGAAGGGAGTTGGAAGCACCTGACTGCACTGAACCCCAGTTCTGACTGCACTGAACCCCAGTTCCAGGCGAGCCTCTGGGGACCCACGCTCTTGTGGGGGGAATCTGGACTTTCGGGCGGAGACTCGGGAGCCGAGGAAGGCAGAGGTCTGCAGGGGCGCACGCTCAAGGTCAAGGCTGACTGGAAGCCAAGACTGTCTGCTCCGCCCTGAGACTCCACCCCATCCAAGCTGAGCACAGAGGCTATTGCAATTTGGCAAGTCTAATCCTATAAGGCTGTCTCCAGCACCGAACTTCTCCCAGCATAGACACAGCTGATCCTTACAGCCAACTGGCCCGGAGGTCAATTCCTCCCAGTGATACCAACGACAATCAAGACTTAACTACAACAAGGTTGTACACACAGTCCACAAAGGGGTGCACCAAGAGTGTCCACCTCAGGTTAACTGGGGAGGCCGACCCACTGGGCCATATAGGAAACCTAGCACACAAATCTACCCTACCAACTCAGGGAAGCAGTGAAAATGCGGCATCAAAGAAACATATCACAAACGAAAGAAATGGAGGAAAACAAACGACTGGATATAGAATTCAAAACCACGGTTATAAGGCTTTTCAAGAATATCCTAGAAAAGGCCGATAAATATAACGAGACCCTCAAAGATATGAAAAAGGACCAACTAGAAATTAAACATACACTGACTGAAATAAAAATTATTATACAGAGACCCAACAACAGACTAGAGGAACACAAGAATCAAGTCAAAGAATTGAAATACAAAGAAGCAAAAAACACTCAACCGAAAAAGCAAAAAGAAAAAAGAATCCAAAAAGTTGAAGATGGTGTAAGAAGACTCTGGGACAACTTCAAGCGTACCAACATCAGAATTATGGGGGTGCCAGAAGAAGAGAGAGAGCAAGATACTGAAAACCTATTTGAAGAAATAATGACCAAAAACTTCCCCCACCTGGTGAAAGAAATAGACTTACAAGTCCAGGAAGCGCACAGAACCCCAAACAAAAGGAATCCAAAGAGGACCACACCAAGACACATCATAATTAAAATGCCAAGAGCAAAAGACAAAGAGAGAATATTAAAAGCAGCAAGAGAAAAACAGTTAATTACCTACAAGGGAGCACCCATGCGACTGTCAGCTGATTTCTCAACAGAAACTATGCAGGCCAGACGGGAGTGGCAAGAAATTTTCAAAGTGATGAATAGCAAGAACCTACAACCAAGATTACTCTACCCAGCAAAGCTATCATTCAGAATTGAAGGGCAGATAAAGAGCTTCACAGATAAGAAAAAGCTAAAGGAGTTCATCACCACCAAACCAGTATTATATGAAATGCTGAAAGGTATTCTTAAAGAAGAGGAAGAAGAAAAAAGTAAAGATAAAAATTATGAACAACAAATACATATCTATCAACAAGCGAACCTAAAAATCAAGTGAATTAAAAACCTGAGGAACAGAATAATCTGGTGAATATAATAGTATCAGGGGCATAGAAAGGGAGTGGACTGATAATTCTCAGGGGGAAAAGGGTATGGTGGGGGGGGGGGTTCAGGAAGAGACTGGACAAAAATCATACACCTATGGATGAGGACAGTAGGGGGGAGGTAAGGGCAGAAGGTGGGTGGGAACCAGGTGGAGGGGAGCTATGGGGGGAAAAAGGAGAAACAATTGTAATAATCTGAATAAAGATTTAATAAAAAAAATAAAAAATTTAAAAAAAAAGAAAAAAAAAAAAAGAGTTGTTTGGATCACCAACATTTCCTCCCCTACTTGAGGGGAGTTATATGGTGCTGAAGCAGGGTTTTAATTTTCCTGTTGTTGTTGTTTTTTTTTGTTGCTGTTGTTTGTTTTTTAAATAAATCTTTATTCAGATTATTACAATTATTTCTCCTTTTTCCCCCCATAGCTCCCCTCCACCCATTTCCCACCCCACCTTCTGCCCTTACCTCCCCCCCACTGTCCTCATCCATAGGTGTATGATTTTTGTCCATTCTCTTCATGAACCCCCCATACCCCTTTCCCCCTGAGAATTATCAGTCCACTCCCTTTCTATGCCCCTGATTCTATTATATTCACCAGATTATTCTGTTCCTCAGGTTTTTAATTCACTTGATTTTTAGGTTCGCTTGTTGATAGATATGTATTTGTTGTTCATAATTTTTATCTTTACTTTTTTCTTCTTCCTCTTCTTTAAGAATACCTTTCAGCATTTCATATAATACTGGTTTGGTGGTGATGAACTCCTTTAGCTTTTTCTTATCTGTGAAGCTCTTTATCTGCCCTTCAATTCTGAATGATAGTTTTGCTGGGTAGAGTAATCTTGGTTGTAGGTTCTTGCTATTCATCACTTTGAAAATTTCTTGCCACTCCCGTCTGGCCTGCATAGTTTCTGTTGAGAAGTCAGCTGACAGTCGCATGGGTGCTCCCTTGTAGGTAATTAACTGTTTTTCTCTTGCTGCTTTTAATATTCTCTCTTTGTCTTTTGCTCTTGGCATTTTAATTATGATGTGTCTTGGTGTGGTCCTCTTTGGATTCCTTTTGCTTGGGGTTCTGTGGGCTTCCTGGACTTGTAAGTCTATTTCTTTCACCAGGTGGGGGAAGTTTTTGGTCATTATTTCTTCAAATAGGTTTTCAGTATCTTGCTCTCTCTCTTCTTCTGGCACCCCTATAATTCTGATGTTGGTACGCTTGAAGTTGTCCCAGAGTCTTCTTACATTATCTTCAACTTTTTGGATTTTTTTTTTTTTGCTTTTTGCTTTTTCGGTTGAGTGTTTTTTGCTTCTTTGTATTTCAATTCTTTGACTTGATTCTTGTGTTCCTCTATTCTGTTTCTGGGTCTCTGTATAATATTTTTTATTTCAGTCAGTGTATGTTTAATTTCTAGTTGGTCCTTTTTCATATCTTCGAGGGTCTCGTTATATTTATCGGCCTTTTCTAGGATATTCTTAAAAAGTCTTATAACCGTGGTTTTGAATTCTATATCCAGTCGTTTGTTTTCCTCCATTCTTTCGTTTGTGATCTGATTCTTTGACCCCGCATTTTCAGTGATTCCCTGAGTTGGTAAGGTAGATATTTGTGCTAGGTTTCCAATATGGCCCAGTGGGTCTGCTTCCCCAGTTAACCTGAGGTGGACACTCTTGGTGCACCCCTTTGTGGACTGTGTGTACAGCCTTGTTGTAATTAAGTCTTTATTGTTGTTGGTATCACTGGGAAGAATTGACCTCCGGGCCAGTTGGCTGTAAGGATCAGCTGTGTCTATGCTGGGAGAAGTTCGGTGCTGGAGACAGCCTTATAGGATTAGACTTGCCAAATTGCAATAGCCTCTGTGCTCAGTTTGGATGGGGTGGAGTCTCAGTCTTGGCTTCCTGTCAGCCTTGCCCTTGCGCACATGTGCGCTTTCAGTCCTCCACCTTTCCCAGCTCGAGTCTCCGCCTGAGAGTCCAGACTCCCCCCACAAGAGCATGGGTCCCCAGGGGCT
Source organism: Plecotus auritus (assembly GCF_963455305.1). Taxonomy (NCBI): domain Eukaryota; kingdom Metazoa; phylum Chordata; class Mammalia; order Chiroptera; family Vespertilionidae; genus Plecotus; species Plecotus auritus. The sequence goes on along the minus strand of NC_137771.1, from coordinate 159,491,272 downwards.
CGCCTGGAACTGGGGTTCACTGCAGTCAGAACTGGGGCTCAGTGCAGTCAGGATCCTCTGACTCCCTTCCACTAGGGAAAGCCTGTGGCAACCTCCGCAGCCTTTGTGCGCACTGGCCCGCGTGCGCCTTCAGACTTCTGCCTTTCCCAGCTCGAGTCTCCGCCCGAGAGTCCAGACTCCCCCCTTAAGAGCGTGGGTCCCCAGGGGTTCGCTTGGAACTGGGGTTCAGTGCAGTCAGAACTGGGGTTCAGTGCGGTCGGAGGCTTCCTTCCCCCTTCCGCCAGAGAAAGTCAGCCAGGCTCTCAGCCGCCCTTCCTCTCTGCGCGCACAAAGCCCCTTTGCCGTACCTCCAATTCTCTGTGAGCTTTTCTCTTTCCTTCTAGTTGTAGAATTTTCACTCAGCCAGCTTTCCTGTGGTTCTGGATGGTGTCCGTTCTGTCTTTTAGTTGTAGTTTTGAAATTGTTGTGCGAGGCAGCAGTTTAGGTGTTTACCTATGCCGCCATCTTGGTTTCTCCACTCCTGTTGTTTTTTTTTTGTTGTTGTTGTTGTTGTTGTTTTTTTCAATTACAAACCAACTGTAGGTGCAGGTTTTGTCCCTGGCAATACATACAATGTCTGTGTGATTTATGTAGCATTAGCATTAGCAACTCTTTGATCAAAGCTTCCCAAAAATCTTAGCGTATCTGAGATGGGTGTTTATTTGCCAGGTCTCCTGGTTGTCATGTTGTTATTGATCTCATTGGAGAATGCTAAACCATGGTTGGGAATGCTCATGGGCTTAGTGCCAGGATGCAGGGACCTCCAGTGGAATTTTATTGCCTTTCCCCACCAGGCTAAGTGCAGCTGGCTTACTGAGGGTGTTTGCTGCCATCGTCTCACTTTCTCATCAAGCATAAAGGATATATGAGTGGATGTTTCTGCTAAGTGACCATTCAGTGCATCAATTTGCTCCAGTGGGCTGGAAAGAGTTTTATCTTAAATGGTACTTTTGCACTTCTTTCACAAGTTGAATGTCACTAGAAGAAGTCCTTGATAGCACCAACTCACAGTTACCCACAGTTGCCAAATCCCCTTTCTCAAGATTCAGGCCCTTCAGCCTCACTGATAAAATGCTGTAGTGTCTTAGCAAGCTAGCAAAGGATAGAATCTGCCCACTGGGCTGGTATCAGACTGTAAGGGTCATTGTTCTCCACAGTAATCTGGAGCCATGAGGCAGGACTGCGCAGGTAGGGGCTCAGTTCCTGACTTCCCTCATGATAAGTCCACTTCAGCTGAGGGAATTTGTTCCTTACCAAACCCCTCAGGGGGCCTGGCATATAGCAAGTGCTCAGTAAATCTTGGCTAATGTACTAATTAAGTACCAATTAATAGCATCTACTAATTTCTATGAATTAATGAATACAGCATTGCTAAAGACCTAGTTTATCCATCCTTATTACTTTTACAGAAGAGAGTATTGCAGATTGGGTTGCTTCTCAAAATTAAATTTTGTGCTCAAGGAGAGTGCCTCGCTCATTTTATCCAGATCCTGGGCCCACTTAAAGGATTCTAAATAAAAAGAAAGATTGGCACAACATTGACACGGTTTTACAGGAATAATTCAGGTCAGGAATTATATGTAAAACAGCTACCTTAAGTATTGGCTACTTATGTACACAGGGTGCTCTGAACTCAGAAAGGAATTAAACACATCTTTTGAGCTGCATCCAGAAAATCAGTCCCTGTCTATGCTGTCCTGAATTTTAGACAGCTCTTTCCTGTGAGCTCCTGCTGGGGAAATATTAAGTGCTCCTTGAGGGCAGGGACCCCTTCTTCCCCTGGGTATCCCCTAGAGCCTAATACTGAGTTTAGGATCTAATAGGCAGTGTTGTAGAGTGGAATTCATAAAACTTTGGATTCACAATGTTTAGCGTTCAAACTCCAGTTCCTCCTCTTACTAACTGTGCAAGCTTGGGCAATTCTTTAATCCTCACTTTCCTCATCTGGAACACTTTGTAAATACTTTACAGGATTGTTATAGCATTAGAGGAGATGTATATAGCACCTGATACTTTGTAGGTGCTTATCTTGCAAGTGAAATTCTCTTAGGTCATTATTTTTCCCCTTCAATTGTTCTGAAGCAAGATTTCTTCTCAGGCAGAGTGTCTCATTTTGTAATCTATGTGAGCCAAGCTCATCCCATCTTAAGACTGATGCAATGCTCTCCCAAAGAACTATTAACCCAAGAATGTGGAACCAGAATGGATCTTTAACTTTAGCCAGTAGAAGGCCATTATGTGTGTGTCATTAAAATAAAGGTCAGTAGGGTAATATTTACCCTAAATTCATTTGAGCCATAGTGAGATGTATCCTTGCCCTTCAAAATAGCTTTACATTCTTAGCTCAGGGCCATAAAAGTTGACATATTTATTTTGAAAATATATAATAGGCTCATAGCCATATCCAATTTTTTATTTAGCCGAGTGGCAAATCAATTAACCACATTTTGCTGTAATTGTCTAAGAGATTCAAGTTAAATTCTGGAACTAATAATTTATATTTTGGTCCCATATTTTGTGATATGATTTTTACCAGTTGACCCTTTTGTCCACCAATCCTGTGTGCTTTGCAGAGTCACTAACAAGCATGAATAGTTCATGGATTTAGTGTGCTCTTTGGCAGAAATGAAAAATTCTAAGATTTTGGGCAAGAACCCAGCAATTATAAAACTCCTTTGCAGCTGCCCAAGAAGAACACCAAGTTCCACCAGCACCCTACTATGCAGATGGTGTCCTTCAAAATATTCACAAACACATTTTTAAATTGATGTGAGTGTAGAGAAATGGTCACACTTCAACTTTGCAGGTAAGACTGTAAACTGGTGCTATGGATGGTAATTTGAGACTATTACTCAAAAATGGATGTTTGGCCTCTAGGAAATTATCCTAAGAAAATTGTTGTAAAGATATATTATGTATATTATGTACAAGAATGTTTCAGAGCACTAATTTTAATGGTGAAACTTGGAAAACTCTAAAATTCAACAATAAAGGGTTAATTAAATGAAATGTGATATGTTTATTCAATTAATTTTCTGGGGGGGAAATCAGTCTTTTTCATGTAGAAAAGCTTTTCAGGTAGAAAGAACCAGCTTCCTCTTTTCACTTTGTGGAGGCATCCCTGTGGGTCACATCTTCCTGGGATAAGCTAGCTGCTCTTCCTCTTTCTAAGAAGCTTCAGTGGTGGACAGGTGGTAGCAAAGAGAACCTAGGTTACTGCCAAGGGATAATAGAGATGTAGACTTTCTACACGTGCATTATAGAATTCTACAATCATAGGCACTAAACTGTGGGCAGTGGGATCACAAAGGGTCTTTCATGTGTCATGAATTGCCTGAATATTTTACAAAGTTTTATCCGGGGGGAGGGGGGATCTGTTTTGAAATATAAAAAGAAAAAGCTATCAAGCCCACCCAATGCACAAATACCCTGAAGCTTGAGTGATAGTTAATAAATTAAGCATGCTAAACATAAAAACCCATGTTATTAACAAAGCAGTAGCAAGATAATAACATAGCTACAAACCAACGTCTGAGTCACTGTGTGCTTCCAAGGAGCGTGGTTTCAGATGCTCATCTAGTATGAATTATGTCATAGCAGTCACTGGCAATACAAGGCAATTTTGACTTAATCATGTATTGCAGAAAGTATAAATGTTAAAAAAGATTCCATTCTCTTTCTATTGTTTGCTGAGTGCACATGATGGCAAAGGAGGACTGTTTTGGTGTGAAAATTGCCATTTCTATAATTTACAGCATGTCAATATCACACAGAGAAAAACTAAGTGCCAGATGCCTAGAAGAACGCTGCTGAGTGGCCCCCAAGCCAGTTCTAAAGGCACCGTGGTGTTCTTGACACCCAGGGTTTGAATAATAACTATGCAGCCTTTATTCTCTCTCAATCACCTCTGCTTGTAATTAAAAAGAATACATAGCATGCTAAGTAGATCTATAATTTAAGAGAAGAAAAAGATTGCTCTGTGTGTGTGTGTGTGTGTGTGTGTGTGTGTGTGTGTGTGTGTGTGTGTGTTTATTTTAAGGACTTTGCTCTGGATGTAATAAACCATTAGATTATTTTATGAAGCTGAAATGGGTAAATAAATTATCAAGGACTGGCACCTACCATGTGATGTAGTTCTTTTTTTTCCCTTCACCACTTATCCTCCCAGACCCTGTTCCTCTACCACCACCTCCTCTTCCTCCTCCACCACCCCCTCTCCCTCACCAGAGCAATCACCACACTGTTTGCTGTCCATTTCAATGATGAAGTGGTCTTAAACAATGCTTGGGAGCAGAGAATCTTACCTTACTCAGAGGATATATGTAGTGGCCTTAAGCTTATTCATTATCTGCACAACTGAGGACATTATCAAGGCCAAGGCCGTGTGAAAGATGGCCTTGAATCCACATCATTCAAGAAGCTGACCATGGCCTATTTAAGTGAGGAAATTTAGCTTTCAAAATGTCCAAAGGAACAACTTGCAAGAATGCTGTGCTCTTTTCTGCCAATAATGCTATCGTAATTTAAAATTTTACCTTTGTGCTTTATGGTTATCACTGTGGAAGATTCATAGTCAACAAGATTATTTCAATTTCAATGACTGGTAAAATTAGCAGTTTTGGCAGTTACATTTACTATCAACAATAGTGCTGCCATCTATGCATGATGTCATTAGGGCTTTCTGTAAATGCCTAAAATGGCAGCATGCCTGGAAATAAAAAATAAGACCTTTTAAAACAGTGAGCTTTGTGTTTCCATTGACATAAGACCCAGCTTTAGTCCCAGTGTTTGGGGGGAAGGGTGATATGGAAAGTAGAGAACTCTGGCCTGCTCTGACTGGAGTCACATTTATTTAAAAAAAAAACAAACTTATTTTATTGATTTTTTACAGAGAGGAAGAGAAAGGGATAGAGAGTTAGAAACATCAATGAGAGAGAAACATGGATCAGCTGCTTCCTACACACCTCCTACTGGGGATGTGCCTGCAACCAAGGTACATGCCCTTGACTGGAAACGAACCTGGGACCTTTCAGTCCGACGCTCTGTCCACTGAGCCAAACCAGTTAGGGCTGAAGTCACATTTTTTAAAATCATCTTTCTGTCTTTGACATATTCGAGAACCAAAGAATGGAACATGCATTCACAGTGCAGCCTGGTTCAACCCTGCAGATGGCACTAGCCATTAGAAAACCCTTTTGTTCCTGTGATTGGCAGGAGCCTTGACCTTGGCTTCTGGGTTGAGGCGACAGATGTGTGAAGCTGAGATCTGGATTTCTTGACCTGCAACCATCCCATGGAATAATTTGTACCTTTCACATCAAGGCGAGCTCTAACTAAGCTGATTGAACTTGGCCTTTTAAAATGTAATTTGAAAACAAACAAATTTCATGACCTTAAGATCCTGACTTTTAACCCTGCTCCTTAGAGGTCCAAGATGGGATAAGACTTCCCAGCATTGGAGCATAAGTATTTATTGTTCCAATCACTACGGCCCTTGCTCAAGTCCACCCAGGAAGGAGCGGTCTTAAAATCCAAGCCTCTTCTTCAGTGTTTTCAGTCTATTGGGACGAGTGGTAGAAACCCACAATGCATTCCCAGGATGGCACAAAGCAGAAGTTCTTAAGTTCGGTCTCATCTATCAAGCATTCCCTGACCATTGCAGGCCAGAGAACTTCCTTCAGAGATCCAGGTGAACTCTGCTCTCTTTTAGCCCGTACACTTAAATAAGCAACTAAAGATACAAGAAATGGTAGGTTATATTCCGTTCACTCAAATAAACTACAAATTCATTCAATTGAGAGCCATGTCTGTATTTCTTTGTATCTCCTAGTACCTAATACAATTCCTTAAATATACAGGGTGTCCCAAAAAAATGTATACACACTTTGAATAATTATTAATTCCAATGGGTTAAATCTGAAAAGAAAGAAACGTCAATTGAGTCACCAGCTACTAGCATGTATACATTTTTTTGGGACACCCTATATTAAGGACTCAATAAACGCTATTGACTGACTGATTGATAGGGATGGTTTTCTATTCATTTTAATACCTTCAGCACATAGATGGCTTTTGATGATTACCAGGATAGGACAGTTTTGAATAAATAATTGGGGGGAAAAAGAATGCTACATTAAGACATTAGTTAGTGCTCGGCAAACTCATTAGTCAACAGAGCCCAATATCAACAGTACAACGATTGAAATTTCTTTTGAGAGCCAAATTTTTTAAACTTAAACTTCTTCTAACGCCTCTTCTTCAAAATAGACTCGCCCAGGCCATGGTATTTTGTGGAAGAGCCACACTCAAGGGGCCAAAGAGCCGCATGTGGCTTGCGAGCCGCAGTTTGCCAACCACTGCCTTAGGAAAAGTCACTAAGAGAGAATTAGCAGAAAGTCTTTCAAAATTTTCTGCTGAGTCCCAATGTATAAAATAGGAAAGATCAGCGGTGCCTTGACGGAAGGACTGAGGACCCAGGATTCTGCCTCCTCAGCAGCCCTGCCCTCCCCTGCCATGTGGATGCCATAGAAATCTCTATGGAAACTTAGAACTGCAAAGAACTCCGTCTGAAAAACCACCACCTAAAAGGAGTTTAGTAATGTTTATAATTTCATTTATTTTTATCTTTTCTTATTTATTAACAGTTCAGTATATGGATAAAAGATCTTACTTGTTTTCTTACTTAAATGCATTGCTTTGCCCTCCCCGCCCCCCATTTCTACTGGTAGCAAAAATGAGGTGAATTGGTGGTCCCCAGACTAATTTGCCTTTTTAATTTTTCTGTGGAGAAAATCTTTAAATCCTACCCCATTTTTGCTAGATCTCAGTCTTAGGCAGTAGTTTGGGGGTTTAGACTCTATAATAACTAGAAACAAGCAATCTGCATTGTCTATCACTCCTGGCTGATGAAAAAACTGTATAAATGTCATCATCAGACCCAGGGTCTGGCCTGCAGGGAAAAGATTATTGCTAGAGAAGTGAAAACTGCTCATTCCTTCAGCTGTTCATCACCCATCCGTTTGATAAAACCACCCACCTGTCAGACACTTCCTGGGCATCTAAAGAGAGTGCCTTAAGAACTGGGGTTTTTTGCCGAAACCGGTTTGGCTCAGTGGATAGAGCGTCCGCCTGCGGACTGAAAGGTCCCAGGTTCGATTCTGGTCAAGGGCATGTACCTTGGTTGCAGGCAAATCCCCAGTGGGGGTTGTGCAGGAGGCAGCTGATCGATGTTTCTCTCTCATCGATGTTTCTAACTCTCTGTCCCTCTCCCTTCCTCTCTGTAAAATATCAATAAAATATATTTAAAAAAAAAAAGAACTGGGATTTTGGCTTGCTCATTCCCCACAGAGTCTAGAATAATAAGAACAAGGTAGGTACTCAAAAAATATGTGGGGGTCAAAGACCTTATTCTTGAACTCATGACATTGGGCTCTCGGAGTGGGCAAAACTATTTCTCAATTGTCTACTACAATTTCAGAGATAAACATTACAACCTTGTAAGAGCTTCCTCAAAGCTAAGCTCTATTTGCACAGTTACAGCTACAGCTTAATTCTATCCTAGTGTCCACTTGAGTGAAATAGGAATCAGTCCTACCTGCAAAGTCCCTAAGACAAAAAAAAAAAAAATGAACTTTACACTTTAAGACATAAGACTAATTTGTTTATTTGGTGTGTTCTATAAGCTGAGAAGGGAAAATTTGGGGAAATAAATAAATAAATAATCAGGCAAACGGAGGCTTGAGGGCAAAGAAGGAGCTGAGGGGGAGGAAGCGGAGTCTTTGCATAGTTCTAAATGAACAGAAGGTGGCAGCAGTAGGCAACGCGGATTCTCAGCAGAAATGCAGCACTTGCAAAAACCTGGGACAGGAGGCTTTGAGAAAGGTCAGAAGGTGACTAACTATTTCTTTGTCATAGAGACCGTAGTGTGGAACATCCGTCCTCTCTACTGGGGACAGGATGCAGCATCTCACATGATCTGCCTGGGCATCCCGTACCCCGTCATGCCCGCCTGGGAGGCGCCCTTGTTGCTGCCCATCTGCAGGCCTATCACATTCTGTCCTTGGCGAAGCTGCTCCTCTGAAAATCCTCTCCGATTCTGCTGGGCTTTCCTGGGCAGAGGGAGTGAGATGGAATAATGTCATTCTGACAGTTTTCAAACCCTTCGCAAGATATGTAGTTAGACAGGCTTTGGTGGGGGCGGTCACCGGATATACGAGCAGGCCCTATCCTAGGCTACAGCCTGGCCATGAACTGTGGCCCTACGCTGGACTATGACCCTACCCTGAACTATGTTTCTATCCTGAACAATGGCCCTATTCTGAGCTATGGCTCTATCCTGAACAATGGTCCCACCTTGAGCTGTGGTTCTACCCTGAGCTATGGCCACACCCTAAGTGGTCAGCAAACTCATTAGTCAACAGAGCCAAATATCAACAGTACAATGATTGAAATTTCTTTTGAGAGCCAAATTTTTTAAACTTAAACTTCTTCTAACACCACTTCTTCAAAATAGACTCGCCCAGGCCGTGGTATTTTGTGGAAGAGCCACACTCAAGGGGCCAAAGAGCCGCATGTGGCTCGTGAATCGCAGTTTGCGGACCACGGCCCTAAGCAATGGACCCACCCTGAGTTACGGTTCTACCACAAGCAAGCCCTGCCATGATGCATGAACTCTTACTCCTTGGGAGCCCAGATGTTTTTCTAGAATTTTCAGCCAAGATCAGTAGCTGCCTCTCTGGGGACTTCACTCTCAGATAGCTTTTCTGTCACCCTGTCTCTCACAGTTACTTCAAACCCTTATGAAAATTAAAACCAGCTCTTCTTACAAAGCATGTCCTTAATCCCGTTCCACCCTTCCCTGTAAAGGCTAAGGGTTAAAGTTCCATTTTAGAGCTGAAGGACCTAGAAGTTATAAAGGGGAAATTTCTTACTCTAGACAAGAAGTCAGCAAACTTCAATAAAGGGCCAGATAGTAACTAATTTTGGCTGTGGGTGCCATAGAGACCATGGGAGGTCATTAATAAAACTAGGACTGAAACCAGGATTTCAACTGGCCAATATCTAGGTGATTTTCAGACCAAGTTCTTTTTAAAATAACACAGACTTGCACCTTTTTATAACCGTCAAAAAGAAGAAAAGGGGGTTAGGGAAATGAAGAGTCAGTTAACTGGTACAACATTTTCTTTTCTCTTCATCTCCCACTGAATTATTGGGTTGAGTTTCAGCTCCCTTGCTACCCCCAACTCCTGAAACAACAACAACAACAAAACAAATCTCCTTAGGAAAAGGCCCTTTACTGATGTGACTGTATAATTTATTATTCAGACCAGGCCACGTCTGAGAGTGCTATTAATAAATACACCAGGACGACAGGTATTAACCACTGTCTCAGGCAAATAGTACATATTTCCCTTCATTATGTAGATAGATAGATAGATAGATAGATATGTAGAGATAGATAAGAGAGAGAGAGAGAAAGAGGGAGAGAGGGAGAGAGAGAGAGAGAGAGAGAGAGAGAGAGAGAGAGAGAGAGAGAGAATAGATATTAGTTTGATATTCAGGGCTACTTGGATCATAATAAAACCAAGTTTAGACATCAAGCCACCTCTGAGAAAAGCAATTTAGTCCTGCTCAATCTCAGAAGGACCAGAACCTGGAAACAATGGTAGGAAAGGCCTGACCATTTCTGCCCTGGGGAGGATGATGACCTGAACATCAGCATCGGTCTTCCCTTGCTCTGGGGGACTCAGTTGTGGGGCCAGGAGTGCTTGCCCTACGGACTTTGTGTTGAAATGGCCTCTGGGAACTACACGGCTTCAGATGCTCCCTTTGTTAAAGTCAACCTGTGCTCCAGCAGGGCCGAGAAAGGATTTTACCTGTGAAACCAGGATGGCTCTCCCCGGTAGCAGCCGTCATCCTTGGTGACTGCAACGCTGCCTAGAGCCATCAGGGTCCTCTGCACAGCTGCCATGTCCTTCCCTGGAAACCAATGAAGAGATTCAAGCCAACCATGTGTCAGGGCCAAGGAATCTGGAAAGAGGGGGCTAGACCTTCGGGAAGGAAGTTCTGATAAGAGGCTGCAGGCAATCATGAATGTGGGACAGGGATAGCAAATACTTCTCAAAGTGGCCTGAAGATAAGCATAGCCCAATCTCTCAGAAACAAACAAACAAAAGAATCACTGGGCTCATTCTTTTCTATATGATGCATACCAGAGATGCCAGTTTCTAACCTGTTCAGAGTTGCTGTATGAATCAGGCACTCCAAACACTTAGTAGCTCAGATTTAGGTATGTCCCCACTCTGAGCAGAGGCCCTGGCCTGGGTGGGTTCTACTGGCTGTGGCGCGGAGAAGTCCTGTGGCAGACTGGTGTGGTGGATAACGGAAGAGGATTTTCCTCAGGACGGGAAAAAGAAAAGGAGACTGGAAAGAAACTGGTTGGATGGATTAACTGCACCAAACCCCAGGTGGCTTCTCTCTTTCACTTTATCTGGGTTAAAAGGATCTAAAATCACCCATGTGCATCAAATTGAGTATTCACACGGCTGTTTGGGCTAGAGGCCTGGCAAATGAAGAAAAGCAAATCAACACAGAAGCACTCAAGTGACACAGATGAGAGACACTTTATTTTGTGCTGCTTGAAGGAGTTAATGGAGACAATAAATAAGTGGTAGGCAAGCATGCATGAGAGAGAGAGAGAGAGAGAGAGAGAGAGAGAGAGAGAGAGAGAGATCTATGGGAGGGGAAGCACTGTTAGCTGAGATGGCCGGGGACCCTTAACCCAAGGAGAAGGCAATTAGACCCTCCAGGTCAGCCTGCTCCTCCCATCTTTTCTCCCTTCCTCCCTTCCAGTTGACTAACATGTCCTGGACTGAGAAAGATGCTGCTGTGTGATTAGCCCTGCAGTTTAGAACCAGATCCAAGGTCCATACGAGCCAAGTTTGGAATGCAAAAGCTAAAGGCACAGGGTTAGAAAGGAAGGCAGCATGCAGCCTGCTGGGGAGTGGAGAAAGTTAAAGGACAAAGATTAAAAGGCTCTCTTCAGGCTGAGTGAGCCATCTGTGGGCTCTCCAGCCCAACTGCTGCTGCGCAGTCACTGGGAAATACAGAGTTCTGGGGGAAAGGCAGACGGGAAGTGAGAATGGAGTACAACTCTAATAAAATAAGCAATTAAGGCCTACAGAGGAAGTCCAGTTCAGGATGTCCATTTATTCAAAGATGAGAGAGACAGCAGATCCTTCTCTCCTCCGTCCCATTAACCATGGGCAGTTTCCTGGACCCTGAGGCCCTGTGGGACTGGTTAATGGATACAGGGATAAAATGCTCTAAATGTAGAGTCCCCAAGACTCAAGGGACAGCTGAGATGGTGGAGAATGGAGAATCTGGGCAGCGGAGGAAAGGAAGAGAGCACAAGGAATACTGAGAATTAAGAAAGAGGAAACACAGATGTGGTCATTAGCATGATTTTTCTCTTCTACAGATAAAAAAAACATTTTTGTAATTGTCGCTGAATAGCAGGGTATTTGGATATTAAAAAAAAAAAAAATAGAACCGCAGTGATGCTGTTCTGAAGGACCACTCTAGGAAGAGAGAGGGAGAGGGTCTGTTGTTAAGTAGTGAGTCATTAAAGAGAACCTAGAGAAATGATTAAGCACAGGGAGGCTTAGGAAGGTTAGGGTGAATCACACATCTCCACTCTGTACAATGAGCACACTGGGATGTTTCTGATGCTTGGTATGTCCAGGTTCTGGGAATTTGTGGAGCTTGACAGCCAGTAACACAGCCACAGACACTCTGCTGGAGCCATGGGTGCAGAAGCAAGTTCTGTTAACCAGAGACCCAGCCTCCTTCATGTAGAGGGCTAAAGTATATACTACATGAACCCAGAAAGGATGGAGGGAACTAAGTTGGGGGTGAAAGGAAGATATCTAGAACTATAAAGACCTCTCCACCTCCATCCCAGAGAATGAAAAAGAAAGCAACTACATGATTGGGGCCAAAGAAACTAGAAAAGGAGGCAGTCGATAGGAACAACATAGAAAGGTTTTCCTTAAGAGAGTTTCCAAGGCAAAAGATTTGATATGAATTATAGGCCAGACACTTTACGTGACATCGACCCCATAGAATTGATGCTATTCCTCCCAATGTATTGATAAAAAAAATGAGTCCAGGGATATTAACTAACTTGATTCACCCACCAAGTAAACCAGGGCCTGGCTTTAGCTCTGGTGTCTGAAAATAAAGCACACAAACCGTCCACTAAGCCACCTGACACGGGCCCCCACCGCAGGCTGGCTGAGGCACCTGCCTCGGTGATCAGGGATGATCCGAAGGTACAGCCGTGGCTGCTTCAGTGCCAGGCCGGAGCGAACGCACTGGGAGGAGAAAACTGGCCACAGTTCTGGGACCCCACAAGATCAAAGGCACCAGCAGCGAATGGCGGTAAGTCCTTGAGTGTTTTTGTCTGAAATAATTTCTCCAGGTCTCAACTCAAATAAAGATTGAAGCAAGAAAAAGCAGTTCAAGTCAGTTACTGTCCAGATTCTAAATAACGCCCTGAACCGAAACCTGTGTCTGTAACTAGTTCGTGTCTAGCTTGTTTCTTGTCATGTGTGGTTCCGTTTCTGGTAGATGCTCTGGGAAGAATTCCAGCACTCAGGCCGCACTGCTCTTACCAGCTCCGAAGCCCAGATCAAGGGCTGTGGGTGGAAGGGGCCATTGGTGGAGGCTGATCCCTGTCACTGGGGGGTAAACGTTTAAATGTCTAAAGGAGCAGCGAGATGAAGCAGTATCTGTGAAGTGTGCCAGGTAGAAAGCAAGGAAAGCTAAACTGCTGTGTCACCACCAAGTGCAACATCTGCCGAGAGCAAAGCCTGCTTCAGGGCAAGAGCTTCTTGGATGATTTATGGGATGGTACAGGGGTCTCTTTAAAAATATGAATTTTGAGGTCATTCCCTGGCGAGACTGATTCGACAGGCCTGGGGTGGGGCCTAGCAGTTTATATTTTTAATACACTCCATCAGGCAAGTTTGAGAAACTCGGGTTTCACCTGGTGGCTCCCAATGAGACTGATCATCAGAATTACCTGAGAATCTTAAAAATTCAGATTCTGGGACAATCTCCTGAGGCGATTGTGATGCAGCCAGATTGGACAGGCAAGCACTGCTCCAGTTCTTTGGTTTTCAATTTCTTAAAAAATCAAAATGTCTGGCATTTGGTAAGTACTAAATAGTATTCATTACGCAATAACTCCTTCCTTCAGAGATATCTTCTACAAAGTCAAATAGTAAAATCAATAATTAGAAGGGCTCTGCTCCAAGCTGTGAGCCAGCTCAGAGGCCTGGGAGCTTGGAATCTCTTTGCTCCCTGAAAGCTACCCCTAGATACTGTGGCAAGACCATTTGAAAACCACTGCTGAAGGCTATTCTCCCAAACAGGGTGTTGAGGCGGGGTGCAGCGGGGAGAGAATAGCACCAACTAAGTGCTGGGGATTTTCTAGATGCTCAAGAGCAGAAATGAGACTGACTCCTAATGGTGATCTAAAAATGAGACCTCTGCTCTGGCCAGTGTTGCTCAATGGATAGTACACTGGCCCGAGCACCAAAGGGTCCCAGGTTCATTTCCCAGTCTTGGTCTCTCACATCGATGTTTCTCTTTCTTCCTCTCTCTTTCTCTCTCTCCGCTCCCCTCCCTCTCACTCTTTCTTTAAAAAAAAAAAATCATTGGGGAAAAAATATTCTCGGGTGAGAATTAACACAAATAAAAAATAAAAAGAAGAATGAGACCGTTGGACAAAGAAGGGTAGAGACACATGAAAGCGGAGTGGCCAGGTGTATACTAACAGCTGGGAGTTTTAATCAGGCTACCTCTAGCTCCCTGTCACAGGGGAAGCTACCTAGAACTTGAAGTTGTGAAAAAAGATGGTGGCCCAGCAGCTTCCCTGTCTCACCAACAAAACTTTTCAGAGAGTCTCAGATATCGACTGCCACTTCTACTTGAAAAGAGAGTGCTTCCTGTTTGCTGCATTATCACAAAACAGTGTTTCTCTAAGTGTGGTCTTTCTTCCACTCCAAGCTACCAAATGGTAATCTCTGGGGAGTGGGGCCAAGGTTCTGCATTGTAAGGCCCCCCTGGCCCAACCTCAGGGATTCTTAATGCCCATAAAGTTCAAGGTCCATTACCCTAAAGATACTAGAACAAAGATTTTGTGTTTTTGGTTTTTTTTTTATTACTTTCATGATAGCTTATGCATGTCTCTGAAAAGAAAAATATAGAGAACAGTAAAAAGGAAACAAAACAAAACAAAAAAAGGCCAGAGAAACGTCACATTAGTGGAGAAAGTTGAGTTGGACATTCTACTTTCAATACTGAAACTTAGTTTTATGGTCAAAATTCTGCTCCAAAGCTGCTTCCATATTACATCAGTTTTGACTCATCCTTTGCTACTCCTGGATTACTAACTTTTTTCATCTTTCTGGGACTTAGAGAGAAAGCAATCAGTGGAAGGAGGAGTCATTTCTTATTTCCCTGAGTAGTAACTTAGGCATAGGCCCCAATTCTCCTTTCAAGGTGGAGGAAAGCTTGCTATAGTCAATGGAGAAACGTCAGAGGGGAGGCAGGGCTTGCACTGTGAATTCAATTAATTTTTGTTGCTTGTCTCCCTGGAGAAACTCTCTAGGGCAGTGGTTCCCAGACCAGCAGAAGCAGTGTCACCTATGAATTGGTAAGAAATGCAAATTCCTAGGCCCTACCCCACACATAATAGCTCAGAAACTCTGGGGCTGGGCCCAGCAATCTGTTTTAACAAGGTGGTTCTGATGCACGCTGGAGTTTGAGAACCCCTGCCAGAGGGAAAACCAGCCAAACACAATTGGGAGCAGCACTTGTAAGAAATGCTGTGAAGGCTGTTCGGATAGAAAAGGAGGCTTCAAGCAGGAGGCATCTGTGACGTCTCGAGTCACTATAGGCACCTCACAATATCCCAAAATATCTCTCAAATTGGGTGAAATATCTCTTTGCTCTGCTGTTGAGGAATGACACATGCAGTGGCACCTCCTCAGAGAATATATTTAGACTTTCCAGGCACTCCACCCCCGGTTGTACAGCCCACCTCCCCACTAACTGCCAGCCATCCGGGAGGGGGGACAGGGAGGCATGACAAACCCAGGTGTCTGGTTCATCGTCAGTAAAATCACGGAGAAGAGTAATCAGATTTGATTGATCTTTGAGTCTTGCCTGCTCTGACATTCTAGAATTCTACATGTGTAATGTTCACCACAGTTATACAAAGGTTAGTCGTCAAGGGACTTAGAGTAGGGGAAAGAAGCCAGCATTGTGCTAGGCATTTTACTCATTTAATTCTTACAAGAACTCTCTGAGGAAGGCGCTAGACCCGTTTATAGAGAAGGGAACTGAGGCTCTGAGAAGCTAAGCAGTTCAAACAAGGTCACACAACTAGGATATAGTTAAAGGGTTTCAACCCATCTACGTGGCTCCCAGACTCATGCTCTTCCCACTGTGCTGAGATCTTCTGGGTCTGAAATTGGGGAAAGACATCAAGAGGATAATGACCAGGCCCTAGCTGGTTTGGCTCAGTGGATAGAGCATTGGCCTGCGGACTGAAGGGTCCCAGATTTGATTCCGGTCAAGGGCGCATCCCCGGGTTGCAGGCTTGATCCCCATTAGGGGGTGTGCAGGAGGCAACCAATCAATGATTCTCTCTCATCATTGATGTTTCTATCTCTCTCTCCATCTCCCTTCCTCTTTGAAATCAATAAAAATATTTTTTTTAAAAAAAGGAGGGTAATGGCCAGGAGGTGGGAAAAAGTCAGTAAGGTGACCTGCAAAGCCCGCCCCTCCCTACTGAGGAATGGCAGACAAATGAGGGCAAAGGTCATCCAGGTAACCCTGCCAGCTTCTGTGTAAAGCCATTAATGGAATCCATTTGTTACAAGACAAAATTTGTGCCGTTCCAGCCTTGCTCCTGTGCTCTCATTTTGTATTAGTACTAAAAAAAAAAAAGGCCAGGCCAATCACAGTAGTAATTTTTACATTTATTATGCACTATTATTGCCAGGCACTATGCTAAGCACTGCTCACGCATTATCTCACTCCCCATGTCAACCCTGTGAAGTAGATATGATTATTCTCATTTACAGCTGAGGAAATCGAAGCTTAGAAAAGTTAATTGATACGTGATGGAGCAGAGCTTTGAACCACAGTCTAATTTCTGACTCACTGGACTACCTTCCAGGATAAGTGTTTTTTGGGTCTGTCTGACAAGCATACTCACTAACTCTCACATGTTCTCTCTCTTTTACACACACACACACACACACACACACACACACACACACACACACAAACACACTTTTCTTGCTCATCCCTTTCTCTCCTTCCCCCTTTCCCTCTGAAGATGCTGAAATCTAAGCTCCAGTTTGCTCTCCTCTGAGTCACAGACAGCTGAGTCAGCCCCATCCCTGCGCTACCCCTGCTCTTTCCAGTGGCCCTCCCTGAAAGGCACCAACCAGACGCTCAGCTTCTCCTGTTGAAGAGAGACTTGCCCAGTCCTCTCCCATGCCCTAAGTGCCCTTACTCCTTCGGCATCACCAGCTCCCTCCCAGGGAACTTTACTAGTTTTGTCTATAACATCCCTGTGAATGGGTTGTTTTCTGGACCATTCAGCCCTGGGTTCCTTTTTAAAGTCCAGAACCTTTCATTCTGGTGCCCCCATTCCATTTCAAACATTTCACGTTGTATCTAAAAGAATTTTCAGGATAGTGGGTACATCTGGAGCCTCTGCCTGTCTAGATAACTGAAGCCTAAACAGAAGGCATTTGGCAAGCCTGGGCTCCAGGCTCTATATGTCTGCAACATAATAGCAGCACAGAGTCAGCGGGCAGCTATGGGCAGGATGAGCCCTCCTTGGAGAGATGCCGGGCAGAGGGGGAGGGGAGCTGAGAGGTGTGAAGCATAACATGCATGCAGAGGAGGAAGAGAAGTACTCAGGCAAGGAAGGCTGGACCTGCAAGAGCCAGGGCCACATGGGCAGAATCAGGAGTGAATGTGAGTAAACGGAAAACCACAGTCAGGGTGTGGAATAGCAGGGGGCATGTGGCACTAAGCTAAGCAAATGGCTAGTCCAATAGCTCTGTATACAAACACATACACACTCATACACACATAGACACATTAACCGTGCCTCACAGCATCCCTCTAATGCCTGCATACTCATCCCCAAACTCAAGAATGACAACCAGCTCCTACAGAAAGGACCCAGCCTCGGTTGCTCAGTCCACATGCCATACTATGGGCTCACTGCTGGGTTTTCTAGGGCCACTGCCCCTCCCTCTTTCTCTGCTCAAAGCAACCTACCTTCAAACCTCTTGCTCCGTTGCATAGAAACCATCTCTGGCCTAAGCTTCAGACAGTGATCTTGGGGGATGTCAAGTACCTCCTCTAAGGTTTAGAATGAGTCTTCCTGAAATTCAGTTCTCGGTTACCACTCCATGGAGAGGGCCACCACACCCTGGGGATGCTAGAGGCCATCTGGACACTCCTACACACTGCTTTCCTATGGCCAGCTATCCCTGCCTACTGCATGGCCTTACCTGTAGTAGGCCAGCCACAGTACCTCAGGAGTGGGTTTCCTCCCTTAATTCCTTTAAAGCCCCATCCTTCTTCTGCCTGAGGTTGAGACCCCCCCCCATCCTTGCTTTTTCTAGGAGCATTAACCTGTCCTGGAGTCCACCTGTCCACTACCCTATCTCATGCCTCTCAACCTCCCTCTTCCCTAAGAGGTATCTAACACACAGGGCTGGGGAGGTGGTGTAGACCAACACCTGCTCTCCCTCCCCCATCACCGTCAGCACCTCCTGAGTGTGAAAGTTCATCTGCATAGTCTTTGGAAAAGGGGGAAAGGTGAGCAAAGCATCCTCAGTAATGGAAAGTCAGAAAAGCACCCTAGGGAGACACACCTCTCATACCCCTCCCGGGTTCTTCATCCTCCTACACTTCTTGTACTTGGGGGGAGGTCAGGAGGGCCCCTTCCTTTTACACAAACCCCCTAGTTAGTGCAGGGGCTCTAGCCTTTCGTCCCACACAGCTCTGACTCATCCTCCTCCTTTTCAACCTCATCCATCATCATTATGACTCAATAGCTCACTCATCGTATAGGTGAAGGCAACAGCCTACTGGCTGAAGCGTGGCATGGCAGACTAGTTAAGGCCTTATTCTTTGGCATCAGAAAGATTGAGTTTGAGTCCTGAGCTCTGCTAATTACCAGCCAGCCAAATGATGAACACATGCAATCATGGGCAAGCTCCAGTTTTGTCATTTATGAAATGGGCAAATGAATAACTTTTACTTCATAGAACTGTAGGAGAATTGATTGGCAGTATGTAGTAAAGCACTTGAACCTTGCCTAGTGCATAGGGAAATATCAATAAGCAGTAGCTATCTTCATTAGCTGGGGAAACTCATCATAGTTTTGATCTAAAAAGAAAGTATCAACTGTGGCATTCCACAGTGATTTGGAGGCACGTGCCCATGAAGTCAATGGCCTGGCCTGAATGTCTAGATACCTAATGGCAAACACTAGGAATCTTATGACAGGCATTTTAGGATTTTAACTACTCACCTGTGAGTGAAACAGGAAATGCCAGCTCTCTGCCTAACATAGAGTAGGCTGTGATGATTAAGGAGGCAACAATTTCTTTAAAAGTTGTTTAGTAGCATAGTGTTCTGCTAGAAATATATTTCAACCATCATCTGACTGTCCCTTAAAATCTCATTGTCTATTGATCACAGGAAAGTTACCCCATTCTCACTGCCAGCAGAACCATTTGGGTCGATGCCCCGAGCATCCTGCTGGTTGGGTCACTGATGACAACCAGTGACAATGAGCAGGACAGAGCATAGACAACCTGGAAACCCTTCTGGGACTGGTCTTTGTCTTCCTGTGCCCAGGCAGGTCTAGTGTGAACAGTTGCATGGATGGGCGCCTACATTTGGTCTCAGGGGGACACAGTACTATGACCATAGGTCCCAACTTCTCTGGCAGTGTTTCCATTCACCTCATTTCCCCCAATAATGGTGGATTGTTAAATATGTCCTGAAATGTGATATGATTTTTATGCCTCTTAAGGTTTCTTAATCAAGTCAATTTGCAAATGTGAAAGAAGAAACCATTTATCAGACTCTCTGATAGAATACATATCTGGAAGGTATAGTCACCAAGCTCCTAGTTTAATAAACGGTTGAGGTGCTATTTATTTCTGAGATTGAATGACAAAATTGTACCAGGTGGCTTTATCTATGAGTCCCACTGCTGGTGAGTCAGAAACACACACACACACACACACACACACACACACACTCCCCACTCTCTCCCAGTAGCTTTTTGTTCAGAAAGAGTATGATGTGGGAGGGATAGCAGGAATGAACGGCACCCATATAATGATTTTTAGCTTCCTCTCTGTTTACTCCTTAGTGTTCTGAGGTCCCTGGTGTGAAATGGGGTGTGCATTTCCTTCGAGGAGGGTACCCCTTTCAATGGAACATCATAAAGGGGAGGCTAACAACACTCCTGGGTGACAGCTGGTAACACACCCCCTCCTCACACACACAAACACATACACAAACACACACACACAAACACACAGGCACAGGGAAGAACACTGAGCAGATTTCACAAAGAGATGGGCAAGGGGGGTGGGGGAGAACAAGCCCCAGGGGCACAGGGCTGTTTACCTTCCCATAAATCCACTGTTTGGAAAATGTCAGTGGTCCTGACGCCATAGGTCTCTGCAGCTTTCAGGAACTGGGAGATCTGCTCCATCTGCTTAAAAGCCATCTTGGACTCTGAGATCTTGGCAATGGGCTCTTGCCCAGGTGGGTATAAGCTGTTTATCAGCTTGCACAGGACCTGAAGGGGAAAAGGCAGGGACACCATCAATTTTCCCTTCAATATTTACCCACCACTAATGCAAAGTGAACCCTGGCCCCCACCAGACACAGCTGAGAGGTTTGTCACAAGCAAGTCTTGGGCCTCAGGCAGGCATGGGCTCTAGGCTGGGTGGCCAGGCTCCCATACAAACCCCAAAGACGCAGGTAACCCCATCCCAGGACTGCTGCTGACTGCAGTGAGTCCTGTAGCCCAGGAATCCCCTTCCATCCTTGCTCCTCCCTTCCTTTTTTCGGGTGAGGGTAAGAATATTTACAGATAGGAAATGATGTGCAGGGACGAGGCCATGATTTCAATGCAGGGGTGAGCTAGTGGTGGCGCCCAGGGTGGTCAAATGATAGCATCTAAGATTATTTCCGCTATCAAAAGGCAGATCCGAGTCAGCCTTCAGTAACTCATCCCATATATGCTAATGATGTATACACCAATTGAACAGGGTACCCTCCTCCCAGATACCTATCACCCAAATGCTGGGCAACCCAACAGAAGCGTGGGATAACAGTTATGTAACGACAGTCAATCACACCCTGAAGGAAAAAGAAGGGATTGTTTGAATCAGCAGAGCCTGCGGTCCCAGCTTTCCCAAACACAGGAGCATCTGGTCAGAAAAGCGGTTATCAAATAAGCATTCCCTTCAGTTCCCTGAGAGCCCCTCCATTCACCAGACAGACATGGAGCACCCATGGGTGCTGATGCACCAAAAAGGTTGCTGTTGCACCAAAAAGGCTGGAGCGATCTCAAGGAAATAACTTACCTCTATTTTCACTGGAAGAGCAAAAGGGCTTCGGATTTGCCAACAGCTCAGAAGGCAGCTGCTGTGTTGGATGGGTGGAGAATCCCCTGAGCTAGCTAGGGAATGGGGGGGATGGAGGGTGGGGGTTGGTGGGGGGGGGGCAGATCTTCCAACCCCGAGTAAGTCAAGGCAATTCCATTCCTTCCCAGGGGACCCCAGGTGGACAGCAGCTGCTCCCCCCCGCAGCCTCACCTGAAAAGAGAAGGCCCCGGAGGCTCCCCTGCCCACCGATCCCGCCGTCCTTACCGTCCCGTCCATCAACCACTGCTGAAAATGGGCCCTGCCTGGGGGCGGGTGCTCGATGTCCTCGGCGCACTGCAGGATGATCCAGTCCACCAGCTTGTTCTCCAGGTCCGCGTCGTACTTCTGCTCGATCTTCTCCTGCACCTCTCGGCTTAAGCCGTAGCTCGGGCCCCGGTTAGCCATCGCTGCAAAGAGAGGACACGCGCGGCATCCACACAATAGCGCGGGGCTGGTGGTGGCCGGGCCGCCTGGCCCCGCGGCAGCAAAGCGGGTAGAAAACCGGGCGTGGTTTAAATCAAGGAGCCAATGAAGCCACAGGGATTTCACCTACAAACAAGAAAGAAAAGCGCAGCCACGCGCCAGTGACTCTAGAATAAAGCCCCTGCGGGTCCGGGGGGAGGGGGGGTCTGGAACCCGCCTATCGGTCCCGCCTATCAACCCGATGTACAAGGACTCACATTCACAGGCAGCAAGGGGGGCTGGGTGGTCGTTTCTTACTCCTTCAAGTAGCACTTGGCAAGGCAGGGACCCTGAGATGGGACGGAGCAGGTAATTAACAGGCAGAGAGGAAGACCACCTTGACGGTCAGCTGCCTGTGCTGCATGGCTTTTGCTAGAATGGTGCACTGATTCGATTGTCTCCAGGCTGAGGGAGGTCACACCAGGGCCGTTGCTAAGATCCCTCCAAAAAACCAGCCCTCTTCTGTTGTCAGTCAAGCCCGCCGCCTCCCTCCCGCTGAGAGCTTCTTTCTCAGCTGCAGTATTCTTGCCCCTCCTCTGGGGGACAAGGCCCCTTGGATCCCAGGCCAGCGCACAGCTGCACAGGGAATGGGGCCTGGGAGAGGGTCCATGCAGTCAGCTGTCCATCTGTCAGGGGTGGCCAAGCCCCTCCCCCCCGCCTGAGGGAACAGTTGTCTGGCAGGACGGGACAGGAGGGGCTGAGAGCTACAGCCATTAACTTCCTCTGCTGCCAGCCAGATTTCATCCAGAAACTTCCATCCTGGTGGGAAACTGTTGTGCCTCAGTTTGACTTATTCAAGGATTGCAGCTTTTTAATGCTGTTTTTACTAGAAAGACACCGAGAGCATGGTTTATAAATTAAAAAGAGCTCAATATGCTAAGAACTCTTAGAATAAAAGATTTGGGCAGGGTGTAAAGATTTTATTTTAATTAAGGAACAGTAGAGGACAACTAATATATTATCAGTGGTAACTATGTTTGCAAACAAGACTTCAGAAGAAATCATCAGACTTAAGTTGACCTGAAATTTTTATAACTGTTAAAGAGTTTGGCAGTTTATCTTCTGGGAGTAAAGATTGAGTCTTACTGGTTTTGTCTAAGTCTCTGGGTACTTATCGTGAGAGAAATAGCCAAAAACATTGTTCTCTGGTTCATTCAACAAATAGTTTTTGAGCACTTAACTGTCGGTCTGTGTCATGTACTGTGCTTGAGTGGAATAAAGTATAATTCTTGCCTCAAGAACAATTGATGAATTGACTCAGGCACATTAGATAAAGCAGTTCTAGTACATGGGATGGTGATCTTTGTTTCTGTGGGAAATTGATTAGAAGCTATGCAGGAAATGACTCCTCAAATAATACATGTATTGCAAAAAAATCTACTGCTGGCTGGAGCCTGGACTAGTGAAAATTTAATTACTTAGTACATATGTGGTGGGTGTGCCTGAGAAAAGACTTAGTGGTCAGTAGTTGAAGGCCTAGGTGAGAGAATTCTGAAAAACTAAGGGTTGTTCGAGATTCAGGAGTTTTGAGGAGAGCAGCCAGTGTAGAAAACAGCATGAGAAGGGCTGACTGACTAATGAAGGTTTTGATGCTGCGTGGAATCCTCAGCTGAAGCTCTACAGACAACAGAATTCTCTCCAGCGACTTGGAGCTTAGGGAAAGGGCGGGAAAACTGTCAGCAGAATTTTGAACGTCACAGAGTTGTACCATGGGTGGCAGCAATAAAGGCAATTCCAACCTCAGACTAAGGAAAGGGAGGCCCAGGGAGAAGGTATGTCACTTTGTGGCTGGAATTACTTTAAGGAAGACAGTGGTTTGTTAATAAAGGTAGAAACAATTCTGAAAGAGGTACATTCGCCCCCGTTTTATATTTTTTTAGGCTATGCTTTGCAGATCTTTTGTACCTGAAGATTTCTTCCCATTATAACAAAACTAGAGGCCTGGTGCAGGAAATTCGTGCATGGGGGGGAGGGGGTGTCCCTCAGCCCAGCCTGCACCCTCTCTAATCTGGGACCCTTGAGGGATGCCTGACTGCCCGTTTAGGCCCGATCCTACTGGAATCAGGCCTAAACGGGCAGTCGGACATCCCTCTCACAATCCAGGACTGCTGGCTCCCAACTGCTTGCCTGCCTGCCTTCCTGATTGCCCCTAACCGCTTCTGCCTGCCAGCCTGATCACCCCCTAGCCACTTCCCTGCCAGCCTGATTGATGCCTAACTGCTCCCCCCCAGCCCGATTCCCCCTAACTGCCCTCCCCTGCTGGCCTGGTCACCCCTAACTGCCCTCCCCTGCCAGCCTGGTCACCCCAAACTGCCCTCCCCTGCTGGCCTGGTCCCCCACCAACTGTCCTCCCCTGCAGGCATGGTCCCCCAAGTGGCCTTCCCTGCCAGCCTCATCACCCCTAACTGCCTTCCCCTGCAGGCCTGGTCCCCCCCAACTGCTCTCCTCTGCAGGCCTGGGTCCCCCCCAGCTGCCCTTCCCTGCAGGCCCAGTCACCCCCAACTTCCCTCCTCTGCTGGCCTGGTCACCCTAACTGCCCTCCCCTGCAGGCTTGATCACCCCCAACTGCCCTCCCTTGCAGGCCTGGTCCCTCCCAACTGCCCTCCCCTGCTGGCCATCTTGTGGCTGCCATCTTGTGTTCACATGGGGGCAGCCATCTTGTGTGTTGGAGTGACAGTCAATTTGCATATTACTCTTATTAGATAGGATAGAGGCCTGGTGCATGGGTGGGGGCCAGCTGGTTTGCCCTGAAGGGTGTCCCGAATCAGGGTGGGGGTTCCCTTGGGGCGTGGGGCAGCTTGGGCGAGGGGCCTGTGGTGGTGTGCAGGCTGGCTATGCCCCCCGGCGACCCAAGCATAGGCCAGGGCTGGCTGGAAGCAGGTATCTGGGATTTATTTATCTTCCATATGAAACTTTGTAGCCTTGAGTGGAGGCCAGGGCTGGCTGGAAGCATGGCTTCCTCCATCGCCAGGGGCAACCCAAGTCTCCTGCTTGCTCCAGCTCCGTGGCCGCCACCATCTTTGTTGGGATTTATTTATCTTCTATAATTGAAACTTTGTAGCCTTGAGCGGAGGCCAGGGCTGAGCAGGGCGGGCGGGAAGCTTGGTTTCCTCCATCACTGGGGACAACCTAAGCCTCCTGCTTGCTCCAGCTCTGTGGCTGCCACCATCTTAGTTGGGTTAATTTGCATACTAGCACTGATTGGCTGGTGGGCATAGCAAAATGATGGTCAATTTGCATGTTTCTCTTTTATTAGATAGGATAATAAACTTGCTTAATTAGACCTGCTTTCTAATTTAGCTAAACTTTTTCCAGCCCAGTGAAGCACCCCAACTTCTCTTTCAGGTAATTGTCAACACAGCAGTAAATATCAACACAAAGCAGATTATTATTGTAGGGCACACAGGGAGAACAAAGGGTAAAATATTTAACTGCAGCAGTGTTTGACTATATTCTGCACAGTGAGAAAACCTGAAGTCATTTTCAAGATCCACCATTTCTTACTTCTTTTCAGCAGGTCAAGTTTCTAAGCTTCTTAAATCTCTGTTTTCTGGCTAATGAGAAGAAAATAGGATTCCACTGAGTCTCCTCTCTATCTACTCCAGGAATTCTGTGAGGATCAAATGAAATGAGGCACGGGAAAATGCTTCACAGACATTTGGTTAGTGTAAAATGTTTCCACCTGGCTATAAAGCAAGTAGTGTTCCTGGGCTGAAGAAACTGCAAGGAGACTAGTCGCTAGGGAGAGGAAGCTGGGCGTTGCTATGTGATGTCATTACCCGGATGGACACTTAGCATATTAGCCTTTTATATATATAGATTGCCAGCATGCGTCATATGTACTGGCTGTTGGTCAGATGGTCACATGAACGTTTGGTCGTTCACTTAGTCTTTTATATATATAGATTAGCATCCAGGGAGGAACCAGGGAGGGTTACCTGAAATCCATGGAGGTAGATGAGGAAGGTGGGAGAAAGCAAAGTGGGGAAATCTGGGTCTGGAAATGAATAGTCCTCTGCTATTTCAAAGGTATGTTATCTTTGATGCACAAAGACAATTGACAATTTCAAAGGTAAATATTGACCTTTATCAAAGAAGCTACAGGCCCAGGTAGCCCTCATGACCCACTTTTAGTTAGGAATTGTTATGTTTAGATGACCCTCTCTGAGTTTGTAAGACCCACCATGCAGGCCTTCCCTGAGCTTATCACATTTAGTATGTGGCCCATTTTTCATCTAGATAGTGTATATTCTACATAACAATGTGCTACTGGCCACTTCTTCCCAGCTTCCTCATATTCAGTGATGTCACAGTGGTAGCATGAAAGCAGCCAAGAGTATTTATGCCATAGATGTTGGTAAACTCTATGAATCAAGATGCCCCCCACCTCAAACACCCTGGACATTTAGACTTATGTATCATGCAAAAGAAGTGTGCGTGTGTGTGTGTGTGTGTGTGTGTGTGTGTGTGTGTGTGTGTTTTCATAGGGAAAGAGAAGCATCAGTTCTGATTTGGATAAAAGAAAGGGAGAGAGTCAGATGACTAAGAAGTTTGACCTGTATACAGGGATAATGGTGGTGCCATTTATTGTAAGTGGACTCATAGGTAGGGAGGCATCTGAAGGGAGAGGATAATAAGGTTTGTACTCACTGCATTTGAGAGGTACATGGTTCGTCCCAGTTCATTAGGCAGTGGTTTTATGTATTTGGAGCTCAGGAGAAAAGCCTGGAATGGAGGAATGTACTTGAATCATCTGTATGCAGGTAGCACTTAAAACCCGGAGCATGGGTATGGCTGCTCAAGGTACATAAGTAAGTACCAAGGTCAGAATGAAAAGGGCATATTAACATTACAAGGTGGGTAAGGAGGAGAGTCAGCAAAATGGGTTGATGTAGCGTGGGTCAGAGACACCTGGGGATAAACAATGCCTCTGACCTCAATGGTCCTTTGAGAGAGGGAGGCTGGCATATAAACTGAGAATCTCAAAGGAGTAAGTTCTATCAAAGGGCATGAGGAGGGTGCTTGCTTTTCATGAGAGAGCACAGAGGACCCAGCGGCGAACTTGACCCATTGGGTCAAGTTTTAAAGAGAGAGAGAGATGAGGAGCTCCTTTGATCTGTCAGCAAAACCCTGGAAGCCCAAGACAAGAGAGAGCCCAAATGGGAAAGAATCATTTCCTCTGAAGATTCATTTGGTTTAAAAAAACCTGCCTGCCTTTTTCTAGGTATATTCTCTAAACAGCAAATCATCACATTTTCCCCTTGAACCAAGTTATGCATATATGAGTATGTTCTAAACTAAAAAAGTTACTTTAGATTTGTATGTAAGGGGATCTTAAAATGTATATAATTCTACCCATCTTCCCCCAGAAAATAAAAGTCCTTTCGTAAACCGTCCCAAATTTAATATGTGACATATTCCTTTTGGGCGCTGCCCTGGAAATGGCTATGTGGTGGGTAATGTTCTCCTTGCTTTCTATCTCCTTTATAAAACTCAGCCCTGCCCAACGCCCTTTTCCTTCTCTCCTCTGCACAGGCCTTTCTATTGGTTCCTCAGAGGACAGCACACTGTTTAGATTTGGCTGGAAGTGCCTCTGAGCTCAGCAGATGTATCATGTGGCCTCACTGAGCCTCCTTCCCATTGAACATGCTGAGGTTGTTGAGAGGGGTCACATCGCTTTTTGAATAACTCGGGAGATCAATAGCAAAAGGCACTCAGGGCTGCTGGTTGTTGGAGCATTTTCCATGTCACTGAATATATGGCATGGAGTGGTTTTAGGTTGGGGGAGTGGGGAGAAGAGCTTTGGGAAAAATAAAAAAGGAACACTGAAGAAATTAATAATTTACTAGAATACACTAAATCTTACTGATTCAAACTCCTATTGAATTTTTGATGTTACCCTCTGCAAAGCTAGATTAAATTTTAAAATTGTTTCTATCTTTAGATAGTAAAGGTTTTCCCCTCCCCCTTTCTTTAACCATTGAACATTTGAAAGGATACCACACCACACATGCTCCAGATCACCACAGGAAGTTAGTAAAGGATAACTACTACTTTGTCTTCACTTTTCTTTCTACTACTTTGCCTCTACTTTTCTTCCCAAATGCCCCGTTGATTGCATTCATCCGTTTCTCACAGGACTGTGCTCTGTGCATACTAAAGAGAAAAGGTAGTGACTCCTGTTTCATTCTATTTGTGCTGCACTTAATTCCTACACTTTATCATCTAGGTTTATATTGTCATTTTACAGATGAGGAAACCTCAGGGAGGGTAAGTATATTATATCCCAGGGCTAGTAAATGGTGGGCCAGGATTTAAGTCCACTCTATAGTCTGTCAGTAACCAT
Source organism: Plecotus auritus (assembly GCF_963455305.1). Taxonomy (NCBI): domain Eukaryota; kingdom Metazoa; phylum Chordata; class Mammalia; order Chiroptera; family Vespertilionidae; genus Plecotus; species Plecotus auritus. The sequence goes on along the minus strand of NC_137771.1, from coordinate 159,463,648 downwards.
TATACATACTATTCTTCCTCTACAGATGTACTATGGATCTATAATCATATTTATTACATTTTATTGCAGTTATGTTTAACCCTAGAAAACTCCCATGGGCCAGGCCCTTTCCTCCTCATCTTTGTAATCCTCATGCCTGGCAGTGACTGGAATAGCTCTCCTGCCATCCACTATCAACTCCTTCTAGCACCAGGCACTATGGCACACACAATTCTCATATTTATTTGTTAAGTGATTTCTGTTTGGTGTAAAAGATAACTCAGACTGTAGTTTTATTGCCTTGTAAGACATTAACCGGTTTCATATCTGTGTCAGGATTCCTGAAAACCACTTCTAGGTTTGATTTGTTAAGACTTGGCATATAACTGTACTCACAGCTACAATTTATGAGAGTGAAAGGATACAAAGCAAAATCCACAAAGGAAAAAGGAATCTGAGGTGAAATCTGGAAAAACTAGGCACGAAGCATCAAATAATTCTCTCCCAGTGGAGACACACCGGATGAACTTAATCCCAGCCGTGTTGTGACAGCCCAGAGTTTTTACTAGGAGCTGGTCACTTAGGAAGTCTCTGCCTGGCACCTTTTCCAGACAAATTCCAGACTCCCAGAAGGCAAGCAGGTGTTCAGCACAAACCACATTGTTTGCAGACAGTATAGGCACAGTGAGCCACTTTTATCAGTGCTGGGAACCCTCCTAAAATTCAGGTTCCCAGATGCCAGCCAAGGGCCATTCTGGTAAGCAGGTCTCTGAGGATAAGTTGTCAGGCTGCTGCTATGTTAACTCTTTGACACAAGAATTTTATCCCAGCATTTTCATGTTGTCAACTTTTACCTTGACAGACACAACTCTAGCAAACTAAATAAAGTCCAACCAAACCTAAAATCTAAAATACACCAACTCAATAGTATTGACACTGACTATTGCAGTTATTAAAAAAAATCCACAAAAAAACCTTGTATCTGTATTTCCTGTTTTCTTACTATATTTGCACTTCCGGAAGTCCTCTAACTTAGATGGCAAGCACTTGCCTATTGAAACGTAAGGCACATATTAATAATAATGTTTCTGCAGGTAGGCAATACTATGTAATGATTAATTCTCTCTTTAGAATATGAAGTATATCATTAAAATTTCCCCATTTAAATACATTACATATAAGCCAAAACTTAGAAATGATACATCCCCTGTATATCACTGTAGCTTTGAGCCTTTAAAAAAGATAGCCTTAATTTTAAGTTCAAATATAACACACAGAATATATAAAGTAGTCTTTATTTTCTGAACTTTATTATGCTTCAGACATTTCTCTAATCATTTTAGGTTTATTTTCCTGTATTTTGTGAATTGATTTTAAAATCAGAATTTTACAAATCTCCATATACAATGATACCAAACAAAATACGAAAATTTTAAGCTTTATTAATAATTCTAAGGAGACCAGAACACAATTAAAAGCCGACAGAGTTAACAAAAGCATTAGAAGTTAAACATCTCGAATAAAAATATAGGAAATATAATAATGAAAAAAGAAATCAGGGACTGAAAGAAGAAGAAAATTTTCCAACTTTCTAGCAGCTGCTATATTCCGCCCTCTGATTCTGCAGTTTTTATATCTCTGGATTTAACCAACCACAGGTCAAAAATACTTAAAGAAAAACTCCAGAAGGTTGATCCCTAAAACAATACAGTGTGACAAGTATTTACACATCATTTGCATTGGATTAGGTGCTACAAACAATCTAGAGCTGATTTAAAGTGTACAGGAGGATGTGCGTAGGTTAGATGTAAATACTATGCCCTTTTTCTATAATGGACTTGAGCACCCTCAGAATCTGGTATTCCAGAGGTGGAGGGTGTCCTGGAACCAATCCTTGGAGGGTACAGAGGGACAACTGTACTTTCTTCAAAATTTGTATCACTTAAGTGCAAAGACATCATTAAACAAAACCTCAGGAAAAAAACCTAATATCAAGATCTTCCATTTGTTATCCCTCTCTCAATCTTTTGGATCCACTAGTTTACATACTGATTACTAATGTGATTTTAGGTAACTACAGTTGAAAGCCTATCAATTAAGTCATCAATAGTGCAAACAAGAAGATGAATGTCCGCTTTTTCTTTCATTCGGTGATCACCATGTTTCCGAAGGATGACATCTACATCTGTGCTGACTACTCGGTCAGCAACCTGTATGGACGTGTGCCAAGATACAACGTCATCCTTCATGCAATGGAGTAATCTTATAGGGCAGTTCACAGGAATAGGGCTATGTAGTAAGCAGTGGTGTTCAGCTTCTTTAATGAAACTATGTTGAATGTGATAAACTCCTTCTTCATTGTATTTTGATGGCATGCTCCACACGCCTTTCATCTCTATTTCCTTTTGTACCTATTGAAAAAAATTAGGAAAATAAAAGTATTTATGAAATACTAACACATGCAATAGTATTAAACAATCTAAGAATTGAAATAGAAAAAATATGTACAATATAATATATATTTTTAGGCATTTTAATGTCTTTTTTAATACCAGAAAGATTTGATTCAGTGAAAGTGAGTGGTTGAAATCCATTGATTTCAGTGAAATAGCTGTATACCTGAAAGCTATACTTCAAAATATGTCTCAAATGATTTGAAATCAGTAAAATTCAAAAAAATATAAAATGTATGAATCTATATTATTATCATGGGTTTTTCTGCATTAAAGAAACATGTGAACCAAATATTTAAAACAAAAATGATACTCAGTTATCTTCTAACTATTCCGGATTGCTCCTGAATTTGTAATTTCAGTAATTAGAACTTAATTTCACTGGTTATTAAATGAGGTGGAAACTATGCTAATTATTGAGATACAATAATGGTTGCATTTTAAACATCCCTACTCAAATAGCTGTTATCTGCCACTGAATTGAGTATTGTTCATCTGAAGAAAAAACTTCACAGAATGTTTTATGTCCTGAATCCTCAAAAAAAAAAAAGTTCAAAAATAGTATTAACCAAAGAAAATGTGCAATATGCATAAGTTTTACACCAAGAAACAGTATCAAGACAATGTGGTTGAAAAGCTTGGTTTCCAAACAGCTGTACATCCTATCTGACGCCCTCTAGTGTCCAAAGTAGGAGACAATGATTAGCGTCAGTTAAGAGGCACATCAAGTTCCTACACAATGAGAAATGCTGAGTTTTAACATCTCAAAGCTAGAAAAAGTAGTAACACTCCCCACTTCTGCTCCCTGGACACTGTTAGGGCTAGCTGTTAGTGTAGAAAATAAAAAATAGTGGCCCTAGTGTCCCTGCTCTTTCCTTACACATGCTTTTATGTTAATAAGGGCTCAACATGTTTCTGTTAACAACTGTTTCCTGGTCTGATTTAGGATTAGCAAAAATGTGCTCTGATTGGCAGAATATAGATCTTCTCAGTCACTCGGGGGTATTACCGTATACCATAATCGTCCCTTTGAGTGATGTGAACATACACACACAAATAGAAATGTATGTACTTAGATCTTGTCATTCGTCAATAACAAACAAAAGAAACCACCCTGTTAAATCAACTCCTTTCCAGTCTGCCACGTTCTTGAAATAATTTCTTACCATGAGCAGCACTATATTAGCCACCTAGAGGATGCAGTCAAAAGGTTCTAAGGTTTAGATGCAGAAAGATGCAATGGTAGGAAAATTTAGCAGCATGAGGATACTGAGCAACTATGTCTGAGAAATAACCAAGAAAGTGAAAAAAACTCAGAAATAGGAGATAAGTGCAAGGAAAACCGGCCTCCCAATTTTAGCCCTGATAGGAAATCATAAAGAACCTGACTGCAATCAATGCCATTTCTTAAGGAGACGGGAAGAACAATGTAAGCTAAGAATAAACTTAGAACAGATAATACATGGCACTGGGTTCAATGCAGAACTTGAGACAAAAGCTAATGACATACTATCATTTAACACTACATACTAACCACTGAGTCACACCCAGCATGGAGGGACACACCTTTTTTTTTTTTTTTTTTAAATATATTTTATTGATTTTTTACAGAGAGGAAGGGAGAGGGACAGAGAGTTAGAAACATCGATGAGAGAGAAACATAGATCAGCTGCCTCCTGCACACTCCCCACTGGGGATGTGCCCGCAACCAAGGTACATGCCCTTGACTGGAATCGAAACCGGGACCCTTGAGTCCGCAGGCCGACGCTCTATCCACTGAGCCAAACCAGTTAGGGCATGGAGGGACACATCTTAATGAAAAAAAAAATTATCTTTCCTAAGTTTATTTCCCTTTTACTTAAAATTATAGATTACTAAGAGTGTCACCAATTTTTTTTGAAATAGTATGTTATTTTTTTCTTATTTTTATTTCTCTTTTTCCTTCTGCTCCTTCACTCTCTAGAGCAGGGTTCTCAAACTTCACCTGAAAGACTTGTTAAAACAGCTTATTAGGCCACACTCCCAGTTTCTGACTTAGTAGGTCTCAGGTGAAGCTCAAGAATATGCTTTTTGATTTTTTTTTATTGAATTAAATTTAATGCAGTGACATTGGTTAATACATTATATAAGTTTCACGTGTTCAATTATGTGATACATCACCTGTATGCTCATCCCCCAAAGTCGTCTCCTTCAGTCACCATATATTTGTCCCCCTTTACCCTTTTTGCCCCTCCCCCTTTCCTCTGGTAACTGCCATACTATTTGTTGTCTGTGTCTATGAGTTTGTTTACTTTGTAGCTTTCTGTTTTATATCCCACATATGAGTGAAATTACATGGCACCCCTATGTTCACTGTTCACCGCAGCACGATTCACAGGAGCCAAGCTACGGAAACAAACGAAGTGTCCTTCAGTGGATGACTAGATCAAGAAGATGTGGTACATATTTGCAAAGGAATTCTACTCAGCCATAAAAAAAATAATGCCATTTGCAACAACAACTGAATTTTGAGAGCATCATGTTAAGCGAAATAAGTCAAATGAAAAAGGACAAGAACCATAAGAATATGCCTTTCTAACAAATTCTCAGGTGCTGAGGCTGCTGGCCTAGGAATTATACTTTTTGAACCACTGCTCTAGACTGTTTTCCTTTCTCTAATTTTCTGGGCCACAGGCCTGCCAGGATCTTAGTCCCACAGGTAAAATTTATATCCCTAAGAAAAGACGCCCAAGGAAAACTCAATAGATCGTAATAAATAAATAACATATACAAAAATAAACAATTATTACCCACTATTTCTTTACCCTTGCAGACAACTGAAGTGCTTAAATATATGTCCAATAATAAAATATAATAATTACCTTCCCAGTTATTTCAGAAACCTCATTCTACCACATTTTGCTGAGGAACATGCTAATAATGAAAAAGTATTCTCTTTTAAGATGAGAAGTAGGAGTAAAAAAAAGAATGTCAACTAAATATCTAAGCCAGAACTGGCAATCTCATTTCCTGTGAGCTAATTCTTGGAGAGCTCTGCTGAGAGGATCTGAGGCTGCTTTCAGGCTAAAGAAAAAAAAAAATGTCATAATTGATTAGTCAAGTTTAATGTGGTCATAAGGTACTATTTTTCCCATGCCACAAAGTAAGAGGACAAGAAGAGATCATGGTGTCTGATCCAAATAAGTAAATGCAATTAATAAAGAAAATGTTGCTTAAAAAGAAATTTAAAGTGTGTTATTTCATTAATATGGCACAAACATTTGCCAAAATGAGTTGAAGGGACTGAAGAAAAGGAAACCTTAAACAAGAGACTAAATAGTAAAGAAAGCAAAGAGATGGTATTTTAAAGAGCAGCTAGGACAAAAGATGGCCCAATATAGTCAATCAAAGGAATGATGACATATGAACAAATATTCAAAGAAAGAGGGACCAGAAGGATGATAGGAGGTATGCCTGTGACTTACCTCAACAGGAAGCTGATTAAACTTTGTTACTAGGCCATCTACAGCTGCAGCTACACCAATAAGCGCCACAACTTTTTGAGGCCGTGCAATTGCAGCATGAAGCATAAGCCATCCGCCGAGGCTAGATCCAACTAGTATCTAAATATAAAAATATGTGTAGTTTTAAAGAGCAATTTATTTTTCTTTTCTATAAAGGTAATGAGTAATTTAATAGAATGTATATACTTTTTTTCTTTTATATCCTTTGGCTCTTAGACTTTTAATATTTAATATAAAGTAGAATTAAAATTATGATTACTTTTTGTTAAAGTATTTGGTTTCCAATGGAGAATTATGAAAATAAAATAGGTAAAATAAGTAAAATGGTACTTACATTTCATGAGGAAGTAAAAATGACAATTTTAAATCAAATATCAAAATTGGTTAAAATTTAAATAAATTTTGATATCAAAGAAATAGCTCAAATATCATGAGGGTATCATCAACAATGATATCATATTTAACAAAAACAGTCACCTGTGGTCCTTCAGCTAAGTCATCAATTATAGAAAGAACATCTTTTCTCCATTTTCCCACTGTACACTCTTCTAAGTTACCTTCTGATTTTCCAACTCCTGAGTAATCAAACCTGAAAAAGGGAAAATACATATCTATATCCAGATATCTATCTAACTATATATTTGCTTCTCTGATTTTTAAGAAATACAGCACATTCATCATTATACAATGCCTAAAATGTATTAAATCCTATTGGCTTACCCATCAAATAGCCCCAACAGCCACTCACTTTCTCATCTCCTCCAATGCTGGCAGCCGGGTCCACATCACTATCCTCTCTTGACTGGTCTAAGAGTCTCCCTTTCCAGTTTTCACCCTCATAGTTTATTCCCCACATTGTAGTGAGTGATGTTTTTAAAATAAAAATCATGTCTTGTACAACCCCCCAAAGGCTTTCTATAATTCTATATAAAAGGCTAATTGCAAATTGTTCCCTCGGGAGTTCGACCACTCGCTATGACGTGCGCTGACCACCAGAGGGTGGCGCAGAACGAAGGAAGGCCCTAGCTGGCAGCTGGCAGCAGGGGGAAGGAAGGGCCCGATGGGTCCTGATCACCGGCTAGGTCTAGGGGCCCTATCCGTTCATGGGTAGGGTCCTTAGGCCTGGTGGGCAATCAGGGCCGATCAGGTTCTCCTCCTCCCGGCCACCCCATCTACTCCTTCCCTCACTCCCTCAGCGCCCTGCCGCTGGTCACTGGCCATGTTCCACAACACCCCCTGGTGGTCAGCGCATGTCAAAGCAAGCGATCGAACTCCTGGTCTCCGGGTCAAACTCTGGAGGGGACAATTTGAATATTATCCTTTTATTATATAGGCTAGCAAACATTGCTACTTGACATTATACATGACATTTGATTATTTTGGGTGTGCTCTGTCTCCCACACTAGAATGGAAGCTCCATATGAGCATAGGCTTTGTTTTGTTCACCACTGCTTTCCCAGTGCCTTGGTCAGTGCCTTGCACATGGTAAGTGCTTAGTATATACTTACTGAATTATTAGTGGAAGGGAAAGAGGAGATCAGAATCAAATTAATCACCAGCCCATCCACTTAGTTTCTTCTCCTTCCAACTTCTTAGTTCTCCTGGCTCAAAGTCTGCCTGATCTGTGAATTTCACTTCTCCTCAAGGTCTCAATTCAATAAATCATGAAGTATCATACCGCTCCTGTAGATTACCATAAACCCTAGTTATATTGAACTACACACAATTCTAAGCCCATTCATAACTTTTGAGTTTTTGTATGGTTTCCTACTGCCTAGAAGACCCTCCTTTCCTACCCAAATTCCTAGTTGTGTCACCTCCTTTGAGGAACTTTCTTTGCAGCATATGCCCTGTTTAGAACCAGTCAGTCACTGTCTTATGTATGTACTCAGTTAACACTTTTCATACTGTGTGTTGTAATCAGGTTTTGAATATGTCTCTCTCTGACTAGAATGTCACGTCTTCAAGGGCATATGTCTTATTCAAAACTGCCTGCCCTAACCAACACTTGCATTTTCCCCCCTCACATTCTTTCCATTCTCTGCAATTTGGTAAGACCAATATCAGCTTTTTGTCATGTCAAAACCACCATATCACAGTAACCTCCTAACTGTGCTCTATGACTCTATTTTCTCCTTGGATGGATCCCCCTTATAACTGACAGGTTTTTCCTAATATTATATTGGTATGACATTTAATTCAATGGCTCCCTATGACATACAACATAAAAAGTTTGTGTTTTAGCCTGTATTTTTAGACCATTATATTCTGGTCACCCCAGATTGACCTTTAGCATTTCATCAAAGAAAACTACTGCTTTGGCCAAATTGATCAATTTGCTGCTCCTAAAATAAGCTGTTTTCTTTCTCTGTTACATGATTCATATTATTTCCTTCATCTGAAATACCTTTTCCCATCATCTTCATTACTAATCTCCTCTCTCAGAACTTCGTATAAATGAACCTTTTTTTTTTTTTTTGCTGGGAAGACTTTGCAAGAAAATTGAAAAAAGAAAACTTTAGCTAATGAAATTTCTACAGAATTCATTATTATCAATCACAATCAAATCTTGCTTTATAAGACAGTTTGTGTGCATATATATGTCTTATTATCCCCCTGAGACTATAGATCTTAGATGAAAAGTATCATGATCTTATCTCTGTCTTTACATTCTCCATAGTGACTAGGTATGTAAACCTCACAGTGAATATCATAATACATTCTAAATGAATAGAAATGGAAGGTAAAAGTAAAAAGAATTATTTTATTCAAATTTAAGCTTTTATGTTTTTCTGATTCTTAAAATCTTGTAGAAACTAATAAATCCTAATATGTTTAGTATACATGTAAGAGTATATATGTAATACATAATATATATTTATTTTCTTATAGATAAGGGATTTGTAAGTGATGGAGAAAAAAGAAATTAAAATTTTCTTTAGATGTCTAGTGAACTGACCCTCGGGAAATTGAGCAACAAGGCAGCTGCTGAAGTCTAAATCACAATTATTATTTCCTCTCAGTCCAGGATACGTAGGAGACAGGGAAAAGAGTAGAGAAAGGCACCAACTAGTCCTCCTTTTCTTCTCCTTGATAGGCAATTGGGTATTTCTCCTTGCTGAATTTTTTATACTTCCCTTCCAAATATATGGTAAAGATGCAGAATACATATAAAGGCACTTCATAAAGGAAGTTATAACCAGTGAGACTAATAGGTTATAAGTAAGAACCCTAACCAAAAGTTAAAGATAATTCAAACATATTCAGCAGTTTTAGGACTTTTAAACACAGAAACAAAAGATTGTCCTAGCCCAGCCAGTATGGCTCAGTTGGTTGAGCAATGTCCCCATGCACCAAGAGGTTGTTGGTTCTATTCCCAGTCAGGGCACATGTCCTGGTTTCGATCCCCAGTGCGGGGCCTGCAGGAGGCAGCCAATTAATTAATATTTCTTTCTCATCGATGTTTCTCTCTCCCTCTCTCTCTCTCTCCTTCTCCCCTCCTCCCTCTCCCTCTCCTTTCCTCTCTCTGAACTCAATAAAAACATTTTAAAAAAAAGTCTGTCCTAGTAGCCTCAATACTCTAGGACATATTCCCAAATCTAGAATTAAATATTCTATTAGAAATAATTATGCTACAATACCAGCCCTAAAACAACATGTTATAGTCCTTAACTCTGACTCCATTTTATTTTAGGCATTGTAACAGGACATTAAGAATACATTTTCATATAGACTGATGTACTACTTGTTGTATAATACATAAAACTAACTAACCATTTCCTCAATCAAGTTTTAAATTTTACAGCCAACAATCACAACAAAAGTAAACTGAGAAAGTGAAGTATAAATAGAAGATAAAATCTCTTATAACAAGCTAAATGCAATCAATAGGTAATGGTGATTAGATTGATAAAAGCAAGTAACAGACTTGATCAAATTAAAAATTTGAAATGAAAGGCTATCCTTTCTAAGGGTTTATAAAGATACTAGAGGCCCAGTGCACGAATTTGTACACCAGTGGGGTCCCTCGGCCTGGACTGCGGGATTGGGCTGAAACCAGCTCTCTGACATCCCATGAGGAGTCCCGGATTGCGAGAAGGTGCAGGCCAGGCCAAGGGACCCCATCAGTGCACGGTTGGGCAGGGGAGGGACACAGGAGGTTGGCCAGCCGAGGAAGGATCGTGGGAGGGCTCCAGGGCATGTCTAGCCCGTCTCAGTCCCAATCAACTGGACCCCAGCAGCAAGCTAACCTACCGGTTGAAGTGTCTGTCCCCTGGTGGTCAGTGCACGTCATAGCAACTGGTCGACCAGTCGATTGTCTGCTCCCTGGTGGTCAGTGCACGTCATAGTGAGCGATTGAGCGGCCTTAGCATATCATTAGCATATTAAGCTTTGATTGGTTGAACGGATGACCTGACAACCAGACACTTAGCATATTAGGCTTTTATTACATAGGATACATAGACTGCATCTTAGCACTATACCACTTAATAGTCTACAAACATTGTAATTTTATTATGATTACTTAATATACCTTTAAAATGTATTTTGCATGTATCCAAAATTCAGAAAATCTACATATGTCTTATAGAGAAATAGAAACGGATAGCTCTCTCAGCCTCAAATTAAATTTAAGAACTGGTAAAAAGGTGATTTCTTGACTCAAAATATTTTAAGGACAAAGAGGGAGAATGATGACAATATTTCTGTTATCAGGATATTTTGCTGAGGCTAGTCCCCTTCCTAGATAGCTCTTCCTTCTTATCCCAAATTTAGCTATTCTTCAGTGTTCCTTTATAAAGACTTTTCTATCCACTTCAATCCTGTTTTCTTTCTCTCACTTGATACAATAAAGGGTACTGCTCTTTTGACACTATCACTTTCTGATGAGTATTTTTGCCAAATTAATCATCTGTATTTTCTCCTGTTTCCCAGCCTTACAAAAGGTCCTTTAAGGGTAATGACCATCCTACATAATAAAACCCTAATATGCTGTGTCTGGTCATCCATCCAACCAGTCAAAGCATAATATGTTAATGATATACTAAGGCCACTCAACCACTCACTATGACGTGCACTGACCACCAGGAGGCAGACACTCAACCAGTTGACCAGTCGCTATGAGGTGCACTGACCACCAGGGGGCAGACGCTCCAACCAGTAGGTTAGCTTGCTGCTGGGGTCTGGCCGATCGGGACTGAGCGAGACGGGATGGACACACCCTCCCCAAATGGCCAACCTCCCGCGTCCTTCCCCAGCCCCGATCATGCACCATTGGGGTCCCTTGGCTTGGCCTGCGCCCTCTCACAATCCGGGACCCCTCGGGCAATGTCGGAGAACCAGTTTCAGCCCGATACCATAGGCCAAGCCGAGGGATCCACTGGTGCATGAATTTGTGCACCAGGTCTCTAGAGTTTTATATTTCACAGCACCTAATACAGTGCTACGAAGTCTACTTGCAAAAAATACACCAGTCTTCAGAACAACAGTTAAGTCAACAGATTTTTTAAGAGTTCTGAGAATGAAAATGAAACAATTCAGTTAATCTAATAAAAGAACTAAGACTAAATGCATATAATTGATACAATTTCTACTATTATATTAAACAGATAAAGTCTAAAGGTTTTTAATTTTTATTTATTACTTTATTTCTAAAAGCTGTATTTTCTAGATCTACTGAGGAAATGTTAGTAGAACTACTTTTTACCTAGGCTGTTCTGAAAATAATTAAGAAATTACCTTAATCAAATCTCATTTTTTTAATGATGAAAATAGGTCGTGTTTATTAACTGATTTATCTGTCACAGTTATTGCTAGAATTGTTTCTACGACCCATGTTTCTTGAATTCCAGGCCAGTGCTCTTTCTATTAAACCATACTATCTATTAGGCACTAAATAAATAATTGTTATAGGTAAACAAACCTAATTACAGCAACATAAACATATTATTTTACTAAAATAATTATCAGCATAAAATATTACAAATTGTGAAATCAAGTTTTAGTTAAACACCATCTATCCCTATTTATGCTTATACATACTGAAATTACAGCAGTGAGTAGAAAGAAAACTCAGAAGAAATATGAATTATACAATACTAATTTTATAATACAGGAGGTCCTCCAATGTTTTGTTCAAGGCTATCCTATCTAATAAAAGAGTAATATGCAAATTAGCCATCACTCTGCTACACCAAAAAGCCATGCCCACCAGCCAATCAGGAGCGAGTATGCAAATTAACCCCAACCAAGATGGCTGCGGCCACAGAGCAAGCAGGAGGCTTGGGTTTCCCCGGCAATGGAGGAAGCCAAGCTTTCCACACACCCTGGCGGGCCCAGGCCTCCACACAAGGCTACAAAGTTTCAATTATAGAAGATAAATAAATCCCAACAGAAATGGCTGCAGCCACGAGCAAGCAGGAGGCTTGGCTCTGCTCAAGGCTACAAAGTTTCAATTATAGAAGGAAAATAAATCCCAGATACCAGGGACTCTGCTTGGGTTGCTGGGGGACATGGCCGGCCTGCAAACCACCACAGGCCCCTTGCCCAGGCCGCCCCACGCCCCAAGGGAACCCCCACCCTGATCTGGGACACCCTTCAGGGCAAACCAGCTGGCCCCCACCCGTGCACCAGGCCTCTATCCTATCTAATCCTATCTAATAAAAGAGTAATATGCAAATTGATTGTCACTCCAACACATGAGATGGCTGCCCCCATGTGGTCAAAGATGGCTGCCCCCATGTGGACACAAGATGGCTGCCACAAGATGGCCAGCAGGGGAGGGCAGTTGGGAGGGACCAGGCCTGCAAGGGAGGGCAGTTGTGGGCGATCAGGCCAGCAGGGGAGGGCAGTTGGGAGGGACCAGGCCTGCAAGGGAGGGCAGTTGGGGGCGATGAAGCCTCAGGGGAGGGCAGTTAGGAGTGACCAGGCCAGCAGAGGAGGGAAGTTGGGGGCGACCGGGCCTGCAGGGAAGGGCAGTTGGGGGGACCCAGGCCTGCAGGGGAGAGCAGTTAGGGGTGACCAGGCCAGCAGGGGAGGGCAGTTAGGGGCAATTGGGCTGGCAGGGGAGCAGTTAGGCATCAATCAGGCTGGCAGGGGAGTGGTTAGGGGGTGATCAGTCTGGCAGGCAGAAGCGGTTAGGGGCAATCAGGAAGGCAGGCAGGTGAGCAGTTGGGAGTCAGCAGTCCTGGATTGTGAGAGGGATGTCTGACTGCCCATTCAGGCTCGGTAGGATCGATTTGGACTAAATGGGCAGTCGGACAGCCCTCAAGGGATCCCAGATTGGAGAGGGTGCAGGCTGGGCTGAGGGACACGCCCCCTCCCCGCTCCCGTGCACAAATTTTGTGTACCGGGCCTCTAGTTCCATTATAATGTTGATGAGATGTCACAGGCATTTATGGTACAATTGGCTTGTTTATATGTCATTTCACTTACAGTTGCAGAACTTATCAATGACATTAACTGATGACTTACTGTACTTTTAAATGCATATGTTATTTTTAAATACATATTTTTAAAAAGTACGGTAATAAACAGTGGTAAGTAAAAGTCCTTAAGCCCCAAATGGAAAACCACAATATAATCACAAGAAAGCCAACAATAGTATATTGGTTTGTTGTCATATTAGGTTATTGTATCTAAAGAGCTTAGTTACATTAGTTTCCTTTCCTGCCAGCATTCAATGTGGCACAAAGACTTTTTAAAAAGGTCTTATTAAAGGTTGCATTTACAAGCACCCTAAGTCACAAGAAAGTTTACAACCATTAAAATAAATTAATCTATAAAAATGCTGGCACTTGCTTCAATTGGTTAGAGCAGAAGTAATTCTCCACTGCCATGCTAAATGGTAGTAATATTTTCTCTGAAATGTGTTGTTCCTACCTTATATAGGCGTGACCTAGAGATTTGCAAAACTCCTCAATCGCCAATGCTTTTGTACCAGTCATATTAGAAATATAGCCAGGGAGGAAGATAATTCCTGGACTTTTGCCTTTTAGTCTCTTATAAGCCAGTTTTGGAAGGTCTGGTCGACTAAGGAAAGAGACTGATGCCTTTTGTCTGCAAGCTAAACAAAGTACACAAAACATAAACCATAGTTTGCAAATACAGTTTTTGGAAAACCATATATATATATATTTTTTTTTTCATTCTTAACTTTCTTAGCTTGTCAAACTGATGTCAAATACTAATTCCACTTAATAGAAAACACAAAACATTGACGTATTCTATGCATCTGTGCATATTCTATGACAAGTCTGTGCATATCCTCATTTCAAAATCAGTACCTTCTTTGAGCAAGGTCCAATCTTGCTTCTTCAAAAACATATGAAACCTTCCTCTCCTTCAGTGCGGCTAACAAAAACTTCTCAGTCTCTTCTACGTGAGCTGATAAAGTTTACCTCATTCTGAATTTAAGAAGTTGATTTTAAAAAATTAAATTGGAGATCTTAAAACTACTATTTTTACATGTAAGCTTGTTTCTAAGTTTCAATGTATAGTGAAGTATTCCAAATTTAAAACTTTCAGTGAAAAACAGGGTTAGCAGGAGCCAGTTACATTGGTTGGCAGATTGTATAAGCAGAAATGTTCATTTCCCACTTCCCTAGTTCACCACTCAAAAATCCTTCCTATCCTCTTAATATTACCTCCCAACACAAGAATGTCTCCGTGAGACAATATTTATTTAACCTTGGTAAGTTTTAAGTGGACAGGTTAACATTATATCCATAAAGGACCTTTGTACAATAAGAATTAGCTCAAAGCCTGGTGCTTAAGTGCTCAATAGATGAACTGAAACTTCTTTTAACGAAATTTACCGGTTAATACTACCCCAGAGAAACATATAACACGTCTTTTGATTGTGCACACTTAAATGCAAGTTAAACTGATTATAAACGTTTAAAAATTTTAACTCAAAACAAAGAGTATCTGCAATGACAATTCCCATTCCAAGCAATCATGCATCTGAGTGCTCAAGTTGTGGACAAAACCAAACCAAAAGGTAAAAAGGCAAACTTTAGAAAGACCAACTATATATAGGTGTCCCCCAAAATTGTATATGCACTTTGAATAATTATTAATTCCAATGGGTTAAATCTGAAAAGTAAGAAACATCAATGGAGCTCAGCTGTTAAGTGTATATACATTTTGGGGACACCCTATATATGGGAGGGTGGGGCTGGAATAGGGAGAGGGAGGAACCAAGCACAAAATAAAGAAAATATTAAAGTGCTCTGATTTTTGGCTTAAATTACAGTGTCCTTTATCAAGTAATGATTATGGTTTTCACAGAGCGGGAGCATCGAGAAGACAAAATCAGAAGTAAGGCTCGATCTTTATACACTTTTAACAAAGAGACTGTTCCAACTGTAAATCCCCTCAAGTCCAAGGAGGGCAGGTCTAAGCACCTTCACAGAGTGACGATCTGTAAACCCACCCTACAACCCGCAGAGAAAAGAAAGAAAAATAAACTAATAATCAAACGCATTAAATAATGCACGTTAATTTTCCCCCTTTGGCGCTGAGCGCAGGGAAGGCAGGCAGAGACCGGGATCCTTCAAGAGCGTAAACCGCTAGCAGAGGCCGGGCGGTCCAGGACACCCCGGGCCGCCGCACAGCTCTCTGCAGAGCGTTCGCCAGAATTGTCGAAATCGCCTAGGACTGGGGTACTGAATGGGACAAGAACATTTTTGAATGGGGCGCCAAAAACGCACAGAAATGAACGGATGAAACCGGGATGTTCGAAAGAACGCTTTCTATTCCCGTCTTTCGGGCACTAACCTGGGAACCACCGTGTCGCCTTTTCGGGCTTCCGAACGAGTAACGTGCAGAGGCCACGGTGGGAGCCGAAGGAGACCGCCGTCCAGCCCCACCTCCGACAAGGACCCCTGGCCGCCGCAGCCGCCATGCCCACTCCTGCCATCTTTCCAGCGGCCCCTGCGCCCCGCGCTGACCTACGGAGACGCTGCAGGGCGCAGAGGAAGCGAGGCTGCGCATGCGCCACGGCTGGAAGTCGGGATTGGCTAAAGAGCGCCCGGAAGACTCGCAGCACTCGGAAGCGCGCACGCGCAAAGCGGCGTCACTCTTGCCTGCTTTCGCTTTGGGGCTGTGGGTTCGCCTCTGGGGCTGTCGGGAGCCTACTTAGCGGGCAGGTAGTTATTGCAGGGCTGGAAGCAGAGAGGAACCCTTCCAAGGTTCTTAGTTTGGAAACCCCCGTCTCATCGACCTGAGGACTCTAGGGAGTGGGAGCGTAAAAGCTAAGCTTGATGCATTACAAGTCACTCACCCTGGAGGGTTTTTTGCATTTTTATTTTTAACTTTATGTTATTTTTTCCCATCACCATTTATCCTCCCTGTATCTCCTCCACCTCGAACCCCCTGACAGTTTTAACCTGTACTGGAAAGGCTTCCACAATCTGACCTTAAACCTCCTTGTTTGAGGAGTAGAACAGAACAAGAACAGAACATTCATTGCTCCTCAGCCCCTTATAAATTTGGTTTTGTTCTTGCTCTTCCTCTGCCTGACTACTGAGTCATTCTGACCCTTGCCTCACGTTATATGCAAAAATAAATCCCAGTAGGTTAAAAAAAACACACAAAAAAACAACTCTCTGTCTTCCTCTCTAAAATCAAAAACATTTTCAGGTGAGGATTTTAAAACATCTCAACAGAAGAAATAAGTATATATAGGAGAACATTTTATACTCTGGGGATAGAAAGGACTTAATCTTAAAATTTGAAATTCCCAAATCATAAAGAATAAAAATGTTTGACTATATACAGACATTTTAATGTATTTTTATTGATTTCAGAGAGGGAAGAAGGAGAAAGACATGGAAATATCAATGATGAGAGAGAATCATCCATCAGCTGCACCCTTTCCCCCCCCCCCCCCGCCCCCCCCTCCGCATGTGCCCTTGACTGGAATCAAACCCAGGACCTCCTGGTTCATAGGTCGAGGCTCAACCATTGAGCCATGTCAGCCAGGCCTAAACATTTTGAATGGTAAAAGGCACCTCTAGACAAATGAGAGTAGAAAAATTCATTTTACAGCACAATAGAACATTAATACTTCTATTTAATCTGCTTCTAGAAATAATAAAAAATATAATTCCAATAAAATTGGTCAATGGCTATGAATAGGCAGTTCATATGTGTAAACATGATGTTCAACCTATTTGAAAATGTGAATTAAAAAAATAACATGACATCTTTCCCCACCCATCAGATTGGCAAAAATTAAAAACAGCAATTATTGTCAAGAATCCTGGGAAACTGGCACAAATGTATGGTGGGTGGGAATGTGAATTGCTAAACTCTTTTGTCAACTAATATGACCACATCTTTATAATTTAAAATATGTATCATTTTTCAACACCCCTGATCCAGTGGTCCCATTTTGTGACTACCCTATAGAAAACAATATTAACACAAAAGGATTCATATTATTACTACAGCATCAGTGGTTTTTTTTTTTGGGGGGGGGTGTTAATCCTCACCAGAGGATATTTTTCCGTTGAGTTTTTTAGAGAGAGTGGAAGAGAGAGGGAAAGAAATATTGAAACACATCGATTGGTTGCCTCCTGCAGGAGCGCTGACCAGGGCCTGGCCAGGGAAGAGCCCGCAACTGAGGTACTGAGGTACGTGCCCTTGACCAGAATCAAACCCAGGACCCTTCAGTCCGCAGGCTGACACTCTATCCACTGAGCCAAACTGGCTAGGGCAACTACAGCATCAGTTTTGGAAACAAACAGAAGAAAAAAATGAAATGGCCAATAACAGAAAAATGGTTAAATAAAATGTGATACAAGGATTTCTGGATTCCGGCTCTGACACTTTTTAATGTAATTCTGGAGCGTCTCAAGCATCAACAAGTAAGGCCTTATCTTGTTTTTCACTACTTAAAAAGTCACTGTGGTTGATATACTTTGAGTAAAGCTACTTTAATGTCTTGGTCATAAATATTGGAGCAATGATTTGGAGCTAGAATTAAAGGTGAAGGTTAGATAAAGTGAGTCAGCCTATTTTTGGAGTCTTGAGAACCAAAGAAAAGTTAGCTGGAAAAGTTAGCTAAATAAAAACTGAATAGATACCTTTCTTGAGAGATGTAAGGCCAGAAAGAGAGAGCAAGGACAGCCTCTTGACTTCAGGACATACTTTGAAAGTTGCTAAGTTATTTTAATAGTTCTCCATTAGGCCTGTTGTAGAGTACAGAAGGACTAAGTTAATATGGCGATACCCAATGCACGCCACTTCACCATCCCTTGTATCCTAACAATAAACACTTATCCTCAAGGTTTTTGGATAATTGCACAGAATCTCAATCATTCCTGTCCCTATTATCTTCCTGTATTTTTGCAGGTCTTGCATTTTATGTGCAGCAAAATGGAAAAAAAAAAACAAAAACTGAATTGTTCTCAGAGTGGGAAAAAACACTACACACAATCCATTGATCATTTCCTCTGTATAACCTTATCAGTCTAACAAATCAGAAAAAAAATTGGGGCTTCTGTCAAGTAAAGGTACTTTTACTGACATGATGTGTTTGAAGTAGGCAAATTTGTTTCCATTGACCTACTGTAAATGTTGCCTTCATTAACAGGGATGAAAGGGAGTATTGGTGAGGGCAGTTTCGCTCTCTGAAACCTGCTGCCTTTGTTCAGGGAGACAGATGAGGTCCCCATGGAATAGAGCCCTAGAGCTTTACTTTACACCTGTGTGATTTATTCCTTATCATATCCTACATAATAAAAGCCTAATATGCTAAGTGTCTGGTTGTCCAGTTGGCCGTTAAACCAATCAAAGTGTAATATGCTAATGATATGCTAAGGCAGCTCAACCACTCTCTATGATGTGCACTGACCACCAGGGGGCAGACAGTCAACTGGTCGACCAGTCACTATGACATGCACTGACCAGCAGAGGGCAGACGCTCCAACTGGTAGGTTAGCTTGCTGCTGGGGTCCGGCTGATCGGGACTGAGCAACATGGGCCGGACATGCCCTGGAGCCCTCCTGCGGTCCCTCCCTGGCTGGCCAATCTCCCACGTCCCTCCCCAGCCCGATCGTGTCCCTCAGCCTGGCCTGCATCCTCTCACAATCTGGGACCCCTCAGGGGATGTCAGAGAGCCAGTTTTGGCCTGATGGCAGAACGACCAGTCGCTATGACATGCAGTGACCACCAGGGGGCAGACGTTCAATGCAGGAGCTGCCCCTGGTGGTCAGTGCACTGCCACAGGGAGAGTGCTGCTCAGCCAGAAGCCGGGCTCATGACTGGTGAGCGCAGCGGCGGTGGTGGAGGCAGGGAGCGGGCCTAAGCCGTCAGTCAGACATTCCCTGAGGGCTCCTGGACTGTGAGAGGGTGCAGGCCGGCTGAGGGAACTCAACCTCCCCCAGTGCATGAATTTCATGCACCAGGCCTCTAGTAGAAGTAGAAGTAAACACAGTCCTTGTAATCCCCAGTACTAAATGCATCTGTGAAAAAAGATAGTAAGATGTCAGAGTTTTTAGGGGTACCTCATTTTGTTAACAACAGGAATGCAACCAAAGATACTTCTAATTACTTGTTTTCATACCACAAATCATATTGTTAGCACACAACATCCTTTATGTAGTCTACAGTGAACTTTGGCTGATTAATCCACCTGCCACACTTGTCATGTTACCAATAGGTAACTTCCTAATGAGAGATGAGTTTATCTTCAGACTGAAATCTGGTCAACGTTTTAATGCAAACTCAACACATTTTAACACACATTTTTAAAAGGTTTACTACATCATGCAAGATATAAAGTTGATTAGAGTATCTTTACAATCCTATGCAGAAAGTACAGTACAAAAAAGTTGTATCTTTACATTAAACCAAGAAAATTTTAGCAATTATATTCACTTTTTTAGATCATTACAAGATTAAGGGTGATCTCTGAAAAAAAAAACCCAAACACACCCAGATAATAAAAATGTCTCCTGCAATCGTGATTTTGTCCTCTATTGTTCAAGTAAAATCATGTGTAATCCAGTTGCAAAATCTTATTATTGGCAATATGTATACATATACACGAAGCACACTGCAAATGTAAAAAATTGTACCCAGTCAGGCCTAACAAACTTTTCATAGACATTTCTAATCTAACCATTTCACCTTCACTAGTAAGTAATGTCATTATTTTCTACTTCTATTCATTTGCCAAGTTTTAGGAAAGTACATTCATACTTACAAACACACAACATAACAAGCCATGATAAATGGCATTTAAAAAACTGTTATGAAAGAGACTTGCCTGAAGTCATTTAATTCAACCAAAAATTAACTTAACTCTAAGAACAAAGGCTTATTATAAAGAGATACATAATAAAATAGTACATTTCAGAGAACATGATTGAACTTCATTTGATATTTTATAAAACTACAGCATTCTGTAAATAAGTATTTTAATTGGTCTGTTCTTTGGTTAAAAAAAAAAAAAAACCACACAACTCTGATTTCATAGTTATGTCATGTGAGGCTGCAATTAACAGGTGTGCTCCATAACAAAGGAAAATCCAACAATCTAAGTAATTGGCTACTGGTTACCTGTATTTTCAGCACTGGGAATGGAGAAATCTTCAGGAAAACAATCTCCTAATATTAAATAGTCTCTTTATTTTAATTGCCCAATGTGACAAAATATCTGTCCAAGACTGTTTCTTTCTAAAATACACAGCTTTCTGTTCTTTCTTATTTTACAAAAAAATGGTTTGCTATACATATATAGTAGCTTATGCTGGTGACCCTTCAAAGTCAACTGCCTGGGCACTTGATGGCATCAAAGCATCATTTTAAAGTGTAGAATAACACAAAATGCAGTTCATCACTTGACACTACTACTATTAAACAGAGGTCATGTCAAGTCTTTGGTTTGGTGCAATACTTAAAAATTAGGGCAAAAGTTCCTCCTGTAATATATTCTTCTCCAAGGCCCTGTGTGCTCATATTTATAATAACTTTCAGCAAAATGCTCCTATTTTTAAAAGGCCAGTTAATACCAATAATGTCAATACCAATGATTTGGGTGCAAAAGTAATTACATATTTCCAAGTATGTACATTTTGTAAACTGTTTAGTTCACTAAGATCAGCAATTGATAAAAAATAGTTTATTAGAAATGCTCCTCTTAAGTGATGCTATTTACCAAAATAGTGTTTTCTTTCTCATAGGTGCTTGATTCTTTTGCTATTTATGATCAAGCTTTGAATTAAAATCCCTTCTTTCTCGTTTACAAATGGCTTCCTCTTAATATGAAAGGAGTTCTGAGTATGCACAATTAAAGGGATGGGTCTGTTGGGTCTTTCCATCTGGGATACAATATGGCTTCATTCTTGTAAGAGATTATTGCAGTCTGCCCTGAAGTGGACCATCGCTCCAGTTCACTACAACATGAAGTGAGTATAGCCTTCTGCCCCAGTAACTATGACATCCATCCAGATCCGCATGGCTTCCGGTGATGGGGCCACCATATAGTAGATTCTGTCATGTGTCTTGACGCTAAAGGTGAGTAATGGGTTAGGACTCTAAAAACCAAAAAAGGAAACAAAAATGTAACACACGTATCTTGAAACTTTAACATGAAATGACACCAGGGCTTCTTCCATTTTAAAAGTTCCAATTTATGCAAATCTACATAGGTATTACTTTTGCTCTGGTATAACCTATACCCCAGTCCCAACACCTTTCTCAAGATTGACTATCTTTCTGGCCTTTCTGCACAAGAAATTTCAGAGAGCTCACCAACCCTCTGAGTAGTTCCTCTGTAAAGCTCTAGGAGTGTACCTAGCTGATGGTGGGTGCTCAACAAACAATGGCTGCTAGTCTCAGTCCTACTCAGATCCTTCCTCATAAGCAGGTAGTATGTACTTAGAACCCTAGCAAAGAGTCACTTGGCAGGGTCTCTCCAAACAATATGTCCAGAACATTTCCTCACTGTACCATGACTTTTTTTCCCCACAAAAAGATCAGCTGTACTAATTACTTCTCTGGTTATTTTTCTACACCATTCTGATCATTTCTATTTGTTATGTAAGAACAATAAATCTAAATTGCTTCAAATAAAAACACACACACACACACATATTTTTCCAATTTAGGTATGCATTAAAATGGTAGAAACCTGAAAATCAGTGTTTACCTTATTAGCATTCTTGAGGTGATCATAATACACTTCTTCAATGGCTTGAAAGTATATTACTCCTTTTAATTTCGTTTCATGCTTGTCTGCAACAATAGATGAGTGTTAAATATATTATCACCACCAATGGACAGGAAAAATTATAATTCATTGCAGTCATCATTAAAATATTTATCTAATATTAAAATTATCTACATTTAATTCAGGTATTTTAGGTTAGTGCATTAGCCTGGTTCTATATTGAAAAAAGATGAAATTATCAGTCCAAACTAAAGGGAATAAGTGACTTTGCCCAAGGTTTTCCAACAAAATAGCAGTCAGATTAACACACAAAGAATAAATACCATTGACATGGATATAAATCATTTCTCCACATTCTCTAAGACATTAAAATGGAACTATGAATATGCAGAGCTGTTGTAATAAATTTGTAACAATTGTGTTTTTCAACTTATTTTTTAAAATAATATGCTACTTATATTTCTTTTCTATCAATTTCTTGTCCAGCATGCTTGATTTATTTGCCTGTTCCCATTAGAACTTCACATCAATAATTTAATGTCCCTACAATGCAGCATTTTCCAAACTGTTTCTAAGATTTTATCAGATTTTCCATAAAAAGCAAACAAAACGTTTAAAAAACAACCAACCACCAACCAAATAAACAACATCACTCTGTAATCTAATAAGTTCCTGAAATATAATTTAAATTCATCAAGAATCATAACAAATGAGCATATTAAAGGTTTTTAAAGCATGATGAGGATGCAGAGAAAGAGACACTATCATACCTCATTGGTGGAAGTGCAAATAAAAAAAAGCCTTTTTGGAAGGCAATTTGATAAAATAAACACAATTAAAAATGCAAAACCATCTTTTTACTCAGCAATTCTACTTTTAAAACTTTTTGTATAAAAGCTCCTGATGCACATGCACACAGATTTGTATTTGATATAGCAGAAGGCTGCCAAAGTCTGCTTGAACTTTAGCAGGGAACTGATTCAATAACAGACCAGCCATAAAATGGACTCTAACAGCCACTGAAAAGATGGAGGTAGTTATGTGCCCAGTAGAGAAAAATCTTGAAATATTGTTATGTGAAAAAAGTTATGAACAGAGTGTAATTTGGTCCCAACTGTATTAAAGAAGAAAGAACACATGTAACATACTGAAATTGATATATAAATGAATAGAGAAAATCCAAAAGGAAATTTCAGATGTAGTAGTGGAAAAAGGTTAGAACTTTGCTATGGGAAAGAGGCAATTTCTTTATAGACACTTTGGTTGAATTTTTATTGCTTTACTAATGAATATCCCTTTTTTTCCCCAACAACAACAATAAAATCCTAGTATGAAAAAAAATATATCCCCTAGGAAGTTCAGTAGAAAATAAAGCTGTTTAATTGTATTTAACCCAGTGCATCTCTCAAACATTTGCTGGAAAGAGTCTGCAATATTCATGTGAATACAATAATACATTGTTCTCTGAAAACAGATGCAAAATAAAATCTGAAGATAAAAGTAAATCTTGTTAGTGTATCAAGCAGGCAGAAAACTGGAATGAAACTTCTGTTAGGCACTTCCTATATGAGAAAGAACTCTGAAAAACATAGGCCTCACAAGGACACTATGAACTAAGAGAATCAACCATGCTTTTGGTAAGCTGGTGAGGTAATGCTACTCATTTTGTTTCAGTAGAATTATCCTATCAACTTACAGACATTTTGTTCTGTGCCTCAGTTCTTTAGAGATTCTTCCAACGTTACCCAGTTAATATGTGGAGGCCAAGTACAGAGCCCGGGTTCAAGGCCAACAGAGACCAAAGACTCTAGCTTTCAGCACTCACCTTTACAGCTCCTTCATGCATACCATGGTCATCTACCTCACTGATAAGCTAAAGGGGCATGGCTAACGTGGGCTCAAGTCCAGCCTGAACTGCAATCCGTATGACTTCCTGTGGACTGATCTGTTCCTGAACGTGGTGCTGTTTTGGGAACGAGTGTGAGTGGAGGTGGCAGGAGCAGGCAAAGCTGATGATGGCTGCAAACAGAGCCAACTGGGCGGCATTTGCCAAATGAGGTCCCACCAGTCAGTTACAGAATATATAAATATTAAAAAGCTGAATTAAGTATGATGTTGTCTGTTTTATGCACTAGGATTCTGAGTAATTTTCCATATACCAAAGAGGTTTGTAAAAAATTGAAAACCAGTCACTAAGAAGTTTAACTTTGGGAAAACTCACTTCCATGGGTCAGAGGAAGGGACACCGAACCACCTACCTGACAGATGGAATGAAGTAAGGATCCCAGGGAAAAGAAGAATGAAACTGTTTGTGTGAAATTATTTCAAAATTTTACTTTTGGAAAATTCTGGGTGAGGTTGCCTGTGAAGACTAGCACACAGCAAAGATCGTTTGTTTGTTTTTTAATGCATTTTGCAGACACTAAATTAGCATTTCTTATTAAATAGGCATCTTTTCTATCACACTAACTGGAGAGAATGTCTCTGGATTCCTATAGAATTCAAGGTCATAAAGCCTGAGAGAGGCAAAGCAGGGGACCTGTAAGGTTCGGCCATTCGTGTCAGGTCACTAGCCACTGTAGTAACTCGAACCCCACTCAAAGAGTTCCTATAAAAGGCACATACCCCCACCCTCTCCTCACCCCAATTCTGGGGCTCCACAGATTTTATTTCATTTTTTTTACATGTTTCTTGGTTTTGATACCTCTCGTCATAACATATCCTGACCTCACACTATAGATTAAATGGCTGAACGGTTATTTTTTACTTATCACATACATACTTTTTAAAAATAATTCCTGATAAGGCTAATAAATGCTGATACAGTCGTCACAAAAAGAGTCTCTTCATAACCTCTGGGAAGATCCCCCCTTCTTCAGAGCTGAAAGGAGGCCAGAGCCTTACTGTGGTGGAAATGGACATGTTTCATATGGATCAAGGGTAAGTAAGAGGCTTGTGGGTAAGTATGCCAGTCACACTAATATTCCTGTATTTATGGAAAATTACGTAGGGCGTGTTTCTCATAATCCATCATTTACAGCATCCAAAATATTTCAGTCACTTAATAAATATTTACTTATTCACAAGTTCACTGATGAGCTTTACTCTCTGAGATTAAAAGACCATTCCAGTTTATAAACTATAGCTGAATAACTGTCAGCTATGGTTGCCTAATTGTGTGTGACTTACATAGGGCATATGACAATAAATAAATAAATAAATAAATAAATAAATAAATACCTTTTTTTTCTGGCTTTATGGTTAAAAAGAGAAAATTTGGTCTCGAAAATATATTCCATTTAATATGTATTTGGACTTGAGCTTATTTAAGAACTAGAATAGATTAATTCACACTTTTAGAGAACATGATTTTTATTATTTCTAAGAGGAAATTCATATCACGTGGACCATATAATCTGAACATAAAATAATTATACATTTACAAAGTTAATATTGTCATTATTTCTATTATTTACCAATTCACTATTTATACTGAATTTTATTGCCTTTACTCTTTAACAGAGGGTTCCTAATTTGAATACATTGTTTAGATTTTTCCCATCACCCACCTGCATAATAAGAGAATGTGCGCTTGTTCCGATCAAAAACAAACCAACGTTTTTTCCAAGTTTTAATTTTTCCACCCATTTTGATGAGGAATCCTCGGCAGGTCTTCTCTGTGATGGATACATGGTAACAGGTGTCGATATTGTGGCCAGCAGTCTCCACGTGGCTCCGCAAATCAAAGTCTTCCTTCCGGACGGGCAGATAGCGTGTCAAAGGTCGAGCCTAGAGAAGGGCAAACCCATTGCATCTGAAACTAGTTATCTGCTTCGTTTAGATCAGAGGGGTAGAAGCAGAAAACAACTGAAAAGCCTAAGCATTAAAATGCCCATGTGATTATGAGCACTTAAAATTCATGACATGGGGTCTAAAAAGTGGGTAGTATTTTAAGAAGGATGCTACAATATTGCAGGGGTGGGGAGGGCTAGGGGGTAAACCCAGGCCAATAGATTCTGTGTCTGGAAATGGACAGATAAGAAAATGGAAAAATGTCATTTATCTTAGCTTTCAAAAAGGTACTTAGCACTTAAAAACAGGGGAATGGAGCATGAAGTTACCTGGGTGGCTTCCTACAGATGAGGACTCCTCCACTGTAAAGTTTCCAGTTCTCCTCCCCACCATCTCACAATAGTTCTTAAATAATTTCAGACATGACTGATGGAACATTCTTCAGTAAGTATGAACCCCACAAACCGCCCCCCCCCCCGCCCCCAGCTGTACACATCGGCTTCCATACAATAGAAATCTAAGGCAGAGATGTATGTTTTGCAAAGCGAAGCTAAAATAAGGTAAGAAGTGGAGTCAAAATTCTGTCCAGGACCAGACAGCGAAGAGACAGACATAGATGTCTTTTAATTCACTGTGGCTGGAGTAGAGGTGCGTCTAATCTAGGAAGCACAGATCACCATGGGCAATGCTTCTAAAATAATGCTTTATTTGATCCTGTTAAATTAACCCACTCCTTTTCCCTGGGGAAAATGACCTCATCATATTCTTGGTTAAACCTTATAATTAGGATTAAAATAGAATTGTGCTTTTGCTTTGGCTTCAGATACCTTAAAGGTGAATCAAAACTTGGCAGAGGTTTAGCTTAATAAAATAAAATGAACATGTTTCACTTTGTAGTTCTCCTTCAATATTTTGCCTTTGATTCTGTGGTACTTTGTAAACAGATGTTACAGACCTATGGTGCATCACAGCCTTAAAGAAAGTGTCTCACTGCTGTACTATCAACTGCCAGAAACTAGAAAGAATAAGGGAAATGGTGCCTTTTACCTTTAAGTCTAGTAAACTTTGGTAAAACTGATTTGAACTTCAAATTACATGGACTTAACAAAATTTTGAGTTTCTCAGAAAACATACATTATGTAAGCAGCTCTCGTGACAATACCAGAAATTCAAACTCTATGATGACCAAGATAGAAAGTTAAACAGAATGGGTGGTTTCCCCAAGTCTTGCTCGAGTTCAGTAATTTCATGCACATGTGTGTGTACTGGTATAGTAATGGGGATACATGTGATAATACAGTGGTAGGGACACATGTGATAATACAGTGGTTAGGAAACAATAACAAACCAGAATACTAACACCACCACCAAGAAACGGGTCTGGTAAAATTACCCTGTTCTGGAGTGTTTGCTTTCAAAAGATGCCTTAATAGTGTATTTGCTTTCAGTAGTAAATCCAGCTGCATTTTTCAAAGCTCCTCAAAAAAATTCTCCTTTTAAATATAGCCCCCAAAATGGGTAGAAGAAAAAGTGTCTTTCCCATCAAATGTCCCATGCACGAGCAGAGCAAAGTGTCATTGATTGGTAGGCCCTGCTAAGTTCCGAAATCAACGTGTTTGGTATTTTTTGCCCACTAAGGCACATCTTCCCCTTAGCCATTACAGGTCAAGTGCTCATTCCTGGAAGGCATCCTGACACAGCATTACCTTCCTCTACAGAACAGCCACTAGGCGGCAACATACTCTCATGTATCCAGATGGACCCACCAACCTGTGCCCTTTGTTTCTCCCTTATTTTCACTTCCTTTTCAATCAACTTCTGCCTCTGGCTAGTTTCTTCCTGCAATCGTTTTTCCAGGAGTTCTCGGCGTCGTTTCTCTTCTTCCAGAGCTCTTTTTTTGGCTTCCATTTCCCGTTCCTAAATATCATTAGGCAGAATACATTTTAAGACATACTGGTTATATTTGAATGAGTCCAATTAATATCAAAAAGGAAATTCTCACTAGAAATTTTGGTTTATAACCTGGTCCCTTATAATATGTAACCTCGACTAAAACACTCGTAATCACCTCTCACATAGCTTGCAAAATCATCCTATGCAAAAAGGCAACCAGTAACTTGAACTAACAATTGAATTTAAGTGAAAATCCAGCCGGTGATTACAGTACATTCTGTCATTTCATACTGATGACCACGATTCTCCCATTTCTAGTTAAAAAGCCTCTCAAATTGTCAGCCAACACTGGTCATGAGATTTAGCCTTTCTTTCAGTTGCCCTCTTCTAACTGAAGGTCATGCATGGGTCCTTCCAATTCCTATTGTTGCTCTGCAGCTTCCTGGCCAAAGGTCGCAGAGGAAGCATGTGGGGAAGTTAGAAGAGGAAAGGAGGTGCCCCTAGGCAGGATGCAAAGGCATTCTGGGGGATTCCTAAGGAAGTTCAGATTCTGCTTGAAACACAGTCACAATAACGAGGGATTTTTAATGTGACAATAGTGCAGTTAATGCAAGCTGACAAGGAATGGAGACTACATAAAGACATGACATGCCTCCTCATTCTTTGGCAGGCAAACAAAGTGCCCGTCAAAAGGAAAACATAATACAAAGCATTCATTTCGGTCTACATCAACACAATGTCTATTTTCAATTATGAAAGATTGTAGTGCAGTAAAGAACCTTAGAAATCATCCAACACCCTTGGTTGTCAGATAAGAAAATGAAGCCGAGAAAGGTTGAGTGACTACTCCACGATCACACCACTGAGTGAGGCACCTAGGACAGCTTCCTGGTTCAAGCGCAGAGCACCTTGCACCCCCACATCTCTGCCCTTGGCATCACGATCTAAGAGACCTACCCTGGATTCCAGCAGCCGTGTCTTCTCTGCATGAGCCTGCTTCAAAAGTCTCTCCATCTCTTCTATTCTGGCAATATTTGAAGTGCTGGCGCTAAATAAAACACAAAAGCCTTTCAAGAATATTGTTTTGGAATGAGATCTCTTCAAACATACACACACACACACACACACACACACACACACACACACACACAGGTTCACGAAGGTGTAGAACAAAATCCAATGCAATTTAAAGGTCTGAAGGGGCAAGTCAATTCAACTCTGAAAACTGTAGGTGATATTGACTTACCTCAGTGTAGGACACAAAATACAGACAAGCAAAATAGCGCCAAAGTGCTTTACTCATAAACAAACCAAAAACAATTTTATGAAGAATGTTTTCAAAATGCTTCTTGCAAAGTCTAAAAATTTTGGCCTGTGGGAGGCCTTCCGATTAGCTGAATTATTCAGAGTCGACAGACCAACAGGACTATCACTAAAGTTCTAGGTAAATGACACCTATGGTTTGAAGGGCCTTTATTTGGTTTGGGAATATGTGTCATTAGCTCCTTTTTTGTTGTGCCTTCACATCTATGGGCATTTTATTTCTTAAATGATAATGCCAATTAAAAAATGACTTCTTATAGGTGCAATGGGAGGGTGGTGGCCAGTTTTGTC
This sequence comes from Plecotus auritus, assembly GCF_963455305.1. Lineage (NCBI taxonomy): Eukaryota > Metazoa > Chordata > Mammalia > Chiroptera > Vespertilionidae > Plecotus > Plecotus auritus. The sequence continues at coordinate 159,434,231 of NC_137771.1, read as the reverse complement.
AACAATACCCACCCGCCATACCAATGAACAAACTGCATAAAGGGATCCAAGCGTTTTGAAAGAAATGCCTCTTGGGAAAGACATCACACAAACAACTAAAGGAACAAACAAAAAAACAACAACATAGGAAATGAACACTGCAAGAAGAGTTAGGGGTAACCAAATGAAAAAGAGAAGAACTTGGAAGCGAACTAACTGAATAAAGGGATCCAAGAGCTTCAAAAGAAATGCAACCTGGGAAAGACATCACACAAACAAGTAAAGGATAAAAACAACAACAGAGGACAAGAACAGTTAAAGATAACTAAATGAGGAAGAGAAGGACTTGGAAATGTTTAACACTAAACAAAAATTTCTGTTTTCCTCTTGCTTACATTTTATTTCACTAGTTTGGAAAAGAGAGACGGTAGCCGAGGGAAAAATGTATTTACTCTGATGTTGCAGCCACGGGAGAACCAAAGTTGTGTCTTATGCATGTACACGTGTATAATCACTTATCTGTCTTCTTTTCCAGACTCTCTTGAGGACAGAGAGGCTTTCTGCCACTATCCCCCACAGCACAGCGCCCGGCACACAGTAGGAATTTGTGTTTGTAAGACATTCATATAAAAGTGAGTTCATATAAGATATATAAGATAATTATTACTGTGGTCTTCCAAAATCAGGCTTTGGATCATCTCAAACGTGGGGTGTTTTGAAGAGATAAATGACCTCAGTAACACTGGACATGTGGTTTTATCTTAAAAACAGTACTGTGAACACAGATGTTTTTAGCAGTTTTGTTCATACTGGTATCTGCCAAAATTTGGAAGCAACCAAGACGTCCTTCAGTAGGTAAATGAATAAAGTGTGGTTTAATCCAACATTCCTTTTTATTGTCTAGCTTGTGCCCTAAACATTGTTACAGAAAAGTCACTGTATCCACTCCTTTATTGTTTGGATAGCATTGTTAGAATGATGATTCTCATGTTGAATATTCCTACAGCTTCCATTCACTGGCCTAAGTATGACCCTGAAGCCACTTGAAACCTACCCAGATGAACTGGTTGCAAGTAACTTGGTTAGACACAAATATTTTCAGTCCATGGTTTTTCATATATTTGCAATTTGGGTTCATCCTGGGGTATGTTTTCAAACATTTATCCAAGTTTCAATATTTCTGTTCATTTTTAAAAGAATTTTTCAGAGTGTTTTCTATTTATTTGGTAACTACAGGCCCAGTGCACGAAATTTGTGCACACAGCCTGCTTGCTCAGTCGTTTGGTCGTCCCTCACTAACCCCCTGCTGGCCTGGCCATAGGCAGCCATCTTGTGAGGGCATGAGGGTTAATTTGCATATTACCTTTTTATTATATAGGGTAGTTCTAATTAATTTTATGCCAATTATATCCAATCTATTTGGCAATGTTCTCATAAATGTCTTTTTTTTTAATTGTTGAATTTATTTATTTATTTTTTAAAATTTTATTTATTTTTATTAATTTCTTTATTGATTAAGGTATCACATATTTGTCCTCATCCCCCCATTCCCATCCCAAACCCCTCCCCACGCATGCCCCCACCCCCCTGTTTTCCGTGACCACTGGTTAGGCTTATATGCATGCATACAAGTCCTTTGGTTGATCTCTCCCCCACCCTCCCCTAAATTAAGTGAATTTTCTGAAAACACTTGATAGAAGAAAGTACAGGTTAACAGTGACCATGTCTTCATTATTTTAGGCACCTAAGGTCACCTTTTTTTTTTTTTTAACTATGCTGGATACACTTTAAAAAGATACTTAGTTATTTTATTAAAAATATAAATTAGCCCTGGCCGGTGTTGCTCAGTGGATAGAGTGTCAGTCTGCAGACTGAAGGGTCCCGGGTTCGATTCCCGGTCAGGGCACATGCCCGGGTTGCGGGCTCGATCTCCAGTAGGGTGCGTGCAGAAGGCAGCCAATCCATGATTCTCTCTCATCATTGATGTTTCTCTCTCTCCCTTCCTCTCTGAAATCAATAAAAATATATTTAAAAAATATATATATATATATAAATTAATTTTTATCCATAGACACTTAATTGTTCTCCACAGCCACATTTTTGTGACTGTTCACTTGAATATTTCCTTGGCATTAAGCCACTTTTATTCAGCAAAACTTTTGCTGCTCTATGATATCCTGTTGCCACCCTTTGATGAGATTCACTTTAAAAAAAGAGTCAGGAGGCCGCTGAGGAAGTGAGGCCTGTGCACATCTCCTGCCTCAGTTCTCAGAGCTGCTATGAAGTTGCTAACCTGTTGCTACACTCAGTTCAAAGCTGAGCCTTAAACATCCTGGGACAACTGCTGTATGGACATGTATGGATGTTACTTCCTCCTCGTAATTTCTGACTCCCTCATTTGCATATTGGAACTGCCCAATCCCTGTTAAGTTAGCCAGATTCCTTCATTTTCGTGGAGGACCAGAATGGGAACCAGACTTGTAAGCTTCACCTCTATAACATCCTGCCTTTCTCGTTTCTTTTCTGAGCACAATTGAGGTTGCTGCCTGAATCTGGGCCTCCTGGGTTGTGAACCTTTTTGATCAAATAAATACTTTTTGTTCTTTATTGGAGCCTGAACCTCTTCTTGGTTAACACTATCCAGAGTAGAAAGCAGAATATAAACCTTAGCCTAAAATGAAGGGATTAGAAGCACCTCAAATTCTGGTTAAAGCATCTTTTAAAACCAAGTTTAGCCATCGATTGCTCTCAATCCGGTTCCCAGTCTTATTTCTTTCGCTCACATACATTGTTGGTATTTAAGCTATCATGAGCAATCAGCTTCCTCAACATTTTCTAAAAATTATGAGCATAGGATCAGAACTTAGTAAGTTAATAATGGCAACAGTAATAATATTGTATTACTATAGGAGGTATTTAGAACACTACATTCTATAAGACAATCAGTAATTCTAGCAGAATAGAGATTTTATGCAGAATCAATTCTCAGTTACTGTTTTCTAAGACCAAGACTTGCTTTCTTAGCTCCATGTTTGTTTACAGTGTAGTAAGAATGCTGAAAAAGCAAAAACATTGTCTGACTCAAGTAACTTTCTGGTAGATGCAAAAATGATGTCTCAACAAAAACTGCAGGGCAAACGTACCCACAAGTCTGAGGAATTCTGTAATTCTACAAATGGCTTTTTGTGACATAATAAACCACAAGACTATGTTTATGTCACTAGAATTTCAGCATGCAATTACCTTTTTAAAATATGTATTATTTCAGGGTATTTTGATACATAATTTTTAAAAGTTTTAAAATGAGAAAAATTTTAGTCCTTTATTCTTCTTTCTACCTATCTGCACAGAGCTCCCATTAAGGAAGTCCTGTCGTAACACACCTTCCAAACACTAGTTCCTATTACCCACTTTCCTGATGTTTATCCTTGATTTTCTACCTTAACAATGGGTGTGAGCTTATCCTAGGGGAGCATGGGTTCTTTTTAAAGGTAGATGGTGGCACAGAGGAGACATGCTTGTTTTTCTCTCCCTTGTCTGCTAGACCTTTTATAGGCATCTTCTACTTGAGCTTCCATTTTTTGACCTTCAGAGGATCTGACAGAAAAATTAAATAAACGCTGTGAGTAATTGCTGACTGTAGTGACTGGTTACCCACAACTGCTAGCACTAACAGGTCAGTTCTGTGTGCAGACTATGGAAAACGACGGTGGCCACACGTAAGTACCTTCCAGGAATGGTCATTCTGCAATGATGCTGTTTTCTTAATGTGGCATGTTCAGTGGGAATATTCTTGTTTTCAACCCCTGGAAACCATTCTAAGAAAAAGCAACTGAATGAGCAAATAAAAATAAATTAAGGTTTTGCTGGTCACCAGATCTGAACTTGTAATGCTTGGTAAATATAATCAAAGTGGTCCCTTTTTAGGTCATTTCTTGTATTCACTGCTGCGCTGCAGTTGTTGACCTCTGTTAAGTATGAGAGATAGGGTGGGGAGTGATTATTTGGAAGGATGCATATTTACTTCTAATTTTGAAGGGAAAGAAGAGGGGAAGAGAAAACAGAAGAAAAATAAAGCATCAAGATAGGAAAACCCTTAGAGTGTATTTATTAAAGATGGCTCAGGCCCAGCTGGTTTGGCTCAGTGGATAGAGCGTCGGCCTGCAGACCAAAGGGTCCCGGGTTCGATTAAGGTCAAGGGCACATGCCTGGGTTGTGGGCTCAATCCCCAGTAGGGGACGTGCAGGAGGCAGCCGATCAATGATTCTCATCATTGATGTTTCTATCTCTCTCTCCCTCTCCCTTCCTCTCTGAAATCAATAAAAAAGATGGCTCAAAAAGGAAAAAAAAGGTCAAGCTTTCAAGAATTCATCATAGGAATATTGTTATAACCTGTTCACAATTATTAGGGAAGAGGGGAGAGTAGTCTGATGTTTTCAAAATAACAACTAAGTACAAAGTGCCAAAGAAACGTGGGCAGTCCCTCTATGATTACTACATTGGGAAACTAAACTGCTGCATTTTGTATTCTCTCTTTTAACGTCCAACTTTTATTCCCCTATCATCATTATATAATAGTTACTGACTTTTGTTTGGGTCCTGTTATTAAAAAATACCACATCGAATTGGTCTGGTCAGTTTACACTGGACAAGTAGTTATGAATAACTACTCAAAGCTCTAGGATTTCTGTCCTGAGAATATCAGCTCCCACTGGCAAGGCTCCAACACCCTCACCAGGACCACAGGGACTACCTGAGCACCTTCAGGCAAGAGATGGTTTGATGCCCAACGTTCCACACACTCATGTATCTTCCTCAAAATAGTCATGTTATATATATTTTTAAAGGGAAATACTGCACCTTCTAATCTATATATATAAAAGCCTAAGTGACTGGCCAACTGGTAGCTATGATGCACACTGACCACCAGAGGGCAGACACTCAATGCAGGAGTGGAAACCACAGGCATGGAAACATGGAACAGAGTGATGAATCTCAGTGTGTGTGTGTGTGTGTGTGGTGGGCAGGGAGGGTGGGAAGAGATTAACCAAAGATCTTATATGCATACTAGAGGCCTAGAGCATGGATTTGTGTACCGGTGGGGTCCCTTAGCCTGGCCAGTGGGGATTGGGCCAAAACCAGCCCGGTGCATAGGCCAGGCTGAGGGACCCCACTGATGCACGATCGGGGCCGGGGAGGGACGCAGGAGGTTGGCCAGCTGGGGAGGGATCGTGGGAGGGCTCCAGGGCATGTCCAGCACATCTCGCTCAGTCCCAATTGGCTGGACCCCAGCAGTAAGCTAACCTACGGGTTGGAGCATCTGCCTGGCCTGTGCCGTGTTGCAATTGGGGACCCCTCAGGAGATGTCGGAGAGCCGGTTTCGGCCCGATTCCTGAAGGCCAGGCCAAGGGACCCCACCAGTGCATGAGTCTGTGCACCGGGCCTCTAGTATTGAATAAAGTGAAATACTAAACCTTCAAACATTAAATAATAATGGCAGCAAAAATAACATCTTTATTCATTATTATTACATAATTCCCTCCTTAAATTTGGGTCATTTCTATGTGACAAGTGGTAATATAATTATGATTGCTTTTATGTTTTTCCCAGGAATGCCTTTTTTTTCCTGATAGGATATATCCAGAAATATTAATATTTTGCCCATTAATGCCAGAATTAAAATACACTATACTCTATTTATTACAGACTATAGTATCTGTCCTTCCCTTCTCCCCTCCTCCCCCCAAATTTCCTGGCTACAATGTCTGGTTACAATTGACTCTCTCATATTCTTTTCATTTATGAAACACTAACTAACCCAAACGCTAAGTATAACTTGCTAATAGTCTTTTCTTCTGCCTTTGTCACTCTTTTTTATTTTTATACTGTTTTTTTTTTTGGGGGGGGGGGAATAAATTATTGAAACCGTTATAAAGAATGAAATTATGTTCAGATGATGGCAATTTTCCATCAAAATATTTAAAAAGCCGTTCTTCCCTTGTATTCAAGAAACAAGCCCTCCATTTCACAGACTAGCAAATCAGGGCCGAGAGAAGTCTGAGGTCTGCTTCAAGTGGCACACGTATTCCTGTTCCCAGCCTGAGACTTCATCCCATTATAGGAAAACTTGTTTGATGGCAGCTATCCAACTAGACATTTTCTTTTGAGACACAAAAATGCTCAATTAATGTTTATTGAATATTGGATTTCTTTTTGGTTTAAATCATAATGCTTCTCAGCCAATTAACTAACTAGATCAAACACAGAAAAATGTCAAAATTGAAAATATGTCCATTTTATTTCATCCTGAGGTACTTATTTAGCTAACACTTACAGAATGCCTACTATACATCAATATCTCTACTGGGTGTGGAAAGTGAAAGATGAATAGACATCTTCCTTGACATTGAGGATTTCACCCATTAAGTACTGAAGAAAAAATTTATACTGCAATGGGATCAGTGATATAATAGAAGAAAAATAGCTAGTGCAATGGAAGAAAAAGCCCTGAAGGAAATTTTTCATGAGTTTCCAACTTCAGTTTGAACTTGAAGGATGAGGAGAATTTCTCCAGGTCAGATGGGAGTGAGGCAATGATGATGGAATAGATATTTTGTAAGGCCAGACAAGATCAGTGCTCAGTAGGTACAGGTTGAGTGAATAAAACAAATGAAAGCATGAACTGACTAGAGACAGTGGTGTGCTGGTGTTCTAGCTCTCTGGAGGAAAACAAAAACCCTGATGTGTAGCAATTGTTGATTTATGTGGAATGTATATTCCCACCATGGCCAATCTCAAACTTCCAACATGACATCACTGATTGCAGAGTTAGGAGAAGATGTGCACATTAGGCGCTTGCCAGCCAGTATGAGCCGACTCTAGCCCACTGATGACTGTACAGGAATCCATGTGTTTTTGTGGAATGAAGGAGCCTATAAATGAATGAATGAACAAACTACACAATTCCAGGGCAAGGACCAAGATGGTTAAAGGCAAGAGATCTGAGAATTCATCACCCTTTCAATTAATAATACAAAGGTCTATGAGGTGCATCAGGAGAAGAGAATGAATGGGGAGTTGGCCTGAATATAGAATGCCATGTTCTGGGGTCTAACTTTATTCAAAAGATAGTAGGGCATCATCAAAGCTTTTGAAGAGAAAGGGTACCATGATTAGATCTATGTCTTAGATGTGCCTTTAGCCATAATTCCATGAAAACACCTTTGTTTGCCTCAAAGTATAAACACAAATGTGAATTGTTAAATCCTTACAAAAATTTCAATATGCAGAACAGCTAAAGCCTCCCTTTTAATGAAACACAAGGGTAAGAAATCCTTCGAAGTTCTTACTCTGTTGTTGGAGATTATTTCTTTTTTAAAAAAATATATTTTATTGATTTTTACAGACAGGAAGGGAGAGGGATAGAAAGTTAGAAACATCGATGAGAGAGAAACATCGATCAGCTGCCTCCTGCACACCCCCTACTGGAGATGTGCCTGCAACCAAGGTACATGCCCTTGACTGGAATCGAACCTGGGACCCTTCAGTCCGCAGGCCGACGCTCTATCCACTGAGCCAAACCAGCTAGAGTGGAGATTATTTCTTTATTTAATCAAAAGCAGTCCGAATGAAGCTTAGAGTCAACCAACAGAAGCAAAACGATTTTGAAGCACAGTATACATGTGAACTCAAATGTAAACAATGAAGAAAGATAAACTAAATGATGTCTGACTGGCTGAGTCACACAGGATACAAAGAAATTACTTTAAAGGCCACCATGACACCCATCCTCTTTCTGCATTACAGACCCTTTATGTTTCAGAAATTTGGGTTTGTACCAATACATACATTGCCCCAAATTGATGTCTTTACTTTTTGAAACCAGCAGGTCCTTCTCCCAACCAGACACCTTACCTACAAAGAAATCTTACCTAGAAATATTGTCAGGTGAGCAAGCAGAGATGCTGGTCTCCATGCTATCAGAGCTGTCTAGGCTCAAAGTATCAAAGGCCTGGTCCTTGTAGCCGTGATCTGGGTAGTGGAAACTGTTCAAGTAGACATTTGATTCAGATGCTGTGCGGCTGTAAAACTCAGAAGATTTCTGCCTTTGTCCTTCACTCATCTGTTGGTGATTATACCCTAAGGAAAGAGCCATAAATATGTTACTGTGCCTCATTTTTCAGTCTTAGATCTTATAAGACTCAAACTTAGCAACCCAAAACATCTGCCTATGAAACTTGGCCCTTGGTCTAATTTGTTTTGAAGCCAAGAAGATCAAAGAAACAGCATCATGCTCAGTGCAAGTACCAAATTCAAAGAAGTGGTCTTGTGAGTGATCTTTTTTTTTGTCAGTGGATCACTTGACACTTTCCTATGCCATTCCCACATCTCTGCACAAGTGAGACTAATATTATCAGCACACACAGAAACACAAGAAAACCAAAACAGAAACACAGTGAAAGGCCCTGAATCCTTTCAAAATAGCGGGGTTCACGTCAGGGCAAAATGACTCCTAGTAATAGGCAACAGCAGGTTAGGGGAATCACTTTTTCAATGATATTTATATTTAAGGGATACCCGATCTGGTCATAAAGAGCAGGTAAATCAGCCAGGTATAGGATTTGAGAAACCTATCATTTACTCATCATCACTAACACTTTCACTCTGGTTAAGAGACAGACTGTACATTTTTCTCATTCTTTTATAAAAAATTTCCTTGTCTGCCATTACTTATTTAAAATATTCAGAGTCAGCAATCCTTCCAATGGTTGTACTCCACCTCATTACTGTACGTACAGTAAGTCCTAACATCATCGATAGATTCTTGAAACTGTGGTGAAACGACCATACGAAAACCAGTTTTCTCACAGGCTAATTGATATAAACAAGAGTTAAGTTTCTATGGCATCTCATCAATGTTATAACAAAACACCATTATTCGAGGACCTGTAGCTAGAGCTGTCTTCTTTTTCCATCTGAACCGCCAGCCTTCTGTCAGTTGGTAATATTGACCACATGACAATGTAGGAGCTACATCAATGGCAGCAAAGGTACCATTACTAAGAGGTGTCCGCCTTACCCTAGTGCCTGGTCAGCTGTGCATTAGGTAATTGGCTTTACTTTGCGTTATTGCTGCGGCTTGTTCTCTAGTAGCTGATTTGGGGCATCATAAACCGAGTTTTTCTTTCCTTTCAATTCTCTATGTACCATACACTCAGGAAGCAGGGGTCATGCTGATAAACAAATTCTTCTATTCATTCATTGCTTTAGCCAGTACTATAGTTTGCAATCTCTTTCTCTCTGAGTAAACTGACTATTAGACCTATTAAGAGCTTACAATTGGCCCATTTGAATTTTGCCTCTTTCCTTGTGCTCTGCTTATCTTACACTGAGGCTTTTAATTGGCAATGAAATGTCCAAAAAGTGGGCAAGAGAGTGAGCGAAGGCAAGTGATTTCAAACAGCTTCCTCCACTGTTGATTAAACATTTCAATTTAAAACCAGAGCTACCTCCATGATGCAAAGCATCACACACCAAAGGCTACTATAGAGTGATTTTAGTTCTATGAGTTTTTTTTTTTAAATATATTTTATTGATTTTTTACAGAGAGGAAGGAAGAGTGATAGATAGTCAGAAACATCGATGAGAGAGAAACATCGACCAGCTGCCTCCTGCACACCTCCCACTGGGGATGTGCCCGCAACCAAGTTACATGCCCTTGACCGGAATCGAACATGGGACCTTTCAGTCCGCAGGCTGACGCTCTATCCACTGAGCCAAACCGGTTTCGGCTAGTTCTATGAGTTTTGACGCATTAAAATTTGGAACAGTTTTAGGTATCTAAGTGAAAATATGTTAATTCAGATAAGGCCTCTTCTGGAAAAAAAGTTTTTGTAACATCAATTATAATTATCCTATATAATAAAAGCATAATAATAAAAGGGTAATATGCAAATTGACCCTAAGGGCGAACGACCAGACCAGTCACTATAACGTGCACTGACCACCGGGGGCCAGACACTCAATGCAGAGGCTGCCCCCTGGTGGTCAGTGTGCACTCACAGGGGGAGCTTCATTCAGCCACAAGTCGGGCTGACAGCTGCAAGTGCAGCGGCGGTGGCGGGAGCCTCCATGACAGCGCTAAGGATGTCCAACTGCATCTTAGGCGGGGAGCAGGCCTAAGCTGCAGTTGGACATCCCCCAAGGGCTCCCGGGCTGCCAGAGGGATATCTGACTGCCATCTTAGGCCTGATCCCCTAGGAAGTGAGCCTAAGTTGGCAGGTGGACATCCCCCAAGGGGTCCTGGACTGTGAGAGGGTGCAGGCTGGGCTGAGGGACTCCCCGCCCCCCGAGTGCACAAATTTTCATACACCAGGCTTCTAGTCCTATATAATAAAAGTGTAATATGGTAACTAGACTGGATGTCCTCCCGGTCGTCCTTCCAGACAAAGCTCGGGCTGCAAGGGAAGCCTGGGTCCTGGGTGCCAGAGGGAAGCTGGTGCTGGCAGCCAGGGGAAGGAAGGCCTACTCTTGCATGATTTTCGTGCATTAGGCCTCTAGTAAATTATAAATACCAACACACGCACACACACACACACTTGCGTGCATGCACACACACATACACACACGTAAAAGCTACATATCAATAAGGTAAGATGAAAAATATAAATGCAAACCATGAGATTTTAGGCAGATTACCATTACTTGTAGTGATTAATGCATAAAGCATTAAATGAAGCCAGTACAGTCATGAGAGTGGAGCATGTGCCTTTAAAAAAAAATAAGGCAAACAATTCATTACTCAATATTTACCTTTGATATTTGAACTTTTAGAATTACTAATTGCTCCTTTTAAATTTTTTAAAAATTATTCATTAGGAAAAGGAAGAGGACAAAAAACTCACTAGAACTTATTTAAAAAGTTCATATAAGTCTGTTGCCTATGCTTTCAAAAGGTTTGTTGGCAAAGAAAAGGTCCACATTGACACCAACTACATGGATGACATTTCCTTGTTTTAGTATGAAAAATAAATCCCTAAAAGACAACCATGTAATTGAAAACATTCAAGAATTGTCTGCTTAACAATGACATGTGCCATGCCTCAACTTTCCCTTTGCCTCCAGTTTTTCATAATGAGGAAAAGTCAATCCCTATGATGCAATAACACTTCCTTAGAAAAGCAGAAAGGAAGGTGAGTATATTTCTTCTTAAAACAACACATGCCCTGCTCCTCAAATCTTCCAGGATTCCTGCCCCCCCCCCCCCCCAATAAAAAGTATCACAGAATAAGCAGATGAACTTAGTATCTTCAGGTGAGGCTAAAATCATTCAAAATTTTCAGATGCGGCATGAGGAAAAGCTGTGTGAGAAGGTGTACTGTGCTAAGAATTGCGCATGTAAATTTCCCAGATCACCCCACTATTTGTTGAGGTTTGGCTCTATGTCTTAGAGAAACTTCCACCATTCAGGTGGTAAAATAAGCCTTACATTTTCATGGCAACTTAAATGAAAAAGCCAGCTGCCAACGAGCATATCGTTCACAATGCAGGACTCTTGTTTCCTGCGAACCCAATGTGAATGGAAATGTTCTATGTTACGAAGCTTCTCATTTCTCCCAATGGGCAATGTTTTATTGACCACGATGAACTCAACTGTCACCTGGCTTAGCCTCCTCTTTCTTGAACAATTAAAAAAAAACCACAAAAAACAAACAAACACCAAGTTGCCCTGCTATTACAAATAAGGCCATGGAGCTCTCCTCCGTGGCCCTGGAATCGTGCCAGGTGATTCCAAAGAGCTGGTATTGGGATTCAGGCTCAGACTTGGCCAGCCAAAGGTGTAGGTACTTTCATTAGAGGAGGGGGAGGGCACCCTGGAAGGAGGCCTGAGAGGTGCTGGTGCAGTGAGGTAGCACAGAGGACACACCTATGTTCTGTTCATCACAGATTCCCCATTTACTTAGCATATGGATGTCATGAAATAAAGAATCAATCAATGAATTCATGTTCTCATCTATAAATGGCAACCAAATTAGTGGCTAAGTAAAGAAGTGTATGCAGCAAGAATAACATGCAGCACTGGACAGCATCTAAAAAGTAAAAAGGGCCTTGTAGATGCTTCAAATCCTTCCTATCTGGACAGAAAAAGCTATTTGAAAGGGTATTTTATGGGGTTTATAAAGTGAGACCTGATATCTGAGGTCAGTCGCTAAGCATAGCACATACAAGGACTCCAAACAACTCAACTCTCTTCACTGTCCAAGAAGAGCCAATATTCTGCACGTGCAAGGTCCACTTATTATTATTTTTAGTGCCAGCCTCTGTGAATTCTGGGTAATTGGACCTGAGAAGTCCTGTGTGAGCTGACCACTATGAGACACACAGTCTTGCCCATAGCTTCCAAATGTGTGGTATATACTTTAAACGACTATCTAGGCCTTAATATAGAAATGACTTAAAATTATAACCTGGGTTTAAGAGGACAAAATCAATCAATATTTCTGGCAATTCAGCCTTTCATAGCTCACCTGATGAGAAATTCATTCTTCCTAACCATATTCCACAGCCGGAAGATGAAGGCACAGGAAAAGTCAGGAATGAAGAGAATGACAGAGAAAGGGGAAAAGATACAAGATCAAAAAGGATGACCAGAGGACAGGAAAAATATACGACACTTCAACATGCAGTCATTGTCGGTGTTAGTGACGACAGCAGATTGACAAGGCAAGATGTTCACATCTTTAGATTAAATCTGAGTTTATAGAGAAGAGCTCAAGAAGCTAAAAAACACAATAAGCTTATAATACATGCACACAGTCAAAAAAGATTTCTTAAGAAAAAAAAATCTTTCACACATATCAACCAAAAAAATAGGGAGAATAAAAACAAGATTATATCTATAAAACAGTTCATTTTTTCCCATGCAGACAGTAACAAATTGCTTTTAAGAGCTAAGGTTTGTAAAATGTCATTCAATTATTTGAAGCAGTGTCCATCAAATTATATAACCCAGTTCCCTAATATCCTATATCTCTATCAGCTAGCCACAGTAATTACATCTTATTGATTCAGGCCAGCCAGTTAAACTGTTCTTCACTCTCCACTAAGTCTTTCACATGAAATAGTCTTAAATGGGATGATTAAGTAGGATCCCTTTAAATCTTTCCATCTTCCCACGCAGCCTGCTTTATTTATACCTGATCTTTATAAAGGAGTAATCTCATGCCTTACACTTAGCCTATATACACAACAAGACCCACTCTTTTCTTTATCTAGATCCTGCGTCTTACAAAACAATGCTTGCCAAGCACTCATGCTTCCTGCATGGTCTGTCCTTGTCATAAAAAAAAGCAAAACAAAGAAGGTCATGCAGCTGCCTGTGAATGAATGGCAGCTGCACCCTGCAAGGGTGCAACGACTTTTCTCCATTGTGTAAAAGGAATAATCATCAGGCTAAAAATCTGCCATTGTACAGTTTTAATTCTGATCATTTCTTAAAGATGACTTCACAGTGACCTTTCACTATTAGCTGGAAACAAAAACACCACACAAGGAGGTTGTCATACCTTTCTTGGACTTTCCTGCATTAAACAAAAGACAAAAGGACAAAGATTTCATTCATTCTAAAGCTCACAAAGCCATAGTTCACAAGTTGTACAAAAGCCAATAACCATTACAACGTTAAGAGCCGAGTTTCTGGGCTGTCTGCTTTCAACTCTGCCCTCGGGGACCTTTGTCTGCATGATTCACATTGTTGGTTCCATTAAAACAATGCTGACTGCAGGATGGCTTATACTTACACCATGGTCCTTGATGTATCCGTGATGCACAAACAGCAAAAAAAGTTAGTTCATTTAAGTTAACTGTGTAAGTCAACAAAAATGGTAAGAGCTATTACATTTGAGTTGATAAAAATGTGCTAGATCCAAACTTTTTCAAAACCATGAAATTTTACTTGTATTTTAGTGCTCGTGAAACAATTCTAAATGAAATGGTGATTCAACCCTCCAGGTCACTGGGCCACCAGGATGGGTTCAACAGAAAATTCTGCCAAATTTAAGGTCTGCTGTGGCTCTAAGAACTGTGGCCCCCAACCCCTCCTCCTCCACGTGGGGGAGCCACGGGAGACAGGCTGGCCTCACAAGACACAGCACATGCAATTGGATCAGCACACACGATGCTTCTCCATTTCCTCAGAAGCGGTCTCATCAGCACCACAGACACGCTGTAAGGAACACCACTTTAGCTGCAGTAGGAAGACTGAAGCGCAGTCTTCTCGGGTGTACAGAAGACCTACCAGCGAAGAACCAGAGCAAAAAGATCAAAGACAGTATATTTTACAGAGGGCACTTCCCTAAGGTGACCTAAGAGAATCAGATCAATTTTCCCGTATAAATGTAGCTTAGGGATTCCCATTACTTGAGGGGAAAACAGAGATTAGAAAATTAGAGATGAAACATCCCTTCGTTTCACCATATTCTCACAAGGGTCATGGTAATGTTAATAGTTCTTATTTTTACAAATCCATGTAGTATAAAGGTCTCGTTTTCCTTACTCTCTATTTTAAGAAAATGTTTTTAAAATAAAGTATGGTATTGGGGCCAATCCAAGCTTTCATGTCTTCAGCCACTGGGAAAAAACACATTTAAAAAGAAGTCTATAAATATTGCAGAAAAATGCTTCAATAAAAAATAGACCTGACTCAAATGAACAGTAATAAATGGGAGCTAAATGGTACTTTTATGTTTATTATTTATAAATCATAAGAGCTATTTTTTAGCTTCAGAAATTATTGTAAAAAAAAAAAAAAAAAAAAGGCCCTGGCTGGGCAGCTCAGTTGGTTAGAGCATCATCCCAATATGCCAAGGTGGCAGGTTTGACCCCTGGTCAGGGCACATGCAAGAATCCACCAATGAATACATACATAAGATAAATAAGTGGAACAACAAATCGACATCTCTCTCTTTCTCTTTCTAAAAATCAATAAATAAAACTAAAAAACGAAACACAGAAGTTCAATGAAATGTATTTTATTTAAATGTAACATAAACCTATCATACATTATAAACCTCTCTTCTGACTACTACAGACTCTATTAACGATTAACTAATTTCTAATAATGATTTAAAAATCTCGCTCAAGCCCTAGCTTGTTTGCTCAATAGTTAGAGCACCGGCCCTCAGACTGAAGGGTTGCAGGTTCGATTCCAGTCAAGGGCACGTGCCTCAGTTGCAGGCTTGATCCCCTACTCTGGGTCAGGGCGAGTGCAGGAGGCAACCAGTCGATGTGTCTTTCTCACATCGCTGTTTCTCTCTCACTGTCTCTCCCCCTCCCTTCCACTCTCTAAAAATCAGTGGAAAAAGTATTCTCTGATGAGGATTAACAAAAAAAAAAAAAAAAAGAAAAAAAGAAAAAAAAGAAAGAAAGAAAAAATAAACAAATCTCATTCAAGTGATATATATGTATATATACAAAAGTTATACACATACATATACACACCACACATACATACATATATATACATACCAAAATGTATATATTTTTTTCCTTTTTTTTTGTCTGATAGAAAACCGGTGATTATCCCCTGATACCATTGGCAGAGAGGCTGAGCAGTCAGGATGGAATCCCAGCCTGCTTGGAGGGAAGAGATTCGATCCCACTGGTACATGAATACATTTAGGAGCCACATGCCCACCACTCTATCAGCCTCCGCATTTACATCCTTTCACACCTCCATCACATTTACTACATTTTATTGAAATTATCTGTTATGTGTCTTTTTCCCTCACTAGACTATAAGCATTTCAAGGGCAAGAATCATGTCATTCATTTGCATTCTTGGTCTCTAGCACTCTGACTATTCAAAAGTGAGAGCCAGCCAGGCCGGTGTGGCTCAGTGGTTGAGCATCGACCCATGAACCAGGAGATCACGATTCAATTTTGGGTCAGGGCACATGCCTGGGCTCAATCTGCAGTAGGGTGTGTACAGGAGGCAGCCAATCAATGATTCTCTCTCATCACTGATGTTTCTCTCTCTCTCTCTCTCTGAAATCAATAAAAACTTAAAAAAAAAAAAGTGAGGGCCAATATAAGTTGTTGACCTAAGCGACTGTGTTAACACAATAAATCTAATCTCAACAAGACTCTCATAGTTGGAATTATATTGCAGTTATATCTTCTAGCCCACAAAGACTATTTGAGAACCCCATTATAAATGCAATGCATTTTTACAAAGAAATAAAATACCCAGAGAATCAAAGTCTACCTGAAACCTAACAACCACATTAGAAGAAAGGCTCAAACCACATTAAAAGGCCTAGGGGAATTCTGTCCTGGGCCACTGGTGCTCCATTTATTGTGTCAGTTCAATGAATCTTTAGCACATGTTTCAACACAGTGGCTCAGCCACAAACCACGTGAGTGACTTAGGATCTCTCATTTCTTTCTACCTATAAAATGCAAAGGTTAGCAATTCTCTAGGGGCATTTCTGGTTTGAGAATACTATTACTAATAAATTTATGAAGTGAAAATTTGAAACATACCAGTCATATATGTATATAGAAAAAGTTACCTTAGTACAACAATAATCTATCATCTATCTATCTATCTATCTATCTATCTATCTATCTATCTATCTATCTATCTATTCCTTCCCCAAAGAGGACACATTAAGAGTAAAATCGAGGACTTTGCTTGCTGCCCTTTTAATGATCCTCAACTTTGCTCTCCCTCCCTCTCTCTGAATAATTCTTATGCTTAACAAAAGACATCCTATTTGATTTTTAAAGTGACATACCTCTGAGCATCCTCCGAGATTCTGAGTCTTTGGTCATGGTTGCCAGCGAGTGAGGGAGCACACTGCCACAGCTGTTGCTCTGTCCCAGGGGCAAGTGAGCCTGTGAGAAACAGGAGGAAACACTTCAGGCAAACTGCAGCCCAGTGGTCCTTCAGGACACGGCCACATCCCTGTCCCACGGCTCCTATCTAAGCACAGAGGGCAGGACAGGAAGGTCTTCCAACCCGTTTGTGGATGCTCAATGATAAAGACCAGTCGCTGTCCCTCCCAAGGAACTCCATGGAAGTCTCCACATCACAGCAGTTCCTCCAGTGGCAGCAATTCCAAAAGACAGGGGAAACACTTGTTCTCCAAAACCACCATTGAGAGCAACTCAAAGTTCTACATGCATAAGGAGCAGAGGGCAGATGCAGGGGCAGGAACGTGCAGGGCATGCACCAGGACAGAGCAGACCTACCCTGTGACACGGGTGCCAATTTCCACCTCCCTCAGTTAGCTAGTGGGCTGAAATCTATAAACTCCTCCAGTGGTTCTATCACTCTCTTTAATAGCAAAATCCTTCACATAAAATATTCTTGGAACACCAGTTTATATAATAGGACACCAGTTTAAAACAACATTACTCTTAAGGTCAAAGGAAGAGCCCCAAAGTCTGTACCCTCAGAGCCTCCTTGTCATCTGCCTTTCCTCCTCTTCCTGCAATGACCCCTCAGGCATATCAGCAGAACATGAATGAGGGTTAGGCATCGGACCACATGGGTTCATATTCCAGCTTCATGACTAACTAACTGAGGGCACTTGGGCTAGTCACTTAGCTTCTTTATACCTCAGTTTATCCATATGCACAATGAGGATAATAATTAGTATCTCTACTGAAGAGTCTTGTTGGGTTTTAAAATAAGACAATCCACATAAAGCACTTAGCCCAATGTCAGGTTCAGAAACGACTCAGTAAAAATCTGGTCCTATTATTCCTGTAATCCAGAGCTTGTATCTTCCAATTTCCAGATGTGGGATGTAGCCACAGGAGTCTGCCACATGAATGCCACCTACTACTTGTGTGGTGGTGGCAGAAAATACCCTGGACCAGGTTCTTTGGTCCCAGAGCGTACAATTCCAAATGTCCTCTGAGTAAGACAGAAAATGCAATTTAGTCATAATGTCTGCCCGACAAGCAAACTTAATGATTTATTATTTAGCATTTTCTTTAAGGACCTTTGAGCATCTGTCAAACTCAGGATGAGAAGACTCCCTGGATGTGAAGCCCACAGTTCTCCCCATGTCCTACCTTCGGGGCGGTGCTTCTCCCCATAGTAGCACTGCTGAAGTGTGGGGATATGGAAGGAGTGCTTTTCTTTCGAGGCAAAGTGTCACTCAGATAGAGGCCTTCTTTATGCTGTTTTTTCCTTTCTTCCAGACTTCTAAAGTGCTTTAAATGCAAATGTAAAGCAGAATAGCAAAACTTGACTAATTGAAACAGGTCACTGAAGAAATTAAGAAGTATGCATTTACCAAGAAGTTTGGAAATTTTAACAAAATTTTTTAAAATCCAACTCATACTTGTGTTCACTAACAGACTTGGGCTAGCTAGCATTTGGTAAGATACACAGGCAGTAGATGAATTTTTTTACTGAACCTAGAAACAAAAGAAAAAAAAATCCACCTTTCACTCTCATAGTGCCTGCTGCCTTGGGGCCTCAGGACAACTTACAAATGATTATGATGGTCGCCATGTGGATGGCGGAACAGCCAGTGGACAAAGCAAGTAAGCAGTTTCTCCCCTTGTCTGTCTGGACAGTTCTGTGTGGTGGCACAGATCCCAGTGTGAGGAGAACAAGAAAAGGGAGAAGGAAGAAGACGAAGAGAAAGAGCAAGTAAACAGGGGAGCTGTTTTATAGTTGGAATAATATTTCAATCACATAAACACACTCCAAATCAGCATAACGTTTCCATAAAAGGCATCCTTCTAGGTTACTTTTTTATTTAAAAAAGATCTTGGCCAAGAATCCCCTATCATAATCCTTCACATAAAAAAAAAAATCCTCCTGTTGACTATTTCTTTTTTTTTTTTTTCCCTTTCAGATTCCTAACACAAAATTTTGCCAACTTGACATTTATCCAAAATTTTCTTGGCCTCTCAAAAAAAAAAAAAAGTCTTCAATAGTGAAGTTATTTCCTAAAGTTTCTTTAGGTTTGATCATTTTTACACTAAGCTTGGGCTTTTGAAATATGTAAAAATTAATGCAAATTTGAGTTACCAAATTCCTTCTTCTTCTTTACATGTGCCAATCATGAAAAATACCTGCATTTTTACTTTAACCTTATCTACTTATAGTAGCTAATATTTACTAACCTAAAAGTAGTGGGGAGATATAGTCCTTTAACAAAGGGTAATAGAGAGTAAAGGTACCTTCAAGAAATGTGAGGGCTGGGCACAGCATAGCAGGGCTTGCCTATTTCAAGGATCTAATGTCTGTGCCTCCTTAGGATCTTCTGGGGCCCAATTCACATAGGAATTTGCTTATAATTTAAAGGAGGCTCATAATAGATTTTTAAAACACGAGCATGCATAAGCACTGAATGTAGTAAAAGGAGGGCAACATTAAGAACAACAAATATGTATTTTAAAATCTGGTCAATATAAACTGTTGTTCTATGGCCCCAGAACACTACTTGGGTGACATTGGACAAACTATTTACTATACTGAGACTCAATTCCCTAAATGTCAATATGCAGTTAATTCATATTTCACGGCATTATTTGAAGGGAGAAATGAGAAGTTTATTTGTAAAATGTTTAGGAAATTTTGACACAGAGTAAAGGAATGATGTCTATTATGATTTCAATAATGTATAAAAAAATGTGTGTTGACACAGCAACTTTTATACCATGGATTTTATGGAAATAATAATCATTATTTTGAAAATACCCAAGGTAAGTTGCAATATTTTGGTTGAGTGAAAACTAATGTATGAGGATATAGAATTAGCTCAAACATATCAAAACTTAGGAGAGGACAGTCAAGGTCCCAAACTTATAACACTCCCCACACCCTCAGACCTCACTAAATGTCCTTTAAAAAGAAAATCAGCAAAGGAGTATGCGCCTTGTCTTTTTAAGAAATTTCTTTGCAAAAGTTGAAGGAAAGATTTACAAGCTCTGAACACCAGTTCCTAATTACCTGTTGCTCCTGCTGCTGCTGCCTTCTGTGTTTCTTAGCTGGTAGAGGAGGAGGTGTGTCATTTAAAGGGAAGGGATTGACAGACGGAGCCATGACTTCAGGCCAAGGAGCTGATGGAGGTTGAGTGACAGGATGAGGAGAAAGGGTAGAAGGAAACATAAATCCAGGACAGACAGGTGATCTTTGCTTCATGGAGGAAAAAAAAAAAGTATTCATGTGTCCATGTAAAATGAAAGAATAATGACAAAGAAATGAAATAAATAACCCCATTATTCTCTTTTGCTTATATTTTAATCAAGAAATCACAAATGATGGGCTGTATCTTTCCATTTAGCCTCTAGTGAAAACCCCAATCTGCAAGCAACTTAAATGAGCAGACGGTATTTTCATTTATTATTATTTGCCCCTTTCCAGATGTTTTAAAAAGGCATAACACTAAAAAATAATCCATACTGCAAAATGTAACAGAAAACAAAATTGCCCTAGCCAGTTTGGCTCAGTGGACAGAGCGTCGGCCTGTGGACCTGGTTTGATTCTGATCAAGGGCACGTACCTTGGCTGCAGGCCCCTCCCTGGCCTGGGCCCTGGTCAGGGCTCATGCAGGAAGCAATCAATCAATGTGTTTCTCTCACATCAATATTTCTCTCTCTCTTCCACTCTCTCTAAAATCAATGGAAGAATATCCTCGGGTGAGGATTAAAAAAAAAAAAGAAAGAAAGAAAGAAAAGAAAACAAAATCAAACTGGAAAGGTGATTCAAACCAACAATTTTAGAAAGACTCTTGATTTTTAAGAAAGCTAGATCAGGTTAGAGTACTCAGATATAGAGTTTATATTTTTGAACTTACTTCTAGTAGTCCACTCTGTCCCATATATTTCATGGTTTCTTGTATTACAATTGGTATAGCAGTACCCCCAAATTGGTATGTTTTTCAAACTCAATATCACTTTGACCCTATGGTCAACCAGACATGTATTTGTCACAAGTGCCCTCATTTTCAGTTAACCAGGGTTAATTTTTGACATGAGGAAGCAGTGAATGAATGAAATGTCATGCCAACACACCTCTTTATTTTGTGGCTGGCTCACCAGTACAGCTGTGGTAGGCCCAGTGGCAACAGCATCAGCGTCAGCAGGGAACTGAGTGGAAGGGGATAGATTCGTGGAATTGCCACATGGCTCATTAATTTCATTTACACTGATATAGCCCTAAAAGGAGGAATTTAGAAATTAAACACAAAGAAAGCAAAAGCTGAGGCATGCGAGAGTATTAATGCTCTAATACAATGGAGTTAGCTTAGAGCAGCACAGCCAGATATCTGTGGTATTATCAAATGTTTCATCAGGGAGTTATCAGCAATTAAAATGGATTTACAGTGCTTAATCATGAAAAATGATATTCCAAATATTAAAATTTTTTCCCATTGAAATTATAAATAACCCAACATCATCCATTTTAAAGTACCCGGAGGTATCACCTTTCATTCTGTTGACTGAATGAGGTTGTCATTACACAACATTTAAAATAATCACACACACACACAAATCGGAGATATAAAGTTGACAATGTAATCATTCACTCTCTACTTCAAGAGCCTTTTCCACATTATTTTTAGATTTTTCTCTCTTCTTCTGTTTCCTGATAAATTAAAGTGTGAGTGAATGTGGGCTGAGGGCTACTGGTTTTTGCTCTAAGACATTTATAAAACCATAATTTATTTGTAATGGAATCCAACTTTTAGGCATCTCAATTAAATGAGAATAAGAAGTACACTGTCCTCTAGTGAGCTTCTTTTAGCAAGACACATGAATAAACACACATACACACACACTCTAAGATGGAGTTGCAACTTGAGGATGTTTCAATTCAAGGCAGCTCCCCCAACTCCCACTCTATCCCCAGGACAGAGACTTTCCAGTTACTTTAAATTCAATGAATCAATTTTGGCTTCAGCATAAATACCCATAAGTCAAAGTCTATCATCTTCAAACTCCTGAATTTATATTTGAGGAAAAGGCACTTGCAAATTTTCATGGAAAGTAATTGTACAGACCAATCATAATTTTCACCACACCAATAAAGCAGTATGAAAAAAGAATAAAGAGTAGGAAATAGTATTTCTTTCAAAGGTAAAATAGTGTTAAATTTAACGCTTAGGTTCTTCTATTAGCTCATCAATCTTTTCAAAAAATGGCTCAAAGAAAGGCAAAATAACATTATGCTGATGAAGCAAAAATTCCAGGCTAGAAAGCAAGGCTTTACTGAGAATCATAATTATGAGATAATAGAGAAAGTGGGAATTGACTGTTTGTAAATTGGAGGTATCAAAATGCTGCTGAATTAGTCTCACACTTCAGATAGAGGCAATGAATACTATGTAAAGTTTTATAAGATTAAATGAAAGAAAGGCAGTAGACAACTGGGTTGTCCAATTTTCATTTTATCTTTGATAATGAATCAGAAACGAAGAGTAACAACTTTTGAGTTATTCTTTTGTTCAGTTGATAGTAGAATGTTTCATAGACCACAAAACCAAATTAATTGATTCAAAAATGTATGAAGCTTGTCAAAAGTGGGACTTGCTTAAAAATTAGATACAAATTCACCACTCCTTAAAAACGAGAGAGAGAGAGAGAGAGACAGAGAGAGACAGAGAGAGACAGAAAGAAAGAAAGAAAGAAAGAAAGAAAGAAAGAAAGAAAGAAAGAAAGAAAGAAAGAAAGAAAGAAAATCAAAACAACTTGTGAGTCAAGTTGATTTGGTCCATGAAAGAGAACACACATAGCTACTCAAAAGAGTTGCAGACATGCAAAAATGATAAAGAGCCAAATAGCCTTTTGAAACCAGGAAGGGTACAGAGAAAAAGAACAACTCTTTAAAAGAAAAGGAAAGATTTTATTCTTCTAGTAAGAGATAAAGAGACCTTGGAGCCTACTTAATTCCTTGGATGCTATAAGCCTTTCAGACTCACTGTGTTCAGAGTCAAACTGCTTATCTTCCCTCTTGAGCCTATTCTTACCCCAGTCCTCCCTTTCTTAGGAAAAGGTACTCGGTATCCATCTCATTATTCAAACTGGAATAATGACATGACTCCTGACACCTTCCTTAATTTACTTCATCCCCACATCCAGCCTATCAACAAGAATTGTCACCTCTGGTTCCAAGATACTATATCTGCATGCAGCTAATTCTCTCCATTTCTGTGCCATTGCTCAAATCTGAGCCCCCAGCATCTCCAGCCTATACTATTGCAATCACCACCACGCTGGCTTTCTGGCATCTCCTGCTTCTCCTCCTAATCCAGTAGAACAGCCCAGAGTGAGGTTTAACAAATGGATATCAAGTGATGTCACCTCCCAGCTTAAAAGCACTCAGGGGCTTCCCATCCATATAAAATAAACCAGGTTTCTTTCAAATGGCTCATAAGACCTAGCCCCTGTCCACCTTGCTAATATTCTATATTTGGCTACACTGCATTCACAACCACTCATTGTCCACTGAATGTGCCAGTTCCGTGTTCTGAATTATGGGAGAGAAACTATGAAACTGAATCATCTAATAAAGCTTTGTGGAAACAGTTCACAAATTGCGTCTGCGGTACACATTAAGCACACCTGTTTATGTGATGAACATTTACTTCACATACCCTTCCCCCCCCCCCCCCCACACAAAATACTTTCTATGCAGGAATTCTTAACTTTGATGTCTTTTTAAAATCAATTTATAAATAAAGGGGTTGTTATTATGCAAATTTTTATGTAGAAGCAAGCTTTTTCCTTAGCTTTTTGTAGAATATAAATATAAAAAGTTTTCTTTTTCAGTCAAGGTTATACTTTTCCAAATTAGAATTAAAATAGTCACCATTGTAGCAGTGTAGCTCTATCTTATATAATAAAAGAGTAATATGCAAAGTAACCATCACTCCGCTACACCCACAAGCCACGCCCACCAGCCAATCAGGAGCGAATATGCAAATAAACCCAACCAAGATGGCTACGGCCACAGAGAGCAGGAAGGAGGCTTGGGTTTCCCCGGCGATAGAGGAAGCCAAGCTTTCCACCTGCCCTTGCTGGCCTAGGCCTCCACTCAAGGCTACAAAGTTTCAATGATAGAAGATACATAAACCCAAAGAGAAATGGCGGCAGCCACGGAGCTGGAAAGAGCAGGAGGCTAGGGTTGCCCCCGGTGATGGAGGAAGCCAAGCTTTCCACACACCCTGGCCGGCCCAGGCCTCGCTTAAGGCTACAAAGTTTCAATTATAGAAGACACATAAATCCAAAAAAAATGGCTGCCGCCTCAGTGCAAGCAGAAGGCTTGGCTCCACTCCAGGCTACAAAGTTTCAATTGTAGAAGATAAATAAACCCCAGATACCAGGGCCTCTGCTTGGGTCGCCAGGGGGCGTGGCCGGCCTGCAAACCACCACAGGCCCCTCGCCCAGGCCGCCCCACGCCCCAAAGGAACCCCCACCCTGATCCAGGTCACCCTTCAGGGCAAACCAGCTGGCCCCCACCCACGCACCAGGCCTCTGTCCTATCTAATAAAAGAGTAATATGCAGATTGACCATCACTCCAACACACAAGATGGCTGCCCCCATGTGGTCAAAGATCCTGCCCCCATGTGGACACAAGATGGCCACCACAAGATGGCCAGCAGGGGAGGGCAGTTGGGAGGGACCAGGCCTGCAAGGGAGGGAAGTTGGGGGCGATCAAGCCTGCAAGGGAGGGCAGTTAGGGGTGACCAAGCCTGCAGAGGAGGGAAGTTGGGGGCGACCAGGCCTGCAGAGAAAGGCAGTTGGGAGGGACCCAGGCCTGCAGGGGAGAGCAGTTGGGGGGTACCAGGCCTGCAGGGGAGAGCAGTTGGGGGGGACCAGGCCTGCAGGGGAGGGCAGTTAGGGGTGATCAGTCCTGCAGGGGAGGGCAGTTAGGGGCAAACAGGCTGGCAGGGGAGTGGTTAGGGGGTGATCAAGCTGGCAGGCAGAAGCGGTTAGTGGCAATGAAGAAGGCAGGCAGGCGAGCAGTTGGGAGCCAGCAGTCCTGGATTGTGAGAGGGATGTCCGACTGCCCGTTTAGGCCCTATCCCACTGGGATCAGGCTTAAACGGGCAGTCGGACATCCCTCGAGGGGTCCCAGATTGGAGAGGGTGCAGGCTGGCCTGAGGGACACCCCCCTCCCCTGTGCACGAATTTCTTGCACCGGGCCTCTAGTAAAAAGATATTTAGGAAAGGAGAGTGTCAGGGTCTGGGGGAACATGGATGTTTGGGATAAAGAATGTATATAGTTTAATATAAATAGGATTTTTTCAATTTAGATGGAAAACAGCAGAAATGACTTTGGGAGAATAAAGAGAGAGAGAGAGAAAAGAAAGAAATCAGATTATCTTCTCAAATATAATGGGGAATTTTTATGTTTTAGGAGACTTAGAAGTAAAATAAAACAGAGGAAAAACTAAGAAAGGAAATTGCAGGAAGGAAAGAAGAGAATTTAAGACTAGTTTTGGTCTGGAACCTAAATTTTTTGAAACTCCGAGTTAACTCACAATGTCACTGTCAAGCAAAGTATGCACATACACACACATACACACAGGGCATTTGCATAAGACACAAAAATAATCCCTTAAATTCTCAAAGCATAAATAATGAAAGGCAGGAAGGCTATTGACACATGGAGTGCTTTCCTAAGTCATTTAAGCTCATGTTTTTCCTGTTTCGCTAATCACAGAAGACTGAGGTGCAAGTCTTGATGTCTCAGGTGGTAGGAGTGGACATGTGAAATCACAGCTCACCTCTTTTAGAGTATTTGGGTTGACAGGAAACCCTTTCCCCCCCGAGAGGCTGGAGTATTTCTTTTCCAGATTACAAAGATTTTCCTTTTCCTGAAAGAACACAAAATCTATTAAGTTTAGTCAACCTTGGATTTCCCTGATGACTCATGTTACCTTTAATATTTTTTCAGATGACTTCATATATCTTTTGTAAAGTGTTTATATTTAAGTCTTTTGCCTGCTTTTTAAAAAATTATTTATTGGGTGTTTAAGTGTTATTATTGAGTCATAGGAGTTTTTAATATATTCTGGATACAAGTTCTTTGCCATTTCCTCTTTTAAAAAATATCTTTCCTTACCCCAGGGCACTTGCACCCCTATAATTTCTTCTGGAAACTTCATCCCTTCAAGTTTTAAGTTTAAATCTATGATCGCTCTCAAATTAATTTGCATGTATGGTGTGAGAATGGATGGTGCTGAGGCTCCTTTTCTTCCTTGTTTATCCAGTTGATCCAGCCCTATCTGTTGGAGAGACTTTCCTTTCTCTACCTGATTTCTTGGAGCCTTTGTAAAAAATGAATTAGACAGCCTATGTGTGGGTCTACTTCTGGACGCTATTTGTTTCCATTGACCTATATGTCTGTTTGCACGCCAGCACCACACACACAAGTAGTCTTAAATCCCGCAGCTTGATAGTAAGACTTGAAGTCAAATAGTATAAGTTCTCCAACTTTGCTCTTGTTCAAAGCTGTTTTGGCTATACTACACTGTTTACATTTTCATATACAGACAATTCTCATATTTTGCAGAGTTAATGTTCCATTATGTTGCCATGAACACTGAATTAGTGACTGCAGAACCAGTGTCCCTAAAGGAATGACAGGGTTGGATTACTGTGGGCCTCTGCGTTGATCAAGCAGCGAACACACGTAACTTTATTTTATGTGTGTTTCTGTAAATGATGCTCAACTACATTTTATTATCAACCTGCCAATCTCTACAAAATGTCTGTTGGAATTTTTATTGGGATTGAGCTGCATCTATAGGTCAAATTTGGGAAAATAAAGATTTTAATACTTATGAACCATAATTTTTACAAGAGAATTATGTTTCGTGTATTTTTAATAAGGAAATATTATTTCTGTGAGGGTGCCTATCCATTTATAAAAATTTATCCCTAAGAAACTTCCTTTTCGGCTAAAATTTCAGAAACATATTACATATTACACTATATAATTTAATCTGTGCCCTGAACTATTATTATGTGAAAGGGTAAAATGGCAGTAGGGAGACTAATGGTGCTAAAGCAGAGTTCATCCCTAGAGCAGCACAAAGGAATGGCAACTACAGCTCCATTCAGAGGTTTGTAGGTGCTGAAGAAGCAAGAGGAGAGGTGCTGCCGGGGATTGGTGTGGGCTACAGAGGCACTTTGAGTGAACTGATAATTCTCTGTAAAACACCGGTCTTCCTCTCTATTCTCAAACTAAACGTAGCTAAAATGGGAATGCTCCAGCTACACTTCTTCTAGGTGGGGTCATGTACAGCTTCATATTTTAAAGTATCATCCGGGATTTGTTTTTTTCCTTCACACCATTCTGGGTCCATCTCACATGATCCCAAATGTCACTGGCCTGCATTCAAGGCTCAGTTTAGAGACGAGGCCCATCAACTCTCATTTCTGGTGCCTTATTCATGAAATTAGACGATGGCCATATCAGGAAATCTGGTTGTGGATGAATCCCTTTCCAGGTAGCCACGTTAGGGGCTGAGGTGTGGACATGGTCCCTTTGGTGAGAATAACCTTTACCCCAAAAGTCATTCTTAGATTGCAATCCACTGTCACTATTAAAAGGCACTTGCTTTGAAGGAAATGACTTTCCCCAAATTTCCAGTGCTGAAAGAGAAATACTTACTCTTTGCAGCATCATTATTAAATTATTCTTTTCTTTCACAAAGTGGTCTTGTTCTCTCTGAGCCTGCTGGACAATGTGATTGGCTTGCTTTTTCAATGCAGAAATTTTTTCCTGGAGGAAAAGAAGATGATAATAGAAAGATGCAAATTAGACATACAAAGGTTTGCCAGTCTGTCCTGGAAACAAGAGAAAAGGTGTTTATAGCTGGAATAATATTCTCATTGACGGCTGGCCATGATTACTACCCAGAGGAAGTTTCTTAGACCGCCAAGCTTGTGGCTTTTCCTTACCTAAGGCCAACACAGTTCGAGCGTTTAAAATCTATTTGAAGAACCCAGAAGTCAACAGGAAATCTTGTTTTAAAATATAAATGAACTTTTGGCATCATCTTGGGAGACGCTTTATGGGAAAAACAATGAAATTTCTTATTTAAACTGAGAGCTTAAGAAGTCACCTTCTCCATCTTCCCTTTGCTCAGTTTTTTGGGTTTAGTCCAGAGTGCTGGGGTGTGATTCTAAATTCTGGAACAAGAGCTGATTTCTGGGCTGGGCATCTGGGTGCTAGGGGTTGGGAGGAGTCAGTAATGTGCATGGCATTCATGGGGCTATTTCTAATGGTGACAAGCTATCAGCCAGCTTTGCAAACTATTGAGCAATGGACAGAGAAAGTTTCCAAGTAGATTTTGTTCATACAATTATTCTGAATCTAGTTACTATGATTGCAAAAGGAAGTAATTGAAAACAAATATTGAAATTTCTGATTCTCTCTAACTCGGTTTTTACATAAGAAAAAAAAAAGGTATTTTTTATAAATGCATCCACAGCATTAAGTAACAATGACTGTAACATGTAATGTTTATCTAGTTTAAAGCACCATTTGGCATATAGATGGCAGGCTCCATAATCTGCAAAATGGGATATGTGATTAAACACTCAGACATTCAGATGTAAAGATAGGCAGACAGACACATGCTATAGCTATATTAATGATTACTATTGTCACATAGTGAGGGGTATATTATGATTTTTGCCTTGAATGACACCCGGCAAATGTACCTTTCTAGTAACAATGTTCCGCTGATATTCAGCCACCTCACGCAAGAGCTGCTGGGTCAGGTTCTCCTTTTCCTCGTCCAGACGGCTCTCATGCTCTAGCTGCTGGAATTCTAGGTCCTCAAAGTGTTTGCTCTCAACATCCAACAGGTCGGCATCCTTTGGAGAAAAGCAAATGAAAACAAGGCAAACCAGAATGGCTACAGCTTTTTAAATGTGAAAAAAAAATTTTTTTAAGCAAACAGTCCAAAATACCTTTTCAATTACAACATCAAACAGGGTTATAATATGGTAACCCTTTCCTTTTGGAATTAACCCCCAGTGCAGAGACTGTTATTAGAATTGAAAAGGACTTGGGGGAAGGGGATGGGGACACATTTATTTCACCATTGATTTTAGACTGCTTTGTGGACAAAGAAATACTTGCTTTAAATCTACTGGGTGGCTTTAAAATGGATCACAAAGTATACAAAGAATTCAGTGAATAGCATAAATATTATCTGCAGACCAAAGGTGTGACATAGTCTCTTGAGAAAATTCCCATTTTCCACAAATGGTCAAATAAAATGAGACTTTAGTGATTAAATTCAAGATTTCAAAGTTGTTGACTGTAAAAAAAAAAAAAAAATGTTGGCATACATAACAGACCAGAGATCTCTAGGAGGGATAATATGCCCCAAATGGCACACCACACAATCCACTAAGATGTGAAGAGAAAATATTAGAGCTCCTTTATACTTAATTTTAGTTTTTCCTTTCCTTTTATAATTCCTCAATAAATGTTCTTTAATCTACATACAGATAGAATAGCATATATACATTATTTAAAATAAATATATATTTTTGAGCATGTATAAGTATATATATGATCAATGTAACATATAGGCATGCATGCTCACATAATTTTATTGAAGAGAGGTGTAATCAAACATATTTGGAGATTGGGGTTCTTAAAAAATTGTTTATAAAACTTCTTAGTGGAAAGAAGAAACCACAGCTCTCATCAGGCACAAAGAGAGACTCAAAGATTACATACAGTACTCTGGGTAATCTTGAGGACACTTAAGAAAGATCTGAAATCATAAAAATCAGAGGATCTAAAACAGGCATTCTCCAACTCATAAGATGCCTGAAGACAAGAATGAATCTGTATCTGTGCAAAAATCGACCCGTGTTGTATAAGTTATTCTCCAATCTATTTTTTTTAAAAATCCACTCCTTTACTTTTGGAGACTTTGACAGAACTATAAATGTGGTATGTATAGATTTTTAAAAATATATAATTTGTAAGTAATCTATGGCAAAAAAAGAAGAGGCAGTTGAACTATATGGATCACAGCTCTTCATAGGCAAAAAAAAATCCAATACTTTTTTTTTCAATCAAAAAGAGTTGAAAAAATAAATATATCATAATTTAGATCTGCATCAGTATTTA
Source organism: Plecotus auritus (assembly GCF_963455305.1). Classification (NCBI taxonomy): domain Eukaryota; kingdom Metazoa; phylum Chordata; class Mammalia; order Chiroptera; family Vespertilionidae; genus Plecotus; species Plecotus auritus. Next base: position 159,404,112 of record NC_137771.1, on the reverse strand, counting down.
ACTCCATCCACCTCCTAGTTTTTATGTAAGTGATAATAAATTAAGTCTTTTAATCAAATGGGATATATTTCTATTTTATGGAATAAATTTTATTCTGAGAATGATTCTCAGAAGAGATATTAGCTATCATGTAACCCATGTGACTAAAACCAACACTATAGCAACAGAAGTGTATTCTCAAAGCTTAAGAGCAGAAAAAACAATTTGAAAAATTTATCATTTAAAACTTCTTTACACTTTAATTGGCAAGACTAAAATACGCTTTTGGTTTCAAGTTATTGCCTGACATTTCAAGTTTCTCAGACATTTCATGTTTATAATTCCAAAGAAATTAATAAATTCAGACCAAATCTAGTCTCTACTGAAGAAATTAAGAGATAACTCATGTATTATGTCGTGAAACAAGTATTAAGTCCTATAGTCTTGCAGCAATACATTAGCTGATATATTTATTCAAACAGGCATGCACACTAATTTTTAAAGTCTTTCCATTAAGGTTGGTTTGTGTCTAAATGTTATTAAGATAAAAACTTAATAAACCTTTTTTTCAGTTTATAGATAATCTACATTCAAAGTGGATATATGGCTCACAATATATTCACAATGCTAGTCCCTCACTCCACATCTAGTTAACATGCAGTATGTTATTTTAACCACACGAAGGTCAGAGAGTCACTAATTAATTTGTAGTAAATATTTAAACCACTGCATGACACTAATAGCACACTAGGAAGGAAACTGGAAAGCTAAAGCTAAACTCGGCACTCAGATTCCATGGGCGTAATCATCTGATCAAGTTATCTAAACTATCAAAATGTGTGTCTATAAACTTACACTGTGAAAGAAAAACAACTTGGGAGGGCAAAAAAACATTTAAAAGATATTAGATAATAGAAATTTAGGGGATGGAAATTGGAGGCAGAAGCAGTTTCATTGAGCACAGAACAATATAGGCAGGCAACTCCAGTAAGTGTACGATGAGTTGAATGAAAATCTGAACTCCATTTCACTACTAGAAGAACATTATATTAGTAAATCTTCACCGCTGGCAAGCTTAAAGGCCAGGTGTGAAAGGCCCTGAAATAGCTCACTAAAGACAATTCAGTGCAATTCCTTTTTTTCTTTCCAATAACTTCTGAGAATTTATATGGCAGAGTTTATATGTAGATCTTTATGTTTTCTTTGCCTTGTAGAGGAAGAAGAGAATAGATGTGGTAAAGCCAGGAGAGATTAAAGTAATGATTTCATGACAGCTCAAGACCAAGTCTGAAAGGAAATTTAAATGGGGCTCAGGGTTTGTTAATATTCCTGCATCTTACGTTCTACAGTCAAACACTTTAACTGCATACTTTTGGAATTTGGAAAGATAATGGTACAATGGTACATCTACTACAACCTCTTCATGTTACACAGGAGGATACTGAGGCCCATGTAGGTTGAATGACTTGTGCAAGATTAAATTATAAACTGACTGTAGAGTCACTGACAAGGTCTCCCAATTATAGATATTATGGTGCCCTGCTGGTATGGCTTAGTGGTTGAGTGTCGACCTATGAACCAGGAGGTCATGGTTCAATTCCTGGTAGGGGCACATGCCCAGGTTGTGGCTCGATCCCCAGTGTGGGGCCTACAGGAGGCAGCCAATCAATGATTCTCTCTCATCATTGATGTTTCTCTCTCTCTCTCCCTCTCCCTTCCTCTCTAAAGTCAATTAAAAAAATAAATATATACACACACATATATAAAATATGAAATAATTTTTTTTTAAAACCAGGAGCCTAAAGTCAACTAGGCAGCTGAATAAATATCCAAAGCACAAGAAACTGTCCTAGCCAGGTGTTGCCTGCATTTAATAATGGAACCTATCTTGGCAAATGAAAGACTCATTTAATTTCAGCTTTCTTTCCCACACTACTCATACCCTGGGGAGCAATTTGATTGGTGAGCCCATATCCACTACATACTATTGCAGGCCATGAAACAACATCAGAGGAAAAGTGCAATCTGACTCTTAAAGCAATGATTTAGAGGTAAGAAGCGCAGTCATAAATCCATAGGGTATTGAATACACAAAATCAACCTACAATTTCAGCTTAAGTATTTGAGACAACATAGAGTTTAAGAAAACGATGTTCTTCCTATTCCTTTATGATTTTATTTTGTATAACTTGCCATATAATGAAATTTGTTGTAATAAAACCAACTTTATTGAATCTAGTTAAAATGCCTTGGGGAAAACTTTGTGGTGAAATGGTAATCTGAAATGTTTGAGGTCTGAAGGGAAATGAATTGTGGTAACACAGGAAAGTTTCACTTCTCACGAAATAAGTGAACTTTTTACTGATTAAGCCAAGGGTTTGGTGAAGAGTTACTATGGTCATTATTCCTGAAAAATAGCATTAGTAGACCTCTTGATATCAAGAGAACAGAAACCATCACAAGCCAGTTTCTCTCCTAAGAAAAGGGGTTTTATGATAAGTATATTACACTCTGCTTAGGGAAGAGGAAGGAGTCTTTGACTTTGATTAGTGAAATATGCTTTCTGCATAATTTCCTTTCCTCTTTTGTACTCAAAATCCTTAGAACGTATACAAATTTATGTGTTATCCTATAGAAGCTAGATTAAGCAAACAGCAATTATATCAACCTGAGTTCAGTTTATTAATAGAATCTACCAATTTTTATCTGGTGATGTTATAAAGAATACAAACAATAACTGCATAACTAGAGGAAAGAATAAACAAAATATAGAACTATGTTGCTGACTCATAGTATTTCAGCTATGTAAAAACTTTAGTAATAAGGAAAGTTGAAAAATATTAAACTATAAAAATCAGTCTCCCAACCTCTTTTGTGAACTGGCATAAACACAAATAAATGACAAACTAAAATAATTTTATAAATACTATTATTCTTTTCCTAATCATTGATACCACAAGATTTCCAGAGAACAGTGCCATTGAGGGATTAGGAGTTTTATCTTCTTACAGCAAATTTAGCTGCACATGATAAAATGAGTGACGAGGAAGAAACACTGTTGGAATTTTCTTTGATCCAACATTGTAAGAAATAACAAGTATTAAAACTGTTATGCTGCAGTTTAACTTGTCCGCATTCGGCACTCTTTATTAAGATGCTTTCCACCTCTGCAATATACAGAAAAGTTTTAACTAATTTTTCATAACCTAGTGATGCTCAAGGCATCAAATATCTTTGTATTAAAGGTCATCTTAAACATTTTCGAGGGTTGGCATCTTATTTTTCAACCTGGGAAAGCTCAAGGAGGTAGACATAATGGCATGAATGAAACTAGCTTTCTTTTCTACTCATGTGGCATCATAAATTGTTAGTCACTCAAGACTACGTACTATTATGTGATTTCTTTGAAAGTCCAAGACTTTTAATGATTGCTTCCCAGGGTCACACTTTATTTGGGCTTCTGTTTTGAGGAAACAGCCCTGCTATCTCTGAACTAAGAAGTGGCCTTTACCAGTGATTCTGAAACCATCCATGTAGTTGGGTTTTTAATTAGTGAAATATGCATCATGGATCACTGAATAACCTGATGAAGTTCAACTAGAAGGTCTGTGCTGCACTAAGTTTTTCAAAGTCATGAAATTCACATAGAAGATGTTGAGGCCATTGGTACCGCCCTGCATCATGAGGCTGCATGTTAGATTGCTGTGATTGTGCTTGTGAGTTCAGCGTCACTACTAGTAAGAAGTAGAAAGAAAAACCATACACTAAGCGGTGGTGGGAGCAAATAGGAGAATAGGAGAATTTTTGGACAGGAGGATAAAATCAAGCTAAAAAATATTCAAGGGCAAATAGTATTCACAATGCAGCGCAGAATGGGGTGAAGATGTCAGTTGATTTAAATGCTACAATCTTGGTGACCATTACATGTCAGGAATTGCTCTCTTTAAAAAACTAAAACAGAAAATAAACAAACAAAAAGCACCCAAAAACAAAGAATGTTTTTACATTATCTGTTAGGTGAAGGATTCTAACAAGGTAATTTTTAACAGATTAGCATGATATAATGTATACTGTCAGCATGCATATTTCTGTTTAAAAAATATCTAATGACCAGAACTTATGCAAATTTATGGTATGTGAAAAAGGAAGTCAGAGTAAGTGGAATTTAATTGAAAAAACAAAAACAAAACAAAAAAAAGCAAAAAACAATGGGCACATTCCTGTTTGCTACTGACCCTCTTCAGCTGCTGCTGTAACTGTTCCCGCATGGACTCAGGACAAGTGTCCAGCTGGGTCTTCTGCTCGGAGTAAAGCTCCTGAAGCCTCTCTAGTTTTTCCCTTTCAGCATCAAGCTTTACCTTCTCCTGAAGTTCAGAAATCAGAAAATAGAAGAATAGAAATTACCTTCACACCTAAGCAGGCGTTAGTGAACATTTCCCAAGGATAACACATACAGTACAGTATATGCAAACTCTAGATATCCTATGAATGTAGAAACATAGGTTAGTGACTAGGAAAAGGGGGTATAAGTGGAAGTAGAAACAAGGGACCCATTTCTGTATTCTTAAAACACAATCTACCTCCTGGAGTATTGGCAATGACTGACTTCCTTCCTTCCTTCCTTCCTTTCTTCCTTCCTTCCTTCCTCCTTCTTTCCTCCTTCCTTCCTTCCTTCCTGCCACCACGTTACAAAAGCCGGGGAAGCAATGGTAATGTTGGTCAATGGTCAACAAAGAACAAAAGCAATGCCAACAGAATTCATAAGACAGCCTTGCAGAGTCACTTGGCAGAGAGCCAGACAATGAAAAGCAGGCATTTACCTCAAGTACTGTGGTAGTCCAATTTGCTCAAGACATTTCTTAGGCAAGCTTTGGAAATCACTGAAATTTTATTTCCATGTCAGAGGCACATTAGGCACTTTAGGTAATACCCCGGCATCCAAAACAGTTCTAGCTATCTGGTAAACCTTAGTGCTTAAGCAATTTGAGGATCTGATTTCAAGGAGAACATCTAATTCAGAGGTTGAGAGAGCTAGTAAAAAAAAAAAAGACTTGACCAAGCAGTGAGAGGAAGGTATATAAGAGACATCGAATGTGTGACATTTACTGTGGAGATAAGAACTTTCCCTACAAGGACTGACTAAAAAAATAAGTGAAACATGGACTGTGAAAAAAGAGGAGAGGAGAACTCCAGGAGTCAGAGAATAGAAGAGAAAGGAGAAGATAGCACTCAATCCCTCCAAAGTCACACACTCCAAAGTGACCCCGGACATTTCCAGAGTATAATAGGCGAATCTGTAATAATACAGTGATTACCAGGCCTTCCAATGCCACTTGGTAAACAATCAAAACTTCAACCTGTTTAGTGCTGGTCTTCCCAACTTGTGTTCCCTTTATGATACTCTGAACCCTTGACGTAACCTTCAGACCTGATTCTCTCCTTGCGGAACACTCTCGGACTATACAGAAGCACTTTATGAAGCATGACCATAAAATACCATGTCCTTCCTTTCCTTTGTTCATTCTGTGTGAATTGGTAGAAATAAAACTGGCTTCTAAGTATATTACGGAAGTATTTTTTTTAAAGATGAAGCTCTGAAGTAGTCCTATGAAATTATACTTACTATAACTTCTTCATCCAAGTGGCCATGATTTCCTGTGTAAACATATATTTAGATTCTTTATAAAAGATGTTATGGTTTTTTTTTTAAGTCTAAAACAGTTCACTTGAGTCTCTATTTTTGGCTTAAATTTTAAAGTGTTAAAGACATTTTAGAAATGTATGTTTTGATTTAGAAATGCATTCTTTTCTCAAAATGATTAAATACAGAAATCATAAAACTGAAATCCTACTTCATATATCAACCTGAAAATGATTCTGCAACTTATACCTCAGCAGATTGTGAGTACAGTGTCCTTGTCTTTAATGGCAAGTTTGCTCATTGGGCGCATACATTGAGCAGGAATTGGAGAAAGTAATGACACTGTTCAGAGAAATAAAGGATTCTCAAGTGTTGATTCATAGTAAAACTGAAAATACTGGCAGTACCAGTTAGATTTAGTCTTTACTTTTAGAATCAACCATTTTTCCCTTAATAAAACCAGCAATACAGAGTACCCATTGTGTTTTGGCCAATAAAATGTATTTCCTATGTGTGTGGATCAAAGATGGCCCTCTTTAGAAAGCAAATAATGTTATCCAAAAACAATTCTATTTCTAGATATTACATCACCAAATATAGCAGTAAATCTAGTTCCAAACAGAAAGTTAAGCAAATAAGAAAACCATATATTCCAATTAAATACCATAAGTTCAAAGCCCCCAAATTTAAAGTTATATTTGATAAAAAAAAAAACACTGATACAATATTTGATAATATGAAAAGGTGCTGGCCTAAAACACAGGTCTCAATCCAAAGAAATAAACAATTGCTCTGATGCCCTCATTTTAAAAAATTGTTAATAATAGGTCACAAATGAACAGCTAATAAAAAATACCTTATGTTTACATAGTGCCTTCTTCCCGAGGTGCTCAAAACGTTTCGCAATTCCATACAAGGGGGCGGTTAGAAGAATTATGCAAGCAGGCACCATCAGAACCTTCTGCAGCTTCTCTGAGATTTACCAGTAAGGCTGTGACTACTACCTAGGTCTCAGTGGGGCCAATGCGAGGGCAAAGGAAGTAAAGGGGAAGGATAAAAGAAGGACTAGTGTCAGGTGTACCCGGCCATAAATCACAGAGGACCACAGAGGTGACATCACTCCTGCCAGAGCCAGAAGTAGACCAACTCTGAGTCAGAAAGAAATTAATATTCCTCTCTCCTATTTACTGCCCAGGAAGTTTTCAGAGGAAAATTAGCTTCAAGCAAGTAGTTAATTAGAGCTGAACGTATCACCTAATACAGCGAAGGTAAAATAGATGGACCAATTAGACGGCGTTCTAATTGCTTTCTACAATTATTGCATTATAATTGATTTTTACAGGGATTCTTGCTTTTTACATGTAAAATATTAAAACAGGGTGTCATTCTCTTCCCCCAGATTTAAAATTCACCTATTCCAATGACCATAGCACAGTGATATTTTCCAAATGTAAAATTGGGAAAGAGTATAACTTTTTTTAAAGATTCATAAAATTGATTTTCAGGAAATACATGAATTAAGATAAATTTGTAATATTTTAATAAATTTAACTTTGTTGAAAAAATAAGATTTCAAGGAATTTGGACACACCAGGAAAGTACAGGCAGGGGACATTTATAAAACCAAGAACAGACCAAGATTCCCTAGAGACACAGCTGCTTCCATCAGCACTGTTCTCACATTGACTTGTCCTCGTCTCAAATTCATTGCCAGATGGTGCCTGTTTTGTGTATTTAAGACTGATGTTCCTGAGGTGTATATACAGCCAAAAGTAAATTATTCGCGGGCAAATGAAAGTAGAAATCAGTACATAAACCAGGCTTATATTTGTATCCATAGTGAGTTGTTCATTCACTCACTCAATAAATATTTATAAGGGGCTAGAGGTAGAGAAGAGAGGGAACTTGATCACTTCTCATGAAGTACAGGCTATTCAGCTCTGTGGTTCTTAGCCCAGACTGCACGTTAGAATACCTTCTGTGAGTTTTTCAATATGTTATTTCCAGGCCTCCACTTAGTCAGAAAGGCTAAGGAATGAGCCTTTAAAAAATCTTGTCAGCCCAGCAGGAGTGGCTCAGTGGGTTGAGTGTCGTCCTGTGCACTGAAAAGTTGCTGGTTCAATTCCCAGTCAGGGCATATACCTAGACTGTGGATTTGACCCCTGGTCGGGCATGTAAAGGAAGGTAACAGATCAATGTTCCTCTCTCCCTTCCTCTCTCTAAGCATGTCCTTGGGTGAGAATAAAAACAAACAAAACAACAACAACAAAAATCTCTCCAACTTTTCTAATATGCAGCCAGGCTGAGAATCACTGACTTAGCCACCCAGGATGATGTGAAAGGCAAAAGCAATTAACTATATTTTGATTTTCCTAATAAAGACACCAGATTCTACCACAGGGTACATCAGAAATTGTTCTTAAATATTTGGTCTTAGCACCTTTGCTTCAGAAAAGGCTTCTCTTACAAGTAACATCCCAGTTGTTCTTGTCCCAGATTTTTACATTCATATTAAATGCTTCAAGTAAACTAAACAAAAATTGGATTGTGAAAGATTTCAATATCCAATATGCATTCAGAGATAAATGATGCATTTCAAATTCAGGTGCAAAATGATTCTCTTCTAATAGACAAATGGTCAGGAGTGGTTATAAAGTTACCCTAAATAATTTGAATTTGCACAAAAGAATTGCCAATAATCTTGAATGAACGTAATAGACCAAGGGTTGTCATAGGACCGCTTACATTGCTAGATCTGTGCTTAGACGACAATAATGTAAGTTTTCTCTCTTTCAAGTTGTATTCTTGAACTGAAAGTTAACTTGTTGGTTCTATCTGAATTTCAATACCACACATAAATTCTTGAATACCAATGAAAAAAATAATTTTAGCATATCTAAGTGCGCAATACTTGTTAAGCAGATGGTTCAAGATTATTCTGAAAAGTTTCTTACTTTATTAGCTTGTATGGCTGCTAGTTAAAACAGAGGACACTCAGTTAAATTTTAATTTCAGGTAAATAATAAATTACCTTTTAATGTAAGTATGTCCCAAATAATGCATGACATAATTATACCAAAAATGTCTTTTCTTTTCATACTGTCATGCCATGAACTCATAGGGAATGGGCTCCCGCAGCTCAGGCTTCTTTCCATTGGTTCTCACAGTGTGCCTCTCTGGGTGGAGCTGGCTGGCGCTTCAGCTGAACCCAGGTTCCTTTCTCTGTGGCTCCCTTCCTCTTCTGATCATTTTCCTTCACACATTCCAGGGAGTTAACTCAGCTCTTAGAGTGTTTAATACGCTCAGTACGTACATTCATTCTGTTGGCCAGATCTTGCCCTTAACTTGTTTGTTCACAACAATGTCCACCACATGTTGGATGACACTGTAGACTCTTCCAGTTTTGCCATGGGAACATTTGTGAACACTGTACTTCCCTTGATGCCTACATCATCTTTTTTGTAGGTTTGCATGTATGTGGCCAAAAGAACAACTCCACGTTTTCTAAAAGGCCCAGAAAACACATAGTGGGTGCCTCTCCTCTTTCCCTTTGTGTTAGTCATTTTGGCGAATTACTGAAAGATGGTTATTCCGGCCCAAAGGAAAAAGTTATTTTCTGTGTATTGGAAAAGCAAATTTAACTGGAGGAAGGCAAATCCAAAAACCTCATTAGTTTGATAAGGTTTTCTTAAAAATAAAGATCCATCTTTGTAACTTCCAAACTGTTTAGCACAGAATCCAGCACACACTAGGTAATAGGAACATGTTTCATGAAACATTGGGTCACATTTTGAATGGGTACAATGATGGGTTAAAATTCATAGTCCCTAAGCCATCATTTTTAAGGGTGGTCCATCCAAAATCCTCTCTGTACACCCTAGAATCCCTTTCCTTAACATTTTCTAAACACTGTGGGGTTATCTACCAGGCAGGCATCCTCCTTGGTTCATGGATTAGGCAACTGTTTTAAGCCCAAAACCACTTATCTGAAATTCTTAAGGCCACAAGTGTTCCAGATTTCAGAATACTCTTAATTTTAGAGGGGTTACAGTTCATATAGCATATGTTATATGGCATTTCCAGTGAGGTTGGGAAAATACCTTTACTCAAACATGTTACCATTTCTACAGCTACTTAAGAATATTCACACCAAGTGAATATTAGTCAAAGTCAGGTTCTGCGACCAACTAAATTTTGGTGCCAACCTTACTAAACTAAAAGTTTTTTCCCCCCATAAAACTTTTCAGATTTTCGAATTGCAGAGGAATGGTATAAACCTATGTCAACAAATGGTGATTGTCGAGAACCCATTCTCTGTCTGCATCTAAGGCATTTTCCTATTATTTCTTTTTAGGATTTTTTTCCCTTTGGCTTTGATATTTTAATTACAAAATTAATGGATATTTAGTGTAAAAAAACTTGGAAAATGAAAACACTAAGAATTTATGTAATCAAACAACCACCAGAAAAAAATACACTAATCTGGAATCCTGTTGATTTAATCCTCAAATCCTATGATAGATTTCCACTTCCTCTAACCAGGGAGCTAACTTTGAAATGTAAGAAAGAAGCAAGGGAAGCGCTGGGTCCCTCTGAACATGGACTAGGACTTGGCCAACACTCTGCACTCAAGAGGCATTAACACTTCGCTGAGGAATTCGGGGCCTGGCTCAAGGTCTTCCCCTGGCTCTGCAGGAAGGATGGGGAGGAAGTAACAGGTACTTTGGCAAGATAATAATGGGCAATAAAATTTAACCATTTGAAATACAGTGACACATGCTTATTGTAGAAAAATCAGTCCCATTAATTTAAGATTTCATTCAGGAGCATGTTGTATGGCATAGAGTGATTTAAGCTTCAGTTCACACCTTTAAGATTATTTGACTATAAAATGTGCAGGTCAGGATGGCTACAGAATATCATAATCTACCTGAGTGAGGATCATTAAGAAAACACATAAGAAAAATCTATGTGAACAAACACATACGCTCGTACCTTCTCAGCAGCTGCCCAAAAAGGGACTTTGCCTTGGCTGAAGGCAGTGGAAGCAAGGGTAGCCGGCTCCCCACGAGGCCTTTGGCCAAACTGAGCTCCCTGGATCTGGTGGCCTCCCCACTCTCAGTCACCAAGCCCAGTAAACTAAAGCAGTTTACTAGAGCAGAGATGAACAATCCTCTCTCCTTTCACCCCCCTGCCCCCCATAAAACATGATGGCCTACTGATTCATCAAATAAACATCCCCTCTGAGTTGATGTTTGAGTCGGATAGTTATATCTGCTCAGGGTTTATCTGACTCATAGAGATTCTGTCTGTGATGGGACCACTGTCTGAGAACACGACAGGCAGGTGGCACTAGCTCAGAGTGACATGGAAACAAGCTTACTGGTGTTCTTGACAGTGGTACCCAGAAGGGCAGTGAAAGCCGCTGAGCAGATGTTCAATAAGTATATAACGAATACATCACCTATATTTTATGTTATATGTATAATTATGTTTATATTTTATATGGTAACATTTAATAAATAATAATAATCTATATTAATTTATACTAAATGTATCAAATTAAATGACAGTTCCCAAATCAGTTAAAAGAAATAATACTAAAGACTGGTCTTGAGAGCCAAGGAAATGAGGTCAATAATTTCACAGCAGGATTTGAACTCTGAGGTGTTACTAAACCTTCTTCCTAGAGCCAGGCCTACAGGATATCAACATCTGAATCAGAGCTTGCCCAACAGGGATATGTTTTCAGGTTTTGGTTTACTCATTCCACAGTTTATATCTGATAGCAGCAACAGGTGTATGGAAAAGGAAATGAGAATTCAAAAGAGCAAAGGCCACTTCCTCCTTCTGTCTTACACTCCGGCTCGACTGGCAGTGTGATTACAAGCCCATTGGCATGTGCAGTTGGGCCGCCCATCCCAGCTGTCCTGACACTTGGCCGCTTTGCTCTTGGGCAGGTGTTTGGCGCAGTGCTTCTGGAAAGGCCCAGCCTAGACTTGTCCTTAGCAGGAGTTCCATGAACAATTCTCAGAGAATACTGGGTGGTATGCTGGCACTCACTACAAGCTCAGTGAACAGTCTAAAACACCACCTTCCTCTATTTCACAGGCCAGAGAGGAACATAAACATCTAACAAGCCCAGAACGAATGTAAATGATCATGTGTGATTCATAAAAGGGCTAAAAGAACAACAGGGAGAACATAATCTGAACTGGAGAGGTCTTTAAGGGCTTTTTGGAAATACTAACACTGAACCTAAGCCCTGAAAGATGTAACCAACAGACATGGTATATGAGGAAGGGAGTTCCAGGCAGGGCAAACTGATCCACAAGGGAACTTTTGTGGGGGTGGGGAGGGGACTAGGTCTTTAAATAAATAGGAAGAAGACCATCATGAGAGTCGTGTGAAGAAGGAGAGATGGTGACAGAAAGACACATGACAAGTAAGGAATTCAGATTTACATAAAATGCAGTGGAACACAAACCTGAGCGATATGAGCTACTTCATATATATTTTTAAAAGTCACTCTGGATGCTGTGAAAAGAATGGGCTAAAGGAAAGCAAATGGGAATGGGACCAAGGAAGATATTTTGAAGATTCAGACGAAAATACTATTAGTTGAGATGCAGAGAAGTTGAAGTAATTGAGAGATGTGTTCATAATCAACGATGTGGGAGTGGTGGAGAAGAAGTGTCAAGATCTACTCCCAGGTTTCTGTATGACCATCGGGGTGGACAGAGATGCCATTTCCTGGACTGGGAAAACCAGAGGAAGAATAGGATTGGAAAGGGAGAGGATGTGGAAGGCAAGGGGAAGGATAAGATCAAGAGTTCAGTTACAGGGTATCCAGTTGACAATATCTGAGTATAGATATCAGGTGGGCCATGGGATATGAGCCAGAAGTTCAGAAAAGGATGGTAGACTAAAGTCAAACATGAGACAGTAACCAGCACATACAGGTTATTGGAAGCCATGGCTATAAAAGAATGTGAGGATACAAAAAAAAGGGTTCAGATCAGAGACAAATACTCTTAATACCTGGTTAGATAGAGACAGAGGAGCAAGCAAAGGAAACTGAGATGGAAAGGTCAGAAAGATGAGGAAGAGATAAAAATGAAAACCACAAGAACATGGTACGGGAGACAAAGGGGTGGGAGAGAAGGGAAGTGCCAAGAAAACGTTGTCCCCTGTCTTGAATGCTCCTCAGGAGTCTCATCACAAGAGGACTGAAAAGCACCCAGTGAGCTGGGCAGCACCTAGGTCTTCAGTAATTTTAACAGGAGCAAATCTGATGGAGCAGTGGGAGCCTCAGCCAACTGGAATGAGAGGAATGGTGAAGTGGGAAGAGGACACACAGTGTGCTAGAACAACGGAAAAGTCTGCCTATGATGAAGAGAGGTGAAATGAGGTATTAGCTGCTAGAATGTTTAGTTTTAAGTAATAACTTTCTAAAATACTAATGTTGGCATGCTGACAGCAAAGGTCTAGTAAAGAGAAAGCAGATGGTGAAGAGGGAAACAGGACTGCAGATGTTGAGGTGAATGGCATGAGGCCTCTGGTCTTTGAAGGGAAGAAAGAACCTTCCTCAGCTGTGAGAGATGGGATGCTTCTCATTTCTCAGTGCAGTGGATAATTAGATCCTCTCAAAGCCAGAGGGAGGAAAGGGGACCAAAGGTTTGAACAAAGCAAAGGTACATAATCGCCATACCATAAAATGGTGGAATAAGTTTGTTTGAGAAACACAGTAATGCCACCAAGCAAGACGGGGTCTCCATTGGAGTTTGGTTGTCAAGAATATGTAGTAGCATCATCTAGCCCAATCGGTTTTCACTTCCCTCAACCTCCTCTGGAATCCCTCACCCAAAGCTAGTTTCTGCCGTTTTTTCACACCATGTGATGACAGACAATAATCCCACCTTCTAAGACCAACTAATCCCTTAACAGCTGCATGAGCTGATCCTATACTTCAGGCTCCCACTTGTATGCATAGCCTCTATAAATCACCAAAACAATAATAGGAAGGATGGAGGTGACCTCCTTGCTTGCTCCTGCTCATGTTCCTGGAGTTCCACATTACCTTAGGTCTGCAGAACAAAAAAAAAACCTTCAGTGGATGTGAGATTCAGCACTGACTCAACTTACTTCACTTTTGTGTAGAATTTGATGCTAATGACAGAGACAAATAGAACTTGTAGGCCATGTCATGCATGGGCTATACAAAGATAAATAACTACATGGATGGGAAGGCAGAAAGGTTCAATGGGAACATGATGCCTATTCCTATGCCCCATAAGTTTTCCAAAATGACATAAATGATAAAATATTAGTAAGTCCCAAAACACAGACATCTGATGCCTCCAACGAAAGTTTCTTGCTATCTCAGTGCAGAATCTTTGAAAAGCATTATCCTCTCATACTGCACAACTAGACAATCAACCCTTTGAATTGGTTTTGAGCTTTGAAAGAAAAATATACCTATTACCCAAATGGGTTCTTTATTATTCAAAGTCTGGGGCTAGACGAAACACACATAAAATTTAATATGAAAAAGCTGTGCAGTTTAATCTTGACAAGCAGGAAACCAAAATATTGATGTGTAGCTTTTAATCTGACTTCAATTTCTGACAATAACTTTTTGAGCTTATTTTCTGGCACCAAGATCAAATGCCCTTATTTATAGGTCTTGAACAAAGAAGAATCTATAAAAAGGAAGCCACATTCAGCAGAAAACCCTTTCCACATATTACCATTAGAACTTACTCAAACTGAACATTTTTCTTTTTCTCAACTTAGTGGAGAACATGGAGAGCAAGAAAGAATATGTTAAAGCTCATTTTGCTTTTTCTTTCTCAAACTAGAATTTTAATTTTCAGTTTAGGCTTAGTTCAGCTGTAACTAACTCAGAATGTGAGAGGAGAGTAAATAAAATATTTCCCAGAGAAAAATAAACAGACAAACAGAAAACACAACTACCACCCTGGATTCTAAAAACTACAATAACTTTTCATACTTTCCCTAGTAGATGTAAGGAAACTTCTAGATCGTGGCCTCCAAAGTATAAGCAAGACCTTTTCCAAGGTAAGTGTCAACTGTGTTTCACAGACAGGATTCCCTGGGTGTGAGGATCTTCTGAAAACTGCAAGGTGTCTTTCAAGAGCAGTGCACTTACATTGAAGACCATGGCAAGGCAAGACAGGGGAGATGAATGGCTCCCATTCATCTTTTTAATAAACAGAAAAATGAAAAGAAATGAGGCAATCATATTTGAATATGCATAAGTCATTTCTATAGGGCACCAGTGGTAAAGAAGGTCAATACACTAAAATAATTCTTTAAAAAACACAGTGGAATTAGAAGAGCAGAAAGACTAGTGGAAAACAGTGGTAATTCATACAACATTTAGATTCAACCAAATGGGACCACCATTTTTCCCATGAAAATTGCATCCAAATAGCATTTTCTTTTACCTTGGTCTTTTCACCGACAATGTTCTTTTCCAGTTCTGCTATCTTCCGGTTTATGTGATCCAAAATCTCCTTCTCTTTCATCAGTTCAGTTGTTTCAGATTTCTGCTCCCCTTCCAAAAGAGCACATTCCATATCCAACTGCGGACAAAACAAAGCCCAGAGGTGTTTCACCTTTAGGGAAATTCTCAGCTGCCAACTTTAGAGGTTCATCTTTAACAGCTACAAATTCTAAGAAGTAACTACTGTATCAGCCCGATTGTGGGGCCTAGAGACTATTTCAGAGAGCCCATGAGAGGCTTAGGAGTCCTATTGAAATATATCCTATTTTCCTAGAATATAAGAAAACTAATTATTTAATTTTTCTACGATGACCCCTTTTCTACTTATTTCACAGAATATTTTGCCCTTCTGCTTAGTTTCAGGCTTCACCATGAACCATATTGGGAGCAACCATGTCTTTCTTTGTTTGTCCCTAGAGCATGGGAAGCAAAAATTGCACTCAGCCAGCAAGCATGCACTGCATTCCTTAGCAATGCCAGCAGGAGGGGCTTCCAGGGTTTGTGCGCAAGCTGACAGGTGAGCGGTCCCCTTCCACTCATGGGGCTGCCTGCATCATCTGTGAGTGCAGACATGCAGATCCTGCCTAGGCAGAATTATTTGCTCTTTCTCACTCCATGGAGGTAATATAAAAATTTTCCATCTCTTCAGTTATAGTTATAATTCTATAACCAGAATTACAGTCTGTCTGTGTCTATCTCCCCCTTGGTTTGCAAACCTCCAGGAAGCAAAGTCCATGTTCAATTCATATGTAAATCCCTGCTATTGTATCAACATGAAATCCATCTCACAGTAAGCATGCACAGAAAATATTTATTGGGTTTGAACTTGAACACCTAAATTCATGGTACCTTGAGTCACAAGTCTTGTATCAAGTTAGAAAGCATGTACAGTAAGTCCTCACTTACCATCATCGAGAGGTTCTTTTACTTGTGGTGAAACGATGTATAATATAACGAAACCGAATTTTACCATAGGCTAGTTGATATAAACAAGAGTTAAGTTCCTACAGTATCTCATTAACGTTAGAATGTAACAAAGTTGAACAAAATAAGTTATTTGAGAACCTGCTGTACTAATTAAGATAAATTCAGTTATACATAAAGTACATGAAAAATGGCTGAATATGTTTACCTCTTTTTATTAAAAAAAGGAAAAGAGAAAAGTAAAACAAAAAAGGCATTTTTATCCTGCATATATACCCAGTGAACTAATGTTTGCTCACGTTCTCTGTATTCTGTTTCCAATGCCTGTGGCCTAATGGGCAACAATATTTTAAAGCTAAAAACAAAAGAAAGAAAAGCAGGGAGAGGGTAAAAAATGAACTCATGGCTTATACCTCTCTGGAAGATTCATCCATCTGGTCATTTATATCTTTGATTTTTTGTTCAAGTTCCTCGAGGTTGTTCAAAATTGTTATCCGGGTCTCCTCCATTGCAGCCAGCTCCTGAATCCTTTGTTCCTCATTTATACCCTCTGGGGTCTGCAATTAATCAACACAGAAAAGAGATGTTCACACTTGAATTCGAGAATTTCCCAATTCATAAACCAGCCCCAGGTCTAATGTGTTCGCCTCCATGCCTATCTGGATTCTAACAGCAGACCTGTGACGGCTTAGTAGGAACTCTGCGTTTCCGCACAGATACTCAGCAGCTGGGTTCTTCGACTAGCTCACAGAACATAACTTAAATTTATAAACTCATATATTATTAAAATGAAATAACTAAGAGGTTATACAGATGAGGAAACTGTGGTCCACAGAGATTGTAGTTACTTCTTTACAAGGCAGAGACCTAGAACCTAGGCAAGACTCTGAGGTCTTCCTCGGGGATCTCTTGGGCATGCTGCTGCCTTTCATTACAAACTCCGTATCTCTCCCATTTCCAAGCGAGAACATCTACTAGTACAACTGTCTCTGGAATCTCTACCATACTATTGGGTCCTACCACTAAGGTCATCTGCAAGTGAGCTTTCATGCTTATTTATTTCTTTCCAACACAAGGTGGAAAAAAGCAAGGGCAATCACATGTGGCCCAATCTCACCAAATGTCCCACAAAGTTAATTATCAGAACAAAACAGGCTTAATTACTTCTATGATCCCCTCCCCCAGTGATTTAAAATGACACACCTAATATTAAGTTAAGTTGCTTTTTGTGTTAGCACACTACTTACATCCTATAAGACCTTCTTCCTATGTAATGTTTAGGACACTATCTGGAAAAAGCCTTTAGTGAAATGAAACGAGGCCCTGGCCATCATTCATAAAATTATGTCATGAAAAAAATGAGTTCCTAAGCAAGAAACAAGAAAGTCAAGAAAGAAATTAAGTGAGAGAAGGCATACTTACTCCCCTGAACAATTATGCCAAACTAGAGGCCTGGTGCATGAAATTCGTGCACGGGTAGGGTCCCTAGGCCTGGCCAGCGATCAGGGTATATTGGGGCCTTCCGGCTGCCAGCCGGGGCCTTCTTTTGTTCCGTGCCGCCCCCTGGTGGTCAGCACACATCATAGTGAGTGATCAAACTCCCGGTCTCCTGGTTGAATTCCTGAGGGGACACTTTGTATTTTAGGCTTTTATATATATATAGATGCCCAGGGAAAAAGAAATGTTGATCATGCACACAGCCAAAATTTGACTGCTTGTTATTTTAAGAAAAAAATATAGTGAATTGCAAACAGCAAATTTCAAGAATTCAGGTTAATTATCTTGTGTATCACCAAGTAGAGACCAGTCTTTCTGTATGTCAAGGAATGCTGGTATATTTAAGTTTCATTACTCTTTAAAAAAGAACTAATTTTTTCATCAGTAAGTCAATGATTCTACAATTTCACAATTAGAAATTAAAAGCAGCAGGTCAGATAAGTAAATTATTTAAGATTATTCACTAATCATTAAAAGGAATATTCAAATGAAAAGAAACTATTAAAATTTATTATACCTTATTAAGTTCATTTATTTAAAAATCCTGAAAATAACTTTAAGAAGAAAGGCATCATATTGTGTTCTTTTATTAATATTCTTTACTCTGTATCCCACTTGCAGCTCATTAAGGAGACTAAATGATTGAGAAGTGACAAGTATCTCAGGTTGACTAGTACAAGGATGCAGCCCTTCCAAGCTATGGCATTTAGCTTTCTAATTGCCACCTGAAATCTGTATCTTATTGACTAATAAAACAACTGTGACCTTTTTACCACAGACAATGAATCGCATTGTCCTAGTACTTAGGTGCTTGTTGTAGGGCCTGAGGAATTCCTGTAACAGTGCATGGCATTCCGAAATCACTGACCAGTAATCCTAGCAGGAAAGCCTCAAGAAGGCCGGCATCCTGTTGGGCCAACATTTCATATTAGATTTCAACTTCCAACATGGTTTAAAAATATCTCTTTCACTGGTGGAAGCAAAGCATTATGAGAAAACAAAAACTGAACAATCTTCAAAACTATAAAGATAGGTAATAGTGGCAATTATAAATATCTATATAACTCAAAGTTTCACAATAGGTATATTTAATAATAAATAACTGGAGAGGCTGTTTATAGCAATAAATACCATCTAGGAAATTACTGTGTGTTTTTTAACTGTTATTTATAAAAAGCAAAATCTTTAAAAGGCATTCTAAAACTCTGGTTTGTGATAGAATAGGATGTGGATGTTGATCTCATTTATATCAAAATAAAGAAAACCAATAGAGAGCCATGGTGTAGTGGCCACTAAATATCTTTAGATTTATAGGGAAAGAGAAAGCTTTAATTTTAATCTCTCTGGGATATTTTTATTGTAATGGATAGGATTCCACTGGAAGTGACATTATTTATTAAGCCCATTAACACACGTATGTGCATCCCCAAGTATGCCATCTCTACAGTAATAGATAGATACAGAGAAAGGGGAGAAAGAATAGGAACTTTGCATCTGCCTTTTTTTGTAGATCTCTTCTTAGAAACGTCTTGCAACCAGATGAGGATGCAAGTGTGAGGGTTTTCCACTGTAGACAGAATGATTACTCAAAAGGAGAAGAGTGAAAAGTTCTCATCACAAAGAAAAAAACATTTTTGGTAACTATACGAGGTGATGAATGTTAACAAAATTTATTATGGGAATCATTTTGCAATATATGTTAGTCAAGCCATTATACTGTACACCAAGCATGTCAAACTCCTGGCCAGCGAGTTTGACATGCTTGCTGTACATCTTAAACTTATATGGTGTGGTATGTCAATTATATCTCAATAAAATGGCAAGAAAAAGGAGAAGAGTGAGGTACTCTTAACTTTCACCTCAGGTGGTGGCAGATAGGTTGACAAAAGCTCATTAAAATTAGCATATTTCCAAAGTTATCTGTATCTTTAAGTGTTTGGTAAAGCAAGTTCCAGAACGGTTAATCTCCAGTTTCCTAAACATCATTAAAATCTTTGTTTTATTAAATCGGCTTAGAGTGTTTTTCACATTCCTCTCTTCACTAATCCTTAGATTGATTAATAACAAACATTGTACTTTTAAAATAATTCAGTGAGCAGATTACTCCAAGAGGAAGCGCACCAAAAACAAATGGCCAGGACTTTTTAAAAAGATTCCATCTTCTGTCTTGAGGTAACATATGTCTGTCTTCAAAAAGAATAAACGAAAAATGCGTTCTCGGGAACCCGACGCCCTCTCACTGGCACTGTCTAAGCTTCTGTGTGCAAACCACAGGAGGCCCTGACGTTTCCTGTCTCCCAGGAGGCACAGTCTTTTCTTTTGCACAGGGATGCTGCTCCACGCTCCAGAGGCCTCCTACTCCACAAAAGCTCATTTGAGCAATGGAAAACATCTGTCCTGATCTGCTCACTTACATAGCAACAGCTTTCTTGTCACAGTCCTCTTCAGGAGGAAACCTGTCTCCAAAAGAATGGTCCTTAGGGAGAGCTCACAGCTTAGCATCAAAGCAAAATCTAGCAGATCTCAGTAAGAGAAGACATGTGAAAGGACTTGGGATAAAAAGGTAGCAAAGGATTTCTGAGAAAACACAATGTGACAACAGGTCAAACTATCAAATGATGGATCATTCACTGTGCCTGAAAGACAACTCTTGAGTTTCCTCCCAGATCCTAGCTTTTAACAGTTGCATCTCTATTGAGAATTAGAACGGTACATGAAGTCATTAGAAGGAAGAAGGGTTGGGCAATCCAGAGTCTTGATGGTCATGATGCATAAAATGGGAGAACTCAAGGCAGGTGACTTCTGACCAGGAGCATTCAACTTTTTTAACAAGAAAAATCTTGTTGTGGCCAAACAAACAAAAATAAAAACAAATGCATAAACTCCCCTGAATAGTGCTCAGTGTGATAAATTACCTCCAGAATTTAGTACCATGATGACATATTTCTTTTAAAGAATCAGAAAGTGTCCTTCTAACAACAACAATAACAATAAGAACAAAAATAACTAACGTATCTTTTTATATTTGATTCTTCTGCCAAGAATCTCAGAGTCTAACTTAATGGTCAGAGCCACTTAAATAAATAAATTAACTAGTCCTATTTATTCTTAAATAAATAAATTCTTTTGATTATCGTACTTGCTTTCCCAGACTCTGCTTTTTCCTGTTGTTTTTTTTTTTTACTATTTTGGTGTTCTAATTTTATTGTAATAAAATAGTTATCTTCTAATATATTTTATTATAAAGTTCTCTTAAATTCTTTCTAGAAAACAGGTAGGAGAATTTTTAAAAATTTTATAGAAAAAAAAAAATTCTTAACCTGTGTGAAAAAATAGCACCAAAAATTTTTCCTTGAACTCCATTTTAAAAATCCTCAAATTTGAAAGACATTTTAAAATCAGCAAATGACCAGAAAACTAAATAATAACTATGATGACATATAAATCTTAAACTTTTATATGTCCAAAAAATTTCACAAAAAAGTCAAAAGTCAAAGTTACCATTCATGATAAAAGACTAATTTCATTACCAAAATAGTTATTACTCAGTAAAAACAGGGCATTTTCCAAAAATTGGGTGAGGAACATAAATAAATGTATTTAAATACAAATTAACAACTAAAACAGTAAAAAGATGCCCACTTTCATGCATATTAAAGACAAGCTAATTACACCTATTAGCTTAGCAAATTGAGAAATTTTGATAATAAACAGCCTTACCAAGTGTATGGAGAACAAGGTGTTCTCATAAACTGTTGAAAGTATAACTCCTTTGAAAGTACAATTTGGAGATATTGATTAAAATAAAAAATATATAAACTCGTTGACCTAGCATTCCACTTTTAGTAAGCGATCTTACAGATAATATTTGCATAATATTATCTATAATTGTGCAAATATATATATATATATATATTCTAGGATATATATATATATATCCTAGAATATTTGCTACATGTAGATTTTACTAGTCAAAAACTGGAAACAACTTAAAATAGTATTCCCAAACACAGAACACTAGTCAGCCATTGAAATGAATGAGGTAAAGCTGTGTATACTAATATGCAAAGATGCTCAAGACATTTAGGGAGGGGAAAAATGCAGAACACTGTGTATATGTCTATGCTTATAATATATGGCCGCGTATGCACAGAAATATTAGGAAATCATGTAAAACACTTTGTGTTTATCTCTCAGGTGTACAACTCAGAGGGACAGAATGGAGAGAAACCTTTCTTTGTACTTTTCTAAGCTGCTGTATTTTCACAGTGCAAATTTACTGCTTTAAAATAAACACTAATTTGCTACACCTTGCTAATACCTCGTAAACTGACGCTTCACTGAACACATTTAGAAAACAAGCATGATAAAGCCCCTAGTCTCTAGGCTAATGCAGATGCCCAGTCCTAGGCCCTCAATCCCAGTCTCTGTGCTCTGTCTCCTTACCTTTGGCAGGATACTTAGGTAAGAGGACTCGTTGGAAGCTTTCAGAAAGGCAGAGGGGGGCGGTGGGGGAGTCCTGGCGAGGTCCCTGAGCAGTTCCTCGTTCATGGCGCTCCTGGGGGAAAGGAAGCTGGCACTGCTCTGACTCAGGCTCCCGAAGACTGCCAAGTCCGCATCGTGGCCAGCGCCTTTCTGGTGGCACCTGTATCTGACATCGGGGTTCACCAGGGCTTCTTCAAACACAGAATCCTCGTCAGAGATCTGCAGTTTCTCAAGCTCCTTATTGATTTTCTGCACATCTGCCACGGTGGTGCCAAGGGACAAGCGACTGTCAGGCTTTGTGTATTCAGCACAGAGGCTGAGGATGGTCTCCAGACGCTGTCTCTCCTAAAACACAAGGGGAGGAGAAGGTCAGTGAGTCTCTGAGAATGGAGACAACTCCAAATAGAAAGAATGAAGAGGCTGGGACCACTGGTGATTTTGTCCCACACATGAGCCCACAGACACTTGGCTGGGGATGATTTCCATCTTCTCTGATGGACACATATAAGGATTCAGATGACACCAAGGTTAACAATGTCTGATTTTCCTCCCAACCTATATTCTGGGCTGTCCCCTTTACCTGTACATACCGGTGCTGGTCCTAGCCCATAGAAGCAATCAGTAAGCCTTTTCTTGATTTAACAATTTTCCAAACACTTGAAAGGGTTTGTAAATCTGTTTCAAAAAATCTTCACCTCCCCCGCCACTCCCTGTACCTAACTACCTTCAACAATATCTAGCTCTTTCATCACTATAGATTTAGTATTTGTCCTTAAAATAAATTCTCTAACTTCCTATAGAAATATCATTCTACTGTTAGACACACAAAAAGAAAAATGCAAATTTTAGAATTTATTAATTTAATAGGCATATCTAAGTCTTCATTTTATTTCTTGAAATGATTAAAAATTTCAGCTCTTTTTTATGTTTCACGTGAAGGTATTTTCCACCAATCTCTCTCATGAGGAATGGAAATGATAAAAAGGCGGAATGTCGCATGAAAATGAAGACTATCTGACGTCGTGTCCAGACAGAAAGACAACAATGTAGTTCAGCTTCTGAAATCATTAAACCTCTGATTCATTTATTTGAAAAATAAGATGATTGCTCATTTGGTTTTTAAAAAATCAATATATAGGCCACTGATGTCTACAATGGTACCACTAACGGACACTCCTCTCATTCCCCACGCAAAATAAGTAGCTAGATATGGTTCTTGACTTTAAATAAATTTACTAAATATTTGTGAACAACAGGGTATAATTTACAAAATGCTCATCATAAGCCTAGACAGCACTGTTTGGGTTGGGGAATCTCAACATCTTCACCTTAATTTTAATATCTAAGGGGAAAGAAAAAAATAAAGTAACAAAAAACATCTGTTGTGATGAAATCTACCACACTGAAAAGAATTCAAAAGACTTCTAGAGAAAAAGCCTTTTCAAACTGGTCATCAGTTAAAAAATAGAAAACTTTTAAATAGCACTGGGCTGCTATTTTCAATTTCTAATTGCAGCTAATCTATAAAGACACAATCCTGAAGGCAGTTTGCTTTTTATTAATCAAAGGAGTGTCAAGTAAAAAAGTCAAGTAGGTACAGAGCAACATAATTCCCTGGTTTCCATTAAACACATTCATTAAATGACAAGATAGAAGTAATTTGAGTTGTATCTGACTTTTATCTGGCTTCTAAACACGCCCCCAAGCCCCCAAAAATGCAATAGCTTAATCAAAAGGACTATTAAACGGGTTGCTATAAGCCCCCACCTCCCTTTCACTGTCTGAACTTCTGGACTCCAGCTGCAGCTCCGTCCTCATGGCCTCTTCCCACTGCAGGCACTCAGAGCCACACACGCGCATCCCGGGAGCGCTGCACCCTGTCCATCCAGGAGCCCGGTCCTTATTTATCTCCACAGCTGCCACCAGCTGCCAAGCCCTACCCACCTCAGCTTTATGGGGAGGGTTGGGAGGGGGGTGGACTCAGCATTCATTGCCTTATTTTAAACCTCTCCAACAATCCGGAATATGCAAAAAGAACCTGCAAGGGGATGTGTGAGGAAGAGGACAGGAATGAGATGTTACATTTTACCCTTCTCAACAGCATCTGCATTAGAGGCTAATCTCCAAAGAAAAGTGTTCTTTCTACCCTTTCGGTAAATTAAGTTGAAGCATCTAAATTCAGTTTTTACTAATCTCTCTAGATCATAGAGTGTATATATGAGCCTGGACATTACATTTGGGATTTTTTGGAAATTGTCAATTTCCAATTACCAGGGCTCTCAGGACATGTGGCCTTCAAAAGCATAAAAGGTACTTCTGCCTGCTTATAATACATAGCAAAATTCCTCCCACATCTCCTTCCCAAAATAGTTTCTTTTGCTGCCAGTGCTCTTGCTTAATTCCAGAGGGAATAAATGATCCCAGCCTGAAGATGAATGCTATTTCAGAGAGTGAAACGCAGCATTCAAAGTCTTGTGCACAGGAAGTTTGGTCTACTGGTATGTGCTTCTCTATTCTTATCACCCCATTCACAAGCCAATCTGTCTAGGCTTTGAATCACACACACACACACACACACACACACACACACACACACACACACTCACACTCACACGTGCACACACCACTGCTGCCCACGAGTCTATAACAAATTCAGGCCACGCCGTGGCACACTGGCCCCATAAAAGCAGCACCAAATAAAAATAAACTGATGATGAAAAGTGCGTCAGAAGAAAGTCTGCAAGGCATTTCAGAAAGCACTACAAGAGGCCTTTTAAGGAAAGCCCTGAACAGAATTTCCCCTCAGATAATAATTCTCCCTGGAGTCCACTTCACTCTGGAGTTTTGTTCCTTCCCATTCATCACACCAATATTCTCCACTCTGCATGACCTAAAACCAGGGTGATTGCTCCAGACCAAGACGCTCTGAGAATCAAATAGGGCACTATTAATAATTATGCTGGAACATCAAGTGCAAACTGGGATTGGCAAACTCCCTTAAGTTTAATTTTCTTTGGCATTTCACCTGGCCATATGCCGAGTCGGAAGGTTACCTACCCTCTTTGAGATCTTTACATCCTACCTCCTTTCCAAACCAGCAATTTACTGCACATTCTCCTGAAAAGCCACCAGTACAGATCCTAAATATCCACATGGTCCATGCTGCTAGGGTTTAGAAAGCAGGTCACTTCAAAACAAATTATTTCAAATACATTTTTATTTTTTCTCCCTCTCCTCCATCCCCATGTACCACATATATCAAATCAAAGAAAGCTTTGAAGGAGACACAAGATCTTACGAAATATACCTGAAGAAAATGGTGTGCAATACTTTCCTTCAGGTTTTAAAAAATAAACAAACAGTTGTGGGGTGAGTGTCTCTTTCATGACCTCAGAGTTTTCTTTCCTTTCAGGGGAATGTGTCTGGCATTGCCCCATTGCAGTTCCCAGTCCTCAGTTCACAGTCCTCCTCCATCTCCTCAAAACATCCAGTTTCCTTGGAATCAACTAGCAGGCGTCCTCAAACTACGGCCCGCGGGCCACATGCGGCCCACTGAGGACATTTATCCGGCCCGCTGGGTGCCGCTGCCTGTCCTGCTTAGCAACTGACTCGTCCCGGGCCTGCAGTGCGCATAGGAATTTGTTCATAGTTTTTTTTTCAAACTATAGTCCAGCCCTCCAACAGTCTGAGGGACAGTGAACTGGCCCCCTGTTTAAAAAGTTTGAGGACCCTTGAACTACAGCTAGTATAGGCCATAGGAATCTCAATATAATGCAGAAATAAATTAAGCAGAAAACTGATTGCTGATACTTAAGCACAGGTAAAATATTTTTTCAAATCCTTCTGTTATAATTAAATATAGAGTCATTACATGAAACATAAGGTCAATCTTTAATGGTTAGATATAATTTAGATGAAAGGAGATTGTTTTTTCTTAAGAGGACCTTTATAACTGATAGGTATGACTTTACTTCTCTCTACTGTTAACCCTAGAGATTCAGTATCTCCCTAATCTTCAATTCAACAGATATTTTAAGTTACTCAATGCCCAGTAATATGCTGGTGACACCAAGATGAAAAAAGACAACATTTCTAGCCTAAAAACTTTAACAGAAGGCACATATAATCAATTAAAGAAAACAGTGATAATAGAAGTTTACAGAAAATTTATGAATTCACATATAGCGAAGAAAAATGTAAAAATTACAGAAAAACAAATTTGAGTTGAGTTCTCAAGAGTAAATGAGTCTGTGTGACCTATTGAACAGTAAGGTGGGCAGGACATTTCTGTAAAGGAACCATACCATCAAAGGCATAGTGTGGTGGAATATCCCAACATGCTCAGCAATCAGCAACTACTATGTAGCTAGGGAGATGGGACTCTTCATAGGAAGAGGGATGAAGTACCTACATAGAAATAGGCCAACTTTTCTTCCTCTTTATATCAGGACTCAAGAGATCTCAATAGCCCTAAACAAACTTTTGAAGTAAATTCATAGACCCTGGTCGGAAAGTGGATGGCAGAATGAGAAGGGCTGGGCTGACAGCATTATTTCTAGGACTCCACGAGCAAATTCTCATGTCTTCATAGGGGGCGGGGTGGGGGGGACAATCAGGAAGAAAAACAGTAGCAGTAAATCTTTTATGTGAGTCTACTTGTTTTTAGAGATAAATCCCCTGGGATAGTAACTGAGGCTCCTAAGATCAGTTCTCTTTCTGGACACAGTGAAATGGTTCTTCTCTTCCCTACCCCAAATTAGATGTGACTATCAAACTTGCCTGGGCCAATGAAATGTGAGAAGCAATGTGTGTCACCCTGCCTGAACAGCCAGTGTATGACTCATTGTACACCTTGCTTGCCATGGCAGAGTGACAGAGGGTGCTGGCTCCAGCCGCCTGAACCCTGAGTGAGGAAATGTGGAGCGGAGGCTTCATTCACTCCGTGCTGGACACACAGTGTATCGTCACACAGCAAGGTGGGTGGGGTAATGCACCCTGACTCCACAGGGAGAGGTGAGTGGAAGCTTCACATTTGAAACCTCCTGAGAACTCTGCCTTATTTTTTTTTTTCTTTTGGCTGAACTTTATCTGTAGCCTTTCCCTGTAATAAACGATAACTATGACTAGAACAGCTTTCAGTGGGTTCTGTAAGTCTTTCCAGCAAATTATTAAACACTAGAGGCCTGGTGCTCAAAATTCATGCTCTGGCGGGGTGGGGGGGGTCCCCTCAGCCCACCCTGCCCCCTCTCACAGTCCGGGAGCCCTCAGGGGATGTCCTACTGATGGCTTAGGCCTGCTCCCTAAGCCGTCACTAGGCCTCCCTCTGCAGGAGGCAATCTGGCTGATGGGGGAAGGCGCTGCCCCCATCACCCAGCTGCTGCTGCCACTGCTGGCCACCGCAGCCACCAAGGCGTTTTCATCAACAGGAACTCCAGTCCCTTCACCACGAAAAAATGACAACGTTCTTTAGGCATTTTCAAGATGTCTCTTTCATAGGATATGACAGTTCTTTCTTTCTTTCTTTTTTGTTTAATCCTCACCTGAGGATATTTTTCCATTGATTTTTAGAAAGCATGGAAGAGAGAGGGAAAGACAGAGAGAAACATCAATGTGAGAGGGACACTTTGATTGGTTGCCTCCTGCATGAGCCCTGACCTGGGCCCCAGCCAGGGAGGAGCCTGCAGCCTAAAGTAAAACTGCTAAATTAGATACAATCTAGCTAATGTCCTATAGGACAATAAAACCATCACTTTTTGAATTGGTGTGTCTTCTAGACAGAAATTAGTTACATCTTTAAAAGCCTAAAAATTCTTTTCATCTTCTCACTTTGCTGATCATTATATGTAACTTTCCAGGGCTGTAAAATGTCAAACTATATGGAACTTATTTAACTGTAAATAGTGTGTCAGGAAATGATCATTCTGTGGGCCTCTAACGCCCCAATTATACTGAAAGGACTTGCTGTCAATGTTTTACTCTGGGCCTGTGCTGGGACATGTTCTGTGCTCCCAGGCTGCTTGGCGGGGCCGCCCTGGCCTCCTGGGGCTGGCGATGGTCCTGGGAGCCTGCGGGCGTGGCTTGGTGCCGCTGCCCTCACCTCCCGGGGCTGGTGATGGTCACAGAAGGCTGTGGGCTTGGAGCCCATCCCTGGGACCCAGGCCACTTGGCGCCGCCCCACCCCCAGCTGCTTGGTGCCTGCATATGCAAATTAACCTGCCATCTTTATTGGGTTAATTTGGATGCTCACTCCTGGTTGGCTGGTGGGCATTGTGGAGGTACGGTCAATTTGCATCTTTCTCTTTTATTAGTGTAGATGAAGGAGGTGTTGGGGAACTCTCTGACTTGCAACTGGTGTCCAGTGAAGGTGGTCATGTGTAGAGACAGTGCCCTTTCACTGGTTTTCACACTTACCCAAACATTGCCATAGTATTGGTTTTTTATCAGTTTAGAAAAATGATCTGATTAAGAAATTGTATATATAAGTAAGGAGTTTTTATTGTTTAGTTTTACAAATTATCCTCATGGAAGTCACTTTAATATATAGCTAAGAATATTTTATTTTATAGTCTGTCTGGGAAGTCCACATTCAGACTTAGTCAGAAAAATGCTTTATTCTTTACCCTTA
This sequence comes from Plecotus auritus, assembly GCF_963455305.1. Lineage (NCBI taxonomy): Eukaryota > Metazoa > Chordata > Mammalia > Chiroptera > Vespertilionidae > Plecotus > Plecotus auritus. The sequence goes on along the minus strand of NC_137771.1, from coordinate 159,375,432 downwards.
GTTTAAACAGATGTGCATGTGTGCCTCATCAGAAAGGCTGAGCTGGAAAGAGGCCCAACTGATGTATGAGAGAGTAATGACTTTGTCTGACTGTATCTGTTCTGGAGGGAACTGCAAGTTATTTGGAGAATTACTAATAATGTGATAGCTATTGACTGATTAGTAAGCATTTGTTATGAGCATATTAGTACAAGGATATTGCATCATATGCCCCTATTCTCCACCCACAGGAATGGATAACTGTATACTGAGGGAGGGTAAGACATATGCAAGTAACTAGGACAACATTGACCACTCAGTGGTTTTTCAGTACCTGCTTCTAAAATAGACTCAGTGCACTCAAATACACAAGCACACCCAGAGTAGACTAAGGCCGCCCTGCCTGAGCTCCCTGAAGTTCCCTCCTGTAACTATCTCTATGTATCTGGTCCTCCTTTCTCCATTGCACCACAGTGGCTAAGAGCATGAACTCTGGAGCCAGACTTCTTGGGTTTGCCTCCTGGTTCTGTTGCTACTTGTGTGGCCTTGGGAAAGCCATTCAGCTTCTCCCAGACTTCATTCCTCATGTAAGAAACAGAGGATTTCTGAGGTATCTACCTAATAGGATGGTCGAAAGTATTAAAATTCATAATATAATATACGGCTGGCACTTAGAATGCTGTCTGGGTCAAAGTGAACACAAGGTGTTATCTAAGGAGAGTCCCCAGGCTGAGCCCTCTGCCTGCACCACTGCACCAAATGCCCTCTCACCATCCTTGTGGGGTATCCCAATGATCCCTTCTCCTACACTCATTCCTTCTCTGTGACTGCATCCCCTCTGCCTGAAAAAATAAAGAATAATTTTTATCATATTACTCAGTACATCTACTCTTCTGCTTCCCTACTTTCCTTCAGACCCCTCCACCTCTACAACTCCAATCACAAAGTAGTTGCTAGTGCTTAAACCTCATCCCCAGCCCTTTGCAATCTAGAACAATGTATTCTGCCTGTAAGAGAAGGGGCACCTCCCACTTCTCCAGGAAAATCAGGAGTAAAGTGACCAGAAATAGGAGAAGTGCTTTGAAATAAAGGCATCAGGACTTTTTATGAAGAAAGCCACTCTCTGTGATCTTATATTTTAATGATTGTGGGGCAAACTGACCTCTCTCCCCACAGAACCACTGGACACTCAGGGCAGAATCTCTGTGTCTAAGATTGATTACATGGAAAGAACATGGATTTGGATTTGAAGTTCTGGCACTCATCAGAACTCTAACATAGAAGTTTTGATCAAGTTCAACCTGTCGGTTACCTGGTCTGTAAAACAGAGATAAGTGCCTACTCTAGAGTTCGTGGGAGATTTCAATGTAGCATGTTTTATATACTTTATACTAAAAAGTCTAAAGTCTGTGCCTGTCACATAGCAGGTGCTCAGTGTTTGTTAACCACAACTAGAGATGGTTTCCATAAAAATTTGAAGTGAAACAGATCATTGTCTTGTGGATCCTGGGGAACCATCTCTAATATTGGTTAACAAGCAAACCTTAAGACCAAACTCAATTTTGTTCAGGCAAAGGAAACGCAAGAAAAATATTTCCCTGAAAAAAAATGCACAAATCTACAGGATTCCTCTGCCATTCTGGAAGGTGAAAAAAAAATCCTTCACTGCCACTGCCCCAATTCCTTCGGCATGGCGGGCCAGGCACCTGCACCTGGGCAACATAGCTCTGCCCAGTCATCACAGCCGCCCAGAGACAAAGGAATCTTTCCAGCCCTCACTGCCATTTGGTCCCTCAATCCCCGCCAATACAGAGCAGCATCGGGATGGGGCAAAGAAGGTTCACAATTCTATGTACAGAAAACACAACAATTAAAACATGAGTAAACTCTGTAAACCTACTTTGGGGCCTGTATATTCCCTATAGCACATTAAATCCAGCAGAGTAGCTTCTAGAAATAACTGCCTTCCAAAAATCTATTCTCCCATCCAGTGCACACACTTCAGCCTTGACATAAAACCTAGGTTTCTACTTCACATTGCCTGTGGCTCCACCTTAAACACCAGAGACCATCAGGGTCACTGCCCTATGGGTGCAGCACTCAAATACCTGAGGACCGCATCATATCCTGCCTCTGCTCATACTCACACAGATACTCAGTTCTTTCAGTCTCACTTCATAAATCAATTCCTCACACTCCTGGTCATTTTCTAAAAAATTATAATTATTCACCAGTGTCAACATCTTCCTTAAACCCTTACCTTCTACTATTTCTAGCTGTGTCTCTATTTTAGAAAGACCCCGCACTTTAATATACTATATATGGATATAAAATAAGTATATATTTAATTATAGCACATTTACTAAGTGCATTTAATTATTATTAATGGTGGGAAGTGATCAACCAAACAATTTGTATGCATAACCCATGGACACAGATAATAGGGTGGTGAAGACCTGGGATGGGAGGGGAGATTAGGGGGACAGGGGGCGGGGGGCTGGCTAGAAGAGGTCAAAGGGGGAAAACAAGAGACATATGCAACACTTTCAACAATAAAGATTTAAAAAAATAGATGTAATATTTTAATATGTAATATGTTATATAATTAATAGGTTTTTTACATATACATATATATGCTGATATAACATTTACTTTTATTTTCATTCCATCAAATATGTCTTAAAATATTATCACTTGATTTAATTAATCCTGTTACTTTTTAACTCGAGAATGTTTTTCTCAGTTTGCTTTTCCCACCAATTATTTGCTTTTGTTAGGCAGACAAGTGAATCTGTAACACAATGACCACCTAACTAGGATCTTCTGTACTTTAGTCCTTTTCCTGATGCTGTTCACATCATTTTGCCATTTAAAATCTACTGGCCTGGCAGTTACAGAATAGTCACGGGGATGTAAAGTACAGCACAGGAAATACAGTCAATAATACTGTAGTAACTATGTATGATGTCAGATGGGTACTAGATTTATCAGGGTAATCACTCTGTAAGTTATATAAATATCTAATCCCTGGGTTGAACACTTGAAACTAATATAATATTGTATGTCAATGTAATTGAATAGTAAAAAAATTTTAAATCAAGTGGTATACTTAACGTTTATGAAAAGTTTTACTGTTATAAAATACTTGGGTTTAGTGAATTATTCTTATTCCTTTTAATTCTACTTAGCATTTTTTCAAAATTGTCCTTTCTCAAATTCTAAAAAATAATCCCAGAACTGGGGTATGGTTTTTAGCAATATTGAGTGAGAAACATCAATTTTTCCAAACCAAAATTCTTCAACAGAACAGGTCCCAATAAAAGGTTTGCTCCTTGTGGTCACTTAGACTTCAACAGAGCAAAATTCTTGGATGTTTGAACTTTGAAACACTAATCATTTCATTGACTTCCGCTTCTGGGAAGAAGTACTAAGTACAATGAGGAACCCTGGACATTTTATAGTATATCAGACAAACATAAGAAGACCATGAAACATGGAGAAAGACAGCAAATCAGCTAGGAACTAGTAGTACCCGAGGAAAAACACAGAAATGAGTCCCCTGGGATTTCCTTGGCCACATACATCCCAGATTGTGAGCTAAAGAGAGGCAACAACATGCAACACCCTCGCGCAATCTGCAGGGAATTATGCAGAGTGAATAAAGCTGAAATCAAAAGGTTACATAGCATAAGCTTGTATTTATGTACTATCCTTGAAATGAAGAACAGATGAGCCAGGGGTCAAGGAGGAGATGGAGGGTAGGAGGAAAGTGGGAGTGGCTATAAAAGGGCAATAGGACAAACCCCTGTGGTGTTAGAACTGCTCTGTATCTTGACTGTATCAAGTTCAATATTCTGGTTGTGATATTGTACCATAGTTTGCAATATTTTACCACTGGAGGAAACTGGATGTAAGGTACACAGATCTCCAAATTATTTCTTATAATTGCACCTGAATCTACAATTTCCTAAAAAGATTAACTTTGGGGGTGGGGGGGACGGGAAACGTGCCTTCTAATAGGTCTTAAGCTGCACTTTGAGATGGTTGAATCAAAATTCTTCTGTTGAAAAAGTGGTGAATAAATTTACATTGTAATACTTGTTTTAGGCTAAAAATAAAGCTCAAACTCTAAAAATATCCTTCATAGCAAATATTCCCATGAACTTTTCTAGAATTGAGGAAGAAAATTTTTCATTGCAAGAATTAGCTAGCAGCCATCAACTTATTTGATGAGAAATTTTAAAAAGGTAGATAATAAATGGCTTTTAATTTAGAGACACTAAGTAATTTGAAAAACAAATATGGGGATCACTTTTCCTAGAAAATATCAATAGTACTCCCTCATCAACCCATTCCTATGTACCTGTTGATATAGATATACTATATTTTGAATTTTCATCTAGTTTGTACATTTTTCTATAAAATTTGAGCTTTATTTCTCATTTCTCAACAAGTCCTTGTGTACATTGGTTTACCAGGTTATAAAAAGGAGACTTTTTCCATAATCTTGGCATATAGGGCCTCCCTTTTGCCTAAATTACCTTTTATATTTCAGCATTTAACCTGAGAATGCTAAACTATGTTAAGTACTGTCCCTCAGTTCTGAGCAGGGATTTTTAAATGTGTGGCACCATCAAGAGGCAATAGCTTGCACTGCCACTGTAATAAGAACCTGGATAGGTTTTGCTTTCAAATACAGAAGAACCTGCTCTTAATAGTAACTGTCACAGACTATTGTACCACAGAATTACACTAAGATTTTAGCCTCTGTTTCCCCAATGTGGAGTCACTAAATTGTTGCTAAACACCACTTTTTCCTTTTCTATCCCCCTTCCAGCCCTCCAAGTGAAAAAAAAAAGTGGTAATTTTTTATTCTAGGTTAACTGGGGACAGTTGACAATCCTAATTTGCTAATGATTGTTTCAATACTTACTGAACATCTACATATAGGCCAACAATTTTCTATTTAAAAGATAAAGTCTTTATTCTTTAGTGACTCAAGGTGATCTGACCAGAGATAGCAGTCTTTTTTATATTACCCACAGTTATATATTTACTTGTATTTTATTAGAAATTAAAGAAGTCGGCTTAGAGATTGGATGACTTAGTTATGCAGTAAATAGCATCACCAATTTAATCCTGTGCTGTGCAATATATTCTAACTAATTTCACTTTTCCCCCCCATTTTTCTTAACATAAGAAAATTTTAGAATATGTGGTTCACATTTATGGCTCACATTACTAGTATATTTCTGAGCTAGACTCTATAAACCATCCAAACAAGGCATAAAAGTGAAAGAAGGCAGGGAATCACAAAGAATTGGCTGGCTGTTTTAAACATCAGAGCTAAGTAAAGCAAGACTCCACAGAAACAAGGCAGGCTTTGCTAAATCTGGAGATTAAATCATGTAATGTAATCATGGACATTCTGACTCAGAATACAGGAAGAGATTCATAATATCTTAATATCCCTTTAAAAAGTTTGAGCCACCAAGTTTATTTGGTTAGAAAAACCAACCTCTCGCCCCATTTGCAGTTTAACTGGCTTACTTCCCACTAGTGCAAACATTTTTTAAAAATTAAAACTACAGTCAGGATGTAGCAAGAGGAAGGGCCACATCAGGAAGGAGATGCCTTTCAAGTCAGACTAGAGGACAAAGGAGTTTTCAATACCTAAGCTTGCCATCACATTCCAAACACATTCTACTTAAAAAAAAAAAAAAAAAAAAGACGAATACTATGGCTAGGCAACAATAGTCATTCTCTTAACATTGTCCATTCTGCACCCAACCAAGAAATGCTGTCAAATTTGCAATACAGAGAGATCTGAATGCCCCAATGTTTCTTTTGGGGTCAGGAGCCACTGAAGTGGATGCAGCAAGAAGCAGGTAGAAAAGCAACACACAGCTACAGGTAGAGTAACTTTCACCTGTTTCCTCTCTGGTCTTTAAAATAGTACCTGTATCTTATCACTGTAAGATTAAACAACATATACATTTATATTATAAAATTCCATAACTCTTTAAGTATGCTCAATTACACTTTTACTTAATTTTAGAAACATTAGAGATCTATGGTCTACTCAACAGTACACAGCCTTAGTTTTTGTATGATCCCGGAGAGCACCAATTCTTATAAAGATTGATATAAATTTTTCAAAATAAAGAAAAATAACTCATTTTTACATTTTCATTTTTAATTGAAAACGGGAAAGGAATTTCTCCATTCCTGGAAATCAAATGTATGCATTTGTGCTAATTTAGTTGCATCTTTTGCATAGAGCTTCACTACTACCTGGAACTTGGTGCACAAACTTAAGGTTGAAATGTCTGGGAACTAAGGGTACAGCCTGCAGCACAGAATAGGGAAAGTCAGAATAAGTGTCATAAATGAGTCAAAAACATTCATTTACTCTTCTCAAAAGCATGTAGGCAATGCTGCCCTCGTCTTCTGGCTAGGGCTTGGATGTACAGCGATGAGTAAGACAGACATAGTCCCTACCTCTGGCAACATAAAATGTTTTAGTCGTAAACTGATTTTAGAGGAGCTATGCAAAACATCTTCCAAACAATGGAGAATTGTCTCAGACATTTCACCTGTTCAAATAATAACCACCATGGAGATATTCACATGCACTTGAAAGAAAGCCAACCTTTATCTTCAATACCGTAGAGCATATAAAAAGTTGAAAACCTTATTCCATGATGCCTGATGAGAGCCGGCATCATATTACAACATGTTTGAGAAATAAATACCAAGTCTGGTCTTACATAGTTCTAAGCAGCGACAATACTGTTTATCAGGGCACCGCAGAGGACTGCCGTCAACCAGACAGAAAATACTGGATTGCTCTACAAAGCAATTTGTGGTAGTACATCGGTTCTCCACAATTGCACACAGATGCTTTCGGTAATGGAACCAAATGAATACTCTTAGCAGCAGCAGGGTTTTCTTTCAGATTATTTTCCTTTTTTTCTTTTTAAAAGTACTTAACTGCCCCAGACCATAAGAAGTACAAGATAGCAATCACTATCTCTGAATTACTGGGAGGGTATCAAATGAGATGAATAAAAGAATATCCTGTCTACTTTATGATTTCTCTATCCTCTGGAACATCTGTTTGTCAAAGGATCAGCATCCCAGCCCACTAGAGATCCTTTATGCGTTACTCCTAATTGGAAAATAATGCAGAAGTAGGAAGTTTTAAACGACCATTGACCAGCCCTAAAGGACATCATGAGGTGTGAGAACTGAAATGCACACACTTCATGCACATTGGACCCAATCAAGACCTCCCTCACTTATATCTAGTAATGCTTCGTTTGGAATATTTTAAAATAAGACTTGATATCTGATTTCTAAAATCATAAAAAAAAGAAAAAGCTGGCAAATAAAAGCAAGGTTTGGCAGCTGAGAGCAAGAAAGAAGAAAAACTATAAAAAGCTAAACATCTCAAATAGCACAGCAGTTGGAAGCTGCGTACTATAGACTCCAAGACATTTATTATGCCTCATTAATAGGTCCTCAGAGGTTCATAATTAGGGTTCAATCTTTAAGACTCAATTAAAAGTAAAGAAAAAACACACAGATGAAACACTGCTATAATCAAAGCTAAGTAAAAAAAATGCTGAAATTAGATTCATGAACTGGCTCTCTTCTGCTTAGTTTCCTCATTAATGAGTTCAATAAATCTTTGGCATCTATTCATTCAGTATTTGTGTAAGAGTTGTGTTTATTTTTTGAAAATTATGCTTTGACAATTTGGAAATCCCAGTGAAAAGTCCAAGTGGACTGCATCGCTCAGGAAGTATATACCTCATGGGCTGGAAGCCCAGGCACAGCTTGCCTTTGGCTCCTGGAGCAAATCCCAAATGGCAGTAGATCTTGACCTTCACTGCCTCGATATTCTCTGAAGGCTTTGTTTTCCTACCCTGTGCTTTTGTTTTTGTTTCTGATTCTCAGCCAAGTTTGACTTGGGTTTTGGTTCGCAACAACCTGTAGTTATTATTCCCCATTGGTGGCAGCAATGACTGGGAATCTGGTTTTGTGGTCTGACCACTTGGTGATCTGTCCGGTAGAAATGGGATCTAGTCTTGCTCAGGTGAAAGATGACTGGACATTTGTTTATTGTTGGTTTTAACTTGTTTGCTGCTTTTCTATTTGTGAGTTCAAATCAGGACAGTATTTTGTGCCCAGTGGAAAAGCCATTAGTCTTGCTCCAGTGTTTATTTTTGATCCATAGCAGAGGCCATTGAACTTATGCTCTAAGTTCTTTATTTGTCTGTGTTCTGTACCTGAGGGGGCAGGGGGGAGAATCAATTGTGTGGGCGAAATATTTTCCTACCTCCTGAGGACAATAATAATTAAAATATAAGGACCTCTGTTTCTGATTAGTTTATAGAGAGTAATAGCATTTAAATAAATCTTACATTTCCCAAATTCTAGAAAATAAAATTCTAAGAATTTTGATGTGTTCCTTTTTGAGAAAAAGACATTTCTCATCAAAACTACTGACTTCATAAATATTTTTTCCCCTTAGGAAAATATTTCCATGATGAAAGTGAATGCTTATATAAGTCAGGATGACTTGATAATCTTATTTTAAAAACAGCTCTATGCCTTTTCCTTATTTAATCAGTGTATAGTATAATTCAAGTATAATTTCATTTTTAAATAGTTTGGATTTGGTTTATCATAAGAGATTAGTTTATCTGAACTTCTTAAATGTCATACATTAGTTTACTTCAAAGATAAGCTAAGTTACTTTCATATGATGCTTAAGATTATGAAAAATATAAAATCTGTGCTCAACTAAACAAAATTGTAAGAGTAACCAACCTTTTAATATCAATAATAAGTATGTTCTGTGATGTGTCAGCTTAAACCTAATTTCCAATCTTTAAGGACCTTTGTCTTAAAGTGTCTGGTTGTTCCAGAATGTGAAAGAAAACCGTGAGGAACAAAAGTTGATGAAAATTTAAAAATTGTAGGTCTGCAGAAATGGAGCTTTATTTGACTTGGTTTGTAACATCTGCAAAGAGTTAAGTCTATAAAGACATTATAAGATGTTAAAATTCTGGCAAAGCTTATAAAGGTTTATTTCTGAAGTACTTATTTTTTGTTAAATGTAACGCATGACAAGTACCCTATTAATGTAAAACTAAAATGCAGTTATCTTTACTGAAATGGAACATTGATCTTGGAGAAATCAGCCTATGCTTACAAAAGGCAGGAAAAATTAATTTTTCTGTGTAATCTGCCCAGAAAGCAGTTTCAGATTCTCATAAGAGGAACTTTGTGTACCTATGCTAATTGGGATATATCCTTGCATTTTTAAAAGGACAAAAATATTTCTCATTGCTAAATGATTTAAGAATTGTTTATTATAAAATAACCTATTGTCACTTAATTATTAGGTAACCAAACTGCAAACACTTGTTGTTCAAAGACATGGACAATCCTGTATTATTCAAGTGATAAAATCTCTGGTTAATAACTGATTTTGCCTTACCAAGATCAGACCCTAAATTTAGAAAAAAAAAGATTCCATGATATCTTTTATACCTGAACGATCTTTAAATTTTCCTAGAGGACCCCTGGGCAATCACAAGATTTTTTTCCGTAATCCTACAAAAAAAAAAAAAAAAATGCTAGAAACAATTAGGTTTGTTTTGTAGGCCCCTTATTTATAAATAGGTCAAAACTATCAAGAATCACATAGGAAAACTTGTCAAATCAAATGAGAAGCTTAGCCTTTCCCAGGCTAATTTTGTACAGGTAAAATATCTATAATAATAAAAGTGTAATATGCTAATCAGACCGGACGTCCTTCCAAATGAACTTCCGGATGAAGCTGGGGCTGCGAGAGAAGCCCGGGTCCGATTCCTGCCAGCGGCCCAAGGGAAGCCCAGGTCCCAGGTGCTGGACGGAAGCTGGTGCCAACAGCCGGGGGGAAGGAAGGACTACTGTTGCGTGAATTTCATGCATTGGGCCTCTAGTTATAATATAAATAAAGATCAGAGATGCATACTTATAGAAAGCCCCTGGTTATATCAATACCCTCATTCTCTGTGATACATTCTTACCTTCAGGAGAAACACTGATTAAATAAGACCAACGCCTTATGACCCAGTAGATTTTAGCTCTCCTTCTTGCTGACACTGTTTATTAAATTAACCATAGATTAACCATGGCCATTTACTCTTAACCTCACCAGTAGTCTGCTTTTCTCTCATGTTTACCTAAAGACTCTGCTTAAGTTATAAGCTAGAACAGCCATGGGCAAACTACAGCCTGCGGGCTGGATCCGGCCGTTCAGCTGTTCTATCCGGCCCACGGAGCCGAAAGAGCGGAGGGTTCTCTTGATCTTCCCTCCGCTCCTTTACTTTGAATTTATATTAGTTCACACAAACACTCCATCCATGCTTTTGTTCCGGCCCTCTGGTCCAGTTTAAGAACCCATTGTGGCCCTCGAGTCAAAAAGTTTGCCCACCCCTGGGCTAGAATGTGCCTTAACAAAGGAAGACAGTCTCAGAGCCTCATGGGAAGAAGTGTGCCAGGTGCTCTTCACTCTTGAGAGTTCAAAGAATAGACTTATGGGTAGAAGCGTCTGAGCTAACATTATGTAGACAAGTACAAGACAGTACTAGGCAGCTGCATCAGATTTTCAAGACTTATTTTAGTCTAGAGATAGATGACTTCGTGTTAGTAATGACCCAAGATGCAGAGGAATAAGAATGAATTGCATAGAACTGATGGAACTGATACAGGAAATCTAATTTCTAAATGTAAATATGTGTTTTGGAAAATTACTGGTATTATTTTCAATGTTCTATTTTCTGATGGGAAAACCCTTTAGCATTCATCTTGTCCTATCTCTAACCTTCAATTTAGCTGACTATGATTTTGTAAACTAAATAAAACATTCTCTTAATGGTAGCTTGTTCTGCTTGGTCCCTCAGAAATCAGGAAGATCTATTTTTTCTAAGACTCTTTACTTTTTAATGGCAGTAACATTAATTGCAGAGGATCAATAGAATCTGTCCTTGGTTTTGCTAGGATGTAATCAGACAAATAGTCTATGCAACAGAATCCAAACCTAGAGTGTCATATTTAAAAATAAGCATCATTTTATCAGCTATGACAAGCCCATTATTAAAGGAAAAGAGTTATAACTTTATATTTGGAGCCAATACCCACAAAACTCTTCCAAGAAGCTGAACTGGGACCTACTGGGGGCTTACAAGGCATCAAGTTTACAGGCAGTAAGGAAGGTCACTTCCGGGATTGCCTGGAGCCTCAGCAGATGTGGGGACACTAGAGGAAAGAGAAATTCACCAACACTTGTAAGTGCTAAAGATGAAACCCAGTGGAAATGAATTTTAAGTTTGCTTTCCTATCCTTGGAACACAAGAGTAAATACGAGCATTTGAGGAAGATCTTTGGAGTGATGGAAAGCACTAAAATGCTCTACTAGATTTCTTAATAAATGATCAGATAGATGTTAACTCTCCTACTCCATTAATAACAGTTGTTCAACACAGTAGAGTACTAGGTTTGCTATCCATATACAATACGGCTTTCATATGTTAATTAAAACTTCTTCTAACTTATGCCAATGAAACAAGCCCATATACAATGCCTTTTTCTGACCATGAAAAATCTGGAAATTATGATGACAAAGGAAACTGTCATATTGGAGCACCATCCAACAGATGCACCCGAGGAATATCTAACTCCCTGAGGATACACACATTTGTATTCTTACTATTATATATTAAGATATTTGAAAACATTGTAACAATATACATCAGATTATCAAATCTATGAGTAATGCAAATTATTCTTTTGCTAAAATGTCAAACAAATTTTGTCCTGTATAGATGCCAATGATTTCTGACCATTATAATCAACGCAAAGGTTATATTTGTACTGTCCTATAGGGCATTAATATGTTTGGTATATAATTCAGAAATCTTATTCCAGCATACTTCCTTTCAGTAACTAAAACACTTTTGATACTCCTATACTTTTGTAAACCTGCTTTACCATCCTGATGCTTCCCTCATTAAAGAAATACAGAATTCATCATTAATGAATTAACATAATCTGTGACAGCTATTCATCCCATAAACAAAAACAAAACAAGCAAAAGAAAGTATGCTTTAAAAAAAAAACATATGCCTAAAAGAAAAAAAGAATAAAAAATGCAGTAGTTTGTCCTCATTCAGTATGGAATTCTCAAGGAATGTTCACTCCTTTCTCATTATTTTCAATATTTTTCCAAATAAGCATAAATCCAATTTAAATAGAAAAGGACAAGTCAAAAAAATTTGAGTATATGTAGTCGGAAGTCACTATATATACTAAGAGACATGACTGAAGGGAGTGTGAGGTATGTGTGTGGGTGAACAGTGCAGAAAAAAGGTTAAGCACCATTTAGACCACCTTTTAATTTTCCAGACAACTTACTATACAGAATCCGGCCTAAATCCTGATGCGTTCCAGTTTCGCTGATTATTTCTATGATACCATGTATACACAAATTTGATGATATACATAATAAAAATTGATGTTTCTTGACAGTCTTAAAGAAAAATTTTGTAAGACTTAAGAAACTCAGTAAAATTCACAACTACCTTTGTTAGTGTCTCAAGACTTTATATCTGTGAGAACTCTGCAGAGCAACTTAACATAATATTAGGAACATGTGGGCCTTCTAAAGACCCACAGAGGACTAATAACAGTGACCCGGGAAGAGGAGAGAGAAAAATAGTAGGAGAAATTCTAGGAAGGGACAGCAGTGACTTGTGCACATGGAAATTCTACATGCCCACATAAATCCTTGGAGTTTTTCTCCAAGAAGCTGTTCAATGAAACAATGAGGTCAAATCAGGTTATTACCAATCGCTCCATCTCCTGCTCCCTGAGTCTCTCCTCCCTTTGCCGCCGGTGGTAATCCATCAGGTCATCTCGTCCTGAAATGGAACTGATGCTGCTTTTCCGTTCCCGAAGGACAGGCTGGGGAGTTCCTGAGGCCTGTCTGAGGCTCTCCAAATCTGCGTCATCCAACTCGACAGACCCACAAGAGAAGTTCCTCCTGGCCACGAACACTCTGTCTGGCTCTCCAGGAGGAAACGAATGATTGGAGCTGGTCCCCGAGTAGGAAGCCTTATCGAGGTCATCAGAGGTACAGGAGGAGGTGGAGGCCAGAAGCATCTTCCGCGCCATGCGAGGACTGCCAGGGACACTGAGGGTGGAACTTACATAAGGACTGCCCTCGGACACAGAGGTTTTATAGGGTAAAGCGCCTGAGCTCAAAGAAGAAAAATTCAGGTAATTGTCGTTGTCTATGATGCTATGAGGTAGATCCTTGTCCCCCGGCTTGGCTCGTTTGGAATTGCCCAGAGAGTTTCTTGGAGGCAACGACAGAGGCTTCAGCTGGTTCTCTGTGGCCCTGTGCAACCTGGGCAGCGACCGGCTGTAGGCTCCCATGTGACTCAGGCTGCTGCCCGAATACTTCCTAGTTCTTAAACCGGTGTTTTCAGACGCCGGCTCCTTGTGTCTGGTCAGTTTGGGCTGCAGTGTCAGGCTGTCCTGGATGCTCATTTTTCTGGCTTGTTTTGGGCTTGAGGGCATGCTCGCTGCCCCTGATCTGCCGATGGGAGAGGGGCCGGTGTTGCTCAGGGAGTTCCCATTCCACATGGCCAGGAGGGAGCCAGACGCCTTGCGGCTTTCCAGCCCTCCGAGAAAGTAGACATTGTCATGGGATTTGTTTCTGGAGCTATGTTTGGAATAGGGAGGCTTCTCCGAAAGCCTCAAGGACCTTTCACTGTCCCGGCCAGTATAATGATCCAAGTCCGTTCTTCCACGTGGATATCCGCTGACGGAGGGTGAAGTGCTGCGTAAAGGAGTGGGAGGTTTCGTGGAAATACTTTTCTCAGTTCCATCACAAGAGAATGGCTTGCTTCCCTGGATTTTGGTCAAGGAGGGGCTACTTCTGACACTGGTTCCCAAAGGGGAAGGGCTTCTCTTCACAGGCACAGGCTGTGAGAGGGTCAGATAGGAGCCAGAATAGTCTCCGTTGGCTTTAAATCTCAGGCTGGAAGAATACTTCTTTGGGCTCAAGCTCTCCATCATGTTCTGGGAATCGTTCTCAAGGGAATTTGCCACAAAGCGTGCCTCTAAACTACCATTCTGTAAGTCCAGCTGTTGTTGCACGTGGCTATGCTCTGCCATAATGCTGCTTGAATCTGTAAAGGAACAAAAAGAGAGAGCAAGTTTTACTTAAAGAAGGTTTAAAAAGACCAAGTACTTATCAGCCCACATCTGAACAAACAGCCTTGCGGCCTGACCTAATGTAATTAACAAACACTATCTCTGTTTTAGTAATAAACCTAACAAACATGTACTGCAAAATGAAGGAGAATAAGGACCACTGATCTGGGATGTTTTTTGCTCAAAAGAAAAAATAATAATTCAAAAGGATATCAGTGATATTTGAGAGGAACAAATCCCTAAGTGCAGGTGGAGGATTAGGCTGGTACATAAAAAAAAACCCATTTCCCTTCAGGGTTCTGGTCCTGGGCAGACCACCTGCTTCCTGAGCACCTAGCAAACACCCAAAGGGATGATGCAATGGGCCTGCCTTACATATCTCTGCTAGAATCCTTAACTGCTCAGAAAGCTCATAAGGTCCTGAGAAAACAAAATTCACATTTTGGCTGAGAAAGAACATTTTATGTTAGACACTGACCGAAAAACCCCATCAAGGTTAGAAGATGGTTCTTTAAGAGGGGTTTCAACATACCTTCTCAACAAAGAGACTTAATACAGCTCCTGCACCCACCAGGAAAAGGCAAGTAATAGAAGAGTGTTTCCCAAATTACCACAGTATTCAGGAAAAGAGGGAACAGAATACTTAAAAACCTGAAACTGACTTATCTTTCCAGCTCCTGGGTACCCCAAATGTACCATGCTCATCCTTCATCTCAAACTCCCTCCTCTCTCAGAAACACCTTTCTCCCTCTTTTGCACCTTTGTGAACCCACCCATTCCTCAAGACTCCGATTAGGATCCTATCTTTCATGCTCACAATTTATTTTAAAGGTATGCAACCAGATGGACACAATATTAACTTAAGAAACTGAAGTTTCACCGAAATCGGTTTGGCTCGGTGGATAGAGCGTCGGCCTGCGGACTGAGGGGTCCTGGGTTCGATTCCGGTCAAGGGCATGTACCTTGGTTGCGGGCACATCCCCAGTGGGAGGTGTGCAAGAGGCAGCTGATCGATGTTTCTCTCTCATCGATGTTTCTAGCTCTCTATCCCTCTCCCTTCCTCTCTGTAAAAAATCAATAAAATATATTTTAAAAAAAAAATATTCTTCATCGATGTTTCTAGCTCTCTATCCCTCTCCCTTCCTCTCTGTAAAATATCAATAAAATATATTAAAAAAAAAAGAAAGAAACTGAAGTTTCAGTCTATAAAACTATATTTTAATTAAAAATTATCACTGCAGCCCTAGCCTGTTTGGCTCAGGGATAGAGCGTCAGCCTGCAGACTGGAGGGTCTCGGGTATGATTCCGGGCAAGGGCAGAGATACCTCGGCTGCAGGCTCTATCCCTAGACCCGGTTGGGGTGCATGCAGGAGGCAACCAACTGATGTGTCTCTCTCACATTGATGTTTCTCTCTCTTTGTCTCTCCCTTTTCCTTCTACTTTCTCTAAAAAACCATGGAAAAATATCCTCCAGTGAGAATTAACAATTAAAATCAATCAAGGTTAAATCCTTGATAAATGATGTTTTAAAAATAAATACATACAAAAATAAAAATTTAAAACATTTTAAAAATAAAAATTATCACTGCAAGGGAGAAGGTTTATACAGCTAACTGATAAAAAAAAATTATCTTCAGATCATCATCAAAGTGGACACACGGACATTCTCATTGAACTCATGCACTGCTAAGATAAGATGGGCCTCCAACTCTTCAGGCATCTCAACCCTAGTTATTATATCTCTGGTCTCTGTTGCTTATGGTTAGTAATCAATTTCATAATGTGCTTGTTTCTATCACGAGGCCACAAGATTCAGGAAGAGGGATAAGTCTCGTATTTCTATCTTATCTACACCCTCTCCTGACTCCCACTGTTCCATGGGTGAGACACTCGATGAACCTAAGTTTTTAATTTCGTCACAGCCTTCCCCACTCCCTCCCAGCCACAGATTGAAGGAACTTCATCTTGCCTGCTCAGCTTCACAGACTTCCCAGGCAAGTTCAGGCAGCCTAATAAGGAATTGCTTTTATCCACAGAGTGGGGCCAACAAACAGTCTGGCTGCTTAAATCTTAGTGATGGGCTTAGTATCCATCTGCCCATAACGCTGTAGCTTCCCCCAACAAGCTCTGCCTTGGGTTCCTTATCTTCCAACCAAAAGCCTTGCCCTGATGTATAAACGCATGATTATCTTTTAAAGTATCCTCACAAAAATTAATAAAATTGGAATTCTCCTTTAGAATTGCCACCCAGCTAGAACCTGGCCCCGCCTCTGGCTCTTGCCGGGTCTTTTGTTTCTCAGGAACAGTGTCATCTCTGCACCCAAGACAAATGTCCCTATGTCCCTCTCAGCAACTGTTTACCATCATTCTGACCTTGAAAGCAACAGCAGCATGGTCTGAGTCATATCTCACTATGCCTCCTTAGAGGACTGAAACCAAGATGACCTCTAGGCTTGGCCCCTTCTGTTCCCATCTCTGGTTGGTTTGCCATATTGAAATTCCAGCAAACCTTGGCCAGTTCCCTCAAGTTAAATATTTTATAATTGAGGACATAAGAAAATAGGTGGATACTGAGGCTATTTTTGGGATATGCGGGGAGACTTTCTCCTTCACTATTTCCTATGTCCTCTATCACTTATCTATCATCTCCTTCCTCATTTTATCCATCAATAACTCCTACCAACATTGTTCTTCAAATATATTCTCTTCTGATCATTTCTCACCATTCCCACTGCTCCCTATGGCAAGCCAATATCTTCTACTAGAGGCCCGGTGCATGAATTTGTGCACAGGTGGGGTCCAACCGGCCCACTCCGATTAGGGCAGATTGGGCTGGGCCAGCCGGGGGGAGGGGCCCTGGGCGGTTGGTAGACTGGTCATGTCCCCTGGTTGAACTCTGGTCAAACTCCCGGTCAAGGAGACAATTTGCATATTACCCTTTTATTATATAGGATTGCCTTGTCTATATGCCTCTTCTCCTGCAAAAAGAATAACCATAGATGGAATCACAACAAAAAGTTAGCAGTGGTTTTATCTGGGTGGTGATTTTTAATTCATCTTTCTCATAGTAGTTTTTATTTTTCACATTTTAAACAATGCATTTGGATTACTTTACAAATTAAGAAAAAACCCACTTAGTATAAAATACTAGAATACAATCTATAGTTAGACTTCATTTTCAAGTTAATTAGACCCAGTTTTCCTAAGCTCCTGACCAATTTTTGAGCCAGATATTAGCTCTTCCAAAAAAGTTTATTTTAAAGAACTTTTTATTAGACTAACTTAATACACAAATATTTGAAGACTTCTACATGACTCTTATTTTTCCGAACTCTTCTAAATGACTCAGGCAAAATGTTAATTATGAAAATGTACCCACTTCATATTTTATGCATCTGAAAAACTACAAAATCAAATATAATACCTTCCCTAATATGAAAAAGTGAACAAAGTGTTATTTTTAAAAGTCTCCAGATGTTTGTCGAACATAGCTTAGACAATAATATTAGTATCTTAATTTTAAAAAAATGTAGTTAGTAGGCTATTTCATGATTTAAAGTGGTTCTGCTTACTGTATAGAAAAAAAATTAAATCTCAATAGGTATTTGTAAGTAGTTCATTAAGTAGGTATTAAGTGCCAACCACATATCAGACTTTGGATTAGCAGGCATTAGTGTAGCCCACTAATATTCCTGTTCTCCTCCTTCCAGAAACATAGCGATGTTGCTCTTCCTCGTTCCCATGACATTAGTTTTGGCTATGTCCCTTGCTTAGAGCAATCAAACATGAGAGAAAGTGACATGTCAATTACAAGTTGAACTGTCAAGGGCCAGAGCATGATTCATCATTTCCATCTTCCTGCTAAGATGACTAGCATGCATTCAAGTTTGTGGAGGATTCATGAACCTACACTCTACAATGAGGACACCATAGAACAGGTACCTTGCCAACCCTAGACTGTCTTAAGCCACAGAGATTTGGGAGTTGTTACTAGGGAGGTGTTAATCTTCATTAAGTGCCTACCATAAACCAGGCTTGGAGCTAGGCATGGAAAGTATGTGGTCAAACACACCCTTTCCTGCCTTTACACAGCGCACAGTCCAAGGGGGAAGACACACATATAAACAAATGCTGGAACAGTGTGATACATATGTCAATAGAGGATTGATTGACAAAGTGGTAAAGGGGCATGGAGGGAAGCTAACCCAAGAGAGAGTGGTAGTCTGGGGAAATTTTGATAAAAAGAAATGACAGTGATGTTAAGTCCTGTAGGAAGAAGGGGAATCTGATGGCTATTATCCAATGGTAGCATAAAGCCACATCCACACCTAAAATGTTGTGATTTTAAGGATATAAACTAAATCCCAAGCCCATTTGGGGCCAGACTACTGGTACATCCAGCAACATGATATCTCTGACAGAACAAAAATTGTATAGGAAAACAGCAACAGTTATTTTTTATATCATGGTCCTTAAAAATCTAGGATGTGACACTCTTGGGATAAACAATATTTAATAGCCATGTATTTCCCTCTCCTAGTTAATCCTTTCCCATCTCTACCACTGTATAAGACAAACTGTCTGGGATCTAAGGCATATGCCTGCCCTATAGGTGACTTAAATTAGACAGCATCCTCTAACCATTTAGGATATTTTAGACAAGGACAGAAAAGGAAATCCATAATAACGTGTTAGAATACACAAGAAAAGAATTGAAGCCGGTTAGTGGGGAAGTCTTTGGTTTTAAGATAATGTATACAAAATGGGAAACAGAACGAAGTTAGAGAGAAAAGGTATTTCCACAGTGTGCAGAGACAGCAATCCAGGAAGCAAGGCAGAGCAGATGTTATGAAATAGAAGTCAAAGCTAAGCATGAAGCCCAAACTGCATTATAAATATTTACTCTAACAGTAGAGTTGAAGGGTTTAACACCTCATGTCAAAATGGATAGTTAAGTTTAATTTTTGACTCAGAAATATAAGATATTGATGTCATTTTTTTAAATCCTTGCCTGAGAACATGCTTAGAGAGAGGAAGGAAGAGAGAGAAGCGAGAGAGAAACATCAATGTGAGAGACATAACATTGATCCATTTGCCTTCCAACTGGGAGTCAAACCCACAACCCAGGTATGTGCGCTGACCAGGAATCGAACTGGCAACCTTTCAGTGCACAGGACAATGCTCAACCAACAGAGCCATATTGGCTAGGCATAATATCATTTAAGAGGACAAAACTGTATTAATATATTTCAACCTGTTTGCAGTTGCAAATGCTACTTAATCACCCAAGTTAAATATTACCAAACTCTGTTCCCTCTTTATTTCGGGCCAATACAACGGTGGAGTATCAAACCACTACATGTTTCTTACTACCCTGCAGGGTGGCAACACTCGGTTCTCACCCTGATTCAATTACCTGATGACATGTAATTGAATTCAGACACCAATTTGGACACTCTCACATGGACAACCACATATCCACCTCACATACACTCTTATAAAAAATAAAAGTTACTTAATCACTGAAGCAGTTTGGTTGGCCAATCAAAAATATAATACCAAAATATTCACAATAATATTGGCTGGAAGAAGATCTGCTTTACAGTCTCTAGGGAGAGACGAGCGGGACATTTGCAAATAATAAACCACATCTGAGAAACAGCCATGCACCATTTCTCCACCATACATACTTGTAGAAGAAAGTTACAGATGATTTGGATGGAAGAACATTCCAGAGAATATTTAAAGAAATATACATGTTTGACACCCCAGGTTTTCAGTTCAACCTTATTGGGTCTGTTAAGGATGTGTGAAAAGTTGTACATTTAAAGGTTTATCATCAAACCTGGCATTGATTCATTTTCCTAAAGCTTAGTTTACCTGCCAGAGCTAAGTGCATGTATACTTGTCTCAGCTTGCTATCTCTTAATCCCACAAGTCAACTCAACTCAAAAGGTGGAGAATCTGCCACACAGGTGGAATTTCTGACCCTAGAAGTGACAATAATGGCTGTCTTTCCTTCCCCTCTTCTTTTCATTGCCAGTGAGATCAGAAGAGTGGATGTCTAAAAAGGGGAAAAGTATAGGAAAATGGAGAACAGTGTGGACAAAAAAAGGGTTTTATGGAAAGTAACCTTACAGGTGAACTGATCATAAATTCCTATCTGGGCAGGTCATGGTGGGTAGTCAAGCTCCAGGAATATAACCTCTTTAGTAAAAGGTTTATCTTTACCTTCAGCAAGCCCTGTCCAACGTTTCTATACATCTGGGTTAACACATATTTGAAATGCCTTTTTTTCCGAGCCTCAGAAGCAAAATCACCCTCAAAAGAATATATAATCTTTTTTATTTTATTTTATTTTATTGATTTCAGAGAGGAAAGGAGAGGGAGAGATAGAAACATCAATACTGAGAGAAAATCTTGATCAGCTGTCTCCTGCACACCCCCCACTGGGGATCAAGCCCACAACCCTGGCATGTCCCCTGACTGGGAATCGAATTGTGGCCTCCTGATTTATAGGTCGATGCTCAACCACTGAGCCATACTGGCTGGGCAGAGAGCATATAATCTTAACTACTCTGTATTCCAATCCCTGCCTTGCTTCTCCCACCTTCATGCAATGCTCCTTACATTCCCTGCTTATTCCAAATGCATAAAAGAAGCTGCAAACTGCCTTTCTAGGAAACATTTCTACCCCTGCCTCTCCCCCCCCCCCCCCGCCCCCCGCCCCATCCCCAGTCTGTTAAGGTTTTGCTTTCCAGGTGAATCCTCTGTTTGGATCAAGTAAATTTTTATAAAAACTCTCTACAGGTTTGGACACTCTCACGTGGACAACCACATAACCTATCTTGAGTGAGGATGAAGGTGTGGACGGGGAGAGGGGAGGCAGGAGGTGGACCATACAATGGAAGAGATTGGGTATAACTCCAGCAAGGAGGGAGCTCTGCAGACAGGATGCGTTGGAGACTGCAGCTGAGTATAGGAAAAGAGGAGGAGGAGCTTGATGGCGGGGGCGGGGGGGGGGGGGGGGGGGAGGGGAGTGCGCAGTGAGAAGAACACTGCAAGAGGTGTTGCCCAAGTGACAACCAAGAGGGGGCCAGTGCAGGAGAGGTCTCTGTTAACACGTGTAAGAGAGGAGGCGAGAAGACTCCACTGTTTCTATACTGGTGTGTTTATTTTGGGTTCCCTGTACATTTTATGTAAACAAAAAGTCTCAGGAAATGATAAAATCACTGCATTATGTTACTGTGGAAGCATAACAGTCCCAGGGGCTTTCGTGGCTACGGATACTGCATGCATACCCACAGAATGGGCCCAGAGAGGCATCTGGGGCCCACGTGATAGAAAAGACAACACCGGGAAGTCTAAACAGGAAAGAGGTCGAAGTGTTGAAACGTTTGGACTTACTTTCCAATCGTCAATTTAATCCCCCCAGAGGTCTTGTTATTCTATCACCTGAAGTATATCATCATCTCATGGTCATCTAGAAATCGCCAGGAGTCAGGAAGAGATCTCAGAAAGATACCATAGAAAGTTCTAGTGCTTTTTCCCTAGGGAAGAAAAGCACTTGATAAACTAATCTCAAGTGCCTTGGGCCTGTCCAGTGCGGCTCAGTGGTTGAGTGTCAACCCATGAACCAGGTGGTCACAGTTCCATTCCCAGTCAGGGCACATGCCTGGGTTGTGGGCCCCATCCCCAGTAGAGGGCGTGCAGCAGGCAACTGATTAATGATTCTCCCTCATCATTGATATTTCTATCTCCCTCTCCTTTCCTCTTTCTGAAATCAATAAAAACATTTAAAAAATAAAGTTAAAGTGTCTTGGTAGATTCTTTACTCTTTGGTGCAATTCTTTTTATAATACATAGTTTTCCAGTTCCTTGTATGTCAAATAACAAGGCAGTGAAGCTGATCCTACGCAAACTGCAAGTCACCTACGGTGCAGTGAGCCTGGTGTCAAGGATACGAGAACAGGCCCAAGAGCAAAGTTAAAGAAGATAGTATAAAATGAAGTGTCTGCTGTGTTGTGTTGTGTTGTGTTGTGTTGCGTTGCGTTGCGTTGTGTTGTGTTGTGTTGTGTTGTATTGTGTTGGAAGAAAGAGACTCCAAGTCTGGTCAATATAAAAGCAGTTTTCCAGGTAATTTATACCAAGACTAGAGGCCCGATGCATGAAAATTCGTGCAAGAGTAGGCCTTCCTTCCCCAGGCTGCCGGCACCGGCTTTCCTCCAGCACCCTGGACCCGGGCTGGCTTCCCCTCACCAGCCCCGGCTTTGTCAGGAAGGACGTCAGGAAGGATATCTGGAAGACATCCAGTCTAATTAGCATATTACCCTTTTATTATTATAGATAGCTTGGAGAGTCCTGAATTATGCAACACATTACTTGTTGTATATTGCAGTGTACAGACACTTCTTAGATCACCTAATATAGCAGGAATTAAGGAAAGGGAGACTGCAACAAGTGATAGAAAAGTGGAAATCATTTTATATTGCTGGGGAAAGGCAGGGATGTTGATGACAGAAGAAAATTTGGGAAAATATAATCTCAAAAAATATCAGAAAGTGATAGGTTAAAGTTTTCACTTTATGGCAGAGTTTGCTTCCTACCTGTGTCCTACAGAAGGGCCCTTGGAGCTGAGGGGCTGGCTCTCGGAGTGTATTTGGTGCAGACTGCTTGCTGCCTAGTGTGCAAAGCTCTCCCCGAACACTGGTGGTCCACAGGCTGGCCTCTTTCAGCGCTGATGTTTACGCTAGGCAATGTTTCAAATAAAGCATGTCCTGATGACATGTAATTGAATTCAGACACCAACTTAGAACAGTCCCTCAGAAGCAGTGCCATTCTTTACATAAATGCTAGTGGGCATTTCTGTGGAGGCCAATGGCAGCAGATGGGGCCTGAGGGGAAGCTTTTGGAGGACTAAAAGGGAAAAATTGAGAAATCTGTTTCAGCCCCAAACTTCAAGCTTAAGCATGGAGAACAATGAACACAAAAACCTCCCTCTTCCCACTAATCCCAACATGAAAACATGACGAAGAAGGGGGCTAATCAGAAGCTTCAGGAACAACCACTTCCTTCTCTACTGATAGAAATTTCACTTCAGAAATCTGAAAGTAGCCTATTGTCCCCATCCTCCATTATCCAATCAGCATCCATATAAACCCCCACCCCTCCCAACTCTCCCTTTGCAAACATACTTTCCTTAAACATCCTTTCCTTTTTCACAAATATTTCCTTTCACCACTTAATCCTCCTCTGCCTCCTCCATCTCTGCAAACAAGCCTCACCTCTCCACAAAGCCCCACAACCATTGGCAAACACCTTCCCTGTGCAAATATTTCCAGATCCTCTCTCCTTCAAATCTCAGCTCCCAGTTTTTCAAGCATCCCTAAACCTGGACCTTCCCATTGTCTCAGCCTCCATCTCTACAGAACTTCCTCATCTCCTACTCACTCATCCAGATTCCTAAACTCTGGTCCTTTAATGCTTCCTACACACTCAAAATTTTATATCCCAGTGCAGAGAAGATCTTAAAAAAAAAAAAAAAAAAAAAAAAAGCTCTGTTAGTTGACATAGTACTCTTCTTGTTCTTTTGGCAAATAAACATAGCAGTAAATGGATTCCACTCCTCTTCCTTTGTACCATGTTCTTGGTTATTTAAAGATCTGCCCGTTTAAACAAAATAATTATTATCCACTAGAGACTCTTACGTAGGTTGACAATCTCCAAGGAGGATATTTTCATCTCTCAAAAAGTTCCCCAAAAAGCAGTTCCACTGAAATAAGTGTATTTTAATGGCAGAATAATGGTTGTTTTATTCTTACAGACAGCCTATTACAATAGGAGGCTGTAAATCTTACTGTGTGTAGACACTCACATACATACTCACAGACAGACACAAAGAGACAGACACACGTTGCCCACATAGTGGTCTGAAATGCACAAGGGCTTTTTGTGCCTGCCAGAGGGGGACTGCTCTTGAGGACCTCGGCAATTTGAGGCATAGTGGAGGTGATGCAGAGCAGCGGGGGGAGAAAGGGTGAGGACCGCTATAATGTTGACATGATATCTCAGGACACTGATTACACAAGTTTCTTCATTTTCTTTTGTTTTTAAACTTCTACTTTATTACATTCTGAAAACAAGTAAAAGAAGAGGTAAGGGGAACCCTTAAAGAAAGAACTAAAGTATCAGATGACGCTACAGGGAGGAAAGAAGCACAGAAGGGAGTGGTGAGTGATGGGGAATAATGGGAACATTTAATGTAGATGGAAGAAGCGAGGACAAAAAATAAAGTTTCAACTTGTGCCTATCACAATAAAGGAATCGAACCCCATACTACCATTCACTTCTTTCATCTCTAGCTGTATTGAAGTCTAAGCTTTGTAAAAAAAAAAAAAAAAGCACTCCAGATGGTATTCAAAGGTTCCTAAAGTAGTCGCAATCAACAGCCATACTTCAAACAAGGAATGAGGATCTTTTATTTTCAGTTTTATAAATTATTTTTTAAAAATGAGTTAAGCTTCCTTGAAACTTGTACATTTTTATATTTTGTCACCTATTAAAGTTTTATTTTTATTTTTCAAGTACAGTTGACATTTAACACTATTTTATATTAGTTTTAGGTGCACAGCACATTAAATGAGGAGCTACTTTTAAATAAGTCTAGATTGTCTTATATTAGGAATTCTTAAGAATCTTAGAGGACTCTTAGTGAAGAGGGTAAAACATCAATTATAGGATTTAAAAAAAATGTGTGCTAGTCCCTTGAACATTACTTGTCTGTATGAACTTTAGACTATCCAAGGAATTTGGCCGCATGTTTTCTGTGATAACTCTCTTTGGCCAATGAGGAAGGCAGGGAAGGGAGGACAGAAAGGAGAAGTGACCTCAAAAAACATCTGGGTCATTCAAATTCCCTGCCCATATTATGAAGAAATGCAGCCTCAAAAAAACGTAAAAAAATACACACACTTCTTACATGTTTATGTTAAGACAGAGACTGATGTATTTTGTAGATTCTTACATTACATTAGTGCTTCTCTCAAAGTGGGAGAGTTCTTTAGGCAATAAATTATAGACCCTTATTTTCAGGGTTCTTTATATAGAACCCTAAAACAGTTGTAGTTCAAGATAAATATTTCTAAAATGTTCCCAAATAAATCAAATGTTTCAAGATATTTCTTATTCCTGATTATTGACCTAGTTCACCCTTGGACTAAGGTGATTCTGACTGCAGACCTGGAAGAAGCCCCTCTACTAAGTGATCACCACGGTGAAGATGAAGCAATAGAAGGCGAGTCTGGAATCGCTACCGTGGAGGTCTTGATCTGTGTGCCCTGTACTGCAGATGCACATCTGAAACAGAGGGAAGTAGTATCCTTCAAGCTCAAAGCCAATCTCAAGAAAGAAAAGTACTGACCCTGGGATCACATCGGGATAAAGATGCTCCCTCTTGACACTGAGACCACCGCTCCTGGCTTGAATTGAAAGCTGAGTTCACAGAAGCAAGCTCCAGTCTTTCCACCATCCTGCCTCACTTCACACTACTGATCAAAATAAACCCTCTTAAAAATCATCTCTGATTAAAGTAACAATCCGCAAACAAGCTACGTTCCCCATTCCCTTACCCAATATTTGTAAGCTAGAAATAGTCAGGCATGAGTGGGCTCAAGAGAGATGAAACAAACACAATTTGGCCACATCTTCCAGTTCTTCTCTTTAACTCAAAAATTGAGTGAATGGGTTTTAAAAATACTACATAGTAAAAACAAAACAAAACAATAATGATACCATCTCTCCATTACTTAATGGTTGATTATGCAAGGTGGATGCTATAAGACACTTAATTTTTCCTTCTCCTGCTACCTACCTTATAATCATTTCTTTTGCTTGGAAGAAAAAGGAAAAGGGAATGAATCAGCAAGATCAATTAACAACTGATTAAATTAAGTTTAATCAATGTTGATTTTTATATCTGGCCCAAAGACCTAATAAAGAAAATGGTTACATTAGGATGTTATTTTTATTGTAATGGACATTCTAGTACAAAAAACACTGGACAGGCTACCAGGAACATGAGTCAGGAGACCTGGATGGTCCTGGTTCTGCCAAAATAACCAGCAGACGTAAAAGCTGGAGCAGGTCACTTCACCTGTCTTCACCTTGTTTTAGCTGAGGTGAAGAGTAAAAAGGTGAGAGTAAACTGGATGTTCTTTCTGCTCCAACTTTCTAGACTCCCATAGATACTGGTTAAATAACAAGGAGTGCCAGTTATACAATGCAGGAAATGACCACAGAACAGAAACATGTTGTAGTGATAAGGTGGCAGCTACCTAATTGGGAAAAGATTTCACCGGCGCTGTTGCCCATGACATTCCAAGGGCATGGTAAATTGTTTCAGCATATCAGAGTGGGAAAAAGGCCTGGCCACAGCTAAGATAATGCAATGCAATACGGGTATTTGATTCAGCAGGATGTATAAGAAATATTTTGTCTGGATCCCCATGGCTTGCAATTTCCTTCCTAAATCTTAAGCTGTGTTTGAAACCTATTTCTGCAATGATATAAGCAGTGTAGTAGCCAGACATCATTTTCTAGTCCCCTCTGAATATCTGCTTGCTATGAAGCACTATTCAGGCTGGGTCTGAACTGGTCCAAAAAATGTAAGAGCTGGCTGTCCTTCGCTCCTACCAGCCCTTATTTTAGCCATAAAGTGGTCAAGAAACAAATCTGGGGGAAATCTGTAACCTTTAGCTTTTTTTCTCTCTCAGATGCTAATTCCATAAGCATAGTGCCATCTACAGAAGCTCGTGCAATGTGCCGATAAAATATTCTAAGATGATGAACTTTGATTTCTAGATTTTAAGTCTTAGAAAAGACTGACCTGCTGCTTGAGGTTAACAATATTGAGTATTGGCATGAGCAAACTTTTTCTTCCCCTTAATTTGTAATGTAAAGGAAAGCAGCTCATCTGATAAATCAACCTACACACACTATACAAAACAAATTATCTCTTGTAAAAATTTATCCATGTATTTAGCCTGTTACGCTCTAGTTTGTCTGTTTCTTTGTATAGTGAGTTTCTCCAACCCCTACCTTTCCTACTGCACCTCAATAAAATGATTTTTATACTTGGGTTTCTCTTATTTCTGTTATAGATAACTATCTTGCCTTTAAAACAGATACGGCACAAAGGTGCCTTTCAACATCTAAGAAACACCCCTAAATATCATGAAAACAACTGTGTGCAAATTAACCCCTCGAAGATTTGAATCCCTGGGTGACAGAGACAAGCTCTGCCTCACTAGATATTTATTTTAAAGGGTTTTGAAAATCTGGGCTACGCTTTTTGTTATTTTTCACTTTCAAAAGATAAGAGTCACATTAATCAAGTGCTAATAAATATTTTCAGCCAACAGTTTTTGCTTTTTAAGCAACTCTTCTATCATTTAAAAAATAAAGGTAACAAGAATGACTAGACAAAAGGTGATTATGAAAAGGCTACTACCTCTTTTATTGCAGCATCCAAAGGGACCAGACCTCTTCAAAGAGTCATCACTTGATAATTATTTCTAAATATACTATTATGTACTTGGCTTTGAGGTGCACTCATTGGGGCTAGGTGTCAAAATGATAAGAACCTACCTCCACACAGTGTAGAGCTCTGACCTCTCCCAACAAAGGCATACTGAAAAATTCTCCTATATTTCGAGAGCCTCCCAGATTTGAGGATTCTAACTACTGTGGCAAGACCACTTAGCAAATAGAACTAGAATCCATAATCACAGGCCCCGTGGCTGATTGGGGAGTAATGTAAATGTGGGAGTACATATGTTCATAAGTGATCAGGCCATATGTGCACAACTTTTCTGATAATCAAAAACTTATTGAGATAATTGCTTTCTATAAACAGAGCCATCACAGATACCATGCTGGTTAAACTCTCCTAGGAAATTAACAAAAACTTTATATTACTATCATTTTCTTCCCCACAAGGCAAACAAATGGGATGGTGGAGACCGGTGGGGTATAAGAGGAAGTATAATAGAACTGGATTCAGACGAGTGGGCTTGCAGATTCTGCACTGTCCAGCCAATTGGGTGGACTGTGGCCAAAAAAAAAATTCATAGAAGAGGATTTTTGAGGTTTCTTTGACCCACGGAATTATTTTGTCTTACTTGCCCAAAGAATAGCTAAGCTTGAAGTGTCTTCAGATTCCTGACCCAAGTTCCTTGCAATCACATTTATCTTAGATATCCACTCATCAACTAACGAATTTCCCCTACAACTGCCCCAATGCACACTCATTTCCTTATTTGCCAGGTGTCCTTTTTCCCCCAAAGGAAAATGTTTTTCTATTATGATTTACATTCAATATTATTTTGTATTACTTTCAGGTGTACAACACAGTTGTTAGACAATCATATACTTTACAAAGTTGTCCCCCCCGACCCCCATATTTCAAGTACCCACACCAGGTGTCCTTTTAAACTCCACACTCAGGAGGCCTCTCTCATTCTCGCTTCTGTCCAAGACAACCCTATCCATTCATGTACTCTGCTCTTAACCCACAAGGCAAGGAGAGAGAGAGAAAATCTCCAATGTCCTGCTTTGTACCTGGATTCAAAAGCAGCATCTGCTATGTCTGTGGAACCATCTGTTGCCCCCTTTGCCATGGGAAGGATGGTGCAGGCATCAGACGCAGAGTGTCACAGGTCACACAATGGAATTATCCCCATCTTGGGGCTGACACACCCAGGCATATGCTCCACAGTCACAATGGCTAATGCCACTCTCTCCCATCAAAGAGTTTATTTATTTCCTCATGGAGAATGGTACATCTAAAGCCTCACAAAAGGTCAGATCCACTTTTTAAAAAGTTACATCTGCTTGAATATCCGTTTCTAAAATCTCTAATCCTGGTTTATTCCTAGAACTATGCCTGCTACTTGAGACCTTATGAATCATTAAACTCTGAGCAACTCAGTTCTTACACCTGTAAATGACCTTACATGCTAACACTCCCAAATTCTGTGATTTTAAGTCCTCAGTGAACACAAGAAGTTCCTTCCAATCTGTGGTATATTGAGCCCCTTAACGCCAAGGGCAAAAGAACCAACCTGCTGTAGACAAGACAATATGGCTTCTATGACATGGTCTCTTTGTTGAGCAAGAACACAATTGGTTTATTGAGGATCCAAATTAGATTAAGATCCCTAATCTTGTTAACAAATGCCCAGGAGGCAATATTCCAGTGAAGAGTTGGGGGCTGGATAATTCATTGTGTGTCCTGTGCATTGCAGGATATTACTCAGCATCTGAGGCCTTGTCCCACTAGACACCAGCCCCAGTGGCCAGTTGGGGTTTTTCCCTGCTCCCAGCTGGGAGAACAAAAAATGTCTCTATACATTAGCCAATACCTCCCGGAGTGGGGGGTGGGTGGTGGGGGGTGGGGTGCAAATTCCCTCCTCCTCCCCACTGAGAATCATTCCTATAATGTATACCAGGGCTTTAAAATAAAGCACATCACTTAATATGGGTTTTGTTTGTTTGTTTCAAATGGGTGACGTTTACACAGTTAATTATACCAAGATTATACCAAGACCTAACAGACAGTCATCCTATTTATAAAGATCTTGCATTGCTCTTGGAAGATGTACTAGTACAAAACCACAGACTTCCCAAGCCATTCAGAGCACAGCCTCTCTGCAAAGGATTAAGAATTAACATATAAAGTCATAATCACAACTGCTCTTTAAAAGTGTTTAAAAGGAATCACAATTTTCACAGTAACTTCTCCAGTGCACTCCAGAATCAGCCCTTGCTTACAGACCTCAAAATAGGGCTTTGAAGAAAATATCGAGAACCAGTGGTTGGTTTAATTACTTGGCTTTTCTTCTTCTTCTCTCTCTTGTGCAAAAGCCCACAAATAAAATGTTTCTGCAAAGATTGCTAAAGAGTTCCAGCTTTGGTTTGGGTTCTTTAAGACAGGAGTTAGCAAGCTCTTAGCCCACTTTGCGGGAGTATCTTCCCCCCCACCCCTCACCCCCCACCCCTTCAAACAGGGATCCAAGAGACAACGCAAAAGAGCAGCAGCTGCCAGCTGCATGAAACTGATTGAAGCCTGCAAACTGAAATGATGGCTACTCTTAACCAAACATCTCATTTTTCCATTTGTGAGAAAGGCTGGGATTTGCAAACCTCTGGGTCTCAGGAGGTAAAGGCTACACTGGTTAACTAAGAGCAAAAACTCAACGCCCCCTTGCTTTTAAAGGAAACGCCAGTTATAAACGTTTTGGAGACTTTACAGTTTCAGTACATATTTTAATTTCCACATTAAATATGTAAGGCAAACAACAACAACACACAATCAAACCAAAACCTATTAAGTAACTAAGGCCAAGATATTAAAAGAGAATTATGAACAGACACTTTTCAAAGAACCTTAGCTCTTCATTCAAACAAATATTTACACAATTGAGGGCAATGGTATCAGGGAGGTAGCCATTCTGTTAAAATGGTGGGCAACTCTAAAGGTTTATTTATCCTAAATTCAACTACTCTGTTGCTATCCTACCAGGAACTAAGAATTCAAGTGCTTTAGGGGCAAAAGTTTAACCCTCTGAAACTGTGAGCTTCAGCTGAATTTAGATAATGTTTGAATCTCAGAGAGATATCTCAAATGCCTAAAGGAAGCCAAAGTAGGAAGCTCAAAGTTACAAGTCCAATACTTGAAAATACTCACTTGAACAATGAAGGGAAATGTAGCTGACAAATATTTATACTAAGAGGACTCCACATTTTTCTGCCTCATCTCCTTGTTCCACTCCCAGCTGTGTCTGGCTGTGACTAGCTGTGCATTCTAGAACTCTTGAGAGCTACTTCGGAGCTGCAGAGGAAAGACTTCTAGGGATGAGGGCAGGGCCAGCCCAGAGGATAACCAGCCCCGGGCAAATCTACCAACTT
The DNA here is from genome assembly GCF_963455305.1 of Plecotus auritus. Taxonomy (NCBI): domain Eukaryota; kingdom Metazoa; phylum Chordata; class Mammalia; order Chiroptera; family Vespertilionidae; genus Plecotus; species Plecotus auritus. Next base: position 159,344,211 of record NC_137771.1, on the reverse strand, counting down.
CCAAGGCTGCGGGAGCAGTTCTCTCTTTAGTTGCGAAAAGTAGATGGGGGAGGCGCGGGAAGTAAGTTCGACTTCCCAAACTCTTTCAAACGGGAAACCCCAGCGCAGGAAGGGACAGCCTGTCAGCCTTTTAATTTCCTGGCGGTGGCGGGAGTTAGCCAGGTCCTGGGCGCTTTAATAAATGATGCCTGCTGGAGCTGTTATTAAACGTACCAGCCAACCTTGCGCCTCCGCCGTGCGGGGCACGCGTGAAACGGGTTCAAAAATCCCCCATCAAATCCAGCCGCTTCAGGGGTGCGGAGACCGCCATACCATAAACTTTTGGGAAAACCCAAGTCGAAATCAGAATCTGACGCTCTGGGCGGTTCAAACTTGAGAGCCCCATTCTTGAAACAAAGTGGAACCAGCCAGATATTTGGGGGCGGGGGTGTCGTCTCAGAATCCCGCGCCCCACGCCATCCAGCAGTGGACCTTCTCCTTCCTCTGCCTACAGCGACAAAGCAACTATATCCCGAAGACCCCGATCCCTCTCTCCTTGGGTATCCCAGAGTTCTCGGCAAAAGTTGCCTCAGGTCCCCCCAAATCCCGCCTGTCCCCTACAATCGCTCTGTGAACGTCTCCTCTACCCCGACAGTCCCTTCCCAGGATCCTCACAACAGGAGGTCCACCCGTCCCTCGGGTTCGGAGAAACCCCCAAAGCAGTGCAGCCCAGGCTCCGCTCACCCCCAGCCTGGGCTTTTGTCCCTACAGTCTGCAAGAGAAGCAAAGAAACTGGTCCCGGCGCCACTCACCGCCTCATCTTTCCTCCGAGCCGCCTCTCTCCACCAGCCCGCCGTCCGCTCGCCTGGCCCCAGCCCCGCTCTCCCTCCCGCCCGCCCCGCGGCCCTGGGCTCCGGCCGCTCCAGCAGCGGCCGCCCGGCTACTCCGAACTGGCGGAGCGCAGTCAGCGCGCCCCTCCCGGCCCGGGCGGCCACTGCCTCCTCTCCTCCCCCAACCCTCCGCCGCACACCCGGCGGCGACCAACTCCGGACGGGGGAGGCAACGCCCCGGGGGGGCGGCCCGGACGGACGGAGAAGGCGCGGCCCCTTCCTCCCTGTTGGCCGCCGCCCCCTCCTCACCTGGTGCGTCGGGGCTGCCGGGTGCCGGCGCCGGGGGAGCGGAGGGGCGCTCCGCGCGCCCAGCAGCTCGGTGCGGTCCCCCTCGGGCTGCGGTGGTGGGCTCCGCGCCGCTCGGTCCCGTGCCCCCGGCCCCTTCGTACCACCACTGCGCTCCGGAGGGACTTGGAGCAATGAAGCTCCCGGGCAGTTTGCAGTTGGGGCTCTACTGAGGCTGGCGGGACCTGGCTGCGCGCCCCATCAACAGGCTTTACAAAGCTGCGCTTACCACAGCAGCGCAGTAGACTTTTGTGACAGGCTTTTTTTTTTTTTTTTTTTTTAATGAGCTGTAAGAAGGACGGGAGGGTACTCATCCTGGGGTGACGATTTCCCCACCCTAAGGTGAGGTTTCTACTGGGAACTCCAAGTTGCCACACCTCCTCCCGACAATTCGCCCGCCAGCAGGTACCTGATGCGTCAGAAAAACAGCTTTGCCAAGTGTTAGGGAACGGCCTTAGCTAAGGGCCAAGGATTTTTAAATGCATGCAAATGTCCTTTCATTTATTTCCCCAAAAAGTTTCTATCTTCTCCAACATACTTTTCGGAGTTGCTGTAATCAATGAGAACAACGTTGATGTGAATGTCCTCCAATGGGTGCTTCTGAGGAAGGCAACCGATTGGACCAGGGTGGCCCTGACTGTGGTCCGCGGGAATGTGAGCCTTTGCCAAGTTCTGAGCCAGTCTCTGGGTTTACAAAGATAAAGGCCACGGGCCCTTAGGAACTCACAGCGGCAAGAAAGAACACAATGCCCTGGCCCGTGGTTCAGTTAGTTAGAGCGTCCTCCCATACACCGAAAGGTTGCAGGTAGGTTAGATTCAGGTCAGGGAACATACCTAGGCTGCCAGTTAGATCACAGGTCAGGGCATCTAAGGGAGGCAGCCCATTGACACCTCTCTCTCTCTCTCTCTCTCTCTCTCTCTCTCTCTCTCTCTCTCTCTCTCCCTCCCTCCCTCCCTCCCTCCCTCCCTCCCTCTCTTTGCCTCCCTCTCCTCCTCTCCCTCCCTTCCTTCCTTCCTCTCTAAAATCAAACTTCTTCGGGTGAGGATTATTTTTTTTTTAAGAGCACAATGAAGCGCACACTAACTTAAGATCAGTATGGCTCTGGGCAAGTTTAAGCTCCCACAACAATTTCTTCATCTCTAGTGTAGTAATAATGACCCTGATGCTGCAGGGTGGTTAATAAGCTCCTGGATAAAGTATGTAATGTACCTGACACTGTGAGTGGCACTCCTGGGCTCTCAACAAATAGCTTATTTAATGAGCTCTTCGTTTGTGCAAGTAAAAGTCTGGCTTCTGATTTTGAAGAGAGGTTCACCTACAGACAGCTTGGTGTTTTATATGCCGAGTCTCCCCCCCCCCCACAGAAACATACATGGATCATTCCAACACTTAGTGCTCTAGCAGCTCTCCTCTCCCACATCATGTTTCCACGCCTATTGGATCATCACCATTATCACAAAATCATGTTATTTTTCCCATCTTATAATCAAAAAGCTCTCTCAATTCCACTTCCTCCTCCAGGCACTTGTCCCGCCCCCTCTTTTTTTTTTTTTTTTCCCCTGCTCATCCACAGCAAAACTCCTTTAAAGAGTCGTTCAGAAAAGCTCTTCTCCACGTTCTCTCTTTCCATTTACTCCAACCAGGCTTGTGCTTCTACCATGTCCCTAGAATTCATCTTACCAAGATGAAACTACTTCAGCTGAAGGTTTCTCAGTCCTCATCTCACTTAAACTATAAGTAGTAATGAACACTTTCTTCTCCTAAAACTGATTTTATTTTACTTTCATGACACCATGTTTTCATGTTGTTTGTCCTACCCCTGACTCCTTTGCTGATCCCTTCTCTTCTCCCAGACTCTGAGGAGCAGGAGTGCCCCGAATTCAAAGTTTGGAACTCTTCTTCTATCTACGCTCACTCCCTTAGTGATCTCTTCTTGTCTCATGGCACTAAATGCCATCTATGTGATGACAACTCTCAGATTTTACTTCCAGCCTGGGCATCACCCCTGACCTGTAGATGCCAGGCAGCTGCCTACTCGGATGTCTACTAGGCTTCTCCCACTTAATTTTTTCAACACTGATATCCTGAAATTCCTTCTTCCAGCCACCAAAGACCCTGTCATAACTGAAGTCTTTCTCTTATCAGGTCTAAAACCTTGGTATCATCCTTGACTTCTATTTTTCTTGCATTTCAATTTTAATCCATCAGAAAATATTTTTGGCTGTACTTTTAAAATACTGTAAATTCAAAATGCAACCATTTACTACCTGCATTGTTATTGCCACCCAGGTCTAATCTATCACCACATCTTGACTTTGAATACCCTTGCTCTGCTCACGCTTTTGCCCCCCTTGTGGGCTGTTCTCAACACAGCAGTCTGAGAGATCCTTGTAAAACATTTAAGGCATCTTATGACTCCCCTGCTCAAAACCTTGCAATGGTCCCCACTCACTCAGACCAAAAGCCAGAGTCCGTAGAGGGGTGTAGAAGGACAACACATGCTCTGTCATTCTCTAACCTCAGCTCTGGTTTCTCTCACTTTACTCACTTACCTCCAGACGCTTTTCCAAATATATTTCTATATTAATTACTTTAATCCTTATAGCAACCCTACAAGGTAAATATTGTTATTATCCCCATCGTCTAAGTAAAAATGAGGCACAGAGAAGTCCATGATCATTCAGTTGATAAATCGCTAGAGGCAGAATTTGAACACAGGCAGCATGATTCTGGATTACAAGCCTCTTGAATGCTCTCCTCCACCTCTTCTTTAAGTAGGAATGACAGGGGAAATTTCTGCATAATAAATAATTCCGAACCACTAGACAAAAAATAATCCTTATCAGCTTCCTCTCACTACCTTTTTAAAAGAAAATCTTTTGATATCTGTTTCTTTTACGATAGCCAAGCTCCTTGAAAGCTAAATGGATCATTTTTCATGTTTGTGTAAACCATATTCAAGACTTGATAGATACATGGAAAGGGCTCAAAGGGTATTGATTTAATGGAACTTTTAAAAATGACTAAATCCAGTGGACCATCTAACTCCTGATGAGTTAGTATGGGTCTTCAATAGCTTTCATAATGCCATAGTGACCTGAATACAGGATAAATAAACAAAAGTTAAATTAAATGTGAAGTGCAGATCCCAGCATCTTAAAATGTGTAGAATGCACTCAAAATTTAACACCTATTGTTTTTGTAATAATTATTATTACTAGACTTTCTTTTAGTTGTGACATTTAAATTTTTTAAAAATATTTTTATTGATTATTAGAGAGAGGAAGGGAGCGGGAGAGAGAGAAACATTGATGTGAGAGTGCAACATTGATGCCTCCTACCACTGAGCCCACAACCCAGGCATGTGACCTGACCAGTAATCAAACATGGCAATCTTTTGGTGCTGGGGACGATGCCCAACCAACTGAGCCAACCAGCCAGGGCTTAGTTGTGACATTTTTAAAAATAGAAAGAAAGAAGAAATGAGCTCTTTCCTTCTACATTTTCCATTTCCTGGGTTCTTTAAAGCAAAGTCCCCTATTTAACCACAGACCAGAGCTACCCCTCTCTCTGTCTGCCATTTCCTTTTGTCCACTTAGGGATATTATGTGGTAAACTACACAGCAGAAATGGCTTCCCTTTTCCTTTCTCCAGGATCTGTAAAGATTAAAGTGCCTGACCTTACTTTTCTGTATCCTTCACCCTCTGAGTTGAGAAAAGGTGAAGAACTGCACACAGTGATATATGAATTATTTCTTTGGACTTAATTTTGCTATTGTACCCTTTCATTAGCAAAGACTGGTTGGACATGATTAACTCTTATGTCCTAACTCTGTACATTTTCTCTGTGTTTGCAATGATAGCCTCGCAGAGAATCAAGAAGTTTTCATTTATAGAGTGCAGTGAAAAGATCATGATTTTGGAGTCAGGTGGGCCTGAATTTAAACCCTGATTCAGCCCCTTTACTAGCCAAGTAATTTGAACGTTATTTACCTTCACTGAGAAATAAACTTCTATTCTGAAAATTGGGACTAATATCCTCAAACTCATATTTTTATGAATCAATTTGATAATATAGGCACCATGCTTTGTACAGGAGCAATATAGCACACTGGGAGCACTCCCAATGTAGTTTTTTTTTTTAAATAAAAAAAATAAATATGGAATATATTTAAGGGGCAAAACATGATGATTTGATGATGGACATACATATAGTGAAATTATTACTACATTCAAATGATTTAACATATCTCTCATTATCACCTTTGTGTGTGTGTGATGAGAACACCTGAATCTACTGTCTTATCCAAATTCCAATATTCAACGCAGTATTGTTAACTATAGTCATCATTCTGTACATTAGCTCTCTAGACTTATTTATCTTACCTAATTGCAACTCTATACCCTTTAACCAACATCTCCCCATTTCCCCCACCTCACTGCATCTGCTGATCAACTTTCTATTCTCTGCTTCCATGTATTTGATTTTTTTAGATTCCACATACAAGTGAGATCATGCAGTTTTTGTTGTTGCTGTTCTGTATCTGGCTTATTTCACAGGGCATCAAGAGTAGTTTCCAGCCACACTTGCTCTTTTTCTATGGAGCTATTGTCAATGATATAAACCATCGTGTTGTACTGTCCTATTTAAGTTGAATTCCTCATCATAAACTCTTTTTCCCTTTTGCAAAATCAGTGTACTTTAATTAATTGTAAAAGGTATCTTCATGTATTTTCACACTAGATTTGCAATCATTGTTAAGAAGAACTATGTAAACCAATGTTTCTCATCGTATCCTGGTTGCCAGGAAGCTCAGTGTGAAATTTACTGTTAAATTGTTGTACTTTGGTAATAAAGATTTTGCTTTCTATTCCTTTTTTTGTTTATGTCTTCTATGCATTTTTTATTCAATAACCTTATTAGATATTTGAATTTTACTATGTGTTCTCGAATATATATTTAAAAATATAAAGTATACATAAAACATTAGCTCTTCAAATTAACACCAGAAAATTAACCAAAATTAAAGTGAAAATTTACCCTATATGCTGATTTATATTCACCATATTAAGAGATTGGTTCTCCAATTATGAGAATAATCTAAATATATATGGAATATCTGATTAATTTCTGCATCAAAATGTTTCTTTTTGCCCTGCCCCCAATCTTTTCTGTTAGTCTGTATTGGAATCAAGCAGGAAAAGGATTCAGTGGTGTGTGTGTGTGTGTCCCCTTTGGATTAACTTATCCCAGCTGCATTTGTGTGGCCAACTTTTCAATCACTTGAGGACCCTGAATTTGTCTGTTTTTCCTGCATGGCAGACTTAAAACAAGGAGTTTTCTTTGTAGCTTATCTGTTCATCACAGAAACAGTACTCTGTCAATAGTACTCCTTGATATTGTAAGAAACTCAGCTTCTCTTCTCTGTTGTTTTTCATTATTTTTTTTCCTATCTGACTTTCACCATCCCTCCAATTTGTCTCATACCTTAATTTCAAATTCTCCTTTAATATAATATACGTATATTTTTTTCAGCCACATTGGGCAGGGATAAGTGCTCTAATGGATGTGTCAGATATAAGCAGACCTCACTGCCCAAGAGACTTCTGACAACTCAAGAGCAGGGAGTAGGATTCAGAACATGGGGAATGTTAAACACAAAGGTGAATTTATTAGGCATCTACTCTGTTCCATATGGTGTACCTAGATGGATGGGAGATGAAGATAAAATAAGACATTTGTTATGTCTCTCTAATAAGGAATTTACTGCCTAGCATATAACTGTAATCTATATATATAAAAGCCTAAGCGACCATTACAACCGGAAGACCAGAACGACTGGAATGGCCGGTCAACCAGTCGCTATGACATGCACTGACCACCAGGGGGCAGACAATGCAGGAGCTGCCCCCTGGTGGTCAGTGCGCTCCCACAGCCAATCTCCCACAGCACCTCCCCCTGGCTGGCCAATCTCCCACGGTCCCTACCCCCTGCTGGCCGGCCCCCTGATAGGCCTCAATTGCCAGCCAGGCCAAGGGACCCCACCTGTGCACGAATTTGTGTCCCGGGCCTCTAGTGTAATATAAAAAATTACTAGAGGCCCAGTGCATGAGATTTGTGCACTGGGGGGCGGGGGGTCCCTCAGCCCAGCCTGCACCCTCTTGCAGTCCGGGACCCCTGGGGGGATGTCCACCTGCTGGCTTAGGCCCGATCCCCTCAAGAATCAGGCCTAAGCCTGCAGTCAGACATCCCACTCACAGTCCAGGGCTCTCGCTGTCTGGGATGCCTCGCTCCTTACCACTGCAGGCAGAAGAGGCTCCCGCCACCACCGCTGTGCTTACCAGCCACCAGCCCAGCTTCTGGCTGAGTGGCGCTCCCCCTGTGGGAGTGCACTGATCACCAGGGGGCAGCTCCTGTATTGAGCATCTGCCCCTTATTGGTCAGTGCGTGTCATAGCAACCAGTCCTCCCGCCATTCGGTCGATTTGCATATTACACTTTTATTATATACAATACTGTAAAAAAAGGTATCTATGCCCAATGAGTCTTTGCAGAGGAGATGACATGAACAAGGCAGGACCACAGTAAAGCCAAGGCAGCTAGGGACTAAAGCAACCAGCCTGAGTCCACAGTGCATGGAGTGGGGCATGGGAGATGGAACCCAGGGAGTCAGAACCAGATTTGGGGGGAGGGGAGTGATGAGGCTTTGAATTTAAGATTTCATGTCTAATACCATTTTAATTATGTCATTTCCTCGCTCTACACTTGCACTGGCTCCCCCTTGCCTGACTAATACAGGAAGAGGCAGCAGCTGTGTAGGAAGTGGAAACTGATTATATAGGGTTAGGAAGAAAGAGAAAGATGAGCTCCAGCGACAGAGTTTAAAGTTAACTCCAAAAAAGCACTGTGGATTCTGTTTCCTAATATGTTAGACAAAAGTATCCATGCAAGTCAAGGGGCTCAACTGAATTATATAAGGTCCCAGTTAAGATCCTGAATGTCTCTGCCAACTGCTGTCCTTTTTTTTCCACCTTATGATGCCATAGTCACAGATCCGAAGGTTCTCATTTAAATAAGCACGAAACAGGTACCTTTTGGCTATTGAGTCATGTGTTGGACTGGAAGTTCAGTGACCTAAAATTCCAATGTACTGGCTGTGTCACTAGGTGCTGGGGGCTACCTGCTTGACCCCTTTGATGTTTTACATTATGGGCATATTAAGTGCATAGTTTCTCTCAGGGGAGTTGTTAAGAGAGCTAATAAAAAAATTATTATATAGCACCCAGCCCTGACAAGATATTTATCAGCGCTCACGAAGTTCTAAATGATTGTATGCAGCACTTGTTTCTGAGATACAGATAGTGATATTTTTAACTAGTATAGTTCTTTTAGACTCATTGGAATTTCTGGCTATTCTCAGGAACCAGGAGAGTTTCTGTGAGTTACAAACATGCCTAAAGAAGATGATTGCAATTCATTCACCGTGTTTCTCCAAAAGGAACCAAAAGAAAGTCTATTTAAAAGGTCCCCTCTTGTTCATTTAAAGAGGTTGCTGCCCAGGATATTTGTATTATAATTATGAGATTGACATAAGGACTTCCAGAACTTCAACATGGGTAGATGTATGGATATACCATACCTTTAATGTTAATCTAAAGTTAGTGTTACAAAAGGCTTAGCAACCCAACAATGCACAAGGGGGTAGTTACCTATATTGAATGAATTTGCTAGACAAGAAGGCAAATGTGGATATGGTTACAAGGTGTGTTTCCCTCCCTCTCCCTGATGCATGCTAGCAGAGCTTTCTGTGGCTCTCCTTCTATTTCCTCTCCAAAAAGCCCAGGTGAATTCTGAGGACCTCCAACAACTGGAGTGCTATGGTAGGGGTGGGGGATCACGTCACTGCTTTTCATTTCTCTGGTCTGTTGAACATTGATAGACAATGCAATCAAGACAGTCCCTGATGTGGTTGATTATTTTCCTATTGCACAAGCTCTTATCCTATCTGATTCCTGAAATTTATCAAAGTGACCATGCAGGTGGAAAATTTCTTACACAGGCAATTTTGAAGGACTCAAATGGTTGGAGGGCATTACCCTTAATGAATAATTCAGTGGTAATTTGTCATCCAAAGAAAGTTTCATCTCTCATGGGCTGTTAGAATGTCATGTTGAATTCTCTATGACTTTGTAAATAGTTGAATGTTCTGATCCTATTGGAAATATCAATCTCTTGTCTTTCATTACAACTGCCACAATCCTCAGTATAACAAAGGAGTGTTGAGGGGTACAGATGGAAGAAGGTGGGTACATACTGTGCACTTCACAGGGATGGCTCCTGGGCACCACAGACCAAGCAAATCCAAATCATCACCTTCTCCTACTGGCACCTCTTTTTTTTTTAAAAAAAAATATATTTTATTGATTTTTTACAGAGAGGAAGGGAGAGGGATAGAGAGCTAGACACATCTATGAGAGAGAAACATCGATCAGCTGCCTCCTGCACACCTCCCACTGGGGATGTGCCCGCAACCAAGGTACATGCCCTTGACCGGAATCGAACCCGGGACCCTTCCGTCCGCAGGCCGACGCTCTATCCACTGAGCCAAACCGGTTTCGGCTCCCACTGGCACCTCTTAACCCTCCTTCTTTGTTATATTCCATAACTAAATAAAGGTCACTCCTTATATTTAGTCTTCCAACCCTCCAATTTGGGAAAGGTCCTCAGTCTCTTATTTTTTCTCAACTTCTATTACTAATCTGTCCCCAAATCATATCATTTTTACCTCTTAAACACCTGTCAATAGTACTCTTCTCTCCATCCCCTTTACCTTCATTTATCACCTGGTAGTATTCTTAACTCTCACTCCTAGAGAGGGCCAGGACCAAGCCTGGGTGTTGGGGGAGATGAAGTTTCACTAGGCCTGGGGCTGGAGGAACATTGGGTGTGTGATAGGCAAGGCTCACCCAAGGCAATGGAAGATGGAAGGGCCTAAAGGGAAAGGTAAGATTCACACTTTCAAGAAAGAGAGTCAAGGAGTATCAAATCCAAGACCCTGTGTATTTGGCCCAGAGAGGTAATGGGGTTTGGGTGGTTGCTGAGTGATTACTCAGTGTTTGAAGCTTGCACTTATGGTAGAGATGTGATGGGCGGTGACACAGCAGTAGGCAGACACTGGAATTATAAAGCTTCTAAATTAGGTCTGTGTCTCAATAAAACTAATTAAAGTTTGTAATTATTATATTTGTCTTTTTTTCTTATCTCCCCACTAAATTCTAAGCTTTGTGAGGTCAGGGACCATTATATCCCCAGAGCCTCCCACAGATTTTCATACATGGCAGACACTATAAAATATTTGTTGAATATGTGAATTGGTCTTGAATATTGAAAATTTAATCTTGTCATTTCAATCTTAAGAATTCTTCAGTGACTCATGCCTTTAGGATGAGATAATTCCAGAATCCTCAGTTTAGCATCTATATATATAAAAGCCTAAGCAACCATTACCACGGAACAACCAGAACAACTAGAATGTCAGGTCACTGTGACACGCACTGACCACCAGGGAGCAGACACTCAATGTAGGAGTTGCCCCCAACCTGTGGGCCCCAATCGCTGATGGAGCCTGTCGGCCAACATCCCGTTCCCTCCCTACAGCCAGCAGGCCCCAATCGCCCAATCGGGGCTGGGCCCCCAGGCTGGGACCGGGAACCAGGGGTGGGTTGCAGTGGACGTGGCCCCTTTTCCAGGGGATCAGAGGGCCGGCTCCCTCCTCTGGGCTGGCAGCCAACCTCCTGGGTTCCTCCACCCAGCCCATAGGCCTTTATTGGCCTGCTGCCCACCTGCCACGCTGATGGTTGGCCCCTCCCCCTGGTTGGTAGGCCCCAATTGCCATATTAGGGTCTGCTGGCCAACCTCCTGGTTCCTCCCCCTGACTGGCAGGTCCCAATCACTCAACTGGGACCAGGCCCTGGGCAGGGACAGGGAACCAGGGGTGGGTGACGGGGAACATGGGGAGCGAGGAAAGGAGGAGGAGGGTGATGGGGAGGAGGGGAGGCAGGGAACCGTGTGGTGGCAGCGTGCATGCCGCGAGGGAAAGAGGAGGTGGGGAGGTGGGGAACCTGATCGGCCCTGATTGCCCACCAGGCTGAGGGACTCCACCTGTGCACAAATTTCATGCACCAGGCCTCTAGTTAACAAATAAACAAAAAATAAGTCATTTGGTTTCTCCAGGTTATGTTTCCACCTAGTGGCTTACCATTTCCTCTCTCCTTTTCCTGAAAGGAGGGGAAGTATCAATCATGATACACTTCTTGTAGTTATTGTATCATTTTCCATACAAACAACTGTAGACCTATTTTTGCCCCATCCAGTGTGTGTGTGTGTGTGTGTGTGTGTGTGTGTGTGTGTGTGTATTCTATTGATTCTGTTTCTCTGGAGAACCCTCACTAATACTAATATAAGAGATTTCTATTTTAACTATTTTTGTTTCTGTGTCTAGAACTTAGCACAATAATTAAATGAAAATTTTAATCTATCTTGAAATCACTCTCCCTTAATAAAGAGAACTTTGAAGTGCAGAGACAAGGAACTGGTTTTAGGGAAATACTAATGAGGTTACCTGACACCAGGTTCCCAGCATATCCCTGAGCACCTCCTCCCCTGACCCCGATTACTTGACCATCTGAGGCATAGTAAAAAATAATGAGGAAATATAAATTTTATGAGCCTATTTATTCAGTTTTGAATGCTGGAAACACATTATAAAGACTCAACCAGCACAAGCCCTGTGAATTGGGAGTGATTGGGTTGCAGCCTTGTCCCTCCTGAAAGGAGACTGCAGGATGAGCTTCTCTTCTAGAGAGGTTAAAACCATGATGCCTTTCTCTGTTTGTTCCATCTACTCTTTTTTTGTGTGAGCTTTGATTTTTTAATGACTGATGAGTTACTGGAAAGATATTGCCATGCCAGCTGCTTTGGCCTGCATGCCATTCAGCATCTGGTTCAAACTTAGCATGTCTTCAGTGAGGGTAGCCAACCTTAGGCTGTCTTCCTGCTGCTTGCTGGACTCCTAGGTTTATGTTAGCTAAACAATGCTCAGTTATTCCATATGTATGCTAGACAGTAAATACTCATAAGTAATTACTGAAAATCTCTGAGCATGAAGTGCACACCCAGGGAGTTCTCACTTAAGTGTTGCTCATCACCAGCTCCATCCTCCTGGGACTCCTCTTTCTGGGTGTTATCCTCCTCCATCGGGATCTTCTGCTGAATCTCAGAGGAGAAACTGGGATGGATGCCAGCCTGTATGCAGCAAGAAAAGCGAAATATCATGATTGGGAAGCTGAAAGCCAAGGTAACCTCTGACAACTGATGGTCAACAGAATTAACATCTGAGGAACCCTAATTACTTTGAATTTGAAAAACAGACATTCTGGGTCATCCTATAATCTCACTGCTGACTAGCCTTTACAATAACAAAACTTAAACACCATCACCACCAATCATCATCAATGAAAGCACACTTTTGAATAGAATAATTATAAATTTGAAAAAAAAAAAAAAAACCACCCCAAAACATGCCAGCAAACAAGCAGTGAACAACACTTAACCAGTAAGGAGAATCCATTTATCAGCATAGTTGTTTCTACTTGGGGTTTATTGTTGCTTATTTTCTAATTTTTCATCCCATGCTTATTTACCAGCTATCTATTAGGTACTTTGTATTTATTATTTCTTTTAATTTTTACAAAATTTCATGTTATAGAAAGGGTTTAGCTAATGTCTTTGTTCTTAAGAGCTCTCCAAGGAGCTCCTGACTTGTCAGGCTTCTTACAGCTCTTATATGTCCAGTTTGTTTGTTTTGTTTTTCTGCAGACTCAGAGATGCAGACTAGGGGATGCCCTATGAGATAATGTGATCTCACCATCATGTAAGGACTCCTATTTGCTGTGTTCCTGCTTTGCATTTAATTTTCACAATAACTCTAAGAATAAGTGCTATCATTTCCGTTGTACAGATAAAAAACCTAAGGCCCAGGAAAAACAAACAAGTTATCAAAGGTCACATAACCAGTATGTAAACTCCTTGTAAAATAACAATGCCCATTCCCTATTCAATTTTAAATTACTCTTGATGTATTAAGGAGGATGGATTTTAATGGTAGCAGAACTAGAGGTACAAAGACCAGTTATGGGTCTATACAATATTTGAGGGGACAGATGCTAAGAAATTAATTTAAAGCATTTGTTTATGATAACAAGGTCCAGACTGTGATACATAGGGGAGGTAAAAGTCATCAGGCCAAGATGATTTATTGGTTCTGGGAGGTGGGTACTGGGGAGAGTCTGGTGTAAATATGGGTAGAGTAGTAGATGATGATGCTATTATTTAAGAATGGAAATAGAGAGTGGAGCAGATGTGGAATTATAAGAGGAATTCAATTTTAGATATGTTGAATTAGAATACATCTGTAGAGCATCCAAATGAAGTTAGAAATCATGGCTGAAGATATGTATTTGGAAGATGTAGATATTGAGAAGTTTTGTTTTTCTTCAAAATGAGAGGCAGTGAGCTAACTGGTTCATAATCCGAAGGAAGATACAGAGGCAAATGGTAAAGATATAGGAGAAAGGGGGACCAAGTGATTGAAGAAGGTCATGGGAGTAGAAAGAGAGGATAGGATCAAGAACCCAATGAAGGGTTGGCTTTGACTAGATGAAGTGCTCCTCATTCTAAGAGAACAGATTGGGGAAAGGAGATGAGAATAGTTGCCCATGTAGATCAATAGCTCTGTGTTAGAAAAGGTTGAGAGTAAAGGAATTCTATATTGAGGGCCTCACTTTTGTCAATGAATTACAAGGCCAACTCTTCCATTGAAAGGCCAACTTGAATATTATTTTAGAAGAAAATGCTGAAATATAGACTTGCATTGTTATATCAAACTAGAGGCCTGGTGCACAAAATTCATGCATGGGAGGGGGGTCCCTCAGCCCAGCCGGCACCCTCTCCAATCCAGAACCACTCGGGGGATGTCCGACTGCCTCTCGCAATCTGGGACCGCTGGCTCCTAACCGCTCGCCTGCCTGCCTACCTGATCGCCCCTAACCACCTCTGCCTGCCTGATCACCCCTAACCACCTCTGCTTGCCTGCCTAATCACCCCTAACTGTTCCCCTACCAGTCTGATTGCCCCTAACTGCTCCCCTACTGGCCAGATTGCCCCTAACCGCCTCTGCCTCACCCTGCACCTGGGACCCAGGATTCCCTCCTCTGGACAGTCGTAGGCACCCGGAACCCGGACTTCCCTCCCTTTGGCCTGCTGCAGGCACCCAGGACCTGGGCTGGCTTCGCCCTGGCTGGCCATAGCCGCAGGGGACCATGGGCGGGTGGCTTCGCCTGAGCTGCAGCCGCAGGCACCCAGGACCATGGGGCGGGTGGCTTGTCCCTCTCCTGAGCCGCAGCCTGGCTGGTCCTCATTCCTCTCTCACAAGCTCATTTGTGATGGCTGGTACCCATTCCTCTCTCCCCAGTGTTGAATGTCTGAGCCATCATGGTGTGATGGCGTGAGGGTGTGGTGACCATTTGCATATTAGCTCTTTATTATATAGGATAGAGGCTTGAAAAACTTTTGTGCTGCAAATACTACATCAAGAAAGTGAAAAGACAACTCACAGAATGCAAGAAAATATTGCAAATCACATATCTGATAAGACTTATATCTAAACTAGAAAAAGAACACTTAAAACTGAAAATGGGGCTTCTCTGGAGTGGCAATACAGCTGTTTCCTCTGGCGCAACATACATTGGAGAAGAAGAATGTCAGGAGCTAAATGTTTTATTTAAACCTGTGGTTGCTGCTCAGAAAATAAAGACAAAGTTAGGGGTTTATATGTTCGTCATGTAAGAGCAGTGTACTAAAGAAGAGAATTAGCTGTGTTGTGAAGGCTGAGAAATTTGAAACAAATTTTCAGATGACACACAACTTCTAAAAATCCAAGATGATGGAGTAGGTGGAAGTTGTACTCACCTCCTCCCATAATCACATAAAAATTACAACTAAATTATAGGAAAATCAACACGGAGAACCATGTGAAGACTAGCTAATCAGAAGTCCTATAACTAAGGATATGCAGAAGAAGCAACGAGATTGGTAGGAGGGGCACAGGTATGAAATTAGCTGGCTCTGCACCCATGTGCCTTGGTTAAGAATCTGGAGGGATATTTCAGCTGCAGAGGAGCAAGGGCTCTCAACCCTAAGCTGGGCTGTCCAGCCCAGAGCACCAGTGCTGGAAAGAGGAGCCCACATAACATCTGCTGTAAGACAGAAGGCTGAAGGAAACCCAGGGACTGCACACAAAATCTTACTCGAAGGCACTCACCCTGGGCAGAGAGAAGGTGGCTCAGTGCTGGAGTCATATAAGGAGAGACTGAATTGTACGGCTTCAGAGAGCTGGAGAGATGTCACCAATGTCTCTGTGTTGAGTCCCTTTCCCACACCACCTACTAACACCATCTTTACTGGTCTTCCGCTCACCCAACAAGACATTGGCCTGGGATTCACTCTGGAGTCTCCCTGAGGTCCTGCCATAACCAGTTTGTTCATGGCTGTGGGCTCTGCTGGCAGCAGCCAACCCAAGCCTGCATTGCAATCTTTCTTAAAAAAAAAAAACTCTTGAGGAATTCCGGGCAAGTATGAGAGTGCCAGAAACACACAAGCAGAGACTGAGTTGTGTGGCTTTAGAGCAAGGTCCCTTTTCCCCAAACACCCAACATGCACCACTGATCCTGTGTGGGGCCCTCTCCCCATATGATATTAACTTTAGTAGCTACACTAGCTCCACGATGAAGTCTTCCTGAGTTCCCACCTAACCAGCTCTCCCATAGCTGAGGGTTTTGCTGGTGGCAATCAACCTTCACTCAAATCGTTGCCTTTCTTAAAAACTCTTGGAGAATTCCAAGTGGGCTAAGGGTGGTGCTGGAGACACACAGGGAGAGTCTAAGTTCTGTGTTTATAGGGTGAAGACCATCTTCTTGCAAGCCCCATGGGTACCACTGTTCCTGTGCAGAGCTCTCCCTCCAATGGCCAAAGCTTAATGTGATCTAACCTGATGAACTCTACTGGCTCTACCCTGATGACCCCCAGACACCCTGCATCACCTACACAAAGGTCCGAAGGCCAAAGGTGGGTGGCAGGTTGCCTCAATGTACCCTGAGGCATTTGCTGAGTGCCTAAGACCATCACTGGCACTGAGTTTGAATCTATGTTAATCTGGTGAATACCACTTGCCCTTTCCTAGTGACTCCCAGAGAACCTAACTCATGCAACTTGTGTATCATCTGAGGTTTGTTCAGTAGCTGCACCTTATAAGCAGCCAGAAGATGGCAGTGGGTCTCAGGGTGCCTTGGGCCTTTCGCTGACCTACCCCAGGCCAGTACTGGTGGAAGCTGGCCTTGGTACACAGCTTGACTGCTCCCACATATATCTAGGCCCAGCAAGGGCAGCTACCAAACATGAATTACTTTGTGGCTCCTAACAGGTAGCCCAGGACCAGTCACAGGCAGTGTCTGACATTGACACACAAAAGAGTCCCTCCCAACAGGCCCCAGAACCAACACAATTGGATTGTGGTGGCTGGCTTCAGATCACATCAGAGCACAACCTAATTAGCTCCATAAGCAGCACACCCAAAGGGTAGTCTTGGCAGGCACCACACCCAGCTGAGGCAAAACCCATGTTAAGGGGTCATCCCCAACACATACACTGTGGTCATGGCCAATCCTCATAGCCCAGATAGCCCGAGAGTCAACCTCATCCACGGACATACCAAAAACAATCAAAACTCACTTTCAACAGGAGGGCTCACAGGATCCTCAGAAGGGATATTGCCGAAGCACCCACCTCAGGTAAACAGGGAGACTGCACTACTGGGCCCCACAGGACATGTATTACATAAGACCATCCTACCAAGACTGAGAGACATCGCAGATTTATGTAATACATAGGAACAACAGAGAGGCAGATAAAACGGGGAAACAAAGAAGCATGCCCCAAGTGAAAGTATAGGAGAAATTTCCAGAATAAGAACTAATTGATATGGTGGCAAGTAATCGACCAGATATAAAGTTCAAAACAATGGTTATAAGAATGCTCAAGGAACTTAGCATTAGTGAGAACTTCAAAAGCACAAAAGGAATATAGAAACCATAAATAAGAATGAGTCAAAAATAATGAATACATAATGAAATGAAAAACACACTAGAAGTAATCAACAGCAGATTAGATAGCAGAGCAAAGAATCCAAAAAATTTATATGGGACCACAAAAGGCCCTGAATAGGCAAACAATCTTGAGAAAGAACAAAGTTGGAGGTATCACACTACCTAATATCAAACTATACTGCAAAGCTATAGAAATCAAAACAGCATGGTACTGCCATAAAAACAGACATATAGATCAATGGAAATGAATAGAGTGCCCAGAAATAAACCCACACCTACATGGTCAATTATTTGACAAAGGATGCAAGAGCATACAATGGGGTAAAGACAGTCTATTTAATAAATGGTTTGGAAAAATTGGACAGATACATGCAAAAAAAAAAGTTATACCACCTTCTTGCACCATCCTATATAATAAAAACCTAATACACTAAATGTCCGGTCGTCTGTTTGTCTGTTCAACCAACCAAAGCATAATATGCTAACGATATGCTAAGGCTGCTCAACCGCTCGCTGTGACGTGAATTGACCACCAGGGGCAGACAGTCAGCTGGTTGACCAGTTGCTATTACATGCACTGACCATCAGGGGGCAGATGCTCTTACCGGTAGGTTAGCTTGCTGCTGGGTTTCAGCCAATCGAGATGGAGTGAGATGGGCTAGACATGCCCTG
The DNA here is from genome assembly GCF_963455305.1 of Plecotus auritus. NCBI lineage: Eukaryota > Metazoa > Chordata > Mammalia > Chiroptera > Vespertilionidae > Plecotus > Plecotus auritus. The sequence goes on along the minus strand of NC_137771.1, from coordinate 159,326,164 downwards.
GAGCCCTCCCATAGTCCCGCCCCAGCTGGCCAACCTCCTGCGTCCTTCCCTGGACTGATTGTGCACTGGTGGGGTCCCTTGGCCTGGCCTGCACTCTCTTGCAATCCGGGCTGAGGGACCCCCTCCAACCCAAGTGCACAATTTCGTGCACCGGGCCTCTAGTATACAATAATAAATTCAAAATAGATTAAAGACTTAAAATGTAAGACTTGAAACCATAAAACTCCTGGAAGAAAACGTAGGCAGTAAACTCTCTGACATTTCTCTTAGCAATATGTTTTTCTGACATATCTCCTTGGGTAAGGGAAACAAAAGAAAAAATAAACAAATGAAACCACATCAAACTAAAATGTTTTGCATAGCAAGGGAATCCATCAACAAAACCAAAAGACAATCTACTAAATGGAAGAAGATATTCACCACCAATGCATCCAATCAACAAGAGGTTAATACCTGAAATTTATAAAGAACACATACAACTCAACACCAAACAGAAACAATCCAATTGAAAAATGGGCAGAGGATCTGAATAGACACTTCTTCAAAGAGGGCATACACATGGCCAATAGACATATGAAAAGATGCTCAGTGTCACCAATCAACAGAGAAATGCAAATTAAAACCACAATGAGATTAATGATAGCCTGTCAGATGGCTATCATTAATAAATCAATAACCAACAATTGTTGGTGAGATTGTGGAGAAAAGGGAACCCTTGTGCACTGTTGGTGGGAATGCAGATTGATGTAGCCATTATAAAAAACAGTATTGAGGTTCCTTAAAAAGTTAAAAATGAAACTGCCTTATGACTCAGTGATTACACCTCTTAGTATACATTGAGTGGCCAGATTATTATGATCTCTGATCTCTGAACACATAATAACCTGGCCACTCAGTGTGTGTGTGTGTGTGTGTGTGTGTGTGTGTGTGTGTGTGTATTAGAGGCCTGGTGCATGAATTCGTGCATGGGTAGGGTCCGGCCAGCCTGTCCAGGGGGAGGGGACATGGGCAGTTGGCCGGCCTGCCTGGGGTCAAACTCCTGGTCGAGGGGACAATTTGCATATTAGCCTTTTATTATATAGGATATACACTGAGTGGCCAGATTATTATGCTTTCAGAGATCATAATAATCTGGCCACTAAGTGTATATTCGAAGAAATCCAAACATAATTCAAAAGGATATATGTACCCTTATGTTGATTGCAGCATTATTTACAATAGCCAAGATATGGAAGCAGCCCAATGCCCAACAATAAATGAGTGAATAAAGAAGAGATGGTACATATATACATTGAAATATTACTTGGCTATAAAAAGAGAAATCTTACCATATGCAATGGCATGGATGGACCTAGAAGGTATTATGCTAAGTGAAATAAATCAGACAGAGAAAGACAAATACCATATGATTTTACTTATAAGTGGAATCTAAAGAACTAAATAAATTAATAAACAAAATAGAAACAGTCTCATAAATACAGAGTTCACACTGATGGTTTCCAGAGGGGAGGGAGGTTGGGGGGCTGGGTCAAAAAGATGAAGAGATTAAAAAGTACCAATTGTCAGTTACAATAGTCAGGGGGATATAAAGTCACAGAATATGGAATACAGTCTATAATATTGCAATAACTATTTATGGTGCCAAGTGGGAACCTTAAATATCAGGGGAATCACTTTGTAAAGTATATGATTGGCCCCTATGTTGTACACCTGAAATATTCTAATTAAATAGTAAAATTAAAAAAGACAACTTTTGAAACATGAAAAAACCTCCACAGTGGTCATGGGATCTGAATAGACATTTCTCCAACCTGAAAATGATTACAGGATCTGAATAGATATTTCTCCAAAAAAGATATACAAATGACCAATAAACAGATGAAAATGCTGTTAGGCATTAGGGAAAAGCACATCAATATTGCAATGTGATACCACTTTACACCCACTAGGATGGTTATTATGAAAAAGACAGGTAATAATGGAGAGGAAACTCATATGGTGCTTATGGAAATATAAATTGACACTTTGGAAGACAATCTGAATGTTTCTCAAAAGATTAAACATAGAGCTGTCATGAAACTCAGCAATTCCACTAGTAGGTATATATACAAAAGTAATGAAAACATACATTCACACATAACTTTAAAACAAATTTTCTTATTATCATCCTATATAATAAAACCCTAATATGCAAATCGACCGAACAGTGGAATGACCGATCGCTATGACGTGCACTGACCACCAGTGGGCAGATGCTCAATGCAGGTGCTGCCCCCTGGTGGTCAGTGTGCTTCCATAGGGGGAATACCACTCAGCCAGAAGTCAGGCTAACGGCTGGTGAGCGCAGCGGTGGTGGCAGGAGCCTCTCCTGCTTCTGCTGCAGCACTAAGGACCTCTCAGGGGATCTCCCACTGTCACAGGGAGTGGGCCTAAGCCAGCAGGCAGACATCCCCCAAGGGGTCCTGGACTGCAAGAGGGCGCGGGCTGGGCTGAGGGACCCCCCTCCCCAGTGCACAAATGTTGGGTATAGGGCCTCTAGTTATTCATAATAGTCAAAAAGTGGAAACAACTCAGATATGCTTGAACAGGTAAAAAGATAAATAAAATGTTATATATCTATACAATGGAATATTATTTGGCCATAAAATAAAGGAAATTCTAACACATTCTCCACCATAGATGAACCTTAAAAACGTTTTGCCAGATATTGTACTGAAGTCTTTATAGAAATGTTTAACATTAAACCCTTACACAACCTATTATGGTAGGTTCTCTTCTCTGGCAGATGATAAAATAGAGGGTAAAGAGGAGGAATACTATCACTGAGGTCACCCAGGCAGTAAGAGAGGGGCCAGCAATCTCCAGGAGGTCTATGTGACTCTTAGGTCAGGTCTCTCCATGTGCCCATTCCACTGCTTCCTATGCCCTTTTTGTTACCAAGCTCCTTTTGGAGGTTGTTCTGCTAAAAATAGTACAGAGGAACGTGATTCTAACATGTAAATATATGTTCAGCACTCACCCAATATCAATGCAAAAATACTAAATTAAATATTAAAAAACAGAACCCAACACCATATTAAGAAAATATACCATGAGCAAGTGGGATTCATTTCTGGAATGCAAGGATGATTCAGCATTAGGAAATCTATTAGTAGAACCACCAGATATAAGGGAAATAATCACATGATTATCCTCTGATGCAAAAAATAATAAAATAAAATAAAATAAAGCTTTTGACTAAAGCATCCTAATCAGAATACTCAAGAAAATAGGAGATTATGCATATTTCCTAAACAGAATACCTCCGTCCCAAATTAAGCATTGTGCTTAATGGGGGAAATGAGACATTTCTACTAAGATTAGGAAAGAGTCAAGAATGCTCACTATCTCTGCTACTTTTGAACCTTATTCAAGAGTTATTAGCCAGTGCCATTTAAAACAGAGAAAAAATAAGAGACACAGAAATTGGAAAAGAAGTAAAACTATTTTTAGATGACATGAGAATTTACCTAGAGAACCTGAGAAAGTCAACACAAACAATAAAATAAATATTTACTTTTAAGTACTAATGTTAATTTTAAAATAATTTAAAACTTCAGTAAAGCTACATGAATAGAACAAAGAACATTTTTTCTGAAATCATATGAGAGTAAGTTTTGAACATGGTGTCAACATCCCTGAATAGGTTAGTGTGTAACCCTTCAGACAAGGATATTCTCTAGATAACCAAAATATAAGGACCAAAATCAGGAAGTTATCATTGACACTTACTAACATGGAATTCACTATCTCCTTTCAAGTTTCAACAATTGTCCCAGTAACATTTTTTTATAGGATACTAGAGGCTGAGTGCATGGATTTCTGCACATTGAAAGGAAATTAATTAGAAGAAATATTTTAGAGGCCAGGGAGGGACCACAGGAGATTGGCTCCAGGGCCTGTCCAGCCTGTCTCGCCCAGTCCCAATTGGCCGGATCCCAGCAGCAAGCTAAGCTACCGTCAGAGCGTCTGCCCCCTGGTGATAAGTGTGCATCATAGCGACTGGTCGAACAGTCAAAAGAATGCTTAGAGGGACAATTAGCATATTAGGCTTTTATATATATAGATAAGCTAGGATAATGTCTCTTTGGTCTTTTTTTCAGTCTGGAAGAGTGCAGTGTGGGTGGCGTCTCAAAGACTAATTTATCCTCACTCCTACACCCTCTGTACCAGGGGTGATGGAAAAGGCAGAGATTAACCTCAACCAAAACCCACCCTGCCAGACATCTAAAATGAATAATTGCTTGAGTGTGTAGAGAGAAGCCTGGAAGTGATGTCATGCTTTTATCTTTTATTTTTACCATAAAAGTTTTAAAGCAGCCAGTAAAAATAGAAATATGTTAAGCCATTCAATCTTTACTGAATTCTTCCTGGATAGAATGTTCACAAGAGAAAATTGCCTCATTTCCAAAAAGTTTTAAGACAGTCTCTCTTACTTTAGATTTAACAGTACATCTATTAGATAAGTATATTATCCAGTCTGATTGTTTGAAGTAACTCTTAGTTAAGGAGCCTGTTCTTAGGTGACATTTTAAACCAATACACAAAGAGCACAACTATTCCCATTGTGTTAGATGTGAGTTCTAAGTAAGTTAAATAAAAACTCACTTGACTCTGCCTCAAAGTTCTGTTGGGAATTCTTGGAAATCTTTCAGAATACCACTAATTCCATGAGGCTGTAGTCTGAATTTCCTTTCCCTTCACTATACTTTTATGATAATCAAATCATTACCTTTCACCCATGTTGACTATCTGAAAGGTTTTAAAAGCATAACAGGTACATACATACTAGTACATAGGTAACTCATGCTGTGCTTCTTTGGTGATAAATATTTGTCCTCATTATGTTTTCTGGAAAACCTACCTAGGTACATTACTGGATATTCCTTATTCCCAGAGCCCAGACAGCTTTCTTGAACCAGTTTACATGATCACATTGAGACTTCCCAGTTTTTTAACAGCAAATTCTAGATTTCCTTGAGCGCCAGGGTTCCATGCTTCTTGAAGCCCACTCAATGGAAAAGAGTTTATGAATGTAGACATTCTATTTTCTAGTTACCTCTTTGATGGCAGAATAATCACCATCTCGCCTCCCCCTCCCAGCCCCCTTTTTTTTCTACCTTTCTTTGCAGGAGTCATTTTTCTCAGAACAGGTCGGAAAGAGAGAGGGGGATTATGGGAAGAATCAAATTTCACTTCTGGGTTACCTGGAGACAAGGCACAGGAGGGAGCTTTTTAAAATACAGATTCCTTAACCTCACTCCAGACTTTCTAATCTGAATCTTTGGAGGAGGATCCAATAGCATGTATTTTTAAGAAGTTTCCCAAGTGATTCTTCCTTGACTAGCACTGAGAAGTTGTGTTCTCCCTGTATATTTAGCAGAATGATCACTAAAAACTAAAAAGAGTTTTGGAAATTATGCTGTCTATATCCCCTTCTTTGCAAGCTTTTATGGAAACATCTATTTAATTCTGTATAATTTAGCATTTCCCAAATTTATTTGTGTATAATGCATACCTTTTTTTGTTATTGACAAAACACATATTACTATTGCACACCCCAAAACACAGACTTTGTGAAGTATTGGCTTAGAAAATATGACTTCCCTGTCACTCCTCTTCATTAACAGAGACAGCAACTCTTTAATGTTTGGTAACTCAGCAATGAACATAACCACAGCTATTCATCAGGACGATTACACAAGGTTTCATAAGGCCTTCGTGCCCAATATTATTCTTTGGCTCTTCCTCCGCTTATTCCTAAACTTTAGATGTTAAAAATTCTGACAATAGTTGTGATAATTTGTATGCACTGGTTGCTTACTATGAGCCAGGCTCTCTTCTAAGTACTTTGAAGGCATTAACTCAGTTCTATAAGTAGTTTTATTATTATTATTACTTTTCAAAAAAAAAATATATTTTTATTGTTGGTAGTATTACAGATGTCTCCCATTTCCCCTCCTTTAACCTTCCTCCTCCCAGCCCCTACCCACTCACCCCCAGGTCTTCACCCCACTATTGCCCTGTCCATGGGCTATGCATATCTATATATATAAAAGCCTAAGTGACCTTCTGACTATTCGACTTTCTGACCAGTAGCTATGATGAGCACTGACCACCAGGGGGCAGATGCCCAATGCAGGAGCTGCTGAGCTGTGGTGACTTGGCAGCTGTGGTTCTTGGGTGATGCACCTGGAACCAGAGAGGAGGGAGCCCGATTCTGGGGTGTGTCCCCTGAGAACCATCCTCTCACAATCTGGGACCCCTCTGGGAATGTTGGAGAGCCAGTTTCGGCCCAATCCCCGCAGGCCAGGCCGAGGACCTCCACCGGTGCATGAATCCGTGCAGCGGGCCTCTAGTAAGTATATAAGTTGTTTAGTTTATCTCTTCTTGTCTTCCCAATTCCCACACCAAGGTATGTCAGTCTGGTCCATGCCTCCATGCTTCAGGTCTATTTTGTTGGTCAATTCATTTTGTTCATTAGATTCCATAAATAAGTGAGGTCATGTGATAATTTTCTTTCTCAGATTGGCTTATTTCACTTAGCATAATAGTCTCCAGGTCCATCCATGCTGTTCCAAAGGGTAAGAGATCCCTCTTTTTTACAGCTACATAGTATTCCATGCTGTAAATATCCCACAGCTTTTTTATCCACTCATCTACTGATGGGCACTTAGCTATTGTAAATAATGTTGCTATGAACATAGGGGTGCGTATATTCTTTCTGACTGGTGTTTCAGGGTTTTTAGGATATATTCCCAGAAGTGGGATAGCTGGTTCAAACAGAAGTTCCATTTTTAATTTTTTGAGGAAACTCTGTACTGTTTGCAACAGTGGCTGCACCAGTCTTTATTCCCACCAACAGTGAACTCTTGTTCTCTTTTCTCTGCATCCTCACCAGTGCTTGTTAGTTGATGATAGACATTCTGACAGGTGTGAGGTGGTATCTCATTGTGGTTTTAATTTGCATTTCTCTAATGATTAGTGACTTTGAACATTTTATCATGTCTTTTGGCCATTTGTATGTCCTCTTAGTGGGTTTTATTATTATAAAAATGTTATAACTGGATACTGAGGAACAGAGGTTAAGTAGATAAATCTAAGAAAATGCACAGTTATTACAGACATTAAAGCCAAGTGTTCAGACTCAGCCTATAGCAGCGATTTTCAGCTGGTGTGCTGTGGCACATCAGTGTGCCACAAGAATTTTTAAAATATGTAATACCTCACTATTTTGTCAAGGGCACTAACTTCTTTTCCTTTAGATTGTCAAATATATAACGTCATCTCATTTTTTGTTAAAAGTTAAGGAAAGCTTAAGTGTCAGGAAGGAAAGACACTAAAATTAATGCTGCTTTTCTCTGATGAGTGGGAGAGGGAGGGTGTGGGGATGAAATGGTCTTATAATATTTATGCTGAATAATTTGAATAATTTGACCTTTTGGTGTTTGTTTTTTCTTTAATAAAACATTTTAAGTTTGCACATTTCATACCATTACAAGCATGGTCTGAAACAGAAGCAGTAAAGTCTGAAAAGATCATTGGATTCAGGGAAAAGATGATGCTTTAATGTTAATATGTATTTGGTATAAAGGGTTGAATTGTGGTTGGGATGTGGTGGCGGTTGGCAGCATGTGTCTGGGAAGGCCTTATAGCAGCCTTGGGCAAACTACGGCCCTTGAGCCGGATCCAGCTGTTCTATCTGGTTCTCTTGCTCTCCCCGCCGCTCCTTTACTTTGAATTTATATTCACACAAACACTCCATCCATGCTTTTGTTCTGGCCCTCCGGTCCAGTTTAAGAACCCATTGTGGCCCTCGAGTCAAAAAGTTTGCCCACCCCTGCCTTATAGGTTCTGGGCAGGTAGGTTCAGAAGAGATTTGGCCCATCTGGGTAAAGCCTGCAGCTAACACTACAAGGTCAAAGGCAAGATTCCTGGGCCATCCTCCTGGGAAGCAGCATCACAGATCGTTTCTACTTCTGCCTGGTCCCAGGAATGGGGAAATAACTCTCACTGACACAGCCTGTTTACCCTCAGATAGCTCATGTCATCTATGTGGTTCCCTAATAATTAATTCTGGGCCTTCCTACCTATGCAATCATTGGTAGGTAGTACAACACACTACCGGTGAAACTAATCTTCATAAATTTATCTGTCCCTGCCTCAAACTTATTTATATTTTTAACCTGGGATATACCTATATCTATATTCATGGCATCTATGTCATCTATATGTATATCTAGATGACATAGATGCATATTCTCATATGAAACAATTAGCATTTATTCATATTTAGTCTTGATCAATACTGAGTATTAGGACATATTAAACACAGGGTAAACATATTATAAAAATGAATTTCACATGGGGTATTATAGTGGCATGTTATGGAGCCAGGGTTTTATTACAGCTTACTGATCATTCCTCCAGATGGGTTTAAATTGATGGCTCTAAGAAAATTTTTGCAAAGGGCCCCCTTCTAGCATATTGACCTTAAAAATGTGCTTATCACAGATCCTGGGAGGATCCCTTTCCCCTTCCTGGCTTCAAAATGCTTTAGGCATGCATATTAGCATAACCAATGGACACAGACACTGGGGAAGTGGGGGCTTGCCTGGGGTGGGAATGGCTGGGGTGGGGGGCGACTCAATTGGGGAAAAGGGAGACATATGTAAAACTTTAGACAATAAATTAAAAAATAAATAAAATAAATGCTTTAGGCAAAAGCAACACTGGGTACTATGAAGCGAATACTGTCTCTAAGCCCAGTAATGATATTTTTAACACATGAAAAGTCTCTTTTAAAATCTGTTTAATATTTAATACACATTGCATGGGATAAATATTAAATGATACAGTTGAAATGTTAAAATATGCATATGAAAAGTCATTTGCAGAGGCCCCCACAATATTTGTAATTCTACCGTCTTTAGTTTCCTTTTTTTAACTCTATCTCCTATAGATTCTGAACAAATATAGGGGCAACAAAAAAAAATCACATCACGATGCCTTTCTTTTCCTTTTTTCTTTCAAAACTAGGGAAAAGGCATGGAAATATAGTTAGTTGCTGAAGATCCCACAGCCCTTCATGCTGGCAGTGGTATTCTTAGACTGGAATGTGTTGTCTCTTCTTGTCATTTTCTTTACCCATGATATTTAGAAACAAAGGATTTATACATACCCAGAAACTATATATATTTATTTTCATTTCTCCTATGAATTCATATGTTATCTCCTAAGTCAATAGGAGAAATGTTGCATTTTTAGATGGCTTCAACTCAATCTCCTTTTCCTCCCCAAACATATACCAGCCTCAGTTTCCCAGCTTGTCCTCATGTAGTATGTGCTAGAAAACTATTCCAAAGTGAAAATAATTACTTCATGCCTGTGCTATTAATCTAATAGAGGTATGGAAGTGGGGGGAAGAAGAGAAGCTGCCTTTCTGGCAATCAGGAACAATGCTGAGAACGGGGAAGCCTGTTTCAAATGTTAGTAAATGATGTACTAAATGTACATCATTTAGTACATCTTTTAACACTGCTGGGGGGAACAAAATGGTTGCATAATGGTTTGGCTAAAAAGTTGAAGTTGGGAATAGACACTGAATCTAAATCTCTTAGGATTTAGAATTATACCTACTCTCTGTTTCTTTTGAAGAATTCTATCAGTTTCATAAAGAGAAGATATAAGATGAAATGAGGTGAAACAAAACAAAAAAATATTGTGAGTTTAAAATCCAATGAAATAATGTGAACAATCTTCCCAAATCTAGTTAAATAATAAAAATAGAATTCTTAGAAATATAAGATGCATGATTTTATTTTATTTTATTTTTTGACAAAAGAATGATGAAAGATCCAGGAATCCAGGACAGGAGAGGAGTAAGTATGATGCCTTCAAACAGGGAGGTGAAATAATCCATCTGCTAGTTTGAATTGTTTTCCAGTGTGGTGATAGATTTGAACAATCCATCCAAACCTTTTCACCCAGTTCTTCTCTTTACTGATGGAGATGAGAAAGATAAATGGTTCTCCAGTGGTTTCCATGACCTTTATTATTAGTATCTTTGTTCTGTTTAATGCTGGTGATAGGAAAAACCAAATGTCTTAAATTTTGGTGATCAGTCACTCAAACTACTCAGAAAAACATTTGAAAATTAGAAAAACATTGTAAACATTTGCCTCTATTCTCTTTGATCTCACAAGTGTTCTTGTTCCCTTTTCTCTATCTAAGAAAACAAAGCTAGGAGATGCTGACTGGGTTGTAAGCTCCCAAGGATCACTATGATATCCTACAGTGTTTGGCACTTAGCAGAGTCTTAATACATATTAACTAAGTTTCATTGAATTAACTGATTAAAAAGGGAGATATAATCTTTTAGAAGCCAAAATAATTTTAAAATCTTGATAAGATTATTGAAGCATGTCATGTAATCTTTGTTCATAGACCAACTGAAAAAGTGGAATTAGAGTGGGGAAGTCAAAAGATAATTTATTGGTGGATATATAATTTGGGGGTATCGTTGTGATGCATTTTACCTGTCGCTTGTAAATATCATCAACATTTAAATCAGTCAGCTCGCATGAGGGCATTGGGGTAAGGGAGCAAAGCAACTTCCTCTGGCTCTATGCTTACAAGTCCACATTACATCAGTTTCTGGAACCCTCTTGGCCTCTCTTCCTGACTTGAGTCACTTTGCCCCAGAGAAGAAGGAAGACTCTCCCAAAATAAACTGACCCTGCCTACTTGGGAGCCAGCTGAACTTAGGAACTACACATGCTGGCCTGCTCCTTCATGCTCCAGGCTGTGCAGAAGCAAGTCCCTTTGTGGGGAGCTGTGCAATGACTTGTGGGTAAGTCTACCGATTTCTGACGTGCAGATTTAGGAAGTCCACTGTTGTCATTCACCTAAGCCATGTAGTCCTTTATCAGTTTTATCAGTAGTGAGGTTCACATTTTTATCTCCTTTTGCCAAACTTCCATATCTATCTTTTCATCGTTTACAAACTTGATTGGGAAAAGAATGTTATTATTAATTATTATTATTTTTGGTCTGCCTCAAGCCTTTAAGAGAACTGGGCTCCAGCAACTCTATCTAGTTAAATCTGTTTATCTTAGCATTCATTTATTCATTTAGCAATTCATTTGGAAATAGTTGTTGAGCTCCTAAAATATGCCAAGCATTATGGGAAGTGCTGGTGCCCTACCCATAGAAAGTTCATAGTGTAGTATGTTTATAAAGCAATTTGACAAGTCAGTAAGCACATAGCTTCCCAGGAGGTAAAGGAGTATGAGCCGAGCTGTTCAGTGTTTTGGTGTTTTCTTAACCGAGTCATGAACTAATCTGGTCTATCTAATCAAGCTGAAGCTGACGAGGCAGGCTGACAGGGCAGGCAGGGGCTCAATTCTAAAAGACCCTACCTAAAAGCCAGACTAAAGGCACCAGACTCTGGGTAACTGGGTAAGAGATTAGAGGAATGATATGGTCGAGTTTCTGTCCTAAACAGATCATTTTGATAGCTTGAAGGCTCAAGCCAAAGAGGACAAGACTGAGGTGACAAGTTTGCTGATTGTTCTAGGTGAGAGATTCTCTCTCTCTCTCTCTCTCTCTCTCTCTCTCTCTCTCTCTCGCTCTCTCCCTTTCTCTCTGTAATCCTGACATTTTGTAAAGGAGGAATTACCACCTGTGGTAATGATGACAAAAAAGAAGATGAGGGCTAACATTCATTGAGTTCTTGCTATGAACTGCCACTAGGCTAAAACGTTCGTGCATGAGGTAGGTAGTATTACTCTTTTTCTGTTTTCTGTATGAGAAAACAAAGGCTTGCAGGGGTAAGATAACTTGCCCAAGGGGGTAGAGCCAGCAAGCTGCAGACCTAGAATTTAAACTCCAGCCTGTCTGACTTCAGCTTCCATTCTGATAACTAACTCTGTGCTCTGTAAAAAAACTTCATAGCACTTTTTTACACAAGGTCTCGCTAGAGTGTTAACAGGATCCCAGGTCAACATTAAATTCATCCCAAACAGAGTTGTTTGTTCTCATTTAATAGAATCATGTGCTCATGAAAATAGTTTGTGATATATTTTGAAATCACAAAATGTATTGCTCATTATTTGTGCATAAATTATCAGTTTAGTGCCTTCGTGGCCACATTTTAATAGGTTAATGTCTTCGTTTCGCCATCAAACAGATACATACAGGATAAATTTTAATGTTAACTTTAAATAATTAACTAAATATTCTGTAAAGTATAATCAAAATAAAACAAGATAAGTTATTTGTAGTTTTTCTTTTGCTATGAATTATTTATTCAACACTCAACAAATACTGACTAGACATCCAGTATGTGTTATGGACTATTCTTTCTAAGAATATGGAAGACAATAACCAATAACTTGTTTAGGTTTGCTATATCATGAGGAACCTAGCTCAATTCCATCATACAGAAGTCCTTAATATGGGCTATCAGAACAAATAATGCCAGTGAAAGTAAGCAAAGGAAGTATGTAAATTAAATTGATGAATTTAAATCATTGCACTACCTTAAATTTGCTAGTTTTATTTTTTTTGTAAATTTCAGATTAGCCTCCCCACCCGTGTTAATAAGGTAAAGAGGACTGTGCTGCTTTACATGGACTTAGCATTAGTTTAGATAAATAAGATGGATATCCATTTACCCAGGATGGGGAGTGCTTCAATGTTTGTATGAGCATTACTCATTCTAAACCTCCAGTTTCAAATAGAAACCCCAAAGTGCCATAATGAACAACTTGTCATTCTCACTGCATAGACAGACTTGTTTCAAGTAAAGGAATTAATGATGATGGGTAATTCCAAACCACACAGCAAGTCCTGGCTGGAATCAGTGCTACCATGAGAAATTATAGACGTAACCTGTCTCTCCCAGATGGTTCTGGTTCATCTGATCTTCACTTCCTGCCCCACTCACACCCCTCACCACAGGACCATACCTCTCTGGGCAGAATTGGCAAATGAGTGTGGGATGGCAGTGTTCCTGCATTCCTTTCTTGGCCATGGAACTACATTACAGCATGATTGTTAGGCTTTAAGGATTTTCCCTTTGTTCTCATGTCTTCTTGTCTCCTGACTCTACTTATTTGAGAGTAATTGTAGGGTTTAATTCTTGTTTTAGCTTCCAAGATTCCCCAGTGCTTAGACAAAGGAAAACTAAAATTGGCAAAAGTATTTAATGTTATTTATATACCTCAGAAACAACACCTTCTAGATATGAATAAATAGTATGTGGGCAAACTTATCCCAAATGTGCCAGTTTATTCTTATGAATAATTGGATAATTCCAGCAAATACCATACTGAACAAATTTTACCTGTCTGACACATTTTTGAGGCTTTATTTAAAAGATTACTTGATAAGATAATCAAACATTTAGTTTTATATTGTATTAATATTAATAATATTAAACATATTAAGGAGAGATGAGAAAGATGAATTTAAAGATAACCCAGAAAATTATTTACCAAATGAAGTGTGTTAAAAGAACCAAACAGACACTACTAGATTGTATTTCAGCTTTCCTTTCCTTTTCTAGCTCTCTTACAAATGAAATAATTTGTGAGGCAAAAATTAAGAACATTCAAGAGAAATAAACCTTCATAATAATGAAGCTCTTAGGAGCTATTTAAAAGGAAGTGTGATTTGTGTATCTTTCCAATGGAAAATACTTATTTATCTTACACTACTCCAAGCATTTCCCACTACACTTGGCTTCATTAAGAGTATAAGAAGATGAGAATATTTTGAAACTAAAACATTAATGTCTTCCTACAGATGTCTCCTTTTGATGGTGTAAAAATCTTTATATACTTCCCAAGAAGAAATGTCCTGAGTTAAGGATCTGGATCTAGCTTATCAGAAGACATCTCAGACTTCTATATATTTGTTGAATTGATCTATACGGATCTGTGTTTGTGACAGTTACCTAGATTATGGAAATTTGTTGGCTTATGCAAGTCTTTTCTTACCAATATTTCTATTTCCTCACCTATGCATTATTGATAATGCTTAAAAACTGACTAAGAACTTCTCCTTGAGAGTATACCATGGAATAACCATTCTTTGAATTTACAGATTAAATAAATTTCTAATGTTCTTAGTATGAGTAGATGAGGCTACCAAGAGATGGTACAAAAAAGCAAAGAGTCCAGAAGAAGAAATACAGGGAAGAAATCTTCCATGGTTTTAAGAACACCCAGGTAGAATGAATTTTTTATGCATCTATGACTAAAAAGGTGAAAGTAATCTGCAGCTTTTTTTTTTTTTTAGCATTGTACATACTCTAAAATGGCCAATAAAATTTGTATCTGTTAGAATACTCTCAATTACAAGTCCATGACGTCAGCTTAAACTGCATTAAAGTTTCTGAGTCATATAATGGATGTCATGGATTTACTGGGCCTCATTTCATTGATCCAGATGTGTTTCATCTCTGAGCTCTACTGAACAAGCTTCATCCTAAAGGCAGTTTTCTTCATAATTGCAAGATAGTTGCCAGCTGCAAACAGAGTTACTTACTTTTTCCTTCTACTTCCAGGGTAAAGGAGACTTGCATCCCCTAAGGACAAGAAAGCCTTTCCCCTGGAAATATCTAGCTCTTTGAGCCCTGTCAGTGTGATTTGGGCCCATGCTCCACTCCAGAACCAATCATAGAAAAAAGTTATGGGATAACCCTTTGACTATCAGGCCATTGAGGGACATAGGCTGTGTCAGAAAGGGGTGGATACCTAGACAATATAACAGATCTGCTGGAAATGAGGAGAGGATAATGAATGCTGTAGGCCACCAGTTATGTCCATTCCAGAGTTCCTGGGAGGAACATGGGTATACTGTAAGCATAAGAACCAACATGACCATCAACACACAGTAAGATTGGGCAGTGGAAGCTGCCAAATGAATCAGATAAAAGATATATTTGTAAGGAGAAGTACTGACCCTGACTCCAAGGGCCAGAGGGAAACTCACAGACCAGCTAATGGGTTGGAGAATAAGAGATGGCTAAGGATTTCTTTACTTCTCAAGGAGAGGAGAGAGCATGACTATGTGTTATCTGCAAATGGAAAAGTAACAAAACAGTAATTCTGTGACTGACCACTCAACTCTCAAATATCTTTTGTGCCCAAGCTTTTTGCATCATAGGTACATGTGATGATCCTTCCATATGCGTGGGACTTAGAATTGTCAAGACAACGAGACCCTCAATAGCTAACTTTGGCATCCCAAATGAGAGATTTGAGACTGCAGCAAAACAAGAGACTCAAAAGCCTTATTTTTAAAGAGAAAAGAGTATTTCTAAATTTCTTTTTTTAAAATTCCTTTAATACACCAAGTGATAAGACCTGGTGGATTTAATCATAGTTTTAGAAAAGGGGTGTCTGAATCCAATAGAAAAAATGAGGCTAGGAAAGCTTCACCCTGTATGTCTTGCTGGATTGCCAGGTGAAGAGGGAGACAAACATATGAAAAGCAGGCAGCCAGCCTTGTGCCCAGACCTCCATGGGCTGCAAGGGATGGAGGTAGGGTTGGGGCAGGGCAGAATTAGATGGAGGAGAAGCCACAGGGTCTGCCACACTTCCTGCTGGGATGCTGAAAGGAGGTCTCATCACAGGACATGGGGTGGTGTATTAGTTTCTGGGACCACTACACTGAAGTATTACAAACTTAAAACAACAGCAACTTATTGTGTCATTATGGAGGCCAGAAGTCCAAAGTCAAGGTGTTGGCAGGGCCATGCTCCCTCTGAGACGTGCAGATGAGAATCCTTCCTTGCCTCTTCCAGCTTCTGGTGGCTTGCTGGTGGTCCTTGTAGGTCTTTAGCTTGCAGCTACAGAACGTCAACCTCTGCCTGTGTTGTCACATGACATCCTCCCACATGTGTTTGTGTGTGTGTGTGTGTGTGTTTTCTTATAAGCACAACAGTCACATTGGATTAGGGGCATACTCTAGTCCTGTATGACCTCATCTTAATTTAACTAATTATATCTGCAATGCCCCTATTTCCAAACAAGGTCACATTCTGAGGTCCTGGGGGTTAGGAATTCAAATATCTTTTGTAGGGACACAATTCAACCCTTAGCAGGTGGTCACATGAAAGTGAAAGTGCTATGGTTTAGATAGAGACAGACCTGGAATTTAGTTTGTTTCCAAGTGGCATAGACAGACTCAAAAATTCCCACTTGCTTCAGGAGGGGTGGTGAAAGTTTGCTGCAGGTCACCAGGTAAGGTTCAAGTGGCTCTAGAGCTGGGGGTTGCAAAACCAAACACCTGACCTGGTAACCATCAGGACAGAATAGTCAGACCTCAGGTGGGATGCACAGCACCACTGGGGGCTGTGGAAAGATTGAGTCATCAGGAGAAATTCCTGGGCCCAGAGGAGCTGAGAGAACAGACCATAAATTTCAAATTATACCAGCTGTGGCCTTCAGTAGCAGATGCCAACAGAATGGTCAGTCTAGGGAGCAGCTGGGATCAGCCACTCCACAAAGGGACCAACAAATACCCAGGCAGCGCAGTATAAATCCCAGAGCCATGCCTCCTTTCAACTACACATGTACACACAGATGCCATCCTAGAGATCAACAGGGGATGGAACGGGGTTCTGAAAGACTGAGCATTTTTGTGAGTAATCCAAGCTGAGACCAAGTCACCTAAAGAGACAGGTAAGACTACAGTATTGAACAACTCCACCCCTTTTACTCCCCCACCCCATTTATCCCTTTTGATGCAAAGTAAAAAAGAAATAGAGAAAAACTTCATAAGAGATACTAATACCTAACTTTACTACCTAAGGTTCTGGCTTCAAGAAGTAGACTGGAAAGGTAATCAATATAGCTATAACGCTCTTATATGGGGCTTTATGTATTGTCAAAACTTGCCAAATATAGGATTCACTGACAACTGAAATTCAAACTCTTCAGCTCAGTAAAGCTGTTATCCCATTCAATATATATGTCTTTTCAGTGCTAACATTTTTGCCTGCCAGCAGTCTGGAATGGAAATAAAATCTAGAGTTCCTAACCATTAGACATTCTATTGCCCCACCTCCACCTCCTGGTTAATGATGTTTTTCTAGGGAGAGTAGTAAGAAGAACATGTTCAAATACAACTTTAAAAAATATGATAGCACTTGGCAAACAAAGTCTTATTTTTTAGCATCTTTATTGCTGTTGTACTTAAGGACAAATTCCCTGTCATGGAACCTGTCATGGCTAATTTTGTGTCAACTTTAGGCCTCAGCATCCAGATATTTGGTCAAATGCTAGTCTGGACGTTGATGGGAAGGTATTTTTTAGAAGAGAGTAACGTGTAGAAGAGAGGGCCTTTGATTAAAACAGCTTACCCTCCATAATCTGCATGGGTCTCCTTCAATCAGTTGGAGGCCTTAAAAGAAAAGAGAAAGACCTCCCCCCTCAAGAAGAGGGAATTTGGCCAGTAGGCTGCCTTGGAACTTGAGCTGCAACATCAATTCTTCCCTGGTTCTTCAGTCTGCTGGCCTACCCTGTAGATTTTGAAATTGCCATCTTCTATAGTAATGTGAGCCAATTCTTTAAAGTAAACCACATATATTTATTTATGCAGTGATAAAATAAATCATGTATATATTTAATAAATCATATATATTTATGTTGAATCCCTTCCTGATGACCCACCAGCCAATTCTGAGCTGGAGGCCTGGCCACTGCTCTTCTGAAGCCAGTGGCTGCTCCTTCATTGTACTTTGCCCACCTGGCTAGTGACATGCCGTTGGTAACATAGGGGCTCAATTTTACCTCTTGTCCAAGGGGCTGCTTTCTGGGCCTGTGACACTCCTCACCGAGGGACTCTTCATAGTACATGTTTCCTGAGAGGGCCTTATAGTGGGTGTTCTCACGCCAGCTATTCTGGGAGGCAGGGTAGGGAGAGGCTTGTGGTCCATATACACACATATACAGGGTGTCCCCCCAAAATGTATACACATTTTGACAGCTGATAGCTCAATTTTGAAAATGAAATGTATTTTAATAAGAACTGCCTTTATAATTATTCAAAGTATATGTATATATTTTTGGGAATATATATATAAATCTCCAAAAGTTCTATTTCTCTGGAGACCCCTAATACAGAGCCTTTACATACTCTCCCCTTGGAACCACAAAAGATCAAAGCTCTTGGGCTCCCTGGCACAGTGTCTTGGGTTATAGAAGAACTGAGTCTAGTCTGGCTCAGGAAAGGCATGAAAAATCCATCAGGGTGGTAAGGTATCTGTTTCTTTGGATTCTATCATGAAAGAGTTGCTGAAGGCAGGCCAATTCAGCTTAGAATTCACACTGCAAGCTCAGGATCATTTGTATCCTAAAAAGGGACCCATGTGAGATCTAAAAGGAGACATTCCCTGAAGTGTCCAGGGAAGGAAAACTTCAGGGACTATCTTAGAACTAACTCTGGTTCTAGAAATGTATTCTCTCCACTAGCACATTTTGGCTGCTGAGGTCTGAAGATAGAATCTTATCTGACTCTGGAATTTATTCTAATGTTATGCTGCTATCTTAATTCTAAAGCGAACTAATATTTTGGACAACTCCTGGTACTGGTAAACTATAGAACCATTCTTGTACTTGAGCAAAGAGACCCCTGTTCTGGCTCCAATACTTTAAAGAACCCCATTCTGGCCATGCCCCTCCATCCTTTCCCTTTTGGATTTAGTCTTCTTCTTCCTTCCATTCTTTTTTTTTTTAAATTTTATTTTATTTTTTTTAATTGTTTGAAGTATTACAAATAGTAGTACATATGTCTCCTTTTTTTTTCCCCCATTGATCTCTCCCCGGCCTCCCCTACACCCCAGTACATGCCTTTACCTGCCCCCCCCCCAGTGTCTTGTATCCATTGGTTATGCTTATATGCATGCGTACAAGTCCTTCAGTTGATCTCTTACAGCTCCCCGTCCCCACCGCAACCTCCCCTGCCTTCCCGCTGTAGTTTGACAGTCTGTTCAATGCTTCTTTGCTTCTGTATCTGTTTTTTCCCCCATTTCTTTCCTTTAAAAAATCTTGCCTCTGCAGACTAGAAATAAACATATAACAAAAAATGTTTGAGTCCCAATTTCAATGTCCAACAGTTCTGAGTAGGTACTACAGAACTTGGAATTCCATGCCCAAATTGTTTGTTCATGGCCTATAAGATCTGTTCTTTTATATCTATTTATCTATCTATCTATCTATCTATCTATCTATCTATCTATCTATCCATCTATCTATCTATCTATCTACCTACCTATCTATCTCCAGGACTGAGAGGTGGCCATGGGGCAACTGTTTGTGAGTAATGTGGGCTAATTTATAGGTGAGGCACAACACCATGTTTAGTGGATCTGAGATTAAAAAGACAAGAGTCTAGAGAGAGAGAGAGAGAGAGAGAGAGAGAGAGAGAGAGAGAGAGAGAGAGAATGTGTCTCAAACTGGGCCAGGGCTAGCTTTCCCTGCATTGCCATGTTCTAGAATGAAAATCTAAGGGGTCTGAAAATTCTAAATTGAACTTTGATTTTCAAATAGTTATAAAGATGTTTTAGATATTTTTATCAAGGTTGTGAGGCAGAACGTATTTACTTAACCATTTATAGCTTTGCTTGTAACTTTTAAATGTTTAGACATAGCATATTTTTACTCTTGATCATCTGTGTCAATCATAATATTGAAGGAATTTGTGACTCAAATAAAGATTTAGATTAACTGGTTGCTGAGTCCCCTGCCAACTCTGATTCCAGATGTAGTAGCTAGAGGCAGAAGAATATGGTCAGACTCTCTCTAGAGAGCTCAAGAAAAACAAAGAGTAAAAACCTCAAGCCACTAGGGCAAGGATGGTTTGACCTAAGTCCAAGTTTCCTTTTGGTTCAACTTTCTACTTGAACACTACTTTCCTTCAAATTTTTATGACCACTAATGCCTAGGAGACACTTTACTAGTATTCCATGCCAGATGTGGTTGCTAAAAGAGTTCTGACAGCCCTCACCAATCCTGTTAGGTTTTCCAGCTCAAAAATTTATTTGATAAATGTGGATGTATCTTGAGAACTAAATTTTCAGACCCCATTGAGGTTTGTTTATCTTTAGGGTATATGGATAAAAAGATCAGAATGAGCCATGGTATGATATCTATCTTCTAAAGGATACACAGCATCAGGGTTGATAAAATAGTGGGTTTGTTTCCCCTGAAGTATAGTATATCCATAGAAAATGTACTAATCATATTTCTAGGACACCCACTTTGTTGTTGTTGTTTTTTTGGACATTTTGGGCAGCTTCTCAAAATTCCCTGTTATATAAGTTCTCCAAAAAAAAAAAAAAAAAAAAAAAAGAACAAACAAACAAGAATATAAAATAAAGCTTTCTTCCACCCAAGGTCCCCAGGTGGGAAGTAGTCACTACAGTGGGATAGCTCTGGCTATGTCACTATGTCATGTATTGAAGATACAGACAGGCCTTCCACTGCAGATAATAGACATGAAAGAGACTAAGTGGCATTGAATTCAGATGGATTATCTCCCTTGTTTTTTTACAGACACTCGGGCAGAAAAATTGGTTAGAATCCTACATCTTTAAAGTTAAGAAAATGTATCTTTGTCAACTAGGATAAATCTGAATATTAGAAGGGGAAAGTAACAGGATCTATGAAATAAAACTAACTTTGAGCAAAGGAAGCATCAGGTATAGTGACCAGAGTTCAAGATGTATAGGAATGATTGTGGCAAAGCATATGGTTGATGCATAATTTCCTCAGGATTTAGCCAGTCTGGACTGGTGTCAGCCTTTTGGAAAATGACATGAAAAAGCTACAACTTTGGAGCCTTACTATTGGATACCACTGTACCTATAGCAAGGCTCCAGCCAGAAAGGGCATTACTGCAAAGAGATGGCAGACTCTGTAGGACCCATCTTTAACAGTGACAGTGTGTGATGTTGAGAACACATGGCCACCATGATCCAATCAGATCCTTACTATATAGAGAGTTGAAGCAGGACTAGTCCACTTGGGATAATGTCAATTCCTAGAGTTCTTGGCTAATGCAGTTAAGTAGGAGACTTGAGAGTATATCCCAATGGGAGAAACTGGACTCAGTACTAATAGCACATGTTGGGGAGAGGGTAAATTAAGCAACGAAAGAAAAACAACAACTATGGGACCATATTTTGTGAGCATATTTGAACTCAGTTTAGGAAGTAGTGTATCATTCATTCTACATGTTGCCTCCAAGATTATTTCATTCTCCTGGTCTCAAACAAGGGCCACCATATCTCCATCTGCAAGACCACTACATTTCCCTCTGATACTTCACTGAATAGAACATAAACATATACACAGTTAATTTTTGTTTTTTCTTTTAAGTGAGACTGGCTTCCCCAAATCCATTTCTATGAGTCAGCTTATACTTAACAGATACCACAACTTTCTGTCAAACGCTTCAACAAGAGATTAACCTTAGAAATGAGCATTAGTGTATAAAGAAATGAGAGGAATATTATCAAATAAAATAAGGCACCAGAACTCATCCAAGTAGAAGTAAAGGACTAATAGTCTACAAAATTTAGTTTGTCTTGTACTTATTAATACAAATAATCTATTGCCAGCCTATCTTCTCTCCCAAGAGATACATTATTAATAAAGTGGGCAAAATTCAAATTCTTTCTATTCATTCTGAATCAATTCTTGTAACTCAGTCATCTAAACACTGTTATTATTAATGTGTCTGTAATATCTGATAAGCCATGTGGTCCCTTGTAGTCCAGACATTCTGAACCCTTTTTCATGTTCTAGGCTACATTAACCTGGAGAATCATAGTCATAATAGCCTTGGGTATGAGACAAGAGTCTGAAAAGATACAATAAAAATGCTAGAAAATATGGGAAAATAATTTTGGTGGGAATCCAAATTGTTATTCAGCCTAAATTAGAGTAAGAAATTAAAAGCTGAGAGTTATAAAAGGGTTTAAATGGGGCATCCACAGAGAGGGAACTTATAATGATTCACTTCTATTACTAAGAAATGATGAAAGCAGCAGCTGTGCTAACTTTAAATAACAATGGAATACTAAGCCTGTATTAAGTGCTTTCTATGCTTCAGGCACTGTGCTTAGTTTACAAATATATATATGCATGTATGTATGTATGTATTATTATTATCTATATATATGTATGTATATATATGTATGTATGTATTATTATCTATATATATGTATGTATATATATGTATGTATGTATATAAGCATGTATTATTATTATCTATATATATAAAAGCCAAGCATCCAGAACGCCGGAATGACTGGAATGACTGGAATGACCAGAACAACTGGAATGACTGGTCGCTATGATGTGTATTGCAGTGGCCAACCAGCCTGATTGGGCCCCGATTGGCCCTCCCAACCACCCTTGGCTCCTCCCCCTGGCTGGCTCCACCCCTGATCGGCTCCCCCCACTCTGATGGGGGATGGGGCTGGCTGACCTCCTGCATTCCCTTCCCCCCGCTGGCCCAACCCCAATCAGCCCCCATTGGAGCGAGCTGGTCGGCCCCCACCCATGCATGGATTCATGCACGGGCCTCTAGTATATATATAATTGTCCTAAACTAATAAGCGGTAAAATCAGCAATGCCCTTAACCAATAAACAACTCTTGGGTTTTACAATTTTGCATATAATCCATAGAAAGAGGAAGAAGATTTATGCCCCCTGACCCCTTATATGTATACTAGAGACCCCATGCATGAAATTTGTGCACTCAGGGGGGTCCCTCAGCCCCGCTTATGCCCTCTTGCAGTCTAGGAGCCCATGAGGATCAGGCCTAAGCTGGCAGTCGGACATCCTTAGTGCTGCTACAGCAGCAGGAGAGGTTCCTACCACTACCGATATGCTCGCCAGCTGTGAGCCCAGCTTCTGGCTGAGTGGCACTCCCCCTGTGGGAGCGCACTAACCACCAGGGGTCAGCTCCTGCATTGAGCATCTGTCCCCTAGTGGTCAGTGCATGTCATAGCGACCTGTCGTTCCGCTATTCGGTCGATTTGCATATTAGCCTTTTATTATATAGGATGATAAGGCAGCCAGTATGGAACCTTGTCCACATCTTGCATCCAAGAAATGTTAAATGAACTGTTTCTTTTGTGCGTAAAATAACATGATATCAATATACAAAACTTAACATGGGTTACAATACAGAAATCTGTTTTCTAACCTTCTTTTGAAGACTGCTCTAACAGGTTTGTGGTCCTTAATCTACTAGTTTTCCCAAAACTTTTGTCATTCATTTGCACTCTTCATGACTTTTGACATACCCTTTATTACCTGGACCATTTATTTTTCTTTATATAATCTCACTGTTTAGTATAAATTAATAAAATTAAATTTTATATCACTACTATAAAATAAATTGAAGGAAACAATAAAAATAAATACACAGAAAATCACACTATTTTTTTCCATTCTAGTTAAATATTGTTTGAGGAAGTTGTAGCCTGAAGCCTACTCTCTTTTTATTTAAAAAATGGTGTGGTACATTTATACAACAGAATATTACTGAGCCATAAGCAATCTTACCATTTGTGACAGAATGGATGAACCTAGAGGGAATTATGCTAAGTAAAATAAGTCAGTCAGAGAAAGATAAATTCCATATGATTTCACTTACACATGGAAGCTAAAGAGCAAAACAAATAAACAAACAAACAAAATTGAAATAGACTCAGAGAAACAGGAAATAGATTCATGGTTGCCAGAGGGGAGGGTGGTTGAGGGAACTGGGTGAAAAAGGTAAAGGGATTAAGAAGTACAAATTGGTAGTTACAGAAAGTCATGGTGATGTAAAGTATAGCATAGGGCAGTGGTCGGCTAACTCATTAGTCAACAGAGCCAAATATCAACAGTACAACAATTGAAATTTCTTTTGAGAGCCGAAAACCGACTTCTGCGCATGGGCCACGAAGTTTCAATCTCACTGTACGTGCACCCCTGCACATGGTATTTTGTGGAAGAGCCACACTCAAGGGGACAAAGAGCCGCATGTGGCTCATCAGCCGCAGTTTGCCGACCATGGGCATAGGGAATACAGTCAATAATATTGTAATAACTATGATGCCAGGTGGGTACTTGAAATATCAGGGGACCACTTTGAAAGACAGATGATTGTCTGAACACTATACTGTATACCTGAAATTCATACATAATAATATTGAACATAAATTATAGTTGAAAAATAAAACAAGTTCTATTAAGGTGGTAGAAGACATATAGCACCATTCTGTGACTTACTCCTTGAAGTAATGAGAAAGATGGAAATATAATTGAAAGGGCCCTCACTTTATGACTCATTGTTATTTCATTCCGCATGGATGTGCCTTTTAAAATCATCTCTCCCACTGTCAATAGTGAGCACTTTAACTTTTGGGAATCATTGATGTGAGCCTATTACCTATTAACTTGGAGTATTAGTTACTTAAGCTATAAATTCATCACAAATTTCCGTAGTTACACTTGACTAGGTACCAATTTCCGCACTAGGTCCTTCAAAGTGCAAAGCAGGTTTAAAACTGATCTCGTTAGGGTATTTTTCAGGCAATGGGAAAAGAGGCATAGATGCTCGAATGGAGCTTGAAAGGTATTGGAAGTAGAGGCCTGCTCTAAAAGGCCAGGCACTTGTGTCCGCCCACATAAACGCTGCCCCTGGTTTAACGCCAGGATTCTCACGCTGCTGTGTGCCTAAGAATCATCTAAGGAGCTTGTGAAAATGTGAATTCCCAACTTCACTCCCACAGAGTCTGATTTGGAAGGTATGCAGTGAGGCATCTGATGATTCTGATGTAAAAGGTAGAAGAATGACATGCTGAAAACCTCAGGAGAAGGGAAAAGTCTATTCCAATTTGGGAGTTGGTGGAGGAGAGAGTCAGGTGGAAGAGTTGGAGCTGGCATTCTGAGTGTAGGGGGATGCCTCAGGGGAAGAAATAAGCAGCAATCAACAGGTGGAATCCTACACAAATATAGCCTTGCCTTTTAAGTGGGCTTCAAAGGTGCTCTTCCTACTAGAGTGAGAAGAAATAAGGCTAAAAAGAAGTGCCTCTAGGGATTTGCGTATCAATGATTACCAATCTGTAAGGCTTCCAGAATTCAAAAAATGTTCAGGTTGTATTCTGAAATCTGAAGGGAAACACAGTTTAGATTGATGTTTGGAATAAAAGAGTTAATGTTTAGTGGGAAGATTATCACCTTATGATGAAGTACTTGTATTTCCTTAAATTTTTGCCATAAATTGCTATGAATAATGGCAACCTTTGTGTTTGGTACTTTATGTATCTGAGCCTCACATACTTCCTGCAAGGTAAGTGCTGCAATTCCACTTCTATAGATAAGGAAACTGAGATTCAGAGAGGTCAAGTAGCTTGTCCAAAGTTACATAGCTGCCTCTCTTTATGATTACCTGAGAAAATGTTTTCTTAGTGATTAACTTGTATTTAGGCAACTATTTGAATGAATCATTCTATTTTTAATAGAAGGAGCATAATTGGGCAGGGAAAGCAGGCTTAGCTTAACTTCCTCTCATCTCAGTTATATGAGATGAACTTCTTTCCAACCAAGGGGCTGTGATTCAACCATTTTCTCCAGGGTATAGATGGCCTTTCAAATAGGAAACAAAGAAGCAGGTGAGTTGATAACTCTTATAAATAAAATGAGCAGGCATCCCATGCTGTCCTGTTCAGCAGCAATGTCTCCAAACTTAAGGCCCATCTCACCCACTTCCTACACCAGTTATGACCAGTTAAGGGTCCCTTTGGACAGAAGAACTGAACTTCACCTCCTTCTTCCACTGTTCTCTGAGGTGCTTAATCCTGTTGTGCTTTTCTCCTGGTCTGAGTTGCAGCTAGTTTGACGTTCTCTCTAGTTCTTACCTCTTCTTCCTGCCTGTCCAAAAGGCCAGGCCAATGTGCTTCTCGTAATTAATTCATTTACTCATTCATTCACTTATTCATTCGTTCATTGACTGCTAGTTATATATCAGACGAAATCAGATGATGGTAATATTACAGAGAATCCCATTCCTGACCTTAGGGAGTTTACAGTCTAACAGGAAATATTAAGTAAATAATAAAAATGGTATTATGGGAGCTGTGATTGAGTAGGCTATGAGAACATACACCAAAGGCATGGCTGGAAATGAAAGGGAGTTTAAGCGGAGACCTGTACAATGAGTAGTAAAAGTTAGCCAGACCAAGGGAAGGTATATAGGAGGAAAATGTTCCTTGTAGACAAAAATGGCATGGACATGTTATCTGTGAGGGAGGCATAGAGTGTGATTTTTACCCATTATCATTGTTTCAGTAATCACCATATGGTGACAAGTTCCCAAAACACCATTTCCAGCTCATATGTCTTTTATCACATTTAAACATGGAAAGATTTTTATAATGTGGGGGAGGAAGCAACTTTCCTCTACCCTTCAAGTTTCTTTCTACTGGTCTAATAATTAAATTTGCATGAGAAAGATTAACAAGAGAAAATAACCAAATTTAATTACATATGCATGTATGAGAACTCCACATACATAAGAGAGTTAGAGACTTCACATACATGAGAGGTTCAGTGTCAGAAAGGGACAATGAGGTATACATGACATTCTGATCTAAGGATGAGGTAAGGCATCTTGGAGTTTTAGAGGTGAGGAAGATCATTAGCAAGATGCTAAAAAGAGCAGAATTCAGTAATTAGAAGTTTGCCCTGCCCTGTAGCTAGGCCATTAAAAGTTATTTCCGATGATAACTCTTATTATGGACCAGGTCCCTTATTTAAATTCTTTAAGAGAAATGTAAAAGTTACTCACGAGCCCACAGGGTCTTGATTGCCTTTAGCTCAAAATAATTCACATGCCAAAGTGGCACAAATTGGGGCTCTGAACTTCCTTAACAGGAAACTGTGCTATACATTAATCTTTATCTAACACAGGACTAGTGTGAGTTGGATGGGAAACATCTGGGTGGAAAGGTAAATGGCAAAGTCTTTGCCCCCATTTTGGCCCAGTCAACCTTGTTGAATGGGATTTAATTTCTGAAGCCATTTATGCTCATACCTTAAGCATCTCCTTCAAGAGGTGATTGATTTCTAATCATAGATTTTGGAATACTAGACGTGCTCTTTCCCTTCCAATTCATATATGGTCTAACTATATATGGCTAAACCAAGGGGGTCAATCTCCCTTGGTTTTAAACCTCTGCTTATTCTTAACCGAATTTTCTTCTTGGTTCCTTGTCTTGGTATATTCAGACAATGTTCCCTACTTTAACAAGTTCTCAGGCTCTTCCCTTTTCATTTAGGGATCCTGAAACTATTCCTTCCTAACTTATGTTTTTGGTTTTCAGAACAAAACAAAACACAAGACCTTATACGTGGCTGAAATCTTGTACCACCCTGGCCTCCAGATTCCTTGGATCAGGAACAAATGTATGTTGTGTCAGAACTCCCACTTCTTATATCATTTTGGCTAGGGATTTTGTCTTGAAGATTTTTAAAAATTATTTATTTTGTTCATATCGACATATCACCTATAATATTATTTATTTATTTATTTTTGTTAATCCTCACCAGAGAATATTTTTTCCATTGATTTCTTTCTTTTCTTTTTCTTTTTTTTTTTTAGAGAGAGTGGAAGGGAGGAAGCCGGGAGAGAGAGAGAGACAGAGAGAGAGAAACATCGATGTGAGAGACACATCAATTGGTTGCCTCCTACATTTACCCCAACCAGGGTTGGGGGATCAAGCTTGCAACCCAGGTATGTGTTCCTCACTGGAATTGAACCCACCACCCTTCAGTCTTCTGGCTGATGTCCTAACTACTGAGCAAAACCAGCTAAGTCTAATAGTATTTAATTGGTTCTTTGTTATACTTAAATCCATTTTTAAAGAAAATAGTAATATCCTATCTAATAAAGAGGGAATATGCTAATTGACCATCACTCTGTCACAAAAGATTGCTGTACCTACAGCTGAGGCCAAGTTCCCATAAGGAGCCTTAATGAGCAATCAGCAGGGACCTGAGGCTACACTCTCCCCACCCCCGTGGGGCTTGACAGGGGACCTCAGGCTGTGTCCCCCGCCTGGCAGGGCTTGATGGGGGACCCCAGGCCATGCCCCCCACCTGGCGGGGCCTGACGGGGGACCTCAAGGCATGCCCCCTGCCCTGGTCTGGGCTGGGGGACCTCAGGCCATGCCCCCCCGTCCTGGCGCCAGGCCAGGGGACCTGGGGCTATGCCCCCTGCCCAACAGGGCTTGACAAGGGTGGGACTGGCCAGGTCTGGATCTAGCCCAATGGGGGTGGGGAGGTGGGCGCAGCCGGGTCTGGGTCTCACGTGATTTTGAGGCCCATGTGGGTAGGCAGGGACTTGACTCTGGGTCCCATGGTGCTCCCCAGACTCTGACAGGAGGAAGGTTTTCATATACATTTTACTACTTTTCTTTCATCTCTGACACTTCTATTATAGAGAAAGGGCAAATAGCAATATTAAATTATTTCCTCTTTTTTTTAATTTAATAAATCTTTATTGTTCAGATTATTACAATTGTTTCTCCTTTTTTCCCCCATAGCTCCCCTCCACCCAGTTCCCACCCCACCCTCTGCCCTTACCTCCCCCCCCACTGTTCTTATCCATAGGTGTACAATTTAAATTATTTCCTCTAATTAATCCCATTTTAATGTGCACGAATTTTGTGCACAGGGCCACTAGTTATAAATGAAAAATTACTATCACAATAAATAGATGATCTAAAAATAAATGCAATGAAAACAAAGCAATGTTATTGATTTCAGTTACATTAAATCCTGACTGTGAGCTGGGGGTTGGTTGTGTGTCACAATGAGAGATTAATAACTGCTAGAGAGATGATAAAGATAATTCAGCATTTAAATACAACTTTCTTCTTGCTGTGATGAGATATTATTTTGTGCAGTGTCCTTTGTCCTTTTTGAGCCCAAATCAGACCTGGTCTGGGCCATGTCCTCATAGCTGGGCTGCAATTGGGTAATTGAGTGTGTTTGAAGCAATTATGTTCACTTCAGGCTGGCACACTGTGGAAATCTAATTAATATCTCTCTTTGAAAAAAATATGGAAAATTTGAACAAAATATACAGAATAAAAAGAAGTCCCCTGAGTGGGTGGAGAGTGGAGCAAACATATGTATTGGGATGTCTGAGTTAGACCTGCTTTAGTGCCTCCTTTCACTTGCATCAGTGCCCCAGTTTGGATGATAAAAAATACATATATATATGCCCTAATTAAGTGGCTTAAATATCACACTTGCACGATGAATCATAGCCTTCAGAATATATTACTTCTTTATTTAGTTGAGAAGTTGATGGCAAAGAAGAGAAAGTCCAAACCAGGTTTGGCCTCAAATATGCTTTATAGTTTTTCCAATTGGTTTATCGTTAATAGCAATTTCTGGCACTCTGTCACTTTCCTTTCCTTTAGCTGCTCTTTACACATCTTTGTATGATTTCCAATTTTGTATACCATACTATGTTTTGAACTTGCAATCAAACATTTATATTCTGGCAGAATATAAAACGTCAGAGAAATACAAACCCAAATAAGTTTGCTTGAGCCTTAGCCATAAATATTTTCCCTCTTACTTAATTATTTTACATTTGTGTAAGATTAACTAAAGAAGAAAATGACAGGAAACCCAAATATATTGAATATGCCACTTCCTTTCTCTCTTTTCAAAAATATCTGACACCAAAACTCCAAAGAAAGTATTGTACACTTATCTTTATACTTAAATGTAAAGTTTCATTCAGCAGGCGTTCTTTCACTCAAATCTGCTACAAACTACTATATGCTAAGCATTCTGCTAGATTTCAGATGATTGAAGTCTAGAGCTTTCCTTTAGAAAAGCTAGTCTCATGAGTGATGGTTATATACATAAGCATCACAAAGCAATGCTATAAGGCTATTGGAGAAGCATTCTGTCAGTCTTTGTAATGTCTCTCCCCACCTCTATCTATTTTTTAGGGTCACATTACTTTTCACCTGGATTATGGCTGTGAAGGTTGCCCAACTGTTCTCCTTCGTTCTAAACTTTCGGAACAAATTTAAAAATAAACAGAAAATGTAAAAAATTAATTTGTCTAACTCCAAGCTATATTCATTAACTTTCTCTCCAGAAAGTCCAAGGCAAGTGGTATTTGATGGAGCCCCTATCTAATCCCTCCCTTAGGGACCTATCTCCAGGAAGTTGCTTGGAACAGTGAGGTGAAATCAGGCAGCAAGTGACTGTCCTGGAATGACCCATATTAAGTGACCCTAAGCCTGAAGATGACCTCATGGAGTTGAAGAGGCTAACTGAGAATAATGACCTAGTGAGGCCATTATTTTTCCCTCTTTTATTGATTCCTTCCAAAGTTGAGCAGCTACATCATTAAACTTTGGACTATGAAAAAAATTATCAGTTCTGTGACCCTCCCACTGGATCACTGAATGAATTTGGACTTCATTAGACAACTCAGACACCGTGTGTTTATGCTGTCCTCCTGCATTCCCCTTCTTGAGCATTCTTCTTACAAAGTACCAGCTTTTGTGTTCACTAACTTTTCATAAAGACATAATCCATGTACAGCATCTCCCCACTTCTTAGGCTGTCTTAAGTTCCATTCATGAAAACCAATAGCAGTCACTGAAAGATGGCCTGGACATACAGATGAGGTTCTAAATGAGGACAAGAAACAACCTTGATGAGGATGTGGTGTTAAACACTAAACACACACACACAAACACACACACACCACCACCACCACCACCACCACCACCATCACCACCAACACCAACAACCACCACCACCATCTCTCTGGCCTGAACACATTAGTGACCTTGGAAATGGAGTTGGATATAATAGGCAGCAGGGAGGCTCTAGTTTCTTGTCTGAGTCCTAGAATTCAGGTTCAGGGACCTTGCAGGGACATGCATGATTGGTGGCAGCATGAGGAAGAAGGGGATGAAGTGCTAAAGGAACGTTTCAAGTCTCTCACCTTGGGGCACCATTTTGAACATGCAAACTGGAAATGGAAAATCACCAGGCCACACAGGACGAAGGTCAGAAAAATGAATACTATTAAGGCATCTTTATTTCCTCTCTCCTGGACTTGATCACAGTGGTATAGTTCAATGTACTGAGAGTGAGCAAAAGATGCTCCTGTTTAATAATTCTGCTGCAGATAGAAGGTCAGGAATATAGGCCTAATATCACACTTTACTTGGATGAATCTGAGAAACATAGACACCAAATCTTCAAGGCAGAAGAGCTGTAAAGATCATCAATGTTTCTTAAAGTGCCTGTGTATATGTAGGGGGAGGGGGCAGTATTCTGTTTACTGCCTGTAAACATCAGCAGGCTGCCAGTAGGAAATTCCTGGGTCTTGCCATAGAACAACGTAATCAAAATTTGGGGAAGCTACAGGTCTGAAAATCTACATTTTAAATAAGCTGCCCAGCTAATTCTTACATATGTTAAATTTTGAGATTTACTGGTTTAAATTCACCTTTTCATTCGCTGATGAGGAAACGGCCACTCTTCCAGTGAAGCAAACTGTTGGCAAAATACGGATGTGAAGAGAGTTGTCCTGACCCCAGTCCAATACATTTTCTTTGTGCTTTGATGAAGAGACTTGTACTATTCTATGGTGATGATTAAATCCTCTTAGAAAGGCTTCCAGTTTTACAGATACTTTGATTTTATCAGTAAAATACTAAAGGGTGTACATTCTTTCAAAGGGCTTTAACTTGCAAGACCAGTTGCTTAAATTGCCCTGAGAAATACCCTGATGAGTCAGGATGAGACACCCTTTGGTTGAGTCTCTTCATGCAGCCAGGATCATGTTTGGCTCCACTCTGTTCCATGGTAACCACGAGGTACAGCTGCTCTTACAAATTCTCCTGTGTGATAGCAAAGATGTTTCCTCTGAAAGTTTTATGGAGCATGTACTCAAGCCATTGGCCCAGGATGGCAGCCCCTGGAAATCTGCTGTTTTCTCATAGAGCTGGTCAGGTGCAGAAGCAACAGTCCACTGCCACACACAGACTAACACATTTTCCCACCTCACCTCCCACTTTATTTCTTTAGTCTCTCATTTATTTTTATACTGTTCATTGAATATCTTATCACATAGATGTTTCACTCTTTCTCTCTTCCTTCCTCTCTCTCTAAAATCAATGAAAAACACACCTACTTGGATGAGGATTAAAAAAACACCAAAAAACAAGGCATTTGTAAAATGTTGTTTTAAAACTGACTTCTGCATTTGGGGATTTTCTGTGTTGGTTGATGGGTCATTGTTATGGACTGAATTGCATTCCCTCCAAATCCATATGCTGAAGCCTTATCCGCTAATGTGACTGTATTGGGAAACATGGCTTTCAGAGGTAATTAAGGTTAAATGAGGCCATATTGGTAAGAGTCCTACTCTGATAGGATTGGTGGCCTTATGAGAAGAGGATGAAAGCCAGCACAAGCACTAGCCCTGGCTCTCTTCCTCCTGCCCCCTCCTCCCCACCACATACACACTCCTTGTGCACACACTGGGAAAATGCAATATGATTTGATGCAAGAGGGCGAGCTGTCTGCAAGGCAGAAAGAGGACTCTTACGATATTGACACCCTAACATCAAGCTTAGCCTCCAGAACTATGAGAAGTGAATTTCTGTTGTGTAAGCCACCCAGTTCATGGTGCTTTTTATGGCAGACCAAGCAGACTAAGGGAGTCACGCAGAGACAGCCTGGTTTCAGAAATGTACGTGAAAACACACAGTAGTCTGGCCCCAGACAGATGCCTTCCTGGAACATATTTCCCATCTCAGTCCCTCTTTCTGGTTAGTGTGCATGGCCTCTGTTTGAAGAATCTGTCTTTTGGCCTTTAGCCTCCAGTGTTCCTCAGGCAATTCCACCGGACAGTGACACTCCACTGAGGTTTCCTTGAGACCCGCAGCAATGACACGATGCTGAGTTCTGCCTTATTATATTCTCTTTCAAAAAGCCGTTCTTCCAACCTTAGCAACTCTAGAAAGGAGAGCTTCTACGTAACTGGTAGACCTGCCAGGCCATGCCTTAGGAACAAGAAAAGGAACTTTATTAACAACGTATCAGGGACAAAGACCTGATATATAATTATAAATTGGCATTAAAAAAAGAGAGCAAGATAATTTATCTTAAGAAATGAGGGAGCTGCTGAGTCTTTAGGTTTTTGTGGAAAAATGAGGAGGATATCAGGCTTGTGTGGCTAGCAGGTGGCCCACGGCCAGACTAAGGCTTGGCTCTCAGGAATTATTGACATGCCACAAAACCACAGGCTGGAAGATGGCATTCTCAGAGGGAAGAGGTTGAGTATAAGGTCACCCAGAGGCAGAGGAAAATATTTATTTTACTATTTAGAGTTGTTTTCCTTTCTCTAAACAAACTCTCCTTCAATTCCATAGCAGGAGCTTTCTTCTGGCACCTCTGGTTTCTGTGGATTTATTCGTGAATTTCCCAGGAAACCACAGACTCACACACAGTCTCCTGGCCATTTCATCGGGAATATCATGCCACAACTTGGTGATGCCATAGCTGACCAATTAGGGATCTGTCATTGCCATATATGTAAAGGATTATAATTTATTAATATAGATTTTCCTCTTGACAGCTTGTCAGTTCCTTCTGGAAATTATAGATGGAGGCATTGCCTTTCTTGGAAAATGTAATTTAAATATATTGCTCAAAGATAGAATATATAATTTATGTGTATGTGCTAATGTTTTTAACAGAGGTCTAAACCCTCACTTTTGGAGTTGCTGAGTACTAGTAATAGAGTTGTAAACGGGACCTTAAATAAAGAATTTGCTCATTATTATATTAGTCATGAGAATTATAACTATTGAATCCTTGTAACTGGAAAATACCATAGAGTTCATAAAATGAACTCCATTAATTTTATGAATTAAATCTTTGAAGACCAGAGAGGGAGAAGACTTCAGGCCTGCTGGGTCTTTAAGAGATTTAGAGCAACAGTCCATGCAGGTTTTATTTGTCTCCTTGAAATCGTTACTCAGGTGAAATGCACTTATTGCCTAAGAGTATGGTTTAGACACCAGTTCTGACTGAGGAGTGAAAGCTTCAGCGTAGGATGTGCAGCTGGAGGGCAGCCTACTCTTTCTGAGCAGAAGTGGGTAACATCATTCATACAAAGCCCTCACGCTTGATTGCGTAAACACCCAGCATTATTTTAAAAACTGAGAAAAGATCATCTCTGTCTGAAACATCTGGGTAGAGACAGGTGGGCTCTGCGGGTTGCCTCTTCCTGTGAATGACCCACGGCCTGTGTGGTTCAGGGTTTGGGCTCTGGAAGAGGGGATGCACACAAATGAAAGAGATGAGACAAGAAATAATAATTTGGAAATATTGGGGGACCAGGCGGGAGCCCAACTCAAGAGGAAGGACTCCGCTTGGGCTCTGGCCTTGCCATCCTTTTATTCAATTTGGGATACACCTATAGCCCTTAGGCAGGCAATTTCCAGTAACAGGCAGACTATCTTATCAGTAAAGATTTACATGACTATCTGGTGGGGAAGTTGCTTCAGCTACCATTGTCTCGACTAAACAGTGGGTGCATAGCTCTGACCTTTGCCAGGGCTCAAGGGTCACCAGCATTCCAGGATCCTTGTCCACACCTCTCTGCTAGTGAAGACAATAGGTGGTTTCCCACATCTTACTAAGGTGTCAGAAGCAATATATGCTCAGGACAGTTTAGTTATCAATTTGGAGTTATTCCCTAAAACCCAGGAAACAAATCAAATTCTTAATTTGGCCACAGCTTTTTCACAATGGCTACACATTAACATTGCCAGGGAAACCTTTGAAAGCCCCGATGCCCAGACCAATAAAATCAGTTTCTGGGTTGGGGCCAAGGTATTAGTAATTTTTTAACATTCCTCAGGTATGCAGCCAAGACTGAGAACTACTGAGTTAGGCATAAAATCAAGCAATAACAAATTTCCTAAAATGTTCTTCCTGCCAAGGAAATGAAACCAATGTCTCAGTCACTACATTTAACAATTATTCCCAATTTTGTTGGCACTGTCTTTGGAATTTTAGAAAAATTTAAATAAGTCAATGTTTAAACTCTAGTCTTCAATGATCAACATGTATTACTCTCCCTCCCTATGTCCTTTGTCTCAAGACGGGATCTGGTTTTCCAGTCAACAATAACTGTCTTTATGAAATTCTTAATGTTAGCCTAGCCCTGTCTTACGCATTTTGTACACTTAATTTATTCCTCACAACAGAATTATGCATTAGCTACTGTTATCCTCATTTTATAGAAGGGAAAATTTAGCTTCAGGGCAGCTGATGTAGTTGCCTAGACTACACAGCCAGAGATGACAGCAGATCTGATGTCCTGAGCCTCGGGTTTTTCTGTCGTGGCCTACCACATTCTGACAGTAGCACTGTGTGTGTAAAAGCCCTGGACCAGCATCAGTTCTTGTGCTTTGGTCCTGGGTCTGCCACTAACCTGTGATCTCAGACAAGTCCCACATCCAACTGGACTTGAATTTCTTCACCTCAAGAAAAAAAAGAAGAGACAGAAAAACAAACAAGCAAGTCACAGAAGAACATGTAAAGAAAGCTAGTCATAGAAAACTACATTTTGTATTACAAAAAATTCCATTTATATAAATTTCTAGAAAAGGCAAAGGTACAGAGATGGAGAGTTGGTGGTTGCCTAAGGCTGAGGTTTGGAGATGGGATTGACTGGGCAAGAGGCACGAGGGAACTTTTTGGGGTGATTGGTGTGTTCTTAACTGAAATGTGGTGATGGTTGCATAATTGTATAATTTACTAAAAGTCATTTAACTACACACTTGCAATGGGAGAATTTTATGGTTTGTAAACCACACCTCAATGAAGCTGTAAGAAATGGTATTGGGACTTTTACTACAAGATGACTGCTGTATTGACTCTATAAAGGCTATTTGTGGCATTTTCACAATAAGTAACTTTCATTGCTGCATCTTTAACAACATTTTGACCTGCTTTTTATTCACACATTTTAAGTTGGTAACTACTGACAATGTATACATCTGTGTAACCATCACTACAATTAAGATATAGGACATTTTCACCACCCCAAAAGTTCCCTGTCTTCCCAATCAACCCCCTACTTACCATCCCTGGCTTCAGGCACTGCAGACCTGCTTTTTGTCACCATAGATTACATTTCTCTTTACCAGAGTTCCATAAAAATGGATTCAGACAATGTGTATTCTTTGTGTCTGGCTTCTTTCAGTAAGCATATTATTTCTGAGAACCATCTATGTTGTGGTATTTATCAGTAATTGCTTCTTTCTATTGTTGAGTAGGATTACATTGTACAGATATATCACAATTTGTCTTTGGCTAGCCTATATAATAAAGAGGTAATAAGCAAATTGACCGTTATGCCCTTGCACAAGATGGCCGCCCCCATGTGGTCACAATATGGTCGCCACAAGATGGCCAGCAGGGGAGGGCAGTTGTGGGTGATCAGGCCAGCAGGGGAGGGCAGTTGGGGGTGACCGGGCCTTCAGGAGAGGGCAGTTAGGGGTGACCGGGCTGGCAGGGGAGGGCAGTTAGGGGTAACTGGGCTGGCAGGGGAAGGCAGTTGGGGCAGACTAGGCCTGCAGGGGAGGGCAGTTGGGGTGGGCCAGGACTGCAGTGGAGGGCAGTTGTGGGTGATCAGGCCAGCAGGGGAGGGCAGTTGGGGGCGACTAGGCCTGCAGGAGAGGGAGGGCAGTTAGGGGTAACTGGGCTGGCAGGGGAGGGCAATTGGGGGCGACCAGGCCTGCAGGGGAGGAAAGTTTGGGTGGACCAGGACTGCAGTGGAGGGCAGTTGTGGGTGATCAGGCCAGCAGGGGAGGGCAGTTGGGGGCAATCGAGCCAGCAGGGGAGAAGTTAGGCATTTGTCAGGCTGGCAGGGTGTTGTTAGGGGGTGATCAGGCAGGCAGGAAGGTGAGCAGTTGGGAGCCAGCAGTCCTGGATTATGAGAGGGATGTCCCAGATTGGAGAGGGTGCAGGCTGGGCTGAGGGACACCCCCTCAGTGCACAAATTTCGTGCACCAGGCCTCTAGTTATAAATAATGCTTATATAAACATTTTGTACAAATATTTTGTGGGCTTATGTTTTCATTTCTCTTGGGCAAATACCTATAACTAGGAGTGGATTTGCTGGATAACATGGTAAGTATATATCTACCTTGTTAAGAAAATGACAAACTTTTCCAAAATGGTTGTATCATTTCAGTTTCAACAGTGTATGAAATTTCAGTTGCTCTACATTCTCCCCAGCACTTGGTATTATTACTTAGCATTATTCTATTTTTTTATTATTATTGATAATCTGATATTATTTTATTATTTATATAAACAAAGTTTTTTCTCAATGAAATTTGTTACTACAAAATTTTGAGGTTTTCTCAAAGTAATAAGACATATGGCTGACTTTTTGAAACTCATTGTGCAAGTGAATCCTTATTGATTGTCATCAGAGTTAATGAAAAATTTAAATAAATACTACAATTTAGCAAAATTCTTTCATAAAAATTTCAGTTATATGCACTAAGTTGAAAAAGGCACCAACTGTATTTTAAGTGAGGAATAAAAGTTTTATTGGGCAAAATCTGGACATCTTTATAGAGTATGGTAGAAACCAATTAGTCAATTGACATGGGACTACTTTTGTAGGGTTAGTCTCATTATTTGTGTATTGCTGCCACAGATGATATGTCATAATGTCCTGAGTTGGGAAAGACACATCTGAGTGTTGGGGCCCAGAGTCATTTAATTTCTTGCATTCCAAACTTCTTCCTTTATTCCTAACATGTTGACCTGGACCTTAGGAAAAAATAATTAAAACTCGGCTACCTCTCTTCGACCTCTAATAGTAATGACATGATGATGGAAAGAATGTTCTGAAATAGAAGGCCATAATGTCTTCCTCTACTGCCTTCAAAACATATCTCCTCATAAATTCTTTTAACATCTACAAAATAGACCACACATTCTCAATGGAGGCAAGATCACTTCCAAAGTGGTGAAATTTGATTCTTGGGGGAGGGCGTGAAAATTTTTGCTCTTTTAAAAAAATGTATAAAGCACAGATATACATACAGTATATAACCATGTCTAATAGTATATTTGTGGTATTAAATTTCATAGGGTAGAGGGAGATAGAAAAAATGTCTCTAAAAGTTCTTTAGAGGTGTAATAATGAAAAAGGGTTTTGAAATATTGGAAAAGACAAAGCACAAGAAAGGCCATGTAGAGTTTCAGGGGACTAATTAAGTGAAATGTCTACTAATCACTATATGCATTTGGTCTGGGATTGATCCCTCAGAACCTCCTCAGTCTCAAGATACTGCTTGGCCTAAAGTCATCTATACTAATAAAAGGGTAATATGCTAATTAGACTGGATAGACCAGATGTCTTCCAGACATCCTTCCGGGTGTCCTTCTGGACAAAGCCACAGTAGTGGGGGCCTAGGCAGAGGCAGTTAGGGGCAATCAGGCAGGCAGGCAGAGCAGTTAGGGGTGATCAGGCAGGCAGGCAGAGTGGTTAGGGGCAATCTGGCAGGCAGGCAGGTGAGCAGTTAGGAGCCAGCGGTCCTGGATTGTGAGAGGGATGTCTGACTGCTGGTTTAAACCAGCAGTCGGACATTCCCCAAAGGGGTCCCAATTGGAGAGGGTGCAGGCTGGGCTGAAGGGAATCCCCCCCACCCCCCCAGTGCACGAATTTCATGCACCAGGCCTCTAGTTAGCTTTGGAAAAGGAAGGAAGAAATCTAAGATTTGTTAAGAAATACTTGTAAATTGAAACTTTCATTCTTCATTTCATTTTCTTTTAAAACAACACTTGCAAAGAAAGATAATGACATCTCCATTTTTATGAGTGAAAGAACAGAGGCTCAATGGGATGAACACTTTCAAGTTCTACAAAAATACAAGGTAGAATTGGGATAAGATTCCAGTATTGTTTGATTTCAAAGCCCGTGATTTCCTCCACCTCATATGATAGCCATTGGTTGTTGGTTGGTGGGATGGTGTCCCATTCAATTACCCTGAGTTCACTGGAAAGTGATTCAAGTGCCTGAGTCAGAATTGATATGTTCTCACAGTTCAAATTCCAGGAATGACTAGCCAGTGGGGGTGGGACTGTCACTGAGATATCCCAGGAGTTGGGGTGGGGGTGCAGTGGAGTTGGTGAGATCCTCCGGGAGGCTCAACAGTCTGGAGCTAACAGGAAACTAAGAGTTTTAGCTAAAAAAGCACCAATCTCAGGACCGCAGAGTATCCATTAGTCACAAGCTTACATTCCATTCCATGTTGGTCGGTGA
Organism: Plecotus auritus; assembly: GCF_963455305.1. Classification (NCBI taxonomy): domain Eukaryota; kingdom Metazoa; phylum Chordata; class Mammalia; order Chiroptera; family Vespertilionidae; genus Plecotus; species Plecotus auritus. Next base: position 159,286,698 of record NC_137771.1, on the reverse strand, counting down.
GGGAGGGGCACTCTAATCCCGACCAAAAGTTGAAGAATCAGTTTTGGCTAGTTGCCTATTTACTCTGATTCACAGCAAAAGGTGGACCTTTTATTCTCTGTGATCTCCCATATTTCACTACCAAGTAACCCATGCTTCAAGGAATGACTGCTGATTTCAAAATTAAAGGACAAAAATGAATATGCAGACATTTCGGCCTTTTGTTTTGTGCCTAGAGATTAGTATCCAATTTTTTTAAAAAAATATGTTTTTATTGATTTTAGAGAGAGAGAAGAAGGGAGAGGAAGAGGGAGAGAGAGAAACACTGATGGGCTGCCTCCTGCACACCCTTTCTGGGGATCGAGTCCACAACCTGGGTGTGTGCCCTGACTGGGAATTGTACCCAAGACCTCCCGGTTCATGGGATGATGCTCAATCAACTGAGCCACACCAGCCAGGGCTGTATAACTTTTTGTGTAAAATCTCATACACACATTTAAAGTTAAATCTTTAATCTTTTGGTGCTACCTGATATTATATACCTGCTTTATTTTCTATTTCTGCCTTTCTTTTCCTTTTCCAGAGACAGGTTGTCATTGTAACTGTGACTGATTATCTACCTTTGGGAGTAGAACCTTAACCTTTAACTTCTACTGGGAGGACAAAAACCACATTTCCCCATCACCCCTCTCCCTTATACTTCATCCCAATCTCCAAGCAGAGAAAAATTAAGTGCAAGAAAGACTGCTTGTCCCTTGGTAGGGAAGAAGAGAGGACACTAAACTCAAAGTCAGAAGAGGAAATGACTTTAGTGCCATGTTCATTTTCTCTTTCATAAAAGAGATGTAATGCATGATGCTTGTCTCACTCTGCTGTAACCAACCACACATGCACAAAATGAAAGAAGCCTCAGGAAACGTTCACATATTGCTCATAAGTAAGGATAGCTGTGACTGTTCTTTTCTTTTTTAGTATGTTTTTAAAGAGAGAGAAAGGGAGAGGGATAGAGAGGTAGAAATATCGATGAGAGAGAAATATCATCAATAGGCTGCCGCCTGCATGCCCCCTAATGGGGAATGAGCCTGCAAACTGGGCATGTGCCCTGACCAGGAATAGAACTGGTGATCTTGTTCCTGAGTTGACACTCAACGGCTGTTATTTTATTTTCTAGCCAAATTAATAGGACTAATATCTATCCTGAAGTACAAATACCAAGCATTTCACAAGAGGTTATGGGTCATCTTGCTCTATGCTAGCCTGGAAATAAATTAGACATGGAAAACAGGAAATAAATATTCCAAGGTACTATGTAATACAGCAGAGGCTCAATGGGGATATTGCTAGTTATTTTTAATTCTCAACGAAGACCTGAGGTATAAGGGCCACTTGGGTGGCATGTAGGACAAGAAAGAGAAAATGAGGCACATCCTGGAAGGTGCTCTGCCTTTGTTCTCTCCCCTGTTAATACCTCACTTCTTGCAGGCCGGAGGCTAGGGAGGCAGAGGGCTGTAACTGCTGGGTTAACTCTTTGGTCCAGGAGGTTTCCTGTGTGGAAGTACAGAGTACTGTGAAGCATTAGAGAGAGCTGGTGGTGCTCTGAACATTTCTCAGCAGTAGCTTGAGAGATTGGAAAAAGCTTTAACTAGAAGCCAAAAGTCTTAGTGTTGATCTCAAAATTCCACTTCCTAGACATTTGATCTTTTGCACGTTACTCAACTCTCTCAAACTTGGTGTACTTATTTGAAAAAGGTTTTAAAATGGAGGTATAATTCACATACTGTAATATTCACCCTCTTCAGAGTATACAATTCAATGGCTGTTAGTATATTCAAAAGTTGCACAACCATCACCACTTTCAAATTCCAGAACCTTTTAATCACTTGAATAAAACCAAAACACTCATACCCACTAGTAGTCACTCCGCATTCCTCCCTCTTCCCAGACTCTGGCAACCACTAATTTACTTTCTGCCTCTGCAGACTTGCCTGTTCTGGACATTTCATATAAATGGAACATGCAATGCATGGCTTTTTATTTCTGGCTTCTATCACTTAGCCCATGTTTTCAAGGTCATCTATGTTGTGATGTGTAGCAAAATTTCATTATTTTTTTTAAAAATTGATTTTAGAGAGAAGAGAGAGAGAGAAAGAGAGAGAGAAACATCCATGTGAGAGAGAATCATTGATCAGCTACCCAGACTAGGAATCAAACCCACAACCTGGATGTGTGCCCTGATTAGGAATAGAACCTGCTACCTTTTGAGCCATAGCAAAGTTTAATTACCTTTAATGGCATTTCAGTTGTGGTTCTATATCTACTCATCCATCCATCCATCCATCCATCCATCCATCCATCCATCCATCCATCCTTCCATCCATCCATCATCACTCATTTTTCACTGAACATCTGTTATGAACCAGTCTTGTTCTAGGGCCTAGAGGCTCTTGGAACACATTGATTCATATTTATTACATGAATAAATGCAGGCACACATTTATTAGTAAATACATACAAATAATTATGAAATCTTCCAAATCCCTCAGTTGAAAAAATTAGGTTAATGGATTATTTATGACTTTTAATTTTGAAAAGTCTTTGTATAGATAAAAGAAGAGCTGTGTATACCACCAGCTTTGTTTGAAGCATGCTTTTCTGTATTCTGTAGGGCTTTTAAAATTATAATCATTTTTAAATGTCATTATAAATTTGTCTGTTTTTCATAATATGCAAAAATAAAAAAAAGAAAGGCAGAATTCATGACCCACCCAACTGCTTGAAGGCCTGGGTTATTCAGCTATTTGAGCAATTGGCACAGTGTGATTTTTGTACATGTTTCTTAACACAATTGTACAATTGTATGTAGGAAACCTTTAAAAACATTAGCTTCTATACATGGTTTTGGCATTGCCAATTATTGTTGTTTGTTACTTCTAAATCTGAGTACTGCAGGAATGAAACAGGGCCTGAGAAGACCTGGTTCTTGTTTAGATTCTGCCTCAAGGAAGCTGTAGGAACTTAGGTAGGAGGCAGGAGGGAGGCTGCTTCATGGGCCTGAGACTGTGGTAGTTGCACAGGGCCCCATGCTCTGGAGGCCCATGCTTGGTTTAATGCTCTGCTGCAGCTGTCTTGAAATTTTTAATAATTTGTGGAAAAGGGGCCTTGTAAATTATGTAGCTGGTCCTGGAGAGAATAGACATTAGTTGAGTGTCTACTCTTTACCTGCTACTTAATTTGACTCCTTAGAACCCTTGTTTTAAAGAGTAAAATTTCTTTATTTTTAAAATTGGAGGATTGGCCCTGGCTTGTGTGGCTCAGTTGGTTGGAACTCGTCCTGTGCACCAATGGGTGGTGGGTTCAGGGCCCTATAGGAAGCAGCCAATTGAGGTTTCTCTCTCACATAGATGTTTCTCTCTTTCTTTCTCTTTCTCTCTCTCTCTTCCTACCTCTCTCTAAAAATCAATTTTTAAATAAGAGGATTAGACTTCATATTCTTTAAGGTCACACACTTGCAAGTCTAAAATTCTCTAATTCTAGGTCATGTAAAATGTTCTTGTGAAGGCAATATTGTTGTACCAATTATTTCTTCTTTTTCAAGATTCATCTTAATTGTTATGTTTTCCTGGAAATCTTCCTTCCGTTATCAGTCTCAGTAACATTTCTTCTGTGTCTACACGTCCCCTTTGCATAACAAGAGTTTTTTTTGTGTGTGTGAACTGTGTATAGAGTAAAACTGGGTTCTGTTTCTCCTTCTGCTCCCTAAAATCAGGTACTTTATAACTTACAAAATGCTATTTTATTTTAGCAGAAACTTTAAACCACACTATTTTAACAGATTTCTGTGAGGAAACTGGCAAGTGCTTCTTAAAATAAGTAAGTAGGATTAAAGAGTTTATTAGCAGAAACAAAAATTCAGATTTGTCAGTGCTTGATGTTATTAAAGATGGGACAATCTAAGGCAAATGCATAGCCCACAACAGAGTCACTGGGATATAGAACTGAAAACATACAATGAGAGAAGGAGTTAGGACATTTTCCCAAGTAACTTCAATTTAAAAGCACTATCCTATCTAATAAAGAGGGAATATGCAAATTGACCATCACACCATCACAAAGATAGCAGTGCCCGTAGCCACAAGATGGCGGTGCCCAGTCCCCTCAGTCCCGCTGGAGTCCCACAGTCCTTTCAGCCCAGCCGGGGGGGCGGCAGGTGCACGGTGCGGCCGGACCCGCCCTCAGCCCCCCAGCTGCCCAGGGCTGGCCTGAGGAGCAGGCAAACCTTGGATGTTGGCTGCCCAGCTGACACCCAAGGCACAGGCAAGCCTCGGATGGCGGCTACCCAGCTGATGCCTGAGGTGCAGGAAGCCTTGAATGTGGCTACCCAGCCGCCTAGGGCCGCCCGAGGCTCAGGTAACCAGGGCCGGCTGAGGCTTGCGCTGCCAGCAGTGGCAGCAGCAGAGGTGTGATGGGGGCATCGCCTTTCCCTGATTGCTGGGTCACCTCCCACCCCTGAGGGCTCCCGGACTGTGAGAGGGGGCAGGCCGGGCTGAGGGACCTGCCCCTCCAGTGCATGAATTTTCATGCATCGGGCCTCTAGTAGCTTTAAAATGATGTATGTATAACAGTATAGAAATCTAAATAAACAAAAAGCAATATCTATTCATGTTGAAAAAATAATCAAAAGGTACAGAAGGGTATAAAATTAAAAATTAAAAGTTCTCTTCACCCTAAACCACACTTTTATTTCCCAAAGATATTCCCCAATAAGAGTTTCTTGAGTGTCCTTCTGGAAATGCTTTATGAATAGTATATTTATAGTCTTGTTTTTGTAAAAATAGGATTCTATTTAGACATAGTTGGTTCTTTGCCTTTTAGTTTAGTAATATTTCTTAGAACTTCTCCCATGTTGGCACCTATACATCCTTTTTATTCTTTTTCAGGAATGTATGTTCTTCTACCACCCAGCTTGAACATTGTTAATTATGTCAACCCTTTCTGAGGAACATTGATGCTATTTTCCATTTGGAAATTATAAAAAAACACAGTGAAGATCTCCACATAGGACTATATCCATAGGATAAATTCACAGCAACGGAACTGCTTGAAGTCTCTGTGATTTATATGAAGGAAAGAACGAATTCAGTACTTAACTTAATGACATAGAGACAACTTCAAATATATTTGTTTATTCTTGTTCTCCAACTGCTTTTAGAAAGATTTTACATTTGGTATGACATTATTTTTCAAAGTAATTACTGGCTCCCAAAAATAGTTTCTAAACAATCAGTCTATACTTTAAAAGACCAACTAAAACTTTCTGCTTCACCAATGTGAACACTTGGAGTAGGATTAATTTTCATTTTTAATAATTTTTTGCAGAGATAAAATCAGAGACTGATATTACTTACATTTATGCTAGAGGCCTATTGCACAAATTTATGCACCAGTGGGGTCCCTTGGCCTGGCCTGCGGGATCGGGCCGAAACTGGCTCTCCGACTCCACTCTAGCTCACCTTTCTGACCCTCATGAGGTCCAGTAAACTCTCCTTTGCATAAAAGTAATTGAGTAAAAGTTTTTTTTTAAAAATATATTTTATTGATTTTTTACAGGGAGGAAGGGAGAGGGATAGAGAGTTAGAAACATCGATGAGGGACAAACATCGATCAGCTGCCTCCTGCACACTCCCTACTGGGTATGTGCCCGCAACCAAGGTACATGCCCTTGACCGGAATCGAACCTGGGACCCTTGAGTCCGCAGGCCAACGCTCTATCCACTGAGCCAAACCAGTTAGGGCTGAGTAAAAGTTTTATAATTGATTTGTATTGGGAACAAAAAATGTCAGATCATAGAATTGTTCAGATATATAATATTTTAAATATAATATAATACGATATTTTAAATAAATGTTTAATTAAGTTTATTGCATAGTTGTGGTCCAGGTAATTTTCACCTACTCTAACTTAGGAAGCAATACAAAAAGTAAATGCAAACAAACCTAGAGCATGTGAAGATTTTCCTGCAAAGAATGATTTGATTTTTAAATGTTTTTAGACCTCACTCCCTTGGTTTCTTCATCTTGATAGTAACAATTAACGTAAAAAAATCCTTTAAAAATCAGAATGCTCTCAGACTTAGAATGTTCCTTTCTTCTTCTCCTCCTCCTCCTCCTCCTCCTCCTCCTCCTCCTCCTTCTTCTTCTTCTTCTTTTTAAATAGAAACATTGAGAGCCAATTATTTGGACCATGCTTTTAAAAGGTCACCTTGCTACCTTGTTTTCCATTCCTCTCTAATTCTGTAATCAGAGTTGAATGGCCTTGGGCAAATCACTTTATCTTGTGGAGCCTTGGTTCTGTCCTATATAAAGCTAAAAGGACCTTGAATGTCCATTTCAGTGCTAAAATGGTATGACTCCTAGGTTATGGTGGGAGTAGAAAGGTGTTACAGGTGTTGCAAAGGAGACATGATAAAAGAGGAAAGATTATGGGATGTGCCTCAGGAGGTTGATTCTTCTTCAAATTCATTAAATAACAAATATCTCTCAGTTTATGCTTACTAGTAGAAGTAAATATCTATTTATTCTTGACATATATTCCTAGTATTTCAGCTTATAAACATATTTGCCAGATTTAAAGAGGTCTCCCAACCATCCAAAAATGCCACATATCAAATGGATATAAAAAGGCACAGATGTAGCAAATATAGAACCAAGAGATTTTTGCCTTTGTCTCAAGATAGACTGTCTCATGGAATCTTTACACATGGATTGAATTGTTTTCAAGTATGGCAGTCAACAATAATATGAAACAGAAATGCTGTGGCAATGGCTGGGCCTCTAGTTACCCAGTGTCTGAGCAGAGAATTAGGAAGGAGTAGGGCTATTCAATAATCCACAATGACTACTGTGCATGTGTGTGCTTGTATGTGTATAAGTATTTGCCTCAATAAAACTTAACCCGTTCAAGTTTCCATATCTTTCTATTTATTCATTAATTTCTGGAGTGTCTGCTATTTGTTAGGCACTAGCGATATGTGGTCAGTAGGGAAAACAGATATTGAATAAATAATCATACCAACACATAGATAACAATGAATTGTGACAATGCTAAGAAGGACAATAAAGGGTATAATGAGAAACAAAAACAGGGTAACATTTAGATTATAGAATCAATAAATGACAACTTTGAGGAGGAAGCAGCTAAGGCATGACGCATGAGCAGGAGGTAGTCAGGAAAGATTTTAGGCAGAGAAATAGACTAAGCTTGACAAAGTGAAAAGCTAGGGAGAGTTTAAAAACAAACAAGCAAACAAACAAAACTGGTTGTGCCAGCACCTGGAGAAGAGCAGGAGAGTATAATGCTGGGAGGCTGGAGGCCTTGTGGATCTTGATAAATTTGAATACCTGATTTTTCTTAATGTTTTGAACCTTACTGGGTAGGGATGTAACCCCATCAGATTTGTGTATTCAAAATCTTCCACTGGCTGCTCTGTGGATAATCCATTAGAAGTGAGCAATTGTGGATTTGGGGAGATTTGTTTAGATTTGCTATATTATAATAGTTCACATGAGGATAGTGGTAGATTGAATTAAGTGACAGCAAAGGACCTGGAGAGAAATGGATAGATTTTTAATATATTTTGAGGGCAAAATCACTAGTACTATGTCTTAACATCTCTGGAATGTTAAAAAAGATATTAGTTTATTTTGTCTACTACTTTAGAAGACTCTGGAAAGGTGGAAAGGTATTTTTCCATTTCCCTTCAAGAAAACAGGTCTTGTGAAAGCAGGGCACAGTGAGGCACACTGAAGGATCATCCCAGACAAGATGGGGAGGAGCTCCAAGGGTGGAGGAGGCAATGTGGGTGGGAAAGAGAGTGGGATTTCCCAAGACTTAAAGATGTGTGAGGGTCGGGGAGCTAGTCTTATTTATACGCCTGCCTGATATTCATGGCACCTTAAACAAAAAGCAGACATTAGTTGTTACTGTTCATGATGACAGTGATAGGTAGCAGGCAGTTTTTAGAATAGCATTGGCAAATAAATTTTGAGAAACTGTTACTGAAAAGAAGACTGTGGCTGGGGTAAACATGGAAACAGCTGGAGAGCATGTGGTTCTCCTCACATCTGGGAGCTATGGAAAGCAATGGTAATAGAGGCATTCCATATGGCTCCACCCTCGACCAAATGCTACATAGCCTATGCTTCATATCCATCTTCCAAAACGGGCAGATCTTCAGCAAAGATGAGAATGGCCTTGTCATTCATGAATCGGGGACAGAGGTTCCTGTTTCATTTTGAATATCATGGCCCAGGTAAATCCAATCCAGTCACTTTACAGAATAATTTAGGGTGTAAGGGAAATAGGAACTCATAAATTGTTCAATCTTTCTTGAAGTCAGATCTGGTGATATCTATAAATATCCTTAAAGTGTGCATTTCCTCCCCTCTCCTCATAGGAAATGAATTAATCATAGCTTTGATTCATTACATACACATGGTCTTCTTTATTTTATTTTATTTTATTTTTTTACTTGCTTGCTTATTTATCTGTAGTAAATCCTTAGAATATCACATTCACCATCTAAAACAAGCAAATGCTCAGATCTTGGTGATAACCGACATCTAACCATAAATGTCTCTGAATTTCATCCTTCTTATTCCCTCCTATCTAAGGTAACCTGACTCTCATATTTATGACCCCATGCTTTCTATTTAATATAGATTTTTGTAGCATTAGTATTTCTAAAAAATTATTTTTGTTTTTGTATACGTATACACACATAGATGTGGCTGTGTGTTTTCATCTTTATGGACTTGTGTTTTTATTTAATAATATATTTTGCTTTAAATTTTATGGACATATATTTTTATTTAATAATATATTACTAAGATACCCATAGTGTTGCATGTTACTCTGATTCACTTATTTTGACTCCTGAATCATATTACATTTTATACATATTTATTCCCTCTTCTTTTCATAGGCACTTGGGCTGTGTTCAGTTTTGCTGGCTTAACCCAAACATCCCAATAGAGTCTGACACCAGGTGTCAGAGGCTGTAGATCCACAGCATCACTTATACATTACTGGGGGAGTTTGGGTTGGTGCAACAACTTTGGAAAACTGTTTTCCATGATCTCTTCAAAGAGAGTATCCATCTACCCTCTGACTAGGATGACAATTCATGTTCTAAACCAAGACATGTCTGAGAATGAAAATTAGCACTAATAGAGTGAGTTCCTGGGTCAGTAGGGATTACTGGAACTGACTTGGGAAAAATAAGTCATATGGTCATATATCCAAAACTCAGGAAGTCCACTCCCAGGAGACTGTTGTATCTGCTCAAAAGGAATCCTGTATAGGAATGTTCAGAGCAACCATCTTTACGTGATCATCTAGGAATTTATTGTAAGGAAATTACACTAGACTAGGGGCCCGGTGCACGAAATTCATGCACGGGGGGAGGAGGTTCCCTCAGCCCAGCATGCACCCTCTCCAATCGGACATCCCTCTTGCAATCTGGGCCTGCTGGCTTCTAACTGCTCACCTGCCTGACTGCCTGATTGTCCCTAACTGCCCTCCCCTGCCAGCTGATCTTACCCCCAATGGCCCTCCCCTGCTGGCCTGATCTCACCCCCAATTGCCCTCCCCTGCCAGCCTGATCCCTTCTAACTGCCTCTGCCTCAGCCCCACCACCATGGCTTTGTCTGGAAGGAAGTCGGATGTCTGGAAGATGGCCAGATGACCCAGTCTAATTAGCATATTACCCTTTGGTAGTATAGATAGATTATATAGGATAGGATTGCTTAAATGCAGGGTGGGGGAGCATTTTTCAGCAGGAGGAAATGTTCTTGGCAGACAAAAACACATAATCCCTATGTCTGGTGACTGATAGCCAGCCATATGCACTATACTACCAAACCAGTCATGAAAAAATTGAACCGCTTTCTTACACCTTACACCAAACAGCTGTTGCCCTTAAAACCCCTCCTCAGCCCCCACCTTAGGTTCTGCCTTTGCAGTTCACCCAGATTAGGTTCTGATTGGTCGGTTTCTATGCTAGTCAGCATCAAAAGCTCCGCCTCCTAGGCAGCCATTGGCTCCTGGCACTTCATCCAGATTTGGTTCTGATTAGTTGGTTTCTATGCCAGTCAGCATCTCCGGCCTATCTCTGGGGCTGATCAGTAGCCCCCAGAGGAGGCCCAGAGAGAAACAGAGGCACAGCTGCTGGCGAAGCCAGGAGAGAAAGAGAGGCAAGGACTGATCAACAGCTGCCACAGAGGCTGGGAATAAGACCCTGCCTCTTTTCTGCAGGCCTCTCCCTGGGCCTGATCTGCAGCCCCCTCAACAGTCAGTGCTGGGTCGCTGCATGGGTACCAGCTGCAGCCCAGCACTGACTTCGGTGTTTGGTTGAGCCTTGGTCTTTAGGGACCCTGGCTCTTTATATATATAGATAAGTAAACATTTATTTACTGTTATTCATCAAAGTATTTTTATAATACTGAAAAATCTGGAAAGTATCTAAATATCGACAATTCAGGCTTGGTTAAATGGTGGTGGCATATTCATAAATGGCTCATTAGGCAGTCAGTTAAGATGCTATTACAGAGGAATCTTTGTGGGAAATGTTCATAATATGCTGAGGAAAAAGCAAATTACAAATCAGTATGCTCATCATGACACTGTTTTAAAAATCAATATTCACATTAAAAAGAGACTAGAAGGATGCATTTTACAGCATTAGCAGAAAATGGTGGATTTCTGAGAAACATTTACTTTTTAATTTGCTTCCCTATATTATTATCTTCCCTATGATAATTTTGCATTTTTTACAAGTAAAAAGAAGCAAACCAAATGAAAAACAAATGCTATTTATTATGCAGTTTGGCTAGAAGCTGTTGTCCCCGTAATATGTCATTTTATGACCAGAGTGCCTGGATAGCAGCTTTCCTATACTATGCTCAACTTACCAAACAAAATGTCCACTGCATTCATGAAAGATTATCTACCTTGTCAAAACACCATGTAGGTGGCCACAAACATTAGTTAGTTCACTGTCATAGTCTGGCTTCTTAATTGCAGTCACTTAGTAACCTATTGAGAGAGTCCTAATGCCTTAAGTGCTGTGAAGAGAGTGTGAAGAGACTACTAATTATAGGATTGGAAACTTCTGGAAGGTAAATACTAAACTTTGGGACTTTGGAGCTTGGTTTCCTATCAGAGGAGAGACATTTACCTGAGGAGTTTGAGTAAATCTGCTTTAGTGGGCAAAAAGGAGGCATTTGGAGCCTTGGAGTCAAAGGGCAACAGAATGAGTACCCATATTCCTACAACAGCAGGAGTCTCTCTCCCGGCCAGTCTTTGAATGGAGAATGGCCTTTATTTCTCATAAGGAAAGCTGAATATTTGAGGCGATATCGTGAGGTCATCAGAATCATGAAAACCAAGGGTATGACTTATTCTGAGTAGGAACAAACATTTTTAGGAGGGGAGGCTTTCACCTACTGGTTGCTGATTGAGCTGAAACACCTCTGAGATGATGGTAAGATCCAGGGCAGTTTGAAGCCTCCTGACCTCCCACCCCATTAAGCGCCTCAAACTCATAGAAACAGTATAAGCAGTTATTCCAGTGATGGAACTCGATTCCAAAGTTCTGAGGTGGCCTTGGACAGACTCAGATTAATCAGATCATGTACTTCACAATATGGTCACTGCTTCCAAGATTTATTTATTTAATTTTTTAAAAATATATTTTTATTAATTTCAGAGAGGAAGGAAGAGGGAGAGAAACATCAATTATGAGAGAGACTCACTGATTGGCTGCCTCCTGCATGCACCCCCCGCACTGGGCATCAAGCCCACAACCCGGCATATGCCCTTGACCGGAATCGAACCTGGAATCGAACCTGGGACCCTTTAGTTTGCTGGTCGACACTCTATCCATTGAGCCAAACCAGGTAGGGCTCAAGATTCTTTAGGAACTTGGTTTTGCATTGTTCAGTTGGCTGAAAGATAAGGATCAACAAAAAATGCTCAAGGCACATAGTGTGGCCAATCTTGGCACAGTTAGTAATCATTACCACTATATTAATCACTGTTTATTGATTTATTGATCCATTACCTATAGAGTCAGACACTATACAAACTAAAAACCATATCTTAGAAAAGTTAAATTTTCCAAGTCCAGAAACCTAGTAAAGAAACTTGAACTCAGGACCATCTGAGCGCAAAGCTATACTTTCATGCACTATAGTATCTGGCTTCCCCCAGGTGTATGACAGAGCATTTGATTCTTTCTCTTTTTTAAATGAAGAATATAATTATATGTACTTATAGCAAAACTCTTTTGTTCTTATAGCCTCTAATATAATCCAGACAGGAAGATATATGATAAATGTATAGCCAAATATGAATGGTGTTTCCTTAATTATTGGTTGACAAAATAACTACTTAGTTCCCATGGAAAGTATATTATTACCCCTTCTAAGAAAAGTTCTACTAAGAAGTTCTATTGAAGACAAGAATCTTTTTTCAAAGGAACTCCTAATCTGATGCTAGGAGTCTGATAGAACCTTGAACTACATGCATAATTTGTTGCTTAGCAGAACCCTCTTTGGGTGTGAGGAGCATTACTTTGTCCAGCGCATTGTTCCAAAACCTGCCGTGATGATTGGGAAGAATAAAGCTCAGTTTGAAAGAGTTATGAAGGGATTTGATGTGTGAGCCGTGCTGTTCCTTTCTTACCAATTTGACTCCAACAAGGGAAAGAACCTAATGTAGTTCTCGTAATGACACTTCTCTGCCCACAGTCTCATAAGGCTTTCCCTCTGCCAACAAGAGAAGGAGGTATTTCTTTTTTTTTTTTTTTAAATATATTTTATTGATATTTTACAGAGAGGAAGGAAGAGGGATAGAGAGCTAGAAACATCGATGAGAGAGAAACATCGATCAGCTGCCTCCTGCACACCCCCCACTGGGGATGTGCCCGCAACCAAGGTACGTGCCCCTGACCGGAATCGAACCCGGGACCCTTCAGTCCGCAGGCCGACGCTCCATCCACTGAGCCAAACCGGTTTCGGCAGGTATTTCTTTATTGAGCAACTTCTATGTGTCTGCTGGGGGCTTTCTCACACATTACCAATTTAATCTTTAAAGCATCTCTTTATGGTAGGTTTATCCATTCCAATTTCCCCACCTCATCACAGTCTTTTTTCAAAGAGAAAGAATGAAAGGTACATAGATTGGAGAAGCAGACACAAGAAGAGTCAAGGAAATGTTTTAGAGGGGCTTTTTCATTTAGGGAGTTTGAAGTTATGACATTTAACATAATATTGGCATATCCATTCCCTTCCTGGACTTTTCTACCTTTAGAAGAAGAAGGTCTTGACATTAAATAGCAGGACCAATGCCCATGAATTCCAGGTTTTACTTCTGACCTGCACTGAGTCCATCACTATGTCCATATTAGTTTCTGTCAGAGGAGGGTGACCATGCCCATCTACCCACTGGCATTAATAAGACACAAAGTAACGCCTATCTGAATTACCACTTTGAAATGACCTTAAAAGGAAAAAAGCATAGTAATTCTTTTCACCTGCTAGTTCCTTTGTCTGAGTTCCTTTCTCTTGTTCTTTAACCATATTTAGGGCTGAAATATCCCTTCAATTCTCTTCCTATAATCTTGTGACCTTCTCAGGTCAGAATGCATAAAGTAATCCTACTGATTAAAGTGAGAAGTCTATTTGTGACCCAGAGTCTTGGCCTTTCATGTTCCCATTTCCCATTCATGTTCCTATTCTAGTCTTTGCCAGAATGAATGATTCTTTACCACCTATTTCTAATATATTTACTGGAAAAATATTGCTTTATTCTCAAAGGTTTATTTTAGGGGGCCTACAAAGTCTATGTTTGTTTAAAGACTAGAAAAAAAGTATTTAGTGCATCTTCAACTTGTTTTTATTTTAGAGAAATATGCAATAGGGTTGGATCCACCCTAGAATAGCCTGGGTGGGCTTCCAGCAGCTCTACCCTAGGGTGTTCCTTTCTTTTTGGCTGTGGCTGTGGAATGTCTCCTTTTTCTCCCATGGGGGCCTATGTCTTCTTTGACATGAGGTGGACCAGAAGGGAAATGGCAGGGTCAGAAGCAGAGCCCCAGAGATCAAGAGAGAGAAAGCTCAGTGTCAGCATGGACCACCAGTCATGGCTTTGGAAATGGATAGAAGCAAATTGAGCACTGCAATTCCAGCTTGAAAGGGCTCTAATCTGTAGCAGGAGTTTGGCCACAGTCATATATCAGAAAAAGTCAGGGAAAAAGTCTGTAGATGACACAATGGAGAGAGCCCTCACTTCCAGCCTTTGAAACCCAAGTGCAAAAAAAAAAATCCTAAGAGGAAGAAGGATCTTTCACTTATGAGGACCATTTGATTTTAAATTAACTCCTCTCTAAAGAAATTCTGATAGCACAGCACACTATAGAGAATTCAATGAATACCCCAAAATGGTGAATTATTGAGCTGCTTAAATAGAGAACACATTCATCTTGAGTAACTTGAAGTCATGAGGATAATAATTATAAGCTGGATGTTCTCAGGTTCTGTAGGGAGCACCTAAAGGCCAAGTAGCTCACCTCCACTAGACATCGTAAATGCACCTCCACCAAATACCCCTCCCCCCCCACACAGAAGAACCAGGATATTCCTGGGGAATGGGAGAAACAGCTGTAGTCAGAAGTATGACACCCTGATGGATGGTGTCCTCGTCTTTCCCGTGCCTATTCACATCAGGTCATTGGTTCCACCTACTGTTGGTGCTATTTAGTTACACCATACTTCAGAGGTCAGTGTTCTCTATTTATCATTTCTTCTGGCTTCAGGGGAACTCCTAATGACATTTATTTCCAAATGTTTATTTATTTCATTTCTGAGAGAACTCTCTAGGGAGACCCTTAGTAGATATAGAGGCCTGGCTTGGCTTGGGAAGTTCTTTGAGATGGGAAAGAATTTGTCAAGTATCAGTTAACTATCTTCTATGGCAGTGGTTCTCAAAGTTTGGTACCAATACCAGCAACAGCATCACCTGGGAACTTGCTAGAAAGACAAATAATGCAATAAAGACAAATAATGCTTAGGTACCACCCCAGACCTACATGAAACAGAAACTCTGAGGTGTGGGCCAGCACTCCATGTTTTAACAGGCCCTCCAGGTGATTCTGAGACCATTAATCTAGGACATACTTTTCTCTCTTGGGCTGCTGCATACCTGGGGATGTGTTTTTATTGAAATCTAATAGTGGGAGAAACAATTACATGTGGCAATGTTCTGCTCTGTCAGCTAATGTATTTTATTTTCCTCTGTTCTTGATAAGGTACTGCCAGGTTATTCCTAATGAAATAAAAGCTAGAGTTTCATAATGTGAGAATCTGAGGGCTTAGTGCTATACAAAGTATAATGTGAGAAACCTGCCCCAATAGTTTACAGGCTGTAAGAGGCAGATCATATAACTAACACTGCAAAGGCCAACTTTATATATTAGATGAATCACCTCCCAGCCATCACTTGGATCAGGACGCCATTACAATCACACACTAAAACATAGTCATTTGTCAATCATCTAGATGTGTCATTGGACCCTTCCCTAAAACAAAATGTGCCTTTATTGAGCAGGTTACTAAAGCATGAGAAGGCTGTCTCCCCTAGTTTCATTTACACCATATACTAGGAAATCTTAGATGAGCCAGAACCATGGAAAATGTACACAGAAGATAATTGTCAAGAGGGATTTGTGAAGGTTATTTGTGGTTTGCTTGATTGAGACTCCAGGGATGTCTTTAATCTTAAACAGGCAGTTGTGACTGAGTCTCTGACTTGAGCCTTGGGGGCTCTACTCAGTATTTGTCTTTATATAACTATTGGTTAACCCTGGTGAAGTGGGTATGGTGGGCTAGTCTCCTCTATTTAGAAACATGTGCAAGATGTAGGGCTGCAAGAGTCTTTAGGTATCATCTGACCTACTGTTTAGAGACTTGAGACTCGGATAGAAGATGCATGTCTCTGAACCTAAAGCAGAGACAACTATGTTATTTTACTAGGCTGTTGTCAATGCAATTATCATGTTAGTTTACTAGGCTGTCTCACTACTAAACTGTGAGATCTTTGAGAGTGCAGACTTCATTTTCATCACCTTAGAATCTCTGGGACCTAGCATAGTGCCTGGTACAAAACAGGTTCTTAAATTTTTAACCTCTGGCTTGGCTTCTAGAGGCTTCAATAAGATAAAGCATTGAAATGATCAGGGTTTATAGACAAACATTAATGCAACATTAATGCAAACCTGCTTATGTAGTTTATTCCACCTATTTATTAAACATAAAACAATAGTATCTTAGACTTTGGTGGTACCCTTAGGTTATTTATAATAATAATATTTTAGTTCACTTCTCTCATTTTAGAATAACAAATTATAGCCTGGGCAAGATAAGTGATTTCCCTAAGGTTCTACTGCTTATTACTGGGTGGTAGGGCCTGGGCTAATGTACTAAGGCCTTAAGTTAGTGCTCCTGCCTGATGCCCTGTCTTATCCTCTTAACTGAAGCCATTTTTCTCAGACCTAAATTTTTAGAAGGTCTATTAATTAGGTCTTTTTCTTCAGGCAGGTCGTACATAGTCCTGAATCATAAAATCTCAGACTTTGGAAGGGGCCTTAGGGATCATTGGTCCAACAGTCCAACCCAGACAAGGATCTCCTGTACAGACTTCCAGACAGAAGGGCATTTTGTCTTTGTTTGAGCTCCTCCAGTAACGGGATTTGTCAATATCTTATTTTTAAACAGTTCTAGTTGACACAAAATTCTTTCCTTTATTTAAATGAAAGAAGCACTACTACACATTTTAATGTACCAAATGTTGACATCTAGAACTACACAGAATGAATATAGTTCTTCATCATGGCGGTTGTTCCTAAATCTAAATATAATTTTCATCATCAACATTAATCTCTTCTCCAAGCAAAACATTCTTTGGATTGTTCTTCAAAAGATAGGATTTTCAGAACCACCACCATTCTGGTTGTCCTTGTTGGACTAGCCTTTATCTTGCCAATATCCCAATTTAGAGGTAAACACAAAACCAAATATTTTAGATGTGGTCTAGTGAATAAAGAATGCAATAGAATTTACTTCCTTTTTCACGGGTCCTAGATTTTTGTTAAGGAAGTTTAAAATTGCATTAATGTTTGTCTGCTCACAGCTGCTTCTTGTATTTTAGGTCAGCTAAACACTCTAGGTCTTTCTTTGAGGGGGAAGAAAAGATTCTTATTATATTCAATATTCATAAGTAAATACATAAATTCCAGGTAAATTAAAATGTATATGTAAAAAAATGAGTACTAGGAGAAATATTATATTTTATTTGGAGATTTGAGAAGATACTCTAAGTATGACATCCAAAAATATGTCACAAAGGAAAGATTGATATAATTTGTTAATTGAAATTTAGAATTTCAGTATGGAAAAAATAATAACATTAGAATTATAAATTTTAAAAATAGAAAACTGAGAAACATGTTTGCAAAATATGTGAAGTTTAATCGCTCTTGTAAATTAACTAAAATAGACCAAAAGAAAAGCCATAAATATTTGAGTGACAAAGAAATAAAATGGCCCACAAAGATGTAATGAAATGTTCAAAAAAACTAGACACCAAAGCTGCTGGCAAAAATAGATTGGTAAGAATGAATATAGTTAATATACGGTGTAGAAAAGTATCTGGCAAAACAGGATTTCTCACACACAACTGATGGGATTATACATATATTTCTATTCCTTGCTTTAGGATAATTTGGAAATATATTTAGAAAGCTCAAGAAAGCAATAATATTTCTTTCTACAATACCACTTTTCTAAATTTATCCTAAGTAAAATATTAAAGATGTGTGCAAAAATTGTCATCATGGCATTAATTATAATAGGAACAATAAAGTCCCAACAATAGAGAATTGGTAGGTTGCATTTATTACTAACTAGAGGCCTGATGCATGACAATCCTGTAAGAGTAGGCCTTCGAAACCACAGTGGCTGCCTCGATCCCACAGCTGCAGTCCCTGCTTCATCTGGTAGGCCATCTGGAAAGACATCTGGTCTAATTAGCATATTATGCTTTTATTATTATAGATTATTATAGGTGATTAACTATTATTATTGTGAATTTATAAAATTGATATAAAATATATTTACTTCACAATATAATGAAGTGAACCATATGTACAAAAGATAGTGGTGACATTTTAATAATTTATGTGTACATGATACACACGTACTAAAAATCTGGGAATTAACACTACACAAACACATTTCTTATCCCTATGTTCAGAAATACTAATTTTACCATTCAAAGTAGGTGAAGTTTTTCTGAAGTAACAAATAATCCACAAATCTCAGTGATTTACTATAACAAAAGATTAGTTCTTGCTTCTGTTACATACCAAGGCAGGCTGCAAGAGAGGGGGCCTCTCCTCACACCCATTCAGAGACACAGACAAATGGTGGCTACAGAAGCTTCCATCATCACTGAGGCAGGAATAAAGGATGGGACAACTTGCACACACTGCATGACACTTCTTTTATTTTGTTGTTAAGAAAAATCACAAGGCCATGTCTCACTTGAAAGGGAGTAAGAAAGTGCAAACATATAATGAGCTTGGAAAGAAAACTGCTATTTCTGTAGACAGTCCTAGTGATGACCTCATTGACAGTTTTATTTTTCTCCTATTTGTTTGTTTGTATTTTCTGCTTTTTCTAAATCAACATATGGAATACTTGATTAATAAAAATTACTGTTAAGATGTGTCCTTAATAATAAACTGGTGGAATGTTGGCTTATATTCATTATCTGTTAAAATATTTCTCAATCCTGATCTTGATTTTATTAAGCTTATTTTTCCTCCTTGTTTGGTGCTTATTGGAAGTTTTGAAAAACATCATCTAAATCATTACCATGATAGCAGGTAGGGTGAACACTACCACATGTAGAGACATTAGTCCTTCCAAAGGACATTGATCCACTAAACAATTCCCTTTAATATGTTTGTTTAAATGACTCAAAATCCATATCCACTGTTTTTATATTGAGCTGTTTGCCATCTGGTTCTTAATAATATTACAACAAACTTTGTCAAGATGCTTACTGAAATCAAGATTGGATTCCTTTTTGGTATTTATCTGATATACTGTTTTAAGTTTGACAAAACTTGATTTTAACAAAGCTTCTTTGGGATGAAAGCAAGATATTCTGACCCAACTGCCCACAAATTGGCTATTTAATGCTTAATTCTAGAATCTTGCTAAGGGTCAACAGCGAATTTATTAATCTTGAAATCAGAAGGTACCTTTATGTCTTGGGAGTGCAGGTACATTTATAGTTACACATGTTTCTCTCAAAGATGCTCCTCTCTCTGGAAGTTCCCTCATTGATCTGGATAATCTGAGCCTGGAGACTTGAATTCACTTAAAAGGAGATATTTTGTCTCATCTCCTAACCTTGCTCATGCTTCAGTTTATTTCTAGCAATGCTTGTTCTTGTTTATTCATTTAAAGAACTTATCACTACTAAGAAAAACAGATGTAAATTCCAAAGGAAAGTGGATATTTTAGATGTAACTGCCTGTTGAGGCACCCATTTCTGAGAGAAGTATTCTAAGCAAAGGTAATCAAGTATTCTAAACAAAGGTAATACTATTACCCAATAGAGGGTTTGCACAGACTCATTGGAGGGCTCCTGGAACCTCCTTCTGAACAGCAAAGATTTTCTCATGACCTTGAGGCTGAAGCCACAGATCTCAGAACTCCTGCAAGCACAGTTTCTAGAAATAAAAATGTAAAGTAAGGCTTTTCAAAATGTTGACGCACAGAGAGGTTTGGAATTTTAGAAAGTGCTGCCTTGGAATAGCCACTGGGGACAGAGGAAGGGAAAACAGATGGGGACTAAGAAGAGAAACAAAATAAAACTGGAAGTAAGACAAAATAATATGTGACATAAGGTTAGTATGTAAAGACTAATTCGAACTGTATAATAATATGCAAAAATATATAGATAACCCTAAAAAGTAGACACTATGTATAGAAATATTAAAAATTCTCTTCTTTCTGCATAGGCTGAGAACAAAAACAAAGCTCTACATAGCACCTCCTATGTGCTAAGCACTTGCTCAAAATAGGGCAGAAAGTAGAGAGTGTCATTGTCTTTACAGGATTTACCATTGGTCAGAAAGATAGACGGTCTCTAAGCAGTAACAGAAGAATGGTAAATAGTCTCCTGGGATCACTACTTACTGCTAAGAAAGCTCTAGCAGGAGTTCACTTAATTTAAAGAGAAGTAGGGATGGTCAGGACAGGCTGTCTGCCATAAATGATGTGTACACCGAAATAAAAAAGATAAGCAAGAATTTGCGACAGTGAAGAGGAGGGTTGAGAGCATTCCAGACTAAAGAATAATAAGAATAATAGGAACAGGGGGAGAAACCAAGATGGCGGTATAGGTAAACACTTAAACTGCTGCCTCGCACAACAATTTCAAAACTACAACTGAAAGACAAAACGGACATCATCCAGAACCACAGGAAGGCTGGCTGAGTGGAAATTCTACAACTAGAAGGAAAGAGAAAAGCACACTAAGACTCAGAGGAGCTGCAGAAGGCAGAGGTAGGGAGACGTGAGCGTGGAGAGGACTGGCGGCTGAGTGCGTGGCTGGCTTTCTCAAGCAGGAGGGAGACGGAAGCTCCCGACTGCGCTGAACTCCAGTTCCGGACGAGACTCTGGGAACGCAGACTCATTCTGGGAGAAACTGGACTGTCTGGCAGCAGGTGAAACTCGAGGGTGGCTTTCTCTCAGAGGTGCTTGTAGCGATTACCGAGGGACACTGAGACCCAGGGGCCTCATAGGGCAAGGCTGATGGGAAGCCAAGGCTGTCTGCTCCGCCTGAGACTCCACCCCATCCAAGCTGAGCACAGAGGCTTTTGCAATTTTGCAAGTCTTGTCTCATAAGGGAGTCTCCAACGCAGAAGTTCTCCCAACATAGACACAGCTGATCCTCACAGCCAATTGGCCTGGAGGTCAATTCCTCCCAGTGATACCAACAACAATCAAGACTTAACTACAACAAGACTGTGCACACAGCCCACAAAGGGGTGCACCAAGAGTGTCCACCTCAGGTAACTGGGGAGGCTGAGTCACTGGGCCCTATAGGACACCTAACACACAAAGCTACTCTACCAACTCAGGGAAGCAATGAAAATGCAGAGACAAAGAAACAGATCACAAATGAAAGAAATGGAGGAAAGCAAACAACTGGATATAGAGTTCAAAACCACGGTTATAAGGTTTTTCAAGAATTTCCTAGAAAAGGCCAATAAATTTAGCGAGATCCTCGAGGATATGAAAAAGGACCAACTAGAAATTAAGCGTACACTGACTGAAATAAAAAATATTATACAGAGACCTAACAGCAGACTAGAGGACTGCAAGAATCAAGTCAAAGATTTGAAATACAAAGAAGCAAAAAACACTCAACTGGAAAAGCAAAAAGACAAAAGAATCCAAAAATTTGAAGATAGTGTAAGGAACCTCTGGGACAACCTCAAGCATACCAACATCAGAATTATGGGGGTGCCAGAAGAAGAGAGAGAGCAAGATACTGAAAACCTATTTGAAGAAATAATGACCGAAACCTTCCCCCACCTGGTGAAAGAAATAGACTTACAAGTCCAGGAAGCACACAGAACCCTAAACAAAAGGAATCCAAAGAGGACCACCAAGACACATCATAATTAAAATGCCAAGAGAAAAGACAAAGAGAGAATATTAAAAGCAGCAAGAGGAAAACAGTTAATTACCTACAAGGGAGAACCCATCAAATTGTCAGTTGATTTCTCAACAGAAACTATGCAGGCCAGACGGGAGTGGCAAGAAATATTCAAAGTGATGAATAGCAAGAACCTACAACCAAAATTACTCTACCCAGCAAAGCTATCATTCAGAATTGAATTGCAGATAAAGAGCTTCACAGATAAGAAAAAGCTAAAGGAGTTCATCAACACCAAACCAGTATTATATGAAATGCTGAAAGGTATTCTTTAAGAAGAGGAGGAAGAAGAAAAAGGTAAAGATAAAAATTATGAACAACAAATACATATCTATCAACAAGTGAATCTAAAAATCAAGTGAATAAAAAATCTGATGAACAGAATAAACTGGTGAATATAATAGAATCAGGGGCATAGAAAAGAGGTGTGGGGGGGCGGGAAGAGACTGGATAAAAATCGTACACCTATGGATGAGGACAGTGGGGGGGGGTAAGGGCAGAGGGTGGGGTGAGAACAGGGTGGAGGGGAGCTATGGGGGGAAAAAAGAGGAACAATTATAATAATCTGAACAATAAAGATTTATTAAATTAAAAAAAAGAAATAAAACTAAAAAAAAAGAATAATAGGAACAAAAATTTAAAGTCAATGAACTATAAAAGCTTAAACTGGAGCTCAAAGAGTGTCAACATTTCTGGGAGTTTGCCAGGCTCAGAGAAGCTCTCTTTTTTCCCATTCTCACTTTACATTTTTCAAGTGGTGAACATGAACTATGAGACAAGTTCAAGGTTTAACCTAGTTGTTGGGAAATTAATGTCCTTCCCAAGACTGACTATTTAACTTGGGATAGGAGTTCCATATTTACCTAAGGTCATTTTCAGTAGAAATCTGAACATTTTCTTTGAATGCAAGGGCAGTTATTGCCTATCATTACATTCTATTATTGTCATTTGTATTCAAATAGTGACAGTTGGTTTTATAGTTTTTCTCTCTCCTTCATATCCTCTCACCATATCTTGACTCTCATCTTTGGATCCTGTCCCATTCCTGAGATACTATATGAGTAAACAGAGTTTTTGCCTGAGGGGTATTGAGCTAAGTCATTCTTTCCTTGCTTGATAAATTCAAAATAGGCAGGTTGACTGGGTACTTTGGTGCTAGAAGCAATGCTGCTTCTGTCTACAGCTGCCACCTCATACTCCAAATACCAAGGACTGTATTTCATTTTCACCAAGGGGAATATGTGAACCTCTTGAGAAAAATTTGCATAGTTCTCTGGATTCTTTTCTAGATTAAAAAACCCACCACTTTTGTGCTTAAGAATTTGAGAGTTGAGAGTGTGGGAGTAAAGAATGCATCTGCATAGCAGAAGGCTGAAGAAAATTCTCGCTTTAAAATTGAACCATATTTGGATAACTAATGATCATTTCTGCCATCCATTTGAGCCCAATCTTTTTATGAATGCACACAAAGGAGACATTCAATTATTATTTGATAAAAATACTTAGAAAGTAGAAGCAAAGGATTCTAGAAGAATGGGCTCTTGGGATGAGGTCATTGTTATTGGGGAGATCCTGATAAGTCCCCTAAACTAAGCTCAGTACTGAAGCACAACTTGAGTATTCCAAACTGTCCTGGAAACCTTGTCTTAGGAGGGCCCTTGATACAGAATTTTTTACTAAAATAGGAGAAAATAGAAAAAAATACAGAAGGATGATAGCATGTGGGCTAGAGCTGTGGGAAAGGAGTTTTTGCAAATGTCAAATATGTTTGAGTATGAGAAAATCAGGTGGAAAGAGGAAAAAATTTTAAAGATGTGATCTTCATTGTCAATAAATCTCGTTTTATAGTTCTTCGGAAGTAAAGAAGTTATATTAGGAAATATTTTTATAAATTAAACTTTTTTTAAATTGTGATATTACTCTGTCACTGGGCCACAAGGATGTCAACTTAAACTATAAAAACTGAAAAATGACTTCAGGGAAAATTCCATACAGTATGATGGTGACAGAGATAATGCCAGTGGAAATATTCTAAGTAACTACACAAATATAAAGGATGATGGCCATTTATTCATTGATCAAATACTTACTCAGCATCCACTATGTGTATAATAGCTCTGCTTGGCCCAGGGGGAAACCCCAAGATTCAGTATGCTGTAAGCAACAGACAATCTACTTGTGAAGACACACAGATAACTCTTAGTAAACGATCAGTATACCCACATGTAAAAACAACTCTCAACATCCGTTTTAGATTTTGTCTCTACTTCTAATGCCATTGCTATAATTGGGTCCACTCCCTGGCCATCAAAGCTACAAGCCTGCCAAGGCCCATCATGATTTTACCTGAAGGATCTCTATGAGATGGGAGTTTCAGCCTGAGTCAGAACTATAAACGTGCTTTCCCCTAGCATGACACTCTTTAATATGATTCATAGATGTTATACTTTTTAATAATGTGTAGTAGGAAGTTAACATTTGAGAACTCACTGCAACAAATATCTGACTTATAAATAAACTTTTGGCACACGTTTTGTAAACTAGACCCATGTCAATGTCCTTGATTCATGGTTCCACCTATAAAATCTACAGAAGGCATTGGGTGATAAGTAGCAAAATGTGGGGCCACATAACCCAATCCTTCATAACCACAGCTAATTTTGGGCTACTGTCAGAGACTTACATAGCTAAGGCAAAAAGAGGATCTGGGTCAGAGCCCTTTAAAAAATATAGGTTTTGGGAATTGGAAAGGTTGTAGATCAGTAATCAGTGAAAACTGAAGTGGAAATGTCATATATACAGTATAACAGTGATTCTCAAAGTGTGGTCTCCAAATGAGCAGTATCAGCACCACCTAGAAACTTGATACTACTCGCCCAGACCTACTACATTTAGAAACTCTGGGAGTAGGGATTAGCAATGTGAATTTTACAAGCCTTCCAGGTAATTCTGATGCTGCTAAAGTTTGAGAACCAGTCTTGTAAGAGTAGACAGAAAGACTGCATCAGTGGCCTAATGGACAATTTGAAAGCTAAAGTGCATCACTAAGGAACTCTGTATGAGCAAAAGAAAATTATAGGTGGAGAGAATGGCTCAGAAGACAGAAAAGAACTGGAGAGAAAACATGATCTTCGTAGATCCCTCAGTTCCAGTTTTTTCCCTGATATGTCTACACAACACTGCCATGTCTTCTTTATGGAGTCAGAATGGATCTTAGTTTTCTTAGGCCCAAATTCGCCTGTCTTCTACTCTAGGGAATAAATAGAGATGCTTGGTACAAGGTACTGTGAGGCCATAGATATTGCAATGATAGCTGAATTACATTTCACATGAGAGCATGAGTTGTCTTCTAATTTCACTGAAACAGTAGACAAGTGCAGTGTTCTAGGAAGGTCAGTTTCAGCCCTGAATCTGGGCTGGACACAACATATTTTCTGTGCTCTTTAATATAGCCCAGTGAGGTGGATCTCCAGTAGATCTGTATTATTTTACTAGAGCTCCCAAGAGCTCCCATAACAAAGTAGCATGAAGTGGGTGGCTTAAACAACAGAAATTTATTCTCTCATAGTTCATAGTATATAGCTAAGGCAAAAAGAGGATCTGGGTCAGAGCCCTTTAAGAATATAGATTTTGGGAATCTGGAAGCTATAAGTATGAAATCAAGGTATTGGAAAAGTTGGTTCCTTCTTAGGGCTGTGAGGGAAGGATCTGTTCCATCTCCCTTGGCTTGCAGGTGGCTATCTTCACATCCATGTGGTGTTTTCTCTGTAGGCATGTCTGTGTTTAAATCTCCCCATTCTGTGAGGATGTCAGTCATATTGACCTCATTTTAACTTGGTTACCTTTGTTAAAATCCTACCTTAAAATAAGGTCACATTCAGAAGTACCGTGCGTTAGGACTTCAACATATGAATTTGGGGTGGGGGAAGGACATAATTCAACCTGTAACAGTATACCTATTTTCAAAATGAGAAGTTATATGACTCCCTCAGGAAGCAGAATGGTTGTGTAATGGCATGCAAGCCCAGAGCTCTCCACAGGATTCTGCTGACTCTTAAGCTTATAAAAAATATTTTTCTAGGTCTTGTCAAGTGGTCTGGTTTGCCAGAAGCCAGTCCATTTACCAGGACAAAAGGAGGGCAATGCTATAGAAGAACATGCAACATCAATATTGGAATAAAACACATTTCACATCTGAAACTAGTTGAAGGATTTAACACCCATGATATATTTGCCTGGTACAATAGTGCCATATATGTGTTTGGAGGGGGATCAGATGAATTCAGCTGATGTGATAGGACTGCTAATTCTTTTCTATTGTGTGAAACAGATGGCATCAAACAACAAGTTGAGAATATGATGCATAAGAGGGTTACGACAAGTCAGCATCCTTTTGAAGGAAAAAATGTGGCACAAAATTGAAGTAAATCACATAAAGATGAACAGAGAATGAAAGAACTGTTTCTACTACTCTGGAACCAAAGTGCCTTTGACCTTTGTGTTCTTCTAAATATTCACATTTGAAAGAGGACGGGTCTGATTTATGATACCATACTAAATGTCCCTTTGTTAGAAAACAAGAGAAAAGAAATACCATAAATTCTGAGCCTAAATTTTAGAACTGGGTATTAATTTCAAATTATATTTTGTATGTTTTATAAATAAATAAATAAATAAATAAGGAAAGGAAGAAAAGAAAGAAAGAAAGAAAGGAGAAAGGAAGGAAAGAGAAAGAAAAAAAACCATAAATCCTTATTTAGGAAATCTTAATAGTTCAAGTTTAATAATTAATTCCTTATTACTGTTGTATAGTGGAGATATTGTTCACTCACAAGAACCACTATCTTTGGAGAGAATTCATTTTCTCAGAACTTCCTGTGGCAAATGATACTGCCTTCCCATCAAAGCCCTTCTGTTTGGCTTCCTGTATCATTGCATGTGACTGCCTCTTGGCTTACCTTCCTGTCTTCTCTCTCTCTCTCTTTTTTTTTTATGCTGTTTGGTGGCTTTTCTTCTTTTGGCTCCTGAACTGCACGCAGTTTCCAAATTTTTGTAAGTTGACCATAAGCTCTTTAAGGCTAGAATCTACCTACTATTTGCTTAGCAATATACTTGAATATCTTCAGCCTAAGAATCTTTGGACAGAATGTATTTCTATGCTCTCTACCTGAGAAAGATTAGAATGGAGCAAGCATAGCAATTACCATTGGCTCCAGGGCCAATTGTCAAATCTCAAGGAAATGCATATTATTAAATTTCCCATGACTAAGGGAAGGGGAGGGGGTGTTATAGGCAACATCAAAGGTGAACTGTGAATACTTTATACTCTTATGCTGGCCTAAATTCTTGAGTTCTACATCCAGGTGTATAAATCATTATTAGTCCCTTCCTTCATATTTTCCAGTTTTCTAAGATAGGGTACAGTTGTTGATTCAGTATTTTGGCAGGGAAAGATTTACCCTCAAGAAGCTGGACTTTCCAGGATGCTTATGGGACATCCCAAAAGAATTAATTTGAAGGATGAGGCATAATTATAGGAATGTGGCCTCAGATAGTAAATTAATATTTGGTTTATAAAATAGATATCAAAGCCCATAAATCATAAATACTTTGGAAATATAAGAGTAGAAAGAGACTTTCCATAAGTTGAAATGTTTCCCTATGTACTATACCCGTGGTCGGCAAACTGCGGCTCGCGAGCCACATGCAGCTCTTTGGCCCCTTGAGTGTGGCTCTTCCACAAAATACCACAGCCTGGGAGAGTCTATTGAAGAAGTGGCATTAGAAGAAGTTTAAGTTTAAAAAATTTGGCTCTCAAAAGAAATTTCAATCGTTGTACTGTTGATATTTGGCTCTGTTGACTAATGAGTTTGCCGACCACTGTACTATACTAAAGAAAGGTTTTACTAGTCCTAATTAATTGACAAAGAGGGACTTAAAATTCAGAAAAGTTTATGTAATAAATGGGATTATTGCCCAGATACATATATACTCCAATTATATAGGTCATTCCCCAGTCCACATTTAAATAAGGTCTGTTCTTCAGAGGGAAGACTGGGGAGGGTGGGTGGGGAGAGATCAACCAATGAACTTGTATGCATATACTAGTATGCATAACCCATGGACACAGACAATGGAGTGGTGAGGGCCTGTAAGGGGGGAGAGGAGGCAGGAGGACGGCAGCAGGCTGGAAGAGGTTAATGGGGAGAAAAGGAGGACCTATGTAATACTTTCAACAATAAAGATAAAAAAATAAAAACAAAAAAGTCACAACAATAGAAATTTTAAAACAAAATAAATAAGATCTGGTCTTCACGAGTGTCTCCTCAAATAGCAGCTATCACTGTTTCTCTTTTTAGTTTTTCATAAGCATCGGCTCAGAAGCTTGCTCTTACACTATTTGTATCTCCTGCCTTTGACATTGCTCTAAGGGAGCTTAATATCTCTGAAAAAAAGCAAAATAGGTTGCAAAGCTTGCACTAACAGCTCTGAGACTTCTTCAGGGCTAATTTCATAGCGAAGCAATGAGGCATATTTAAACCCCTTATTTGAGAAATGAGTGCCCATTTCCATTAAGTCAATGAAAATTCCGGGATCTCATTAATTTAACAAAATATAAACGAGTTCCTAAACCCATTTACATAAATGTAATTGTAGAAAAATATAAGAACTTTGCTTATTTGTTCACTAGAGGAAAACATTTCAAATAATAATTCTTTAGGTCAAATTTCAAGCCAAAATTTCATTATTGACAGTTCTATAATGATTTTTTTTGTCATTCTACTCTTATTTTTATTTAACCTTCAAAAGAAACTGTAATCCATGAACATAAATTGAATGACACTTAAAAATGTATAAGTAGGAGATGGTGTGGAATTGCTGCCACAAATCTGTATTTGCCACTATTGTAAGAGCTTCCAAGCCCCCTTTTTAACACATTTTCTGCTTTTGGAGTGCTTTGGGCTACATCAAATTCAGCACCCATACTCTGCATCTTAACCCACTGGCCTTTCGAAACTATCATCTACATGCCCTTCCACGTTATGTTCTTCCCTGGTTACTCAACTTTTTAATCTATGAGGGAAAATCATCTTGGCTGAATAGATTAGAACTGGATTCTTGAGGTTTGTTTTCTAAGGGTGTGGACACACCATGCATCTGGCAAAGTGATAAGCCAAGTCATCTCCCTTTGCTCTGTCTACTCTTCTGTTTCATTTATGAGTGACGATGATGATAATACTAATAATAGTTTTGGGGAGTGTTAACAGTGTTATATGTGATATAAATTTTAGTTTGGTTCCCCTATTTCTGCCACTCATTCCCTACAGCATGTTTCTCATTTCAGATGCAGGCAGCCGCCAATGCATCAAGAGGATTCTCACATTTCATGGCCATTGTGTTTGGTTTCTCAGCAGCACAGAGGGATGCTGCACTGAGGAGTGAACCACACCCGAGCTGTGGAGTTGATAAAAGAGCTGGATAATAAAAATATTTCTCTTTGGGCTAGGTTTGGCAAAGCCCTCTGTGTAAATTAAAAACACCATGAAGTTTGGACCTAGTAAACTGACATTGTTCTTTGAAATAAAAAGAAGTTAACATGACAAAGAATGTGCCAGAGTTAGGAGATACACGACTGAAATGATTTCAAGTCAGCTCTATTGCAGCTTTTTTAAAAAAGAGAAAAACAGAAAAACCAAACAAAACATGAAAAGCACCCCAAGCCCAGGCGCAGTGCCCTTTCCCAGGGCCCTGCATATCTTCTCCCATTTCTGGTGCTGGCACCTCTTCAGTCAGCACATCTTAAACCAGAGGGGCCAAGCCACTCGGCACTCCTGTCCCTAGCATTTTTCTGTCTGATCACCATCTATTTCCTGGAGACAGAGTGTTCATAGGCACCAGGATTTATGACCAAATTTGTTTGTTTCTTTCTGACTTCATTAATTTTCTAAACCACTAAAACATCACTGAAAGGTCGCTGGTCAAAGGGCAAGTTCCTAGACCGGTAGCCTAAGAGCAAGTTCCAAGAAATAGGGGCTGTGAAATGTCGCCCGCAGCAGGTCACCCGGAGGCTTCTCATGGCCTCTCACAGACCTAACCTGAGGCAGGGAGGGCAGTCAACAAGGAAGCAGCCTAGTGACCACGGATGGACGACTGGATACAGAAGATGTGATATGTAGCTCATACATACATACACACACACTGAGATATTACTCAGCCATATAAATGAAATCCTGCCACTTGAGACAACATGGATGGGCCCGGCAGACGTCCTCAAACTACGGCCCGCGGGCCACATGCGGCCTGCCGAGGACATTTATCCGGCCCGCCGGGTGCCGCTGCCTGTCCTGCTTAGCAGCCGACTCGTCCCGGGCCCGCAGTGCACATAGGAATTTGTTCATAGTTTTTTTGTTTAAACTATGGTCCGGCCCTCCAACAGTCTGAGGGACAGTGAACTGGCCCCCCATTTAAAAAGTTTGAGGACTGTATTATGCTAAGTGAAACAACTCAGATAAAAGACAGACAAATACTGTATGATTTCGTTTATATGTGGGATCTAAAAAAATAATAATAAATGAACAAACAAAACAAAACAGAGAGAAACCTACAGATCCAAAGAACAAAACGATGATTGTCAGATGGAGGGGGAAGCGAGGTGAAAAAAGTACAACTCCCAGCCCTGGCTGGTGTGCTCAGTGATTAGAGTGCCAGCCCACACACTGAAGGGTTTGATTCAAGGGTATGTACTTGGGTTGCGGGGTGCAGGTTCCATCCATGTGCGCGAGGCCACCAATTGCTGTGTCTCTTTCACATTGATGTTTCTCTCTCTCTCTTTCCCTCCCTTCCTTCCTTCCTTCCACTCTCTCTAAAAATCAATGGATCCCTAACCAGTTTGGGTCAGTGGATAGAGCACTGGCCCACGGACTGAAGGGTCACAGGTTCCATTCTGGTCAAGGGCATATACCTTGGTTGCAGGCATGATCCCCTGGTAGGGGGTGTGCAGGAGGCAGCTGTTCAGTGTTTCTCTCTCATTGGTGTTTCTAATTCTCTATCTCTCTCCCTTCTTCTCTGTAAAAAATCCAATAAAAATGTATTTAAAAAATAAATAAAAATAAATGGAAAAAATATCCTAGGTTGAGAACTAACAACAACAACAAAAAAGTACAACTTCCAGTTATAAAATTAGTTACCAGAATGTAATGCAATGATACTGTAATAACTATGTATGGTGACAGATGGTTACTACATTTATCATGGTTATCATTTTGTAAGGTATATAAATGTCTAATCACTATGTTGTACACCTGAAATTAACATAATGTATGTCAACTATAATTAAAGAAAAACAACAACAACAACAACAAAAACAATGAAGGTGCTCTCCCAGGTCTTGGCTTTCTCTTCTCTGTGGAGCCTGTAGGTCCAGTGCACATGGAGCAGTAATATACACAGGGCTGAAACCTCATGACGCCACTGATAAGTGTTCCTAGACTTTGGCTAAATGGAGAGGTCACTTTAGTACTTAATATACTATCAACTAAAGAGCATTTGCAACTTTCTCTCTAATTAGGCCAGTTTGCCTCCTTCCTGTTCCCTGCAGTCAACACAGCTTTTACAATGAGGAGCGAGAACAAGTTTCTAATTCAAAAGATGGTGTGGCAGCATTTGTGATGAAACTCTACTGTTTGGGGGATGTTAGAATAAAGGTAAAGTTCCAACCAGTGTCGTAATTGCAACCTGTGTCTTAATAAGTCTCAATAGTTAATAAGAACAAGCATAAACCCTTGGCTAAGTTCCTGCTGAGTAAAGCAACTATGTTTATTTAACCAGCAACTTTATTAAGCAGGATTCTGCCAGGAATAAGATTTACTAAGACATAATGATATAAGCCATTGTCTCTGCCTGCAACAGAAATTCAGGCCATTGGATCACAATAATCCAATGGCACGGGTGACGTGAAGTTCTAGAGAGATCACAAAAAGGTAGAAAATGAATTTCTATGTCATCAAGGGACCCCCAGTACATGTTGGAATCCATTTCACATAACCCTTGGTTGTCCTACATACATCTGGGTCATGCAGAGACTCTCAGATCTTCATGTGCATTGAAGACATCTGGGAAACTTGATAAAAATGGGACTCCTGAGTCCCCATTCCAAGAATTTCTGATGATATTGGTTGGAGCAGAGCCTGTGAAACATTGTTAATTTTTTTTGAACAAGCTTTCTCAGGTAATTCTGCTAAAAGTGGTTCTCAGACTACACTTGGAGTAACTCTGTCAGAGCATTGAATTTCCTGCTTGTCTCCTTCAAATTCAATCCTAGGAGCAAAAGAGTAGCTACTATCTACTTAGTGGTGTTGTGTGTTTCTATGCTTATACCCAGGAAAGCTATGTGGGAATCAGAGTGTTTTATTTGCATGTGAGTGGGAGTGGATAGAGGAGGGGTTCTCATCTCTCTGTGGAAAAAATCCCAGCTGCATTCCTCAGCTACCTCAGCCTTCTTCAGGCGTGCAGGCCTGCAGGGCCTCTGAAGAAAGCTTGCAGGGAGGTGTTTTCTTTATGAAATCTTGTCTTTCCCTGAGGCCTGGGGACATGCAAGGCAAACAGATAAGCTCTGGGGGATGTTCTCCTGTGGTTACTTTTACCTATGAATTTGAACCAACAAAAATCCTAAGGAAAATAAAAATTTGAGTTTACACTTGGCTGTGTCCCTGACACAAACTGCTTCATAGGAAGCATGTCATTCCCTGTGTCTACCAAGAACAAGATGGATCTAGGCATTTCTGAGTCCAGAGATTCGACAGTGGACAGAACTTATAAAAAGCCTCCCCATCTTTGGGGTGAACCCACAGTCACGGAAACCTGTTGCCTTAGTCATTATATGCTCCACCCTTTCATGGGTTTGCTCTTCTTCATCTTTTCTTCCTTCTTCTTATTCCTTCCTGTTCCGTGTTGTTGATATTTTTAAATCTTTCTCTTACTATAAGAAGTATAAAAATAATGTATTAAAAAACCTAGAAATATAAAATTAAGTCCTTAGAACATACAAATTGTAAAATTTTTCTAATATTGTTTTGGAAAATATTTTTCTCTGAACAGGGTATCCTTTTCAATAATAACAATAATAGATTTTGAACCATTATAACTATACAAGTGGCCTGGTGCACAAAATTTGTGCACAGGGGGCGTTCCTTCAGCCCAGTCAGCACCCTCTTCAATTGGACATCCCTCTCACAATCTGGGACTGCTGGCTCCTAATCGCTCACCTGCCTGCCTGCCTGATCGCTCCTAACTGCCTCTGCCTGCCTGCCTGATCGCCCCTAACCCCTCTGCCTGCATGCCTGATCGCCCCTAACTGCCTCTGCCTGCCTGCCTGCCTGATTGCCCCTAACTGCCCTCCTCTGCAGGCCTGATCTTGCATCCAACTGCTCTCCCCTGCTGGCCTGATCTTGCCCCCAACGGCCCTCCCCTGCTGGCCTGATCTCGCCCCCAATGGCCCTCCCCTGCTGGCCTGATTGTCCCTAACTGCCTCTGCCTGCCTGATCACCCCTAACTGCCCTCCCTGTCAGCCTGATCTTGCCCCCAACTGCCCTCCCCTGTCAGCCAATTTGGTTCTAATTGGTTGGTTTCTATGCCAGTCAGTGTCAAGAGCTCCACCTCCTAGGCAGCCATTGGATCCTCACAGTTCACCCAGATTTGGTTCTGATTGGTCGTTTTCTATGCCAGTCAGTGTCCCCGGGCCTATCTCTGGGCCTGATCAGAGAGGTGGGGCTGATCAGCATCCCCACGGAGGTCTGGAGAGAAACAGAGGCACGATTGCTGGCAAAGCCCCAAGAGAAAGAGAGAGGCAATGGCTGATCAACAGCTGCCACAGAGGCTGAAGATCAGACCCTGCCTCTCTCTCCGGGCCTGATCCTCAGCCTCCTCGGCAGACTTCCAGTCAGTCAAGACTTTGGTAGTTTTGGATGTTACGGACCCTGGGTTTTTATATATTAAGATTTCTTGTTCTTTGTAATGTGAATGCATAGAGGTTCGTAGTTCAAGTAAGAGAGAAGTAATAAATTCTCATAATGATGGTAGCCTTCTATTTTAATAAAAGGATGGGTGAGGGCATTCTGTACTAAATTCAAAGGGTCTTTTGTTAAAATGCAGAAATTAATAAAAATCTAATGGGAAAAATTGACTTTTATTTAAAGAACTAGGATTTTTATCATTGCTTCCCTTTGCTCACCTTTCAAGAGGAGCCTTAGAGCATAGACTGGCAAGTTCCTGGGTTGAGAAGTCAAATTCTTAATTTTGGTTTCTAATTCCATTTTTGTGATGTAAGAACCATGCAATATTGACACAAATCACTTCATGTCTTTGAATAAGTTTTTCCATTTGTGAAATGGTTCAGTAATATGAGCCCTCTCATAGTATTCCTGTAATAACATAAGTGAAAGTGTTTTATATACTGTCAAGAATTTTCTCAAATGTGTTTCTGTACTCTTATAACCTGGTGTGTGTGTGTGTGTGTGTGTGTGTGTGCGTGCGTGTGCATGCCAGGGCAAAAAGAATTATTGTTTTGGAATAAATAGCATAAAGTCACAGATCCTCAGAGGACACCACTTAATATTTGCATTAAAAATAGTAACAAAGGAATTAAATGTCAAACTTAATTCACCAAGTCTTTTGTGAATTGGTAATCTCTAAGAAAAAGGGTAACACATACATACAGGGTAGGGCAAAAGTAGAGTTATAGTTGTGAGTACATGAAACACAGAGTTTATTCTTTTATTATTATTTATTAATTATTGTATTATTTTCCAAATGAACAACTATAAACCTACTTCTGCTCCACCTTGTGTATACACACACCAGGAAAATAGGAGAAAAGGTAATGAGGGAATCAAGTTCTAAATACTTGCTTAGGGATGATAAATGTTTCCCAGACAGAGTTTCTATTTCTCAGGGGAGCCTGGTATCTGGAAAAATATACTGATGATGTAATGAGAACTTTTCCCAGAGGAAGCACCTTCTACGAAGGAAAACATAGGCCTCTGGATGCCGCCGATGGTTTTCAGCTGCGTGGCTCTGGCTGTCTTTCTCATTACCTCAGATCTCTGTTTATGAATTGATGATTCTGCTCCTTTCTCTAAAATACTGTATAGGAACACTGGAAAGTAAAGTAAATTTTGTGAAATTATATAAAAAGCTAAAATTCAACAATAGATTCTCCAGGTTAAATTATCATTATCTTCTAAACTGCTCAGACGCTTGCGGCAATCACTCGTCAAATACATCCAACCCAGGAGGGTTCTTAATCTCTATCTAAACCATATGTGTTCCATCAATTTGTATCCCTCTGCCCAAACACTTAATGAACAGAGAAGCTAAAGATCGTACAGTTTAGAGATGGAACAAATCACAGGGAGTTGACAGAAAAGCCTGGAGATGAGGAAACCCAGTTCTCTAATATCCCTCTCCCTCGAGGCTGAACACACTTATGTACGCTACCAACACCCGAGTCCTATGCTCCATCATTCGGGAATATATTGATGAGACTCCAACAAAAGCTTGATCTAGAGCCACAAAGTATTTAGATTGGGGAAAGGCAGCTGATGAATACTCAGTGGGCAGAGACTTGTGAAATAAAAGAGCCTGTCTTTATAATCTCTGGGAAGTCAACATATGGGGAGAGGATGGTGTCTGACAGTGCTGCTGAGCAAGGGTTTAGACCCAAGAGAACATGTTTATCTAGGCATTGGGCTCCCTCCCAGACCTTTAGGCCCTAATAATTTGGACTGGCTTCCCCATCGTCCTGGGCACCTGGTTCCTGGTAAAATGACACATTTTTTCTCCCTTCTGTAGTCTGAGCCTCATCCAAACACAGGGTTTCATACACAAGATTGAGATCACTTATGTATTAAACACAACTCAAGCCCACAGGATAACTGATGAGTGCTGCTCTTAGGTCATAAATTAAAGTCCCATTAAATGTAGATGTTCACTGACAATATCCATCTGGCAACACTCACGGTCACGTGCCTGGCCACGGGTCAGAGGTGAAAGGGAGGCAGAAGTTCACTAAAAGTATTCTTTTTATTGGCTCATATGTAAAGACTCAAG
Organism: Plecotus auritus; assembly: GCF_963455305.1. Taxonomy (NCBI): domain Eukaryota; kingdom Metazoa; phylum Chordata; class Mammalia; order Chiroptera; family Vespertilionidae; genus Plecotus; species Plecotus auritus. The sequence goes on along the minus strand of NC_137771.1, from coordinate 159,250,763 downwards.
AAATTGCTTATCTGTGGCCAAAGGGCTCCTTGGGCATTTGTGAATCTCTTCCTCAGGAAAAAATGAGAGTGGGAGTTGGTTTAATGGCATGTATGTTAAAGTATTCCAAACATGAGTCTCAGTGTTTTCTCTGAAGACTTCTGCACAGAGGCCCAGCTAGACAATGCAAAATGAGCTGGCCAGGCAGAGCCCGCTCTGGGAAAGCAGAGGCTTTGGGTGATGAGAGTGCGCAAGAAGACATTTACATCCCTGACAGTGAGTGGGCTTTTACTCAGCGTGCGCCTGTTATTAACATGGCCATGGCAGTGACCCATGCATTTGTGGCCAAATTAGAGGGTGTGGGTGGGGACTGGCTGGCTAGCGGATGGGTGGACATGCAGCTCTCCAGAACTCCCCATCAGTCCCTGAATTCTTGTGGCTGACCACTTCCATTGTTTTCATTCATGGGTTAGGACTTGGTCTAAGAGAGGAAAGGGTTCCCTTTAGGTCATGTATTTAGCACCAAAGCTCTTAACAACTGCCCTCTATCATTCTCTTCCTCTACAAATGCACGGTAACCTTAGTCTGCTGTTTACAGAAAATAATAACCTTACTTCAATGGAAAGACGTTTGTTACAAACTATATATATGTAGGTAACTCAGCCGTGTACTCAGGTTGAATCAACAAAATTTTCTGTTAAATTCTGTTCATTCTCCTGAATATATATCACCACTATCTAATACTGCTTCATGCAGAAATTTTATTTTATTCCTACAACCCAGTTTCCATTAAAAATAAATTAAACCTAAATGAGATAATTGGCCTGAACATAACTCAGATTATCTACACATTTAGTTCCCTAATAGGGGGAAGGGCACCCATTTGCTACTCTTTACTCTGCCTTTTCCTAATTTTCATTTGGCTGCTCCCAATCAAGATCAATCATCTTGCTTTTTGATTCCTCTTCTCTAGTTTATCTTCCAAGCCTCACCCTTAGCACATCCCACTAGCTCCTCCCAAATTCCACCTGCTTCCCCTATACCCGTGGTCGGCAAACTGCGGCTCGCGAGCCACACGCGGCTCTTTGGCCCCTTGAGTGTGGCTCTTCCACAAACATATTTCCTATTGCTGGTAAAATCAGTGGGCCTCTGATAATAGCTAAGTATGTTGCTGCTGAGAATGGAATCAATGATAATTATAATTGTGACCATTTGTTAAGTTTTCACTAAGTGCAGGCACAATTCTGAGCACATATATGTAGTACCTTATTTAATTGCACAGCAACTAAAAGCAGATGTCACGATCATTATCCTCATTTTCAGATAAAGAATATGTGTTTTTATGCTTTCTCAAACTAGAAAGGGGCACAGAGATTTAAATATTGGATTGTAGGAATTAAAAAGAATACACACATGGAAAACACTTCTACTTACAGTAAAAATCATTTTTTTCCAATTCTGATTTATTTTACTAGAAATATTTGATTCCCTAGTTTGGCAGCAACAATCTTCAAGATCTTCTTAGTGGTATGTGGAAGAATGACAAATGCCCTTCCACTGGCATGAGGGGCTCTTAGCGGGAGACCCCAGGCCTGTGAGGAGCTGTGCTTCACCTAAAGCTGAACACAGCTTTCCTCTGCTTGTCTATACACACATCCTTCAGTGTATGAAGCCCTGGAGGAAAGAATGCCTTTGTACACTTGGAAAAAGTCCCTTCACTTTTTGTACACCTGTTTCCTGTCTCAAATCAGAGGTGACCACTCTGCCCTCTATCTGATCAGAGTAACCAGACAGGAACTTTGAGGCCAGATGCCCTAGTGTGGTGGCCTTCTTCGTGCAGAGAACCCAAGGGACTCTTTGCTTTAAAACTCTAAGGTTGTCTGTGCCCCTGTAGCTCTCAGTATCTACTAAGGGCCCAGTAAGGGTTTATTAAATAAATTAACACCTCATCCTAATTTTTGCCAAGTTGTGAAAATTATGTATTCATCCAGGCTGGAATATTCGACATTTGGGAAGCGCTTTTTGAGCAGGTGTTAAGCTGAGGTTTTCAGAAGGTGTGTGAACCTTCTGAAATTATGTGCAAAACTTCATATCCACATGTGGGGAATCTAGGGAGGATCTTTGGCATTCATCAACTTGTTAAGAAGGTTCTTCAACCAAATCATTTAAGAATCACTTTTTTGTGTATGATTTACAGAGCAGCTACACTTCATTATTTTGTTAGATTTGTACAACAACGCTATGTGAAAGATATTATAATGATCCCTTATTTACAGAAGAACAAATATGAAACTGAGAAAGATGGCACAGGTATTAAATAAAAAAGCCTGGTGATCAAAATTACAACTAAATTATAGAACAACCGTACTTGAGAACCAATGAAAACGAGCTGAACAGAACTCTTATAATCAAGTATATGAATAAGAAGCCACATGGAAACTGTTAGGAGGGGTGGAGACACAAAATGGACCAGTCCCACACTCACCTGTCATGGTCAAGAATTGGGGAGGGGTATCTAGGCTGTGGAGGTCCACCCTGAAAAGCAAGGGGTCCCACCCCCACACCCGGCTCCCCAACCAGGACCACCACCGTCAGGAAGAGGAATCTCCACACCTCACGGCTTTGAAAACCAGCAGGGATTCTGTCCAGGTGAGATGAGCCTGCTGGAGTCCTAGCCTTCCTCTTAAAGAGCCTTACCTGCTGAGAGACGCACTTGCTCTGAGCTCCAGTGCTGGGCACAGCTCAATAGGTGCCAGCAACTTACAGAAAGGAAGCCAATCATCTGGCTTCAGGGCAAGGGCTGAAGGAGCAGCTCTCTCTGTCATTTTACTTGTTTTTTAAGCACCACGTGTCCCCCAATATACAAAGATAGCAGGTGCAGGCTGGCATCTTAGATGAGTCTCCAATAACCTGGCAAACAACAATCAGACAAGAAAAAGAAATAAAAGGCATCCAAGTAGAAAATGAAGAAGTAGAAAAGGCATCCAAGTTGGAAAGGAAGCAGTGAAACTGTCATTATTTGCAGATGACATGATACTATATAGAGAGGGACCTAAAGAATCCACTAAAAAACTATTAGAACTGATAAATAAAATCAGTAAAGTAGCAAGGTAAAAAATTTATATTCAGAAATTGGTTGCATTTTTATACACCAATAATGAACTATAATAAAGGTAAACTAAGAAAACAATTCCATTCACAATTGCATAAAATACCTAGGAATAAATTTAACTAAGGAGGTAAAAGACCTGTACTTGGAAAATTATAAGACATTGAAAAAAGAAATTAAAAAGACACTAATAAATGGAAGTATATGCTGTGCTCATGGATAAGCAGAATTAACATTGCTAAATGTCTGTTCTACCCAAAGCAATCTATAGATTCCATGCAATCCTTATCAAAATAACAAAGAATTAGAAAAAATAACTAAAAAATGTATATGTAGCCACAAAAGACCTCAAATAGCCAAAGCAATCTTGAGAAAGAACAATTGAATGTATCAAGCTACCTAATAAAAAACTATACTACAAGGCTATAGTAATCAAAAGAGCAGGGTAGTGGCATAAAATAAACACATAGAACAAAATAGAGAGACCAGAAATAAGCCCATGAATATATGGTTAATCAATTTATGACAAAGGAGACAAGAACAGACAATGGGGTAAAGGTAATCTATTCAATAAATGGTGCTGGGGAAACTAGATAGATACATGCAAAAAAATAAAACTAGACCAATTTCTTATACCATATGCAAAAATAAACTCAAAATTGATTCAAGACTTAAATGTAAGTCTCTTAGAAAAATAACATAGACAGTAAATACTCTGACATTGCTCTTAGTAATATATTTTTGGATATTTCTCCTCAGGCAAGCAAGACAAAATAAAAAATAAACAAACAGGTCTCCATTGTACAAAATAGTATTTGCATAACAAAGGAAAACTATCAACAAAATGAAAAGACACCTACTGAATGGGAGAAGATATTTGCCAATGATACATCCAATAAAGGGTTAATATTCAAAATAAATAAGGAACTCATGCAATTTAACACCAAAAGACAATTTGATTTAAAAAATAGACAGAGGACCTGAACAGACATATCTCCAAAGAAGACATACAGATGGCCAATGAAAAGATGCTCAATATCACTAATCATCAGAGAAGGCAAATTAAAACCACAAATGAGATATCACCTCATACCTTGAGAGTGGCTATCATAAAAAAGACCAACAAACAACAGGTGTTGGTGGGGATGGGGAGAAAGGGTAACCCTGTGGGATTGCAAATTGGTGCAGCTTCTATGGAAACAGTATGGGGGTTCCTCAAAAAATTAAAAATAGAATTGTCATATAACTCAGCAATCCCACTTCTGGGTACTAATCCAAAGAAATCCAGAACACCAATTCAAAAAGATACATGCACCCCACATTTACTGCAGCATTATTTACAATAGCCAAGATATAGAAGCAATCCAGCTGCACAACAACAGACAAGTGGATAAAACAGTGGTGATATATATATATACACTGAGTGGCCAGATTATTATGATCTCTGAATGAATAATAATCTTGCCACTCAGTGTATATCCTATATAATAAAAGGCTAATATGCAAATTGTCCCCTCAATCAGGAGTTCGACCAGCAGGCAGGCCAGCCAACTGCCCATGTCCCCTCCCCCTGGCCAGGCTGGCCAGCGGACTCCACCCATGCATGAATTCATGCACTGGGCCTCTAATATATATACTGAGTGGCCAGATTATTATGATCTCTGAACGCATAATAATCTGGCCACTCAGTGTGTGTGTGTGTGTGTGTGTATATATACACACACACACAATGGAATATTACTCAGCCATGAAAAGAATGAAATTGTACTATCTGCAACAACATGGATGGATCTAGGGTATAAGTGAAATGAGTCAGTCAGAGAAGACAAATATCGTATGATTTCACTTATTTGTGAAACATCAGAAACGAAATTAACAAAACCGAAACAAGCTCATAGATGCAGAGAACAAGCTGATGGTTGCCAGATGGGAGGGGATTGGGGGACTGGGTGAGAAAAGTGAAGGGATTAAGAAGTACAAATTGGTAGTTACAAAATAGTCATGAGGATGTAAAGTACAGCATAGGGACTATCTATAATAATAAAAGCGTAATATGCTAATTAGACCGGACGTCCTTCCAGATGAAGCCAGGGCTGTGAGGGAAGCCCGGGTCCTGGTTGCCAGAGGGAAGCCAGTGCCAGCAGCCGGGGAAGGAAGGCCTACTCTTGCACGAATTTCGTGCATCAGGCCTCTAGTAGTCAATAATATTCTAATAATGATGTATGGGGTCAGGGGTACAAAACTTATCAGGAGATCACCTTTAAGTTATATAAATATCTAACCATTATGCTGTACACCTGAAACTAATATAATATTGAACGTCAACTATAATTGAAAGATAATGTTTTTTTAAAAAAAGCCTGGTGTTCTGTTCTTCTGTTCTTCCCATTTGCAGTGTGTGTGTGTGTGTGTGTGTGTGTGTGTGTGTGTGTGTGTGAGTGTGTTTGCAGAGGAAGAAATGACAACAATGAAATGTTAAAGAGGATTCTTTTTAAAAATTTATTTTATTTTATTTTTTCCATCTATGTGACTGATTGGTGATTGACTTTTTATCCTCCTCAAGACGCATAGAATGGGACCATGTCTTTCATCCACCTATTAGCTTCTATTCTTAGGGAGCTGCTTCATATAAGCTGGCCCTGGCCTTCAGCTCCAACCCTGATCCCTCCATAGATTTTGCCACCCAGCAGAGTAGTATAAGAACTTGGAAGAAGATGCACTGCCATTTACTTTGAACCTTACTTTATTTACCTGTATAACAGAGTTACAAATGCCACTTACTCTGACCTGAATACATTTCTCTCTCTTTTTAAAGGCAGTTGAAAACATACTTGATTTCCGGATCCCTCGTCTTTCCTGGATGCTTGGTAGCACCGAAGATTTGGGACCCATTTCCTCATCTGAAACCTAAGGGCCTTAGGACAAGATAATGTGTGGATGGCTTTAGCTCTAAAGTGCTTTTTATATTGTGGAAGAAAAGTGTGGTGTGGGGAAAGGGACAGTATAAAAGCAAAAGAACAGCCAGTGGGTTATGGTTCTTGGAGTCATTACTTTCCATGATCTTCCTCCACTGGTGTTTGGGTTTATCCATTTTTTGTCACTACACCTTGAGTGCCAGGATCATGCTTTCTCTCCCCTCATCAGGAAACCCACTAGTCATACTACTGCACTTAGAACATCGGTGCTGTAGGAGTGAGCCAAGAGGAAAGGGCGCTTCCTGTCTGCCTGTTTCCTCCCCCTCCTCTGGGAGGACAGGTTGGTGAACTCTAACACTCCTTGCCCAAAGCTATTTTTTGCTCTTGACAAAAGACAAATCGGAACTGCTGGACATGCTCCTCCTAAGGCTCTGGAGAGAGTTGGCCGGATGACCTGTGCAGGTCTTCCAACTCTCAGAATTGGCGACTCAGCAATTTTTCTTCAGGATTATATCATGGGGGGATTAGCACTTTCTCACTCAGCAAGTACAAATTAAGGCTTGGAAGACAGAGTCTGACTCATGCAAAAGAAGGGGGGTTAACGTCCAAGTCTGAGTAAGTGGGCCTTATTTCCTGTGCTTTGGCATCAGAGGTATTCTGTTATACAACTGCACTCCCTGCACTGCCCATTCTATGGCACTCCCTGTTAAAGGCACTGTGGAGCGCAGTTTTAATACAATTGGTTGGAAACAGTGCCGCTGAAATTGAGCAGTGCTGCAGCCTTCCTGACCTCACACTTCATATCATGTGGAGGTTGACCTCTGAAAGTCTGGGGAGGACTTTCATCCTAGTTCCCTTGCGAAACCTGCAAAACACCGTATCAACACGCATATGCGGGGACATAAATGTAATTGATAAGAGAAAGGAGGCTTGGGTGGGGTAGGGAGTTGAGTTATAAATCCAGCCAGCAAACCAGGTTGAGCATGCAAGACAGAAAAATGTACAAACTCTTCACTTTTTGAAAATATGTGTGTGTGTGTGTGTTAAGTGCTTTCAGGAGTTAATGAGTTTATTTGTTCATGTGATCACTTTACCATAGAATAACCACCATTCCCTGGCTGCCACCAAGGGTTGGGTGTTTCCCAAGCATGACTTCATTGGATCCTCCCAGTAACCCTATGAGGTAGTGTTATTATTGCTATAAACAAAAAACTGGATTTCAAGATATTCATAACTTGCCCAAGGTCACACAATTTAAGTAGCAGTGTCAAGGGTCAAACTCAGATCCATCTGATTTCAAGGTCATGACTTTTTACCAGGACTGCTTCCTTTCTATTATAGCATTATGTTTTCTTGAGCAAATATAGCCTTAACTGGTCCTTCTCCTGCACTGGGGTAGAAGTAATTATAATGATCATAGCACATGGAACTGATTATGTGCCAGGAACTGTCCCAAACACTTTATAATGTTTTCAATAATTTATTCCTTGTAACATCTTACACCGAAGGGTTGAGCCCCATTTCTGGTTGAGGGGACTAAGACGTGGTGAGATTGAAAAACTGGCCTGAAGTCACCCAGCGAGGTAGGAAGAGGTGGAACTGAGGGAATCAACACCAGACAACTGGGCTCTGGAGCTTGAAAACCCATTGTACTGCACAGTCTGGTCCTGGCCACATTTGACACAGTTTATGAAGTGTTCACGCTCTAGGGAAGAAGTATCCTAGTGAGTCAAAGAGTTGAACCCTTAAGTCCTTGGTTTCCATTGCCTGACTGGCCAAACACCCAGTTGCAGGCAGGGTCGTAAAGCTGAGGGCAGCCGTGCTCCCAGTCTTTCCTTGGGGTGCCTGTGGGACATGGGAGGCAGGCAGTGTTGGGGAGGGGCTCGAGAAGTGAATGTCCATCCTGCATCACATAGACAGGTAGTTTTAATTTTTCCATTTCTCTTCTCACCTCTTGGCCATTGCTCTCCTTTTTCAGAAAAGTGAAATTGATTCTTTGGATTTCTTAGAAACCCGAGGGGTTTGAATCTGTAATGTTTATAAATTTGCTGAGAGCACTGGGAAAGGAGGCTTCATTATGCACATGAAGTCATATTTTAACCCAAACCAAAAAAGAGAAAAAGAGAGAGAAAGAGACTTGAGAGTCTGTGGGGATCAGAGCTGGGTATTGTGTTACAGAAACTTTCCATTTCAGACACAAAATACATACAGCAGTGAGTGAGCCAAAAAAGGCTGAGAGAGACTCTAGGAGGGCCTGAAGAAATAATACCTCCTCCTTTAATCCCGAGGAGTGCAGCCAGGTTCTGGGGAGGGCTGTCCAGAGGTCTGGATCGGATCACTCAGACGTCTGGGATCAGTATGATGACAATAGCAGCATCACAGGCAAAGCTTCAGAGAGCTCCCTAGGATGCCCTTGGCAAGAATCTTAACTTCTTAGGACCTGAGTTTCCGATATGACGATGAGACAAACATCTCAATATTTGCTGAGAGTAGTAAAAATCTCATACATATGACTATGTGAAATGGTATGATAATGCTAGGTAGATTATTATTAAACGAAACTTATAGCTAGCATTTATTCAAGCCTGACTATTCATGAAGCACTGCCTTGAAGCTTTCTAAACATTACCTCATTTAATCCTCACAACAACTCGATGAGATCAGTGGTATTCTTTTTCGGATTTTATATGTGAGGGAACTGCAGTTTAGAAAAGCTAAGGGACTGGCACAAGTTTATAACCTTAAGTGGTAGACTTGGGTCTCAAATTTTAAGTCTGGTCTGGCATCCATGAGCTGATACCTTACCCTGTCTCCCCAAGGACAAACCGACCTTGGCCCACAGGGCTCTGGTCCTGGGCTGAATCTGCTGGGCGGCAGAGGAGACATCCTTTATCTGACAATGTATGACTTTGACCCTTCATTCATCCTCTCTTTTAGCAGTGCCCCTTTCCAGTTATCAGAGAAGCATCTATTTTAAAGAAATGATGAGCTGGTCTTCCAGGTAAATAAACTGGTCTTGGTCCCCCAGGCTCAATTCTGAAACCGGTATTACCTGGAGCAGTGGTCCCTACAGTTCGGCATCCCTGACCAGCAGCCTCAGCATTTCTCCCAGGGAACGTGGGAGAAGTGCAAGTTCTCTGGTCCCACTCAGATGGACTGAATCAGATACTCTGGGGGGCGCCCAGCCATCCTTATTTCAAAGCAACCCTGGAGCTGATCCGGATGCAGCTCAAGTTTGAGAACGATAGGCTCTGGGGTAGATTTAGGAGAGAGTTAAATCGGGAATCGAGGGCTATGATTCTTAACAGCTGCCAGTGACTCATTTACCCCAGTCATTCCTTTCTGGGTTTCTGTCCTTTTTAGGATGAAGGATTTGCTCATGACCCATCCTGTGTGATAAACTCCACCAACAATGTTGTTCCTTTCTGAATCGATGTGCGCAGGGACTTTGGGCTTTATCCACTCCTGTGTGTGCAGAGCCCACTTCTGTTTTTGGAACCACAGGCTCACAGACAACTACCTTCAAGTTATCCTTCACGCCAGAAGAGAAAAGCAAGGTTTAATAATACCATGGCTCCAAGTTGCATTCAACAATTGCAGAATTGGGGTTAGCTCTCCAAATGGGCTCAGTTGCAAAGGTTCTGAACAGAGCTCTGCAGGAGCAAGGCACCCTGTCTCCCTTCCCCTCCCATCCCCCCTACAATTCATGACAGAGGGTGAAGCCACTAAAGTTGAAAATGGAGAGCTCATTGCTCTAGTTTTTAAAGTGAGATTTGACTTGAACTTTGTCCGCTTCTCGGGCTCACTGGTCCCACATGTCTCTCAGCAGGAAAATAAAAACAACGCACATCTTCTTCCCTCTAGTTCCTTCTCCAGAGACCCATGTAAAGTGGGTTCCCCTTCAACACAAATCTGCCTTTTAATAACCGTGCAGACATAACTTTCAATAATATTTACTCCAGGTTTGCTAGTTTGTTACAAAAGCCTGTCTTCTGAGATGCAGCCTGCTTTTCCTAATTAGAAAATAGTGGGGAATTTTATTTCACTTTGCCAGAAAATGGAAACATTGGTTATTGATGTGAGCCTCATTTAGCATCCTTGGGTAGAAGGACATTTTCTTTCATCTCAACACAGACTCACTGGCATTAAGTTCTGGTTTGAGGGGTCTCTGGAGTGCAACTTACATCTCCAAATAAGGTAAAAGGAGAATTTCAAAAATGTAAACGTGGTTTCTGTTGCTGGAAACCGTATTTGGCTTTCAGAAGAGTTTTGCTCAGCACGTTGTGCTGCTATCTGGTCTTTAACTCACTGCAGACTGACTGGGAGAGAGAGTATCAGTCATGAGCGTGGGTGACAACACCAAAGTGAAGGCAAGCTGTGCTGTGGGTATTGAACCCTGAGCTAGCGGGAGGGGAGGCTCTGTCTGCAATTCTTTCCTGAGATGCTTTGCAGAAGTGCTGTGGCCACAGCGGAAATCCAATAAGGGAGCGTGACGAAACTGGGATTTCATTTGGCCTTCCCTATTGGATAGATACACCAAGTTCTCTGCCCCTAAGACCCTGCCAACAATAAATATTTTATCTCAATGTAAAATATTTTATATACATATATAAATTTATATATATATATATATATATATATATATATATATATATATATATATATATAATTGATTTTTTACAGAGAGGAAAGGAGAGGGATAGAGAGCTAGAAACATCGATCAGCTGCCTCCTGCACACCCGCTACTGGGGATGTACCCACAACCAAGGTACATGCCCTTGACCGGAATCGAACTTGGGACTCTTCAGTCCGCAGGCTGACTGTCTATCCACTGAGCCAAACCGGTCAAGGCTCAATGTAAAATCTTGAATAGAAACTTTGGAAAGAGACAAACCTGAGTCCAAAATCTGACTTTATCTCTTACTAGCTGTGTGCCCTTGGACAAATTACTTAAACTCTCTGAGACCTGTTTCCTCACCTAGAAATTGGGGAATAAAATGATCAACACATAGCGTTGCTATAAACACTGATTTGGGTAATGCCCAATGCTGTCTTTTAGTAACTGTTACTAGTGTGTTTTGGGGGCCATCTTAAAACTCAACTGGTGCAAACAGTAAATTTACATGCTACAGCAAATATTCCCCACTGCCCATATTAGAGATACAATATATGGATATATATAATTACAGCATTTTACTTTAATCAGCTCTGAAAAGCAGTACGTTTTCTCTTTTCTTTCTTTCTTTAAACTTCACAGAGAACTCTACAGACCTATTCCTGGCATCCTGAGTGATGCTCACAGTAAAGATGGCCGGACTCCACATTGATAGGACTTGTTAGCAAAGTACAGCTTGTTGCATCGTTCTGTCCCACGTCTAATAGATTATAAAACCACTTTCATGGTTTCCTCATAGTTGTTGGCTCACCTCTCCCACGGATTCAGTCCTACAAAGAACGTGAAACTACGTATTCTTCAAACTATACCCACAGGAAAAAAATTCATTTGAAACAGTTTGTTAGAAAAGAATCTAATGACAAATTAATGTGTCTAGTGAACTCTTATTCTGGTATTTAAAATAGATATAGAAAAGAAGTCAAGAAATAAACTATTAAGGTCAAAACATTATTATGTCTACCTGTTTTGTAAATCAATTTATTATTAAAGTGCTTCACAAATTCAACATTAAAAAAGTGGGGAGTCTGTGAGAAAAGAGGATGGTAGAATTTTAGAATGTAGTAGGATGAGAGTATAGACATTTCTGTCATAAAAAATGCACGCGTGCACACACACACACACACACACACACACACACTTCGAAACTCCCACTGACTGGAGGAATGCGGAGAGAACCAGGGCGTGGATGGTGGGGGCTGGTGCAGAAACGCATGAGGTCATGGGTTCTACCCTGCCATGGTGAGATTATGCCATATGGCAGTTTATGTTTCTGTGGTTTGCAGAGGGCTTGGGCTAGTTTTAAGTAATTTTCTTCAAGGTCCTCCAAGCCAGTTTAAAATTATTTTGTGAACTATTCATTCCATCACATGCTTTAGCAAAATCTACCACAATCTAATAAGCATCTGGATATGATCTCTGAGAAGCAGTTTAGAGTCCCCTTTTCGTAAATTCCAAATACCTCACTGCAGCAAAATCTCCTTATCTCCTTGGTCTTTAAATTTTCCCCAGTCACTGAGTGAGTGTTTTGACTCAGTCTTGCTACACAATCCACAAGAGAGTCTTTAAGATTCATGGTCTGTGTCTCTAAGAGGTTTACAACATGAATTGAACATAAGATGATAACAAATAGGTCATCAAATGCTTGAGAGTTACAGCTTGTTTTGTTCTTTGCTTTATTTCTAATTCAGTCAGCACGGTATTTCTTGAGAGTCTGTTATGTGAGGGTTAACGGCAATGGCTCTTTGGCCCTGGAGCTTGCTTAAGTTTTCTCGCCTTGCTGTACCCCCAGGTGATTACTATTAAACACACACACACACACACACACACACACACACACACACACACACTCACTCACATACACAATCTTTGTCTCCATCTGCTTTTTTCTTTCTTTCTTTCTTTTTTTTTTTAAACATTTGGTACTTGTTTAATGTTTAAATTTCAGAAATCACAAGGTTGACTCAGAACAGGTTTTCCCAAACTTCCCAGTTGAAAATAATCACCTGGGATTTTAAAAAAATATATTATTTCTTGGGCCTCTAAGTCAGTTGAAAGTTATTTAAATATAAATAAAAGAGGGACCATATATTCCCTGGTGTATATGATTCAATAGGGCTGAGAAAGGGGTAAGGAATTTTATTTTTAGGGGTTTCTTATATGATCCTTTTCCAGAGATAAGTTTAGGAAACATTGGAATAGGAGATGACCTCTGATGTCACTTCCAGAACACTGTAGACAATCCTGCTGACTTTTCTCAGAGGTCTTAACTGATAAATTACATCAACTCTCTGGCCCTGAAGTGTTCCTGATTCCTGAACTTCCATAGCAGCTATCTGTGTTATTCAGCAGTTACCCATGCACAAATTTGCAGAATTTTTTCAATGCTGCAGACTTTTATTTAAATTTTTAATTTTATGTAATGTTTTGAAAGTTTTCATCATGCCTACTGAGTCCCCGAGAGGAGGGGCAAAGTTTTATAGCTTTTTTATTCTTCATTTGTGCTCAATGCTTTCAACTCAGATAAATGAGGTTTTGTTTCTAATTTAATTTTCCCTTTAAATATTAATATTTTTCTGCCTGGATAGAGAATATATCATTTCATCCCATATACCAAGAGGCATACGATTTAGAAACCTTCATTTTATCCTAGCTGGTGCAGCTGTTAGGTACTCAAATAACCCCTAATCCTTTATAAAAACTTAATCGAACAGCTGCCTTGATAATATGCAGTTTCAATAGCAGCCTTTGTTGAGGAAAATAATATCTCATTGTAATAAGTCTCACAGATTGATGATGTTTTTCTGCAAAGAAATGTCTAGTGCCCCAAACTGGAAATCAAAATACACACTGAAAAATTCACCTTTAATTTCTACCATGGGATGGAACTGTATTCTTTGGATTTAGATACTGTTGGTATCTTTGTTATACTCATGGTTTAATTAGACTGTTTCAATGTAGTGGAACAGCTCCTTAAAGTACTGTAACAAGGATACTATTATTCTTTCATTGGAGCCATTAAAATTATAGAAGGGAAAAATGAAAAAAAAAATATCCCTGGCAGCATATTTTCTAATTCAGCTGTGACTTCTCCAGACTAATCACCAAAAAGCCTCTGCAAGGCAGTTCCTGTTTACACAGCAGTTTGATCTGGATTCTTGTAAAATTAAACGTAGTGTTGACAAATTAAATTTAACACCGCCACCCTCCAGGATGTTATAAATGTAAAGGAGACTAAAACAAATATGGAAAACATTATTGTAATAAGGCAGTGTAAAGTCAGATCCAATAAAACATAGTAATCTTGTTTATGAATATAATTTAATGTAAAGAACATCAACCAACAGTTGATATTAATTTTTTAAAATATGTACCCACATCGTCGTTCTTACTGATGTCTTTGTTCCCCCCTCCAGATTATTTTGTTTACCAGAAACATCTATTTTTGAGTTAAGAAGTTCAGTGTTTTTGCATTATCACAGTTTAATATCTCTATCAAGAATTTATGAAATAGACATCTTACATTGTTCGTGGTTAATCACATTAGGACACTCAGTCCCTTTGAACTCATCCTCTAATGCAGTGGTTCTCAACCTTTCTAATGCCTTGACCCTTTAATATAGTTTCTCATGTTGTGGTGACCCCAACCATAAAGTTATTTTCGTTGCTACTTCATAACTGTAATTTTGCTACTGTTATGAATCGTAATGTAAATATCTGTGTTTTCCAATGGTCTTAGGCTACCCTGCTAGCGGTTCTCAACCTGTCGCGACCCACAGGTTGAGAACCGCTGCTGTAGATACAATCCAACAAAATGGAAAAATAAAAGAGGAGAATAGGAGGAAATAAAGGTATTGGTGCACAAGTCAGATTACTAAATGTATTACTTTATAATCAGAAATGGAACTTGGAGGCAAATGAGAATACTCAGTTCAAGGGTCCTGACATCCTTTTCCCTGAAGGAGAGGCTTCCTCAGAAGCCAAACCAGTCAGGAATTCTGTTGTTTTTTTTTTGGGGGGGGGGTGGCGTGATGCATATGGAGTCTTAGCAAAGAAAACTCCACTATCCTCATGTGTGGTCACCAAGTAACAGTCCCTGGGCTCCTCTGCCCAGGCATTGCTATGGTTGATGAGTTTCTGCATTTGGCTTCGCAGTGTCCTTTGACATCTCTTTTGAAAGGTAAATACATTAAATCATTTACTTCAGCAAAGTGTTTCCCAGACTGCAGTCATTTATGTACTAACTTCACAATCTGTTCTATTTCTTTTTTATACCTAAATACTTCCAGTACTTTTGTTCTAAATAATGTACGTGAATGTAAAAACTTGCTATGCTACATATTTTAAATACTTATGGAAATAAAACTCATATTAAAGTAGTTATATATTATCTTACATTCTGCAGAAAGTTTACCAACTGAACTACAATTTTGTTCTTGTTTTAAAAATTATGCATAGAAGTTAATTTTTGGAGTCTTTATCTACCAGAAAATGTCTGTTTTGCTCTAACCCATGATTTATAGTTTGGCTGGGTATAGAATTCTATGTTGAAGTCATGTCTCCTCAGATCTTTGAAGGTGTTTTCCCAATAACTTCTAACATCATACAATCATGTTGATAAGAAGTCAGAAACCAGTTTAATTTACATTCTTCATAGATTCCTTTTTTTCTCTCTTGAAGTTCTTATGTTCTTTTAATCTTTGGCATTCTAAAATATCATAAGATTACCTAGTTGTTTTTCTTTTGAATTTAATTGGCTGGACAGGAGGCATTTTAATCTAAACATTGATTAAATGTTTTTGAATGCTAAGATTCTTTTTGACAACTTCTTCCCTTCAATTTTCTGTGCTGTTCCTGAGACACCTATTAGTTAGATATGGGACTTCCTGAATTGGGTCTCAATGTTTGGAGCCTATATCAGTCTGAGGTTGGTCAGTAAAATAAAAGCCTTTCTGTGTGTTCTCAGTAGGAAGTGTTTTCATACACAGAACAAGCCTTGGGAGGTTTCTTGAACTGTTACTGACTAGCTCAGTCTGCCATCCCAATGTGCATGATTCCTAGATGTGCACCTTGAAGCTGCTTCAGACCTCACATGCACCTCTGCCCATGCCTCTGTCTGAAACGGTCCCCATTATTCTGGAGAATAATGACCTCTTCTCTTCTACCTTCTAAATCAGATATCCAGGCTCTAACCTGAAACCATGTGGGAGAGCACTCTGGAAAATGCAGTTCCTGCTTTTTTGTCCTTTCAGTGTGGTAGAGATGCACAGAGCTACACGGGATGTGTGCATACCCCAAATCTACCACCTACTGGTCATGTGGCCTCAGGAAAATGTCTTAAAGCCTTAACCTTTCCAACTGTAAAGAAGAAAAAAATATTACTAGCTATCTCATAAGTTTGCTGGGAAGACTGATTGAAATAATGCATGTAAAGTATGTAAATCAGCACCTGGCACATATTGAAGTACTTTCTGGTATATGTTGGCTATTCTAATTTTTATTACTACATTTAATTATCTTCTACAATTACATTTGCACCAATGCCATTTTGTTCTAAATTTTGAAGAGGTTCTTCCACATTACTTTCTATTCTATTTTATAATAATAATAATTTTAACCACTTAGGGAACGTTCTTATTTAGACTTTTTTTATAGTGTCCTATTTTCTGTTATAAGTTTATTCCTTTTTAAAATAATACTTTCATCTCAGTAAGGTCTTAGAAAATCAAGAGGCAAAATCTCGGGTCTAGTTTGCCATTTTGCATAGAAGCTGACAGTACTGAATCAAGAGGCTAGGTCCCAACTGTTAAGTTATTCTCTCTTTGTGTCAGGTTGTATGCTTAGAGCTTTACTTTCATACTCTTATCTAATTAATCTCAATATTAAGACATAGATACTAGTATTATTCCATTTTTAAAGATAAGATAACTGAGGCTGACAGGGGTTAAATGACTTACCCCAAATCACGTAGCTAGTCACGTAGAGCTAAAATTTAAACACAGACATATTGTTGACAGAGTTTAAGCTCTGAACCACTACTGCTAGATGGATATCATCATTGTAAATAATTTCACAGTATCCTTGTTTGTGTGTGTGTGTTCATCCAATCCTTCGCTTATGAACACTTAGACTGTATTTAAAATCTGCTGCCATAAACAAACCTTATTTACATATCTGTATACTATGATAAAAATTTAATGCACTCTCTTAAATGTTAAAAATAATTCCTAGAAGTGGATTTTTTTTTTTTTTTTTTTTGCTACTGCGTTTCTGTCCCTCAAAGAGGTTGCAGATAGTCACACAGGAAGGGCTGTGTAAGTGTTTCATCAGAAATAGTATTTTTTTAAGATATATTTTATTGATTTTTTACAGAGAGGAAGGGAGAGGGATAGAGAGTTAGAAACATCGATCAGCTGCCTCCTGCACACCCCCTACTGGGGACATGCCCGCAACCAAGGTACATGCCCTTGACCGGAATTGAACCTGGGACCTTTCAGTCCGCAGGCCGACGCTCTACCACTGAGCCAAACCGGTTTTGGCGGAAGTGGATTTTCTAAGTCAAAAGTTACCTACAATAAAACATTTTGATATGGTTTGACAAATTGCCTTTAGAAAAGAGGTTGCAGCAATTCATGTTTCCATCATCACAGTGTGTGAAAGTGCTTATTTCCCATATGTAAACCAATACCTGCTATTACTTAATTTTTGCCAATCTCATAAAAATGAAATGTTGATATCAAGGATCAAAGATGGTGGTAGAGTAGATGGAAGTTACCCTCACCTCCTCCCTGGACTAAATCAAAATTGTAACTAATTTATAGAACAATGCATTGAAAAACCAATTAAAGACTAAGTGAACAGAGTCTTATAATTAAAGACATACAGAAGAAGCCACATTGAGGTTGGTAGGAAGGGCAGAGATGCAGTAAGGGCTGGCCCTGTACCCATGTTTGGTGGTTGAGAATCTGGAGGGATATATTAAGTGCAAAGGTCTTCCATGAGGAGTGGTAGTTCTTAACCTCATGCTGGACTCCAAGCCTGGAACACAAGAATTGGGAAGAGGAGCCCACATAACATCTGGCTGTAAAAATCAGCACAAATTTCTTTTGTCAGGGAGACATGAGAGTTTGCTAAAAACCCAGGCATCCTCTAAAAGGGTCATTGCACAAAATCATGTTCACAAGCATTCACCCTGGGCTCTGGAAGAGGGACAGTGGCTCAGAGTGGACTAGAGTCATACAAGGAGAGATTGAGTTATGTGGCTTCTGGGAGATGGCTGGAGGGACAACTGTCAATGTTTCTGTGCTGAGGCTCTCTCTCCACACCCACAAGTATCATCTTTCCTGGGTCAAGCACTCCATGTCATACAAAGGTCAGTCTGAGGAGATACACTGTCCCCATCCTCCCAGCTCCCTGAGGTCCTGCCTTGCCAAGCTCCATCCTGCTGAGGAATCATTCAGATGTGGGCAACCTGGGCTCCTGCAGTCTTTCTTAGCAGGCTTTTGGGGAGATCTGGGCAGACTCAGGGGTATGAGACATAGAACGGGAGCCTGAGTTGTGTGGCACTGAGGCAAAGGCCATTTTTCCAACTAGCACCGCAACTCACCTAATTGGCCTGGGGCTATTCACCAGCCTGGTCCTCCCGACTCCCTGTGGTTTCACCCTGCCAAGGAATCAGCTAGCTGCAGGCAGCCTTGGCCCACGGCAGTGTTTCTTGGATGGCTTTTGAGGAGGTCTGGGCAGTCTCAGTGGTAACAGGACTCACTGGGAGGGACTAAGTTGTGTGGGTCTGGAGCAAGGGCCATTTATCCCTGATTGCCCAATGAACACTGTTCCCCAACTGGAGATTCACTGGCCCTACCATTCCAACTCCCTGTGGCCTTGTGCTGCCAAGCTCCTGCACTGCTGAGGAATCGGCTCCACCATTCTTGCGCAGAGCCCTCCCTCCACATGACCAAATCTTAATCTATTTTAGCTGGTGAACTCTGCTGGCCTCATCCTGACAACTCTGTGGGACTGTGTCCAAACACAAAGGTCTGCAGGCCCCAGGTAGCTGGTGGCTGGCCTTGGTGTCCCCTGAGACTTTTGCTGAGTGGCCACAGATACAGCACTGGCACTGAGTTTGAATCTGTATCAACCTGGTGAATACCACAGGCCCCTATCTGATGTCTTAGAACCTGGCTCAAGCAACTCACATACTACTAGAGGCTGTTAGTGGCTGAGACTAACAGGCATCCAGCCAAAAGAATCAGATCTTTGGGTGCCTTTGGCCTTTGGCTGACCTGCTTCAGGCTTAGTACTGGTGGAAATCAACCTTGGTACACAGCTTGGCCCCTCCCACGTGCACCCAGACCCAGCAGAGGCAGCCACCAGCTGTAGATTACTTTGTAGCTCCTAAAAAGTAGCCCAGAGCCAATCACAGGCAGAGTCTGACATTGACCTGCATCAAAGTTCCACCCAAGAGGCCCCAAAACCAACACACCCAGTAGCTGGCTTCAGACCACATCAGAGCATGACCTAATTAGCTCCACAAGCAGCACATCTAAATGGAGATCCTGGAAAGCACCAAATCTTGCTGAGGAAAATTCCAATTCATGGGATCAGTCCCCACATAGCAGCATATACACTATAATTGAGGTCAATTCTCACAGTTAACCACCCTGAGGTCTACCTCTCACCCAAGGAAGATTGAACTCCTAACTAATTGGGAGACAAAACAGATCTACTTAATACACAAAAATAAAAACAGAGAGACAGGCTAAAATGCGAGACAATGAAACATGTTCCAAATAAAAGAACAGGAGAAATCCCCAGAAAAAAAATTAAATAAATGAAATGGAGGCAAGCAATCTACAAGATACAGAGTTCAAAACAATAGTTAATAGGGTGCTCAAAAAGCTTAGTGAGAATTTAAACAGCATAAAAAAGGACATAGAATCCAGAAAAAAAATACTAATCAGAAATGAAAATACTGCATCTGAAATAAAGAATACACCAGAAGGAACAAGAGCAAGTTAGATGAAATAGAGGATGGAATTAGTAATTTGGAAGACAAGGTAGGAGAAAACACCCAATTAGAGGAGCAAAAAGCAAAAAAGAATTTATGAGAATGAGAATAGTTTAAGGGACCTCTGGGAAAATGTCAAGCATAATAACATCAGCTTCATTCAGGTGCCAGAAGGAGAAGAGAGAGAGCAAGGAATTGAGAACATACTTGAAGGTATAATGACTGAAAACTTCCTTAATCTGGTGAAGGAAGAAGACACACAAGTCCAGAAAGTACAGAGTCCCAAACAAGATGAACCCAAAGAGGCCCACACCAAGACACATCATAATTAAAACGGCAAAGGTTAAAGACAACGAGAGATTTTTAAAAGTAGCAAGAGAGAGACAGTTACCTACAAGGGAACTCCCTTAAGACTGTCAGCTTATTTCTCAACAGTTACATTTCAGGCCAGAAGAGATTGGCATGAAATATTCAAAGTGATGAAAATCTAGGATCTACAACCAAGACTAGTCGACCCAGAAAGGCTATCATTTAAAATTGAAGGAGAAATAAAGAGCTTCCTGAACAAGAAAAAGCTATATCAGTTCATTACCACACAACCAACATTATAAACTTCTTTAAGAAGAAGAAATTTAAAAAGTGGAATATAAATATGTATAATAGAATGGCAATAAATATGTACCATTCAATAACCACTTTAAATGTAAATGGATTAAATTCTCTAATCAAAAGATATAAGGTAGCTGAATGGGTAAGAAAACAAGACCCATATGTATGTTGTCTACAAGAGACCTACTTTAGATCAAAAGACACACAGAGACAAAAAGTAAAGGGATGGAAAAAATATTTCATGAAAGTGGAAATGAAAAAGAAATGGGTTAGCAATACTTATATCAGATAAAAGAGACTTTAAAACAAAGATTGTAATAAGAGACAAAAGAGGACATTAGATGATAAAGACATCAATCCAATAAGAGAATATAAACTTTGTAAATTGTTATGCATCCAGTATAGGAGCACCTACATATATAAAGCAAATATTGATGGATATAAAGGAAGAGATTGACAGGGATATTAGGAGATTTTAACAACCCATTAACATCAATGTATAGATCTTCTGGACAGAAAATCAACAAGGAAATGGTAGCCTTAAATGACACACTAGACCAGATTGATTTAATTGCTATCTTCAGAGCACTTCCCCCCAAAGCAGCAGAATAAACATTCTATCTACACATGGAACATTTTCATAGAACTCAACAACCCAAAATCTATGGAACACAGAGAAAACAGTCCTAACAGAAAAATTCATAGCAATACAAGCCTACCTCAAGAAAAAAGAAACTTTTCATATAAACAAAAGTAGGATCTCTTACCCTTTGAGATAACATGGAGGGACCTGGAAAGTATTATGTTAAGTGAAATAATCCAGTCAGAGAAAGACTAATATCACATGATCTCACTTATATGTGGAATCTGATGAACAAAATAAACTGACAAGCAAAATAGATGCAGAGACATGGAAGCATGCAACATACTGAGGATTCTCAGTGGGAAGGTGGTGGGGGGTGGGGGAGGAGGAAGAGATTAACCAAAGAATTTATATGCACATATGCATAACCCATGGACACAGACAGTAGTGAAGGCCTGGGGAGGGGCCGCGAGTGGGGAGGAGGGGGTCAATGGGATGGGAGGGGGGAATGGAACATCTGTAATACTTTCAACAAGAAAGATAAATTTTAAAAAAAAGAAACAAGAAACTCCTCAAATAAACAATCTAACCTTGCACCTAAAGAAGTTAAAAAAAAGAACAACAGACAAAGTCTAAAGGAAATAATAAAGAGCAGAGTGAAAACAAATGAAATAGAATCTTAAAAAATATCAAAATCAATGAGACCAAGAGCTGGTTCTTTGAAAAGATAAACAAGATTGACAGACCTTTAACCAGATTCATCAAGAAAATAAGAGAAAAGACCCAAATGAATAAAATCAAAAATGAAAGAGAAGTAACAACTGACCACAGAAATACAAAGGATTATAAGAATATATTACAAAACTATATGCCAACAAACTGGACAATATAGAAAAATGGATAAATTTCTAGAAACACACAATCTTTATTTCTAAATCAAGACAAAACAGAAAATCTGAACAGATTGATTAGAAACAATGAAATTGAAGCAGTAATAATAATAATAAAAAAAAACTCCCAACAAACAAGAGCCCTACATTGTATAACTTCACAGGTTTTACTAAACATTCAAAGAAATAACAACTATTCATCTCAAATTATTCAAAAAAATTTCAGGAGGAGGAAAGACTCCCAAGCTCTCAAGCTCATTTTACAAAACCAGCCTTATCCTAATTCCAAAACTAGATAAAGACACTACAAAGAAAATTATGGGCCAATATTTCATATAAACATACATGTAAAAATCCTCAACAAAATATTAGAAACAGAATTCAGAAAAACATTGAAAAGATCATACACCATGATCAAATGGAAATTATTCCTGGGATGCAAGATTGGTCCAATAACTGCCGATCAATTAACATGATACACCACAAAAACAAAATGAAGGATAAAAATCATATGATGATATCATAGATGCAGAAAAAGCAGTTGACAAAATCTAGCACCCATTTATAATAAAAACTCTCAGCAAAATGGGAGTAGAGGGAACATACTTCAACATAATAAAGGCCATATATGACAAACTCACAGCTAACATGCCCAGTGGTGAAAAATTAAAAGTATTTACCTTAAGATCAGGAACAAGACAGGGATGTTCACTTTTACCACTTTTATTCAACATTTTACTGGAATTCCTAGCCACACCAATCAGACAAGAAGAAAAAATAAAAGGCATTCAAATTGGAAAGGAAGAAGTAAAACTTTCATTATTTTCAGATGACATGATACTATCTGTATATAGAGAACCCCAATGGTTCTATCAAACACTACTAGAACTGATAAAGGAATTCAGTAAAGTAGCAAGATACAAAATTAATAGTCAGAAATAAGTTGCATTTTTATACATCAATAATGAACTATCAGAGAAGGAAACTAAGAAAACAATCCCATTTACAACTGCATCAAAAAATGAAATCACTAGATTTAAATTTAACCAAAGAAGTAAAAGACTTGTGCTTGAAAAACTATGGGACACTGAAGGAAGATATGAAAAAGATACAAATAAACAGAAGCATATATGTGCTTATAAATAGGAAAGCTTAACATCATTAAAACATCAAAGCAATCTATAGATTCAGCATAATTCTATCAAAATACCAATGACATTTTTCACAGAACTAGAACAAATAATTCTAAAATGTATATTGAACCACAAAAGCCCCCAAAAAGCCAAATAGCCACAACAATCTTGAGAAAAAAAAAAGCAGTTGGAGGAATCACACTACCTGATATCAAACTATATTACTGGGCTATGATAATCAAAACAGCATGGTATTGGGATAAAAACAGACACATAGATCAATGGAACAGAATAGAGAGTCCAGAAATAAACCCATGCCTACATGATCAATTAATATACGACAAGTAGGCGAGCACATACAGTGGTAAAGACAGTCTCTTCAATACATGGTGTTGGGAAAATTGAACAGATACATGAAAAACAAAACAAAACAAAACAAAACTAGACCATCTTCTTACACAATATACTAGAATAAACTAAGAATGGATTAAAGACTTAATGTAAGACTTAAAACCATAAAACTCCTAGAAGAAATAGGCAGTAATCTTTCTGACATTTCACTTAGCAATATTTTTTCTGATATATCTTTTTGGGCAAAGGAAACCAAAGTGAAAATAAACAAATGAGACTACAGCATGCTAACTTATTTTTTGCACAGTAAAGGCAACCATCAACAAAACGAAAAGGCAATTTATTGAATGGGAGAACATATTAGCCAATGATACATCTGATAAGGGGTTAATATTCAAAATTTGTAAGTAACTCATACAACTCAGCACCAAAAAAACAATAATCCAATAGAAAATGTGCAGAGGACTGGAACAGACACTTCTCTAAAGAGAATATACAGGTGGCCAATTGACATGAAAAGATGCTGAACATCAGTAATCATTAGAGAAATGCACATTGAAACCACAATGAGATATTACCTCATATTAGTCAAAATGACTATTGTCAATAAATAAACAAACTACAAGTGTTGGCAAGGATGTGGCGAAAAGGGAATCCTCATGCACTGTTGGTGGGAATGCAGACTGGGGCACACAGTATGGAAAACTCTATGGAGGTTCCTCAAACATTTTTGCATGGAACCGCCTTATTCCTCAGGATTCCACTTTTGGATCTACATTTGAAGAAGTTGCCAGAGAGGTGGGGGATGGAGGGGCTGAGGACCTGGATGAAAAAGATGAAGATACTAAGTACAAATTGGTAGTTATAATAGTGATGTAGAGTACAACATAAGGAATATAGTCAATAACATTGTAATAACTATGTATGGGGTCAGGTGGGCACTGGAAATATTGGGAGAACACTTTGTAAAGTATATAATTGTCTTCTAACCACTATGCTGTATACCTGAAACTAATAAAAATAATACTGAGTGTAAAGTAATTGAAAAATTAAAAAAATGAAGTGTTATCTCACAGTTTAAATCTGCTTTTATTTTCTTTGTGGCTAATCAGCTCTTCATTTGATTATAGGTAATTTAATATTCTTCTTTTCTGAATTTTCAGCTCATTTTCTGCCCAGCTTTCTCCTGGGGTAGTGCCTTTAGCTAGTATGAATTTGTAAATACTCTTCAGGGCTAACAATACTTTTTGTGTTATTCATGTTTAAAATATACTTTCCCAGGTCATTATTTCTATTTTTACCTTTGCTTATAATATTTATAAATGAAGTTTTAAGTATTTATGTAGTCAAATCTATTCAGTTCACTTTCACATATAATTTTTCTTTCAGTGAATGAAAAAAATCAACCCAATATGAAACTTGGCCCATTATGAGTTGAACAATTTTTTGGCCTAACTTCAGGAAACGGGAATTGTTTAAGATGTGACAGTTTCACTTACACAATAAACATTTACCTAAGCCAACTTAAGGAGGATTTCCAACCACACTAGGTCAAAAGCTATTCAGCTTGTCCTTCTGGCTAGCAGCCCACTTGAAATGTGTGGCATTAAAGACGAAGTTGGATTTGGATGTTAATGGAAGCTGTTGGAATGAGTGCTAGGTAGGTCGGCTCTAATCTTTAACCCTGAATTTCCTCAGTGGTATCAGGTACTGACATCAGAACACCTTACTGTCTTTTCTTTAGCATTTTCTTCTTTGTTCTTTATTTCTGTTTAAAGTGGTTCCCTGGATAAATGTAACTCATAACTGAGCAGCCATAAAATTTATAACAAGACTGTCCACCAGGCAAAATTCACCAGGGTTTGGAAGAGCATGTAAGACCTGGACTGGAGAGAATGGCTCCAAACTTAGGCACAGATTCTGATTTGGAGTAAAGTTCTAGTTCTTTCTGTTCTACCTTTAAAATTTTTTAAAATATATTTTTTATTGATTTCAGAGAGAGGAATAGAGAAGAAGAGAGAGAGATAGAAACACCAATGAGAAAGAATCATCAATTGGCTCCCTACTGCACCTCCCTCTCCCCCTCCCTGCCTCCACACACACAGTGGGGATTGAGCCTGCAACCTGGGCATGTGCTGTGACTGGGAATTGAACCAGTGACTTCTTCTTTCATAGGCTGATGCTCAACCAGAGCCGCACCAGGGAAGCTATTTCTACCTTTTAATTAGAAGGATCTCTTTGGCCCTAACCAGTTTGGCTCAGTGGATAGAGCATCGGCCTGCAGACTGAAAGGTCCCAGGTTCGATTCCGGTCAAGGGCATGTACCTTGGTTGTGGGCACATCCCCAGTAGGAGGTGTGCAGGAGGCAGCTGATAGATGTTTCTCTCTCATCGATGTTTCTAACTCTCTATCCCTCTCCCTTACTCTCTGTAAAAAAACAAACAAACAAACAAACAATATATATATATATATATATATATATATATATATATATATATATATATATATGATCTCTTTGGCCCCTCTGTTACTTGCCTTCTCCAGGCAATCAAATAATTCTCAGCCATGCCTACCACTACTGTCTCTACTCTGGTACTTTCACCTCCTTAGGATATTCAGACATATTCCTAAAAGGAAGTGGCTTTCTCTTCAAAGTCTGAATTCTTAAAAAAGGAAGGATGCAAATCCTAATTCCCTTTTTTAAAAAACACCACGTGGATCTCAGCTTCTCTGAAAGTCTTTCTGGGCATCCACCTGAAACTTTTCTATGTTGTGTCTGTCGCCGCTGCCCTTACAGCCTCACACGGTGCTGCCTTGCTCCTTCACTGGTCCATCTGCTCTTAGAGATGTTGGTCTTCCTCTGGGCAGAACTGTGAGTTACTCATCTTTGTAGCACTTAGCACAGTGTCAAGCATATATGAGGCACTCTATAAATGCCCTTTTATTGCTCCCTGTTAGAACAATGGAAAATATTTCATTCCAATATGCTGTTATGACCTTGGCTTGAAGCAAGTGGGAATTGATAGCTTCTGATATAAATGCATGTGAAAAATAGTAGTGTCCCAGTTGGAGGCATATCAGATAGTGGCTCAAAGAGGAAAATGGTGACTCTTAGATAATCCCCTTAGGAGAATAGCCAAAGATTAAACATAACCATATATGGTCAGAGTGGGTGTCTGCAGAATAGGTGAAAAAAGTCAGTTTGGAGAGTGGGCTAACCTCACATTATAACCAAATAATGTCAGGCCTCTGTATCCACTGATCAGTTTACTCGAATTTCTTTGGTTAACCTTACATATACGATTATGTAAAATAAGATGGTAATGGGATGTAAAATTTACCATGCCAAGAGTTACTTGAAGACATCTGAAATTAAGTATCATGAACTAACCCTGAGATTTATTTAGACATATCAAAAGAATTTTTTACATTCCAAAGGTTCTTGTAGTTTGCCTTTTCTAAAAATCATCAAAATGTGCTGTAGCAATTTTAGAGAAAGGGATATACTATCAATAGAAATCTTTAAGGTCTGTGATTTGGAGAGATATTTGCTAAATTAGTTCCAGAAATTAAGCAAGTGTCTAGATTTTGTGTAACTAACACCTAGGAATAATCCAGACAAAAGACTTTTTAAACAAAATTGATCTAATGCCTTTCTCATATAAAAATTATTTCCATGAATTGTACACACACACACAGCTTGTAAATTATTTTAGTTCTGCTGCAATTACAGCAAAACACTCGCCCCAAATCCTGAAGATTTATGGCATAAAAACTCCTCTGTTCAAAATGCTGCCTTTGGCTTAGTGGGCAGCAAAAAGTGGATTTATCAGGGACAGTCCTGCATCTTCTGAAAAGCCTGGACTGATATACCTCTCTTTACGTTCACTGCCTGGCAGTCTTCAGGCACAGATGGATACTTATGGGCTCCAACTCCATTTACTATTAATTGGCAGAGGGAAGACCATGGGGAGTTGTATATGTATGCAGATAGCTTTATGAAAGTAGAAAAACTGAGTTCAGTTTTGCCTCATGCCCTGAGATGCTCTTTTTCCTGCTAGAAAACTGGCAAGCTAAAGAATCCATTCAAATATTAGAAATTCAGTTTAACCCAAGAAACAACGGTGTGCTCACTGAACCCATAGAAGCAGCTATGAAGGAGTCAACTGGTGCTTGGTCATTTGGTCATTAGCATTAGAGTATGTATGATTGTGTCATATCAGCACCTTACCTGTATTTAAAAAAACAGACATTGAGATTGGTATTTGAGTTAAGTTTGACATTGATAATGATTGTTGGAATCATGGGTCATTTTGGTTCTCTGGTCTCATTAAGAGGAATTACATGGTTGAAACATAAGCCTATCCTCATCCTATCCCACCTTAACTGAATATATATGACTAGAGGCCTGGTGCACGAAATTTGTGCACAGGGGGGGGGTGTGTCCCTCAGCCAAGCCTGCACCCTCTCCAATCTGGGACCCCTCAAGGGATGCCTGACTGCCCGTTTAGGCCCAATCTCGGTAGGGCAGTCAGACATCCCTCTCACAATTCAGGACTGTGGTTCCCAACCACTCATTTGCTTGGCTGCCTGATTGCCCCTAACTGCTTCTGCCTGCCAGCCTGATCACCCCCTAACCACTCCCCTGCCAGCCTGATTAATGCCTAACTGCTCCCCTGCTGGCCCGATTGCCCCTAACTGCCCTCCCCTGCAGGCCTGGTTGCTCCCAACTGCCTTCCCCTGCAGGCCTGGTTGCCCCCAACTGCCCTCCCCTGCTGGCCTGGTCACCCCTAACTGCCCTCCCTTGCTGGCCTGATTGCTCCCAACTGCCCTCCCCTGCTGGCCTGATCGGCCACAACTGCCCTCCCCTGATGGCCATCTTGTGGTGGCCATCTTGTGTCCATATGGAGGTGGCCATCTTTGACCACATGGGGGCGGCCATCTTGTATGTTGGAGTGATGGTCAATTTGCATATCACCCTTTTATTAGATTGGATGGGCAACCCAAGGGTGACTTTTGCTGGTTGTTTGTTTTGTGGCTTCTAGAAAGTGAGTATAGCCAATAAAGTTGTGGATAGTATCAACTAGCATTATTTACTGTGTTGTCCATCCCTCTCCAAGAGATTACCTAATACACCTTTTAGATATTAGGAATAAAATCAAAACTGAGAAGTGCAATATTTTTGTTTAGTACAACAGAAAGTTACTTGAGGACCCTGCCGGGAAAGCAGCCTCTTTTGTTGTTGTTGTTAATCCTCACCTAAGGATATTTTTCTTTAGTTTTTAGAGAGAGTGAAAGGGAGGGGAAAAGACAGAGAGAGAAACATCGATGTGAGACTCATCAATTGGTTGCCTTTCCGGACCAGGGCCAGGGATAGAGCCTGCAACCAAGGTTCCTGCCCTTGACCAGTAAAGAACACGGGACCTGTCAATCTGTGGGCTGACACTCTATCCACTGAGCCAAACAGGCCAGGGCACCAGCCTCTTTGTAAAGAATGCATGGCATTCCCCTGTCACCCAGAAAATGACCAGATACCCCTTGGTGACAAAATTAATAATTGTCTTTCTCTCATTGTTAAAAAGGGACAAAAGTGGTCAGTAAGGTAATGCAGTGTTGGAATGCTACTGAGACATAAGACCATTTATGCCCAATTTCATTCACTATTTTTCTTGTTGGATTAGAGATTCCTTGCAGTGACTTGTGAGAGTCACTCTTCAGAGCCCTAGAGTTCCCTTGGCATGGGCCTGGGGTGATAAAGTAAACCAGCATGGGCCACAGTGCTACACTTCTAACTAGAACTTTCCGTCGCGCCTTGATGCTTGGTGCAGCTAGCAGGTTCCTTTGAACAGTATTGCTCTGGGCGGCTTTCTTTCATACAAAGTGAGCGAGCATTGCTCTTCCCTTTTTTATGGGAGAAGTAGAGCAGAGAGGAATAAAATAACTCCAGAGGCATGTGTGTGTGTGTGTGTGTGTGTGTGTGTGTGTGTGTGTGTGTGTGTATATCACTGCTTGGAATGGAACTTCATAATTCTGTCAGTCATCCTGATGACCACTCATTTCAGCAGAATATAAGAGGGCAGTCAGCGGAATCAAACACAGCTGCCCTTTCAGTTCAGGGCCTCAGGGAAGATCCTTGATGCATTCTCCTTCCTCCTTATACCTTCTCTTCACTACAAATAGCTTTCATGAAGCTTACAAGAAAGGACATGAGAACAGGCACCCAATTAGCAACAACCTGGGTGAGTAACCCTGGGTGGGGCAGCTTAGGGGGCTTAGGGAAGAGCAGGAGGATGGGGATGCTCACAGGATCTGAAACACACTTTTACAGTCCTTGACCACTGTTGTGTGAACTTCAGAGCAAGTACGGATCTGTCCCTAATCCTTCCACCTTTTGCTTATGTCACTTAACCCTCCCACCCACCCTCACCCCTCTAAACACACACTGTTCCCTCTGACTCAATGCCGTGCTTCTGTAACCTTGGGCAAGTCACGTCACCTCTAAGGGCTCTGTTTATTTGTAAGGGAGGGTAATAGTCATGACTGCCTGCTCACTGGTGCTCGAATTAGTGACATGCAGGTGTGGCAAAGCTGAGTGTCAGTGCCAGGACTGTAGCTGGAGAGAAATCTGGGAGGCAGTTCCCTGCATTTTCCCAGTTGAGTGGGCTCCTTCCCTAAAAAAGATGGATGCCCAGCATTTCTAGTTTATCACCATCCAAGATTATACTCCTGAGATTGCCTTAGCAGCTTTCTATTCCCCCAAGGTCATTTACCTAAGCAATAGGGATGATGGCTCCAGAGATAAAAACTATTTCTGTGTTTAATTTTTTAAAAATATATTTTATTGATTTTTTTACAGAGAGGAAGGGAGAGGGACAGAGAGTTAGAAACATGGATGAGAGAGAAACATTGATCAGCTGCCTCTTGCACACCCCCCACTGGGGATGTGCCCACAACCAAGGTACATGCCCTTGACTGGAATCGAACCTGGGACCCTTCAGTCCACAGGCCGACGCTCTATCCACTGAGCCAAACCGGTCAGGGCACTGTGTTTAATTTTTAAAAGAACTTCCTGATCTTAACTTTTCTATTTTTTTTTTTTTATGGAAGATAGGATAGGATATTAAAACCAGAGTAGAACTTAAAAATAATGAAGCCACCTCCTCTCCATTTTTAAAAAGAGAAAATTAAGGCCAAGAAAGCAGAAGCGACTCACTCAGTGTTACATGGTTAACATGTAGTGGTAGCAGAATCAAACATGACTGGGATCGCCCATGTGCTGTGCCATTCTGTTACTGATGGCAGAAGAACAAGTAACCCTCATGCATCATTCCTTCTGCATCACAGGTTAAGGCTTCTAGTTCTTTTAGTCATCCATGGCAATTTTTAAAATCACTTTCTCTACTAACTTTATAGTCAAATACCAATTAATACCACCAGTGAATATTTACTGAGAACTCTTAATCTTCAGGATATTCCATAAATAATTAAAAGTACACACACACACACACACACACACACAAGGGACCCCAAAGAGGCTGTGATTTAGTTCACTTGGTAAGCTTAAAACCTTCTAGATTATTTAACACTGTTTCAAAAACAGTGTCTAACAAGTTTTTGGGAAAGAAACATGCAGAACTGAGGATGACCCATCAATAAATGTTTGTGGTCATTCATGGTGAGGATGCATTCTTTCTTGAAACTGAGTCACCACCAAGAATTTTAAAAATTGGCACCAACTCATAGATCAAGACAATGGCAGAGTCAAGACTAGGATGGCTATTTTGGGCTGTGCTTTATGTTTTGTTGTTGTTGTTGTTGTTGGGCTGCAAGTTATCAACACAACTACATTCTATAACAATATTTCTTATCTGGGGCATTTCCATTTTGCGAAGAGAAACAAAATGAGATGAATTTTGGTAGAGAACAGTCAGGTTTTGGGAAGTCTAGCTATTGGCTCTTGCCTCTACTCAAGATTCCTATCTGGGAAGCAGAGCTAACTTTTGTGGAATATATATTTGAACTTGAGTTGGTAGAATCAGATTGAGATACTGCTTTTCCTTGGGTCATGGAGAAGCCTGCCACCTGCTCATTCACCGAACCATCTCTAGTTGGCCTCTGAGTTTTCTCTTCTCTTGCAACCTGCTCAGGTACTAACTACAAGTTTCCAGCCTCTTACCTTGTGAAATCTAATGAGATCACCACAAAGCAGGGTCCCTGGGTGAAAGATGTCATTACACAGAAATGCATAAGACCTCTAACTGGATGCACTTTACAAGGCTTCTCTTGTAGAAATGAACCTTGAAACCTCAGTGCAACAATGACAAAAAAAGAGTTGTCCAGAATTCTCTGCTGGAAGTATTTTTGATATTGTTGTGATTTTACAAAAAAAAAATTACTAAGCTTTATGGAGGTTATCTAAGCCCACAGTGAAACTACAAATTCAGACTGAACCCCGTCCTCCAAATTCAGAGGTCTTATGTAAAAGCAATCTCATTTTCATTTTGCTTCTGGGAACCCCTCCAAGGCACAGTGAATTGCCAGCTTTTTGTGACCTTCAGTTCCTTAACTGCTCCCAAGGGAAGCTTGACCTTGGAACTGTAGAGAGAAGGGGAATAATTTTCAATTTGGTATGGGGCAGGGGCACAGTTTCTTTATTTTTTTTAAAATATATTTTATTTTATTTTTTTTTACAGAGAGAAAGGGAGAGGGATAGAGAGCTAGAAACATCGAAGAGAGAGAAACATCGATCAGCTGCCTCCTGCACGCCTCCTACTGGGGATGTGCCTGCAACCAAGGTACATGCCCTTGACCAGAATCGAACCCGGGACCCTCCAGTCCGCAGGCTGACGCTCTATCCACTGAGCCAAACCAGTTAGGGCAAGGGGCACAATTTCTTTCTCTCTGTTTGCTCATTGCCCAATGCTTATGGTTCTCCTGTACCAAGATCCTTAGAGCCTCTGAGGTCACAGAAATGGGTGCACCCTAAAGTAAGGATGCAGACAACAAGAATGTCAGGTGGGATGGAGATCCAGGCAGCCAGGAGCGGTTCCCAGGGAAGCATTAGGAATAAGATAATACTCAGTGCACTCTAGATGCACAGCTGATGCAGGGCTCCATGACTGCTCAGAGCACTGTCCGTAGGACAGAAATGGGATTCATAGGGCACAAGAATTCCTCCTGTCAGTTTAGTTGGTTTCTACAGGGATTGCACCTATACCCATGATGGATTCCCAACCTGTAGGAGGACTTCCTTAGGTTCTCTACCATTTGGTAACTGCTTGATCCACAAGACATCTGTCTGGTTATAGAGTTAACCAATAGAGGGTTTGTATCTATCAAGAGACTCAATGGGTCTCTTTACTCCACCCCATGTATCCTGTCCCACAGGCATGCAACATATTAGAGGACAGTGGTTTCTCACCTTTCTCCCAGGAAGAATTCCTTTGATATCTTACTTAGCTTGTGGGCACTTGGGTTTGAAAGATTTTTGCCTTTTAAGCAGATTTTATTAAGTAAAAATTAAAGTCTTTATTTTCATTACTCAATGAAAATAGAGTAACACCATTTCCCACAATGACTTGATATAATACCAAAGCAAAGCAATTAATATTTCAGTAGGTCTTTGTAGTCCGAGAACAGACTGTGTAGACATTGGGCATTTTTAATTTCTGAAAATTGCTTTGTGCCCATTCCCACCATTTGCCAGTCTTAGAAATCCAGAGACCTTCTTATGTGTTAGAAAAAAGAGCAAATAATTTGGAGTCCCAAGATATGGGACTTGTTAGCTGAGTGATGTTGAGAAGGGCACTTACCTTTATCGAGTCTCAAGTTCTGAAAAGCTACCATCTGAAAATGACACCCTCCTTACAGGGCTGTTATAAAGATTAAATAGAATCATATGGGAACATTTTGGCATAGTCAGCCTTCTCAAAGATAGAAATTTGACAGCAAAAATAAACTTTTAAAAAATCCTGGTATCTATAATAATAAAAGTGTAATATGCTAATTAGACTGGATGACCTTCCGGAAGAAGCTGGGACTGCGAGGGAAGCCCGGGTCCCAGGTGCCAGAGGGAAGCCGGTGCTGGCAGCCAGGGGAAGGAAGGCCTACTCTTGCACGAATTTTATGCATCAGGCCTCTAGTAATATATAAGATAGTTGTTTCTATGTTGCATTAAAATCAAATAAACAAAACAATGTTTATAAACCAGAAGATAAGAACAATATTCCCTCACAGTTTCAGAAAGGGATCAAATACTGACTTGTGGGGAATTGTTAGTGTTTGTGTGTGTGTGTGTGTGTGTGTGTGTGTGTGTGTTTTGTGGTTCCTTTCCTGGATGAGACAAATATTAGTGTTGAGTTTTATGCTGGTACAGGATCAAGAACACCTGTGGAGGAGCTAAAAAATGTATGTTTTCAGGATCCAAGCAAATAATTTAGAAAGGACTCCTTACTCTTTTACATTTAGAATACAAATAGTATAGCTACTGTTGGGTGGTAAGTTTTCCCAGAAGAGAGTGCTAAAAAACATGGGCTTTGGAGCCCAACAGACTCCAAGTCAAACTTCACCTCTTCTTACTAGCTCATGATTTGGGCAAACTGCATACATTTGTTCTAGGAATTAAATTTTAAAAGTGTAGGTAAAAAGGCAGTGATTCATTTTCTGGTCATAATAAGCACTGGATAAAGGTAGAATGATGTTATGAGTTCTTGTATTTCAGCTTCATTATTTTTCTCTTTATCCTAATGTTTTAGTCAACAGAAAGGATAGCACATGAGCTGAGTTCAGGCAGGGTCAGCAGTATTAGAAAAGGGGACTCTTGGACTTGGTGATGCAACCCCTATTTATCATGCCTTTGCTAGCACACTTTTAGGTATGCATGAGGCATGTCAGTGAAAAAAAAAGGAACCCTTTGTTCAAAAATGTTTAGCCAACCACATTTCATGATGGCATTTCTTTATCTTGGTTTTGTAAATGCTCAGGAATTGTGGCTGCTTTGAAATTTCTGCCAGAAATTTCAGGGATTTTTTTGATGCATCAGAACAAAAATGAAATGGGGGTAGGGAGCAGAGGAAGGCTTGTTTCTGCACATTACTCATTTACCTCTTAGATGGCACCAACAAGCCGATTAGACTCTAAGCTGACATGGGTCTCTTTGGGTTTCAGGTACTGCGAGCTGTGATATGATAGACTGTTGACGGTTCCCATACTTGAAGCCTTGTTCTGCCCAAATCTCTTGGATTTAGTGGAGTCGGTATTAACTGAAGTGAAAGGACATAGCAATTAAATTCTTGAGTTCCCAGATAAGGCTTGGGATGGTGTCATTTCTTTCCCTGGAAATAGTTCAGATGCACTTTAGTTTGGCTCATGGATTTGAGTCTCTGGAATATAAAGAGGCAGGGATGTAGACTGAGAATTGCCTGGGTTTACTTAGAAAAATATTCCTAATTACTTAGGAAGACTCCAGTCACTACCAAGAATATTTCCCTTTGTTCTCCACCTGTTCCTCCCCTTACCTCATCTCAAAGAAGGTAAGTCTAGTCCAATGCTAGCCTTTTGGTTACGGCGGTACCCAATTGGCCTGGGTATGGCACGTTAAGAACCCGTGGAGAACCCCCACCCCGGTGCATGCTCCTGGGTGCGCTTAACTCCACAATCACATGGGAAAGCAGCAGTGAGAGTGAGGGAGAGCTGAGTAGAATCCTGGCTCCGCCTCTAACAGCAAACTTGGGCAAATTAATTGACTTCTGGTTTCTAACTTCCTAACATGTAAAAGGAATAATAATATCTCTGTAGTCTAGTCAAACTAAAAAAATAATCTCCCCTTTCCCCCACTTAATAGCCACTTTGCATGAAATGGGAAAAGAAACTGAATATATTCTCAGGTGCCACCCGTGTTTTGGCCTTGAGCCAGATGCTGCACTGAATGAATAGGTCAGACCTGAGTGTCTGTCTGTCCCTAAGGCAGCCTGCAATATTGTGGGAAACTCTGGCCAATGTATTTGAATGCCCTGGCACCCTTCCCCCTCTTCAAAACCACTTCCATCACTTGCCTTATCTACAAACATTCTCTAGAGACTGGCCAGACAGGACTTAATATCTTCACAGAAATCTACCAGTTTTCCATGATTCTCCACCACATTCCTGGGAGTTAGCCGAGATCTTGCATGGGGTTTATGCCTGCGCCACACTCTGCAGTGGCCTCGCTTCCTGCCTCTAGTTAACTTCCTGCCACAAACCTCCCCAAAGGGGATGCACTTCAGCTTCATAAATGATTGACAAAAATAGTGTCAAACTTTACCTTGGCTAATACACAGGCCAACTCCTTCCCTAAAGGGAGTTCAGAAAATAGGGCCTCCCTACCACCAGGCCTCTAATCATTAAACAAGCCAGAAACCATTGCTTAGACCTGACAAGTATACATGGTGACAATGTGACAATTCTAAAGGAGTTATATGCAGACCTAAGGAAGAATGGACCATGTTCCTTAAAAAATAACATATTTCCAGAAAGTGTAGACTTGAAGGGGAAAGTTCATGTTTTTTTATGATTACTTAATCTTTTCCTTCTTCAAAAATCACTTAGTAACTTATCCATCCGACAGTTAGTCTGTTTCTTCCCATTGACTTCCAATGGCAGAGTAAGCGCCTCCAAAGCCACAGCTCTTATGCCTGAGGCGATAGTAGGTATCTGATTTGTGCATGCATCTCATTCACGCTTGTTTATTGTGGAGATGGGAAGGGCTCTGTGGTATTTACTACTCCTCAGATAAAACTGTGCTCTGGCCAGAAAAGAATATGAGCTATAGCGTCAGAGAAGGGCATCTTCAATCAATGCTGCCTTGTGTCTGTTCTCTAGAGAGACTCTGTCAGGCAAGGCTTTAGTGGTCCTCCATCAAAGGTAGGAAACAGCCCTGCGTCAGTAAATGATTGACCCGGCTGCCCTGGCTGATAAGCTTAGGCAAACAGGCTTGATTCGGCTATAGCAGTTTCAGGATTTTAACTCCCTAGGCTCCAAAGCAGAAAAATGCACATACCTTCCCGAGAGATCCTATCATCTGAGGCTGACAGCCCTGTGCAGGAACAGCTCGTTCCTCAGAATTATGTATAAACTGTCTTTTCTGGTATATATTGAAATTGGAAAAAATTAATACAAGCATAATTCTGGAACAAAACCACGTTTGCAGAACTGAATGATGAAGAATTTCAATAAATAAAAAAACATGCTTTTTTAAATAAAGAATGATAAAAAACTTTCCAAAGTTTCGAACAACAATTTTGTAGAGGAACAATTTTCAAAGAAGAAAGAAGATGGAAGATAACTACAATCCACTTCTAGGACATGTGGTTGAACAAATGACTGAATTCTCCGGACACACCCCCACATCTACCACATCAACCTCAGCGGACCATCATCTGATGCTCTGGCTACAAGGCTGGGAAAAATGCTTGTTCTGTGATCTTGAGAGAAGGGGCTGTGACCACAGATCACCTACCTTGATTGCAGAATTAAATTAGTCTTTTCTCAGCTTCCTTCTTGACTTTGCAGTGATATCACGATTGTTCCAATCCTTGCTGAAGAATTTCAGATGTTGGGAAGAAGCATCTGCATGGGGCTTCCACCTTTCCCCAAAATTGAGGCGTTCTCCTCTGTTTCCTTTCCCAATCTCTCTGGCTCCTGCAGCAGTGGTCACGGGCTGGAACTTGCTTGCAGCCAGGTATGTTGACAGATGTGAAGGAGGGAGGCCGTGCTGGTCTCAGCTGCCTGGTTTAGCCAATCATTACACACCAGGCCAGGCTTAGTCCTGCTCAAACCTGACCAGAGATCTTGGTGACAAAAATAGATAGCAGAACTATGGGAGGGTCTGTTAGCTACGGACTGTCCAGAAAAGCAATTTCCTTGCAATTGGATCTGTGAAGTATACAGGAATACCTTTTATTTCACTCCTTCTTAAAAAAATATATTTTTATTGATTTCAGAAAGGAAGAGTGAAGAAGAGAGAGATAGAAACATCAATGACAAGAGAGAATCATTGATCGGCTGCCTCCTGCATGCCCCATACTGGGGATTGAACTGTTATCTCCTGGTTCATCAACCACTGAGCCACGCTGGCTGGGCTATTTCACTCCTTTTTATGTTAGCAATATCAGAAGGGAATTTGGAGGTCACTTTATCAAATCTCTCATTTAATAATAGAGTTTCTCCTATTGAATTCCTGTCAGGTGAGAATCATCTGGACGTTCCTTGAGCAGATATGGCTGCCATTTACTGATAGGACACTATATATGTTAGGTATTTTACATGGATCACCACAAAGCATCATAATTACCTTGAGATTTTATTCCTATTTTATGGTTAAGGGAACAGAGGCTCAAATGGATAATGGTCATGAAAGGAGTAGGTGCTGAAGCCAAGATTTGAACTCAAGTCTGCTTGAAAATCAGTACCAGTGTCAAAGCACTTTCTATGATTCACTCTGTGGTTGGCTGCATAAAAGCCCCCAAAGATGTCCATGTCCTAATCCCCAGAACATGAGATGTCATCTTACATCATAAAAGGGACTTTGCAAATGTGATTAAGTATTTTGAGATGGGAGACTATCTTGGATTATCCAGGTGGGCCCAGTGTATACTAAAAGGCCTCTTAAGAGGTCAGAGTCAAAGAAGATGTGATAAGAGAAGCAGAGTCAGAGGGAGATTCTAGGTGGCTTCTAGAACTTGAAAAGGCAAGGAAATGGATTTTCTTCTAGAGTCTCCAGGAGAAACATAGTTCTGCCAGCCCAGTGTAGACTTCTGACTTCAGACTTGAAAGGTAATACATTTGTGTTACTGTAAGTCACAAAATTTGCGGTAATTTGTTATATCAGCAACAGCAAACTGATACACACACTCCCAGAAATGCCCTTTGTGATGGTGAGCTCACTCTTTCACTTAGCATCCATTCCACATAAGAATACTCTTTATTAAACCAAGCTCCCCTTTTTGTAATGGCAACTGGTGGGTTCTAGCTCTTTCCTGCACATCAGGCACTCAGGAGACAGCTGGAAATGATGAGAAAAAACACTGGGAATGAACTCAGAGCCCAAATTCTAGTCTCAGCTCTGCATTAGGCACCCTCTCTTGCTTGAGCCCTTATCATGATCCCTTAGGATCCTTTGGACTTAGCTTAGTCAGTTCCCTTTTATCTTACTCTATCCAACCTTGTCTCTTAAAAGAGAGCTCTATAGTCAATAAATAAATGTCTTAATTTAATGTTTGCTTGTAACAAGAAGGACCATGGCTTTCTGGTGCTAGTCTAAATTAGCTCATGTACCAATATTTGAATGGTCATTCTCCAGGCACTTGAAAGGCAGTGGTTCGCAAATTTTAAAGATCATAGATTTCTTTGAGAATCAAATGAAGGTTATGGATCCTTTACCAGAAAAAAAAGTGCACATATATCTAAAATTTTGTGTGTTATTTCAGGGCATTCTGGTCCCCCTGAAATGGTCCACCAACACCTATGATGTGTGGCAAATTAGTTCTACACCCACAAGTTTGTTGGTGAGAGCAGCTTTTGCAAAAGGCAATCCAACGTCTTTGTCCAGATCCCCTTATAATTCATGGAGGCCTAGAGATGATTCCCTGAACCTGGATTGGGCAAATACCCAGTGAGGATCAGGGCAGGAGAGTATTCAGGCCAAAGAGCAGAGACGTTCTCAGGTTAAACAAAGAACAGCTTTCAGTGGCCTCTTTTCCCAATAAGAGTTCTGCTTCTTAGAGCTTTTCTCCATAAAATGAACCCTATTCATTAGAGACCAGGACCCTTAGATTAAAGCCATCTGCTTGCCTAAGGCTTCTTTGGATTGCATGATGTTGCTGGACAGAGGCTAACACTACCCCCCACCCCCATCCTATCCCCAAACAGTACCCAGCTGTGCAAACATGCTGGTCTGACCGGCATGTCTGTTTTACTGGCACTTGTCCAGGCCATCCTGGGTGAGGCTGAGGCACATGGACTTTGGCCACTGTCCCTCTCTGAGAAGGAAAGGTTTCATGTCTTAAAATAATATCACTCCTCTGGTCACAGTGAGCAGATATGCAGAGGTGTAAACAAAGAGACATCCCACTGAGTAAGAAGAATTCCTTGGGGGGGGTGGGGGGGAAAGCAACAACAACAACAACAAAAATCCAGAATAGTCAGGCATCTTCACCTCAGGGATTCACAGAAAAGGAATCACTTTCCAAGTGGAAGAAACAGGGTTTGCTCTCTGTATTCCATGGGAACCTCGAAAACAGTCTATGAGACTGAGCGACTCCACAACTTTTCCCCTCCCCTGTTAAAACTGCAGCACAGGACAATATGGAGAGAGGATGATCTGAGTGTGGACTTCTACAGGAAACACAAAGAAAGTTCCCTTATGAAGAAATAGGTGACTTTCTATCCCGAATAGCAGTTCATGTATTTAGTTAAAGAGCACAGCCAAACCCAATTCTTGGCAAAAGTGTGCAATAGAATCAACTACATTTGTTTTTTCCAGCTTGGAAAGGATCCTACACTTAGGTCACTTCCATAGCTTCTGTAGAATAGACTCTTTGAAAAACTCAAGTTTACTTTGAAAGGAAATTTTATATCACTATTGACAAACCCAGGATCACTTCTACAAAGAGACAGTAACCACAAAATAAACACAATACAAACAATATGATAATAAACGTAGTAGGATACTATTGTCTTTTTTGTATTTGCTAGATAAACAAGGTCTAAAAGGGTTTCATCACTAAGCTAAGGCATGCCTGTTAGATAACCAGAATGAGTAAGTGACCAATGATATTAATGCTATGCAAGGACAGGGCCATCTTCCACCCCACGTCATCTTGTCGAGCACCAGTGGCATGGATCCCACTCTCTGAGCAATGCATACAGTGATTGTGCAACTTTCTCTTTCACCGTCTGAATTTTTCTGCTTTGTTTCACATGACTGTGCTTAATTTTTGCTAAGTCATTCACCAGTTAAACACAATCAACCATGTGGAAGGGACTGTGTTGGGTGATATTTGGCGGGGGTGGGTGTAAAGTTCCCACCCCTACTACTAAGACTAGTAGTTACTTTTAAGTATTTATATGGCCAATAATACAATGTGCATACAAACAAAGGAGAAGTGCCTGCTCCAGTTTTATATTTATTATTAGGTTCAAGCTTATTTAGGTAGTTCAAGTCAAATACAAAGAAAAGACATCATATCAGCATATCGATTGAACTTTTTCACAGTTAAAATGAGGTAATCTGGCTTTACACTTTACAATGTTTTAGTTTGAATTAAGCAGTATAATCCAGGTTACAAGACAGGAGAGGGAGATATTTGAACAATTATTTCTTAGGGAAGAAAAGCCATGTGAAATATGTATGAATAAGATAATTATGCCACAAAATACATTTCGGAGTATCAAGCAGCATATATGTAAAATTTTAATTCTAACCTTAAAATTGGTATAATTTACAATTATTATTTTGCATAATTTAGCTAATGGCATGCACTGTAATATAAAACAAGCACAGAGGACAAAATATAATATCTAATAGAACATTTTCAGATTCATGTATCATCTGAATTGACCAGACTTATTTTCACTTTGACAATATCTGTACAGTAGTCCAACCTTATCCGAGGTTTTGCTTTCCATGGTTTCAGTTACCCATGGTCAGCAGCAGTCCAAATAAATTAAATGTAAAATCCCAGATATTAATAATTCATAAGTTTTAAGTTGTACAGTTCTAAGTAGCGTGATGAAATCTCAGGCCATCCTGCTCCATCCTGCCCAGGATATGATTCATCCCTTAGTCCAGTGTCTCCATTCTGTCCACGCTACCCGCCTATCAGTCACTTCGTAGCCTAAGTTATTAGATTGACTGTCGCAGTATTTGTGTTCAAGTAACCCTTATTTTACTTAATAATGGCCCCAAAGTGTAAGAGTAATCATGCTGGCAATTCTGACATGCCAAAGAAAAGCCATAAAATGCTTCCTTTAAGTGAAAATATATGTATGTGTAGGAAAAAACTCAGCATATATAGTTCATTACTATCTATGGTTTCAGGTATCCACTGTGGATCTTAGAACATATCCTCTGTGGATAAGGGGGAAGGGGACTACTTTATTTTTAAAATGCTGATCAGTGAGGTTAAGTATTACAGTTGGCATATATATTATATATATGCATACACAATACAATAATGCATACACAACCTATATGTAATACTTATTAATTGGTGTATAAATTAGTAAGTATAATAGCAGCAAGGTACC
This sequence comes from Plecotus auritus, assembly GCF_963455305.1. Lineage (NCBI taxonomy): Eukaryota > Metazoa > Chordata > Mammalia > Chiroptera > Vespertilionidae > Plecotus > Plecotus auritus. The sequence goes on along the minus strand of NC_137771.1, from coordinate 159,209,230 downwards.
ACTGTCTGTAGACTATGTACTAAGATTTATCATGTTGATATTATAGATTTATGACTAAAGTATTATTAGTGTTATAAAATAATAACAAATGTAAAACTGCAAATGTTCAAAGCTACCAAAGTCCTATTTGACTTTTCAAAGTGCTGTGCTTCTCGTTGGGCTCATAGCCTGGGGGCAAGCCCCTGATATCTGAATGAAGTACTGGCCCCAAGTTCTGGGCTCCAATCAGGGACAGTTCTAGTAATTGGGTGGGAGCAGGGAGGGGAGCTGGATAATGCGTCTAAGAGGAAGGAGCTAAAACCACTGTGATAAGAGTGTGTTTGGACATCATTGAGTGTATGTGCCTTTTACTGTAAGTTTTGCCAGTTTCCTGTGATTCACAGTAATCAGCAGATGACAAAGGATGGCCAGAAAACAAGAGGAGAAACTGGTATTCTTTGAAGGGGATAGAAAATGGCTCTAGACCAGCCGTGGGCAAACTACGGCCCGCGGGCCGGAGTTCGGCTGTTCTATCCGGCCCGCGGAGCCGAAAGAGCGGAGGGTTCTCTTGCTCTCCCCTCCGCTCCTTTACTTTGAATTTATATTAGTTCACACAAACACTCCATCCATGCTTTTGTTCCGGCCCTCCGGTCCAGTTTAAGAACCCATTGTGGCCCTCGAGTCAAAAAGTTTGCCCACCCCTGCTCTAGACCATTGATGAAGCTGTCTTAATAGACCATGGGATTGAATTCCCAATGAAGAGAAGAAAAACATTTCATCCAAACGATGTGGCTTAGAAATGAATTTGAAAAGCCCTAAGAATAAGTTTTGTTGGAGCAAAGACTAGAACACTATATCCACTGCAGGACAGAAGGAGTTATCTTAGAGTGCTTCCAGTGTCTATGAATGTGCTAGTTCTACACCATGGCATCATGTGCTGCGTTTCCGGGTTAGGGCCAAGCCAGTGACATAATGACCTTAGCATCATTATTTCTTAGCAGGAAACTGGGGAACCTGGGGGCAGTAAAGAGCTGTTTAGTATCGATTTGAATTAAGGGTAAAGTTTCCAGTTAAATCACTTATCACCCAACCAATTCACCCCTGTGTGTCCCATGATAACATGTGTGAGTGACAAAGCCATGGTGGCAAATAGCAGAGGGCCAAGATGTACTGGAAAATTAGTGGAATTTGGAGGGACAGCCATGTTCTATGCCATACAAACCAAACTTCTTGTCACTGTGGAGTTTGATGTTAGCATTTCTATTCATCTCCTCCTGGCATGCCATGACTACTTGGTGTGCCCTGGGGAAAGCCCAACTCTCACGTGTTCACAAACACGTTGGCAGGTTTCTTTCAGTCCAGCTCATCTCACTGTTCACAACACTAAAGGCACCGCTGTTAGACAATTTCTATCTAACAGTGGCGCCTTTGAGAAATGAACCCCAGTAGCATTTCTCCACATATGCACACAAAGAAGAATCACAACTGTACACCTGCTTAATATATAGCATTTAACCTCATCATTAGAGACCTGATGCTTTGGGAAGCTGCTCGACCAAGATTTGCAAAACAGCACTAAAGTAGCAGACGGCATTGTTATTCCAGATGCAAGAACAAGGCAGATTTAGCATAGGATCATTTCCTTGCTCAGGTCGGGGAGGGGGCCTCATGCCTGTGCCCCATTCATTAGCCGGTTCTGTTTCCCAGAACCTAACAGTAAACATCTTCTGTCAGCCAATAAAGAACGTGACAAAACTTCAACTGCAGCATGAACTAACTCTGTCAGATGGTCTGGATTTGTGCAGCCCTTTTGCTTCCCAGGAAAACAGGTGGCTTCATTGCAGTCTTCATCCCTTCTGTCTCCACCTTTAGCTCTGTGTTAAGTCTTCGAGTTGGGTTGCCACAATGTCTCAATGGGGAGCACTTTCTTATGGCAAGATTCAGAAAAACAGAAATAGAAAATACTGTTTCACCACAAAACTGCATTTAACTCTGGAGTGTTCCACCACGTGGTCTTCTTGAACAGAAACACAAACTTTGTGAAGATGAGGAGATGAAAGAAAACTAGGATTCTGAAGATCGATCATTACTGGGACCCAGATCTTGTGCTTTTCTTTGAGTTTATATAAAATCCTGCTTTAAACTATGACTTAATGATTCTCAAGAATACGGGAGTCTGGGCTCAGCACTAAGGAAAGTAACTAAATTTAATTACTAGAGAGTCTGATACAGCAGGTAGATAATATTTTTTGGCATGACCCTTTAGATCTGCCATTAATTTACAATTTTAATTCTCTATCATTTATCATTTTACCCGTTCTATCTTGACTTATCTCTCCAAACCTAAGAATATTTTCTGTACCCATGAAACCACCGTGGCACCTCTAACAGGCTCCAAGTTCAAGACTTTGAACTCTGCACTAACCTAACTGAAACCTGTAATGGTCCCCTTGGCCATGTGGCAAATGGTCCAGGGAGCGCATAAAAAATTCAGTCTTCTTTTCAGGATAACCATGGCCCTGAATCCTAACACCCTCTTTTGGATCAATCAAGTAGCTTTTTAGCTGACCTTGAAGTTAATTCTGGGTACTAGTAAATAAGATAAACTTATCCGATCAGAAAGGTCCCCAGAGCTTATGAGAATAAGTGATATGTTTGGGTCACCATTATTATTGGTGGCAGTGGCAGAATGAGTCACAGAACTCAAGTCTGTTTTCTGTCTGTCCCATCATGGAGTCTCCTGCTTGGCCTTCTGTCAAGGAGCAGAATGCACACATCCCTTCTTGGGGCAGACATCTTGCTAATTCAAGGGTGTTTATCAAGGGTGAACTGTAAATAATCCTCCTCCTATCTCCCAGAACTTCTGCACAGAATTTCAAAATGCAAGTCAGGCTGCTACCTACAGGAGCATGAAGGAGCGAGCCCCTTCATCGCCATGCAGAGCAGGACTCGATGCACACACCCTTGGTACTGCTGGCTGTGCTCTTTGTCATGCTCGATGACTTTTCTCTTAGCATGCAAACACTGTGGTGCAGTTCAACAGTACAGCCCAAGTGCAACTATATATTTTAAAACTAAAGGAAAAAATCAAGTAAACATTTCACTGAACAGTCAGCAGCCCTTGGGTGTCACTGGTATCCTGTGTAGACACCTGTCACACACCTGGCCTCATAGCACCAAGCACCTGGACAAAGCTGAGGCTCAAATAAAACAGAGAAGAATAATTCTCCTCTTGCCTCCTTATCTCTTTGCCAAGTAACAAAGGGTTAAAGAGGGGAACTGATCTAGCCCCTAACAATTGACCATGAATTAAAAACAAGACCCAAATGAAACAATAACAACAAATAAAACCCTGAGGGTGGGCCAGGGATTTCAGAGCTCATCACTGGAGTTTAATATAAGAATTGAAGGGAAATTGAGAAAGTGAGGGCACTCACTTCCTTACTCCTTTCCATAGAAGGCCCTAAAGAATTTGACAATAAAATCTCAGAAACCTCCTTGGAGATGAGCTCCAATGTAAGAAAAGTTAATGCCCAGAGGCATTTGTGTTATGACCTCCTCAAGCTGTGGAAGCTAAAGGTCAGGGCTTAAATTCCTTTACAGGGAGTAAAGGTTGGAAGACCAAGAATTGGGGGTGTGCATGTGCTTTTAGTAGCAACTCTAGGATACCCCCCACTGCAGGCAGCATGCAAATCCAGCCATGAGCATCGAAAAGTAGGAATGGGAAACTACTGGGAGGTGGTCCAACGATCTGTATACATGCACACAGCCACCCAGGATTGCATGCTTATCTTTTCTCCTTTAGAACCCAGAAGCTAACACTTCCTTAGAGGTTCTCGGCCAGTTCTTAGGAGCATCGAAGTGCACACATTCCCATGCCCAGTTTTCTTTCTAGCTGCTTTCTTTTCAACCCTCTTCTGGAGGGTCTTCCTCAAGAACTGAGAGTTCTTCACTACCCTTTTCATCATCTGCCCCAGTGCGTGGATTGGGAGTGGCTTCTCAGATCTGAACCACACCCACACACGAGCCCCGCCCGCCTTCATGACTGAGGAGCCAGTACATCTACAGCAGAGTCGCAGATCACTCACAGTCCTGAGATGCGTGGTCCTGCTAAGGAAGAAGACCATGGCAGCATTGGGCCTGGGTGAGAAAGTTCAGGAAGCTCCTTGGTGAGTGCTCATGAGGTAAGAAGCACTGAAGATACTTAATCTATAAATAAATAAGTGAATAAATAAATAAATAAAACACAAGAGGGCTTTTTATGGATAAGCACCTCTCATCAATAAAAAAAAATCCCCTTGTGAGTTTCAAAGCCCTCATGCAGTGGTGATTACTAGGCTCAGAACAAGGAAGACACGAACTGGAAATGTTCCAACACTGGGTATTTCTCACTTGATGACACCCAAGTCATCCTAAATGTCCCCCGAGGTAGTCTTGTTTTCAAGGAGTTACGGAATGGCTCCAAACCCACTTGGCTTGTCCTCCTTAAATCCATTGCACTTTCCATGCATCCTGTGTCTGCCGCCACGGTGCCACAGACAAGCTACCTTCCATTAGCGTTGTGTCCCATGGCATAGACCTGAGTCCAAGGCAGACAACAAAGAAATGCAATTCCAAGATCTGGCTTGAAGATCCTACTCCAAAGAGGATTTTGACCAAATGATGCAGGTGCTTACCTGGCAGCCGTTTTGGGAAAAGCTGCAGAATTAAATAAAAAAAAAAAATCTGGCGTGCAACAAACATGCATGTCTGTCTATTGTTGGGCCCCACAATGAAAAGATCTCTGGTCCTTGTTCTTTTCACTTTTAAGAAGAGGCCAAAAGAAAGAGAAAGGAATCAATGCTTTAAAACTGGGAAACACAGTTCTGACACCAAGGGCAGTCTGCACTGTTTATCAGAAGAATGAAGTTGACCAATTACCAAGTATAAGCTATGCAAGAACAGCTTGGAGCTGAAATACTTTGGTGATAAATGTCTTACTCTCTCAGGGATGAAGTGGTGACATTCAACATGTCTAGAGAGAACTGGTGCTTGGCCCTTTCTCCCCTCAAAGCCCAAGCTTGATATTAAGCCACCGCACAGGGCAGTCTACACCTGCAAGGAGTCATTCTTTTGACCAGGAATGTTTTTCTGGTTCAGTTTTCTCACTGACTCAAACACAACATCCTGGAAGACAATAGGGAACTAGGCCTAGTAGGAGGACACACAATACCCCAATGTATCTTGGAGACTCCATTTCCATATTACATTCAACATCATAAACCATTGAGGAGATCTTAGCCTCGATCTCATGAAACATGCTTTCTTCCCTTGGACTTAAGTTTTTCAAAAGTCTCATGGGGAAAAATGCAATGAAAAGATCTTGAATTTTATCCGAATGGCCCTGTGAGGAGGGGAAAAAGAAAAAACACCCTCCTTCTCCTTCTATTCACTTCACTATCACTGCCCAGGAGCCATCCTAACAGAAAACCCTTCAGAACTCTAGCCTGGATGAAAAGATTCAATATTAAAATAAATAAAAATTGAATCAGCATTTGGCCAAAGCTCTATCCTCCTGTAGGAGGTCGTTCAATTCAATGACAGTCGTGGCAAAGTCCACCAGGTCCACGAAGTCAGAAGTGATGATGTTGACACCCATGGTTCCAGGCTTCTGAGTTTTTACCCAGTCCAGGATGACAGGAAGGTTCCTACACAGAGGAGAGTGTTGCGGGGAGAGAAGAGAGAGTAGAGTTTAGAAGGACTCCTCCGGAAACAGAAACAAAACTTTTCCCTTAATGTAACAAGAGTATGCCAATAAAAGCTTGAGCACCCAGAATTTGTCCATTTAAGCTTCATATCTCTTTCAGGGACAAAGTGATGTCTACTCCACTAGAGAATTGTACTTTCAGGGTTTCTGTGCTGGAAGAGGATATTAACCCCAAAGAGATCCATGTGAAAAGGACCTTAAAAACTAATAGGTTATTTTTTTATCATAAAACTTTTTATCATAGATCACTGAAAGAAATTTACAATAAGTATATCCACCATCTAGGTTTCACTAGTAACATTTTACTATACTTGCTTATCACATATCTATCCATTAATCTGTCACTCTATCTTTCCATCTATCTATCTTATATTTTTGACAAATTCCAACTGCTAACAGCTATACCCATCCCTTAAACACCTCAGTATGCATATCATTAACTAGGGTTCCATACTTGTTTTTAAGTTTTCTTTTGACATAAAATTTATATCCAGCCCTAGCTGGTTTGGCTCAGTGGGTAGAACGTCAGCCTGCAGACTGAAGGGTCCCAGGTTCAATTCCAGTCAAGGGCACGTGCCTGGGTTGCGGGCTTGATCCCCATTAAGGGACATGCAGGAGGCAGCCAATCAATGATTCTCTCTCATCACTGATGTTTCTATCTCTCTTTCCCTCTCCCTTCCTCTCTGAAATCAATAAAGATATATTAAAAAATAAATAAAATTTATATCCAGTAAAAGTGCACAAGTCTTAAGTGTATACCAGTTGAGTTTTGACAAATGTATACACAGAACCCATACCCATATCAAGGTTTAGAACCCAGAAAGTTCCTGCATGTGCTTTCCCCTTCAATCCCTGCCTCCCAGTCCTCCTAGAGGCAACAATTACATTGATTTTCTTTCTACCACAGATTAAATTTGGCTGTTCTAGAACTTCTTATAAGGCATGCAACATGTATTCTTGTGTGTGAGGTTCTTTCATTCAACAAATGATTTTGAAATTCATCCAAGATGATGAATGCATCAGTACCTTGTTCTTTTTAAACTTAACTGTATAGTATACCATTGTATGAATATACTGTAAATTTTTTTATCCTTTTTCCTATCAGTGGATAAATAGGCTGTTTCCAGTTTTTGGATTTTATGAATAAAATTTTATGTATGGGCATTCTTATACAAGTCTTTTAGCGGACATTTATTTTCACATCTCTTGGGTAAATAACAAGGAGTGAAACTGCTCTATTATATGGTAGATTTACATTTAGGTTTATAAGAAACTTCCAAATCTGTTCCCAAAGAGGTGGTTCCATTGTACATTCCCATCAATAAAGTATGAGAGTCTGGTTGCTTCACATTCTCTCCAAAATTTGATGCTATCAGTCTTTTTAACTTTTTCCATTTAGTAGGTGTGTAAAGATATCTCATAGGGTTTTAATTGGCATTTTTCTCATCATTACTGATGTTGAGCTGCTTGTCATGTACTTATTGGCCATTTGTGTATCTTCTGTCCATTTTTTTTTATTCTTTCTCTTTTCTTTTTCTTTTAGTTATTAAGTTATAAGTTATTTATATATTCTGGATACAAGTCTTTTGTCAGATATATTTTATGATATTATATCCCTGCCTGAACTTGCCTATTGATTATTTTACTGGAATATTTCGGTGAGCTGAATTCCTTAATGTGGATGAAGTCTAACATCATTTTTTTTTAAATGGTTTCTGTGACCAACCTAAGAAATTTTTGCCTATTCCCAAGTCACAAAGATATTTTCCTGTTTTCTTCTAAAAACTTACGGTTTTAGCCTTTATGTTTAGATCTAAGATCTGTCTCAGGTTAATTTTCCTATATGGTATGAATAGGGGTCAAGGTCCGCCTTTTCCATATGCATATACAGTCTTTCCAGCAGTATGTGTGCCTTCTTAATAGACAATTGCTTACTCAGTGTTTCACAAAAAACATTCTGTCAGTCTCATTTTATAATTTGAGGGCTTTCTATGCGATAGAATGTTTTGCCAAAGAAACTCATAATCTAGTGACATAAACAATGATGACAATTTAATGTGATACTTTCTATAGTAGTGATGAGTGTAAAATACCATGGCGGGTAGAGAGGAGGGAGCTATGAAGTGTCACCATAGTTTTGCATCATGGTAAAAATAGCTCGCTACATACTTGATACGTTGAAAATGGTTTAAGGAAGACACAGACTAGGGCTTATATTTTGGTTAAGGAATAAGAGACTAATTAGGAAGAATTTGCTCTAGGCAAAAATTGAAAATAAGTGAAGTTTATTGTCTTAATGGGCCCCTTTCTCTTCTGTGGGGACACTCTCCTGGGTTGTCATTTCCTGTCCTTTGCTCCCTCAAAGCTGCCCTCCCTTCTTTGAGTACACACCATGACTTCTCATTCTTCTAGGAGACCCTATCAAGGCCGTGGCAGCATTCTGTCCCTCTCCTCTTTATTTCCCTCTTGTCATGACAGCTAGAAACAGTCCAGGTTTCTTCCCTCACTCAATGGATGCTACAGTTGGCCATGGGCAAACACACATTTCATAAATTGATTTATATTTTTATATTCATCGCTGATTATGATTTAATAGACTACCATCATAGGGGTACTTCCATTTTTAACTGGGACTCCTGACAATATAATAACCTCAATTTGACCTTAACTTATTCAATTTCTCTGTGCCTCAGTTTCTCCCCCTATACTTCATATCGTTTTGAGAATTAAATGCATGTAAAGTGGTTAGAACTGTGTTGGGGACATAGTTAAGCTCTACGTAAGTGTTCGATAAAAAAGAAGGAATCATAGATGGTAGAGTGTGAGGCAGAGGCATTTGGGTGCTGGGGTAAGAAACTTTCCTAATGTGATTGCCACATCCTGTCACCTACGTGACAAGATGTTGTGGCCTGAGATTGAAGGGCCCCAAATCCAGTCTGCTCTTAGAGACAAAGACCTGGAACACACCATGGTTCATATGAGGGCCACAGAAGTACTGACTCGTTAAAGACTTTTTAAGTTAGTCGATGTTTAAGTATGAAATGCAGGCGCCATCTTCTGGTTATCCTGGGGAAATGAGAATTAAAGGCTTGGTGGCAATTCCAGCCAGAGCCAAACCTCTGGGGATCCCTGGAGCCTGGGCAGAGAAATAGGGGAAAGGCATGCACCTGCAGTCTCAGGTGACAAAGAGCTCTGTGTCAGCTTCAGGTTGCAGGTGTCAACCAAGGCCAGGGTCAAATAACCAGGGTTATGTACAACAAGAGGGAATTGTAGAATCCACTGTGAGGAAGAGCCACTTTATTTTCTTAACTCCTGACATTTACTAAGATGAGAGATCAGTGGAGAGGGCTGAGTCAGGCACTGCTGACTATGGGCACCAAAGGGAGGTTAGGAACTTCCCTTTGACTTTGAGGCCCACTGCACCGTGTTTCTGGGTCTCCTTAGACAGGGAGACATCTGCCTGCCAATAGGATGGCGTACCTATTTTGTGCCAGGTACTGTAGTAGGCATTTTCATATTAAGACTCTACAATATTATATGGTATTATTAACCCCATTTAACTGGTGAAGAAACCTCAGAAAACCTGTCAAAACCCTCTCTGTTGTTAAGGGACTGCATTAGTTTGCTAGGGCTGCCATAAGAAAATGCCACAGACTGGGTGGCATTAAACAACAGAAATTCATGTTCTCATAGTCTGGGGGCTGGAAGTCCAAGGTCAAAGTGCTGGCAGGTTTGGTTTCTTCGGAGGCCTCTCTCCCTGGCTTGCAGATGGCTCCCTTCTCTCTGTGTCCTCACATGGCCTTTTCTCTCTGCCCACATCCCTGATGTCTGTGTGTCCAAATTTCCCCTTCTTGTAAAAGCAGCAGTCAGATTGAATTAGATCCCACTCTAACTGGCCTCATTTTAACTTAATCACCTCTTTAAAGGCCTGTCTCCAAATATAGTCACATCGTAGCTATTGGGGCTTCAGCACTGACTTTTCAGGGAACATGATTCAGGGCATACAGGGACCAAGTCAGGCTTGAACCTCAGGCCTCTGCTTTCAGCCCTTGTTCCCATCCACAGTCCCATGGCTATTCTGTCCTCAGGCATAGGCAAGATTTCCTTTCAGTTCATTTTGGTGGAAGTGCAAGGTGTCTAATAATCTAGGGAAAACTATCATAGAAATTCAGTTGGAATTCTATTCTTAGCTTCCTTTTAGAGTAATGAACCAAGGAAATGGGATCTTAGGTCTGAAATTCACTTAACAGTCTGGGGTGGGGAGACAGTTAACTCTCTGCTGAGAATACCACGTCTACATTTGTAGGACAATATGCCTTGTCATCTTTCTCTTGGCTAAGCTGATGGCCAGAGCCCAGGACCAGTCTGACATACTCCTGTGTGCCTTAGTTAGGACTGACTTTCCAGTGTTGCACTCAGGGGCAGGCTCCGGGCCAACTGCTTCTTTCCTAGGCTTGTCCAAGAGCCCAGAGGAAATGCCAGCCACAGGTCGTGCTGGTGTTAGGGGACAAATACTTGACCACAGCTGAATTTCTTCCTTCAGATGATGTGGAGCCTAGGAATGCAGGGTGTATCCCTGCAATATTCTTGTGACCAGATGGAGTCGAGATGCCCAAGTATGTTTCCGCCTTGGAGACATCTGCTTGCAACCAGCAGGCAAGGGCTCTGGCATGCTAGGGTGCCTTGGCTTTGGGCACAGGCCGCCATCATTAGCACTAAGTCACAGAGCCGTGTGCTTCATTTGCAGCCAGATTATAATTCTAGGAATTTATGAGTATGAAAAGCATTGTGACTCTGTGGGTTGGTAGTGGTAACCGGTAAGATCTGACCAGATTTAGGTGCTAGTAAGACAATCACAGGCCAGTGGAGCAGAAAAGAACAACGGGACTCTGAAACATCTACATCAAGTCAATGCTGAACACTGAAAAGGGCTACAGTCCAACAATACAAAGTCCCCATTTGAGACGTATCATTGCCTCTTACCAGCTACGTGGGTCCTGGCCATGGAACGTTACTGAGCCCCATCTGAAATGGGGACGATCGTGTGCCCCAGACAATGTGCCCTCCTAGAGGCTGGTCAGATTTAATAATGAAACCAAGTCTTCTGCAAGAGGGTACTGTACATTCAGACCACAGTATACAAATGTAATTTGTCCTTATTTTTAAATATATGCCCTCTCCTCATTAATACAGCTTTCTGCACAGATGGTTATAATAGTGATTTTCATGTTGTTTGATAGAAATTTGTATGTTTATTTGTTCTGATGGACTGTAAGTTCTGCGAGGGCAGAGACTGCGTTATTCATCTGGTATCTGTGGACCTAGCTGCTCCTAGGTTCTCCGTCATTGTTAAACGAATAAATAAATAATGTTAGTCTACAAATTTACCAAAGGCATGGGGAAAATGGTATGGATAAGTGAAAATATATTATAGAAAAAGAAAGTTCATAGTTCTGGATCTTTCAGAGATATATCGCTGGTTTATGAAATGCTCTTTTCCAAAGTCAGCACAAGTAATTCAGTCCAGACTCAGTAGAGCCCCACAAAAAGAGGTTTCTGGTATTGTTCATGGCCATGTCCCCAGGAGCTGCCAGCGAGAAAGAGAAGTCCAGGTGTTCCTAGCTAACCACACTCCTGCCAGGTGAACTCCTGCTACCTGAAGGCATGCTACCCAGACTCAGAGCCAAACAGACAAATAGGAACATGCTTCAGGATGAATCTTTCACTGTCTGAATTCTGATGCTCACCACCTGGAACTCAAGAACCAAAGTGATTTTTGCAAATATCCCTTGTAACCCAAGCAAGTTAGCTTCCTCAGCTTGGATTGAAAAAAATACCCTATATCCAAATATATTTATAACAGTGCCTTCATACATACACATATACATGTACATAGACATACACATATGCATATATGATCCTTTTTTCCCCCTTACAAATATATTTTTATTGATTTCAGGGAGGAAGAGAAGAGGGAGAGACAGAATCATCATTGATGAGAGAGAATCATTGTTCGGCTGCTTCCTGCATGCCCCCTACTGGGAATTGTGTCCGAAATCCAGGGATGTGCCCTGACTGGGAATTGAACCATGACCTCCTGGTTCATAGGTGGATGCCCAACCACTGAGCAACACCAGCCAGACAGCATATTTTTTCTTGACAACACTTATCATCTATTGGTGTCCAGCATAAAGAACATAATTTAATACAAAATATCTGGAGCTTCTCCTGCCTAATTGCACAGTCAGGATTGAGTCTGCTCTGTGGAAGTATTTAAAGCTATAGCATTGTGGGTGGCACCCTAAGCTGCTTTTTAGGACTCATTGTCACTGTGGAAGGGGAAGGACATCCCAAATCTTGGAAGGGTTATCTTTGGATCCCTAGCACCTGGCACAGAGTCACATTTAATGCTTCATAAGTTAGTACTTGGGACAGCTAAGAGGACAGGGGCCAGCACAGGACGCACCCCGTGCCAGAAGTGAACAGGCTGGTGTTGGCTTCAAGGGCTATACTTTAGCATCAAAATTTAGAGCGTATTTATGGTGTAATATGTACATTTTAATAAAGATTTAGAGATCCTTTGGACTCAGTTAATGCAAGCTACCTCAAATGAACAGCTTTTTCAAATAAGATATTTTTTCTTGCAGTATTTTAAATCTTTAAACTGTATGGTTTTACTGCTATTTATTCAGAAGAGAATAAAAATACATTAAAAAAAATAACTTTACTCTGGGGATGGAAGCCAATTCTTACCTGTGAACTAGTGTGTTCTTGAGGCCACCGACCAGGCCCCGGGCGATGGTCTTTGCTCTGGGGGTGAGAATCGCTTGAGAGACATGAAAGGCGCCACGTGGGGCCCGCTCACTCAGAGTGGTCTCCAAGAAGAGGATTAGTTTGCGCACACTGGTAGTATTTGCCCAGGGCGCTGGGATCTTCTTTCCAGGCCACAAAAAGGGGTATTGCTTGTAGAAGGGGCAGTGATAGAAAATTAGAACCTGAGATGTCCAAAACAGAAAAAGCAAAGCAAGTCATGAACAAACTGAATTATCAACTCCTTGGCTTAACGTGGATTGCTAGGAGGAAAGGCAAACAAATATAAACACATGGAAATTCAAGAATTGTTATATATATATATATATTTTAGAAAAGTTAATAAGCAAGGATTTAAGCATTTGCATAAGTCTGAGTTAAAGATTCTTAACTTTATTTTTGTCAGCATTTTGAAAGTATGGTAAAACCCTGAACCCCTTCTCAGGCTATGATTTAAATGAACGCATAAAATAGACAGGATTACCAAAGAAATCAATAAGATGGAAATAAAGCTATGAATATATTAATTGAATTTGTATAAACTGATGTATGTGTTTCATAATTAATAAAAATATTTTATGGTAAGTACAAGGTCCATAATTTTGAATTAATGATGAGTATAATGATATTTCAAAATATTTGTAATAACTGATGTGTGATATGGAGATGTATGTGATTTCTATAGGGATAAAGTCATAGTTACAGGGCCAATACTTCTGAGGGTGACTGCATCCATAATCTATGGGTGGGTATATACTTTTCAGTTAAATTCACAGACTTCTTATATTCCTCAGACCCCAGGTGGAGAAGCCCTGAAACTAAAAGTTATGACTCAGATGCTCATGAAATTGGCACTGAGCTCTTGGAGTTGAAATCCACACAATGAACTTGTGTGCTGACTTTCAACGGTGTGTGCTGATTCTGAATGAAATAACCCTTCCCAGGGGGGAGCAGGAGCATAGTCAAGGCAGGGAAGAAAACTTCTGGGAGGCGTGGGTCTCCAGTGGGACCTCTCAGGATGGTGGTGATTTTGAAATAATTAGCAAGCCACATCGACAGCATTAATTAGTTTCTGAGATGCAGCTGAGGGACAGGGAGTTGCTCTTTTGGTTGTCCCAATTCAGAGCTCTGCTGCTTAGGTTTCTAGAAATAACATATTTCCCCCCTCAGGGCACAGTGATCTCTACCTGGGGGAATGATAGCAGGCCGTTTACACTCCTTGGTCGCGGGCCCTGGCCGGAGAGCATAATCCTCCAGGCATCCACAAAGGACTCTGAATGTGTATTTTGTTTCCTGTGAGCCTTTATCTCTTAACCATGGTGCCTGGCTAACTGCTCCTAGGGGCCTACAGTAGGAGTGCCAGGTCCAGAGCACTGAACGGGCTAAATGGTTGTTCTTGTTTGTAATGGTTTTGAGTAATGTCTGACTGACTGCTAATGCTGTCTGTGGTAAACACGTGTGCTAATGAGGTTAATCACAGGCTCACTGTAAGCAGATTGTCTGGGAGATCGGGGAGGATTTCCTGCTGGCCGGGTAATTAGCTGTTTTGGAAGGCTGGGGTCTCCAGTGTCCCTGAGTGAGGAAAGCTGGCCCTTGGGATGGGCTGCGGGAGAGGCGGGCTGTGTGACCCTTGGACAGGGCCCTTCCGATCACTGACCAGGCTGCCTGCCCCTCGAAGAAATGTCAGGGAATGAGAGGACAGTGCTGCTCTTTCCTTAACCTTAGAAAAGATGCAAAAAGTACAAACTACACGAAAGAGATTTTATGCCTTTCTTCAAGAATCTTCTTGAGTGATTTGATCCTAAAGGTTCAAGGAGAATTTCTTTTTTTTTTTTTAAATTTCTTTATTGATTAAGGTCTTACATATGTATCCTTATCTTCCCATTAACCCCCCCAACCCTCCCTCACTCATGCCCTCACTCCCCTGTTGTCTGTGTCCATTGGTTAGGCTTATATGCATGCATACAAGTTCTTTGGTTGATCTCTTCCCCATACCCCCACCCTCCCCTACCTTCCCTCTGAGGTTTGACAGTCTGATTGAAGCTTCTCTGTCTCTGGATCTGTTTTTGTCCATCAGTTTATGTTGTTCATTATATTCCATAAATGAGTGAGATCATGTGATAATTATCTTTCCCCGACTGGCTTATTTCACTTAGCATAATGCTCTCCAGTTCCTATTTACAGTAGGAGGTGGGACTAGCAAATCAACTTTTATTCTACAGATTTTCAGGGGCAGTAACTCTTGTCCAGGACCTGTGTTTGCATCAGCCTCCCCACCTCACTCTGAGGTATTTTTCTCTGAGATACTCTCCCCATCCAGCTCAGCAGTTATATTCAGTTTTTCTCTTGAGATTCAGATTTAAAAATCTCATTTTCTTTAAGAATTATTCCTTCATTGACCTCCTCTTATTCTGATGGGTCCTTTCTGAGGCCCCTGGGATATGGATTTATATTATGTACTATTTTTCAATTGATTGATTACAAAAACCCCCATTCTTCGCATAGTACATTTGAGACCATTTTATCCTGTAATTGTATATAGGTTGTTTTGTATTTTGCTAGTGTTATGTATTCTTACTTTCTCAGTAA
Organism: Plecotus auritus; assembly: GCF_963455305.1. Taxonomy (NCBI): domain Eukaryota; kingdom Metazoa; phylum Chordata; class Mammalia; order Chiroptera; family Vespertilionidae; genus Plecotus; species Plecotus auritus. The sequence goes on along the minus strand of NC_137771.1, from coordinate 159,194,106 downwards.
GATTCTAAATACTGCCAATCTGTAGATTAAATTTTCTAATTCATTATACCCTGAAAACCCATAGCCACTCATGTACAAATATATATCTGTGAGCGGTGATGTAACTGCTTTTGAGTAGATGAAATGTGACTGAATGGTGATACACTTCTTGCTATTACATTGTAGTAATGAAATACTCAGGGGCTTACATGCAAGGCAGCTCATTACGTAATGAATATTTAAAGTTTAACCACCAGTAGGGTACTGCCCAGCAGGGAGGGATGACTGATGGCTCTGCTATCTTGTTTTGCTTTCAAGGAGAGACCTGTCAGGGAAAACTTTGGAAAGGAAGGGGGACAGGGACAGCCTAGAATTCAAACTGATGACACTCTCCCTTTTCCTGAGATGTCATCACAGGGTCTTTATAATTTTAGGCATATCTGTAGTGGAGGATACAGATTAGCCCATACTTAACAACTCTGATAGATCATCACTGTGTTGCTAGACAGTCACTGTCCACACCATTCATTATTCCTGAAGACACCTGTTCCTCCTACAGATTCCATAACGATTTAGTGTGTGTAGTGTGGCAACCCATCCAGAACACTATCTGTATTCAAAATTTTAAAACTATACTTATAACAGATGTCTGTTTATAAACCTAGCTGTACTCAAATTTAACCTTACCTGAATCCCAGGACTCAAAACTTGCTTACCCATCTCCTTCCCTTCCTCCCATTCTGCTAACTCTAGACCAGCGGTTGCCAACTGGTGGTCCCTGGACCACTGGTGGTCCGTGAGGTCCGAAAGGTTGGCAACCGCTGCTCTAGACCTCCTGATAACAGGGACTCATGAATAAAAGGAGTGTTTAATTAGCATAGCCTATGACACCAGTTGTGAAAATCACCAAGGTGTGTGCGCAGCCCTGGGAGCCTGATAAGCTGTGGGAACTCTGGGGAGCCTGTGGTGGAATCCTGGCTCCTGTCTCTCACTAACATGTTCTCCTGGGCAACTTGCTTAATCTCACTGTGCCTCAGTTTTATCACCTGTAAAGAGAGAATAATAACAAAATACCTATCTCATAGTGTAGTTCCGTGGTCGGCAAACTGTGGCTCGCAAGCTACATGCGGCTCTTTGGCCCCTTGAGTGTGGCTCTTCCACAAAATACCACGGCCTGGGTGAGTCTATTTTGAAGAAGTGGCGTTAGAAGAAGTTTAAGTTTAAAAAATCTGGCTCTCAAAAGAAATTTCAATCATTGTACTGTTGATATTTGGCTCTGTTGACTAATGAGTTTGCCGACCACTGGTGTAGTTGAAAGGATAAACGAGTTAATGTATGTACTTTGCACATTGTAAAAGCTCACTAAACGTTAGCTGTTCCTGTTGTTGCTATTCCTATCTATATATATAAAAGGCTAAGTGACTGTCCGACCAGTAGCTATGACATGCACTGACCACCAGGGGGCAGATGCTCAACACAGGAGCTGCAGAGCTGCGGTGACTTGGCAGCGGCAGTTCTCAGGTGACGCACCTGGAACCAGAGAGGAGGGAGCCCGATTCTGGGGTGCGTCACCTGAGAACCACCCTCTCACAATCCGGGACCCCTCGGGGGATATCAGAGAGCCTGTTTTGGCCTGATATCCGCAGGCCAGGCCAAGGGACCCCACCTGCTGGAGGAACCCGGCTCACTCCGCAGAAGACCTTCAAGCCGCGGCCCTGCCCCAAGTGCAGCTGGCTAGAGAGGGACCATGAAATGTTGGCTCCAGGGCGTGTCCAGCCTGTCTCTCCCAGTCCTGTCCTGCTGGCTACTTTCTAATTAATTTTCTTTCAATGTGCACGAATCCATGCACCAGGGCACTAGTTATTTAATATTGTAAGAGAGAGACTCCACAGGGGTAAAAAATCTCTCCTAATGAGACCTGTGAGTCTAAATGTATATAAACTCAGGTTTGGAGGAAGGGGTATGGTAAATATTTGGCAAACCATCACTTACAAATGTTTTTGTGAGGAAAAATAGCTTAAATTTTAACAGATACTAAGACTTAACTCATTAGCCTCTGTAAGTCTAAGGACTTAAGCACTTTTATGAGTGTACTAGAGGCCCAGTGCATGAAATTCAGCCCAGCCTGCACCCACTCCAATTGGGGACCCCTTGGGTGATGTCTGACTGCCAGTTTAGGCTCGATCCCTAAATCAGCAGTTGGACATCCCTCTCGCGATCTGGAACTGCTGGCTCCTAACTGCTCACCTGCCTGCCTGCCTTATCACCCCTAAGCTCTCTGCCTGCCTGCCTGATCACCCCTAACTGCCTCTGCCTGCCTGCCTGATCACCCCTAACTGCTCTCCCCTGCCAGCCTGATCACCCCTAACTCCTCTCCCCTGCCTGCCTGATATCCCTAACTGCTCTCCCCTGCTTGCCTGATCGCCCCTAACTGCCCTCCCCTGCTGGCCTGATTGCCCCTAACCCCCTGCCAGCCTGATCTCACCCCCAACTGCCCTCCCTTGCTGGCCTGATCACCCCTAACTGCCTCTGCCTTGGCCCCCACCACCATGGCTTTGTCTGGAAGGAAGTCGGACATCCAGAAGATGGCTGGTTGACCCAGTCTAATTAGCATATTACCCTTTTATTAGTATAGATAGATTATATAGGATAGGGTTGCTTAAATCGGGGGGAGCCTTTTTCAGCAGGGGGAGATGTTCTTTGCAGACAAAAATACATAATCCTTATATCTGGACTGATAGCCATCCATATGTACTATACTACCAAACCAGTTATTAAAAAATTGAACCACTTTCTTACATCTTACACCAAACAGCTATTCCCCTTAAAACCCCTCCTCAGCCCCCACCTTAGGTTCTGCCTTTGCAGTTCACCCAGATTAGGTTCTGATTGGTTGGTTTCTATGCCAGTCAGCGTCAAAAGCTCTGCCTCCTAGGCAGCCATTGGCTCTTCTGGGAAATCCAGAATGGCCCTGCTGACAGCTGCCTTTCTCTCTGGGCCTATCTCTGGGCCTGATCCGCAGCCTCCGCAGCAGCTGCTGATCAGGCCCCACCTCTCTCTCTCTCCGGGCCTTACCAGCAGCTGAGGAGGCTGCTGATCAGGCCCTGCCTCTCTCTCCAGGCCTCTGTCTAGGACTAATCTGTAGCCACTGCGCCCACCTCACCCCGCCCACCACCCCACCGCCCTGCCTGCCCACCTGCTGCCAGCCTTGCTGTGATAGGAGCCTGTGGGCCATGGGGGAGGGACCAAGAGGTGCTCCATGCACTTCCTGGTGACCGGTCATCCATCTGGTCATTTAGGTCGTGACAGCCATAGTCTATTATTAGTATAGATAAAACAATCCAGTGTTTCCAATTACTCAGGTCAAACCTGGGAGTTATCCTAGAACAGGGGTGGGCAAACTTTTTGACTCGAGGGCCACAATGGGTTCTTAAACTGGACCGGAGGGCCAGAACAAAAGCATGGATGGAGTGTTTGTGTGAACTAATATAAATTCAAAGTAAAGGAGCAGAGGGGAGAGCAAGAGAACCCTCTGCTCTTTTGGCTCCGCGGGCCGGATAGAACAGCCGAACGGGCCGGATCCGGCCTGCGGGCCGTAGTTTGCCCACGGCTGTCCTAGAACCTCATTTCCTTTCACACCCTAAACCTCAACCATTAGGCAACCCTGTTGGCTCCCCCTTCTGACAGGTTCAGAATCTGACCACTTCCCAACAACAGTCTCCTTCCTGGTTTCCCCTCTCCTTCCCCTCCCCCTATTCCTGGTCTCTTCCTGGTAACCAGAGGGAGACCATTACCACTAAGCCAGGTCCTAGCACCCTGTGCTCAGAACCCTTCACCCAGAGTACAAGCCCAGTCCTTACAATGCCACAGGCCCACATAGTCAGCCACTCTTCCTCTGACCTCCTCCATGGCTGGCTCTGCTCTCCAGTACCCCCTGCTTTTCCTCAAAGATGTCTGGCACACTCCTGATGAGGGTTCTGCCATGGCTGCTCCTCTCCTGGGAAAGCTCTTCCCCCAAGGTCCATGTGATTAACTCCTTCCCATGCCATCTTGCAACGAGGACTGCCCTGACAGACCTATTTAAAAACTGTGACCAACTCTCCGGCCCACGAACCCTGGCTCCCCTCACCAGCTTAACTTTCTTCTTCATGGCTCTTACCACTCTCTGGCATTATATGGAACGTATTTATTATGTTTACTATCGATGCACTGTCTCCCTCCACCTGAATGAAAGTTCCATTAAGGGGCAAAGATCTTTGTTTCATTTACTAATTTATCCCAAGTGCTTAGAATGGTGCTCACGTAGCACATACTTTGTGTTCAAAAAGTGTTTGCAAGTGAATAACCTTTAATTGATTTTTAATTAAAAGCTCTTCCATAAGTTAAAAAATAACTGCCTCTTTAAGATATTTTGGTTAATGTATCTCTGAGCAAGTGAGCAATTATGAATCAAAAGTACTTTTTTTCTTTTTCTTTTTAAAGAGAGTCTAAATTGGAAGCTGACCATTCCTGGAGCTCTTGTTTCCCACTATCTACTATTTTTGGGGATAAGAGCAGAATATATCTGAGGCCCACATTCCTTTTCTTGGGTACATCCCTCCTGGGTCTAGGTTTGGGGACTCTTCTCAGCATAAACAACCTGGGGATTAGCCTTCAAGCCTGGATCCCTCAGATGGGCTCTTCCTTTCTTAGTTCTTTCCCACTGTGACCCAAATTCTGTGAATATGGCCTTTTAAAATATTAACACACCTGAAATGATCACTTTACATGCCTCTGTCAGCTGATGCTTTTACTTATCAATCAGTACTTGGCAGGGATGACCTGACATTGGGTTGAAGGCAGGATGGAATGGACTGCCCCTGAAGGGAAGCAGGGGGGTTAAAAGTGGACTTTATGGGAGAAAGTAAAATGGTATGACCAACTGGTCCATTTCACAACTTTGCTTGGGCTAGTTCTGGCCAGGTCATTCAAAGTCAATTTAGATGCCAAACAGGTTGCCAAAAAGTTTTAAAAACTTGGCAGGTGTTCATCCAGGTTAAGGGCATCCAGGGAAGCCTTGAAGCTGTCCTGGAGCCCAGGAGCTTGTGTGAGTATGTTTAATATTCCAAACCATCTATGCCTTCTAGACTAAGAGCCCCGGAATGAGCCATCTTACAGCTGGCGATACAGAAGAGGCAGAAACAGTCTTGTTCTCTCATCTCAGTTCTCCTACCTGGCACTTCTTCTCCCACAGGATCTGCAGGGTCAGACTCTCCACATTGCAGGCCAAACACAGCTTGTTTCCAAAGGCCTCCTGTATCCGGTGAACCAGATGTTTGTGATGGGCCTCATCCATGGCATAGAAGTGGTTGAAATCCAGGAAGACAATCTCTCGAGGGTGCTGTGTAAGGAATGAGTCAATCTCCATCAGCCCATCCCAGACCTTGATGCCAAAAAGTCCGTGGATGAAGTAGATCTCCTGGTCGGTATCCCCTGGCTTGGAGGACACACGCAGGTCAAAGTAGCGGATCCCAGCTTCGAGCTGCTCTCGGAAGGTCAGGTTCTGAGTCACAGACCATTTCTTCATTAGCTTCTTCACCAAGGATATCCTGGCAAGGCGCATGATAGCTGGGGTTTGGTCAGGCCCCACTGGGGATTTCTCATCTACCCAGTAGCTGAATGAATCATGGGAGCCTACACAAAGGAATAAAGGTGAGGAAAACAGTTGAGACTGGACCTGGCAAAAAATATGCCAATTGGTAGAAAAACAAACAAAAATTAGGAGACAAATACACACCAAAAAATTGTAAACCAATATCTGCAAAAATTTTCATGCTTGCTAGGAATGAAATAAGCACAAATAAAAGTCATGTTGCTTTAGCAGCTTGTTAAGCCTGGGGTAAAACTATAATCCTATCTAATAAAAGAGTAATATGCAAATTGACCGCCACTCCAAGACACAAGATGGCCACCCCCATGTGGTCAAAGATGGCTGCCCCCATGTGGACACAAGATGGCCGCTATAAGATGGCCTGCAGGGGAGGGCAGTTGTGGGCAGTTAGGAGTGACCAGGCCAGCAGAGGAGGGCAGTTGGGGGTTACCAGGCCAGCAGATGAGGGCAGTTGGGGGGGAACCAGGCCTGCAGGGGAGGGCAGTTGTGGGTGATCAGGCAAGCAGGGAGGGCAGTTAGGGGTGACCAGGCTGGCAGGGGAGGGCAGTTGGGGGAGGGCAGGCCTGCAGGGGAGAGCAGCTGGGGAGGGACCAGGCCTGCAGTGGAGGACAGTTGGGCAGGACCCAGGCCTGCAGGGGGGGTGGCAGTTGGGAGGACCAGGCCTGCAGGGGAGGGCAGTTGGGGGGGGACCAGGCCTGCAGGGGAGGGCAGTTGTGGGCGATCAGGCCAGCAGGGAGGGCAGTTAGGGGTGACCAGGCCAGCAGAGGAGGGCAGTTGGGGGGGACCAGGCCAGCAGGGGAGGGCAGTTGGGAAGGACCAGGTATGCAGGGGAGGGCAGTTGTAGGCAATCAGGCCAGCAGGGAGGGCAGTTAGGGGTGACCAGGCCAGCAGAGGAGGGCAGTTGGGGGGGACCAGGCCAGCAGGGGAGGGCAGTTGGGGAGGACCAGGTCTGCAGGGGAGGGCAGTTGTAGGCAATCAGGCCAGCAGGGGAGGGCAGTTAGGGGCAATCGGGCCAGCCAGAGAGCTGTTAGGCATCGATCAGGCTGTCAGGGGAGTGGTTAGGGGGTGATCAGGCTGGCAGGCAGAAGTGGTTAGGGGCAATCAGGCAGAGGCAGGCGATCAGTTGGGAGACAGAAGTCCTGGATTGTGAGAGAGATGTTTGACCACCCATTTAGGCCCAATCCCACCGGTCGGACAACCCTCAAGGGGTCCCAGATTGGAGAGGGTGCAAGCTGGGCTGAGGGACACCCCGCAACCCCCAATGCACGAATTTCATGCACAGGGCCTCTAGTCCTCATATATTGCTAGTGTAAGGTAAATTAATAAATATTCTTTTGGAAAGCTATTTAGAAATATGCTTAGAAAGAGGAGCTTGAAAATAATCATAGTATTTGATCTAGTAATTTCATTTCAGGAGAGCTATTTTGAGGAAATACAATAATTTTGGAAAAACAAATGTGTGCTGGAGAATATTCATAACAGAGACAAACTGGAGGTGGTTTGAGGTGTCTCTCACAGAGGAGTGCTTAATGGTGGCATACTGACTTTATTCAGACAGCCATTGAAACAGAGGGTATGAAAACTCGATGTCCATCTCAGTAATGCTGGGATAGGCATCTAAATTCTAGGAAAGGCAGAATTTTTTAAAAATTCTGACTATTTTTTATGCTTTTGTAAAAACTATTTTACTATTGTAAAATGAGTTCATAGGGGACATCTTATCGAGGCTGCAGTAGTAGCAGCTGCTCTTCAAGTTCACTATGCCACTCAAGGACAACAACACGAAGAAAGATAATTGAAAAGTTGTCAAAGAAGGACGAAGGCCCAGTGAACAAATCTGGGGGCAAGAACAAAAGAAGACGTGGTCCTAAGGCAAAGTTCGGGACAAGCTCAATAACCTAGTCTTGTTTGACAAAGCAACATATGACAAACTCTGTAAGGAAGTTCCCAACTATAAGCTTATAACCAGCTGCTGTCTCTGAGAGACTGCATATCTGTGGTGCCTTGGCCAGGGCAGCCCTTCAGGAGCTCCATAGTAAATGACTTATTAAACTACTTGCAAAGCACAGAGCTCAAGTAATTTACACCAGAAACACCAAGGGTGGGAATGTCCTAGCTGTTGGTGAAGATGCATGAACAACAGGTCCCACTAGCTATACATTTTGAGAAATAAAACTTTATTAAATCAAAAAGTCCATAGGAATGATTTCTTGACAGATGAGATAAACATTCTGCAAAGTTCAACATGGGTTAGTTATATGGCTTCATTTCAACTCATCTATTAATGAGCTGAATCTGCTATTAAATGATCAAAAGCATGTCCCCATCCTCTGCCTGAGATAATCTTATTGTTATAAAGTATAAGTGACCATGATAGACACATTTCTAACTTTAGTGAGGAAATATTTCTAAGGTGAAAATTATCTTTAACAAATTAAAATGCTTACTTCACACTTATGTTATTGGTTTTACTAAACTTCAAAGTATGCATTTCATATACAGTATGTAGAACTTGCCCTGGCCACTTTTGCTCAGTGGTTAGAGTGTCAGCCTGTGGACCGAACGGTAGTAGTTCAATTCCTGGTCCCAGTTGAGGTGCGTATGGGAGGCAACCAATTGATGTGTCTCTCTTACATCGATGTTTCCCTCTCTTCCTCTTTCCCCCTTCTCTCTTCCCTCCCCCCCCCCCCAAAAAAAGAAAAAATATATATAGAGAGAACTTTACAAAACTTTACTGTTTTCTGCTTTATTATTTCCATTTTTTTTTTTTAAATAAACCATTCTGGGATGGCTTTATCTTCTACTATTTTATCTTCTCAGAAATAAAGTGAAAAAGGAAAAAGAAAGGTGATAAGCAATGCTTTATTTTTATGTAGTCTCTAGAACATGGAAAATATCCAGTAACCATTAAGAAAAAATATATTTACCAATCATTAGGCAAAACCAATTTTGCAAGCAACAAAATTACTAGCATATTTCAGGTAAAAAAAAAATTCTGTTACTACTAGAAATGTGGAGCAAGCCCCCCTGGATTTCCGATATTGGTTGTTTCTGTTAATGATACTCGCTGGATACCTGCCTAATGCTGTGCTTCCTTTGACTGTTCTTTGGCTGTATAAAAACAGGAAATCTTTATACCTCCTCATTGAGAGATTTATTATGAATACATTACATACACATGGTGAACAGCCCACTCTCTCTTCTCTAAATCATCTTAGCAGCCCAGCTGTTCAGGACTGTGTGCAATGCAGTGCGAGGGAGGGTATCAGGGAACAGCCATTATCCAAGTGAGGGAGGAGAGACAGATCCCCTCTGGAATTGTCTTGTTGCTGCTGAGCCCAGTTTTGTTTCCAGAGGGAGATGTGCTAACAACCTCCAACACTGTTCTCCTAAGCTGAGGATTGTGCAGCAACGTGACAGCGATGGGGCCTCAGGGACCACTTCTGTATACACAGGGATACACACGGTGCCCAGACTGTCCCACAGAAGAGGGAGGGCCTGCATATGCACTGGGAATACAGAGTCTCTCTTTATTTCTCTGCTCCCTTTTCCATTTCCTCTCTTCCTTTCTGACATCCTGTGTTCAGAGCCACCCGCTCCCTCCCCTTGACAGGAAAGGACAGGACAATGGAGCAGATTGTTCGCTGCATGTTTTACGGTAGTTGTCCGACCCAGGCCCACAGCCGACAAAACCAGCCATCCACTTTAACTACTGCCAATGCTTTTGCCTTTCTACTTATTTTTTCCCCTCAAGTAGCTTTTTGCCTCACATAGAGTGAGTGAAATAAATTGGTACTTAACTCTATTTAACTATTTCTTTTTTTGAAAAACAGGATAAAAATGTCTTCCCCCCTCCTGCACATAGAATATTTACAAGGTATGCAAATATGCAGATCAAAGTGATAAAAAAGCTAAGAACCATATGATTTCACTCATATGTGGGATATAAAACTGAAACTGTGAACACAAACAGCAGTGTGGTAGTTGCCAGAGGAAATGGGGTGGGTAGTGAAGGGGGTTCTAACATATGGTGATGATAAAAGATCTGACTTTGGGTGGTGGGCACACAGTGCAACATGCAGATCTTGTAACATAGACATCCATACCTGAAACATAGCTATACATATAAAAGCCAAGCTACCAGAACGATGGAACCACCAAAACGATGAGAGCAACCGGTGGCTATGACGTGCACTGCGGTGGCCACCAGCCTGATCGGGGCCCCGAATGCCCCCCCCAAAACCTCTCTCGGCCCCTCCCCCGGCCGGCCTGGCCCCCGATTGGCCTCCCCACCCTGATTGCGGGTGGGGCTGGTGGTCAACTGCCCGAAGCCCCTCCCCCGCCTCCGCCAGCCCAGCCTGATAGAATTCGTGTACAGGGCCTCTAGTATGATCATATTAACCAATGTCACCCCAATAAATTTAACAAAAAAAGAATGTCTATAGCAAGGGTTCCTTTTCTCTCTGTCTGTAATGTATGGATTCAATTCATGCAATCCCCCAGAGAGGAAAAGAAAAAAGCCCGCTCCACTGGTCTTCCTTTATTCTCTAAGAGAATGGCTGCCTGGGTTGTTAGAGGGGCAGCTTCATGATTTCTCATTTGTTTTCTGATAAGGTTAGAAAACAGCTAAGGACCTCTTCCTGCTGTGATTTCTGCAACAGGGATGCCTGTCCATCTTCACTCCTCCCTCTCTATGAATCCTTTATCTCTGTCTAAAATAGATTTATGTGGTGCCCTTCATCTTAAGAACAGAACAAAGCACTTTCCCATACATGCCTTACACCTTCAGGTGACTGTCTTCTCTTCCTCACTGTCAGATTCTTGAAAGCCAATCCTGCTGTTTGGTCGCCTATTATCTACTCCCTTCTTCCCATAGAAGGATAGGCCACCCCTTATCCTTCTATTGCTACCTTTGATCCCTATAACCTTCAAATCAACAACTGCAAATAAGCTTTATTCTTGCTGGCTTCTCTGAGAATTTGCTAAGTCAGCTTTTTTCTGCAAGCTTCAATTCCCTTGTCTTCCATGATGCCTAATTTAAGGCATTCCCATCCTCCTGTCATCACTCTCTTTCTGTCTCCTTTGCTGGCTCCTCATCTTCCTTCTTGTCCCCAAATTTAAATGCGTTCAAGGATCCCTATTATCTGCCTTTCCCCACCTTTTCATTCACTCCCCAAGTTTACACAGTTCCATTGTACAAATGACACCAAAAGCCTCATCTCTAGCCTAGCTTCTTCTAAGTTTCACATTTGCTTCCAACTTCCTGCTGTGGTCTTCCACCTGATGGCCTCCTCACACAATAAGTTACATATTTTGAAAGCCCAGTCAATTAGGCTGTCCCTCCCTTCGCCACCAAGTGCCTCTCTTGAATTTCTGCCAATACTTCACTCAGTTACTCAGATTGAAATGTTGGATTCAATTTAAATTCTTCCTTCTCTCTCACCCACTGCATCCAATCAGTTACCAAAACTTTGCATTTTACTCTTACACAATATGTCAAACCTGTCTCTTCCTTTAAACTTCAATTACCACCCTCTTGTTCACACATTCATTACCATGATATAATCAGGACCGAAAGAACCCTGATTTTATCTTTTCACTCCAGCCTCAATTCATTCATATCCAAAAGTTACATCATCTCAAGATACTTCTGATTATGTCATTTTCCTCCTCCCCTCTCCCTCCCAAACTAATTTAGGACTCTCTTCAATGTGCATTGTTTCAGACTCCTTTCTCTCAAGACCCGTACACGGAGCCAGGCATATGTTGGTGTGCAATGTATACTGATAGGTAGGCCACTTCCTGGACTCTGTCCACTTTCTTTTACTGACTTCCATAAATATTCTCCTATCCCAACTATGTCCACATCTTCTCCCCAGGATTTATAACACATATCAAGTAAGTTGCTTACTGCGCCTCAGTTTTCTCATCTGTAAAATGAGCTCGATAGTGCCTACTCAAAAATTGTGAGTATTAGAATGTATGCAAAGTGCTTGGGACAATACTGACACATAGTAAGCACTGAACTATTGTTACTGTTATTGTTGGTCATCTGTTAGTTAGAAACTAGAAGGAGGAAGGGTGATTGACTGAAATCCTTATCTTAAATACTTAGGGTCTGGAGGATTTTCTCTCCTGAAGTACTGTTCCTCTCCATCTTATTGGTTGATAAGACATGGGAATGACAGCTTAGCCTCTACCTTGTTGACTGTAGCTGCCACTCACTCTCTTGATCATAGCTTGACCTTTATCATCACCCACTTCTAAAATCTTAACATTCAATATTCTACTTTCTGATCACAACTTACTTTTCTTCTGCCTCATTGTGACTTGATGCCTATTTCCCCCTGATCTGAGAGCCTAGATTGTTGTCATTTGCCACTTTTAGCTACATAATTACCAATATTATACCTATCTGAAAACTGTTAGGATCACTGTTGAGGTCTGTTGTCTGTCTATACATTCAGGCATGGACACAGCCCCAAAATGTACATGGAAATATTAACATGATACTTTCAACAGACTTTGTGACTAACAACAAATGTTTTCTCTTCTCCATTATTTCTCATTTGTAGAGTGGACTCAACAGGCACATACCTCGGTTGCAGGCTCCCAGCACTGGTCAGGGGAATGCAGGAGGCAACCAATCGATGTGTCTCTCTCACATCACTGTTTCTCTCTGTCTCCCTCTCTTTCTTCCACTCTCTCTAAAAATCAATGGAAAAATATGCTTGGGTGAGGATTAAAAATAAATAGACAATAAATAAATAAAACAAAAATAATTCAAACCACATGCCCTGAAATAATAGATTACATTACCATACAATAGCATGTCAGATTATGTGGTGATCATACTTATAGCTATGGAGGGAAGAATGAAACAAGAGTTAAGTGAAGAATAAATATGAGGAAGTGAGAGAAACTTCACACCTCTGGGTGGCATCAGGAAGGCTGGGATGATGACCCTAAGTCAAAGAACCCTTGATCCCACATATTTAAGAAAATCTCTCTTTCACCTCCCTTAGGTACTACTCTGTTTTGGGGGGAGCCCTTCTAACTCTGAAGCCCATTAGCCCCCTTGAAGTCCATTCACTTAAGTCCACCTCCAACCCTGTGTTTATTCAACCACTCAAACATTCAAAGGCTCACTGCCTCTAGGTTATGTATTCTCAATGAGGTGACAAAAATTGGTTCTTGGGGGATGAAAAAAAATCTTATTCTTTTTATGTATAAAACGCACACACATATACATATACAGATATATACACACAAGGTGGGACAAAAGTAAGTTTATAGTTGTTCCTATGGAAAATAATACAATAATAAGTAATACAAGAATAAACTCTTGAGTTTCACATACTCAGAACTGTAAACCTACTTTTGTACCACCCACATAGTAAACTGGCTAAAAAAGATTCCCTAGTGAGGTGATAAAGAACAAAATACTGAGAATATTGCTCTAGACCAGGGGTGGGCAAACTTTTTGACTCGAGGGCCACAATGGGTTCTTAAACTGGACCGGAGGGCCGGAACAAAAGCATGGATGGAGTGTTTGTGTGAATTAATATAAATTCAAAGTAAAGGAGCGGAGGGGAGAGCAAGAGAACCGGATAGAACAGCCGGATCCGGCCCGCGGGCCGTAGTTTGCCCAAGGCTGCTCTAGACTGAGCTCCCTGGTAGCCAAATGGACGTCTGATTTGTCAACTCAGGTAAGCATCTGGAACAGTTCCTGGCCAACAGAGTGAGCTCAAGCATATTGCTATTAATATTATTTCATTATTAAAAATGTACCATCTACTTGGATGCTACTATCTAAGAAACAAATAATTCTGTTTTTTTTTAATAATGTTGTGAAACCTCAAATATTTATATTCAGGTATCTGCTGTGGCAGTTAATAGGAAAAAATGAAGTCTGCAATTTAAATGACTTATTTTAGGTTACTACCAGAATTAATATCAAAAGGAGGAAATTCAGACCATAGTATTATACAATTTGTATAAATTAGCATTAAAAGTAAAATTATAAATTACCTCTAGTCTGCACCTATATCAATAATTTAGGAGTAAATAAATATAGTAATTATATGATTTGAAAGGATAAGAAAGAAAGTTCCAAAAATGTCCTTACTTTTTTATTTTTTACATCAAAGAATTAGACATCTTCATGTGATTTATAAGAAAATCAAATGCACAAAAATAAATCCAATCTACTGCTAAAAGCATGTTGCATATTTTTGGAAACTGAAAAGCTATTATCCATTATTTAAAATAGAAAAAAAAAAAAACAACCCACAGTAATGCCTTCCCAACCCATCAAAAACCCCTATTGGTTTTCATAAATATCACTAAAGCACTCAAACCCACTACGAAACTTTCCAAAATTATAAAGTATTTTAAACACCAAACCCAGAATCAACAATATTTTCAGAAGTTTTTTCTATATTTTCTTACATGTTAAAAATACTAATGCATAGTTCTTAGGGATATAAACATGGCCAGGTTTGTGTTAGTTCACCTCTCTCAACCTGTGGAGGCAGGCAAAGACAGATCTCAGGGCACCTTGGGACTTGTGATTACCTGCCCTTGAACCTGGTGCTTGTGAAAGCCAGCCTTCGTGTGCAGTTTAGTCCTTCCTGCACACACCCAGGTCCAGCAGAGTCAGCCACAAACTGTGGCTCACTTTGAAACTCCAAAGAGGTTCCCTAGGGCCAGTAACAGGCAGCATCTGATATTGGCCTGTATCAGAGTACCTCTCAAGGGGCCCCAGAACCAAGATACCTAGTGGCCAGCTTCAGACAACATCAGAGCATGATCCAGTTAGCTCCACAAGCAACATATCCAAAGGGAGATCTTGGAAGGCACCAGGAACTACTGAGGCAAATTCAGCTTTGTGTGGTCAGTATCTGCATAGCAACTTGTACACTGTGGTCAGTGTTGATGCTCATAGTCAGCCTGAGAGTTGACCCCACACACGAATGGGCCAATAGCAATAAAGACTCAATTACAACAGGAAGGCCCACATAACACACACAAGGGATATTCCTGGAGCACCCAGATGAGGTGTTCAAGGAGACAACATCACTGGCTCCCACAGGACACCTACCCCGTAAGGCCACTATACTAAGACTGGGAGTCATGGTAGATCTACCTAATACATAAAAACAACACAAAGAGGTAGCCAAAATAAAGAGACAAAGAAACATGCCTTAAATAAAGAAAAACAACAACAACAACAATAACAACAACAACAAAAACACAAATCTTCAGGAGATATCTTCAGAAAAAGAGCTAAATGAAATGGAGGCAAGCAATTAGCCAGATATAGAGTTAAAAAAAATGGTTATAGTAATGCTCAAGAAACTTTGTGAGAACTTCAACAAAGACATAACAAGCATAAAAAAGAACATAGAAATATAAAAAGAATCAGTCAGAAATGAAGACTATAATATCTGAAATGAAAAATACACTAGAAAGAATAAACAGTAGTTTGAAGCAGGATCAAATCAGCTATTTGGAAGGCAAGATAACAGAAAATACCTAGTCAGAGTAGTAAAAAGAAAAAAAGAATTTAAAAAAATTAGAAGAGTTTAAGGGACCTTTGGGACAACATGAAACATAACTACATCTGCATCATAAGGGTACCAGAAGGAGAAGAGAGAAAGCAAAGGATCAAGAACCTATTTGAAGAAATAATGACTAAAAACTTCCTTAACCTGTTCAAAGAAAAAGGCACACAAATTCAGGAAGCACAGAGTCCCAAATAGGATGAATCCATCCTGGCTGGGTTTGCTCAGTGGTTAGAGTGTTAGCTCACAGACTGAAGGGTTGTGGGTTAGATTCCAGGTCAAGGGTACATACCTTGGTTGCAATTTCATTCCCTGGCCTCAGTCAGGGTGCATGCGGGAGGCAACCAGTTGATGTGTCTTTCTCATATCGATGTTTCTCTCCCCCCACTTCTTCCTCCCTTCCACTCTCTCTCTAAAGATCAATGGAAAAAATATCCTCGGGTGAGAATTAAAAAAAAAAAAAAAGAGGATGAACCCAAAGAGGCCCATACCAAGACACATCATAACTAAAATGGCAAAGGTTAAGGACAAAGAGAGAATCTTAAAAGCAGCAAGAGAAAGACAGTTACCTAAAAGAAAGTTCCCTAAGACTGTCAGCTGATTTCTCAACAGAAACATTCCAACCCAGAAAGAATTAGCATGAAATAGTCAAAGTGATGAAAACCAAGGACCTACAACCAAGATTAATCTACCCAGCAAGACTATCATTTAAAAAGCCTCCCAGACAAAAAAGAGCTAAAGTAGTTCATTATCATACAACCACTATTACAAAAAATGTTAAAGGGCCTTCTTAAAGAAGAAGAAGAAAAAAACTTAAGGAACATAATTATAAAGAATAAAATGTCAATAAATACATACCTATCAATAATCACTTTAAAAGGAAATCACTTAAATGCTCCAGTCAAAAGATATAGGGTAGCAGAATGGGTAAGAAAACAAGACCCACATATATGCTGCTTACACCTCAGATCGAAAGATACACATAGACAAATAGTAAAGGGATGGAAAATGGTATTTCATGCAAATAAAAATGAATAAAAAGCTGGTGTAGCAGTACTTATATCTTACAAAAGAGACTTAAAACAATGACTATAATAAGAGACAAAGGATACTACATAATGCAAAAGGGATCAGTCCAACAAGAGGATATAACCCTTTTAAACATTTATTCACCCAACATAGAAGCACCTAAATATATAAAGCAAAATTTGGTGGACATAAAGGGAGAGATCAACAGTAATACCATCATTGTAGGGGATTTTAACACCCCATTGATATCAATGGATAGACCTTCCAGGCAGAAAAATCAACAAGGAAACAGCTGCCTTAAATGATACACTAAATCAGATGTATTTCATTAATATCTTAAAAGCATTTCACTGAAAAGCAACAGAATATCATTATTTTCAAGTGTACATGGAACATTTTCTAAGATAGTCCACATGTTAGGACACAAAACAAGTCTCAGTAAATTTTCTTAACATGTTTTTGTTGATTTTTAGAGAAAGAGGAAGAGAGAGGGAAATATTGATGAATCATAATCTAGAGAGGTAGAAATATCTGATGAGAATCATCATTTATCAGCTGCCTCTTCACATCCCCTACTGAGGATTGAGCCCACAACCTGGGCATATGCTCTGACCAGGAATCGAACTGGTGACTTCTTGGGTTCTGGGTTGATGCTCAACCATTGAGCCATTCTAGCCAGGCAAGTCTCAGTAAATTTAAGAGGATTGGAATCATATCAAGTATCTTCTCCAACCACAATGGTATGAAACTAGAAATCAATTACAAGAAAAAACAAAACTAAACTAAAAAACACACAAGGGTAAATAACATGTTACTAAACAATGAATGGGTTAACAATGAGATCAAGGAAGAAATAAAAAGATATTTAATGAGACAAATGAAAATGAGAACGCAACAACCCCAAATCTATGGGACACAGCAAATGCAGTCCTAAGAGGAAAATTCATAGTATTACAGGCATACCTAAATAAATAAGAAAAATCTCAAATAAACAATCTAACTTTACACTTAAAGTACCTAGTAAAAGAACAGCAAAAAATGCCCAAAGTGAGTAGAAGGAAGAAAATACCATATTTTTCTGTGTATAAGATGCTATTTTTTTTCTATAACTGTTAGACTGAAAATCAAGGGATGTCTTATACACGGAAGTCAGCTGAGGAGGGAGCCACAGGTGCATAGCTGCCCATACCTTGTCAAACAGGCTTCCTCCAATCACAAGCCTTATTGTTACTGATGTCAGCTGATGCTGTAATTGGAGGTGGAGGTGGAGAGTGCGCAGGTGCTCAGAACTGAGCATTCTGAGCCCATAAAGATGTCAAAAAATAAAAAGATAAATACCGGTAAGTGATTATCTTACTCTGTAAAATTCAAACTAAATGTAATCAGCTATGCAAAAGAGCATGGGAATAGAGCTGCAGAGAGACAATTTGGACCTCCTCCCACTGAGTGTATGATCACACAGTAGAGAAAACAGGAAGAACAACTCCTTAAGATGCCAAAAAAGAAGGCCTTAAGAGGAAAACCAGCAAAACGTTTAAAATATTGATTTCTTAATTTTGGGTTGGAAAAGTGGGGGGCGTCTTATACACGGAAAAATACAGTAATAAGGAGTAGAGCAGAAATAAGTGAAATAGTGGCTAAAAAATAATACAAATGATTGATGAAACCAAGAGTTGGTTCTTTGAAAAGATAAACAAGATTGAAAAACCTTTAACCAGACTCATCTAGAAGAAAAGAGAGAAAACCCAAATGAATAAAATAATGAAAGAGAAGAAGTAACAACTGATAGCACAGAAAAACAAAGGATTTATCCTAAACTAGAGGCCTGGTGCATGAAATTTGTGCACAGGGGGTGTGTATGTGTGTGTCCCTCAGCCCAGCCTGCACCCTCTCCAATCTGGGACCCCTTGAGGGATATCTGACTGCCCGTGTAGGCCTGATCCCGGTGGGCCTACCTGCCTGACTGATTGGCCCTTACCACTTCTGCCTGCCAGCCTGATCACCCCCTAACCACTCCCCTGCCAGCCTGATCAATGCCTAACTGCTCCCCTGCCATCCCAATTGCCCCTAACTGCCCACACCTGCCGGCCTGGTCACCCCTAACTGCCCTCCCTTGCCAGTCTTGTCACGCCTAACTGCCTTCCCCTGCTGGCCCGATTGCCCCCAAATGCCCTCTCCTGCAGGCCTGGTCCCCCCAACTGCCCTCCCCTGCAGGCTTGGTCCCCCCAACTGCCCTCCCCTGAAGGCCTGGATCCTCCCCAACTATCCTCCCCTGCAGGCCTGGTTGACCCCAACTGCCCGCCTCTGCTGGCCCAGTCACCCCTAACTGCCCTCCCCTGCAGGCCTGGCTTCCCCCACAACTGCCCTCCCCTGCAGGCCTGGTCCCCCCAGCTGCCCTCCCCTGCAGGCCTGGCTTCCCCCGCAACTGTCCTCCCCTGCAGGCCTGGTCCCCCCAAACTGCCCTCCTCTGCTGGCCTAGTCACCTCTAACTGCCCTCCCCTGCTGGCCTGATCTCCCACAACTGCCCTCCCCTGCTGGCCTGGTTGCCCACAACTGCTCTCCCCTGCTGGCCTGGTCGCCCCCAACTGCCCTCCCTGCAGGCCTGGACCCCCCAACTTTCCTCCCCTGCAGGCCTGGTCACCTCTAACTGCCCTCCCCTGCTGGCCATCTTGTGGCAGGCATCTTGCGTCCACATGGTGGCGGCCATGTTTGATCACATGGGGGTGGCCATCTTGTGTGTTGGAGTGATGTCAATTTGCATATTACCTTTTTATTATATAGGATAATAGAAGGCTAATATGCAAATCAATCGAACTGTGGAACAACCGGTTCCTATGATGAGTCACAGTTTGCCGACCACTGCTCTAACCAACTGAGCTGCCTGACCAGGGCCACTATCTTCTTTTCTGAATCAAGAAGAAACAGAAAATCTGAACATACTGATTAGAATGAATGAAATTGAAGCAATAATAAAATAAAAAAATTTCCAACTAATAAAAGTCCTGGTCTAGATGGCTTCACAGGTGAGTTTTACTAAACATTCAAAGAACTAACAACACCTATCCTCTTCATACTATTCCAAAAAATTCAAGAGGAGGGAAAACTCCGAAGTTCATTTTATGAGGCTAGCATTATCCAAATTCCAAAACTAGATAAGAAACGAAAAGGAAGAAAATTATAGGCCAATATACCTGTTGAACACAGATGCTAAAATCTTCAACAAAATATTAGGAAACCAGACCCAGTAATGCACTGAAAAGATTATAGACCATGATCAAGTGGGCTTCTATCCAACGATGTAAGGTTAGTATATCTGCAAATCAATAACCATGATACACCACATGAAAAAATGAAGAAAAATCACATGATCAAATCAATAGATGCAGAAAAAGCATTTGATAAAATCCAGCCCCCATTTATGATAAAAACTCTCAATGGACAAAAAAATAAGTGAAGGTCAGGAACAAGACAGGGATGTTCATTTTCATCACTCTTATTCAACATAGTACTGGAAGTCCTAGCCACTGCAATTAGACAAAAAGAAGAAATAAAAGGCATAAAAAACCCACCTTGCAATAAATTCAATTAAGTATGTAAAAGGCCTGTACTCAGAAAAGTACAAGAAACTGAAGAAAGAAATTGAAGATACAAGTAAGTGGAAGCATATACCGTGTTCATGGATAGGATGAATTAACATCAGTAAAATGTCCATACTACCCAAAGCAATCTATAGATTCAATGCAATTCCTATCTAGATACCAATAGTGTATTTCACAGAACTAGCATAAATATTCCAAAAATTTATAAGGAACCACAAAAGACCCTGAAATAGGCACACCAATTTTGAGCAGGAAGAACAAAATTGGAGGAATCAAAGTATACTACAAGGCCATAGTAATCAAAACATCATGGTACTGGCCTAAAAACAGACATGTAGATCAATGGAACAGAATAGAGAGCCCAGAAATAAACCCACACCCTTCTGCTCAATTAATATTGGACAAAGGAAGCAAAAACATACAATTGGGTAAAGATTCAATAAATGGTGTTGGGAAAATTGGACAGATACTTGCAAAAAATGAAATTAGACCACCTTCTTACACTATACACAATAATAAACTCAGAATGGATTAAAGACAAATATAAGACTAGAAGAAAACAAAGGAAGTAAAATCTGAAAGGGCTGGTTGAAAAAGGTGAAAGGATTAAGCACAAAATAAAAACCCCTAACAGACACAGACAGCAGTATGGTGATTACCAGAGGGAAGGTGGGGTGGGGGGAAGGTAGAAGAGGGTAACCCGAGAGGATAAATAGTGAGGGAAGGAGACTTGATTTGGGGTGGTGAACACATAACACAATATTCATATAATGTATTAAAGAATTGTACACCTGAAACCTATATAAATGTATTAACCAATGCCACCCTAATAAATTCAATACAAATCTAAAAAACAATCTCTGGATATTTTTCCAAGGTTTTGAGACACCACGACTTGATTTTAGAAATGACCAAAAACATATGTCTAAACATGCCTAGGGGGCTTCTCAACAAGGCCACATTTCTGGAAGAAGAGCCATTCAGGAGATGCTTATTTACTCAGCACCAGTGTCCACTCTCAGACTCAGACAGTGACGAGGAATATCCAGGGACACCTCCCTGGCCCTTCAGAGAGCCATGGGCTTCAGATCCCCTACTGGTCAGCTCTCACTTCCTATGGAGGCCATCACCAGCTCATCTTCCTCCCTGGCTCATGCCAACCTGCTCCGGCAGGACTGTGTGCTCCCAGGGCCAGCCATGCTGAGGGGCCCACCAGCAGAGTAGCAGCTGAGGGACCAGTTTAAAAGGGATGTTACAGCACTGTTGGGCTAAACTGCATGTTTGGTGTCAACTGATTCCAGCTTTCACCAGGGTCTCCTTACAAAATGGGCAGGATAGGAAAAAAAAAAAAAGCTCCCTTTAGAGCACACAGTAAACTCTTTATATTGAATACTAGAGTCCTGGTGCACGAAATTCGTGCATGGGGGGGCGGTCCCTCAGCCCGCCTGCACCCTCTCCAACCTGGGACCCCTCAGGGGATGTTTGACTGCTGGTTTAGGCCCGAACTGGCAGTCAGACATCCCTCTCGCAATCCGGGACCACTGGCTCCTAACAGCTCACCTGCCTGCCTGCCTGATTGCCCCTAACTGCCTCTGCCTGCTGGCCTGATTGCCCCTACCTTGCCCCCCTCCCAGCCTGATCACCCTAACCACCTCTGCCTTGGCTTCCGGCCTAAGCCTCAGTCTGGCCTCCCTCTGTGGGAGACGATCTGGCAGATCAGGGGAAGGCACCGCCCCCGTTACCCCTCTGCTGCCGCCACTGCCAGCCCGAGCCTGGGCCCTTCGAAGCTGCCTCAGCCTGGGCCTTTCACAGCCGCACCTCGGCCCTCACAGCCACTGCAGCTTTGTCCGGAAGGTCATCCAGAAGACGTCCACCTAATTAGCATGTTACCCTTTTATTAGTATAGATAAACACATGGTAAGAAAAAAAAATTATTTTAAGTCCACATCATCCTCTAAGCAGAGTGGATCCTGATAACTGTGATACCTTTTGTTTGCTAAGCACAACTGAAATATTCATTTTTGGCATTAATGGCTTTCAACATACTTGAAGCAGTATTAAGCAGTGGGTGGGGTTGTGCAAGTCTGGACAGAGAAGCTTGGAAAAACCCAAGGAAAGGGCGAGAGGTGGGGAATTTGAAGGGGAAAGAAAGGGAACCACAGGGCCTGCAGGGCTGAGGAGAGACCTGGGAGAGGAGACAAACCAAGTGGGGAATTTTCAAAGAGGTGGCCCAATTTCACTTCTGTGATTCTCTCTAAATCATGCACAACTATTTTTAAAGTGACAGTTTGAAGCGATGCCATAATATTAACCTGTCCAAAGCCAACAGGTGTCTGGGTCCAACCCTGTTTTCAGGCTCCACCACACCAGGGGTCTCCTCCGCTGGACTCCCCACCTCCTTGTCTCTCCTCACCCAGTGACTGGACCAGAGTCTGAGGCCGGGGCAGACCTAGCTGGAAATGGGATGGTGGGAGTGTAGTGGCACCACATAAAGGAGGAGAAGGTGGAAAGGTACGAGAGGAGGCTTCTCTCTGGTGGAGGTGGACTTTATAAAGATCTCTTTATGTAAAAATTTTTTCTTGGTTTGCTGGAATTTAAACTCCACCACAGGGCTAGTAATATAAGCACCAATAAGCAAGATAGATAGGTTTTATTACGGTCATTCTAAGGAAAAAAAAAAAAGATTATAAAGGGACAAAAGCATAAAGCAGAAAATGAGACAAACACCAAGAATAGAGCGTTTCACAACCCATAGAGGTAGCTACAGCAGCCAGAACATGTCTGGTTCGGTTAAGCCGCACAAATAGGAGACTTCCGAATATCAGGCAGGGAATATCTTTTCATTAGTTGACTTGAGACTTAAGGCCACAAAGAGTCCAGTTCAAGCCTCACATGAACGGACAGCCTTGCCATGTGTCGGATGCAGCCTTCTACTCTACACCTGGTCCATCACTGCGGCCCACGCTGCGTGTGTGGCCCTGCTGTGCTCAGAAGCTCCAGCTCTGCTCCTCTACAACCCTCGATGGGGCTGACAATGAACTTTCCATAAATAACAAATGCCTGGGCTGCATGTGCTGCATGTGCCGAATTTAAAGGTCACACAAGGATTCCCAGAAAGGGTGAGCGACCCCAGGAGCTAGGCTTGCAAACTCAAGGGCTTTTTCTCTGCTCTAGCAATTCCATAATCGACACAAACCTTCCAGTGACTGTGGTATCTGGTATCGAGAATATGTACTTAGACAACAGAATCCAGCCCAATCTTCCATTTCCTTTACCCTGGTTGCATACAAACAACAAAAAAAAAGGCATAGGTAATGCGCTCCCCGTTCCCCAGTTGCGTACTATTGGGCTATTTCCCTCAACTCTCCAATAAGCTAGTGGAAGAAGCAGACAGAATCGCCAGACTCCACGCTTCCACTGACATTTAAAGGTCAAGTCTCCTTGTATTGTACATAATGATATTGCCCTCCCCACACGTCTGAAAAGGCTGCTGTGAGGATGACTGGGGGGAGGAGAGAACCTTTGAAAGTTCACTGGGGCAACCGGCCTTGATTTACTGCAATTCTGCTGAACACTTAATTTGAGAGAGCTTGTTTCATAAAATAATTAAAGACTTAAAGAAAGTTAAAATCAAAGAATGAGTTCATCCAGGTATTGTTTTCCACCTGTTCCCTGTTCTTTATTGACTTTGATATGGGTACCCTCTCAATAAATAACGACTATTAAAGAGATGGATGAATGGCACAGATAGGATCAAGTTTTCAAACATTCTCTTTCTTAGTAGAGGCTTTTTTCTTGGCTGCTGGCCCCTCAGTGCCAGAGACCAGGTGTTACCTGTGAAAGAGACATGGGGGAGGGAGCGGGGGAGAGGGAAGCCATGTGCCCTAGCTCCATTTCAACTTCCCCACCTGAAGAAAGAACTTATTTTGTCAGAATCACATATTCAGTACATATTTCTTTTAAAACTTTCTCATTTCCCTCTGTCCCCAGACCTCATGGAAACCTCCTCAGCCAAGACCTAACAGCGTCCCAAAGACAGGCTGCTTACCTCCCTGCCTCTGGCCCTGGCTCTTTCATCATGAACCCGCTGGTGAGCCCTGGCGGGGGCTTCCTGTCAGAAAATAACTAGGAGCGGTATCGGTGAAGATATTGCTTCGGCATATGTCTGAGATTTTGCTGCCTGTGGATTCCTCTAAAATTTTTATGGTTTCCCATATTATATTTAAGTCCTTTATCCATTTTGAGTTTATTTTTATGTATGGTGTAAGTTGGTGGTCTAGTTTCATTTTTTTGCATGTATCTGTCCAATTTTCCCAACACCATTAATTGAAGAGACTGTCTTGACTCCATTGTATGTTCTTGCCTCCTTTGTCAAATATTAATTGAGCATAGTGGTTTGGGTCGATTTCTGGGTTCTCTATTCTATTCCATTGGTCTATATGTGTGTTCTTGTGCCAGTACCAGGCTGTTTTGAGACCTGTGGCTTTGTACTACAGCTTGATAACTGGTATTGAGATCCCTCCTACATTTTTCTTCTTAAGATTGCTGCAGCAACATAAACTGATGAACAAAAACAGATCCAGAGACAGAGAAGCATTACTCATACCGTCAAACCTCAGAGGGAAGGCAGGGGAGGGTGGGGGTAAGGGAGAGAGATCAACCAAAGGACTTGTATGCATGCATATAAGCCTAACCAATGGACACAGACACCAGGGGTTGAGGGCATGAGTGGAGGTTGGGGGGTAATGGAGGGGGGTAAGGACACATATATAATACCTTAATCAATAAAGAGAGAGAGAAAAAGAAAATAACTAGTAACAACTTCAATTTATTGACTGTTTATTACACATCAAACGCCAGGCTTGGTTACAGGTTCTCATTTGATGTCTGCCACAATCCTGCAAGACAGTGATTACCTGCATTTTACAGATGAGGAAACTGAGGTTCAGACTGTTCTCACAACTACTTCAGGGTTACAACGATTGCAAGTGGCCACCCCATATAGAAATCTAGGTCTGTCTGACCCAAATCCACACAAACCTACTCTAGGAATATTACTGCTTCCCTATCCCTACTGAAAAACAAATCATAATAATTTTGCAAATAATAAATGCATTGCGCATTTATTTCTGATAACATGGCGCAGTGTTTGCTTTGAGCGTTAAATGCCTAAAAACACACCAATGCAGGAAAATTAATGAAGAGATTAAAGTGATTTTAAATTTTGTAAAGCCAGGAAAAAGTCCCCTGTAGGAACACATGAGGGCACTCTAACCTTCTCTCAATTGAGGAAATAATTTCTGTTGCATTTCCGCAGCTCAGAGCCTTGCTTCTGCCCTGATTACTTGCCTGAGCTTATAAATTCATACTGGAGCTCAGTTTCTCCACTTGCATTTGAAGGTGAGTGAAATAAGCCTTAGGAGCTCTTCTATCTTAATAATAGATGGTTCCAACCTATTAACAGCTAGTTAAAGGAGTTTATGACCCTATTTTAAAATGGGTTATGAACCACTACAAAGAAAAAAGATGTTTCCTTCATACTTACTATACTTAAACAAAAAACACGCTTATAGATTAACTCATTATATTTGCAAACAGCAAATCATTTCCCAGCCTGAGGCTGGTGCTTATTTATTTTTGGCTCATCTGAGAATTTTGTCAAATTGCTGGAGATGCTTTCCCCTCATGCAGATTCAGGCTCTCACTTTCCTAACAATGATCTGCTGGTTGACTAGCATTGGGCATGCATGTGGATTGAATGCATGGGCCAGTACTTCACTTGTTGTTTAGTGTCTCTGTGGCAGCTCCCTTCACTTCAAAGGTTAATGTTTCAGTGCTTTGTGGGATGATTTTATGATATTTGTTGTGGGGCCCTTGAGAAAACCGTCTTCATAGTCACCTGGCTTGGTTGAAATTCTTCATGGGGAAGGGTTATTTTAAGATTCATTTGACAATCTGCAGAATGGCAGGGATCGGGGGAGTTACTTGGCTAAATCCCCTCAAGGACAATGAGGGTTTTTCCTCTTTCCTGCAAATGAAGAACTAAGCCAGGTGCTCCAACAGAGGAAAGGGATAAAGGGGGGGAAATCCAACAAGTGGGAGTCTAGGTTATAGAAAATGATGGGTTTAAAGGTAATTTGTACATTATACTCAGCAGGGAAAGTGAATGAAAACACACCCTGCCTGGAAGGCAAGTGTTCTGATAAGACTGCACACCTGCTACCTTAAAAGCCTCTATGGCTCTCTCCCTATAGTGGCAAAAAGGTTTTTTCTCTGTTGAAGCCTTGCTGGGTAATTGCTACAGAGACCACTTAAACCACTGGGCTGCTTTTGTTCCGGAAATAAAAAAAATCAAAAGTTTCCTAAATATCTGGTCTGGAAAAACAAAAAGTGACTTGTTCAGTCAGAACAGGTTAGCAGCCAGTCCCTCAAAAACAGCCTTCCTTATGGGTGTCCCTGCCTCAGAGTCCAGGCATTGGATGAAAAGAAAACTAACTCTATTACAACCAACAAAAAGAATTAAAGTGACATACCAACATTGGGTCCATCTCCAGCCCTATAAATGTGTGGGTTTTTTTAAAATTTAAATGTAATTGAATTTAGCAAGACCTAGTTTTTACAATTCTAGACTTGTTACCAGGATTTTTGTTGCAATTTGCTTCACTTCCCTCTACCTCAATTTCCTCATCTGTAAAATGGAGATAATAATAGCACTTGCATCACTGGGTTGTAAAGATTAACTGGGTTTACATAAATCAAATACAGCAATATCAGGCACCTAGTAAATGCTTCAGAATTTTTTTTTAACCCTTACCTGAGGAATTATTTTTTTCTTAGAGAGAGAAAGGAAGGGAAAGGGAGAGAGAGAGGAAGACAGAAACTTCGAAGTGAGAGAGAAACATCTATTGGTTGCCTCCTGTACGCGACCAGAACCTGGTTGGGTTTGTGCCCTGACCTGGAATTGAGCCCATGACCCTTCAGTGCATGGGATGACACTCCAACCAACTGAGCCACACTGGCCAGGGCATCCTAGAAAGTGCTTTATTTATTTTTTAAATATATTTTTACTAGAGGCCCATTGCATAAAATTCGTGCACTCAGGGGAGGGGTCCCTCAGCCCGGCCTGTGCCCTCTCACAGTCTGGGAGCCCTCGGGGGATGTCCCACTGCCGCTGAGATGGGAGAGGCTCCCGCCACCACCACTGCGCTTGCCAGCCCAAGCCTGGCTTCTGGCTGAGTGGCGCTCCCCCTGTGGGGGTGCACTGACCACCAGGGTCAGCTCCTGTGTTGAGCGTCTGCCCCCTGGTTGTCAGTCATCATAGCGACTAGTCCTTCAGCGGTTTGGTCGATTTGCATATTAGCCTTTTATTATATAGGATTGATTTCAGAGAGGAAAGGAGCAGGAGAGATAGAAGCATCAATGATGAGAATCACTGATTGGCAACCTCCTGCATGCCCCCAACTGGGGATTGAGCCTGCAACCCAGGCACGTGTCCTGACCGGAATCGAACCTGAAACCCTTCAGTCCGCAGGCCGACACTCTATCCACTGAGCCAAATCAGCTAGGGGGCAATAAGTGCTTTATAAGTGCTATATAAGTAAGCTCTTCTTCTTTTGCCACTATTATTATTGCTATTATTTTTTATTACTATTAAAGCCTTGAGTACATCTTGAAAAGACTGTGTTATAAGCAATGCAGTTATAAGATTTTGTCTAACCCTAGAAACTATTACTTTCTCTCTGTGTGTCCTAGAAGTGTCAGCTCTTTGTACTTAAATTCTTTGTAGATATTTCAGGATCCCATGTCTCTTTTTTTCCCATAAGATACTTATTCTTAACCAGTATACAGATACCAAGTATAGAGATGAGAAACACAATTGTGTACAGCAGAAAGACAGGTGAACTGACCCAATGGTGTGCAATGTGTCCCATCTGGAGTTGTGCACAGAAGTTGGACCTGAGCTGTTTCTTGCAAGATGAATTATAATTGGTCTAGTAGAATGTGGGAAATTGAGGGGTAGGGGGCAGGGGATATGGTAGAAGAAAGAGCATGAGAAGACTGGAGTCATAAAAAGAGACAGTGTACTTCCTTTTGAAGTTTTCTTTGGACCCTGAATTGTCACTGGCTCCCTATAGGCTACTAGACAAAGCATGAAGTGTTCAGCACCTCACTGAAAACTTCTCTTGATCTGGCTGAAGTCTTGTTAGGGGCAAAAATAGAATATTGGGGACTAGCTATGGTTATGGGAAATATTAATCATGCACCATGATTGCCTTGTGTTGGTTAAAGAAAGGACATTCTAACCTGGCTGGGAGTTGTATGTCCCTGGGACCTGGGAGTCAACCTTGGAATGTGGTCCAGTCTTATTCAAGAAATGCTTATTATCATGGAAAGAATAACAACCTTGTTGCCCAAACAATGGAGTCCCACCCCAGCCCTCATTGCCTACTTCCCTGTGCCTGTAATCCCTACTTCCCCATGTAATTTTTATCCTACCCTATATAAACAGCTGGTTTATGGGGGTCTGCAGAGCAGATTTTTGTGGATGACTTGCTGCTCTCCCATCATGCCTGCAGCATTGGGATAAACGCTCATATATGATTCAACCCTGTCTCTGCTGAATTGGCTCAAGTAGTGACAGGCAGCATGGACCCATTGGTTGTCCAATTTCAAGATTACAAACGACACCTTGTTAATTGTTTAAAAATTTCCTATGGTATCTAGTATGATGCTAGGTACATATTAGGCAATCAAAAAGAATTGTTAATAATAATAGCTGCATATCCAAAATTTATGCTTGTTTTGTGCTAGGCAATGTGGACCCTGAGAAAGAATTTATTTGCTGAAATGGACTTTCTATAGTCAACAAAGGGCCCAAATTTTATAAATAATAAGCTGAGCACCCACTTGCTGACAGGGGCTCCTCATGTCCTCTGTATACCGGAAAGAACCACAGGCTGAACTCCTGGCTTCAAGGACTGTGCCCCACTTGTTAACTCTTTGAGTCAACCACTACAGAGAAACCCTGGTTTCCTTTCTACCAACAAACTGAGACCTGCCATGTCCAATCAGAACTCAACAATGTGAATACCTCATTTACATAAAGTGGATCAACTGAGAACCTGGGTGGAAACTTTAGCTATAAAAGGTGGCCTCCCTTTTGTCTCAGTGGAAAACAACTTAGGTTGCTACTTAAACTTGTCTCTCAGGCCAAAGCCCCTTTTTGCTCAAATAAATGCTTTTTCTTCTTGACTATGGTCTAAAATTAATTGTGGTTTACAGTAATATTCTAAGCACATTATGTATATTATTTATTTAACTAGTGTCTTGGTGCATGGATTCGTGCACATTGAAAGGAAATTAATTAGTTCCTCGGGTACAGGGACTAATGCAGGTGGTCCCGGGTGGTGGCTGGTGGGGCGGGACTGGGCGAAGCAGGCCGGACATGCCCTGGAGCCAACCTCCCTTGGTCCCTCCCTGGCCGGCCGCACCTGGGCTGGCACCGTGGTTCTAAGGGCATCTGGGGAGTGAGCAGGGTTCCTCCGGTAGGTGGGGTCCATAGGCCTGGCCTGAGGGGATCAGGCTGAAACAAGCTTCCCAACATCTTCCAAGAGGTTCCGGAGTGTGAGAGGAATTGCAAGGAATCAGGCTCCCTCCTCTCTGGTTCTGGGTGTGTCACCCGAGAACCGCCGCTGCCAAGCGACCCCAGCTCGGCAGTTCCTGCATTGAGCATCTGCCCCCTGGTGGCCAGTGCATGTCATACCTACTGGCTGGTCAGATGGTTGGTCAGTTGGACAATCGCTTAACCTTTAATCTATATACTAGTGGCCTGGTACACGAATTCATGCACATTGAAAGGAAATTAATTAGAAGAAATATTTTAATATCGCTATTTGCCCTTTCTCTATAATAGAAGTGTCAACCAAATTCACGATTGACAATGACAGGTTGAAACACAGATATTTACATTATGATTCATTAACAGTAGCAAAATTACAGTTATGAAGTAGCAACGAAAATAATTTTATGGTTGGGGGTCACCACAACATGAGGAACTGTATTAAAGGGTCGCGGCATTAAAAAGGTTGAGAACTACTGACCTAGATGGTTGGACACTTAGCATATTAGCCATATATATATATATATGGCTAAGTGACCGTCCATCCGTCTGTCTGACTGACCGGCCGGTACATATGACGTGCACTAGCAATTTATTTTTTATTTTTTTAATTTAATAAATCTTTATTGTTCAGAGTATTACAATTGTTCCTCTTTTTCCCCCCATAGCTCCCCTCCACCCGGTTCCCACCCCACCCTCTGCCCTTACCTCCCCCCCACTGTCCTCATCCATAGGTGTACGATTTTTGTCCAGTCTCTCTTCTCGCACCCCCACACTCCTTTCCCCCCGAGAATTGTCAGTCCACTCCCTTTCTATGCCCCTGATTCTATTATATTCACCAGTTTATTCTGTTCATCAGATTTTTTTTTATTCACTTGATTTTTAGATTCACTTGTTGATAGATATGTATTTGTTGTTCATAATTTTTATCTTTACCTTTTTCTTCTTCTTCCTCTTCTTAAAGAATACGTTTCAGCATTTCATATAATACTGGTTTGGTGGTGAGGAACTCCTTTAGCTTTTTCTTATCTATGAAGCTCTTTATCTGCCCTTCAATTCTGAATGATAGCTTTGCTGGGTAGAGTAATTTTGGTTGTAGGTTCTTGCTATTCATAACTTTGAATATTTCTTGCCACTCCTGTCTGGCCTGCATAGTTTCTGTTGAGAAATCAGCTGACAGTCGTATGGGTGCTCCCTTATAGGTAACTGTTTTTCTCTTACTGCTTTTAATATTCTCTCTTTGTCTTTTCCTCTTGGCATTTTAATTATGATGTTTCTTGGTGTGGTCCTCTTTGGATTCCTTTTGTTTGGGGTTCTCTGTGCTTCCTGGACTTGTAAGTCTATTTCTTTCACCAGGTGGGGTAAGTTTTCGGTCATTATTTCTTCAAACAGGTTTTCAGTATCTTGCTCTCTCTGTCTGGCACTCCCATAATTCTGATGTTAGTACGCTTGAAGTTGTCCCAGAGGCTCCTTACACTATCTTCATATTTTTGGATTCTTTTGTCTTTTTGCTTTTCCAGTTGAGTGTTTTTTGCTTCTTTGTAATTCAAATCTTTGACTTGATTCTTGCGATCCTCTAGTCTGCTGTTAGATCTCTGCACAGTATTTTTTATTTCAGTCAGTGTATGCTTAATTTCTAGTTGGTCCTTTTTCATATCCTCGAGGGTCTCACTAAATTTATTGGCCTTTTCTAGAAAATTCTTGAAAAACCTTATAACCGTGGTTTTGAACTCTATATCCAGTCGTTTGCTTTCCTCCATTTCATTTGTAATCTGTTTCTTTGTCTCTGCATTTTGGCTGCTTCCCTGAGTTGATAGAGTGGCTTTGTGTGCTAGGTGTCCTATAGGGCCCAGTGGCTTAGCCTCCCCAGTTACCTGAGGTGGACACTCTTGGTGCACCCCTTTGTTGGCTGTGTGCACAGTCTTGTTGTAGTTAAGCCTTGATTGTTGTTGATATCACTGGGAGGAACTGACCTCCAGGCCAATTGGCTGTGAGGATTATCTGTGTCTACACTGGGAGAACTTCTGTGCTGGAGACACCCTTATGAGACAAGACTTGCAAGAGCCTCTGTGCTCAGCTTGGATGGGGTGGAGTCTCAGGGAGGAGCAGACAGTATTGGTTTCCCGTCAGCCCTGCCCTAATAGGCCCGTGTCTCAGTGTCCTGTGGTAATCGCTTCAAGCACCTCTGAGAGAAAGCTGCCCTCAAGTTCCGCCCGCTGCCAGACAGTCTAGTTTCACCCCATATGAGTCTGGGTCCCCAGAGTCTCACACAGAACTGGAGTTCAGTTCAGTCGGGAACTTTTGTCTCCCTCCCACTTGAGAAAGCCAGTTGCGCACTCAGTTGCCAGTCCTCTCCGCGTGTGCACGTCTCAGTACCTCTGCCTCCTGCAGCTCCTCTGAGTCTCAATGTGCTTTTCTCTTTCCTTCTAGTTGTAGAATTTCCACTCAGCTAGCCTTCCTGTGGTTCTGGATGATGTCCGTTTTGTCTTTTAGTTGTAGTTTTGAAATTGTTGTGCGAGGCAGCAGTTTAGGTGTTTACCTACGCCGTCATCTTGGTTTCTCCTGCACTAGCAATTTAAAAATAAACGTTGACTCGTGCATGCATGATACATATAAAGCTCTCACTGGCGCCAATCGCATACATGTTTTAATTTTATAATTCTATATTATATATACTATTTTGACAAGTAATTTTTTGCAGTGACATAATTACTGCATGAATCTTTCTTCTAATTAATTTCCTTTTAATGTGCACAAATCTGTGCACTGGGCTACTAGTATATATTGATTCTTAAACAACTTTGTTGTGTAGCGAAGACTTGAACCTTACCCACAGAGAGTTCTGGTCTTTGTCCTTGGCCCTGGGAGGGAGGTAATCTCTTAAGGACTGGAATATCCTGCCTAATAAGAGAATCTTTATAAGGGGGGCTTTGGGACCACATCAAAAAAAGTCTAAGAATGTAATTTATGGTGGTGGCTTTAGGTCACATGGGTACAGGCTTACCCTCTGGAGGGGCTGGATACTGAGGTTGACCACGTGGAGTCTCAATAAAGACTCTGGACACCAAGGCTTGGTGAGCAACCCTGGGTAGCAGTACTTTGTGCATATTGCAACATCAATACCAGGAAAAGAGCTCTGTCCCTGAGATCAGAGGAGAGGAACTTGGCTGGATTCTGCCCTACATATCTTTTCACTTGGCTAATTTTAATCTGTACCTTTCTCTGTAATCCAAGTACCAGTTTTCACCTGGCTGGTGTGGCTCAATTGGTTGAGTGTTGTCCCATGCACCAAGAATTCACCAGTTCAATTTTTGGTCAGAGCACATGCCTGGGTTTGGGGCTTGATCTCCAGTGGGGGATGTGCAAGAGGTAGCCAATCAATGTTTTTCTCTCTCTCTCTCCTGCTCTCTTCCTCTCTCTCTAAAAATCAATAAATAATTTTTTTTTAAGTACCAGCTTTCAGTGAATTCTGTCAGTCCTTGTAGCAGATATCAGACCTAAAGGTGATCTTGAAGACCCCCGAACTGGCAACTGATGTCAGACTGAGGTTTGTCTTGTGGACTGTGCTTCCTCTAACCTTACACTTGTGACAGAGATACTATAATTATATCCATTCTACAGATGAGAAACCTAAGGAACAGAAATGTTCAACTTTTATTCAAGGTACATAATTAGTAACTAGGATTTGAACTTATTTATGCTAAAATAAAAGCACTTCTACATACTTCTCTATTTTTTTTTAAATATATTTTATTGATTTTTTTACAGAGAGGAAAGGAGAGGTATAGAATGTTAGAAACATCAATGAGAGAGAAACATCAATTCAGCTGCTTCCTGCACACTCCCCACTGGGGATGTGCCCGCAACCAAGGTACATGCCCTTGACTGAAATCGAACCTGGGACCCTTCAGTCCGCAGGCTGACGCTCTATCCACTGAGCCAAACCGGTTAGGGCATACATACTTCTCTATACTGCATTTCATTTGAATGAAAATTAAAGGTAGATATAAGATAAAAATATCAGGAACAGACATGAAAATGAGCACATGTTCTTAAATACTGAAAATGTTTAAGGGCAATTTTGTAGAAAAACATCTTGTATTACAATCATGTATTTAATCTTTAAATCTTAAAGAGATTAAGTACCCGACTGTAATTTATGAACACTGAAATAAATTTGATATGAACAGATTATAATTTTGCATGTTAAAATATTTCTGTGGCCTGAACTAAGAATATAGTCATTTACAATGTTATGTATGAGAAGTGGGCCTTATGGTTACTGAATAAAGCAAAAGATTTGTTGACAGAAATCTTTTACAGTCCTTGGGAACAATCTCATGGTCCCTTGCCTTCCCATTTTAATTACTGGGATGCGACCCTGTCATTCCCTATGAGTTCACATGACTCCGCCAAGCAGATTTAACTGATCTTTGCCCTGTGCTTCCACGGCATTTTGTATACACTTGATGAACTTGGGATGATGTGCGGTAACTATCTCCCTATCACTGGCACCTGAGTGAGTTTTGAGGCTAGGACAGGGGTGGGCAAACTTTTTGATTCGAGGGCCACAATGGGTTCTTAAACTGAACCAGAGGGCCAGAATAAAAGCATGGATGGAGTGTTTGTGTGAACTAATATAAATTCAAAGTAAATGAGTGGAGGGGAGAGCAAGAGAACCGGATAGAACAGCCGGATCCGGCCCGTGGGCCGTAGTTTGCCCACGGCTGGGCTAGGAGCATGTCTAATTCATACTCATATCTCTATCTTTAGTTTCTAAGTTTCTGGCATATGGCAGGTACTGAATACATGTATATAGAATAAATGCAAGTATGATTACTTGAATGCACAGCCATTTAGAGTTGTCTAAGATAAGTTAGCCTAGGTGTCCTGATCTTTTCCCAAAATTCACTTTGGTTCATCCATCTCTTTAAACAGGCAGAATTTTCACTGCACCAGTTCACCACCAGCACCTGTACACCCCCAAATCCATTTATCTCCATTGGACCTTCTAGCTTGAGTTATCTGGGCCAATGAAGAAGTATGTGTCAGAAGACACAGAGGACAAAAATAAACTAGAAAGGACGGCTAAAGGAGTAGCTATAATAAAATATAGCACTCAACAATTTAAAAGGAATAGTCCCAGAGAGTAGATTTCTTGCAACTTATGCTGTGTAAATTACCTTCTAATAACATCTCCTGGGGCCTCCCATCTCACACACCTGAATAGGCCCTTGGGGGAAATGCAGCATTTGTAGAGAACTTGACTCCATATTGACAAATGCAGATAGGCTGGCATCTTTAGGACATATAAAACACAGCTAAAAGGAGCCAAAGGTTCACAATCAGGGGACAATTTAGCAGTTTCTTAAATCAAATAATAATATCTTTAAGCCTTGCCAACCTAAAGGGATAAACTTCACCTATCAGACTTGATTATTTTCCATGGGGCATGTGGGAGAGTGTTAATAAGCACCAAAGGGCCAACAAAATCTGAGAGTGCCATGTGGCCAATTTAATTTTTAATCAGGTGCCTACTGAATTCGTAATTATTCGCAATGCAACAAAGCAACTGCAACACTTGGAAGCAGAGGATGTAGATCGACTTATTTTTTATGTGCTGAAAGCCAAGAGGCATCCCGCTGTCTGAAGATAGATATCTGCTTGGAAATCCAGAGAGCCCGTCCTGGTCTAATCCCAAGTGGCTGGAGGAGGCAGAGGATTAGAATAAATCAGAGGTTTTCAGGGCACTTTCAGACCTGGAGCATTGTCAAATAAAGTATCTACAGGAAAACAAATACAAGTAGAGCTTCTCTGGTGAAAGGCCTGTTGGGACAGTCCCCACTCCTGACCTTGATGTGTCCTTAGGGGCACCCCCTAAGACTCTATAGGGCACTGGGGAATTTCATTGCCCTGGATCAGTGGTCGGCAAACTCATTAGTCAACAGAGCGGCAAACCGCGGCTCGCGAGCCGCATGTGGCTCGCGAGCCACAGTTTGCCAACCACTGCCCTAGATAGTCTCCAAATCTTACCCAACCTCCTATGATTTATGTGAGTTAAAGTATTTTCAATTCCATGTGTGGGAGGCATTTTTAAGCCCTCTACATATGGATGGGTATCTATTTTCCTTTGAAAAACTTTCTCTTCTTCAAATGTCCAAGAGACCCCAACCGTCACCCCCAAATAAGGTACTGTATAGGTGGTTCATTAATAAGAAATTCTTCCTCTACTTTGCTAATTAGCACCCTGCTCTGTCCCTGAACAGATGGCCTCATCTGTGGTAAAGTAATACCACACAAAGGGCACTGGGTCATCCCCTGCAGAGCCTTCTCAGTTCTGAGATAATCTTATTTCCTTTAACAACCTTTCAGTTTTTAATGCAAGAGAAAAGGTAATGTGAGGGTTTAGGGGAAAACAAGAAAATGTTTAGGGTAGATAGGAGAAAAAGTTAAATTAAATCTTCTACTACAAAATTCTCCTGCTTTTATTCAGCCTCTTGGTGAAACCCTCGATGTCAGTTTATGAAGTAAATGCTGCTTGATGAAGTGGTAAAGTAACTGAAAGTTTCTACTTCACATCTGGGTTGTGGTGTAGAGCACACAGCTAACCTCACCTCACCCCAAGCTGTCAATATCTTGGGGAAACAGTTAAACAAGAAATGACAGAATTCATGCAGAACGAGCTGACACCGCTACCACCCCTCCCCCCGCCCCTCTGCCTTGGGAGGGTCGCTTATCTGGGACTAAAAGTTCAAGACAGATTTCCTGAAAGAAGTAAACTTTTAGTTAAAATCTTAATATATATATATATATATATATATATATATATATATATATATATGTGTGTGTGTGTGTGTGTGTGTGTGTGTGTGTGTGTGTATATATACATACACACACACACACATATATATATATATATATATATATATATATACACACTAATTCCCAATTGAAATATTTTATATTGAATATAAGAGTAGCTGTAAATGAGGGTGGGGGGGGTGGGTAAATGGTGAAATGTAAGATTGAGCTCTAAAATCATTTCCACTGGATGCTAACTACATCCTTCTCCCAATTCTGAAATGTCCCAAGGGTACTTCAAACTCTGAGTATCTGCCCCGAATCAAGTCTATCTCCCTCCCTCCACTACTCCTATATCTGCTCCTCCTCTGTCCCTATTTCTGGGAATGCCATCACCCTCCTCCCAGTTACCCAAGACAGCTTTGCCTTCTCTCTTACCCTCCAATTAATCGCCAAGTCCTATTTATACCTCTTCCTATATATCTCCTGTGTCTGTCCCTTTTCCTTCATGCACACTGTCACTCTCCTTCTCAGGTCAGTATCACCTCCCACTTGGATGACCTCATCAGCATCCTAAGTGGTTTCCCTAGTTATAGCATTTCTGGATTCAGTATGTTTTGGGGACTGCAGCCCAAATGATCTTTCCAAAACACAAAGCTGATCTTGCCATTCACCTGCTTAACACTCTTCCCAGGCCTATTAAGGTAAAGCTAAATTACTTTAACATGGATTATTAGACATCTCAGTGTCCTGCCACTCTCTTCCTTGCAACCTATGGTAAGCTATAATGAACCATTTCTGTTTCTTACATGGGCCATATTCTCTCTTGAAGGTCTTCACCTTGTTCCTCTTATCCTGAGGCTAATTCCTATGTATCCTTTAGATTGTAGTTTGTTCATCACTTCCTCCAGGAGGCCTCCCCAGGCTCCCATCCCATCTTGTTAAGATGCCCCTGCTGCCCGACCAGAGTGGCTCAAACCAGGAGGTCATGGTCTGATTTCCAGTCAGGGCACATACCCAGGTTGTGGGGGGTGTTCAGGAGACAGCCGATCAATGATTCTCTCTCATCACTGATGTTTCTATCTCTCTCCCCTCCTCCCTGAAATATGTATACAGGCAGTTCTCGGGTTACGTTGGACTTGACATACGTCGTTTTGTGGTTATATCACCATCTCTCATTTATTTATAAAAAAAAAAGTTCCGTCATTTCAACGTATACACATATGTGCTTTATGTTTCTTATTATTTATTTACCACAAGTAAAGGTCAGGAATTATTATCTTTCTTTTAAATTTTTTTTACTGTTTCACTTCATTACTGCTGTGTATGTGCTCCATGTGAGTGACGTAGGTGCTTATGTAGGTGGGTTCCGACTTACGGCAAAAAGCTGAGGAGTCATTTTGTTTTTCTTCACCCTTATGCAGTTATTTTAGGACTTTTTATCCATTCCCGAACAAGTTTTTCAATGGTTACTTTTTGCCTCAGGGTAACATTTAACGTTTAATCTTCGCATGATACACAAGGCTCATTAGCCTACTTTCCCAACCTCATCTCCATTCCTTTCTTTAAATGAAATCTATGCTTGGGATTCCTCAAGGTCGCTATAACCTCTGGCTCCTTGGTACCTCTGCATTGTGACACTCATATTTCTTCCTGTAACACCTGGATATTTCCTACTTGCTCTTTATGACTCAACCCAAGGGCCATCTCCTCTCAGAAGCCTAATCTACCAACCTTTCCTTCTCCTACCAGTAATGGAATTGGGTACTGGTTTTCTGAGTGTCTGAGTGGTATAGTCCCCTCTGCACTCTTCCCCATAGTGTTTGAATGTTGGCTTTCTTCTATTACAAAATCCTAACTTCCTGAACAGCAGAGAGAAGAATCTTATTCATCTGCATATTCAACTCATCTAACTCAGTACCTGGCACAAAAGGGTACTCAACAAATATCCTTTGAATAAATGATTGTCCTTTAAATGAATACATTTAAAAACATAGACAATGAGAATCAAAAGAAACATAAGGAATAAGCAAGCATCAATATTTTTTTAGCCAAGTTGACACAAGGTGCTCATACAATTTTTATGATGATCCATATGGGTACCTCCTGCCAGGATGATAACCTAAACTCAACCCAGGGAGAAGGGCAGGACACTGTCTTCACCTTTATCTGCTTTAAATTGTATTTTAAGAATATTGCTTTCAGCATATAAGCTTTCAAATCATACATGTTCATAAAATATTCATCTCAGTCTGACAGAGTCTAGAAAATTTTCAATTCTACCATTACCACACACTGTGGCTGCTCGGCAAGACATTTGCATTACAGAGTACAAATGCTGCCTATAGAATATTATCTGAGAAGATATGACACCTTACAGCCATTAGTTCTAGAATAATTGGAAATTTAAAAAAAATAACCTTCTCTGGCTGGTGTGGCTCAGTTGGTTGGGCGCTGTCCCATGCACCAAAAGGAACATGAAAGGTTGCTGGTTCGAGTCCCAGTCAGGGCACATGCCTGGGTTGTGGGGTCGATTCCTGGTAGGGGGCATGTAGGAGGCAGCTAATCGATGTTCAGCTCTCACATAGATGTTTCTGTCTCCCTTTCCCTTCCTCTCTCTCTAAAAATCAATAAAAAAAATCTTTAAAAAGACAACCCTGTGATTCTCTTAGAAAATGTCAGCTTAGTAGACAATCTAAGACTGCCAATGCTTCGTAGATAACACAACTAGACATCTTCAGTAGAGCAATTCAGGCTTCTGTGGCCAAAACTATTTTATCTTGGAGCAACAAGAGATCTACTAATGGAACCCTCCTGAGTACTGATTGATCCTCATGGGTGTTTAGCAATATAATCCAAATTCCTATGGACTTGAGAAAGTGAAAGGGATCCTGCTCAACCACGTGTGTTGATATTCAACCAGATTTAGTCATAATTCTCTGCCTATATTGGATTCTCGACATGTGTTCAAATTCTTTTCACACAAACACACCCACCTATTATGATGTTTATAAATAATCCCTCCTCTGCAGCCTGGCTTGAAACTCTAATTAGGGTTAATTGGCATTTATGCTTTTCCCAAAAGCAACTGCAGGATGCTAAAGCGTTTATTTCACTAACATCGCCTCCAGTGTGCCTGTTCTAAGAAGCTCTTAGAGGCTGAAGAGAGATGTGGAGCCAACCTGTCCCATGCAGTGGAGGTCAGGACAGATTATGTGCTAGAAACCAAAACCTCAAAAGCCTGTTTGAACCAGCAGCGTGCAGGTGAAAGCAGCAGGCTCCTAGGATCTGAAATGTGGGTGGGCGTGTTTTGCAGGATCTTTCTAAAGGCTAAACTATAACAGGCATTAGAATTGGGGTTCTCTTGAAGGTGAGGCTAAGGTCATGGCTCAGTGTGTGTGCATGTGTGTGTGTTGAGTAGTATGTGTGTATTCGTGTATGGGGGTTGTAATCCATATGTTGGGAGAGATCATAAAGCTATTCCAATGGCTGAGGAAGGAGGTATAAAATCTGTATAAAGATGTGTTCAATCTAGCTGATGTGGCTCAGCAGTTGAGCGCTGACCCAAGAACCAAGAGGTCACTGGTTTGATCCTAGTCAGGGCACATGCCCAGGTTGCAGATTCCATCCCAGTGGGGGGCGTGCAAAAGGCAGCTGATCGATGATGTTTCTCATTAATGTTTCTATATCTCTATCCCTCTCCCTTTCTTTCTCAAAATCAATCAAAACATAATACATAAAAATAAGATGTGTTCATAGGAAAGCATTTTGTAATGTCACTACTCTTGAGATGGGAACAAAATGACTGGGTTAGGAGGGCAAATAATGAAGACATGAGGAAAAGAGGTCATAGAGGGTTGAATTTTTCCAAAGGCTTTGGTTGGCTGGAGATGACAGAGTTTGACAGCTGAACTTGGAATGAGAGCATAGAGTAAGTAGTTAATGAAGATTTTTCTGGCTCTCTTGATCAGCTTCCCTCATATTGCATTTAAGACTCCCTTGGTACTCACACCCTGGACAACCCTCCATGTATCCTTTCCTTAACCCTAAATCTCCTCGAGGGGATGATATTCAAGCTAGCCTGATCTGATCAGACAGAGAACACTGAGCCACATGCTTAATTGGAAGGTCAGCTCCTTAACTGGATTGTAAATTACCAGAGGGTATGGGCTGCAGCTTATACCACTTTTTTGTTGATCATTACAGGTGCAGGCTTTCAATAAATGAATGTCATAATTAATGCAAAAATGACAATTATTATATAGTGCTCATTTTGTGGCAGAAACTGTTCTAAATGTGCTATGTGAATTAATTCATTTAATTTTCACACTGACTGAATGACATAGTGCCATTGTTATCTCTATTTTACAGAGGACACTGGGGCACAGAAAGGTTAAGTAACTTGCCCAAGGTCACAGAGACTGTGACTCCAGCATTAATACTTTTAACCAACCCAGGATTCTGCTTCTTAACAGATGTGTGATTCCTAAATTCCTTGTGGCTTTTGTGTGATTGGGGGTGCAGATGAGGAAATCTAGGGAAGTGATGAGCCTTCTTAGGAGGGAAATCTACTAATGGGAACAACAAAGTCATAGTGTCTTTTTTTTCTTACCATGACCACCCAGAAGGAAAAACAAAGAAAAACAAAAAAGCCTATTCCCACTAAAGAAACCATTTTGGTCCCATGATTGGTTTTTCTTGATTGGGTCAGCCTTGGTAGCTTCAGTTGGGTCCTTGGTTTTCCACAGCCTCAATTCCAGGAGGAGGATGGGTTTGTTTTAGGACCAATTCATGGCTTATGTTATCCTCAAAGTGAAGCTACCTAAGTGTCTTGTTCTATAACGCATTTTACACCCTTTTGAGTGCGCAAATCTCTTTTACTAGTAGATGCACCAGACCTAGTCCAACTTCCAGAAGGATAGAAGTAATGGCCTCTTCATCCTGCTCCCTGTAGTGATTTTTGTCACCATGTCACACATGTGGGAAGTGAATGTGGGACCACAGAAAAACAGCAGTGGCCAAAGGCAGAACTGCAGAGGAAAAAGATAGGACTTCAGAAGGGTATGCTCATCTGCAAGATGAGAACAGAGAAGCATCTGGGAATTGGAGAGCAGTGAGGAGCACCTGAGCAAAGGTTGACACAGGTCAGTGGAAGGGAGGTGAAGACTGGGACAAGAAATGAGAGCAGTCTGAGGCTGCAGCCAGAAAGGAAACATGATAAGCTCACATTTGACAAGGGGTGAAGGAAGGCTGAAAGCATGTGTGGGGGAAATTGTTCCTAGGGTAGAAGTTACTAGTACATCAGAGTTCTGCTTCTGACTCCTCCATTTCACTCTGCCTCAGAAATCTCATTTCTAATGGGGCTCCGTGATAAGCCTTATCATGAAATACAGGAATATTATGCAAAATAACAATAAATTGATTGGAAAATGTTCCAATTACTTCACATGGCTATTTACACAAGGTGAACCTAACCAATATATCCAGTTTATATTTGGTTACAATTGAAAATTATGGTGGCTACAAGCTTCTTTTCCAACACTTGTTTTCTGGTCAACAATGACCAAGCTGCTACCCTGTACTAAGATTTAGGATTATAAAGATAAATAAATCATATTCTCTGTGTGTAAGTTGTTCACAAACGATCTGGAAGACAGATACCTAAAAATAGCAATCAGTTGAGAAGTGCTCTGATACAAATATTAACAAAGCGTTACTGAGGGGCAGGAGAGGAAGTCCTCCAGCCCTTTCCCAAATATACTACCATCATTTCCTTAATTAGCTTATTTCACCTGGAAAGCCCCTTTCCCAATCCTGACCCTCAAGCCACATTCCTTGAAATTTTGACCATTCTTCAAATCCCAGGTCAAATGCCATTTTTTTCAACAAATTAGTTCCTAATCTTACAATTTGGAATTAATCTTTCCATTCTGTGTACTTCTATAGCTTGATTTATATTTCTGTTTACCCCAATTCGTGTGTTTTTTTAATTATGTATGGTATCTACCATTAGATTATAAGCTCTTTTGAGGCCTAATTCATTTTTTAGTCTCCCACAGACCTGAGCCTGGAGGCTTTTTTGTTTTTTAATATTAATTGATTTTAGAGAGAAAGGGAGAGAGACAGATAGAAACATCAGTGATGAGAGAGAATCATTGATTGGCTGCCTCCTGCACACACACCCCACTAGGGATGGAGGCTGAGCGAGAATCGAACCCAGTTATGTGCCCTGAGCAGTAATAGAACCGTCACCTCCTGGTTCATAGGTCAGCACTCACCCACTGAGCCACGCTGGCTGGGCTCTGGAGGCTTCTTAAAATGTACTCAGAGCCTGTTCATTCAGAACAACTAATGGACAGTCCCTTTTAGGATGCCAAAGTGAGAGGACCCTTCTTCCTTCTGGCAATTGTGATTCCCTGTTTGCACATGCCAAAAATGCTTGTTTTAAAGAGGCATAAAAGAAATGGTCTTTGACCTAAAATGACCCAATCATATTTCCCATCTCTTTCTACATGTGGACAAAAAATAAACCAAAAACCCCCACCAAACCTTCAAATTAATCAAAGACTATTCAATGTGAAAATGACTCTATATTTCATCTAATCCAACATCTTAATTACAAACGAGGAAACTCAGTCCCATCTGCTTAAGATGCCATTCTGTTTGATAGTACTTTGATATCCCACAGACAGAATCATCAATATCAAATTTTGAAAGCCTTAAGTTCAAAGCTCTTTCTAATAGTTTACCTTTAATAAAAAGAAGGGGGAAAGCATGGCAAACAAACAAGCAAACAAAAACAACCAACACTAAAATATAAAAAGAAAAGCAATTCATTGAAAAGCTGTATGAATTATAGAAACAAATGTCCCTATCAGTCCATTTGTCCATAAAGAATATCATGCTTTCACTAACATCAGAAAAAATATTTGTAGAGTTTAAAGCTGGAATTTAGAAATCTGACTATTGCAATTTCCAGATCCTTTACCCTTAGGGTCTCTAAGTCACACTGTGCAGTTGGCAATGAAATTTTTTCTGAAGTTCTTCTCCAAGATATTTGAATATGTTTGGGTAATACCAGTCACTAACAGGTGTTCTTAACAGTTGTGGAAGTAAAATAATACATCAAGGCTTTGTGGAGAGGTGCACACTCACACATGCTCTCTCCCATCATGACTTAGGCAAATACAACAGATGCAGTCAAATCTGACATAGTTTACTTGGACCCAGGTCTGTTATTACTGCCAGACCACCTGCTCTTTCCCTGACCATTCCCATGTCACTGATGCCTCAGTCCCATCCTGATAGATCTGACACTATCTTACAGATGTCCTAGGTCAGCACATGCAAGCACACACTCGTGTAAGTGCACACACGTGCACACGCACATAAAACAGGTCTAGGGCACTAAGTTTGAAACTTACTGGGTTCCAATTCTAAAATTCTATCTACTATTACAATTGTAAATAAGGAAATGTATATGTATATGTATATACAGGGGTGGGCCAAAGTAGGTTTACAGTAGTAATATATATAAATAGTACAATAAATAATAGTACAATGATAAACTCTGTGTTTCACACACTCACAACTGTAAATTTACTTTTGTCCACCCCTGTATTACTCAGATATATAACATATACATGCATATATGTATCAATTTATCTCTTCACCGTGATTCATAATGAGTTAGATAAAAACCACTTACTTTTGGGGGGTGGAGGGAGGTAGAAGAAGGCATAGGGGGGATAAATGGTGATGATGGAAGGAAACTTGGCTTTGGTTGTAAACACACAATACAGTGTACAGATGATGTATTATAGAATTGTATACCTGAAACCTACATAATTTTATTAACCAATGTCACCCCAATAAATCTAAAAAAAAATGTAGAAAATAAAAAAAAAACAACCTACTTAGTTTGAAAAATTCTTTCATTTGCTGCAGAGGATGGTCTGTGAAAACTGGTTTTCAATTAGAAACTGCCCCCCACCCCCCTATACACCGCTGCTCTGCACTTCTCAAGGTCCCTTTAAGGACACAGGGACAGTGCATGGATTTTGGAGCTAGCTACACAGAGGTTTAAGTATTAGTTCTGCTATTTACTATTTGAGAAAATTACTTAACCTCACTGAACAATAATTTTCTTATTTCCAAAATGAGGATATCAATACCTATCTCAGAGGTGTAAGGATTTGAGCTAATGTGTGTGTTGCATGGTAGTGCTCAGGAAATAATAGCTACAATGATGGTGATGAAGAGGAGGAAGAGGAAGAGAGGGAGGGGGAGGAAGATGGTAGCCTCCATTTCCTGAATGCCTTCTGTATTTCCTAGCAAGGCTTGGCAGAACTTAACTGCTAGCATTTAGCCAGGGAATATTAAGCATGAAGTAGGGGAAAGGGAACTACTGATGGGGCAGGAGTGTGAAAGGGGTGGCTCGCACTTAATATGTGACTTTCCTGTCTTGAGCTTATATGTACATACATACTAGTATACTTTCACTGCTAGGAAAAGGGCATTCACAGTAGTGAATTCAGCATCTTTTGAAGAGTCAAGGCCATTTTGTTGTTGTTGTTGTTGTTGTTTTTATTTAAAAGAACCAGACTTTACTAAGCAGGGTGAATACATTCCTGTGTCCTACATCGTGGCTAATCATTGAATTTCC
Source organism: Plecotus auritus (assembly GCF_963455305.1). Lineage (NCBI taxonomy): Eukaryota > Metazoa > Chordata > Mammalia > Chiroptera > Vespertilionidae > Plecotus > Plecotus auritus. The sequence goes on along the minus strand of NC_137771.1, from coordinate 159,149,198 downwards.
AGTCACCACAGCAGGTCCCGGCAGTTAGCAATCCCTGGTAACTCTAGTTACTGTGAGATAATCTATAGCTTGCAGAACAAATGCCCAGCTCCTTCCCAGAGACCTGGAGTCAGAGTGTACTGCCAAGCCACAGGCAGAGCTGCTGCTGTGGTCTGAATTGTCCCAAGTACAACAGGAAGGAGGAAGCCTCAACCTACTTTGGACATGCCCTGAATGATAGAGCCACTTAGGGCCTGCTTAAGATGCCATTCTGTTTGCAAACACACACAACCTATCTGCAGTACCACTTGACAAAATAATCCTTCAGAATGCCTGCTGGCAAATGACTAATGTTAAAAGAGGCCTGTGTATCATTTCAGTGATGACTCCACAGGCATCAATTAAACAAGGAGAAGACCTGTTCTGAAGCACAACCATCTGGCATTTCCCAAGAAGCAGTAGTCAAAGGCAGATAAAACATAAGTGATCATGACTATAAAGACATTTAGCAGCCCTCTCCTTGCTCAAAAGCAGCAAGAGCCCATGAGGACAATGAACCTGGAAGACCTCCTATATTAGAGGTGATTAAGAAAAGGGTGCAGCTGAGGCCAGCACTGCTCTTCCTCATGCATGGAAAGCAAAAATCTGGGGGCTGCATGAGGTCATCTTTTAGCCACCCAAAAGGCAGACTGTTCCCAGGAATGCTTGTCTGGTAGTCTAGGGGTGAAGTCAATTGTTATGTCTCCAGGTGAGAGAAAGGATTGGCAGTAGTCCATCTTCTGCTTCTAGGAGTGCTTTCCAAGTACCAGCATCTAGGATTTTGTCCAGCACAGGAGGCCAAAATCACTGTGGTCCAAATGTCCTTCCCTAGAAACCATGATTTTACTAGCTTTTGAGTAGATGGAGGAGGGCCCATTTAATAAATCTGATGAGAGTGATGTCAAGTTATAAAATCCCAAGAAGAGAGACAGTAACTGGAGAAGAAATGCTTTTCAAGACTGCAGTTCAAGATCAGTCAGGCAGACACCTGTATATATAGACAAAGCTTCAAACACCACTGCCTCATCACACCTAATGACTGCCTGTGACAAGCACTTGCATTCTCTATTTCTGGCTTTTCCAACAACAAAAATATGTGTCCTTATTCTCAGTCCTGGTTCTGAACCTATTCTTTAATGATAATTAATGATAATTAATTTAATGATAATATGCAAGGTCAGAGAAGTTAGAAAGGAAATACTTTTCAGTTTTAATTTTGATCTAGATCTAAAATTGTTAATGATTTTTTATTCCTTACCCTTTTTCTGTGGTTAGAGTAAATATGCACCCTTCACATATCCTGACCCCAATATTAAGAAGGTAATCTTAGGATAAGGCTATCAAGTAAAAACAAGCAAACAAACAAACAAAAATACAAAAAGTCACAAACAATTTTAAAACCCCCACAAAACAAACAAACCAACAAACAAAAATAGGGTGCTTCCATTCTCCTGAGTCCCTTTTGCAAACCATGCAATGTACTTAAATCTCTTTACAGCAGTTGCCTCAGTGTTAAGTTTTTGGTTTGGAAATAAAAAGAGATTTAGTTAAGGTCACTGACAATTATTTTCTCAGCACAATAGAAAAGCAACCCAACCCATTAATAGCACTATAATGGCAGAAGCAAACACAGTGGGAACAAGTAGGAACAGAAGAATACCTGGGATTGCCAGATTGGAAAGGGGGACGTTGTGGAGGTGAGGGGGCAGCGAGGCCATCCAGTCGGCATTGCAGACGTCCGATGATGTCTTTGTCCCGCTGGGGATGGGGGAACAGATGGTCCCCATCCTGAGTTTCCTCCCTAGCATGCCTCTCTTGTCAGTCAACAAACCGCCCAGGCTCAGTCCAGTGCCAGTCACTCAGTTATCATCATTGTCTGGGCTTTCTAGACATTTCAGGGCCACTTTGGTCATGCCAGTCTTGCCAAAAGGCCCTAGGGCCGGACGACGGGGCAAATAGGTGGTTTCCTGCCCCCTGGCGCCCGCAGTTCCCACCCTCTCCGGCCCAGCCGCTGTTCCACTCTTAATCTGCTCAGTCCCGGCTCCGTTAAACTTCTCACATTCCCCTCCGGAGCTCGGGGAAGGTAGGCCCCTAGAGGTAAATCTTCAGAAACTGAACGTCCGAAGAGCAGCCACGCCCGGAGCCACTCACAAGTCAGGTGCCTCCACAGCATATAGACCAGCCGGTGTGTCTATCCACACGTGAGCGCCAGAACGCACCATCATCACCCTGATTTAGGCTTCTAGGTATGTCACTGGGCTGGCACAGGAGCTGGGCCGGCCTCCTATACCCCCGCTCTGGGTACACACTCCCCTGCCCTGTGCTTCCCGAAGCCGCTCAGAAGTGTAACGCGGCGCCCGGACTCGCGGCAGCCCCGCCCCGCACTGCGGGGCAGATTTGCCGGGCGAGGCGGCCGCTGATTGGCCGCCGGCGGAGCGCGCTCCGATTGGCCCGCGCCCTCCCCGGCAGTCCCTCCGAGCGATTTCTACCTCTCCGCGCCCCAGTCTCCTCCCTTGGTTACGCCTGCCTTCCTGGACGCAGACAGACTCGGCTGCAGGGACTGCAGGCAGGAAAACTTGCAGGCTGGGATCAGTCTGACCTCAGACAGGTCTTTCATGATGGTAAACTATAGGATCTCTAATGATATGAGAACTTTGCCCACCGATAATCATGGGAACATGTTGGAAAATTGGCAAATCAGGAAAAACCCTGGCCTTGATGGTGGGGTCCTGGAGGGCTTCAGGCCAGGCTGCTCCATGGAGACGCAGGAGACTGAAGGCCCATATAGAGATCCTTGGGTCAGCTGACCTTTAATCACCAAGTGGCCCCACCTCATCTCCAAGGTAACTCCAACTGCAGGCCCCCACCACCTTTCCATAGGAGAAACTGCATATGTTCCTTTGGACATCCTTATTAAAATTTCATTTTCCAGGCTATTTTTAACATTCATGTAAGACTGCTTTTCAGCCTTTTGAGCTACATAATATTACTAACAGGTTTTTTTTTTTTTCTTTCTAGAGGAGTATCCCTTAATAAAAAGTGTACACTATTCGTAATGTATCTTCTGATGCTTAAAGGGCACTTCTACAGAGCACTCTTTTTTCAAGTATATCACAGGATATTTGGGGATATGTCACCCAGTTGTCTGAGTCTACCAATTTTTTTCCCCATGGAAAATTACTCTGAAGGAATATCCCAAGATTTACCTTTGAAACTTTCTGGGCTTCCCTTGAACTTGAATTCCCTAACACAAAACTTCCCAGAAGCTGTCCAAGGCAAACAAAATGTGTTCTTTAAGCTTTACTGTGGAATGTTCATTTCAGTGCTCTCCCCCCTCTTCTCAGCTTTTGATGGAAGGAGTGAGCATATTGCAAAAAGCATTAAGCTCTAGACTTATAAACATCACTGTATGCGAACTTGAAAATGAGTAGTAGAACCACTTTAGAATGAGATGTTCTGTACTCTGGCAGCTATTGCAATCAAAATGAGTTCATTTGCCCAAGAAAACAGCTCAAAAGAAGATAACACTTTCTTCCTATATTCTTGTGTCAGTCCTAGAAGAAATCTTACAAATAGAAACAGACTTTAGTACAGTACATGGCATATAACAGTTGCTCCATAAATATTTGTTAGAAGGAGGGAGAAGCTTGGTAAACATGCTCTGCTGGGTTCTAGGTAGTACCTTAGGTCAGTGCTTTTCACATCTTAAGTGCATATCAATTCTGATTGAGTTGGTTTGAGATGGGCCTGAGACTCTGCATTCTAGCAAGCTTCTGGCCTTGTTAGATGCTGATACTGCTGGTTCAGACCACATTTGAGTAGAAAGGCCTTTGAAAGCAGGCTCATGTTTGATAGAATGGACTTTGCTTTGCTTTTTTCTCTGTTATCCAAGGTTTTATAATATTTTATATCACTTTTATAATTTAAAAATTTTGCATTAAAATTCTAGCTAAGAATCTCTAAATATTAGAGATTAATTTTTCTGTCATAAAATGTGGTAGAAACTAAATTATCAGTGGAATTTTTATACTATGCCACAGATATTTAGGGAATAAATGATTATAAAATAAAATTCAATATTTAGAATTTAAATAGTTAATATTTTCTTACATACTTAATTATGAATTTATCAAAGGGAGAGGAGACTAAATTAATAGGAGGATTGAAATTTTAAAGGAAGTCAATTTTAAGTAAGAATTACAAACAGAGTGCTTATTACTTTAAAATCATTCTGATAGGTGCTAGAAATAGAAGAAAGGTTAAATAAAAGTTGATATATGATGAACCTTAGATAATATATAGTCCAGAAAAGAGAGTCAAAGTTGTGAATTACAAATTGAAATGGGAAACTAAATGAAGGAAAAATAGAGGTACATGTGGAGGATAATGAAGACACATACATTTTGATGGGGGACGGGTTAAGAATGCATTATTAGAGGAAGTGGCATTCAAGCCAGGTCTGGAAAACTTTCTGCAAATGGAAGATGAGTGCAGGTTCTTAGAGATGGAAAGAGATGTGTAGCTGAGATAACATAAGCAAAGCTATGACAGTGAGTGGGAAATGTGAAAAACAGCACGTGAAATAGTGGGAAGTATAACTCATTTACTCTCATTGAACCTTCACAAGAGCCCAATGACTTAGGTACTATTCCCATCCCCATTTTACAAAGGACACTGAAGCTTATAGGCTACAAAGCTCTGCCCAAGATTCCAAAGCTAGTTAGTGGAAGAGCTGTGACTACAAATCTCTTGATCACTGTGCCAGTGGCATCCCATTACCTGTTATGCAGTATTATTGCAAGCCTGATAAGACTGTTTATGACCGAAGTATATAAAGAGTTTGGACTTTGTATTTCCGTAGACAAAATGGGCCATTGTAGGTTTTTGAGAAGGAGAGTAAACTGATTCACCTTGTACTTCAGGAAGATAACTCTAGCATGCTGAAGAATGGCCAGAGAAATACCGTCTTTGAGGTAAGTCACTGAAATCCATCATAGAAGCAAGAGAGAAGTGAGAAGGTCTGCAGAAGGCCTGACACACAGACTAAATGCATGGCCTTTCTTAACTGTGGTGCTTGCCTCCTCATCCTCACTTCTCATCTCCAAGGACCTATAATTCTAGGGCTTGAGTGGACAGCCTAATTGTCTCTGAATTAATTTTTCATCACTTGAAAGTCTCAGCAATTTGGTCATCTATTTTGTTACCTGTAACCATACATGCTTATATGAATACCTCTACAACTTTTGTTTTCTTTTCTGGAAATTTTGTCTTCATTATTTGATCATGGGCCCCTCCGAATTGCTGAGGAGTTTAATGCAGCTTGTGCCCTCTCTTGGAGGCTACTTTATATTTTGAAAGTGTCTATGGCTCATTTTCTTTGGAATCTTGTAAGGTTCCCAGAGTAAGCATCTAAATAGCTTGCTATTTGGGCATGTCTGGTTGGCAAGGCAAATGGCCTGGATTTTACCTGATTGAAGACAACCTAAAAGCCTCAGAGGAAACTTACTGACTTAATGAGACTGTGGTGGGGCAGTCTCTGGCCCTCACATCTATTACCCTGTGCTGCCTTACCTCCCATTCTGTGTGCTCAAGGAGGGGAGGGGGTAAAGGACAGACCTCAAAGAGAATCAGAACCCAGGCATGTGTTTGGTGCAGGGACATTGCCTGGAGGTGAGTGTGGTTATATGATGCTTAGAGTTTCACAGTGATGTGTCATTCACATATTTTTTCCCCCCTTGGGTGGAGGTTATGGGAGGGTGAAGGACTGAAAGGAGGATCCAGGTAAATGAAAGATGGCTGGAGTATAAGGCTGCTTTGGTTTGTGCCTCATATCAGCAGAGTTTATTTCTCCCTAGCCATCCCCAACCTTGTTTCTCCAAGAAATAAAAAACTATGTGATAAGGATCAAAGTAGGATGAAGAAAGGTCACCACTGTGGGTGGTGCTGTAGACATGATGACAGCAGAAGCAATTACCTCCAGGAAGAGCGGCATCACTCGCGAGGCTCCAAGGAAAGGGAGATAAGGAAGTACAGGGACTCATTCCTCAAACATCCTTAATATCGAAGGCAGAGTCAAGAGCCAGGGATCCAGTTATTGGCTGGATAGAGCTAGAGCTGGAGGCCATGATATTGGAACCCATTTCCTGATTGTACCCAGGTGACTGTCTTTGAGAAACTGAGTAAGAGAGCAGCAGCAATGTAAGCAGGAAGTCATCATATGTGGCATCACCTTATGCATGCCTGGTCTTTGTGGCCCACAGCGGGGATTCTGTAGGGAGATGAATGAGTAGCAGCAGCAATTAACTGTCCATAGGATTGTTTCTCCCAGATTTGAAAGCTTGATGTTCAGAAAGATCTTGAGAGCCTCTCTCGCTTTTATATTTATTGGACATCAAATTTTCTGGTATATTTTAAGGAAAATTTATTTTAATAACAACATAATGTTACTATGACACTTTTGAGAGGTGCTAATAACAAGTGATGACTATAAAGTTAGTTTAATGTCCATTTAGAGTCATGTGCCACTTAAAGACTGGGTAAGTTTGAGAAATGCGTTGATAGGCAATTTTATCATTGTGTGAACATCACAGAGTGCATTTACACAAACCTAGATGGTTTAGCCTATTAGACACCTGGACTATTTGGTATAGCCTATTGCTCCCAGGCTACAAACATGTACAGTGCTGAATACTGTATGCCTTTGTAATAGAAGGGTAAGTATTTGTACTGCTGAATATAGAAAAGGTACAGTAAAAAAAAAAAAGATAAAAAATGGTAATATTGTAGAGGGCACTTACCATGAGTGGAGCTTGCAGGGCTGGGAGTTGCTCTGGGCCAGTCAGTGAGTGAGTAGTGAGTGAATGTGAAGGCATAGGACATTGCTGTACATTAATGTACACTTTACAAACACTGTAAACTTAAGCTACACTAAATTTGTAAAACAACGCAAGTTTAAATCAAACACCAGAGAAATGATGCAATCAAGAGGCATGGTAAACACATGTATAAGGCTGCTGCTAGCATAACAGCTTACTGTTTTACAGCAAACTTTTTTTTATAACTAGGAAGCACACACTCTATAATATTGATAAGTAGTATAATATAGTGAAAACATAAATCAGTAACATAATAGTCATTTATTGTCATTATCAAGTATTATGTGCTGTACTTAATTGTATGTGCTGTACTTACTAGTAAATGACTGGTAGCATAGTAGGTTTGTTTACACCAGCGTCACGACAAACACATGAGTAATGTATTTACACTATGATGTTATGAGGGCTGTGATATCACTAGGTGATAGGGATTTTTTTAATTGTTTTTTTTTCCTCTCTCTTTCTTTTAAATATTTTTATTATTGATTAAGGTATTACATATGTGTTCTTATCCCCCTATTGCCCCCTCACCCCCCCAAATCATGCCGTCACCCCGCTGGTGTCTGTGTCCATTGGTTAGGCTTATATGCATGCATACAAGTCCTTTGGTTGATCTCTCCCCCTTACCCCTACCCTCCCCTACCTTCCCTCTGAGGTTTGACGGTCTGATTGATGCTTCTCTGTCTCTGGATCTGTTTTTGTTCATCAGTTTATGTTGTTCATTATTTTCCATAAATGAGTGAGATCATGTGATATTTATCTTTCTCTGACTGGCTTATTTCACTTAGCATAATGCTGTCTAGTTCTATCCATGCTGTTGCAAATGGTTAAGATGAGTGGATTAAAAAACTGTGGTGATAGGCATTTTTCAGCTCTTTTATAATCGTATGGGACCGTGTCCCCTTGCATATGTGGTCCGTCATTGACCTAATTGTCGTTATGCAGCACAGGACTGTATTCCTGTTACCACACAACATTCCTGCACCTTCTTCCATTCCCCCTACCGCCAAAATAAGTAATTGAGAGAATATAAAGGCCTCAGAGCTTTTATTTTCCAGCTAGTTAGTTGCAATGTACCTGATTTAATATGTTATGGAGCCATCTTCTGGTACTAAAGGCACACTTCATGCACGTGGTAAATTTCCTTTCACTTTCAATCATCCTACAAATGTCTCCACTCACCAGCACCAGTAGGAACAACTGTGAGCTTATGCAAAAATACAGTTTCCTGGGTCCCACGCCAACCCTACTGCATCAGATTCCCTGGGGGTAACACCCTTTTCCTTCCCTTTAAATAAGTTCCCTGAGGATTTTTATGTCTCAAATGCTTTAGATCAAGACTTTAAAATGTCAATTTCTCTTTTAAAAAATAGAAGAGGTAGAATGGCAGAGTAATCAGTTTTTATCCATGTTGTATATAATTTTATGCAATCAGAGAAGAATATATTGGCTCAACTGGCGGGAAACCCAACTGTTCTCCCTCCTTATCCATCCCACGTTTCCTGGAATTATGAGAATGACATCAGCTATTAGGGGAATACTGGTGTCTATATTAGTAATCAGTTGACCTTCAGTCACAATCAAAATGCCCTCTATACATTTGTTATTAATTTAGCAAATTTAACCATAAAAAAGAAATGTGTTCTTTTTAATGACCTGACTTTACATTTTGGGTTGCTGACAGCAGTTGGAAATAGCATGATGTCACATCATCAGTGGGGTAAATAGGGTAAATGAGAGCAGATATATACATACATATATATATATTGTAAAATTATATATATATAGTAAAATTATTATAAAAATAATAGCATTAATAATATAATTTTAATGTTATTAAAATTGCAAGTTTGTGCAAACAACTTTAATCACCAAAGATGATGCTTTTTAAAAAAACAAAGTCAATTTTAGTGTAAATACAGACAATGAATCTTTAGTGTTTTTCCCTTATCAACTCTCTCTGAATGTTAGGTTACAGTCAAAAGCCCTTAGTATGTGTCTTGGCCTTTTGAGGATTAGTTTCAAAGGATTCTGGTCTGCTTAAGTCTCTGCAGCTAATCCCCCAACTTAACCACATGTTTTGTTCCACCCTTCCCAAACTGCTGAAATTGGTCTTGGAGGAAGTTGTATTTTGTCTTAATCTATCTGTGCCCACAGCTTCTGCTTCCTTTTAGTAGCAGAAGTAAAAGAAAAAGTAAAGTTTATCCCACATATCTTTCTGTTTCATCTGAGTGTAAAGAAGAAAGTCCTAGAAGTCAGTTGGCAATATAGCGAAGTAGGGGAAGAAGTGATTTCAGTCCTGTGACTGAAAGCATCCAAGCCAAGTTTGGCAACAATAAGGCAGTAACTGTGTAGAGAGGATCGAAGCTTTCGATGGAAGATTGAACTAGATGGGCTTTGGGGTCTCTCCAAGCACACTCTGTTTTCCCCTCCTTCAGCTGCAGAATTGTAACTTTACACAGTTCAGCCTTTCCTTCTTCTCCTGTTTATTACGTTTTCTTATGCAAATCTTTGGCTTCTTTTGCTGGAACTGGGACTACTGGGCTATCATATGTATAAATATGGACCTGACATTCTAAAATTATGCTGCTACCAGAGAAAGTTTGAGATTGTAGTTTGTAGAGCAGTTTTCTAATATAGCTTTTATATTGGTCATGCATTCTAGCCCCTGGGGCAGCTCAAATTTTTCTCTAATCCATCCCCACATTCAGAATCGAGGATGAGATGCTCTGACCTCAGGAAGCCAGTCTCAGAAAACAAAGTTCTCAGAGTGAGGAGTATGAATGGCCTGCATGCTCACCTTTCTATGTTTCCAACACCTTCCCAGTAGTAGCACTGGTATGTGTGTGTTCTTAGGGCAGAACTTCTCAACTCTTCTACCTAACAGTGGACACTGCCCAGAGCCCCATGTGGCAAGGGAGAAAGCACTGATCATGGCATTGCTTTCAAGATGCATGGTTTGTTTTTCCAATTCATATACAATTTATATATAAAACAAAATTTAAATGAATATATATATAATTGAGGCTATAGCTACTCTGTTTATCCTGTGGCTGAGTCCTTCTTGGAGCACATACATATCCCTGGGTAGTCATGATCCCTAATATGCAAGTTTGAGGTCTGAGGGAAAGGCACCGAGAATCCATTTAGACACAGTTAACCTCTCTTGGTTCACTCATGCTTTGACCCAGTTCAGCAAGGTAGAAGACTGTAGGTGGATTTGGGGTCAAAGCTCAAAATCCTGTCCATTTGTCCAAACCTTAGGTAGCATGGGGCAACAGCAGGTTGAGAATCAGGGATATGAGACAAAATTTTCTTGAAATCAGAGACATGGCCATGTTCTTGAAGAGAGTAGAAGACCAAAGACATCCTACCTAAGACTTAACTCTTTGCTCTTGACTTGATCTGGAAAACCACCTGCAGGGCTCTGCCTGTCTTACCGCCCAATGAACAGTAGCATAGCCTGACCAGTTTCGCAAAGGAGACAGAAGATGGAGGTCTCTGTCCCAGGTCTAGAACTCCCGTGGCAATCCTGTTGAGACCTGTTCTTACTCTCAGTTTCAGACCACAGTGCCTTAACCAGTGTTTTTATTTCTCTTCAGCTTTGCTGAAATGTAATTGACTTGTGTAAGTTTAAGTTGTATAACTTGATGATTTGACACACATATATATTGGGAAATGTTTACCACAATAAGGTTAGTTAACACATCCTTCACTTCACATAATTACCATTTGTTGTTGTTGTTTTTGTTATGGTGAGAACATTTAAGGTCTGTTCTTTCAGCAACTTTCAAGTATGCAATACAATATTGTTTGCTATAGTCACTATGCTGTATGTTAGATCCCCAGGGAACTTATTCATCTTATAACTAGAAGTTCATACCCTTTCACCAACATCTCCCCATTTCCTCCAGCCCCCAGGGTATTGGTGTTGACTTATTTTAGTCTTCATTGATTCCCTAGATTTGGCTTTTCCTCTGCACCAGTGGATACTAGCCTAATCCTACCAATCTGAGTGAAATATTGAAATGGAGCCAGAGGCCTGTTCAATCTGCCAACCCCGCCCCCAGATTTAGATCCTGACCTCTCCTAGCTTGACTGACCTGCCCCCATAAGAAACATGTGAAGAAAATAGCAAATGGATGTATTGGTCTTTGACATGGAGTGAATCCAATAAAGCTCAGATCACCACATTAAGTGACAGACCATGACCCGTTTTTGGCTAAATTCTGTGATCCACAAGTCTTTTTTTTTTTTTCTCCTATTCACTCATTTGCCATCACCTGTCATCAGTGACACCTGTCATCCAATACTTAATTGAGCACTAACTTGTCCCAGGCCTCACCCTTACTCTGGGGTGCTGATATGTGCAAAGGAACCGCATGCTCTTGGGGACATTCCAGTCCAACAGAGGAGTTCAGGACCTGAAATTGCTTAACTGGCAGTGACATTATACGTTTTGATTTGAACATTATACCAAAGGTAAGAAGTTTGGTTTCTGTAAAATAGAGTGTATCTTCAAATTAAGTATTTATTGAACAAACTAGAGGCCCGGTGCACAGATTCATGTGTGTGTGGGGGTCCCTCAGCCTGGCCTGCACCCTCCTGCAATCTGGGACCCCTCGGGGGATGTCCCACTGCCGGTTTAGGCCCGATCCCTACAGGATTGCTGAGCCTTCTGTCCCAGGGTTGGGGAGAGTCCAGGGCCTGCGGGGATTGGGTCTAAACTGGCAGTGGGACATTCCCAAGGGATGTAGCAGTGCACCAGGTGGCAGGTGGCCAGGGAGGAGCCTGAGCCGGGGCTGGGCGCTGCACCACTCATGCTCATCCCGGCCTGCTGTGCCTGCCACCCTCTGCCATGGAATCAGGAGAGGCTCTTGCTGCCACAGCTGTGCTCACCAGCCATAAGCCCAACTTCTGGCTGAGTGGCGCTCCCCCTGTGGGAGCACACTGACCACCAGGGGGAAGCTCCTGCATTGAGCATCTGCCCCCTGGTGGTCAGTGCACTTCATAGGGACTGGTCGACTGGTTGTTCCTGTCATTCTGGTTGTTCTGGTCGTTCGGTCGTACAGTCGCTTAGGCTTTTACTAGTATATATATATAGATACATATCAGTCATCCTTTACCAAAATTTGGGGTGCTCTGAAGCAGGAGAAAGGGCAGTGATTGCTGAGTCTTTTGCCCCAGGATTGGGGAGAGTCCAATTGCTAGAGGGAGCTGCACCCATTGCCCTGGGTGCAAATTGGGCTACAGGGACTGCTGTCAACCTCAAACTGTTTCTATAGTTTCTACTAAGGAGAAAAACAAAAACACTGCCCCAGGGTGTGAGGAGGAACTGAAGTCTCTCCCTTGGGGAAAGAATGGGGAAACACAACTTAATCTCCTTTGATATGAAATGGTTTAATGGTGGAGGAAAAGTTTGCCCTGGAGTCCTGGGAAAATCAAAGGGCTCTATTCATTTTCTTGGAGAAAGAAAAATTGATTGAAGTTTTGGTGGCTCCCAGCCAGTACCTAAGGCAGAATAAGACCCAGAAATGAAACAAAAACAGTGGACTTGCAGGATGAATCCTCGTTTATTTTCTTCTGAACTATGCATTAAATAACACCCAGAGACTAGAGAAAGAAAACACCCTGAAATAAACAGATTGTTGCATCTCCTCATGCTGTTTGAGAGTTGCAATGTTGGGAAAAATAGGCTAGTTTTGAGTCAAATTCAGTATTATTTATTAGTGTTTTACGTACTTTTTAAACTTTCTTTTTGGAAATAATTTTAAACTTTAAAAAAGATTGCAAAAATAAAACCAGTAAAGAATCCCCACGCATTCCCTTCACCTAGATTCATCTAGTGTTAACACCTTGATTATCTGCCTTTCTCTCTTTGTCTGTGTATGTGTATGTATGCATGTATATGCACTTATGCATGTAAGTACTACATATACATACACCCATTTGAGAGTGAGTTATGTACATAATGGCTGTTTAATACTAAATACTTCAGTGTGAATTGTGTAAGATTAGAAATATTTTCTTACATAAGCACAACAGAGCTATCAATACTTTTATCTAGCTTTCTGCCCATATTCCAATTTTGTTAGATGACCTGAAAGATATTAGGTATGGTTTGTCAGATTTCCTTTATAGTGTTTTTTCCCTCCAATAAATGATCCAGTCTAGACTTACTTATTGCAATTAATTGTCATGTCTTTTTAGCTTCCTTTAATTGGGGGAATATTTTTAGAGCTTCTCTTTGTCTTTTTTTTTTAATTTAATAAATCTTTATTGTTCTGATTATTAGTTGTTCCTCCTTTTTCCCCCATAGCTCCCCTCCACCCAGTTCCCACCTCACCCTCTGCCCTTACCTCCCCACAACTGTCCTCATCCATAGGTGTACGATTTTTGTCCATTCTCTTCCCGCACCCCCCACACCCCTTTCACCCTGAGAATTGTCAGTCCACTTCCTTTCTATGCCCCTGATTCTATTATATTCACCAGTTTATTCTGTTTATCAGATTTTTTTTATTCACTTGATTTTTAGATTCACTTGTTGATAGATATGTATTTGTTGTTCATAATTTTTATCTTTACCTTTTTCTTCTTCTTCCTCTTCTTAAAGAATACGTTTCAGCATTTCATATAATACTGGTTTGGTGGTGAGGAACTCCTTTAGCTTTTTCTTATCTGTGAAGCTCTTTATCTGCCCTTCAATTCTGAATGATAGTTTTGCTGGGTAGAGTAATTTTGGTTGTAGATTCTTGCTATTCATCACTTTGAATATTTCTTGCCACTCCCATCTGGCCTGCATAGTTTCTGTTGAGAAATCAGCTGACAGTTGTATGGGTGCTCCCTTGTTTTTCTCTTGCTGCTTTTAATATTCTCTCTTTGTCTCTTGCTCTTGGCATTTTAATTATGATGTGTCTTGGTGTGGTCCTCTTTGGATTCCTTTTGTTTGGGGTTCTGTATGCTTCCTGGACTTGTAAGTCTATTTCTTTCACCAGGTGGGGTAAGTTTTCGGTCATTATTTCTTCAAACAGGTTTTCAGTATCTTGCTCTCTCTCTTTTTCTGGCACCCCCATAATTCTGATGTTGGTACGCTTGAGGTTGTCCCAGAGGCTCCTTACACTATCTTCATATTTTTGGATTCTTTTTGCTTTTCGGGTTGAGTGTTTTTTGCTTCTTTGTAATTCAAATCTTTGACTTGATTCTTGCGATCCTCTAGTCTGCTGTTAGATCTCTGCACAGTATTTTTTATTTCAGTCAGTGTATGCTTAATTTCTAGTTGGTCCTTTTTCATATTCTTGAGGGTCTCACTAAATTTATCAGCCTTTTCTAGAAAATTCTTGAAAAACCTTATAACCGTGGTTTTGAACTCTATATCCAGTCGTTTGCTTTCCTCCATTTCTTTCATTTGTGATATGTTTCTTTGTCTCTGCATTTTGGTTGCTTCCCTGAGTTGATAGAGTGGCTTTGTGTGCTAGGTGTCCTATAGGACCCAGTGGCTCAGCCTCCCCAGTTACCTGAGGTGGACACTCTTGGTGCACCCCTTTGTGGACTGTGTGCAGTCTTGTTGTAGTTAAGCCTTGATTGTTGTTGACATCACTGGGAGGAACTGACCTCCAGGCCAATTGGCTGTGAGGATTAGCTGTGTCTACACTGGGAGAACTTCTGTGCTGGAGACACCCTTATGAGACAAGACCTGCAAGAGCCTCTGTGCTCAGCTTGGATGGGGCAGAGTCTCAGGGCAGGGCAGACAGCATTGGTTTCCTGTCAGCCCTGCCCTAATAGGCCCCTGTGTCTCAGTGTCCCATGGTAATCACTGCAAGCACCTTGAGAGAAAGCCGCCCTTGAGTTCCGCCCGCTGCCAGACAGTCCAGTTTCTCCCCGAATGAGTCTGGGTCCCCAGAGTCTCACCTGGAACTGGAGTTCAGTGCAATCGGGAGCTTTTGTCTCCCTCCCACTTGAGAAAGCCAGCTGCTCACTCAGTTGCCAGTCCTTTCCATGCGCGCCTCGGTACCTCTGCCTTCTGCAGCTCCTCTGAGTCTCAATGTGCTTTTCTCTTTCCTTTATGTTGTAGTATTTCCACTCAGGCAGCCTTCCTGTAGTTCTAGATGATGTCTGTTTTGTCTTTTAGTTGTAGTTTTGAAATTGTTGTGCGAGGCAGCTGTTTAGGTGTTTACCTATGCCGCCATCTTGGTTTCTCCCCTCTTTGTCTTTTAAACATTTTCTATTTTGTGGTATTTTATATTACTTTGTGTTTGCATAGGTGATATTGTTGCCTTCCCAAGGTGTTACAAACAGAGGAGCACAATATCTATCTGTCCATCACTGGTGATGTTAATTTTGATCAGTCTGTCAAGTTATTCTTTTTAGTCTAATTTCTCCACCACATAATTACTGTTCTTTTGTCCTCCCTTGAAACTGATAAGCATATTCCAGGGAGATCCTTAAAGACCATGCAAATATCATGATTGTCATAAAATTTTCCTCTTTGACTTAATATCTGTTGATGAATCTAGGCTAATTCAGTCTTTATTATGATTATTACAATATAATAACTTCCCAATTGGAGCACTTATTCCATGTTTACCAGTTAGATCTTGGCATTCTCCTGTAGGCAACAACCCTTTCTTCTTTTCTTTCTCTTCCTCTCTCCCTCTCCCTTCCTTCCTTCTATCCTTCTCCCTCTCCCTCTCTCATTTATTATAATTTCCAATTCTTGTTAATGGTTCCTAATTCATTAGTATACTTAATTATATTGGTGCTCTAATTGTCTTATATTTAGCCAGGAATCCATTCAAGCTTACTCCTGAATCCTTTTGACATACCCCAGCAATTTTTGGTATTCATTCCTATTTTTTGATACAACAAGATACTCCAATCTCATATTATAGCTACTTGGTCTTTAATTAGACATTTATTTGAAAAGTTCTGATTCCTCTCAGCAGGAAATGATATTAGTGACCAAGATCTGGGTACCAGTGTTGCTCACTGCTACTGGGATATCTTTGCTTCTTTATCTTTTCAAAAGACAGATCTAGGAAAGATAGGCGTGTATATAGTATACTTATAATGCACACCCACAATCAAAATTAACATCACCATTGATAGACAGGTGGACATCATGGACCTCCAGATGTGCTACCCTGAAAGGATACTATTATCTATGTAAATACAAATGCATACACACATATGTTGAAGAGGTCATGAGTTCATTGATACCTCCAATCCATTCCACATCCACTCAGGGTTCTTTCCTCTCCTATTTCATATTTATATGTTCCTTCTCCCACATTGAAAATCTGGGCTCCCCAAAACACAACATTTACACATTTACTCAATCTTATAATACATACAAAACAAGTTGAAAATTGCTTTATTCATATCTTTACAATAAAAAAAAGCCTACTACAAAGCTTTCCAGATTTGTTTGCAATTCTCTCACCTCCCCCTTCCCCTTGTACATAAGACTTGGGGTATATGGTCAAGCACTGTGTTCATGGATACTGGGGTTGACATTTTTTTCTCTCTTTCTCTTTCAATGTGATTATGGTATTTATTTGAAATACAACTGAGTTCCTCTGTTTTAGTTTGCTTTCAGTTTTAGGATTTTTTTCTTTCTGTTTTTATTTATTTAATTTTTAATATGTAGAACATTAACATACTTTTGTCAGTCAAAATTATACAGAAAAGCGTACTCAGAAAACTGTTGCTTCCTTCCAGATTCCCTCTGTTCATTTCAGTCCCCATTCCTGGTAGATAACCAACTCTACTTTTCTTGGTTTATCTTTCCTGTGTTTCTTTTTGTAATAGGCATATACACCGAGTGGCCAGATTATTATGATCTCTGAATGCATAATAATCTGGCCACTCAGTGTATATCCTATATAATAAAAGGCTAATATGCAAATTGTCCCCTCAACCAGGAGTTTGACCAGCAGGCAGGCCGGCCAACTGCCCATGTCCCCTCCCCCTGGCCAGGCTGGCCAGACCCCCACTCATGCATGAATTCATGCACCAGACCTCTAATACACACACACACACACACACACACACACACACTGAGTGGCCAGATTACTATGCGTTCAGAGATCATAATAATCTGGCCAATCAGGGTAGTTTAATATTTTTGGAGATAGAACTTCAAGGTACATTCCTAAAGAGGAATTTCTAAGTCAAAGGATGACTTACTATGAAGCTTTCTTAGATACTTTCAAATTTCTGTCTGTATTGGTTGTGCCATTTCACATTTCCTTCAACAACATATGGGTGTACCTGTTTCCCCACAACCTTGGCAGCAGAACACATTGTCAAACTTTTGAAATTCTTGTCAAGTGAATGAGGAAGAAATTATATCTTAGTCAAATTTTAATTTGCATTTTTAAAATATGGATGAATTTGAAAAATTTTTCAAGTTTTTAAAAGTTATTTTTATATCTTCTTTGTGGATTGTTGGTTCATAATTTTGGCCCAATTTTCCACAGGACTTTTTAGCCTCTTTATTCTCAATATTTGTAAGTTCTTTCTCAGTTTGTAAGTTCTTTATTTCCCTTTTTCTGTGATACATGTTGTGAATCTGTTCATCTAGTTTATCATTTACCTTTTGGCTTTTTTATTTTTCATGAAAATTGTTTTTATTTTTAGTTGTAAACTTTATCCATCTTTTCTTTCTTTGCAGTTATTGTTATAGTAACAGTTAGCTATCTATCTATATACTATAACCATAGTATCCTATATAATAAAGAGGTAATATGAAAATTGACCTTCATGCCCTCACAAGATGGCTGCCTACGACCAGGCCAGCAAGGAGGTTAGTGAGGGATGACCAAATGACTGAACAAGCAGGCTGCGTGGGGCGACCTGGCTGGCAGGGGTAGTTAGTGAGGAACGACCAAACAACTGAACAAGCAGGCTGCATGGGGTGACTAGGCCAGCAGGGGGGTTAGTGAGGGATGACCAGGCCATCAGGGGGGTAGTTGGGGGCGACCAGGCCAGCAGGGGGTCAGTTGGGGGTGACCAGGCCAGCAGGGTTCAGTTAGGGGCGACTAGGCCAGCAGGAGAGAAGTTGGGGGCAACCAGGCCAGGGGGGGGCAGTTAGGGGCGATCAGCCCAGCAGGGAGGGTGCAGTTGGGGGTGACCAGGCCAGCGGGGGGGGGGGGAGGCAGTTAGGGGTGACTAAGTCGGCAGGGGTGCAGTTGGGGGTGACCAAGCCAGCAGGGGAGGTGCAGTTGGGGGCAACCAGGCCAGCGGGGGGGGGGGGGGCAGTTGGGGGCGATTAGGTTGGCAGGAGGGGCAGTGAGGGGCAACTAGGCCAGCGGGGGGGGGGGGGCAGTTGGGGGCAACCAGGTTGGTGGGGGGAAAGTTAGGGGCAACTAAGCCAGTGGGGAGTAGTTGGGGGCAACCAGGCCAGCAGAGGGGGGCAGTTAGGGGCAATCAGGCCAGCTCACAGAGGGAGTGAGGGGTGATCAGGCCGGCAGGGGGGGTAGTTAGGGGCAACCAGGCAGGTGAGCGATTAGGAGCCAGCGGTCCAGGATTGTGAGAGGGATGTCCAAGGGCTGGTTTAGGCCCGATCCCCTGGGACATCCCCTGAGGGGTCCCGGATTGGAGAGGGTGCAGGCTGGCCTGAGGGGACCCCCTCCATGCATGAATTTCATGCACTGGGCCTCTAGTGATATATATTCTAACATATGTATGTATATACAGTATAGTATATATAGTTATTATATCTATACACTAAACAATAGTGTATATATGTATATACATACATAGGTATAACTATATATAAATAATTATGAAATAGATATGTGTACACATATTATACACATACACACATATATATAAGGAAATATTCCATTTTCTCAAGAGTTTTTACTAGAAATGGGAGTTGAATTTTGCCAAAGGCTTTTTAAGCATCTATGAAAATTAATATTATGCTCTTCCTCTTGAGCACTATTTATATGGTGAATTATACAGTATTAATAGAATTTCTATTATTGAACCCTCTTTGCATTCCTGGTATAATCTTCAGGTAAGGTTTTCAAGTTTCATCACTCTTGCTCAGATATCAGGGTCTCTATTGCATTGCCTTTGTCTCTACTAATGGTCTCCTCTTAGAAGCTGTTTAAACTATTTTTCACACTCTGTCCCTGGAATAATACCCTCTTCTTTATTTTTTTCTCTTCTGTGAACGTGCTTTTATTTTTACATGTTTCAGATTATACTATATTTGTTTAAATATCTGTCTCTCCCATTAAACTCTATACTCACTGAAGGCCTGAAGTGGTGGGTTTTTTTTGTGTTTTTTTTGTTTGTTTGTTTTTTTGTGTGTGTGTGTTTTTTTATCAGTTTCTTGAGTGTGAAACCTAAAAACCCTAAACTTTACATCCAAAAGAATTACCAGAAATGGTGTTTGTCATACTTGTCCATTAACTAGCCACAGAAATTAGAATCAATTACTATTTATAATTATGTCAGATTCATATCTAGTAGGCATCAAAGCATGTCCCTTTGAATCAGTGCAACAGCTTTATGTTTAAGAAAAATCCAGTGCAACCCAATTATCTATAAAAGTGGATTTATACTCATCCCAAACTAGTGGTGCAAAATGGTTCTACCATATATGAAATTCCCCAATCTCCATTCCTCTTCCTATTCAGCATTAATTGATATTGATGTCATGAAGAGAGAAAAGGCAGGACAGAGAAGGTAACTCTCATACATGATTCTCAGGTTGTCAGGCCCACATCAAATTTGTCTTCACAGTTCATGAAACTGTTGTTCCATCCCCTCCAATCTGCCTTCCCAGCAATTTTGAGTATTTTCTGGTGATTGCGACATGGCATAATACTGTAATCAGTTTTATTTGATGGTATGACTTCTTTAGACAGGAAATGGGGAACTGTCTGACAGAACTCAGGACAATTGTGCACATGTTGCTGGCATTTACCAAGGGTTGCTGGATGCAGCCCTATCCATGTTCTCTTCTTTATGTTGTGATCTTGGGTTTGTTACCCTTCCCCTTTATTCTCTTCTGTGCTGCTCCCTATAATCATAACCTCACAGAGCCTTTGAGCAAACATGAGGCATGTGAGTGAGCAGACTAGGCAAAGAATATATCAGAAGTTAGAAGGGAACAAAGATGCTGCTTGGGGAGAAAACTTCAGATTCCATTGTTCTCATTCTATGTTAATTTGCACCCAACCAAGGTCCAGACCCATCACAGAGTGCAAAGCAGGGTTTAAGAGTAATTTCAAAAGTGTTTCATGGCCCTGACCTTGCCTAAAGCCACATTCTCCTGTGCTCTGGTTATGTCTTCCTGGCTGCAGCATGAAGACTTGGTAGAAATCACAGAATCCAGGAAAAAAGGCCCCATTTGCAGGAGCTGGGAAATAAAAACGCCCTGTTCCCACCAACTCAACACATGTTTCTGGCTGGAACATCAGCCCATTTTTGCTAGTTAATGTCTTTTTCTCCAATAGTGATAACAGTCATTCACCACTTCAGCTGTGTCTGTTGGACACGCAAACATAGTTCAAGTTTTTTACTGCTGTTGTCAAAAACTTGAGCTATGTATGTCAGCCCTCAGAGAATAAACTTTTTATGTTTCTGCAGATTCAACCTTCAGGTTCAAGCCACAGGCGCACTCCTAAGTCAGAATGCTGAGAGGGCTGCCTTCCAGAACCTCTTCCCCTGCTCAGAGCCTCTGAGACAAAGTCCTTTTCATTATCTCTGGCCTTGATCAGTTTCTCTAAACTCTCCAGCTTCTGACCTTGATTATTCTCTTTTCAATTTATAGTCTTTTCCCCCCCACACTTTCTTAGCCATGCACCCCTAGGGCTCAATTATTTCTACTTTCTTTGTTTTCTGTCAACCATTTTTAGAATATACAATCTGGGCATTAAAAAAATCAATATTTACTTAAGTGCACACAAAACAGTTCTTATTTATACTAGGATGAGATACAAAAGCAGTTAAATATGATGATTTAATAGAGATTAATCACATGATGTACTGGAAATCAGAGAGCTGGGTCATCATTTTAACTATGTCACTTCTAATTATGTGACCTTGGGCAACTCAATTTCACAGAGCCTCTAACTCCTTATTTGCAACATGACCTGTAATGCACATCCTGGTTAAATGTTTCATAATGTTAAAGATCTGTACTGCAAAGTTAATTTGATCAAGCCAACCATATGTTCTTCAGTTAAAACAAAATTTATGCTGAACCAAGGGAAACACTTTTTTATTTTTTTATTTTTTTTATTTTTTACTAAGGCACTTATTTTACTACTCATCGTAGGCACTTGCATATGAGCAAAACTTATGCCTACCTCTGGACTTACGTGTATAGGTTAACAATTGCTATGATAATGCTGTGTAACAATCTCACAATTTCAGTGGCACATAACAATATTTAATTTATACCCCTTTGAAGTAGGTTGGAGGTTGGTTGATCTAACTTGAGCATGGCTTGGGTGGTTCTGCTCTTCTCCACCAGTCTCTCATCTTCTTGGAGCTAGCGGGCTAATCTGAAAATGTTCTCATGGTAATGGCATAGAATAAGAGAGTAAGTTCAATCATATGAGCACCATCCAAGCCTTGGGTAGACCATGTTCTTGATATTCCATTGTCCAAAGCAAATTGCATGGCCAACCCCGAAGTCAAGAGATGCTCATGATGCAGGTGGATAAGGAAGTGAATAGTTCTGAACAACAATCTAACACACTGTGCTTTGGAAATGAGTGATGAAAATGCTTATGTATGGCTTTTTCTCAGTGAAAATAAAGGCAGTGATGAAGATGTGCAGAAACCTTAGGGATTAGTTGCTACTTTTCCTCCTGTGGCACATAACTGAATGCACTTCTAGGGAGAGGAGTTGCTGGTTTTGAGACAGCCTTTATGAACTTGCTTGCATACAATTTTAAGTTGCAGGTAAAATGGTCATTGTACTCAAATGAGGGAGGTCAAGATCATGGCACTGTCTCTAAAGCATCCCGAGCCCCTCTGATTGGCAGATTTGTGAAAAATTCCTGGGAACCACTGATCGAGTATTCCTCCATAGGCAAGCTCCTGCTCACTCTAGTCAAGTTGGAGATGATTTTGAAAATGCTGATCAGGACTTATTTATAAAAGCAAGGGATGGTGGTTCAAAAAGGAGCTAGTGCAAAAACACTGTGAGACACCTCCTATCTGATCGATTGAAAAATCACATGACTTATGTTGTATTTATGTATATAAAACTGTCTATCTCTTTACTGAAAGAATCTAAACAGCCTTCAACTCTGCCGCTTTTTACCCCAATGCCTCCACTTGTTTTCATGTCTTCTGATGAAACAGTAAAATAAAACCACAATGATGACACATTACTGATGATTAAGTTGTATTAAGCAAGAATAACTACACATGAAACAATAATCATATATTATATTATGAAGCTAGTCTGTTTCTTGAGAACTAATGAGAAATTGAGGGTAATTAAAGCAGGCAAACCTTAATTTATTTTTCCATTTATTGGGCTATATTAGTTATCTATTACTGTGTAATATATTATCCCAAATTTAATGGTGTGAATCAGAAGTATTTATTATGTCACATAGTGTGTGTGGGTCAGGAATTCAGAGGAGGCTTAGCTGGATGGTTCTGGATTTCCTGAGGTCCCAGTCAAAAAAATCAACTGAGGTTTTAGTTATCTGAAGATTTGAGTGGGGGCTGGAGGAGCTGCTTCCAAGATGGTTCAACCACATGGCTGGCTAGTTGTTAGGAAGAAGCCTTGGTTCCTTGACAGGTAGACACATCAATCAGGCTTCCTGAGTGTCCTCACAGCATGGCAACTGGCTTCTTCCAGAACAAGTGGTCAAAGAGAGATCAAGGCAGAAGCTACAACATAATTTATGACCTAGCCTTGGAAGTCACACTCCGGTCATTTCTACAGCATTTTATTGGTTATACCAGACCTGGGACTGGTACGCACTCACAAAATTATGTAAGTGCATGCCCTGAGTGTGAATATGTCCTTAAATTTTACACCCTTGCTGCTTTGCTTGTCTTAATCTAGTCCTGACCAGCTGTACACATTTGCTTTACTTAGTGTTAGAGGGGGCTATATAAAAGGCAAGAATCATGGGAACAACTTGGAGGCTGGCCACCACAAGAGTTAAGCACTTAACCAAGATTCTGATCAATGAGAAGGGACTTCCACTGGCTCATCAGTTCTCAACTTTGGTTAAACACTTGAATCATCTGGGAGTGATGATTTAATTGATCAGGAGGGACAGCCATGATGTCAAAAAGGTCTCCAAATTATTCACATGTGCAGTCAGGGATAAGTACATTGAAAATGAAGTAGAGGTTCCTTTTGAGACTGAATTCCACACAGAATTTGCTGTTGTATCTATCAGCAACATATGTTCTTCCCTCATGGAGCAGAGTGTGGAGCAAGGTTTAGAAGGACAAGGGGCATCAGTAATTTATTCTCTCACAAACTGTTGCTGAAAACAGAACAGGCCAGGATGACTAGATGTCTTTCCCCACCACCTGTATGTTCTGTTGAACCATTTTATAAAAGACTAGTAGCCCTGCACATGAATCCATGCACCAGTAGCTCTCTGTGGGGCCTGGCCACTCCGTGCCCACTGCCCAGAGGCTCTCTGCGGTCCAGAGGCCCATCCGCGGCCGGACGCGGAACGCTTGCCTCGTCGCCAAGACAACAAAGCAAGCATTCTGCCAGGCCGCTCAGGCTGCCCACTCTCAGCGGCCACCCCCCTACCCCCCCCCGGGACTGGGGGACTCCGGCGGGGCTGAGAGGACTGGGTGCCACCATCTTGTGGCTATGGGCGCCACCATCTTTGTGACGGAGTAATGGTTAATTTGCATATTACCCTTTTATTAGATAGGATTGGTAGGCACAGGGTTAACTCATCAATGCTAGTCTGATTTGAGGTTCTTTATTTGTTTCAAGACATATAAAAACAGGCACATTGGGTGAACAGAGAGGTCCCCAGATGAAAAAGAGAATAATGGAAATTAAATGAGTTAGATTGGGGTTAGGCTGTCTGTTTACTTATATACCAGTTTGCCAGTGGTTTCACACACACACACACACACACACACACACACACACACACACACGTAAAGCTGAGAATGAGATTACGCTTAGCTCATATAATTTTAGAAGCCAGTTCACGTTTGTATCTGCTAGCTACATGATTGTTGAGTAGTTATCTCTTTGAACCTTCCCTATCCCACGGGGCAGGAGCCTGGGCTGAATGTACTGGGAAGAAAGGTGAAGGAGGATTGGAATGGAGTTCTTATGCAGGATATTCTGTTTTTCTCCATTGAAAATAAATAACAGAATTTCAATATGAAGACTCCTGCTAAAACTTTCACATTTTCTTTTTGTAATTTTCCTAGGAAATGCAAAAAACCTCAGAGATTGTCATGATTTTGGCAAATAGTTTAGAATGTTGTCAGTTGCCCGAAGAGAAAAAGCTCTGTTACAGACATATGCTTGAAACCATTGTTGTCACCTCAATCAGATAATTAAAATGAAAAATAAAACACTACAAGCATTTTTTATGGCAGTAGCCTAATTTGCACTTCTTACATAAGCAAGGACATTCCTGCAGATTGCACTGGGTGTCAGCATAACATATCCTCTCACTCTTCTGTGAAAGCATACTCAGATGAAAGGGGACAAGTTGCTGGGAAAACAGGTCATTCTCTTCTGACATCCATTTCGGCCACAGAAGAGGCTTGGCTAGAGAGTGAATACTTTATAAACAAAATATCTACCTGCTCAATAGGATTCTAGCAGAGTTTCATTGTATGGCAAAGTTTTAAAGGGTTAGAGTGCTTCCATCTCGTGACAGGGTAGATCACTTCCAATGGACTCTTGAATGCAAGTGTACTTGATGGGAGGTGGAGGCGGCTTGAAAGGTGGGGGTCTTTCCATGCTAGGAACAAAACGTTCTTCTTTTAATGCTAAGAATGTGAGGGGGTGATTGAAGTAGGAAACAGAGAAAAAGAAAGACATACTCCACTAGCTCTCTCAGAATTTTCTTGGCATAACTTTCTGCTTGTTAGTTTTATCATGATAATATCATTAATTAATATTTAGATGGTAATTTTATAGTTTGAAAAAACTGTTTTCATTATAACCTTGTATCTAGAAATTGAATATTACTGTCACCATTCCATATATAAAAATTAGGCACCAAGGTTTTAAGCATCTTGTTCAAAAGAACCAGACCAGCAATTCAAGTCTTTTAACCAAAACCTATACTCTCCATGGCAACTGCTTCCTAGTAGAAGTGCTTCTCTTATGTGAGTTAAAAACTTTCCTCCAGAGACAAAATTTTAAAATTCTGTGTGCTGTGGGGATCTGGTTTAGGTGGGAAGTAAAGACTGAAATGTTACACTCAACTGAATCCCTGAGTTGGTTGGTAGAGGATAGGTAATGCCAGAGTCCCTTCTCTTTAAATAAGTGAACATTCTGAATGTCATCTTTGTATAAAGTGCTGTTCTCTGTTAGCACAACTCATCTCTTGTCTGAAATGCATCAAGCATAAAGGTGAGTGTGAGATTTAGCTATACAAATGCATCAGCCGTACTGATAATAGAAAAAAGAAATATATCTTTGAGCAGATTTATGTCCACAACCCAAACACCTGTAGCCTTGTCTGTCAATCCATAGTACCTTAACTTCTCTCTCTCTCTCTCTCCCATCAAAACATTGTTTCTCATTTCTATATAGCATAGACATTTGACTATAGCACAACAAAAAAATCATTTCAAATTTTCACAGTCCCATAACTTTCTCATTCTATTATATAAATTCCCAATGTCTATTACCTGGTTTTCTGATGCTTTAATGGAGACAGTATTTATCAAAAGGTAGATAAAGTATTAAGAAATTTGCACTTCTGTTTTTTTCAGGTAAATTCTGAATTTCTCAAGGTCATATGGTGACCAAAGTGTAGTACTTGGATAAGAATCCATAAATTCTGACTACTGGTTTAGTGTTTTATTCACCACAAAACACTTCCTGCATATGGTGATAGAGTCTTCAAGGATACTCTCAGAAAAGTAGAAGAAGGTATTGCATGATGGTCAATGTTATCTTAGATAGTAGTTGGAAGATATGTGGAAGATCAGCCCTATGTATTATGAGGGTATCCTCTAATCGTGGCCTAATCTGGACTGATTCAACATAGCCCTGTCAGAAAAGTAGAGCGTAACCTTATGTGTCATTTCAAATTGTGGATTGGAAGGAGAAGAGTTCTGGAAAAATTTCAATAAGATGAAAAAAGGGGGTAACCAACTGCTTAGTTTCTTTTCCTCTTGGGGAAAAAGGTAAAGAGCAGTAAAAGCTCATTCTGCTGAAAAGCAGCTGGAAATTTCTTAAAATTACCTTTCTCACTCAATTTCACACTTGAGCATCTCAGCAGGGCTAGGCTCAGGCAGGTCAGAGATGCATGAAAATGAAAAAATAATAAAGATTAAAAGAAAAATCATTTTCAATTTTGAGGTAAGGTGAGGCTCGGTTTTTATTTCATGCCCACTGACTGTTCCACCTGCTGAGTGTAGAGTTATAGCCTGAACAAGGCAGAAGGGCTACCAAATCAGAAGTTGTGTATCTAAGCCCAACTGTGTGGTGCTGGGAAAGCTATATTACCTCTCTGAGTCTTATTTCCTCTGTTAAAAATCAGAGAGACTCAATATAGGAATGATATCTATAGTGCTGAGTGAGTAATGCATATTGAAAAAGTATTGGTTCCTGCATATCTTGGCATTATACTCACATTTCTTGTTGGTACTGACACCATTTTCTTACTCCAAGACCAAATGATACCAGGCAGAAAAAGAGCAAAGCTGCTACCATCACTGGCCAGGACATTCCATCTTTGGGCTTATTAACCACAATACCTGAAAAGGGCATAAAGAGAGGAATTTCAATGCCAAACTTTGACCATTGGAAACCTGAATTAATTGAACTATTTCTCTCACCTGACAGATATTTTAGTCAAGGACCAAAAGGTGTTTCTTGATCACAGTCACACCGAGGGACCATGTCTATGTCTTGTTCTAATTTCTGGTTTGGCATTTATACAATTGCATTTTTACATGAATGTCTTTCTTGGTCATGTGTTCCACAACTGATCTTTTCCTTCATTTTCCCAAGACCCTGGACAATTCCTGACATGTGGTACCCAATGAAATGTTATTTGCAGGAATGAATAAATTAAAATAATCTGTAAATTAACTTTATCTGTGAAACAATGGTCTACCTTTGGGTTTTCTTATTCTTGAAGGAGTCACTAAATGCTTTATGGAAGCACATGTGATAGGAGGAGGAAAAAAGAGTAAAACGCAATGTGACATTCCAAAGTCCTGAAGAGCTAAAGCTGAGAAGCCCTGGATAATACCTATGGAGTTGTAGTGCAGAAAAACCACGTTCCAAGACTTCTCATTTGAATGTCACTCAAGGAATCATATCCAGGCTAGAGATTTTCTCATCCTTTTCTATCACCTCCCCTCCTTTTTTTACTCTCCATATCCATTTCAGGAATAGAAAGGGAAGAGGGACAAAATGGATAAAACTGAAACCAGTTGGTTTTGTCATTTCTGTAGTCTGAAAGGGAGGAAATTGAAAGTAACAGACTGGCTAAAACTATATTGGTGAGTAATCAATGGGCTATTTTTCTTATCCTTGCTGACCATACGCATACTCAACTCATTCATTAACATTTTAACATTTGAATATTGAGTTAAACTGCATGAATCAAAGACTTTAAAGTATTATGGATTCTAGGCTAGCAGCAAAATAAATATCCTACTCTGGATGGTTTTACTTTATAGTAAATGAGGTTGCCTGGTTCTACCTGGCAGTTAATAGAAGTATTTCCTTTTCAAAAAGTATTTTATGATCATGTTAACAATTCAAACTGCACAGAACTATAAAACTACAGTGAAAAGGAAGTGCCCTTACTACTTTAGGTACCAGTTACCCACACTAGAAACAATAACTTTCAATAGTTAATTGCATATCCTATCAGAAACTTCCTATGCATACATAAACATATATATGTATCATGAATATACATCCCTTTTATTACAAATGCAGGCATACTATACATATTGTTCTGCCTGTCCCCTGGCTTTTTTTTCTCTTAAAAAATGTTCTTGGAATACTTTCCAAATAAGTGTATAGAGATTTACCTCATTCGATTAAACTCCTGGCTAGTTCCCCAAATGTAGAGATCTACCATAGTTTATTTAATTGGTCTCTTAATGTCAGGTGGTTGAATTGTGTCCAAGCTTTTATTATCTCTAACAACACTCCAGTGGAATCCTTATACATTATAGACAGATCTTTAGCTCTTTAGATTACATACATCATTTGGGCAAAAAGTGCATTTTTATATCAGAATTGTCTGGATTGATTTTCTTTTATCATTTCAACTAGATTATAAACTACTCATAGGTTTTTATTTTCTCTTGTTGCCTAGATTTATTATACTGCTTTCCATACAGCAAGTCTCAAAAAAAAGATACAGTCTAAAAAACTGGATTTAAAATATTACGTACCAAGTCTTTTCTATGTCTTACATAGTTTGGACTGCAGCCACATTATGTCAAGTTAACAGTGTGTTGGTTATCAGTGTGGAAGACTGAAGACTTTTTCTCTCACAACACACACATCCAGGATTCAAGGTCTTCCTGAAGCTCACCTTACCTCAGCCCTGTCGAAACAGACACTGAGGGTACCCTGGAAGCTCATGTAGTCCTGCCATACATAACCATGTGGTACTGTGTATGCATCGGTGACTAAAGAGAGTTCAGAAATTCAAACCACTGGAGTACTGTGATCACCAAAGGAACAGCTCAGGACTACACAAAGTTCTGTTTTAGTGAAATCAAAATTGACGAGGCTCTACACTAATAATATGGTAGGAAATAATATTTATCCCCAAAGTTTTAGAGAAGTAAAAGAACAAAAGGTTTTTTAAATGGGTGTTAAATTAATGTTTACAAATTTTCTTCAAACCAAATATAGAATGAGACCATTGACTTCAGGAATGTCTCAGTGCAGAAGTAGAGCTCCAATCCGGCCCCATTTCCAAAGTAGGCAGTTCTTAAAGGCAGCAATATCTTAAAGATATTGGTAGGACCACAGTTTGCAACTCTGTTGCCATGTTGTGTGAGGATGATGCTCTAATGATCTGAGGATTGCATGACCTTCCATGTGAAAATAATGATTGCACAGGCAAAGTGCTCACCAATCAAGTGAACAACCCCTGAAGTGAAAGAGTTGATTAGACCTCTGAATTTATGATTAAGACCTGCATTGGGAAGGTCCTAACTTTATTGAATCCCTTGCCCTCTTCTCATATAAAATAATGGATTACATTTAGCATTGATGAAATTTTATTAATTGAATATAGGAATTCTATTTGTTCCAACAATCTCTTTCTTGATTCAGATTATATTTTCACAAGACTAAAATGTTACTCACTACTTTTCTCCTGACTAATTCTTATTCATTTTTCAGATTTTAATTTAAATATATTTTCAGTGAATATTTTCCTGTTCTCCAGTTAAAATCAGATCTTTCTGTTAGATGCTGACAATACCTGTACTATATCATAGCATGTCACAAATAAATTTAATTGTATGGTTACTTACTATATATCATCTCTAACAGATCATTATCTTCAGGAGGTCAGCGTTTTCACTGTATGCCCAACAATTGGCACAGTGTCTGGCAAACGGTACTCAATAAATATTTCTTGAGTCAATAAAACATAAAATCCAAAAATAAATGGCATATGGCTCACCAGTGATATGGATGTCATTATTTTGAGTAGATCTATTGGCAGTTGTGGGAACTTCTGGAAATTCTTTGGTTGTCCTGATGAAGTCATCTCCTAGGGATACAAAGGGGATTATCTGAACTGATCCTAATAGCCATCTCAATCTGATCAAATAGTATAAAATCATGACTGGATTTCACTTGCCGTTAGGAAGAGCTCAATTTATATGGCTTAAATACTCCTAAAATATTTTATGTGTAAAGTTCACTAAGGACCAATTTACAGCAAGGCTAAGATCCTAGGCTCTGTCTAATATGGCACCAAATAGTGAAACTTCCTATTGGCTTAAAGAAAAAAATAAATAAATGGAGAGAGAGAGAGAGAGAGAGAGAGAGAGAGAGAGAGAGAGAGAGAGAAGCTGTATAGCACACACAACAACCCAATATCTGCTAAAGAATCTCCATGAGAAATTTAAGTAATTATGGGAAAATATCTTAAGTTGGGATCATGGAAAGATGAGGTCTATCCCTATTCTCTCACAATAACAGAGGTCTAGCCCAGTGGTCAGCAAACTGTGGCTCGCGAGCCACATGCGGCTCTTTGGCCCCTTGAGTGTGGCTCTTCCACAAAATACCATGGCCTGGGCGAGTCTATTTTGAAGAAGTGGCGTTAGAAGAAGTTTAAGTTTAAAAAATTTGGCTCTCAAAAGAAATTTCAATCGTTGTACTGTTGATATTTGGCTCTGTTGACTAATGAGTTTGCTGACCACTGGTCTAGCCAATTAAAATACGGATTCTCTCCACTCTAATGTATTTGGAAAGGTCAATAAAAATCCATTGGCAACATTCAAGTAGACAAATCTATATTGACAAATCATTCAATTTTCCAATGGAAAAATAAATTGCATTTTTAATGAATTTAATTGGTTAAAAAAAGCCATTATATAGATTTAATCCTATATAATAAAGAGCTAATATGCAAATGGTCATCACACCTGCACGCCATAATGGCTCAGACATTCAACACTGGGAAGAGAGGTATGGGGACCAGCCAGGCACAAATGAGCTCGCAAGAAAGGAATGGGGACCAGCCAGGCTATGGCCTAGGAGAGGGACAAGCCACCTGCCCCGCGGTCCCGGGTGCCAGCGGCTGTGGCTGCGGCCCGGTTGAAGCCGCCTGCCCATGGTCCCCTGCGGCTGCAGCTGGCCCGGGCAAAGCTGGCCTGGGTCCTGGGTGCCAGCAGCCAGCCAAAAGGAGGGAAGCCTGGGTCCCAGGTGCCTGCAACTTGCTGGAGGAGAGAATCCTGGGTCCCGGGTGTGGGGTGAGGCAGAGGCAGTTAGGGGCAATCAGGCCAGAAGGGGAGCAGTTAGGGGCAATCAGGCAGTTGGGCAGAGGTGGTTAGGGGTGATCAGGCAGGCAGGCAGAGTGGTTAGGGGCAATCAGGCAGTTGGGCAGAGGTGGTTAGGGGTGATCAGGCAGGCAGGTAGAGTGGTTAGGGGCGATCAGGCAGGCAGGAAGGCTGGCAAGCGGTTAGGAGCCAGCAGTCCCACGTTGCAAGAGGCAGTTAAACATCCTCTGAGGGGTCTCAGATTGGAGAGGGTCCAGGGTGGTCTGAGGACTCCCCGCCCCTTGCACAAATTTTGTGTACCGGGCCTCTAGTTTTGAAATAAAAGACAGAAAAATCTAATACTTGGTCTCTGACTATCTTCTTTCAGTGACTGGGCAGAATTTTGGTTCCATTCATTATCATTGTCATTGTCACTGCCATTTTCATTATCAAGATGCACTTTTAAATATCTATCTGAGATTGGATTCTTACCAATCCTTGTTTTTTTAATCTCTGTCAAGATAAAGCAGACCACTACCTCTCCTGACCCTAAATCTTCCCCGCTACTTACCATGAAGTGTCGAGCCCGCACCTGAGGGGTATGAACTGTATGTTTCACTGGGCATCCATGAAGCTGCTAATGGAAGAACATAATGGAAGAATCAATCTGTAAAAGACTAGTTATTTTCTCTTAACTTTTAATTGAATCTAATGGTTATTTAATGTCTATTTAAAGCAACATCATTGAACTATTCTGCAGCACACATTAGAAAGTCCCAAACTAAAGTGGGAGTTGAGGTAATGCTTGTGGAAGGTCTGTATTATAGACAAATAGGAGAAGGAAGAAGAAATGAAAGGAAACTACTAGGAGAGGTTCTTTCAGCCACAGAGAAGGTGTTGTGACTATTCTCATGGCCATCCATGGGTGAGCTAAAAGAATCGGAGAGAACGAAAGCCCAGGTGTGTTATGGTGGCTTTTAGTCAAGGAGAGGTGCCAACAGGACTTTGAAGAACTTGGTAGAACACACGAGGGAACAAAATAGTTTGTATTTGTGAGTAAGCTGACATTTTTATTCAACTGTGAAAACTGAACTGTATCAACAGTGAATTATCAGATCCCGATTGTTACAAGCCTGTTAGCTGCTGGGTGTATCCTTTTGATGTATTCTGTGGCAAACCTTCCCCTTGAGTGGATGGCAGCAAACTCAGCACATATGGCTTTTGAAATAGAGCCATTAACTCATTTTGTTTAGTTCCCCATCTCTGGCAAGAAAAATCCACTTCTTGGCAAACTCCCCATAACTGTATTTGATAACAGGCCAATACTGTGATGTAAAGTAAAATAACTATAGTGGTGCCTGAGTAGTATGCTCATTTATTTAAAACATTAGCATACATGATTTTGCAAGTTAAGTGTTTTCTTGTGTGTCCAAACCAAAACAATCAAAACCAAAATAAAATAAAACAAACATTAAAAACAAAACAAAAAACAGCCTCAGCCTTCCTCTTTCTTGGTTTTTCCCTGAATGCCAAGGGCATTTGCAGCTGTAGACAAAGGTATGTTATTAGGTCCTTCAGAAGAGGCATTGGTCCCCGGACAATCTGGCATGGCAACTTCCATGGGTAGTCAGCTCACAGGAAAGGGTGGTTTTGTACATAGCTATTTAGAGTTTGACTAGGCCAGAGAGATGTTCTTATCTTCAATATAATTCTCTGACTCTGCACCTGTGATCTTGACTCTTTTTTTTTTTTTTCCTGGTCTACCAAGGTATACAGATGATGATGTACTGAGTACTTTTTAAATGTCCATTGTTAATGGTTAAGTCATTAAGCCAGGAATTTGATTGGCAAAGAGCAACAATTATAAAAAGAAATTAGGACGAGGCCTGGATTTAGGTACAATTATGATGAAGGCAGTTTGTTCAGTTTTTTTGTTTGTTTGTTTTGTTTTTGGTTTTTGCCCACTATTGTGTCTCACTTGCTTTCTATTTTTAGGGCTTGATGTCTTTATATATTATCTCTTCAAATTCAGTTTTTAAGAAAGTATGTGATAACCTTATGCTAAGGTTATAAATGGTTGACCAAGTGCTATCCCTTTGAGAAAGACAAGTATTTTTTAAAAATATTTTTCCATTTCATGATTATTATCAGCAGGTCACCAGAGAACAGTTTGTAATGATTAGTTACATGTGGATACCAAGGTGTTTTGTTTTTTTTAAGCGTAACACAATTTCAGGAGATGGTGATATCATTAGTATGATCCATCCAAATTACAATACTTAAAATCATGCAAATTATTTGACCATTTCATAAAGCTTCTTTTTAGACTTCTAGGAATTTTTCAAGTGTAAAAAGACATCTCAAAAAATGTGTGATAGAATTAAACTACAAAAACTATTTTGGAAGAGTAAAGAGTTATTTCTCTAATTTTGGATTTAAGCTTTTATTTTAACTTTGTTTAAAAAATACAGTGGGGAGTGTATTGAGAAAGGTGAAGAAAAAGGAGCTTCCAGTTGATGGATTCAGCATGTCTGAAAATATTTAAGTAATGTAAAAAAAAACTTTAAGAGCCCTAGCTGGATTGGCTCAGTGGATAGAACATCGGCCTGTAGACTGAGGTGTTCTGGGTTCAATTCCGGTCAAGGGCATATGCCCAGGTTTCAGGCTCGATCCCCAGTGTGGGGCGTGCAGGAGGCAGCCAATTAACGATTCTCTCTCTTCATTGATGTTTCTATCTCTCTCTCCCTTCCTCTCTGAAATTAATAAAAATATATTTTTAAAAAACCTTCAAGAGAAAGAATATATTATAAATAAAAGCTCAGCAAGATGAAGAAATGAACAATTTTTGCAATAAATGTGCCCACAGGAGGAGGCCTTCCTTAAGAATGCTTGTTTACAGCATCCTTAGTAAGATAGAATTGGTTATGTACAATAACTCATCTTTCACTAAATGCAATACTTTTCTGAAAGTTCCTACACTCTATCATTTAGCTATAAGATTTTTAGAATATGTTCCACATTGACTACACCATCTGCCATTTTTAAGTCTCAAGAGTCTCAGCAGAATTGTGTTGTTATTGTCTTTTAATTGATTGAAATATTCTGTGTTCTTCAAGTCATATTTGTTAAATACAAGAGTTAAATCTCTTTCAAACCTTTGAGCACCCATTTTCATCAAAATCCACAAATGAACATGACTTTGATATTTAGATGATAAACACCAGCTTGATGGATAACCTCCTTTAGCACATCACCATTATCAGCTAAAACATGAACACAGGGATACTATGTTGATGGAGTTTCTCAAATATATTTTTATATCGTCTTTTTAACATAACCTTGGTTTCTTCCACAATTTCTTTATATTTTACTTTTGGTAAAGCTTGTTCAACAAGGAAACTATGTGATACCATTCTACCATAAAAATGTACTTCTCTTCAATGGTAAAAACAGGATCAACTTCAATAGCACAGTATTTTTCATTTACTTGCAATAACTCTTTTGGACATCTGTCTGTAACTAATTTGTAGTTATCAATTTCATGACATGGCAGGCATCTTTTCCCTTTGTAGAGAAATCTACTCAGTGTCATATCAAAGTCTGTGGTTACCTGAAGTTTGGCAGCTCATCTTTTGATGAAACCAGTGATAATTTCTGTTACTTTTGTAGGATTCTTGTGGCAAACTGAACTTTCAAATTCTGGAATCATTTTACATGTCCAGACTTTTTTTTTGGTTATGTAGTCTTCCTTAAGGCACTCTGAGTTCTTCTGTCACTAATTTTGTCCTAATACAATGGCATAGGTGGCAAGCAATAACTCAAGATGCAGGGCTTATACCGAGATCTCAATGACCTTGGTCTTCAGCCTCATCTTCCTCTTCAGGTATGTACTCTGCCAGCACCACCTCTTCCACTAGAACATAAATGCTGGAACAAGTTACCATGTGTACTCTTGCCATGATCACCTAGTCCAAAGATGGGACCCTCATACTCTTCCTGGCCACCAAAAGAAGATGACATGCATGAGCTTTCAAAGTGTAACGTTTGTGTTCTCGCTGTACAGAAGTCCCCAGAAACTGGTAGTTTAACAAAAAATATAATTTTAAATCAGAGAAATGCATCTTTAATTTGAGACTGACCTAATTAGAAACTATATGACAGAAGGGGAGAACAACATTTTAGAGGATAGGAAAATGGAATGAGATGTGATCAGAGACATAAAAGATTTTAGAATTTGAAAACAAGAGTGGTGAATTCAGAGAATCAGCATCAAAGCCAACAGGGAACAGAGGGACTGAAAATTATCCTGGAGACTGAAATAGGAATAAGACCCAGCGCTGCTATAGGCTCTCTCATTCCTATGTCCCTGCCACTGACCCTCAACCCCTCATCTAGCCTCTCCATCACCCTCTGTCAATGGAAAGTAGAAAGGGTTGTTAAGAAATTATTAGACACAGCTATCAAAAGCCTGAGAAGAACCAGATAGGACCAAGGGCAGGATAAGCAATGCATCTTCAAGATTTAAGAAGAATACATAAAATTTGAAGGATAAGGAATGCATGGTTAAAGAACAGAATAAAGACCCCATGTGATGTCAGTAAGAGGTACTGTGAGGCCTAGGTGTGTGTGTGTGTGTGTGTGTGTGTGTGTGTAGTGAGCTTGTTGATTTTTGTTAATGGAGCAAGTTGGAGGCATAAGGGTTCATGGAGATTCATATCATTTTTCTGCTTGTCTAACTTTGACATACTGAATTAAATATGGTTTTCATCTCCAGTGGACCAGATGGATGACAGGGAAAACCAAAAATAAAAAAGTAATTAAACTTAAATTTTCTGCTCCATGGTCTGATCATCTGAGTGTCAGGAAGAAAACATGTTCTCAGATGTTATTAACCTTATAGATTTTGGACATTTAGTTGGTCAGATTTGGTATCCCCATTTCACAGGTGCTTAAAGTAAAATAAGCATCTCTGTTTCAGATTGAGGAAACTTGGAAGCTGAACTAAGGTTAGACTTTAATATTCTTGAATCCCAGCTTAGACTTCTTCAAGTTGATAAACAAAATGACAACAAAATAATACATTAAACCATATACTTATAAATTTAGTGTAAGTGCAATGAACTCAGAAGCATCTAGTGACACCCAAATAAATACGAGCTACATAAAATACATGTATATAAACAAATACCCCATATCACCAGTTCACAAATAGCAAGGGCCTTAAAAACACTGCTGTGGGATTATTTCACCAGAAGACCATTCATTATTATTCTTTTTCCTGCCTTTGAATATTTCATAAATCTATTGAAATAAACATACTGGAAGAAAACAAATCCCATTACCAATGCCTGCCATGAGTCTTGTTAAGTGCATCATCTAATATTGGATGTCACATTACAGTACAATCCAATGAGTAGGAACATGTTTCAAAAATAGTTTGGGAGTAAGCAATCAATATGCACTTGTTGGATCCTAATGTGTTTTTGTCAGTGATTATAAATAGAACAACTCACTGCAGGGAATTTTTCTATGTTTATGGATAAAAAATGACAATTTGTTAACAAGGACTTCTTATTCTTGCACAAGTAAAAATATGGGTGTTTCTCTGCCAGGAAAAATATTGTTTATTGGGTTTTAAAGTTTCATTCTTCATTTCACAATTTCTAAAGCTATTTTCATTATAAAAATGATAAAGAGATATGTGAGGATAAATAAAGTTTTCAACTGGGGAAAGACAGAAAATGTGAGGTGTTACAATAGTTCATTTCAGTATGAAATCTATTAGAAAGACCAATAATAGACTTGTGTAAATTATAGAGTACTTTCAAGTCCTTTTCAAGTTTTCCAGTGTCTGAGACAGAAAGTACCTTGGGTGGCTTGCCTGCTTCATATTGATGTGATGCCTGGGACGAAAAACATTTTTTTTTATTCCTGGCACACATAGTATTGTAGTAAGAATTTAAATAAAGCAAATAAATAAAAAGGTTAAAAATTCCATTTAAGTAGATCATTTTTCACTGTATCTATGTGTGTTTTCTTTCTTGTCCTTGCCCATGTGTTCACATACTCTTTCAAATACTCAAGAAATATTTGCTGAGTACCTATGTTTGCCTGCCACTCTACAAATACTAAGACACAATAGTGAACAAGACAGAAAAAGGGTTAGGTGCCTGTTCTTGTGTATCTTACATTCTAGTATAATTTAAATAGAAAATCAAATAAATAAAATAAAGAAAAACATCAGACAATAACTGTTATGCTGAGAATTAAAATATGGGATAATATATATTATATAATTGTAGCATAAGTTTAAGTTCAGCTTTTTGTTATATCATTGTCCAATAAACTCTTTTGCTCACTGCTACACAATTCCCTCCACCCATGTCATCAACAAGTATGCTTTAATTTATCTTTCAACAATATTTATTGAGAACTAACTATATGGCAGGCATTATCTTAGGCACTGGGGACACAGGTAAGCAAACAGACAAAAAATCGCATGGAATTTACTTGCATTATAGTATTGAGAATAAGGCATGACAAATTAGTGAGGTACGGTTTCAGCATAGTTTATTACAAACAACTCTATTTTTTATTAACACCATATAGGATAAATGTTAATTTATTAAGTATAGGCTTTCATCCCCAGTCTAACGAATATTTTTATTCTCAATTTATAACTGATTGGTAAATATTTCTAGCTCCTAGCCTTGTCTACATAATAAGACATACTGTTAGTACACTATGGCTATAGTTTTAATGGGCTTCATAATATTTCATTGACTTATTATCTTATCCTATTCCACATTCTCTTATTGGAGAAATTCTTCCCAAATGCCCCATCATTCTCCTTCATACACACACATTTTTTAATTTTTTAAAATAAATGACATTATATGTCTACCTCATCTCACCCCTGTTATTCAAAAGCAAACACTGTTCTGAATGTTGTGTCTATTATTCATTTACTTAGATAGTTTTAAAGTTTTTTTTAAATCACATATTATACCTACACCATATGGTGTCTGGTTGTACTTGCTTTTAAATTTATTTAAAAATATTATTCCATATATTGTCACCTGGCATTTACTTTTTGGATTCAACACAATGTTATGAAGATTCATTCATGTTGTTGTATGTGACTGTCATTTACTCATTTTTCATTACTTTATGATATTTTATTATATAGCTACTAGAGGCCCGGTGCACGAAATTCGTGCATGGGGGAAGGGGGGTGTCCCTCAGCCCAGCCTGCACCCTCTCCAATCTGGGACCCCTCGAGGGATGTCTGACTGCCCGTTTAGGCCCGATCCCAGTGGGATCGGGCCTAAACGGGCAGTCAGACATCCCTCTCACAATCCAGGACTGCTGGCTCCCAACTGCTCGCCTGCCTGCCTTCCTGATTGCCCCTAACCGCTTCTGCCTGCCAGCCTGATCACCCCCTAACCACTCCCCTGCCAGCCTGATTGATGCCTAACTGCTCCCTTGCCAGCTTGTTTGCCCCTAAATGCCCTCCCCTGCAGGCCTGGTACCCCCCAACTGCTCTCCCCTGCAGGCCTGGGTCCCTCCCAACTTCCTTTCCCTGCAGGCCTGGTCGCCCAACTTCCCTCCTCTGCCAGCTTGGTCACCCCTAACTGCCCTCCCCTGCAGGCTTATTCGCCCCCAACTGCCCTCCCCTGCTGGCCATCTTGTGGTGGCCATCTTGTGTCCACATGGGGGCAGCCATCTTGTGTGTTGGAGTGATGGTCAATCTGCATATTACTCTTTTATTAGATAGGATAGAGGCCTGGTGCATGGGTGGGGGCCAGCTGGTTTGCCCTGAAGGGTGTCCTGGATCAGGGTGGGGGTTCCCTTGGGGCGTGGGGCAGCCTGGGAGAGGGGCCTGTGGTGGTTTGCAGGCCGGCCACGCCCCCTGGCGACCCAATAGGAGGCCCTGGTATCTGGGGTTTATTTATCTTCTACAATTGAAACTTTGTAGCCTGGAGTGGAGCCAAGCCTTCTGCTTGCTCCATGGCGGCAGCCATTTTTGGGGGGATTTATGTAATTGAAACTTTTAAGCTTTAAGTGGAGGCCTGGGCCGGCCAGGGTGTGCAAAAAGATTGGCTTCCTTTATCGCCCAGGGCACCCCTAGCCTCCTGCTCTTTCCAGCTCTGTGGCTGCCACCATTTCTGTTTGGGTTTATGTATCTTCTATCATTGAAACTTTGTAGCCTTGCGTGGAGGCCTAGGCCAGCAAGGGCAGGCGGAAAGCTTGGCTTCCTCCATTGCCGGGGAAACCCAAGCCTCCCTCCTGCTCTCTGTGGCCGTAGACATCTTGGTTGGGTTTATTTGCATATTCGCTCCTGATTGGCTGGTGGGCGTGACTGGTGGGCATGGCTTGTGGGTGTAGCGGAGTGATGGTTAATTTGCATATTACTCTTTTATTAGATAGGATGCTACAATTTATTTATCTAGTCTCCTGGCTATGATCATTTAGATTATTCATAGTTTTTGCTATTATG
The DNA here is from genome assembly GCF_963455305.1 of Plecotus auritus. Taxonomy (NCBI): domain Eukaryota; kingdom Metazoa; phylum Chordata; class Mammalia; order Chiroptera; family Vespertilionidae; genus Plecotus; species Plecotus auritus. The sequence continues at coordinate 159,109,670 of NC_137771.1, read as the reverse complement.
AATAGTGTACATATCTCCTGGATATGTGAGCTAGTGTTTTGTTGTGTGTGTGTTGGAATATTTATCCAGGAAAAATTGTTGGATTGCAGTGTATGAAAATATTCATTTTTAAAACATAATACTAAAGTGATGGTAACAATTTATACTCTCACTAGCAATATATAAAAATGTACATTGCTCTCCAGTCCATATAACACGCAGTAATTACAGACTTCTTAACTGTTGCTAATTGATTAGGTATAAAATGGTTATCTGATTATAGCCTTCATTTGCATTTCCTGATTAATAGAGAAGCTGAGAATCCTTTTTTTTTCTAGCCACTGTTTCATGTTTTGTGATATACCTGTTTGCTCATTGTCTATTGCTTTCTGCTTTTTTTCTTATTGATTTGTAGGCATTCTTTATTACCCGTGACATAACATTTTGATCCATTGTGAATTATATAGTCTTAGTCCTTTTTCAATTACATGTGTGACAAATATCTTCTCTCAGATTATAGCTTTCTTTCTTTTTTTTTTACATTCCTTAAGGTGTCTTTTGATAAAAGATTATTTTTCTTAATTTATTTGATTCTATTCTTTTTATTTTGTTTATGGTGAGTGCTTTTTCTTTTTTCTTTAAGCCCTTCCCTGCCTCAAAGCTTGGAAGAAATTCATCTTTATTTGATTATGTTTTAGTGCTTCGCTTTTGACATAAAGGATACGGAGTTTATTTTTGTGTAATGTGCATGGTAGAAGTACATTTTAATACTTTTTTTCCTTATAAATAATCAATGTTTCTGGGTCATTTGCTGAGCAGTCTCTTCTCTTCCCAGTACTCTGCTATGCTGCCTTTGACACACATCGAAGTTCCACTTATTTGTGGCTCTTTGTGTGCTCTCTCTTCTGATGATGCCTTTTCAGTCTTGTATTTACTTAGGCAGTGAGTTTACAAGTGTCTCTTATAGTCGACCCTTGAACAACACTGGGGTTAGGGGCCCTGACCCCTTTGTAGCTGAAAATCCGCATATAATTTTAACTCCTTCAAGACAATTGCTAATAGCCTGCTGTTGACCAGAAGCCTTACTGATAACATAGTTGATTAATACATATTGTGTAATATTGTACTCTTAACAGAAAGTAAGCTAGAGAAAAGAACATGCTATTACAAAGATCAAGAGGAAGTGAATACATTTACAGTACTTTATATATTTATTGAAAAAATCCATATATAAGTACATCTGTGCAATTCTAACCCATGTTGTTCAAGGGTCAACTTATATTATTAACATATTTATTAAAATAAATATGACACATTAAATTATAGAGGGTTATACACAGACTAATGTTGAAAGTGTCTCATGAATTAAAAATTATGATTAATTCAGGTCTGTGAACCTGATGTCCATAAAAGAGAAGAAAGCAATAAATAATGCTATAGAAAGCAATATTATATGTTTCTCTTTTATTTATTTCCTAAGAACAAGTTCCAAACAGGGAGATGACTGAATCAGTGGGTAGAAAAGGTTTTGAGAAGTTTTAAAGGTACAACTTAATGCATGCCAAAGGGAACATGGCCATTTACTGTTCGTGGCAAAGAGCCTAGCAGATAAAGTCACAAATCTGCCCCTTTGGCATCCTAGGTTTCACTTCTGCCACATCCCTTGCTGTGCTGTCACAATACTGATCTTTGTCAATTCCTGCCACACCGCGGCTGCAGACACTGCAGCTGCCAGGTGGCCAGATTAAAGGTAAAACATCATTTCTGTGCCTCACCTGGGCTCCCCCTTACATTTTTATTAGTGATAGTATGCATTCTGCTAGGATGCTTCTTCCATGGATGTACTAAAGCTTGCACTTCTACCTCCATTACTTATATCTTTACTCAGATGTCACCTTAAATTTAAGGCATTGAAAAGCTTTACTCTATTTAGAATGGAACCCACTCTGACCCTATATTCTCACTGTCTCCCTTTGCTGCTTTATATTTTCTATCTCACTCATCATCATTTGTCTGTCTTTCTTCAACTTAGATCTGGAACTTAGATTTGGAACTTAGATCTGTCTATTCACAGATGTCTGCCCAGCTCCAACATTAATCTTTCAAATATGGTAGATGCCTTATAAGTATTTGTTAATATTATGAAAAAAGCACATAGGAGTTACTCAATATGTGTGTTAGATGAATGAATGGGGCCCAGAGGACTAAAAGAGACTCATGGTTATACTTACAGTTTTTGATATCTTTCCCACTGGAGGTCCAGGAGTAGTTGAAGCCTTGGGTAGTCACACTGGAATTGCTTGCTGTAAGACAAAATTTTCAGAATCCAAGCTTTTTATAAAGATGTAATTTAACTTTGCTGTGATGTGCTAATTTTTAATCTATGTGACTTTGGGGAAATCTGAAAATTGAAATATGCCTCCCTATGCAGTAACACTAGCTGGCATATTGAGGGAAAGTTCTGCAGCTTGTGTTTAATGCCAACTAATCATGATTTACTTTCTTTTTCTGTTCTTGTAACCAACTCAGATCACTAGGAATGCTGTCAAGACTACTTAAATATTATCTTAAAATCGCATGACAAATAAAAGGTATCTATAATAATAAAAATGTAATATGCTAATTAGACCAGACAGCCAAACAACCTTCTGGATGTCATTCTGGACGTCCCTCCTGATGAAGCCTGGTGGTGGGGGCCAAGGCAGAGGCGGTTAGAGGCGATCAGGCAGGCAAGCGAGCAGTTAGGGCAGGCAAGTGGTTAGGGGCAATCAGGCAGACAGGCAGGCAGAGTGGGGTTAGGGGCAATCAGGCAGGCAGGCAGGCAGGAAGGCAAGTGGTTAGGGGCAATCAGGCAGACAGGCAGGCAGAGTGATTAGGGGTGATCAGGCAGGCAGGTGAGTGGGTAGGGTTGGTCAGGCAGGCAGGTGAGCAGTTAGGGGCAATCAGGCAGGCAGAGGGGGTTAGGGGCGATCAGGCAGGCAGGCAGGTGAGTGGTTAGGGGCAATCAAGCAGACAGGCAGGCAAGTGGTTAGGGGCAATCAGGCAGGCAGGCGAGTGGTTAGGGGTGGTCAGGCAGGCAGGTAGAGTGATTAGGGGTGATCAGGCAGGTAGATGAGTGGTTAGGGGCAATCAGGCAAGCAGGCAGAGGCGGTTGGGGTGATGAGGCAGGCAGGCAGGCAAGTGGTTAGGGGCGATCAGCAGGCAGGTAGAGGGGTTAGGGGCAATCAGGCAGGTAGGCAGGCGAGCAGTTAGGATCCAGCAATCCCAGATTACGAGAGGGTGAAGGCCGGGCTGAGGGACCCTCCACTACCTCCATGCACAAATTTTGTGCACTGGGCCTCTAGTAGTAAAATAACAATCACTAACCTTTTTTTAAAAAAATAAATTATAGTGATTGTCATATCAATATATAGTGACCAAATTACAACAAGCAACTCAAACCAAAAATATCAACATCAAATGAGGAAATATAGCCTTTTACCCAAACCTCCACATTATCGTGTCTTTTGAGCCTGCTGTCTCTTTTGAAACATTTTTGGAAAGTCTTGCTATACTCACTTTGAGGCGTGTTGTTTGGAGTCAGTGTGCTCACATCTACAGGGGCCATTGAAGATGTAGCTAGGTATCCTATTTCAAAAACAAATTTCCTAAATTGTCATAGATATTCGCATTCACATGTTTAACTCTGCCACTATGATGAACAAGGGTGGCATGCAGGACAGCTGGAAAGAATCTTAGTGAATACAGAGTATTCACTTCATTTTATAAATGATAAAATTGAATCCAAAAGGTACAGGCCTATGGTTACATACCGAATATTCAACATCATTTATTTGATACTAACCCAGTCTCCTAAATAATGCCAAGTGCATTACATTCATAGTTTCAAAATATATTGTTACAGTATCAACTGTCTGCCAGACTCTATTCTACATGGACATAACAATAAAGATAAGGCTCTCACCCTCATGGAACTTACAGTAAATCTTCACAACTGGTATAATGTTTTAACATAGTAAATAGGGTTTTGTATTTACATTAATTCCTATCTTTTTATAATCCATCATTTCCCATTCTCCTTCTCCCTCTCTTACCCCTAAAATGAAAGATTAGTTCATATTCATTTGAATATGTCTCTTCAGATAAAGCAAATTAGATTAAAGAAGAAAAATACTTAGCCACACTCATTGAACACATTTTATGTTTCTTGGAAAGACAAATTTTCAGTATATTTTATTTATGTGTATTTTTCCTCTGTTCTAAAACATTATTTAGGTGGCTTACATAAATATGCAATGCAAGAAGATAACAGAAGTGGAAAGGAAAAATAAGAGTAAGGAAAATATAGTTAGGAAAAGTTTGTTGAGTCCCATTGAAACCTGAGTGGAGATAGTATAAAAATGCACTTCTTGATGTCATGTACTTTTGGTAGCTGTGTGCCCCCCATTTGGTCAGAACTTTCTAGTAACAATGCTAAGAAATAAAGTGTATGTTTTGCCATCAATGGACATCATAAGGTCAGAAACAGTCAATTTTTAAGAAAAACACAGCTATTCCTTTTATGGTAATTAAAAATAAATTTCTCCCAGGCTTGATACAAAGAATATTGTATAATGTTTTCACTATTCTCAAAAAAGATCCTTACTAGTACATTCTGACAGCCAGCATGCTCATGACCCCTCTAGCTTTAAATGGCAGTGAGTGGCACCGCAGCTTCCCAAGTACCTCAATTCTGGGAAAGACTATGCCTCAGATAGAAAGCATGGGTAATCAAATCTCTGAAAAATATATGTAGGATAAATAAATAAATTGGCACTGGGGTTTATGCATCTATAAGGAGTTCAGCTCTAAACATGATCAACCAACAATCGTTTTGCAATGCAGTCTACCAATGAACATCAAAGATATGCTACACCCCAGGTGTGTTAGAAACTGCCTCAGATCATGCTGTATGAGCAACTAAAATGGGCAGCCAGACTGAGAATAGGCAGAAAAAAAATATTTTAAAGACCAGATATAAATAACTTTATTTCTGCAACAAATACTTATTGAGTGCATAGAATAGGGGATAAAATAAAGAGAAAGAGAAACTTGCCTCTGCCCTCATGGAACACAGTTGAGTGAGAATAAAGGTCAGGGTGGGAGACCACTGGCTGATCACCGAAGCCAGCACTCTTCTTTCTGGCACAGATACAGTGAGTAGAATTCCTACTCCCCTGTGTGGTTAAGTGTGGTCTTGTATTGAGTCCGAGCCAATGGATTGTGAGTGATGACTGCCATTTCAAGGCCTGACCTATAAAGCCTCCTATGCATGATCCTCCATGAGCTTTCCTCAGGTACTATTCAACTCTTACAGTGAAGGGAGACTTAGAAGGCATAACTTAAAGGTGACAGAGCTGCTGGTAGCCTGGGTTCTTGAATGACTATGGGACAGAGCACCCAGCCACTGGCTTAGCCCTTCATTGGCTCTTAATGATAAAAGGACTTATCCTATATAATAAAGAGGTAATATGCAAATTGACCATCCTATATAATAAAGAGATAATATGCAAATTGACCATCACTCCACACATAAGATGGCCGCCCCCATGTGGACACAAGATGGCCACCACAAGATGGCTGGCAGGGGAGGGCAGTTATGGGTGATCAGGCCAGCAGGAGAGGGCAGTTGGGAGGGACCAGGCCTGCAAGGGAGGGCAGTTGTGGGTGGTCAGGCCAGCAGTGGAAGGCAGTTAGGGCCAACTAGGCCTGCAGGGGAGGGCAGTTAGGGGCGACCAGGCTGGCAAGGGAGGGCAGTTAGGGGCAATTGGGCTGGCAGGGGAGCAGTTAGGTGTTGATCAGGCTGGCAGGGGAGTAGTTAGGGGGTGATCAGGCTGGCAGGCAGAAGCGGTTAAGGGCAATCAGGCAGGCAGGCAGGCGAGTGGTTGGGAGCTAGCAGTCTTGGATTGTGAGAGGGATGTCTATTGGGATCGGGCTTAAACGGGCACTCAGACATTCCTCGAGGGGTCCCAGATTGGAGAGGGTGGAGGCTGGGCTGAGGGACACCCCGGCCGTACACGAATTTCGTGCACCAGGCCTCTAACTGTCCTCCCTTCAGGCCTGGTCTCCCCGCCAACTACCCTCCACTGAAGGCCTGGTCCCCCCGCAACTGCCCTCCCCTGCAGGCCTCTTCTCCCCCAACTTCCCTCCCCTGCTGGCCTTGTTCCCCCCCACTGCCCTCCCCTACAGGCCTGGGTCCCCCCCAACTATCCTCCCCTGCAGGCCTTGTCCTCTCCCAACTGCCTTCCTCTGCAGGCCTGGTCCCCCCCAACTGCCCTCCCTGCTGGCCTGACTGCCCACAACTGCCCTCCCCTGTAGGCCTGGTACCTCCCAACTGCCCTCCCCTGCAGGCCTGATCTTCCCCAACTGCCCTCTCCTGCAGGCCTGGGTCCCTCCCAACTGTCCTCCACTGCAGTCCTGGTCCTCCCAACTGCCCTCCCCTGCTGGCATGGTCTCCCCCAACTGCCCTCCTCTGCTGGCCCGGTCACCCCTAACTGCCCTCCTTGCTTATCTGATTGCCTACAACTGCCCTCCCTGCTTGCCTGATTGCCCACAACTGCCCTCCCCTGCAGGCCTGGTCCCCCCCAACTGCCCTCCCTGCAGGCCTAGTGCCCCCCAACTGCCCTCCCCTGCAGGCTTGGGTCCCCCCAACTGCCCTCCCTGCAGGCCTGGGTTCCCCCCAACTGCCCTCCTTTTGGCGTAGTCTCCCCCAACTGCCCTCCTCTGCTGGCCTGGTCACCCCCAACTGCCCTTCTCTGCTGGCCTGGTCACCCCTAACTTCCCACAACTGCCCTCCCCTGCAGGCCATCCTGTGGTGGACATCTTGTTGTGGCCATCTTCTGTCCACATGGGGGCAACCATCTTTGACCATATGGGGGGGCCATCTTGTGTCTTGGTGTGACGGTCAATTTGCACATTACTCTTTGATTAGATAGGATGCTTTTCTAATAGGGTGATCGCAAAGGTTGAGAGTCATTCCTATCAAGTTCTTAGAAAAGTGCCTCACATGAGGTTAAGTGTTGAAATGTAATATTAGAAGCTATAAACTAGGGCATCCACAGTTTAGTTCAGGTGTTGAAAATACAAGCATGTCATACCAAGAGGAGACTTGAATCTCCTGATGAGTTTTACAATTGCCCATTTCCCTTGTTCTTTCTAGGAGGTCCATTCAAGGTAACTAATCTCTCCTTCCCCAGGCTGACCCAAGTCAAGAACTACATCCCAAAAGACTGCATCATAAATGGGTAATTGGCAGGGGTGAAGAGAGTGGCAGCTTTCAGGGGCATTAACTCTGTGATGGGGAAGTAATTTCTACTGGCAGTTACCTACATCTCCTCTTTCAATTCACTGAGCCACCAGTAGTTCAGATTCTTGTGCAGTAATTGTAACTTCTAACTCACTGCCTCCCCCACTCATCAAAGAGGAGGGTCCAGCAGAGTCTGTATCAAGAGCAGCTATGCTTCTCCTTGGTTATAATTTTATGAACCTATGGATCACAAATTCAATTTAAATTTTATTTCTGTCACTGAGATGGCTTTATTTTTGTCCCTAGCAATTTCTTCAGCTACCTGTTTTTAAAATTTTGTATTGTTATGTACTTTTTAAGTTATCTCATGTCATTTTGGGAGCAAGGGGAAGTAAAAAAATGCATAGATAAAAGCAATGACTAGACATAAATAATCATTAGAAACTGTGAATTATTGAGATATGATGTGCTCCTCCTAATTCATAGAGGAAGAAAGGATGAAAAAGGGAAGGGAAAAGGGAGAGGACAAAGAAGACTCTATTCATGTTTTGAACAATTTTCAGAAGGATAGTGAAAATGATCTTTACTCTGGGACCCCATTCCTTATGTGAAGCTTTCAGTGAGAGTCTACAGTCTCTTATCTCCGCTTCCATGGGCCAGCATCATTAATTCATTAACTAATTCATTCATTAATTCTTCCTTCCTCTCCTCCTCCCTCTCTCTTACCCTGAGAACTGACCTCCATAGAATTCACTGACTTAGTAAGTGAAAACAAAAAGGAATTGTTTTAACAAGGGTGATGCAGTACCAATCCTATATAATAAAAGAGTAATATGCAAATCGACTGAACTGTGGAATGACCGGTCACTATGACGTGCACTGACCACCAGGGGACAGATGCTCAACACAGGAACTGCCCACTGGGGGTCAGTGTGCTCCCACAGGGGGAGCGCTGCTCAGTCAGAAGCCCAGAAGCCAGGCTCACAGCTGGCGAGCCCAGCGGTGGTGGCAGAAGCATTAAGGATGTCCGACTGCAGGCTTAGGCCCACTCCCCAGGGAGCGGGTCTAAGCCATCAGTCAGACATCCCCTGAGGGCTCCCAGACTGCAAAAGGGTGTAGGCCTGGCTGAGGAACCCCCAGAGTACACGAATCTTGTGCATCAGGCTTCTAGTGGTGATAATAAAGACAAAGAAAACTCGGAAATGATCAGAGAACATTGCATTTATTTGTAAGCTACACTACTATTACCTAGACATCTCAGGCTACTCAGCAATTGCCAGCCACCTTTTAAAATACTTGTTACTTAAAAGCAATAGACATTTTCCCTAGGAAGTTTGATTGCCCACACTGGGTGGCATTGAATAGTTCCATATGATTTAATTCTGGCAGAATCATTGTAACCCTGATGAAGTATGATAACTTTACTGGGAATTTCGTTTGTATTAAAATGACTGATTAAATGATCTTTTCTTGAGGTTAGAAAATAATGTGACAAAAATCCTTGCTTACTGCGGGTTTGCTGTAAAAGAAGGAGAGCTTATTGAGCTCCATGTAACATATTGTTTGTGGACCATGTGGGAGGAGGAACATGTGAATGCTACCTTGATCTTCATGTTATTGTATCTCTTGCCTGGCTTAGATATCATTGCTGCTCTATGTTTCCTCTCACAAGCAGGCCTGTGGAGTTTGTTGAGGGCTGAATATTGCCAATAAGCTGCTAGGAACAAAAGGGTCAATGATACCCCCGTCACTATCCTGAGAAAGCCAAAGGTCCTTTCTGTCTTATTGGTCTCCAGCTGAATTTTGTTTGGGTCTTGTCCTGAGGATCTGAACCAGGTTTCACAGATTATTGAAAGAGTGCTCCCTTTACTATGAGACCTTGTTCATCAAACAGAAGGCAGAGCTGAAGTCATTTAGAGAACTATCTAGTTTCCTAGATAAATTAAATCCCACTCACTCCTCTCGGCTTTACACCATGATTTAAGGTTAAGGACCATGTCCTTTAAAAATATATATATTTTTATTGATTTCAAAGAGAGGGCCCTAACCAGTTTGGCTCAGTGGATAGAGCATCAGCCTGCAGACTGAAAGGTCCCAGGTTCGATTCCGGTCAAGGGCATGTACCTTGGTTGCGGGCACATCCCCAGTAAGAGGTGTGCAGGAGGCAGCTGATTGATGTTTCTCTCTCATCAATGTTTCTAACTCTCTATCCCTCTCCTTCTCTGTAAAAAAGCAATAAAATATATTTTAAAAAATGAGAGGAAGGGAGAGGGCAAGAGAGATAGAAACATCAATGGTAAGGGAGAATCATCAATTTGCTGTCCCCTGCATACTCCCTACTGGGGATCGAGCTGTAACCAAGGCATGTACTAAGACTGGCAATCAAACCATGACTTCCTGGTTCAGGGGTCGATGCTCAACTACTGTGTCACAACAGCCGGGCAAGGCCCCTTGGCCTCATATGAGCTGACCTCTAACAGTATCCACATTGCTACCTCTTATGACTCACTGCAAACATTCTTTCATTTATTCGACCAGCATTTGGGAGACTCTATCTTCCAAGCATTGTGCTTTGCACGGGGTGGGCGATCATTTCCCCTGGAGTTTAAGTTCATGTAGGATATGGACATCAACCAGAAAATCAATCCAAATATGAGAACACATGAAAGAGGGAGGGCTGATTCAGAGTTCCAGAAATGCTTCCCTGAAAAGTAGCGGGAGAATTGGGGCAGGAGAGGGGGATGGTGGTAGTTTTCAGGCCACAGCAAGTCCAAGGCCCTGAGGGCAGTCTCACATGTATGGTTTAGTAATAGCAATGTGTGTACCTGTCCATTCCTGGTGGGCCTTAGCAAATCTTCAAGGACTGCTTGTTCTGTGTGGTATTGTGGTGTATAACATGTCTCCATTCACACCCATGGCCTCAGTAGGACAGTGATCTAACTAGGGTACACTGGTGGTAGCAACACTGTTTATTCCTCAGTGTTTTATTGTTTTTAAATGAAATCCCTTCTTAAAGCCTGACCAGGAGCCTCTGTAACTATAAGAGGACATATCTATCTCCTGACACCAACTAGAGAATTAAAAAATATATATATTTGTATTACTCCTCGCCAAGTCTTTAAAGGACTCATTGATTAAGATGAAAATCAATAATCATGGAAGATGGAGAACATAGACAAGATTTTAAAAAGTGCAACTGAAGATGAGTTTCAGAAGCAAAATCTGAAGATATAATAGAAGAAAATAGTGATGAGATGAAGACTTAACAATTAATATAAATTTAAAATGTTAACCAATTTATAAAAAGAAAGTAAACATAGTAACATTCTCATATAAACAAGAACTCAAAAAATACTTTTTTTGAAAAAAGTTACCTAATTAAAAGGTGACATCTCTAATATTTTTAACAATAAAGATAAGTTAAAAAAATAAATCTTTAAAGGACCCACAAAAACAAACAAACAAACAAATATTGCAATCAAAATAAAACCTTCAGGGATGGAAGGATCATAAAGAGACTAGCAGTAAATACTGAAATAGGTAAAAATAAATTCATATTGGTCACATATTTTAGTATCAAAGTTAAGTTTATTCTTCACAACACAGCAAAGTTTCTTCAACATTTAATAGTTGGTTCTATATTATAACTTAGTATGCATACAAGTAATGTGTCAAACCCAGTGGAAGAGAGTTGTTTGCTTTGCTTGCTGGTTTCTTAGTTATTCTCCAGTTTGAATGTTTAGTGTTATTAAATCTTATTAGTAAATCTTATTACATTATAATAAGTTGTTTTCAGGAGAGTGGTTTAGAAGAAAACCCTTTGTACAAATACCTTGTTTATATTATTTCATAAACTACCATGAAGTTAGGTAAGAGGGCTTAAAACTTTACTATTTCCATTTCTACTCTTAAAAAAATTTCTCACTAAAATTAAAAATTACCCCTTAATATTATCATTAGTAATTCAATTAGGTCAAAAGACATCTCTAGTCAGTTCTGAGTAGAAGAGAGAAAACAGAAACATATCCTATAAGAGCTAATTTTACTTGGGTCCTCATGACATCATGAAGCAGAACCAAATAAATCTCTTAACCCAGACTACAGCCATCTTTCCAGTAACCTTTCCTTTTACTGCTAGAGGAGGAAAGACAGAAAAATACATGGTGGATAACTGGAGGAAATCCTATATAATAAAAGCCTAATACACAAATTGTCCCCTTGACCAGGAGTTCTGCTGGGAGTTCGACCACTTGCTATGATGTGTGCTGACCACTAGGGGGCAGCGTGGAACATGGCAGGCACTGACGAAGCTGCGCTGGCAGCAGATAACAGTGAGGTGCTGCAGGCCCTGATGGGCCCCCATGAGAGTGGGACAGGGGCGGGATAGTGGAGCAGGTGAGTGGGCGGTGCCAGGACAAGGCGAGTGCAAGCCACTGGTCACCGGGCAGGGGCCCATCATCCTGCCGATCTGATCACCTCACTGCTGCCGGGCTCCCAGGCACTGAGGGAGCCGGGCAGGGGCCTGATGCCCCATCAATATGATTGCAGGGCGACCAGCAGTGGTGGCAGGGGGTGGGGCCACCACCTGGCTCCCTCAGCACCTGTGAGCCAGGTGGCAGTGGGACAATTAGTGGGGCGATCAGGCCCTGCAGGTGGTGACTAGCAGCAGTGGCAGGGGGCGGGGGCGGTGGCAGCTGGAGGCAGTGGGGGATGGGGCTGCTGCCTGTCTGTCAGGTACTGAGGGAGAAAGGGCAAATAACAATATTAAAATATTTTTCTAATTATTTTCCTTTCAATGTGCATGAATCCGTGCACTGGGCCACTAGTATGGAAATATTTTCCAAACAATTTAAATTTAAGGATCATTTATTATGGACCTACTATGTGCCAAATGAAAGAAACAGGTGAGCAGGTGTGATGTAAGGTAGTGGAGGATAAAGAATAAATTGGTAATAAAAAATAAAAGAAATATTGACTTGGTCATTGTTTCAAGTAAAAAATACAAGTAAAGGTCTTGATTTATTTAAGATGAATTTTGTTTGCTAGGCTCTTCTTTTGATCTTGGCATGCCTTTTCATGTGGGTCTTTGCTTTATAGTTGCTCTTTATGCATTTTCACACTCGAATCTCACAATAACCATATGAACTAGATAATATTATTGTTGTCTTTGAAGATAAGTAAGCAGTATTAGTGAGGCACAATGACTTGCCCAGGTTCAGAGCCAGTAGGTGGCAGAGACAAGAATTGAACACAAGCCTGTCTGACACCAAAGCCAGCAGTTGGCCATCCCCTGAGGAGTCCTTAGTGCTACCGCCACTGCGCTCACCAGCCGTGAGCACGGCTTCTGGCTGAGCGGCGCTCGCCCTGTGGGAGCACACTGACCACCAGGGGGCAGCTCCTGCATTGAGCGTCAGCCCCCTGGTGGTCAGTGTGCATTATAGTGACCGGTTGTTCTGCTGTTCAGTCAATTTGCACATTACCCTTTTATTATATAGGATTATTGTATAGGATAGTTATACTGTACTAGTATTAGATCTCTAGATTTATTAATCCTACACAACTACAACTTTGTACCCTTTAGTCATCATCTCCCCATTTCCCCCACCTTCCTGCCCCTAGTAACTACCATTGTATTCGACTTCCATGCATTTGAGTTTTTAGATTCCACATGTGAGTGAGATCATGCACTTTTTTCTTTCTTTCTGTGTCTGGCTTATTTCATTTAGCATAATGTGTTCCAGACTCATCAATGTTGTTGCAAGTGACAGAATCTCCTTTTGTAAGGATGAATAATATTATTATACAATTTCTTTATCCATGTATCCATCAATGGAAACAGATTTTACTCATATCGTGGCTATTGTGAATAATGACGCAATGAACACCAGAACATCTATATCTCTTAGAGGTGACTGATCTAATTTCCCTTAAGTATATAAGAGAAAATGCTGGGTCATTATAGTTTTATTTTTAGTTTTCTTAAAAACCTCAAAAACTATTTTCCATTATGTTTTTCATACTGTTTTCCAAGGTGGCTGTACCAATTTACCTTCCCACCAACAGTATACTAGGATGCCCTTGTATCCACATCCTCACCAACAACTTGTTGTATTTTATTGTTTTGAAGGTAGCCATTGTAACAGGTGTGAGGTGATATCTCATTACGATTTTGATTTACATTTCCCTGATTAGTGATGTTGAACACCTTTCCTTACACCTGTTGGCTATTTATATGCTTTCTTTTAAAAATGTCTATTCATGTCCCTTGCCTACATTTTAACAAGTTGTTTCTTATTTTGCTGTAGAACTCCACGAGTTCCTCATATCTTTTGGATATTAATCCATTATCAGGTATATGACCTGCAAACATTTTCTCCCAATCCATAGGTTGCCTTATATAAAGTTGATTGTTTTCTTTGCTGTGCAGTTTTTTCTTTCGTTTGATATAGTATACTTTTTAAAATATATCTATTTTTATTGATTTCAGAAAGGAAGGGAGAGGGAGAAAGAAATAGTAACATCAATGATGAGAAGATCATTGATGGGTTGCCTTCTGCATACCCCCCAACCTGGTCATGTGCCCTGACTGGGAATGGAACCTTGACCTTCTGCTTCATAGGCCAGCCCTCAACCACTGAGCCACACCTGCCCAGCAGCACAGTATACTTTCTTGTTTTTCCTTTTGTTGCCTGAGGTTTTGGTGCCATATTTATAGAGTTTTGCGTAGGCCAATATCAAGGAGAATTTTCCCTATACTTTCTTCTAGGAGTTGTACCGTTTCAGGACTTATGTTTAAGTCCTTAATGTATTTGGATTGTTTGTGTGTGTGTGTGTATGGTGTAAGATAAGGGTGCAATTTCATTCTTTTGCATGTCAATATCCAGTTTTCCAAGAACCATTTATTGAAGAGACTATCATTTCCTGTTGTGTACTCTTAGCACCCATGTTGAAAAGTAGTTGACCATATATGCTATGGCCTCTCTATTTGTTCTATTCTATTGGTCTATGTGTCTGTTTTTTTAAAATATGTTTTTATTGATATTTTTAGATAGAGAGGACGGGAGAGATATAGAGATATAAAAACATTGATGAGAGAGAAACATCAATTGGCTGCCTCCTGCACACCCCTTCCTGGGGATAGAGCCACAATCTGGGCATGTGCCCTGAATAGGAATTGAACCAGTGACCTCTTGGTTCATGGGTTGATGCTCAATCACTGAACCATACTGGCTGGCCATCTATGTATCTGTTTTTATGCCAGCATCACCCTGTATTCATTACTATGACTTGGTAGGTTGGTGGTACAGTGAGGAATTAGGAAGCATGATGCCTCCTCAGAGCTCCTGGCCTGTGTGCTCTGGAGGATGGGACTAAGGGGACCAATGCCTGACTCAGGTTGAAAAGGCTGTGTTGGGAGCCAATGCTTGGCTAGCAGTGCTAAATGGGCATAGAGAAGAGAGATAAGACCATACTGAGGGAAAGGAGCACTTTTCCTAAATAGGAGACCAAGGTACCTATTTTCCCAGATAAAAACTGAAGGTCATGCAAATAATTCTCACCCTGGAAGAATAGCTAAGAGGAACAAAGAAGCCCCCAAATGAGGTAGGCTTCCAGAAACTCAAGGGCTGCAAGAAGGGAAGAAGCAGAAAATGGAGGAGAGATATGACCTGCATCAAAGGGACAGCAGCCACAGGCCAGTCACAGATTTCTGAGAAATATGGAAAGTGCCCCATGAGTTCAAGATGACCATTTTTATTCTCCCCATCCAGAAGGCACCTAAATCAGATTATAGACAACATGACAAAGAAGGTCTTCCCCTACCTACCTCTCCCCCTTTTTCTCTACCTTATGATCCCCCAAAGTGGGTTCAAGCCAATAGCTAGGAGTGAAGGAGAGGAAGAAGCCAGGAAATCACAAAGACATCTCCTGCATCTCTCCTCCATCTCCACTGACATAAAGCAAGCACCCTCTTGTCCCAGGCTTCCACAGCTGACAGACCCAGGCTTGGGAAGGGAGGAGGGAGAGAAGTTCTGGACTGAATTAACCTTTGCAAGTTTTGACATTATATTTGACAAGACTTTTTAATTATTGATAGGAGTCTGGTCTTGTGACTGAAAGGGACCAGACAACATTTATTATGTAAAAATCACCAAAAAAAAAAAAAATGCAAAGGAGTTGGCCTGAAATGTCTTTTCGAGTTCAGGAAGAAATTATTCAGTAGAACTAATTTGGTCAGGGAATGATGGAAAAAAGAAAATTAGTTTTTGCTAACCTAGCCAGACCAGCTTATTTATTAACTAACTGCAAAGGTAGAAGTTATTTATAAATTCAGGCCATTACTGCTTGAGTGATCTGATTAGTTAAACTCAATTACCCAGGACTTCACATTATTCCTATGTAAAATTGAACCTGAAAATGTAACTTATTTTCTCAAATAGTAATATTTTCACTTCGCCTTCCACTCCATCAACATACCATCTATTGGCAAGTCACCTAATCTCCTCAACAAATGCATAATTGTACTCTATCAATTACAACACCTACATCAATTACTTCACCTGCAACACAAAAAGCCTTTAAACCTATACCACCATTAACCAGAGAATTGCACTTAAAAGAGTAGACTAACAACTACATCTAAACACATCTGGGTCAGCCTCATCAACCCCTGATATCAGGATGAGGTGGATATTGACCTACAGGCTAGCATAAAGCAGATGTATAGCATGAGATCCTAATCTCTGCACAAGACCCTGTCTACACATTGGAGGCAGAACATTTAGGGAAACATGCTTCTGAATGACTAATGACAATGTCTGTTGCTGGAATATTGGTCTAGAAAAGGTTTGCAGGACTCTTAAAAAAAATATAGTGACCTGGTGCATGGATTCGTGCACATTGAAAGGAAATTAATTAGAAGGTGGCCAGTGGGGCGGGACTGGGCCAGATGGGCCAGACACGCCCTAGAGCCAACCTCCCCAGGTCCCTTCCTGGCGTCTGTGGACTAAGTGGAGTCCCTCTGGCAGGTGGGGTCCCTCAGCCTGGCCCACAGGGATCGGGCTGAAACCAGCTCTCTGACATCCCCTGAGGGGTCCAGGAGTGTGAGAGGGCACTCTGAAAAGTTGCAGTTGTACAGGGTGTGGAACACAAATGCAAGTGTGCAGTAAACCAGATTCAGGGCCGACAGTGCCCCAGCAACAACATAACCCACGGCCGAATGTGGAATTGTGTGGCCCCATGGGGAATTGGGCTCCCTCCTCTCTGGTTTTTGGGTGCGTCACCCAAGAACTACTGCTGCCAAGTGACCGCAGCTTGGCAGCTCCTGCATTGAGCACCTGCCCCCTGGTGGTCAGTGTGTGTCATAGTAACCAGTGAACACAGTATTAGACTTTTATATCTATAACTAGAGGCCTGGTGTATGAAATTTTTGCACTGGGGAGCGTGTCCCTCAGCCCAGCCTGCACCCTCTCCAATCTGGTACCCCTCAGGGGATATCCGACTGCTGAGTTAGGCCCGATCCCCTGTGGGGATGTCTAACCTGGCAGTTGGACATCCCTCTCACAATCTGGGACTGCTGGCTCCCAACCGCTTGCCTGCCTGCCTGCTGATTGCCCCTAATTGCTTCTGCCTTCCAGCCTGATCACCCCATAACCACTTTCCTGCCAGCCTGATCGACACCTAACTGCTCCCCTGCCAGCCCAATTGCCCCCAATTGCCCTCCCCAGCCAGCCAGGTCGCCCCCAACTGCCCTCCCTCTTATGCAGGCCTGGTCCCCCCTACAACTGCCCTCCCTTCCTGCAGGCCTGGTTGCCCCCAACTGCCCTCCCCTGCTGGCCTGGTCGCCCCTAACTGCCCTCCCCTGCTGGCCATCTTGTGGTGGCCATCTTGTGACCACATGGGGGTGGCCATCTTGTGCGAGCGTGTGACAGTCATTTTGCATATTATCTCTTTATTATATAGGATAATAAAAGCATAATATGCTAATTAGACCAGACATCCTTCTGGACATCCTTCCAGATAACCTTTCAGACAAAGCGGCAGCTGCCATGATTGCCTCGGGACAAGGCAAGCCATTGCAGCTGCGAGGGCTGAGCCCCTTGCACGAATTTTGTGCATCAGGCCTCTAGTATATAGATATTTATTGATTTCAGAGAAGAAGGGAGAGGGAGAGAGAGATACTAGAAACATCAATGATGAGAAAAAATTATTAATCAGCTGCCTCCTGCATGTCCCACACTGGGGATTGTTCCTGCAATCTGGGCATGTGCCCTGACCGATAATCAAACTCCGACCTCCTGGTTTATAGGTCAGCGCTCAACCACTGAGCCACACTGGCTGGACTGCGTAATTCTCTTGATGGAAGATGAAAGCAGGACAGAGTGCATCACACATCATGTGATACATTTATGGACAACTACAAAATAAACTGGAAAAAAAAATAGGTAGTTCATAGCTTTTCCTCAGAGGCATCGTACTCTGAGTGGGGAAAACTAAATAAACAAATATCCAAAGTAAACCAGTCATCCAGAAGGCTACCCTTGACTTATGGTGACAAGTCTGGAAAAAAAAGAGAAATTCTTTAACAACCTGTAACATGTGCCCCGGTTGAAATGTGATGAGAAGGTTATAATAACAAGTATTTCTAGGAATTCAAAGGAGAGCATTGAAGTTTTGTATGGATTCTGTACATATCTCTGGGCAATAAGAATTACAATAATGTTGGGAAGAGCAGGGGTAACAAAAAGAGGAGGGTCTTCTTCTCTGACTTATTTCCAACTGAGGAAGTTAACCTCACTCCCAGAAAACACTGGTCCAGAGAAAGGAAAGATTAATAGAGGCACAGCTGTCATGTTGACCTTTTCATAGCAGCTCTACCAGCTTTACACTAGAAGGGATTTGTTTAGTGTCTAAATATATTTATTGAGCATCCACCATGTACTCGCAGAGACTATAGGATCAGTCTCTGAAGTCTGACTGTCTGAGTTCCATCCTGGTTTTTCCACTTTTGGAATGACTTTGGGTAATTCAATAACTTTGGGTTCCTCAGTATCTTTATCTGTAAAATGGGGATAATAGTAGTACCTATATTAATGTTGTTGGGAATATTAAATGAGGTAATACATTTACTGCTTAGAATAGTACCAGACCCATTAGAATCACTCAAATATTAACAAATACTGTTAATATTATTGCTTGGTACTATTAATACAATCATGTCAGTTGGTAGACACTTCCAGTAATTACTAAGAAAAGAATTGGAAGGCCTTTGTGTGATAGTCTTCTAAAAACCTTTTATCCCCCCATATTTAGGCAGACAACCCTGCTGAGCCTCCTGTTGCAGTACTCTCCATTTCTACATATGCCCATTCTAGTTCAGACCATCATCCCTTTAAATTGTTTAAAATCTACATCACTTGGTCTTCTTGCTCCCTGTTCTTGCTGCTACTGCTTACCACACACATAACTTTTGTTTTACTTACATTATTCACATACTCAAAAAGCCACAGTGGCTGTTTGGTGATGTTCAGATCACAGCCCAAGTCCATAGTTCATTAACTTAAGCTCACCCTCATCTAGTTCCACCTCAGCTGAGCACCCTTCCAGCCACCCCCACCCCAACAAGCACTGCCAGCCCGCATCGTGCTTGTCTTCTTACATCCTGCATTCACTTTATTTTATTTACCAAAACTATTGTCTGAATATCTGTCTCTCATCTTTCTTCCATTTGGGGCCATATCTCCTTCCAGACTTCCCTGTGTGGACTTCCCTGATTCCAGTCCCCTCACCCTCAGCACTCACTTATTTTTCTTACTTTCAGTGCCTAGCTACTTTTGACAGTAGCAGAAGCTATCAGCCAGCAATGGAGGCATCTAGACACTCCAAGGAAGGCATGACGTGACCAGGGAAGGTGTCAGAAGTTTCTGTCACAACACATCACCGGAATCTTCTCACTGCCTTACAGACTCTCTCTGGGAACCCCTCTTAGCTTTAGAACCCAGTATTTATGCATACAACTGATCTGGTCTGCTTCCCCTGTGATTTGTATTCGACTCACCTTATCCAACGGCACAGTTTCCAATTTAACTCTCCACCCCTTTCAGACATGCTTGCTCGTAAATTAGTAGTTTTGCTGCATCCCCTGGGCAGTTGTTTCTTTCAGTCTGTACCCTCAGTATCTGATCCCCCGCTTGCCAAGGATCAGGTGTGTTCACCTAGAGACCTGGCTGATGGTTACTCAAGGTGCCCAGGAGTAGAAATATCCACACTGTGGGGACCAGCTAAATTTTTACAGAGGGCTTAACATTAAAATCAGTATCATCAGGTTAAAGGATTCTGCACAAGTATAAAAATAGGAGGGTCTGTGGCCTGGTGGGCAGTGAAATGGAAGGCTAGGCAAGTAGGTCCTGCTAGCATAAGCTCGGTGAAACTGGGCCCTTCCTGTCTTGTCTATCACCATATCCCAGCACCTCATCGATGTCTGGCATGCTGCAGTCACTCAATGTTTAATTGTTGTTGAATAAATAATCTGTAGAAGGCACAGGGCGATCCTGGGGGCAGGAGAAACCCCCGGTTTATGCCAGTATTGTCCCACCCTGGATTTGTCAGCTGTCTCTGCTGCATTCAGGCTTGTTTCATCTCGCCCTTTAGCTTGTCAGCCTCATGTCTTTTCCTTTTCTGAGGACAGAAAATGCAGCCGGGACTCAGAAAACACCAATTAGTTCTGGCTGAATTGAATTGTATTTCCCTGGGTAGCTCTTGAAGTTTGTTATGAGTTACACAGTCTCCTCTAGTTAAAGAATATTCTTTTCATTTTTTGTCAACATTTGTTTAAAAAATATCCTTTCATTGAGGGGAAAAACACGAATTGGATGTTTGCAGCAAAATATGTAGCTTCATAATTATGATTGAACTATGTAGTTCATTACATCTTAGGATCTGAAATGAAACCATAGCCTTTTGAAGTTGGTTCCCAGGACATGTTCCATCTTGCTCGCTTCTTTTCTTAAAAGAACACAGGAGGGTGAATCCTACCAGCTTTTGGGGCAGCCAGTCCTCATTACCCTACAGCGTGCTAAGACAAAATTTGGGATTCCAGTTGTAATTCAGAGATTATTCTAAGAAAATAAATTGTATTTAGATATACTCAGCCATTGATTTAACATGTGTGTTTTTTTGTGTTGTTTTTTTTTTGGGGGGGGGGGGCGCGCATAAAAATCAGACTGAGAATTGTTCCAAACATAATCTATTGTTACTATCTTGACAGAGGTTGAAATTTTGTAAAGCAAAACAAACAAACAAAAGAACTACTCTTAAGCCAGAGCCTAATTTAAAACGGGGTTTCTCAGCCTCAGCACTGTTGACGTTTGGGACCAGATAATCTTTACTGTAGAGGTTGTCCTATCCTACAAAATGTACACTATTTAACAGCACCCATGGCCTCTACATATTAGATGCTAGTAACACCCTCCCCCCTTCCCATTGTGGTGATCAAAAATGTCCCCACACTACCAAATGTCCCCGAGGGGTTGGAGGACAAAATCATGCTGGTGAGAACCACTGATCTACAACAGTCCTGCCCTGGCTGGTGTGGCTCAGTTGGTTGAGCATCATCCCATGCACCGAAAGGTCACTGGTTCAATTCCTGGTCAGGGAACCTACAGATTTTGTATCATAAAAATGTGCACTTGAAACTTAAAAAGAAAAAAAAAATCTATATATATAAAAAGCCAGGGGCCTTCACAAACGAAACAACTGGATGGATGACCTAAAAGGCAGCATGAGGTGACCAGGCCAGCAGGGGGGTCAGTGAGGGATGACCAAACAACCGAACAGCAGGCTGTGTGGGGCGACCAGGCTGGCAGGGGGTTAGTGAGGGACGACTAAACGACTGAACAGCAGGTGGTGTGGGGTGACCAGGCTGGCAGGGGGGTCAGTGAGGGATGACCAAACAACCGAACAGCAGGCTGTGTGGGGCGACCAGGCTGGCAGGGGGGTCAGTGAGGGATGACCAAACAACCAAACAGCGGGCTGTGTGGAGTGACCAGGCTGGCGGGGGGGTTAGTGAGGGGCGACCGAACGACTGAGCCGCAGGCTGTGTGGGGCGATCAGGCTGGCAGGGGGGTCAGTGAGGGATGACCAAATGACCGAACAGCAGGATGTGTGGGGCGACCAGGCCAGCAGGGGGGATAGTGAGGGGCAACCAGGCTGCCGGGGGAGGGGAGTTAGGGGTGACCTGGCCATCAGCAGGGGGCAGTTAGGGGTGACCAGGCCAGCAGGAGGGGCAGTTGGGGCAACCAGGCCAGCGGGGTGGTGACATTTAGGGGTAACCAGGCCAGCAGGGGGTGCAGTTAGGGGTGATCAAGCTGGCAGGCAGAGGAGGTTAGGGGTGATCAGGCAGGCAGGCAGGTGAGTGGTTAGGAGACAGCAGTCCAGGATTGTGAGAGGGATGTCTGACTGCCGGTTTAGGCTCAATCCCCAGGATTGAGCCTAAACCGGCAGTCGGACATCCCCCAAGAGTACCCAATTGGAGAGGGTGCAGGCTGGGCTTAGGGGACCCTCCCCCCGTGCACGAATTTCATGCACCGGGCCTCTAGATAAATAAATAAAACAGTCCAACATGGAAGGATCTTATTTTAAGGAGATTTTTAAATCTTCAGAAATTTCCTAACTATATCACCATAGTGTGACAGTAGACCAGCATTTTTCTGTTTTCTAACAAATATATTTATTTGTGCTCTCCTTCCTTCTCTAATACTAGAGCTGTAGTAAACAGTAGACTCCTTAAGGGTAATACTGTCCTTTCCTTGATTTTCTTCACAGAAATAAGAATAGTGCTTGGTCTGATGGAAACATGTGACAGCACGCGTCAACCAACCCCATAGGAAACTCAGCTAGAAGATATTCATTTTTGCTCTCAATTGGAAGAATATAACTATCATGAGAGCATATTTTTCTCTCTCTCTTTTGTTCACTGTTGTATTTCCAGCACCTAGAAGAGCATCTGATGCACACCAAATGCTCAATCAATATGTAATAAAGGGATTATGTCATTTCTTTTCTAAAAATGTTTAATGGGGTCCCTGACCTATTTCCTAAAGGAGATTATTTGGAATCCTTAGGCTGAGGTTTAAGGCTCTCTTTATTCTGCATTTTCCAATATTCATCTGTGCTTCTCTGCTACACAATCCCACTCTGGGACCCAAGCTTAGCTCCAAACATTTTCTCAAATTCTCACAAACATTCTTGCTAATGAACAACTGCTCAGTTTGTTCTCAAGCTCTCAACCGAGTCAAATCAATACAACACACATTTCAAGAATCAGCTTATTTCATCTCTCTTAGATAACATCTGAGTCCATAAACTCATGGGGACCTTTCTTTGCTCAAAGCCTAAGACTTACTGGTCTGTACCTCATCTTGTGCATTTTAATTCTATAAGATGCAACACCTTTCACTCTATGATTTTGAGTTGACATTTCCATGTATGCATGTCATCTCTCTCCAAGTACACTGCAACTTTTTAGAAGGCAGGAACAAATTATCATGTTTTAAAATAATATAGAGTCTATTAATGATAGCTACATAATGAAGGTATGTTATTCTCATTAATTGTTTTATTCATTTATCTATTCAACTAGTATTTTTTACTGGCCTACTCTGTGCTAGACATGTGCTAGGATGTAAAACAAATATGCTTACTGTTTTCATGAAGTGTTTAGACCAGTTGGAGAAAACATGATATCTAATGTGGTGAGAACTAGATATACCATCAGAAGACTTTGGTATGAATACTAACTTGGCCACTTACTAGTCATGTGACCATTTATGCTCTTAGCATCTTAGTGTCCCCATCTGGAAAATAGGAATGATAACACTTTTTCTGTCTGCCTATGATAATATAGAAGATCACACCACATTGTATTTTATGTGAAAACATTTTCTAAGTGACTGAACATGGTGGTTTTAATTTGTTCACAAATTCTTTGATACAATCCCTTCAACAAGTGGACCCTAATTCTCCTCTCCTTCAAGATGAAGCCGCTGCAGCGGGGGCCAAGGCAGAAGTGGTTAGGGGCGATCAGGCAGACAGGAGAGTGGTTAGGGGTGATCAGGCAGGCAGGCAGAGTGGTTAGGGGTGATGAGGTAGGCAGGCGAGTGGTTAGGGGCAATCAGGCAGGCAGGCAGAGTGATTAGGTGCGATGAGGCAGGCAGGTGAGTGGTTAGGGCAATCAGGCAAGCAGGCAAAGTGGTTAGGGGTGATCAGGCAGGCAGGCAGGAGAGCAGTTAGGAGCCAGTGGTCCTGGATTGCGAGAGGGATCCCGGATTGCGAGAGGGATCCCGGATTGCAAGAGGGATCCTGGATTGCGAGAAGGTGCAGGCCACACTAAGGGACCTCCCCGCCTCCACCCCCATGCACAAATTTTGTGCACCGGGCCTCTAGTGTTTTATAAGTTGCTAAATTTTGGGGTGAAATATTTGTTATGAAGCAAAAGACAATCCACAGAGTACTGTACAGACTTAAGGTACTATTTTGAATATGCTATTATTTGTTAAATGAAGCATATCATAATCTATAATGGTTTATTTCTGAATGATGAATTAGAAGTGAAAGAAAAAGAAACTTTAAAAGGAAAATGACAAAACCTTAAGAACTAAAAAAAATCACATGAATGTAAACTTTCTAACTTGCAGGTGATGCTCACTCTATTTTCTGAGAGTTATCAACCTGTGACAGTGGCTGCAGGCTATCTGCCAAAGGCTACATGCTAAAGGAATTGTTCATCCCCAGTGACTGCTTTTATTTATTCCATTTTCAGTTCTCATTTTGAGCTAAAATTAATAGTTTTAATTAAATAAGAATGAAAACTTTACTTCTACTCTTCATAGAATATATATATTTTTGTATTAGAAATAGTCACCATAGTTCTTTGTTAAATACAAAGGACATGGACATAGAAATTTATAATTTGTTTTCCAACTTCTGAAAGTCAGTGTTATTTCTTTGCTGTAGAAACACTAACCCAGCCTGACCTCCATTATTAATAATGTCCCTGTGAGGCTGAATTCATAGTCCTCACTAGTCAACTTGGTCAAAATTAATTTGAACCAGGACAAATTTAAATTTAAAATTTTATCTACCTACCTCTGGTCCACAGAATCTCTGTTTACAACCAATTTCTTAAACATCCCACTTAGAAGGAGGAGGGCTGTCAATTTATTAACCTACTTAATAATATAATACAAAATTTAATTTCTCACTGAATATTTATTCACTTTGTTTTTTTCTAGGACTTTAAGTGAAGGACTTTGGAAGTTGTGCTAACTCTTGGAAACCTCAAGAATAGTACTTATATGTTTATCTGAAATATCATAGATTAGAAAAGCTCATGAATGACACAAATGTTCTGAAATTTTTTCCTTTATCAGTATGCTTCCTTAAAGGATTAATAAATAGGACATGGAAATTAAAACAGTGTGAAAATATTCTTACCTGTGGGAGATCTGTTGTTGGCTGGAGAAGGTTGGGTGCCAAGGGTAGATTCTGTAATACCAAGTGCAGGATCTGTCGGAGGGTTTACTGAGGCTGAAAGGACAAGCAGAAATTTATAATGAATAAAAGTACTATAATATAAAGATAAAGTATTGACTTAGTCTTCCCCACCCCAACTTTGTTTATTCATTTAACAAATCATTATTGAGGCCTTTTAACAGGCAAGGCAGTGGTACATAATGGCAAATAACAGAGTCCTGGGGCTGTCTCTAAAAAGCATACAGCCTAGATCAGTGGTCGGCAAACTGCGGCTCGGGAGCCACATGCGGCTCGCGAGCTGCGGTTTGCCGCTCTGTTGACTAATGAGTTTGCCGACCACTGGCCTAGATGATAGGTGGGGAGCCAGGCACTGTGTTGATGCTGTGAGAGTGGAAGTGAAGGGAGTCAGGGGGAGGCCCAGGAGGGGCACCCTGTGAAGGGAGTCAGGGGGAGGCCCAGGAGGGGGACCCTGTGAAGGGAGTCAGGGGGAGACACAGGAGGGGCACCCTGTGAAGGGAGTCAGGGGGAGGCACAGGAGGGGGACCCTGTGAAGGGAGTCAGGGGGAGGCCCAGGAGGGGCACCCTGTGAAGGGAGTCAGGGGGAGGCCCAGGAGGGGCACCCTGTGAAGGGATTCATGGGGAGGCACAGGAGGGGCACCCTGTGAAGGGAGTCAGGGGGAGGCCCAGGAGGGGCACCCTGTGAAGGGATTCATGGGGAGGCACAGCAGGGGCACCCTCCTGGGATTGGGAGGTCAAGGAAAGCTTTCTGGAGAAAGTGACATTTAACCAAGACCTAGTGAAACAAACACAGCAGCTAATATCTGAAATATTTAAAAAGTAACCACACAGTTTACAAATCCATAAACCCACAAAAATTGTTTTATCAGCAAGCATAGAAACAACAATACAACTACCAGACTGGATACAACACCAATGAACTTAAGATTGATGGTATGATTATGCTCTTTCTAAAATGCCTGTTTTTGTCATAAAATTTTTATTTGGCTATACTTTTCTCTGTGTGTGGGAGGGGGTTTAATGAAAGAGAGGCTGGAATATGTGATTTGACTTATTATGTATCCATGTCAATTCCTTAAAGCCTCCATTATTTTACTGTAAGATATTCCTATTAGCAATACAAAACAATTTACAAATGCCAAAAGGATCTACTAACTTTAGGAATATGTGGGTTAAATATGGGTAAGTGAACTTGAGGCTAGGGAACTTCTTGATTTTCTAGATAAAATGGCATTGGGTATAGTGTCACGTATCTGATGTCAATTATTTGGATATTTGATTACAAATTATACTGTGGGTTCTATTCCGTAATTTAATTTAAGGGAAAAGTATATATTTTTTAAATTATGTCACTTGAAGCCACAGCATATTGGGAGGAATTTCTTATTGTCATCTAGATGCATCTATGTTTTATTTTTATTGGTGGTAATGTTGTTACTGTTATTGGCTGTAGGTGGCACTAACAGCTGGCTCTGATTTGCTATCATACAAATGATTCCTTGTTATTAATCTCTGCGGAGGTGGGAGAGGGTAGTTATATGGAGAGTATATGAATAGGTTAGTAGAATGACCATCTTCTTCTCCACATGCCATCCCAAACAAGATGCACCTCTTAGCATGATGTGCACATTTGATCATGATTTGGTCCCCTATCGCATCCCCAACTTCATTTCCTGATGCTGCCTATCATCCTTTATATCTCTCTCAGATCACATTCTCCATCCAGCAGGTGATAGCTCAGCCCCGTTTCCTAAACACAATATGCTCTTGATGAGTGCTTGATCTTTGTGCATGCTGCTTCTAACACTTTCTCACCCAAACCTCCTGGGATGCACTTCCTCAAACTTAAATAAGCCTAAGGAGCTTTATGATGTGTTCAGAGTTTACCCGGCAAAGGCCTTATTACTTATGGGGCATGCCCTTCAAGAGAAGTAATTACTTTGTTCCTCACTTTGTATTTTTGTATTTTATGCAAGTGGATGATGATTCAGTGCCTACAAATTCCCTCTTAACATTGGAAGGAAGAAGACCAACTTTAAGTACAGAGCTGACTGCGGGTATATCATAAGCCTTATTTTCCAAAGGAATAACCTTAATCAGTTGGAGCACACCTGGAAATATGATGCGGAGGTGTTTTTCTCTGTGGATTGCTTAGAAAAGAGGTTGCCACACTGTGGCTCACATGTCAAGTCCCACTCATTGCCTGTGTTTGCAAACAGAGTTTATTGGAACACAGCCATGCCCATGTGTTTATGTATTATCCATATAAGAAAAATCTGTTGTCTCAGTGCTAAAGCAGAGAAATTCTGGGAATATTACAGAGCAGAAAAGAGACTTAGAGGAGAGCAGTTTTTGTTGCCGTTAATAAGAGTAACAATGTTGGTAGGCTGCAAGATAACAGTGTCTGAGGTGCTCCCTTCCCCACCTACCCAGTCTCCCAGGAACTCCTCCCACTCTGACAAAAGCGATGCAGAGCTTTCAACATGAAACTTGAGGCCAAAAATATCCTTCTGGTTTCAGATTGGCCTGCAAAGTTGAAACTCTGCCTCAGTCAAAACAAAACTCAGGGGTATAAAAATGAGCAGCTCAAACCTAATAGGGAAAAATTATTTTCTGAAACTCAAATGCAGAATTTAGCAAACACATGTCAGCCAGTTTTCAGACCATCATGTTGTCAGGGGTTGAGCTACTGGCCAAAAGCAACTCACTTTGTTTCCGAGGGTGTCCACTCTGCAGCAGGCCTGTCAGGGCCCTCAGGACCAGCAGTGGGTAGCAATGACCACGTGTCTGGCCCATAGAGCAGCTGGGTGAGTTTTAGGGTTTCCTTAGAGCTTGAATCAGCCCTTAGCTATTCCACCTAGAAGTGAACTCCAGAGCATGTTAGAACCATGCTTCTCAAAATGTGGTTCATGACTTCTCGTAGAAACTTAATGGAAATGCAGAATCGCAGGCTCACCCCTTTGATTTACTGAATCAGAGTCTGCATTTTAACAAGATCCTATGTGATCTGTATTTAAATTAAAGTCCTTTATTGTATGAGGGACATAACAGAAAGTATTGTCTGGCACATCCCACCTCAATATTCAATGGTTCTCTCGTCCCATTATTGACATATCCCGTTTTAATTCTCTCTTCACATCCCCAAAACACATGCACACTCACACACACTCACATGACTCATTAATCCTTAACTCTCTTTCTAATCTTGACCTTAACAGTTACAGTTGGAAATCCATTTAATAAAAAAATCTCAGTCAAGGCTGATGACAGCCAGGATATTATCTTTCCCCTGGGGTATTCACACTGAGCAAAACAAAACATACCCTCCACCTCAATAAAACAAAACACACTTTGTATATGCCAAGAAATGGACTCTGCATTGCTACCATAGTAGACATACCAATAGGCTAGGCCAGCAGGAGAGGATATTTTTAGAAAATTATTCTTTTTTTAAAATACACTGTTGAATTACAAGAGTCTACAGGCTCCGGTACTCAAATAACTGCTTGATGAGCTGCCAATCACCCCGACCCTGACCCCATTCCCTTTCTGAGTTTTCTAAAGTAAGAATCACTGAGCACTTGAACTGCCTGGGAGACTGCGGTAGGTGGGAAGAGAGCACCTTAGACCTTGTCATCTTGCAGCCTTCTAACATTGTTACTCTTCTCTGGGAATAAAAGGGAGCAAAAACTTGTCTCTTCTCACTAATCTCTTTTCTGTTCTGTAATGGTTCCAGAATTTCTCTGCTTTAGCACTCAGTGACAACAGATTTTTCTTCTGTATTTTCATCTTACTATCTGTCAACAATAATAGCTTGATACGGCAATGACTCTTGGACAAATCATGAGAAGTTAACTCCAGTGTTTATATGGCATCCAGTGGTACCACTACAGACAGAGAAAGCATGTTTGGAAGTGTTTAAGAACTATAACAAATAGAAAAATATGATAGAGTGATGACATTATTTTATGGAGTCTCAACTGCATCTTCTAAATCATTCACAAAGATGTATGTCAGATTGTGACCAGAATACTAGCTATAATTTGGGGAAACTGGAATCTTCAAGATTTATTGTCTTTCATATTTTATCACAAAGGATAAAAACTCATTATAAAATTTTAAAAATAACCATCTGCTCAGATCCTAAAATTATATTAGATCCAGGGCTCTCCTATAATATTGGAATTATCATGTGCTTTGGGTATCAGAATGAATGCTCTTCCTTATTACCTTGAAATATTCATTATTTTTGCCCTAGCCGGTTTGGCTCAGTGGATAGAGCATTGGCCTGTGGACCAAAGCGTCCTGGGTTTGATTCTGGTCAAGGGTATGTACCTCGGTTGCAGGCTCCTCCCTGGCCCGGGCCCTGACCGATCGATGTGTTTCTCTTACATCGATGTTTCTCTCTGTCTTTCCTTCTCTCTTCCACTCTCACTAAAAGTCAATGGAAAAATATCCTCGGGCAAGGATTAACAAAAAAACTATTTGTTATTTTCTAATCTTAAAAATAAATATAATTCAAGAGAATGAGAAGATACGCTACAGACTGGGAGAAAAATATTTGCAAGAGACACATCTGACAAAGGACTGTTATGCAAAACATATACAAAGAACTCTTAAAACTCAACATTAAGAAAACAAACTAGTTGATTAAAAAAATGGGGCCAAACCTTTAACAGACACTGAACCAAGGAAGATATACAGATATCAAATAAGCATATGAAAATGTGCTTCATATCACATGTAACCAGAAAAAATGGAAATTGAAACAACAATGAGATATCTCTACAGAATGACCAAAAGCTAGAACACTGACACCAATCTCAGATGACGATGGGGAGCAACGGTAACTCTTATTCATTGCTGGTGGGAATGCAAAAGGAGACAACTACTTTGGAAGACAGTTTGGTGGTTTCTTACAAAACTAAACATACTTTTACCATACAATCCAGCAACTGTGTTCTTTGGTATATAATAAAGTAGTCTAAAACTCATGATGGCATGCCCTAACCGGTTTGGCTTGGTGGATAGAGCATCGGCCTGTGAACTGAAAGGTCCCAGGTTCGATTCCAGTCAAGGGCATGTACCTTGGTTGCGGGCACATCCCCAGTAGGAGGTGTGCAGGAGGCAGCTGATTGATGTTTCTCTCTCATCAATGTTTCTGACTCTCTATCCCTCTCCCTTCCTCTCTGTAAAAAATCAATAAAATATATTTAAAAAAAATAAAACTCATGATGGCATAGAAATCTGCACATGAATGTTTATGGTAGCTTTATGCATAGTTGCCAAAACTTGGAAGCCACCAAGATGTTCTTCAGTAGATGAATGTGGTACATGCATACAATGAAATAGTATTTAGTGCTAAAATCAAAAAATGAGCTATCAAGCCATGAAAAGACTTGGAGGAAACCTAAATGCATATTACTAAATGAAAGAAGGTAATCTGAAAAGGCTACATACTGTATGATTTTAATATAACATTCCAAAACAGCAAATCTA
This sequence comes from Plecotus auritus, assembly GCF_963455305.1. Taxonomy (NCBI): domain Eukaryota; kingdom Metazoa; phylum Chordata; class Mammalia; order Chiroptera; family Vespertilionidae; genus Plecotus; species Plecotus auritus. Next base: position 159,079,360 of record NC_137771.1, on the reverse strand, counting down.
CAGAGATAGTAAAAAGAGCTCAGTATTTGCCAGGGGTTGGATGTGGGAGGACAGGGGTTAATAGGTGAAGTACAGAGAATTTTTAGGGCAGTGAAATGATTGTGTATGATACTATAATGATGGATACACATTATTACCCATTTGTCCAAATGCACAACACCAAGAATGAACCCTAAAATAAGCTATGGACTTTGAATAATTATGATGTGTCAATGTAGGTTTTCCAATTGTACCAAATGTACATTCTGGTATGTGTTGTTGATAATGAGGGAGAATATGCATGTGTGTGGGGGGTGGGGGATGTATACAGTAAATCTCTGTACCTCTCTTTTTTTTTCTGTGAAGCTGAAAGTGCTCTAAAAATAGTCTTTGAACAAAAACACAAGCACAGTTTTAACATCACAAAATATAGTTTTTTTAAACATATGTCTGTGACAGAAATAAGGTCCTCTTTGGAATTTGAGGTTGTTTGGTCTATAGTTCATGTCATTAGGTTCTGCCAAAGCTATTGGTAAAACGATGTGAGAACCAGTTACCTTTAATTACCTTTAAAGTTCCAAGACTGCATCCTAACTATACCCAGCCTTCTTCAGCAAAGAAGGTGTATTTATTTTTGAAAGAATTAGGCAAAGTTAAATATGGAGATATATATATATATATATATATATATATATATATATATATATATGGTATATGGAGAGAGAGAGAGAGAGAGAGAGAGAGAGAGAGAGAGAGAGAGAGAGAGAGAGAGAGAGTTATAGGAGGGATGGGGATGGTGCTACTGTCCCAGTATCAAATAGGCACTTGTTTCTGAATAGTGGGGAATGGACCTGCACTGAGCTATCCCTATACCTTTGCTGGTCCAAGGATCCCAGGAACCAAACGCCTGCATTTATGACAGGACTGGGAAGGACCCAAGATGCAGACCGTGGCCTGAAACAAAGGGAAACTCTTTCCCTCATCAATTATTCTGTTTTTTATGAGTATGTTATAGACTACAATACCTCTGAAAATAAGAAGGTGGTAAAGATGTTAATAGTCCTGCAGAGTTTATTAATGACTTGCAAATCTATTTAAGTTTTATAGGCATTACTTTACTATTATATATATGCATATTTGATGCTTGTCATTACAAATTTCTATTTTTTTAAAGGTAATCTGTTGTCACAGTGTTTGTTGGAACATTTGTTCATTTCTTTTATATGGTAAAATATTCATTATTTGATCTAGTTAGTCAACTGCTGAAATATGTAGAATGATCCTACATATCAATTTTGTCATAAAAATCTTTGTGTCAGACTCTGTGCTTCAAAATCAGGGGTACTAAAGCAAGATACAGTCCCTATCCTTAAAATATTTATATCCTATACATGGTTTAGCCATTGCGCTATATGTATTTGAATGTTTTTAGCAATCCAGAAGGAATTTTTGGATTTTTTAAAATGCTAAATGATCATCTCTATTGATAATTAATATAGTAGTGTTAATGCCAGTTAGTTAAGAGTTATTATTAATGGAATTTGAAAAAAAATATTCTGTATTCACCTGAAATTCTTGAAAACATTCTTGAGTCAGCTTTTTATTTAAAGAATATTTTTTTCAGTAGGGTCCCATTTGTCAAAAAAAGTTTGCTACTTTGAAATTTAATAATTTTGAGTTGTGTAGCGAGATTAAAATATCATGGAAATAATGAGTATTCTATTTGTTCCAATTAGAAATACTCTGAACTTATGGCAGTCTTGGACACCCCTTTTTGACCTTATTAAACAGACTACTCACCCAAGGAAAAAGTGATCTTTTCAGATGAGATATTCCACACTTTATTTCCAGGCACTGGAGTCTGAGCCATACACCAGATGGTCAGGTTGTTTGATTGAGCTGGTTCATTGGCATACACCCTTGTGAAAACAGACTTGATGTTCAAAAATCCACTTTTGTCTTTTCTCTCTTCATTTGTAATGTATATTTCTAGAAGATGAATAAGAGCAAGGTTAGTCAGGAACATTGCCAGCATGAGCCATACAGTGATGCCAAGGCCTGGCTGGAGACAGTTTGGTTTATGGTAAAGGAGAGTCTAAAGGTGTCCAATGGCAGTATTTGGGCAGTGAGGGTATGTCCCAGCAGGCGCAGAATTAACTGGAACTGTTTGCTGAGGCTGCTGCATGGCATTGGTCCATGGTCAAGATGTGAAATGTATTGATTAAGAGGATTGTTTGGTTTGTAACCAGGGCCCAGGGGAATTCCAGGGCTCTGCTGTGGAATCTGGATACACAGCAGGAATATGCCTAAGTGATCAGGAAACTATAAAATGACCTCAGCTGAGACTCTGGGGTGCTCTGTGCCATCTCAGTGGTTCCCCTTCCCCAGTCCCCCTTACGGAGGGAGGACAAAGAAGCCCTGCCCGACCGCACTGGGCCCCTGTTGCAAACGTACATGTGATGCATATCTTTACTTTAATGGTGTTGCTTCTTGTATCCTTCTCCTGCAATAAGTTGCAGATTTATAACCACTGTCATGTTGGGTCCTGTGAGTCTGCTTTAGAAACAGAACCCTGTTTAACTGCCTCTGTTAGTCCAACTTCCAAACAGCACACACGGCAGCAGGGATTTAATGTAAAACTGTCTGTCATCATAGGCCATAACTTTCTGAATTCTCACAGCGTCTTTACATTGAAGGCTCTACATGCTAGTTCTGAAGTTATTACTGTCCAAACTCATAACCAAATGTAGTTACATGCTGGTAGAACTCTGACCACACCGTCCGGCCTTATGGTTGGGAGTGTAATTATAACTGCACAGGAACTTCATTTCTCTAATATAATTTTCTCCTTAATCCAAGCTAGCCTTGTCCAACCTAATATTGCTATGACTCACTTGCCTCCTTTCAACCAGATCCTTCTACCTGTGCACATACTGCACGTCCACTCTTTAATCATTAAGCCCTTAGGACGTTAGGGTCTGGTCAGCATCAGACTTCTGCCTCAAGAACAAAGCCTCAGGTCTGTCAATCATGAGAGCAGAGTTTCTGCCAAACTAAAGATAACATCTTGACCTCAGTTATGTTTTAGCCCCAGGCCCATGAAAGCGGAACAACCTACCACTACCAACCACATCCTCATGAAATCAGACAGGACGATGCCATGGCCAACATCGGGACCTGACGCAATGATCAACTCCTCCCTTTGCTTTGGCTCTGAGGAATCAGTGGAGCCCGGGACCCCAACTCCCTTAGCCACCTTGACTAATAATTCCCCCCTTATATAATTAATCTATCACCCAGAGGCCATTGGAGAGCTAGGTCTCAGAGTACTGGCTCACCTATGCCTCTGGGCTTGGTGCCAATTCCCTAAATAAACCTTTACTGTACTTTCTTTGCTGCAAACTACCGTTCACATCTTATTGGGCTTTGATGAGTGTAGGCAAACCAACCCCTTTAGTTTGAAGTAACATAAAGGACACATCAAACAGGGTTTATTTAACAGAAGAACATATCTATAATGACATTTAACAAATATTATCAGGATTGCATCCTGTCATTATGGTGGGTGAACTGTTTTAAAAGGAAACTAATAACAAAACCAATAATAGTTTCAAAATGAATCAAGTGCATTAACACAATGATTCATGAACACCAACTTTTTTTTTTTAAATATATTTTATTGATATTTTACAGAGAGGAAAGGAGAGGGATAGAAAGCTAGAAACATCGATGAGAGAGAAACATCGATCAGCTGCCTCCTGCACACCTCCCACTGGGGATGTGCCCGCAACCAAGGTACATGCCCTTGACCGGAATCGAACCCGGGACCCTTCAGTCCGCAGGCCGACGCTCCATCCACTGAGCCAAACCGGTTTCAGCGAACACCAACTTTTAAGTTCATTATATTTTTTAATGTGATGTTGTGCTATTTATTTTTATTTTTTTAATTTAATAAATCTTTATTGTTCAGATTATTACAATTATTCCTCTTTTTTCCCCCATAGCTCCTCTCCACCCAGTTCCCACCCCACCCTCTGCCCTTACCCATCCCCCACTGTCCTCATCCATAGGTGTATGATTTTTGTCCAGTCTCTTCCCGCACCCCCACACCCCTTTCCCCCCGAGAATAGTCGGTCCACTCACTTTCTATGACCCTGATTCTATTATATTCACCAGTTTATTCTGTTCATCAGATTTTTTTATTCACTTGATTTTTAGATTCACTTGTTGATAGATATGTATTTGTTGTTCATAATTTTTATCTTTACCTTTTTCTTCTTCTTCCTCTTCTTAAAGAATACCTTTCAGCATTTCATATAATACTGGTTTGGTAGTGAGGAACTCCTTTAGCTTTTTCTTATCTGTGAAGCTCTTTATCTGCCCTTCAATTCTGAATGATAGCTTTGCTGAGTAGAGTAATCTTGGTTGTAGGTTCTTGCTATTCATCACTTTGAATATTTCTTGCCACTCCTGTCTGGCCTGCATAGTTTCTGTTGAGAAATCAGCTGACAGTCCTATGGGTGCTCCCTTGTAGGTAACTAACTGTTTTTCTCTTGCTGCTTTTAATATTCTCTGTCTTTTGCTCTTGGCATTTTAATTATGATGTTTCTTGGTGTGGTCCTCTTTGGATTCCTTTTGTTTGGGGTTCTCTGTGCTTCCTGGACTTGTAAGTCTATTTCTTTCACCAGGTGGGGGAAGTTTTTGGTCATTATTTCTTCAAATAGGTTTTCAGTATCTTGCTCTCTCTCTTCTTCTGGCACCCCCATAATTCTGATGTTGGTACGCTTGAAGTTGTCCCAGAGGCTCCTTACACTATCTTCATATTTTTGGATTCTTTTTTCTTTTTGCTTTTCGGGTTGAGTGTTTTTTGCTTCTTTGTATTTCAAATCTTTGACTTGATTCTTGTGATCCTCTAGTCTGCTGTCAGATCTCTGTATAATATTTTTTATTTCAGTCAGTGTATGCTTAATTTCTAGTTGGTCCTTTTTCCTATCCTTCAGGGTCTCACTAAATTTATCGGCCTTTTCTAGAAAATTCTTGAAAAACCTTATAACCGTGGTTTTGAACTTTATATCCAGTCGTTTGCTCTCCTCCATTTTTCATTTGTGACCTGTTTCTTTGTCTCCGCATTTTGGCTGCTTCCCTGAGTTGATAGAGTGGCTTTGTGTGCTAGGTGTCCTATAGGGCCCAGTGGCTCAGCCTCCCCAGTTACCTGAAGTGGACACTCTTGGTGCACCCCTTTGTGGGCTGTGTGCACAGTCTTGTTGTAGTTAAGCCTTGATTGTTGTTGGTATCACTGGGAGGAATTGACCTTCAGGCCAATTGGCTGTGAGGATCAGCTGTGTCTACGCTGGGAGAACTTCTGTGCTGGAGATACCCTTATGAGACAAGACTTGCAAGAGCCTCTGTGCTCAGCTTGGATGGGGCGGAGTCTCAGGGCAGAGCAGACAGCATTAGTTTGCTGTCAGCCCTGCCCTAATAGGTCCTGTGTCTTAGTGTCTCGTCGTAATCGCTGCAAGCACCTCTGAGAGAAAGCCGCCCTTGAGTTCCACCCGCTGCCAGATAGTCCAGTTTCTCCCCGAATGAGTCTGGGTCCCCAGAGTCTCGCCCGGAACTGGAGTTCAGTGCAGTCGGGAGCTTTTATCTCCCTCCCGCTTGAGAAAGCCAGCCGTGTACTCAGTTGCCCGCCCTCTCCGCGCGTGCCTCGGTACCTCTGCCTTCCACAGTTCCTCTGAGTCTCAGTGTGCTTTTCTCTTTCCTGACAGTCCAGTTTCACACCATATGAGTCTGGGTCCCCAGAGTCTCGCCTGGAACTGGAGTTCAGAGCAGTTGGGAGCTTTTGTCTCCCTCCTGCTTGAGAAAGCCAGCCACGCACTCAGTTGCCAGTCCTCTTCACGCTCGTGCGTCTCAGTACCTCTGCCTCCTGCAGCTCCTCTGAGTCTCAGTGTGCTTTTCTCTTTCCTACTAGTTGTAGAATTTCCACTCAGCCAGCCTTCCTGTGGTTCTGGATTTTGTCTTTTAGTTGTAGTTTTGAAATTGTTGTGCGAGGCAGCAGTTTAGGTGTTTACCTATGCTGCCATCTTGGTTTCTCCCCTTAAGTTCATTATTAAAAAAATATATAATGCAGTAAGCTCTGTGTGATTCAGTTACTGTTGAAAATATGTTGCACTTTGAGGAGAAATGACTCAGGAGAAAGGTTATTGTGCCAGGCAGGGATGGCTGGGATTATTCTAGCAAAGGTTGTCATGTTTATCACCTGTGAAAAATATGGCTTTGTGTAGTCTCATCTGAGCTTATTTCAATGTGTGTTCCTACCCCAGGAACTTTTAATCCTCCAGGTGAGCATGTTCCTTGTCACGGACCCAAGTTCTCTATGTGTACTTCCTCCAGTACCCTCCCCACCCTGCCCCCCACTCCACCCAGGTCCTTACAAGAAAATGTAGAAATTATTCATTTATTGACTTAAAGCAGTGGTACTAAGTTAATTGAACTATATGAAATTATTAATAAACAAGAGGCCTGGTGCACGGAATTTGTGCACGGGGGTGGGAGGGTGTCCCTCAGCCCAACCAGCACCCTCTCCACTCTGGGACCCCTTGAGGGATATCCGACTGCCCGTTTAGGCCCGATCCTAAATGGGCAGTCGGACATCCCTCTCACAATCCAGGACTGCTGGCTCCCAACTGCTCGCCTGCCTGCCTTCCTGATTGCCCCTAACCACTTCAGCCTGCCAGCCTGATCACCCCCTAACCACTCCCCTGTCAGCCTGATTGATGCCTAACTGCTCCTGCCAGCCTGTTTGCCCCTAACTGCCCTCCCCTGCAGGCCTGGTCACCCCTAACTGCCCTCCCCTGCAGGCATGGTCCCCCCCAACTGTTCTCCCCTGTAGGCCTGGTCACCCCTAACTGCCCTCCCCTGCAGGCTTGATCGTCCCCAACTGCCCTCCCTTCCAGGCCTGGTCCCTCCCAACTGCCCTCCCCTGCTGGCCATCTTGTGATGGCCATCTTGTGTCCACATGGGGGCAGCCATCTTGTGTGTTGGAGTGATGGTCAATTTGCATATTACTCTTTTATTAGATAGGATAGAGGACTGGTGCATGGGTGGGAGCCAGCTGGTTTGACCTGAAGGGTGCCCCGGATCAGGGTAGGGGTTCCCTTGCGGCGTGGGGCAGCCTGGGCGAGGGGCCTGTGGTGGTTTACAGGCTTGCCATGCCACCCAGTGACCCAAGCGGAGGCCCTTTTTTTTTCTTCTAGAATTTATTTATCTTTTATAATTGAAACTTTGTAGCCTTGAGCAGAGCCAAGCCTCCTGCTTGCTCCATGGCCACAGCTATTTTTGTTGGGATTTATTTATCTTCAATAATTGAAACTTTGTTGCCTTGAGCAGAGGAGGCCAACGGAGGCCAGGGTGTGCGGAAAGCTTGGCTTCCTCCATTGCCTGTGGTGGTTTGCAGGCTTGCCATGCTGTCTGATGACCCAAGCGAAGGCCCTTTTTTTTTCTTCTATAATTTATTTATCTTCTATAATTGAAACTTTGTAGCCTTGAGTGGAGGCCTGGGCTGGCCAGGGTCTGCGGAAAGCTTGGCCTCCTCCATTACCGGGGAAATGCAAGCCTCCTGCTTGCTCCATGGCCGCAGCCATCTTGGTTGGGTTAATTTGCATACTCATTCCTGATTGGTTGGTGGGCGTGGCTTGTGGGTATAGTGGAGTGATGGTTAATTTGCATACTATGCTTTTATTAGATAGGATATATGTTGAATTAAACGTCTTGCCCTCATCTAAGAGTTCTGCTTTTACCCACAGTGAAATAAAACATTAGTGTTTATATATAAGTTGAAGTCAAGTGTATTTCTCACATCCTGGGAAATGATACCCCCATCCTCTTGGAGGAGCCAGATGAGTATCAAAAAGTGGCATTTAATGGGCAAGATCCTGTTTTTCTTGGAATGTGAATTGTCCTTAAATGCCAAGACAAACTAAGCAACCTCAATTTCTATTGTTTTTTGTTTTCTTTATTTTCCAAACCCATTTCCATCGAATGATTTCCTTACCTTCTCTTTCACCTTGAGGAAAACTTCTCTCTATAAACCATGTGAGATTTGCTGTAGGAAATACATTCCTCAGTGAGCAGGTAAATGTTCTCTGGATGTAAATACAAGACACAGGAAGAATTATTTGCAAGTTCAGAAGAAAGGAATACCCCTTACATCTCCACTAACACTCACAAAAGGCAAATTGGCAGAAAACATTTTCTCCACTTTTAACAATGCCATGTTTTAAGAGGTTGTGTGAAAATTTGAACTACAAATAGACTTTCTCTTTATAAAGATGTTATAAATTAACAGCTAGAATCCAGGACAATACTGGTGTTGCAAATCTGGATTATTGGTTTTATAAAAGGAAAATCACAGCTCTGCACAGGCAGAATAAAATAGTAGTAAATGGAAATGAAAAGATAGAAGGAAGAAGCTATAATGGGCAGAGGCCAGAGAAGAATATTCTCTTAGAATAAATGCTACACTTTGGTTATTTCCATTCCCCAAATAATATAATGTAGAGAGTGGCTACAGGGCTTGGACAGGTTCAAGCTTCAGACTAATGAGAGGGCATGGTCCTCTCATGGCAAAGCCATGTGCAAGTTCCAGCTTGAAGGCCAAAGCCCTCCTTGACCTGATGGTCTGAACCTGTGGTCCCAGGTGGCAGAGTGATGTAGGCTGCAGGAGGTGTAGCAAGTGCTGCCAAAACAAAGCTTGATAGAGTTCAGGTGCATGTAATTGAGTAGATTCAAAACCTGTGAGAACATTGTAAACATCTTGACCACACCCTTACTTTGCCTTGTGGAATCTGGCTATAAAATAAAGACTCGGCTTGCAGGCTGTGGCACTGTCTCTCCATTGGAGAGCAGCATCCCACCTAGCCCCAGCTTTATTCTCTTGTCTGTCTTCTTTAATCCTTCACCGCACCCCCCTCAGGTTCACCCCTGGCCGTGCTGAGCGAGGCACAATATAAAATGTTATTTGTAGCAGTGGCCACAGCAACCCTTTACTATAAATATCTCACTTTTGACTTGTAGAGAGTTTTCCTAATTCATTTGCATCTTATTATCTTAATACTATAGGGTAGGAAAGATACACCTTATTATTGTCACTTGACAGGTGGAAAAACCAAGGCACAGAATCACAGAGTAGCTAAAGGGTGTGGGATGTCATTGATAGCACAAATTGGGAACTGTATTACCTCAATCCCAGTCCAAAATATCTCCTGGTAAAACACATTGTACTGAAATAAGAGAGAAGTAGAAGAACAGGTTGTTTATGTCACAAAACTAGAAAGTTTAGAGGTAGGATTAGTTATGTTTTATTTTCAACACTGTGTTTGTTCTTTGTGAGATGGTGGTTTCTTCAATAGCTTGGTGAAAATATCCAATAAGACTTATTGGATCCTCATTATTTTATCTGAGATACTGAAAAATAATAATTCCATTTATAATTACTTACTTTCTCATCTAGAGTTGTGTGTAGTTTTACATATTACCAGCCCTTGTTTTTAGTTCTCAAATATTTCCCAATTGATGAATATACTAGTTAATTAATAAAGAACCGTTAGCTGTATGTGATGCTCGGGGTGCCAATTTCCCCACAGACTAGTTAGCCCTAGAGTCTGGACCTTCTACAGAGCTGAGAAACCAAATTTAAACATACTAAATTACATTTCTCTGGTGAGATCCTACTGAGGTGCAGTATAGCATACCTCAGTATGTCACTACAAAAATCCCAAGGAAAACTTTCAGAGGAATCTATCTGTTGTGTATCCAAGATGGCCAGGATCAAACATTGCAACTCCCATTTTCCCACTCATTCAGCACTTGACAGTGGGGATACATGCAGTGGCAAGAATGCAGATATGTGAAATTGCTTCACTTTCTGTCCTAAAAAATCAAAAGTAGCCCTAACTGGTTTGGCTCAGTGGATAGAGCATCAGCCTGCAAACTAAAGGGTCCCAGGTTGGATTCCGGTCAAGGGCATGTACCTTGGTTGTGGGCACATCCCCAGTAAGGGGTGTGCAGGAGGCAGCTGATTGATGTTTCTCTCTCATCGATGTTTCTATTTCTCTATCCCTCTCCCTTCCTCTCTGTAAAAAATCAATAAAATATATTTTAAAAAATCAAAAGTAAAATAGGTCCCCTAAAACATATTCCTGTTAAGTAAAGAAAAAAAGAATTCAGTTTATTTAATCCAATAAAATTCCAAAAATTGATGATTATCTCTATGATGTAAGAGTTATAGGAAATGGAGTATTATTATATCAACTAGAGGCCTGGTACACGAAATTCATGTATGGGGGTGGGGGAGGTCCCTCAGCCTGGCCTGTACCCTCTCCAATCCGGGACCCCTCAGGGGATGTCCGACTGCCTTTCGCAATCCAGGACCGCTGGCTCCTAACTGCTTGCCTGCCTGTCGGCCTGATTGCCCCTAACCCCTCTTCATGCCTGCCTGATCGCCCCTAACCACCTCTGCCTACCTGCCTGATTGCTCCTTACTGCTCCCCTACTGGTCTGATCACCCCTAACCATCTCTGCCTCGACCCACACCCGGGACCCGGGCTTCCCTCCCTCTGGCCAGCCACAGGCACCCAGGACCCGAGCCGGCTTCACCCGGGCTGGCCACAGCCACAGGGGACCGTGGGCAGGCGGCTTCACCCGGGCCCAAACCATAGGTGTTTGGGACCACAGGGCAGATGGCTTGTCCCTCTCCCGGGCCACAGGCGCAGGCACTGGCACCCGAGACCATGGGGCGGCAGCTTGTCCTCCTCCTAGGCTGGGCTGCAGGTGCAGGTGCAGCTGCTGGCACCCGGGACTGTGGGGTGGGTGGCTTGTCCCTCTCTTGGGCTGCAGCCTGGCTGGTCCCCATTCCTTTCTATTGCGAGCTCATTTGTGCCTGGCTGGTCCCCATTCCTCTCTTCCCAATGTTGAGTGTCAGAGCAGTTAAGGCAGGGGTGGGCAAACTTTTTGACTCGAGGGCCACAATGGGTTCTTAAACTGGACCGGAGAGCTGGAACAAAAGCATGGATGGAGTGTTTGTGTGAACATTATAATATAAATTCAAAGTAAAGGAGTGGAGGGGAGAGCAAGAGAACCCTCTGCTCTTTCGGCTCCGCGAGCCGGATAGAACAGCCGAATGGGCCGGATCCGGCCCGCGGGCTGTAGTTTGCCCACGGCTGAGTTAAGGTATAATGGCATGAGGGTGTGACAATGTGAGGGCATGATGACCATTTGCATATTAGCTCTTTATTATATAAGATACTGTTAACCACTCTTACGATTCATTTTCTCCATGCTCAGTTAACCCATAAAAAGTCATATCAGTAATATCAGTAACAAGTGGTGGTTCCATTATTTTTTAAAGGTACTATCTCACTGAAAAAAAAATTCTTGTCAATTAAAAAAAATGTTTAAAGATTTACTCTTGTGGATTCTCTGAATTCAGATTTTATGGAATGATTTAGACTTCAGATATTCTATACCACCTCCAGACTGTGTCCCAAGATTTTGTTTAGGAATATAGTTCTTGTCCTAAAACTCCTCCCAGTCTCTCTAAAATGGTAGACTAAAGTAGTTGAAGTTGAAGTCAAATATCTTAGGAAACATGAGCAGATATGGTTTTGCTGAGCAAACAGAACTGTCTTTATTTAGAAACTTCTACTTGGTCCAAATGAGTAAGAAAAAAAAAACATGTTAAATTTAAAAAATAAGAAGTAAATATGCACAAAAGTCTACATGTACACACATACATACACAGAGACCTGTTCCTCTATTCTAAATTAAATCATTCGCTCACTCTTTGTGTGCCTGTTGCCTCCGTGAGATAAGCCAAATCATTGATTTCCCCAACACATTATTTTAAGTCCACCTGGAATAAGTGAGCAGTAGCACAAAGAATTGTGTAAAAAGTGCCAAATGTATTGGGAAATTTCTGTAGGAGTTCAGAGAAGAGTAAAATCTGAAAGTAGCTTAGAGAACAAAGTTGAATTTTGTGGACAGGGAAGAAGATGAGCCCAGACTACAGGTAGGCTCTGTTGGAAAGTAGTGGGGAATTCACAAAGCTGGGTGGATGGAATGGGTTCCTAGGCCAGGTGTGAGCTGGGAACATTGTCCTGGAAGCAGAGGAAAGCCAGTGGATGGCTGGAGCATTATGGGATTGAGGAGTCAGGAGAAATAGATCTAAATCTGGCTGTAAGACTGACCGTTTCCTTATTTCCACAGATGAAATACTGAAATGGTGACCATTTGTCAGTTAACCCACAATTAGTTTCCCTAAATTTGGACAAAACCTTTTCCAAAGGGCTTTGCAAAGAATCACTTTGAAAACATTTAGCTTTTTAATCTAGAAAGAAAAACCTTAAAAAAAAATTCCCTGTGTTTTTACCAACTCTTCATTCCTATCTGGAGTCTTCCTCCCCACCCTCACCCCCTTCCTTTTCATTTGGAATTTTACTCTCAGGCTCTATTTGTTTTTTACTCTGCCTATTTCTTTTTCCTATAACTCAGTTATTTTCTTCCTGTTTCTTCTTGGCAGATTTTCTTCTTAAATTTATACATATATATTCACTTATTTATAATATGTATGAAAATGTACTTTTTGCTTAAATTGTGATTATCCTTTTATTCTACTCCAACTGAGAGAAGGAGCTAATCAAATCTCCACTTTTCCAATTCTAGTTACATAATATAATAAAAAGCAAATCCAATTTTTTTCTCAATTGGCTATATTTATTTGAACTGGGGTGTTTTCTTTTATTTAATCTTCCCTTTCCTGTAAGTTCTTTGACTTTTTACTTACTGAATTTACTTCTATAGTTTCTAAACCAAATTGAGACTCTTGGTCTGACAATTGGGCAAGATATTTGGAACCACAGATGCCCTTGAGGCATGTGGCTTCTGCCCACATTCACCCCTTTCCCTTAAATCTCCTTGGCTTGAAAGCTAGATGATCTAGTCACCTGGAAACAGAACTACGACGTGTAGGTGCTGGGTTTGCTCCTTTAATACATGACATTTGCCAGGAACATCTTTTTAGTGCTGGAAGGGGCGGAGAAAAAGTTTGCATTTGTGTCTGTGTTGCAGAAAAACCCACAGGCAGGGACACACCCATTTGGGAACAAGGCTCCTCTGAAAGTAGGAGGGAACAGGAACTGGAGGTACCTCCTCTGGGGCAGGAGTCAGCTAATAACTAACTATTCAAGGCGCACAGAGCACTCACCCTGCACGGGAGCCACTGGAGACAAGACCAGCGCCTCTGGTGCCTGTAAGTAACCACTTGTGGCTGGTGGGTGTTTCCCAACTGTTGGGGGTTGCAAAGCTTGACGAATAAGGCTCTCATTCCCTTCAGAAATGACCCAAATAAGGAATCAGAGGTCAGGCTGCTTTTAAAATGTAATACAATTTTCATTTTTTTAAAACCCTTAAAATGTAGTAAGTAAGTGAAACATCTGGAGTAAGCTGCTGTCAGGAAGGTCTTATCAGCTGTTGGCTTTGCAGGTGATGGTGCCGGGGAAAGTGGAGCGTGCTGAGCTGCTTGCCCAGGACCACCAGGCGACACTGAGCCTGTGGAGAGGTTCCACTTGTTCCTCCTCCGTGCCTGCCAGTTCCTCCCGCTGAAAACAGCTAAGCCTGATGTTCGGATTTCTTAGAATCCCGGCCCCAGAGGACTCTGGAGGGATGAACTGACCTCACACTAGGAACTTTATTACCCAGACCCTGGCAGGCGTTGTAGCCGCTGACTGCTTGTTGCAACAGTGCCTGGGAAGCATAAGTCGCTTTCACTTCAGCATCTGTCCTTGCTTGCTGCTACCCACACTGAGAGAGACCTGGGGAAGCCCCAGCTTGGGCATCCTGAACAGCCTGGACATTGAGGCTGTTCATCCGACCTCCAAACACATTTTACAGGATCTAGGAGCACAGAGACAGTGGAAGCAGCCAGGAGAAAACCTAACATTTTCAACATTCAAAGACACTGTGTCGTGGTGGATGTAGTTGGAGAACACTGAGTGGACTGAAGAGCTTTGCAATTGTTGCACTAATTTGCTTTGACTCTGGCTTTGCCAAGGAGGGATCAGCACATCCGGGGCACAGAGGGAATGTGCAGGGGAGCCTCAGAGGCCATTTTGCTTGGCTCTGACTCACCCTGACTCTCCGGTAAAGCAAAAGGAGAGAACATCACCCCAACCAGGTGTGGCCAGCCTTTGATCATTACTGTGAAACCCCAAGAGTTGCCACAGTTCCTTTCCAGGTACACAGTTGGCCTTAGTTGTGTGGTTCAACTGAGACTTTTAGCTCAAGGAAAGCTGTAGAAGAGGAGACAGTATGAGGCGGGAAGAGGAGGAAGAGGAGAGAACCAGGATGACAGCAAAAGGGGAGTTACTGATGAAAGAGGAGGAGGAGATCCATGAGAGGGGAGAACTGGTTGGCCCTTTTGTGGGTGCCATGCCAACCCCAGTGCCCCACAACAAGGGGACCCGGTTTTCTGAGGCCTGGGAGTATTTCCACCTGGCTCCTGCTCGTGCTGGGCACCACCCCAACCAATTCGCCACTTGCCGCTTATGTGGCAGGCAGGTCAGCCGTGGCCCCGGGGTTAACGTGGGCACCACAGCCCTGTGGAAGCACCTGAAGAGCATGCACAGAGAGGAACTGGAGAAGGGTGGCCATGGTCAGGCAGGACAGCGCCAGGACCCGAGGGGCCAAGGGCCTCAGATCCCCATGGGCATCGAGGGCGAGTGGGCCAGGCTCCTGGAGCAGGTGGGGGCCCTGGCTTTATGGGCCAGCCAAAGAGAAAAAGACCTTCTCAGGAGGGAGAGGGCAGTAGAATGGCGGGAGAGGGCTGTGGAAAGGAGAGAGCGAGCTGTGGAGGAGGTGGAAAGGGCCATCCTGGAGATGAAATGGAAGGTGAGGGCCGAGAGGGAGGCCCGCCAGAGGGAGACAGACCAGCTGGCAGCAGCTCACCCCTTCCATTTTGTTTAAACCAGGCTTGGGGAAATCTGTTCTGAAAACACTGACTTTAGATTCCTAGCAAAGAGCCATTTTAGTTCCAGCTTAAATATATAACAAGGCAATCTGGTGGGATTTTGCTTTTAAGAGAAAGCGTGTGTACTATGTGTTAATATCAGCAAGTTCTGAATTAACCAAAGGTTTAACTACGGGGTTCCTAGTGCTGTACTGATTAAAACTTTCAAATACACTAACTAAATATAGAGGTTGTGTCACACCATGGGTCTGTGAGTTGTTCTGGGTCACAATGTACCAGCCTGTCAGCTCTGATGAGTGAAAATACTGGGATGGATACCTAGCACTTGGTTTTGGTAAAGCTGGAGGTTTTGACAGTTGAGGTTGGTCGGGTAGCTGGAACGTGCCTGCCTGGCCAGCTCCCTGTAAGAGGCCTCACCAGGAGCAGAGCTGGGGCTTCCTGGGCCCAAGGTGTTGGCGTGATTTGAGAACTGGATACAAAGCTTGTTCTGTAAAACTGAGCAGTGGAAGGACAAAGAAGCGTGAGCCCGAGGTCTCCAGACCCTTCCGATGTATACCTTTCTCCCACTGTGGCAGTGCTATGATGCCTGCTTATATTAAAGCTGTTCCATCATTCTAATCTGTCTGAATCTTGTCTTTTCAACAACTTAACACAGAAGTGATTAATGCATAATTAGTGCAGAGAGAATGAAAGACTTTATAACTCATTTGAATTAAATATTAAGAATAGAGGACATAGCCCTAGCCAGTTTGGCTCAGTGGAAAGAGCATTGGACCGTGGACTGAAGAATCCAGGGTTTGATTCTGGTCAAGGGCACATACTGTAGTTGTAGGCTCAATCCCAGGCCCTGGTGGGGGCACATGCGGGAGGCAACCAATCAATGTGTCTCTCTCACATCAATGTTTCTCTCTCTGTGTCTCTCCCCATCCCTTCCAGTCTCTCTAAAAATCAATGGAAAAATATCTTCAGATGAGGATTAAAAAAAGTAGATGACATAAAAATGTATTCATAAATAGTTAAAAATGTAATCTAGTCTCATATTAAGGTCTGTTAAGGGAGAAGGAGTTAGTGAAGAAGAGATGAAAGAAACCCAAAAAGAAAAAGAAAATGATAGAGAAATGGGTAAATAGAAAAAATAAAGATCAGAGGCAGAAAAGTTAAAAAGAAAGAAAAAGGGATAAAGAAACATGAAAAGATAAGAGAAGAGAGACAGCTCCCTAGGCAAAATTCACCACAGAAAGATAAAAGAGACCATGACTGTCTGGGAGAGTGAAGGACAGAGAACATTTTGTTAAATTCTGAGGTCAATTTTAATGAGTTCAGTTGCTTTTATTTTCTTTCCACAGAACACACAGACCACTTGTCCATTTGAGCAGTAAGTTTTGGATTTTATTCCTACCTCTGAAATGCTAACTGCATACTGTGCTCAAAGTTTTTAAAACTCTTCAGCATTAAATTTTCAGAGATGTTTTGCAAAAAGGGTGACTAATAGTCCATAGGAAGAGAAAAATTCCCTGTGTTGCTAAAGATATGCCTAAAATGTTAACTCAGGAATAGAATAAAATCAAGGTGGAAATTACTCTGGTCTTTAAGCTAGAGATGAGTGTTGCTTTAGATGATTCCTCTAGAGGACCTTTTTTTAAAAACTGGGCTGGGAATAGGAAAAACAGAATGGTGAAAGCTGGGAAAGATAAGAGGAGATAAAGGTAGTAGCATTTCATTATCTTGTAGGTAGTCTAAGCACTCTATGGGTGCTGTGCTTCCTGACAGTAGACAAGATCCTCCTATAATAATGGTGTCTTGCCTTGTTCAATCCTCACCTACATGGCTCCCTCTTATTGCTTGTTCTTAGACTCCACCAGCAGCTCTAACAACCAGATCCATCTTCCCTGTGAGCTGCTTGTGGAACAAACACAAGTTCAAACACCAGGCTTGTGAAAAACCCAGGCTGTAATGCAGTCCTATAAATCCCTTTATTCCACGCTCCCCTCCCCCCGCAAGAAACCTGACTGATGTTAAAGATTGACTGATGTTAAAGATTTCACTTCCCATGTGGTTTCCCCACCGGGTATGGTTGCCCTCTGAGGCCTTCCCAGGTGTAGTGAAAGCTCAGGCCCTCACCACTGCAAGGATGATGGCGGCTGGCAGTCTCATGACCAGGCATTTGGACTCAGAGACTTATTGTGCCACAATATGCTAGAAAAAAAAGAAAAGAAGCCTCAATACCTAATCTTACACACACACACACACACACACACACACACACACACACACACACACACGGAATGTTTCTTAGGAAGGTCAAGGAATCCCCCAAGATTCGGGCTTTTACAAAACCAAAATTAAATAAACAAAATATCAAATTCTGTAAACAACAACTAGAGCTTTCCTTTCTGATATGTGTTTTTAGGTTATGGTGTCTGTTTTAGATGGTTCTTATTATTCTTTTTTTCCTTAGGCATGTTTAAGCCCAACTGCTTTTGTTTCCTATGTTTCATGTTCGGTAGTTTTCTTTATATTTTCCCCCTAAATGTTGTCAAACATTACAAAGGTTAAGAGTAACAAGAACAGGACCTATGGAGATGACTGAGTTACAGTATAAAGCACAGGCCTAAGGAGAGACACATGGCTTGCGGAGAGACTGCACTGTTGAGTCAGCTCTGGAATTTTTATGCGTCTCTCTTGTGCCTTCTTTTGCTGTGTCATCGGAGCTGGGTGTAGAGGGCCAGGGGCTCTGGGCTGAGGGGCTCATTGGCTCAGCATCTTTTGCTCTAATGTAAAAATCTGCTACATGGTGGGATCCTGAAGTTTAAGCTGAAGGTCGTTTTTCCATCTCAGCTACGAAGGGAGACTCCGTGCCATATTGGAACCCTGGTGAAACCTCCCTCTCAGGAACACACAAGAACATGCCATCACAAGTGTGACACTTGGACACCTTTGGCCTGTCTAAGCCTGAGAGGCATCATTGTTACAATAATTTGGGAACTTTTCTATCTTACAGGAAAACTAAATTAACCATAAACTTTATAACTTTAGTAATGCTGGAAAACACTACTTACAACTGACCAAATGCCCATTGCTCTAACACTGAGTGCTGCATGTGTAGTAATATGTAGCACATAGTAGGCATTTAATATGTTCATGTTGACTTAGAGTTAATTTCTAAGGAATGAAGGGAGGGCATAGAAAAGTACCACTGCCCAACACCTGTTGTAGCCAGATGGCAGATACTTTGCATATGCTCTCCCATTTGATCCATACTTCACTCTTGTGAGGTTCGGATCAATGATGAGGAAGTCAAGGAACTGAGATTCCAGGGTCCAGAGTCAATAAGTGACAGATAAGAATTCAACCCAGGTCTATCAGGTTCCGCAATCTATGTTCCATTTTTTCATTATCTCACACTGTCTCAATCACATAGTAGATTTATGAATATAAATGCAGAGGAAGGGATGGGTGAAAGAGAGTGAGTGAATGATAAATACTGGGGAGGAAAGAAATATTCCTGAGACATTTACAGTGTGCCATGTACTTCATTACTGTGCATAAATTTAATTCACCTAAGAGCCCTGAGAAATATGTATTATTAGCCCAATTTTAGAGGTGAGCTGGCTGAGACTCATGGGGGTTAACTACTTGGTGAGGATATATAGTTAGTAAGTGGTCTAATTAGGTTTGACAGTAGTTCTACCTGCCCCTGGAGCTGACTCCTTTCACTGTACCACCTGGCCTGGATATGGGCATGCTAAATTCTCATCCCAGCTTGGCCCTTTAGTAGTGACTCAGCCAGTTGTTCAGACTCTCCAGGCCTCAATTTCTCGTCTGTAAAATGACAGATCCCTACCTTTTTTTGAGGCTTGTTGGGAGCATCTCATGATGAAGGCGTGTGAAAGGGTTTTACAGAGTTAATAACTTATTGAAAATACAATGGGGATTATAAGAATATCAGAGTGAGGAATCATTAATGTTTGGCAAGATGTTAAAAGATCCATAGACAAGCCATGTCCTGTAGCTGGTTAGATGAATTTGGTGAGAGTTTATTCACTAATTCCCTAGGAAGTAAGGTCTCCTGTTTTCCCTCTCAGCACCTGGGCAAGCTTGGTACAGAAGAGGAAATTTGATAACATATAAGACAAAGTCCTTTTTTTAAAAATTGGAATTTTTGGGTCCAATTTTATGGTTACATATCTAATTGAGTAATATT
The DNA here is from genome assembly GCF_963455305.1 of Plecotus auritus. Taxonomy (NCBI): domain Eukaryota; kingdom Metazoa; phylum Chordata; class Mammalia; order Chiroptera; family Vespertilionidae; genus Plecotus; species Plecotus auritus. The sequence continues at coordinate 159,060,158 of NC_137771.1, read as the reverse complement.
ATCTATAAACACTGGTACCAAAAACCTACAAGAAATCCTTATAAGAAACAAAATACCTACCAAATATTATACCACTAGATTATTGGTTTTATTTAAATTAATGAAATGAAGCCCACTGATAAAATTGGGAATTAATTGTGACAGAACAATTTAAAATATTTTTCTATATGCTCAGAACTTCAATAGCAATGATCTAAGACTAATACATAAAGTCAGCAAAAGACACAAATACTTGGGTAATATATATATATATATATATATATATATATATGTATATATATATATGTGTGTGTGTATATATATATATATATATATAACCCAAGTATTTGTGTAATATATATATATATATATATATATATATATATATATATATATATATTCATCTAAAACCATCCCACAGAGTCTGAGCTATAATTCAACTGTCAAATTACATGACTGATATTCAGCAGGACTAGAAATCATAAGTAATTTAATGTTCTTGGGACTAGAAGAGACTAGAATATAAGTATAATTTTCTCTCATCCCATGTAATAGGAAATAGGAGAGTTAATGAAAATATTTTTTATTTGGAGTTATGAAAAGCTTGAATGAAATCATAATGCCACAAGACAGTTGATTAACATACATAATAGTAATATGAACAAAACAACAAAATAATATTTATTGAGCAATTAATTTATGCCACACTATATACTAAGAATTTTTCATAGGTTATTTCATTTAATTCTTAAAAACAACAACAATGTGCAGATACTCATCTAATCCCCTCCAGATGAGTGGGAAAACGGACTACAAAGACGGGAAATAACTTGCCTAAGGTCACAGCCAGCAAAGAGAGGAGCTGGAAGTGAGCGCTGAGCTCAGATTCCAGGTGATTAGAGTCTGGGAACTACCTACTAGAAACTGAAGTCAGAGGGTCTACTTTACTTCCCTGTTTCTCTTGCCCTTTCTCCTGCTGCCTACGAAATAGCCAGGGTTCCGAGGGGTACCTAAGGACAGGTTTCTTCCTGTTAACTTCAAAATAAAAACAATGGGAAAGCTGGTACAGGAAATGGCTTTGAACAAATTAAATGTCAGCTAAGCAAAAAACTCATTCTTTCACCAGGATTCACACTGCTCTCTGCCCTACTTTTCCTTCACCATCTACTTCAATTTTTACTAAAAAGAAATTTAAGCTATTGAGACCTTTTTTTCTTTCAGAAAAAATAAGGACTCAGGACCACAGATCACATACTCTGAGAGCCCTAAGTCAGAAAGTAAGAATGCCCATTAGGTTTCTAGAATCAATTCAGCTTCCCTTCTACGTCACCAGAAATTAATTGGCTGAGGGCCAAAGGGTAATATCCTTTGGAAAAATATTCTGGACAACGATGTAACCTGACACACCTCGGCGTGTTATACTATAAATTTTCAAAGGCTTTAATGTGACTCACCTCTCCCAAGACATCCATGGAGTTATTTTCCATAATCATGGGGATTTCTGGCTTAGCTTAAAGGCAAAGAAAACACAGTTAGTGGCACGTAATGCCATCTTACCTGGCTACTAGTGTGTGTGTGTGTGTGTGTGTGTGTGTGTGTGTGTGTGTGTGTGTGAAAAATTCGTCATTCATAATATATTAAACACTCATTGTGTGCCTGGCAGAATGTTAGATTTTTAGGAAACAAAGGTGGGCAAATAATCTTCACTGTGCTAACGATATTTATATTTTCCTGAAAAATACAGATACATAAACAAGAAATTAGAAAACATTGAGATAAGCACCATAATTGAGGACATATAGGATTTGAAGAAAGCTTTTAAGAGAAACTGCTAACCCAGCCTTGGGGAATAAGAGGAAGCTTTTGGAAGTTGCAACATCTAATTGATAGTTGAATTATGATTATTAGTGAGTCAGGTGAAAAGGGGACTGTGGAGGACGGGAGGGACAGAAATACAGTATAAAGTATAGGCCTCTGAAAGGGACAGGACAGGAAAGATACTTTATACTTTAGTTGTTTGGTACTAGAAAATATTAGGAACTATTTCAATGATTTTGTTATCCTGCTTGATTATCGGTGCCTCAAAGCCAGACTGTTTTATTCATCTCTTCATCTCAAGCTCTTAACAGAGCCCAATCCAAAGTAGGTATTAAGTATATCCTGTTGAACTTAGTGGTTTCAAGTAAGTTCTTTACAAATATTTTTAAATTTCATTTTATTTTGTTAATCCTCACCCAAGGATATTTTTCCATTGATTTTTTTTTAGAGTGAGTGGAAGAGAGGGGGAGAGATGGAGAGAGAGAAACATCGATGTGAGAGAGACTCATCAATTGGTTGCCTCCCACACACAGCTGGGGATTTAGCCTGCAATCTAGGTATGTGCCCTTGGCCAGAATCAAACCCAGGACCCTTCAGTTTGCTGGCTGACGCTCTATCCACTGAGCCAAACCAGCCAGGATTCTTTTTAAATATTTTAAATATATTTTTATTGATTTCAGGGAGGAATGGACAGGGATAGAGAGACAGAAACATCAATGATTAGAGAGAGTCATTGATCAGCTGCCTCCTGCATGTACTACACTAAGGATGGAGCCCACAACCCGGGCATGTGCCCTGACTGGGAATTGAACCATGACCTCCTGGTTCATAGGTTGATGCTCAACTACTAAGCCACACTGGTTGGGCTCAAGTAAATTCTTGAGTACAGCAGACAAAGCCGTCTATGAACCAGTGGAGAAAATATTAAAATACTAAGACCCTATCACAGGTGCTGTTATTGCCTGCAAATCCACTTGACATTTGCCTTTATTTGCTGGTTGAGAGACCTCACTAAGTAGAGGCAAATGTGATACTCTCCTAAGGATTTATTGGGGCTAGGGGAGCACACTGAGTCCATAAGCAGGGCAAACACGAAATTCCATCTGTTGTGGCACTAACAGATGGGGAGTTGTGGCTAATGCCCCAGCTTCCTAGCCTTTGTTTGGGATAACTCTGATGTGTGTTCTTCCAGAGTTCCCCAGGGGTTCTAGCTCTAAACCCACAGCTTGATCGTGTACATTCTATTATCTTCCTTCCTCTTCTGATGTTTCAGAGGATTACCTCTCAAATAGATGAATTCAACCCCAATCCTTTCCTTGTTTTCTTTCAGGAGAACCCAAACCAAAATACAACCCTAAAACACTAAGGAGAGGAGGGGCATTTCTGACCTCATATTAGCAACGAATACTATAGAATAAAGGACCCAAAAGAAAGAACAATTACTAAAAATTGCAGGGGTGGTAGAGATTATATTTGAATCTCAGGACAATCAGATTTAGAGCTGAGGAGCAGGAATTTGTTATGGCAGGTGACTTACCACTAAGGAAAGGAAAGTTAAGGGAGATGAGTGAGGGAGATGCAGGAAGCCACAGAGGAGCTGGGCAAACTTCCAATCCCTGGTCTGTTAGAGAGTAAAGGCATTGCCAGGAAGAAGGAAAGAGCTGGATCTAGGGCATGTAGAATGGGTCTGTGGTACACTTGGGTATTTATTTTGAGGTTTTCGTATTTTTATTCTTGGCTTCATCTATTTGAGGAATAACCACGGAATTCAGAGCGGGTTCTAAATGAACTATGTATTGTGCTTCTATGCCAGGGCCATGATAATATATGTTCGGGTGACAGCCACAAATAGGTTCAGACTAGATGAGACTATTCTAACACAACCTAGCCAGCCCATTTGGTAAAGGAGAAAGTCCAGGAAGCAGGGAAAATCTAATTATATCAACAAGGATGCAGAATTTCCTATTTTTAAGCATGTACTGAAAGGAGTTCAAAGAAGAAACAGAAATGTTGAGACAGATGTACAGATAGATAGGGTGAGAAGAGTGAGACGTAAAAGTCAGAAGCGATCAAGACCAAGATGAAAGCATTTTAATGCAGCAAAGAGGACACAGTTTAATTTGACAAGGCAATTAAGTCAAGTTATGGTGCAAAAAACCCTTGGTCAAAAGGGACACAGTTTGCCTTATTTAGAATTGATATTTCTTTGCACATCCCGGATGCCTGCCTTCATTGCTTTGCCAATAGTAAGACCAGATGAGTTGGTTTCATGTTTGTGCTAAGACAGTCACACCGCAGTAAGTGTGCTGAGGGTGATAATCAATAAAAGAGATGAACAGTCTTTCCCAACTCTTCACAGAATGTTGTTTAGGCTCCATAAGGAACCTGGCCATCAGGGGCGATTGATTATTTCCTAGCCCGTCCATGGGGAGAGCTGGGGAAGGAGGAGAGGTGGAAGGGCAGGAGGAAGAGACAGAGGAAAACTATAAGCAAGAGGCTTCAAACTATATTAATCTTGGCTGTAGCTAATCCATCTTTATGAACTGCAGGGCTGGCATTTCCTTCAAAATACTGAATTGTGTGACCTCTAATAATAATGCAATGAGATCATAAGTAAGAAAGTGAAAACAAAGATTTTCTTTTTACTTGTTCTGTCAGTTGTGACTTATGTTTTGTAAAGTTATTTTCTTTTCGTTTACCTCATTTCCAAAATCAATTAATTGCTCACTCGCATCACTGCTTTTCTCTTTGCCTTAATTTAGAAATGCTGTTTTAAAAAGCACAGTTCTTAGTCACAAAGATGAAAAAAATATTCAAAGCTAGGAGTTTTTGTTTATTAACATTTCCTTGCATCACTGAACAAAATAGAATTTTCACATCTCCCCCACCCCCCACCCTGTTTGGAACCTGCAGAGTCAGAGGCCTCTACAGTGGGCGTCCTTGCTGGAGGAGGTGGCCTGCATTCACCCCAGCTGGCTTTGGTGAGGTGTGGGGGCGATGCCCGGAGAGTGTCTCATCCTTCTATTCTCACACTGGCCATATTCTGTCTTGCTCCAGTAATCAACTAAGACAATTAGATAGCTGAGCAATTATACTTTGACAGCTATAATTAAAGAGATTTCCAGTATTCTTAGGAAATATTAAAATTGTAAGTAAGGGAGTGGTCACCAGGAAACTGACCAATTGTGTGATTTCAATCTATTAACAGAACAGTTATTCTTTTACTTCTTATCCTCCTCCCCAGCCCCAACATGAAAGGCAGGTATCAAGGTAAATAAAACTCTGAACAGCTAGCCTTACTTGGCTGCACTCCAGGTCACAGGGGGAAAGCGAGGCAGGCAACAGGGATGGCAGGATGGCAGGGAGTCCAGAGAACAAAAACTCTTACCGAAAACCTTGACCCTGGTGGAGCTCCTCAAGATTTTGCCAGGCCTGACTGTAACGTGGCAAGAGAACTTGTGATCATCATCGTGGATTTGGACTGGAGAGAGGTAAAGCCCATAGTCTGCACCTAGCTTGACTCTGTCTTTAAATAATGTGGCTTTGCTGATGGGGTGATCCTGGGTGCAAAGTGTTTCCTGAGTTCCATTAACTTCCTGGTGAGAAAAATAGTTACCAGTCATTGAGCACTCAAGTGGGCTAGCTCTGGGCTAGGTATTCCACAAGTATTAATTTATATCTTATAAAAAGAGATATGAATGAAGGATTGAAGTTAAGAGGTATTTAGTATGTTTCTAGACAAAGTATCAGTACCCTTGACTTTCAGCTAAAAACTATTGTCAGTTTCTCCTAATATGAACAGATACTTGCTGCTCTTCTGTTGAGAACTCCCTCCTTGAATCCTCTATACACTGCATATTTGCAGGGGAGGGCACACAGCACTGGGGGCTAATGGCAGATCACAATTCTCATGCCAAATTCAGAAATCTTAATGGCAAGGTGTGCTGAGAAGGGTTTATGTTTTCCTTTAAAATCTTCAACTGAACTGGATAATTATAGTCACTCTCTCTCCCAGCATTACTTTAGAAAGCACTCATTTAGATTCCCTCAGGGCCAGGACTAGGATGAGGTAAGGAGACTCCTAGGGCACAAAATTTAAGGAGGCACTCACTCTCAGGTTCTTGTAAATGCACCCTGGGCACCTGAGTGCGAGCGCCTCCTTAAATTTTATGCTGTAGGCACTTCCTTCCCTCACCTCAGCCTCCTCATGGCCCTTGCCCTTCTGCCCTTATTTCTGTGTTTGTACTGCCTTCAAAGAGGACACATGAAGAGTAGGCTGTAAATGTTAATCTGAACTTTGGAGACCAGAGATCATTTGGAGTATTTGTTTCCTCTCTTCCATATCCTTTCTTGGATCTGTGAAGAAAAGCCCCCATTGTTCTTATCCCCCTCATTATTTCCATGGACAAGGTCCTGGGGGTGTCACAACATTGGTCCATGTCAGTCATTGCTGACTAAGGGTCCAGTGAAGAGGGGACTCTTGAGGGGCACAGGATAGAGGAAGGGGTATAGGGGTATGTCCTTATACCCTTTAGTATAATAACATGCTCAATTCAGTTGCTTTGAAAACACTCAGATGCACAAATTTATTCTCTGGGGGTTTGAACTCAGTTGTTCTGGGGTGAGATCCTCAGAGGGGCAGGACTGAGAACCATGGGTCTAACAACAGGTGGATCCTATGCACAGGGGCCAGAGGAAATGGAGGGAACTAAAGCAGATGAGGTGAACAGGAATACATCTGGTGGGGAAGAAGTCATGAAATAATGAGAACAATGATCTGACTTGGAATCTCTAGTTCAAAAAATGAGACAAATGCAGCGTGAAAGAAATGGAAGCAGGTGAGTGAGAGAATTCAAGTATGGGCTAGGAGCAGAAACAGTGGAAACATGAACGTAGACTTTTTAAATAGTTTATATAGATATTTCCAGAATATACTCAGTAGAAACTCTTATGTAAGACACAATTCTATAAATAACTACAGCTGGGATCGGTATCATCTTTACAAATATATATATATATATATATATATATATATCATACCCTGCTTAAAACCTACTCCTGAAGCAATGCACACACCTTATACTCACATAAAGAAGGACCTATGTGTCTATCCTGCTGTCTTCTTAATGAAGAAGTGTTCAGAAAGTTAAAGGGAGAGAGCTTATATTCTGGAGACAAGGGTTCCAAAAGAGCCTTAAGAATTGGCTGGCACTTGACTCAGCATTTGCAGACTTGGAGCCCAATAATTACGGAGGCAGGCTCCCCCTGCAGGTCCTCCAGCTCAACAAGCTTGATTTTCTAGCTCCTGCTTTATGCACAGGGACTGTTTTGGTGAGGATCTTGGAGTTCAAAATGCTGCTTGACTTTTAGTAAATGACTAGCCACCTGGAACATTTCCATCTGTCACTGTTGTGGGAAGAAGGGCAGTCAGAGGCCATGGATGGAGACTGGCAAGGAAAACTGCCTTTTCCTTTATTGTGTAGCTGGGTGTGACTAATCCGGGTGGTTTCATTAGTGGAGGAAAGATACAAAACAAAACAAAACAAAACAAAACCCCCAAACCCCAATTTGCTCAAGGGTTCATTGTTTTTCTGGGCAGTTGACTGTTGTAGAGGAAAAGGTTTGTTTCTTTGTTGGGAAAGACAGGATTCAGTTGCAAAGTTGTGCCTCATAACTTACAGCATTCAGAGATCCTGAAAGAATCTAGAATACCAGTTATAAAAGGGCCAAATCAAGACTGCACATGGGTGTCTGCTTTCATGGAGCAAATGGGACGAGAGGCAGAAAAAAACGAGTGCAGCCAAGCACTGAAATGTCTAGAGCTGGGAGATGGAGAATAATACCAATATCATCCTATGACCACTACTAAAATTTTATATTCTTGTTAGTCATGGCTTAAGTTTATTTAGCACCAACTGTTTTAGGCACTGGGCAAAGTTATTCCAAGTCTTATTTACCCTCTACAACAATCTGGAATGAACTGAAGTTAAGTTTAACTTGCTCAAAGGTCACACAAAATAAGAAGGCACTTACAAAGGCTTTCTTTTTATAGCATCAAAAAGCAGGGATGCCCAGGACCAGGGACAAGTAAGCCTCAGAGACAACACACACTAATGAAAACCAAACCATCACACACACACACACACACACACACACACACACACACACACACACCAAAAAACAAAACAAAGAAAACAAAACAAAAAACCACTTCCAAGAGTATCAGAAGAGAAAAATTTAAAAGAAATCCCTGGAGGCCAGAGGGCATTATGTAGGTTGTTGATTATAGAGGTGTGGACAATTTGCTGATTGAAAGGGCCCTTGGGAGTCAGATACCCTATGACTCTAGGGGTCATCGAGTGTACTTCAGCTGCCACTTGATAATGATAATCTTAGGGTCAGCAGGAAACAGACTGGTAAGAGGGTCTTATTAGATAGTCTTTATTCTTGACTGTTTTTCTCTTCTTGTTCTTTTAAGAAAAAATTTTGACAACTTTCATGGACTCCCAACTTAATGGACTCTATGATTTAATGGAAAATATAGATTGCACTGGCATACCTACACTAGTTCTGACACTCAGTATATGTTCAAGTAATACGAACTGTCCTCCAGCCTCGCGGATGATCAACCAGCTACTTCATGAGTATTCTTTATCTGCCCAATAAACCGAGGAGCTATGGAGAGCCATAAAACCAACTCTTTAGAGATTAGTTTTTAATGCATAGTAAGAACAGGAATGTGCTCAGTTTTTTCATTGTTACCTTATTCATACCTCTCAATAATACCATGAGGTCAGTACTATAATGATCCCCGTTTATAGATAAGGTAACTAAAACTTAGGTTACACAACATAGCCAAGATATGAATTCTGAGACAAGAGGAAAAACATGTACCCCTATATGCACTTATCAAAATACCCTTCCATACTTTGCCTAAGTGGAAAAAGTTCTATAATTAAAAAAAAATTAATGACCACATAAAGCCATGCATTGCTCAATGTGTTCTCCTCTGTCAGCTCTTCTACATGTGCCCGTGGGGGACACGATGCCAGGAGGCCCCGGAACCACAGCCTGATTGGGAAACACCGTTCCTTGGACAGTATAGCTGGGTCTCAAAACGAACAAACAGCAGCCTGCCTTTATTTAAAATGTTGACATTTTCTTCATCAGAAAATTTTCCTAAATTTTGATTTCAAAATACTTTATTAATATTTATATCTTGATTACTGATTTTTTTCAGCACTCCCTTAAAGTGTCATCCAGGGTGTGGGTCCTATTTACCCTAATCTTGGCTCTTAGGCCACACAGCTAGTAAATGGAGGAACCAGGACTTGAAAAAATAATTTCCCTCCAAAGGTCATGCTGTTAATAACTGCTATATATAGCCTCACAAATGTGGTAGGATAAACAATCCTTGCCTTGTCTTCTTAGAGGATATTTGAGAAGAATTAGTGCACAAGAAAAATAAATACAAAACCATACCCCATACCCACAGAAGAGAAATAAACATATAATTAAGTTATGGACAAGAGTTAGATAAGATAATTTCCATGATAAGCACTGGCTGGGGTCATATTGAATCATGAAACACTGCTTCCCTGTGTTCCTTAAAGACCTGAGAAACCTGGGAATGAATGGTGGAGGCTTTCCTATTTTTGTACTAGAATCAGAATTTCCAATCCAGAAAAGGGACATTGGTACTATTTGATTTCGTGACATTATTTCATTCCTGGGATGGCACAAGCTCCATGTCAGAGCCGGCAGTGTTGATTACAACACATGGTGGGTGTTGAGTGTCTATAGCTCATTCAGTAAATTCTGTTAATTGTGTTGATTGCTACTTCTTTATCTCCATACTGCTTCCTATCTTCACGCCCCCATTTATTCTCCATCCAGTCAGTGCTGTCCAAGCAGCTGCTTGTGAAGCCCCCAGGTCCACTCTGTAGAGCACCAGAACATTATTTTTCTAATCATCACAATTGTAGGTTGGCTAGCACTTTAATTTTGATTATGGTGAAGACAATTAGAGGATACTGTCATCAGGTAGAAGGCGGCAGTTTTGTTTTCTGAATTGCTAGGCTTCTCATAGGCATGGAAAACAGCATTGTTTATTAGCACCACGTATCTTTCGTTTAGCTATAAAACATCAGAAATATTAAAGAATGGTATATCTATAAAGATACATTTATAGATAAAAATTTTAAAAAATATAAGCATTTACGTTTTTAAAAATGTTTTTATTGATTTTTAGAGAGAGAGGAAGGGAGAGGGATAGAGAGATAGAAACATCAGTGAGAGAGAAACACCATCGATCAGCTGCCTTCTGCATACCCCGCTCTGGGGATTGATTCCTAGGCATGTGCCCTTAACAGGAATTGAACTGCGATCTCTTTGTTCCTGGGTCAACGCTTAACCACTTAGCCACACCAGCCAGGCAGCATCTAGGTTCCTGTCCTTCTTGTGATTTTAAAGAGAAAAACCATGGGTTTCTCTTTATTTACAACTTTGGGAACAAATATTTCCTCCTGCCCCTTATCTCCCCAACTTGGGTACTCATGGGTCCCAGGGTTTTAGTACATGTCTGTCATTTGCTGGTCAACTGTTTTTTAAATATTCAGCTCAAACATAATCTTTGAAAGATTTCCCAGGTCCACCTAGTCAGAGCCAAACTATTTTCCCTCTTTTTAAAATTTTCCCTCTTTTTAAATTTTTTTTAATCAAAATTGAATTTCATGGTAGGAAATATGTCCAATATAGTTTGTATCCCTGCAGGACCTAGTACCCAAAACAGATTTGCATATGTTTAGTGGATTGAATCAAATTTATACTGTGGGAAATCAGGATGATCATTTGGAATAAAAACAGAATATTAGATATATGTAGAAGCTCTCAGAACAAGTCTGCAGAATTTCCCTGATGAATGTATGTTTGTGCCCCAGGACATAAAACTTGCCCCCCCCCTTTTTTTTAACAACTGCATCCCGTATATTGTGTGATTTCTAATGTATCACCTGCCATTCACTTAGACCTTCTGTGTCCACTGAAGGGTTAACCCTTTGTGTTCACTTAGTTCCCTTCCATGCTAGGTCAATGTTGGATACCCTATTTGTGCCTGATGCCTTTTTACTTCAGTGTAGTCACAATTCTGGGAAGTAACTTCCCCAAATGCAAAGGATGTGCCCAAGAACACATTTAGCACAGCCTTCATATGGGATCAGATATATATACCAAATAATTTTCTGATGTTAACAGAGAATCCTAATAATCTCCATGAGGGTCATAACTGATTTAATTAGATGCTATAAAATTCTACATATAGGAAGGCATACTTTTTATTTTCCAGTGACCTAGATGAAAATAATTATAGTTTGTAAAATTCTTTCCAGACTCTAATGCAGACTTGAAAATGGGAGCGTGCACAGCTTCCTGGAGCTACTGAGTTCATTACAGCAGGTGTCTGTCCTCCTGAGCTCATCTCCTTCATCTCTGAATTTTATAAAAACCACATTACATAATGTTTGTGAAGATAACTGGCTTATCGTTATGATTGTTATTGCTAGTTTAACAAGAGATTAAAGGACTAAAATAGGGATTGGAGAGGATATTTATGTCCTCTGCAGACCTATAACAGTCATGGCATGAAGTACTGCAGTTTATTCCTTAATATGAGGAAATCAGATAATTTCATATCAGACTTGCTGAATTCCGCAGCCTCCAACAGCATGGAGCACGGATGTAAATCAGAAGAGCAAATAGATTTTGACATTTAAAAATGGAATGCACAGTAGGAATTTAATCAGCACATTTGCCAATATAATATTTCCTTTGAAGAGAGGTTTCTTTCAAAAAGATACCTCAGGTGCTCTGCATCATGATGCATTGTTTAAAGTGACAGCATGGCTTGAGGTTCTAGCAGAAGTTTAGGATTCACTCTCTCAGTGTGTGACCTCAGGTGCACTCTCTCTGCCCCTCATTTATCCTAACTGTCTTGGCAGGATCCAAAGATGAGGCCCATTTAGTCTTCTTCATTTCTTTAAAGAAAATTACTAGATAAGGATACCTTACCATTTATCAAGTCACTGACACTTAATGAGCTGCTATTCATTAATCAATCAAATGCACAGCATCAATTTAGTGACCATCAATTTAATACGAGGACAAGGAATAGGACTGTGGGGGAAGGAGACAAAGAGACACAGAGCCATTCCATTATTCATTGAGTGCCTATGTTCTAGGCACTATACCAAATGCTAAGAATTTTTGAAGTGAGTGATGTAGCTTTTTGTCCTGGAGAAGCTCATAGTCACACAAAGGACACTGATCAAGTGAAGGCTTTACATTTGCTTGGAAAAACAGATCACATACCCTAAAGATAAGATAAGACACTACAGATCAACTTACTAGCCAGCCAAAATCTCCATAGTGAAGATTTACTAAACTTTATTATTATTTATTATTAGTAAGCTTTATTACTCCCACATTAGTTGAGTTTATGATAATTGGGGTAGAAACTTTTTGCCTATTCGTGGAAAACATTAAAATTGTAAGCCAAGGTATAGAAAGTGCATTTCCATTACTGTAATGTTTAGTATTACAAGTTTCTGCCCTCCTGGGGTCCTCTCCTCTTCAAAACCTTTTTTTAAGAACCAAATTGTATCGCATTTTTCAAGAACAATTGAGTTATACTAACCATAGGCATAATGCCCAGGAAGACTTATATCTAAAAACCAAACACTGTGAAAGGATAAGAGCATTTTCTGACCGATAACGAAGAGACATTGGACAATTTAGAACAGTGAGAAAGATATTTTAGAATATTTTTCCTTTCATTTTACTGACTACCCAAAAAATATGTAGCCAGTGAGAAATTATCTGTAGGTTGTATTTCAAGGCCTACTAGCAGGTCAGTTATTTTGGATTTGTCACATCCCCAGATAAATCTTTTTATATGAAGGGTCTACTTACTTTCCAAGACAGTCCACAAAAATCTAGGTCAACTTGAAATATGAATGATAACTCAAGCAAATATAGTATTTTGCAAACTGTATCAGCTGCTATGTTCATGGATATCCATGATTCTGTAAGAATTTTTTAATTTTGTGTTTTTATTGTGATGACAAGCTAAAAAATAATATAATCATATTCTGGATCATCTAAACGAACACTCATGTTGTGATTACCACAACTATGTTTATGATTATCTTTATAATTGCTTTAGTCTTGTGTTATTGTAACTGTGCAGAAACCTTATTTTCACATTATTGCAGGAGTTCCCCCCACTCCCCGCTTTTCCCTTTTGCCTACCTCCACCCTCCCCTGTCTACCGTTCCTTGGACTTCACCAGATTATTGTCTGTGTCCATGGAATACTCATAGGTGTTGTGTAGCTATTTCCTTCACCTTTATCCAATCACGACTCCATCCCTCTCCTTTTGGGCACCGGCCAGTCTAGCTTTCCATGTATTTCTGCTTCTGGTTACACTTTGTTCATCAGTTTATTTTTTTCATTAGATCCCACATATTAGTGAGATCATATGGTATTTGTCTTTCTCTGACTGGCTTATTTCATTTAGCATAATACTCTCCAGGTCCATCCATGCTGTTGCAAAGGGTAAGACTTCCTTCTTTTTTACAGTATTCCATGGTGTAAATGTACTGCAGCTTTTTGATCCACTTATCTGCTGATGGGAACTTGGGATGTTTCCAAATCTTAGCTACTGTAAGCAATTCTGCTATGAACATAGGGGTGGATATATTCTTTCTGATTGGTGATTAGGATATATTCCCAGAAGTGGAATACCTGGGTCAAAAGGCAGTTCTATTTTAAATTTTTTGAGGAAATTCCATAGTGCTTTCCACAGTGGCTGCACTATTCTGCATTCCCACCAGCAGTGCACAAGGGTTCCCTTTCCTCTATATCCTCTCCAGTACTTGTTATTTGTTGATTTATTGATGCTAGCCATTATGGCAAGTGTGAGGTGATATCTCATTGTGGTTTTAATTTGCATTTCTCTGATGATTAGTGATGTTGAGCATCTTTTAATATATCTATTGGCCATTTGTACACCCTCTTTGGAGAAGTGTCTAACCTTATTTTTTTTAAATCTACCCTTTATTTTGATTTTTTCCCCTTTGATACAAACTGGCCTCAGCCAGTGCCTGGACTCTTCTACCTCCCTCCCCTTGCTTAATAATTAAGTCCCAGTGAGGTTCTGGTCAGCATCCAATAGTCCTGGGTCTATTGACTACAGAGACAGAGTTTTCAATCAAAATAATAATAGTATCTTGGCCTCAGTTATGTTTCAGCTTTGGACCTAGGAAAACGGAACAATCCCACAGAACAAATCCTTGTGAAACTGGACAGAACAACCTCCATGGTTCACATCAGGACTAGATGCAGTGATTAATATTTCCTACTCTAGCACCCACCAATCAGCAGAGACCACACCCTAACTGCCTTAGTCACCATGATTAATGATCCCCCCAACCCCATATAATCCAGCCCTGGACACCAGTTAGGAGCCAGGTCTTTGAGCATGCGCTACCTGTGACTCCGGGCATGGCACCGTATCCTTAACAAATCCTTACTTTCTTGGCTGCAAACTCCTGTTCATGTCTTATGGGGCTTTGATATGCACAAATGCCCCTTCAGTTCAGTAACATTATCTGATTTAACAACATTAGAGGTGGACTATGTATATTGGCTAATAGCTGGCTACCATTTGATTGGCTTAGAAAATTTCTCATAAAATTCTAGATTTCTGGATTTGTTTTTGAAGTCAGAAAACAAGACAACTGTAGGTTTGCCAATCCCTGTGGCAGTAATAGAGCTGACCAGTGGCTGTTTGTAATAAAGGTCCTCCTTCTATCAGGTACATTTTCCACCTATCTATATATATAAAACCCTATTATGCAAATAGACCAAATAGTGCAACAACCAAGCAACCGAACAACTGAACAACCGGTTGCTATGACGTGTGCTGACCACCAGGGGGCGTGCATGGAACATGGCAGGTATCAGCAGCAGGCAGTAGAGCACGGAACATGGTGGGTGTCAACTGCAGCGAGATGATGGAGCAGGTGAGCAGGAGCACCAGACCAAGACGGGGTCCTGGTTGCTGTCATCGGGGTGAGTGTGTGGTGGTTACTAAAAATTCTTTGCCCGGTGAGCCGGTCCTGATAGCTCAGCGCTGTTAGCGGGTGCAAGTGGCAGCTGCCAGCCCCAATCACCCCTGAGGGTTTCTCCACCTCCCCTTGCTCCTGAGGGGTGATCGGGGGCAGCAGCTGCCGCTTGCACCCACTGATAGCACCGTCCACAATCGTTCAGCATCATCAGGGGGGTGCGAGCGGGGCTGGTGCCATCATCTCATGGGAGCAGCAGCAGTGGGAGTGGGGCTGCCGGAACACAGGGGACCAGGGTCCATGGTAGGAGGGGCCGGGCGGGGGCGCGGTGGATGGGCCGAGACCCGTCCCTGTGCCCACCGCAGCCTTGTGGCCCACAGTTCCTCTCAAGGTGCACAAATTGATACACTGGGCCCCTAGTATTTTATATGCATTAGATTTTGTGTTTCCTCTCATAAAGCAATGTTGTGTATTTCCCAGGATGTGATGGTAAGCATTCTGAGAAAAGGCAGTCTATCCCTAGGCATACGTTGTTTATAAAACAAACATTTGTGAGTAGGGGCTTCTACTGGATGTGGCTCCTCTCCAGGGCACCATCACATTCTTTTCTGTAATGGGGGCTTGGCTTATAGCTCGAAATAGAAACTAACCTTTAGAAACTAATTTCTAAATCAGTGCATGCATAGACCCAGAGACTTGCTGAGTGTCTCCCCACAACCATTCCCAACCTGACACATAATACCTGTCCCTCATCCAGTATGTGCTTCCTTCCCTATTATTATTTGTTATTCATTTTTACTTCATTAATATTTAAAGATCATTGCAGGTATTCACTGAAAAGGGCAGCACTTACCACCAACCATTCGAAGGTGAACTCAGATGAAATTTCCGAGGAGATATTTTGAAGGCATGGTATTTCCAGAGTCTGGTTTATCTCTATTTCTATTGTATTGTTGCTTCTCCATTCTTCCTGTATAACTGTAACAAAACATAAGGTGGAAAAGACATGGATCTGTGATTGGTTTATAAAGTGCCTTTTATCAAAGAAATGAGAACTGTTTTAGCATAAAGATTCACCTATCCTCAGGGTATACCTATGAAGTAAAGAGGAGAAATCCTTACTGTGTAAATGGCAAAACAAAGTCACTAAGAAAAATTACCACTGAAAAATTATAGGGACTCTTTTAAAAGAAATAATGTCACAATTTGACATGTTCCTCTGCTTTACCCCTAAATTCATGCTTTAGTCTTCAGATCACATTTCCTTAATCAGATAAAATGTAAAACATTAAATCTTAGCCTATAATTGCCTTTTTAAATTTTAATAGACTTAATATTTTTATGTCTGTGAACCTCAAACAGCAAAATGAGTGGAAAGTACAGAGAGTTCCCATATTCCCCTTGGTCCCATGCTTGCACAACCTCCCCGACTATTAATATCCCTAATCACAGCAGTACATTTGTTATAATCATGAACCCACACTGACTCATCTTTATTACCTAAACTGCATGGTTTATTTACATTAGGGTTCACTCTTGGGGTTGTGCAGTCTATGGGTTTCGACACATGTATAATGACGTGTTCACCACTGTGGTATCATACGGAACAATTTCACTGTCCTGAGAATGGTCTATACTCCAATTATTCATCCCTCCCTCCCACCAAACTCCTGTCAACCACTGATCTTTTTCCTGTTTTTATAATTGTCTTTATAGAGCTTATAAATTCCTTCAAATAAAAAATGATACAGAAAAATATATAAGGAAAATCTAAGGAAGCATCATTAACACATTGGTTTCATTTTAAAAGTGATATGAGATAAATAGCTGTCTATAGCCTTTTTGAGTGGAAAGGTTTATACACATACGTGTGTGTGTGTGTGTGTATGTGTGTGTGTGTGTATATATATATATATATATATATATATATATATATATATATTAAACTAAAACATCAAATAATAACCCCATATACTAAAAGGCTAATATGCAAATTGTCCCCTTGACCTGGAGTTCGACTGGGAGCTCAACCAGGGGCCTGGGCCAGCCGCCAACTGTCCACAGTCCTTCCACGCCCTGCCCCCGGCTGACCCCACCCCCAACGACCAGTCCCCCCACCCCTATCGGGGCAGGCCGGCCAGACCCCACCCATGCATGAATTCATGCACCGGGCCTCTAATAAAAACAACTCTATCATCCTAATATCTTAAAAACGTATTTTTTAAAAATATATTTTATTGATTTTTTACAGAGAGGAAGGGAGAAGGATAGAGAGTTAGAAACATCGATAAGAGAGAAACATCAATCAGCTGCCTCCTGCACACCCCCTACTGGGGATGTGCTCGCAACCAAGGTAGATGCCCTTGACCGAAATCGAACCTGGGACCCTTCAGTCCGCAGGCTGACACTCTATCCACTGAGCCAAACTGGTTAGGGCTAAAAACCTTATTTTTATATCTATACAAATCTTGTTTGTGTGCATGTGTTTCTCATAATTTACAATCCTATTAACCAACAAATGTTATCTTATAAATTTTACTTAAAAATGTTTTGCATGATTCTTAAACAATTTGTGGTTAACATTTTTAGAGGCTTTATGTCATTCCATCATATATACCCATCGTCATCTGTTTAGTCACTTCCAATTATTGAATGATTATGCTCTTTCAGTTTGGGTTCTTATTTTATTTAAACTATTACAATCTATATAGCAAAGATCATCCTTATACTAATAGCTTTTCTGACCATTCAGCTACTTAAGAAAAATTCCCACGAGTATGATTAATGAATCGTGGATGAACATTATCATTATTATCAACAGTATATATATTTAGAGTGGAATATTTCTCAATTTGAGGATGGTATATCTACCTAGCCTTTAGAACTTTGTTATAGTTTAATCTCTCATAAGTTCCAGCTATCCTTTTTACTCTCTCCCCCTTCTACGCTTAATTGAAACCAGGCCTTCCCATCAAGGAACATCTTCCCTGAATCATTTTCAAATAGTGGCTGCTTATTTTCTTGTACCCTTATTTCCTCAAGATCAGGAGTTGCGTCAGCCCCTTTCTTGCTCTCCATTGCTACTTTCAAGTATTACTCCACCCCATAACTTAAAAAAAAGTACACCTGCCCTTTATAGTTAAAGGCATTTAGCTATAACAGTACTTCCAAATAAAGTTCTTTGTATACCACCATCACAATATTTTTGCCACATTTGCATACCACCATTACTACTATTTAATTTTATTCTTGAAAATATTGTCATTGTTTTACTTAAATACATTTATTTTAAACAGACAACTATCTAGGCACTAATATTTGTGAAGTCCATAAAATCCACCTTATATGTTAATTATATTTTAATGTACATTACCCAAATACATAAGTATTACATTTTTGTAAATTTTGTCCAGATTCTGAAGTTGTCATCAAAGAAGTAAAAATCTATCAAAAACAATAACCTAAAAATGTAATATCAGAAATTGAGAAGCAAATTGATGGGATTGAAAATCTATTATACATTACAAAAGATGGATTTACGAGATGGAATAGAGAATTTATAAAGTGAATCACAGAAAAGAAAAAAGTAGCAAATATAGAAAAAGACATATTAGGGATGTATATAAATTTAGGTACTTTTTTTTTACAATTGAAACCTAACATCACAAATTTAAATGTTAATAAAAACACCATGGAAGTGTTAGAAATAATGACTGCATTTCTATGTAATCTGGAAATGGGAAAAACTTTTCCTATGATTCAGAATCAGGACCAACATGGAAAAAGAGTGAGAGATTTTATTTCATAAAAGTAAAATTTATTCTGCACTGGAAACATTATCAGAAGAAAGCAAGGAGAGATGACAAACTGGGAAAATATTTGCAACTTATATGCAAATGGTTAATAGCTTTCATATATGGGGCATTTTCAGCATAATAAAGATAGCAACCATATGAATCAAAACTCATGAATGGGTTTAAATTATATAAGTTCATGACACTTAACACAAAATAATTACTGTCACTTAAGAGTGCTAGTGAACCAATTTATTTTTACAACTGGTAAATAAGGGAAAATACCAAGTAAGTATCTGTTCTGCTTTTCTTAGACAAACTGTATATCATGTAAATAATTGGTGGATAAGAAGAAGTTTTCTTTATAAGAATGGGTCAGCTAATAAATGAAGGAATAATAGATTTAGAACATCTGTTTGGAAATCCATAATAAATTAGTGGACCTAGGTAATATTCATTAGTGGCTGCTTATATTACATGGCCAGATATTATGTGCTTCTGATGTAATTCTATAACATCATCTATGATGTACTCTTGCCAAAAAACAAAATATAAAAACAAAAACCTTAATGTGATTAAATCTCTGTATTTAACCAAAAGGTGAAAGAGGAATATATAGATATGGGGATAATCAGACTGTAGATAATCAAATTTACTCAACAAATTCATCACAAAAGAAAAATAAACAATGTAAAATAGCCTTCAGATGAAAGAGGTTTATTAAATAATCACAACACATGGAGATTATTTGGATCCTAACTTAAACCAAATGTAAAAATAAAGATTATGAGGCCAACTAGATATTTGATGACAAAAGGAATTACTAGGTGTTTTTTTTAAATTCTGATAGTGGTATCATAACTACATATTTTTTCAACATCTTTATATTTTAAAGATTTATTATAAAATGAATAGGTTATCTTGATTTTCTTCAAGTATTTTGTGAGGGGGCAGTTGATAAGAATTTAAGGAAAACAAGATTGCATATGAGTTGATAATTGTTGAAGTTATATGTTTAGAATTTTGTTATAGTTTAATCTCTCATAAGTTCCAGCTATCTTCATGATACTATTCTATATAATTTTGTATATGTTTGAAATTTCCCACAATTAGGAATTTTTAAGTTTTTTCATGAATCACCTAAAATCATCTTGGATACTAGCAGCTATATGTAACATACTTGAGAAAAATTAAAGAATCCCTCTCCACTACTTTTCCTCAATCCATCACCTGTCTTCTTTCTTTTCTTCTCTAATATCATTCCTATTACCCAATGGTTGTAAAACTATGGCCTGTGAGCCAAATTTGGCTTGCTGCCTGATCTATATATATATAAAAGACTAATATGCAAATTGTCCCCACTGGAGTTGGACCAGGAGACTGGGAGTTCAATCGCTTGCTATGATGTGTGCTGACCACCAGGGGGCAGCATGGAATGAAGGAAGGCCCCAGCCGGCAGCGAGAAAAAGCTGGGGAAGGAAGGCCCTGGCCAGCAGCCAGAAGGCCCTGATAGGCCCTGATTGCCGGCCAGGCCTAGGGACCCTACCTGTGCATGAATTTCGTGCACCGGGCCTCTAGTTTTGTAAATAAGGTTCTATTATAACATACATATTGTATAGAGATGCTCTCATGCTACAAAGGTGAAGTTGAGTAGTTGTAGCAGAGACTGTATGGACCACAAAGCCTAAAATAGTTACTATCTAGCCCTTCAGAGAATGTTTGCTGACTCCTGTTCTAACTTTCCATCATCCATTATTCTTTGATATAATCCTGGGTAATTTCAGTGACCATGTAGATGACCTATTCAATACCTGGCCTCTCAGTTCTTTCCACTGTCATCTCCATCAACTATCTCCACTCCATTTCAGCCATGTACTCTCACAATCACATCTCAGACCTAACACCCAGCACTATTGCTTCACCTACAAAATACTAATTCAAACCTACAAACACATCTTCTTCTTATGCAACTAGTCCCATCTCAACTGTTCTCTGACCTTATTGGATTTTTTAATGAGTTGATATCTCTACTTTTCCTCAATCCATCACCTGTCTTCTTTCTTTTCTTCCCTCATTATCAAGCTAAACTTCCATAGTTTCTATCATTTCAATAATATTCTTTCTAATATCCCAAATCCCTTGCCTTTTTTTTTCATCTATTTAAAGAGAATTAGACTGTGGTAGACCTAAACTGTTTACTTTTTAATGCACAGACCCAAACAGCCAAGCAGTGCTGGAGAAAGCCACAGTGCAAATTGTTTTTCCTGTACTTTCATACCACAGTCAAATGAATGTTCAACACTGATCAAATATCCAAATACATCTACCTAGAGAACTCATTTTCCTTGTATCTGTAGAAGGTATTTCAAACCTCTCCAAATGTCTTTTTCTGAAGCCTCCTTATTTGCTTGAAGATAATCTTCTCCATTTTAGAGGAAAGATTACAAGATGGCACATACCTTATCATATGTACCCATCCTAGTTTCCTTCTCTCCTGGTATAATGAAAAAAGTTCTTTTTTTCCATTTCAAGATAGTCCTACTACTAATGTTATGGATCTCATTGCCTCCATCTTCTCAGAAACTTTAATTTATTTATTTTACCTTTTTCATTGTATATTTAACTACTCTCAACTGCATCTTGCTTATTGCTTTGGAACAATAGCCAATGTCTTTCATTAAATAAAACTGTGACTGCCACCACCATTACCATGACCATGTGAATGAAAACCCTCATTTAAGTTCTCCTACCCTTTGCATTACTACTGACACATTTCTTAGAAGTTGTGTCAATATTTGCTGTTTTCACTTCTTTGACTTCTATTCATACCTCTTCTCCCTTCACTCTGACTTCCAACTCTAATAATGACACAAAACAGCTCTTGTGATCAATAAATTTTATGTTTATAAATACAATACAATAATCATTTTGCCCTCTCAGAAACATCAGAAGCAACGACTACTTCCTTTATTAAATATTATTATTATTCTAGGTTTTTATAATGCAATTCTCCCAATTTTACTCCTGCCTCTTTAGTTACTGTTCTATTCAATTTGAATATTTGTTTTTTTCCATCCATCACCATAGACTCTGTTGAAGGGCCACATTGCTTTTCTAAGTTGATTTTCTACCTCTATATGATTTCTTTCACTTTCAGAACTTCAGTTAGCACCCACACTCAGGTGGTTCACCAGTTTGTGTCTTCTGTTTAAATCTGTACCTAGATCAGGAATTGTATATCCAGTTGTTTGCCTGACATCTTCTGTATGTTTCAACTTCCTGTCTAACTCAACGTGGATGAAGTCAAACCAAAATAATCCCTACGCAATCTGACCACCCATTAGTGTTTTCTAACACAATGAGTAATTTCCCATTTTTTTCCTGTTCTACATATTTGAAACCAAAGCATCATCCTTGATACTGCTTTTTATTCCTCACTCCACATAAGCAATCTGCCACCAAATCCTATAGGTTGATTCTTCTACATATTTCTAATCTGAGCATTCTTCTCTATCTACTGCCACTTTTCTGTTTTACCGATATCTCTCACCTAGATTTCTGCCATTGCCTTCTAACTGGCCTACACTAACTATCCTCTCAGTCCTTCTCCAATCCATTCTATAAATGTTGGTCACAATAATCTCTTTAACATGCAAGATAAAACAATAAAAATAAAAACAAACCACCTTTTAATTATTTTCCACAGTTTTTAGGATAAAAACAAAACTTAACCAGACTAATCAATCTCTCTAGCCTTATCTTCAACCTCTTTCCTTCCAAACCTGCTCCTTTAAAAAACATTAATACCTTTTAAAATTCCCCACAGTTACCATATCTTCCTCCTACCACAATCTTCGCACACTCTGTTCTTCGTAAAACTATATTCCCCACCATTACCTGGTTAATGCCTGATCAAGTGTCATTTCTCCAGGAAAATTTTCTTGATTTTTATATTATGCCCTTTTTAACACTGTCTACTTTCTTACTGAAGAGCAATTCTCACTATTGCAATTTGAAATTTGTTTTCTTATTTGATTAATGTCTGTCTCCTCCCATTGGACTTCCTGATTCCCGAGGATAGAATCATGTCTAATGCATACTACTGTATTCCTCATGCCTAGCATTATAATATATTTGTTAAAAATATTTGTTAAAGAGTTATACAACAATTTAAGAAGAGCTAGCATTCAAATTCAAGAACAACTTATATTATAAAAACATATATAGATCAGTGGGACAGAATAGAGAGCCCAGAAAGAAATCTACACATATATGATCAACTAATTTATTACAAAGGAATCAAGGGTATTCTGAGGGAAAAGGACAACCTCTTTAATAAATGGTGCTGGAAAAACTGAACAGCCACATGCAAAAGAATAAAACAAACCTCTACCTTACACCATACACAGAATTCAACTCAAGATGGATTAAAAACTTGAATGTTTTTTTTATTTTTTATTTAACAGTAAAATGAAAGTCAAAAGGAAAAATCAATAAGTGGAACTACAACAAACTAAAAACTTTTGTACATCAAAGGAAATCATCAAATGAAAAGGCAACCTACTGAATGGGAGAAAATATTTGCAAATCATCTATAATAATAAAAGCGTAATATGCTAATTAGCCCTGACAGCCAAATAACGTCCCAGACGTCATTCCGGACATCTTTCTGGACAAAGCCGCTGTGGCAGGGGCTGAGACAGAGGTGGTTAGGGGTGATCAGGCAGTCAGGCGAGTGGTTAGGGGCAATCAGGTAGGCAGGCAGAGGTGGTTATGGGTGATCAGGCAGGCAGGTGAGTGGTTAGAGGTGATCAGGCAGGCAGTTGAGTGGTTAGGGACGATCAGGCAGGCAGACAGGTGAGCAGTTAGGAGCCAGTGGTCCCCAATTGCTAGAGGGATGTCCGACTAAACCAGCAGTCGGACATCCCCTGAGGGGTCCTGGATTGCGAGAGGGTGCAGGCCGGGCTGAGGGACCCCCCCCCCCGCCCCCTGTGTACGAATTTTGTGCACCAGGCCTCTAATATATCTAATAAAGGGTTACTATCCAAAATATATAAAGAACTCATACAACTCAATAACAAAACAAACAACCTGATTTAAAAATGGGCAAAGGAATTGAATTCACAGTTTTCTAAAGAAGACATACACATGCCAACAGGTACATGAAAAGATGCTCAACATCACTCTTCATCAGGGAAATGCAAATCAAAACCACAATAAGATGTCACTTTGTAATAGAATGGCTATTATAAAAAAGACAAGAGATAACAAGTGTTGGTGAGAATGTGGAGAAAAGGTAAGTCTTGTACACTGCTGATGAGAATGTAAACTGGTACAGCCACTATAAAAAACTGTATGGAGATTCCTCAAAAAATTAAACATAGAACTACCATGTGATCTAGCAATCTCACTTCTGGATATATATCTAAATGAAATGAAATTATTGTCTCAATAAATATCTGCATTATATGTTAATTGTAGCATCTATAATAATAAAAGCATAATATGCTAATTAGACCTTCTGGACATCATTCCAAATGTCATTCTGGACAAAGCCACCGTGGCAGGGGCCTAGGCAGAGGTGGTTAGGAGTGATCAGGCAGGCAGGAAAGCGGTTAGAGGAGATCAGGCAGGCAGGTGAGTGGTTAGGGGTAATCAGGCAGGCAGGCAGAGGGGTTAGGGGCAATGAGGCAGTCAGGCAAGTGGTTAGGTGTGATCAGGCAGGCAGAATGGTTAGGGGTGATCAGGCAGGCAGGCAGGCAAGTGGTTAGGAGCCAGCAGTCCTGGATTGCTAGAGGGATGTCTGACTGCCTGTTTAGGCCCCTGCAGGATCGAGTCTAACCCAGCAGTCAGACATCCCCCGAGGCATCCCACATTGAGAAAGGGTGCAGGCTGGGCTGAGGGACCCACCCCCCATGCACGAATTTCATGCACCAGGCCTCTAGTTATTTATAATCGCCAAACATATGGAAACAATGTAAGTGCCCATCAATGGATAAATGGGTAAAGGAAATGTTCTAATACACAATGGAATATTATTCAGCCATGAAAAGGAAATCCTGCCATTTGGATAGGATGGATGGACCTTGAGAGCATTATGCTAAGTGAAATAAATAAGACAGAGAAAGACAAGTACTGCATGATTTCACTTATATGTGGAATCTAAAAAATAAATGAAATCAGATACAGAGAACAGATTAGTGCTTGCCAAAGGTGGAGGTGGGGGATTGGAAAAATGGGTAAAGGAGGTAAAAAAGTACCAACTTCCAGTTATAAGATAAATAAGTTCTGGGAGCTAATATACAGCATGGTGACTAAAGGTAAAAGGCCTCTAAGGCTTTTGTTGTAATCTGGGAAATTAAAGTCACATTATACTCTTATAATGAATCCTAATAACTACAAATTTTAAAATGCATCAACATCTTACAATCTACATCAATAACTTGAAAGCTCCTAACCTAAGGGGAAAC
This sequence comes from Plecotus auritus, assembly GCF_963455305.1. Classification (NCBI taxonomy): domain Eukaryota; kingdom Metazoa; phylum Chordata; class Mammalia; order Chiroptera; family Vespertilionidae; genus Plecotus; species Plecotus auritus. The sequence continues at coordinate 159,034,976 of NC_137771.1, read as the reverse complement.
CCTGTTGAGTAAAAATGAATAAGAAGCAAACACCAGCTCAGTTGCCATAGCTCAGTGGTTGAGCATGGACCTATGAACTAGGAGATCATGGTTTGATTCCTAGTTGTGAGATTGATCCCCAGTAGGGGATTTGCAGGAGGCAGCTGATCAATGATTCTTTCTCATTGTTGATGTTTCTATCTCTCTCTCCTTCTTCCTCCCTCTCTGAAGTCAATACAAATATATTTGTTAAAAGAAGCAAACACCTAACTATTTATTATATCTCTACCCTCATCCACAGCCTCAGAGCACTGACTAACACAAAGGAATGAAATATTGAGAAAAGAGAAAAACATCCCTTCTCAGCTAGGCCCTCAAGGAACAGGGGACAGGAGTTAGCACGCCCTGTTGTGTGAGCAGAGGAGGGGGTGGAATAACGCATATGACAACAGAAAGGAAACAGGAAGAGGTCCCAACTGCCTCTGGTTTCTCAGCATTTTCATATTTAGATTCTTATATATCACTTCAATTTGCATCTATTTATGTACATCATAAATGTTTGCAATCCATGTGTGCTTTGCCCACACAACTAGCATGCAAATGTAAAGATCTCTCCTGGATTTAAGAGGGAAATGGCACGAGTATGAATAGAAGTGAGACAAGATCAAAAGAATAAAGGGGGAAAAGATCTATCATTGCGTGGGGGCCAGACAGGGTTTTTGAATGGCAACCGCCTTCTTTGAGTGAAGTGTCTACCCCTTAGCTCTATGCCAGGCTTACATTTTTAGTCGCTCCACAGTGAAGAATTTTTCCCCTTGTTTCTATTTTCCTCCCTTTCTACCTAAATACACAATACTAGAACCATTTCCCTAACACTGAGGCCATTGCTTTTCATCCAATCCAGCTGACCAGCAGCAAAGCTAAGTCAGAAGCCTGGGGATTTTCTAACCACACAGGATGCAGACTTGGCTCTGTCTCTCTATTGATGTGCAGGGTTTTTTGTTTGTTTGTTTTGTTTTTGCTACAACGGGGCCCCTTGGGTTGCCCTTTATTTTAAGAAACACACTTTCCTTAAAGGCAATACCACTCTTCATTTTAGAGAACATACTACCTCTTTTCCATTTCTGACTTCATGTTGAAAACATTATATTTCATATAAGATCTGTATCCTATTTCCTAGAGGCATATCAATCTATGTTGCCAATCTTGAAGAGTAAACAGTAAGTCTTCAGATATGTAATAGTATAGTTTCCAGATCTACACAGAGGTAAAAAAAATCTATGTCTAAGCCAAGGTCAATGTGTACTTGTGCTCATGTATAATAAATGTACTCTTGGGTTCCAAATTAGACAAGTATAAAAAGAGGGAGGAGGGTTCATTTTTAATAAGAATTGTAAAATAATTTACTCAGTACTATATTATACTTAATGAAAACTACCATTTACCACACTTGTGTCCTTCCATAGGAACCATGCTAAGTGCTTCACATAGATTATCTCTTTTAATCATCAAAATAATGGTATCTATAGAGGAGGCACTATAATTACCTATTATGTTTGTTATATAAGGAAACAAAAGCTTAGAGACTTGAAATAAATTGGCAAAGATGACGTATATAGTAAACGACAGAGTTAACATTAAAATCTGAGCCGCCTGACCCCAATGCATGAATGATGTTCTCCTTATTTCTATTCACTCAATCCCACCCCACCCTATTCCCAATTGAACTCAATTGCATTTTTTTTTTCCTGGAAAACAAACAGCAAGGGAACTAGGGCACTGTAAGGTGGTGATGGAAAAGGTTCTAGTCTGTAGGTGGACTGTTTCAACCCCATGGTCTTATTTCTTGATAATAAATGGAGAGGAGGTAATAAATCCATACCTGCTTGTCATGGGCAGCTCTATGCCCCCCCTTAGCACAGCCTTCATGAGTTATTTTCTGGTGTGTTTTTTTTCTTGTATTACTAGGCCACTTTGCCTTGAGTTAAAAACATTCCATTTCCAGTGCATTTTTCATTTGTTGACTTATTAGTAGAAATAGAAATAATTGATTTTATGACCAAGTACTTTAGGGTGGGAATTATTATGGTGATTTTCCAGATGGACTCAGAGAATTGACATGACAGATCCCAGGTGAAATTCATTTCTAGCCAGAAAGGAGCTAGAACTTAAGCCTAGAACTCCTGCCTGCAGAGCAGGTGCCCAAAGCATCTTTGTGTGAACGCTACATGTGCAGCAGCCTTGTTGGCACCCTTAGCTACCCTATACTAAATATATCCAGAGCACTTCTGTGAATTCCTCCACAAACCTGCTCTATCCTCTTTGCCTCCTACCTTGGCAAATGGCACTGCCATTCAGGTGTGTGTGCCAGACACCTGGATATCAACCTCAATTTTTCTCTCTCCTTCACTCATACTGCAGTTGTCTTATACTACCAAGTCATGTCTCTTTTATGCCCAGTGCATAAAATTTCTCTTTTTCTTTTATCTTTTTCTTTTTATATCAACCCAAACAACACTGTCTCCTCTGGTCCCCTAAGATTTTTCCTAATTTGTCTCCAGCATCTCCTTCTTATCCACCTTCATTTCATTCTCATACTAAGGTCAGGATGATCTTTTCATAACACAAATACAACTAGGCTATAAATGTCATACCATCATTTGCTGAAAATGCTTCAATGTCTTCCCACGATAAAAATCAAAACCTCAAACATGGCTGACAATGTCTTACAAGATCTGGCCCTTACCATATCTCACACTTGATCCCCTAATCTCTGCACCACAGTCCCACTGATATTTCCCATTTCCTCAGACACTGCAAAGCCCTTCACACAAGCTGTTGCCTCTCTCTGGGTCACTCACTAACCTCTCACCTCTGAAATGGTGTGAACACCTAGTCTTTCTTTAGATCTCAGCTCGGGCGCTGCTTTCACAGAGACAATTTCCGTGACAGCTATTATATGCTCTCTCACAAGATCATTGCAATTCTTGTTGCTTATCACTGTTGCAATTTTACATTTATTGGTGGAATTATTTGATCAGTTTCTGTATCCCTTATAAGGAATACTGCTTTCCGTTCAACTTTGCATACTTAGTACCATGCTTAGCCCATAGTCGACACATAATACATATTTGTGCTTACCATTTTTCTGAATGAGAAGGTTGTAGATTTTAGTCTGACTGCCTTGTGGATAAAAAATAAAGCTGCACTCATACTTCCCACTGAGTGAGGAAGACATGCTCCTTAAGTGCAGAGTCCATGTTAACACATTCCCAGGAGTTTCTGTGAAAGTCACCAGTGACTTACAGGGAACCCCACTGGCACAGTGGAAGCCATATTGGGGGTGATAAAGGGCAATGAGGTCTACCTTTTTGGTGACCTTGGACCATTGCATTTGCACCAAGATGCCTTTCTTCTGTGTTTGGCAGGTCAGATTGACATCAGAGCCAGGTAAAGCATAAATGTCTTCTCCTGCGTTGAATTTTCCTTCCCATATACCTGAAAAGGAAGAACATGAGCCATCAGTTTACATGATTCGCATGGAGTGCCTCTTAATTATAAACTTGGATGACTTTGATGAAGTGAGTGAGCACCACGGGAATGTTCTCCCTGGCTGCCTCGGGGATTGGGGAGAGCTCATGCACGACCCAGATAGAGAAGCCTGGATCTCAATACATGTGAGGAGGCATTTACTTTAGGATACAAGAGGAACTTACTTCTGAATGTTTACTTTTTGTTGGTTGGTCTAATCTAAAAAATAACAAGATCTCTAGCTACCGGTGAATAAAATCAAGACTATTTTAAAATTGAAATTCACCATCAAACTTATTATGGCAACTACTCTTACATTTAACACAATTGGCTTTTTTGGTTATGCATCAACAGCTGCATGTAACACTCAAGTGGCATTTTCTAAAACTACAAAAACAACTATAAACTCTGTGTAGCAGTTTTTAAAAAATATATGTACAAGAGGTATTTACATATGCTGTCATGTTTAATCCTTCTCAAATACTAGAGTGATATTATTAATAGTCCTTTTCAAAGAGGAAACTGAGACACAGGCAGATTAAGTTGTTTGTTCAAAGTTATACCTCAGTAAAAGAATATGAATTGGGCTGCCTAGAATCTGCACTCTTTCTATAACCTCATAACCTCCAAAATGACCCCCAGATTGGCTGAGAAGGGTAGGAAATTTGATATTCAATATATGGATTGAAAGGGCCTTTATCTCCATGTAGTTGGAGTTTATGGGGGGAGAAGGGGAAAAAACACCTCAGGTAAAATTTCCACTAAAGATAAATCATTTGGTTAGCATCATCTATAATCAATGTTTTGAAATACTAGATATAAAAGAAGATTCTCTCCCACAGTTCTCTGATCAAATGGTACAGGGGACTTAAGTATGTTAAGTATTGCATCTTTGACATACTTTCAATAGCGTAAGCCTCAGTTTTAGAATGAACATGGAATACTTTTATAGGAATGACATATTATTGTGACAAGTACCACAGAAGCTAACAAAGGGAAAAGATAAAAAGATGACAAGCAACTGAGAAGAAACAGGCTCTCAAAGGTACTCGACAAACAGGAATTATTACACTTTTATGGATGCAAAAGCATGGGTAGGCAGAGGTTAGTACAGTTTAATGTATCTCTCTGTGAGCTCTCCTTTGCTGGATAATATGCTTCTGATCCTATGATCCTATCTACTGCATTATATTCCAGCCTCCTTTGATTCAGAAATTCTCCTTAAAAATCTTAGTAGCTCTATCTGAAAAGCAGAGTTAATTCTTAAGACACTCGGGATCACTATAATACCCTCATGCTGTGGGATACAGAACTAATCTTTCTTCCTACCATTTCTAAATAGGCCCATTAGGCTTTGGTTCCCACTGTCATAAGGACCCTGCTATGTCTCCCAGGTCTGTCACCTGCACATGGCTCATTAAATTCAACATATGCTCAACTGCTAACAACATTCGTATTTAGAGGAGAAATGCTTGTTATATCCAAAAGAAGAAAAAAATGGATAGTTGAAAGAGAGAAAAAATTTGAGCAAGGATCTCGGAACATTGATGGCTTTGTGAGTTATTTATTTTTTTAGTGTTCCAGAGTTGTTCTGACTACTGTTTGGAGAACATTTCATTTCTAAGAAGCAAAATTTCCCAGTTACTCCAGAGATACTCTTAGGAAGGAAATGGGTAAAAAATGTCTCTGAGCAATGGCACAAACCACCCATCCCCTTCTTGGTTTTATTGTTCCTTAGTAATCCTTTGTAGACTCTTAACAGCTCCCCCATAGCGGCTGCTTAAATACATAACTGAAAACCTTCAGAACCATCTGCCTTTGTGCTCAATTTCAGCAGCCGTATGAGGCATCTTCAATGAGCAAGAGGCCTCCCTCGCCCCCTAAAGTGGCTGATTTGACAAGAAAGTACAACTGGAAGCCTTACCCCTGACAAAATGTATCTGGATGATGGAACAGACAGCACGGTATGTCCATTTTTTCTCCATTGTCTCCTGAAGGCCTTACCGCAGCATTTTCACCATGATCACAGAAGTCAACTGATGCCTTTAACTAAACAAACTGGAGCCACCCTATTCACACTGAAAAACCCCAAATCTACCACACGCCTGTGTCTGTTTATCACTTGGCAAGGCCCCAGGAAATGAAACGTAGACAGGAAAGTAATGTGGTTCAGAGCTCAGTATAACCTTCAACAGAACAGAGTCAAAATTGTCCTCTGAAACCTTGTATATCACCTTTGTTAAAAGACGTTTCAGTACCCACAGATTCTCTCCGTCAGGATCTCTGTGTCAGTCGAGCTGCTTCTAAATCCAAAGGAAATCACGCAGAGCAGTTCATAATGTGCTTTTCATGCACTTCTTTCAGGAGCACAAAGTCATTTAACAAATGTGAGCCTCCTGTCTTTTATAATAGTTTTTCTGTTCAATTTTAAAATGTATTTGCTTTCCAGAATTGCTCCAGGGTGAAAGAACAAAACATTAACACATTTAATAAAATCTGAAAAGTAACTGAGGGGAGCATTAACTATCAAACCAAAATTTATTGTCTCCCCTCTTGCAGGGGACCCACATTTCCTGGGGGTGGGGAGTGAGGGCTCCTTTTCTGCCCCTGGTCTGGGAAGAACTGGAAGTTAGACAAGGAAGTCACCCACAGTGCTGGTGGGAGGCCTCTTGTGCTGATGGCATAAAAGCTTGTGTCTCATGAGGCCCAAAACCGTAGAGAGCAAGTCTGAAACAATCAAAATGCAAAGGCAGAGAAGTTCCTACCTCAGCTAGCCACCAAGCATGTTACATCTGCCCAGTCACTTCCATTTACAGAGGACCAAGATAGGAGGACAGGGAAGTGACCCCTCGGACATGATGAGTGTCCCTTGACAGATATGACTTCGTGGTTTTCTAGCTTAGGATAAAATAGACCATCTTCACCTTCCAACATTAAGAAGACAAGCATTAGTTGGAAGACTGCAGTGTTAAGTGTAATAAAGTATAAAAATGAGTAATATATGTGTCAACATACAACTATATGGACAATAGGTGACATATTCTGTGACCTCAATCTCACTACTACATTTTGGCAGCACCCAGAAAACCTAAAGACAAAGGCAAAGGTGGAACTTCATTCACGAGGTGACAATTTCTTTTTGAGGCCAGGGAGAGAGAATTTTCACCAGGTTGTCAGCATGTATCATGTATCATGTATCATGACATCATGTCATTAAGTGCATACTGATCTCCCCAATTCAGGGACTTGGGGTGAATATGAATGATGCTAAGACATAAGGCATCATCCTTGTCATTGAGGGGATTAGATTTTAGCTGGGAGAAGAGAGATTTGCAGATGGTGAAACAGGGCTACCATCTTCCTGGATGTCCAGGCTACCCTGTACACATACTTGCCATGATTGTCATACTTACTCATTACTACTCAGCTAATGATGTTTCCTGCAAAGGGCAGAAGATGGAGTTACCTATTTCCTAATTTAGGCCTCTTCAAGCATTTACCACGCCCCCAACCTACCCACCAAGTCTCAGATTACTGGAGGTGTTGGGTTAGGTGGTGATGACAAGCATATTTCAGAGAGAGAGTTGGGGAGTTTAGAGTCTTTGATTGAAAGGAGGAGACATCATGGCACTTGATGCCTTCATCCCTTCCTCATTTCCCCTAGAAATTCCAGTAAATGACAGTGATGGACTATGGAGGTAAAAACAGTTCAATAGGTATAACGGGGAGATCCTGATCTGTAGGTTGGTGTCCCTACTAAATTGGGACACATTGCAAGGCTGGGGAAGAAATTTAGTTACCTAACTCCACTTCTCATATTAAGGGGAATTTACCTAAGTGGAACCAATAAACATGTAAATTTATTGAATTCTCTAAGAACAATATCCCTCCCCACTCGATGTATTTAGATATCTCCTTTTTTTAAAAAAAAAATCCTAGTATGAGGATATGTTTATTGATTTCAGAGAGAGAGAGAAAGAGAAAGAGAGAGAGAAATACCTGTGTAAACGAGAAACATTGATTGATTGCCTCTTGTACAAATCCCAACTGGGGACCAAACCCTCAGCCTAGGTATGTGCCCTGACTGGGAATTGAACCTTTTGTTGTGGGTAACAACTCTAACCAACTGTGAGCCACACTGGACAGGGCTAGATTTCTCCTATTTTTTATTTCTTTAAAGTAAAGCAACTCCACAAAAGATTAAAAATATAAAATAAAACACCTTAAATTTTATAAAAAGGAAATTGTCATATATTTTCCTGAGCTATCTATTAACTTTTAATGGAATCCTTACCTCTCATTGGGTTTGGCTACTCAAAGCACCTGGTCAGTGGCTGCTGGGCAAATCGGCCCTCTCTGGGTATTTATTCAGGGCCTGGTTAATGGTTCTTATATCTAGAAACCTCTGCAGCCAGAGGTCATCAGATTTCACTAGTTTTCCTTTGGGACCCACCCAGAACCTAAGAGAGGGAAAAAGAAATTCAGATGCTCACAGAATCTTAATTGGATGCACCTGGTGTCCTGCAGCTGCGAGACCCAGGTGACAGCTGCTCCATGGCTGTTTTCATGCAGCAGGTGGCAGCAACACCCTGCAGACCAGCACAGCTTTCCCAGATGATGGGAATTTTGCTTCCATTGTCTTTCAATCCCAATATTATTTTCTAAAGGCCCTTTCAGCATGGGGATAGGCATTCTCTAAGCTTAAAAATAACTCTTCTATAGAAGTCATGTCAATCTCTTCTATTATCCTCGCTGCTCACCAAATCCCAATTGCACGGCATTTCTTCTGTCTTAGAGTATACTCTGCTCATATAAAGAGGAAACAGAAGCAGTCAGTTTCACACACAAAAAGAAATCTTGAACTCCTTGAACTTCAGAGGCAAATTCAATTATTTACAAAGAGAAGCAGGGACACACATTATTTCTGCTACTGGCAAGCCATAACTGGTTGTTTTGGACAAACTTTTTCTATGCTCCATCTAAACACTTACCCTCAATGAGAAAAGGACATTTTCAGAAATAGGAAGTTGAGCAAAATGGTAAACTTACTTTTGTGGTTTTCATAGAGGTTAACTCAAACATTACTGATTTGTCTTGCATTTTATTCTTTACTTATACACACACACACACACACACACACACACACACACACACACACAAAGTGGAGTGTTAGGTTTCTCTCCCAAAATGTTTAGAAACCATAATGCTTAATGTTTGTGCTAATAAAAAAATATTTGAGTGACAAATCTTAAAAGATTACAAAGATCAATAGTTCTAGGTGATTTAAAAACATAAATGATAAAAACCATGTCTTACCCTTTAGACACTTGCATTTTGCTGCAGAAAACATCCCCAAGTGACACAATGCACAGGATCAAAAGTGGAAGTAGGACAGGTCTTTAGGAAAAAGGAGATCTCCCAGGGATCAAGTGGGATAGTAGCCTATGAAGCGTGGATTCTAAATTTGCCTTTATATTATAGAAGTGGATCTGGTGGAATCCATGAGGTAAGCCACCCAGACAGAGAAAACAGTAAGAACCAACACTTGGTAGTATTGAAGCTAACGGTTGATTCAGTGATTTGATTGTTATCATTGAATAGAGACTTTACTGGAGGCTTGAGGCAGACAAAATTGCCCAACCAGTGAGCTTATTATGGAGGGCTTTAAATTTTAGCCTATAGACTTTTTTCTTATGTTAGATAGAATTATAGAATTTTCAACAAAAGAGCAATGTATTTAAATGTAACATTTTAGAAGGGAGAGTGAATTAAGTTGGCATGCATAGATTGAATAAAAGATGGAAGAAATGGGAGGCAGAATACCTGTTGGGAATTTTATATTTCTTTAGGCACCTGGGGACGAGAGCCTGATGATTGGCAGAGAGCGATGGAGGCATGGACGCTACAAGAAAGGGGAAGTAAGGCTTGTCCAACTGGACATGGAGTCAAAGTCTCCTGCAAAGTTTTATGCACCAGAATTAGGAGAAAGAAAGCCTGTAATAGAGCTGGATGCCTGTTGGAAGGGCCACACCAAGGAGCACTTGTCAAAGGGTCACTGGACTTTGGTGGGAAGTGACGAATCACCAGCCAGGGTGCAACACAGAGGCCCTGCCTTCCTGAGAGCCAAGTTCCTCCTTTTGGTTTTTACTCAAATTTTATGAGTTTTAGGAATTACCATCTAATAGAGAGAAAGAATTTTGTGAGACTTTCAGCATAGCAATCTGTTTTACCACCATCATATCTACCATGCTCAATCCCATCTATGAAAGACTGCTTTTAATTTAATACATTTTCCCAATGACAGCATCAATATCTGCTCATTACCAGAAAGCATTTTCAAAGATTAACAAAGAAAATAAAAATCAGCTGGAATCCTAATCATCTAAAGACAACACTTATTTTTGTCTTATATCTTCTTAGACTTTTACATAGATGAAGAAAATTGGTATTTACTATTTTTACTATGTGCACTCTAACCCATGCTTTTCTGCTTACACTATACAACATATTGTAGATATCCTATATAATAAAGAACTAATATGCAAATTGGTCTGGATGCTGTCACAGTAATGACCTATCAGCAGGAGGCTGTGTGTGCAGCAGGCACACACAGGTGGGTGGGGCTGGGCATGGGGAGGTGCAGGGCTGCATGTGCCACAGGTCACCAGGAGATGCATGGACCACCTCTCGGTCCCCCACACTCCTCACTCCTATGGGCAGCAGTAGCGGCTTCCTCCCACCTCCCGTGGGCGGCAGTGACAGCTGCCTCTTGCCTCTCACAGAAGCGGTGCACTCCCTCCCAGCTCCCGTGGAAGTGGCATGGCTCCCTCCAGGCTCCCGCAGGTGGTGGTGGCTCACTCCCGCCTTCCACGGGCAGAGGCGGCTTGCTCCCGGTTCCTGCAGAAGGGGCGTGGCTCCCTCCCACCAGCTCCCAGAGAAGCAGCCTACTGCGCACGATATCACATGCTGGGCCACTAGTATATACACGTTCTAAAATAAAGATAAGCTTCTTCCTTTACAAATGATTGCATATTTCATTGTATGGATGCACAGATAATAATTTTAAGTAAAATAAATATAAAGCTTCCTCCTAATGTCTCACTTTGAGAAATACAATTATGAAGTTTAACTTAATAATTATAGTTAGTAATATTTGAATGTATCTTTTTAGCAGCAAATTGAAATAAGGGGGAGAGGAAAAAGGGAGAGAGAGTGGAGGAAAGAGAGAACTTAATTTTTTCTAAAATGCTGGGAAGCTAATGTTGACTCAATAATAACTCAATAATTTTGACTTTTGTAGAAATACATTTTTGAAACCATTAGTATTTCTAAGGTTAAGTTAACATAGCCAAAATGTGGAGAAATATTTTAAATTCTACATTGTATCCGGTTTCAAAACTTTGAAATTTATTTAAAACTGGAGGCCCAGTGCATGAAATTCGTGCACGGGGTGGGGGGCGGTCCCCTCAGCCCAGCCTGCACCCTCCCCTCTCCAATCCGGGATCCCTTGGGGGATGTCCAACTGCTGGTTAAACTGCTGTTTTACCACCATCATTTCTACCATGCTCAATCCCATCTATGAAAGACTGCTTTTAATTTAATACATTTTCCCAATGACAGCATTGGGAAATTATATTAAATTAAAAGCAGTTCACCTGCCTGCCTGCCTGCCTGATCACCCCTAACCACCTCTGCCTGCCGGCCTGGTCACCCCCAACTGTCCCCCTCTGCCGGCCTGGTCACCCCTAACTTCCCCCCCCCCCTGCTGGCCTGGTCGCCTCTTAGTGCCCCCCCCCCCCCCCCCGCCAGCCTGGTTGCCCCACACAGCCTGCTATTCAGTCTTTTGGTCTCCCTCATTAACTCCCCTGCCAGCCTTGTTGCCCCACGCAGCCTGCTGTCCGGTCATTACTGTTACTGTGACAGTGTCCCAGACAATTTGCATATTCCTCTATTATTAGTATAGATGTCTTCTCACAGTAAATGTAGAAAACACCTTAAAAAACTGAGCAGTGTTGCAATTGATTTTAGACCTTAAAAAAATTGTATAAAGCTAAATCACATACTGGGATCCTTTTGTAGACAGCTACAAAAATATTCTTTTTTAAGAAAAATCTTTATTGTTGAAAGTACTACATATTAGTATGTCCCTTTTTTCCCCCCTCATTGACCCTTTCTATCCTGCCCCCACCTTCCACCCCAGGTCTTCACCACACTATTGTCTGTGTTACAAATATATTCTTGACTATATTGTATTTTTACAACTGTAGATTTACATAGAAATATTGTGTTTCTATACTTGGTGAAAACAATAGGCTAGGTAAAATTTACCAAGGATTAGATCTGATCTTTTGCTAGTAATTCCCCCATCCTACTTTTTCCCTCCAACTTTTCTTTTAAATAGAGTTCTGAGTGTGAGAGCAAGATGGAAGGAAAGAGAGAGGGAGGAAGGGGAGAGAGAGGGAGGGAGAAAGAGAGAGAGGGAACTTGCACTTTTATATTTGTTACTTTTTGTGATGGTGTAGCTCAATACAACCTCAATTATATGATGCTATCAGAAAATATATTGTGATTAATAGTATTTCTCTGTTAACTGAGAACTAAATCAAAGTCTTGGGAGAGGGAGGATTGTAATGGGGAGGGAAAATGAGTATGTTAGAAACTTAGTTCTTATTGCTGAACATCTTTTTTATATTATTGCTTCACATTTCTGGCTCAATGAAAACCTTGTGATGAAAATTATTCATTTTATTTGGTGATTGAGGTTCTTATAGAGACCACCAGATGAAGAAATTGAGCTTTGAAAGGTAAAGGTGTCATACCTAAGTTAATGAGCTTGTTGTAAAGAATCCCATACTACTTGTTATATTGAGCCTTATGTTACACCATTAAGTTATTTAGTTTAACATAATCAACAGTTAAAACCAACCATTCTTCAAATTAAAATGCAAATTGCCTCTAATATCTGGTCAAATAAGAACCAATCTAGAAATCATACCTTATAAAAAATGTAATTTCTCTCTATTAACCTGTACCTATATGTATCACAGAGGAAACTATAGTAAATATATATATATATATATATATATATATATATATATATATATATATATATTTGCCCAAGAAGCTTCTGTTTGTGTGTTTTGTTCACTTCTTTGCTGTTCAATTTGATATTCTGGAGGAACTCTGACCAACTCTGGGTAAATCCAGACACACTATTTTGTATTGAAGGTATTGAATTAACCTCATATTGGTGTTATATAACTCAATATCAATTCATTTCACTTTCATAGTTCCTTAGCCATTTACTATGTATTTATTTTTCCCTTTAGTTTGGCTCAGAAAAAGCAGTGTAAGTCTCCTATTTACATCTCCAAACAACGCTCTTTCTCTTTCTAGCCTCTCCTCGATTCTCAGCACACACAACCCCTGACTGCATGGGAAAGCTGCTATAATTATCCAATGCCTAGCTGGGATGGCCCCATTTCTAGGAGAACCAGATGATGATACAAACAAATGAACAAAGGAAAATACTGTGTGGAGAGTCCTCTTAAACAAGCGAGGATCCTCAAAGGTTTTTTATCCTAAAGTAAAATCATGCCTTGTAGCTTTTGAGGATGTTAGAATCGCCTTGGAATTGGGAATATTTGTATCAGTTTCATCCTCTAACCATAATTATGGAACTAGGGGACTTCAGAAGAATCACCCCCACCCCGCTTATTACAAATGAGGAATCTGGTGACCAGTGAAGAGAATTGATAAACTTGAAGCCACACAGTTATCTACCTAATATAAGAGTAACATGCTAATTGACCGTACCTTCACAAGGCCCACCAGCCAATCAGGAGTGAGTATGCAAATTAAACCGACAAAGATGGTGGGTTAATTTGCATACGCAGGTGCCAAGCGGCCAGGGGCGGGGCGGGATGCAGGCGTTCCACACCACCCCAGCTGCTCTGGGCCTCTGGGCAGCATGGGAAGGCAGAAAGGCGGCTCCGGACCACAGTGGAAAGGCAGCTCCAGGCAGAGCACAGGCGGTGCTGGCAGCCAGGGAAAGGAAGGCCCATTCTTGCATGAATCTTTGTGCATCAGACTTCTAGTTTATAACATAAATACCAACTCAAGAATATGGCTTTACCTTAGGCCATTTCTTCCCTCATAAAGATTAATCACGTCATAAATGTTGCTATTTGCAGGACCAGGAGTAAAGGAAGCAGGGTGAAATGTGGCCACTACATTACAAATGCTTGAGAGGAACCCAACATTTCATCACAGCTTTGCCAGGCCCTGCATTACTCTGTTGACCCTGACTCCCTCTCCTCCCCCCTCAATTCCACACTCCCTCATTCACCATAGTTCTGCCCCTTCTATCTTTTCTATCCTTCAGAAGCTCCTTGTTCATTAAACCCCAGGAGGCATTTGCCAAATTTTCTGCTTCAAATACTCTTTCACAGACTTGTTTCCTGACTGGATTCTCTCAATCTGAAGAATCACCTCCTCATTTTATAAATGAGGTCATTCAAATACCTTCTCGTCCTCGAGAACTTTCCTGACACCTATAACCATTTAAGGGAGCCCCTTATTTATCTTATAACTGGAAGTTTGTACTTTTTTACCACCTTTACCCATTTTTCCAAGCCCCTGCCACGGATCGCTGTCACATCAAGAGCTGTATGTCCCTGGATTGGCTTTCAATTTTTTCCCTGCTTTATTTATTTTTTTTAATTTCCCATTCCTGTTTCAGAGAATAATATTCCAAAGTACCTGTAACAGACCCTTACCTTGGGCTGTGCTTTTGGGCAGAGTGCATGTTGTGGCTGTCTCCCTACTCACTGCTCAACCCCAGCCCTCAGAATGGTATTGGGCACATCATAGATACTATATAAATATTTTGGGTGATACTCTCTTGACCAAGTAATGCCATTTCCCATCAAGAGGAACAACAATGTAGCACACTTATCTCACAATGTTTACAGCATTGAAATAAACTAATTAAATAGTCTTAAAAATAGGACATACTTTTTATTCCAACGTGTTTCTCGACAAATATTGGGCTCCATCTACATGGCAGGCAGTAGGATTGACTCAGAGACAAAGATAAAGAACCTTTCCCCTCTCCCTATGTCATTTCAGCATTATCATGGGAAGGGATGACCTCTACAAGGATGAGCAGTTCAAGGATCCCTGTTGGATTCACCACCAATATGACCTTTAGGTCCCCTATGAAGGACATAAGGCTAAAAAAACTAGCAGCTCATAAAAGAGCCGACAGTATGTTCCCTGACAAAAGTACAGACAATATGTATCTTAACAAAGTGAATATAAAGTTTAAAAACATTTCATGGCTGACTTTTCAAGTGCTCAAATCAACTGGGGAAAATAAAGAAATCTTGTCACATACGACTTGAAATTCAATAGCAGTTCTTAAGATAGAAGTAAGGGTGACAAATCTAAGTCTACCGATGTCTATCAGACAAGATTTTTTTCTCTGATAACCAGAGAGTTAAAGGGTATAATGCTATAA
Organism: Plecotus auritus; assembly: GCF_963455305.1. Classification (NCBI taxonomy): domain Eukaryota; kingdom Metazoa; phylum Chordata; class Mammalia; order Chiroptera; family Vespertilionidae; genus Plecotus; species Plecotus auritus. Next base: position 159,019,945 of record NC_137771.1, on the reverse strand, counting down.
CTATGGAGAGATGAATGTGATAAAATCCAGGGCTCTTACATATAGACACATAGTATTTAAAAATATCACAAAAGCCACAATGCAATCTTTGCTGTCACTATGGCTTAGCATTCACTGAAGTTATTGCTCCCTGGGAGCTGCATTACTCCAGACACGGTAAGCCAATTTTATCCCTGCAGAAAACAGACGGCACACTCAGAAGCGATAATCGGGTAGAGTTTAATATGTAATTCATTTATGAAGTTGTGGTTCGGTGTAGGGGAAACAAGGGTTGACATAGTTCTAAGGACTATCACCAAGGGGAAACCATTTTCTTCCTCAGAACTGAGGGGAAATGGGGGAGGATCAGTAGGAGAGTAGCAGTGGGGAGGGACTTGTTGACAGGAATGTGGCCTCAGTATGGAAGTGCAGACAAACTGGCAAAAACTGTCAGGTAGGAAAGGAGCTGGGGACATAAATATCCTGACTTCACTCTGTTAGAGGGAAAAAGGAGAGTTAGGTCAGATATTTATTTGCACTCATTTGCTGAAGCCAGAGATCAAGAGACCTCGTTTACACAGTCCACACAGCTTAGCCTCCCAAAGGATCTAGAGCAGGGGCGGGCAAACTTTTTGACTCGAGGGCCACAATGGGTTCTTAAACTGGACCGGAGGGCCGGAACAAAAGCATGGATGGAGTGTTTGTGTGAACTAATATAAATTCAAAGTAAACATCATTACATAAAAGGGTACGGTCTTTTTTTTATTTATTTCAATAGTTTTATTCATTTCAAACATTTTAACAAGAAGAATGTAAACACTAATTATTATAATTTGAAACTTCAAAAAATGGAGGAATCATAGCACAATAACATACCTTATATTGAAGATGGCAAAGGCAAAATAAAATTGCCTAACAAAGGAAAAGAACAAAAGCCTTTCAAATTAAACTTAAATATAATAAAATAATTTACAACTGAAACAAATAGAAAAGAACAAAATGTGTAAACAGTAAGTTAAACATTTTCTTTAGTGCAAGTTCCAAATTATGCCCGGGACGTAGATGTAGATGGCAATGTAGACTGGGTTGAAAGGTTTTTGATCTTTAAAACATCAACTTCAGTGGGAACAGTGTTGTTGGTCTCCTTTTTAGCTAATGCTCTGATACTGTGCTCTTCAGGGGCGTGTCTCCCTACATCACCACGATAACGTGTCTACGCATTCCCAGGGTGATGTCGGGAGACGCGTCCGTGGGCATTACAAGGAGCCTCTGGAAGATTGAGAGGTTGTTCCTTCTACTGAATGGGCGGATATAAATCCGCCCCCTCAGAAGAAGGAGCTGTGGCCGTGTTTCCCGACGTTGCAATGTTAACACTGCTGCTGGTGAAGGAGCGGAGGGGAGAGCAAGAGAACCCTCCGCTCTTTCGGCTCCGCGGGCCGGATAGAACAGCCGAACGGGCCGGATCCGGCCCGCGGGCCGTAGTTTGCCCACGGCTGATCTAGAGAGACAAACAGGTAATGTGCAGCATACCAGCTATGTGGTCTTCAGTTAATGTAACAGGAGAGGTCACAGGCTTTCTTTATAGGTTGACCTGTACCAGAGCAGGGCTGGCCCTTCATTGCCCAGCCTACTGGTGAGGAGGCACCTCAGAAACCACCAGTCAAACAATGTGAGCAGGATGATGGATGAGGACTCTTTTCTTCCTTAGAGAGAGGCTTAAAAAATATCTCTTTAGTCATGTGCAATATGAGGTGTATTTTATGGAATAGAGCTCCCCCTATTGGCAATGCCTGAAAGAGGTTCTCATCAAAGATCTCATGAAAGAAAGGATACTATGTCCTATCATCTGTAAAACAGATGGGTGTGAAGATCGATGCTATATACAGTGCTTGGCACCAAAGTAAACTTACTATAAAATGACCTATTAAATTAACACAAAATATAATAATAATAATAATCTTTTGCCAAATGTTGATATGTATTTATTGCCTAATTCTTTCCTTGATTAAAACAATTTGTATTTTTTTCCTCTTTGTGTCAACAGTAGATTCAAAGAGCTGGAGAAAAGTGATCTGTGTTCTGGTTAATGCTATCCATCATTAACTGAAGTCCCCAACTATGTTCTGAATCCCTAACACAGACAGTGATAAATGGAGCAAAAGGTGGCCAAAAAGAGTGCTTTTCAGACAAGGATTTGAGGTCAGAGGAATAGTTTAGAAATCACATTTTGCTTAAGAGAGACATTGGGAAAATGAGACGAGTGAGAGAGAATATTACAATGTCATCTTTTTAAGCAATGTTATGTATGGGGCATGGTCAGGAACTTAAGGTCTGGATTGATATTAGCTTTAATTTAAAATCTGGGATTCACTAGATGTTCGGTTAATGGCCTTCGTCAAATAACTTCTTTGAGCTTCAGTAAGGTTGTGATGAGAATTCAGTGGGACTGCATATGTGAAAGCTGTCAGGAGTCCAGAGTCTGGCTCATAGTATAGCTAATGAAGCCACAGTAAAGTCCATAAAAATAAGATGCAAAGGAGAGGAGGTAAGAGAAGGAAGACTTTCCAGACAAAGCTTTTCCCCCATTCAGTGATGTAGACAGATAAGTCATTTAACTTTTCTGGACTCACATTTCCTCATTAATAAAATAGTAAACTGCTAAAGATCATACAAATGAACATGGCCTCTAGTTCATTGATTCAAGACAAGTTTAATGGTCATCACTGAATGACTTTGAGAGATCTCGACATTATGCAGTCTGCTTGGCCTGCCATTAAGTTATGAAGCATAAGATATCTACAAAATATAGAGATGATAGGCCATATAAAACAAAAAATTACAATAAGTTATATGAGTGAATATGTTAGCTCTGGCAGATGCAGCCTATAATCCCTTAATGCTTCCCTGCCCTCCACTAAGGAGGCTTTTTCTCTGATCCTTAAAAATCAATGTTACAGTGAATTAATCATAGCCTGCTATAGTGATTGGCTTAACGGGAAGATCTTTCTAGGGCTTACATAAAAATCTAAAGTAAACAGCCACCCAATATATAGATGTAGTGGTTGGAGCATGGAGACACTACAAAAGACATTTAAAATTTAATGAATAAATGTACTTTAAAAAACTTCTAAACTGGAAGAGGCTAGGATCTCATATTCTCTATCATTTTGCCTCCTTTGCAATTTTTAACAAATCAAATTTAAGTTTTATTAAAACCAGGTTCTGTGGAAGTCATAGGCAAGTTAACCAATGCTCCTGCCCCAGTTACTTCCTGGCATGGTGTTGGTTCTATGTTATTTAATCTAGATCATAGGAATGTCTACATCTCCATCAAATTCATTTGTGAATTAAATTAGCCCCAGATTATTCAACAACTGAGTCTTTTAAGCTAAACCTGAGAAAGTCTTTCAGGTTTCTTCAGCAGAAGAAGGTTGTAACACCTTGATAGCAAAGAGGGATGATTAAAACACTCATTCTCCACAAATTTACATGGTTCAAAACATTAGGCATAAAGAGGCTGGGATCTCATGTTCTCATCAATATTCAGGAAATTATGAGTCAATATGTACTCAGAGGTAGCCAAAATGTTCTGATTTATCATGTGTTACTTTCCCCACAAAGCAGGTGACAGAATAGGAATAAAGCAAAATGAATCTATTCTTATTAGATTGGGGCCACAATCTCATATTGTGTTTAGATATTGGATTTCCTGACAGCTTCCTGTATTGTCTGCTCATTGCTTCCAAGGGAGCCAGGAATGGCCCAGGATACCAGTGTGTCTAGGATGTGAGACATCTTAAATAGATGACACAAGTTCCCTGGGCTCTGCTGCCAGTGGAGTTCCCTAAGCGAGTTAGTGTTTATGTGTTGGTGATATTTGGGGGATCAATGGAAACCAGAGTGAAATGATCCTTGCCTGGAATAATGATAGCATGAAAGACAGCGAGAACACAAAGATGAATACTCTTATGATGGTATTACTCAGGCAGTATCGTCTATCTGAGTGAGGAGCTTTGTTTCCTTTGCGTGAGAAAAATTCAAGGGCTCTTTTGGCATTGGTTTCCTTTCCTTTCAGGTTTTTATGGACTATACTTGCCTCTGATATTTCCCTTATACCCAATCATGGGATATTCTGCTCTTTCCTATATTTAATGTGACATATGCTCCCAAATCCACATGTTGTAGGGTTGGTTCTTTAATCCTTTCTAACAAACTTGATCTGTCTGGCTCAAGGCTTCAGTGTGACAAAATAATAAAGTACCCTCTTCTCTTTGAGTTATACTTGAGCCTTGGTCTAGCTTTCTTTTTTCTTAAAAATATGTTTGATGATAGGTCCTGAAGTTTGCAGGTAAGTGGAAGACCAAAAACATTTTCCATTAATTTAAAAAAAAATGACATCATCTGTCACAGAAACAGAGGAAAAAGTAGAGAACTTTGAATCAGAACAAAACCTGGAAATTAATAGTGCTTTGTTAAAACAGAAGTACCTGGGTTGGAAGGTGTGGGTGGATGGGCAGGCGGGGAGAGGTGAGAGGCATCACACCACCCAATCAGAAGATACCTTCATCCTCCGGTAGCTCCATCTAGAATTTCTGGGCCCCATAGCATCAGCAACTGACTGATTTCTCTGCCCAGCAGTGCCTGGCAGGAGGATCAAAGTCAGCCCTATACCTGCTGCACTGGGGCTCCACTCTGTCCCAGCAACGCACCCAGAAACTGACTGGGTTAAGGGGTCACCTGGCTGGAAAGGAACATTGGCTCTTTCCTATCCCAGCTCCCCTTGCCCAGAGGGTGGGGTTCCTGTGAAACTTGTTCTGACTTCTGCAGGCAAGTCCAGAGCAGTACTTTTCTGCTCCCACACCCACCACCCCCCACCTCCATACACACTTGTGTGGCCAGCTCTTCTCATTCTTCTTTGTAGGCCATTCAGCCTTCCACTCCACAATATCATCTGTCTGAAGTTGTGTTTTCTTTCTTCTTTTCTTCTCTGTCTAGCCTTCCTGCTCTATTTCTCACCAGCAAGTTCAAACAAGCAGTGCATGGAGGCTGAGAGTACAGAATTCTTCTGGAAATAAAAAGCAGAGTCAGAGGTAGCAGGAGAGGAAAGCAGTTAAGTACTTTTAGGATAGGATTTTGACAATGTAGCATTTATTTTAGGCTGAGAAGAAGCAGAGAGTGAAGAAGAAGAGACTAATAATTCAAAAAAAAGGGGAAATATAAAGGACTGTATTTGGAATCAGATTAAGAAGCCAAGTTCCAGAGCATAGATGAAGTAATCAGACTGAAAAGGAAAAGCAAAGTGGTTCCCCTTTAACAAGGGAACAATATTATGGTGAAAAATGCAAGTAATATTGGGATGTGGAAAGTAAGAAAGTTAAAAACATTCAGATTTGAGTCCTCAACCTTGGATATAAATAGAAGAGAAGGTGGGACATTTTTTGAAAGTCAGTGAGAGGATCCCTGAGGAAAATGAGCAGGAAGATTTGAACTAGCAACTGGGAGGATGGGGAGGTCAAAGAAATAAAGAAAAGGGTTCCTGAGCAGAAATGAGAATGTGGTGCAAGATGACAGGTTGACTTTGTACTGGAATCAATAGTACTTGCTGTCAGGGAGCAGGAGAGGAGAATGTGTGACAGGTGGTTGCTGCTTGTAAGATGGTGACATTAGAAGATTGAGAGGTCCAGGTACAAAGGGAAAAGGGGAGACACATAAATTTGCTGATTATGGGGTATGTAGGCAGTAATGGAAACTAAGAAGGTAGCTGAAGAATGGGGAGAATAGGAGGGCTGAAGGGGAAAAGAGAGAAAAGGGAGAAGGTCAACTGTCCCTCCATTGTTCATCATTCCCACTGGATCATACTTTTTGCTGTAATTTCACTAGTAGCTTAAAAAGCAAGGAGTTGTTGCCGAAACCGGTTTGGCTCAGTGGATAGAGCGTCAGCCTGCGGACCCGGGTTCGATTTCGGTCAAGGGCATGTACATTGGTTGTGGGCACATCCCCGGTGGGAGGTGTGCAGGAGGCAGCTGGTCGATGTTTCTCTCTCATCGATGTTTCTAGCTCTCTATCCCTCTCCCTTCCTCTCTGTAAAATATCAATAAAATATATTAAAAAAAAAACAAGGAGTTGAATAATATTCAATTTGAAATTTTGCTACTCCTTATTCTAATAGCTCATTGTTGTACTAGCTAACATCAATATATGTGGGCAATTTGCTTTGTCAGAGGGAGACTACATGCTGTGGCTTTTTTGAGTGGAGTGAGGAGAAAAAGGGTTGTGCTTTCAGCCTAAGATTAGCAAACTGAGAACCACAGGCCTTGGACTTGGGAGTCAGGGAGTGAGGGATGATCCTTAGAAGAAGCAGGACACTAAAGAATAACCTTTGCCTACATTATTTTTGCCATGTTGTGTCTTATAGGTATCTGGCATTGAGGTAAAGAAATGGTTATGAAATTCTATCTAACCTCTGACCCAGGATCACACTAGTGCTCAATTAGGAACCAAGAACTAGCATTCTGTGGAGAAGTGGGAGGGAGATTGCCTCATTAGATCAAGACAGTCCACCACATCCAAATACAAATGGTTCCAGACCTTGATTGCCTCTTTGTCTTTGGGCAACTGCCAAGTTTCATCCCAGGAGGTCTTTATTTTCTTTCAAGAAACCAAAAAAACATCAATCACTTAATTCTTCCTGAAGTTAAGGGGATTAGAGTCAATTATAAACACAGTCCCTTCTGCCATACTTCCTGGGGACCAACAGAAGCTTGTCAGATCCCTCATTAAAGCAATTACTCCCACAAACCAGTGATATCTACTTTATCTATTGGCCTTCCTGAGTCTATATTGAAACCAAACCAGAGAAATTAAGAGAACAAAATAGAAAATAAAATACCTGAAAAATGTCACAGATCCAGACTAGAAGGACTGTGCTTACAGTCATGATATATAGATAGATAGATGATAGATAGGTGGACAGACAGATATTTATCATAGATCAGGACTGATGAGAACTATTAGTTTTAAAGTTGATTAATCTGCCAAAACCGATTTGGCTCAGTGGATAGAGCATAGGCCTGCGGACTGAAAGGTCCCAGGTTCGATTCCGGTCAAGGGCATGTAACTTGGGTGCGGGCACATCCTCAGCAGGAGGTGTGCAAGAGGCAGCTGATTGATGTTTCTCTCTCATCGATGTTTCTGACTATCTATCCCTCTTCCTTCCTCTCTGTAAAAAATCAATAAAATATATTTAAAAAATAAAATAAAATAAAGTTGATTAATCTAAATATTAATATTAGAGCAACACTTTCTGAGCTAGAAGAAATGGAAATGATGGTGGTATTGGTAGGAGATGAAAGGAAATTGAACATTAAGTAAGTGATAGAATGGAGGGGCCCAAGAAGACATCTGAGCCTGGAAAGAACTACTGGTGCCTCCTGTACATCGCAGAAGAATGCTCAGCCTCAGAGCTATGATAAATGGTGCATCTGCCCAGCTGGCTGCTCGGCCAGAGCAGAGTCCACATGAGACATTTCTATGACTCAAAACAATAGGTCCACAGTCGTGTTGTTTAAACATTTGCCAGGTGTCAAGGTGAACTGGAGTTTGACAACCTAAAGTCTTTACTGTGTGACCTCAGAGTCATTTCAAGCTGTTTCCTCATCTTTTATGAATATTAATTCAGCTAAATACACTTTTATGTATTTCTTTTTAATATTTCAGGTCTGTCTAGTGATGCTTCACTTTTTAAAAATGTTTAATAAAATGATACAGAGTTATCGTTAAAACAATAGGGTGGTGAAGGCCTGGGATAGGAGGTGAAGGCAAGCTAGAACCCATAATCCTGCATGCCTTTTTGCAATATAACTTTGCCACTCCTTCAGTTAAGTGGTTGAACCTAATTGCCTTCCCTTTGATCTGAGCTGGTCTTATGATTTGCTTTGGGCACTAGAATATGGTGATTTCTGGGCATAGGCCTTAAGAGGTCTTGCAGCTTCACATTTGCACCTTCTTGGAAGTCAGCTGACATGTGAAGAAGTTCATGATAGACTCTTTGATGACTGGAAAAGAAACAAGATGCTCCAGCTGGCAGCCAGTACCAAGGCTCTAAATAAGAGTGGTCATCTTGGGTCCTTCAGCCCCCGCCTACACCTTCCAGATCTGTCCTCACAAGAACAATAAAATAATTGTTTGAGGGAAAAAATAAAAGGGGTCAATGGGGGTGAAAAGGGACATATGTCATATTTTCAACAATAAAGATTTTTAATAAATAAATAAATTTTAAAAAGTTAATGCAGTCTCAACATAGGTATTTTAGTCACACAGGAAGGCAGAAAATATCCTAGCAAGTACTTAGAATTTCTCATTCGCATGCATGGAATTAATTTCTTCCTGTGCTAGTACAACGGGTTCAGCTATGTTTGCTTTGGGATTTTAAACTTGAGATTTTTGCTGGCATTTACATGATTAAAAATCCAACATTAATTTCATCTTGATACATAGATATGGTTTATTTTTATTTTTCCTCTTTCAGAAAGGAGAGCTGGTGAGAGCAGAAAGGGGACAGGGACATTCATTTGGTAACTAAGATAATGAGTTGCTAATGTAAGCCTTATGGAGAACTCTGAAGAAAATGAAGGACAAATAGCAGTGCTTGCCCAAATTGTAAGCCAGTCATTCTCCACTGAAGTGAATGGGCTATTTCATTTATAGGGAAGAGCCTTCTCCACCTGCAGTATTAGAATAGAATTTAAGTTATCAACAGCACTGAATTTAGAACACAAAACCTGAACTTGAGCCCTATTTCTGTTATTTACTAACTCTATAAACTTAGATAAATTATTTTATGTCTGAGTCTGCTTTCTTATATGGAATTAGAGGCCCACTGCATGAAATTCGTACATGGGTAGGGTCCCTAGGCCTGGCCAGCGGTCAGGTATGATCGGGGCCTTCCAGCTGCTGGCCGGGGCCTTCCTTCATTCCAAGCCAGCCCCTGGTGGTCAGCACAGGTCACAGCGAGCGATCAAACTCCTGGTCTCCCAGTCGAAGTTCCAAGGGGACACTTTGCATATTAGCCTTTTATATACATATAGATGAGAATTTTCCAAGGTCTTCTAACTAGAACATGAATTTTCCTGGCTTTTTAGAGGGGTTGGAAGGGTTAGATGAGCTCACAAAAGAAACAATATCCAAGACAATGCCTGGTGCATGATAGACATTGAATAAATATTTGGCCATTTTCTCCTTTCTTGTTTTAATTAATAAAAATGATTTTAGAGAAATTGCTTCTTGGAGTCACATTTCTAACTACTTAAAACATTGGCAGGTACAATATCTATGTAAATCAATTTATAACCATTTCCAAAGTACTACCATTCCTAAACTACTCCAATGAAAAAAGGTTCTGATCTTGACAATTTTCCAGTCCAATACCCTTGTTTTATAGACAAGGAAATTGACCCAGAGAAGCTAAGTGAGATACCCAAGGTCACACAGACACATGGTAGCACAGTCAGGACTTGAGCCAGGTGTCTTGCCCTGTTACTGTGTTGATACTGGGCAAGAGAAGTGCATGTGGGTCAGGGTACCTGTGACGTCTGAGGTTCAGGAATGCTTGTAAGTTTTCAATCAGCTCATTGATCTTAGCAAGTGCCTTAACCTAGCATATCCTCAAATCACAAGAGGATATAAAACCTGACCAACAAATAAATACTTTCAGGAATGTATGCAGGAGCTGAGAGCTAACCTTGAAGCTAACCTAAAGCTGGACTCTTCTACTTACCCTATGGCCCATGGTGGTCTGATTGCCTGTGTCCTAAATAGCTTTACCTGATCTGATGGTGGCAAATGAGGTCTAAACATGAGGGATGGGATCAAAACAGCCTTGCAGGACTTCCAAGCTTAGCCTACACCATCTGCTGCCCAGGCATCAGATTGGGCTTGCAGCTGAAATTTTAAAGGCAGATGATGTCACATGGCACACTTCAGGGGGTACTCACCCAGCTCCAATGGAGGACTGTAAGGGATTTTGTTTGAGGCCATTTGGGGAGAACTTTTAGGTTTTCAGAGGCCAGTCTAAAGTCTTGTGCCAGACTGCCTAGCTGAATCTCTAGGACACCTGTGCAGAGAAAGCTTTAAGAAATAGAGATCCCCAGCCCCCACCCCGAGATCCACTTTTGGTCAGTCTGTGGTGGGATTTGGGCATTTCTCATTTTAAAAGTGCCTTAAATGCTTTGATAAGCAACCACCACACTAACTCAGGGTGGGGGCATTTGGAGGAAGATAGCAGGGACTCGTACAAAGAGCAGGTGTAAGGGGTTCTAAGCCAAGTGCCTCCCCTCATGAAGTGATGTAAATAATTATCACTAAGTATCCTCACCTCACTCTGCTCTTCCACAGGCTAATCCTCCTTCCACAGCCTAATCCTCCTTCCACAGCCAAAACCTGATCACCAATCCGTCAGAATCCAGGCATACACCTTGAGTACACCTCTGTATTTCACTCTGCCTAGTGGGGGGGGGGGGTAGCTGTCTGCTCCCTTAGTAGGAGTAGTGAACTCCTTGAGTTGAGAATGGAGACTTCAGGGACCCCTGTACCTGGTGCTGGCACATGGTGGGAATGCAATAAACATGAAAACATAAATTATATCTAACTTCCTTGCTCTCAGAAAATGGCATCATCTCAGCTTTGGTTTTAGGAGGAACGCATATTGACATTCCTGGGAAAACTCCATGTCACTGAGAATTCTGAGATTTATTTTTCCAGGAAACTTGCAGACTCAATCCCTGAGCTTAATCAATTTCCATGAAACAAATCCCAACCTGACAAGTGATATAAACACCCACAGTGTCACTTCAGGAGAAGAGCCATGTGGCCCTTGGGCCTTCCACATGGCTTCCATGATTCTAAGAGTAATTCAGCCTGTGGCTTTTAAACAAACACAGATGCTGATCTGGGAAGCAGAATGAGGTTAAAAGCTGGTGAGCCCACAGTCTATAATAAATCAGTCTTTAAATCAACGGGGATACTTTGGGAAGCGTGTCGCCTTTTGAAGCAGATTCATCTTCAGCTGCTCTGAATTAATTTGGGGCTTTATAAAATTGGAGTGTAGGAATGAGAAAACAATGAAAGTGTCAGCTTACACTGGCACCCAAAGAACTCAAGTGCATGAGCGAAAGTTACTTGGCTTGATCCAAATGGTGATTCTGCTTTTTATTGAAAGTGAGAATGGTGCGGGTCACAGTGCGCCTAAACTCTGTTCCTTTGGCTGTGGCTCAGGCCAGGCTGGCTAACTCTGGTCAACTCAGAAGTAGATCTACCAGAAGTTTATGGGACTGAGGGTAGTCTTGTTGAGAATTCATCTCATGGCAAAGATACACAGTCAGGCTTGGCTTGGCCGTGAAACCCCAGGATTAAGAGGCAGTGGGACTTAAAAAAAAAGTAATTTATATATATTACTTCAGAGAGAGGAAGGGAGAGCAAAAGAGAGATAAAAGCACCAATGAGAGAGAAACATTGATCAGTGGGAATTTTGTATACGTACTGGTGTCTCTATTTTACATTTGTCTCCTGATTTAGTCTGTATGAACTCATATCTTAGTCTATAAAGGAGAAAGAAATAGGGTGGGGATAAAATGATGTTTGGTACAAAACTACAGCCATAACTACATAGTATATATAAGCTGCACTGGTCCAGGCTAAAATTTAATACTTCTTTGTTTTTCCAACATTTTGTGAGAAACTTAGTCCACAGCTACTCTAACGAAAGCCTCCTGTGCTCTCCAAACTTTTGAGCACTCCCAAATCCCTTGAAGTCTCTCATTATTGCATCCTAACAGAATTCTCTCATCTACATACTCTTGTCCTCTCTATCCTGGTCCATCAGCCTCCCCTCTCCTTTGCACACAGCATTCACAATATGCATCTGATAAGGCATATCCCTCTACCATATGCCCCTCCCCCCGCCCCACCTCACCTGGAGATTTTTTTTTCTTTTTGGATTTTTTATTGATTTTTAGAGTCAGAGCAAGGGAGAGGGAGATAGAGAATCATTGATGTGAGAGAGAAACATTGATCAGTTGCCTTTTACCAGGAATTGAGCCTACAACCCGAGCATGTGCCATGACCTGTAATAAAACTGGCAACCTTGGGGGATGGGGGTAGGGGTAAGAGATCAATCAAAGGACTTGTATGCATGCATATAAGCATAACCAATGGACATGGATACTGGGGCAGTGGGGACATGTCCTAGGGGGTGGGAGTGGCCGGGGAGGGGTCAATGGGAGAAAAAGGAGACATATGTAATACTTTAAACAAACAACAAAGCAATTTAAAACAAACAAACAGCCCTGACCAGTTTGGCTCAGTGGATAGAGCATCAGCCTGTGGACTGAAGAGTCTCAGGTTCGATTCCAGTCAAGGGCATGTACCTTGGTTGTGGGCACATCCCCAGTAAGGGGTGTGCAGGAGGCAGCTGATCAATGTTTCTAACTCTCTATCCCTCTTCCTTCCTCTCTGTAAAAAATCAATAAAAATGTTTAAAAGAAACAAACAAAACTGGCAACCTTTCCGTTCATGGGACAATGCCCAACCAACTGAGCCACACTGGCCTGAGCTGGAGATGTGTTTTTCATTTCCTTGATTGCTTTTCTCAAAGAACCACTTAGATTTTGTCCTTTATCTCTTCACAGCAGAGGGAAGCAAAGAAGCTAAGTGGAAATAAAAAGAAGAAAAAGCTGTGAACATCTGTGTGTTAATTTTATTTCATCACGGCTATTTCAATAAAAGCTCTGTAGAGCTTGAGCTTGCAGCCCTAACAGCCATTTTGTGTAAGCTCACTAAAGAGAAGAGCACAAGGCAGAGATAAGGGCTATTCCGTTTTCCATAGAGCCCCATACAACTTTGGGGCGGGCTCCCTGATGGTTCATATGCAGAAGTGATGGCAGCCACAGTTAGTGGTGGTGGTGTACTGAGAGGAGAGAGGAATATTGTGGCAGCAGCTTCTAACAGCACTCTGAAAGAAGCAGTACCAGGGTGAGGCTGAGACCAGACCCAGTAGCAGCATCAGGGCCCAGTGGAGCCAATGCTGACACCCAGGAACGCAGCAGTACCCTGTGTGAGAGAGAATCAGTGTGGGCTCTGCTAGCTGATGCAGGGCACCTTCATGTGGGTCCACATGCACTGGAGGCTTTAGGACCAGGCATCTATGAGTGTGTCTGGAGCAGAACAAGAAAAGGGCATATGGCTTTTGGTTACTGAAGGAACTATCTGAAGCACATGTGAGACACCACTTACAACTGGGGGGTAAGTGTGGGAGCTGGCGATACTATAGGATGTCCAAAAATATATATATACACACATTTTGAATAATTACCATGGCAGTTTATTAAAATAAATTTCATTTTCAAAATTGGTCTATCAGCTCTTACAGTGTGTATACATTTTTGGAGAGCACCCTGTATACTAGCAGATAACAGTAAGTGTCAGGGAAAGCCAGGTTGTTAATGACACTGTAATTCCCTTGTTTTATGCTCTTTGAGAGAGTAATACAGGTCCAGGAAAGAAGATGTATGACTTGAAGATAGCTGGATTCCTATGACAAAATTGATTTCAGTATGTAATTCCACTTCTTATATTGATAATCAGGTTTTCAAAGAAAAATCTAGGCAGGAATTTTCTCTCTTTAATATGAATTATTTCTGGAAGTCCCCAGAAATCTGTGATCAGAAGTCCTATATTATGCATATATCTGTTCTCTTGTTCACTGTTCTCTTATATATATAGGATCTGGAATATAAGCCCTTCATATAAATCCTTGAAGACATGTTTTTCAATCTTCAGATGTAGAGTGCTTGGGAAATATATGGATTCATCATGGTATTCATGTTGTAAAAAATATAATCAGGGTCATGGCCGGTATTGCTCAGTGGTTGGACGTCATTTCCTGAACCAAAAGGTTGATGGTTTGATTTATGATCAGGGCACATACCCAGGTTGCAGGCTCAATCCCTGCTACATCAATGTTTCTCTCTCTCCCTCTCTCTCTCTCTCAAAATCAATAAAAAGTCGTAAAATATATATCTCAGTAATTGGCTTCTAGCAATAACCTACATTTCCATTGCTACAAATGAATGGATGGATGGATGGATATTCTAATGGAGACTAATTTGTTTTAATACTTCATAAGATCTTTAACATAGCTAGCATATGGCGTTTAATTGGTCATTGGAAAGATGTTTCCTCACTTTTTATTCTTTAAGCATTGTTGACCTTATATAACAAACAAATAATTTTGGACTAGAGTCACCATGAGCCCAGACATGTCCCTTCATGCTCCCTATCCCAATTTTCTCATTCATATGATCAGACAATTAGATTTAACTGCCACCTAAATCCTTTTATCTCTAATTTTCTTTGATTCTGCCTTTCTTCTGTTGTTCTAAATTAGGTAGAGCAATGGTTTTCCAAATTTTTAAACCAGTGTTGCCTTTAATCAATATGATGTATGAATTAACCTTAACCTATAAAACAAATAAAGGCAGAAATTTTGTGGATAAATTTTGGATGGGAGGCAGATTTTACAATTCTTTTGTACTTCCCTCACCCTTCATGCTTGCCCCTCAAGTAATCCAATTTATACACCAATTTATATACCATTGTGCTAGGGAAGTGAGCACTAAAGCACTAGAAACTAACTAGGTGCATCTGAAGTGATGAACGCAAAGCCAAATATTGAATACAGCTGGAGCCTGGGTGTAGTGGTTCTGGTTAGTTCAGGACTTATCTAGAAAGAACACCAGAATTTCAGAGAGATGCCCTATAGGAGGGGGAACTGAGTCCACAAAACAGCAATTTTCTGTCCTCTATGATTTCAAGGCCAAACTCTACAAAAATTTCATGTAAAACTCACACTCCTTGAAAAATGAAGACACTAAGAGGGGAGGCATCCCTGGAGGAGTTTGGGGCAAGATAACCTTAAATCAGACTCAGGGAAATAAAAAATGCATTTTAAATGTTATCAAGTAGCATGATGCAATGACACATCAATAACAAGTGCCTGTGGCCACGTTTCTAAATGATGGCTTGGAATTCATCCTCATTGCCCTCCTCCCTCCCCTGCAAAATACATGGCAAATAAGGTTGAATGGGGAATGCCTTCTATGCTCTTCTCAGACTCAGAAATGAAAATTATGTTGATGTTTTATTTTGGTCATCTTTTGATAGAATCCTAACTTTAATCCATCATGTTCTCTAAAAATATTAGTAATTCCTTTTGACCTAGTAAAAGACAGTGAGTTTCAAATTGACTCACTGACAGAGTTAAGTGATAGACTATGGTATTTTCAGCTATTTTAGGTAAAGCCTGTTCTTGGCATAACTCTGATGGATGGTAGTAAAACATACAATGGGCAAGAAAAAAGGGGGGGCAATGAGAAAAAGTAATCATGATATTTTACCCACCTTCCTCTCTCATCTACTTCCCCACAAGAGAATGAAATGTCAGAGAGACCTTCACTAGGAAATTTATAATTGTCCCTTTATTTAGTACAGCTCAAGGCTATAACTGACTGTAACATCAGGGACGCTGCAGGAAAACTTGATGAAATAGTCATTGAAAGTAAAGGACAGGGAATAGGAAAACAAAACTCCAGAATGATGTCACTTCCTACAAATGACAGCTATCATCCCTTTATCCTTCATCTGTCCTTAATTTATTTCATCTCATCTTCATCTTTGTTTAAATAGAGATGGTATTAATTTAGATTTTAAACATAAATTTCTTCTTTGAAAAAAATAAAACTCAAATATTTATCTGCATATTTTTCACAATATATTTTTTCTGTTTATTTACTCCCAAATTAAGAATATTTGGGGTTTCTATATACTTAGCACTATTAAATGCTGGAGAGAAAAAAAATGAGTAAGAAAGAATTCTTCCCCTCAAGAAACTCATGGTTTGATTTTTCTGCATTGAAATCATAGCCTAGCTCCGTGGTCGGCAAACTGTGGCTCACAAGCCACATGCGGCTCTTTGGCCCCTTGAGTGTGGCTCTTCCACAAAATACCACAACCTATTTTGAAGAAGTGACGTTAGAAGAAGTTTAAGTTAAAAAAATTTGGCTCTCAAAAGAAATTTCAATCGTTGTACTATTGATATTTGGCTCTGTTGACTAATGAGTTTGCCGACCACTGGCCCTAGCTGTAGAAAGAGAAGTCTTTAAATAGAAGGTATGGTCCTTAAAAGGAAGCTTCAAGTAAAACCAAAATAAGTTGGGACTACTAACAGGAACACAGGGAGAAAAATATCAGTTAATTCTTAGTTCTATTACACCTCAGTTACTTATCATTATACTTTATCTTCTAATTGGTTATTATTTATATATCTAAAGGCTATTTGCATGTTAATTTTGTATCTTTATAGATTAATTTATTTCTTTATTTATTTTAGTTTTATTATTTAGTACTTTGAATTTATACATATTTTATCATAGTCTCAAAAATATGTCGTTTTGATTCTTTTTCAATTTTCATGGCTCAAATCATCTTTTATCTATGTTTATTAGTTAATACCTATAATGTATTATTAAACAACTGGAGGCCCGATGCATGAAATTCATGCAAGAGTAGGCCTACCTTCCCCCGGCTGCCAGCACCAGCTTCCCTCTGGGACCCGGGACCCGGGCTTCCCTCTGGCCACCAGCAGGCACCCAGGACCTGGGCTTCCCTTGCAGCCCCGGCTTCATCCAGAAGGTCATCTGGAAGGACGTCCTGCCTAATTAGCATATTACGCTTTTATTATTATAGATGGAAGAGATAGTGGGCATCTTTAACTTATTCCTGACCTTAATGGGACTACCTCTAGCTTCCCTATTAAGTAAAAATATGGCTTTAGACGTGAGTTATATATAGTTAGTGTTAAAAATAATCAATTTTTATTTATTGAATATATATATATATTCCTTTTCACTTTGTTTTATTTATTTTATCTTTTTGTTTATCTTCATCTGAGGATATTTTTCCATTGATTTTAGAGAGAGTGGAAGGAAGGGGGAGAGACAAAGGGAAAGATACATCGATGTGAGAGAGATATCAATTGTTTGCCTCCCCCACAGACCCCAACCAGGGCCAGGGTTTGAATCTGCAATCAGAGTATGTGCCCTTAATCGGAATCAAACCTGGGACCTTTCAGTCCACAGGCCAACACTATCCACTGATTCAAACTGGCTAGGGCTTATTTTATTAATCAATATTATTTTGTATTAGTTTCAGGTGTACAGCATAGTAGTTAGCCATATACTTTACAAAATGTTCCTCTTGACATTTCTGGTACCCAGCTGGCACTATGCATACTTATTACATCATTATTTACTATATTCCTTATGCTATACTTTACATCCCTTCACTGTTTTGTAACTTCCAATTAGTACTTCTTAATCCCTTCACCTTTTGTACCCAGCCCCCTACCTGCACTCCTTTCCGGCAACCATCAGTCTATTCTCTGTACCTATGAGTCTGTCTCTACTTTGTTTTGTTCTTTAGATTCTACATACAACTGATAAGGGGTTACTATCCAAAATTTATAAAGAACTTATAAAACTCAACACCAATAAAACAAACAATCCAATTTAAAAAATGGGCAAAAGACCTAATAGACACTTCTCCAAAGAGGACTCACAGATGGCCAACAAACCTATGAAAAGATGCTCAACATCAGTAATCATCAGAGAAATGCAAATTAAATCCACAATGAGATATCACCTCACACCTGTCAGAACAGCTACCATCAATAAACCAATGAACAACGTGTGTTGACAAGTATGTGGAGAAAAGAGAACCCTCATGCACTGTTGATGGGAATGCAGACTGGTATAGCCACTGTGGAAAACAATGTGGAGTTACCTCAAAAAAGTTAAAAACGGAACTGCTTTGCAACCCAGCAATTCCGCCTCTAGGTATATATGAAGAAGAAACCCAAAACAGTATTTTAAAAGAACATGTACACCCCTATGTACATTGCAGCATTATTTACAATAGCAAAGCTATGGAAACAACCCAAGTGCCCATCAATAGTTGAGTATATATTTTTAAAATCAGGAATCAGTGTTGAAGTTTGTCAAGGGCTTTTTAGTTTATTATTTTTCCTTTGCTATTAATGGTAGTGAAATGATATTCATACATTTCCTATAGTAAAACATCTTGGAATAAATCACTTGATTGTGGCATATTTTATTAATATACCATTAGCATCTGTTTGCTGGTGTTTTATCTAGAATTTTGGCATCAATATTAAAAATGGGACTGTTTTTTTAAGTTTTCTTTTCTTCTTTTATGTGACTTAGGCATCAATGTTATACTTGCTTCATTAAAGAAATTGGAACGTTTCCCTTCTTTTTCTATGCTCAGGAGCAAGGATGTTAGAATGCCCTTGAGAAAATGCCTGAACCTGGTACTTGTTGTAGCATAATTCTTCTGTAGCTCATTGACTTTTCCTGTGAAAAGTTGTATGCTTAAGTCTTTTATCTCAACTGAGATAAATTTTTGACCAAATTGTATTTTTGTCCATTTCACTTAATTTTTCAAATATACTTGCATAGAGCAGTTTCTTGGCATATTTAAAGTGTGTTCTATTTCAAAAGTGATTTTCCCACATAATTTCTTTATGTTTCTGTGTCATCTCTTTTTCTGGGTTAGATTAGCTGGTGGTATACTTATTTTATTAATCTTCCCCAAGAACCAGCATTTTTATTTATTTATTAGTTTTACTATTTTTATACTTCCTATTTCATTGATTTCTATTTCTATATTTAGAGCTTTTTCTCCTTTCCTTACCTACCTTTCTGCATTGGAAATTAAATTCATTTTATTTTCTATTTAAAATTTTTATTTATGTAAGTATTATCTATGTTCTGCCATGCTAGTTTCTCATTTATATTCTGCCATTCATTCTCTATTATGGAATGGCTCTAGACCTAGCTTTGGAATATTTTGGAATATTTACTCCCCATTTCTTTTATACATATAATTTGATACATCATATTCTGTCTCCTAGTTATGCTATAAGAATGAGTGGTAGGGAAAAGTGGAGCTTATCTGAAGCCTGAGAATCCACAACGGCGGCACCCCAGGAACAGCTGCGAGCCCCAGAACAACGCTCCCCAACTGGCGCAAGCACACGGGTTCAGAGAAGCTCTACACTCCACTACGGAAAGGTCAGATTTCGCCTGGGATAAGGTGAGGTCTCTGGTCCCGGCGGGAGAGAGGAACGCGCGTTTTGCGGGAGCTGGAGGACCAGGGAAGTCTGTGCCTAGAAAAATCCGTGGCTGTAGGGGCTGGCGTGATCTGTGACTGTGGAAAGGGGTCCTCAGAGCTGCTAAGAGAAGGGCACTCTAAAAAGCAACCCATTTTGATCTGAAGTGCAGGGACACCCTAAGAATTTCAGGCAGTCCAGACTTACGCGCAGCCCGTGCGCTCCCTGGGTGCCTGGGCTTACTCGCAGTCCCGGAATTCGCACACTTGGGCTTTTTCCTCTTCAAATCCTTGCATCTGATTACTAAGCCCAATACATAGGATCACCCAGTTGGGGACACCCTGGGAGACTGCAGGGGAAGGTTGTTTTTCTGGAACCTGGGGATCGGAGCGGGGAGTGACCATCAGAGAGCCAGCTCTGAGGCAGCCCACTCCCACAGGCCCCTGGCGAGTGCCACAGGGAAAGAAGGCTCTAACACTGCCTAGAGAGGCCATAGATAGACCCGGAAGTCAATCCAGAAACACTGCCACCCAGGGGCTGAATCACAAATTGACTCTTGTGTAATCAAAAATAAAGGAATACGAGAAATTAAGACACACCGCCTGCTTAAAATCAGGACTGGCTTACAACACCGAAGAGCAGTGGATCGCAGGGAACTGCAATACTGCCTGGACTGAGAAACAGGCGTGCCAAACAGAAAAACAGAGGAAGTGAATGACCTTCACTACTCCACATTTTATTTTTACCTTTTATTTTTTTTATTTTATTTTTTTATTTTTTTTAAATTTTCATTTTTTGCATCTTTTAATCAAGAAACTTTTTTTTCTTTTTTCATCACTTGATTTTACCTTTTTAATGATTACATTTTTATTTTCAATCCGTATTATTACTACTGCTATTTTATCTTTTTTTTTTTTTTTTTAAAGTGTCATTTTATTTTCTCTTCATTTTATTTTGGGATTAGGGTTCTACATTCTATTTTTTATCTTTCCTTTAGCATCGTTTTACTCTACCTCAACTCTACCTTTAGGCCATCACTCTCTTCCTAATCTCCCCCTTTTCAGTGTCCTGTTTGTCTTACCCTTTTACTGCTTTAGATTTTCCCTATTCTTTCTGTTTACCCCTTGTTAAAATTTCACCCTACTTACATATCTAATCTCCAATCCCCTGCTCCAAGTCCACATACACCTTTCCCTTCGCTGTCTGAGTTATCCATAAACTTGTCCTTATCTCTGTCCTTTTGTTGTTGTTTGCTTGAATGTAGATTATATCCAATTTTTATGCTTTTTTTGTGAGATTGTTTTGCTTATTCTTCTTTTATTTATTTTTTTGTTTGTTTTGTGCTTCAGCTTTCCCTTGCCTCACTCCATATTAATTGGTGTTGTAGTTTGTACTAATCCCCAGGCACTTGTTGCTGGCATTTGCAGGGATTAGTGATTGTTCTATTGGAGTTTTATCCCCAATATATATAGTCTGTTCCCCTTTCTCTCTTAGTCAATTTCTTGTCTCTCTTACTTTTTTTTTTTTTCTCTTTACTTTCCCTTTTCCCAATTTCATTTTCACACTCCTCTTTTCTTTTTTTTTTTCTTTCTTTCTTTTTTCCTCTTCTTCTTTCTCTTCTATCACCTAATTTGCCTTTCTCTGGTGGTCACCTTTATTGGAGGTTATTAATATCGTGAATACATTCCTGTTCAGTGCCTTGTGAGTTGTACCTGGTAGTGCTGTATTTTGTGCCTTTAAATCAACCCAGGAGAGAGAGAACTACATAACCAGACACCCAGAGAAGAGAGACCATGGGGAGACAAAGAAGCAGCCCGCATATGAAAGAAAAGCAGGCATCACCAGAAAAGGAAGTAAACGAAATGGAGGCAAGCAACCTTCCAGAAAAAGAATTCAGAGAAATGGTCATAAGGTGGCTGAAAAGAATGGAAGACAAATTCGACAATATGAGCAAGAACCAAGAGGAAATGAAGAAGAACCAAGAAGAAATGAAAAATGACATCGCTGCTGTAAAGAACTCAATAGAAAGCATCAAGAGTAGACTAGAAGAAGCAGAGGACCGCATCAGTGAGCTAGAAGACAAGATGGAAAAAAATACCCAAGAAAAGCAACTTCTAGAAAAAAAAATTAAAAGGCAGGAGGAGAGTCTAAGGGAACTTTGGGACAACACGAAACAAAACAACATCCGCATAATAGGGGTTCCAGAAGGAAAGGAAGCTGAGCAAGGAATAGAAAACCTCTTTGAAGAAATAATGACAGAAAATTTCCCAGATATAGGGAAGAAAAAACCCACACAAATCCAAGAAGCTCACAGAGTCCCAAGCAAAATGAACCCCAAAAGACCGACGCCAAGGCACATTATAATTAAATTGGCAAACACCAACGACAAAGTAAGAATCTTAAAAGCAGCAAGAGAGAGACAGAAAGTTACATACAAAGGAACCCCCATCAGACTAGCAACTGATTTCTCAACAGAAACTCATCAGGCCAGAAGGGAATGGAATGAAATATACAAAGTCATGCAAAGGAAGGGGCTGAATCCAAGAATACTGTACCCAGCAAGGCTGTCAATCAAAATTGAAGGTGAAATCAGGAGCTTCACAGACAAAAAAGGACTAAGGGAATTTATTACCACCAAACCAGCAATGCAAGAAATGCTAAAGGGTCTACTGTAAAAAAAAAAAAAAAAAAAAAAAAAAAAAAAGAAAGAAAGAAAGAAAGAAACAGGAAGCGAAGAAGTAACACAGGGGTAAAGAATAGGAATGGCGACAAATAAGTACCTATCAATAATAACTTTAAATGTAAATGGATTAAATGCCCCAATCAAAAGACATAGGGTAACAGATTGGATAAGAAAACACGACCCATATATCTGCTGTCTACAAGAAACCCACCTCAGAAAAAAAGACGCACACAGACTGAGGGTGAAGGGATGGAAAAAGGTTTTCCAGGCAAATGGAACTGAAAAAAAAGCTGGGGTAGCAATACTTATTTCTGACAAATTAGATCTCAAACTGAAGGACATAACAAGAGATAAGGAAGGCCATTTCATAATACTAAAGGGAGCAATCCAACAAGAAGAAATAACTCTGGTAAACATATATGCACCCAATACAGGAGCACCCAAATACATAAAAAAACTCCTGGAAGATATCAAGGGAGACATTGACAGCAATACAATCATAGTAGGAGACTTTAATACCCCACTATCACCATTGGACAAATCCTCTAAACAAAACATCAGCAAAGAAACATCAATCCTAAATGACTCACTAGACCAGATGGAATTAATTGACATCTTCAGAACATTTCACCCCAAAGCCACAGAATATACATTCTTCTCAAGCGCACATGGGTCATTTTCAAAGATAGACCATATGTTGGGACATAGGCAAAGTCTCTTCAAATTCAAGAAGATAGAAATCATATCAAGCATCTTCTCAGACCACAGTGGCATAAAACTGGAAATCAACTACAATAAAAACAACCCAAAGAAATCAAACACATGGAGACTAAACAGCATGCTATTAAACCATGACTGGGTTACCAGAGAGATCAAAGAAGAAATAAAAAACATCATGACAACAAATGACAATGAAAACACTACAATCCAAAATCTATGGGACACAGCGAAAGCAGTCTTGAGAGGGAAGTTCATAGCTCTACAAGCCTACTGCAAAAAACAAGAAACAGGGGTAATAAATTACCTAACCCAACAACTCAAAGAGTTAGAAAAAGAGCAACAAGAAAAGCCCAGTGTAAGCAGAAGGAAGGAAATAATAAAGATCAGAGCACAGATAAACGACATAGAGACCAAAGAAACAATACAAAAGATCAACAAAACCAAGAGCTGGTTCTTTGAAAGGATAAACAAGATTGATGAACCTCTAGCCAGGCTCACCAAGAAGCAAAGGGAGAGGACCCAAATAAACAAGATCAGAAATGAAAGAGGTGAAATAACAACAGATCCCGCCGAAATACAAAGGATTGTTAAAAAATACTACGAACAACTCTATTCCAACAAACTGGACAACCTGGAGGAAATGGACATATTCCTAGAAAAATATAACCTTCCAAAACTCAGTCAGGAAGAATCTAAACAGCTCAACATGCCAGTAACTATGGAAGAAATTGAAGCAGTCATCAAAGAGCTTCCGGCAAACAAAAGCCCGGGGCCAGACGGCTTCACTGGAGAGTTCTACCAAACATTCAAGGAAGAACTAAAACCTATCCTCCTCAGACTATTCCAAAAAATTCAAGAGGAAGGAACACTTCCAAGCTCCTTCTATGAAGCCAGCATCACCCTAATACCAAAACCAGATAAAGACAACACAATGAAAGAGAATTACAGGCCAATATCCCTCATGAATGTAGATGCCAAAATCCTCAACAAAATTCTAGCAAATAGGATCCAGCAGTACATCAGAAAGATCATACACCATGACCAAGTAGGGTTTATCCCAGGAATGCAAGGATGGTTCAATATCCGCAAATCAATAAATGTGATACATCACATAAACAAATTGAGAGATAAAAATCACATAGTCATATCAATTGATGCAGAAAAAGCATTTGACAAAATCCAACACCCTTTCTTGATAAAAACTCTCAACAAGGTGGGAATAGAAGGATCATACCTCAACATCATAAAAGCTATATATGATAAACCCACAGCTAACATCATACTCAATGGGCAAAAACTAAAACCATTTCCCCTAAGAACAGGAACAAGACAGGGATGCCCACTCTCACCACTCCTGTTTGACATAGTACTGGAAGTATTAGCCACTGCAATTAGACAAGAAGAAGAAATAAAAGGCATCCAAATTGGAAAAGAAGAAGTAAAGCTGTCCTTATTTGCAGATGACATGATATTGTACATAAAAAACCCGAAAGACTCCATCAAAAAACTAACAGACTTAATAAATGAATTCGGCAATGTAGCAGGATACAAAATTAACACCAAGAAATCTATGGCATTTCTATACACCAACAATGAACTTACAGAAAGAGAGACTAAAAAAGCAATCCCATTTTCCATCACACCAAAAAAATTAAGATACTTAGGAATAAACCTAACCAAGGAGGTAAAAGACCTATATGCGGAAAACTACAGGACACTGAAAAAAGAGATAGAGGAAGATGTAAACAGATGGAAGAACATACCATGTTCATGGATTGGTAGAATCAACATCATTAAAATGTCCATACTACCCAAAGCAATCTATAGATTCAATGCACTCCCCATTAAAATACCAACGGCGTATTTCACAGACCTAGAAAGAACTCTCCAAAAATTCATCTGGAATAAAAAAAGACCCCGAATAGCCACAGCAATCCTGAGAAAGAAGAATAAAGTAGGAGGGATCTCAATACCAGATTTCAAGCTGTATTACAAAGCCACTGTCATCAAAACAGCCTGGTACTGGCACAAGAACAGACATATAGATCAATGGAACAGAATAGAGAATCCAGATATCGACCCAAACCAATATGCGCATTTAATATTTGACAAAGGAGGCATGAACATACAATGGAGTCAAGACAGTCTCTTTAATAAATGGTGTTGGGAAAATTGGACAGATACATGCAAAAAAATGAAACTAGATCACCAACTTACACCATACACAAAAATAAACTCAAAATGGGTACAGGACTTAAATATAAGACGGGAAACCATAAAAATACTAGAGGAATCCACAGGCAGCAAAATCTCAGACATATGCCAAAAGAACTTTTTCAGTGATACTGCCCCTAGGGCAATGGAAGCCAAACAGAAAATAAACAAATGGGACTACATCAAAATAAAAAGCTTTTGCACAGCAAAAGAAACCATCAACAAAACAACAAGAAACCCCACTGTATGGGAGAACATATTTGCAAATGGTATCACTGATAAAGGTTTAATTTCCAACATCTACAGGCAGCTTATACAACTTAATAAAAGGAAGATAAATGATCCAATAAAAAAATGGGCAACGGACCTAAATAGAAGCTTTTCGAAAGAAGACAGAAGGAAGGCCAAGAGACACATGAAAACATGCTCAAAGTCACTAATTATCCGAGAGATGCAAATCAAAACAACAATGCGATACCATCTCACACCTGTCAGAATGGCTATCATCAACAAATCAACAAATGACAAGTGTTGGCGAGGATGCGGAGAAAAAGGAACCCTCGTGCACTGCTGGTGGGAATGCAGACTGGTGCAGCCACTGTGGAGAACAGTATGGAGTTTCCTCAAAAAACTGAAAATGGAACTCCCATTTGACCCAGTAATCCCACTCCTAGGAATATATCCTAAGAAACCAGAAACACCAATCAGAAAGGATATATGCACCCCTATGTTCATAGCAGCACAATTTACAATAGCTAAGATTTGGAAACAGCCTAGGTGCCCATCAGCAGATGACTGGATCAGAAAACTATGGTACATCTACACAATGGAATACTATGCTGCCGTAAAAAAGAAGGAATTACTACCATTTGTAGGCACTTGGATGGAATTAGAGAACATTATGCTAAGTGAAATAAGCCAGTCAATGAAAGAAAAATACCACATGATCCCACTCATTTGGGGATAATGAAAAACATTATAAACTGATGAACAAAAAGATAGTTACAGAGGCAGTAAAGCATCAAACAGACTGTCAAATTACAGTGGTAAGGTTAGGGAGAGGTGGGGGAAATAAGAGATCAACTGAAGGACTTATATGCATGTATATAAGAGTAACCAACGGATGCAAAACATTGGGGGGTGAGGGCATGTATGGGAGTGGGGTGGGGGTGGGGGGCAATGGTAAGATATGTACACATATAATACCTTAATAAAAATTTGAAAAAAAAAAAAAAAAAAAAAAAAAAAAAAAAAAAAAAAGAATGAGTGGTAGATGGTTTTACTTCCTTCCATGTGTATCTATATGCTTTTTGGGGGGATGGTGTATGGAGAGATTTATATGAGGAAACTGCAGTTGACCTACAGGAACCCAAAAGTCTGAATTGGTTTCCTCTTTGATTCAGTGGCTTTACAGATTTTTTTTTTTTTCCATTTCCAGCTCGTAGGAGGTGTGTCTTTATTTAAATTTTTATTTGATGCCATAAGATATTTTAAAGTAAATTTATGGATGGACATTTAGCATCAAACTTAATTTATATGTAAAAATAATTTAAAACACATATGTGTGTTTTAGTGTAAATGATATTCTTTTTAAAATTTTTATTTTAACATAGTTATAATCTGTTTTTCCCCATCACCATGTATCCCCTCTATATCCTCTTCCACCTCCATCCCCTCACCACTGCCCCCACAATCACTATACAGTTGTCCATATCCATGAGTTCTCTCTTTTTTTTTTCTTTATTGCTTAATCTATCTACCTTCCTGCCCACCAGAGCTGTCTGCCCGCTCTCTATGTATAGTTTCTATTTTGCTTGGTAGTTCAGTAAATTCCACATATGAGTAAAATCATATGATATTTGTCTTCATCAAACTGGCTTATTTCTCTTAGCATAGTGTTCTCCAGAGCCATCCATGCTGTCACAAATGGTAAAATTTTCTTCTTTTTTATGGCTGAGTAGTATTCCGTTGTGTAATGTACCACAGCTTTTTTATCCATTCATCTACTGATGGGCACTTGGGCTGCTTCCAATCTTGACTATTATAAATGACACTGCAATAAATATAGGGTTGCACATATTCTTTTGAATTAGTGTTTTGGGTTTCTTTGGATAAATTCTAAGAAGTGGAATCACTGGGTCATAAAGCAGTAATGATAATATTCTTATTCTAGAGATCCCCATTCCTTAATTATTTATTTAATTTACCTCAGTTAGATAAAATATCTCAAAATAGATTTCTCAGGCACAGTGGATAGGTGGTATAATTCCTGAGCCACTGCATAACCAAACATTTGTTTTTCTGCTGCCTTCACACCTAATGACTACATTTCTGAATCAAATTTTTGGGTCACAACATTTTGCACTGTTTTGTGGTTGTCTGGTGTTCAGTGCCAAAGAAGTTTAAGGTCTGCCTGGTAATTTTCCTCTGTAGATAACTTGTTTTAAGTTTTTGTTTTGTTGCGTGGGGTTTAGGTATCAATGTTATACTCATTTTGTAAAAATAATTTAGTAGACTTCCTTTTTATTCTATTTTATTAAACATTTTCAGCAGCACTGAAGTTATCCTCTCCTGAGAGCTTTAGTAGAATTCCCCTGTGATACCATCTGGGGACTGGAACATTTTTTAAAGATTAGCTCTTTGATATCTTCCTCTATTTCCTCTACTGTAATTGACTGTTCAGATTTTCTCTTTTTGGGGTCAATGTTGGGTATTTGTGACTGCCAGAAAAATCACTCATCTCATCAAAGTACTAGACCAGTGGTCGGCAAACTCATTAGTCAACAGAGCCAAATATCAACAGTACAACGATTGAAATTTCTTTTGAGAGCCAAATTTTTTAAACTTAAACTTCTTCTAACGCCACTTCTTCAAAATAGACTCGCTCAGGCTGTGGTATTTTGTGGAAGAGCCACACTCAAGGGGCCAAAGAGCCGCATGTGGCTCACTAGCCGCAGTTTGCCGACCACGGTACTAGACTATAGTCTCTTAAAGGTGATAAAATCATCCTTTAGTTACAGTTCTTTTGTAGATGTGTGCTATCCTCATTTTACTTAATTTAGTTTTCTATCAATGTAGTTCATTATTGCAGTTTTTGTCATTATAAAATAATCACCTCTTAGGTTTATTTGTTCTACAAGTTTCTGATTTCTAACTCATTAATCCCTACTTATTTACTTAGGGTTGTTACTATTATTTGAAATTTATTTATTTATTTATTTATTTATTTATTTATTTATTTATTTATTTATTTATTTTACCCTTAATTTCCACATTCACTGGGCTCACAAGCCCTATACAGTCATGTGTCATTTAATGACAAGGATACATTCTGAGAAATTCATTATTTGGTGATTTTATCACTGGGCGAACCTCAGAGAGTGCTCTTATACAAAGCTAGATGGTATAGCCCACTACACACCCAGGCTGTATGGTATATCCCAGTGGTCGGTAAACCGTGGCTCACGAGCCACATATGGCTCTTTGGCCCCTTGAGTGTAGCTCTTCCACAAAATACAACGGCCTGGGCGAGTCTATTTTGAAGAAGTGGCATTAGAAGAAGTTTAAGTTTAAAAAATTTGGCTCTCAAAAGAAATTTCAATTGTTGTACTGTTGATATTTGGCTCTGTTGACTAATGAGTTTGCCGACCATTGGTATGGCCTATTGCTCCTGGGCTACTGTACTGTAGGCAATGGTAATATAATGGTAAGTATTTGTGTACCTAACCATATCTAAACATAAAAAGGTACAGTAAAAATATAGTATAAAAGATAAAAATGGTACACCTGTGTAGCACACTTACCGTGAATGGAGCTTGCGGGACTGGCAATTGCTGTGGGTGAGTCAGTGCGTGAATGTGAAGGCCTAGGACACTACCACAGACCTTATAAATGTTGTACATTTAGGCTACACTAAATTTAAAAATATATTTTTCTTCAATAGTAAATTAACCTTAGCCTACTGTAACTTTTTTTACTTTATAAACTTTTTTACTTTTTGACTCTTTTATAATAACATTGAGATTAAAACACAAGCACATTACATGGCTGTACAGAAATAATCTTTCTTTATATCCTTACTAGAGGCCCAGTGCATGAAAATTCATGCACTGGAGGGGCGTCCCTCAGCCTGGCCTGGCCCCTCTCACAGTCCAGGAGCCCTCAGGGGCAGGAGGCAAACCAGCGATCAGGGGAAGGTGACACTCCATCACACCTCTGCTGCTGCCACTGCCAGCAGCACAAGCCTTGGCCGGCCCTGGTTACCTGAGCCTTGGGTGGCCCTGGGTGGCTGGACAGCCACCATCTGAGGCTTGCCTGCACCTCAGGCCAGCCCTGGGCAGCTGGGGGGCTGAGGGGACTGGGGGACTCTGGAGGCAGGCTCATGGAGCAGCTGGGCCCGCCTACCACCCCAGCAGGGCTGAGGGGACTGGGCCTACCATCTTGTGGCTGTGGGTGCTGCCATCTTTGAGGGTGGGGCAGTCAATTAGCATATTCCCTCCTTATTGGCTGTGGGCACTGCCATCTTTGCAATGGCATGAGGGTCAATTAGCATATTCCCTCTTTATTAGATAGGATTCTATAAGCACTTTTCTATTTTTAAAAATTATCAATTTTTAAAAACTTATTTGTTGAAACTAAGTCACAAATACACATTAGCCTACATGTGCACAGGGTCAGGATCATCAATATCATTGTTTACCACCTCCACTCTTGCCCCATGGGAAGGCCTTCAGGGGCAATAGCATGCATGGAGCTGTCATCTCCTATAGTAGCAGTGCTTTCTTCTGTAATACCTCCTGAAGGACCTGCCTGAGGTTCTTCTTGTGTCACTCTTTTCAGAAATATGTCCATGGTGGTTTGCTTGGTTTGTTTCTTTTTTTCACCATGGTTTTACTTGTAAAAACATAATGCACCATGAACATCACTCTCTCCTAAACAAAACCTTTCAGTGTTGGAGGTCCATGTTTTCAAAAAATGTAAGGAGCTTATTGAGGTCTGTGAAAAATTCTGCTAACCACTTCACTGGGAATTTGCTTTAGAGGTTCTTTTTTCTTTTTCTTTTCTTGTAGTTTCCTGTTCTCTTGGCTCTTCTTTGGTTGATCTGTTTCCAAATTATTTGTCTTCTATCCTTATATCTCAATGACAGAAGAGTTAGGTATAAAATCCTTGGATCACACTTTCTTCCCTTTTTATAGCATTTTTAAAGTTAAAAGTTACTGTGGAAAAGTCTGAAATGAATCTTATTTTTTCTCCCATAACAGATGACTAGCTTTCAATCATCAATGTCTTCCCCTCTTCTCTTTGAAGATCATAATATCACCGGAATATATTTCTTTATTTTGATTATTGTGTACATATTTTTCATGTCATAGTATATCTTTTCAGACTATAGATTAAAGTCTTAAAATTTTTGGCAATATTACAAATATGTTTAAATATTTTCTGTCCCATTATTTTAGATCTCCTTTTTTATGATAGGGGGCACAGAAAGAGATACAAATTATATATATACCAGGGGCCCAGTGCACGAATTCATGCACCTTGAAAGGAACTGTGGGCCGCCAGTCTGCAGTAGCCACAGTGGCGGGTCTCAGCCCATCCTCCGCACCCCCGCCTGGGCCCCTCCTGCCGCTGACCCCAGTCACCTGTCTGCTGGCAGCCCTGCCCTGCTCATGCCACTGCCACTCCCACATGCTGACTACACTGGTCCCGCTTGCACCCACTGAAGGCGTGAAGCAATTGGGGCCAGCACCAGCAGCAGGTGAGAGCGGGGCCAGCACTGTCAGTGGGTGTGAGTGGCAGCTGCTGCCCTGATCACCCCTCAGGAGAAGGGGGAGGTGGAGAAGCCCTCAGGGGTGATCATGGCTGGCAGCTGCCATTTGCACCCACTGATGGCACTGAGCTATCGAGACCGGCTCCCAGGCACCGGCAGCAAGTGCATGTGGGGCTGGCACTGGCATTGGGTGTGAGCAGCGGCTCTGACACTGGCAGCAGGTGTGAGTGGGGCTATCGCCAGCAGCAGGTGCAAGCACCAGGTGGGACTGCGGTGTGTGGGAGCAAAGAATTTTCAGTAACCACCAGAGGCTCGCCCCAATGACAGTGACTGGCGCCCCATTTTGGTCTGGCACCCCGCTCACCTGCTCCACCATCCCACAGCGGCTGATGCCTGCCATGTTCCACGCAAGCCCCCTGTTGGTCAGTGCACGTCATAGCAACCGGTTGTTCGGTTATTCCACCGGTCGGTCTATTTGCATATAAGCTTTTTATTATATAGGATTGGATATTCTTTGTCTGTTTTCCATATAGAAAATGTTCTTTCTAGTACTCTTTAATCTTATTTGTTTTTGCTTTGTTTTGCTCCTTTTTCTCAAGTCTACCATTTGTCTCCTTTGACTGTGTTTTCAGTGGTTTCTAATATTCTGTTTCTAATGTGTCCTTTACTTCTGTTATGGTTTTAAATATTTTGTTTACTTCTTGTCTGATGAAAACTTAAATTTTATCTCCTTCAGTTGCTATATTTTCCTATCTTCCCACTTATTTTAGAGAAATTATTTAAAGGCAATTATTTTTAATTTTTATTTAAAAAAATTTTAATGGCAGTGCATTTGCCTAAAATTGTTATTAGCTCCATCAGACATTTTTAGAATGGGCATATTTTATGTATAATGTTTTTTCCATATTCCTTCCATCTGTTTATTTGTGATAGCTTTATAGTATTTTGTGTTACTTCTTTTGATTTTATTTCTATTTGTATTTGAATGAAGTTAGGATGTCCTGGACCTCCTATTCACTTTGAAGCTTTTGATGGGTTAAAGACCAAGACAATATTTAAGTTTGTAGAAATTCTCTTTATGACAAAGAATAGGGTGTGTGTATGGTTCACAATATGCAGTCTCTCATCCCTTGCCTCACGGACAGCCATCTTCCAGCAAAAAGGTCTTCACTGTGTGATTTCTTGCTTGTTCTTAATTTCCCTGTTGCTTGAGATATTGTGGCAAAAAAAAAAAAAAAAAAGTCCAGAGAAGTGATTGCTACCAGACAAGATTCCCAATTTCATTCTTCTAAATCAGAGCTCATTGGTTAGGGGTGCCAATTACTTTGGAAATTTGCGCTCTGATCTGTTTGATATTTACAGATATAAGCAAATGTTTTATATTTCTTCTTTGATACTATTAGATCTTTATTCAGTTGTTCCTTCTCAGAAATTTTGGTGAGCTATAGGTGTTTTCTGGTTTTGCTGCATGTGGAGATAGTCCCCTTGTTGCTCATTTTCTGTGAGTTTTGTGTGTTATTTACGAGTGGAAAGGAGAAGCCACGTTAGTTTGTTATAGAAAATCACATCAAGATTTTTTTCTTGGGAAGATTCACAATAATGCTCTCTTTACTGGACTTGTTGGTCTTTTTTTTTTTTTTTTTTCTTTGCCAACACATAATGCAGTTTCAGTTTCTGGAGTTGTTATCAGAAAGGACTGGCGTTATGTTTGCAGTCTCCCCCACTGTCTCCTATGGAATGGAAAATCATTTATCTTAAATATAAATTTTGAGTTTTGTCCTTATCTCAATTGATCATTGTTAGAAGGTAGGAATTTAGTGCAAGTTTCCTGGGTCTTTCTTTGCTCTGTCAGATTCTCTCATTAAACAATGAGGTATGATGCAATTTATAATATTTTGAACAGTGGAATTGCCTGAAAGATCACAATTTCCATTCTGCACTTCTAACATACTTCTGCCCAGGTTTAGGGGACAAAAATCCTATGTTTTAGCAAGTCTTTTCTCATCCCTATGCGCTTCCTTTGGTGCGGTGTTCTGGTAATTATAGTTTGAAATGATGGTAATAGAAAGAATATAATAGGGATAAAAATGAAAGGGTTAAGACCTTGGCTCTATCTGACTACAAAATTAATTCCTCTGGAGTTGGAGAATGGCCACCTGTTTTCCTAGTCAGTTCATCTTCAGTCTCACAATGAAGCACTTACAGAGAAGGTGAAGCAGTCTTTTCTAACCTTGTTAGGTGCATCTAGCCTGGTCTGATTCAGAGATTAGAGCATGTGTTGTACAGTTCAAAAATGTACTGAATTTATTCTCATGGCGGGTGCAATTAGTTGTGAATTTGGCATATTGTCTTCTCTTCAGTTTACAGTGATGTTGCCAGCTTTTTAAAAAGTTGTGTTTTTTTGTTTTTTTTGTATGTTCTGGGTATTTTATTTTATTGATATTTTACAGAGAGGAAGGGAGAGGGAATAGAGAGCTAGAAACATCGATGAGAGAGAAACATCGATCAGCTGATCGATCAGCTGCCTCCTGCACACCTCCCACTGGGGATGTGCCCGCAACCAAGGTACATGCCCTTGACCGGAATCGAACCCGGGACCCTTCATTCTGCAGGCCGATGCTTTATCCACTGAGCCAAACCTGTTTCGGCTGTTCTGGGTATTTTAATGGGAAGTTGGAGGAGATGACATAAATGTGTCAAGCCTGCCACCAATTAACTTCCATTTTCACACAATGAAGCCACAAGTTAGGTGCCTTGAAAGCAGGGACTCATATATCATCTTCTTTATTGAATAAATGTCCAATAAACATGCTTTGATTTAGAACTGAATAACATGAAAATTAAGTTGTCCTTGGTGTTCACTTTAATATGTTAATTGTGAAGTTTATATTATCCTTGTACTGGATATAATGAGTACATGAAATTGACATGTAAAATACATCTATACTTCAAAATTTTTAACTTATTCAAGTCTTACTCTAGTTGAAATTCCCTATTTTTAAAAAGAAAACCTGACTTCTAAATAAATGGAACTTTGAAAAAGACTTGGAAATTGTGCTCTTGTTAACTACAGAAAAAGTTTCTTTTAGTTCACTCTACAAATTACTGGGGAAAGATTCAGCTTTGTCATATAAAACATATGGTGAAAGATTCACCTTGGTCATATTACAAAACAATCAGTTAATTACAAACTTTCCACCATTGTCAAGAGACGCACAAAGGTTAACAGAGCTGCCAAATCATGCTACTTACTCCAGGGATTATTTACTCTACCTACCAGTACTTTTGCTTCTTAGAGTCATGATGACAATTAGTATTAGAGGGTATATTTTAGACCATCATACACATTCTGTAATATCATCAGATGGTGTACCTATATTGTAATTCCTCTTTCACTTATATTTTAGGTACCTAAGGCAAGGGCAATCTTTTTGTTCTCCTTTAGCAATTACTGCTAGGCAGAGAGAAGTGCTGTAAGGCACAATCTAGAAGCATGCTTTAGGGATAGATTATGTGTAAATGAAGAAATGTATTTAAATAAGCCTGATAAACTATAAAAATGCCATAGAGCAATAAGCTGCATTGACTATGTGTAGCTGCTCTTCAGATGGCTGACATCCAGCTGTGATCAGAGCCAGGTCAACTGAATAGCTGACTGGAGCATTAAATGTTACGTAGAATGCAAAAAGATAAAGGTTTATTAACAAGAACTCCTGGATGGGAAGAGATGGGGGGTGGGTCTGCATATGTTTTGGGAGGAATATTTGGATAAGCCACTTAGGGTGAAGAAGCAGACCCTCATAGGGTAGATATCAGCAGATGATACCTTAACTGCTTTCTAAGGAGGATCAAACATGTTACACCAGACTTCTGTTTTGATGAGTGGAGTACAGAACCTGGGGCTGGTAATGGGGCCATTTTTCCCTTTTCTTCCTCACACACCTGAGCCATCGCTGTAAATAAATGCTGAAGCTTGAGTTTAAAAATATCACTTTTAAGGACTGGCATATGAACAGCCTGTCTGGGACATGCATAGGATGTTACCAGGTCTTCAACATGAAAATATTTCATTGTATAGTATCATGGGAGTTGAAGTAAATGAGAACCAAGCATTTTCAGTGTTAATTCTCTAAGTTCTCCATCTCTTAGCATTACTTGATCTAACTTAGGTCTCTGTGGTTTAGCTTCTAGCACTTCAGGTTTCTTATGAAGTTATAGCTCTTGAAATATCCAATGGTAGCTATCTGCTTTATTCATAATTAATGAGGTTTTTATAACCCTTCTGTGCTAGAACCAACTGTCTGTGTTGGTAGGCCTGGACAACTCCTAGGAGTTACTCATCTGCTTTTCAGGAATTGCTTGCATGGCATGTTGATTATTTTGCTTTATGGGTCATCCTGCTTCTTGTAGGTAGAACTACAGAACACAGTAGATGCCACTCTTTGGGTCTAAGCATTGCTCTTTTATTATTGTGACCCATGAAATAATTTACATAGGCTGATGGTATTATTTGAGTTTTCTTGAAAGTTGTTTTGATTCTCTGGTTCTCAAAGCAAGCCCTTTTTAGAACAGAAACTATTTGTTTATACAGTCATGCTTTGAGTATGATTTATTATATATTCATCTGAGAAAACTGCAACTCGGGCAATTCAGGACTTTTAACTTTTTTAAAATTTCTTTATTGATTATGGTGTTACATATGTGTCCTTATTCCCCCATTACTCCCCCTGCCCCCCCACCATGCCCTCACCCCCCTAATGTCTGTGTCCATTGGTTAGGCTTACATGCATGCATACAAGTCCTGTGGTTGATCTCTCCCGCTTACCCCCACCCTCCCCTACCTTCCCTCTGAGGTTTAATGGTCTGATAGATGCTTCTCTGTCTCTGGATCTGTTTTCATTCATCAGTTTATGTTGTTCATTATTTTCCATAAATGAGTGAGATCATGTGATATTTATCTTTCTCTGCCTGGCTTATTTCACTTAGCATAGTGCTCTCCAGTTCCATCCGTGTTGTTGCAAATGGTAAGAACTCCTTTTTTACTGCAGCATAGTATTCCATTGTGTAGATGTACCACCGTTTTTTAATCCACTCATCTACTGATGGGCACTTAGGCTGTTTCCAAATCTTAGCTATTGTAAATTGTGCTGCTATGAACATAGGGGTGCATATGACCTTTCTAACTGGTGTTTCTAGTTTTTTGGGATATATTCCTAGAAGTGGGATCACTGGGTCAAATGGGAGTTCCATTTTAAGCTTTTTGAGGAAACTCCATACTGTTCTCCACAGTGGCTGCACCAGTCTGCATTCCCACGAGCAGTGCACAAGGGTTCCTTTTTCTCCACATCCTCGCCAGCACTTGTCATTTGTTGATTTGTTGATGATAGGCTTTCTGACAGGTGTGAGAAGATACCTCATTGTCGTTTTTATTTGCATCTCTCAGATGATTAGTGACTTTGAGCATGTTTTCATATGCCTCTTGGTCTTCCTTCTGTCTTCTTTCAAAAAGTACCTATTTAGGTTTGTTGCCCATTTTTGATTGGGTTGTTTATCTTCCTTTTGTTAAGTTATATGAGTTCCCACTAGATGTTGGAGATTAAGCCCTTATCAGTGATAACATTGGCAAATATGTTCTCCCATGTAGTGGGCTTTCTTGTTGTTTTGTTGATGGTTTCTTTTGCTGTGAAAAAGCTTTTTATTTTGATGTAGTCCCGTTTGTTTATTTTCTCTTTAGTTTCCATTGCCTTAGGGGCAGTATCAGTGAAGAAATTGCTTCGGCATATGTCTGAGATTTTGCTGCCTATGGATTCCTCTAGTATTTTTATGTTTTCCCATCTTATGTTTAAGTCCTTTATTCATTTTGAGCTTATTTTTGTGTATGGTGTAAGTTGGTGGTCTAGTTTCATTTTTTTGCATGTATCTGTCCAATTTTCCCAACATCATTTATTGAAGAGACTGTCTTGACTCCATTTTAACTTTTTTTTAACTTCCGACAGCAATGAGATATGTTTCCAGATGAAAGCAATCACACTTGATGGACATTCCACTTGTTACTTATATTTTGCTTTTGAGAAACAATGCTAGGTCATCCAAGGACATCTCCAGGAGGGTACTATTATTAACGGAAATTAAATGGTGTACAACACAGACTATGTGACAAAATATGTTTTCTTTAATTATATTCTGAAATGAGATGGAAAATGGTTCAATTACCCTGAAGCTGATATCTGATTTAAAATATATTTTCTATATATAATTTAATTTAACCTTTGTTTTATATGGAATATACAAATTATCAGAAAGATATAAACATAGATGTTGGAATTAATTTTCTTGATGAAAAATGATCCTTTTGGCTTTGCTTATGGTTTGGGAAGCTCTTCACTACTTTTACCTCTTTTTGTCCCTATTTTTAAGTCAGTTGGGAGTATATATGTAGTCCACAGAAGGGGGAAGCCATAAAATATAAAAAACATAAATATGACTTGATTACTGTCTTACATAAAATCATTTAAAGGTTTCATTCAAGTCTTCAAGGAAAAATTCAAATTCCTTAATATGGCATACAAACTCTCTATGATGAGATCCTTGATCACTCCTTTAACTTGATTACTGACCATCCTTACCAACTTGCTCTCCAATACACAGGTATATGCACACACACTCCCTAATTGTAGTTATAGTTTTACTATGTAATTCTATTGGATCTTTATATTACTTACATGAAGCCAAAGCAACCTAGCTCATGACACTGTCTCTAAACCTACAAAATTAACAAAAAGGAGGCAGCTCCAGTGTTGAACTCCTTAGAGGAGAGGCAGTTAATTTACAATGAAATAGCATTTGCTATGGAATGATATGGAAGGGGAGAGTAAAAAATGAATGGTTAATATATAGTCTATTGATGATTACAGATAACTTGAATTTGGGTTGTAAATCAAGCATGAGTTATGTGATCTTGGCCAGTGTAATTTCTCTCAGCTTCAGTTTTTTTGCCTAAAAAAAATAGGCCCATCTAGAATATTGGGTATTCAAGGAAGTATTAGGATTTATTACCCACTGACTGGATGAGTTAAGGAAGATTTAACTGGGTGGGGAGTCCAGGTGAGAGGTTAGGAATGGTAGTAAAAAGCATAAAGAATTAGATGAGTGACTTAGAATGTTTGGAGGACTTTGAGTCTGGCTATGAATCCATGAGCATTTTTTAAAAAGTTCAAAGAGCAGGGGCAGGTCAAACAATGGAAGTCAGAGCCAAGGGTCACAGACCAAGTAAGGACTTAATCCAACAGGAGGGAACAGGTTCAAGATCACATGGGAATGGGTGATAGCTGGGGACAGAGTAGAAAGGACTGTGACTTGCCACAGATAAGCTCAGACAATGAAAATGCATTAACTCACAGGGTGATTTTCAGCATAGGCTATTAAAAGTCAAGTAATTTGAAGCATTTAAAAAACTGTAAAGACATAACAGATATTGCTATTTTTATCTTGTGGTATCATACAGATGAGACAACTGCCAAAATGCTTGTCAAGATTAACCTCATCAAGGAGCAACCCAACAGCTGTCCTCCCTTTTACCCAGAAGAACATGCACTTGATATTCACAGGAAACTTGCCTTTGCTTCTCCTCATGTGTCTGACACTATCAGACTCAGGACATTCACCTTCTGCTTTGATCTCAGGGTGCTTTTAGTAAACCCTTCAATTCCAAACCATAAAGGCTGATGTGCTAGCAGGACTTCAGGCATTTTTCATCAAGAAATCTCTCAACTTCTGCTACCTAAAGTTAAAAAAAAATGTATTTCTGAAGGGAAAAGTTATTTTTTCTTTCTCTCCTATTTTTTGAGTACTTTGTCCTGGTGGGCTGATGTGCTTACATTCCATTACCATAAATTCAATTGTTAGAGAATTTGTTCTCAATTTTTTTTTGCCCTCTGGATACAATAGCACATTTAGAATGTATTGTCTTTAGCAAGTTGCTTGCTTCTCTTTTGTTGATGAGTTCTCTGAATTTTTACTGTCTGTTTGATTCTATTATTTTCTTAATAGCTTTTAATTTTTTCAAATATTACTGGTCATGTTACCATCCAGTGGATATTTTTCTATCAACAGGTAGATATTTAACTGTCAACCATAGAGAAACTGGTAGGCTGAAGATTCTTTCCTTATTTATTAATTCAAATATCAATTTGTCATTGTCCTTCTTACTCAATGATCTCTGTCCTCATTGGCCCTTGTTTCTTTCCCCTCATTCTTCAAAACTGCTTATCTTACTGACTAGGCAGATTTCTGATAACATTAATCTAACATTCAGAATGCTCCATTAATGTATCTTAGTTCAGAAATATGTAGTGAAATGCTCATTTCAAGCTCATTTTTAAGAGCAGTTACTCATTGACTGCAGACTGAAGGGTCGAGGTTCAATTCTGGGTCAAGGGCATATGCCTGGGTTGCGGGCTCTATCCCCAGTAGCGGGTGTGCAGGAGGTAGCTGATCAATGATTCTCTCTCATCATTGATGTTTCTATCTCTCTCCCTCTCAACTTCCTCTCTGAAATAAATAAAACATATTTTTTTTTAAAAAAATAAGAGCAGTTACTGCCCTGTGTGGTGCAATCACAGAAGGGGGTTGAGTAGCCAGCCAAATGCATCTCCTCTACAGAGAATGTAAAAATCAAAATTCAATGTGAGCCACAACTTCTTGTGGTAAAGATAGCTTTGGATTAGAAGTCAGAAAACTTGAGTCATACTTTCTGTTCTACCTCAAAAAATCTTTATTCATTGGTCATCTTAGCAATCCTGTATTTCTTGATCTTTCACCTTGAAAACTGGAACTTTGATAAATTAATCTCTAAGTTCCCTGACAACTTCAGAGCTCATTTTTCATAATTGTTTTTTCTTCCTTTACAAATACATCCTTTCTGCAGTGGAAAATGAACAGAGTGACCAGAGAAGTCTCAACAGAGTGGATTTCTGAGCTGAGCTTTGAAAGATGAATGAACACTTCCAGAGAGATGAAAGAAGAAGAGTGTTCTAACTAGAGGACATAGCTTGTGTGAAGTCACAGAGAGGAAAATTAGCGTGGAGAATTTTAACCTGGGTTAAATCACTAGGTTGGGACTCAAGGGGAAGTCAAGCTCAGGATGATAGCATGAGACTAATGAACTTTACATCCTTAACTTTGAATAGAGATGGAAGGGTTTTAGTTTAAAAATCAATATTAAATCACATCTACACAAAAGATAACAGGTTAGTGGAGTAAATGAGAGTTTTCCCAGTGCTCAGGGGGCAGGAACTTCACAGTGGAGGCCCTAGTTCCATGGCCAACAGCTATTATCTTCATTGTATACCTGCAATCTTTCATCTTGTCTGGAAGGCAGACCAATGATGGTTTTCCGGAGACAGAAAATTGAGGAAGATTGATCCTTAGTCTGACTGTCCATGATGTAGCCAGAATGAAGAGTCAAATCCAGTCCAGTTGCTGGACAAAGATGCAGAATCTAAATATAACTCTCTGGGAAGGCAAATTCCCTAATGGAAGGTTGGAGGTACAACCTGAGGATTACAGAAAAGATTATATTTTCTACACAAAAAAAATTTGTAGTAATTAAATGGAATAAGGCAGTTAAAGAGTTTAACATAGTTTCTGACCCATAACAGACATTCAAGAAACAGTAAGGCTTTAGTTGTTGTTTAAGGCACTGAAATTTAAACATTGAAGGTCTTACTTGAGGCTGGATTGGCTTCTAATAAAAAGGGATGAGACTTAAGAATAATAGGTCAATTGTTCCCCAAACCCCAGGGATTTTCCTATTTTCCTCCACCCCAGCACCAGGGATTCCCCAGGCAGCCCTCCTTAGTCTTTTGCACTCATTTATTATAAGATGTGGGTCCTACTCTATGCCTTTTCAGTGTTTGGGTTTACAAAACATTGAGTTTTACAAGGTTCACCATGACTTTGAACTAGAAGTTCCTCCAACCTCCTATTTATGGGATTAAGATGTAGTTTAATGGACTGTAATCAACACTAGGATGGGAGTCAGGAGATCTGGGCTTTCTTTGAAGCCCTGTCATTAATGAGCTGAGTGTTCTGAGCAAGTAACTCAATCTATCTTGATCTGAGTTTCTTATCTGAAAAGGGGATGATTGAACTGAATAATGTGCAAGGACTTTCTCAACTCCAGCAGTTTAAAAACATGGCAGTGCCTAGGGAGGGTGCACTCCTTATTAAAGTTGACAAAAAGGCTTAACACATCATATTAGGCATCAAATTAGCATCAGCTGCACAATGCCAGTTAATGAGTTTTTACTGGAAGGAAAATAACGTAACGAAGGGAGACTATCCACAATGTTCCAAAGTCATTCTTTTAGCCAGCAAGATTCTGTTCTCAATAGCCATGAATTTGGATTTAAATGGCCACTTTTGGATACCTCAATAATTTGGGAACTGCAACCTCAGTGATTCTCCTTATTACAAGTCAACTTGAGCAACACACCTTAGTTGGATGCCTAATGTGTGTAGGAGCACTAGGCAAGTCCTCTCTGTACTGCATGTGTTAAGGCTTAACACATATATACCTTCTTTAAAACATATTCTATAACTTGGCAGATTCCCTCTAGAGTGAAAAAAATCTTCTTACTTACATTCTAAAAAACACGTGGTCTACTGTGTAAATTAATATCTGGACCCATTAGTTGATATATTCCTGAGAAAGGACATTTAATGTAGGTAACCAAGACTTTGCATAACCATTGCATTCTATTGTTATCCACAGATACATTTTTGCCAAGCATTTCTTGTGGTTTCACGAAGGAATTTCTAATGGTGACTTTTCCAAGGATATTCTTAATTTCCATAGTTGTATGACATTATTGTTATTCTATAGAGCAATAATCAGCAAAGCTACAAAAAATAAAAAATGGTCTTTTAAAAAACTTTAATATAGGTTTAATTATCAAAACTCTGAATAAATGAAGAGTCACCATGTTTAACATTTAAAGACAAAGCTATTATCATAGTAGAACAGTCTATTGGCAGAAAGCAATGCTTCAATTTCAGTGAAGGAGTGGAGAAAGAATTTTCTTGAAAAAGAAAAGTTAATGGAGTATGCATCAGAATATTTTTTGTCAGTTATAAAAACAGATTCTCCCAAATCATATCTCCTTAAGTTGGAGAATGCTTCATAGGAAGATGCAAAAATGAGAATATGTGTATTTTGTTTTATCCTATTTTTCAAGGTAAAGGGCATAAACTACAGCATGACTGATTCAATCTAGACATTATGAGAAATATCATGATAGTTAACAGTGATGAACTCTGGAAGGGGTTACAAGGGAAACAATTCCACTATATTGTTGTGTAAGTTTTAAAAGTAGGAGAGATCATCTGTTTGAGTGAGGTTGAACAAGTTAGTAATTCTTAATCTCCTTTCATCATTTAAAACTTGGGAGAATCTCTGAGGTTCTTTCTAATTTTGAAAACTGATACTCCACTTCTGTCATACCAAAGTGTATCTTTAGCTGAAGTCCGTGCTTTTGGAATAGGGCAGTTTAGGTGAACTTGGCTACTTCATGAGATTTCTGTCACCATAGCACCTCTCATGTTCTTATCTGCAGTATCTCTCCTAGGGCTTTTCACTTAATTAAAAAAGAAAAAAAAACTGAACTGGAAACAATAATACTAGTATCAACTATAACTTTTTTATAGCCTTATGTTTAGGCCATTCATATTTTCAGTTCTTCAATGTAGTTGTTGTCAGCCCACCATTGTATTTGTGTATCCTTTATTTTCTGGTATCTCTGACTAAAAGCACTTTATGGGCTTCTGAATCAAGGAAGGGCTATCTTCCTTGGAAATTCTAAAGC
Source organism: Plecotus auritus (assembly GCF_963455305.1). Lineage (NCBI taxonomy): Eukaryota > Metazoa > Chordata > Mammalia > Chiroptera > Vespertilionidae > Plecotus > Plecotus auritus. The sequence continues at coordinate 158,977,472 of NC_137771.1, read as the reverse complement.
AGTTTGGATGTATCAAGAAGACTTGGAGATTCATCCTTACTTGCTACTCTGGTCCTGCTGTTAGTGAAAGCACATAGGTGTTTGAAATAACACTCAAGAAGCTCTGCATAGGTCAGTGTCTGGGTATAGTTGGTAGGAGTATCAAAAGAGATGGAGCATAGAGTGTATTTTGTAATAGTATGGAACCTGGTGATACAATTATTTCTTCTTCTCTCTGTTTTACTTGTTTCCATGGAGCTAAAGACATTTTGAATGATAGGGCAGAATGGAAATGATCAGTGTAGCCCATTCAGATTATATAGGAAATGAGATTATCAGACATTTCTTTCAATAATGCAAGAGCAGAAGTGTTGAAACAAAGGTTTTGATGAACTAGTTTTAAGGCCACCCTGGTTCTCCATGTTCAAGCATAAGCATGACTTATTTCATTCTCCAACATATTTTTACTATTATATATATCTAGTTTATGTCTCCAGTAACATATAGGCCTTTAAAATTAAGAAATGTGACAATGAAACTGCTGATTGTTGACCATTACTAAAGCAACTAATCATTAAAAATAATACATTGGAGCACTAAATCAAATAAACATTGCATCATAGAGACTGTAAAGTCATTTAAAAATATTTTGTTCCTAACTTTTTAATATTATATTGTGCTGTGAGATATTTTAATGTGGATATTAAGAGAAGCAAATTCAACTTATCTAGAAAGATTGCAAGAATATTTTAAGAAAGAAATAGATTAAACAGAAGAACATTTTAGGGGAAATGTGGTTTCTTGAAAATACAACTACAGTCTGATTTTTCCCATGTTGACAATCCACTTTCTGTCCTTTTTGTATTCATAAGACCAGAGAAGTGGCAATGAACTATTGCTCTTCCTGGTTGTGCCTGAATTGTGTGTAGTATATTTTAGGGAAACACATACTTTCCTCCTGATCACAGCAAAGGGTTATAAATCTATCTACAGAGTGATTCCCAGAACATATGGCTCATGCGGAAAAATAGCTTGCTTTTAGCTCAAGCCAGTTGTCCAGAGCTCAACAATGCTGGTAACATGTTTCAGGACAGATAAGCTAGGAAATATATTTAGAAAGAGCAAGCTAGGAAATTTACAAAAATCTCCCTCACTATATTCAAAAACAGAAATTGCAATTGCACTATTTCTTAGAGCACAGTTTAATTAAATCACTACTGGTTGCCAAACATCTGATTGAGCAGGAATAATATTCACCATCTCAGACCTTGTATAGATGGCATTCATCTGGTTAAAACCATAACAATAAACTATCTTATCCTATATAATAAAGAGGTAATATGCAAATTGACCATCACTCCAACACACAAGATGGCCGCCCCCATGTGGACACAAGATGGCCGCCACAAGATGGCCAGAAGGGGAGGGCAGTTGGGAGGAACCAGGCCTGCAGTAAAGGGCAGTTGGGGGGTACTAGGCCTGCAGGAAAGCCGGGACCAGGCCTGCAGGGGAGGGCAGTTTGGAGGGACCAGGCCTGCAGGGGAGGGCAGTTAGGGGCAACCAGGCTGGCAAAGGAGGGCAGTTAGGGGCAATCAGGCTGGCAGGGGAGCAGTTAGGCATCGATCAGGCTGGCAGGGGAATGATTAGGGGGTGATTAGGCTGGCAGGCTGAAGCTGTTAGGGGCAATCAGGCAGGCATGCAGGCGAGTGTTTGGGAGCCAGCAGTCCTGGATTGTGAGAGGGATGTCTGACTGCCTGTTTAGGACCGATCCCACTGGGATTGGGGCTAAACGGGCAGTTGTATATCCCTCGAGAGGTTCCATATTGGAGAGGGTGCAGCCTGGGCTGAGGGACATCCCCCCATGCACGAATTTTATGCACCAGGCCTCTAGTCTATATATATAAAAGCCAAAGCGACCTTTATGACAAAATGACCAGAACGACCGGAACAACTGGTTGATCAGTCGCTATGATGCGCACTGACCACCAGGGGGCAGATGCTCAATGCAGGAGCTGCCCCCTGGTGATCAGTGTGCTCCCACAGCCAACCTCCTGTGGCCTCTCTCCCCGGCTGGCGGCCCCCCACACTCCGACCCAGATGGGGGGGGTTGCCGGCTGGCCAACTTCCCACGGTCCCTCCTCCCAGCCAGCCAACCACCCAGTGTCCCTCCCCCTGGCCAGCCGGCCCCCCAGTAAGCCTCAACCACAGGCCAGGCTGAGGAACCGCATCCATGCATGAATTCATGCACCAGATCTCTAGTAACTTACAAGTTCTTCAATTGCATGTCAGATATGGTTTCTGACCATGAAAAAGTTAAAAGAGCAAGGGAAGGTCCATATGTGGAAGATGGGCCATCTACAAATTTGCCTCAGCCATCAGACATTTAACAGAAAAAAAATCTTATTTTAAGACTGAGTTCATGAGTCAAAAGTTAGTTAACAAGGCTCCTTGGAGATTGGTTGATTCTTTGGCTAGGGCAAGAAAAATAATATGAGCCTGGAGCATCTTGTAATGACAGAAAGAAAGTGCTTTAAAAGTGAATGACCAAAAGAAAAATAAAAGAGAAGAAGATAAACTCATGTCGAAAGGACACAGGAACCAAACTGTCAGAGCTCCCAATGACCAAAACTAGAACAATTTGAGCTTAACTTGGGGGCCTCTGTAGAGTTCTACTACTCGCTCTCACAGAAATCTAACTAAATAAGATATTAGAAGTAAAAAAAATAAATAAATTCATGTTCAAGGCATTATAGCAGCATCAATGCTATAATAATAATAATAGTAATATAATAAAACCTATCTCTTTTAAAAATAGTTAAGAGATAACTAATAAGAAGAGAGAACCATGGAGAGAAGGAAATAGGTTGTGTAACTATTTTCTATTTAGAGAAACCGTGGTCTTAATTTTTTAAAGCATGTGTTGTTGAAGAAGAAGCTCAAGAAGGAGGAGGAAGGGAAGATTTTTAAATGAAAAAGATGATAAAGACAAGCTGGGCAATTTTCATAGAGAAGAGTTAAAAAAGAAAAGAAGGATCTTGTTCAAAAATGATGTTAAAGGTGCTCTAAAGCCATAGAAAATGTTCATTGGTTTATGGTTATGTACTCTTAGAACTGGGAGGACACCTTTCAATAAATCTACTTTAATATCTCTCTCTGTGTGTCCCTTTCTCTCTTCCTTTCTTCCTCTTTCCTCTCACCCTCTCTGCCTCCCTCTCCCTTTCTCCCCATTCCCTCTCTTTAACAGATGATAGACTGAGATCCAAAAAGGTGATACCAACTGTCCCAAAGTATACAACTGTGCAGCAGAAATAAGGTTAAAAATTTAGATTTATTGATTTCTAACTTGATTTCCCTTTCATTTCACTGGGCAAAGCCAATATATATATATATATATATATATATGCCAAGATAAAATCAAAACAAAGATAGACCATGGTTAACTAAACTTATACTGCTAGGATTAGGTAGCTCAAGGGCCAGCATTTTTTTTTCCCAGAGAGGAAGGGAGGGGGAAAGAGTGAGAGAGAGAAACATCAATGATAAGAGAGAATCATTGATCGGCTGCTTCCTGTGTGCCCCACACTGGGGGTTCAGCCCACAACTGGGCATGTGCCCTGACTGAGAATCAAACTGTGACCTTTTGGTTCATAGGTTGACACTTGACCACTGAGCAATGCCAGCTGGGCAAGGAGTGCGGGCAGCATTTTTTATTTGTGTTTAAATTGGGAATACACAGTTAGGGATTGAAGAATTATGTCTATTTCTCTCTTGTTAAGTTGCATATAATAAATGCTGAATAAATATAATCTGTAATAATCTATTACATTATTGCTGAATTTCTACTCAGTGTTAATGTTTCCATTAGTCCTTTGATATTGGAGTCACTATGACTCTCGATCCCTTTGCCCCCTCAGAGTTCTTTCTTATTCCCCATGCTGGTACTCAATCCTAAATAAACTCATGCCCTAGAAATAGTTAGAAAAGGTCACACACTGAATAAACTTCATTTTCTAGTTCAATAACCCTTGATATATTCAGACAGTTGTTCCCAATTAAGGTTAAGAAAATTTCCCCCCTAATTAATTCTGTGGAAAATTCCACACTATACCTGTTACCATGCTTTTCGTCCATACTTATGTCTAGTTCTATCTTCTGAGAAGATAACCCATCTATTATTTCACTGAGATGCTTGAGGCCATTTTCCTTTTTCTCTCCCCAGAAAATATCTATGTACACATTTTGGGCACACTCCTATGTATTGCTACACATTCATCCTCTTTCCTAAATTAACTCCTACATTTGCCTTCTGGTCCCTCTCTATTTCCAAACCTCCCACTTTCCCTGCCTTTTTAGATTTTCTCTATCAATTTTTTACATCTGGTTTGTTCAAAAATTTTCTATATTGGTTCTCTCTCTATCTCAAAAAATATTCATGTTTCCACCCTCTTGAGGAAAGCATCCTTGAGCTTATTGCTAATAGCTGGCCCCAGCCCTTGGAAAGTGCATTAACTCAATATTTGAGCTATTGCTATTGTTCACATGCATTGCAGACCTGTATCTCCAGCCTATACCTTTCTCCTAAGCCACAGCTAACTTCTATTCAATTATGTTCATGACCACTTCAGTTTCATTCAGTTTTAAAAAAAATTATTTCACATTTGCTACTATCTTTTATTTTTCTATTTCTGACTTTGTCACACCTTGATTTTATTTTCCTTGGTTCTCTGACCTCCTTTTATATTTAAAACTACTTCTGTATTCCTCTCCTCACATAATAGTATGGCTCAAATTGGCATTTCCATACATCAGGTACTATATGTCTTTTTCTGCTTTGGCACCACATACCAGGTATATAACCCCCCATCCCATGCCATGGAATTAACTGACTGGTTTCCTACTCAGATTCTTCTTTAGAAGCTGGAGATTGGGTAGCCTGGCAAATCCTTCATTATATTACATCCAAATGATTAAAATGGCCTTAACACAAGATTCCCAGACAGAAGATTCTGAACAAAGATGGGAGATTACATGTCTCCCAAATGCATTGTTTTTTCACATCATCCCTCTCTATAAAATTCTTCACTGTCTTCTCATGATGTATTCTCCAAAGTAAAACCCAAGTGCCTCAAACTAGAATTCAAGGTATTCCACTCAAATCTGCATCTCTAATTTCTTTACATCTTTCATCAGCACGAATCTATCTCTTCAACCAAACTTGTCTACCCAAACATGCCATGTGCATTTCCACTGGAGCACTTTTGCTATGGCTTTCTTCACACTTTTAAGACTAACAACTCTATCCTATCTACATCTTTCCCATCCAATGCCAAAAAAAAAAAAAAAAAAAAAAAAAAAAAAAAAAAAAAACCCTAATAAAATTCAACACCCACTGACTGCTTAAAACACGAAGTTACCTAGAACCAGGTGAAAGCTTCCCTAACCTGATAAAGGACCTTCATCTTAAACCAATAGTTAATATTATATCTAATAGCACAGTTCTAATATATTCCTATTAAAATTCAGAAAAAGATTAGGATAGAAGCTATTACCAATATTATTTAATGCTCTGGAATTTAAGAGGTATCTATTTTGTTAAAAAAAAAAAGCCAAATGTATTTTAATTTGAAGATGATATGATCATTGCTTACTCAGAAAACTTAAGACATTCAAATGAAAAAGTAGTAGAATTAATAAGAGAGTTGCAACCAAGGTTGTAGACTATAAATTATCCCCCCAAAAATCAGTAGATTTTCTATATACCAACAATGACCAGTTAGGAAAAAAAATAATGAAAACTGATATTTACAATATTTCAAGAGTACATAATAATACAAATAAATTTAACAAGAAAGGTCCAGGATTTATATGAATGAATCTGTAAAATTTTAATGAAGACTATATGCGATGTCCACCATTCAATATGAGCTTTGAACCCAGCTCAATACTACACCTCCAAAACCAAGGCCAAAATATTCTCTCTCATCTAAACTCCTGTTGTTTTTATTGTAGATAACAGTCAACTGATTCATAATCACATAACTCTTCAAATGTAGATTGTGAGATTCTTGAGAACAAAAATTGTGCTATTTGTAGAGTGGCCATGATGTAAGTGGTCACATCACCAGGTTATTATGTAGATTACATAAATAATTTATAATTAATTTAATTTACAATTAATATTGAATCGTTATTAAAACAATATATTAAATAATTTACATTAGTATTTCACAATTAATAATTTGAATTTGTAATTGCCTAGTATACTACTTGGCACATAATAAGCCCTCAATAAGTGGTAACCATTAGTTATACTTCTTGATAAGAGGTTACACATAGTAGGCCAAGGTGTTGACAAATGCCAAAAATGAGTGATTCCTTTAATTCTAGGGATGGCAGCAAAGGAAGAAATACACACAAACACAGCTACTGCAACTCAGAACTAGAGGGAGTCAGAAACTAGAAGTAAAACATAGTCAAGGTGTGGCAATCAGGAGGACATGCAAATAGGGGAAGCTTGGAGTTGCTTTAGGGTTTAGTTACTGGAAAGAAAAAAGTGGAGCCAATGGGTACTCTAGGGACCAGAAACAATGTGGTCATGGAAAGCCCCCACTTGGTTTTTAAAGAACTGTGCACTTAGAAGAATGTATTCAGAGAGGTGATGGGTTGGATATACTGCCATGCTAAGCACAAATCCTACAGAAAGATTAAAAATAGCTTTAAATCAATGGGAAGGTAAGTGTGGTGGCAGCAGTCAAACTATACAATTAAAACATCATACCTATGCCAACAGTAGATGCAGAGTAAATATGCTTTGAATAAATGCCATGCACTTTCAGAATAATTGAGATCACCTAGCATGATCTTGATTAAAGTATTATAAAACAGTCACTTGTTATCAACTGGTTCAAAAGCCAAGGTCCAATTAGAGAATATTCATTCCACATGAGCCACAAAGTACCAAAAGCTATCCTGAATCAGGTTTATGGTAGCTAGTGTGACTTCAAGAGAAATTAATTTTTAAATAATTATTTGCTCATCTTGCTTCCAGAAGCATCTAAAGCAGCAGAAATCCATACTGTCATTCTAATCCTGGTCAGTGTTATCAACTCCCATTGCAAGAACCTATTAGAACCCTCATATAATTTATGTTATGCAACATTTTTATTTTACTGTGTGTTATACTCATTAGTAAGTTTTCAAAAACACTTGAATTATTATTTCACCAAAGCTCTTTTAATGTTAACAAAGTCTCAAGTATGTTAACCTTCTAGACATGGTCCAGTTAGAACGATTGAGGAGAACCTTTACAATGTTTAGAATTTCATCTGCTGATCTATTTTCTCCTCCTGCCTCTCTATTGCATAGGGCTCAAGTGAAAATATTACATTTGTTATCATATTATATAGAGGTTTCTCCTGTTAGACAAGTCTAATATTATTATTATTATTATTATAAACATATTTTTATTGATTTCAGAGAGGAAGGAAGAGAAAGAGAGAGATAGAAACATCAATGATGAGAGAGAATCATTGATTGGCTGCTTCCTGAATGCCCTCTACTGGGGATCGAGCCTGCAACCCTGGCATATGCCCTGACCAGGAATCAAACTGTGACCTCCTGATTCATAGGTGGATGCTCAACCAGCTGGGCGACTAGTCTAATATTTTTAAAGTAAATATTTCAAAGGTAAATAAGACCACCATCTTTATCACACTGTTAAGTTCACCTAAGATTTTTGTTATACAATTACGTGTAAAAACAAACAACTTTCAACACAGGTTTAGATCTTTTCCACTGATAATCGTAAGCATAACTATCATCCAAGCAGTCCTGTGATGAGCTACAGTGAGTGTGTTGGGAATGAAAAAAAGGGAACAATCCAACTGGCTAAAAGGTTTAGTTAGGATTCTCCAGTATTGTGTCAATAATTATGCATAAGAGATCTATAAACACACAATATGGAAAAATGAGATAACAAGATTTTAAAAGTCAAGTAAAAATATAAATACCAGTTCAAAGCAACACTAAAGTGATGTCACTATCTATGTAATAAAAGGTTAATATGAAAATTGGAACAACCAGTTGCTATGATGTGCACTGACCACCAGGGGGCAGATGCTCAACACAGTAGCTGCGCCTGTGGTGGTCAGTGTGCTCCCACAGGGAGAGCGCCACTCAGCCAGAAGCCAGGCTCACAGCTGGTGAGCGCAGCGGTAGTGGTGAGAGCCTCTCCCGCCTCCAAGGCAGTGTTAAGGATGTCCGACTGACAGAGGGCCTAAGCTGTCAGTTGGAGTTGGACATCCCCTGAGGGCTCCTGGGCTGCGAGAGGGTGCAGCCTGGGCTGAGGACCCCTCCTCCTCCCTGCGCCCCCTGCCAAGTGCACAAATTTCGTGCACCAGGCCTCTAGTAGTATTAAAAAAGGGCAGCAGACTGTTCTTAAAACAGCCTGGTACTGGCACAAGAACAGACATATAGATCAATGGAATAGAATAGAGAACCCAGAAATTGACCCAAATCACTATGCCCAATTAATATTTGACAAAGGAGGCACGAACATACAATGGAGTCAAGACAGTCTCTTCAACAAATGGTGTTGGGAAAATTGGACAGATACATGCAAAAAAAATGAAGCTAGATCACCAACTTACACCATACACAAAAATAAACTCAAATGGATCAAGGACTTAAACATAAGACGGTAAACCATAAAAATACTAGAGGAATCCACAGGCAGAAAAATCTCAGACATATGCCAAAGGAACTTCTTCACTGATACTGCCCCTAAGGCAATGGAAACTAAAGAGAAAATAAACAAATGGGACTACATGAAAATAAAAAGCTTTTGCACAGCAAAGGAAACCATCAATAAAACAACAAGAAAGCCTACTGCATGGGAGAACATATTTGCCAGTGATATCAACGATAAGGGTTTAATCTCCAACATTTACAGGGAACTCATGCAGCTTAACAAAAAGAAGATAAACAACCCAATCAAAAAATGGGCAACTGATCTAAATAGACACTTTTCAAAAGAAGACAGAAGGAAGGCCAAGAGACATATGAAAACCTGCTCAAAGTCACTAATCATCAGAGAGATGCAAATCAAAACAACAATGCGGTACCATCTTACACCTGTCAGAATGGCTATTATCAACAAATCAACAAATGACAAGTGCTGGCAAGGATGTGGAGAAAAAGGAACCCTTGTGCACTGCTGATGGGAATGCAGACTGGTGCAGCCACTGTGGAGAACAGTACGGAGTTTCCTCAAAAAAACTAAAAATGGAACTCCCATTTGACCCAGTGATCCCACTTCTAGGAATATATCCCAAGAAACTAGAAACACCAATTAGAAAGGTCATATGCACCCCTATGTTCATAGCAGCACAATTCACCATAGCTAAGATTTGGAAACAGCCTAAGTGCCCATCAGCAGATGAGTGGATTAAAAAACGGTGGTACATCTACACAATGGAATACTACGCTGCAGTAAAAAAGAAGGAGTTCCTACCATTTGCAACAACATGGATGGAGATGGAGAGTATTATGTTAAGTGAAATAAGCCAGGCAGAGAAAGATAAATATCACATGATCTCACTCATTTGTGGAATATAATGAACGGCATAGACTGATGAACAAGAACAGATGCAGAGACTGAGAAACGTTGAACAGCACGTCATACCTCAGGGAAGGTGGGGAGGGTGGGGTGGGGGGGAGAGACGAACCAAGGGACTTGTGTGCATACATATGGGCCTAATCAATGGACACGGACAGCAGGGGGATGGGGCATGAGTGGGGGGTGGGGGGGTTATGGGGAAATAAGGACACATATGTAAAAAATAACAATTTTAAAAAAATTAAAAAATTATAAAAAAATTAAATTAAATTAAATTAAAATATTAAATCTAATCCATACTAGTGGTCACCATAACCTTAAGAGAAATTGTTTCATGTGACAAAGATTTTTAAATGAAACTCTCTGTAGCCCGAAAATTATTTTGGAAGGAAGCAAAGAGAAGTTTCCTTCAAAAGTCGTAAGGATTGTAATTGAAAGTCAATATATTTGGCCTCTTGAACTAAGTAATTTGTGTTTTTGCCTCCCTGACAAAGTTTATATAAAGTTACAAAAAGAAATTGACAGCCAGTTGGAAATTGAATTGCCATGGCCTAGAGCAAAGAATATCCTTACATGATATTATTCTACAATGTCATTATAATTTTAGATATTTTACAACAGCATATTGTACAATTATCCCAAACAAACTTACAAACTAATTCTTTGAATGTTTGGCAGCAATTTAAAAAAAAAAAAAAAAAAGGACATGAAAGGATATAATCCCTTTCAGAAGGAATTAGGGAGCTGGGAAGGCACTTGAGCATTCTATATTGGCTCCTCTTGCCTTTTGTGCCAAGAGGGACCCTCTACTCAAAATCCAATTGCCCTCAGCTGTTGCCTGTGCTTTCTGTTCATGCTGAGCTTGAAGCCTCATGGTGGCTGGTACCATGGATCTGTATCTTGCCCAATCGTGTGAGCTGGGCCCTCCCTGGAGAAGAAACCTGAGTTCCCCGAGATATGTGACCAGTGCTGGGGCCCCGCCAGCAGGCCAGGGGATCCCAAGGCAGATGCTGGGCATGGAGGCCACGGGGGCATAGGCTACCAAGGAGACAGAACTGAACCTCACATCACCCTGCTTGGCCCCGGAGGATGACTGGTTAGCCAGAGACGGGTAAGATTCCTCAGGGAAGGAACAACCTAAGACAGGCACAGTCGCAGAGGGGCCATCAGGAGAGAACTTGGGGATCAACAGAGGTGGGGCACAGACCCTCACCCCCCAACCTTGCAGGGGCCTGAACCCTCACCCCATCTGAGGGAGGTCTCCTGCCCCCATGGCTGCTTTGCTTCCCACGCCCAGCTCAGATCGGGACACAGGTGACAGTGACTTGGCCCAGCTCAGATTGGGACCCAGGTAACAGACAGAGACTTGGCCGACAGCAGCTGCCCTATATCTAAATCCAGCCTAGCACCAGGAATGCTCAGGGCCTACTCAAGAATGCAAATAATCCTTTCCACTAATATTTACAGGGTAAACTAAGATTGTTGGTAAAGTATTAAATTTGACAGTAAAATAACAATCAAGTTTTCAGATTAATTTAAATAGGCTAATTGAAATAAGTGAATATTCAAGAAAATTTAATTGTACTGGACAAAAAGCTGTTCCTAAAGTGGTAACTAAAATTTCTATTGGTAGTTCATCTCATGGTAAAATTTCTGAACATGCAATGAAACTAAAGCAGTCATATTTTTGTCAAAAAATTAAAATTTAAAGTCATCAAGACTGCATTATAAAATTTACAAAAGCCTCCATTAATTAAAAAAGGAGGGATAGTAGGGTAATATCATGTAAGGAAAAATACCCTATAAATAAATTACATCTAGAAAATTTTTACTTTACAAAATTAATTTTCATTTGTAATGCTAACAGCAAGACACCCATGAAAAACACACATGGTGTCTAAATAAGACAAAGGAAAATCGTTTGGGCAAAAATAAAAAGGATCCCAAATCAATTATATAGAAAAGATTCCTTTATTAACCTTTGGTCGAGAATATGTTTGTATATTTTCAGAAAACAACTCCAAGACCATGTGGATTCCTGCAACAGAGAGGAATTGACAGGTCTGCTCCAACCACGAAGACAAGAGGAGAAACAGTCCAGAGATGGAAGACGCTGACGACGCCTTGCCACGCTAGCAGTCAGCAGCTGTGTGACACAGCAGGTTGCCTAGGACCAAACCAGAGAGGGTCGGACCTGCATTGCCACCATGTGCTCACCATCCAGATATCATTGCTGACACATAAGGAACTGTTTGACATTGAAACAGGGACTCAAACATTTTTTATTATTATATGTTTATTTCTAGTCTGCAAGGGCAAGATTTTTTAAAGGAAAGAAATGGGGGAAAAAATAGATACAGAGGCAAAGAAGCATTGAACAGGCTGTCAAACTACAGCGGGAAGGCAGGGGAGGTTGTTGGGGGTGGGTGCTGCAAGAGATCAACCGAAGGATTTGTATGCATGCATATAAGCATAACCAATGGATACAAGACACTGGGGGGGGGGGGGGCAGGTAAAGGCATGTACTGGGGGGAAGGGGAGGCCGGGGGGAGGTCAATAGGGAAAAAAAAAGAGACATATGTACTACTATTTGTAATACTTCAAACAATTAAAAATAAAATAAAATAAAATAAAATAAAGGGCAGCAGACTTTTCTGCTGAGGACTTGGGTTAAAATCTCAACCTTGCTGCTTACTAGCTCTGTTACATGGGGGAGTTATTTACCCCTAAAACCTCATTTTCCTAATCTATACATTTCCTGAAAATCATCTCTACCTCCTGCATTGTTTGAGATTAATGAAATGCTTTTTTGTAGAAAAACCTTCGTACATTTTACCAATTAACACTATGAAAATAACATAAAGACTATGAATTGCTTTGTTTGTGTATGTGTATTTCAATGCCATAAGAAGGCAGACTTATACAGTCTCCTTTGTTGCCTCATGTCTTTTTATCAGAACAATATCAATTCAAGGAATGCAGAGACGGACACCAACATCTGTACAGGATAAAGCAAAAGCACTGCCATTCAGCTGCTGAATGAGTAGAATGAAAAGTAAACAAAATGGCATGGCTCATAGCCTGATATCCTTGCACTCAGAGAAGCTCTTCAAGTCATCTTTTCTGTTTCTTAGTAACCTCATTGCTCTCCAAGATAGTCATGCAAACCAATTACACACTTATCAGGAAGCTTCAAAGGCAGACTGATAAACTACACACTGGTGCAAACCCAATCATACACCTTTGAAGATCTGTAAGATTTCTCCAGGGGAGGTTTGTCCACAAAAATGAGCAGGACAAGAGAAATTTGGCTAATAAATGCACCTTTTTTTCCTGGATATTTTAGAAGTCACCCTGACCCTTTTCTGTGAGGACTGTTCTGTAGCAGATGCTATAAGAAAGTGAAAAAAAGGAAAAGAAAAGTGTGGTTTCAAGGTACTTACTATCCAATGAAGACAAATAAGAATTAAAAATATATTAATCCTTTACAAAAATTAAAGGCAATGTAGTATAGAAGTTAAGAACCCAAACTTCATAATCAGATCTATCAGGGCTAGCATCCTGGCTCCAGCATTTACTAATGAAGCAATCATGTTGGAATAACTTGGAATTTTTGTGCCTCGGTTCCTGTGGGGGTGATGACACCACATTGGGTGACATGAGTGTTACATGCAACAGTACGTCATCCTCTTGGTGAAAGCTTTCAATCATGATAGCTATTATGTTTATGGCAAGGGAAATAGTCTCAGCCTTGGGAATAGAGCACTCTTTCCCCTGCATCAAAATCAATTAATGGTAATTTTGCCTTCCTTTACATTGTCAAAGGCCTGAACACTGAGAGGTGAATTGCTGCTAGCTGGGAACACAGATGAATCAGAGGGAAGGAGTCACTGAGGGGCCATTGAAGAGCTGCTTTTCATTTTCTGATTAAGCCTCTACTGAAGGTAACAGAGTGCCTTGGTGTTAACTAACTTTCTGTGTGAACTTGGTGAATATAATTAGGGATCAATTGCCATCCTGCCCCTCACTAGCTTTTGTTACCCTGGGCAAGTTCTTTACCTCCCAAATTTCAGTGTTCACCCCTGTAAAATAAGAATGGCAATATATCCTAATACAGAGAACTGTTGGGGGATTAAATAAAATTAGTGTGTAAGATGCTTAGCATAATTACTGGGAATCTAAGCATTCCATATAACTTACTAGTAGATAATGATAATAATCAGTAGGTCACCTTAGAATTTGAATTTGAAAGTCTAAAGTTAACACAGAATTCCTTATAAGGTGTTAAAATAGAGAATTCAAACCAAAATATTATTGGCACTAAGTAGTTATAACTAAGATAAAAAATTAATACTAATTTGGACAATGGTTTTTGTAATCCTGGGATAGACAATAAACTGACATTTGATGTCTGATTCTCCCAAATGTCTCTATTATTTTTCTCAAACCCTAGTTAGCTTTGAGTTAATTTATTTACTCTTTTATCATGAGATATTTGTCAAATATTCTCTACTTAACTAAGTGTCAGCACATAAAATATATTTTATCTCAAAATAACTTCAGACTCCAATCCGAAACTAAATGTGAACTCCTTGGGAAGTCTGGAATGCCTAGTGGTGTTATGTAAAGTAACAAGGACATTTTGGCAGCACAAACCTTAAGCTGCAATTTTAAAAAAGCTACCATTCATTAAATACCTTCTAATATCTGGTAATATGCTAGGCCAGTGGTCGGCAAACTGTGGCTCGCGAGCCACATGCGGTTCTTTGGCCCCTTGAGTGTGGCTCTTCCACAAAATACCACAGCCTGGGCGAGTCTATTTTGAAGAGGTGACATTAGAAGAAGTTTAAGTTTAAAAAATTTGGCTCTCAAAAGAAATTTCAATGGTACTGTTGATATTTGGCTCTGTTGACTAATGAGTTTGCTGACCACTGTGCTAGGCTCTTCACATATTTAATTGCATCCTCATAACAACCCTGAAAGGTGAATGCTCTTATGCATATACTTAAAAAACAGACCTTGATATGTGACAGTTTGCTTAAAATCAAAGAGTTAGGAAATGGCAGAGTCAGGGCCAGACTCTAAGTCTGTCTGACTTCAAAGCTATTCCTCTTTCTTAAGCTTCACTGCCTCTCCCCAGGAAACCGGGCACACACTTAAGGCTCTCATTAGGGACTGCAACAAGCTGATGGTGACGACAGGGTCCAAGCACCGATGTGGGCAGCACCACGGAATCGCAGGCCCATCAGAGGGGTGGTGCTGAGGTAGCTGAGAAGCTCCCTGCTCCAGGCAGGGTTGACAATGACATTAGCAGGCATGGCCTTCAGTGACGGGCATAGAGGAATCTAGGTTCCAGCAAGCTGGAAAGACAAAGGTGTAGCCTGACACAGAGAGCTTTACAATGAACCTGGTTGGTGCAGGGACTTTCAAATGTGGTTACTGCTCACAGTGGCAATTTGTTTTGTTTTGCTGTGAACAGTGGCACTCCTTTTTACCTCTTTATAAAATAATTTGTAAATAAAAAGCTCGGATGTTCTCATGTGGGACCTGGGTATAGAGAACTAGGGCCTCTAGGCTCTTGACTGGCTTCTGGGGTGGCTCTAGAGACACATCTGTGGGTTCGTACCCTGTTTCCCCGAAAATAAGACAGTGTCTTATATTAATTTTTGCCCCCAAAGACACGCTAGGTCTCATTTTCAGGGGATGTCTTATTTTTCCATGAAGAAGAATACGGTACACATTTATTGTTAAATGAAAATAAAGGAAATATATTACCTGTATACGGTACGGTAGTACGGTAGTTGTCAACACAAACCAGACAAACTGTGAATCCTACAGTATCAAGAATTTACTCATTTATTCAGTGACAATCATGTCATCATCTTCTGGAACATCATCATAACAATCCAATTCCTGAATTTCCTGGTGAATTTCTTGTGACTCCATTTCTTTCAGAATCAGTGGACCAAATCTCTCATGTTTAACAATAGCACTGTCTTTAAATGAGTACTTCTTGTCAAGGTAGCCTGCTCGCAGTGCATTTGCAATGCAACTGTCAGTGATTTTCTCCCATGAATTCTTCACCCAAGTCACAACTTCTTGCAGTTTAGGTTTCACAAAGTTTCCACGCTGATTTCTCTCCATTCTATTTTCAATGTAGTCATTAATTTCCATGCGCAAATTGTCTTTGAATGGCTTGTTTATTGCAATATCAAGAGTCTGGAGATAGGCCGTCATTCCTGCGGGAATCATTATCTGATCTATTTTTCTTTCGTGAAGAAATGTCTTCATGTCTTTAGCACGGTGAGTGCTGGCTGCATCCCAGACTAGCAGACCTCTTTGGCTCCCTCACATAACAAGCGGCAGCATTAAATCGACCCACTTCCTTATTTTTTTTAAATATATTTTATTGATTTTTTACAGAGAGGAAAGGAGAGGGATAGAGAGTTAGAAACATTGATGAGAGAGAAACATCAATCAGCTGCCTCCTGCACACCCCCTACTGGGGATGTGCCCGCAACCAAGGTACATGCCCTTGACCGGAATCGAACCTGGGACCCTTGAGTCCGCAGGCCGACGCTCTATCCACTGAGCCAAACCGGTCAGGGCTCGACCCACTTCCTTATAACTGCTTGTGTGGCGCAGGCTTTTTTAGTTTCAGGAATAAAAACGCCCAAAACATGTTCAATCTTTTCCTTCTTGACCTTAGAAATGATTAAAGGTGGGATTTTAGTGCCATCCAGACGAATTGCCAAAATACAGGAAACACGTGCACTTTCGTAAGCAGTGGAGGGAATGTACGCTAAGGATGCACCCCGCTGTTCAATTGTTGTTTGAGATGATTGGCCCATAAACACTGCAGTTTCATCCATAGCAATCATGTTGGCAAGACTGTATTTAGAGAAGTCAGCATCATCAATAAAGGACTTGAATGCAAGTGCTCGCTTAATAACTTGAGTATCTTCCAACCTAAACAATGTTGTAGATCTTCTTAAAGACAGTTCACTTCACTGAAGGAAATTATCCAGCCAGTGTTGTGATGCTTTGAAGTCTTCGGGGGCTATGTCAAACTGTGGTGCCATTGCAAGGGCAAATTCTTGAATCTGAGCCCTATTCACAACCAAAGCCTTTGCTCTCCTGTCAACAACCCATTCACAGATCAGGTCTTCCAGCTCGGAAAATAATGGTTGCCGACCTGATCCACACTTGCGCTTTTTAGCATTTCCCTTGTCCACTTGTTCAATGAGGTTACCATACTCTGCTCGCCATTTTCGGACCAATCGGATACTCAACATCTTCTCTTTGCAAAAAGCAGTAAGATTTTGGCCCCAAGAGTCTTCCAGGATTCCTTTCTTGTACTCCACAGAGTAGCTTTTTCTTTTTGTGCTCATTTCTAGGGGTAAAAAAAAAGGAATTGGGGTATCAAGGTGGGGGGAGGGGGATCACTCAAAATGACACAGGGGGGATCAGAGGGGGGAATCAAAATGGCACAGGAGAATCAGAGGGGGGATTACCATTTTAGTAACCCCTTTTGATCCTCCTGTGTCATTTTGATTGTCCCCTCTGATCCTCCTGTGTCATTTTAAATGATCCCCCTCCCCCCACCCCTGTGCCACTGAACACCTTCACCAGACATCCCCCCTACCCCTTTATCAGACATTTACCCCCTGGGGCCTGCCTGGGGACTGTCACTGGGCCTGCTAGGGCCTGGATCTGGGCTGGAGCAGGGTCTGCCACTGACTGAGAACCTTCAGTTATCATGAAGGCGGCCGCGAGCATCAGGTATTGTCACCAGAGACAGACTAGCACTCACCACCTTCGCTGCGTCCAGTCTGCTCGAATCCTCCTGTTCTTCTACACGCATCTGCAAAAGTTCTCCTCTCTCCCACCCCGCGCTCACCGCTCACTCCGACCTCCGCTCTGCCTCCACACAGCAGTGACGTCAGGACTCCTTGTAACATCACTGGTTGCTAGACGCCAGTCGGGGCGGCCCTAGCGACCAGTTTACAGTAAATTAATTTTCATTCTGAGACAGAGCCTGGGGTCCTTATTTTCGGGGTATGCCTTATATTTCACTCAGAAGGAAACCTGTAAGTAGGTCTTATTTTCGGAGGATGTTTTATTTTCGGGGAAACACGGTAGCTCCCAGGAGCAGTTTGAAAATCACTACCTTACTTATTAACATGGTGTTTAAAAAACAGGACATTGCAGAACCATGTCATGTAAGGACCTTTTCTTGAGCAGTGTTTGTTTCTCAGAGTGTGCACGAGAATCAAAGAAACCGTTTGTACGCATGCAGATTCCTGATCGCCAGCCCACGCCTGCTATTCGGGGGATTCTCAGCCCAAGTCCTGGAAGGCTCCCATACTTGCTACACCCCAAACAATCCATAGGCTGTCTTCATAAAATTGTAGCTTGAAAGGTAAGAACTCAAAAAGTTACATCACTCACAAGGTGTTTTTCATTAAATTCTACCACTTAGTTACAACCTGTCTCTGCTGAGATGACCTGTTTTCTGCACTGATTGGCACTTATGCCATCCAATGACAACTTCTCTTTGTTTATTGAGTGACAGGCTTCCTCTAACATCTAATAAAAATGTAAAAAAGTACAAGCAGGCAAAAATTTTCACAATATAGAGTCAGGTAAAAAGATTTGGAAGAATCCAACATGCTTTTCTCTCAACCTTAATTACAACTTTCATAGAAATTAAAAAAAAAAAAATCTCAAACTTTGCATTTTCAGATTCTCCTGGAAAGTGTTTATAAGACTCTCTGGGGGTGGAATTCAGAAATCTGCATTTTTATTAGCTCCCCAGGTGATTCCTAGACACTGAACTTGAGAGCTAGCAGTCTCAGACTTTGCTGCTTCAAGTGTGGCCTGCAGAGCAGCAGCATGGGCACACCCTGGAAACTTGATGGAAATTCAGAGTCTCGGGCTCCACCTCTCACCTGCTCCATCGGAATCTGTGTTCCAACAACATCCCCAGGTGATTTGAACTTCATAAAAGTCACCAAACCCCTATAGATGTCACATCTATAAATGCAAACATCCCTTTATGAGGGCTGAAAGCTATATAAGATGATCTCAATTCATTTCTAGCACCAAAACCTATGAGTCTATGAACGTCTTTCCTTTGGCCTAATATCATCCCATTTTCAGCAAGGTCTTCCAAGAAGACTTCCCTTTTTCAGAAGAATATGGGCACTGTCGCTTCTACTGCACTTTTACTGTGAAGTCGCTCACACTCAGGTTGAAAGACTAGACACAAGGGGTCCTGCAAGTAGGATGCTTACTCCTTCCCAACAAAGGAGATTTCTGTTTCTCACTCCATGCATATTCTGCTTCCTGTCATTCTTGTCTTTTCCCAACTGGTTCTTCTCAATCCAGCTCCTGAAGTGTGACTTTATGCCCTTTTGTTCTTTTATTCATTTATTCTTTCAACAAATGTTCATGGAAAACCTTCAAATGTTCAGTGCTATGCTGTGCACTACAGATTAAAAGGTGAGTTAGTCTATGGAGCTAACAGTGTAGAGTGGTAGAAGAGCATTCATCCAACCTCATACAATACATAATCTCAAACTGAAATAAGAGCCTTAAAGGAAAGGAACACTGTGCCAGGTGAGCCTATAACCAGAGAGCCTGGCTGTGCCAGTCTGTGGCGTCAAACTCCATGAGAAAAGTAGAGCTCTAAGAAACTCATTGGCACGATTGGACAAGCCAGACAAAACTTCTCATCAAAATCTTGTCTGAAAGCTCTTGTATTCTATCAAAATGGGAGGACTCTCCAAACACAATAGTTAATTACTGCTTGGTGAAGACAGGTGAACTCATGTGCTAAGAAGCAGCCGGCATCTTTTTCGCAGTTTTTTTTTTTTCTTTTTGCAGGCATATTAATGGATTGTATTGTCACTATATCAAGTCTTGACTGACAGCTGTCAAGATTCAGTGAGCTACAGGAACAAAGTAATGTGACAGCTTAGAAACCCTGCAGAGGAAAGTACCAAGATAGAATGATCTCACACAGATATAAGTCCTGTACCACGCCTCATTTCAGGTGGCTTGGACGGCTCTCAAAGTTATTCGATCAGTGGCAGGTCAGGTTTAGAACAAATTGCAAAAAGAGGCTTTTCCAAACTGAATTCCCCTTTAGTGCCTTAGTAAAGAGGCTAAGAGCAAGGAAATGTGTTAAAGGGAAATGATATAAATGATAAAGGCAGACTTAGATGACAGGGGAAAGGGCTGTACAAGTGTAGTGCTGCCTCTTCCTTCCCACTGATGCATTTGGTCAAGTGTATTAGTCATGCATTTGGATATGTGTATTAGTCATGTATCTTTATGTTGTCAATACTGAAGCCCAATTCAAGTTTGATAATTTGATAATTTATTGAGTCATGTATTAGAAAAGTTCAATCAAAGGCTGAGATGATATAAACTAGTTTCTAATTTTTTGTTCTAACTTCCTCTGTGTTAGCCTCACTAAAAGATAGACTTTATCCACATAGTGGCATCCAGGGTAAAGAATTTTTCCTCCTCAATAATTCCAGAAAATCTTGGGGAGGGGTTCTCTTTGACACAATTGGTCATGCTCCCTTCCCTAAACCTATCAAAGTGAACAAGTTTTTAACTAGTTTGGCTTAGGTTATATGGTCTTTGCTGGAGTTTGCAGTTTGGTGTCAGACCCACTATATTTCATAGGTGAGAGTGGTGTGAAGAGATTCTCCAAAGAATTAGAGAGCTGTTAACAGAATAAGAAATGCAGCGGGATAAGCAAAAACAGCATATGCCTTCTATTATATCCTGACATTAGAGCTTACGATAAAATGCAGGTTTGGCAGGTAAGAATAAGAAGATTTTCCAAGTGGGTGAAAAAAGAATCAGGCTGCTGATATGGAAAAACAAAGTTCTTTGGCAAAATTTGTGACTTAGGATACAATAGTCAAAATTATATCAGACAAGGTCCTGGAAGAAATATTGGAGAAGACAAATAATATTATTCTTAAATGGAGGACAAATATGAAAATCTCATTGGATTTTTCTTTCATTTTACAATGACACACACTCAGTGGGTACTCAAGACATAATTTTATTTGATTCCTGTGATTTTATACTCAGAGTGAAAATTAATTGTCATGTAATTATATGAGAACTAATTAAGGTAACAGGATTATTAAGATAAGTAATCAATAAAACATCTGGGAGTCCTTTCAAGTAGATCAGTAAATAAATAAATACACATTTCCCCCTCAATTTATTGTGCCAACATAGCATTTCTTTCAGGCTGTATTATTTCATTTTCATAGCAAAAAAGACTACTAATGCTTTAAGGTCTTACCAGGACTTACCATGTTCCTAAGTAGGTGCATGTATAAAAACCATTCTCAAAACATGCTTTTGACCAGGACTGGATGACATGAACAAATTCCCCACAGTCACATTTTCTCCCTCCAAAATGAACTACTTAAGCATACTTAAGCATCAACTGGCTGAGCCACACTGGATTCTATCATATTTCCTAGCATCTATAGGTATAAATAAGTGTTTACTGAATTAAGTAATAAAATGATAATGGCTGAAAAGGCTAACCAACCATTCTAAGGCTCAAAGCTATTTAGTCCTTTAAGGATGGACTCCTAAGTAAAGAGTGAAAATAACAAGGTCTTTGGAGCTGATTAGTTTTGGATTAAAATCTCATCATATCTGTCATGTGGGGAAATCAGTTAACCTCTCTGAACTTCAGATCTCTCATGAATAAATTGCAGACAACAATACCTACCTTGTAGAATTGTTACTAGGATTTGATGAGACACTATATACAAAGTGACTAGAACAGAATGCAACCTCAAAAATGGTTGCAATATTTATATTTTTTCAAGCTTTTCATACAGTTTAATACCAATAAACACTTTACTGTCTCCAAAGTCATCCCTGAATCAAGACATTAACTACATTTATAATTCATTAGCTCAAAAATATTTTGAAGATTTGTTTGAATATAAAAAAGAACTTGATTAAATAAAAGTCTTGTCAAGTAGAATTTTATTAGCCATCAATAACTTTAAAATTGCTTAAAAGAACACATTATAGCCCAGCTGGTGTGTCTCAGTGAACCAGGAAGTCATGGTTCAATTCCCAGTCAGGGCTCATTCCGGGTTGCGGGCTTGATCCCCAGTGTGGCGCATGCAGGAGGCAGCCAATCAATGATTCTCTCTCATCACTGATGTTTCTCTCTCTCTCTCTCTCTCTCTCTCTCTCTCTCTCTCTCTCTCTCTCCCTCTCCATTCCTCTCTGAAATCAATAAAAGTATATTTTTTAAAAAGAATACATTATATACAGATACATAGATAGATATACACACACAGGTATATATACATATGTGTGTATATGAAATACTGCTATCCCATTAGTAGTATTGAGTGCAAGTTTATTTCACTCACCTATCATTTTTAATTAAAATTTAGTGTAAGCAAGTGAAAGAAAGAGAAAATTTAATCTGGGGTATCACCTAAGAATTTAATATAGAATTTATAGATTCATTAAGGAAAATCTCTGATTTCAAAGCTTCTAGTTAGCTATTCTCTTTAGTCCCAAAGGTGAGCTATCTTGTCAAAGAGAACACATTAACCTGGTGTTAATAACCTTTAGTTATTAAAGGCAAGAAAGCACTTAGTTTAGAGTGGAGACTCTGAGATAAAGCAATAAATAACAGGACATTGTCACTTTATCTTTGATGTTCTGAATTTGGGTTTTGAGGAGTTTCCCTAGACTCAGAAAAAAGAAGATGGAAAAGGGGGAAGAGAAAGTGGGATCTGGCAACATGGTAGCAGCTGTACGAAAGGAGAAAGAGAGCTGGTCAAAGTATCCCGCAGTAGACACTGTGATGCCCCATCAGAACCTCTTTTAGGAATCAAAAACTTTCCCAGCTGCCAGGAGTATTGTCGACAGAAAGCACTCAGCTCTCTCTGGAAATAGCCTAGAATGAAGAATAGCACCACCTCACCCAATGGCATGCCTTGTTCTCTTTCTGGAGCAACTCACTTCCAATTACACAGCAATATAAAAGCCTGTCCTTTTCGCACCAACTTGACACCACTTTGAAGGGCCATTCCAGGTTCAGAGTTGTCTAGGCCTGACTTCTGCTTATGCCTAATCCTGCTTCTCTGCCTTCCCTTCCACAGGTTTTGAACCTGAGAACACTACCAATCCTGCATGCTAATCTTTGTCTTAGATTTGCTTCCCAAGGATCCCCATCTGTAACACCTCCTTGTGGTGGGGTTGGATGAATAATTTCAAGAATAGTGGTAATGATATTTGATTTAAAATTATTTATTTTCTGGGCTGTAATTTCAACCTATTATTCCCAATTATTCAGTGAAAGTATTATACATGGGAGCTCTGTTATGGTCTCATACTTCAGAGAATAAAGAACAGGAATGCCTCTCCTTATTTAAACCAAAAAGATGTATCTGTTGTTGTTACACCAGTGGTGTCCTGAAACTTGGGCTGGGAGAAGTTCAGAGAAAAGGGTGACAGACTGTTGACCACTAGTAGAACATAAGCACCATTTTGCATTGCCCTCCTCGGGAAAATCAGTAAACTTTCCAAGTTAGGTGGGATGGAGTATTGAATTACTCTATGTAGATATTGAACACAATAGTGGCCCCAGGGAAATCAAGAGATGCTATTCTTTATAAATGAAGGTGACAACTTATGGTATTAGTCCTTACAGGTGGGCATATACCAAGTTGATTTTCCATTCATTCTTATAGGTTTGTATTGTCATTTCCCACATGCTCAGGAATACAACCTGAGGGCATTAGGTGAAAGTTTTCATGTTAACAGCACCCAAAATTGGGGTTCCATTAACATTAACTGCTAACCATTTTGCTTATTTCAAAAACACTGAAAAAATAATTCCCTCACTGCAGATTTAGTACAATAAACCCTTACTCTGTTGTTTTTTACCTCATTTTCTCCCTTCACTTAAAAAAAAGGTGCTTCTAGACTGAAGACTTTGCAAAATTAGCTCCAGAGAAGCTCCAGGCCTAAATGGTTTTCCATCAGCCCTCTCTCCTTTTGATGGAAATTGTAGGTTGGTTTCCCTTAAATTGTGTCTACCATTGTTCACATCTTGGAGACTTAAAAAAATAGAAAAATATTATTAGTATCGAGATCAAGAATTTCAGTGTATGCTTGTGGTGATATATTCTATGCTCTATTTATAAACAAATTTGTTCATTTTTGTTTCTTGGAAGCTGGAAAAAAGTCAATTCTGATAAGTATAGGCAATTTCTGCTTTTGTAACTGATAAAACCAGAACTCTTACCTAGTAAATATGTGCATGAAGTCATGGTCAAAATTGACTTCAAATGTAGTGGGCAATATTGAAAGTGTTTTGTTTTGTTTTAATATCTTGTAAGGGCTGGTGTAGGGATTTTATACAGTGTACCACACAAAAATGTTCCCCATAACAAATTTTAAGTTATACAATCTCAGCTACAGTTAAAAATCTCTCCCATTCTGTATTATCCATGCTTTTTGCTCTTTCTGTTCATTCTTCCATGTCTACCCCTGAGGTAATGGACTCAGGGTGTAACTTCTCCAGTTGGGGCATCCCATGTGACCACCACACCCATATTTCAGAGAAAATGCTCCCACTTTGGTCTTCTGTCTCTCTTCTCCTTCAACCTCACAGTGCATTATTTGTTTTACCATGTCCTTCTTTGCTTCCTTGTCCTCCTTCAATATCTCGCCTACACTCAGGTTGTAAATAAAGGGGTGTGGAGAATACTAAGAAAAGGTTAGAAAATGCTCTAATCTAACCTCAGGGTGGAGTTCCTACGATGAGACCTGCCCACTGTCAAGATGTGCCTTTTCTTTGCACTAACCCAAGTTTTTAAATTAAATAGTATCTCTTATCCTGGTTTGAGTTACAGTTAACTCAAGTCCCATTTCAGTTAACCTAGCTAAACATATGTCAGGCCCAGCGGGAGGGGGTTGGAGAATCTACCCCATCACATGAATAGAACAGGTTTAAAAGGGTTTTTAGGCTACAGGGTTATGAAGTCACTACATAATTTATAATACAGTTTCAATGGGAAAAATGCAACCACAGTGCAAAACACTGAAGAAAAACAGAGAAGGGAAACTTACACACAAGCTTTTAAAATTTAAGCCTGTGAAGTGCCTAACCAAATCTTTGTCATTGCCCAGGAAAAGTCACCCATGACTGTGTAGTGCTGCTGAAAGAGGTAAACATTTAGGCAGGGGAAGCTGCAGAGTCCTATCAATGCATTGGAGGGAGGATAGGAGGAAAATGCTATTCTAGTTCTATTTTTATATTATTTATTTATTCTTAGTCTAGAGATAGATAGAGATAGATAGAGATAGATAGATGGTAGATAAATGGATTGATAGATGGATTGATAGATGGTAGATGATGGTTGGATAGGTAGATGATAGATGACAGATAAGACAGACAGACCAATAGACACACATCTTGTTGCTGGTGTACACGGTTTACATCTGGGCTTCCTAAGGCAGCCTGTGGTTTTGCTCTATTCTTTCCCCAAGGCTGTTCTCATCTCTGTATTGCAACCTCAGTACCATGCTCTTCCTCCCCAAAACCTACAAATTCAATTCTTTGAACCTAAAGTCAAAAGAAGATTTTACTGAGCTTTTGTAGGAAGTAGAAGGGAAGGTTCCCTTCTCTGTTTCTCTTTCCACCCTTGCTGTTCTCTCTCAGTCTATATTGAACTCTCTTCTCTAACTCTAGGCAGTACTGGCAGCCTGCCAATGCTCTCATTACTTCACTCCTGGTGGCCCCCTCACATCACCACCACCACCACCACCACATTTCCACCCACATTGGGAAATTTACACTCTGTGCCTTCTTCAAATTGCATTCTTACATATTACTTTGTTTAGCAAAATAATGGAGCATCTGTGGGTGGAATCTATTTGCAACAAAGGCATGTGGGTTGTACACACCCGTTCTTGTTAAAATTCAAGTAAAATCTATATGGAGGGACTAACACTAGAAAGTAAGGTTCCCTCCCTCCTCCCCCCATAGCAGTTCATCATGCCAGGCAGGGCATTTTCAGGCAGACACAATTTAAGATAGGAAGCTCCTACTGCTGAGGCAACAAAGGCATTAGAAAGGGCGTTCCTGGTGCTGCTCTCCAAATGCTCCAGAGACAAATAATGACTCAAATTCTTTCAAAGTCTTAGGGAGTGTGGAAGACCTTTCCAAATTCTCAGACAGATATTACTACAGTAGAGCTATTATAGATAAGGGTTACTAAGCCCTATTGTCATTTATTAAAACAATATAACCCCCGCAAGAGATAACTTTCCATTTTTACCTCCTGGTTACATTAGGATATACGAATGTCATTATTAACTTGCACAGACAGCATGGCTGAATAATGATTATCACAACCTTCATTTAAGTTTAAAAAATAATTTCATTATTTCAACAGTTCTTCAGGTTAGCTAGACTGCTCTTCCACACATATGTCTGCTCATGTTTTCTCTTTTCCCATGATATGTTCACCTTTAAACTAGGAAAAGAGAGATTGTGTGATCACTTGGATCCAACTTTGCTATAAATTTTGGTTTTCAAACAGGGAGGGTCTGCATTTTTACAGCATGAATGAGTTTGTGCCTGAGATAAATAGTAATAGGTCAATAGATAGTTATAGCTTTTCTGGAAGTTAAAAAGCAGCCTTTATTTATAGGATTATTTCCCCTTTATGGATTTTATAAAAGATTTAGCATGGTTTGGCCCAAGAAAAGAAGGACAAGACATCACATAGGCCCTGATTGGGCTCCAGTGTCTTTGGAGGAGACTGGACCTGACTTTTTCCTCTACCATCCTGAAGCACCACAGCTCAACAGCCCAGAGTGGAAGAAGAAAAATAGCTAGAAAAGAAGTGAGTAAAAAAATAACCGAGCAAGAGTAGACACATGAATTCTGGTTCTCCTTCCTTTTAACACAGCCAGAGGCTAACCAAGTATTCTGCTTCATGTTAAGAAATGCTCCCCAAGGGAAGTGTTTGCCTCCAATTGTGAAATAGTAAACTTCGTGCCTTGGTTTAAATGCCTTAGTGCTAGTGCAGAATCATTCATATTTGCCCAATAGTTTAGAGCCTCTTTTCTGGCATGTAATAAATGGCAAACTATACTTTTTCATTTAGACTTTGCTTCATGAATGGCAAGTTGGTAGGAAAAACAAGTTTATATGACCATGAAAATGGGTATAAACTGACTCATAGAAACACCCATATAAAGATAGACATGCAAAATGTATTAGCGTGTTTCAATCTGCCAAGCATCAGGGTTCAAGAGGTAAGGATCAATAAATAGTATTCCCTTTTCCCCACAAGTTGAAAACATTGAGAGATAGAACAGGAGGCAGATGTGTGGATATAAAAAATTATCACCTTTATTAGCCTTTGGTAGGATATGGCTTAGTGTGAGGACTAATTGGACTTACACATACCTTTTTCTTCTCCCACTCCTAGTCCAGTCCTAGCATTCAAGGGAAAGGGAAATCTATAGATTCATTGCTCTTACTCGGATTTCTGTTTCACACTGAAAATGGGGGAAGAAGGAAGATTAACTCTCCATTATACATAGATTTTAATATATGATCTTCCTCCAACTGAGACACTTACCTCGTGTCACCTGTTAACCAGATAGTCACTTTGCCTCCTTTGGAAGTAGTGACTTAGGAATTGGGGAAAGAGATAGAAGTATGTTACTAGCAGGTGGTTATTACATGGATTCCAAAAAAGTGGGACTGATGCATTTTGCCATAGCATTAAGCATTAAAGATAAATCTTTAACTTTTTTTACTTTTTATCAGAGCATCTTTTGGCTTATTCCTTTCATCTTGAGTAATACAATAGTGTCAGAAATTTTAAATTTAATAGACCAATAAGGATAGAGTAGGTAATGTGAGGGAAAGGAGCAAGAAGATTTTTTATTAATTAAAGTATCAAAGTATAAGGACTAGCACCTGTTTTGTTTTTGTCTGTTTATTTTACAAAAGAAAACCTTTGAGTTTGAAACAAAGGTAATACATAGCAGTGAGGAGAGTTTGGCCTATTTCAGTCTTTCTTTAAAAAGTGGCCCACGATCCACCTTCATCAGAATCACTTAAAAGGTCTGTTAAAAATCCAAGTTTTGGGCCCTTTTCCTACACCAATTGAATTAAAATCTCTTGACATCTGGATGGAAAATATGCATTTAACAACTTATCTGAGTAATTCAAATGCACACTGAAGATAGGTCATCTTTTTCTTCTGGCTATAGGACAGCACGTACCAGGTACCAGAGCTATACTTGACCCAGGGTCATAGCACAAAATTAGCCTTAGTTCTGAGGAGCTAACATCTCCTTCTCTTACAACAGGAAACAGAACTTATTTATTTAAAAAATGGAAAATATAAAACATGAAGTGGGATACAGTACAAACTTATACGTGCATAGTGAAGCAAGAGAAAGTAAGAATATGGCAACAAGAGTTTGGGTTACATTATAAATCTGGTCTGGTGCCAATTCACACTTCACATTCTTTTCATTTACATCCAGAAAATGTGTATGAATTCACAAGTCTCTGGTTATGCACATATGACTTTGATTAAGTTTCAGTGCCACTTAGCTACATAATCTTCTGTTTGTAAAGACTGGCTGGAGTGCTGCATGTCCCACTTGGAAATCCTTTAAGCAGATTAGAAGCCCCTGGGTCTGCACGTTGGAAATAATTTTTCTGAAAGGACTTACAGTAATTAGTGATTAATGGGGTTTCCAAAACAACTGTTTCACAGTCTAAGACAGCTAATCCATAAATGCATTAATTGTATTAGACTATGTAGATAAGAAATAAAAGTCTACTAAGTGGGAAAATTGCTGAACTATTCTATTTCATTGGGGAAAATGGTGTCAATGTTTAAGTGTCTTTAATCCATAATACAGACAAATTAGTTCCCATGTTTGAGTCAATGAATTGTGGATAAATATCATTGTCTGTGACTTTTCCCCAAGCAGATGTATGAATATTTTTATATATTTAGATTAGTTAGAGATTTAGAATTATTTTGAGAACAACTTTATAAATTATAACAATGCTAAAAGACATAATTATTATCCATCAATTAGATGATCTATAACTCTTCCAGATTTTAGTTATGAATGCAAAGTGCCATATCATGTCTGCTCTGCATTTGTGTGCTTTTTAAAATCAATGATCTTAGAAAGAAATTTTATTAATTTCATTATTGCAGTGCGTCCTAGTATTTTAACACCAATTACACTTGATCCCAACTGATACAATATTTTTCAGACAGTTTTTAGTAACAGAACTTTAGATATTATTACTAAATATTCTATACCATTAAGGGATATGAAACCACTCTTACTAATATTTGCCACTCTCACAGAACTAAACATGATTACATATATATATATATATGCAAGTTGCCCAACAGATGTTCCCAGAACTGAGTTATATTCCAGAGAGTGTTAGATGAGAGAATGGTACATGCAACTAAAGAGAGAAGGGTACACAACCCTCTTGTAAATCAAAGAATTAATATTAGTCTCAAAAATCATGTCACAGTCAGAGACATACTAAAATATGTCAAAATGCCTGGTAATAAGTTATTGGGATGTAATGTGCAACATGGTAATTGCAATTAACTAGTAGCCCATTGCGCAATATCGCGCACAGTAGGCCACCCACCATTTTTGCGGGAGCCAGCAGGAACTGCAGTGTGCCGCCGGGAGCCACGCTGCTTCCATGGGAGCCATGTGGCTTCCGCAGGAGGTGGAAGTGAGCTGCCGGCA
The DNA here is from genome assembly GCF_963455305.1 of Plecotus auritus. Taxonomy (NCBI): domain Eukaryota; kingdom Metazoa; phylum Chordata; class Mammalia; order Chiroptera; family Vespertilionidae; genus Plecotus; species Plecotus auritus. The sequence continues at coordinate 158,948,026 of NC_137771.1, read as the reverse complement.
CCCATAGGAGCCAGGAGGAAGCTGTGTCACTTCCGCGGGAGGCTGGAGGGACCCGTGCTGCTTCTGCAGGAGGCGGGCCCACCGTCTCTTCTCTGGGCCTGCACTCAGCCGCAGAGGCTGCGGGTCGGCCCCCGTCCCTGTCTGTGTCCACTCCGGCTCTGGGGGCCGGCCCAAGCCAGGCATGGCGGCTCTCCGCCCCCCGTCTCTGTCTCTATCTCCGCTCCAGGCCTCACCCTCACGCACAACCTCCTCCTGTCTGGTCATGACCCGTTATGGAGTCCTGGCCTAATTTGCATATTTCCTCTTTATATAGATAGATAATACTCTATTGCATATTTGAAAGTTGCTAAGAGAATAGATCTTAAAAGCTTATCAGAAGAAAAAATTGTAACAAATGTATATATATGGAAACAACCCAAGGATGGGAAAAGATCAAGCAAAAATATGAAACTGAGTAATTCCTGAAGCTCACACAAGGCTGAGAATAATTCATGTTCCCATCAGCAAGAGTAGAAAAACTTATAATTCATGGGGAACTGAGGAGAAAGTATTGCCTCAGCCAGGGGCAAACTTAGCCCTATACTAAATATTTTCTAGGTCTCACCTAACAAAGCTTAAGAGGAAGCTTCAAAAAATTAACCTGCCTCCAAAGATCTTCATAAAGATCTAGAAATAGTTTAAGGTTAAATAAAGGAACACAACAATATCTAATAGTGCAAATTCACAATATCTGGTTTCCCATTAAAAAGTTTCCCGGACTTGCACAGACTCAGAAAAATACAACTAATAATTAAGAGATAAATCAGTCAATAGAAACAGATTGAGAAAGAACATAGATGATAAAATTAGGGAACAAGGGCATTGAAATGGTTATATGTTCATATATTCATGAAAACAAAGATTCAGCATGTTAAGTAGAGACATCAAATATGCAAAAGAGATCTACATTATGAATCTAGAAATAAAAAATATAATGTCTAGGCTGTTTCCAAATCTTACAGATGAGTGGATTAGAAAACTGTGGTACATCTACACAATGGAACTGTACACTGCTGTGAAAAAGAAGAAATTCTTACCATTTGCAACAGCATGGATGGAACTAGAGAGAATTATGCTAAGAGAAATAAGCCAGTCAGAGAAAGATAAATATCACATGATCTCACTCATTTGTGGATTATAATGAACAACATAAACTGATGAACAAAAATAGAACCAGAGACATAGAAGCATCACACAGACTGTACAACCTATGAGGGAAGGTGGGGGATGAGGGGGTAAGAGATCAACCAAAGGACTTGTATGCATGTATATGAGCAAAACCAATGGACACAGTAGGAGGAGTGAGGGCTTGTGCTTGGGGGAGGGGTGGTGGGGGTGAGGTCAATGGGGAGAAAAAGGAGACTCATGTAATACTTTAAACAATAAAGAATAAAAAATATGTCTAAGATGAAAAATACACTTAATAGAATTCATAACAGATGAAGCACTAATAAAAAACAAAGTGAACTTGAAGACACACTAAATTCAGATGAATAAGGATGGGAATGACATTCGACTCCTCAATAACAATAATGCAAGTCAGAAAAAAAATAGAGAAAAAAACTTTGAAGTACAAAAACACCCCTAAACCCTATCAACTTAGGAACCTATGACCAGTGAATATATTCTTTGAAAACAAGGTAAAATAAGTATATTTTTGGACATTCTAAAGTTGATATCTTTCATCAAAACTGTAATACAAGAAATGTTAAAAGAAGTTCTTCAGGCAGAAGGAGAACATTACCAGATATAAATCTAAAACTACATACACACAAAATGAAAAACATTAGAAATGGTAAATGTGTGTTAATATAAATGCACGTTATTCATTTTTAAAGATCTTTAAAAGATAATTGACTGTTTAAGACAAAACTTATAACCATGAATTGTGAGATTTATAATATATGTAGAATTAACAACAAAAGCAAAAAATCCGGAAATAGGAAATAGAATGTTATTGTTTTAAGGTTTTTGTACTATACATGAAGTAGGATCATATTACTTAAAGGCAGACTGTGATAAGTTAAAGATAAATACTATAATCTCTAAAGCAACAACTACAATAACACAGCCATAAGTTATAGATAATGATCCAACAAAAGAGAAAATGAAACCATAAAACAAATGCTCAAATTGAAAAGAAGGCAGACAAAAACAACAAAGAAAAGAAATCCAATGGCACTAATAGAAAATAAGTAGCAAGAGGATAGTTTTCATCCTAACCATATTAATAATAACACTAAAGGTAAGTAGATTGGGTAAAAAAATAAACCATACTGAATCCTGCCTATAAAAATATTCACCTTAAACATTCAGACACAAATAGTTTAACTGTAAAAAAATTAGACAAAGACAAGACATGTAAATACTAATCAAAGCATGCTGGGTTGACTATATTAATTGTAGGCAAAGTACTTTCAGAGCAAAAAAAATAATTGCCAGGGTCATTTCATAATGATAAAAGGATCAATTCACAAGAAGAAATAACAATTCTATCAGTCAACTGAACCTAGTGTAAGGCTATATAGGACACTTTTAGAACACTGCATGCAATAAGAACAGAATACAATTTTTTTCAACTGCACATGAAACATTTCCCAAGTTAGACTATTCTGAACTATAAAAGTCTCAATAAGTTTAAAATCATTCAAATAATATAAAGTGTGTTTGTTATCACAATGAAATGAAATTAAAATCAATAACAAAAATATTTGGAAAATTGATAGAATGAGTAAGGTTGTAGAAGATTTGAAGAACATTATCAATCAATTGGACCTCGTTGACATTGTTCTACCAATTACTGAGAAAAGAGTGTTCACTGCTATTGTGGATTTTTCCATTTATTCTTGAAATTCTATCATCTTGAGATTTTGAAGTTCTGTTATTGGGTGCATAAATATTTAGGATGAATACCTTTATGCTAATAAATTTAAAAGCTTAAATGAAATGGATAAATTCCTTGAAAGACACAAACTTTCAAAGCTCATTTAAGAATAAATAGATAACATAATAGCCTCTCTCTCTCCTTCTTTCTCTCTCTCAAAACTGAACTACAGGCTTAGGTGACTTACTGATAAATTCTACCCAATGCTTAAGGGACAAATAATAGCAATACTATAGATATCCTTCCAGAAAATAAAAAAAGGAAGAAGCAATCCCCAACTTATTTTATTATGAGGCCAGTGTCTTCTTTATATTAGAACCAGACACAGATATTACAGAAAATAAAACAAAGAAAACTGTATTCCTCAGCTACATAGATACTAACACTTTTAACATAATTTTAACAAATCAAATTCACTAATATATAAAAGTATAATACACCATGAACAAGTTGGATTTATTCTAGGAATGCAAAAATCAATTCAAAATTCAATCAATGTAATTTACCATGCTAACAAACTAAAATAGGAAATCCATATATTGCTCTCAATAGATACAGAAAAAGCATTTGGCAAAGTAATACTCTATACTTGACAAAAACTCAGCAAACTGGAAATAGAAGAGAACTTCCTCAACATGATAGAAGGCATATAAGAAAAACTGTAACTAACATCATTCTTTTAAAAAAAATACGTTTTTATTGATTTCAGAGAGGAAGGGAGAGATATATAGAAACATCAATGATGAAAGAGAATCATTGATCAGCTGCCTCCTGCATGCTCCCTACTGGGGATTGAACCTGCAATGGGGGACCCTTCAGTCCAGAGGCCGACATGCTATCCACTGAGCTAAACTGGCTCCGGCTAACATCATTCTTAATAGGTGAAAGACTGAATGTTTTCCCTTCAAGATCAGAAAAAAATGAAAGGTGTCTTACCACTTCCATCCAGTACAGTATTAGAGGATTTATTCAGTGCAAAATTCAAGAATGAGAAATAAAATTCATCCAAATTAAAAAAAAGAGAAAAGCTGTCTTTATTTACAGACAACATTATCTCTAGTTAGAAAAATCCCAAAATTGTTTTCTGCTCCTGAAATGCTCTTGCCCCATTTTATTTACCAAGATTCTATCCTCCCTTCAGACCTATTTGTTCACATATGCCTATTTGGGCTTCGTTCCCCCAGTATTGAACTCCCTTTGTACTTGGTAATACTAAGTTGTCTACTAGGTCCAGAAAAAATGCAGCATGGCTTAATCCTCCTCTATTGGACAATTAACTCCTTGAGAGTAGGGAATGTATTTTGGTCATCGTTTTCTCTATCACAGAAACTGGTCCAGGGCGTGAGCAATAGACAGGCTTGGGAAACATTCATTGCTGTATCAACTTAGTTAATCATATAGCTCATTTGCTTTCAAGTTCAGAGTTCTGTACGTTCTTCCAATCACACTCATGGAACTCTCCTATTTTACGTAGGTGGACTACGCAAACTTCAGTTTCAGCTAACTCATCATACTCTACTAACTGTAAAAGCACTTTGAGTGCCTTTCTATTGCCACAATATAAAAGTTACATATATTTTTAATGATTATAATATTCTACTTAAGAGATTGTGCATTCCAATATATATCTTGTAGTCCTGACAGAGAAGACAGGAGGAAAAAATAAATAAATAAACCCTGTACATTTTGGCTGTTAGCAGCAGATGCTGGGAAATGTTTCTGAACCACTTGGGCAACCTCAGCCACTTTGACAGGGCTGGCCAAAAAGCAGCAGAAGCTTTTCACTTCCTGTTGCAAACATAAATATGAACTAGTGGTTTGTGCTCCACTTTGCTCCCCTCAGGTTCTCAAGCATTGAGCTGCTGTGGTCAGTGGTATGTCTGGCTCTCTTTCTGCAGGCAGAGCCTCTCTTCAGTTACAGCTCTTGCTCAGGGAGATTGCACATTATTTTCTGAGCGACACAATACTCACCGCTTCTGGTAGCCACTCATCATGGTAAATTTCTTTAGCTTGGGTGTAACAACCCACTGCAATGTTCTGTTTGTGAACTTTGGGAAACTAGGTTTCATTTCCTTGATATAATTACCTAGTTCTATTTAATGTGATTTAAATGTTTATTACACAGTGTGATACTTAAAGGCCTGCAATAGTTTCTTGACTTGTTTTTGCTTCTGATTATCTGCCATGAGGATCCTGGGGCTGGAGTCAGACACCTGGGTTCAAGTCACAGTTGCTCCTCTACATAGTTGCGTGTGGTCTCCTTTCCTGGCTTCCCTCTTCAGTAGGATTGTCACAAAGATATCAGAGTCACTAAAAAAATCTCAGGGGATGAGTTTAAAGTGGAATCTGAATGGGTCACACAGAAAAGACAGAATTGTGTAGTAGAAAGAAAGTTTGATGGAGTTGTGGAGGGCAGAGTGAGGACATCTGAGCTCTACTCTGGCCTTCAGCTTCATTTGGTCCTTTTACAGCTAAAAATCTTTATCTTTGGTGCATCTTCCTATATCTGTCCACACAACACTAATAATAGTCAAGCATGCATTCTCAGCTCCTTCAAAGGTGTGGCAAGGGCTTGCACGCAGACTGCTTGGGCAAAACAAAAAATAAAGTTAAGAGTAAAAATGCATCTTTAACTTCTGGGATTCAAAATCTCCTTTGTATTCTAGTCTTGAAAGTAATTCTAGTCTTGAGGTGGTTCCAACCTCACTCCCCCAAAAAGAAAACACCATTAACACAAATTAAAAAATGTGCAAGGATTCATTCTTTTATTCAAGAGGCCTTTGCTGAACACCCACTATGTGCCAGTCAGTCAAACAGATAAAATATAAAAACAGATAAGATATGGTCTTCACAGGAGAACATGAAATTATTTTAAAAAGAACTCAGGTTATCTTGGAAAACTCAGAATTAAAAAAAAAAATCCCTGTCTTTATTTTAGGATTTAGTAGTATTTTATTTAGGGTAGGCTTTGTAATTATTTTATTGGTTGTGCCACAGGAGTCTTAATTGGTGGGGGTACCTAAGAAAAGGGGGGAGGCAGCTGAGGCTGAGATGAGGAAAGTCCTCACAAAACAAGTGGTATTAGAGTTGTCTTAAAGGACAAATAAATTTGTCTGCCTAGAAATAGGAAAGAAGAAAGGAAGGGACTGAGTAGAGAACTGTTTTTGGAAGTGACTGAGTAGAGAACTGTTTTTGGAAGTGACTGAGTAGAGAACTGTTTTGGAAGTCCGAAAGAGTGTGTTTGGCCTCTATGGTAGCTGCAGCAGTTCTGTGTTGCTGGAGCACCTGGTACATGGGAGTGTTGGTGAGTAGGCTTTGGCCAGATCACCAACGGCCTCTTAAACTCTGCTAAGATCCAGGTTGCTCTCTAAAGAGTATGTCGTGTCTGTGGTTGAAGAGAGAGCAGCTTCAACTCCCATGGAGTTCCAGGAAGATTTGGAGATCTGGACTAAGTGCAGGCTAAGGACCAGGGCTCGTCTATGTCATCTCCTCCTGCTCATTTGAAGGAGGGCATTATTAGGGCAAACAGTCAAGGTCATAATGGGCCAAGATGATTCACAAAGGACATTATTTTATCCACTGCTGTTAACTCATCTTCATATACAAAGAGAGTTAGATTTGTTCAGAAGCACATTAGAAGCCAATCTTTCCTGCTACAGGGCAATTCCTCAAACTTCCTTATTTATTTTCAGATTTTTTTTTCTGTGAAAATGCTTTTTGACTATATAGAGTGTCTGTCCTATTACAATTCTAAAATTAATAATAGCTAGAACATTTCTAGAGGCATTTCATTCTCAGGATCACACACCATTAGGTCTTCAAGCAATTTTTAATTTGTTTCTCATTGATCTGCACTTGCAATTGTTTCAAATCTTAATGTTTCAGTGAGTATAGTCATTGAGTCATGGCCTTACGATAGATAACCATATCACGAATTTCAACACAGCTCTTATTCTAATGTGTCTGGATAAAAGGCCAAAGCTAAATCTTGTTCAACTGAACTACATTTTTCAAAGAAAAAAGGAAGAGACATTTGAATTTCAGAGAATCAATCAGAAATCACTTCCTGACCTTCATCCTATATGCTATAGAAAACACACAAACTAAATCTTCAGGAATAATTGTGGTACATAATTGTTGTTACTCTTGTTTTATAAATGATTTATTAAAGAATAAAATGGCAGTAATTCTGGTAAGCCCACTAAATGACACATAACAATTATTGCATGTTAATATTAGAGAAATGGTTACAAATTAAACTTTTTTTTTTCATTTTTCTCCTTACCCTATCATTCACATTGTATGTCTTTTTCTTTCTTTCACCTTTATTGTCTCAATTTACCCATACTTGTTTACATGTCTATGTTCCTGAAGGGCATTGTTGGTTTGTTTGTTTGGGGAAGGTTCTTGGTAAATCATCAACATGTTCTCCCATCTCATCCTCATCATATCATCCCAGCCCTCCTCTGCCCCAACTATGCCTTTGGTTCTTCTTAGACTATTTGAGCTACCCAATTACTAATTCACCCTTTGTCCATTTCACTTTTTCTCAACACCACCTCATTACTTAATTTTATAGTGAATTTTCTTTTATTTAAAATAACCCATTCCTTCTTATTGTTATATTGATCATTTCCTCATCCCTGTAGTATATAAATTTATTCACTCAAATATTTATTGGACATCTATTCTGGATAGATCCTCTGCTGGATACTGAAGAAATATAGCAGCAAGTAAGCTAGAGATATTACAAGCCGCTGAGGGAGATAGCTGAGGTAGTTATTAAGAGACCCACCTCATACAAGGCATTGTAAATCATGAGAAAGATAGTAAGGTTAATATTCTGGGGAGGTGCTGCAGGGCTTTGAAAGGGTTCTCTCCTAAGATCAAAAACATGCCACAAATACACCTGAGACTAATATAACATTGAATGTCAACAGTGATTGAAAAAAAAAAAAGAAAAAAACTTTGAAAAACAAAACATGTGACACATGCAGTTTGAATCATAACTGAGGAACTCTGGGCTTAGAAAATTTGAATCTTTTACACTAAAACTAGGGGCCCAGTGCATGAATTCATGCACCTTGAAAGGAACCGTGGGTCATGAGGCTGTGGTAGGCACAGGGGCGGGTCTCAGCCCATCATCCATGCCCCCACCTGGTCACTCCCGCCACAGCCCCCAGCCCCCTCTCTGCCGGCAGCCCCACTCCTGCCACTGCCGCTCCCACACCGGGGACTGTGCTGGGCACCAGCAGTGGGTATGAGCTGGGCTGGTGCTGGCAGCAGGTACAAGTGCCCAGCGGGACCTTGGTACACAGGGAGCAAAGAATTTTCAGTAACTACCAAAAGCTTGCCCTGATGACAGCAACCGGCACCCCACCTTGGTCTGGTGCCCCTGCTCACCTGCTCTACCATCCCACTGTGGCCAATGCCCACCATGTTCTGTGCTCTGCCGCCTGCTGCTGACACCCACCATGTTCCACACATGCCCCCTGGTGGTCAGCACATGTCATAGCGACCAGTTCGGTTGTTCAGTTGTTCTGCCGTTCAGTCTATTTGCATATTAGGGTTTTATATCTATACTAATAATAGAGGAATATGCAAATTGTCTGGGACACCGTCACAGTAACAATAATGACCAGGCCGGCAGGGGGGCTAGTGAGGGACAACCAAACGACTGAGCAGCAAGCTGCATGGGGCAACCAGGCTGGCAGGGGGGAAGTTAGGGGTGACCAGGCTGGCAGGGGGGGCAGTTGGGGGTGACCACACCAGCAGGGGGGGGGCAGTAAGGGGCAACCAGGCTGGTGAGGGGGCAGTTAGAGGCAACCAGGCCGGCAGGCAGAGGTGGTTAGGGGTGATCAGGCTGGCGGGGGGGGAGGGGGGCAGTTAGAGGCTATCAGGAAGGCAGGTGAGCAGTTAGGAGTGAGTGGTCCTGGATTGTGAGAGGGATGTCCGACTGCCAGTTTAGGCCTGGGGATCCCCCAAGGTGTCCCAGATTGGAGAAGGTGCAGGCTGGACTGAGGGGACCACCCCCCTGTGCACAAATTTTGTGCACCGTGCCTCTAGTATATAGATAAGCATCATAGTCCAAGGGAGAGTGTCTCTATTTCCCAAGGCTGTTCACCGCCCAAATGCCCTTAAATAGAGTTCAAAATAAGAGTGCAATCCTTGCCTCTGCTCACAAAATGTTCAGAAACGTGAGAAATCCATGAAGAACTGTCTCCTACAAATTAAAAAAAAAATAATGACGCACTGTATTGACTGAATTGTGTCCCCTGCCTCAAAAAACACACAAAAAAACACACACAAAAAAACATGTGTTAGAGCTCCACCCTCAGTATCACCAAATGTGATTGTACTTGGAAATAGAGCCCTTATCTAGGTGAATGAGTTAAGATGAGCTGTTACATTAGGGCTAATCCAATATGACTAGTGTTTTAAGCACAGGAGATTAGGACATACAGAAAGACAGCATGTATGCATGTGCACAGAGGGATGGCCATATGAAGAGGCAGCAAGAAGGTGGCCATCTCCAAGTCAAGGAGAGATGCTTCAGAAGAACACAAACCTTCCAACATCTTCATGTTAGACATCCAGCCTCCAGAACTATGAGAAAATAAATTTCTGCTATTTAAGCCATACAGTCTTTGGAGTTTTCTTATGGCAGCCCCAGCAAACTAATACAGATATCATTATAAGCCTATTAGAATAGATTAGATTATGTAAACAGTTTGGAGTGGAATTAGCTGCACATAAGGAAGTAGAGGAGATTAGAAAGCTTCTGGATTGATGCATGAAATAAGGAGTTGACAGGCAAAAAAAATTGTCAGGTAACTTTCAGGGCTCCACTAAAGTTAGCTAAAAGTAATGTGGGGCCATCAGTAGGGTCAATAATTTTTTGTTAAAAAATAAAGCTCTTCTATGAAATACTCAATAAACTGTAGAACTCTCATTTTTCCTGTGCCTCCTATATTCTTTTCTAGTCCAGTTGGATGCCAACTGTGTCATACTAACAAATGATTCATGAAGGGAATATTAATTTACTTCAGCCAAATTATGTAAAGGCTCACCTGCAATAATAGGGGCTGATGTGATACAATATTATCTGAAGTAACCACTAAAGATTAGCATAAAGGATTGCCAGGTGATTTGAGCCATCAACACTCAATAACCCAGAGCAAATGGATGTTTAGATTTATCTAGGGTTATGGATTATCAAAGTTGGTATGGCAGAAATTCGAAGGACATAATTGTGACAGCTAGTGAGTGAACAGTTGAAATATGAAACATGAAATCCAGGACAGACTGAGAGGAACACTAAGCTAGAAGTGACTATGAGACAGAAGGAAAGTGAAGATAGCACTGAAATTTTGTGGGGAAGAATCAAGGGAAGGTTAGGGAAGAAGGATCAGAAAAAGCAGGGGAAAGTTAATATTAACTGCATGTTTATTCTAACATGGGTTACATCATCACTGTTTTTCAGTGGAGGAAATAGAGGTGTGCAGAGGTTGGGTGACTTGTGCACAATCACAGAAGTATGGGGCCAGCATTTAAACTTCGGTCTAATAGTATAATCCATGCACTTCTCACTACTCTCCATTAACTGGTATGTTAAATAGCAATAGGAGTGAGAACAATTAAAGAGACAAATCTTTGCCCTAGGCTAGCCGGTTTGGCTCAGTGGGTAGAGTATTGGCCTGTGGACTGAAGGGTCCCGGGTTGGATTCCAGTCAATGGCGAATGCCCAGGTTGTGGGCTTGATCCCCAGTTAGGGGGCATGTAGGAGGCAGCCGATCGGTGATTCTCTCTCATCAGTGATGTTTCTATCTCTTGTTCCTTCCCCTCCTCTCTGAAATCTATAAAAATATATTTTTTTTTTACAAAAAGAGAGACAAAGCTTTAAGTCTTAGATACTGGAGTTGTCCCAGTTAGGCCTGAAGATGAGTTTCAAGGTGTGGCTACCCATGCCTTTGCTAGAGCAGAGAGGAGGTGAGATGGTGAGCTCATCGGAAGAGTGGTAATAAAGAGCCCAAGCTTTGTGCATGTGAAATCGCATAGGCTGTACTTGTGGAGATTTCAGGTCAGAGTAGTGGAGAGAGAGAAAGAGAGGAGCTGCTGCTGCGAACTAGACAAAATAATCTATACCAAGATTGTATGGTCCTTCTCCCCATCTTATTTTTAGGGAAGACGAAAACAAGCCTTAGAGTAGCAATGTTAGATTTATAAGAGTGTCCTCTCTAAATAAATTCATAACAGGTTAAGTCAAACATTTCATTGCAATTTGTGTGAGAAGGTGCCTAGCACTAAATATTACAAAGGTATATTTACAGTCCATTTGATATTTTCATTTTATCTTAAAAGTCATTTATTCTTGCATTTGGACCTTTGATCCTGACCGCAGTCATAATTTTAACTCTGCAATGAGAATACTAACTATGAAATATCAGTCAATTAGGCTGAGGTGCCTCTTACTTGGTATTAAGAATAGTTCGTTACCAGCCCATCTGACAAACCTGCTGCTCCCTGTATTGTGCAGAATGAGGAAGATGTCTTCATCTACATTAAACTCTGTGGGTGGAGAGGGTGTATCTCAGGGCACATCTGAGTTTCTGAGTAACAACACGGTGCAATATGTGTTTTCAGATCTCCTGGATCTTTCACACGGCCCATTGTTACTGGTTCCTGAAATGTGGCTGTCATAGAACTCACAGTATTTGAGAAAAAAATGAAAATACTATGACTCACACTGTCTGTGCTGCCAGAGTTACTTAAATTTCACCGTCTATTTATGCTAATAAAAAAAATCCCTGAAAATCCATTTGCATAACATGCACCCACAAGTCTTTAAAATAGATAGAGAAAAACTGTCTAATAGTTGCTATACATAGATACCCTATTGTTTAATTATTTAGATGACTGCTATTTAATTGCAATTCAAATAGATCATCTTCTAAAAGTTCAATTTTTAAGATAGAAAGGAACTTTTGGTTTAATGAGGTCCAAAAATAAAATTTATTCAATTAGCCTGATAAGTGTCTTATCTAATTAGCTGAGTGTCCAGAGCTGACACCTTAAGAATATTAGCTATTGTTTTATGCTTTGACTTCTTATAATATTTAAGTGCTCACTGGTGTGCCAGAGGATTTATATATATTATCTAACTTATTCTTACATTATGGAGCAGGTATTATTATCACCATTAAGAAGATGAGGAAGCTAAAGTCCCTGGGGCTAAGTAACTTGTGTACATGGTCAGTAAGTGGTAAAGTTAGGATTTATGTCAGTAACTAAAAATAGCCTAAATTCAACCATAAATTTGGCATGTTTCCTTCTTTGTATATATTTTTATAATAACAATATTTAATATGCTAATAATTAACATTAACTACTTGTCATGTTTCAAGAATTAAATGTAAATAATTTAATCTTTACAACAATTTCATGATATGAATACTTTATGAGGAAACTGAAGCAGAGGAGTGCCATTGGTAGTCAATGATGGCAATAGATCTGAACCAGGTCTGGCTCCTTTCTCCTAACCACTGTACTACCTTTAGATTCGATCTTGACTGTTATTGAACCCATCCACATAGATGCTGCTTCTCGTGGTCCTAATCAGATTAAAGCAAAGATGAAGTTATTTTCAAAGTTCCTCTAGTCAGTTTTTATTTGAAGATTTTGGCTTGACATAGCCAGAGAAGCAGACTATAACTTATTAAAAATCCAACTTAGCAAACTATACTCCTTACAGAGTCTCTTGTTCCTCTCCTGTAACCATGACCTCAACAAAATTGTATAATATATTCTAATGTGGCCTATCGAGACCCACTGTACAAATCAGTGGTTAAGATTATAGATTTTGAAGCCTCTCTTATAGTTCTGTATAATTGATTTAATAACTATAAATTGTTCAAATCAAGGCCTAAAATATAGTAGTGTACAACAAATATCAGACATTATTAGTCCATAGTATTCTTAAGATGTTGAGCTATCAAAGAGAACAGAAATCTGGATGGGCACCTAATGCTGCAGTCAGGACTTAGAATTCAACTATGATCTGAGACATGGTTTAGGTATATAACACACTTCTATAGGTAGGTGTGTGTGTGTGTGTGTGTGTGTGCGTGCGTGCGTGCGTGCGTGCGTGCGTGTGTGTGTGTGTGTGTGTATTCATGGAGTTTTTTTAAACTTATTCCAGTCTAAGCGGCCTTGCTTTCAAATCCCACCTTCTTTACACATCCAACTTGTCTTCCTCTTTCTTTTTTTACTTATCCCAGTTTTATTTTTCATCACAACCCAAACCTCAAAATAAGTTACTAAAGTAGGTAGAGACATTAAGAAGACCAAACAGAAAGAAACAGAAAGAAACATTCTGTGCTAATGTAGAGAACATCTTAATTCTGGTAGCATCTGTGGATGAGAGGAAGCATGTATGGCTCTGTTCTTTGTGCCCATTTTAATTCTGAAACATGTTCGAGGTCAAAATATGGAGCTGCCTAAAATGATTCCCATACTACATTAATATGTTACTTAATTCCCTTAACAGAGTCTAAGACAAACTCATCTATGCTTTTCAGCAAACAGAAGACTCATATGTCCCACATGTGACATTTTGTCTACGACGTTTGCAGAAAAGTTTCATTCAGAAGAGAGGTTTCTCTCTGAAGTCAACCCTAATTTTCTGATGGGTGCGGTCTGTATTTCATTATGAAGAAACCACAAGGCAATCATACTCTTCACAGTCATTCCTATTCATTCTTATTTTGTGTTCAACCAAGGTTTTATATATTATTCCATCATTAATCCTCACAGAATCTATAGATTGATTACTCAGCTTGCATTTCCAGGATCCTCCAAGTCTAAAGTTTTGCACAAAAGGTGGTTAGCAGCCCATCCTTCCAAGAGAGAAGGGAATAAATGTTGGTCAGTAGGCTTAAGACTCAAGCTCTTCTTACCTCTAATTTGAAGATAACTGCCTTTTTGGTGAGCTGCCAAAATTAAACTGAATATAGTTGAGATCTGCTGGGACCTCAGCTGACTGGGCTCTAGAAAAATGAAGACAACAAAGATGGTACAATATATTTAGAGGATGCTAACATGGCCATCAACATAGGGTGACCAGGAGTAGTGGCCTTTTTAGTATCTGTATTATGAAACTGATGGAGTCAGTCTTAATTTGAAATTCCATTATTAATATACAACACAGTCCAATACGGAGATGGTCAAGAAACAGAAGGAGCTAGTGGAAGTCAGGTAAGTAGCACTCCTAATGGAGTTTCTAGTTACCTGGATATTGAGAAAAGAACCAGTCAGGGACCAGACAGGATTCAGCCTTCTACTACTGAACTCCCGGACTGGTAGGAAGTAAGCAGGTCAGATACTAGCCAAAGAGTCTGGGCCTCTGGGTAGGGCTCTGGATCCAATAGAAAGTTTGAGTCTTAAAAAGAAGTCCAGGGCAAAGAAACTGTGGCATATCCCACATGTACCTGATTCTCAGCCTATTGGGGATGGGAGGCAGCAAGACCAAAGCTGAATCACACCAGTTAGTAGTTTGAACCTACTAATTACAGTGCATCACAAAGTTTAATCCTATATAATAAAAGTATAATGTGCAAATCAACCGAACAGTGGAACGACCAGTCGGCGGGGGCCAGGGCCAGCAAGCAGGCAGTGCCAAGCCAACTAAGGCATATGCCAGTGGGGCAGAGGGAGGGGATGGTGATTGGGGGGCGGCAGTGACCAGCGGCAGCAGAGGGGCAATGGGGGGGGGGGGCAGGGCCTAAGCCATCAGTCAGACATCCCCTGAGGGCTCCTGGACTTTGAGAAGGCGCAGGCCAGGCTGAGGGACCACCTCCCTCACCCCGAGTGCACAGATTTTCATGCACCGGGCCTCTAGTATATATATAAATCACCTGGTGATTTTGTTAACATGCATATTCTGATTCTGAAGAGATATGGAGCTGGGTTCATGCTCTGCATCTCTAACAAGCTGCCACATGATGCTGATAATAATGGTCTGGGGACCATACTTTGTGCAGGAAGGTACTGCTTGCCTTGTTCAGGATTCACCAATAGGGGTGAGAGAAAGAGGCAGACTTATAGTTAGTGACTGGAGTTAGTAGCAGCCAAGGGCTTACAGGCTCCTAGGAGGACTGTGGCATCATGCTGCCCTAGTACAGGCATTCTGCGATCCCTCAGGGCAATGGTGGTGTCCAGCAAAGGAGGCAACACAAGCCTGCTTCTCTGGGACTCCTTGACTAGCATATTTGCTCTAAGGGGCTAAGTTCTCTGCTATGGCAGAAGCTGTGATAAAGGGTAAGTGATGCAGTTCATTTTCTGACAAGTCTTCTGTTTCTTTCTCAGTTATGATGGTCCAGCCAGGTAACATGTTTGGAGGTAAACCATGTTCTTTTATCGTAGTGAGCTCAGAGAAGAGGAAAAAGTTCTCCCAGCCAGAAGAAACCAGTGACCCATATCATTGCTGCAAGAGAAAACTGAGCTTAGAATGGTGAAAACTAACTTCAAGGACAACCATCCCACCCCCCAAACACACACGTGTGTGCACACACGCACACAACACACACACACATCAGTTTCTGCCACATTAGACAACTTTCCACATTCTTCCAACACCTGTCAGAAGGGTCCTGGTATCAAACTGCTATCAACCTAAGTAAAATAATAACCTAAGAATAAAGACAAATTTTTAAAATGACATAATTAAGGCTCTTGTTCTGAAACTGGGCATAACACAAGTGGTTTTAGTGTAGCCAAGCTGAGGTCTAAGCCAGAGCACAGAAATGCTGACTCCAGCCTTTAGTCCTCCGAGTATTAGTAGGCATTACTCGCAGAAACTAGATGTTTGGTCCCTCCCAGAAAATTTCCAGTTACAAAGTCTAGTATTAGGCACCAGGAATCTTTGTGCTCCCAGCTACTGCAGAGGATATTCAGAAGAACAATCTATACACTTTACATGTCAGTTTATAGCATGCTTCATCTCCTACTATCTCCAAAAATGACAGCTTGATTATAATGTAATTATCTTTTGTTGTGAAGCTAGTGCATAATTTTATTTCCAGATGGGTTTATGCTGCTTATAGTTAAACTCATTACTGGAAAAGTGGTCATGGGCAAAACATAAATAAATAACCTAAAGACAGACCATGATAAATTTCTTTAAAGAGGAGAGTCTTATAAGGTGAGGATTGCAGGGAAAGCACTCATCTGTTTTATGTCACGCATACCCCACTGTTTGAAAGATAAATATTTCTGTTTTAAGAGGAGAGAGGCGGTTCTGAGTCAGTGGAGATGTTTTTTTGGAAATGAAAAAAATATGCAAATACTGCTATAAAGACTGGAAGAGCATGAGAGCATCCCTGCAACAGATAATTTGACCTGCGGGGAGACCACATTACACAGAGAGGAGGCAAATATGCCAGCATCAAGGTCCACTGAAAGCACACAGCCCAAATACCATGTTATGTAGATGAAGGGAAAACATAATCATAGTCATCTCATAAATAAGTTCTTCTTGTGAAGGACCAGTTTACTAGTATTCTTAATCTGTGCCTACAGAGGTTTGAGGTAGATTTAGTTCTCTTGATTCCAAGTTTTGCTGAGAGTGACAGTATCAGTATAAACTTTTAGCTCCAACATGTTTCTAGGTATTCTTGATAAGGTTGACTCATTTATGTACCACACAACTCTTAAACCATGTGCCAGGCACTATAATGAAAACAATGCAATCAAGGTTACTGAAAAGATGCACACAGGATCCAATGAGAACTTTGATGCAAAAACATTGTAACTACAGAGGATGCCTCATGGTGAGGGTGATGTTTGACTGGAGTCTTGAAGGAATTAGCCATGTGGCTACAGCTGGGTCTGGAAAGAAGAGGAGGGCATACCAGGAGAGATGCTGCTGGAAGTGTTAAGTAAATATTTGCCCATTTAGGAGTGGTTTCCCTCT
This sequence comes from Plecotus auritus, assembly GCF_963455305.1. Taxonomy (NCBI): domain Eukaryota; kingdom Metazoa; phylum Chordata; class Mammalia; order Chiroptera; family Vespertilionidae; genus Plecotus; species Plecotus auritus. The sequence continues at coordinate 158,931,134 of NC_137771.1, read as the reverse complement.
GTGACTTATACTTATCTTTTGCTTCATTTTTTAAAAAAAAATAAGCTATGAGACGAACATTTTAAGTTACCAAGAGAATTAGAAATTGGTCCAAAAGAGAATTGGTTTAAAGAGAATTAGAAATTATATTTCCTTTCAGTCTTACTTTTAAACCATAGTACCCTATATTCAGATTTGGTTCTAGACTTCTCAGTATACATCTACTGCTTTTATATATTGAAGCAGACTTGGACCTCCAAACTTTATGAGGAGAAGTTTCACAGTTTACTCAAAACCAGACATGTGCTTCAAGGGGAGAAAGCACGTTGGCCCTCAGTATAACTTCTCTGAGGGCGGTGATGACATTCACACTAAGCCCATCGCATGTTAGTAGGAGGAATAGTCAGCTTTCTCTCTCTCTCCTCTAACAGAACATTAAACCACAAGTTTTAATATTTTTATAAACAAATCATAGGAACTTAAATATTACATGTTCTATTTACTGCAATTCTGTGAAATGTATGTTTTTGAGAAAGGTACATAGAGATCTTAGTGGGACTTACTTAAGTTCTAACTTGTTATTCCATCCCATCAAAAATTGGTAAAGCATTAAATTTATGGTGTTAATGAGGTTATCCAGCCTAGAAAGAGGAATTTGACCCAGTCTCTTGGAACAGGTACTAATCTCCCCATGCCATGGTTCAGTGTGTCTGGAGACCAGAAATGGGCTCTGATTTATAAAATGACAAAGTATGCATCCAAACAATATCGGAAAGAAGCTACATGGAAATATATCCAACTACAGAAGAAATCAAACTGTCCTATTATACTAATCAGAAAATACCATCAATATATTAAAACAAAGCTAATAATAATTTTTGTGTTCCTCCCCTAAGCCAGCCAAGAGGGTTTTTATACAATTTGTCCACATTACATATAAATTGCTACGTAAACAAAGTATAATAGAGCACCTCTAAAAACAGAGTATAAAATAAAACTTTATATAGCATTCAGACAGTCTATTCAGTCAATTCACTGTCACCCTGTGATTTAGGCCTCAAATAAACTTCTTTTCATACTCCAAGTTCAGAATAATGAATCTACACTAATAAAAGAGAAACATGCAAATTAACCATCACTCCGCTACACCCACAAGCCACGCCCACCAGCCAATCAGGAGAGAGTATGCAAATTAACCCAACCAAGATTGCGGCCGGCCACTGAGTGAGCAGGAGGCTTGGATTTCCCCGGCGATGGAGCAAGCCAAAATTCCTGGCCTGCCCTGGCTTCCTCAAGGTTACAAAATTTCAATTATAGAAGATAAATAAATCCCAGATCCCAGGGCCTCCGCTTGGGTCGCCGGGGCGTGTGGCTGGCCTTCAAACAACCACAGGCCCCTCGCCCAGGCCACCCCATGCCCCAAGGGAGCCCCCACCCTGATCCGGGACACCCTTCAGGGCAAACCAGCCAGTCCCCACCCGTGCACCAGGCCTCTATCCTATCTAATAAAAGAGTAATACGCAAATTGACCATCACTCCAACACACAAGATGGCTGCCCCTATGTGGTCAAAGATCCTGCCCCCATGTGGACACAAGATGGCCACCACAAGATGGCCATCAGGGGAGGGCATTTATGGGTGACCAGGCCTGCAGGGGAGGGCAGTTAGGGGCAATCAGGCTGGCAGGGGAGGAGTTAGGCATTAATCAGGTTGTCAGGGGAGTGGTTAGGGGGTGATCAGGCTGGCAGGCAGAAGTGGTTAGGGGCAATCAGGAAGGCAGGCAAGTGAGCAGTTGGGAGCCAGCAGTCCTGGATTGTGAGAGGGATGTCTGACTGCCCGTTTAGGCCCGATCCTGGTAGATCGGGCCTAAATGGGCAGTCAGAAATCCCTTGAGGGGTCCCAGATTGGAGAGGGTGCAGGCTGGGCTGAGGGACACACACCCCCATGCACAAATTTCATGCACCGGGCCTCTAGTCCAGCCGTGGGCAAACTACGGCCCCCGGGCCGGATCCGGCTGTTTTATCTGGTTCTCTTGCTCTCACCTCTGCTCCTTTACTTTGAATTTATATTAGTTCACACAAACACTCCATCCATGATTTTGTTCGGGCCTTCCGGTCCAGTTTAAGAACCCATTGTGGCCCTTGAGTCAAAAAGTTTGCCCACCCCTGCTCTAGTCTAATATAATTAGAGGACCCATGGACTAGGAATTAGCCCTTTGAGCATTTTTAGCTAAAGAACTATGGAAGTATAAAGTGGAAAAATTGATTATGCTAAGTTTCTGCTTAAATCTATATTAGTGGGAAGGATTATTTGCCTTCCTGAGTAGGCCCTGAGCATTCCTGGTGCTAGGCTGGATTTAGATATCAAAAATCCACTTCCCCACACCATGGGTACAAGACAACTCAAACAAATCTTGTTGCAGTGAGAGGGCAGCTGCTGTCGGCCAAGTCTCTGTCTGTTACCTGGGTCCCGATTTGAGCTGGGCATGGGAAGCGAAGCAGCCATGGGGGCAGGAGACCTCCCTTAGAAGGGGTGAGGGTTCAGGGCCCTGCAAAGTTGGGGGGGTGAGGGTCTGTGCCCCACCTCTGTTGATCCCCAAGTTCTCTCCTGATGGCCCCTCTGCAACTGTGCCTGTCTTAGGTTGTTCCTTCCCTGAGGAATCTTACCCGTCTCTGGCTAACCAGCCATCCTCTGGGGCCAAGCAGGGTGATGTGAGGTTCAGTTCTGTCTCCTTGGTAGCCTATGCCCCCATGGCCTCCATGCCCAGCACCTGCCTTGGGATCCCCTCACCTGTTGTCGGGGCCTCAGCACTGATCACATATCTTGGGGAACCCAGGTTCTGCTTAAATCTTAATGGCTTTTGGTTGCCTAGACCAAAATGCTCTGAGACCATCCAAACTTAAATGACATTTCTGAAGCTGGGCACACAGTGCATAAGAGTGAGAGACTGTAAGAAGCAGACCTCAAATGAGCTACAACTGCTCAGAAAACTAAAGTTGAGAATTGAGTTGAAATTATCAACGACATTTAAAAATTTAATTAGAAAAGTAGAATTCATGTTAATGAGTTATGGTATATAATTTTGAAGTCTACATGGGAAGAAATATTAATAAATAAATAATAGTAAACATGTTATTTTACAATATAATATTGTGCATTTAGATAGAGCAAAATGGAAAAATTAAACCCAGGCATCAAGTTTAGTCCAACACCAGTCTGGCCCCCATGAATCCAGGCTCCCAGTCTGCCCACCGCTTATTTGTCCCTGAGAACCCAGACTCCAGGTCAGTCCCCATGGACCCAGGCTCCAAGCCCATTCCAGTTGTTTCTGGTGCTACGTCAGTTCCTGAACCCATGGGCCTGACTGATGCCAAACAAGCCCTTTTAGTTGCAGGCACCTGGCATATCATAGCACTAGGCCTGCCCCCCCATGGACCTAGGTGTCAGGACTACCCCAAATATAGGCAAACTCCCTGACACCTAAGCTGCAGGCCTACTCTACCACCAGGTTCCAGAACTTCCCCTGTAGATGCAGGCTCTAGGTCAGCCCTTGTGCTGGGCTCTAGGCCAGGCCGGCTCCTGCAAACCCAAGCTCCAGGCATGCCTCCACACCAGGCTCACCTATGGATCTGGGCTCCAGGCCCACTTGTGTGGACCCAGACTCCAGTCCTTTTCCAGTAGTCCCTGGTGCCAGCTTAGTCCCGAAATCCAGGCTCCCAGCACATAGCAGTTCCAGTCCAGCCCAACAGCCTCAGGTTACAGGCTTATTCCCATATCTACACACATAGGCTTCAGGCCCACACCCATGGACCCAGGTGCCAACTCCGTACTAGTGGACCCCGAAATCAGGCCTTGTTGCTTACAGATACTAGCAGCAGACTCACCTGTGCTCCCCACCTGCCACTCCACCTAGAATCTCTGGCCTGGCTGACTAGTGAAGGGCCTTCTTGCTGATGTCAGTCTATGAAGACTGGAAGAGATTACTACATCTTCAAATACAGAGATATCAATGCAGAGCTACAAGGATCCTGAATGATCAGGTAAACATGACACTACCAAAGAACAAAATATAAACACTTGTAACCAATCCTAAAAAAGTGAATACTTACAAAGCACCTGAAAACCAATCCAAAATAATCATCTTAATAAGCTCTGTGAGTTAAAAGAGAACACAGATAGACAACAAAACAAAAATTGAGGAAATGATAGATGAATAAAATGAGAACTTTAACAAAGATATAGAAGCCATAAAAAATGAAATTCTGGAGCTGAAGGATACAATGACTGAATTACGAAATTCAACGGTTTCAAGATAGTGAAGCTGGTGAAGTAGATGAAAGAATCAGCAAATTCAAAGACTGATGATAATAATTTGAAAATACCCAGTTAGAAAAACAAAAAGAAAAGAAAGTAAAGAATGCCTATCAGCAAGAAAATCAGTATTTTCAATCTGGTAGTCCCAGAAGGAACAGAGGAAAAGGGACAGAAAACTTATTTAGAAAAATAATGACAGAACACTTACCGAATCTGCATAGGGAATTAAACATCTAGATTTAATTCCAAATAATTCCAAATAGACTGAACATAAGGTCTTTACCAGTTGGGAAGTTTTTGATTACTGCTTCAATCTCCTTAGTCATTACTAGTCTGTTCAGATTTTTCTATTTAATCATGATTTAGTCTTTATATGTTGTATATTTCTAAGAATTTATCCACTTCTTGTAAATTATTCAATTTCTTCTCTCTCTCTCCCCTCCTCATCTCCTTTCCACTCACAGTGGAAAAAATATTCTCAGGTGAGGATTTAAAAAAAATAAAAATTTAAATTAAAAATAAAGAATTAATACCAATCTTTCTTAATCTCTTCCAAAAAATTGAAAAGGAGGTGACTCTTCTAAACTTACTTTACAAGGCCACCATAATTCTGATAGCAAAGTCAGACAAGAACACTAAAGAAAAAAAAAAGTATTACAGGCCAATATCCCTATTACACATAGATTAAAGAATCTGCAACAAAATATTAGCACACTAAATTCAACAGTATAATAAAAGGATAACTAAATGGAATTTATCACTGGGATGCAAGGGTAATACAACTATACAAATAAGTTATATAATATACTACATTAACATAATGGATACAAATCACATTATAGTGCCAATAGATACAGAAAAAGCATTTGACAAAATTCAACATCTGTTCATAATAAAAATTCTCAGTAAATTAGGTGTAGAAGAAATGAACCTCAACATAATAAAGATATACACTGAGTGGCCAGATTATTATGATCTCTGCATACATAATAATCTGGCCACTCAGTGTGTGTGTGTGTGTGTGTGTGTGTGTGTGTGTGTGTGTATATAATATATATTAGAGGCCCAGTGCATGAATTTGTGCATGGGTGGGGTCCAGCCAGCCTGGCCAGGGGGAGGGGACATGGGCAGTTGGCCTGCCTGCCTGCTGGTCAAACTCCTGGTCGAGGGGACAATTTGCATATTAGCCTTTTATTATATAGGATTTACACTGAGTGGCCAGATTATTATGTGTTAAGAGATCATAATAATCTGGCCACTCAGTGTATGTGTCAAGCTAACATCATACTCAAAGACAAGGTAAGGTATCTACTCATGCTACTTTTACTCAACATAGTACTAGGCGTCCTAGCCAGAGCAATTAGGTACTAAAAAGAAGTAAAAGACATCCAAATCAGAAAGCAAGAAGTAAAAAATATGTCTCTGTTGACAGATGACATGATATATGAAGACCCTAAGGACTTCACATTAAAAAAAAAACAAAACCTGTTAGAATTTAAAAATTCAGTAAAGTTGCAGGAGGATACAAAATCAACATAAAAAAATCAGTTGTGTTTCTATACACTAACAACAAGCTATTGTAAAGAGAAATTAAGAAAGCAACCTCATTTACAATAGCATCTGATATAATAAAAGAGTAATATGCAAGTTAACCATCACTCTGCTACACCCACAAGCCACGCCCACCAGCCAATCAGGAGCGAATATGCAAATAAACCCAACCAAGATGGCTACCGCCACAGAGAGCAGGAGGGAGGCTTGGGATTCACTGGCAATGGAGGAAGCCAAGCTTTCCGCCTGCCCTTGCCGGCCTAGGCCTCCACTCAAGGCTACAAAGTTTCAATGATAGAAGATACATAAATCCAAACAGAAATGGTGGCAGCCACGGAGCTGGAAAGAGCAGGAGGCTAGGGTTGCCTCCGGTGATGGAGGAAGCCAAGCTTTCTGCACGCCCTGGCCGGCCCAGGCCTTCGCTTGAGGCTACAAAGTTTCAATGATAGAAGATACATAAATCCCCCAAAAAATGGCTGCTGCCATGGAGCAAGCAGAAGGCTTGGCTCCGTTCCAGGCTACAAAGTTTCAATTGTAGAAGATAAATAAACCCCAGATACCAGGACCTCCTCTTGGGTCACCAGGGGGCATGGCCGGCCTGCAAACCACCACAGGCCCCTTGCCCAGGCCGCCCCACACCCCAAGGGAACCCCCACCCTGATCCGGGACACCCTTCAGGGCAAACCAGCTGGCCCTCACCCATGCACCAGGCCTCTATCCTATCTAATAAAAGAGTAATATGCAGATTGACCGTCACTCCAACACACAAGATGGTTGCCCCCATCTGGTCAAAGATCCTGCCCCCATGTGGACACAAGATGGCCACCACAAGATGGCCAGCAGGGGAGGGCAGTTGGGAGGGACCAGGCCTGCAAGGGAGGGCAGTTGTGGGCGATCAGGCCAGCAGGGGAGAGCAGTTGGGAGGGACCAGGCCTGCAAGGGAGGGCAGTTGGGGGTGATCAAGCCTGCAGGGGAGGGCAGTTAGGGGTGACCAAGCCGGCAGAGGAGGGAAGTTGGGGGCGACCAGGCCTGCAGGGAAAGGCAGTTGGGAGGGGCCCAGGCCCGCAGGGGAGAGCAGTTGGGGGGGAACAGGCCTGCAGGGGAGTGCAATTAGGGGTGACCAGGCCTGCAGGGGAGGGAAGTTGGGGAGGACCCAGGCCTGCAGGGGAGGGCCGTTAGGGGTGACCAAGCCTGCAGGGGAGGGCAGTTAGGGGCAATCAGGTTGGCAGGGGAGCAGTTAGGCATCAATCAGGCTGTCAGGGGAGTGGTTAGGGGGTGATCAGGCTGGCAGGCAGAAGCGGTTAGGGGCAATCAGAAAGGCAGGCAAGTGAGCAGTTGGGAGCCAGCAGTCCTGGATTGTGAGAGGGATATCCGACTGCCTGTTTAGGCCCAATCCCGGTCTAAACGGGCAGTCGGACATCCCTCGAGGGGTCCCAGATTGGAGAGGGTGCAGGCTGGGCTGAGGGACACTCCCCCTCCCCCGTGCACGAATTTTGTGCACCGGGCCTCTGGTCAAAAATAATAAAGTACTTAGGAATAAGTTTGACCAAGGAGGTAAAAGGCCTGTTGAGTGAAAACTATAACACAATGATGAAAGAAATTAAAGAGGACACAAATAAGTGGAAAAATAATCTGTGTTCACCAGTTGAAAGAATTAATAATGTTAAAATGTTCATATTACCAAAAGTGATCTCTAGCTGCAAAGCAATCACTACCAAAATTTCAAAATAATTTTTATAGAAATAGAAAAGAACAATATTAAAGTTCATATGGAACCACAAAAGACCCTGAGTAGCCAAAGCACACTTGAGAAAGGAGAACAAAGCTGGAGGCATCACATTTCCTGATTTCAAATTATGTTACAAATTTATAGTGGTTCCCTAAAAACAGACACACAGATCAATGGGACAGAATAGAGAGCCCAGAAATAATCCTATGTATATATATTGGCAAGGATGTGGAGAAAAGAGAGAACCCTGTTACATTGTTGGAGAAAATAAAAATTGGTACAACCATTATAGAAAACAGAATGGTTGTTCCAAAAAAAACTTTTAAAAATTAAACTATGATGTGATCCAGGAATTACACTTCTGGGTATTTATCCAAAGGAATTGAAATCAGGATCTTGAAGAGATACTTGCACCATCCCATCATGTTCACTGTAGCATTATTTACACTAGCCAAGATAAGGAAACAACCTAAGTGTCTATTATTAGATGAATGGATAAAGAACATGTGGTATCTACAAACAACAACATATTATTCCATCTTAAAAGAGAAGAAAATCCTGTAATTTGCAACAACATGGATGGGCTTGAAGGACATTAGGCTAAGTGAAATAAGCCAGACACAAAAAGACAAATATGGTATTATCTCACTTAAATGTGGAATCTCAAATAGTCAAGATCATGAAAGCAGAGAGTAGAATGGTGCGTGTCAGGGAGTAGAGGAAGAAGGTACAGTAATAGGTAATGTTTATAGGGTAGAAAGTTTCAGTTATACAAGTTCTGGAGATCTATTATGCAGCATAGAGCCTATAGCTAAAATAAATACTGTGTTGTATACTGAAAATATTCTAAAAGGGGAGATACTATGCTGTGCTTTTAACATAAAATTCAATACAGAGACAGGAGAAAACTTTGGGAGGTGATGGATATGTCTGTGACCTTGATGATGATTTCATGGATGTATATTTATCCCCAAACTCATTGAGTTACATACATTAAATATGTACAGTTTTTTATGAATCAATTGTACCTCAATAAAGTGGCTTTAAAATAATAAAATTATGTCCTGACTGGTTTGGCTCAGTGGATAGAACGTCAGCCTGCAGACTGAAGGTTTGATGCTGGTCAAGGGCACATACCTGGGTTGCAGGCTTGACCTCCAGTAGGGGGCATGCAGGAGGTAGCCGATCAATGATTCTTTCTCATCATTGATCTTCCTATCTCTCTCTCCCTCTCCATTTTTCTCTGAAATCAATAAAAATATGTTTTAAAAAAAGATGCAATAGGTCACGTAAATATGGGATTACCAAGAAGCTACAGACACTAGTCTAGGTCACACTTAATATCATTTTATCAATCCCAGGCTGTACCAGGTCATATAAATATCAGCTCCCTCCTTTCATGTTGTTGACTTGAATAATGGTCTAACACAAGGTTTCATGATGCCTCAAGGGGCATTGCACCCACTGTGCCCCAAAAACTATCAGGGATTGTAGGGTAGAATGTTTTAAGAGATCCCTGAAATATCCTGCATCTTGACTTCCTAGCTTTTTGCCAAATGATAATCTTTCCTTCCCATGTATATTAGTATCGTAGGGTTGCCATAATAAAGTGCTCAAAATTGAGTGGCTTACAAACGCAGAAATGTATTTTCTCACAGTCTGGAAATCATGATATCTTCCTTGCCTCTGCCTAGCATCTGGTGGTGTCCACTAATTGCTGGTGTTCTTTAGCGTGTAGTTCCACTTGAGTCTCTGCTTCTGTCATCAGTGGCACTTCTCTTCTTCTTATAAGGATGCCTGACATATTAGATTAGAATTTACTCTAATGGCCTCATCTTAACTTGATTACATCTGCAAAGACCCTATTTCCAAGTAATGTCACATGCACCAAGTTCCTGGGATTAGGGCTTTAGTATGTCTTTGAGGGAGATACAATTGAGCCCATAACACCTGGCAAATAGATAAACTAGGAGACCCTGGGTCATTCCATTATCAAGATGGTTAAAATATGAGACAACAATAGGAGATGCTGGGCAGTTTTTATTTTTTTATGCTGTGAAAATGTTTGCATGACTGTTATTTTGTATTATTTCTGCTAAGTATTAGAGGAAGCCCACTTTTCCATGTTCCAAGTGAGGAAGAAAAAGTTATAATTCAATAGTATCACTGTCAACCATTTTGAGTATAAAGGAAAGTCACCACCCCAGGTTTGATATAAGCAGGTGGGGTTCAAAGGTCTGAATAATAAAAGACCTTCTTTTTCCTCTGAAAATAGAGGTCTCCACTGTTCAAATTGCGGAAGCAAAAGACACCTCAGTAGCAAAGGGCAGAGGAACTAGTGTGGATAGTCTCTGATTATATATATTTTTTACTTAATGGTGCCTTGTGTAAAAAATAAAAATGTTTGTTAAATATCTTACTATTGGCTGACTCTTGGAGTGCTGACTTCTTTATTCACTCCATTATGTATATGAAAAATTAATTACTTTGGGGCCTAGAAAGAAGAAAGTCTTTCCTGATCTTTAGCCAGAAATTTCCTTAAACTATATAAAAAGCCATACATACACTATGTGAGAGAACATATTAAAAAATTACCACATATTTCTCTCTATCATTTAGGGAGCATGTAGAGAAGCAGTAGGAACAACATTTCATAAGCTTTTCAAAATAGGATTATAGGAAATCAGCCAAATGCAAAAGCTTACAAAACTATTGATAAGTTTGAATCTGAAATACTTTAGGGGTGAAAGAATATGACAATGAATAACACCACAAGTGGGAGATGTCAAAAAGTGCCATCAAGTGAAGTAATTCCACTCTTCTCATCTAACTCGCCTATAGTTTTAAAGGAATATGTCAACTCCTTTATTTCAGGGTATTGCCCCTCACACCATTTGATAACAGTTTTTACAATTCCTTTTATAAATAAATCTTCATTAGATGCTATAATGGTAAAGGATATCTAGACAGACCAAGCTTAAGAAGAGCTTTTAAATTCACCCGAACTTTCCTTTAAAAGGCATGCCTGTTTCAGAGACAATGAATGTCCCCTGTTGCTGTGTTTCATGGTATTTTGGAGTATTACACATTAAAAGAAGGACTACTAGGATGCAGGATCTTAGGAGTTTTTATTGTTAACATGGTATCTGCCTTTCTGGAAGGTATATAAAAGACTGATCCAATTGAATCTAAACTGAGAGAGGCTTAAACAAAATTTAATGAGCTCTAAAATTTACAGTAAGTTCTTAAGTCATCTCTCAGAAGTCCTATCTCATTTTCCAACTCACTTCTATAATTACCTTGGTCCCTATGGCTAGAGTGCTGAGGGGGTGGAAGGAATCTAATAAAGAGAGGAAGAGAGAATTTTCAGCCTCTCCCTTCATCCTGATGGATCTAATCTTACATCTAATATTTATCTATTCTATAATTAGTCCTTGGCATCTTATGTCACTGTGTCTTTTTTACTGCATAGAAGAAAACATCTCTATATTGACATTTATTAAAAGGGGTAAAAATTTATACTAAGATCTGGGTCAGCAAGCTGATCTAACTCCACTAGCTAGATATGAGGAAGGCAGAAAGTCATGCACAAATGATCATTCAAAACCACCCTGCTTTGATAGACGGGGATTTATGGATGAGTAGTTTAAAGTTGTCTGTTTAAGTTCATTTCTAATTGTACTTATTAAGATTATACAGCAAAAGAAGCTTCTTACAAATGTTTCTAGACTCACTGAGCTTTGTTTGGGAAGCATTAGTTTTTCTCTGCTTCCTTCACATGGCCTTCTCTTTTGTGTCAAATTTTCCTCTGTCTGCTTCTTATAAGAACACTTGTGATTGCATTTGAGGTCTACCTCAATAAACCAACATAGTTTTCCAATCTCAAGACCCTTAATTTTATCACACCCAAAAAGTCACTTTTGCCATATAAGATAACATTCACAATTCTGGAGATCAGGACCTGGATAATTTGGGGAGCCATTATTCACCCTACCACACCACTATTATTGGAATTGATAAAGCGGTATGGATAAATGGTAATTCTATACAAACTAAATATCCAATCAAAGTATATGGTATCCATGCAAAATGCATAGTAGTTCCAATCTATTGTAACAGATAAAGAAGTCCTTATGTCTTAAGCATCTACTAAAGTTATACTCTTGATGAAAAGAAAATGGCTACAGAATCCTAGCGTTCTCTTAATCAACTCATAAGAGAAAGATTCTGTTATGCTTTCCTTGAAACTAGCTGAGTCAGATATATTTTCTAAAGAATAGCAGGAGTGCCCAGGTAGGTCAGAACATGGTAGCTCACCGTACAGAAGTTAGCTGTTATTACTGATTCTCTATCTGACATGGTCAGGCAGGGTTGCATCCTCTCTTTTGCAACTTGCAAAGTCACAGCAAAATCTATCTGTACTTGAAGCTGCCATTCGGGGCGGGGGGTTGGGGGGTCGGGTGGGGGATGGGAAACTTTAGATTTCTTTCAGATCTAGGTGTCTCTTCTTAACTTGTCAACGTGCTCTATAGAGAAAATATGAAAGTCCTGCTGTTAGATTAGGTATTGTTGCCAGCTCTCTGTGTATGGTATTTATTTGCAAATATAATGATTTGTTCTCCAGCCAACATGCCTTCCTTGATAGAGGTACAGTTGGAGAGAGAAAGAATTTTTAAGCTTAACAAAAATCAATAAAAGCAATTGTAACTGCAAAAAATTTTGCAAAGTGAATTTCATCTAAGCATAAGTCGTTCAAGTGGATTTTACATAAAGATTCTTATATTATAATTTTTGTCTTATGCCTCAATGTCAGAAAATAAAATAAAACACTGTCTAGTTCTGAATGTCAAAGCAAGTCTGGACTGCTGACTTTCTTAGGGTGTGTAGAGTATCACTTGTCTAACTTATAAATCGGGGAATATCAGCATGAGTGATAATCAGAATAATAGTCACTTGAGTGTGTGTGTGTGAGAGAGAGAGGGAAGCGGGGAGAGAGTTGGAAGAGAATTGTGGCTTATTAAACTGCAAATATTTTTAAAAAACAGTTTTATTCCCAACTGATTTAGTGAATACTATATGTGATTAAAGTGGAAAATAAAAAAGTAAATTAGCATTAGCTTCCAAAGTGTTTTGTTTCCAATCTGGGCACCACTGGTATAGCAGACTATTAATACAACTTAACACTAAACAAGGCTCATTTATGAGAATCTCAATTATCTTCACGAAGTGAGGCTGTCTTCATTATGTAGGAAGCAAAACACTGAGTGAATAATTTAGTACATGGTTTACATGCAGGTGAGTTAGGACCGGGTTTCCATCTTGATATTTGAAATAAAATTAGATCAATCCAGAGCAGCATCTGGCCTTTGTCCTGGTCTCTTTTCCCAGGAAGGTGGGCAGGGCGAGCTTGGTACAGGGTCATGGGAGGGGTAGAGAGAATTCACCCAAAAACTCATGCAAAAAGGTGAGGGTAGCACAAGGGGATGCTTCAGCTCACTTTGTTAAACTGCTAGGTTTTACCACTGAAGACTACCCTGCTCTACTTATTCTAATTTCAGAGAGGAAAGAACCTTGGGGAAGAAGCTTTATGGGCTTATCAAAAAGTATCATGAGACGCAATTAACAAAGAACAATATTATGTTCTTCCTGTGTAGCATGTTCGCAGAATATCCCAAAGCTTGGGGCCGGTGGCACTCGAGGAGGAACAGTGCCACAACCTGCAGGCTCAGGCTCCTCAATGACTGGTGTCCCCTGAACTGTGGAAAGGCCACATTCTACTTCTCCAGGTTGGGCATGTGTGGCCATAACTGTCTGGAAGGGAGAATGTTCAGTGCTCCTTAAAAGGTCACCAAAGAGCAGAAATAGGTACTGAGTCTCTCACTCGCCCAGCAGGCTGCAGGTTCCACAGAAGTGCCCCTGAATAATGACCAAGTTCTCATCTCTGAGTGTGTTATTAAATTATTAATCTTCACTACAATTACTACAGTTAATAAAGTGCTGGTGCCGAGCACAATAGCAGCAGTGATTGTGTGGCAGAATGATTAAACAGCAGGCTGCAATAATTATTCCAATCCATCTTCAGAGATGGAGGCAAAGCTCTAAAAACCAAATCCATCAATTAGTGAAGAAGAGCGCTGAGGAGGAAAAAAAAATCAATGAAAAACAAGTTTTCACAACAAAGCAATAAATCAATCCCAAATAATTGTGCTGCATCATTGTACCCCAACCAGTGGTATGATACCAGTGACTGCAATTAAGTACCAACACAGTGGTATTTAATTACTCAGCTCGAGCTGGAGAGCGAGCTGATTCTTGTCAGGCTTTGTGGCATCTAAACAAATCCCTAGGACTGAAACTTCTATATGAAGAGTCATGTCATAGCAGGATAGTTCTCTTGTCATTAAGCACCAGGTCCTGTCACTGTCCTCTGCCAAACACCCAAACAACATGGAGAATGGTTTTTATGGCCATCCTAGCAGTCCCTACATAGTTCTCTGTTCAGTATTTCACAATTGCCAGAGAACTTTTTCCAACATCTGAAGTTTTCTTCCTCAACTAGTATCTAGTGAGCTGGCAGGAAATAGATATTTTTTCATTAACCTGTTTTATAGTGAGACGTACTGAGCTTCAGAGAAGTGACTTTCCCAGAGTCCCATGGGGGTGAAACAAGCAGAGATAGGGCACTGTGTCTTTCTACTTCAATCACTCTACCTTGCCTGGGTAACTGCTGCTGAAGTTAAGAGCAAAGGAGTTAAGGGAACACCTAAAGTCCAGTAGCTGCAAGATACTGAGGTCATGAGAGGGAGATTGGATGTGGGTGCAGGGAGCACTTAGCAAGGTCTATAATATGTAGGTTCCTCCCATATTGTTCTCCACCCCTCTTGGGGCTGTTCTAGATGGGACTGAAGCCTCCAAGGGCCAGCCGGCTGCAGGCGTCTGCTTCTCAGACTGCCGGAGAAGTGATCTGACAGCATCCTCGACTTGTTTCTGTTGTATTGTTCATTAACATCTCCACACACTACTGACAGAGCACTTAGAATGTGCCAGGCACTATGTTAAGTGTATTATATAAATTATCTCACATCAGTTCCAAAAACTACACCCACAGGTGGGTACTAAGGTTCCCTTTTTACAGATTTTTTTAAAACTCATGCTCAGAAAAGTTACCTTGTACAAAGTCACAGAGCAATTAAGGAATGGAGACAAACCTCACACAAATTTCTGACTCTGCTCTGACCTGTTTTTTGCTTGGCACTAAGCTGCCAACATTTTTGTTGTGAACTGTTTAATTAGTTGAATATAATCTAAAGAACATTAACATTCCCCATTGGTCTCACCTTCCAAACATTTCAAAAGACTATCATTTTGATCTCGTTTTTCAAAAGAACTCAAAATTAGTGGGTACAAAAAGATGAATTAAAATTTCTCTCAGGCAGTTTATAAAGTCAATACACAGTTTTGAAAACTGAAGTAATTAAATGATGGAAGAAAGGTGATATGTCATGGGTCCCTGAGACCACTGCCAAATCCAATAATTTGCTAGGACTCACAGGACTCAGCATATAGTTGTATTTGCAGCTATGATTTATTGTAGGAAAAGGATCAAAACAAAAATTAGAAAAGAGAAAAGATACATAGGGTGAAGCTAAAAAACTGCCCCCCCCCAAAAAAAAAAACAGGTGCAAGCTTCTAAGAATTCTCTCCTGCTGTAGTGTTATACATTCCCCAGCAACAGATTCTGACAACACATCTGAAATGCTGCCTATCAGGGAAGTTCATTGGAGACTCAGTGCCAGGTTTTTTATCAGGAGCTGGTCACGTAGGCACCCTGTACTGAGCATGTAGCAAAATACCAGACTCCCAAAAGGCACATGGGCATTCAGTATAAACCACATCATTTCCCAGTTTAGCCATAATAAAGCTGTCTTATAAAAATTATAAAAATCTTCCAAAATCTAAGTTCCCGGGTTCTATCTGAGGGCCAACCTGGTCATCAGGCCTTTTATGGGACAGCAGTCTCAGGCCTGCTATGCTAACTCTTTTCTGCACAGGTTAGAATGGTTGTGTCTTCTCATTTTATTTATTTCCTCTCCATCCTTCTCTCCTTCCTTCTTTCCCTCCTTCTTTTCATAGAACTGGAAATCAAGACTCCTGTGATCCATTTTAGCTAAAGCCGTAAGGATGGTCAGTAATGTATGTCCATTTTCATCTCCTGGTTAACTCATTGGCTTTCTTACAACTGCCCTGTCATCCTTCATTCTAAGAGTTGAGCTCTGTGGGGTCTTAACCTCGTGCTTTATTTCCGAATGGCAGCCTCCAGGCTCTGATCAATCCTGTTGCGGAGCTTCTCACCCAGGTATCCCTTATGTGGGAAGAACTATTCTGCATCTGCCTTTGACTGTTCATAGGGCTCACTGTGCACTCCACAAAGAGCTCTGAGGACTTGAGCACTGCTCACGGAGGGAGTCCAGCTGCACATTTTCTCTTGCAGAGCCACGAGGCCTTACACAGGATCACCAGGTGGCAGCTCTGAATTAGCTGTTTAAAACACATTCAAAGAAGGCAAGAAACATTGCCTCCAGTGCAGAGCATATGATATGAAGGGAACATGCAGACTAGAGGGCAAGGAAGAACCAGAAATCAGTTTACAGAAAGAGAAAGAAAAAAAAAAAAAAAGAGGCCCAAAGGCAGTCTCAGTTTAGTGATCTCAAGTCACAGAACAGTGAGCTGAAATGGTGATAAAACCCAAAAGTCATGAGAGATGCAGGAGTGAGGGGAAATACCTTATGGCAAACTATACATCCCAACCTTTCTTCACCACTCTGCCTTTATTAAATACTAGAGGCCCAGTGCACAGATTCGTGCACGGGTGGAGTCCCTCAGCCTGGCCTGTGCCCTCTCACAATCCGGGAGCCCTCAGGGGGTTGTAGCAGTGCTGAAGCGGCAGGCAGCCAGGGAGGAGCCCCAGCCAGAACCAGGCGCAGCTCTGTGCCGCTTATGCCTCTGCTGCTCAGGTAGCGCTGCTGAGGAGGCAAAAGAGGCTCCCGCCGCCACAGCTGCACTTGAGCACATGAGCACAGCTTCTGGCTGAGCAGTGCTCCTGCTGTGGGAGCACACTGACCACCAGGGGGCAGTTCCTGCATTGAGCTCCTGCATTGAGCATCATAGCGACTGGTTGACCAGTCGTTCAGGTTGTTCGGTTGTAATGGTCACTTAGGCTTTTATATAGAGAGAGTAGAGGTCCGGTGCACGGATTCATGCACATTGAAAGTAAATTAATTAGAAGGTGGCCGACAGGGCGGGACTGGGTGAGATGGGTTGGACACACCCTGGAGCCAACCTCCCGCAGTCCCTCCCCGGCCGGCTGCACCTGGGGTGGTGTCGGGGCTCGAAGGGTGTCTGTGGAATGAGTGGGGTCCCTACAACAGGTGGGGGTCCCTCAGCCTGGCCTGAGGGGATCGGGCCCAAACCAGCAGTCAGACATCCCCTGAGGGGTCCTGGAGTGCGAGAGGGCACTCTGCAAAGTTGTGGTCGCTCGGCAGCTCCTGCATTGAGCGTCTGCCCCCTGGTGGTCATTGAGCATCATAGCTACCGTACAGTTGGCCGGTTGCTTAGGCTTTTATTTTACTTTATTTTTAAATACGTTTTATTGATTTTTTACAGAGAGGAAGGGAGAGGGATAGAGAGTTAAAAACATCGATGAGAGAGAAACATCGATCAGCTGCCTCCTGCACACTCCCTACTGGGGATGTGCCTGCAACCGAGGTACATGCCCTTGACCGGAATTGAACCTGGGACCCTTGAGTCCACAGGCCGACGCTTTATCCACTGAGCCAAACCGGTCAGGGCTAGGCTTTTATATGTATAGACAGATTTCACATGGTTGACCAGTCTGATTATTGTGTAGGAGGAATGAATGATAATTGAAGGTGGTATCTACATATAAACCTGTTATCACTACTACCATCCCACACAGATACTAACCAATTATTAACCAGTTGTTTGAATTGAACATTTTTATAATTAATCCATTTGCTTTGTGTGTTCCTACTCTATGGGTACTGAAAAACAAGTCACAAGTGGCTTTTGTTTTTCATGAGAAAGATTTGCTACTTAATCCATGAAAATCAAATCATTACCTTCAACACTGTCCCCTCACTTTCTCTTCTTTCCCCCTCAGGATCTATTCCACCTCTGATATCCTACCCCTCTGATTCCTTTCTCCCCTTCTCTTAAGTCCAAAGCTCCTACAGAACCTGGTGACTTCTACTTCCTCCTCCTCTTCAGCACATTCTGTGTCCTTAAGTATTTGGAATAAATGACATATCTTCATTCACTTCTACAGCTCATGTCCTTGTTGGAACCATTCTGTTTGAAACATGGCTTGGAGCCTCCATAAAATCAGGCAGATGCCCACTGGACGGTATCACCCATATAGGATGACTGTCTTTGACATATCATGATATGAAAACATAAAGGGTTCTTTTATAATTTAAAATTGGTGGTGTCATGAGAAAGCAACTATGCAAAACCATGTTTAAAGATTTTCCTGTTGTATCGCATGCTGGAATAGCATCCAGAGATAAAATGCTAGCAGCCAAGATGGGGTATGAAAGGAGCTGAAGGTGGCTGAACTAGTTCCAAGGGAGGAGTCTGTAGAAATGAGATGCCATATAACCACTGTGCAGTGGGAAGCATAAAAGGGGGACTCTAGCTGGTTGTATCATAAATCAGGCAGGCTTTCTCCTGTTCTTTGGTAGTGAGCTTACTGGGCTACAATGCTTCTTTTTTAGTACAGTTTCGAAGAAGAGAGACAGTAAAGAAGGGAAGAGCTAGTGTTTTGATGTCTATACACAAAGGGAACTAGAGCTGTCTCATTCTGATAAGGAAGCTGCTAAATGAAGATAGCTACAGGGTCTTTTTAAACTCAGAGACAGAGTTAGCCCAAAAAGGGCTAAAGCACAGCAGTTAGTTGGAAAAGGCTTTGCCAATTGGGGCCAGGCATTCTGCACCCTCCCCAGAGTTTCTGAGGCTAAGGGAAGAGGAATCACTTTGCAATGCAGGATCAGATAACAAGTGACAAAAATTATTAATTATATCAACTCTGCATATAAGTACTAGGGCCTCCTCATAGAATATCTGATTACTAAATTTTGAAGATTTACATAATTTATAAATACTATGAAATAGCAAAATTTAAGCTGGCAGTGTGTTTATTTATATTCCCAATTAGAACTGACAAAATTCTAAGCCTAGCTGATTATCAGAGTCACTGGAAGGTTTTAACAAACAGAGATTCCTGGGCTAGAGATTGTTATCCAGTAGGTCTCATATCTTTGTGTTTTTAAAAATCCACACTATTGACTTTGGTGTTAAATCAGGTTTGGAATTCCCAGACCTGAATATCACTACTACCGTGTTTCCCCAAAAATAAGACAGTGTCTTATATTAATTTTTGCCCCCAAAGACATGCTAGGTCTTATTTTCAGGGGGATGTCTTATTTTTCCATGAAGAAGAATACGGTACACATTTATTGTTAAATGAAAATAAAGGAAATTTATTACCTGTATACGGTACGGTAGTACGGTAGTTGTCAACACAAACCAGACAAACTGTGAATCCTACAGAATCAAGAATTTACTCATTTATTCAATGACAATCATGTCATCATCTTCTGGAACATCATCATAACAATCCAATTCCTGAATTTCCTGTGACTCCATTTCTTTCAGAATCAGTGGACCAAATCTCTCATGTTTAGCAATAGCACTGTCTTTAAATGAGTACTTCTTGTCAAGGTAGCCTGCTCGCAGTGCATTTGCAATGCAACTGTCAGTGATTTTCTCCCATGAATTCTTCACCCAAATCACAACTTCTTGCAGTTTAGGTTTCACAAAGCTTCCACGCTGATTTCTCTCCATTCTATTTTCAATGTAGTCATTAATTTCCATGCGCAAATTGTCTTTGAATGGCTTGTTTATTGCAATATCAAGAGTCTGGAGATAGGCCATCATTCCTGCGGGAATCATTATCTGATCTATTTTTCTTTCATGAATAAATGTCTTCATGTCTTTAGCGCAGTGAGTGCTGGCTGCATCCCAGACTAGCAGACCTCTTTGGCTCCCTCGCATAACAAGCGGCAGCATTAAATCGACCCACTTCCTTATAACTGCTTGTGTGGCCCAGGCTTTTTCAGTTTCAGGAATAAAAACGCCCAAAACATGTTCAATCTTTTCCTTCTTGACCTTAGAAATGATTAAAGGTGGGATTTTAGTGCCATCCAGACGAATTGCCAAAATACAGGAAACACGTGCACTTTCGTAAGCAGTGGAGGGAATGTACGCTAAGGACGCACCCCACTGTTCAATTGTTGTTTGAGATGATTGGCCCATAAACACTGCAGTTTCATCCATAGCAATCATGTTGGAAAGATTGTATTTAGAGAAGTCAGCATCATCAATAAAGGACTTGAATTCAAGTGCTCGCTTAATAACTTGAGTATCTTCCAACCTAAACAATGTTGTAGATCTTCTTAAAGACAGTTCACTTCGCTGAAGGAAATTATCCAGCCAGTGCTGTGATGCTTTGAAGTCTTCGGGGGCTATGTCAAACTGTGGTGCCATTGCAAGGGCAAATTCTTGAATCTGAGCCCTATTCACAACCAAAGCCTTTGCTCTCCTGTCAACAACCCATTCACAGATCAGGTCTTCCAGCTCGGAAAATAATGGTTGCCGACCTGATCCACACTTGCTCTTTTTAGCATTTCCCTTGTCCACTTGTTCAATGAGGTTACCATACTCTGCTTGCCATTTTCGGACCAATCGGATACTCAACATCTTCTCTTTGCAGAAAGCAGTAAGATTTTGGCCCCAAGAGTCTTCCACGATTCCTTTCTTGTACTCCACAGAGTAGCTTTTTCTTTTTGCGCTCATTTCTAGGGGTAAAAAAAGAGGAATTGGGGTATCAAGGTGGGGGTAGGGGGATCACTCAAAATGACACAGGGGGGATCAGAGGGGGGAATCAAAATGGCACAGGAAAATCGGAGGGGGGATTACCATTTTAGTAACCCCTTTTGATCCTCCTGTGTCATTTTGATTGTCCCCTCTGATCCTCCTGTGTCATTTTAAGTGATCCCCCTCCCCGCACCCCTGTGCCACTGAACACCTTCACCAGACATCCCCCCTACCCCTTTATCAGACATTTACCCCCTGGGGCCTGCCTGGGGACTGTCACTGGGCTTGCTGGGGCCTGGATCTGGGCTGGAGCAGGATCTGCCACTGACTGAGAACCTTCAGTCATCATGAAGGCGGCCACGAGCATCAGGTAGTGTCACCAGAGACAGACCAGCACTCACCACCTTCGCCGCGTCCTGTCCGCTCTAATCCTCCTGTTCTTCTAAACACATCTGCGAAAGTCTCCTCCTCTCTCCCGCCCCGCGCTCACCGCTCACTCCAAGCTCCGCTCTGCCTCCACACAGCAGTGACGTCAGGACTCCACGTAACGTCACTGGTTGCTAGACGCCAGTTGGGGCGGCCCTAGTGACCAGTTTACGGTAAATTAATTTTCATTCTGAGACAGAGCCTGGGGGCCTTATTTTCGGGGGATGCGTTATATTTCACTCAGAGGGAAACCTGTAAGTAGGTCTTATTTTCGGAGGATGTCTTATTTTCGGGGAAACACAGTAGTAATCCAAATTACCAGAATTTCAGGTATCCTATATAATAAAAGGGTAATATTCAAACTATAATCCAGGACTGCTGGCTCCCAACTGCTCGCCTGCCTGCCTTCCTGATTGCCCCTAACCACTTCTGCCTGCCAGGCTGATCACCACCTAACCACAGCCCTGCCAGCCTGTTTGCCCCTAACTGCCCTCCCCTGCAGGCCTGGTCACCCCTAACTGCTCTCCCATGCAGGCCTGGTCACCCCCAACTACCCTCCCCTGCTGGCCATCTTGTGGCAGCCATCTTGTGTCCACATGGGGCAGCCATCTTTGACCACATAGGGGCAGCCATCTTGTGTGTTGGAATGATGGTCAATTTTCATGTTACTATTTTATTAGATAGGATTAGATAGGATAGAGGCCTGGTGCATGGGTGGGGGCTGGCTGGTTTGCCCTGAAGGGTGTCCCGGATCAGGGTGGGTGTTCCCTTGGGGTGTGGGGCAGCCTGGGCGAGGGGCCTGTGGTGGTTTGCAGGTCGGCCACGTCCCCCGGTGACCCAAGCGGAGGCCCTGGTATCTGGGATTTATTTATCTTCTATAATTGAAACTTTGTAGCCTTGAGCAGAGCCAAGACTCCTGCTTGCTCCATGGCCACAGCCATTTTTGTTGGGATTTATTTATCTTCTTTAATTGAAACTTTGTAGCCTTGAGTGAAGGCCTGGGCTGGCCAGGGTGTGCGGAAATCTTGGCTTCCTCCATCACTGGGGGCAACCCAAGCCTCCTGTTCACTCAGTGGCCACAGCCATCTTGGTTGGGTTAATTTGCATACTTTCTCCTGATTGGCTGGTGGGCGTGGCTTGTGGGTGTAGCAGAGTGATGGTTAATTTTCATATTACTCTTTTATTAGATAGGATTATTTTTTGGTATTACATGTAATTTCATAGTCCATCAGAAACAGAATAAGCAGAACATCCTAAATCACCACCTCATCAGCCCCTTTCCTTCCAGAGCATGCCTGACTCAGCACGGAACAAATATTAATATTAATTAAATTAATTTAAATTTTATTTAGTATACTTGTCACAGTTCTTCTGGCAAAGCAGCTATTAATAAGGTATTCTGAAACAAAAAAATGAACTATTTGAACTTGTATTAAAAGTGGAGTTAGCAGAAAGAAGTGAGAAGTCTTATACACAGAGGCAAACCCCTTATACCCAATCAAACCCAATTTAGATCCCAGGCTGAGGTTTCCATTTCTAGCAGAAGCTTGGAATAAAGTTGTGTTTGGCATGGGAGTGCCACTCTTAGTCTCAGGAGGAGAAAAGTTGGAAATCAGAAAGGAAAGCATTGTTGGATTTGTAGTCAAATGATCAGAAAAAATACAAAACACCCAATTAAATTTGCATTTCAGGTTAAAAACAAATAAATTTTTAGTAGAAGTATGTCCCAAATATTGTCTGGAACATATTTATACAAAAACACCTGAAATTAAATTTAACAAGGCATCCTCTATTTTTATTTACATAATCTTGCAACCCCAATTTGGTGGCTAATATCTCACAGAAAATAAAAAAAGAAAGAAATCCATGCAGCATCACCATCTTCAGTCATTTGTTATAAGAAACATTTTTAACAACTTCATTTTGCATTTTTATTTACCATGTCCCAAAGACATTACTTTTACTTCTAAGTAATTGGGTCTTTCTGATGGCAACTGGTAACTCCTCAGATCTTTTATATTTGTGGTAATGGCATTTGTGGGAAACATAATATTCTCATCAGTTCTGTTTATCTCTTTTTTATCCTAATGGGTTGTTTACGAGGAGGAGTGGCTGTTGCTTCAGAGTTTTCCTCCTTGCTGGCATGTGCTGTGAGGGGAGACCGGCTGTCATCCTGTGGTGTCAGGTTGTGGGAAGAGTAGACAGTCCCCTCCCTGAAAGGAGAAAGGCCCCCAGAGGTCAGCAAAGGCTGACACCTGTTGAGTTTTGATAGTGTTCCAAAGTGAAGTCAAAAGGCCTTTCCTTGCTATTTATATAGGGAAAGGACAAAGGGGCCTTAAAATCTTGAGACAGCTGATCAAGCCGGAGCACAGTCACATCTTGGTTAAAGGGAACAGATGTAGCTTCTGAGGTGCTATGTATAGGATCATCCTGGGAGTTCTCCTCAAAATGATGGATGTGGAGCTTCGGCACATGTGTCAACTCTCCACGGGTCATTGCATGGATGTCTCTCTGGTGTTTGGTTTCCATATGAACCAAATAGTCTGGGTTTACTTTGCCCTAGTGTATTGGGCAACACGACCTTTTAGTGGTATTTCATTCTAAATTTGAATCGTTTGCTGTACTATTAATCCCTTTCCCTGACAGGGGTGGTGGTCTTAGTGGTTTTTTGAGAAAACAAACAAAGGTCAAAAAGCACATGAGGGTCCAGTGACCAAAATTAGAATACTTTAGTAAAGTATTTGTGACATTGTTTAGTCTAATTTTTTGTCAATATCTGCTTGGTTGTCCCAGATATGATTAATACCATCTTAAGGCCAATATACACTGAGTGGCCAGATTACTATGATCTCTGAACACATAATAATCTGGCCACTCAGTGTATATCCTATATAATAAAAGGCTAATATGCAAATTGCCCCCTCGACCAGGAGTTCGACCAGCAGGCTGGCCGGACCCCACCCATGCATGCATTCATGCACCGGGCCTCTAATATATATATACCGAGTGGCCAAATTATTATGCATTCAGAGATCATAATAATCTGGCCACTCAGTGTATATTGCAGGTTGCCAAGAAACATTTTTAGGCTTGAAAATAACTAGGACCTTCCCATTATTGAGATTCCTCAGGACATGAAGTTAGGGTCACATCTGCTTCAAAGCAGAATCTGGTGCCAGTATGAACAAGGTTTCCTCCTGCATTGAGCCTCACTGAAAGCTGAATTATACTCAATGGCTTCAAAACATGTGCAAGAGCAATTGGCATCATTCCACTGCAGGAGGATCACATCATGGCCCTTTGTGAATAGCTTTTTAACCTTATTTCCCACTGTTCCCTAGCATATATCTGATATTACTGCATGCATTTGCACCATATTCTTTATCATTGTCACTGCATAGAAATCATACCTACCAGCACCATAAACATTTTCCCTGACTTTTTTTTACTAGACAAACTCATTTTCTCAAGGCCTAGATCAAATATCACTTCTTTTTAGTGTACCCATGGGCCGTGAGTCCAGGCTATAGTAACTCTGGCCATAAGATGGGCTGGTCTTAGGGGCATGTATTGTATGGGGCAGTATAGGTGGGTAGAAAACCAAAAGGGTTAAAAGGAACCCAAAATAATTTAAAGTTGGCATTGGAGGGAGAAACCAAGATGGCGGCATAGGTAAACACCTAAACTGCTGCCTGGCACAACAATTTCAAAACTACAACTAAAAGACAGAACGGACACCATCCAGAACCACAGGAAAGCTGGCTGAGTGAAAATTCTACAACTAGAAGGAAAGAGAAAAGCTCACAGAGAATTGGAGGTACGGCAAAGGGTCTTTGTGCGCGCAGAGAGGAAGGGCAGCTGAGAGCCTGGCTGACTTTCTCTGGCGGAAGGGGGAAGGAAGCCCCCGAACGCACTGAACCCCAGTTCTGACTGCACTGAACCCCAGTTCCGGGCGAGCCCCTGGGGACCCACGCTCTTACAGGGGGAGTCTGGACTCTCGGGCGGAGACTCGGGAGCCGGGGAAAGCGGAGGACTGAAAGTGCACGCGCACCAGTGTGCACAAAGGCTGCGGAGGTTGCCACAGGCTTTCCCTAGTGGAAGGGAGTCAGAGGCTCCTGAATGCACTGAGCCCCAGTTCTGACTGCAGTGAACCCCAGTTCCAGGCGAGCCCCTGGGGACCCAAGCTCTTGTGGGGGGAGTCTGGACTCTCGGGCAGAGACTCGGGAGCCGGGAAGGCAGAGGTCTGAAGGCATGCACGTGCGTGCAAGGGCAAGGCTGACTGGAAGCCAAGACTGAGGCTCCACCCCATCCAAGCTGAGCACAGAAGCTATTGCAATTTGGCAAGTCTAATCCTATAAGGCTGTCTCTAGCACCGAACTTCTCCCAGCATAGACACAGCTGATCCTTACAGCCAACTGGCCTGGAGGTCAATTCTTCCCAGTGATACCAACAACAATCAAGACTTAATTACAACAAGGCTGTACACACAGTCCACAAAGGGGTGCACCAAGAGTGTTCACCTCAGGTTAACTGGGGAGGCCGACCCACTGGGCCATATTGGAAACCAAGCACACAAATCTACCTTACCAACTCAGGGAAGCAGTGAAAATGCGGCGTCAAAGAATCAGATCACAAACGAAAGAAATGGAGGAAAACAAACGACTGGATATAGAATTCAAAACCACGGTTATAAGGCTTTTTAAGAATATCCTAGAAAAGGCCAATAAATATAACGAGACCCTCAAAGATATGAAAAAGGACCAACTAGAAATTAAACATACACTGACTGAAATAAAAAACATTATACAGAGACCCAAAAACAGACAAGAGGAACACAAAAATCAAGTCAAAGAATTGAATTACAAAGAAGCAAAAAACACTCAACTGGAAAAGCAAAAAGCAAAAAAAAAAAAAATCCAAAAAGTTGAAGATAATGTAAGAAGCCTCTGGGACAACTTCAAGCGTACCAACATCAGAATTATGGGGGTGCCAGAAGAAGAGAGAGAGCAAGATACTGAAAACCTATTGGAAGAAATAATGACCAAAAACTTCCCACACCTGGTGAAAGAAATAGACTTACAAGTCCAGGAAGCCCACAGAACCCCAAACAAAAGGAATCCAAAGAGGACCACACCAAGACACATCATCATTAAAATGCCAAGAGCAAAAGACAAAGAGAGAATATTAAAAGCAGCAAGAGAAAAACAGTTAGTTACCTACAAGGGAGCACCCATACGACTGTCAGCTGACTTTTCAACAGAAACTATGCAGGCCAGACGGGAGTGGCAAGAAATTTTCAATGTGATGAATAGCAAGAACCTACAACCAAGATTACTCTACCCAGCAAAGCTATCATTCAGAATTGAAGGGCAGATAAAGAGTTTCACAGACAAGAAAAAGCTAAAGGAGTTCATCACCACCAAACCAGTATTATATGAAATGCTGAAAGGTATTCTTAAAGAAGAGGAAGAAGAAAAAAGTAAAGATAAAAATTATGAACGACAAATACATATCTATCAACAAGTGAACCTAAAAATCAAGTGAATTAAAAACCTGAGGGACAGAATAATCTGGTGAATATAATAGAATCAGGGGCATAGAAAGGGAGTGGACTGATAATTCTCAGGGGGAAAGGGGTATGGGGGGTTCATGAAGAGACTGGACAAAAATCATACCCCTATGGATGAGGACAGTGTGGGGGAGGTAAGGGCAGAAGGTGGGGTGGGAAATGGGTGGAGGGGAGATATGGGGAGAAAAAGGAGAAATAATTGTAATAATCTGAATAAAGATTTATTTAAAAAAAATAAAAATAAAGTTGGCATTGGAGAGATAGATAACACCACCGTGTCAAATAGCAAAGGAAGAACAGATTAAGTTGTAAAATTGATAGCTAAGAGCAGATGGAATGAGTTTTAAGGGTTGACTGATGGTATGTGATACATGGTATAGAGCCAACAGGAGATGGCAAAGTCCTCCTCGACCAATCACAATTTGTTGTTTCACATATTGAGTCTGTCTTCCCTCTGATGTTGTCATCGTCTAGCTCAAGAGTCCTTTCCCCCCCTATATTGTCATGATATCGACCATAATTCAAGATATGTAGTAGGTGTTCAGTGTTTGTTGATTTACTGCCAATGGATCTGCAATTTTTTCAATGGGCAGTGTAGGTTTCTTACTTGTCCTTTAGGGATAGGTTTACTTTTTACCTGTGACATCAGGCAGTGGTGATGACTGATGCCCAAGGATCATATGGCACTGGGAATGTTGGGAATACCATTTCACAGACTGTCATTATGCCTTCTGCTCCAAGGGATAGAAATATGTTTTATCATAAAAAATGTGGAATCAAATTTACCTCT
This sequence comes from Plecotus auritus, assembly GCF_963455305.1. Classification (NCBI taxonomy): domain Eukaryota; kingdom Metazoa; phylum Chordata; class Mammalia; order Chiroptera; family Vespertilionidae; genus Plecotus; species Plecotus auritus. The sequence continues at coordinate 158,903,822 of NC_137771.1, read as the reverse complement.
TTTCCTGCCTTAGATAAGATTGATGTACTGGTACATGAAAAGCCAATTCCAAGGAAGTATGGGACACAAACTAAATAGAACTGTGATTCCTGCTTCAACATCGGCAATAGGATAAAACCAAGTTCACTTAAAGACTAAAGGGATTATTGCTAGGGTAAATATGTATAAAATTAATAGTAAGGCTAAAGAAGACACGGGAAGTTGAAAATAAAAAGAACAAATTCTATAGCTTTGTTCTGGTGGGAGAAAGGAGGATGAGTTATGAGCTATGAAAAACATGAAGTTTTATTGCCTCAATGAGCCATCCTCAACTCCTCTCACGGATTTTTTCTAATTTGTGAGAAGTGGCTCACCTGTCCAAATTTCAAATGACAGAGTGGGAAACAGAAGCATGGGGAAAATGATACTTTTAATAACACTCTCGAGAGCGGGCATCCATTGTACAGGAACACACGTGGGGCAGGGAACTTAGCCTATTTTTTAGTCCTTCCTTCCATTCCTCATTGGCTGAGTCCTATGACAGCACCTGTTTCTTAATATGTCTCCTAGGTCTTGCTGTCTCCCACTGGGCCATTTAAAATATTCGGCTGAGACCTTTCCAGCTGTCTCCACCTCCCTTTGTTTAAGGGAATCTTCCTGGAAAATGTGCTGTCAGCCATGTGCACAGCTCTCATACCCGATCCCCACCCCCCACATCCGGCTTGCTCTGGGGAAATTCAGTAACCACCTGGCCACATGCTATTTCTTTTCTATGAAGTTGAATCAGCGACATGTTTCTTACATAATTTACCACCTGTTTTCCAAAGGCCAAAGACAGCAAAATTCCAATTTAGTGAAATCAGGATTGCTCTTGATTTTCTATACCTTAAGGACCTTGCTACTTGAAGTGTGTTCCTAAGGCTAACAGCATTGGCATCACCTGGGAGCTTGATGCAAAATCTCAGGTCCCATCTCAGGCCTACTAAATAAGCATCTGTATTTTAACAAGATCCTCAGGCAAGGTGTATGCAATTATTAAATTTTGAGAAGCTCTGACATAGGGTAAGCAACACATGGAGTATTAGCTTTCAAGAAAATGCACACTAATTTACAACAGCCAAGATATGGAAACAACCCAACAGATAGATGGATGGATAAAGAAAATGTGATATATAAATACAATAAAATATTCAACTTAAAAAAAAAAAAAGAAAATCCTGCCATTTGTAACAACATGGATGAACCAGTGGACTTTATTAAGTGAAATAAGTTAGTCACAAAAGGACAAATACTACATGATTTCATTTATATAAAATATTTCAAATAATCAAAATCACAGAAGCAGAGAATACAATAGTGGTTACCAGGACTGGGAGTCGGGGAAATGGGAAATGGTTGTTCAATGGATATAAAGTTTCAGTTATGCTAGGTGAATAAGTTCTAGAAATCTGCTGTGCAACATAGTGCTTATAGTTAACAATATGGTATGATGCACCTCAAATTTTGTTAAGAAGGTAGATCTCATGTTATGTTCCTAACACCCTCACACACAACAACAAAAAAGTGACATAAGGAAACTTTTGGAGGTGTTAGATATGTCAATTACCTTTATTTTGGTGATGGTATCATGGGTGTTTCATGTGTCCAATTCATCTCAGTATACACATTAAATATGTACAGTTTTTTGTATATCAATTATACTATCTAATAAAAGGGTAATATGCAAATTAACCATCACTCCGTCACTAGGATGGCGGCACCCATAGCCACAAGATGGTGGCACCCAGTCCTCTCAGCCCTGCTGGAGTACCCCAGTACCAGGGGTTCAGCCGCTAAGAGCTGGCAGTGTGAGCAGCCTGGCTGAATGCTTGCTTCATTGCCGTGGCGACGAGGCAAGCATTCCACCCCAGCTGCGGAGAGCCTCTAGGCAGCGGACATGGAGCAGAGAGCCTCTGGGCAGTGGGCGCGGAGCAGCCAGGCCCCGCAGAGAGCTCATGGTGCACGGATTCGTGTGCAAGGCTACTAGTACTTCAATAAAGCTGTTCAAAGAGAGAAAGAATCCACACTCAGACATTTTTAAATTATTCAGGAGAATAATGTTCCCATTCACTGGTGTTCCCACATGAGTTCTGGCTTGAACCCTCTATCATCACATTATCATTGCAATTAGCTAGTTAATATTAATAAAAGAAAAGAAAGCAAAGGGAAGTCAGGCATTATAAGCATGGTTACCTGGGAAGCTTACCCAGGAAACTACAGCTTCACACCACAGGGAATTACAGCATTTTCCCTCCCAGGGGATTAACTCCTCTCCCTTCCCCCATCTGGTACGGGATTGTTGAGGGGAGAAGGGGAAGACAGGCAGATGTGCATGTGGAAGTTGGAGTGGTACAGGGGTGGGGCTTGCCTGTCAGTCTAGCCCCGTGGTCGGCAAACTGCGGCTTGTGAACCACATGCGGTTCTTAGGCCCCTTGAGTGTGGTTCTTCCACAAAATACCACAGCCTGGGCGAGTCTATTTTGAAGAAGTGGCATTAGAAGAAGTTTAAGTTTAAAAAATTTGGCTCTTAAAAGAAATTTCAATTGTTGTACTGTTGATATTTGGCTCTGTTGACTAATGAGTTTGCAGACCACTGGTCTAGCCTGAGGAACAATGGATTGGCTAGGAAGCGGACCCTACTGCAAGCATGTGAAATCCTGGAAGGTGATTGATTGGTTTGAAGATGCTCCTGGTTAAAAATCCCCAGACAAAGAGTTCCCTTGAGCTTTTTCTCTCTTGCTCCCTGACCCACATTCACCCATGCATTCGCCCATTTTACTCCATGGCCATGTGGCTACATGTAATGGACTGCAGCTGGGAACACAAGCTAAGCTAGCCAGATGCTGGACTGGACTGGACTTGAATATGGAGCAAAAACTATGGACAGTGGCCTTTATTCTGGCCCTGCTGATGAGAAGATTGGGCTTCTTCCATGGTGGGAAAGACAGTGATGGGACCTTGCAAGGGAACCCCCTTAACTTTACGTCATCAATAAAGCTTTCCATGAAACCCCATCCATCCTTGGGAACCTCAGGAAATTATTTTCCTCACAGCAGCCTAAGAATTCCACTTCCACTGATAACAATTATGCTCATACCAATAAAGATCCTCCCTCCCCCTCCACAGCCTTTACACAGTTCCTGGAATCCAGAAATGATTGGTTGATTGCTTGTTTACTTTCCCATTGCAGGGTCTCAGTACATACGCTCTGAAGACAAAATTGGTCAGCAATCTTACTCACTGCTCATTAACTTAGCACTACAAATTGCCTTAGGTGCTTTCTCTTTCTGTTGCAGGCATTCAGTGTTCTTGGGTTGCAGGCAGAAGGGGAATATTTGAATTCTTTGTCAAGATAATTGACAATGGAGAAACAAAGATGGCAGCATAGGTAAACACCTAAACTGCTGCCTTGCACAACAATTTCAAAACTACAACTAAAAGACAGAACGGACACCATCCAGAACCACAGGAAAGCTGGCTGAGTGAAAATTCTACAACTAGAAGGAAAGAGAAAAGCTCACAGAGAATTGGAGGTACGACAAAGTGTCTTTGTGCACGCAGAGGGAAGGGCGGCTGAGAGCCTGGCTGACTTTCTCTGGCGGAAGGGGGAAGGAAGCCCCCGATGGCACTGAACCCCAGTTCTGACTGCACTGAACCCCAGTCCCGGGCGAAACCCCATGGACCCAGGCTCATACAGGGGGAGTCTGGACTGTCAGGTAGAGAGAAAGGCACCCGGAGACTCGGAGACCCGGGGGAGACCCGGGGGAGCCCCGGCAGGCAGGGTTCCGGAGGCACATGCGCCAGTGTGCACAAAGGCTGCGGAGGTTGCCACAGGCTTTCCCTAGCAGAAGGGAGTCCGAAGCTCCTGACTGCACTGAACCCCAATTCTGACTGCATTGAACCCCTGTTCCAGGCAAGCCCCTGGGGACCCGCGCTCTTACCGGGGGGAATCTGGACTCTCAGGCAGAGACTCGGGAGCCGGGGAAGGCAGAGGTCTGCAGGCGCGCGCATGCCAGTGCGCACAAAGGCTGTGGAGGTTGCCACAGGCTTTCCCTAGTGGAAGGGAGTCAGAAGCTCCTGACTGCACTGAGCCCCAGTTCTGACTGCACTGAACCCCAGTTCCAGGCAAGCCCCTGGGGACCCACGCTCTTGTGGGGGGAATCTGGACTCTCGGGCGGAGACTCGGGAGTCGGGGAAGGCAAAGGTCTGCAGGCACGCATGCACGCAAGGGCAAGGCTGACTGGAAGCCAAGACTGTCTGCTCTGCCCTGAGACTCCACCCCTGCCAAGCTGAGCACAGAGGCTATTGCAATTTGGCAAGTCAAATCCTATAAGGCTGTCTCCAACACCGAACTTCTCCCAGCGTAGACACAGCTGATCCTTACAGCCAACTGGCCCGGAAGTCAATTCCTCCCAGTGATACCAACAACAATCAAGACTTAACTACAACAAGGCTGTACACACAGTCCACAAAGGGGTACACCAAGAGTGTCCACCTCAGGTTAACTGGGGAGGCCGACCCACTGGGCCATATAGGAAACCTAGCACGCAAATCTACCCTACCAACTCAGGGAAACAGTGAAAATGACACGTCAAAGAAACAGATCACAAACGAAAGAAATGGAGGAAAACAAACGACTGGATATAGAATTCAAAACCACAGTTATAAGGCTTTTCAAGAATATCCTAGAAAAGGCCAATAAATATAACGAGACCCTCGAAGATATGAAAAAGGACCAAATAGAAATTAAACATACACTGACTGAAATAAAAAATATTATACAGAGACCCAACAACAGACTAAAGGAACACAAGAATCAAGTCAAAGAATTGAAATACAAAGAAGCAAAAAACACTCAACCGGAAAAGCAAAAAAAAGAAAAAAGAATCCAAAAAGTTGCAGATAGTGTAAGAAGCCTCTGGGACAACTTCAAGCGTACCAACATCAGAATTATGGGGGTGCCAGAAGAGGAGAGAGAGCAAGATACTGAAAACCTATTGGAAGAAATAATGGCTGAAAACTTCCCCGACCTGGTGAAAGAAATAGACTTACAAGTCCAGGAAGCGCACAGAACCCAAAACAAAAGGAATGCAAAGAGGACCACACCAAGACACATCATAATTAAAATGCCAAGAGCAAAAGACAAAGAGAGAATATTAAAAGCAGCAAGAGAAAAACAGTTAATGACCTACAAGGGAGCACCCATACAATTGTCAGCTGATTTCTCAACAGAAACTATGCAGGCCAGACGGGAGTGGCAAGAAATTTTCAAAGTGATGAATAGCAAGAACCTACAACCAAGATTACTCTACCCAGCAAAGCTATCATTCAGAATTGAAGGGCAGATAAAGAGCTTCACAGATAAAAAGCTAAAGGAGTTCATCAACACCAAACCAGTATTATATGAAATGCTGAAAGGTATTCTTAAAGAAGAGGAAGAAGAAAAAAGTAAAGATAAAAATTATGAACAACAAATACATATCTATCAACAAGTTAACCTAAAAGTCAAGTGAATTAAAAACCTGAGGAACAGAATAATCTGGTGAATATAATAGAATCAGGGGCATAGAAAGGGAGTGGACTGATAATTCTCAGGGGGGAAGGGGTATGGGGGGTTCAGGAAGAGACTGGACAAAAATCATACACCCATGGATGAGGACAGTGGGGGGGAGGTAAGGGCAGAAGGTGGGGGGGGGGGGAACCGGGTGGAGGGGAGCTATGGGGGGAAAAAGGAGAAACAATTGTAATAATCTGAATAAAGATTTATTAAAATAAAAAAAGATAATTGACACTTTTCCCATATACTTTCATTTGGAGGAAAAAGAATGAAGAGAATACCTTTTGGCCTGTCCTGTCCTGACTAGTACATGAACAAAAATTATCCTTTTAAGGGGAAATCTCCAGCCTTCTGCACTCTCCACTGTGCCCCCAGGAGGCTGACTTCTAGGGATTGTATTAGCTAGGCTTCCTTGCCTTCTACTTTCTAGGTGAATTTGGCCAATAAATGGCACACTAAGGACCCAAAAGGATGAGAAGAAAAAGAGATCTGGGTCTTTATGTTCTCTACCCGCTACAGCTCCTCCCTTTGCCCCTTTAGCCCTGAGGATAGAAATAGCTTTGTACTGTACTATTGTTAGTCTCTAAATGTTTCACCATGCATTACAGGTTAACTTGATTCTGCACACGCCTTTGCAAATGGTGACTTCATTAAAGTTTCCTCATTTCTTCTTTGGGTAGTCCCATCTGTGTCCTGCTGAGACCCTCACTAATTTTGTCAAGGTATTTTCTCTGATTTCTCAGCTTAGTTCAAAGAAGCACAATTTAGCACACTTATAGTTTCCTGTTACTTTCATTAGAACATCTCTCACATATTACCTCTCTGGCCTCTTCTACAAGTGACTCAGTGCTCTGAGTCAGTGTTTCTCTAATTAAAATGACTACAAACTAACCACCTGAGAGATTCTGTTACAATGCAGATTCTGACTCAGAAGTCACAGGTTGGTCCTGAAATCCTTGATTTCTAGAAAGCTCTCAGGTATTTCCAGTACTCTGGTCCACAGACTACACTTTGGGGATCTAATTTAAACCCTGAAGACCAAGAATTATGGAGGAGAGCAATGATTCTCAAAATGTAGTTAGTCCTAGACTACCAGCATCAGCAACACCTGAGAACAAGCCTGTTAAAAATGCAAATGATGGGTCCCCATCCAAGACCTATTGAATCAGAAGATCTGGAGTTGGAGCTTAGCAATAAATTTGAGAACTACTGAAGTAGAAGTTAGTGTACTTGCAATAACTATTTTTGAGACATTATTATGCAAATAATACTCAGAATAAGTCTACTCAATAGAGTAGCTATATTATTTTGGAAATGGACATTAGCACATTGACAGAATTTTGAGTTTCTGCTATTGTCATACATAACACCATGAAGGAAAAGAACATTACCAACCAATGTGTTTTTTGGTTTGTTTTTTTAATTTGTTTTTATTGATTTCAGAGAGGAGAGGGAGAGGAAGAGAGAGATAGAAACATCAATGATGAGAGCGAGTCATTGATTGGCTGCTTCCTGCACAGCCCCCACTGGGGATCGAGTTCTCAACCCAGGTATGTGCCCTGACTGGTAATCAAACTGTGATCTCCTGGTTCATAGGTTGTCACTCAACCACTGAGCCATGCTGGCTGGACACCAATCAATGTGTTTTGAAGATAAATTATCTAAAGTTATAGCTTATTTCAATCATACTTATACTAACATGCAAGACTGTGCTAAATGCTGTAAGAGAGACAAAAAAAGTCAGTTTTTGGAAGTTATAGTTTCATTAAGAGTTGGCTGGGGCTGCTGCAGAGCTGCTCTCCAGGATTTAAACTATAAAATCAACACAAAACAATCAGAAGGCTCTAAAAAGGCAGCTGAGAGATGAAATGTTTCCTGGATTTAAAGAAAGATGGACAAGAATCACTTGATTCTTGATAAAGGAGAACCATAGAGATAAACACTATTCAATTCTGTTGTCTGATTTATCTCTGCTGTGAAGCTGCTTTTGACACAAGTGCCTTTTGTATCAAGCATTTGAATAACAGCATTGCTATGATTACACGCCCACCAAGCAAATTTCTGGCTTTTGCTATCCCGTTGGTATATACTCAGAGGAAGAATATGCACTGATCTGACCAGTTCACTGGACAGTTGATCTCAATCAAAATCAACATAATGGCATTCTGGGCTCATGTTTATACTCTTGTGAGTTTAGAAACTGAGTGGGTTTGATTAACTCTGGAACACTGACAAGATAAAATTTCTAGGTAATGAGGCTGCAATCACTGACTGGACCACAGCAAATTCTCTACTATAATGCTACCCATACCGTAACTGTGTGGATAACCAACCAGCCTCTGTAGGTGCTATCCATTTCAATAATACCCCCTTTAAACATTTGAAAATTATAAGAATTCCTATAAAAGAGATATGTCTAAAAAAGTTCAAAGGAAAAATTGAACACATCACATTGGTGTGGAAGCTGAGGACGATCAATAAAGCTTAAAGAATAAGTAGAAATTTCTATTAAAATATAATTCACATACCATATAGTCCATCCTTTTACAGTATACAATTTAGCAACACTTTAAGCTGTACAACCATTTGTAATTCCATTATTCAATTCCAGAACATTTTGATGACCCCTATAAAGAAACCCCATACCCATTAAGAGTCACTCTCCAACTCTTCTCTCACCTGACAACCATTATCTACTTTCTGTCTCTCTTTATATGACTATTCAGGATATTTCATATAAATATGTGATCTTGGATGTCTGGCTTATTTCATTTAGCATAATGTTTTCAAGAGTTATCCAATCATAGTATATGATAGTACTTTATTGCTTTTTATGACTTAATAATATTCTCTTATATTGATATACCAGTTTTTGTTAATCTATTTATCAGAAAGGATAGACATTAGGATTGTTTTTACTTTTGACTATTATGAATAATATATCCATAGCTAATATCATGCCTAATGAAGAAAGTACCCCCTGAGATCAAGAACAAGACAAGGAGGTCCACTCTTGCCACTTCTATTCAACATTGTACTAAGGAATTATAAACAGATCATTTGACAGGAAAGCAAAAAGAAAAAGATAGGAAGAAAAAATCCAGATTAAAAATAAATAAAACTATTACTTACCTTGATGACATGGTCCTCTATTTAGAAAATCCTAAAAATATATACAAAAAGAAAGAAAGAAAACAAACACACAACTAGGTCTGATCCAAGATGGCAGCAGAGTAAGTGGAAGTTACACTCACATGCTCTCAGGACCTAACATGAATTACAACTAAAACCTAGGACAATCAACCTGAATACCTAACTGAAGACTAGGTGAACAGAAGTCTTATAACCAAGAATTTACAGAAGAAGCCACATTGAGACTGACAGGAGGGACAGAGATACAAAAAGGGCTGGCCCCACTCCAATGGGCAGCAGTTGAGATTCCAGAGGGATATCTGAGGTGCAAAAGTTCTCCCTGAGGAATGTGGGGTTTCAAGTCTATTCCAGACTCCCCAGCCCAGAGCACCAGAGCCAGGAAGAGGTGTCCATATAACATCTGGTTGTGAAAATCAGTGGAAATTCTGTCCTCCAAGAAAATATGGGAGTCAGCTAGAGATTAAGGGCCATCTTAAAGGATCAGCATAAAAAATCTCATTTGAAGCCATTAACAATTGGCTGGGCAGAGAGAGGGTGGAGCACAAATTAGAGTTGTGTGAGGACAGACTGCGGTTTATGGCCCTGGGGAGAAGGTTGAAGGGACAGCCACCAGTGTTTCTGTATTGAGTCCCTCTCCCATATCATAGACATCATCTATTTTTGGTGGAGCACTGCCCTCCTTATGGCATCAGCCTTGGGGAATGCAATAGTCCCACCCTCCAGACTCCCTATCACTCATCCCTGGAGAGCTTATGGCCTTCAAAGAAGTCAGCTGCACAAGCCCTGAATTTAGAGGTCCTGGCAGACTCAGGGAGTGCTAGTGATTAAGTTGTATGGTTCTGGGGCAGGGGTCACTCCCCCAACTTTCTCATGAGCCTGATCAGGTAGTCCTCCACACAAGAGATCCACTAGCACCACCCTCCAGATTCCCAGTGGCCCTGCCCTGTTGAACTCCAGCTATCCAAAAGGTCCAGGCAGATTTTGGGACAGACTGAGTTGTGTGGCTCTAGAATGGGGGCCATTTTTTCCCTCGCACATCCCAGTGCTGAAGATCTTTCCCTTCACATGGCTAAATCTTGGTCTGTTTGGGCCTGACAAATTCTACTGATCTTACCTTGACAATTCCCTGAGACCCCACTCCACCACAAAGGTTAGTGGGCACCAACTGGGTGGCAACTAGCCTTGGAATTTTTGCTATGTGGCCTCACACCAAGCACTGGCATCAAGTTTGAACCTGTATCAACCTGGTGAACACCACTTACCCCTGCCAGGTGACTCACTATGAACCTATCTCATATAACTCAAGTGCTGGCAGAGTCTCTTTCAGTCATTGAGCTTAACGGGCAGCCAGCAGGTAGAGGCACAATAATACATATCTCTGGGTCAGAGCTTTTTGCTGACCTTCCCCAGGGCTCAGTGCTGGTGGAAGTCAGTCTTGGTGACCACAAAGGTCCTTTCCACACACATTCAGGCCCAGAAGGGAAAGCCACAAACTGTGTATCACTTGGCATCTCCAAACAGGTTGCTCAAAGCCAGTCACAGGCAGCATCTGACACTGAGATGCACCAGAGTCCCTCTCAAAGGGCCCACAACAAACACATCCAGTGCAGAGCTTCAGACAACAACATCAGAATTTCAGACAACGTACAGAAAAGCAGGACCTCCAAACAAGACTTACCCAGTAAGGTTATCATTTATTGAAGGAGAAATAAAGAGCTTCCCAGAGAAGAAAATGCTAAGAGTTCATTACCACAGAACCAGTATTATAAGAAATGTTAAATGGTCTTCTAGAAGAAGAAAAAGAAAAGCCAGAGGAACATAGTTATAAAGAATAAACTGACAATAAATGCATGCTTATCAATAATCACTTTAAATGCAGATAGCTTAAATGCTACAATCAAAAGACATAAGGCAGCTGAATGGATTAGAAAATAAGACCCATATATATGCTGTCTACAAAAGACACACCTCAAAAAGAAAGACACACACAGATATTTCATGCAAAAGGAAATGGGGTAGCAATACTTATTTGTGATAAAATATACTTTAAAACAAGAGACAAAGAAGAATACTACATAATCATAAAGACATCAATCCAACAAGAAGGTATAACCATTGTAAACATTTATGCACCCAACATAGGAGCATCTAAATATATAAAGTAAATCTTGATGGGCATAAAGGAAGGTATCAATAGTAACACAGTCATCATAAGGGATTTTAACATCCCATTGACAACAATGGATAGATTTTTCAGACATAAAATCAACAAGGAAGTAGTGGCCTTAAACAACACACTAGATCAGATGGATTTAATTGATATCTTCAAAGCATTTTAACCCAAAGCAGCAAAGTATTCTTTGTAAGTGCACATGGAACATTTTCTAAGATAGACAATATGTTAGGACACAATACATGTCTCAATAAATTTAAGAAGATTGAAATCATATCAAGCATCTACTTTGACCATAATGGTATGAAATTAGGAATAAATCACAAGGAAAAAAACCTTAAAAACACACAAACACAAGGAAGCTAAATAACATGTTACTAAATGATTAATAGATTAACAATGAGATCAAGCAAAAATATCAAATGATACCTTGACACAAATGACAATGCAAACACAACAACCCTAAATCTTTGTGACACAGTGAAAGCAGTCCTAAGAGGGAAATTCATAGCATTACATGTGGGTATCTCAAGAAAAATAGCAAACAATCTAACCTGACACTGACAGGAACTAAACAAGAACAACAAACAAAGCCCAAAGTGAATAGAAAAAAAAGAAATAATGAAGTTCAGATCAGAGATAGACTGAGTCCAAAAAAACAATACAAAAGATCAATGAAACCAGGAGCTGGCTCTTTGAAAAGATAAACAAGAATGATTAACCTTTAACCAGACTCATCAAGAAAAAAAGCAAGAGGACCTAAATAAATTAAATCAGAAATGAAAGAGGAGAAGGAACAAATGACACCACAGGAACAGAGAAGATTATACAAAAATATTATGAACAACTATATGCCAACAAATTGAACAATCTGTAAGAAATTGATAAATTCCTAGAAATATAAAATTTCTCAAAACTCAAGAAGAAACACAAAATCTGAACAGATCAATTACAACTAATGAAACTGAACCAATAACCAAAAAAAACTTCCAACAAACAAAAGTCCTGAACTGGAAGGCTTCACAAGTGACTTTTACCAAACATTCAAAGAAGAACTAACACCTATCCTTTTCAACCTATTCTAAAAAATTCAAAAGGAGGGAAGCCTCCTAAACTCATTTTACAATGCCAGCATTATGCTAACTCCAAAACCAGATAAAGACAATACAAAGAGAGAAAATTATAGGCCAATATCCCTGATGAACATAGATGTAAAAAATCATCAACCAAATATTAGTAAAACTGAATTCAGCAATACATTTTAAAAAATCGTACACCATGATCAAGTGGGATTTATTCTGTAGATGTAAGGCTGGTACAATATCTATAAATCAATTAACATAATACAACACATAAACCATATGATCATATCAGTAGATGCAGAAAAAGTTGTTGACAAAATTCAGCAACCATCCTATCTAATAAAAGAGTAATATGCAAATTGACTGTCACTCCAACACACAAGATGGCTGCCTTCATGTGGTCAAAGATGGCTGCCCTCATGTGGACACAAGATGGCTGCCACAAGATGGCTGGCAGGGGAAGGCAGTTGTGGGGGGGGACCAGGCTGGCAGAGAGGGCAGTTGGGGGTGACCAGGCCTGCAGGGGAGGACAGTTGGGGGGGACCAGGCCTGCAGGGGAGGGCAGTTGGGAGGGACAAGGCCTGCAGGGGAGGGCAGTTGGGGGTGACCAGGTCTGCAGGGGAGGGCTGTTGGGGGCAATCAGGCTGGTAGGGAAGGGCAGTTAGGGGTGACCAGGCCAGCAGGGGAGGGCAGTTAGGGGCAATAGGGCCAGCAGGGGAGCAGTTAGGCGTCGATCAGGCTAGCAGGGGAGTGGTTAGGGGGTGATCAAGCTGGCAGGCAGAAGCAGTTAGGGGCAATCAGGCAGGCAGGCAGGCAGGCGAGTGATTGATAGCCAGCAGTCCTGGATTGTGAGAGGGGTGTCCAACTGCCCTTGAGGGGTCCCAGATTGGAGAGGTTGCAGGGTGGACTGAGAGACAACCCCCACCCCCCCATGCACGAATTTCATGCATGGGCCTCTAGTTTATGATAAAAAAACAAAACAAAACTCTCAACAAAGTGGGAATACAGGCATCATACCTCAACATAATAAAGACCATGTATATCCAACCCAGAGCCAACATCATACTCAATGGACAAATGCTAAAGTGTTTCCCTTAAGATCAGGAACAAGACAGGGATGTCCACTTTCACAAATCTTATTCAACATAATATTGGAAGTCCTAGCCCCAGAAATCAGAGAAGAAGAAATAAAAGGCATCCAAATTGGAAAGGAAGAAATAAAACTGTCATTATTTGCAGATGACATGATGCTGATACTGTATATACAGAACCCTAGTTATTCCACCAAAAATAAAAATACTGGAGCTGGTAAAAAAAAATTTAGTAAAGTAGCAGGATTCAAAATAAATATCCAGAAATTGGTTGCATTTTTATATACCAATAAATGAACTATCAGAAAGAGAAACTAAGAAAAAAAGCCTGTTTATAATTGTATAAAAATTTTAGCCCAGCCGGTGTGGCTCAGTGGTTGAGTGTCAACCTACGAACTAGGAGGTCACCGTTCGATTCCCAGTCAGTGCACATGCCTGGGTTGCGGGATTGATCCCCAGTGTGGGGCATGCAGGAGGTGGCTGATCCATGAGTCTCTCTCATCATTGATGTTTTTACCTCTCTCTCCCCCTCCCTTCCTCTCTGAAATCAATAAAAATATAATTAGAAAAAATTAAATACCCAGGAATAAATTTAACCAAGGAGATAAAAGACCTGTGCTTAGAAAATTATAAGACACTGAAGAAAGAAATTAAAGATACAAATAATGAAAGCATATACCATGCTCATGGAGAGGAAGAATTAACATTGTTAAAATGTCCATACTACCCAAAGCAATCTATAGATTCAATGCAATTTCTATCAAAATACCAATGACAGCCCTAACTGGTTTGGCTCAGTGGATGGAGCATCGGCCTGCGGACTGAAAGGTGCCAGGTTCGATTCTGGTCAAGGGCATGTACCTGGGTTGTGGGCACATCCCCAGTAGGGGGTGTGCAGGCGGCAGCTGACTGATGTTTCTCTCTCATCAATGTTTCTAACTTTCTATCCCTCTCCCTTCCTCTCTGTAAAAAGTCAATAAAATATATTTTAAAAAATATCAATTACATATTCACAGAACTAGAACAAATAATCCAAAAATTTATATGGAACCACAAAAGACCCCAAATAGCCACAGCAATATTGAGAAAGAAGGACAGAGTTGGAGGAATCATGCTACCTGATATCAAACTATTCTACAAGGCCATAGTAGTCAAAACAGCATGGTACTGGCATATAAAGAGACATATTAATCAATGGAACAAAATAGAGAGCCCAGAAATAAACCCACTACTGTATAGTCAATTAATGTTTGAAAAAAGAGGCAAGAATATACAATGGGCTAAAGACATTCTATTCAATAATTATGTTGGAAAAATTGGACAGATACATGCAAAAAATGAAACAATCACCTTTTTATACTATATATAAGCATAAACTCAAAATGGATTAAAAATTTAAAGGTAAGACTCTATGCCATAAAAATCTTAGAAGAAAACATAGGCAGTAAAATCTTGGACATTTCTGGTAGTAATATTTTTTCTGATATACCTTCTCAGGCAAGAGGAACAAAAGAAAAAATTAACAGTTTGGGATTATGTCAAATTAAAATGTTTTGCACAGCAAAGGAAACCATCATGAAAATAAAAAGACAACCCACTGAATGGGAGAAAATATTTACCCATGTACATCTAATAAGGGTTTAATATCCAACATTTATAAAGAACTCATACAACTCAACACTGAAAAAAACATCCAATTAAAAAATGGGCAGAGGACTTGAATAGACACTTCCACAAAGAGGACATAGAGATAGACAATAGACTAATGAAAAGATGCTTAAAGTTACTAATCATCAGAGAAATGCAAATTAAAACCACAATGAGATATCACCTCACACCTTTCAGAATGACTATCCTCAATAAGTCAACAAACAGCAAGAGCTGATGAGGATGTGGACCAAAGAGTACCCTCATACACTGTTGATGGGAATGCAGAGAGGTGCAGCCATTGTGCAAAGCAGTATGGAGTTTCCTCAAAAAATTAAAAATGGCACTGCCTTATGTCCCTGGAGATTTAAGTGAAGAAACCAGAATACTGATTCAAAAGAATATCTGAACCCTTATGTTCATTGTAGCACTATTTACAATAGCCAAGATTTGGAAGAGGTTCAAATGCCCATCAGTAGATGATTGGATAAAAAAGCTCTTGTACATTTACACAATGCAATACTACTTGGCCATAAAAAAGAAGGAAGTCTTATCTTTTGTGAAAGTTTGGATGCACCCGGAGAGCATTATGCTAAGTGAAATAAACCAATCAAAGAAATACAAATATCATATGATATCACTTACATGTGGAATCTAATGAACAAAATAAACTAACAAACAAAATAGAAATAGACTCATAGATAAAGAGAACAGACTGATAGCTGTCAGATGGGAGGCAGGTTGGAAAACTGGGTGAATACGTGAAGGATTAAGAAAAAAAATACCTCATAGACACAGACAACAGTATGGTGATTACCAGAGGTAAAGGGGGGTGAGGACAATTAAAGAGTGTAAAGGGATGATAAATAGTGACAGAAGGAGACTAGACTTTGGGTGATAAACACACAAAAAAGCTATATAAATGATGTATTGTAAAATTGTACACTTGAAATCTATATAACCCCAATTAACAAATTTAACCCCAAAAAATTCATTTAAAAAGAAAAAAAAACTAAAACTAATCAATGGGTTTACCAACATTCCAGATACAAGGTTAATATACAAAAATCAATTTTATTTCTATTTGTTGGGAATAAATAATCAGAAATTAAAATTAAGGAAACAGTTCCATTTGTAATATCATCAAAAAGAAAAAAATAGTACAAGATTTGTACACTGAAAATTATAAAACATAAATGAAATAAATCTTAAATAGCCTGAATAAATAAAAATATATCCTATGTTAATGGAAGAAAAGAATTACTGTTATAAAATCTCAAATTGATCCACAGTTTCAATGCAATTCCAAAATCATTGAATGGGGAAAGAATAGTCTTTTCAACAAATCATGTTGGGAAAACTGATAACCACATGCAGAAAAACGAAGTCACACTTCTATTCACACAATATACAAAAAATAACTCAAATAGGTCAATGACTTAAATGTAAGAGTTGAAACTATAAAACTCTTAGAAGGAAACAAAGGTAAATCTTTGTGACCTTAGATTTGGCAACAGATTCTTAAATATGATACCCAATACACAAGTGACAAAAAAATAAATCGGACTTCAACAAAATTAAAAACCTTTTTGCTTTAAAGATACTACCACAAAAATTAAAAGGCAGTCCACATAATGGGAGAAAATATTGTAAATCATATGTCTGGTAGGGAACTTGTATCCAAAATATATAAAGAGCTCCTATGACTCAATAATAAAATAAAAACTCAATTTAGAAAGGTGCAAATTACCTGAATAGATCTATCTCCAAAGAAGATATACCAATGGCCAACAAGCTATGAAGAATGCTCACATCATTAGCCATTAGGGAAATTTAAAACAATACCCTGTGAAATACCAATTCACACCCATTAATATGGCTATAGTAAAAAAGACAGACAGCCCTGGCTGGTGTGGCTCAGTTGATTGAGTATCATCCCATCATGCACCGAAAAGTCAGGGGTTCAATTCCCAGTCAGGACACATTCCTGGGTTGCAGGCTAGATCCCTGGCAGGAGGTAGCCAATCAATGTTTCTCTCTCAGTTTGATCTTTCTCTCTCTTCCCCTCTCCTTTTCTCTCTCTCTAAAATCAATAAAAAAGAACATTTTAAAAACAGATAATAATTGTTGGTGAAACCCTTATAATCTACTAGTCAGAATGTAAAATGGGGCAGCTACTTTGGAAACAGTCTGGCATTTCCTAAAAATGTTAAACATATTGTTACCATATGACCCAGTATATCTTAGGTATATAGCCAAGAGATTTGAAAACATATGTCCACACAATAACCTATACATAAATATTTATAGCAGCATTATTCATAATTGGTAAAATATGAAACAACCCAAATGCCTGTCAACTAATGAAGAGATAAAATGTGGTATATCCACATACTGGAATATTATTCAGTTGTAAAAAGCAAAGGACTGATATATGTAATGACACAGATGAACCCTATAAATCTAAATGAAAGAAGCCAGTTATAAGAGATTACATATTTTATGTTTCTATTTATATTAAATGCCTAAAATTCACCAATGTACAGATACTGAAAGTAATTGGTGGTTGCTTAGGAATGGCAGGAGAGGCAGTGGAGATACTTGGGGGTAATAGCTAAAGAGTAGACAATTGGTGTTGTGTGTTTTTTAAATAAGGTGATGAAAAATATTTCAAGATTGATTGTAGGGATGGCTGCTCAACCCTGTGACTATACTAAAAACCATTTAATTATATACTTTCAACAGGTGATTTTTTTGTTTGTTTGTTTGGCCAGTAATTGTATTTTTTTCTTTATTGATTAAGGTGCTACGTATGTGTCCTTATCCCCTCAACCCTCCCCCCCACTCATGCCCTCACCCCTCTGGTGTCTGTGTCCATTGGTTGGGCTTATATGCATGCATATAAGTCCTTTGGTTGTGGTATGTGAATTATATATCAAGAAATCTATTTTTGTTTTGTCAAAAGAAAAGATGGAAAGAAACAAAGTTTTTAGCATTATTTAAGCCATCGGAAGATATTTTGGCTGAGTTATTCCTATCTCTATACATTCAGTTATGTGAATTAGATAGCTCTCTCCCTTGTTTTAAGTCAGTTCGAGTTGAGAATTTGATCACTTGCAACATGGATTCATATTCAATGCATAAAGTAGCAACAGTTCATCAGGAAAAATTGAGTGAAGAAAGCAGTTAAGGGTGGGAAAGCCAAAGAGTGGTTATTGCAGTAGTCAAGAGGATGGTAAAGAGTGAAAAAGAATTGACAGCACGGATGTTGAATCTAGAGGATGAACTGAATTTTGTTGAATGTGGGATGCAATGAAAAAGAAAAAAATCAAATATCTGAGGAGAAAATTTTAATGAACTGGAGGACTTCTACTGTATTTGGAACTCTTTTTTTAAAGTGAATTTATTGGGATGACATTGGTTCATACAGGTTTCAAGTATACAACTCAATAAAACATCATCTGAACACTGCATCATGTGCCCATCGTCCTGAGCAATGTCTCCTCCATCCCCAATTTCCCCACCTTTGCCCAGTTTCACCTAGCCTCTACCCCCTTTCCCTCTGGCTGTCACCAACATGTTGTCTGTGTCTGTGTTACGCATACATATTTTTTCACTAATCCCTTCATCTTCTTTCATCCAGTCCCCCCAACAACCTCCCGTCTGACAGCTGTCAGTCTGTGTGTCATTCATCATCACTGTTTCATTTAATATCACATTAGTCAACTTAGCTGTTGTAATAACCATTTGCTTTCAACAATGACTAATTTCTTGCTTACATTATAAGTAGATAGTGAGTCAGCTGCAGCTCTGTTGCATATGTACCTCACTTAAGAACCCATGCTGAAGGGGCAGGTCCTCTCTGGAAAAAAGTAGGGGCCAGAAAACTAGTAAACTTGTAAAGCTTTCTAAAAAATGTGTTCACTTATGTTGTATATTATATCTCATATTCCTCTTGCCAAAATATGTCATATGGCTGACAAAGCTCAAAGTCAATGAAGCAGGGACATACTATTCTCCATACAGAAGACCCTGTAAATCATATAGCAATGAGCAGATATATAACCTTCTCATGAAGAAGGAGAAAAGAATAATTGTTAATAATAATAGAATTTCCAGCAGATGCTTTTTCAGGCTTATCACTGTGTCTGGTATATTATAGATAGTTAATTAATATTGTTAATCAATAACAAATATGTGTGTGAATAAATGAAGAAAGAACATTTTGTGAACATGGGAAAGAAAGAGAAGAATGATGAATTTATATTGATTTTGAAGAACCAAGAGAGGTAAGGATGGAGATTATTCAATCGATAGTTATAAAGTTGGAGAGACAGAGTGAGAATAAAAATGGGAGAGAGCCGAAACCGGTTTGGCTCAGTGGATAGAGCGTCGGCCTGCGGACTGAAGGGTCCCGGGTTCGATTCCAGTCAAGGGCATGTACCTGGGTTGCGGGCACATCCCCAGTGGGAGGTGTGCAGGAGGCAGCTGATCGATGTTTCTAACTCTCTATCCTTCTCCCTTCCTCTCTGTAAAATATCAATAAAATATATTTTAAAAAAAATTTAAAATGGGAGAGAAATATTAGAGGTAAGCTGTGGAATAGGTAAGATCACCAAGGAAGAATGTGTGCAATGAAGATAAATGGGTTATTAGATCGGGAAAATGAATAGGAGCTAGGAAAGATCAGTCAGGACATGCTCAGGGTATTGGAAAGTAAAGGTGTTAATAATATCAAAGATACTTTTGTAATTATTAAATAAAATCTCTTCTAAAATGCTAAATAGAATTATGTAACTTTTTTCTATAGAGGTCTATTTCACACAGAAAAAATAAATTAATTGAAGCCCAAATGTAACAACAGCCTAATTAAGTTTAGTAGAGGATGAAGAAGAGATAGTTTGAAGGGGGGAAAGGATTCAAATAACTTGATTTAAAAATTAAGGCCCAGCAGCAAACAAAATCAATATGTAACAAGTTTGTAACAAATAGTTGACAATAAACTTCAATTCTGTATTATAGCCAGTTGAGAGGAAATTATAAAAAAATGAGATAAAGAAGAGAGAAGGAGAAAATAGAGGCAGACATGAAAAATGTGAGACTAAAAATAAAACAAAGCAAAACAAAAAAACAAGAAAACAATTTCTTTGTCTAGCGGTTCTCAACACAATCTAAACATTAGAATCACCTGGGGAAATTTTTAAAATATACTCATGCCTGGGCCCATCCTCAGAGATTCTGAATTAATAGACTTGAGTGAGACCTGATATTGTTATTTTTTAAAAAATCCCAAACCTCCCAGGTGATCCCAATGTGCAGTTTGGACTAAGAACTACTATCTTAGAGATATAGAGGAGAGATGGAGAGGATGCTGTAATGTAAATTACTTTTGTTCAATATCATGGTCCATTTGGGTTATAAGCTTCAAGAAATTTTTAAGATGTAAATTAGCTAACTAACCAAGCAAAGCTCAGCTGCTTTTTACTTTTTATACAATGAAATGCTTGAAGACTGTTTTAACACTAATTGTAAGACCCTAAGCAAATAACTTAGCATTTCTGAGTCTGTTTTATATTTCAAATTGAAATAGTTTAGGCAAGATGATTTCTAAGGTTATTACAACTGTAATTTAAAGAGTATTAGAATGGGAGAGGTAGGGAAGCCAGTCAAAATCAGCTCTCTCCCAGGCCTGTATGGAATGATCCACTGGGCATACTTAGTGCACAGTTTAAGCAAAAACAAAAAAAGGAGTGAGATGAAAATAGCAAGTCAGAAAAAAATGTGAGAAGATTGCAGAATAGGAGGTCCCAGATCTCATCCCCCAAGAGAAACACTGGTTTAACAACCATTCACCGACAAAAATAACTTACTTGAATTCTGGAATCCCAGTGATAGGACAGCATCCTTGTAAAGCTCAAAAACAAGAAAAGACTCATTGAAAAACCAAGAACCAATTCCTTTATTCACACCACCACATTCCCAACCTGGTGCAGTGCAGAGCTGAGAGAGAGCCTGTCAGCCCACAAATTCTTCTACGGGGAAAGAAAAAATGTTCCCATTCATAGACCCTGACCCCAGTTTCACCCACCTATGAACCCCAGTATCAGACCTCCCAGTGGACCCCACCACCAGGCCTGCCCAAGGAAGAGGTGGCTGTTTTTTCAGTTGCACAGACACCAACACAAGGCTACAAGGATCACAAAGAATCATGAAAACATGACACCACCAAAGAAACAAAAATGCTCCAATCATTGACCCTCAGAAATGTAGATCTACAAACTGCTTGATGAAGAATTCAAGGTAATCATCTCCAAGAAGCTCGGTGAGCTACAAGAGAATGCAGAATGACCACCCCCCAAAAAAGTCAGAAAAACATTATATGAACAAAATGAAAAATTCAACAAAGATAAAAATTAGAAACAAACAAATGCTGCAGCTGAAGAATACAATGACTGAACTGAAACAATTAATGGAGAGTATCAACACCAGGTTTGATCAAGCAGAAGAATTAGTGCACTCAAAGACAGATCATTCAATAATATACAGAAAGAGAAACAAAAAGAACAAAGAATTTAAAAACTAAAGAAAGCCTACAGGACTTACAGGACACCATGCATTACTGGAGTCTTAAAAGAAGAAGACAGAGAGAAAAGGACAAAAAGTTTATTTTTAAAAATAATGGCTAAAACTTCCAAAATGAGGGGCACTTCCATATTTGACTTTTAGTAATGGATAGATCATCTAGACAGAAAATTGATATAGAAACAGCAACTTGAACAATACTATACCACATAAAATTTTTAAAGGGACATTTCAGGACCCATTTGTTTATTTTTTCAGAAAGGCTTTTGTAAAAATATTTTTCATTGGTTTCAGAAAGGAAGGGAGTGAGAGAGTTAGAAACATCAATGATGAGAGAGAAATCTTGACTGACTGCTTCCTGCACAATCAAGGGATCGAGCCCGCAATGACTGGGAATTGACCTCCTGGTTCATAGGTTGACACTCAACCACTGAGCGACCATGGCCAGGCTATACCACATAAATTTAAAAGACATATACAAAACATTCTACCCAACTGTAGAATAATATATATTCTTTTCAATAGCACATGCAACATTCTTTAGGATAGATCACATGCTAGGTCATAAACAAGTAAACAAATTTAAGAAAATTGAAATCCTCCCAAGTATCTTTTCTGACCACAATATAATAAAACTAGAAATCAATAACAAAATAAAAACAGGAAAACTTATGAATGCATGGAAATTATACAATACATTCTTAAACAACTATTCTGGGGGGTCAAAAAGAAATGAAAAGAGAAATTGGAAAATATCTTGAGAAGAACAAAAACAAAAGCACATGGGATATAGCAAAAGCAGTACTAAGAGAGAAGTTCATAAAGACAAATGCCTACTTTAAAGATAAATACTACATGATACCACTTATATGAAGAATCAGACTCTGAGTCAAACTCACAGAAACAGATAATAGAATGGGGGCTGTGGAGAGGCAAAAATGGGGAGGTATTAGTCAAAGGTTACAAAGTTTCAGTTATGTTGGATGAATACATCCTAGAGATCTACTGTACACCATTTTGCCTACAAATTGAATACTGTATTATGTACTTAAATTTTTGCTAAAATGATAGTTAAGTGTTTTTATTACACAAAAATGATAATAAATAAAGAAGGTGCAGGATCTTTTGTAAGTGATGGGTATGTTTATGGCATAGATTGTGGTGATGGTTCTACATGTATATATCTATTTTCAAATTCATTAAGTTGTATATATACAGCTTTCTGTAATATTGATTATATCTCAATAAGGTGGGGTGTGTTGTTGTTTTTTTAATCAGAAAAGTGTGAACGAAAAAACCCTTTTGGTTTCAGCCTGCATGAAAGTTTTGTTACTTTAAAATATAATTTTTCAAGAATTAGGGTTTAAAAAAATAAATGTTAGAGAGTGAGCACTATAATTTTTTTCCATGTTTATAGCCTCTAAATTATTAATATGCCTCTGCTTTTTCCATTATCCACAAATAATCTGAAGTACCTTTGAGGCTTGAAAAAAATTAGCAGAATGAGATAGTAAGGCTTATATAGAAAGTGAATTAGAACTATTTGCCTATTTTTTCTAAAGTGCTGTGAGAGAGCTTCAGATTGTAAACCCTATTCACCTTTCTAGGTATAATAATGGAGAGGAAAGGTAGAAATAGGACTGAGGATGCAACACCCTCACCAGTCCCCACCACCATATCCCAATGCTTCTGTACAGATGGCAGTCATGGGTCGGTCCTGGCATTGCAGGCTTTGGGCCAACCGTTGTCAAGAGTAAGAAACACCAAAGGATGGATGTCACAATGTTCTCTTTATCAAAAATGGCCTAGCTTGCTCCAATAGACTCTAAGGAGAATTGGGCCTTTTAGTTGCGTTGCTTAGACCCACAGACCTTCCCATGTGAGCCTAGCTCAGAAGCCCCCTGGTGAATATTTTATATAATTCTTTAAAATATTTTTTATTGATTTTAGAAAGAGAGTCAAGGATGATAGAGAGCTAGAAACATTGATGAAAAACAACAATTGGATGCCTCTTGCCTGCCCCCTACTGGGCATCAAGCCTGCAACCCTGGCATGTGCTCTGACCAGGAATCAAACCAGGGACCTCTTGGTTCATGGGTCAATGCTCAAACACTGAGCAACACAGGCCAGGCTGCATTTTTAAGGTGAAGAAGATTTATATATTATGGGAATGTTTATATTAATGAATTTAATTTCACTCCAATTTTCTTTAAAAACATTCCAATTCTCAGTAGCACCCTAGTTCAAGAAACAATCTGAATAAAACAAGACATAGTTTAAAAGTTACATTTTATTGCTGTCCCTTACCTGTGCTGCTCAGTTTTTATAATAGTTACCTTTCATCAGATGTCAGACACAGCAGGCTAAGTGTTTCGCATGCATTTAATGCTCACAAAGCCCTAGGCAGTAAGAATTATTCTTTCTCCAATTTTTAGATACAAAAGTGCAGGCTGAAAGAGTTCAAACCATGTGACCAAGATTGCTCAGCTAGTAAGTGGCAGAACCAAAATACAAACATGAAGTGCTTAACGCTGGAGTTTCAACACTACAAAATACTGCCTCTAACAATGTATCTTTCTTAAAATAGGCCAATTTGCTAATTATAAAAGTCATATATGACCATTGTTGGGAATTTACACAAATCAGGAAAATAATAAAATCAGTGTTAACTTTCTTTAATTTTCATTACCACCCACATTAAACCTCAAGTAATATTTTAATGTTTCTGTGGTATTTTTAAATCTTCTTAAAAATTGTTTCACTTGATTATCTCTCTTGCACTTTTCTCACATCATTGAGTTCTTTATGAGCACAGTTTTAACTGGCTTGATAATAGTTGACCATAATTTATAAAAAACATTTCCTTCCTAACCATTGGCGTTTCTCCTTCTCTGCTGCTATAAATAATGCTAAGGTGAGCGAGCATCTTATACATCTTTGTTCCATTTCTGATTATTCCCTTAGGACACCACCTGCCCCACCCACGTGTGTCTTTTATACTTACTGTATTTAATCTGTGGAATCCTGCCTTCTTACTATAACTAATTGGTGCAGTATTGTACACTAGACCCAAGCTGGTCTATTTATTTTTGGAACTGGAAGTTTTAACCTGATAAACATTGAAACTTGAGTGTTATTCCTAGCCACTTCACATGATTGGCAGCATTCTAGAGGGAGGTACCATAGACTCCTACTGCTGAGACCCCCAAAGCTGCTCTGGTTCCTGTTCTTCTCAAAGCCTCAATGTTCAACCATTCCTTGTATCCCCAGATTCACCAGTATTCTTCCAATTGATACCCTTGCTTGATGCACTATCTCTGGTTGGTTTCAATAACTTTCAAACAAAAGAAACTTAATTAGTATGAAATACACAGTAATATTTCTTGAAGAGGTATTACTTGTTAAAGCAAATTTAAGACCAGTCATGCATATTGTCTCATCATCCCCAGAAATGTCTAGAGTTTGCATTCCCACAAGTAAACACATGTGAGGATACTATTATATTTAATATTTTTGCCAAATTTATTTAATTACCAATTAAGGTTTAACTTTTTTTATATACGCTTATTATATTTATCAACATCTGCGCCTATACTTTGTCCTTTTATCTATTATGATATAAAGGTTTTATTGTGATTTACACAAGATATTTCTATACTGAGAATGTTAACCTTGGTCAGAGAACTTCTCACATTTTGCTCTAATTATATAATTATGTATCTGCCACTACTCTCCCACCACTGCCTTTCATATATCCTAAACTTCTGCCAGATTAAACTTGACACATTTCTTGTAGTAGTCAGAATGTGCTAGTTTATGCTATGGGAACAAAAAATCCAATATTTCAGTTTCTCAGCCCACAATAAACTAAATATTTTTGTTGAAGCTTGTCAGAAGTGGGAGGATTTTGCTAATTTTATTTTTTATATATTTTTATTAATTTTAGAGAGGAGGAGAGAAAGAGATAGAAGCATCAATGATCAGATAGAAGCATCAATGAATTGAGCCTGCAATCTGGGCATGTGCTCTGACCAGAAATTGAACCATGACCTCCTGGTTCATACATGGATGCTCAACCACTGAGCCACATCAATTGGGCAGATTCTGCTCATTTTAAACACTCAGTGGCCCAGGTTGATGGAAGTTCCACCTTGACTTATGCTTCCATGAACACTGTGGCAGGTCAGGGAATTGGGTGATCTGTGTGTTCTTTCTGTATGGAAATGATGTACATCCCTTCTGATCATATTTTATTGACTAAAGCAAGCCATGTGGCCATGACAAACTTCAAATGGGCAGGGATGTACAGTCCTACTATGTGCCTGCCAGGAGGTGAGAACTACAATATGTGTGGAGAGCCCTACATGGTCACATAGTAGGACTGTACATCCTTGCCCATCCATGTACATTCTTGCTATACCTTACTCCTCTACTTCCTGAAAATTTCCTTCTGCTTCTCCACATGTTCAAATTCCACTAACCCTTCAAAGACCTTCTCAAAGACCATGTTGCCCCTGAAGGCTTTTCTCATTTCCTCCAGATGGAGTTGATCTCACTCTTCTCCGAGCTTCCTTAAAATCTTAACTTAGGAGGCTCCTTTCTTTCTATTTTGTATAATTATAGTCATATATATACAATTTCCCTTTCTTTCCCTGGATCCAGAGCATCTTTCTTTAAAAATCTTAAATATGTTTTTATTGATTTTAGAGAGAGAAGGGGAGAGGGAGAGGGAGATAGAAACATCAGGGATGAGAGAGAATCATCAATCAGCTGCCTCTTGCATGCCCCTACTAGGGATCGAGCCACAACCTGGGCCTGTGGAATTGAACCTGGGCCTGTGGAATTGAATCGAGCCACAACCTGGGCCTGGTTCATGGGTAGATGCTCAGCCACTGAGCCACACCAGCCAGGTTCGATCCATAGCTTCTTAAGGGAAAGTTTTCTATCTGATGAGTGTTCAAATACTTTACAGGGCTTAGTCTATGCCCTGGTATATTAGGCTCATGATAAATGTGGCTTGAATGAAAAAATGAGTACTAAGATCCATTTTACTTGCAACTCAATAACTACGTTAAAAGACTAACATTTGAAAACATGCTCAAGTTCAAATTAGCATGTTTCTTGACTTTCCTGAGGTCCCTCAACTCAGTGATTTATTGAGGAACCTGGTGGTTGTGAGGTGCTTGACAAAACTGCTCCTTCTCTTTAGGTGCACAGGCAGATGGTTGGATCTCTAGAACATTTCAGAAAGGACCCTTTTATTAGAAGGTATATTACCAGTGTGATCTTGAGTTGGCCATGGTTTTAACAGATTGCCATTCCTACTTTTAAATATAAATCATTGATAGTTTATCTTTATCTTTTCCCAATGATTTTGATATTTCTTTATTTAACCCTATATAAGGTTTTTATAATTTTATCTAATCTTTTTATGTACTTTTGAACTCTAGTTTTGGATTAGAACTTATTATATAAGTACATACACATATAATGTTATATATACATGTATAATATGTATATAATATATATTTATATACATGTATACATATTATGTACACACACACCCACATGGTATTCACAAACACATACATACATGGGGTCTTTGCATTTAATGTTCTTCCAAATCTTCCTATGGCAGCAGACTTCATCATTTCCTCGGATTTCAGCTTTCCCTGACTGCCCTGGTTAGAGTAGCTTCTGACCATCCCCTAACCCAGTGGTCGGCAAACTGCGGCTCATGAGCCGCTGTTTGCCGCTCTGTTGACTAATGAGTTTGCCGATCACTGTCATATACTACCCTTTACCTCTTTGCACACAATATGCCACAATTGCCTAATCCCGTGGTCGGCAAACTGCGGCTTGCGAGCCACATGCGGCTCTTTGGCCCCTTGAGTGTGGCTCTTCCACAAAATACCACGGGCTAGGCGAGTCTATTTTGAAGAAGTGGCATTAGAAGAAGTTTAAGTTTAAAAAATTTGGCTCTCAAAAGAAATTTTAATCGTTGTACTGTTGATATTTGGCTCTGTTGACTAATGAGTTTGCCGACCACTGGCCTAATCCTCACAGCTTTTAACTACACAGTAACATTTAGTCTAGTCCAGTGGTCGACAAAGTCATTAGTCAACAGAGCGGCAAACCGCAGCTCGCGAGCCGCAGTTTGCCGACCATTGCCCTAACCCCTTCTATTTTATTCATTGTTCTTTTAAAATATTATTATTACCTGAAATTCTCTCATATATGTGCCTATTTTGTTTAATTTTTACTGTTATTCTTACCACACTTATGTAAACCCCTTCCCACTAACATGCACTCTCTTAAAAACAGGTATTTTGTTTTTTAAGTACTATATTGACAATAAGCAAACATTGCCTAGTAAAGAGCATGTGATAAAATAAGTATTTTTTTCAGATCAGTGAGTGAATAAATAAAAGATTTTTTTCTAGGATGAGGGTGGATTGTGCTGTCATTCATTTGTAAAGAAAATGCAAAAGCCGAAGTAATTCCAGAGAAATGGTGAGATCATTTTTGAACATGTTGAGTCTGAGGTTCCTGTGTGATATTCAGATGAAGACATCAAATAGGAATTTGATTTCCTAGGTCGAAAGCATAGGTCAGTGAATATAGATGTGGAGGTCGTTCCCTCACAGGCAACCGCTGAAATTGGAAATGGCTGAAAACCCTGGGTAGGGATCCTAGCATAAAAACAGAGGGCAGATTCTGGATTCCCAGATCTTTTTCTCTCTGATGTCTAGTCTCAACAGCCTCCATAGGCAGGAGTCCCAGAAACCTTCCACTCTTGACAATACAAATGGCCTTGCCTCTTTAATCTCATTGGTCCCCCTATCAACCAAAACAGCTTGAGAGAGTTGTCCCTGCATAGTTTATTTTTTCTCAGTCTGTTAGGCTCATGTTCATCCCTGATGTTACAGATGTAGGAGAATCAATACATCCCGTGGGGCCTTACAGAAGCAGAGAGCAGACCCCACTTGGTTACCCAAACGCTTGGTCCCACCCTTCTGGCAAAATTCCCAGGAAGAAAAGACAGGGATGTGTAAAGAGTGTTTTATTGGTGATGCATAGCAGCAGCCAGCTGTCTCTCTAATGATTATTTGTATTCATAGAGAGAGCTGTTCAACAAAGGAATTCAAGCTCAAAAGGAACTCCTCCTCGGTAATACACACAACAGTCCCGCATAGTGTTTTCAAAATTTGCTGTTTCTGTGCCCTGAGGCTGTTCGAAGCACAACATGTAATTCAAAGCTTCTAAGAATAAATAAAAGTTAAATCCTGTTCTATAGTTAAGGACACTGAGTCATAGAGACCTGCTTGGTGATTCCCCGAAGATCACTTCTGGCACTAAAGATCACACCCCTGCTTCCTAATTTTCATTCCAGAGCTCTTTCCATTTCCTAATGGGGTTCGGGGAGCAGATCTCCCCCTTGCGGGTTCTTGCTTCATGAAGAATAAAATTCGTGGACTAAAAGGACTTGTTAGTAAAAAGGTGGAAATTTATTGGAAGCAAATACAAACTCCCACGTAGGGAGGGGTTCCTGTGGGGGTAACCAACTAAGCCCCTTTTTCTAAGGTTTACAAAGGCTGTAGTTCTTTGTCTCTTCATGCTCCCTTCTAATTGGACCCCTCCCCCACTTTTTGACCCTGTGCTTTTCTAATTGGTCGCTCTTTTGCAGAAGCTTCAAAGTCCAAAACCTACGTGGTACCCTCCTCTTTCTCTACCCCTTATCTTGCAACATTCCTCTATTGCCTGTGAAAATATGTGTCCCTCTTTCCAGTTTCTGTCAACACTTCTCTATCCTCTGTGAAAGTATGTTTCCTTCTCCCCAATACTCTGTGACTTTTTTTATCCTCTGTAAATATATGCCTTCCTCCCAACACCGCCCCCCACCCCCCCATCCTGTGGCACCTTTCTATCCTCTGTGAATGTGTGTCTTCCTCTCTACTTATCCGGTGGCAGTTTCCTATTCTCTGCGAATGTATGCCTCCTGGTGGTTCCAAGCCCTCACCTACGCATTCCTCTCCCATAGACCCTCTTTATTCCTAAGACTCCCTAAACCTGCCTGTTTTATCCCTAGAATTCCTTTCAATAAAAATGGTTTCCTATAAAATTGTAACTACTTTCTAACAGTTTTATTAACCTTAGTAGATGAACCAATATAATAATACCATTCTATGATTATCTGGTAAACTGAAACCAAGTGAAGGCTGATTTTGCCCAAAACTGATCTCAGACTATGCTGCCTGTAAATTTCTCTACAACTTTTATACCCTCCTCATTGAACACTGATTGCCAAGGTTAGACAGACACCATCTATCCATACGGTGCTTAAATTTCCTACTACAATTTGGCTTATGAAGTGTTTATCCATTTCTGCATGGACACCCAACTGATGTGAAATTCACTATCTCCTAGGCTAGTGCACTTAATTTTTAGGTAGATCATTTGGCAATTCTTCATAGGTTAGGTTGAAGTGTGCCACAATATATTTTTCCCTTATTAGCTTTAGGCCTGCACTCTGGAGCCACCAGAATAAGTCTTAAAATGTGCTTCCACAGGAGGACCCTACAGATTTGACGAGATAATTTTATCTGCCATTGAGTCTTCTCCTAATCCATCATAAATTCCCTTGATTCCTTCTGCCTGTCCAGACGTATTCCCAGTTTGCCAGCTTCTGCTATTCAATCTGGGCCCTAAACAGATTGGGCTCTCCCTCAACTGTGCTCTCCACAGAGTGGAGGTTCTGTTAGTGCTGTCCCGAACCTCACTGGCCTTTTTGGCTGGCATATCACACTGTTGATTCAGACTTAGTTTACAGCCAACTGCAACACTTTGTAAAAGTGTTTCAAATCCTATTGTTCAATGATGCCTCCTTTATGCTGTTCTTAGGCAACTAGTGTCCTCCTCCCAAGTGCAAGGCTTTGCATTTACGTCTGCTAAATTTCATCTCACTGAATTTGACCCATATTTTCAGTTTGCTATTTAGTGTTCTCATTGAAGCCATTAATAAAGAGTACCAAGAGAACAGGGTCAAGAATAAAACCCTGTGGCAAGGGGACTAGATCAACACTGATTCATCAATCCTTTGAGTTTCATTCAACCTATTACTAAGTCACCCACCTGTACTCTTACTGGCCCACAGTACTGCATCTTGCCTCACAGGTAACCCAGAAGACCTTGTTAAACACCCTGCTGAAACCAAGACCCACTCCATTCACAGCCATTCTCAAACAGTTGGTTGAGTAACTGTATCTATTTACCAGCTATTTGTCAGCTTAAAAACCCATTTCAAATACATACTTTTTAAATACCAAAATGATCCACAGTAACTTCGCCTTTTGGATGAAATCCAGATAGCCTTAAATGTGCTCCCCATATATAAACACATATAGGCACCACCACCTCGGGTTCCTATCAG
Source organism: Plecotus auritus (assembly GCF_963455305.1). NCBI lineage: Eukaryota > Metazoa > Chordata > Mammalia > Chiroptera > Vespertilionidae > Plecotus > Plecotus auritus. The sequence continues at coordinate 158,873,090 of NC_137771.1, read as the reverse complement.
AATTCATTCTGCTTCAGGGTTCTGGGTATAGTTCACATTTAATTCAGCATCAGAAACCTGAGGGCTATGAGACATCTCCTCAGTTCTTTCTGAAACATTACTGACTTAGTGCAAGAAAAGATATCCTAGGGTTTTAACACTTTTCAAGGGGTAGGAAGATAAATGACAAAATAGCTGTAGCTGCTCCTCTGAAAGCAATTTTGCCACCTCTCATCACAGGAAATGCCCCCAACTGCCTTCCCTGGGTCCCCTGAAACAGTATTACAGAGACATATTATTGCATATGTCACCAGGAAAATTCCCAACTACCTCTAATGTAGATTTATTATTTATGTAACTCTTTTAACTTCTTGGTTAAAGAGGTCAAGACACTAATGCCTCTGCCTCCATAAAATGCCCCAAACGAGCTTGGAACTATTACATCCAGTGCATCATCTTTAAACATGTGCTAAAATATCATGCAAGCAATGTTCCCCACGGGATAGTCCACTGTTCCAGATCCAGTTAGGATTTCCTAGAGGCAGAAGAGGGTCACCTCCAGCCCTTACAACAATAGTAGATTTACAAAAGATCCCAGAAATTCCCAGATTCCTTCCTCTGTATTTTACGAATGAGAAAATTCCCAGAGATATAGAGTAAGCTGCCAGGGTCACAGAGCTAGCTAAACTCAGAGCCAGAGCAAGAATTCAGATATTTCCATTCAGAGTCCATTGTCCTCCCTACTGTTGCAGAGAGGAGAGATGGGCCATTCTGAAGGGTGAGAGACCAACCTCTTCCTCCGCTGGAACTGGGGGTAATGGCCATGTGACTCCCTGCTCTATCTTTCCTGGCTCACTGGTGACTGACAAATCAACATTTTATTGACTCAGGTGGGCCCTTGTATGGCACTGGATGAAAAAGGGGGCAGATTTTTTGCAAAAACAGACATTTGTGTCTGTCTTGCCCAGGGTGTTCCACTAGCATAGCTCTTAGAATTTGTAGGTTGTCTCCAGTATGTTAGTTGCTTACAATTTTTTACTTTGTACTCTCACATAAAAAGGACCCCAAACCTTAGAAGTCTATTTTATTTTTTGAAAACAGGCCAGCACCACAAAGAGCCTTTTATTCTTTTTTTAGGAAACTGGAAAGTTGCCTTTAATCAGTTAGCTATCAGAGAATTCACAGGCTTAGGGAATAGATAAGAGAAGAAGGAACCATTCAGTACTTCAACCAGATTAAAGGAGGCCTGGCTCCAGGGAGAAACACCAAGTACAAAACCCTAGGCTCCCACAGCACGAATGTCCTCATGGTCTCATGTCATAGAGTCAACCCAAAGGTACCAACTTAAAGTTTAGATAGACAAGAGCAACCTGGTCTTTTTTTTTTTTTTTCACTGCATTATTAAATAATTATTATTATTTTTCAATTGCAAATGATATACTTCATTATATTAGTTTCAAGTATACACCCCAGTGATTGGATATTACATTAGTAAGTGATGAACCTGATAAATCTCACATTCAGATGACACTGTTTTAGAATATCATTGACTATATTCCCTATGCTATACTGTACATCCCCATGACTATTCTGAAACTACCAAACTGAACTTTTTAATCTTTTCATCTTTTTTACCCATTCCCCAAACCCCCTCCAATCTGTCAACCATCAAAATGTTCTCTGTATTTGTAAGTAGGTTTCTGATCTGCTTGTTCATTTATTTTGTTTTTTAGATTCAATTGTTGATAGATATGTATTTATTACCATTTTATTGTTCATTATTTTTTATCTTTTTTTTCCCTTCTACTTAAAGAAGACCTGTTTAACATTTCATGTAATACTGGTTTGGTGGTGATGAACTCCTTAGCTTTTTCTTATCTGGGAAGCTCTTTATCTATCCTTCAATTCTGAATGAAAGCTTTGGTGGGTAGAGGAATCTTGATTGTAGGTACTTGCTTTCCATCACTTTGAATATTTCTAGCCAATCCCTTCTGACCTGAAAAGTTTTTGTTGAGAAATCAGCAGTTAGTTTTATGGAAACTCCCTTTTAGGTAATTAACTACTTTTCAGATTCTCTCTTTGCCTTTAACATTTGGCGTTTTCATTATGATGTATCCTGGTGTGGGCCTCTTTGGGTTTATCTTGTTTGGAACTCTTTGTGCTTACTGGGCTTATATGTCTATTTCCTTTACAAAATTAGGAGAGTTTTATATCATTATTTTTTCAAATAGGTATTCAATTTCTTTCTCTCTCTCTTCTCCTTCTGGTATCCCCCTCCTCCCCATGATACAAATGTTGGTACTCTTGAATTTGTCCCAGAGAGTCCTTGTACTATTTTCCCTTTTTTATTTTTATTTTTTAATTTTTGCTGTTGTTATTGGGTGCTTTTTGTTTCCTTATCTTCCAAATCCCTGATTTATTCTCAACTTCATCTACTCTACTGTTGATTCCCCATACATTATTCTTCATTTCAGTTAGTGTATCCTTCATTTCTGACTGGTATTTTTTTTTTTTTTTTATGCTGTTGAAGTTCTCACTAAGTTCTTTGACCACCCTTATAGCCAATGTTTTGAACTTTGCATCCAGTAGATTGCTTTTCTCCATTTTGTTTAGTACTTTATCTGGAATTTTTTCCTGTTCTTTCACTTGGGACATGTATTTTTGGCTTCTCATTTTGGCAGCCTCACTGTGTTTGTTTCTATGTATTAGGTAGAGCTGCTATGTCTCCTGAGTTTGGTAGAGTGGCTTAATGTAGTAGGTGTTCTATAGGCACCAGTGGCACAGTCTCCCTGATGACTCAAGCTGGGCACCCACTGTGGGCTGTGAGCACCCTCTTCTTGTAGATGAGACCTGATTCTTGTTGGCACATCAATGGGAGGGATTTACTCTCAGGCCCTCAGGCCAATCAGTTGCAAGAACTGGTTGCTACCACTGACCACCGACCTGTGCAGGGGCCCACCCCACAGAGCAGACATTTCTTCAGCAGGGCCCAGGTGAGGCTGAAAACCAAAGCCAGATGCTGCCAGTGTCAGGCCTGTGGCCACTTAGTGAGAAGTATGGGGCATGCTGAGGCCAGATGCTGCTTGCTTGAAATTTTAGGAAAATCTGAAGCATAAACCAAGATAGGTGATAGATATGAAAACAGTTTGGATGGGTTGGAAAGATGGATGGGATGGGGCCTCAGGGAATCACCAGGGTGGGGCAAATAGTGTGAGCCAGGTTGATAGAGGCTTAGATATGGCATCTGCCTGCCAGCTCTGTGGGAGAAGGGCTCATCAAAGGAGTAATGATCTCTGCCAGCACTTCTGTCTGCGAGAAAGCTGCCTCCCTAGCTCTTGCCCTGATGCCACACAATTCAGTTCCTCCTCATATGTCTCTGGTGCCTTTCAAACTGCTGTCCCAGCCTTCAAGCTCAGAGGGAGTGAGTCTAGAGCAAGTCAGTGTGTGGGCCCTTTAAGAGTAACTTCCTAGGACTCCAGCAGCCCTCTGCCTCCCTGTGCATCAATCCCCACTGGTTTTAGAGCCAAAAGTTATGGGGACTTCTCTTTCTGGCACTGGGCTGGGGGGCCTGGTGTGGGGCTGAGACCCCTTGCTCCCCCAGGAGGACCTCTGCAGCCTAGATATCCCTCCTGATTTTTATCTGCCACACGTGGGTGTGGAACCAGCCTATTCCACATCTCTTCCCCTCCTACCAATATGAATGTGGCTTTTTCTAATTCCCTAGTTGTAGGATTTCCATTCAGCCAGATTTCAGGCAGTTCTGAATGATGGTTGTTCTATAGTTTAGTTGTAATTTTGATGTAACCTGGTCTTCTTGAACTGTAATCCCCAAACCAGATCAACCATTTAGGTCATCCTGGGTAGTTGTTTAATCAAGTCTCATCTCCAGAAGTGGATCCCAGCATGTGTATTTTATCAAAGTACATAACTTGATTCTTACTCAATCAGCTTGAAATCATATTTTAGAGATGATGAGCTATAATCTTACTGATTTTACTTTATTTAGAATTGTATATATCTTGCAATATAAATATATATAATTACCAGGAAATAATAATGACTTTTATGTAAAACATTCAGACACAGAGAAAACAGAAGGATTTATATGTACAGAGGGCATTTTTCTAGAACAAACTACTGTCAACAAGTTCCCCTCCAGAAAGCCAAGCCAATCATGTCAATTTTTGCAGAATAAGACTTGAACAATCATTGAATGCTGAAAATATGTCAGTGTACCTTGCACTTAGTGGTCTTCCAATATTCAATATTTTACTCATTATAAAATCTGGAGAAAAATTAATCTGTTATCTCAAGGACACTGACTTGTGTCCGTTTAGAGAGGAGCACTTCCTTCACTTCATGTCATGTTTTCTCAGATGCTACAGTTGAGGACATCTTAGCACCTCAAGACAGAGTCAGTATGGTAAAGACAGATTAGTTCTTTATTCAAATCATATTGACCTATCTCTGGGCATACAGCTAGACTATATTTTCTACCTTGCCTTGCAATTCAATGTGGCCTTTACGGCATTCTGGCCAATAAAATGTGGATGATGCAAGTCACTTCCAGGCAATCTGAAACCTGATACAGAAAATCCAGCAGTAGACTGGACGCCTAGGAGATGCCAGAGCCACAAAGATTATGGAGCCTTTGTTCCTAAGTATTTGTGGACACAGGAGACCTGCCCTATCCCTGGTGTCATTTAAACTTTACATAAGGAAGAAACAAACTTGTAATGTGTTAGCCACTGATATTTTGAGGTTACTGGTTCTAGCAGTCAGCCTTCTCTGTCTGATACAGAAATTAGGACAAAAACTGGAATGCTCACTCAGTGAAAGCCTAAAATATGTGGTATTTTTTTCGTGGTTAAATAGCAGACAGTGAGGAAATAAACACAGCAAGCTAAAGAGTTGGAAAGCCTTGATATTCTCGGGCCAAGCACTTCATATAGTGTCATCTGCAATAACATGAGAAAAGGACTACATGCCTCTAAGCCTGAAGCTGTGAGGAAAGTGGTTGGAAGAAGGTAAATGAAAACAGGTTAATTACTCTAAAATGCCTTGAGCATAGGAGCTCAGGCAATGAAGGAATGTTTTTCAAGCAGGGATTGAAGGAAATGAAAAAAGACCAAAGATCGACAGTCTTACAAACTTGGAAGAGCCAACTGCTGCTGGACTCCAAATAATAAAAGATAAGACTGGAAAAGGTGAGGTACAAAGACCCACTAAGACATTTTGCTGACATCCAGTGACTTTGTAGAAAAGATCAGAATAAGGGGGAGATCTTGGCATCCAAGGCTATTGTTTCAGTGAACCTCAAGTTCACGTCAAGAAGTTGAGAGAGGGATGCAAGGAGATGAAAAAGAAAAGAAGTCAGTCTTGAGAATTATGTCTAGGAAATAACTTGAAATGCGATTACTGATTAGAAGCAAATTGATCAGAAGCTTACTGAGTCTTTAAGAAAATTATATTGCCAGACTAATTACCAGCTTGCTCTAATGAGGCTTCTGATTGTTTAAGGCTAAAAGCAATTTGGGGCTCCTAAACTTTCATGAGCAGGAAGTGGGCTGTGAAAGCTGTAAAGCTCCCAGGGAGAACATATTCCCCCATGCCCACTTCAAATGTAACCATGGAGGAAAACAGAGAAGGAAGATACTCCCCGTGCTGGATCAAAGGTCCTGGAGAATGAGAGTCAGAACACTCTGGGTCTGACCAAGTCACTTCCTCCACTGCCAGGGAAGGCCTTTCAGAAGGCCTGGCCAGGAGGATTTGGGAAGTATGGTGGACAAGTCTTTGTGTCTCCCATTCTGCCCTTTTCCAAAAAAAAAAAAAAAAAATGTTTAAGTTGTATATTCCTTGACCATTGTCTATTGAGGGGGTTGGGGAAGGTGGAGAGTGGGATCTGATGATGTATTTTTTTCACTCCATAAAAATGAAGATCATCGGAGGCTCCAGATTCAAGCTTGATGAGGACTCTGTATTGAGCAGAGATCCTAGACTTTGAGCTGGATGTAGGAACCTGCTGGGACTTAGAGTTGTCTTCTTGGGTAGGGCAACAATGGGAAGAAAAAGTGAAACTAATACTTAGTGATCAGAAGAATAGACTGTAGCACAGACTATCTATTCACAAAACCTATTTTGCTCCTGTGCATGCTACCAAACTCATTTCCTAAACTCTTTTGCATGTGTTCAACTTCTGGTGGTGAGGAATATGGGCAAAAGTCATGTGTCCACTTCTAGGCTTGGCCCATAAGTAGCTCAAGTGTGCCAAACTCACCCTTCTCCCTCATTTCCTAGCTGCAGGCAGAGGATGCAGTAGAAGACACCAGGATTGGCAATCAAATAATATGTGTTTTTTACCTGTAAATGCAGGAGCTCCATCTACCAACACTTGATGTGAGTATGATACACTGCTCTGTAAAGCCACTGAAATCTGTGGGCTGTTTCTTCCAGCAATAAGCCTTCACCCACTGACAGAGATGAGCAGGGTGTCAACCACTCACACTTTAGGGCATCTTTAATTGAAGAAGAACCCTGACAGTTCATTAGCTCTCAGAGGAAAAAACTTTTGAAATAAACATCTATTCTTGCTTTTCTTTCTGAGTATCAAGCACTGAATCACAGAACAGGCAATAAAGAAGACCTGATTTTTAAATCCAAGATCTGTCACAGGGTCGCTGCTTGTTTTTGGGTAAGTTTTGAATCACTCTAAACGAGTTGAGTAACTCTAAACTTACAGTCATTGAGGTGGAAATGAAAAAATTCTGCCTAAGCACCGTTTCTGGTACATGGTAGATGTTCAGTTTTATTTCTTCCTTCTGTAATAATAAACACCGGTTATGAATCTCTTACTACGTACAAAGTAGTCTAAGTGTTTTGTGTGTCTATATCTAGAACTACATACAAAAAGCAAGTGTACTGTTTGTCTGGTCCTGCCTGGTGAGTTCACTAAAGAGAAAATTAAACAGAAGCAGGTCACAGTCTCTATTTTCTCCCCTGTGGTATTTGCTGAAGTGGCCTCCCCATCCTACTCAACAGACACAAACTCAGGGACAGTAATGGTTTCCATGACTTCTTTTGGGTGACCTGGGACCAGTGGTTCAGGAATCTAAGTGTAAACCATTTACCCAACAGAGCATTGAAACTGAAGGTTCTCATCATTGTTCACCCCTCAGCAAAGCCTAATGTAGAGGGCACCTTCTGGAGTGTGGGCTACCCACAGCAGGAGAAGATGCATTCATGAGCTGACAGTTTGAATTAGTATTCAGAGACACCACTTCTGCCTGGTCAATTGCCCAGAGCCCACATGTCTAATGGATAGATCTCTACATGTAAGCCCATTTAGGAGAAATGCGTCCTTTCCTCTCTTGCTGCCTCTGTGCTTTTAGTTGTGGTAATCTTACTGTGGTACCATTGTCAACATGAAGAGAAGGCTTTTTAAGTCTTGACCTTTCAGTATTTTATTTTCTATCTTGGTTTTCTTATCCTTTCCTAATCCAAATCATCTTTCAGCTAAACATTTTTCATACCATAAAAGTTAGTAGCAGTAGCAGAGGCAAAGTTTAGGAGAATGTAACAGATCCAATTAAATTAATAGTTCAACCTTCAGGATATATTATGGAACTCTCCTGTATACACACACACACACACACACACACACACACACACACACGCACACACACACACTCCCCTCACATTTTACATCTATTTTGACCCCACCCCCATCCCTGAAAGACTTTCAATTTACAAGTGATCCAATTCACATTTTCAAATTATTTAAAGTGTTCTTCTGACTTTGCCTAAAATAATTCTTGTTCAAGTGTTTCAAAAGCAATTGCAACGTATGGTGGTTGTTGGGTCTATTTGTGCATTTTGTAGACGAGTGTTTAATTTGCAGTGTTCACCAGTGCCTCCAAAAGTGAATCTAAGAACAATAGTGTATTATGTCAACCCCTGAAAAGTTACAAATTAGTTTTCCAGGGGAAATTGGTCACACATTCTTTAAAAGAAAGTAGGAGCAACACCTTAACTGGACAGAGGAGAGGTCTGTGTATACAGAATCAGCATCAGTGACCCTCCCATCATTGTTAGTGCAAAAAGATACTTTGCAAAATATTGTGTGACTTTCAGAAGAGTCAATAAAAATGTAGGCCATGCTTTAGCCTCTACAGAGATGACAATGAGATATTAGAGTGGTCACCAATGACATTACCTTTAAAAAGAAACCCCTGACCTAAGTGTGGAGGAGAGGCTGTCCCATGACATGACTGCTGTCTGTCCGATTGGACCCAGTCCAGAACAAAGGTTGCTTTCTGCAAACTTTCCCTTAGCAGCTGTCTCATTATAATTAATGTTCATGCTAACACAAATCAGCACCCCTCCGTTGCCTCCTACTATGTGCTGGTTTCTGGAACAGGCTGTTGCCCTAGGCTGGTCAAGCATGTAAAGTAATTTCCCACACCTGGCAGCATTCACATACTAACACATACGACTATTCCCTCACTTTATCCTGTATAATTCTTTGGCACCTGCCAAAAGGTGCAGAGATCCATTTCATCTTCTAGCCACCCAAGACATGCCTCCCTCATATGTAAGTTTCCCTAAATAAACTCTGTTTATTACCAAACTGAACTGGCCATCCTCTTTCTACAGTCTTTTACTGCCTCTGCTTTCTGAGCTAAATTTGCAGTCTCAGGGTTTTTACTGGGTCTGCGTGTACTAACACTAAGAGTTGGCAAAATTATATGTATTTGAAAGCTGACACTAAATAAGCAAAACTTAATTGAGAGAAGTAACTTTTTCTCCAAGTATGTACCAAAAATGTCCTCATACATAAGGTGGGAGAATGTCTTTTTCCATACTTATAGATGGAAACTCAAATATTCCCATGGCTTTTTCAGTCACTCTTAGGTAATAATTCAACATTCACACTAATTTCCCAAACCTAATCCTGATGCTGTACTAAAAATGTTTACTAGTAAGCCTACACATATTCCAAATGTGACTTAAAGTCAAATGTTCTTCCCAACTGCAAGCAGGGGCCTAGAGAATGGAAGCATGGTCCTTCTTCTCTCTTTTCCTGTTCTATACTTTCATCTCTCCTTCTTCTCTTACTAACTGTGGTTTCTGATTTCTCCATGGTCAAATCTGAGGGAGGAAGGGGAGACAAACGAATGTGCTATTTGAATTGGTACTGTTAGAAGATGCTTTCGTGGTTTCTGAGCCTCACCTGTTCTCCAGAAGGAATTTTCTTGACTCCCCCAGGGACCACCGCATCACCAGTGTTGATGATTTCTAACTTGTAGTTCCCATACAGTAGGTAATTCATTATTCCTGATCACATTACTTACTCTCTTTTAAAAATATATATTTTTTTATTGATTTCAGAGAGGAAGAGAGAGGGAGAGATAGAAACATCAATGATGAGAGAGAATCATTGATCGGCTTCTTCCTGGCATGCCCCCTACTGGGGATCAAGCCCAAAACCGGGGCATGTGCCCTTGACTAGAATCGATCCCGGGACCCTTGAGTCTACAGGTCAATTCTCTACCTACTGAGCCAAACCAGCTAGGGCTACTTACTCTTTATACAGTCCCTAAGAATCCAGAAATTGGTTGAACTTCTTTCTATTTGTCCCTTCAGCTCTTTAATAAACAGGGCCTATAAGAGCCCATGCTGACTCTCTTTTGAATATGGCCCACTTCAGGCCACAATAATTATCCACTCGTTGTCCTCACAAGCTCTGGGAGTGTAGGCTTATCCTAAAGCAGCCACCTTTACTTGAACTCATCTGCAAGGATCTAAACTAACCACCTCTCTCTCTTTCAATTGTTTCGGGTACGAGTCAGACACAAGTTCATTCCCCTTCAATTGCAAGGATACACATCAAATTCTCCGAGTCATCCTCTTGAAACCCTTGTGTTCATGACTAGAGAGGAAAGAGAATCAGCCCTCCACCTCTCCTATGCCATACGGGCAGGACCCACAGTACAAATCTTTACAAAGAAATCCCCCCAGAAGTCCTACACTATTGCACTTTACACTTTCACTGTGGACAAGGGGTTTAAAACTTGTAAAACAGTGTTTTTGAAGTTACTTTTGAAAATCTAATTGGTCCAGAATCTTATTTTGTAATGCCATACCCCTTATATCTTGATGCTTGCATGGGGAATTCCAATTTAATATCCTCATGTACCTACTATTGAAAATTTGGCTCCCACAAGGATCACATGATGAAGAAAACAAAAGTCACTGATAATTTCACTTCCTACGGAAGTATAACAACTGTCAGCATTTGGGGAAATACATGTTCAGTCTTTTTCCTTTGCTTAGAAACACATTTAAAAGTATATACTTTTAGAAAATGGGATTCCACTGCATATACTATTTGTAAACTGTTCTTTTCTTTTATATTTTGAACAACTTACAAAGACAATAAATATGTTTCTACATATTTTTAGGTGGTTTTTCTACATAACATCTTTGGGCATACCACTGTTGATTCAATGAAGTATTTACTGTTAAGCTGTGTTTAAATGATTCCATTACATAAAAACACTCTCACAAACACCTCTGTGTTCAGAGTGAAATATAAATAATAAAATAAATAATAAAATTAGAAATATAAATCATAGTAAAAATAAAAGGTAAAATATAAACCCTACCACTTAGCAGTAGTATTTCATGCTGTGATCAGTAATCACTAAATTCACATTAGTGTGACTTCGGGAGCTAAGAGCATATTTTGATTAAATGTCACATGGAGAGAAGCCAAAGCCCACCAAATGGAATTCAGGGATGAAAAACAAATTTTACCCATTTCCACAATTGTTTTTCCCTAGAGCCAGCTCTTATTCTCACCCTGTGCTTAAAAAAGTTACAAACACTACTGATCCTATTTTAGAAATATTTCCTGGATGCAGCCCCCCTTCCCTGTCTCCATTATCATTACTTTAATTCATGTTGTCACCACTTTTAACCTAACTTGCCATAATCCCCTCTGTGCCCCTCTTCACCTATCATCCACACTGACATCAGAATGGACTCCCTTAAGACACAGAAATTCCACCCCACCCCCACCCCCCCAGGTTTTAGTTCGATGCTGGCTTTCAGATAGCTAAAGGATGAGTCCAAAGGCATTTCATAGCATTTCAAGGAGCTCTCAGTGAATTCCAGCTACTGATTCCAGACTTTCTCCAGCCTTTCCCATGGTCCCTGCCCTGAACTTTATGCTTTAGCCACACTCCGTTTCTACTGGTCCCTAGCAACACTGAGTTTTTCTAACAGTTCCTGTACATATACTCCTTCCTTTATCTGGAGTGTCCTAGCCTTGTTCATTTCCTTTTCACACTAGATACTCTTTTTTCCTGAAATGTCTCGGTGGTATCTATTGCTCCCCCTTCTGGTAGTTCAGAGCACAGGTGTCTCTGTTTCATGACTGCCTTCATCTTTTGGCATTATTGTTTACCAGTCTGTTGGTCTCATTGGACTGAGAGCTGCTGGAGGGCAGGGGCTTGGTTTTCCTGGCACCTCACACCATTCAATGTGTATAATATGCTCAATAAATCAGTCGATCCTTTAGATACCTCTTTGACACTAGTTAAATACTTCTCAACTCACAACAAAATACAGAAATCACTTTTCCTTTCTCCCCATCTTTTATAGCTAAAAAAGTAAAGCCAAGGGGAAGGGAAGTCACAGCCTCAAGATGGAGCAAAGGAGTCTCTTACTCAGAAGGTTGGGAGTGCAATTCTGCTCTTCAGTTTACCAAACAGTATGGGTCCCCCTGGACCCCAGGAAGGAACATTCCAGAAAACCCACCAACTTCCAGATTAAAATTGAAGCAAGAAAACTTAAAAGTATATTCCCCCACCCCATGCCGGTTGTGTACAATGGTAGCATACATGATATGTCTAAAGTACAAGCCCAGATATGCGTTTCTAGGCTGCAAGGAACTCAAGTAAACATCATTTTTAAAGTACGCAGTAAATTATAGATTTAAATTAGAATAAAAAGACAGAAAACAGCATGCAAAACACTTCATTAGCTTTTACATTTCTGTGAAGCCTAGGGTAGAGGCAAGTATTGAATAACAAGATTGAAAAGTGGCTTGTGAAAAGGTCTTTAGCACTTCTCGCCTGACATTTTTAAAGGGGCTTATTAATGCAAAAACCCTGAGGCTTTCACCACACGCACACAGAAAGTGAATTTCAGAGGCGTAGACAGACAGGAGAGGAAGTCTGCCCCGACTGACTGAGATGTTCAATGGAAGAGGGTGAAAGAGGCTGCAGCTTCTATCCCTCCAATGTCCCTTCATCCACTCCCATTCATCACCACCTTCTCAAAAGTCAGGCTGAAAATGTATTTTTCAGGCCTTCACCAAACTCTGCAGGCTGCCAGTGTTTCTGTCAGGCTGCCAGTGTTTCTGTCCCTGCTCCCAGGGCTGAAGTGAGGAGTCAACCTGGCCCTCTGGTGTTCTGACAGTGCATAAGAACCCCAATACAGCACTAACCGGTTTGGCTCAGTGGATAGAGCATCAGCCTGAGGACTCAAGGGTCCCAGGTTCGATTCCGGTCAAGGGCATGTACCTTGGTTGTGGGCACATCCCTAGTAGGGGGTGTGCAGGAGGCAGCTGGTTGATGTTTCTCTCTCATCAATGTTTCTAACTCTCCCTCCCTCTCCCTTCCTCTCTGTAAAAAATCAATAAAATATATATATATTTTTAAAAAAACACACAATACAGAGGCCAGTGGGTCCCACTTCTTTTCTAACCCAGTGGAAAACAAGAGTGTCTGCTCTCTGAGAGAATTCTGCCTACTACCCCAAAGTAAGATGCAAGGGACTGCGTTCCAGCATTATTCCTACTGGCTCTGTTCCCTGTTTTATCATGCCCCATCTCAACATACTGTGACACCAAGAGATGTACTCATGGTCTCTAAGTGCATATTCGAAGCCATGAACCAGTCTGTTCCTCACATACTTGGATTCAGGCAATCAGAGATTGAACCAGAGTTGTCAAAAACTTCTTTATTCTTAGAATGTGCTGCTTAAACACTTTCTGGGACTACCACACTCTTTTTTATTCTGGACAACTACTAAAATTTCCCTCCCCTACTCTCACATCCCTATTCATTCTAACCTCACCCTCTCTGAGCATTTGAACCCTCATAATGCTGCCATGTAATAGGCCCACAGAGACATCAATCACATTCCTTCCTAATACTGCCCACACCAACCCAGACTAAGCCTCCCCTCATTGAGTTTGTGGAAAAAAGAAAACTAGGTAGAGGAAATCTCTACATTTTAAACTCTCTATTCATAGAAGAACAATTCAAATATTAGTAAATTTCTGTTGATACTTCAGGGGGACAAGTAAAGACTATGACGATTTGTTTGGGAGAAATTATATCTCCTTTATACAACACTGGCTCTCGTTTTACATGCCTGTGCTTTTGAAAGCACTCTGAGTTTGGAGAGCAAAATTGACTTTGGTTAAAATCATCCTGATCTCCCCCTTTACCCCTAATCACATTGCAGAGCCCAGGAGTTCTGGAGTTCAGTGGTAATCAGAAGATTAACTCATAAAAAATCCCCCACACCTATTCCTACCATTTTATAAAGGAGAAACTAAGAAGGATGAGATTTGTCCAAGTTAGAAGCAGAGGCTATGTTTTCATCTAGGATTTCTAAGGTTTTGTGACTTACATTTAAGTCTTTAATCCATTTTGAGTTTATTATTGTGTATGTGTAAGTTGGTGGTCTCATTTCTTTTCCTTGCATATATCTACCCAATTTTTCCAACACCATTTATTGAAAATACTGTCTTGCCCTAACTGGTTTGGCTCAGTGGATAGAGCATCAGCCTGCGGACTCAAGGGTCCCAGGTTCGATTCCGGTCAAGGGCATGTACCTTGGTTGCGGGCATATCCCCAGTAGGGAGTGTGCAGGAGGCAGCTGATCAATGTTTCTCTCTCATCGATGTTTCTAACTCTCTATCCCTCTCCCTTCCTCTCTGTAAAAAATCAATAAAATATATTTTTAAAAAAACAGCAAAAAAAAACGAAAATACTGTCTTTACCCCATTGTAAAATATTAATTTTTGCCTCCTTTGTCAAATATTAATTGATATAAAAGCATAGGTTTACTTCTGTGCTCTCTATTATGTTCCATTGATCTACATGCCTGTTCTTGTTCCAATATGATGCTGTTTTGATTACGATGGCCTTGTAGTATAATCTGATATCAGGTACTGTGATAACTCCAACAATATTTTTTTTTCTCATAGAAAAAAACATAAGCAGTAAAATTTCAGATATTTCTCAAAGCAATATTTTTGCCAATATATCTCCTAAGGCAAATGAAACAAAGTAAAAAAAATAAACAAATGGGACTACATCAACCTAAAAAGCTTTTGCACATTAATAAAATGAAAAGGGAACCCCCTGAAAGGGAGAACATATTCACCAAAGATACATCTGATAAGTGGTTAATTTCCAAAATATATAAAGACGTCATGCAACTCAACACACAGAAGACAAAAAAAAAAAAAAAATTAAAATGGGCAAAGGACTTAACAGGCATTTTTCCAAAAAGGACATACTAATGGCCAATGAAAAAATGCTCAACATCAGTAATCATCAGAGAGATACAAATTAAAACCACAATGAGATGCCATCTCAAGCCTGTCAGAATGGCTATCATCAATAAATGAACAAACAAGTGTTGGCAGAGATGTGAAGAAAAGGGAACCTTCATGCACTGTTGATGGGAATGAAGACTGATGCAGCCACTGTAGAAAAAAGTATGGGGGTTCCTCAAAGAATTAAAAATGGAACTGCCTTTTGACTCAGGGATCCCACTTCTGAGAAACCCAAGAAACCCAAAACACTAATTCAAAAGGATATACACACCCTTATGTTAATTGCAGCATTATATACATAGCAAAGCTCTGGAAGCAGCTCAAGTGCCCATCAGTATAAGATTGTATACATTTACACAATGGAATACTACTCAGCCATAAAAAAGGACATCTCACCTATTGTGACAACATGGATGGACCTGGCGATTATTATGCTAAGTGAAATAAGCCAGTCAGAGAAAGACAAATACCATATGATCTCGCTTATATGTGGAATCTAATGAACAAAATAAACTGATGAACAAAACAGAAAACAGAAGCGTGGATACATGGAATAGACTGACAGCTGTTAGAGGAAAGGGGGTGAATAGGTGAAGGGATTAAGCAAAATCATACACACGTATATATAACACAGACACAAATAACAGTGTGGCGATAGGCAGGGGTAAAGGGGGTGGGGGTATGTTGAAATGGGCAAAGTGGGGATGAGTACAGAAAGAACTTTGCTTGGGGCAATGAGCACAAGACACAAGGTGCAGATGATGTTTTATTGAGTTGTACACTTGAAAACTGCATGGTTTTGTGAACCAATGTCATCTCAATAAATTAAATTTTTAAAAACAACAGACAGAAGATTTATTAAATCTTTTTTAAAACTCAGGAGAGAAAAAAAAAAAAGAAGTGGAGGTACTGTTTTTAATAGCTAATAAGGCCCCCAACTACTAAGACACTGCTCTGTTACCATTCCATGCAAACAGGCACTCAGCCTACTAAAGATCATCCTAGGTGCTTGCACATTAAGGCAACATTGAATGCCCAACACAGGACTTTGTATTTAGGTAAGAAAAGCCTGAGGCAGTGTTTTTGTTTATTGTTTTTCTTTTTCTTTTTCTGATCAAGAACTGAATATCTTCTGCCTAAGACCTTAGAGGATTCTCTAACATCAGAGCAGAGATATTGTTAATAGTAATGGTATAACAGCAGTATTTAAATTTGGAATCTTGAAACTCAAGGCCACATTGGAGCAGCTAAAGAGACTTAACTCCTAGGGCATGACCATCTCTTGAGGGTCTTTAGGGATGAGGGGATGAGTATAACATAAATTCCTAATTTTTAACAAATACAATGAAACTGGATCATGCAAATTAGTTTTCTGTTTTCATCTCAATCAGTCACTCTATAGGAAAATAGAACTTATCCTAACATGCAGCCATTTCCCAAAATACTTTCAACCTTGTCCTTGGATATCGCCATGAAAGCCTGTGCAGAATGCTTTTGAATGTCTTTGGTGTCAGTATATGCTTTTTCTTCAAGGTTAATTTGGTTATTAGAAAGAGCCAAAGTCACACTTAGTTAATAAGAAGGAAGAAGGTAAGTCAAATTATATAGTTGTTTTAACATTATATATTGATAATGACACCAACTTTCTGAGTTATTTTGAAGGCGTTTTTAAAAATGCCATTTCAAATATAATCTAAGGAATGGCAATGTCGTTGTAATCTATATATATAAAAGCCTAAGCGACCAGTCAACCAGCCAGTAGCTATGACGCGCACTGACCACCAGGGGACAGTCACTCAATGCAGGAGCTGCTGAGCAACAGCAACTTTGCAGAGTGCCCTCTCACACTCTGGGACCCCTCCGGGGATGTCGGAGAGCCAGTTTTGGCCTTATCCCCACAAGCCAGACCGAGGGACCCCACCTGTCAGAGGGACCCTGCTCACTCCGCAGACGCCCTTCAAGCCCTGGCGCCGCCCCAGGTGTAGCCGGTGGGGAGGGACTATGCGAGGTTGGCTCCATGGCATGTCTGGCCCTTCTCACCCAGTCCCACCCCACCCCACCAGCCACCTTCTAATTAATTTTTTTTCAATGTGCACGAATCCATGCAGCAGGCCTCTAGTAAGAATATAATCTTCCCAGGTAATTAAACAGAGTCAATATTCATTCCTTCAAATAAGTTTTGGTTTTGTGGTTCAAAGACCAGCCACAGCATGACACCTTCGCACAATGAAATACATGCTGTCATTTAAATGGATGTTTGAAAAGATTTTTAGTAGCTGAGAAAATTATTTTGTTAGAATTTTAAATGAGAAAAGCAGGATATATTCTACAACAAGAATTGTTACAACCACATAAAAATATACATAGATAAAAATTGGAAAAATAGATACCAAAAAAGTTGTGGACAAAAGGGGCCACATGCTAACCTGGCGGTCTTGCAAACTCAGACCTAAAGTAACCAGAAAGGATGGTCTGAAATTAAACTTTAACTAAAAGCAGTTATGGTGGGTAGTTACTTCCTAGGCTGGCATCTTCTCTGACAAGGTCAACTTTTACCTTAACTGAGCCTATGTATCTTTTTGCATCTATAATACAATACATATCCTTGAAATGTCTGAGTAACTTGTAACTTCCCTTTTTCTGGACCCCTTGGGACACTACCTAATGTGCTGGGTGCCAGGACAGATACCACAAATTCCTTGATTATTACCATGTTAATTGTTCTTGCACCCACCTAAGTATGTGTCTATCATTTTACTTTTTATCCAATCCCAGGGGTTTCCCCACTTTGCTTTCTCCTGCCTCTCTAGTCTATCATCAATGGATTTCATGTAACCCATCTACGTCCCTTCCTTTGATTGCAATATATAAATATAGTAACCCACCATTCTCAGGAGCATTATCTCAATTTGTTGAGGTTCATCTTCCCGGCATATGTCAACAGTTTGACTCAAATAAACTCACAAATATTCTTTACAGGTTTGAATGTTTTTATGTTAACAAAGTTAAAAGTGATAGTCTTTGTGATAAGGAATTTTTGGACTGGAACCCGGATTCTTTGTCCACCAGAGTCAAAGAATGAATCCACAGACAGAAGATGGTAGAGCAAAGGTGGAAATTTATTAAAGAACAAGTATAGACAACCACGTAGGGAGGGTGAAGAGTCCCACCAACTTCCTGTTTCCATGATTTATAAAGGCTGCAGTTCCTGTGTCCTGACATCCTCTCTGATTGGTCAATATTCCCTTTTGAATTGGTTACTATAGTGACTCCTGGGCCCTCCTCCCTCATTGTCCTCCTATTCCTTCTGGGCTTTCTTCCTTCTTCTTTATTTTGTTAATATAGACCTTTTTTGGCTACTTCCAATACCTTTGTCTT
The DNA here is from genome assembly GCF_963455305.1 of Plecotus auritus. Lineage (NCBI taxonomy): Eukaryota > Metazoa > Chordata > Mammalia > Chiroptera > Vespertilionidae > Plecotus > Plecotus auritus. Next base: position 158,855,095 of record NC_137771.1, on the reverse strand, counting down.
ATGTAAATATACCTGTTGCTGCTCCCTTGTCTTATGGAAATGTAACTGCACCTGGTTTCCTTGTGTAATGAAGATGTACATTCTCCCAATCTGTAGCCCTATGTTTTTTCCATGACCCCATTCTAAAAATTCCCTAAACCTGCCTATATTCCCCTAAAATTCCTGTTTCATTTGGGTGGTGAAACAGCAGGTGATTATATTTCTACATTTTAGTATTTTTTTAATTTTTCTATTGAAGATATAATTTATATAATGGGAAAAACTTTATTTTATTTTTCTTTTAAATCTCAAATATATGTAAGCATTTTCTCTTAACCAATAAAAGAATTGCTTATATTGGCCTCCCAACTATGATAACTTCCCTGCAGGATGCCTCCCCTATAATATGAAGTGGTTGGGTACTGATAAGGAATTTTTGGACTGGAACCCAGATTCTTTGTTCTCCAGAGTCAAAGAATGAATCCAAGGACAGAGGGTAGTATAGAAAGGTGGAGATTTATTGAAGAACAAGTATAGACTCCCACATGGGGAGGTGGAAAGGGTCCCACAGACTTCCTGTTTCCATGGTTTATAAAGGCTGTAGTTCCTGTGTCCTGATATTCCCTCTGATTGGCCACCATCCCCCTTTTTTTATTTGCTCACTATAGCAACTCCTGAACTCAAAGGTCAAACACCACATAGGACAAGTGATGCCCTCCTCCCTCATTGTTCTTTTCTTTCTGGGCTTTCTTCCTTCTTCTTTATTTTGTAAATATAGACCTTTTTGGCTACTTCCAGCTCCCTGTCTTATGCAAATGCAACTGTTGCTGCTCCCTGCACCTGGCTTCCTTGTCTTATGGAAATGTAACTATGCTTGGCTTCCTTGTGTTAAGGAGATGTACCTTCTCCCAGTCTGTAGCCCTATGTGTTTTTTTCCCCCCCATTGACCCCAATTCTAAAAATTCCCTAAACCTGCCTATATACCCCTAAAATTCCTGTTTTAGTACCATCACTCTGAGGGTTTTAGAAAAGACCAATATGTAGCAACTGCAAATGATAAAATTAAAAGTTACAGAATAAAATAGTATAATTTTTAAAGGAATATTTTTTTTTTACTTGACTATCTTATACTATAATTAGACTACATTTGGTAACACACATTTATTTTAGACTAATGTGACCATGTGTTTATTAAGAAGCTTAAACATAACCACACAGCAACAGAGCCAGGCCTGAAGACATGGCAGTCTTCAATTGAATAACCTGTTGGCACACTACTCAATTCATTCCTGCAGGAGGCATTTACCAGGTGCCAGAAAGCACTCACCACCCTATATACAGAAGCAATATGAGCAACTGTATCTTAACATATTTATGTTACAGTATTTTCCATGTTCACAAAATATGCTGATTTAAATGACCTCATTTGATTTTTCACATTAATTTTGTATTTATGTTACAGCTCTAATTAGTGTTCATGGCATTGAATTAGAAATAGTTTAGAGCTAATTATTAATGCCTTGAGAGCAGGACTATGCCCTAATTATTTTTACAATCAAAGTTTACCAAATTAAATTCCCATTATATAAATTAGGAAATTGAGATTTTAGGATATCATGTGATTTGTTCATGGTCATAAAGCCAACAAATTGCCCTGGACATCTAATTTCTTTTCTATTCTATGCCTTTTTTATGATAAACCCTGCACTTTGGTAACTATAATATCTTTTAGCTGTGGCTAACAAAAAATTAGTTCAAGTACCTAAATTCCCATTAGAGAGAAAATTTATAATTAAGAGAGTGATTATTTTTAAAAAACCTGTAATTATCATATAAACAACAAAGGTTGATTAAATGTATTTACAGCTAGGCGATTATAGGTAAAAAGTGCTACCAATATGTAAATGATAATGAACCAAGCCAGCTGAGTTTCTCCTCACTGGAAAAGATTAGCCTTGAGCTGTGACCTAAGAAGTTCTCAAAATCCTAAAAGAAATCAATAGAGGTTGAAAGAGATAAATCATCCTTATGAGTGAAGTGCTAACAAAACTGTCTAGAGACCACCGTCTGAGAATAAGAAATGAGAACACAAAGGATTTGGGGCAGCATATTTTCTCAGAAAGAGTATTAAACACAGGATCCCTGAATCCAGTCAGATATTGGCTCAAATGTTATACACTTCTTCCCAGTATACCTGAAATGAAGCCTTCTACCTAGTAATGTACTGGTAAATGTTTACAACCAGATATCTGGGGGAATATGTACATGTATTCATGCACATATGTTTATCATAAATTTCATTGATATAAAAGATGTATTTCAGACAATTTAGAAATAAAAATAACAAATGCATTATTCTTTATCATAAATTCTATAGAGTCAATTGATTTCCTCAGAGTGCTTTCACTGATTTTCACTGTATATTTGTATCCATAGCCAACCTATGGTTGCAATTGAATGAATGTACTTTACACTCATTGATGTCACTGAAGGTATAATTAGGAAGAGATGTGCAGCAGTGCACCATGATACAGATGTAATAAAAGTAAATAGCTACAAGAGCACATATAATAGCAAAAATGTAGTAAAATGAGGAGGTGAGGAGTCTTGAATATTTCTACTTTTGTTTCTAATATGACATTTAATTTTAAGTTCATATAGTTTAATTTTTAATAATAGCTCTGTTTAACAACTGGCTTGAAATTTGCTGTGATTTTAAAATCAGTTGCAAGAATCAGCATGAGGTATCTCAAGCGCACTCTACCCTCTTCACTCTCTGTTCTCTTGCCTTGCTTTGCTTTATTTCTCTAAATGGCTTTCATCATCACCTAGTTTTATCTATTTGTTTATTGCTTGTTTCTCCAAATTCAATGAGAAGAGGGATTTTGTCTGTCTTGATCTTTACTGCCATGGCATTTGCCACGTGGCAGACAGGGATGTGAAGAGCTCAGAGTCAGTTGAAGGGGACATGGATAGCTGAGGTTAAGCAATGTATGCTCTTGTCATTGTGCTTGGTAAGCAGACTCTGAGTGTAGGAGTTCATTAGGAAGTGTTCTTATCAACACCTGTGGAGGAAGGGGAAGGAAGAAAGTCTGGCAGAGGGAGAAGAGGAGCTATGGTACAGTCCCAACCAAGACTTCAGCTTATCCTACTGAGTTGGGGCAATGGGTGAGCCTTTATATTCTCACATAAGTTATTAGATACTAGAGGCCCAGTGCATGAATTAGGGCATGGGTGGTGTCCACCCAGCCCGCCCCAATCGGGGTAGGGGGAGGCAATCGGGGTGGGGCCGGCCATGGGGAGGGGCCATGGGCAGTTGACCAGCCAGCCCCGCCCCCTGGTCAAACTCCTGGTCGAACTCCAGGTCGAGGGGACAACTTGCATATTAGCCTTTTATTATATAGGACTAGAGGCCCGGTGCACGAAATTCATGCACAGGGGGGAAGGAGGGGGAATGTCCCTCAGCCCAGCCTGTACCCTCTCCAATCTGGGACCCCTCGAGGGATGTCCGACTGCCCACTGGGATTGGGCCTAAATGGGCAGTCAGACATCCCTCTCACAATCCAAAACTGTTGGCTCCCAACTGCTCACCTGTCTGCCTTCCTGATTGCCCCTAACCACTTCTGCCTGCCAGCCTGCTCATCCCCTAACCAATCCCCTGCCAGCCTGATTGATGCCTAACTGCTCCCCTGCCAGCCTGTTTGCCCCTAACTGCCTTCCCCTGCAGGCCTGGTCACCCCTAACTGCCCTCCTCTGCAGACCCAGTCACCCCCAACTTCCCTCCTCTGCCGGCCGGGTCACCCCTAACTGTCCTCCCCAGCAGGCTTGATCGCCCCCAACTGCCCTCCCTTGGAGGCCTGGTTCCTCCCAACTGCCCTCCCCTGCTGGCCATCTTGTGGTGGCCATCTTGTGTCCACATGGGGGCAGGATCTTTGACCACATGGGGGCAGCCATCTTGTGTGTTGGAGTGATGGTCAATTTGCATATCATTCTTTTATTAGATAGGATAAAGGCCTGGTGCATGGGTTGGGGCCAGCTGGTTTGCCCTGAAGGGTGTCCTGGATCAGGGTGGGTATTACCTTGGGGTGTGGGGCAGCCTGGGCAAGGGTCCTGTGGTGGTTTGCAGGCCGGCCATGCCCCCCGGTGACCCAAGCAGAGACCCTGGGATCTGGGATTTATTTATCTTCTACAATTGAAACTTTGTAGCCTGGAGTGGAGCCAAGCCTTCTGCTTGCTCCAGGGTGGCAGCCATTTCTGTTGGGATTTATGTATCTTCTATAATTGAAACTTTGTAGCCTTAAGCAGAGGCCAAAGCAGGCCAGGGCTGCAGAAGCTTGGCTTTCTCCATCGCTGCAGGTAGCCCTAGCCTCCTGCTCTCTCCAGCTCCATGGCTGCCACCATTTCTGTTGGGCTTTATTTATCTTCTATAATTGAAACTTTATAGCATTGAGTGGAGGCCTGGGTCAGCAAGGGCAGGCGGAAAGCTTGGCTTCCTCCATTGCCAGGGAAACCCAAGCCTCCCTCCTTCTCTCTCTGGCTGCAGCCATCTTGGTTGGGTTTATTTGCATATTCGCTCCTGATTGGCTGGTGGGCATGGCTGGCAGGCATGGCTTGTGGGTGTAGCAGAGTGATGGTTAATTTGCATATTACTCTTTTATTAGATAGGATGGGCTGCCCCTAAAGGGGGCATGACCTAGAACAGTGGTCGGCAAACTGCGGCTCGCGAGCCACATGCGGCTCACGAGCCACGGTTTGCTGCTCTGTTGACTAATGAGTTTGTCGACCACTGACCCTAGACTCTCGATTGCAATAATTACAGGCTGTTGTTGTTCCTTGTGATTAAGCCCCTATCCCAGTGGTCGACAAACTCATTAGTCAACAGAGCGGCAAACCGCAGCTCGCGAGCCGCATGTGGCTTGCGAGCCGCAGTTTGCCGACCACTGACCTAGAATGAGGCAATTCTCTTATGGATAGGAACTTGATGGCTGAGAAGCTGTCTGCCAGCAGCACTGCCAGTGGCTGAGGACATGTCCTATGCAGTGTTAGATTCAGGGCAAGGCTCAACTGCCAGCAGGAACTTGGAGTGCAGTAAGAAAACGAAGAGGAAGCCATCATCAGAGGAACCATAGGGAGGGAGTATGTCTGGTGGGGATTGAGAGAATGACTGCAGCTTGGAAGGCATTCAAGTTCCAGGATTTTCTCCAGGATCGTTGTTTGTTTTTGTTTTTTGGTGTTAGGAAACAGTGATAAAATCGGAGTACAAATACACTGCCCACCTTTCTAACTCACCTGGCACATTCCATAACTCTTACAGGCCCCAAACTGGTAGGTACCACCCAAGATTCTTACAAAGCATATGTATTAAAAATATTTGTTGAATAACTATTATGTGTCAGGTCCCGTGCTACATTCTAGAAATGCAAGGGTAAATGAGATAGACATCGTCCTTACCTTAACAGAGTTTACATCTAGGACAGTGGTTCTGCACTCTGACTGCCCATTAATATCACCTGCGGAGCTACTGTAACACGCCAGTATTTGGAGCTTGTCACCAGAGATTCTGACACATGTGGCATCAAAAGCAGCCCTGGCATCATTTTATGTATAGTCAGGGTTGAGAACCACTGTTTTGAGCCATTGAACAAAAAGAAAGTAAAGAGGTACACACCCAATGCTTCCAAATTCAAGATGAAAAATGCACACCTTAGACACAAGGAAACAAAATTAAAGAAATAAAAATCTAAACAAAGGCCTGATCCAAAATTAAGATTTCACCTAGTCTTCTGTATCCAGTCTGACTAGATCAAGTCATTGACACCACATTGCTGGAATGGAATCTTTCTGCTGATTGGTCAGTATTACAAACTGTGCCCCTGGGCTGTGTTTGACGGCACAACCAAAAGTGTCTTTCACTTATCAATAAACATCAGGGCAACCCAAACACGATCCAAACCTCTCCTGCTGAATAATGACAGCACCTTGGGCTTTGGGCTCCTGATCTTGTGGACACTAAGTCGACCTTTCTCACTGAATTCCTGACTCCAGTGCCCAGACACGGTATTTAATTAGTGTCTCAATTATCATTTAAATGTTTCCACATCAAGTTCAATAAATTCTGAGACAAGTGCTTGCATCATCAATGAAGGTTAACAATTCAAGCCGAGGGCCTTAAAAAGTTGTTAAGTGGTGTAAATACTTTTCATTTGCAGAAAGGGGCCTTGTGAACAAGTGGCTAGCTCCTTTGATCATAATGAACTAAGATGTTTTTCATGCATCACAGCAGCAGCTTGGGTTCTAAACTGCAGTTGCCAGGAGCACAGAGGTCATCTCCCATAAACAATCTTTCAGATTGGCTAAATTATAATTACCCTTTGGCTCACTAGAACAACTTTATTGCCTGGAATGGTTTTTTAAATCATGTAAGTAATAAAATTTGAATGCAAATGGTCTGGAGTGGAGAAGCCAGCTTTACATCACTATCAGAAGATGAAAGAGAAGTGGAGAATATCTGTAATCAGGTTGCCTGGTAATATTACCTTACCGTATCTATTTTTGTGCTTAAAGGGCAATAGCAATGCCTGTGACCAAAATAAATGTGAGGGAAATAGAGGAAAGGGAGGAGAAAGGAAACTTAAATGGCATACCTGCCCACAGCACTTCATGAGGACTAAAATGACTTTAAATGCTATAAATGATTAACTGAGCACATGTCGAGACCTCTACCATGTTTAGGGAGGTAGAGTTTGATTTTCATTTAATTCTGAGTTTCTCCGCTTACAGGCCTTAATGATTTCTTGCTTAGTTTTCAATTCAGGTTCAGTATGGAGAAGAGAATGTTTAGTAATCCACCTCTGAGTGAGATATAAAAGATTTCAGAAGGCTGAAGATCCCAGAACTAAGGAAGATTACCTGGGAAGGCCTCAAAATGAAATTCCTGTATTTTTAGACAGCTTCAGGCCCTGTCTTCTGAGTACCTGATTATTAGGGTGGACAAAGGAACCACATAATGTGTTTCAATCCCTCTTGAGTCGTTTCTCCAAAATTAAGATTCACCCTTCTGTTTCCAAGACATATCAACATCCAATACTTTAGAAATATTTCTAGGATTCTTAAAGGGCTTAACTAGTCAGTTGTTGTTGTTGGGCTGCCCCCTGCCCCCCCCCAAGGAATTTGCCTGGTCTCTATTAGAGCTTTCTCCAAGGCCAGAGACCCAACAATAAGAATAATATTAAAATATTCTTAATATTTTATGTTGTCTCAGCTCTTTACACTTCATCCTTCGGAAGATAGAGTTGGATAAGTTCATGAAGCTGGAAGCAATCTTATGAATCATTAAGGCCCATTTTCTTATTTTATGATACCCCCACGTTGAATCTTCCAAGACCCAATACTCAAGCAATGATTGAGAGCTCCAGTTCTCGAGCCTTGCACACTGGTTTAGATATCAACACCAAAAGTCACTGCTTGTGGGACCTTCAGCAAGCTACTTAATCTCCCTGAGCCTCAATTTTCACAATTGTTAATACAGGAATAAGAATAGTACTCTCCTGCCTGGCTGGTGTGGCTCTGTGGTTGAGCATTGCCCAATGAAACAGGAGGTCACAGTTTGATTTCTGATCAGGGCATATGTTTGGGTTGCAGGCTCCATCCCCAGTATGGGGCGTGTAGGAGGCAGCCAATCAATGATTCTCTCTCATCATTGATGCTTCATCTCTCCCTCTCCCTTCTCTGAAATCAAAAAAATACATTAAAAAAAAAAAAAAGAATAGTACTCGCCTCTTGGAAGTGTGGTAAGGATAAAATGAAATAATGCATAAAAAGCACTTAGCCCAGTATCTGACAGGGAGCACTTGATAAACGGTGATGGTTAAAAAGATTCTGACTTCCAGTCCAACAGTCATTTCTTTTTGTCACATTGAACAGCCTTTTCAGTTGTTAGAGCTCTGCCATCAAAATTCTATACCTTCTTGCTCTACAAAGAAATGTTTCCTTTCCTTTGTATTATGCTAAGCAAAATAAGCCAGTCAGAGAAAGATAAATATCACATGATCTCACTCATTTGTGGAATATAATGAACAACATAAGCTGATGAACAAAAATAGAACCAGAGTCATAGAAGCATTGAACAGACTGTCCAACCTATGAGGGGAGGCGGGGGGTGAAGGGGTAAGAGATCAACCAAAGGACTTGTATTCATGTATATGAGCATAACCAATGGACACAGAAACTGGGAGGGTGAGGGCATGTGCTGGGGGGTGGGGGCGGCCAGGGAGTGGTCAATGGGGGAAAAATGAGACTTATGTAATACTTTAACCAATAAAGAATTTAAATTAAAAAAAAAAGAATTTAAATTAAAAAAAAAAAAAAGAAATGATTGTTCCTTCAAGGTGGCTCTTCCAAAATGTCTCAGTAGAATAAAAATAAAGTGTGGGGGTCACTTCCTTGGGGGAGGCAAAACTTCCCATGTTATTTCCAGCTGAACTGCAGTAATGTCACGTTGCTGTGTCTTTCCCCCTCTAATTTCTTGCCTATTTTCTTCTTAACTACACAGTTAGCCAGTTTGGACCTCTGCCTCTAAGAACATCTATTTCATAAACTAATTATGCTCTCTGAAAAGGCAACTGACACCTGGGACACAGAAAGGTCCTGCAACATACAGTGGGAAGGCCACTCTGCTTCCTTCTGAAAAAATGACATTGCCGTTCCAGAAGGTTATTCTTGGGATCATTCATTTAGAAACTGCAACAACATCTTCATAATAAAGAAGGCAAAACAAAACTCTAAACCCACCATTGATTATGTTGTCAGAGAGAATGGCTTCTGGATTGTGTCAAGCATGAAAAGCAGTTAAGGTGGAACACTTTCAATTTTCGATCTGGTTCATACAGAATGAGTTTTTCTCATCTGATCTGTGTCGCTGTGAGTAGCTGCCACCTCTGACTCACCGATCAGTGGGCTGGGTGGGAAGGCAGTGTACAGACCATCAGTGGGCTCAGCTGTCAGGAAGACTTTCAAGGAAGCGTGGCGATTATGTTACTATGGAAAATGTCAAAGGGAACCTGCCCACGTCATTGTCAATGCTCACATGTAAAGACAGAAATGTTCTGAGAAAATCTTACTTCCTAACTGTCATTTCGGAAGGAAAAAAACTCACATAAAACTCAAACTGAACCTTTGAGATTCTTGTATTTTGGAGTCTACCTGCTTCCCTACTAAGTGAGTTTTAAATTTCTATTCTTTAGAGGTTGAATCAGAACTAAAAGAAACTACAGCTCGTTAGAATAGGTGTCCTCTCCCACCTTGAGCTTCTCACTTCTGCTCTCTTTTCTAGTTAGTTATCTCATTCTGCTGACTTTCCTCTTGCATGTTTCTCAGATCAACCTGTTCCTTTCACTTCCACCATCACCATCATAAGCAACATTTTTCAACATTCACATCTGAATTATTGCAATAGTCTCTGAGTTGGACTTCTTTGCAACCAATTCCTTTGTGACCCAAACCACCTTGCATTGTGCTACAGAATTTATCAATCTTCCCTATGTCATAATGTTCATCATACCACTTGCCTGTTTGCAAATGCAAAATGGTTCTTAGTTCATGCAGGTCTTCATATCCCTTCATCCCTAAAGATATATAGCTCCATTTCTACTGCACATCATCTTAAGCATGCCATGAATTTGCCACCTTCCTTCTTACCTCCAGGCTATTTGTTGTTGTTTTCTGATGCAAAATGACCATTCTTCATTTCCCATCTAAATATTAGACTTTCTTCACTTCTGAGGCTCCTTCAGTGGGAAAGTAACTTTACCCCTTCAGTATTCATCACTTCATCTTTGTCTTCAGCCACTTCTCAGGAATGTTTTCTAAAAGTTTCTCAACTCCTTTAGCACCCTATCTCACGGTGACTCTATATCTGCTTCCCCTCTAAGGTGCACAAGTTCTCCCAAAGTTCCTTTCTTTCTCTCCCACAACTTTGTTGTGTCCTAATCACAACCAACCTCCTGAAGTTGCATGAAACATACACCAAAGGGGGATACTAGAAAAGCACAGAATATAGATCCCAAAGAAACTTCTGTTTTCAGTAATACTTTTAGATATACAGAACACCTAAAAATTCTGGGTGATGTGTGAAACCCCTTTTTTAAAAAATCATGGCTAAACTGGGTAGACAGAGTTGCTCTTAGCGGTCAGAATAAAAAAAGAAATCTCAACTCTAGAAATGGGATATCAGAATTTGTCATCCAGGGGAAAAAAAAATCAGCATTCGTCCTTTTTCAACTTTAATGGCCTAGAACTTGGCTTCAGTGGACCCTATGAAGACCACCCGAAGTGTGGGCATTGTGGAAGTTCCGATAAGAGACCCCTGTATCAACCCACACTCCTAGAAGCCTCTGTGGGTAAACTAGGAAACAGACTGCCTCACGGAGAGCGGTGGGAGCACACTATCTGTCCTGGCCGTAGCTCTGGGAAAAGGGGAAAAATGAAGACAATTCCTCTGAAATCTTGACCACAATTCTGCCCTCACAGAAATTTAGGGCTAGACTTACATTGATTGTAAGACTCAAAAAAACCACATACTAAAAATTTAGTTTAAAACTGGTGTTGGTAAACTACCATTCATGGCTAATTCCAGCCTGCCATCTGCTTTTGTATGGTCCATGAGCTAAGATGGTTTTTACATGTTTAAATGGTGAAAAGAATGTCAAAAGAAGATATTTTGTGATACATCAAACGTAAATGTCAGTGTCCAAAAATGCTTCACTGAGGCATAGCCATGCTTGTTTGTTTACGCGTTGTCTATAGGTCCTTTCACACAACAACAGCAGAGTAGAACGATTGTGACAGAGACTGTACTAGCATAGCCCACAAAGCCTCAAATATTTATTCTCTGCCCCTTTACAGAAAAAGTTTGCTGACCCCTAATTTAAAGTGATCTCTAATTGGCAGAAGTTTCTGGTGAGAAAACTTGAAACACAAACCTCAAGGAATTCCACAGATAAAGTTCTAGGAAAAATATAAGCTCATAACTTAAAAAAAAAACAAAAAAAAAAACGGGGGGGGACACTAACACTCAAGAAATAAGATAGAGTGGGTGACAATAAATATGACTAAGTAGAGAATCTGATCTACAGAGAATGTAGATACCCAATTATCAGACACAGAATATAAAATATGCCTTATCATATTTACCTAAGTCCATCTGGGAGTCTCTATCCAGTCCTACTCTGTATGCACGTGTGTGGTCACACAACTATTTCTTACTTGCTGTCTGCTTCCATTATAGAGGGTGATTACTGCTAGTTTTTTTCTACATGCATTATAAATGCCATCCCTTTTACAGAGCGTGCTATTTAGGGCTTAATTTTAAATGTTGTTTAAAAATCGATCCTGGGGGCATGTTAGTGCCTAGATACAATCCCAACACCAGCAGTTCATCTACTCAGAATCTGACTGTTGGTAATAGAGTTGGGAAATTCTAGTCCACTGGAGTACTTACCACTAAGAAGTACTAGAATTGGCAGTGATTTCTAACCAGGACAAGTTCACAAGTTGTTTTCAACAAGGAATCATGGAAGTGAGAAATCTTAGATTTACTTGACCTTCAAATAGGTCAGCCACCTGCAGATCAAGCCATGTTAAGTGATGTTAACTGATGCTGTGGGTCCTGCTCTTCCCCCAGATCACTGAAGACTCAACTCAAATGTCACCTCCTAGGAAAGGCCTTTCTGAGCATGTTTTAAACAACCTCTACCTGCACACATTTTCTTTCAACCCTGTTTCATTACCTTCAAGGTACTTTACATTACCTGAATATTGTTTGTTCATATATTCATTGTCTATGGCTCCCTCGCAGAATATAAGTTGCATAATAAAGTAATGCTATCTTGTCACACATACACATTACTCTTGTATACAGAGTACTGGTATTCGTAGGATCTAGAAAACTGCCTGACCCACAGGTACTCTTAGCATTTGACGAATTAATGATATCCTGCCTGAAAAGATGAAAGTAGACAGACCCATCTTTTTTTAAGACTAGTTAGAAATTATAGTGTTGTTTTATTTTGGTTTCGTCTCTCTGTAAAAGCCAGTGACCTCTTGTTTTACTTTCATCCCTGCCTAAGATTTTAGGAAGGTTCTGGCACACCTGAATCAAGAATTCATTTATTTTGGGCGCTGAAAAATCAGAGAAGAGTCTATAAGTTTCTAGATTCAACTGCTCTTGAATAGTAAACCGTATCCTTTCAATGTGCGCTCTATCCAGTCAGGTGATCAGGAAAACAACGAACATGCCACTCCCAGGATCATGGAACACCATTAGCTAAACTTACAAATGGCAATGAACAAACCACCCTGCCTCCCTCATGGTGAGTGTAGTGAGCTCCCGTTCTCAATGGTGCTAGCATTCACCAGTGTGTGCCCTGGAGCGTCTATCCTTATGCTAATTAAACTGGGATCTTGGTGTTTATTTCTCTCTATCATAACAGAGATGCATATACAGGTGACTTTTTCCAGTTACTATTGCTGTGTAACTATCTATCCCAAAATGTATGGCTTAAACCACGACCACTTTATTGTATGCATGAAGTAGTAAGTACAATAGCAGCCAGCACATCAGGATTAGCTCCTCTCTGCTCCGTCATGTCTGGCACCTGCTCTGGGAAGATTCAGATACTGAGGATGACTTGATGGCTGGGGCTGAAATCATCTGGAGGTTCCTTCGTTCACATATCCGGTGCCTGGACTGCCAACCAGAGCACTGAACATGTGGTCTGTCCATGTGACTTGCCGTCCTCACAGGATAGGGCCTCAGGGCAGTCAGACTTCTTACTAGTACATGGATGCTCAGGGCTCCAAATTAATGCCACAGTGAATGAGGCAGACGAGGATCCCAGCTCAGTGGTCATGGAGCGTCATCACCACCATACTCTACTGGTCAAAGCTGTCCCTCCACACTCAGAGGAGAAGACATAGATCTCAGCTCTCAGTGTCAAAAAATTTGTAGGCCAATTAAAAAAAAAACTGCTATACTCTCCTTTCCTCTAAAATCCACTCCTCTCTCAACATAGTCGAGTGTAGCTAGCACTAAGGTTAAAATTGTTTTTCTATTACTTACAACCCATCTGAGTTTAGTTAATGTATCTTTTGTTACTTCATCTGTATACAGATTGGGTAACTCACCTTATGCTACTTCATCTGCATAATAAAGAGGTTGTACTTGATGTTCTTTCCATTCCTTGCTTCCAGCTTTTGCATTCCATGCTTTCACTATTGTATTTCATCCAAAAATTCATGTCCACCTGGAATTTCAGAATGTGCTTTTATTTGGAAATATTTTTTAATAGATGTAGTAGTTAAGGATCTCAGGGTTAAATCATCCTACGTTTAGGATGAACCCTAAATGCAACAACGGGTGGGCGTCCTTATAAGAAGATGAGAGAACACAAGGGGACACAGAGAACGAGGCCATGTGAAGGGAGAGACAGAGATTGAAGTTAAGCTACCACAAACTAAGAAGTCCCTAGAGCCACTAACACCTGAAAGAGACAAGGAAGGATTCTCCCTGATAGCCCTCAGAGGGAGCAAGGCCCGGCTGACATTTCAGTCTCGGATTTCTAGCTTCCAAACTGTCTGACAATAAATGTAAGTTGTTTTAAGCGACCAAGTTTGCGGTAATTTATCATGACAGTTGTAGGAAACGAATGCATCTACCTTCTTCCATCTCTTTCTTCCTCAAGTCAAGCCTTAGTTACCAAAGGTAAAAAGCCCCTGACTCCCGCCCCTCCTGGCCTGTCCCACAGCCATGAGTGGCTTCGTGAGCACAGCAACAGGAAATTACATTAGAGAAGAGAGGCCTGGGGGAGCCTACACGTCATCTGAAGTCTCAGTGCACATAAGTCACCTTTTAAGTGTTTTGCTGCTGTTGTTTACCTTGGGCATGAGAACAAGTGAGGGTGAGGAAGATGAGGAAGCCCTGGTGTGTGGAGACACATACATGCTCTAATGCAGGCTGGAAAGGTGGCACAAAGGGAGGACAGGACAATGCGTAAGACATGTCCTCTGTAAACGCCTACTCCTTGAGAGGAAAAATCCAGTATGCACAACTGCAAGGGTGAAAGGCTGTTGCCTATATTCTCAAGACATGGAATAAAGAAAGGGTAGACTATGTAGAATGATGAAGTCAAATCAATGCTAAGTGCTTTCCTTTAAAAAAAATTGTCTTAGAAGCTCGGATGACAAAAAAGAAATAAACTTCATCAGATCATAAATAATCCACAAGTAAATCCTAAAACTCCAAATGATTCAATGGTACCCATTTTGACTTCTGAAGACTGTAAACTGCCAAGCTATCTGCTCCTTTGCAGCTTGAAGGATGCGTTCATTCCTCTCTCTTAACTCTAATGCAGCTCTCCCAGCCCCCAGGACTGTGGAGTTTAGAGATGTGGAGCTCTCTCACAGGAGAGCTTCCCTGTCTAGCTCACATCTCATTTAAATTCTTAATTCCCCGAAGCTTAAAAAACAGATGCCTCAAGACAAGCTGAATTGAGAAAGTCAACCTGAATAGTAATAAGCGGTTTAATTACAGACCATGCATTCTCCTTATGTGAGTGACAAACACACTCATGTGATTTGAGTTCCTGCCCTCATTTTACTTTGAAAGGGATTAGAAGGCCCTAATATATTTTGAAAGAAAGCATCTTCCCCACCATATTCTATACATATAACATGTTAAGCTGGCCTACAAGGAGAAATTGTATGTCAAAGAAAGATGAGAAAGTGCATTTTTGGATGTTATCAAAGCTGATGCGAAGACGCAAAAGGTACAGCTTAATCAGATACTTAGAATATAGAGCCTTGTAACATTAAGAGGGATCTATTTTTTTTTACATTTGTGCAAATCATTTTGGAGGAGATTGTGAGGAAAAGGAACATATGGAATAAGAACATTAATTTTCACTTTACAAGGCAAAAAAGCAGGAGGGGGATCAGCAAATGAGCTGAGCTGTTTATCAAGGGGCTTCAACTGAAGAAAAGCAAACCGGCTGCCAGCACAGCAGGCAGGTCACTGAATAAATACTGAGGCACTACTCACAGCCCTTCTGGAAATTAAGCCTTTTTGTTCTTGTGTCGTGGCCTGGTTGACTTTGCACCAGGTCAAAGCAATGATCTGTATAATTGCAAACCCTCCCCTATTACCAGAACCTGTCACTTCAGAAAGTGATGTCTGGGCTCCAAGCCAGATTTTGGTTTCACCTTAGCTTTCAAGATACTCCAGATTGATAAAAAGAAAATATATTATGGTGCATAAAGGAAGGAGAGAGAGCAGGCAGTGGAAGGCAGAGAGAAAGGGAGAGATGAAAGAAGAAATGGAAGGACAGAGAAAAGGAGATGAAGAGAAAGAGAATGAAAATGGAAGACAAGGTTGGGCAAGAAGATGGTCTTTGAGGTGGTGAAATTATTTTAAAGAACAGCATATTTGTGTTTGTTTGGGAAAAAAACAGTATGAGGAGGTATAGCAGGTTTCCTTCTAACCAAGAGTCTGTTTTCCTAGATTTTTCCACCAATATTATGCACCAGCTTCCCCAACTTGGGTAGCGACTCCATTTCCTTACAAATAGATCTCCATGAAGAAGCATTAAAGTCTGGCTAATCCTGATGAATGTCAAGGGGTAGGCTTGTCAATAGCCTATTTGACCTGGGTTCCTCAGAAATTTGTGAATGAAAGAAGGCTCCTTCATGGAGCAGACTTGGGCACTTGGCAGGGCTTAACAGATATTTGTGGAATAAGCTGAATTTACAAAGAAATAAAATATATTCTGTATGCAATAAGAATACATGATTTTATTTAAACATAAAGTAAGATATAACCTTGAAATGAACTCTAACTCAATAGTCTGAGGGGTTTTACTCCTCAGAAATTTATCTTAAAGCTGAATTCCCTAACCCATTTTTCTTCTGTATCAGTTACTATTGTAATTAGCTAGTTATTAATATTAATAGGAAGAAGCAGCAAAAGGGATGTCAGATATTATAAGCATGGCCATCTGGGCAGCTTCACCAGGAAGCTGCAATGCCACAACCCCCAGGCAACCACAGGTCCATTCCCTGCAGATCACTGGCGAAGGGACTGTACAAAAGGAAAGATGGGCACATGTGCAGTGAGTCAGGGTGGCATAAGAAAGGTACTTGTCTTTCAGTCAAACCTGAGAACAGAAGTCATTGCTGGGGGTGGAGCCAATGCAAGCCTGTGAAAATTTGGGAATACATAATCCCCAGGCAAAGGAATTCTCTGGCTCCTCTATCCTTCGGTTGCAGAAGACCAAAGAAAACCAAGGACGCTTCTGAGGGAAAAGGAGGGACACTGTTTAATACGCCAGCAGACTCAGGGAACAGCCTTCCAAATCTGAGTGAAGGAACAAGCATGGGGCCCTCCTTATATCTCCCTCTCTGTGATCTTTGTCCCACAAACATGGATTATGCTTCCAGTCCTTTTCGCGGGCCTTGCAAGAAGGCCCCCAGGTGTTGGGGGTCTCCAGGCCATATCTGATGGTCTGGCCTGGCGTCAGCGTTAATAACCCTCCCTCTGGGCAGTGCACTGTCCACAGCCCAATGGCCTCTGTAACTGGTTCTGCAAGACCAGTATCTGGGAAAGAGGTAGTGACTTAATTACAGGTTATCAGGAATGTACACTGAGCTTGCTGGCTTGGATTCAGATCACTAGCCTCCAAATATCAGGGTTACATTGGAATTAGTCCTTTTAGCCTTCTCATTCCCCCCATTGTCCCACAAGCTTCTCTTAGCCTTGTGGTACAACAAATACGGGATATTATGGTGAACATGGACAATGACCACTCTTAACTGCTTCCAGCTGGAAAGGGGCAATGACAAGGGGTTAGCATCCCGTGAGCTGTTTGTAGGGAATTCTGAAGTTTAAAGGCATTCCCGTCCAGTTTGCAGGCAGACAGGGGTAAGCAGCAGTCCCACACACGTAGAATGTTCCTGCAGAGGAGCACCAGGGGTAGGTGGTGTTTTCAGCATTGAGGATAGAGTTGCATAGTTCATCTGGGTGGCAACTTGTTGGATGTTGGCCCTGGGTACTGCTGAAACAAATAGGAGCAACATTAATTAGCTGCACATTGGCCGTGACAGGTCCTATCATTTTTTCCATCCAATACAATTTCTGCCCCCCCTCCCCCACCGCCACGTGCATTTGGTAGTGGAGTCATAACATGCCACAGGCTGATAAGTATAGCTAACAAAAATCTGGCTTGATGGAGCTTTCCCATAGGCTACCTGGTCTAGCATATTTGGGTAGTGAGTTTCTAAGCAAGGACATGTGGCAGTGGTCCCTATGGGAGGCAAGTATGTGCTAGCTAATATTATTAGTGGGAGCATGTTATTCCCTCTATTTCTGTTCAGTGGGGGTCCACAACAGTGAACCGCTAGGACAAAGAGCAGTATTATGACTATTCCTGCAAGGCAGAGGTAGCCAAGGATAGCATGACAAGGTGCAGTCCAGCAATCCATGATGAGGCCTTTGTTTCCTTGCTGTGTGGGAAGCAGTAATTTTATGGTGCTTCTGTGTTCCAGCAAGAACAGATGAGTCCTCCTCCTGGTGCTAGTTTCGGGTTCCGGCTGCACTCTTTAGGAGATAAGAAAGAGAGATTAGTGTTAGGGAGAATTCAGCAGGGCGTTTCTGAATTCCTTGGAGCAGGTTGATGGGCCAGATCCGCTGTCTTCTTGAGAGTGATCCGCAGGGGGTGTTTCTGGTCAGAGGTCACCTTCCATTCAGGCTGGGCATCACTCGGCTGGTGGGCTGCCTTCACCCGGGAGTGGTGGATCCAGGTATTCAGTCCTGCAATCTTGAGAGTTGTCGGGGTGGTTAATATGACTGGATAGGGTCCCTTCCAGATAGGCATGAGGGGCTCCCTTTTCCAGTCCTTTACCCAAACGTGGTCTCCAGGTTTATAAAGATGTACGGCTGTTCCTAGAGAGATGGTTAGTCGGTCAGTAACCCATCTGTGTACCTCAAAGACAGTTTTTCCAAGTCCTTGTAGTTGTTTCTGGATTTCTAAGTTCCTTATTTCCCCCAAATCTCCCTTTGGCTGAATTAAGGGAGGGGGTCTACCATATAGAATTTCAAAGGGAGAGAAACCTACCCTGGCCCTTGGGGCACAGCGTACCTGCAGAAGTACAAGAGGCAAGATATCTGTCCAGGGTAGGGTTGTCTCTTGGCATAGCTTAGCCATAGTCTGCTTTAGAGTCCGGTTCATGCATTCTGAACTCTGAACTCTGAGGCCTGTAAGCTGTATGTAGGTTCCATTTAATTCCTAAAGCCTTAGCTACCTGTTGTACTATTTCTACAAAGGCTGGGCCATTATCGGACCCTATGGTCAGAGGCATTCCATACCGCGGAATTATGTCCTTCAGCAATGCCTTAGTGACTTCTCTTGCCTTTTCTGTGCGAGTGGGATATGCCTTGACCCAGCCTGAAA
Organism: Plecotus auritus; assembly: GCF_963455305.1. Classification (NCBI taxonomy): domain Eukaryota; kingdom Metazoa; phylum Chordata; class Mammalia; order Chiroptera; family Vespertilionidae; genus Plecotus; species Plecotus auritus. The sequence goes on along the minus strand of NC_137771.1, from coordinate 158,836,619 downwards.
AGGTGCAAACAAAAACTAGCAGGTATTTATTTCCTCTGCTAGGCCCTATTTCTATAAAATCTACTTCTAAGTCCTCAAAATGAGCGTGCCCACAGCACTGAACTCCTATTGGTCCCACAGGACCCTGTTTGGCATTGTTCTGAGCATAGAGGAGGCAACGTTGAGAGACTGAGATACACAAGGAGGGAAGACGGGCAATTAGGTAATATCTGCCTAACAAAGCTTTTAGGGCAGTCTTGCCTAAATGAGTAACTTCATGCTGCTGGAGGACTACCTTATGGGCTAACTGTTCTGGGACATAGACCCTATGATCTGGGAGTATCCACCAGCCTTCCTTTGTTCTCTTGCCCCCTTCTTGCTGGGCCCATTCCTCTTCCTGAGGAGTGTACTTTGGAGGTTCAGGTAATTCGGGGCTAACATGATCCGTGACAGTACCACTTGTTCTTTAGCAGCCAGCTTGGCTGTGGCATCAGCACGTTGGTTTCCTTCTGACACTGAGTCTTTCCCTTTCTGGTGACCTTTGCAATGGATGACTGCTATTTCCTTGGGCTCCCAGACTGCTTCTAGTAACTTTAAAATCTCATTCTGATTTTTTATTTCTTTTCTTCCGGCCATCAAGAGCCCCCTTTCCTTATATATGGCCCCATGGATATGCAGGGTAGCAAATGCATAGCACGAGTCAGTGTAGATGTTGGCACGCTTATCTTTACTGAGTTCTAAGGCTCTGGCAAGGGCCCAAAGTTCTGCCCTCTGTGCTGACCATCCTTCAGGCAGGGCCTGTGCCTCGATTGTCTCAAAGTTTGATACCACAGCATATCCAGCTCGTCTTTTTCCTTCATCTAAGAAGCTGCTGCCGTTTGTGAACAATACCAAGTCCGGGTTTGGCAGGGGCCTATCCGTTAGATCTGGCTGGCTGGAATAAACCTCTTCTAGGACTTCCAGGCAATCATGCTCAGGGGCCCCCTCAGCAACAGGTAGAAAGGTGGCAGGATTAAGAGTTCTTACTGCTTCTAATCGTACCCGAGGGTTCTCACTTAACAGGTCTTGATATTGAGTCATTCGAGCATGAGTCAGCCAGTGCTGCCCCTTTGCTTCCATCAGGGTGACAACAGCATGAGGTACTTTTACATTTAAGTTTTGTCCTAAGGTAAGCTTATCTGCTTCCTTGACTAACAATGCAGTGGCTGCAAGGGCCCTGAGACACGGGGGCCACCCGGAGGCTACTGGGTCAGTCTACTTGGAGAGATAGGCTACTGGTCTTTGTGAGGGTCCAAACTCCTGGGTTAGAACTCCTAGGGCTACCCCGCTGTTCTCATGAACAAAAAGATTAAAGTCTCGTGTCACATCTGGTAGCCCTAGTTCTGGGGCCTCAGTGAGTTTTGCCTTAATGGTGATGAAGGCTTTCTCCTGTTCAGGACCACAGTTGATGGGTGCCTTCTCTTCTCCTTCTACGTAGGGGTGAGTCACCGTTATTCCATATGACAAATCATGGAACCGCAGGTTGGGGCCCACTCGGACTCCGTAACCAAGGTTTGGAGCCACACAAAGGATAAAAGAGGGCAGGCCCTCTCCCTCCACACTCACACACTTTCACCAGACCTTCACTCAGAGTTTAAAAACACAGTCCACCCACCCGATTCCTGATTCCTCACCAATTTAACTGATGAAGTCCTATGACTTCCGGGGAGGTGATCAAGCTCCCCCTTCCACTCACTGGAGTGGGCCTGACTGACTGGGGCCCCTACGTTACTGATTCTGTCGACAGGTCCAGAAGTGTCCGTCCACTTTCTCCAGATGCCGGCCGGGTCCTAGGCTGAGGTCCAGGAGCGCCAGGAGTCCCCTGGTTCAATTCTGCTAAAATCAGCAGGGCGTGCCTTCCAGAAGCCTATCCTGCGCCCCCGGGCCCCAAGCCCTGTCCCCTCACCGGAGGCCAAAAAAGCCAAGCGCAGTTGGTTTCCAGGTATCAGGGAACCAGCTGTTGCAGAAGACCAAAGAAAACCAAGGACGCTTCTGAGGAAAAAGGAGGGACACTGTTAAATATGCCAGCGGACTCAGGGAACAGCCTTCCAAATCTGAGTGAAGGAACATGCATGGGGCCCTCCTTATATCTCCGTCCCTGTGATCTTTGTCCCACAAACATGGATTATGCTTCCAGTCCTTTTCACGGGCCTTGCAAGAAGGCCCCCAGGTGTTGGGGGTCTCCAGGCCATATCTGATGGTCTGGCCTGGCGTGAGGGTTAATAACCCTCCCTCTGGGCAATGCACTGTCCACAGCCCAATGGCCTCTGTAACTGGTTCTGCAAGACCAGTATCTGGGAAAGAGGTAGTGACTTAATTACAGGTTATCAGGAATGTACACTGAACTTGCTGGCTTGGATTCAGGTCACTAGCCTCCAAATATCAGGGTTACATTGGAATTAGTCCTTTTAGCCTTCTCACTTCCTCTGGTTTTGCTTCCTCATGGCCATGCAAACCCCTCACACAATGGACTACATCTGGGAACACAAACTAAACCTGATGCTGGGCTGGTCTGTGCAAATATGAAACAGAAACTCTGAGCAACAGCTTTAATCTTAGTTCTGCTGAAGACACAGCTGGACTTCTTCTATGGTGGGATGGAGGGAGAGTGGAACTTGGGAACTTGGGGATTTAATTTCATGCAAATAAATAGCACTCATTCTCCTGTGCGAGTCTGAGAAAACTCCTTTTCTTATGACGTCAGAAGAATCCCACTTCCAACAGCAACAGGTGTGACATGGAGAGCTCCCCACCGATAATATACCTACATAGAAAACCTCTCCTAGGTCATCATGGATCTTTTGAGATTCCATGTTTTTAGTAGCTTTCAAAATACACAAATTAAGGAGAAAGAAATTGTGATTCAGACAAAATATAAAATACAAAAAAAGAAAAGCAGCAAGAGGGAAAATGCCATGAAAAGAATATTGGCCTCTTGGCAGGCTTTACTATGCCTGTTCTTTTGGATAATTACCACGTTTATTCCTAAGATTTACACTCAAAGAATAATTGTCATCTTTAATCATGCATCATTCATTATTGAAGTTGCAAAGTAAGTGCACAGAAAACACTCCAGTGGGGGCAGGTGCAATTCAACTTTGGTGTAGGCAGAGGATAGGAAAAAATTATGTGGTGGTAGGTGATCACAACTCCACTAAGTAATTCTGTGGAACTTATTTCTTCTGAAAAGTGTTTACACAAATCTCTAATAGAAAAAAATAGTCAACATACCTACAAATTCATATCTTCTTGTTGGCTGCTGCCATCTTTTCCTTGGAAAAACATTTTCTTCCTCTTAATTTATTTTTGTCCCAGGTTGTTATTTGATTCATAGTGAATGGCAGGAATAATCAGGTGATCAATACTGGTTAGTTTGTAGGAATAAGGAATTTTCTCACATTCATGGGACTATGGAGGAAGCAATAAGATAGTTGCCCTTCTCACTGACAGGCAAACAACTCAGGCAAAGTGCACCAGACTCCATGAGATTCTGCCTCTTTTTCAAAGGAGAAAGCAACACTGCATCCTCACAAACCCTTGCATGGACAAGATCTCCCCTCTGTAACCTCCTTTGAATCTCCTCGGTGAGCAGGTACATGTTTGCACCCTTTAAGAGCTACAACTTTCTCTGTAAAGCTCCTTTTGGTTCTCAAAGTGCTTCATGCATATTAACTTGTTCTAACCATTTTGCCCTCTCTAGGTGAAGAAAGTCTCAGAGATAATATGTGGTTAGCTCAAACTGCATGCCTCCTAGGAAGAAAGTCTGGGCCAGGACTCATGGTGGGTTGTGTTTTTGTTTGTTTGTTTTTCACATTAAGAAGAATTAGACCCACAATCTGCTCAGAAAACAGCATTTTGGGTTGGACAACTGGACAAAAATAATAATAATGTCCTCCTCTATAAAAGATGGTAGGAAATTTAGCTGAGGGTAAGTCTCCTGATTCAAAAGAAAAAGAACTTTGTGTTCTTGTTTTTAAATTGATGGAAGGAGTGAAAGGAGGAGTTATGACAGATCTCCTAATCCCACAAAAGAAGTTAATCAGTGCACATTTTGGTGACTGAAGTTTCCTTAAACTTTTGGATAGTATACTAGTGTTTTCTAAGTTATTACCACCATAGTTAAAGACATGCTTGTATTATTACACTTGATAAATGAGAAAGAAAGCAATTATAACATGTATATAAACATTAGGTAAACAGCTTTCTGCAAGAAAGAACCTACCTCTGATTGACACTTCTTCCTACTGACCTAGACAAACTCCCTCACCATTATTTACTATTCTCCCCATCCATCTGGAAATGGTGTTTCATCTTATTCTGTTTCTGCTGTTGCAAACTGAAATATGTCTTTTCATCAGTACCTCAGTCAGCACACCTTTTACAATATTTATTGAAATATACCTGGGTACAATAGTGATCAAGACATAAAAAATAATCACTACTACTGTAAGTTTGAAGGAAAATACACTGTTTTATATAAAGTCACTACTACTATTGAAAGTTGTGTGGGGATTTTTTAAATTATTTTTATTCATCTGGGGATGGCTATGTTCAAGGGTCAATCAATAAGAGTGAATTGGTGACTCTGTCCGTAGTACCAACAAAAACACTTCCTTACCTATCACTCCGCAGGAAGCAGAGTCAATGCTTACATTAAAGTGCAGAACCTGCCCTAACCGGTTTGGCTCAGTGGATAGAGCCTCGGCCTGCGGACTGAGGGGTCCCAGGTTCGATTCCGGTCAAGGGCATGTACCTTGGTTGCGGGCACATCCCCAGTAGCAGGTGTGCAGGAGGCAGCTGATCAGTGTTTCTTTCTCATCGATGTTTCTAACTCTCTATCCCTCTCCCTTCCTCTGTAAAAAATCAATAAAATATATTTTAAAAAAAGTGCAGAACCTGACAAGACTAAACATATAGGAACTCTAGTTGTAAGTACATAAACAAAACAGGTGATATGGAATAAAATCTCAAATGGCAAGAAAAGAGGTATTTACTTCAGTTGGTAACTTCAGCCTTCTTGGCAATGCACCACAGATTGCATTTTAAAGTTTCCATTCTGTCATAGAAGGTGTTTTTTTCTGGATGATAAATATACATTTATCTGTTATCGATAATAACCCTGGAGATTATGAGAGTGTTTCTTCCAAGTTACATTCCCTTTGAAGCCTATTCCTGGTAATTTATTGCAGCACATTTAGCAAAGCAAGGGAAGATGGGGTTAGGTCAGACTCGCAAAAACACCCATATTTCAAACATTGAGGACTCTTTGGAATTTCTTATTATATTAACTGACTTAATAGCCTATGTGATTCAGGAGCTGTCTCCTTTATTTACCCACTTTCACTCACTTAAATTTTATCTCTTCTAAAAAGAATTGTATATGATTTAAATACATTTACTTAAAATAAAGGTTAAAAAACAATTTAGGGGAGAAAGAAGAATTTTACTAATACCTATGATTAGATCATGACTGCAGTTAAAACACTTTTTAATCTCCCAGCTTTCTAGCAGTCAAGGCTAGCATTAAATGCAATATTATGTAATTATGTTAAAAGGAATCCTACAGTTTTATCTGGGGAGACATTTTCAAGGCACTAAATTCCTGGACAATGGTTTTCCATTCTACATCATATAAAAAAATGAAAGCAATAGAGTACACACAATGAAAAAAAAAATAACAGTTCTGTAGGTGGTCATGAAATAGCCTTCAAATAGTCCTTCCTTATATCAAAACTTAATAAAAAACTCAACAACATAAAGTAAAATTTGACGTGAATATAGCTTTGTGAAAATTTAAGATAGCAGTCCTTTTATATAACATCCTGGTGGTCTTATTTTATACAAAGATAGAGTTAAAAGAAACTAGAAAAATGAATAGATACATCTTAGGTGATCTCTTTTAACCATGATTTGTCTGTTATACTTTCAGTGAATGCTTTATAGGGGCCATTGCAGTACCTAGATCTTTCAAATGTGTGCAAAATGCTGATTTTCTGTGCTATTGACTGATGGCAATCCTGAGGTTTTGATATGGACATGAGATGGATTCTTGCTAAGTAAAATAAACATGAGATTCCCTAATTTTTATTAGAGAATACTAACCTTGATACCTCAGACTCCTCTGAGCTACCCTGTTCAAAAGGATGATTTAACCACCCACCACACTGAATGCCATCAATAAAAAATTAACAATTTAGTTTTAACATCACTTTAGTGTTAAGGATCAAATCTTCATCAGAAAAAAAAAATGCCATATAAGTTCACGTATATGTGAAATCTAATGAACAAAATAAACTAGCAAACAAACTAGACACAGATGTATAGATACAGAGAACAGACTGACATGTGTCATAGGGGAGAAAGTAAAAAAATAAGAATAGACACAAACAACATTATGGTGATTACTAGAGGGAACAGGTGGGGGGAGGTAGAAGAGGGTGAAAGAGGGTTAAATGCTAATGGAAGGAGACTTGGTGTGGTGAATACATAATACAATAGACAAATGATGTATTATAGAATTGTACCCCTGAAAACTATATAATTTTATTAAACAATGTCACCACAATAAATGCCATCAAAAATAAACAAATAAATAAATATATTTTTAAATAATTTATTTTTTTAAAAGACTGGTTAGCTCAAAGTTAGTGTCAGAGTATGCATTCTTAAAATTGGAAGATAATCCCCCAATGTTGGAATGTAACTCTCCAGTGACAGGTAACCTGCTACTAAATGAGACAGCTTGTCTAAGTTTCTAAAACACACTAAATGTGAGAATAATCGCTTATGTAATGTTCTTGTATAAAATTTACTTCTGCCAACATTCTAGCTATAGTCCTTCTTTCTGCCCTTTGACACATTCAGAACATACATAATCCTATCTAATAAAAGAGTAACATGCAAATTAACCGTCACTCCATGACAAAAATGGAGGCGCCCATAGCCACAAGATGGCGGCACCCAGTCTTCTTAGCCCCGCTGGAGTCCCCCAGTCTGCCCAGCAGTGGCAGTCCAGGGTGTCCGGCTGGGAGGCGCCCACCCCCCACGCAGCGATCCCTGCCGCTGTGTCCTGTTGGGAGGCGCCAGCGCCTGGCATGATCCCTGGCCAGCGGCGGCAGCCTGGGCTGGGGTCTCAGGCCATCAGGGCCGCACACCCCCACCGCGCGATCCCCCGGCCAGTGGCAGCAGCCTGGGCTGAGGTCTCAGCCCTGCAGGGCCGCGCACCCCCACCGCATGATCACCCGGCCAGCAGCCGCAGCCTGGGCTGGGGTCTCAGCCTGGCCAGGGCGCAATCCCCTTCCAGCGGTGGCAGCCTGGGTCTCAACCACTGAGTTACACCAGCCAGGCTGATATGGAGGAATCTTAAATGTTTCTTTTTTTAAAATATATATTTTATTGATTTTTTACAGAGAGGAAGGGAAAGGGATAGAGAGCTAGAAATATCTATGAGAGAGAAACATCGATCAGCTGCCTCCTGCACACTCCCCACTGGGTATGTGCCCCCAACCGAGATACATGCCCTTGACCAGAACTGAACCTGGGACCCTTGATTCTGCAGGCCGATGCTCCATCCACTGAGCCAAACCAGTTAGGGCTGTCCAATATGATAAAGAAAAAACCCTATCTAATAAAGAGGGAATATGCAGGGGAGGGCATTTGGGGGTGACCAGGTTATCAGGGGAGGGCAGTTGGGGACGATCAGGCTGGCAGGGGAGCAGTTAGGCATCGATCAGGCTGGCAGGGGAGTGATTAGGGGGTGATCAGGCTGGCAGGGGAGCAGTTAGGCATCGATCAGGCTGGCAGGGGAGTGATTAGGGGGTGATCAGGCTGGCAGGCAGAAGCGGTTAGGGGCCATCAGGCAGGCAGGCGAGCAGTTGGGAGCCAGCTGTCCTAGATTGTGAAAGGGATGTCCGACTGCCTGTTTAGGCCCGATCCCACAGGGGATCGGGCCTAAACAGGCAGTTGGACATTCCCCTGTGGGATTGGGCCTAAACAGGCAATCGGACATCCCCCAAGGGGTCCCAGATTGGAGAGGGTGCAGGTTGGGCTGAGGGACACCTCCTCTCCCAGTGCATGAATGTTGTGCCTCTAGTAAATAAATAAATATCTATTTCAGCCCTAGCCGGTATGTTTTGGCTCAGTGGATAGAGTGTCAGCATGCAGACTGAAGGGTTCCATTCCAGTCAAGGGCATGTACCTGGGTTGCAGGCCCTGGTCGGTGCACATGCAGGAGGCAACTAATCTATGTGTCTCTCTCACATTGAGATATATATATATATATATCTTCCCCTTCCTTCCACTCTCTCTGAAAATCAATGGAAAAATATCCTTGGGTGAGGATTCACAAAAAATTAAAATAAAATAAAAATATCCATTTCAAACCATTGAAAGTTTAATTATGTCAGAACTTCACCAGCATAAAAAAGGAAACCATAAAAAAGAACCTGTCAGAAATGAAGGATACACTAACTGAAATGAAGAATAATTTATAGGGAATCAACAGTAGAGTAGATGAAGTCAAAAGTAAATCAGAGATTTGGAAGATGAGGAAGCCTAAAACATCCAATCAGAATAGCAAAGAGAAAAAAGAATCCCCCCCCCCCCTCAAAATGATGACAGTATAAGGAACCTCTGGGACCACTTCAAGTGTACCAACATTTGCATCATAGGTTACCAGAAGGACAGAAGAGAGGGCAAGAAATTTAAACCATATTTGAAAAAATCATGACAGAAAACTTCCCTAGCCTGGTGAAGGACATAGACATTCAAGTTCAGGAAGCACAAAGAGCCACAAATAATATGAACCTAAAGAGGTCCATACCTAGAACATCATAATTAAAATGCCAAAGGTTAAATAAAAAGAGAGTAGCTTAAAAGCAGCAAAAGAAAAGCAGTTGGTTGCCTATAGAGAGTGGCCATAAAACTGTCAGCTAGGCCAGAAGGGATTGGAAAGTAATATTCAAAGTGATGAAAAGCAAGGACCTACAACCAAGAGTACTCTACCTAGCAAAGCTATTATTTATAATCAAAGAGCAGATAAAGAGCTTAACAGATAAGAAAAGGCTAAAGTGAGTTCATCACCACCTAACCAGTATTACATGAAATATTAAAGGGTCTTCTTTAAGCTGAAGAAGTGAAAAATAATAAAAAGCATGAACAATAAGATGGCAAAAAATACATACCTATCAACAATTTAATCTGAAAAACAAAATAAATGAACAAGCAGAATAGAAACAGACTCATAGAAACAGAGAACATTTTGACAGTTGCCATTGGGATGGGATTTAGGGGGATAGGTCAAAAAGGTGAAGATATTTAAAAGTTCAGATTGGTTGTTACAGAATAGTCATAGGAATGTAAAGTACAGTATAGGGAATACAGTCAATATATTCTAATAACTATGTATGGTGTCAGATGGGTATGAGATGTATTGGGATGATCACTTTGTAAGTTATATGTCTGCAAACATCCCAAGAGTAAAGAGTATCTATGCTACAGAATGAGATTTGAGGGAACTTGAGAACACTGATGGTCATATGCAGAACTCACTATTGAAATCCTCCCATCTAAGTTCCATGTCATATGGGCTAATTTCAATGACAGATTATTTTATACACTTTTATGCACAATAAAGAGGCAGATAGTCAATTAAAACAGATTAACTATCTATGAGTTCAGTCAGCTTATGTAGCTCACAGTGCAAGTATATGCAAATACTAAAGAATTAAGTGCACTTGGTACCAAAGATCAGCAACTTGACTTTGTTCCATTGTCATATGCTGGTTCAGCATGCAACTTCCAGTTCCATTCTCCTGATATGCAGGAGTTCAGAGTGATGTTAGAAAGCCCCACTTCTAACATCACAGGGCAAAACATGCATTTCATAGAAAACTACTTAGAGACTCTTCCACGCACACATCTCATCTCTGGATGTACTGGAATTCTAGGATCTGAGTGAGGGACAGTGAGGGCAAAAGGACAGACATGGTTGTTGTAAAGGGAAGATATAGAAGACATTTGAGAACCACTAGTTTGGAACATGATTCACAGTATGTGCCTTATAGCACTCAATTGTATACCATGCAATGTGTAATTATTTTCAAGTTCCTTTTCTATTCTATTACAGACTTTCAATGAGTTATTTCTGACATATATTCTATTGTTCTAGACACCAAGTTATTTTAAAAAACACCATGGAAGAAAACACTCTCTCATCACTTCATAGTCCTAGGAGCTATTGGTAATTTCACCTGATTTGTAATGTTTTTTCTTTAGTTCAAGAAATGTACCCCTCACTGAAGCCCCAAATTAGAGTGGGAAGCAAAAAGGGAGAGGGAAAAGTCAAAAATGTCATAGTTAAAGTGATTTCTAGCTGTCACAGAAAAAAAAATGGCGGAAATTACATTCAGTAAAACCAAAGCAAAAAGGCAGAGAAAAATGAATCAGAAATAAATGTCAGCTCAGAATCTGAAAATTAAAATACTGCTCTGAATAGAACAGATACAATTCCCAATTGAGTAATGAGCTGACATCCAGAAAGCTTTCAAAAACAAATAAAGGGTAATCATAGTGAAGAATAAAGATAAATGCACTTTCTCATTTACATGAGCAGACAGTAGTTCCACAGCTACTGCTTATTAAAATGGACTGTTAACCAGACATCAGGGAACAAAATGAAATGGATCATAAAGTTGCTCATTTTAATGTTACATTCTATCCATGAAAATGTATTTTTAAATTAAAATATTCCCTGGCCAGTGTGTGGCTCAGTTGGTTGGAGTATCATCCTGTTCACCAGAAGGTCACAGGTTGATTCTGATCAAGGAACATACCTATGTTGTAGATTCCATCCCCAGTCAGGGCGCATACAGGAGGCATCTGGTCAATGTATCTCTCACATTAATGTCTCTCTCTCTCTCTCTCTCTCTCTCTCTCTCTCTCTCTCTCTCTCTCTCTCTCTCTCTCTTCTTTCCTCTCTAAAAATAAATTTAAAATTAATTAATTAAGATACAACACACAAGATGAAATCTCAATAGCTGAATGATCATAGAATAGAGAAAGATTTTGAGTTAGTCAACAGTCGATCCTTTGGGGCAAGGTGAGTTTTTCTTTAAGTAACACATCTTTATAATTTAAGAACTTGTTAGGGATCTCTGCACATCCCATCCTCATAGACAATCCCTGACTCTGTGTAAGTGTTCCTACCTTTTTCAGGTAATGTAGCTCTGCCCTTATTGCTGCAGTGACTGATTCAGACATGAAGTTACTTATCTAGGCACACAGGATGTAACCTCTGTCCTCAATGAGTTTTCATAGATATATAAATAAGTTACCTATTGCTGTTCAACAAACTATTTCAAAACTTTGGCACTTAAAACAAAAATGACTTACTGGCTCATGATTCTGCAATTTCGGCTAGACTCAGTCAGACAGTTCTGCTGATCTTGCCAGGCATCACTCATAGTGGCTTGCATAAGGATGGATGGTCTAAGACCGTGGTCGGCAAACTGTGGCTCGCAAGCCACATGCGGCTCTTTGGCCCCTTGAGTGTGGCTCTTCCACAAAATACCACAGCATGGGCAAGTCTATTTTGAAGAAGTGGCGTTAGAAGAAGTTTAAGTTTAAAAAATTTGGCTCTCAAAAGAAATTTCAATCATTGTACTGTTGATATTTGGCTCTGTTGACTAATGAGTTTGCCGACCACTGGTCTAAGATGGCCTTTTTAAAAAGACTAGCTGTGAGGTACCTCACTTCTCTTTCATATGACCTTTCTATATTTCTTAAATGGAAGCAGCAGCCTTCTAAAGAGCAAGCTCAAATACATATTAAGCATCTGCTTGCATCATTTTTATTGATGTTCCACTGGTCAAAGTCACTTGGCAAGTCACAATGCTAAACCAAGAATCAATGTGAGACAAATCCCATAAAGTCATGAAATTGCAGAAGTCATGGGTTAGTCAGGGCTATTAATGTAACAATATACTAAAACTCCCATTTGAGATTGAGCATAGAATAAAGTACATACTTCTTAGATTGGCATTCAAATCTCTACATATTCTGATCCCAAATTACCTTTCCTTTGCCTGTCTCACAAAAGTTTACAATAGTAAAAACAACCACATGCTTCAACTTGAAGACACATTTTCATGCATTATCCAGAACTCTGTCTATTTATATTGCTAAAATATACTCTTATGGCCTCCATTTTTTTCTATCTAGCTTCATCCATCTACCAAGAGGCCTGGCATCCTTCCATAGCTCAGGTCATGGATTTACACCTTCCATGAACATTTCCATGGTTGTTCCAATAAGTGGGTGTTTCTCCCTTGTCTGAACTTACTTTCAAGGTAGTCCTCTCTCCTTTTTTCCTGAAGAGTCTGGTTTTAGGTGGTTTATTTGAGATTGTTCTTTTTTTCTTGAGGTAGGCTTTTGTATTGCTAGAAATTTCCCTCTTGGAACTACTCTGGCAGCATCCCATAGATTTTGCATCATTTTATTTATTTATTTTTTATTTGTCTGAAGGTATCTTTTCATTTTTTCCTTCATCTCCTTGTTAGCCCACTGGTTGATTAGTAGGATGTTATTTAGCTTCCATGTGTTTGTGTGTTTTTCAGTTTTTTTATTGTGTTTGATTTCTAGTTTCATAACATTACATCAGAGAAGATGCTTGATATAATTTCAGTCTTCTTAAATTTATTGACATTTGTTTTGTTGCCTAACAAGTGGTCTACTCTGTAAAAGGTTCCATGTGCACTTTCAAAGAATGTATATACTGCTTCTTTAGGGTAAAATGTTCTCGAAATATCACTTAAAACCATATGTTCTAATGTATTATTTAAGGCCATTGTTTCTTAGTTGATTTTCTGTCAGAGTGAGCTATCCATTGGTGTCGATGGGGTATTAAGGTTCCCTAGTAGGACTGTATTACTAGTGATCTCTCCTTTTAGGTTGTCAATATTTACTTTATATATTTAGATACTCCCATATTGTGTGCACAAATGTTTACAAGGATTATGTCCTCTTATTGGATTAATCCCTCTACCGGGAAATATCGTACTTTGTCTCTTGTTATATACTTTGTTTTAAAGTCTATTTTTGTCTGATATAAATATTGCTACCTCAGTTTTGCTTTTAGTTTTCATTTGCATGATATATGTTTTTCTTTACTTTCAATCTTTGTATGTCTTTTGCCCTCATCCCCCGCCCTTTCCAGTGTCTTGTGTTCATTGGTTGTGCTTATATGCATGCATACAAGTCCTTCGGTTGATCTCTTTCCCGCCCTCCCCAACACTCCCCAGCCTTCCTGCTGTAATTCAACCATCTGTTCGATGCTTTAATGCCACTGTATCTTTTTGTTCATCAGGTTATAGTGTTATATATTTTCGACAAATGAGTGAGATCATGTGGTATTTTTCTTTCATTGCCTGGCTTATTTCACTTAGCATAATGCTCTCCAGGTCCATCCATTCTGCTGTAAATGGTAGGAATTCATTCTTTTTTATAGCAGCGTAGTATTCCATTGTGTAGATGTACCATAGTTTTCTAATCCACTCATCTGCTGATGGGCACTTAGGCTGTTTCCAAATTTTAGCTATGGTGAATTGTGCTGCTATGAACATAGGGGTGCATATATCCTTTCTGACTGGTGTTTCTAGTTTCTTGGGATATATTCCTAGAAGTGGGATAACTGGGTCAAATGGGAGTTCCATTTTTTGTTTTTTAAGGACAATCTATACTGTTCTTCACAGTGGCAGCACCAGTCTGCATTCCCACCAGCAGTGCACAAGGGTTCCTTTTTCTCCACATCCTCACCAGCACTTGTCATTTGTTGATTTGTTGATGATATCCATTCTGACAGGTGTGAGATGTTACCGCATTGTCATTTTGATTTGCATCTCTCTGATAATTAGTGACTTTGAGCATGTTTTCATATGTATCTTGGCCTTCCTTCTGTCTTCTTTCAAAAAGATTCTATATAGGTCCGTTGTCTATTTTTTTATTGGATCATTTATCTTCCTTTTATTAAGTTGTATGAGTTCCCTGTAGATGTTGGAGATTAAACCTTTATCAGTGATAACATTTCCAAATATGTTCTCCCATACAGTGGGCTTTCTTGTTGTTTTGTTGATGGTTTCTTTTGCTGTGCAAACGCTTTTTATTTTGATGTAGTCTCATTTGTTTATTTTCTCTTTAGCTTCCATCGCCCTAGGAACAGTATCAGTGAAGAAATTGCTTTGGCATATGTCTGAGATTTCGCTGCCTGTGGATTCCTCTAGTATTTTTATGGTTTCCTGTCTTATGTTTATGTCCTTTATTTATTTTGAGTTTATTTTTGTGTATGGTATAAGTTGGTGGTCTAGTTTCATTTTTTTGCATGTATCTGTCCAATTTTCCCAACACCATTTATTGAAGAGATTGTATTAACTCCATTGTGTGTTCATGCCTCCTTTGTCAAATATTAATTTAGCATAGTGGTTTGAGTCGATATCTGGGTTCTCTATTCTATTCCATTGGTCTATATGCCTGTTCTTATGCCAGTACCAGGCTGTTCTGAGAACAGTGGCTTTGTAATACAGCTTGAAATCTGATATTGAGATCCCCCCTACTTTTTTCTTCTTCTTCAGGATTGCTGTGGATATTCGGAGTCTTTTTATATTCCAGATGTATTTATGGAGAGTTCTTTCTAGGTCTATGAAATATGCCATTGGTATTTTAATGGGGAGTGCATTGAATCTATAGATTGCTTTGGGTAGTATGGACATTTTAATGATGTTGATTCTCCCAATTCATGAACATGGTATTCTCTTCCATCTGTTTATGTCTTCCTCTATCTCTTTTTTCAGTGTCCTGTAGTTTTCCGTGTATAGGTCTTTTACCTCCTTAGTTAAGTTTATTCCTAGGTATCTTAATTTTTTTGGTGCGATGGTAAATGGAATTGCTTTTTTAGTCTCTCTTTCTGTAAGTTCACTATTGATGTATAGAAATGCCATAGATTTCTTGGCATTAATTTTGTATCCTGCTACATTGCCAAATTCATTTATTAAGTCTAATCATTTTTTGGTGGAGTCCTTAGGGTTTTTTATGAACAGTATCATGTCATCTGCAAATAAGGACAGTTTTAGTTCTTCTTTTCCAATTTGGATGCCTTTTATTTCTTCATATTGTCTAATTGCAATGGCTAATACTGGTACTTCCAGTACTATGTCAAACAGGAGTGGTGAGAGTGGGCATCCCTGTCTTGTTCCTGTTCTTAGGGGAAATGGTTTTAGTTTTTGCCCATTGAGTATGATGTTGGTTGTAGGTTTGTCATATATGGCTTTTATTATGTCGAGGTATGATCCTTCTATTCACACCTTGCTGAGAGTTTTTATCAAAAATGGGTGTTGGATTTTGTTAAATGCTTTTTCTGCACCAATTGATATGACTATGTGATTTTTATCTCTCAATTCATTTATGTGATGTATCACGTTGATTGATTTGTGGATATTGTACTATCCTTGCATCCCTGGGATAAATCCTACTTGGTCATGGTGTATGATCTTTCTGATGTACTACTGGATTCGATTTGCTAGAATTTTGTTGAGGATTTTGGCATCTATGTTCATGAGGGATATTGGCCTGTAACTCTCCTTCATTGTGTTGTCTTTATCTGGTTTTGGTATTAGGGTGATGCTGGCTTCATAGAAAGAGCTTGGAAGTGTTCCTTCCTCTTGAATTTTCTGGAATAGTCTGTGGAGGATAGGTTTTAGTTCTTCCTTGAATGTTTGGTAGAACTCCCCTGTGAAGCCATCTGGCCCCAGGCTTTGTTTGCTGGAAGCTTTTTGATGACTGCTTCAATTTCTTCCATAGTTATCAGCCTATTGAGATTTTTAGAATCTTCCTGAGTAAGTTTTGGAAGGTTGTATTTTTCTAGGAATATGTCCATTTCCTCCAGGTTGTCCAGTGTTGGAATAGAATTGTTCATAGTATTTTTTAACAATCCTTTTTATTTCTGTGGGGTCTGTTGTTATTTCTCCTCTTTTATTTCTGATTTTGTTTATTTGGGTCCTCTTTCTTTGCTTCTTGGTGAGCTTGGCTAGAGGTTCATCAATCTTGTTTATCCTTTCAAAGAACCAGCTCTTGGTTTTGTTGATCTTTTGTATTTTTTTTTTTTTTTTTTGGTCTCTATGTCATTTATCTCCACTCTGATCTTTATTATTTCCTTCCTTCTGCTTACACTGGGCTTTTCTTGTTGTTCTTTTTCTAACTATTTTAGTTGTAGGTTTAGGTAATTTATTACCATAGTCTTGTTTTTTGCAGTAGGCTTGTAGAACTATGAATTTCCCTCTCAAGACTGCTTTCGCAGAGAGAAAAAGATGGTGGCTGGCAGGACGGAGGTGAGCGAGAGGAAGTGAGAGAGTGAGGGTATGAAAGGAGAGTGTGTGGATGTGCGTGGGGTGTGTGTGAGTGAGTGAGGGAAAGTTAAATCTCGCAGGAGCAGCAGGGGCTGGCAGACAGGCTCTCCTTGACAAGGAGAGACTACCACCACTGGGGGCACTCCCTGGATGGCAGGACTCCAGCACAGAGCCCGTGCCATCTTGAAGGGGAGAACGTCCTTTTTTAGGAACTCATCAACACCACCAACCAGACAGGCCTTGGAACTGCCCCGCGACCCAGCAGCCACTCCAGCCAAAATTCTGCTATACCAGCTGCAGTCCCGCGGACCCTGGGACCTCCACCTCCAAAGGTAAACCGCTCGGCAGCAGTAAGTGCAACCTCCCCCTCCCCAGCAGCAGAATTCTGGATTCACGAGTATTCAGCCTCGCAGGCGGATTCGCGCATTTCCAGCTGCGCAGGGCACTCCACTCCTTAGGCAGTGCTTGGGAGCCGCTGAGAGCCCCCGAGGGTGTGATTCTGCACAGACAAGGGCGCGCAACTCTGCAGTAGAAATTCTGAATTTCCTCTTCCTGGATAACTGCCCACATTCACCCCAGCGGCTCAATGGCGGTGCCAGGACCCCTCAGAGTGCATCAGAACTCTGCGCCCTGGCAAGCACACCTCCACAGAGGCAGAGTTCCAACAGGCAGGCACCCTGAGCCCATCTACCCACAGGGCACTAGTGGGAGCCACTGTGAGCTCTCCCTGGGTGTGATCTTGAACAAGCGGGGGTGCACTCCCACCCCAGTAGTAGAAGTTTTGAATTCACTCATCCTGGATACTGGCCCACAGGCGCCTCAAATGCGCCGCTACACTGTCAGGGCCCTTCAGTGTCCTTCAGTGTACCTCGCTGGCAAACGTACCGCAGGTGCTCCTGTGAGCCACCACTGGGAGTAAGTGCCTATCCACTACAGGTGCAACAGCAAAAGCTGGGTCTACCCACCCCAATACTGCAGAACTCTGGGCACCACAGTCACGCCTTTCCAGAGAGGGAAACCATAAAAATACTAGAGGAATCCACAGGCAGAAAAATCTCAGACATATGCCGAAGGAACTTCTTCACTGATACTGCTGCTAGGGCAATGGAAACCAAAGAGAAAATAAACAAATGGGACTACATCAAAATAAAAAGCTTTAGCACAGCAAAGGAAACCATCAGTAAAACAACAAGAAAGTCCACTGCATGGGAGAACATATTTGCCAATGATATTAATGATAAGGATTTAATCTCCAACATTTACAGGGAACTCATACAACTTAACAAAAAGAAGATAAACAACCCAATCAAAAAATGGGCAACTGATCTAAATAGACACTTTTCGAAAGAAGACAGAAGCAGCCAAAACCGGTTTGGCTCAGTGGATAGAGCGTCGGCCTGTGGACTGAAGGGTCCCGGGTTCGATTCCGGTCAAGGGCATGTAACTTGGTTGCGGGCACATCCCAGTAGGAGGTGTGCGGGAGGCAGCTGATCGATGTTTCTCTCTCATAGATGTTTCTGACTATCTATCCTTCTTCCTTCCTCTCTGTAAAGAGTCAATAAAATATATTTAAAAAAAAAAAAGAAGACAGAAGCAAGGCCAAGAGACATATGAAAACCTGCTCAAAGTCACTAATCATCAGAGAGATGCAAATCAAAACAACAATGCGGTACCATCTCACACCTGTCAGAATGGCTATCATCAACAAATCAACAAACGACAAGTGTTGGAGAGAATGCGGAGAAAAAGGAACTCTTTTGCACTGCTGGTGGGAATGCAGACTGGTGCAGCCACTATGGAGAACAGTATGGAGTTTCCTCAAAAAACTAAAAATGGAACTCTCATTTGACCCAGTGATCCCACTTCTAGGAATATATCCCAAGAAACTAGAAACACGAATCAGAAAGTATATATGCACCCCTATGTTCATAGCAGCACAATTCACCATAGCTAAGATTTGGAAACAGCCTAAGTGCCCATCAGCAGATGAGTGGATTAAAAAACTGTGGTACATCTACACAGTGGAATACTACACTGCAGTAAAAAAGGAGTTCCTACCATTTGCAACAACGTGGATGGAGATGGAGAGCATTATGCTAAGTGAAATAAGCCAGGCAGAGAAAGATGAATATCACATGATCTCACTCATTTGTGGAAAATAATGAACGGCATAGACTGATGAACAAGAACAGATCCAGAGACTGAGAAACGTCGAACAGAACCTCAAACCTCAGGGAAGGAGGGCGTCGGTGGGAGTAAGGGGGAGAGATCAACCAAGGAACTTGTGAGCATGCATATGAGCTTAATCAATGGACACAGACAACAGGGGGGTGGGGCATGAATGGGGGGTGGGGGGTAATGGGGGAATAAGGACATATATGTAAAAAAAATAATAAAAATAATAAAAAAATAGAAAATAAATTGTGAGGTAACCAGAACCCCAAGAACGCCTGAGAACATCTTTCTTGCCATGCTAGCAGTCATCAGCTGTACCGTAATATTACCTGGAGAAAATGGGGAAGTATTTTGGACTTATGTTCCTGACCTTTCATGGGTAAGAGCCCTTATGTGGGCTGATCCCCCGCCTAATGTAGTCACCAATAATACCAAACACCTTGGTCATGCAGGAGGACCATGGGTAGGGCAAGGAAGTATAATTACACAGGGGTTGCCACCAGCTTCCCTTTTGTATGACACAAAATCAAACCACTGCTCCTTTGTGTGTAAAATTAAAGAGAGGTTTCTGGCTTTTGTGGACAGCAAAGGAAGGGGCTATCACCACTTGCTCCTGGGAGAGGTGCAGAAAATGTAACTAAGACCTTGTCTATACAAAAAGAAATTGACAACCAGTTTGAAATGGAATTGCCATGGCCTAGAGCAAAGAATATCCTTACATGATATTATTCTACAATGTCATTATAATTTTTCCCAGATTTGTATTACCCCCATTACTTATAATAGTACCTCGCACTCTTGGGAATCAATAAAAAATCATCTTTTTGGTGCTTGGAGACAAAGGTAACACATCTCTTGATATTTTAGAATTACAACAGCATAATGCACAATTATCCAAAACAAACTTACAAACTAATTCTTTGAATGTCTGGCAGCAGTTTAAAAAGGACATGAAAGGATTTAATCCCTTCCACTGTGTAGAGGGCCCCCTTGGAAGGCACCTGAGCATTCTATATTGGCCCCTCTTGCCCTTTTGGCCAAGAGGGACCCTCTTCTCACAATCCAATTGCCCACAGCTGTTGCCTGTGCTTTCTGTTCATGCTGAGGTTGAAGCCTCATGGTGGCTGGTACCATGGATCTGTCTCTCGCCCAGTGGGGTAAGCTGGGCCCTCCCTGGAGAAGAAACCTGGGTGCCCCAAGATATGTGATTAGTGCTGGGGCCCCACCAGCAGGTGAGGGGATCCCAAGGCAGGTGCTGGGTGTGGAGGCCATGGGGGCATAGGCCACCAAGGAGACAGAACTGAACCTCACATCACCCTGCTTGGCCCCAGAGGATGGCTGGTTAGCCAGAGACTGGTAAGATTCCTCATTGAAGGAACAACCTAAGACAGGCACAGTTACAGAGGGGCCATCAGGAGAGAACTAGGGGGTCAACAGATTTGGGGCACAGACCCTCACCCCCCTGCAACTTTGCAGGGGCCTGAACCCTCAATACTTCTGAGGGAGGTCTCCTGTCCCTGTGGCTGCTTTGCTTCCCATGCCCAGCTCAAATCAAGACCCAGGTAACAGACAGAGACTTGGCCGACAGCAGCTGCCCTCTCACTGCAACAAGACTTGTTTGAGTTGTCTTGTACCAATGGTGTGGGGAAGTGGGTTTTTGATATCTAAATCCAGCCTAGCACCAGGAATGCTCAGGGCCTTCTCAAGAAGACAAATAATCCTTTCCACTAACATTTACAGGGTAAAACAAGATTGTTGTTAGAGTATTAAATTCGACAGTAAAATAGTAGTCAAGTTCTCAGACTAATTTAAATTGGCCAAGTGAAATAAGTGAATATTCTAGAAAAATTAATGGTACTGGACAAAAAGCTGTTCCTAAAGTGTTAACTAAAATTTTTATTGGTAGTTCATCTCATGGTAAAATTGCATAACATGTAATAAACCTAAAGCAGTCATATTTTAGTGCAAAAAATTAAAATTTAAAAGCTATCAAGACTACATTATAAAATTTCCAAAAGCCTCCTAATATTTAAATCAAAAAATGGGGGGATAGTAGAAGAATATCATGTAAGGAAAAATATCCTGGAAGTAAATTACATCTAGAAAATTTTTACTTTAAAAAATTAACTTTCATTTGTAATGCTAAAAGCAAGACACCCATGAAAAACACACATGGTGTCAAAACAAGCCAAAGGAAAATCATTTGGGCAAAAAATGAAAAACGATCCCAAGTCAAATTTATAGAAAAGATTCCTTTATTAACTTTTGGTCGAGAATATGTTTGTATATTTTCAGAAACAACTCCAAGACCATGTGGATTCCTGCAACAGAGAGGAATTGACAGGACTGCTCCAGCCATGAAGACAGAAGAGAAATAGTCCAGAGATGGAAGATGCTGACGATGCCTTGCCATACTAGCAGTCAGCAGCTGTGGGTCGCTACAGGTTGCCCGGGACCAAACCAGAGAGGGTCAGACCTGCATCACCACCATTTGTCCACCATCCAGAACTGAAATATCATTGCTGATATGTACACATAAGGAACTGTTTGACATTGAAATTGGGGCTCAAAAGAACTGTTGGCCCAGAAAGAAACTCACTACAGACTGATTCATTTGCCTCTCAGCATACCATTATTGCTTGTCCCATTTTTGGTTCTTATAAGTGTATTTCTAGTATCACATGATCTCACTCATCTAGGGGAAATAATGAACAACATAAACTGATGAATAAAAAAAGACCTGGAGACAGGGAAGCATTGATCAGACTGTCAAACCTCAGAGGGAAGGTAGGGGAGGGTGGCGGTAAGGGGGAGAGATCAACCAAAGACTTGTATGCATGCATATAAGCCTAACCAGTGGTCACGGACAATAGGGATGTGGGGGCATGCGTGGGGAGGGGTTTGGAATGGGAATGGGGGGATGAGGACAAATATGTGATACCTTAATCAATAAAGAAATTAATAAAAAAAAAAGACTGCTTTAGCTGTGTCCCATAGATTTTTGATTGTTGTGTTTTCATTGTCGTTTGTTGCCATGATGTTTTTTATTTCTTATTTGATCTCTCTGGTTACCCAGTCATTGTTTAATAGCATGCTATTTAGTCTCTAGGTGTTTGATTTTTTTGGATTGTTTTTATTGTAGTTGATTTCCAGTTTTATGCAATTGTGATCTGAGAAGATGCTTGATAAGATTTCTATCTTCTTGAAATTGAAGAGACTTTGCCTGTGAACCAATATATGGTCTATCTTTGAAAATGACCCATGTGCACTTGAGAAGAATGTATATTCTGTGGCTTTGGGGTGAAATGTTCTGAAGATGTCAATTAATTCCATCTGATCTAGTGAGTCATTTATGATTGATGTTTCTTTGCTGATTTTTTGTTTAGAGGATTTGTCCAATGTTGATAGTGGGGTATTAAAGTTCCCTACTATGATTGTATTGATGTCAATCTCTCCCTTCATATCCTCCAGTCGCTAGTCTGATGGGAGATCCTTTGTAGGTAACTTTCTGTCTCTCTCTGACAGCTTTTAAGATTCTTACTTTGTCGTTGGTGTTTGCCAATTTAATTATAATGTGTCCTGGCACCGGTCTTTTGGGGTTCATTTTGTTTTGGACTCTGTGAGCTTCTTGGATTTGTATGGGTTTTTTCTTCCCTATATTAGGGAAGTTTTCTGTCATTATTTCTTCAAACAGATTTTCTATTCCTTATTAAGTTTCCTGTCCTTCTGGCACCCCTATTATGTGGATGTTGTTTTGTTTCGTGTTGTCCCAAAGTTCTCTTAGGCTCTCCTCCTGCTTTTTAATTTTTTTTCTAGAAGCTGCTCTGCCTGGGTATTTTTTCCTATGTTGTCTTCTAGCTCACTAATGCAGTCCTCTGCTTCTTCTAGTCTACTGTTGATGCTTTCTATTGAGTTCTTTATAGCAGCAATGTCATTTTTCATTTCTTTTTGGTTCTTCTTCATTTCCTCTTGGTTCGTACACATATTGTTGAATTTGTCTTCCATTCTTTTCATCCACCTTATGACCATTTCTCTGAATTCTTTTTCTGACAGGTTGCTTGCCTCTGTTTCGTTTACTTCCTTTTCTGGTGATACCTGCTTTTCTGTCATATGCGGGCTATATCTTTGTCTTCCCATGATCTCTCTTCTCCAGGTGTTTGTTTATGTAGTTCTCTCTCTCCTGCATTGATTTAAAGGCACAAAATACAGCACAACAAGGCACAATGCATACAGCACTGAACACAAATGTATTCACAATACTACTAACCCCAAATAAAGGTGACCACCAGAGAAAAGAGAATTAGAGGATAACAAAGAAAGAAGAAGAGGGAAAAAAAAGAAAACAGTGAGGAAAAAAAGGAGTCAAAAAATGAAATTGGAAAAAGGCAAAAAAAGTAAGAGAAAAGAAAGAGAATAAAAAAGAAGAGGGGAAAAAAAAACTATTTTTATGGGGAGAAAACTCCAATAGAAAAGCCACTAATCCCAACAAATCTCAGCAACAAATACCTAGAGATGAATGCAAACTACAAAGAACAACTAATATCAGGCGAGGCAAGGGAAAACAGAACCAAAAAAACAAACGAAAACAAAACAAAAAAACAAAAAGAAAAAGCGAAACAATCTCACAAACAAGCATAAAAAAAACAATATAATCAAGCAAACAACAACAAAAGGACAGAGAGAAAAAATATTGGATAGTGAAGAAAGAGAAGAGAGAGGTGTGTATGGACTTAGAGCAAGAGATTGGAAATTAGATATATAAGTAGGGTGAAATTTTAACAGGGGGTAAAAAGAAGGAATAGAGAAAATCTAAAGCAGGAATAGGATAAGAGAAACAGGACAACAAAAGGGGAAAAGTGAGGAAGAGAGCATTGGCATAGGTGAAGTTGAAATAGAGTAAAATGGTGCTAAAGGAAAGATGAAAATAGAATGTAGAACACTAATCCCAAAGTAAAATAAAGAGAAAATAAAATGACACTTTAAAAAAAAAGTAAAATAGAAGTAGTAATAATACTGATTAAAAATAAAAGTGTAATAATTAAAAAGGTAAAATCAAGTGAGGAAAAAATAAAAAGTTTAGTTTCTTAAGTAAAAGATGAAAAAAAAATAAAAATAAAAGTGCAGTAATGAAGGTCATTCACTTTCTCTACTGTTCTGTTTGGCACGCCTGTTTCCTAGTCAGGACAGTATTGCAGTTCCCTGTGTTCCACTGCTCCTCAGTGTTGTAGGCCACAGTCCTGATTTTCAAGCCGGCCATGCTTCTCTGTTTCTTATACTCCTTTATTTGTGTTTACACAAGAGTCAATTTGTGATTCAACCCCTTGGTGGCAGTGTTTCTGGATTGACCTCTGGGTCTATAGGTCCTCTCTAGCTAGTGCTTAGATTTTATTTTCCCTGTGGTACTTAATACCGGTTTGGGGGAATGTGCTGCCCCAGAGCTGGTTCTCTGATTGTTATTCCCGCTCTGAACCCCAGGATTCACAAAAACAACTTTCCCATGTAGTCTCCCAGAGTGTCCCCAATTCGGTGATCCTATGTATTGGGCTTAGCAATCAAAAGTAAGATTTAAAGAGGAAAAAAAAAGAGAGAGAGCCAGAGCTAGTGCGTGCTCTACAGCACTGTGACACAAGTCCACGCAGTCTTTTTTCCCTTTGTGTCCAAGCAGCTGTCATACTGTTAAAATCCCTAGGCTGCCCTTTTACACCCAGTTCAGCTATGGGCCGCTTTCTAGAGTTCCCTTCTGTTAGCAGCCTTGTAGATCCCCTTCCACACTCACAGATCATGCCAGCCCCTATGGCCATGAATTCTTTCCGGGCGCAGAATTTCCTGCGTGTGCATTTCTCTCTCCTGCCTGGACCACAGACCTTACCTTATCCCAGGCAAAGTCTGACCTTTCCATGAGGAGGTACAGAACACCTCCGAATCTGCGTGCTTGCGCCATTTGGGACCAGTGTTCCAGGGTTCGCCACTGTTCACTGGGTGCTGGTGTCATAGATTCTAGGGGTTTTCAGGCGACAACATCCACTTTCCCCTTCAAGGTGGCACAGTCTCTGCATCAGAGCCAATCACTCTGGGAGGGATCCCAGCAGCAGTGGAGGCTGCCCATTCAGGGGAACCCCGTCCTGCTACCCCCCACAGTCCCCTGGAGTATAGCTGTCCTTCAACTCACAAACAAACACTCCCCATGCGACTACACACCCTTTCTTCGTTCTCTCACTCACGCACTATCTTGCAGTCTGCCTTCCTGTCAGCAGCCATCTTCCTCTCTCCTTTTTGTGTCTTTTGATCTGAAGTTCTCTTGTATGCAGCACATGGGTCTTGTTTCATTATCCATTCAGCCACCCCATGTCTTTTTATTGGATCATTTAATCCATTTACATTTAAAGTAGTTATTTATAGGTATGTAGTTATTGTCATTTTATAATTCTTTTGTTGGTAATAAACTATAGCTTTTTCCTATTTGAGAAACTATCTCTCCTTCAACTCTAAATGATAGCCTTGCTGGGTAGAGTAATCTTGATTGTAGATCCTTTTAGCATTTTAAATATTTCATGCCAATCACTTCTGGTCTGACAATTTTCTGCTGAGAAATCAGCTGTCTTATGGAAGCTTCTTTGTACGTAACTATCTTTCTCTTGATGCTTTTAAGATTATCTACTTTCATTAATCTTTGGCATTTTAATTATAATGTGTTTTGATGTGGGCCTCTTTGGGCTCATCATGTTTGGGCTGTTGTGTGCTTCCTTGACTTGTATGTCTATTTTTTCACCAGGTTCTTAAAGTTTTCAGCCATTATTTCTTCAAATAGGCTTTCAATTGTTTTCTCTCTTTCTTATCTTTCTGGTGCTCCTATAATGTGAATGTTGTTATACTTGATGTGGTCCCAGAAGTCCCTTCCTTTTTAAAAATTACATATTTTTTCCCTCTGTTTTGCTTGGGAGTTTTCTGCTACAGTGTCTTCCAAATTGCTGATTTCTCTGCTGTTTTCTTTCATCTAATGTATTCTTTATTTCAGTTATTATATTCTCCATTTCTGATTGGGTTTTTTTTATGGTTTTTATCTCTTTGTGTAAATTATCACTGGTTCATCTTTTCTTCCCTTAAGTTTATTGAGCAACCTTAAAACAAGTGTTTTGAACTTGCCTCCATTTCATTTAGTTCTTTTTCTGGAAGTTTTTCCCTGTTCTTTCATTTGGGACATGTTTCTTTGGCTCCCTATTTTTGGCTTCCTCCCTGTATATGTTTCTATGTATTAGGTACATCTCTTTTGTCTCCCAGTCTAGGCAGAGTGGCTTTATGTTAGGTTTCCTGTGGAACTGAGTAGTGCAGTCTCCCTAGCCTAGCACTCCTGACATCTCGTTTGTGTGGATTTTGTGTGCTCTCCTATTGTCATTGAGCCTTTGTTGCTGTAGGTACATCCGTGGGTGGGATTGACCCTCAGACTCATTGGCTGTGAAGACTAGCCATGACCACAGCTAGAGCTGTTTTTAGGGGCTGACCCCACAGAGCAGGGTTTGCTTTAGCAGGGCTCTGGTGCCTGCCAGGTCTACTCTTTGGGTGCGTCATTTGTGAAATTACTAGTAATTGTGTCATACTCCTGTGTGGTTTGCAGCTGGCCACCAGGTGTGTTGGTTCTGAAGCATCTTGAGAGGGATTCCAGTGAAGGCCAGAGTCAGCTGCTGCCTGTGCCCAGCCTGGGGAGGAAGGTGCTACAAAGTGATCAGTAGTGGTAGTTGCCTGTGTGGGCTCAGAGGCCTCTGGGAGATGCTATGTTGTGAGTAGAAGCTCTCTGCCACAGTGCCAAGCTTGGGGGCACTTAGCAAGTGGCATAGAGCATTCTGATGCCAGCTGCTGCTTGCTTGAGGTTTGTGGGCCTTTGATAAATTTTAGCAAAGTCCACAGCACTAGCTGAGGCCAGCAGATTGTGTAAAACAGTCACTAAAAAAGGTTCAAGCTGGACACATGAATTGGATGAGGCAGGATTTTAGGAAATCATCAGGGGTAAGGCAAGCAATGTTAACCAGGTTAATGGAGAGTTGGATTTTGTGCCCACATGTGCTTGCCAGCTGTGTTGTGGAGAGGCTCAATAAATGAACAATGGTGCCTGCCAGCAGTTCAGTCCTGGAAAGAGCTGCCCCTCCGGCCCTCATCCTGAAGATAATTCAGTTCCTCCCTATATGTCTGTAATGCTTTGCAAGCTGCTGTCCCTTTGCTGGAGCTTAGAGTGAGTGTTTGTACATGAGTGAGTTTGCTCTGGGTCCTTTAAGAGGAAGCCTGGGTTTCTAGCAGTCTTTCATCTTATCTGGATAGAGTCCCCTCCTGGTTTTCACAGTCAGATATTGTGGGAACCTCTCATCCTGGCACTGGTGGTCTGAGCTCTGCAGTCTAGTGTGGGGCTGGGACCCCTGCTCTCAGGGGATACCTCCCAAACCAGGATATTCCTCCCAATCTGTAACCATCACATGTGGGTAGAGGATCTGTCCATTTCTCATCTCCACTCCTCCTACCAGCCTTGATGTGGCTTCTTTATATCATAGTTATAGGACTTCTGTTCAGCTAATCTTCAGCTGGTTCTCAAGGATGGTTCTTTTATAGTTTAGCTGTAATTTTAATGTGTTTGTGAGAAGAGGAGAGATTAGCATTTACCTACTCTGCTATGTTGACAGGAAGTGAGTTAATTTTTGTATATGGTATAAAGATCCAACTTTATTCTTTTTCATGTACATATCTGATTTTTCCATCACCATTTGTTGAAGAGATTATCCTTTCCCCATTGTGTAGTCTTAAATCCCTTGCCAAAGATAATCTGCCCATATGCACAAGGGTTTGTTTCTGGGTTCTCTATTCTGGTCCATTGGTCTATATGTGTTTCTTTATGTCAATACCATACTGTTTTAATTACTCTAGCTTTTTAGTATGTTTTAAAATCAGATAATATGAAACTTACAAATTTGTTCTTTTTCAAAATTTTTTTGGCTGTCTGGAGTCCCTCGATATTCATTATGAACTGAATTCTTTATTAATTTTTTTTTCATTTCTGCAAAAATTACCATTGAGATTTGGATAGTGATTGAATTGCATCTATAGACTGCTTTGGGCAATATGGACATTTTTGATGCTATTGTAAATAGCATTGTGTGTTGTTGTTTTTTTCATTTTCTTTTTGGATTATTCATTGTTAGCACATAGAAATGCATCTCACTTTGGTGT
Organism: Plecotus auritus; assembly: GCF_963455305.1. Taxonomy (NCBI): domain Eukaryota; kingdom Metazoa; phylum Chordata; class Mammalia; order Chiroptera; family Vespertilionidae; genus Plecotus; species Plecotus auritus. Next base: position 158,808,822 of record NC_137771.1, on the reverse strand, counting down.
GTTGATTTTGTAACCTGTAACTTTGCTTAATTTGTTTAATAATTTTAACAGTTTCTTATGGAATCTTTAGGGTTTTCTTCATATAAAATCCATGTCATCTGCCATCAGATAATTTTACTTCTTTCTTTCTAATGTAGATGCCTTTTATTTATTCTTTTCTTGTCTAATTGCTGATTAATATTTCTTGTACAATCTTGAATAGAAGTGGCATGAGTGGGCATCCTTGACTTTTTCCTGATCTTAGGAAAAGCTTTCAGTTTTTCTCTATTGAATATAATATCTGCAATATTGTCATATATGGCCTTTATTATATTGAAGTAGTTTCCTTCTATACCAGTTTTTGAGCAATTTTGTCATGAAAGGGTATTGAATTTTATCAAATACTTTTTCTGCATTGATTGAATGATCATGTCGTTTTTGCCTTTCATTTGTTAATGTGGTGTATTATATTGACACGTTTGTATGTGGAAGCATTTATGCATTCCAGAAATAAATCTCACTTGGTTATAGTGTATAATCCCCTCAATATGCCATTGAATTCAGTTTGCTATTATTTTGTTGAGGAGATTTGCATTAATATTCATCAAGAATATTGGTCAATCGCTTACTTTTCTTACCATATCTTTGTCTGGCTTTGGTATCAGGGTCAGGGTAATGCTAGCTTCATCATATGAGTTTGGAATTGTCCCCTCCCTTCCAAATATTTGGAAGTTTGAGGAGGACTGGTGTTAATTCTTCTTTAAATTTTTGGTAGAATTCGCCAGTGAAACCATCTGATGCTGGGCTTTTCTTTGTTGTGAGGTTTTTATTTACTTATTCAGACCCTTATTGGTTGTAGGTCTGTTGAGATATTTATTTGTTCATGATTCAGTCTAAGTAGGTTGTATATTTCTGGGAATTTATCCATTTCTTTTAAATTATCTAATTTGTTGGCATTTAATTGTTCTTAATAGTTTCTTATAATCCTCTTTTTCCCCTGTAGCATATGTTGCAATGTCTCCTCTTTCATTTTTTATTTAAATTATTTGATTCTTCTCCCTTTTTATCTCAATCTAACTAAGGGTTTATCAATTTTATCTCTCTTCTTTTTAAAAAAACAACAACAACTCAGTTTTGTGAACTCTTTTATTGTTTTTTTTCCTACTCTCCAGTTTATTTCTACTTTAATATTTGTTATTTCTTTCCTTCTACTAATTTTTATTTTGTTTGATCTTTTTTTTAGTTCCTTGAGATGTAAGTTAGGTTACTGATTTGAGGTTTTTTTTTCTTTAATGGACTTATTTACCACTATAAACTTACCTTTTTGTACTGCTTTCATGACATCCCATAAGTTTTGGTACGTTTTGTTTTAATTTTTATTTGTCTCAAGATGTTTTCTAATTTTCTTTTTTAAAAATATATTTTTATTGATTTCAGAGAGGAAGGCATAGGGAGAGAGAGATAGAAACATTAATGCAGAGAGAGAATCATTGATTGGTTGCCTCCTGCATGTTCCCCCCGCCCCCCTTCCCCACTGGGGATCAAGCTCACAACTCAGACATATGCCCTGACTGGGAATTGAACCATGACCTCCTGGTTCATAGGTTAACACTCAACCAATGACCCACACTGGCCAGGTTCTAATTTTCCTTGTGATTTCTTTTTGACCCATTGGTTGGTTAAGAGTGTGTTATTTAATTTCTACACAGTTGTGAATTTTCCAGTTTTTCTTCTGCAAATGAATTCTAGTTTCATTCTATTGTGGTCAGAAAAAGAAATTTTGTATGACTATTATGAGTTTAAAAAGTCAGTCTCCATAAGTTACATAGAGAATGACTTAATTTATGTAGCCTTCTTGAAATGACATTACACAAATGGAGAACAGACCAGTAATTGCCAGAAGTTAGGGATGGTGTGGGAGGGAAGTGAATGTGGCTATAAATGAATCTTATAATGGACTTTTTTATTTTCATTATATCAATGTTGATATCCTGGTAGTGATATTATACTATAGTTTTCAATATATTGGGGAAACAAGTAAAAGGTACACAGGATCTCTGTATTATTTCTTATAATTGTATGTGAACCTATCAGTATTTAAAAATTAAGATTTAATTTCAAAAATCTCTAGAGAGGCAACTATAGCAGTTGAGAGTACAGAGTTTGTTGTCAGACAAAACAAGTTTCCAGTTCTAATTCCATCATTAACAGTTGTCTGACTTTGGCTAATGTCTTAACTTCCCTATATCTGAAGTCCCTGGTCTATCAAATGGGGTTAAAAATATTATCTATCCCACAGGGCTGTGGCAAGTAATCAATGAATTAAAGTATAGGAAGACATTAAGGTATGGTAAGTACTCCACAGAATACCATTTATAATTATAACTAGTGACCCGGTGCATGAAATTCATGCATGGGGGTGGGGGGAGGTTTCCCTCAGCTCAGCCTGCAGTCTCTCCAATAAGGGACCCCTTGGGGGATGTCTGACTGCCCGTTTAGGCCCAATCCCACAAGGATCGGGCCTAAACCGGCAGTCGGACATCCCTCTCACAATCTGGGACCGCTGGCTCCTAACCCCTCACCTGCCTGCCTGTCTGATCACCCCTAACTGCCTCTGGCTGCCTGCCAGATTGCCCCTAACCCCTCTGCCTGCCTGCCTGATTGCCCCTAACCTCTCTGCCTGTCTTCCTGATCACCCCCAATGGCCCTCCCCTACTGGCCTGATATCGCCCCCAACTGCCTCTGCCTGCCTGATCACCCTTAACTGCCCTTCCCTGCTGGCTTGATCTTGCCCCCAACTGCCCTTCCCTGCTGGCTTGATCTCGCCCCCAACTGCCCTCCCCTGCCAGCCTGATCACCCCTAACAGCCTCTGCCTTGATCCCCACCACCATGACTTTGTCCAGAAGGAAGTCGGACATCCAGAAGATGGCTGGTCAACCCGGTCTAATTAGCACATTATCCTTTTATTAGTATAGATAGTTTATATAGAATAGGATTGTTTAAATTGCGGGGGGGGGGGGACCCTTTTTCAGCAGGATGAGATGCTCTTGGCAGACAAAAATACATAATTCCTATATCTGGACTGATAACCAGCCATATGCACTATACTGCCAAACTGGTCATTAAAAAATTGAACCACTTTCTCACACCTTACATCAAACAGCTGTTGCCCTTAGAACCCCTCCTCAGCCTACAACTTAGGTTCTGCCTTTGCAGTTCGCCCAGATTAGGTTCTGATTGGACGGTTTCTATGCCAGTCAGTGTCAGAAGCTCCTCCTCCTAGGCAGCCATTGGCTCCTCACAGTTCACCCATATTTTGTTCTGATTGGTCATTTTTTATGCCAGTCAGCATCTCCAAGCCTATCTCCAGGCCTAATCAGAGAGGCGGGCTGATCAGCAGCCCCCATGGAGGCCTGGAGAGAAACAGAGAGAGAAACAGAGAGAAACAGAGCCCGGAGAGAAAGAAAGAGGCAAGGGCTGATCAACAGCTGCCACAGAGGCTGCAGATCAGACCCTGCCTCTCTCTCTGAGCCTCTCTCTAGGCCTGATCCGCAGTTCCCTCAGCAGTCAGTGCTGGGTTGCCACGCGCAGCGGCAGTCAGTGCTTGGTCACCACGGCAACCCCTCACTGACTGCAGGACTGACTTCCGGTGTTTGGTCAAGCCATTGGTCATTACGGACCCTTGGTTTTTATATATTAGGATTGCAAACCTCTTCTCTCTCAACAGTCTATAGTCAGTGAGTACCATTTTAGTGACACAATATAGGATAAATAACAATATAGAAAAACTCAAAGACTTGGGGTTGATAGAACCTGGGCAAAGGCTTAGCATGAATATGTCATATAAATAAATTATAATGAAACATAAATACACTTATAATTAAACTAAGCCAATTTTATGAACTAGAAACAAAATTACTGCCCAAGTTAATGCATCTTTTTTTTTAATGAAACAGAGAACCAATTAAATAGCCTGAATAAAAGCCTGAATGAGCATTAAACAGAAACACAGAAGTGATAAAGGTAATTCCTTGCTAGTTTCCCAATTGCTAGCAATAATAAGAAAATCAATTAAAGTTTTCTTAAGATGATCTTTTCTCTTCCTTAGAAAGAAATTTTGAGATATTCCCATTTATATGAATTGAATCCCCAGGTTTTTGTGCTGCCTTTCTTTAAAGAGGATTCTTTTCAAAGTCAGAAGCAGCTGTAAGGTAGTCAAGGCATGTGGACCATCTCTTTTTCACCATAGTGGTGAATGAGATAACAGGGCAAATTTGTTTTAGCAATTGTTTTTGTGTTCTTCCCTACCAAGGAGGTAACCATGAATTAAATGGAATGATCAGCATTTGTATATTTATTCTACTCTGATCACCAAGTGCTAAAAAGGGAGGGAAGGAAGCACTCTGTGTGTGGATAAAATTTAAACATCTGTAGAGTCACAGATATCATGACATTCTTTCTACTTTAAACCATCATGGATTCAAGAATCGATAGAACACAAGAATTAAACTATAAAACAGAAAACAAAATAACCTTGCATAGCAAAGAAAATCTCATGATTTTCTTCATGAGATTTTACTATTTATGAAGATGAATCTATTACCCTGGCGCAATGGAAAGAACACAGTCATTGGAATCAGACAAACTTTTTTCAAATCCCAAGCTCTATCAATTATTTTCTGTGTGACAAATTATTGACCCTTTGAGCAGCAGTTTTTCATCTGTAAAACTGGGATGAAAGTAGCCGTGTTTAGTAGTTCTGCAACTAAGTGAAAGTGTTAGCATAAATCAGGGGTCCTCAAACTACGGCCCGCAGGCCACATGCGGCCCGCCGAAGACATTTATCCGGCCCACCGGGTGCCGCTGCCTGGACTGCTTATCAGCCGACTCGTCCCGGTCCTGCAGTGTGCATAGGAATTTGCTCATAGTTTGTTTTTTTTAAACTATAGTCCGGCCCTCCAACGGTCTGAGGGACAGTGAACTGGCCCTCTGTTTAAAAAGTTTGAGGACCCCTGGCATAAATGTTTCAATTGTTTGGTTGTCAGGTAGCAAAGATAATAGAAATTATGTTAGTCATGTCCTGGAGGCCTGCCTGTAAAATAAGAACCAGGAAAAATGTTTAGAATTGATAAAGGAAGGGAGCAAGTGGACTCAGATATTAAGCCTAATAAATTGGAAGCTGAATCAGATTTTGGGCCTGCTTCATTAGGAAGTTAAGGCATTCCATTAAGCTTGATTTACTAGGAAGCCATAGCATTTATAGGCTCATTCACACACTCCAGGAGACTGCAGTGTTCTCTGTCCTCAGGACTTAATCTTTGAGGTAGGCAGGAAGAGTTTCCCTTAGATGCAACTAGAGTGGTGTCAGGATTATGGGGAGCAGAAGAGGGGAAATTCCTCTGGGTACATGAGCAGTAGAAAACAGATGACACAACAGAACTTTTGGACATAGCAGTCAAGATGGCACATGGGGAAGTGCTTCTACTTTGAGGCATGTGCAGTAGAAGCCAGAATGATGACATGAAGGAGCAGATTCTAGCCTGGGAATATCTGAGAAAAGGATTGGATTGGATTGGATTGGATTGGATTGGATTGGATTGGATTGGATTAGGACATGAAATCCCAGAACATCTAGGAAAGAGATTAGTTAGGGGATGGGCCTAACTCAAGCCCAGGAGAAATCAGGAAGTGGGTTGGATTGTTGAAATGGCAGTTTGTTCATTACCAAGAAGATATTCGGAGGATTATCAAGAGTCTCATGGCAGTTGCTGTTGAGCCTGCCCTGCCCACCCTCTACCTCCCCAAAGGTATATTATTTCCCTTCATCCCAATAAAATATTACCACTATATTTAAGCTTCTCCACATTTGTGCCCTTTGAAATTCCTTTCTCAACACACTGCAAAAGAACCCACTTTTGCCAGCTACAAAAGCATGTGGATTGCGTGCCTACTTCAGCACATAGCTCAGAGTAGGAGCTAAGGATACTGTCAGATCCTTTCTTTCCTTGCTCTTTTACCTTTTGTTTCTCTTGTTATTGTGACTTATTATGGGCCAAGTTACTCCAAGCTTTTAATTATGAAAATGTTCATTAAGGACAGAAGCCTGACTTTGCACAGCAATGCTGAAGGAAGATGTGATGTCTGTCATGTCTCGATATTCCATTTCCAGTGATTATTGACAAGTAAATACTTCTGAATCAATTGCAACCCACACATACCAAAACTCACCTAACATTCAGTCTGTGTAATATGAAGAGAGAGATAAGTAAAGAAAATGGAGGTTGGAAAAGAGCTCACATTTACTGACAGGAGGCCCTTCTTAGACCAATGGGCTCATTCCCATGATCTTGCAAAGTGAATGGTCTCTTCTGTAACCTGAAGTGAAGGTTCCTGACTGATACAGAGAAGCTCAAAGATCTGCTTCTAATCCAGTCTCAGCCACCACAGATTCAGAAAATTGCTAGTGGTAACGTGGTTGTCTCCTTGAAAGAAAGAAAGCAGTAGCTATGGGTCAAGAAGGAGGAATCTGGGTTTAAGCCAAGGTCTGAGGCTCCTTTGGTTACTTATTCAGTATGTCTTTACTTTACTTATGATTAACTTTTTCTTCATAGGAGCAACATACCATTGTAGGGCATGTTCTGACATGTGAACAAATGTTAATAATAACGAGCATGAAACAGTTAAATCTGAAAACTTGAATCCTTTTACAAGTTTTGGTTGTTCATTTTGGTATGTATGGTAGATTGTTACAATAATGGCCTCCAATGAATGAGGTCTCCCTGTGTCCATTTTCTTTGCACTGTGACTTGCTACTCCTCCTATCAAGAAGTAGGATCCATTTCCCCATCATTTGAATGTGGGTTGGCCTTGTGACTTCCCTGATCAATAGAATGTGATAAAGTGATAGTGTGTGACTTACTCCCAAGGCTTAGCCTGAAGATGCCTTGCAAATTCTGCTTTGACCCTCTTAGAACACTTTCCTTATCATGTAAAGTAGCTTGATTTATTGTAATAAAAGATGAGAGACATTGTGGTGAGACCCAGCCAAGATTCAACACCAACAACAGGAAATGGGAATGAGGTCATCTAGGAACGATCAGCCCCTACTGATCAACCAGCTATCCGAAAAGGTGAATGAGCCCACCCAACACTAGAGGAGTAGGAGGATTCCCTAGCTGAGACCAGCTTTATGATTTTGTGATTTATAATGAAACTGACAGTTAACAGTAAACATGTTTAGGTATTATATCATAGGATCTAGAGATGGAGGTATAAGCTTTAACTAAATGTTTCAATTGTTTGGTTGTCAGGTAGCAGTCAAAGATAATAGAAAGTATGTTAGTCATGTCCTGGAGGCCTGCCTGTAAAATAAGTTCCAGGAAAAAATGTTTAAAAGTATACTTTGCTAACTAGCTACATTTTTCTATTAGATAATAGAAAAATGTAGCTAGTTAAGTATAACACAATGATAGCTTAAACAATGATGGTCACAAGATGTTTAGTTTCTGCCTTTGCTTTAAAGATAACATGAGGGACACACAATCAGGAGAAGTTTTTCAGAATCTTGGTTCCTCAACGAGGTTAGATCACCCAACCACAGTGAAGGCTCCAGACAAGATGACATCAGACTCAGGAAAACCACTGAAGCTTGCACAAGGACTCACTAATCAGCTTCACTGGCAACCCCTAACACCTAACCCTCAATCTCGGCCTTTAAAAACCCTTGATTGAAAGCCATCAGGGAATTCTGGTTTTAAGCCATAGCTTCCTGTTCTGGCTTGGCACCCAGCCAATAAACCGCTTTAACTTTTCTACTGCTGTACATTGGGTTCAGTAATAATAATAAGAAATATATATTTGGCTGTCCCCATTTCTGGCACAGAGCTCCCAGAACCTTTGGAATTTTCTGATGTAAGCTATAAAGGAGTCTTTTGTTATGTTAATGGAGTGCCTTTAGAGAGCCCCTAAGTAACCTAAGGATGGGTGCTGGTTGCCAGGGAAACTGACCTTGTAATTGCAGAATTGGAACTTTCAATCCCACCCCCCTGACCTCTGAGAGGGAAGAGGGGCAAGAGATTTAGTTCAATAACCAATAATTTAATCAATCGTGTCTGTGTAATGTGGCCTCCAAAAACCCAAAAGGACAGAGTTTGAAGACCTTCCCAGTTGGTTAGCCTGTGGAAATTTGGGGACAGTGTTACCCAAGAAAGCATGGAAGCTCCATACCCCCTCCCCATACTTTGCACTATGCATCTTTTCCATCAGCTGTTCCTGAGTTATATCCTTCTATAATAAACAGGTTTTCTAATAAGAAAAATGTTTCTCCAAGTTCTGTGAGCCATTCTAACAAATTAATCAGACTGAAGGAGGGAGTGGAACCACCACTCTATAGAGAGTCTGTCAGATGTGCAGGTGCTACTGGCATCTGAAGTAGAGGGGTGGGGGCAGTCTTGTATTACTGAGCCCTTCACCTGCGGAACCTGATGCCATCTTCAATAGATAGTGTCAGAATTGAGTTGTATTGTAGGACACCCCCTGGTGTCACAGAATTGCTTGATAATGGCATTGGGGTGGGACCCACACATTGTAATTGAGTACAGAATCGTAAGTCCAAATTGCCAATACACACAATTGTGACCAAATACACAGTTATAGTTTTAAAGCACTAGCTTGGTTTCTTACCCAGCAACAGATAACTGACAGACTAGGTAAAAAGACCTTCGTTAAGCTTTTGGTACAAAATAAAAGTGAAGCACAGAAAGCCTGTCACTCCCACATCCCATTTTTGTTATATCCAGTTGCCTTTTCTCTATTCCGTTATTCCTTGTATTTCTGTAACTTTGAAGTTACGGACCACCCTCTTTTTGAAATGCCTTCCTTGATTTTTTTCACTGCTCTTTCCTGGGCATCCCCTACCTCATAGTCTCCTCCTTCTCAATCATTTTTTGCTAGTTCCTTTTCCCTTATATTTTCAGCATACTAGTTCCTGCCCCTCTGCTTTTCTCTCTTTGCCTCATTCCTTTGGTGAAATCTCTCTCCTATGGCTTTATCCTGAGAATTACTGTATTCTAAAAACACATGGGTGTTTATCTGTAGCCTTGATCTATGTATATAATTGATTTTTAATAAGTACCTGTGAGCTACTTTTTATATGAAAAATAAAATATGCACATTGACTGTGATTCCCAGAATTATTTTTGACAAAACTGAAAACATCTGGACATTTCTTAAGGGATACTGATTTCAAGAGATTTCCCACATCATTGCAAGTTTGCATATTTAATTCATGTCAAAATATTTCCCTTCCTCAATGACAAAGCAAACAGTAAAAAAACCAATGAGACTCCAACTCTTATTGTAAATCCAAGGACAAAAGTTAAATGAAAGATTCCATATTAAATGTTCACATGTAACTGCTGCTTAAATACCTTTTGCAATCCTCACTTAAGCTTTCAAAGGTGCTTCTGCCACTTCCAAATAGGAATCTGCATGTAGCTTGGGCTTCAAATAATAAAACAAAACAATAATTTCACTTTTATAAGTCCTCCGAGTGAAAACAACTGAGACATAGCCTTTTTCTGGCTGCTGTGCGTTCCAATCCCTGCAGGCCAATTAAGTTCTTTCAAAGCCCCAGCAAGGGCTTGAAGGTTAATTAAAATGTGTGCTTTAGGAAAAACTGAGGTTAGCATAGAGTGCACATACTCCACCAGCTGTCTTGGAAGCAATATTTAATTAACCAGCAGTGAGGCCCAGCACCTAATTTTCCCCCATTTCTGCACAGATACCAGGGATGCAGAGGATGGACCGAGGTCTCTGAAAGTGATGTTTGCAAAGACAGTGAAGAGAATGTCTTTCTGTTTGCCACTCCCACTCAATTTTCTCCTCTTAGACAGGGGTCCTGCTTTTTGGTGTCTTTATTATCCTACTGTCCTAAGATTTCCTCCCACAAATAGCAGATCCTTACCCATGGATCCTCACAGAGAAATTTTTCTTATACCTCCTGTCCCCACTCCACACACAACTTCACAACTTGTCCATCTATTTTCTGCTTTTCACAGTGGCAGCTACTTAGTTAATCAGCTAAGTAATGGGTGGTTAATATGCTAGCCTCACTGGAAGCACCTGCCTTTTAACTGAAGGCCCATAGGACATGAAAGCCCATTGGCAGAAAGTGGTAGTGAACCTCAATGATAGTCCCAATGACCTCTGTCCCTAGTATTCACATCGTTATATAACCCCTTCCCACATTTTATCAGGGTTGGTTTGGGTGTTCAATAGTTTATAGTGTGGGCAAGAGTAGGTTTACAGTTGTGAGTACGCAAAACACATACTTTATTGTATTATTATTTATTAACTAGTAGCCTGATCCACAAAATTTGTGTGTGGGGGGGGTGTCCCTCAGCCTGAACTGCACCCTCTCCAATCTGGGACCCCTCAGGGGATGTCTGACTGCCAGTTTAGGCCCTGTGGGATTGGGCCTAAACTGGCAGTGGGGCATCCCTCTCGCAATCCAGGACCGTTGACTCCTAACCGCTCACCTGTCTGCTTGCCTGATTGCCTCTAACCATTCTGCCTGCTGGCCTGCTTGCCCCCAACTGCCCCCGCCCCCGCCCCCGCTGGCCTTCTCACCCCCAACTGCTCCCCCCACTGGCCTGATCACTCCCAACTGCCCCCCCCCCCACTGACCTGCTTGCCCCAACTGCTCCCCCCACTGGCCTGCTCACCCCCCAACTGCCCGCCCCTGCCGACCTGCTTGCCCCCAACTGCCCCCCTGCTGGTCTGATCGCCCCAACTGCCCCCCACTGCTGGCCTGCTCATCCCCAACTGCCCTCCCCTGCTGGCCTGCTCGCTCCCAACTGGCACCCCTGCCAGCCTGCTTGCCCCCAACTGTCCCCCCCCCGCCAGCCTGATCACCCCCAACTGCCCTCCCCTCCTGGCCTGATCGCCCCTAACTGCCTATGCCTTGGCCCTGCCCCCATGGCTTTGTCCGGAAGGAAGTCCAGAAGGTCTCCCGGTCTAACCAGCATATTGCCCTTTTGTTAGTATAGATCATTGTATTATTTTCCACCTGTAAACCTACTTTTGCCCTACCTGTATAACAAAAGTTCTGGTGTGTCACTTTCAAGATTAGGTTATTTAAAAACAAACAAACAAAAACTTCCATCTTAGGTTTTCTTTCTCTCTCTCTCTCTTACTACTTGCTCTGAGGGAAATCATACAGTAGAAGCCCAATAAAGACTCATGCATAGGAAGGGACTGAAGAGCCATGTGAATGAGCTTGCAAGGGGTTCCTTTGGCCCCAGGTAAGCCCTTGAAGACTGCAGACTTGATTGATTGCTTGGCTGTGACTTTATGAGAGACCTTGATCTAAAACTAACAGATTCATAACCTATAGAAACTGTGAGATTAAAATTTTGTTATTTTAAATCACCAGATTTGGGGGTAACTTGTTATGCAGCAGTAAGATAGCAAATACAAAAGCCTGGGTCCTTCCCACATGATGGAACCATTTAGCAGCACATTAAGTTGACTTGCTGAAGCAGAGTGAGCTTAGCACCCATTTCTGGGAGTTTCTAAGAAGAGGAGAGGTGACATTTCAGGAAAAGTGTCACATGGAGGGTAGGACCAATAGGAAAATGTTTCTGGGCAGAGTCAGATGGGATTGGAGGGAAAGAGGTGACTGCTCAGGAGTCCAGGGTTTTCCCTTGTCAGGCTAGGCCGTGAAGCCTTCTCTGTCCCACCCTTTCTCTACTGCTCACACTCAGCCACCTGAGGCTGTAGATGGCTCAGGCTGCTCTCAACCTGTCAGGTTGTCCATTTCACATAATGTCTGTCAAGGTGTGTATCTCCTTTCTCTCTCTTAAGTTTTTCTTTGAGGTGAGGATACACATCTTTGTTTCTTACCCATCAAATGAGCTTTCATGTGGTTATCTGCAAATAGTCAGGAGGAAGAACCCTTAGTATGTGAGAGAGAAACAAGATGCCAGATCTATTTGGTGGACTAACTAGCAGAATCACGAGAAGTTTTACTCAAATGTGCCTTTCTCAGTCCTATTCACGCATTCATTCATTTAACACATAGTTGTCAAAAGGTTTTAGACATTGGTGTACATGCCAGGATATGGAAGTAACATCAACTATCTCTGCCTAAGTGGAGCTTACATCACAGATTTTGATTCAAGTCTGACTCTTCTTTCTGCAGTTCTGAGGTGTCCCCAGGCCTAATCCAAACTTAGACTCAGTGCTGTGATTTCATTTTGTATATATTCACTCTTTTTTATTATGACACATTTGGTATTTACTACAGAAACCACACATACAAGTTATAGAATACAGTAATAAAATGAATGCCTGTGTGACCCCCCCCCCACCAGACTTATGTCCTAAAGCATCACCGGAACTGTCCCATCTACCTTTGCTTTCACTTCTCCCCTTCTCCTGCTTCCGCTGACACAGCCCCACTAAAGGTAAATTTCGTTTTTTCTCATTTTGTTTTTCAAACAGCTTTATTGACATATAGTTGATATACAAAATACTGCATATATTTAATATATACCATTTGATGAGTTTAGACATATGCATAGACTTAGGAAACCACCACTATAATCACTGGACATTTCCAGTACCTCCCAAAGTTTTATTGTGGCACTTTGTTGGTGTGTGTGTATGTATGTGTGTGAAGATCATTTAACATAAGGTCTACCCTCTTAACAAATATTTAAGTGCATAATAACAGTACTGTACACCATAGGCTCTATGCTGAGAGCAGATTTCAAGAACTAATTCTTCTTGTATAACTGACTTTATATCCATTGAGCAACTCTTCTCCATGTCCCCCTCTTCCTTGCCCTGTGAATGAATATATATATATATAGCCAAAACCGGTTTGGCTCAGTGGATAGAGCATCAGCCTGCGGACTGAAAGGTCCCAGGTTCGATTCCGGTCAAGGGCATGTAACTTGGTTGCGGGCACATCCCCAGTGGGAGGTGTGCAGGAGGCAGCTGATCGATGTTTCTCTCTCATCGATGTTTCTGACTATCTATCCCTCTTCCTTCCTCTCTGTAAAAAATCAATAAAATATATATTTTAAAAAAAGAATATATATATATATATATATATATATATATATATATATATATATTCACGACAACCCTATAAAATTTAGGAAACTTAGCACCCTACATGGCAGGCTCCCATTGCTGGATAGCATGGATCTGTCCTCTGAGACAGGATAAAGCAGAGACAGCCAGCGCCTCTCTCTGTGCTGTGCTCCTGTCCTGCAGAACTTCTAGACCCCCCATTCCTCACTGCCCTCCTCTAACTGCTCGCAGTTCTTCAGAGATCTTTCCAGAGTGTCATGCGGAATTACCCTAGTCTTCCAGATGTGGCTGAGTTAACGAGGGACTAGGTTATCCACTCACAAAGAGTGACTCTGTACCTTTACCTACACAGAATCCCATTGTGCTATGTTGTTTTATCTTTTTTGTATGCAATATTGTAAGTTCAAACTTATTTGGTGCTAAATATAGGCCTTTCTCTCTTAGGTTTTACCTTATTAATTTCATTCCAGTGTTCCATTGGTTCTACTAACAGACTTTGAATAGTCTCTATTTTTTTTTTCCACTTTTGTGTCAGCTACAAAGCTACAAACCAGACAAGAGGCTTTCATCGAAGCCAGGTGAAACAGAGCATTTTCTTTAACAGCTGCTAGCAGGAGAGAGGAGCACGGCTCCATCTCGGTATGTGGAACAGAATGCGGGTGTTGGGCATCCTTGGGACCCACTTATCCTTGGATGGTTTGGCTTACTCATGTTTTTGTTGTTGTTAATAAAAATGTTTTTTGTTTTATACAGAACTACCTGAAGTCTGCATCATGATGTGACACATTACCTAGGGGTTTATAGACAATGTGTCCAACTCAGCAGCATGCTTCTGGGAATGAGTGTTCCACAGAAACCCAGGCAGGAGTTATGAGGGGAAGAGGGCACAGCAGGAGAGTATTTCAATTCTCTCTTAAAGAAAAGGCAGTAGAGCAATCTGAGTCACTGAAAACCTGTGCAGATACGGCTTCTAAAACAAACACTATTCTGTGAGCTTGCAGGAAAACGGCAGGATAAAGACCGTCACAAATAAAGAGATACATTCTTGTGGCAAGGGATGAGGAGGGAGGGTTACCATAATCTCTGCAAATCAAGAAAAGCAGTTGATCAACAGAAAGATTAATTAATTAATCAATCATTAGGGAGAGGCCTGGAGAAATATTCATGCTGAAATTCACAGTAAGCAAGAAATGACCAGTACCATTCTCTTTGAGAAAATGTTTTCTTGGAATAAACTGAATGGATTCTGAACAGGGTAGGAAAAAGTGATGCAAAACAGGATAACTGAAAACATTCAATAGAAATTGCAGTTCCTTCACAATTGACTGGGCTCTACTAATACAAGCAGGATTTCTTCCCTAGTAACCTTGGAGAAAAAAAGGCATTTCTCTCTGAAGATAAAGACTTGCAGGTCACGTGATTTACACTTTCCATATATGTAAATAACTAAGAGATGCAAAAGACATAGATTCCTTAACTTGAGGATTTTTTTTTAATTAAGGAGAGCAAATTAAAATATGTAAATTGAACATGATAATATTAAACAGCAACAAGAAGCCATGGGAGACAGAAAAAAGGAAAATGGGAAGGGAACCAAAATATTACTGGGAGCTTTTTGTATGTTAAGTGTTTCCCATACATGATCTCTTTTATGTCTTCCCAAGATTCTTTAATGTAAATAAAGACATTTTAATAAGTGAGAAAATTGATATTCAATGAGTTTAATGAATTTTCTCAAGGCACACAGGTAATAAAAAGCCAAATATGATTCAAACCAGGTCTGTCTGCTTTTAAATCCTACACTTCCTCAATGCAACCATCACCGCCTTGGTTTATAGACTATTTGGGGAGTGTGTGTGTGTATATATATATATATATATATATATATATATATCTCAAAACAATTATGCCAGAGAGAATTGAATTGATAAGTTGATTATTGATAATTTTATAGCATAGATTAGAAATAGTTTTGGGTATCCAAAAACAAAGAAAACCAATGAAATCTGGGACATCAGAGAAGGTGGCTTTGCAGAAGACCTGACCCTATGTTGAGCCATGAATGATGGGTAAAGAACTTGACTGGTGAGGGAGGGGTGGGTAAGGAAAACAGAAGCTATATAAGGAAGATAAGAAGAATCATTCCTTAGGAAAATGTGTTAAGACTCAGTGTGGTGTATGATGTGGAATGTGAAGGAAAGAGAAGAAAACAATGACAACTTCAGAGTATAATGGTGGTATCACTAATAAGAGTCAAAGGAAAAGGAAAAGATGCTTTTAAGTGAAAGATGATAAATTATTTTTGGAGATTGTTGAATCAAGGTGATAGTGAACTATAGAAACTAAAATCTCAGTAGAGGAAATGACTAAAACTGATAAGAAAATAGGGCTTGGAATAGAAATCTAAGAAGTACTCCAACATAGGTGATATTTGAATTTAAGGATGTTATTTATGAAGAGAAGAGCAAGGACAGGAGACAGAGTGTTATTGAAAATCCATAGTTATACAACTAGAAAATCCAGTACAAGGTCACCTGAAACCTTATGGGTCTCAGAACGGTACAGTCACAAAAGCTAAAGTAGGAGTGGGTCTCAGGTGTGGCAGACTGAATTAATGAATCCAATGCTCCACCACTGCCTACATCCACACCTTGGCCATGGTCTCATCATAGATGAGTGTACTTCTCTGCTCCCGAGACTTTGGATTTAGACATGTGACTTGTTTTGGTCAACAGCAAGTGGGAAGAAGTGACAGTGTGCCAGCTCCAAGCTTAAGCCTTAAGAAGCTTTACATGTTTCCTCTAAGCTTGTTGTGTCTCTGGCATTACCATGATAAGAACATGCCCCAGCTTTCTCTCTAATTATAGGAAGGGGGTAAGAGAATGTGCAGAGTGCCTTCCTGGCTGAACTTAGTATATGGCAGAGCCATCCCGGCAGCCACAGCCTGAAAAAAGTGCCACCAGCCAAATCCATCCTACATCAGAGGAACCCTAAGAACCTGCAAAATATGTGAACTATATCTGATACTGTTTTGCATCACAGCGTTTGTGGTTGGTTTCTTATGGTAGTTACAGCAAAGCATTAGGTTAGTTGACTTTGGAAGCAAGTAGTCACTTGATCTTTAAGAATTGATAATGATGTTTCAAGAAAAATGCAAAAATTAGATTTCAAGGTATTAAGAACAGCAGAAGGGGCCAGGAAATGAAGTTGTAAGTATAGATTACTTACTTGAGAAGCCTTGAGGTTAAAATAAAAGAGATAATAGCAGTAAAATCAAACATCATATCCCAACAGAAGTGTACTGGGCATATTTGGGAGCATAGCAAGAAGTCTGTGGGGAGGGCGGGGAGGGCATAGGGAAGCTGATGATTGTGGAGCCTGAGAGCCTAAGGGCAGGAGGAAGTGTCCACAGAAATCAGACAGGAGTGGGGCATAGCACAAAGCATAAAGAGATTCTGCTCTCACCAAGGGGACAGAATGAACAAACTGAGGTCAGTTCCTGAGTCACAGGCCCCACTTCATGGAGGAGGAATTTTTCTTCTTCTTTTTTTTTTTCTGTGAAATTCCAAGACTGTGTCAAAAGCAATTATGGGAGTGTTGGCGAGTTTCTCATACTTGTGTTTGAATTTCTGTTTCCCTTACATTGAATAGAATTCTGAAGAGTCAAATATCTAATCAAGAGATGTGGCGAGGGAAAGGATTTGACATTCTACATAAAATTCAAGTCCATGGCTTTGAGTGTTTCAGGGTTCAGGGTATCTCCAATGACCATCATGATGTCAAATGAGGAAGTGAAAGCATCTGGGTCACTCTGGGAGGAGAGACGCATGCTGTGTTGGTGTGAATGGAAGTATAAAGCAGGGTGCTGGGAGCTGTTACTGGACCACGCTAGGCTAACAGGAGTGGCTCGATCTTTTTGTTTTGTTACCCAGGAGTTCATGAGATTTCTTTTGTTGGCCTGACTTCACAGTCTTCGGCCAACTATGTGACTGTATCTGTCTGGAGGCCTTTTAGAAGGACATAATAGCACCATGGAAAATGTCTGTGAGCAATTTATAGCTGAGGCCCGTTCTATTTTTGAATACTTGTTTGCAGTGATGTGCCCCAAACTAGCTGAGACCAGTGTGTCAGAGCAGAGCCATCTGAGCAAAATGGAATAGCAGCATCTTATAAAGGTCTCTTCCTGGCAGGGCTGCTGCTGGCTTACCAGGCGAGACAGTGAGCTCCACAGCGACCGTGCCATCGTGGCGAGCCATTCTGCTCCATTTCTGCTCTAATGGGGAGTCAGCACAGTGTTTACTTTGCTCACTCTGAGCCCAGTGGAGTGTTAGGAAGGCTTCCCTGTGGTGCAGCACTCCCTGCCCCCCACTCCCCCACCCCTGCCTCGGGCTGTGTCGGGATTACCAGTTGAAAGTTGAGACCCAGATGCTTGGTGCCCCTGGCACATTGGCTGCAGTCACACCTGGGAGCAACTGAAGCCAAGGTTGTTTCCAGAGCACCTGCCAGGGGGGAGCAGCATACATTTTAGGGAATGGAATAGTACAAGAAGGTGGAGGGAAGCATCACTTGTGTTTCCCAGGGAAGAAAGAAGAAATATTGTGTGATTTGAGGAAATTACACAGTATTTGACTCCACAAACATTGTGTAATTCAGTAGTCCACATGCTGGACAGTCATTTCCAGAGGTGCACTTGGAAGTGCTGCTTGGGGCAAGGATAAGGCATGTGGAATGGATCTAGTGATGTGTGCTGGGATACCTTTAGGGACCCTGGGTTTAGATTTTAAAATGTGACATTGCAGAATGTCAGCTGGCTTATGATGAGCAGGAACAAACTAAACCCTCCATAAATTAGTTCTCTAACCAATGAATAAACACTCTGTGCTGGATTTGGTTTGCTGAAAATCAGTATCTTTCTACCTTTTGAAGCTCTCCTCTGTACTGCAGGGATGAGAAGCTCAAAGCCACAGTTCCAAGACTCCCTTGCCAGAAGGCTCACTTAGATTTGGTCATTGAGAAGCATTTGTTTAAGATTTTGCAGACAGAATAAGAGCCTTCCCTCCACACGTCCCCCCACCCCACCCCCACAAGGGGCAGCTGCAGATCAGGATGTGGGTATCTGCAGATGACAGACATGGCAGGGATGTTACCTGAGGTTTTCACACATCCTCCTGAGAGTCACCCGCTTCTCATGCACACGTCAGCTGAGGTCATGGTGATGGCTTCCTGTGTGCCTGCTCTTCTGGTCTCTGGCTTGCCCTTACTCCCCCAGCCTCCAACCTCTGGCTCCAATTATGCAGACTTCAATTCCCTGACTGATATACAATCTATGCTTCTGACTGAAGAATGTTTACAAATATGGTATTGCCTGGTCCTTGACCCAAACTAAGCCCCAGCAAGCCACATCCTCATCTGGGTTGTAAAAGCAGAGCTTGTGCTCAAGAGTCCATGAGCAGTATGCCTTCATCCATGAAGAGACTATTTATTCAGTGTCTCTGGGTGTCAGCATGGTTTTAGTAGAACAAGGAGCTTACACTCCAGTAAGAGGAGATAGATCATAAACAAGTAAAAATATAATGTATCCGGGGGTGATGAATGCTATGGTAGAAAGGAAGAGAGACCATTGGTTTTTATACTGAGTAAGATGAGATGCATACTATTTTTGTACTAAGGAAAAAACAAATAGACTTTATTTTTAAAATAATAGAACCTTAACAGGTATCCCACTAAAGAAGATGTACACATGATAAATGAGTATAAGAAAAGATGTTCCACGTGTATGCCATCAGGACAATTCAAGTTGAACTATGCCCATTTGAACGGCCAACATCGAGAACACTGAGAGGATGTGGAGCCACAGGAATGCTCATTCATTGCTGGTGGAAATGTAAAAGGCACAGTCACTTTGGAAGACAGTTTGGTGGTTTCTTACAAAACTGAACATACTCTTGCAATACAATCCAGCAATCACATCTTGAGTATTTATTTACCGAAAAGGGTTGGAAACTTATGCCCCCACAAAAATCTGCACACAGATGTTTATACCAGTTTTATTCCTAGTTGCCAAAATTTGGAAGTGACCAAGATGTCCCACTGTGGAGGAAAGGATAAACTATGACATACCCAGACAATGGAATATTATTCAGCACTGAAAATAAATGAACTATCTATCAAGCTACAAGAAAACATGAAGAAACTGTAAATGTCTATTACTACATAAAAGAAGCCAGTTCTAAATGGCTACATACTGTATGATTCCAATGATAGGACTTTCTGGAAAAGGTAGAACTTTAAAAAGTTCAGTGGGTTTCCATGGGTTAGGGGAAAAGAGGGATAAATAGATGAAACAGAGAAGATTTTTAGAACAGTTAAGTACTCTGTATGATATTATAATGGTGAAAACATGTCATTAAACATTTCTCCAAACATGTAGAAGGTACAACACCAAGAGTGAACTCTAATATAAACTATGGGTGATAACGATGTGTCAATGTAGACTCATCAGTTGTAACAAATGTACCACACTGGTGGGGGATGTTGATAATTGGGAAGGCTATACATGTGTGGAGGCAAGGAGTAAATGGAAATTTTAGAACCTTCTGCTCAATATTTCTGTTTGTGAACTTAAAACTACTCTAATAAATAAAGTCTATCTATACTAATAAAAGCCTAGGTGGCCCTCACACCCTCATGTCATCACAAGATGGCCGCTCCCACGTTGTCACAAGATGGCCGCTCCCATGTCATCACAAGATGGCCACCACAAGATGGCTGGCAGGGGGGCAGTTGGGGCGACCAGGCCAGCAGGGGAGGTGATCGGGCTGGCAGGAGAGCAGTTAGGCATCAATCAAGCCAGCAGGGGAGTGGTTAGGGGGCGATCAGGCTGGCAGGCAGGCAGGCAGGCGAGCGGTTAGGAGCCAGCAGTCCCGGATTGTGAGAGGGATATCCTACTGTCAGTTTAGGCCAAATCCCTGTGGGTCAGATATCCCCTGAGGGGAACCAGATTGGAGAGGGTGCAGGCTGGGTTGAGGCACCCCCAGCCCCCCTGCGCCCAGTGCATGAATTTCATGTACCGGGCCTCTAGTTAAAAAATAAAGCATCAGAAAACACAGACACACCATTCTATGCTCAAAAGCCACACTGCACTACACTTCCCACTGACCAACTACTGTACAAATGTAATCTGGCTCCTTGGTTTTTGTTTGAAAACCCCAGTTTTTGCCATCCTACCAACCTGGCTTATAAAATGATTATGAATTCTACATCAAGCTCTTAGAATTTTCAACAAATTGCAAAATAAAGGTTTAGTTACTGGATGACTACAAGATCATATTGGACAGAAGGAGAGGCAAGAATTAAAAAAAATAATAACAACTTAATGAAAAGAGAGAAAAATGCCAGTAATTTGGCTGAGACGATTTCCCTGGGAAGAACACCCACTTGATGGTAGAGAATGTTTCATTGGAAGGGGCCCCAGCACAATGAAAACTGTTCAAGCTCCCACAGCTGCACTCAGATTTCACTGTGCTGAGGAAGACATCAAAATAAAGAGGCATCTCTTCCAGGAGCTCACTTCAGTCCTTGTGCGCTACACACAGACACTGTGCTAAGTAAGACGCGCCCATGCTCAAGGCCACCAGCACAAAGCAGACCCCTGAAACAAGCAGCTGAAAGCCAAGGAGACTGCAGAGACATAAGAAGAGGAGAGGAAGGGATGTGAAGGGGGAGAAGGGAAAGAAGGAGAGGGGTAAAAAAGAAAAAGAAAAGGAGAATTTCCAGGGGTCCTCAAACTATGGCACGCGGGCCACCTGCAGCCCGCCGAGGACATTTATCCGGCCCGCCGGGTGCCGCTGCCTGTCCTGCTTAGCAACCAACTCGTCCTGGGCCCGCAGTGCGCATAGGAATTTGTTCATAGTTTTTTTTTTTAAACTATAGTCCGGCCCTCCAATGGTCTGAGGGACAGTGAACTGGCCCCCTGTTTAAAAAGTTTGAGGACCCCTGACATCTCAGGTACCTCTCAGGGTGTTGTGAGAGGAATTTCCCTCGGAAAAAAAAAAGGAAGAAAACCCACTGGGAAACAAAGGAGAGAAAAATATTTGAGTTGCATTAACTGACCTTATTCAGAGAACTAACACAAAGAGGAATTCTAGTCTGCCTTTAGAAACATTTTTACCTGAAAGGATGAGAGGAGTTATTAGAGCTTCTATTTCTAGTTTGGTTCAATCAAAGCCTTTTCACCATAAGCTTCCCACCCAAAGCTTCATTTGTGAAAATAACATAGCGATAAAAAATCTTCCAGCTCTGTGTAGACATAAACATAATTTAAAGCATCAATTGTACAGTTAGGATTCAGAGGGCTGTTAACACACACTTTTTAAAAAGTCATTCCTGGCTTTAACAGTTCACCTTGTCAAGACCGTCCTATCCCCGCTCCCCCCTCACACAAAGCACCCCACACCCCTTCACTCCTCCCACTGGCTTTGAGTGTCATCTATCTGCTCATCCACAGCCTGTCCCCTCATCTACTCCAATACTTGACACAGGTGGAATGGGGTTGTTTAATGTCAGGGGTGGTCTTCTGACTCTATAAGTTGAAGAGCATTGCAAGGCCCATGCCCCAAAGTATGGCTCCTGCTCATCTTTTACAGATTCTTGCTATTCAAAGTGGGTACATGGATGCACTACAACAGCATCACCTGGGAGCTTGTTACAGATAAAGAACCCTGGGCCCCACCCTCAGAACTACTGAATCAGAATATGTATTTTAAGAAGAACGGCAAGAGTTCTGTGTGCAACTGAAATCTGAGAAGCACTGTGACTCAGGTCCCCACATTTAAGCCATACAGAGCCCATCATTGGACAAAAGTGCTGCTCTCTTCAGGGTTCTAACTGGAAAGAGTACTGGGCCTTCTTTTATGTCTTCTCTCTGGTATCAACTTCCTATGGGCTGTAGTGTAGGCAAGTGTAAGAGATGGAAAGACACGCTGCACTGTGAGTTTACATTTCCTAGGAGCCCCATTAAAAAGTAAAAGAAAAAACAGGTGACAATTTTAACAATGTATTATATTTAACTCAACCTATATAAAATATAATTATTTCAACATATCTATAATAACAAAAGTGTAATATGCTAATTAGACCAACGACCTTCTGGACAAAGAGGGGCTGCGAGGGAAGGCAGGATCCCGGGTGCCAGAGGGAAGCCAATGCCGGCAGCCAGGGGAAGGAAGGCCTACTCTTGCATGAATTTCGTGCATTGGGCCTCTAGTAGTTAATATAAGAACTTAATAGATACTCTATAGTTTTTTGTACTGTGTTGCCGGAAACCAATCATTGTCTCATTAATAGAAAGATGTGGACAAGGAACCTGGAAGGCTAGTCAACCTTGAAGCTCTGAAAGGTCAGAGCCAACCACTCCCTATCTAATTGAGACAATGGTAACTGAGGCAACTTCCCCACCAAATAATCATGTAAATCCTTACTGATAAGATAATCTGCCTGTTACTGGAATTACCTGCTTAAGGGCAATGAGTGTATCCCAAACCTGAATAAAAAGGATGGCAAGGCCAAAGCAAAGGGGAGTCCTCCCACTAGAGTTGGGCTTCCACCTGGCCCCCATTTCCCAAATTAGTATTTTTCTAGTCTCTTTCATTTGTGTGCGGCCTTCTCCAGAACCCAAACCCTGAACCGGAACCCTGAACCACGCGGGACGTGAAAGGGGTTCCCACACTGTGTCCTTGATACTCAGCATATATTTTACACTACAGCACATCTCAGTTTCAGCTAGCCATAATTCCAGTGGGCATCAGCTTCCTGTGGCCAGTGGCTTCAGTATTGTCCTGTGTATCTCATAAGATTGCTGTGTATGGTGGGTAACTTATGTGAACACACCTTATAAGCTCTAAATACTTCATGTGGATGGAACTCATAAAGAGATCACTAATTATGTATGCTATACCATGTATTATGCCAACTCTCATGGGTCCTATTTCCCCTTTATACCTTCCTGTATGACAGTGAGCAGTGAACAGGACATACGGCCACATGCAGTTGTATCTGCTGCCACAGTTGTGGTGTCATGGAAAGAGCATAGTCGGTGGAGTCAGGATACACAGGGTGGGGGTTTTTACCACATCCTTGCTCTATGACTTTGGGGAAGTCCCATTTCACTTTTCAGCCTCAGTTTCCTTTACTGTAAAAATAATATCTCCAAAATGACGATGAGATACCATCTCACACCTGTCAGAATGGCTATCATCAACAAATTGACAAATGACAAGTGCTGGCGAGGATGTGGAGAAAAAGGAACCCTCTTGCACTACTGGTGGGAATGCAGACTTGTGCAGCCACTGTGGAAAACAGTATGGAGTTTCCTCAAAAAATTAAAAATAGAACTCCAATTTGACCCAGTAATCCCACTTCTAGGAATGTATCCCAAGAAATCAGAAACATCAATCAGAAAGGACATATGCATCCCTATGTTCATAGCAGCACAATTTACAATAGCTAAGATTTGGAAACAGCTAAGTGCCCATTAGCAAGTGAGTGGATTAAAAAACTGTGGTACATTTACACAATGGAATACTACGCTGCTGTAAAAAATGGAAGAATTCTTACCATTCACAACAGCATGGGTGGCCATGGAGAGCATTATGCTAAGCGAAATAAGCCAGCTGGAGAAAAATAAATATCACTCATTTGTGGAATATAATAAATAACATAAACTGATGAGCAAAAATAGATCCAGAGACAGAGAAGCATCAAACAGACTGTCAAACTTCAGAAGGAAGGCAGGGGAGGGAAGAGATCAACCAAAGGATTTGTATGCATGCATATAAGCATAACCAATGGGCACAGACACTAGGGGTGTGAGGACATGTGCGGGGGTCAGGGGAGTTGGGGGTGGCCAGGGAGAGGTCAATGGGGAAAAAAGGAGACATATGTAATACTATATGTAATACTTTAAACAATAAAAAATTTTTAAAAAATAATAATCTGCCGAAACCGGTTTGGCTCAGTGGATAGAGCGTCGGCCTGCGGACTGAAGGGTCCCGGGTTCGATTCCGGTCAAGGGCATGTACCTTGGTTGCGGGCACATCCCCAGTGGGGGGTGTGCAGGAGGCAGCTGATCGATGTTTCTCTCTCATCGATGTTTCTGACTATCTATCCCTCTCCCTTCCTCTCTGTAAAAAATCAATAAAATATATTTTAAAAAAATAAAATAAAATAAATAATAATAATCTTCTATCCATCCCACAAAGTTGTTGTGAAGATAAATAAATATAACATGCACAAGTTAACTATTAAATTTATAAAATGCTGGATATTGTCATTCTGGTATTTACTAAACCTAACACACCCTCACATAATTGTTGATTAGGTACTAGGTACCTAATTGCAGATATTTCAAATTTTTAAATAAATTTCCTATTCATTGCCTCCTCTAGCATGGAACTCCTGGTAAGGGTTGGGGTGCGGGGCTACGCTGTCAGGTGTGATGCCTCCGAATGCCCCCTCTGCTGGTAATGTGTCCCTGTGTGGACTGTTTCTGCAGTAGGTAGAGGATGGCCAAGGCAAATTCGGGTTAGGGTGATGTAAGATGTTAAGAACATGCGTTTGGAGTCAGAAAGAGCCAGCTGGGACTATCAGACCTGCTACTCACTCTCCGAGTTGCTTTCCTTTCTGAACCGCAGTTTCCCCATCTATGAAATAAGCTACTGCCTAGAACTGTTGTGACGCTTACAAGAAAAAATACAGTAAAACATTTAACCCTGTAAGTAGCCTGTAGTCCACCCCATTCAATCTTAAATGCTTTGATCATTATCTCAGTGCTCCAGATGCCTGACATCCATCCCTGGGAAGAGAAGAGCTGCGGTGACTTCCAAAGTGGCCTCGTCATTCATCTTGTTTCGGGAGTTGGTGTGCAGGCTGTTGGCAGGTTTGTTTAGCCAGGGACTAAGACCTCAGTTGGCATTCAGCTTTATAACTTCAAGCCATTTAGTCACATCTCGCTGGACAGACTCATTCTTTCTGAAGAGCTAGAGAAATAGCTCACAAGATTGATGGTTCCTTCCAGTCCGGCTGGCTCGCCTGGGGCCTTCCTCACAGCGATGGCTACTGGGGGAGAACCTTTCTGCTTGATCAGCTGGACAGGTTGAGTCCTGTCTCATGAGTCTCACATCAGACAAGCACTCTCTGAATTAGTGATATCATTGGTCACCATTCTCCTTGGATATTTGTAAGACATCCTTTCATCCCAAAGGCTCTCAACTTACTTTCTACAGCTCACCTCTCGTGAGAAGCCTTGTCTAGGAATGATATAATCCCTGGGTGCCAGTGGGAGCACTGCAGGGAATGACACAGGGCCAGAGAGGTGACATCCAGCAGCATTTATAGTTGTAACTGACTGTGCCTTGGTGGAGGAAGGCTGGGGGACCTTGCAGGGGGTTGCCTTAAATGCAAAACTTAAACCAGATTACTGAGAAGTCTATACAATAGGTCTCATCATCAGAGGCAACAGGATAGAGTAGTGCTTCTCAAACTTTAACGTGCGTACTAGTCACCTGGGGATCTTGATAGAATGAGGATTCTGATTCAGGAGGTCTGATGTAGCACCTAAGATTCTTCATGTCTATCAAGCTCCCAGTAATACATACTAATGCTGTCACGCCATGGCCACACTTTAGTGGACCTTTACGAGGCCTTGAATAGCCCTGGTTTCCATCCTGGCTATACCTGTTCCTAGATACTAATTCTTTGAAGTTCACTTTCCTTATATCCTCTACTATTGCTGTCCCTGAGGCTGTCCATTCAGACCATTGTTTTCATTCATTGTTCAGGCCATTCAGAATTCTGTGTTCCTGATCTCCTAAATTTCCATCTCCCTATGCAGTCTCTACCCCTTACTGTCTCTTCTCCTTTTTTTTTTTTTAAGTTTATCTTTATTGTTGAAAGTATTACAAATGTCCTTTTTTAATTTTTTACAGGGAGGAAGGGAGAGGGATAGAGAGTTAGAAACATCAATGAGAGAGAAACATCGGTCAGCTGCCTCCTGCACACCCCCTACTGGGGATGTGCCCACAACCAAGGTACATGCCCTTGACCGGAATTGAACCTGGGACCCTTCAGTCCACAGGCCGATGCTCTATCCACTGAACCAAACTGGTTAGGGCTGTTCTCTTTGTTTTGTTTTTGTTTGTTGTCCTCCCCCACCTGCCTCTCCCAAGCCTTCACCACACTATTGTCTGTGTCCATGGGCTATGCATATAAATTGCCCGTTTAATCCTCCCACAACCTCCACCCCGCAACCTTCCCTCTGAAATTCACCAGTCTGTTCATGGTTCTATGTCTCTGGATCTATTTTGTTCATAAGTTTATTTTGTTCATTAGATTCCACATATGAGTGAGATCATGTGATCTTTCTCTGACTGGCTTATTTCACTTAGCATAATACTCTCCAGGTCCATCCATGCTGTTGCAAATGGTAAGAGTTCCTTTTTTACCGCTGCATAATATTCCACTGTATAGATGTACCACAGCTTTTTTATCCACTCATTTGTTGATGGGCACTTGGGCTGTTTCCAAATCTTAGCTATTGTAAATTGCACTGCTATGAACATAGGGGTGCATATATTCTTTCTGATTGGTGTTTCAAGTTTCTCAGGATATATTTCTAGAAGTGGGATTACTGGGTCAAATGGGAGTTCCATTTCTAATTTTTTGAGGAAACTCCATACTGCTTCTCCACAGCGAAAGAAACCATCAACAAAGTGAAAAGAGAGCCCATTGTGTAGAAGAACATATTTGCCAATGATATATCCAATAAGGGGTTAATTTCCAAAATATATAAAGAACTCATACAACTTAACAAAAGAAAGACAAACAATCCAATTAAAAAATGGGCAAAGGACCTAAATAGACACTTCTCCAAAGTGGACATACAGAAGGCTAAGAGACATATGAAAAAATGCTCAAAGTCACTAATCATCTGAGAGATGCAAATTAAAATGATAATGAGATATTACCTCACTCCTGTCATAATGGCTACCATCAACAAATCAACAAATGACAAGTGTGGGTGAGGATGTGGAGAAAAGAGAACCCTAGTACACTGCTGGTGGGAATGCAGACTCCTCCCTAGCTATACCGGTGCTCATACTTTCTAGTAGGGTAGCATATGATCATGCTCAACAAATACAGTTTCCTCTTCCCACTTCTCACACCTCCATTAGTGCTGATTCAAAGTTATCACTGTTCAAATTTCCCTTCTCCTCAACCTTACCCACTTCACCCATTTTCCAATGTCAATTTGGATGATTTGGGCCTGAATGTGCCTCAGGACATTTAACCACAAACACTCCCCTCCGGCATACAGTGCATTCTAGTTGTTTGTTTTCCCAGAAATAGGCAGAAATCTAAGATGACCCCCAAAATTCCTGCCCCCTGGGATATGCACCTTCTCCCAATCAAACACTAATCTAGGTGCTGTTATGAATGGATTTTACATATGTAAATAATTTCCCTGATCAATTGGCTCAAAGATAGGGGGTTATCCTTGGTGGACGTGACCTAATCAGATGAGTCCTAAAAGAGACTGAGCCCTTCTTGGTATAAGAGATTGGGACTCTGAGGAGGCTCTGATGTGAGGAGGATTATCCATAGCTGGCTTTGAAGACAGAGGGTACTATGAGGTAAAGGGCTACAGGCGACTCTAGAAAGTAAGAGTAGGTCCTGGCTGACAATCATCAAAGAAACAAAGACCTCAGTCCTCCAAACATAAGTAACACATTTGGCCAACCATCTGAATGAGCTTGGAACCAAATTCTTCCCCAGAGCTTCCAGATAAGAACCTAGACCAGTGGTCGGCAAACCGCTCGCGAGCCGCGGTCTGCCGCTCTGTTGACTAATGAGTTTGCCGACCACTTCCTTAGGGAAAAACACTTAAAAAACATTTTAATAATGTACTAATGTCTTTAACCTGAAGTCAAAACTTCTGGGTAAGGGTAATGCCTTACTAAGGCATTGACCATTCAACACCTTGATTTTGGCATTTGAAACCCTAAGCAGAGAATTCAGATAATCTATGCCCAGACATATGAACCACAGAAATTATAGATAATTAAATGGACATTGTTTTAAGCCATCAAATTCCTGGCAATTTGTTATGCAGCAATGTAAAACTAATTACACTAATATACCTACTCAGATTACCAAAATAGTAGAAAAAATGACTGTGAGTCCATTTGGCTATACTTTCTCTTGTATAATTTTCCCCAGGAATCCAAGCACACTGGGACAAAGTATGAGTAAAATTATATGCACTCAGAATTTAGAAGAAATGTTATATAATTTGAGAACCATGATTGAGGACACCCCCTGATTCCTCTCTAATCTTACCTCTTACCATTATTCCCCTCACATCCCCTATTCTAGCCATACTGGCATCTCTGATTTTCCTCAAATGTATCAATTGTGTATCCGCTTCAGGGCCTTTGCACATGCTGATCCCTCTGTTTACATCACTCTTCCAACAGGTAGCTGCATGACCCTTCCTCATGGGCCTCCTCATCACTTACATTTATGGTGTACATGATTTGTTATTTATATGCTCAGGCCTTCCCTGACCACACTGTTAATATACAGTATCCTTCAACCCTCCTCCATCAATACCCACCAACAATTATACACACTCCCTTTCCTCCTGCTTTATTGTCTCTCCTTTGTTTTTGTCTTCCCCAAGCAGTTATTTATTTAATTTACTTATTTATTTTTCTTTGCCGTCCTCCACTGGAGCATGAATTCAGGGAGGGCAAAGAGTTTGTCTATTTGTTCGCTGCTGTAGAGTGCCTCGTAGAGTGCCTGACACATGGTAGGCCCTCAATAAATACTAATAAATAGATGACTATTCTAAACTGTGTGATATATTCAAACCTTCAATATAAGAAAATACCCATAATTAGCTGGATTGATGCACATATCAAATACAAAAAGAAAATGCATCCTGATTCAAAGCCCTTTGTAAATTCCCTCACTACTTATAACTTCTGCTTATGGAATTAAAAATGCCCAGGTGTCTATGAACTGTCACATATGTTTGCGGGCACACACATGCTAGTATGTTCACACATACACACACACACCTTAATAAGGAATACATATAATATGCAGAATAAATGTGGGTTTTGTGGGGACAAATTAAATCTGTGAACCATGAATGGCATAGCACGCACTATCTTAGCACGAAGTAGTAGAAACTCCTATTGCAAGGAAGGGTGGTTCCGTGACCATATGCCTCTTCAGATGTACACCTGACCAATCGGTGCGACAGGGATGAATTCACTGGAGTCTCTGCATCAAGAGAAAGAGAAGAGAAAGCGTGTTTGTGTCTAAAAGGTGTCCTGACTGTTTCATGATGGCCTTAATTTAGTGTTAATGGTTTAATTTCCAGGTTGCACGTTCTCTCTCCTTAAATAGCTCTTATTGTAATTGATGCTGTGTTAATCACTGTGTGGGCCAAGGAAGTGTCCACAGGGCAGGAACCACATGCTGGTTCACCTGTGCTTGAAGAGGAGAATGTCACGCATCTGAAGAAACAATGCCACCTGAAAATAGTGCAGAGTCTCAACGAAGGGCTTTGGGGAAAATAAAGCATGAAGCACAACGTGGAAAAGAGACTTAAATTTGCCACTAAGAATTGAGATGAAGATAAGGCAACTTATTTTTTCTTTATATTGAGTAGTTTCCAAAATTATAATAGGTATGTATTTTTTATAATTATTGACAATATGGTATTATGTAAAAAATAATACACACTATATGGAGCTTATTGCCAATTCTAGTTGGGACTTGTCTTAGTCCGTCTGAGTTGCTATAACAAAATGCCACAGACTGGGTGGATTACAAACCACAGAAATTTATTTCTCACAGTTCGGGAGGCTCAAAAGTCCAAGATCAAGTCACTAGACATTCAGTGTCTGGTGAGCACCCATTTGCTGGTTCACAGACTGTCTTTTCTCTGTGTTCTCACATGGCAGAAGGGGCAAGAGGGTTCTCTGGGGCCTCTTTTGTAAGGGCACGACTCCCATTCGTGGGGGCTCTACCTTCATGACCTAATTGTTTCCCAAAGGCTCCACCTCTCAAACCCATCACATTGCAGGCTAAGCTTCAACATATACTGTACATTCAGTTTATGGCAGGATTCCAGGAAATACACTAAAACGTTAGTAGTAGATATCTCTGAACAGTGGAATTATTTTGAAATTTTATCCCTCCCCTTCTTGTTATTTTTTTATTTTTTTATTTTTTTATAGATTTTGGACAGTGAGTATATGCAATCTTTTTAATTTAGAAAAAGCTGGTTTATTTTCTAAAAATTGTTATCATCCTGTATTTATTAATAACTAAGCATTTTATTTGTTTGTTTGCCTGGGGTTTATTTTAAACAGGTTTCATCTCTTATTCCTAGCATTACATTAAGAGGGGGAAAGTTTTTGTCTTGGAGAGGGAAAGGGTGTATTTCTCTTAAAGTGTATAATTTTTTTTAATTTTATTTTGTGTACATTTTTATTTATTTCAGAGAGGAAGGAAGAGGGAGAGAGAAATAGGAACATCAATGATGAGAATCCCTGATCAGCTGCCTCCTGCATGCCCCTCACTGGGGACTGAGCTCGAAACTCGGGCATATGCCCCATCTGGGAATCAAACAGTGACCTCCTGGTTCATAGGGAAATGCTCAACCACTGAGCCACACCAGCCAGGCAAGTGTATCATTTTTTTAAAAGGCATCTTCCCATCCTGCCCTCTTTTAAGATTTCCCCATTGTTGAAACAGGGTAGGCATGGAGAGCAGCACCCCTGGCCTCACACTGCTTTGAATCCAGGGCTAGAGTGACCTTGGAGATCAACCAGGGCCACCCTCCTCCCCGGTGGAGGAAACAGACTTCCTGAAAGAGGACAGGATTTGCTGTGTTGGTGACACCCTAACAAACCCAGGTCTAGAATCCCAGAGAGAACCTGTGTGTTTAAGCTGCTTATTCTTTGGACTCAGAAACAGAATCCTGCTGAATGCCAAGCACAGTACCTTGTATATGGTAGACCCTCAATAAATGAAGGTTAGAAGACTAGAAAAATTAACTAAAATGTTTTGAACATGAATGATCAATATGTTACATGGGGGAAAAAGAAGCTCTGGAAGTAAACATCAACATCAACCCTTCCCCCCCTTTCCCCCACAACACACACACACTTTTTTTTTTTTTTTTTAAGTTGATGAGAGAGAAAAAAAGCAGAGACAAAACTATCTTAAAAGTAGAATACCTACCACTGTCTATGGCACATGTTGACATCAGAGGCCAAGGCCTGTCCCCAGCGAGGAAGTCAAAAGGACTCTAATGATGGAAATGCACAGCAAGGCCTGCACAGAGCTCTCTTTGGATTTAACGAGTCCAAAGAATTGGGAAAAAATGTAAAAATGTCTCCACCTTTTTCTTGCTGGGTCAAGAGAAAACCTAATTCAGGGGCCACAAGGGAGTCCAGTGAGCAATTGACTGCAGAGCCTCCAAGCCCAATGGGATATCCCTCAGCTCAGCAAAAACCAAAGCGGCCAACACATGATGAACTTCAGGTAGTAAAGGGAGCTTTAAATGTGCCCTGGAGGCAGTCAAAGGGACAGAGAAGATATTTAGCTTCAAAAGTAGGGACTGTTTTAGAAGCAAAGAGAACATTTTCAGGATTTAGTAAGGCTTACTAATAACAACACACAGGCTTCTTCAGTGACAGCTTTCCAAAAAAATGCAGGGCTTGCTTTTCTTCTGTCATCGTTCCATCATCGGAGCCAACTAGGTCCTCCTCAGGAGCCTGGCTTACTCTGAGCGGCAGTCATCCCATACAGCTCAGCAAACCACAGCACGCACAGCACACAGCGCTGCGGAGTCCACGAGATTCCTCCATCATCCGCATTAGGAGGGTCTGAAATCCTGGTTTCCGTATTTTCCCACCCAGGGATGCCTTATCTGAAGATTCCAAATTGTCTTTTTAATCTGTCTTCACCCCAGTGAACAGTAATGCAAATATGATAACCATGGCATACCAAGAAGCCTTTCTTTGAACATTTTTCTCACAATTCTGAGACGAGGGATTGAAATTTTCTTTATGGGATGAGAAAACAAAGATCACTGAAGACTATTATGGGCTGGGTGCAATGGATACAGATGCGCATCTGGCAGAGCTTCAATTTACTTAGAAGCTTCCCTTACTGGAAGAGAGTCTCCTCTGCTCAGGATAATCTCTGTTTCTTTTCATTTACTGAAACCATTAACTAGATTTATTTTAATAAAAAGATGGCTTTCCAGACAGAGTTGTTCATACTGAAAGGAAATCTATCATGGGCTTTCATCTTTAGAAAAAGACCTTACACACAGAAATTTCTTAATATGCATTCATTAGAGAAATAATCAGTGGAAGGCAGAATAATGCCCCTCTAACCCCCACCGAAGATGTCCATGCCCTAATCTCTGGAACTAATAAAAATGTGACCTTACATGGCTAAAGGGACTTTGCAGACGTGATTAAGGAAAGGGTCCTGCATCGGGAGATTACTCTGCATTTTCTTGGTGGGCTCAATATAATCACAAGGGCTCTTATAAGTGACAGATGGAGGCAGGATGTTCAGAGTGAGAAAGTTGGTTCTCACAGCTGCCGTTGAAGATGGAGGTAGAGCCAAGAGCCAAGGAATGTAGGCAGACTTTAAATATTGGAAAATGCAAAGAAACAGATAGTTCCCTAAAGCCTCCAAGGGAATGAGGCTCTGTAAACACTTTAATGTTAGCGGAGTAAGACCCATTTCAGACTCTGACCTCCAGAACTGTAATACACTAAATCTGTATTGTTTTAAGTTGCTAACTTTGTTATGGAAGCAATAAGAACCTACCATATAACCCAAATCAAAAGTAATATTAGGAATCCCCAGTCAAATGATCCCTTACTCTTTTTTTTTTCTTTTTCTTTATTGTTTAAAGTATTACATATAGTAGTACATATATCTCCTTTTTTTCCCCATTGACCTTCCCCCAGCCTCCCCTACCCCCTGTTGCATGCCCTTATCCCACCCACCCAGTGTCTTGTGTCCATTGGTTGTGCTTATATGCATGCATACAAGTCCTTTGGTTGATCTCTTCCCTTCCTCCCCAACACTCCCCAGCCTTCCTGCTGTAATTTGACAGTCTGTTCGATGCTTCACTGCCTCTGTATCTATCTTTTTGTTCATCAGGTTATAATGTTCTTTATTTTTCATAAATGAGTAAGATCATGTGGTATTTTTCTTTCATTGCCTGGCTTATTTCACTTAACATAATGCTTTCCAGATCCATCCATGCTGCTGCAAATGGTAAGAATTGCTTCTTTCTTTATAGCCGCTTAGTATTCCATTGTGTAGATGTACCATAGTTTTCTAATCCACTCATCTGCTGATGGGCACTTAGGCTGTTTCCAAATCTTAGCTATTGTAAATTGTGCTGCTATGAACATATGGGTGCATATATCCTTTCTGACTGGTGTTTCTAGTTTCTTAGGATATATTCCTAGAAGTGAGATCACTGGGTCAAATGGGAGTTCCATTTTTAGTTTTTTGAGGAAACGCCATACTGTTCTCCACAGTGGCTGCACCAGTCTGCATTCCCACCAGCAGTGCACAAGGGTTCCTTTTTCTCCGCATCCTCGCCAGCGCTTGTTGTTTGTTGATTTGTTGATGATAGCCATTCTAACAGGTGTGAGATGGTACCAAATTGTCGTTTTGATTTGCATCTCTTAGATGATTAGTGACTTTGAGCATGTTTTCATATGTCTCTTGGCCTTCCTTCTGTCTTCTTTCAAAAAGATTCTATTTAGGTCCATTGCCCATTTCTTTATTGGATCATATATCTTTCTTTTATTAAGTTATATAAGTTCCCTGTAGATATTGGAGATTAAACTTTAATCAGTGATAACATTTGCAAATATGTTCTCCCATACAGTGGGCTTTCTTGTTGTTTTGTTGATAGTTTCTTTTGTTGTGCAAAAGCTTTTTATTTTGATGTAGTCCCATTTGTTTATTTTCTCTTTAGCTTCCATTGACCTAGGACAGTGGTCGGCAAACAGCGGCTTGCGAGCCACATGTGGCTCTTTGGCCCCTTGAGTGTGGCTCTTCCACAAAATACCACGGCCTGGGCGAGTCTATTTTGAAGAAGTGGTGTTAGAAGAAGTTTAAGTTTAAAAAATTTGGCTCTCAAAAGAAATTTCAATCGTTGTACTGTTGATATTTGGCTCTGTTGACTAATGAGTTTGCCGACCACTGCCCTAGGAGCAGTATCGGTGAAGAAATTGTTTTGGCATATGTCAGAGATTTCTCTGCCTATGGATTCCTCTAGTATTTTTATGGTTTCCTGTTTAAGTCCTTTATCCATTTTGAGTTTATTTTTGTGTATGGTGTAAGTTGGTGGTCTAGTTTCATTTTTTTGCAAGTATCTGTCCAAGTTTCCCAACACCATTTATTGAAGAGACTATCTTGACTCCATTGTATGTTCATGCCTCCTTTGTCAAATATTAATTGAGCATAGTGGTTTGGGTCAATATCTGGGTTCTCTATTCTATTCCACTGGTCTATATGTCTGTTCTTGTACCAGTACTAGGCTGTTTTGAGAACAGTGGCTTTGTAATACAGCTTGAAATCTGGTATTGAGAACCCACCTACTTTTTTCTTCTTCCTCAGGATTGCTGTGCCTATTCGGGCTCTTTTTTATTCCAGATGAATTTTTGGAGAGTTCTTTCTAGGTATGTGAAATATGCCATTGGTATTTTAATGGGGAGTGCATTGGATCTATAGATTGCTTTGGGTAGTATGGACATTTTAATGGTATTGATTCTACCAATCCATGAACATGGTATGTTCTTCCATCTGTTTATGTCTTCCTCTATCTCTTTTTTCAGTGTCCTGTAGTTTTCCACGTATAGGTCCTTTACCTCCTTAGTTAAGTTTATTCCTAAGTATCTTAATTTTTTTGGTGTGATGATAAATGGGATTGCTTTTTTAGTCTCTCTTTCTGTAAGTTCACTATTGGTGTATAGAAAAGCCATAGATTTCTTGGCGTTAATTTTGTATCCTGCTACCCCTCACTCTTTTCTTTAAAGAGATGATTAATGGACAGGAAGACTTCTAGTAGTGACTCTTCCACTAACCCTGTCCAACAAAATCCTGCCACAGTGGCCTGCAGGCATGAGCACACAGAACCACAGACACCCTCATTCTGGCTAACATGCATTTCACAAAGCCATATGCAATCAGAACAATCAATTCTAAATTATAGAGCTTTTTGTCCCACAAATACGCTATCTGGCCTCCTTTTTACTCCCGATTATAACAAATTCAAATACCATAGTAGCACATGAAACAAAGGCATTGCCTAATGTGTAATTTGGGAGGGAATTTAATGATACATCTGTCTGTTTGACAAAACACAGTCTTGAAGTATCTATTTAAAATAAAATCAGCAGATTGGCAGTGATTAAAAATGGGAGGCTATAAAAAGTTTAAGAAAAAAAAGCATTAAAGTCTAACAGCTCTAGGTTTATGTGCTAGTACTATAGTAAATATACCCAGCACCAAATTTCTCTCCTAAAATATTGGCATTAGCTACTGAAAAAAACACACAAAAAACCACCATTAAGCACATACCAAAAAAAATTCATCTTTATAAAGGTTAGGGCAATGAGTCCATCAGTAATCCAGTCAGAGTGGATATGCATAATATTACAAAATATGCTGTTGGACATTGCTGAGCATTATCTTTCAAACCAGTTAAGGTGGAAACAATACATTATTGCTTTGTATAAAGATTGCCTTAAAATCTTTTTTATACTATACTAATGTTACTTTGCCTGAGCAAGTTGTTAAGGAATTTTGGAAGTTTGTGAGTTTGGGATATTCTAAATGATCATTTGGAAATATAATAATGGCTATAGATATATTGATACCTGTTTTCAAAGGCTTTAATATAGTTTACACCTTAAAGTAATAATGTAATGACCAGAGATAGCTACTACAAGAATAAACTTTTAAGCAAGTTTAGTCATGAAATTGCAGGAATTACCATTGACTGAATGACACCTGTAAGATCTCCAATGGTCAAAGCTACTACAGTTGAAACAGCCTTGGACCCAGAACCCTACCCTGAATCACATCTCAATGCAGACCTTAGTTCCTTCCTGAGATTAATCTTCCTTGATCTCTGGCTCCAACCATTCTTAATATCTTCTTAGGTCTCCTGCTTCTTTTCTTCAACTCAACTTACTGAAATTGTTGGAGATTTTTAAAAATCCAACCTTACCTTACTAGTATATATCTCTTATCTGGTATCAACCTGGTGATATAAATTATCATGCACAAATTCCTTATGCTATGCTAAAGCCTTACACTAAGTGAGTCTCCCAAGAACAACAAGATTTCAAAACAATTCTATATCTTTATAAAACTACTTAATACATAAATGGCTAGAAATGATTTATGTCATGGCATGGGACTGTACATATGTGGACTTTTAATACCTCTATTATTATAACTACTTCTTTAGCATATAGTTGTCCAAAGCTTCTCCAAAAACAAAATAAAGGCAGAAGAGAATATAATCGAGGGAATCATGTTTATTTATTTAATATTTATTGTATATCTACTAACACTGTCTTGTGCTAAGTGTTGAAAATACAATGCGGGATAAAATGAACACGGTTATGGCCTTTTTTCTCATGGTCTAAGGTAGCTGTTAAACTCCAGCCACCACAAACTCATTTTAGGCATGTCTCCTCCCTTTAAGGGAGGAATTGTCCTTAAATCTCCTTAGCAAAAACTTAGTCACATAATCATATTGAGCTATAAGGGCGCTGAGGAAAATGGATTTTTAGCTGTGTGGTCTGTTCCCAGCTCAAAGTTAGTATTCTTATTTCTAAGGAAGAAGGAGAAATGGATCTTGGAAGTCAACTAGTATACTCTGACACAGTATCTTTATTTCCTTTATATTCAATGGCATATAGACTGACTTCAAGCATAGAAAATTCTCCATTTAGTTTGAATAATAATTAAGTGTGACAGTATGAGAAACAGCTTTGTAATGTATAAAGTGCCACATAAATGTAAAATATTATCGTTGAAGATAAAAATCTACTAGCTGTTAATTCAGGAAATTGGTTCTTTTGACACCCAGAGTCTGAAAGGTATTATAGGACAGGACCCAGATCGATTCCATAATATATTGACTTCTCTGTTAAATTAACAGTATTTCAATTTCAGATTTATTTGGTTACTAATTTTTGTAGAGTTATTTCTATTAACTGTTTTTCTTTTTTAAGTATTTAAGTATTGCTCTTATGTAAAATCTCTCTCCTCAGAGTTTCTTTCTATAATTCAGTACATACTCTTTTTATTTATCAAAATGATTCAAAAATAAATTCACTCACTCAATATGTTTACTGAAGGCCTACTGTGTGCCAGGTGCTACACTAGGTCCCAGATGATAGAGCATACAATATAAAAATAAAACCCAAAATGTGCATTCAGAGGGCTTATATTCTATTGGGAGAAGAGAGAAAACAAAGAGCAAAGAATATCTTTCTCTTTCTAGGTTTGCAATTTCTGTGAGTGATGCAAAAAGAAATAAATAAGCAAACAAAAACCACTTAATGCCCCCTTACTTCTATAATGATGAAACGAGAGAGAGAAAGAGAGAGATTTGCAGGGCTGAATGAACCACCAGTTGAATAGGAGGAGACTTTAGGTAAGGGCGCTGAGGAAAATGGATTTTTAGCTGTGTGGTCTGTTCCCAGCTCAAAGTTAGTATTCTTATTTCTAAGGAAGAAGGAGAAATGGATCATGGCGGGAGTCTTTACATTAGGTAAGGACAGGAAAAACAATTAAAAAAAAGAAGTAAAATGTAGGTAAATGTTACTAGAGGAAATAAACCTCACGCCCACCCCCAATCAATGGGGATAGTGCAAAGTGTTTTGCTGGTGTGGTTAATTTGGAATGATGCGGGTTTGAAAGTTTCAGGAGCTTCCCAGGTGAAATCAGAAACTGCTCTGTACATGTAGGACAAGGAGACAGGCCACTCCACACTGAGATGTGGTGGTTTTAAAAAGCAAGGAGCTTACAAGGAGGCTTGCCTTGCCACCGCAGGCCAAGTAGATCTCCGTCCTGCCCTCTGGAATCTTCAAAGTGTATTTAGAGGCCTTACCTGGGTTTAGTCATGCTTTCAGTCCGGCTGGTCTCCACACCTTGCCCTCCAAGCCTCTCTCCTTTAAACTGGCTCCAGCTGTGGGACCTGCGCACAGAAGGCGCATTTCAAGGACAGGGGCTGGGAGTGAGGAGCCTCCAATTGCCTGATGGAGCTCGCAGGTCAACCGGAGGTCACGTCTTCTCCACGACTGCCCCCAGCGGATGAGAATGGCGGGAAACATAGTAGTTTCTTTTGCCCTGTGGTATCTTAACAAACTAAAAAGTTCATGGACCAAGTGAGCAGAGGAAGAACCACCCAGTGCAGGAGAGGCACCCCCTGAGGTATTACTGAGTGGGAATTCCCAATCAGTGCAATTCATTCATTCATTCATTCATTCATTGTACTGCTGGGAAAAGGTAAACCAAATAGATATGGTCCCTGCCTTCATGGGGTGTGTGGTCCAGTAAGGGTTGTAGACATTAATGGAAACAAAAATAAAAATATATCCATAAGTCATACTCTGAAGGAAAAGTAAAGACTGATGAGAAATTGACAGTTGGTCCTGTGTTAAACTGGGTGTGTGTGTGTGTGGGCGGGGGGGGGGGGGGGGGGGGGGGGGGGGGAAGGAGTGGTCAGTGAAAACTAAGAAAAGAGACATCTGTGCCCAGACAAAAAGATGAATGTTAGCTGGGGAAATAGTGGGCTAATCCCAGGAAAGCATTCAATGTTAGAGATTACTGGTGAGAAAACAGATTTTGAAGACTGAAGTCACTCAAAAACTCAGTGTCCATGTAGAGATGACTCATTTGAATTTTGAAACATATTGTAGAACATTTTCCACTCGCTAAATTTAGTATATCCCTACCACTGGTGTGCTGGAACTAGCTCACGTAGGCTCACTAGGGCCTATTCTAAGCATCTCTCCCCAAATATGCATTCAGTGACATCAAAGGGAAGCTTGAAATTGGCCATGGCGGGAGTCTTTACATTACAGAAACAGGCAAAGGCTACATATCAGGATTAATTTTTTCCTTTCAGAGAGCTGGTTGTTAAACATTAACCAGTGTATCATTGCTCTCTTGTCAACTAATGCCAGAATGGCTAGGTAAGAAACACCTGGAAGAAGGCAATAAAAAGCACTAATTTAATTAAGCCATTCTAATTAAAAATTTGATACAATATTTAAATGTTTCTGTACTGGTTTAGTATCTTCATAAAGAAAGTATCAAGGTTATTTTGGTAACAACATGGAATAATTACACATTTAGTTTGCTGTATCTGTTGTAAGTTGCTTAATAACAATTGTTCTAGAATTGACCTGTCTGAGAGCATCTAAACAAATTACTTCTAAACAAAAATTAATTTTTTGAAAAGTATAAAATATTTCACTCATTCATATTACTTTTTATTTATTCAACTTTAATCATTGGAAATCTGTTTTCTGAATACTAGTTATCATGCCAACCTCAGCAAGGAAAATACCAAAGGAAAATAAGAATCCTAGGACTCAGAGAGTTTTCAATGTCATTAAAATGAGATTTTTTAAAAATAATTTTTATTGATTTCAGAGAGGGAGAGAGAGATAGAAACATCAATGATGAGAATCATTGATCAGCTGCCTCCTGCACACCCCCTATTGGGGATCAAGCTGGCAACCAGGCATGTGCCCTTGACCGGAATCAAACCTGGGATCCTTCAGTCCCCAGGCCGATGCTCTATCCACCGAGTCAAACCAGCTGGGGCAAAATGAAGAGATTTTTAAAATAAGAAGTATTTAAATATTAAAAGACTACAAATGTTAATTAAAGGTCCAAATATTATGAGATGTCAGATAAAGGTAAGCATTGATAAAAATGAGAGGGAGGGTGATGTCACTGAGCTTGAATTGATCTGTGTTATCAAAGGTGTGTGGAATCTCATTTTATTATTTTAAAACCAATCTAACATATTGCTGGTGGGAATGTAAAATGGTGCTGCCAATCTTAACAAACGTATGGGATTATTTTACAAAACTAACTATGCGCTTATCATAAAACCCAGGAATTGTACTCATTTATCCCAGAGAATGAAAACTTAAGTTCACCCTAAAACCTGTACACAGATGTTCATAGCAACTTTATTATAGTAGCTCAAAACTGAAAAAAAACAAAAAACACCCCAGAGATTGTTAATCATTTACTTTTCATTGGCGTGAATGCTTAAACAAATGGTGGTACATCTATACCATGAAAAACAACTTATAAAGATCTGAGGGAAATTATGCTGAGTTAAAAACCAAGCTCTAAAGGTTACATACTATATGATTTCATTTATATAGCATTCTTGAAATGATGAGAGTGTGGAGATGGAGAATAGATTAGTGGTTATAAAGGGTTAAGGAGCCCGGAGAGGGCGGAAGGTAGCTGGAGCCATAAAAGGATAGTAAGAGGGATCCTTATTAAGATGGAATTGTTTTGTATCTTGATTCTAGTAGTGGTAATACAAATTTATACATGTGAAAACTTGTGTAGAAATAAATACATACACACACACTCACATGCACAAAAATGAGTGCATATAAAACTGATGAAATCTGAATGAGGCTCATGCCTTGTATCAATGTCAATTTCCTGTTTGTGATACAGTGTGTTTTACTTTTTTCAAGACTACCATTAGGTGAAGGGTATATAGGGAACTCTCTGTATTGTTTCTTTCAACTGCATGTGAATCTATAATTATCTCCAAATAAAATGTCTATTCAAAATCTATACTAATAAAAGGGTAATATGCTATTAGACCAGGTTGACCGGACATCTTCCAAATGTCCGACTTCCTTCCAGACAAAGCCATGGTGGTGGGGGCCGAGGCAGAGGCAGTTAGGGGTGATCAGGCCAGCAGGGGAGCAAGCAGTTAAGGGGCGATCAGGCTGGTGAGGGAGCAAGCAGTTAGGGGTGAGATCAGGCCAGCAGGGGAGGGCAGTTGGGGTCAATCAGGCCTACAGGGGAGGGCAGTTGGGGTTGATCAGGCCAGTAGGGGAAGGCAGTTGGGGGTGATCAGGCCGGCTGGGGAGGGCAGTTGGGGTGATCAGGCCGGCTGGGGAGGGCAGTTGGGGTGATCAGGCTGGCAGGGGAGCAGTTAGGCGGCTATCAGGCTGGCAGGCAAAGGTGGTTAGGGATGATCAGGCAGGCAGGCAGGCGAGCCGTTAGGAGCCAGCGGTTCCAGATTGTGAGAGGGATGTCCGACTGCTGGACATCCCCTGAGGGGTCCCAGATTGGAGAGGGTGTAGGCTGGGCTGAGGGACACCTCCCACCCGTGCACGAATTTTGTTCACCGGGCCTCTAGTTATAGCATAATAGTAGATAGGAAAATGAAAATAACCTCCATA
Organism: Plecotus auritus; assembly: GCF_963455305.1. NCBI lineage: Eukaryota > Metazoa > Chordata > Mammalia > Chiroptera > Vespertilionidae > Plecotus > Plecotus auritus. The sequence continues at coordinate 158,767,146 of NC_137771.1, read as the reverse complement.
ATGCCATCACACTATTATAATAATGGCCATTTCTTTTATTCGTGTATGTAGTAGTTGGATAAACACAAAATAGAATAGGGTTTATTAGAATACCTCAAATAATGAATGACTCTACCAAGATAAAAATTCCAGCCTTGCCCTATCCGGTTTGGCTCAGAGGATAGAGCGTCGGCCTGCAAAATGAAAGGTCCCAGGTTCAATTCTGGTCAAGGGCACATGCCCGGGTTGTGGGCTCGATCCCCAGTGGGGGACTTGCTGGAGGCAGCCGATCCACCATGATTCTCTCTCATCATGGATGTTTCTATCTCTCTCTCCCTCTTCCTTTCTCTCTGAAATCAATAAGAATATGTTTAAAAAAATTTCAGCCTTATTTATTCTCTGTAAATATGAAATATGAGAAGAAAAGCTTACAGCATTGCACTGCCAACTCAGTTTCCTCTCTTATTTGATAAGTATATCATCCTACCTACATCATCCTTGGCTCTCCTGAGAACCACCACCTTAGGAGTCATAGCGACATCAGACTGCCATTTAGGGCAGAGTGCTATGCAAACTGAGTGCTCCTTTCCCCATCCCTCTTAATCTCTTAAAATACTGTGACAATCAGTAACTTTACAGCAGAATGGATCCCAGAATCCTGGCCTGCTGCAGTGTTGGATGTGAAATTTCAGGCTGAGTGGCAGTGAAGAATATTTTTCATCTGATAAGGAACAAACCCAAGCAATAATCTAATTGTAAGTCAGAATTGTAGAGTTTGGATATTTATGTATGACACCCTACCAATATATCCAAAACATATACCTATTTTAAGTTCTTCTTGTAAACTAGTAGAAAATTATGTAAAATTTAATGGTGAAACTGTCATAAATGTGATATTTGAATGCTCTCTCCTGAATAGCCCCAGATAACATCCAAATGCCACAACTTAATTTTAGACCCAGAGTGAAAGGTTTATGACCATGTTATTCAAACAAACACGTTGCCATGATATACTACCCTGACCACACCATCTGTTTATCTGGGTGATTTCATTTGGTACATAGATCTAACGAATAAACCAGCTGCTTTTTGGCATAATGGGCCTGCAGAAGAGTCTGTAATTCAGCTCTTGCTTATCACTGGTCAAGCAAGAAGCCTGAATGAGAGTAGAGGGGCAAATGGCTGATTTGAAACAGCAGGCAGGGTCTCTATTTCTCAAATCTCTCTTTCTAGAAGATCCTTCAAGTTACATTAAATACACAATTATACCTATGTCTCTGATGCCTGTATGACCCAACCAGGTATTATCTTGGAGATGTTGGTTACAGCTATGTTGTTCTGTTGTTATGCTGATCAATAAATATATCATGTGATAAATTTAGTAAATAAATAAATATATGTATATTTAATGCTCACCCAAAGATATTTTTTTCATTGATTTTATTTTATTTTTAGAGAGAGTGGAGGGGAGGGAAGAATGGGGGGAGAGAGAGAGAGAGAGAAAACATCAATTTGAAGAGACATATTGATTGGTTGCCTCCTGTACATGACCCAACCGAGGCCAATGATCTAGCCTGCAACCTAGGTACTTGTCCTTGACCAGGAATAAAGCCTGTGATTCTTCAGTCCAAGGGCCGATGAGCAACCACCTAGGGCTAAATATATATCTTAAAACTAAAAATATGGAGAGCCAAAAAATTCAGATATTAGATAATTTGCCTGTACTTCTTAGTGTAGGGTAGTGGAAGGAATACAAATTGGAAATCAAATGGGAACATGATCAAACGTCCACTCTCTTTCTTGTCCACATGTAACTTGGGCAAGTTACTTCCTTCACCTTGCTGAACTTCTCCTCCCTGAATCTATTTCCACATTTGTAAAATAAGTTCTCTGAGAATTGACCCAATAATGGGCACCCAGTAGGTGCTGGATAAATGCTCACTCAAGTCTTTTACTGAGGTTTTTTTGGGTAACAGTGTGGAATCATTGAACAGAGCTGCCATCAACTCAAGGCATCGTGTGTAGTGGTTCCAAGTGCAGATCCTGAGTCCAGACTGCCAACCTATGAGTACCAGCTCCAGAACTTCCTACTTATAGCTCTTTGGACAAGTTATTGCATCTCTCTATTCAGCAGTGTCCTCTTCTGTAAAGTATGAATAATAGTAGTACACCTACCTCATATGGATTAAATGAGTTCATATAAAGCACTCAGAGCAATACCTGGCACGTGGCAAGTGCTAGATAAGGGTTAGCTGTCAGCATCATTAATACCATGTATTGTTTTAAAAATTATATTTCATGATCTGTATTTATTAATTTCAAAGACTTTGTTTTCCTGTCAGTCATTTAATAAAACTACTTTCTTTTTCCATCGTTTTACATTAAAAATACCTGGGTAAATCTGGCTCTCTTCCCTCCTGCCTCATCAAGTCTTCCTGGGTGAAAATATGCTTCAAATGAGGGAAGCAGTGACCTTTCTGAGTCTGTCAGAAGGGGGAGCCAGATCTAAGGTTCTTTTGAAAGGTCTGAAGAGAGGTGTGCGGTTTTTTTTCTAGTAAATCTACCCTCAGGCCTGACATTCTCTAGGTTCCTTCCTTCATTAGAATTCTGTGAGGAAATCCTTTCCCACTCTCAGAGATGGTTAGGGAGAAAGAAACAAGTTTATCCAAATCTCTACGGGAAAGAAATGAATAATAAAAATGGAACTTAGATACTCTTACTCCCCCTTCTTCTTCAATAACGAGTCCATTAATATGTTTCAAGGCCATTCTATTACAATAGCTTTAAAAAAAGCTCCTTTTTGCTTTCCATGTTAATGAAGCAGCAAACTTAATTATATTAAATAAAAACTTCTACAGCCCAGAAGGCAGTGGTCTCCTTTGCAGAGAGGAATGTGGCACTGTTACTCTCTACCAGCAGGACAAGTGTTTTGAGGGAATTTGCATGGGGTTTGCACCCTTCCTGAATGCCCTCATGCTCTGCTTCTCTTTGAGCATGGGTTTTCTCCAGGACCGAGGCACAGAGCAGAGCTGCCAGTCCACACCAGCAAACTCCTGAGTTCATGGCAACACGTCTGTGCTTTACTGACCAGCCACAGACTCAAAGACAACAGAAGCCAAAGGAGGTGAGGGAGTAGAATGTGTGTGTGTGTGTGGGGGGGGGGGGGGTGGGGGGAGTGGCTCATCTCATTCAGTTTGACTATCTTCTAAAGTAAGGGAAACAAAAACAGGGAGCCCTCTTTAAAGAACATCCTGAGACTCTCTGCACGCTCATCCTGTTTCAGATCCTGAGTCACATCGCAGCATCCGTGAGGCCTGTGAACTCTCCTAGAACTCATGAAAGACAGTTCACAGTTCAGCGAAAGAGTCCGTAGCCACGAGGCTGACCTTATTCTAGAGAAGGGGGTGCTTACTCACCTTGTGTAGCTCTAGAGCAGGGGTCCTCAAACTTTTTAAACAGGGGGCCAGTTCACTGTCCCTCAGACCTTTGGAGGGCCGGACTATAGTTTTAAAAAAAACTATGAACAAATTCCTATGTGCACTGCGGGCCCGGGACGAGTCGGCTGCTAAGCAGGACAGGCAGCGGCACCTGGTGGGCCGGATAAATGTCCTCGGCGGGCCGCATGTGGCCCTCGGGCGGTAGTTTGAGGACCCCTGTCTAGAGGCTGGGAGAAGCCCCCTCAAGTTCCTCCTTTCTTGCCTACTCCCCCATAAGAATTTGTAGTTTGAGATCAACTGAAGTTGATCTTTGAAAAAATAAAACTACCACTGTACTAGTAAAAGCAGAGAGGGCATATCTAATTTTATATTGCTTATCAGGTACATAGACTAATTTAAAAACTTAGCAGCAAAAATACTAAAACTCCTTTATGAGTAAGATTGGAGATGGCTGAAAACTGCTAGCCTATTAGTTCCTAGGTGGCTAAGTAATTCTGCCCAGAGTCCTCACTGGGAGCGGGAGCATTGGAGGGAAGAAAGCACGGCTGCCCATTTAGGGTGGAGTCACCCCACCTGGGCTGGGAGGGAGTCTCGGGGAAGACCTCACTGATTTTCCATGGCTTCCTTGGGACAAGCAGCCAGTACAGTGACCATAGAACCAGATGTGCGGGGACAGCTCAATTTCATGCATTTTTTCCTTAATAGAAGCGTTTTGCTAAATATAACTGAATATGATCTAATTTTCACATTGAAAAGACTTTTCCAAGACAAATTGGGGGAAAGTGTCCTGTCCCACATGTTCTGGTTTGAGGTTAGGAAAATACAGCCTTTATGGTAAGGAATGCATAAGTCAGAGCTGGGCAACTTGGTGCTGAGGGGAGAGAAACGCTGCTGAGAGCTACCATGCCAAGATGAGTGCAGGAGCTGTCGGGGTTGTTTCACTCGACTAGAACCTGAGAAACAAAGGTAAGGAGTTTACAAAATTGACCTGCAAGGCCTTCCACCTGGAGCAGATCCCCCTGAAACCGGGAGGAAGGTAGTATTCAAAAGCAGCATTTTCCACTCCAGCTGTTCTGTGGCTCAAGAAACCCAAACCACATGTGGGCCCAGCCCAGAAAGGCGTCTGAGGTTTCCAGCTATCTAAGTCTCTTTTTCCTCAAACAAAGACTGGAGAGCACTTTCTCTAGGAAGTTACTCAAAGAAAGTTTGTTTCAAGAAAAACAAAATTTTTAAATAGAAGATGCCCATTGTTCTAGGAGTTCAACACTACTTTCAGTCTTAGCTGTATATATTCTGAGTTTACTCATGGTTCCTTTAGTGGAAGTTCCCACAGTTTATGCCCACACTTTTGTGTTGATTTTTTTTTTGGGGGGGGGGTTCCAGCACAGTGGGCATAATCTGTAAACTGTTTTCTGCAACTCCGGCAGGCATCCGCAGGACACAGTGGTCACAGTCAGCTGCTCAGTTCAAGCTCCAGCACTTTCACTGCATGGGTTTCCTCAATTAACACAATTCTATACCATTATGATTGTCGTGTTCAATAGTTCCTCTAACATGAGGAAGCATGAGTTACACACAGAAGTTAGGATGTAATTTCCCAAGCAGTGTAACAGGAGAGCCCACTGGTAGATGCACCTTGCTCTTCTACCTGCATGTTCCTCCTACCAGTCCTGGACGTGACCCGTGCTAAACAGCTCCAGTCGCCAAAATGTTTACACTGAACTCGTCTAACTACCTGTGTGTTTTTAATGATATTGTTGAGACTATAAAAGTAATATATGAGAAAACATAAAATATAAATACAAAATAAAAATCATTTCTAACCCATAAAGGAGCATTAATATTTTAATGCATTTATCCCAACTGTATTTATATGATACACACATATTCAAACATGTTTACACACTGCAGTACTTGTGACATAATTGAGATCACAGAATATAGTATTTTAAATCTTACCATTTTCACTTAATAATATATTATTAATATTTTCCTATAATTTAGCATATTCCCTGAAATCATTACATTGGAAACATTACATTTATATGTGTTTCATATTACAAATGCACCATTATATATTAACTTTTCTCCTTTAATGAGTTTTCCTATTTTTTTCAAATATTTGCTCTTTTAAATAATTTAATAAACATCTTAATACATGAATCTTTGATTATTTTACTCTAACTATAGGGTAGATTGCTGAATGGGAAATGATTCGGTCAGAGAATATGGGTTTATTTTTAGAAAGATGCATTAGTTTATATTCCTGGAAACAGTGCATGAGAGTGTTATTTTATTATCCTGTTTTCAAACTGAATATTATAATTTAAAAATTCTTTATTACTATAAGGAGTAAAAATGGCATTTCATTGTTGTTTCAAGCCTCCTAGTTTTTAAGAGGTTTCTTCTTTTCTAGGAGAAATGAAGGGTAACTACATGGATGGCATATTTATTCACAAGATCGATCGTAGGTCTATCCACAGTGCTTTCCCTCATAAATGGAAGCATTTGGTAGTGACTGATATTCTCAGTGTGTGCTTTGCAGAATCAGCATGTCAAGCACTGGCTGCGGAAAGGAGAGGAAGAAGGGGGCAGGTCTGAACAGGTGGGGTGCTCAAGCCCACAGTGGGACCCCGGGGAGGGCAGGCGCCCTCAGAGCGGCTGAGGCAGGAGGAATTTGCACACTGGGAGAGGAGGTGCCCGAGGATAGAAAAGAGTCTTTGAGGATGTGACGGTATTGAGGCTAACACTGTCGAGCAGCCATCTTACCGAGATGTTCCTATTAAGAGGAAAGCCTAGAGAGGATGCTGAAGTGGGCAGAAATCATTAAACACATTTACAGCAGAAATGAACAGGTCAGACCTACCCATCTGGTGAGCAGCCTCCTGTCAAGCAAAGTGGAAAGTGGCAAGATGGCCATCCAGGAAGGCAGAGTATGCATCCAGGGTACAAGGTGGCCGCTATTGCTCAAGCAGACAGCACCTGGCACTGAGGAGTGCCTTGACTGACTCCTGGTGGGTGTCACTGACCTTGATAAAACAGAGAGAGCTAAATACATCGTCTGCACAAACATGGGGCTAGATCAGGGAGTTGCAACGTGCAAAAGCAGACCTTGGGCTGTTAGCTGTGATTCAGGGAAGGACCAGCAATGTAAGGGGGTGATCTGATGATCTGAACAAGTTAGGTCAGATCCTTGAACCCAGACATCCAAACAGGAAGCCAGTTGCCAAAGCTTGTGTGCAAGCTGTGGGCTGGATGGAGAGATCCTAGAGATCTATGACACCGACTCCATACATTCTTCAGGCAAGGCCTGAGATTGAGCCCAGATTCTGCCTCCAGATGGGGGTGGAAAGGTCTCGGCGATGGGGACTGGCAGACTGAGTTGGCAAGGAGCCAGGAGTGTCATCACAGAAAACAAGCAGAGAGCTCAGGAGGACACCCCAAATGAAACTCAAAATATCGCATTTCGTTCTCACCATTCAAGTTCATGAACAACGGGAAACTTCAAATAGGTTGCAAGAGATTTATGGGTGAGGGGAAAATATATATGTATTAGAAGAGGCCCCGTGGGGAATGAACAAAAAACATAACCGTAAAAGTAGCCTAAAAGGAATAAAATGAGCAGCCACAATGAAGTGTTTTGATACCAGCAAGGGGGAACTAAAAAGCAGGAGAAGGATTTGTAGGGACACTTTTTTTTTTAAAGCCAGCTTGTCGTAAATCAAGAGCATGAGATTACTGATGACTTTAAAATGGCTAAGGTATTGAACTGATTTTCTTAATCTGTCTTTAATAAAAGAAATGGAACCAAGCAGCCGTTTCAATTAGGTGGTAATGTAAAGTTTGCAAAAATGTCCACAGCTGGTAAGAAAAACCTGGAGACTGTATAAATATGCAGCTCAACAGGTCTTGATGAGATTCATCCTTGAAGTGATGCCTGCAAATAATCCACATAATGCAGGGGAAGGGGTAGGCAGAGTGGGGAGGGGGAAAATTCAGAGGGCAGGCAGCCAGCTATTTAACCCCTAGAAGAGTGCCAGGCAGGGAGCTGGAGGAAATGTGTATCATAGAAGAGATGCATGCAATGTCCTCATTACAGTGGCAGGAAGCAAGCACTAATGTGTGCTACCACTCCAGAAAATACCCATGAGGGTGAAGCAGTTAGGAACACCCGTAAGGAGCTGTAGGTAGTGGTCAGCAGCACCATGTTTTCCCACATGTCTCTAACACATTCAAAACCATTTGTCAGATTACTACCAACGGCATTTTCAGAAAGAGCTACCTTCGTTTTGAAGAGCATAATCCAGGAAATATTTGCCAAGTACATATTACATGCCTTGCTTGTGCTGGGGCGGGGCGGGGCAGGGCGGGGGAGGGAGGCATGAAGAAGAAAAAAATATATTATAGCTAGTTTCTGCCTTTGTGGAGCTTATGAAGTCATGGAGGCACCAAAACTCAAATGAGAAAATCATGCAATATGGTGTAAGCTAAATGGTCAGCATGTGAGGGGCAGGCCCTCTGGGGCAGGCCAGAGAACAGACTTTCAACATTATAGAAGACATTAAGGAGGCACTCAAAATTGGCCTTAAGGATGGGAAGGATCCAGGCAAAGAAGAGCATAAGCTGCCCTTGCAGAGGTCAGAATAGTGGATAGTCTGTGTTGGGTGAATAGTAAATCAGCTGATGAGAACTGAGAGTTTGTGCTGGGAAGTGGGAGGAGGTAAAGTAGATAGTATGCCAAGTTACAAAATGTTAGAGCGATTGTCAACTGGTTTGCTGCAAGAATTTTTAAAACATGCAACACCTGACTATTTAGTTCAGGGCATTGACCTCTTTTCCCTTAGATAGTCAAATGAAAAATGACAGCAACCAACATGACAATAGCCACCTGGTGTGAATGAATCAAAATTATACCTATTTTTTTGTCAGATTGGCAAAAAAAATATATTTTTTGGTGTGCCAAAGAATTTTAGTAATTAGTTCGTGTGTGCCATGAGATGAAAATGGTTGAAAATCGCTGCACTAGAAGAAAAGATAAAAAACAGAATATGATTTGGTCAGCGAGGAGTTATTTTGGTGTTCTTGAGTAAGAGTGACATGAGAAGCATGGAATTTAGAAAGAGGCTCAGCTCTGGAGAACACAGAAAGAATAGAGCATGGGCCATATGCCTTCAATATAAACATTACTTTTCTTGCCACCACCCTGATCTAGCCACCACACCTCTCGCCTTGCCCCACTTTGGTCAATTTCAACATGGCAGCCAGAGTGATCTTGTTGACAGATAAGCAGATTATACCACTCCTCAGTTGAGACCCTTCCAATCGCTCCTAACTCATGCAATAGAAAGCCCAAGTCCATATAATGCCTCAGAAAGTAGTGTTATCATTGTAATTAGCTAGTTATTAATATTAATAATAGGAAGAGAGCAAAGGGGAGGCCAGGCATTTTAAGCACGGTCATCTGGACAGCTTCACCAGGGAGCTACAGCTTCATGCTCCCCAGGGAACCACTAGTCCATTCCCTGCAAATCACTGGGGGAAGGGTTCCAACAAAGGAGAAGATGGGCACATGCACGTGGATTGGCGAGGGGGTGACCCCAAGATTTCAGAAGCCTATGAAGTCTAGAAGAGTTAATTGGTTAGTTTGAAGAAGCTCTTGGTTAAAATCTCCAAAGTTTCCTCTCTCTTTGTTCTCTCTTGTTCTGTGACCCATACTCTCCCTGTGTGTTCACACATTCTCTCTCCATAGTCATGTGGCCTTAAGCAGCTGCATGGCTCATGGCCATGCATACCCCATATACCATGGGCTACACCTGGAAACACAAGCTAACCTAGCCAGATACTGGACTGGACTGGACATTAATAAGGAGAAGAAACTATGGGCATTGACCTTTATTCTGGCCCTGCTGAAGACACTGTTGGACTTCTTCTATGGCAAGATAGTTAGAGATGGGATTGTGGAAGGGAACCCCCTTAATTTTACATCAACAATAAAGCTTTCCATGAAACTCCATCCTCCAGTGGGGGCCTCAGGAAATTTTTTTCTTAGTGGCAGCCCAAGAAGTCTACTTCCATTGATAACAGTAGTATCCCATCCAGTGTCCACCTCTCTCATTCCTTCTCAAATCTCATGTTCTACTTCTTTCCCCTCCACCACTCATTGCTATTCTTCAAATGTTCTGCTTGCATTTGAGCTTAACTCAGCAGACACTCAAGCTTATGTATTGGATGGATGGATGTATAGATAAATGGATGGATAGGTGGATGGATGCATGCATAAATATCACAGAAAGCTGAAAAGGTAGAGTGTCTAAAGTGGAAGAGTGCTTAAGAATGGAGAAATGGTGTATTACTAAGGAGAGATTGCATAAAAATGCCAGAACCTTTGAATTACTGAAGGAAAAATTAAGGAAATGCATTTCCTTGCAGCAGAAGCCCTGCTATTACTCAGTGTGTCTGAAACAGGGCTGATAATGTCAGAGTTTTATGAATGGGAATCATCTTTAAAGCATGGTCAACATCTGAATGAGACTTATTAGATAACCTGTGACATGAATAAATCTCAACTTTTTTTTTAGTATATTCCTAGTGAGGTTCTGAAACATGTACTTTTTCTCTTCTAGCTTTAATTCTGCTTGATATTAATGCAAATAAAATCCATTTTAATACTGATCAAAATTCTAAAATCAGTTATTAGTAAATTCTATTCATTTTCAGAGCTCATTTTTAAAATAGCATTTTGAAGTTTCTAATGACAAATATTTTAATCCATTATTTTCCAATGAGAGCTCTCAAAGAGCCTAACATGTAGACATTGAAAATAAGGAACACATATATAAGTGATCTGAAGGAAAGGAACATAAATGTGAGTGGGAAAAAATGAGGATAGAAACAAGAAAGGGGTGGAGTTAAATTTTTTTCTAAAGTGCTGCTATAAAAAAATACTTGTGGGCTAGAGGTGAGGTTTGATCATTACAAGAACAAGCAAATGGGGTGGAGGTGGGGTTGGTGTGGGCTTGCTCATGCTTTGAGATGGATGAGAGAGGGGCTGAAGGAGGCTTTGCATAAAGCGCTTAACATCCTCTCAGCATCCATCTGGCAATATGTGGTCCAGATGGCCTAAGGACACGAAGGTATGTGTGGAAGAAACGGAGAGGCTTCGAGGATCTGAGCAATTAAGAGAGAGGAGGGGCTGATATGATTGAAGTTTTTTTGTGTGTTTTTTTTAACTGTGTAAAGCAGTCCATAAACATAGGTGTGCAAGAAATATCACATCTCTTTATGTTCATCTAATCAATTTCTAAAGCCATGCTTCCATCCCAACAGGTGAGTTGGAAATTTGAAGCTATTCTTACAACATTCTTCTGTTGTTACTTTTTCTATCTCCAGGTTGTTTCAAAGTCCTGGAATTGTATACAGTACCAAAGTGGTGGCAGCAGTGATTGAAAATTCTGCCCAGACACAGCTGTATCAGCACATGGGTCTCTAGGCTCACCACTCCGCTGCTTCTGAGCCAGGACTAAGACATGGACAGTCCTGCCTCCCATATTCACTGGGAAACCATTCGCTCGGATATCTGCTACATATACAGGGAAATACCACAAACAATAAGTGTGTCTGTATTTCTTATGGGACCTACCATTCTAGAGCATCTCTTTTAGTTTGAAATAAATTGCCTTCTCTTCAAACTCTATTCTATACTGGTTTTTTAGGTTTCCAGGGGAAAAACCAGAAAAGAATGAAATTAAACTCCCCTGAAATGAGGAAAGATGAGAGGTCACTGCCCCAAAATAGGGAAGCAGTAAGGTAAAATACAGGAAGAAAACATAAATTAATAACTTAAATATTATCTTGCCATTTATATAGATTCCCTGCCTATAAAAAAATGAATAGTAAGAAATCTGAATAAAAGTCACCAGCTTCCTTCCTGGTGTGGGCAGGGGAAACACACTGCCCACATCCCCTTTCGAGAAAGGAATTGCTGCCCCAGCTCTCAGCCTAGAGTTGACCCTGCTGCAGAGGCCTCCTCACTCGGGAACATGCCCACCCCAGGGCAGCTCACATCCAGTGATGGAGGGAGGCAGGGTATGGAAACCTGGCCATTTCAGCCAAATGTGAGATAATGCTAATGGGCCACATGTGCTCCAGGCCTCCCTGTGGGTGGACTGAGTGTTGCTGGACCTGCACCACAGTCCTTTCGCCCTCTCCGTTCCACAGGTGTTCACCTCTGAAAAAGTGCCCTGCACACCAAAATCATCTCAGCATCTGCTTCCAGAGAACCCAATCTGCAACAGTTCATCTAGGAGTGCTCCCAGAAAGCAGTCAATAAAATGGGATTCCGGAGTCAAATCACTAGCCGCCTGGCAGGCAATGAGGACCCAGTTGGTGGTAGATGGAATATGGCACCCCCTGGCCCAAGATGACAGTGCATTGGGTGGTAAAATGGAAAGACATATCCGTGGAAAGGAATGCACTAGCAGGTGAAATTCATCAGGTGCTGAGAACTAAGGCAGAACTACAAGGAGCATGGGATTGGATGAGGATTGCTAAGAGTCATTGACACCCTAAAGATAATGAAAAGCTGCAGGCAAGTAACAGGCCATTGAAAGCCAAATATGAAAGTCAGAGGATCTCCCTGGTAGTTTACAGGGAGGCTGTCATAATTGGCAGTTGAGGTCCAAGGCCAGGACTAAATCTAGTGATCTCCAGAGACAATTAAATTTCCAACCAAGCAGACCTGTTATCCCAACCTAGTTGGGAAAAATGGGACCCTGACACACACTTGGGATAGAAACATCTAGGAAGATGCCCTTGAAAATTTTGAATCCCCAGACCCCTAGGGAGACCAATTGTCCCGGTTTCTGCAGATTGAGGGGTTTCCTGAGATGTGGGACTTTCTGTGCTAAAAGCTATTCAATCCTGGGCAGATTGGGGCTATTGTTTGCCCTATAAATCCTGAATTCTCTTGGAGATAGCACATCCCTTTTGCTTTGAATCAATGCAGTTCCCCCCATTGGAGACAAGCATGTGCCCCACTCAAGATCTCCCCCAACTTCTCCTCCTGGCTTCTAGGCCCATAAGCAGGATTAAGTCACAGCATAATTACTGCAGGATATACTGAGAGAAAACGGACTCTACACCAAAGGAGCGGGAAGGCCCAGCCAACATATACAGCCAGGTGCCAGGGCAGTAGCAGGGCGACTAGATTCTGAGGTTGCTTGAACATATCATTGGACAAGGGAGAGTTTATTAGTTGGGGAACACTCTCCTGAGATATACCTTGGCAAGACCACCAGGAGATGGTGTCTGTCATCTGTTACTAGGACGATTTCTAGAAACATGGAAAAAGCAATGGCCCGTACTAAGCAAAGTTGGAATGGCAGAATTTTCTTGGAAAATTGAGGAAGAAAGAATTAAAAGGCTCAGGGATGTGGATAGGCTGAGGCCTGAGAGCAACCGAAGGATGATGCGCCACAGAAAAGCACAGAGGACATACCAGTAACCAAGGCCATCAGGAGTGGCCATCATGAATATGCTGGCGAGAGGGGCTCCAACCTCACTGGCATGCTTAGCAATGATGAAAGTACAACAAATGGCAATAGGTTATGACCCCAAATGATAGGAGCCCAAAATAAGAGGGCAAATGTGTCATGCCTGAAGCAAGCCAGGTGGACACAAGTTTCCAAATGAACAGCAAGGGGAGAGTATCAACCAAAGGGGCTTGGCCTGCAGAGAGCTGCGTAGATTGCAGGGTCAGATCTAGATCCAGCCAGCCTACTGGATCAGAAACTCTCAGGGTGAAACCCAGAAATCTGTGGCATAACAAGCTCTCTAGGTGGTTCTAATGCAAGCTCAGGTTTGAGAACCGCTGAGTTCACAGAACGCCAGTATGATGGAACTGATTTTGGAAAGCAGGTCTGACTTTGGAAAGCAGGAATATGCCAGGAAACCCAGGAAGTCAGCATCAATCACAGCAGGTGACATTTATGCTAGAATGTCCTCTGCATTTTAGAAAAGGCTTTGCTTTCTCTCTAGCGAACAAAATAACAGAAAGAGTTACAAAGAAGTCACAGATTCTTCAAGTCACTTTGCCTGATGCATCTCTCTCTCTCTCTCTCTCTCTCTCTCTCTCTCTCTCTCTCTCTCTCTCTCTCTCTCTCTCCTCTCTCTCTCTCTCCTATTTAATAAAGGTTCATTTTTCAAAATGTACAGCCGGTGAAATCTGTTGTTCATGCATCTTCTCCAGCAGCTGGGGCATCCCCATCTTTGGTGTTTCTGGTGTAAATCACTTGAGCTCTGTGTTTTGAGACTAGTTTAATAAGGCCTTTACTAAGGAGCTCCTGAAGGGCTGCTCTGGCCAAGGAGCCACGAATCTTCAGCCTCGCGGAGATCACAGCTGGGGTTATAAGCTTGTAGTTAGGAACTTCCTTACAGAGCCTGTCATATGTTGCTTTGTCAAATGAGACCAAGTTATTGAGCTTGTCCTGAACTTTGCCCTTGGACCACTTCTTCTTTTTGGCCTGGCCCCCGATTGTTCACGGGGTCTTTGTCTTTCTTGGCCAACTTTCCAGCATCTTTCTTCTTGTCATCCTTGGGCAGCATCGCGGGACTTGGAGAGCTGGGATGTGATGCTGCCTCACCAAGATGTCAGCCCGAGAGGCCTTATGCGTTTCTACGTAGGAAATGACAAGCTGTAAAAGTAGCAACTGGGAGTCCTGAGCAATGAATGGCTCCACTCTCTGCTTCACTGAGCAGGGTAACATGATGACCACTTCTGCCCAGCAAAGCTGCTTGTTTCTTTGCTTTGATTTGTATTGATAAATACTAGTTAAAAGCCTTAGTCCTACACTGCAGCTTTGGGCCTTATTATCAGTAGAAAGGAAGAAGTTTAGAAAAAGTAAGGGGAGCCCTAGCCGATTTTGTTCAGTGGATAGAATGTTGGCCCAAGGACTGAAGGGCCCCAGTTCAATTCCTGGTCAAGGGCATGTACCTCAGTTGCAGGATCAATCCCCGGCCCTGGTCAGGGTGTGTGCAGGAGGCAACCAATCAATGTGTATCTCTCACATGGATGTTTCTCTCTGTCTCTCCCCCTCCTTTCTACTCTCTATAAGAATCAATTGAACTATATCCTCGGTGAGGATTGGAAAAAAAAGTCGGGGGAGGCCCAGGCGATTGTGGACAAGACCACGGGTTATTAAACACAGTTCATGAACTAATACCAGTTTGGAAACATAGACTTATTTTGTGGATGAGTCACTATCTAATTTCTCTAGAGCCTTTTTGTAGCAATTTCAAGGGCTATGGAAGGAAAATTTTTCTTTCCCTTACGTTGTCCTTTTTGGTGAAAACACAAATCTAAACTTAAGGCTTTCCCCAAAACCTCTTGGGAGAAGAAACAGGGAAAATATCTGATTGCAAGAGTTCACAATTGCATCTCTAACCAGAGACATAGCCTTCCCACTTTTTTTTTTTTTACTCCCATCTTGGAACTCTTGCACAAACCATTTATATGTGTAGAATGTCTGTTCTTCTGTTTACGTGGACATTTTAAATCCATTCAATACTCAGCTAAAATATATTTTCCAGGAAGTCTTCTGGATGGGCCAAAGTATATGCCCCTTTATTTCTTTGAAAAATGAATTTGACTAAATCACAATCAAACATGTCTCTTTAATGAGGCTTTGACTTTATTCCAGTATGTTTTTGACATTCTAGGAAGTGTGCATGTGGAAATGTAGCTATGATTCTAAAGTAATGATGGCTGAGAAAGAGCCACAGGCTATTTGGATGTCTAACAATACAATGGGAGGGGACAGATACTCTCCCTTCTACTGATTGGTTGTAGGAGTGGAGGAGAAGACCAATGATAGCCTTGAAGATGGGAGCTGTCTTCCCTGATTGCTATATGTCATACATGCACAGTTAGAAATGTTTGATGTCAGTGATGTGCTGGTCAGCTGACACCACTGGCAATGTGAATTGTGCAGCTTCCAACTTTAGGTTCAGTGCTGTCCTGTGGTGAGCTAAAAATTGCCCATGGTGTCAATATTTTTATCATGGAACTCAGCAAATGCTGCAAGCCAAGGTCTCTTGTCTAATCCAGTGAGCACATACTTTTATTTTAAATATTTTTTATTGATTTTTAGAGAGAGGAAGGGAAAGAGAAACATCCAGATGAGAGCGAAACATCCATTGGCTGCCTCTTGCACACCTCTCACCAGGGACTGAGCCCAAAATCTGGGCATGTGCCCTGACCAGGAACCAAGCCAGCAACCTTTTGGTGCAAAGGTCAATGCCCAACCAATTGAGCCACACCAGTGAGAGCCACACATTCTTTTTTGATATCCCCTATCTACCTCCAACAGGCTCATTCTTTCCTCTACTTTCTTGAACATGGTGTATTTATAGTACCATTTAAATGTATTTGTCTTTTAATTCTATCCTCTAAGTCAGAGGTTGGCTAACTGAAGGGCAGATCTAGTATGCAGCCTGTTTTTATATGGCCCAGGAGTTAAGAATGGTTTCACATTCTTAAAGGATTATAGAAAACAAACATCTTTAACCATTAGGGAAATTGAAATAAGAAACAATGAGAGAGCACTTCATTCTTTTTTTTTAAATATATTTTTATTGACTTTTTTACAGAGAGGAAGGGAGAGGTATAGAGTTAGAAACATCGATCAGCTACCTTCTGCACAACCCCTACTGGGGATGTGCCCGCAACCAAGGGACATGCCCTTGACCGGAATTGAACCTGGGACCCTTCAGTCCACAGGCCGACGCTCTATCCATTGAGCCAAACCAGTTAGGGCGATAGCACTTCATTCTTACTAGGATAGCAATAATCTAAAGACAGATAACAAGTGTTGTTGAGAACGTGGAAAACTGGAACCCTCCTACACTGTTGTGGGGATGTAAAATGGTGCCGCAGCTTTAGAAAACAGTTCTTCAGGAAGGCTAAGCCATAGGGTTTCCATATGATCCAGCTATTACATTCCTAGGTATAAATGCAAGAGAAATAAACACAGGTCCACACAAAGACTTGTATGTGAATGTGTATAGCAGTATCAGTCATAATAATTCATAATTACTTCCAAAACTGAAACAACTGGACTGATGGATGAATAAAATGTGGTATATCCATGCAATGGAATGTTATTTGGCATAAAATAATGATATTACTGCATGGATGAACCTTGAAAGAATTATGCTGAGTCAAAGAAGCCAGGCACAAAGGACCACATATTATGTGTGATTCCATTTATATGAAATGTCTAAACTAGGTAAATCCACAGAGACAGAAAGACTGCTGGTTGCCAGGGGCCAGGGAGGAGGGGGGAGGAGGGCTGAGTATTGGATAAGAGTGGATTTCATTTTGGGTAGTGAAAATATTCTAAAATGATTGTGTGATGGTTCCACAATTCTCTGAATATACTAAAAACCACTTAATTTTATACTTTAAAAGGATGACTTTTATGGTATCTCAGTAATTTTTTAAAATATATTTTTATTGATTTCAGAGAGGAAGGGAGAGGGAGAGAGAGAAACATCAATGATGAGAATCATTGATCAGCTGCCTCCTGCACGCCCCCCTACTAGGGATCCAGCCCACAACCCAGGCATGTGCCCTTGACTGGAATCGAACCTAGGACCCTTCAGTCTGCAGGCTGAAGTTCTATTCACTGAGCCAAACCAGCTAGGACCTCAATAATTTTTTAAAAGTGGTTTCCAGACTTTAGGGTATTATAGACCAGTAAATTATTCATCCCTAAAAAAAAAAAAAGAAAGAAAGAAATAAAAAATAAAAAATTCAGGGATCTACCATAGGTGCTAAATTTTCTTCCTTTCTTCCTCCTCTCCCTCCTCCTCCTCCTCTTCCTCCTTTTTTTTTTTTTTTCGTAAATAACCACACAAAAAGTTATCACCTAACACCAAAATCATTTCATAAAAGAAAGGACATTTTAATATCTAAAGATTAATCAAGAAGTAAGTAAATTTCTGTAAGTGGAATAAATTTAACTTCATTGAAAAATGAAGCCCTGTCCAGTGTGTTTTAGTTGGTTGAGCATCATCCCATGAACCAAGAGTTCACAGTTCAATTCCTGGTCAGGGCACATGCCAGGGTTTCAGGCTCGATCCCCAGTAGGGGGTGGGCAGGAGTCAGCCAATAAAAACATTTTTTAAAAAAAGTATTATAATAACATGTGATTTGTCACATGTTTTAAAAAAACATTTCCAATACCGCTTATGTATAAAAGTACTTTTGCTACTATTATTAAAATATTTTTTCAAAGGGATTCCTGTGTTTTTTTCTATTTTGCCATTTCTCAATTTTTCTACATTAACACTTATTATTTCATTATAAAGCTTTTTGCTATTAAAAAAACAGCATAAGGACTCCTGTATAAAGACTTACCATTTCTATGAAAGATGTTCTTTGAATCTTGAATTTTAAATTTTAATTACTGTACTTAGGTTATTAAATTTTATATGTATTTTAATCACAATTGATTTATTGAATAATGTACATGAAAAATTTTAGTTGATAAAAACTTTATTCAATATGTCAAGAACCATAGAGTTCAAAACTGTAAAAATAAAAGGCAATTTCTGGTGACTTAAAAATAAAGAATATCTAAACAACCACATTAACATCTACTATTTATAAGGCAATCTTCAAAATCTATTTTTATATTTGCAACAATTGAGCTAGAATCCTCCTCCTTTATGCCACTTCACTGTTAGGCAACCCCTTCAGTTTTAACACTTAAAATACAATTTGGGTATTTTCTGACAAGCAATAATATATACTATTAATTTCCTCCTATACATCAAAAGAAAAATAGTTCAAGTGACTAGAAACTAATTTTCACTAAAAAAAGAAAATATTAGTAAAACATTTCTTTTGAAAATAAGTGGATTAGTTTTCTTCTTCTTCTTCTCCTTCTGCTTTTTTTTTTTTTTTTTTTTTTTAAATTGCACTACACTAGAACACTCTACCTGAAGACTCTCCTGGTATTTACAACACATTCATACAGTACTGGGCAAATGTGTTTCACCATTTATTAGTCAGGACTCACAATCCCCAGGTGCTATGAAATTACAGAAATAACCAGTGTTAATATGGGGAGAACCAAGGCACAGGGTGAGACCTTGCCAGGCCAGAGTGAGACCTCATTAGCTTCTGACTTCTTGTGTCCAGAGCCAGATGCATCTTTACAGAAGACATTAATTTGTTTAGCAATGGAAGCAAAAGTATGTGGATTTGTTGTGGGGGAGTTAGTTTTGGCTTTGTAAGTATATCATTCAGGGTGTGCATAAGGTAGAGAGAACAATTCCAGTGTGAAAGGGTTAATAGGAAGAAAGTTAGTACCAGAGTAGAGACTCTATTCAGACAGAAATTGCTTTTCAGAAATAAAAATAGCAATACAGGAATAGTAAAAAAATACAATAGCTATAGAGTTTCTCATTTCTAAGCCAAGGTTTTTTTGTGTGTGTTTTTTTATAAAATCACTTTAAAAGTAAGTTCTCTCTTGAAGACAATCGTTAAACATCTTCTTTTACCCTCCATAAAACCCCTATGAGGTAGAGAGTACCAACTCCCAGCAGTGAGACTGAGAGGTAAAGAAGAGGTTAAGACCACATGGAGAGTGAACAGGCTGGAGCAGATGTTATGTCTTAGAGCACTGGCTTAGAAATAGAAACAGAAGGGAGAGGATAAACAGGAACTCTTCTGGACGGACAAGTGGAATAATCCAGGATCCAGTAGCAATACCAGCTACTTAACATTTTTTACAAAGGACTTGGAATTTCAAATACACGATGAAACCTAAGATGACAAATGCGCTTCTGGGTATTAAAGTGCTCAGTTGATGGGAATGTATTACTCATTTCTCATAAGGCCAGGTGAAAAAGCAAAGGCATAAGTAAGCCACAGTGTGGGCAAGTGCAATCTGGTGCATTTAGTGCAAAATACTGCTGCCTGTAGTTAAAACATGATGGGCGCTGAGCCATCAACATAGCTTAAGAGAGGAATTTCGTTTAGCTGTGTTAGGGTGGATTTAAAAAATACTGGTGATTATTAGAAAGAAAACCAAAACAAGGGAACCCGTTCACTTGGAAAATCATGTGCAATCTTATGCATCATAAATCCACTGTGAGCTATTAAGGGACAGTGTTTGTGTTTGAAGTACATTCCTGACCTCTGGAGGGGACACATAAAACATCTCCTCATGACTGTCAGGATATTTTGTAGCGGGAGAGGCCACCGTTCCAAAGCAGTGTAGAAAATCCAATGTTCTGGATTCCCAGGGAGGCTTTCCCTCAAGATCTCCTCTAATCGACTTTCACAGTTAAATCCCAAGCCATGGTAATAAATATACCCCATTTAGGCCACAGGGAACCTGATCATAAAGTCTTTAATGGTAGTGCTGGAGAAAAACCCAAGAGGGCAGCTATTGGTGGAAAGATTGAAGTATCTCTGAACGCTGCTTTTTGTTTATTGAAAATTGTTTGGGATGGTAGTTATAACCCAATAA
This sequence comes from Plecotus auritus, assembly GCF_963455305.1. Taxonomy (NCBI): domain Eukaryota; kingdom Metazoa; phylum Chordata; class Mammalia; order Chiroptera; family Vespertilionidae; genus Plecotus; species Plecotus auritus. The sequence continues at coordinate 158,747,192 of NC_137771.1, read as the reverse complement.
TAATGTAAAGTCCAAGAGTATATCTCCTTGGGTCCAACTGACATGACTCCTGTGTAAAACACTTGCAAGTGGCAACTGTAAAGGACACAGCTACAGAGTGTGAACACTTAGAGGGCAGGGCCCTCTCCACTTTCAATTCATGGAGATGTTACCATTGGCCGTAAATAATCACATCCTCTGTTCCCCTGAAACCAGGCATTTATCCCTACAGCTCACAGCCAGAAGGATACAGACTGTAACTAGCACGTCTTGGTGCAGGGAGATATGTAATTTGATACAGATCATGGCCTTAGCTCCCCAAAACTGATTAGAATATTCTGGAGAATGAACCCATGGAAGGGAATTTTCCCAGCCTATGGAATGAAGAACGCTTATTGTCATTGGTGGTTTCTCTTCCCCCTGAGATACAGAAGGCAATTCCACATCATGGTCTCAATCAATAATGTCTGATAAAAAGATGCTTTGTATGATATGAGTTTTTGACAATCTCTCCACAATCAAATTGCAATTTGAGCAGAAAATAACTATCTGAATATCAGAAATAGAGTAAAAAAAAAAAACACACCCTAATATTTTACATATTTTAGCTGTCAAGGTAAACATGGCCTCCCTTCTCTAACCATTTTTTAAAGGTGTTAAAACAAATATAATAAAACGGGCTTGAAATAGTGAGATGTTTGCACATGTAAGGGTTCTCTTGTATATGTGAATAGCAAATTTTTACTCAGTTGCGAATGTTAAGTAGCCCTTTTTCCCTGTCACATACCACACACTCAAATCCCTAAGAAGGAAAAGGTTGTCAATAAGGAGAAATGCCAGTGAGAGTCTACTCAGCAGGTGGCTGACTTTACAGCAGTGAATACATCTACCTCACCCTAGTGTGAGGAATCCTTAACAAATTGTTACATCCCATGCATTTTAATTATTTGGGCATATGTTAATTAGTCTTAATAAAGGAGTAGTTATTTAACCTTTGAAGTATCCGAGTTGAAAACACATGCTCCAAAAGTTGTTATATAGCATTTGAAAAATTCTAGTCCTGGAGTGGGAAATTTTTTTTTTTTTTTTTTTTGCCCATGGCCATTTGGATATTTATAACGTCATTCGCAGGCCTTACAACATTATCAACTTGAAAATTAGCCTGCTATATTTGGTCAAACATTTAATTAACTCAACCCTAACGCCAGACCAAATGATTTTGCGGGCCTTATACAGCCTGCCCGCGGGCCAGAGGTTCCCCACCCCTGCTCTAGTCACTTCAGAGGCTACTACAAGAGCTTTATCTGTAGCTCCACACCATAGGCTTTGTTGATGAGCAATCATTTTCAAGGGTCAAATTGGTGGTGGTAAAGGTACATGGATTGGCCCAAATACTGTAGGGCACTGAGTCTGCCTCAATATTATTGGATTCATTTCTAATAACCCTTTCATTTAGGATATTATTGGATTCCTTAATAGAACAGAGTTGGGATTTTTTCAAGTTTACAAGACAGGTTGACTTGTTACATGATGTCTCTTCTAGTGCCTGCTTACTTATAAACATGGATGATGCAAAAATTGGTCTAAAACCTCATGTCAGTGTAAGGTTTGGGGGAAGAATATTTACAGCCCTCACCCACCTCTACTTACTACATACAGGCCACTAAAAGCAAATAATAATTGCAAGTGGCCAAGCTGGCCAAGTCTAGCTTACAACAATTTTCTCTAAAGAAGGAAATACAAATGCCTTTTCAGGTGCCATAAGATTAAGCCAGTCATATCTACAGTTGAATGGGCTTGCAAAAAGCAGTTTTTAGTTAACAGAAGAACTGGAAGTCCCTGGTTCTCTTATAAGATCTGAAAATAGGCCAAGGACAAAAGACCTTGTCAGTTAAGCAAAGGAACAAGAGAAGCACAGAACTGTGTGACATTTCTACTTCACACCCTTCCTCTTCTTCTGGCTTCCCACCAAAGCCAGCTTTCATTCTTGCTGTCCAATATAAGAGTGCCACCACCCCTGGGAGTTAAATAAAGGCGAAACAAACTAAACAGAGCAATGAACTAAGTTGAGCAACAGGTGTTAGAAGTTTGTGCCACTAAAACTGAACCCACTGAAATGGAGTGGTTTTAATTATTTATAAGACTGGTTATTTTTGCTGCTATGGTTAATCTAAAGGGTCTGAGCATTTTGAGAAGTTCAAAAACTAACTAAAAATGAGTGTATGTTCTTGCTGTCATCTTAATAAACATTTCTATGGTTTTGTCCATGTTTCCTCTTATAACTCAGCTTTAAAATTTTTTTTTTTAAAAAAACCCTCTTCTCTAACACCATTCCCCAAAAACAGATTTGAAAGACCAATGATAAGCATGATCCGTGGGAGTGCAGAGTGGGAGTGTGGGCCTTTCTGTCCCCACAGGGGCTGCTGGAAAGGGAACAAAACAGGAGTTTGGTTCTAATCAGTGTGATGATTCACTCAAGGTTCTTGTCCTAGAATCCAGTCCATACTACGCACTCAGTAACAGCAGCTGTCACTAGTAGTAATTTGAAAAACCACAGCAACTACTGGTCATGGTAACATGTACTTTCAATTCTAGTCAAAGCTTGAGAGGCTAAAATCTAGGTATCAAGGTTTCTATATGACATTTACTACAGTAAAAGGAATGTCTTCCTTATACTCAAATCAGGTCTGAAATTTTCATTTGCCACTTGGTTCTCCCTGGGGACACTATGGTATTCAAAATGCTGCAAAGGTTCAACATGCAACAATAATAGAGACATAGGCATTTTTACTTGAAAAGAACTTACAAATAGTCTATCCATTGTTATAAGTCTCACCATATTGCTGATAGGGAAGGTGTTACAATCTCTGCTTTATGGACAGGGGCAACTGATGCCCTGTTCTTGTTAAGTGACTTGTCTAAATTTCCATGGCTAGGAAAGGGTGAAGCTTGGAGTAGAACCTGTTCTTTTGGTTCTTGGTATAATGGTCTATCCTCTATGCCCCCAGGAAATAAGAGGTTTGAAGGGAAAGCTCTATTGTATGTAAAGAATAGCACCAGGAGACCATCACAGTGCAGGGAAAGACTGCACAATGAGAAACAAATAGTAAATCTTAGATTACTGTTAAAGAGGACTTAGGCAATCATTCTCAAAGATGGACAAACTACACTATCCCTATGAGTAAACAAGACCATAAAAAATTAATGAGGGGACCTGTTAATTTAGTTTGCAGCACATTTCTTTAGTATCTACGATGGGCATGTCACAGGGAAGCCTAGCACCGTAAGACTTTTGTATTACGTGCCCCAAAGAGCATGGACTTCTTCAAAGTTAGAACACTAGGAAGGTCAGGGATAGCGGAACCTTTATAGAACACAGAACAAATCACCATTAAAGAATTAATCTAAATTCTTATCCCGTTACATGGACCAATCCTGTGTGGCACAGCTGCTTTATTTTAGTGTGGTCTGCAGAGAACTGGTTATCTGCTACTGTAGCAACAGTGCACACTCCTGGAGCCTGGGCGGCCCACACAAAAGCTGTGTGTTTAGGATGGACACACATACTCCCCCCTGAAATGCAGAGCTGCACCATGAGTGGGTAAGTGCTCTGGGATTCATTTCTGTTTCAGTGTGTTTTAGTAAAACCAGGAGAGCCTCCAGTATCGGCTGTGGCTTACATCCATAAGCCTCACTCACTGACCTTTAAGAGTCTAACTTCCAATTTTAGATAGCCATCGTCAAGCAGTCTAGGCTCCGAATTTGGAGATTGACAGGCTAATTTTGGAGGGTATATTTTGGTTGAGGGGGCTGGTTGATCAAACCCTTTTAAAGCTCCTTTCAATCCCACTCAGTATTTGGAGAGAACAGATGGGATGCAATTATACAGCTTACGTGACCCATGCAACGGGCCAACAGCTATAAAATCTACCATTTGTTAAAGAAATACCATACCTGACAGAGAAGCAAAAAGGATATCGAACTGCCTGGCTGTGAGGGAGGTATCCACATGCTGAAATTCCTTTTCTATAACTACACTGAGAATCTTACAAATGCAACAGTGGGTTCTTCTTGGCAGGGAAGGTGTTATAGACAAGTCAAAGGGCATCTCAAACCCAGTGCTTCCAAATTTCCTTCCCTTGTGCAAATGAAGACATCTCTATTCCCCACTGGGCCCCAGGTGAGCTTCTAAGACACTGATCCAACAAACTGCTTCCCTGCAGGACCCTGGAAACCGCCTCCCACGTGTGAGGCATTTTTAGCTTTCTGAAGGAGACGATGCTCCATAGTATCTCCTCCTCTGTAACTTCCAGGATTTTATAAAACACTTCCCTGGGAGGAACAGTTCTGACCACAGACATGTTTCTGTTGGAAAACATTAATTGCAGGGATTCCTGTACCTTTAGTTACACCAACTCACTGATGGGATTCCACGCAATAAAATCAAATATATCCTTTGTGTGTCCGCTTGCTACAAAGGGCAATAAAGTCTAGCTCTGTGATACAGCTGTGAGGGGCCCTAGAATTTACCCTTTGATCCCATATCACTTTTAAATTGCTAATTACCTAGCCAAAGCACTGAGAATTTTCTCCCAGAATAATAGGTCACCCAGGCCACTGGGGGAGTGTATTACTGCTGTAGAACAACCAGATGATTTCTCTGACCAAGGAAACTAAAGAAAGGAAACAAACACAGGAGCAAAAACTAGAGCCAGCCCTACATGAATCACAAGGTATCGTTGGTATCTCATTAGAAACCCGTGTTAATATTCTCCCACCCTCTTGAAGCTTAGGTTGGAAATATGTAATATTTTATAGCACTGTGTCACTCTTTCCTCACAGGTGACAAGTCTGTAGTGGTGTGTTTTTTTTATATCAGTGGCATACCGCTAATCTTCCAGAACCCACAATAAACAATGCTTCCTTATGCTGTGAGGGAGGTTGATGGACATTTGTACCTGTGCTCTCTCCTCTGCTCACCCCACTCTAATTACCACCTTGAACCTCAGCAAGGAAAAGTTGGCAAAGGGAAGCGAGAAAACTCAAGACTAACATCGGCAGGCACCAGAGTGGTGCAGGATACACTGGTATGTCGGTCACTACATTACTGGCTTTTGTTTTAGCATCTCTTTATTCTTGTTGTTGACCAGGTAACGCAGGGGAGGAGGGATCAAAGACAACTTGTGGGTTCAGCACATATGCCACATTGAAGTGGCTCTTTTGTTTAAGTTTTCAAATTTTCCACCTGCTATTTCAAAACAGGAGTTATTTCACAGTGATTTTTCTAGCAGGCTTTTCTGAGGTGGATAAACCATGGACAATACGTAGTCTGAAGAATGCAGAGTGGGTAAAGGCCTGTGTGCATGGGATTAGTTTGAAAGAGATTTCAGTAGGGAAAACTGAGCCTGTCATATACAATACCACAGAAGAGGAAAAAGGCTCAAGGCTGTCCACCGTTTATACAGGGTCTTTAGAATTTAATATGTGAGAAGTAAGCTAATCTGGCTAGTAAAGATCAGAAGTGTGGGAACAGGGACAGAGCAAGAGACGGACCTTGGTTAGCACTCTGCTAATCAACATTAGACAGATACGCAGACTAGGCAGGAAATATACCCCTCGGGACCTCAGTGATGAAGAATGAGCATCTATTACAATATGGCAAGAGTCTAAAAGCAACCAACACGCTTGAAGGTTTAAACTGCCCTTTGTTGTTGTTTTGTGGATAAAGAACAAATTTTGCCTCTTTCCTCAGGCCTCTTATTTGTACACAGGTATTGTGATCATATTAAGCATATCAGGGAAAGCCAAATTTCAACTAAATAATTAGTGAAACAGATTTTGAACTCCTTTTTCTGCCCGTTTGATTGACAGATGTACAGGCTGGCCTGCCTGAGACCCAGCGAGGTTAACACTCCCAGCTGGGGCCTTTCTTTCTGGAGAATCGCTGCTGGCATCCCAGGCAGATGCTCTACTTTAAAATGAACATGCCACTGTAGGCCAGATGTTAGTAGTTAAACACCATCACACCATCATCACAGAAACACACAAAGCTGCAGTCAAGGTCACAGACACAGCTGGTGGTGAAGGAAATCTTACTGGAGGAAAGAAATTCGCCATTGGCTCCAAATCATTTATCACGACTTCTGATACTTAGAGGGGGACCATTTTATATGAGAGAGAGCAAAATAGTAACTATTGACCTCGGTTTCTCTCCCTAATCCTGGAATAACATTCGGTAGAACATCCACTAGAAGCAGAGCCGTCACACATAATGCTCCCGGGGGTTGATGTAGACTCTCTCGGGATCTTTGCTCTGATGATGTTTGCCAGGGCTCCGGTCTTGGTAGCACATCTGGTTGTAGAGAGGGTACATCTGCTGAATTCCATCTTCCCCCACTGGATTCTCATCTTCATAGTCAAATCTCCTGCTATTTAGTTCATTCTAAAAATTCAAACATTGCTTACATTAGCAGAACAGCTGTTGGCATTTTTTCTAGCACTTCGGTAAAAACAAACAAAAATAGAATTCATTACAGTCTGTGTCTCTGGTTCCTTATCCCACAAACTATTGAATGGTAAGGTAAAGTTCAACAAATTTTCATTTTCTAGTCCTTTGTTGCTTTCAATACCTGAACAAGACTGGTGGTATCTCCTAAATAGAAAATTGTGACTAATGACTGGAGACTATAGTCAGTTTCAGGTTTTGAAATTTGGAATTAGTATCAGTTAAGGTAAACTGGAGAAAAAGAAGGCTGCGAACTGCAGGTGTCCCTCAGCATGGCTCAAGCTTGGAATGAATGCAAGAAATATACAGGGTGTTCCCCCCAAAATATATACATGCTCTAAAAGCTGATGGCTCAATTTAAAAAATGAAATGTATTTTAATAAACACTGCCTTTATAATTATTCCAAGTGTGTGTATACATTTTGGGGGGGACAAACAACCAAAAACAATGAAATACAAAAAAAAAAAAATCCAAAAAGAAACCTCAAGATTCAGCACTGGGTAGTTAGGGAAGATACACAGAAAAATGAACTGGTTTTTGACCATATGCCCAACATACTGAGAATAAGAAATACTATAAAAAATACGTGTATTCTTTTCTCCTGACTGGTATGGCTCAGTGATTGAGTGTCAACCCATGAACTAGGAAGTCATGGTTTGATTCCCAGTCAGGGCACATGCCCGGGTTGCAGGCTCGATCCCCAGTGTGGGGCATGCAGGAGGCAGCCAATCAATGATTCTCTCTCATCATTAATGTTTCTATCTCTCTCTCCCTCTCCCTTTCTCTCTGTGAAAAAAAAAAAAATTCTCCTGTATTTATCTTTCTTCCTTTCTTACACAGCTGACACTGTAAAATGAATCCCATGATGATCTCTTTGTCTGGAACTGATCCCTCTACCTGGTTATTCGTTTCATAAAAGTTGGTTACTTCTAAGAGGGATAAGCAAGCATAAGAACTTTATAAAATGATACTGCAGATGCTTAGGTATCAGAGAGGTGAATAAAATAAAATTCATAGAAATCAAATGGTATTTTAATAAGTATGGTGGCCACCGGCTCCACTGGGCTGACCTCAACAGCAGAACCGTGTTACTCACAGAGGGCTGGGGACCGCCAACCTCTCTTCCTTTGAAGTGACTCTGCAAAGGCAAGCGTTCCGTCTGGAGGAAGAAGAGAGAAAAAGGTCTGCCCTTTAAAGCACCAAGCACATGGCAAAACAGATCAACCCAGACCACTAAGACTCCTGTTTTTATAAGAGGCAACCATGTCTTGTGAAATGTTTGCCAACTAAGCAAAATGCTCTACATGAAGATGGGAAAACGGCTACATTTCTTGAGAGTTTTTTTTCCTCTCTCTCCTGGCTCCAGACTTCTTCTGGAAGGAAGAAGATACTCAGAACATCTGCTGCAGAAGTTCTCAAGCAAACTTGTTTACACCTTACTTCAAGGAGGACTCAGCACAGAAGGTCTCTCACCTTTTCTCAGGGAAGAGTGCCATTTTAAATCGCTAAAAGTAGTTTTGCGATGCTAATGAAAGGTCATTTTTTTTAACTTTCTCTATAGATGGTTTACATGGTCACCCTTCTCTTCCTGCTATTACACCTACCCCTAAACCCCACAGAGATCATAAAGGGGACTCACGGTTTTCAAACCCTGAGAAGGCTCTTTCTCAGAGGCCCTTTGGCTTATACACACACTAGAGGCCCAGTGCACAAAATTCGTGCAAGGGGGGGTGGTGTGTGTCCCTCAGCCCAGCCTTCACCCTCTCCAATCTGGGACCCCTCGAGGGATGTCTGACTGCCTGCTTAGGCCCGATCTCACAATCCAGGACTGCTGGCTCCCAACTGCTCGCCTGCCTGCCTTCCTGATTGCCCCTAACCTCTTCTGCCTGCCAGCCTGATCACCCCCTAACTACTCCCCTGCCAGCCTGATTGATGCCTAACTGCTCCCCTGCCAGCCTGTTTGCCCCTAACTGCCCTCCCCTACAGGCCTGGTTACCCCTCACTGCCCTCCCCTGTAGGCCTGTTCACCCCTAACTGCTCTCCCCTGCAGGCCTGGGTCCCCCCCAACTGCCCTTCCCTGCAGGCCCGGTTGCCCCCAACTTCCCTCCTCTGCCGGCCTGGCCACCCCTAACTGCCCTCCTCTGCAGGCTTGATTGTCCCCAACTGCCCTTCCCTTGTAGGCCTGGTCCCTCCCAACTGCCCTCCCCTGCTGGCCTGATCGCCCACAACTGCCCTCCCTTGCAGACCTGGTCCCCCCAACTGCCCTCCCCTGCTGTCCATCTTGTGTTCCCATGGGGGCAGCCATCTTTGACCACATGGGGGCAGCCATCTTGTGTTGGAGTGATGGTCAATTTGCATATCACTCTTTTATTAGATAGGATAGAGGCCTGGTGCGCGGGTGGGGGCCGGCTGGTTTGCCCTGAAGGGTGTCCTGGATCAGGGTGGGAGTTCCCTTGGGGCGTGGGGTGGCCTGGGCGAGGGGCCTGTGGTGATTTGCGGGCCAGCCATGCCCCGCAGTGACCCAAGCGGAGCCCCTGGTATCTGGGATTTATTTATCTTCTATAATTGAAACTTTGTAGCCTTAAGCGGAGGCCAAGGCAGGCCAGAGCTGTGGGAGCTTGGCTTCCTCCATTGCTGGGGGCAACTCAAGCCTCCTGCTCTCTCCAGCTCTGTGGCTGCCGCCATTTTTGTTGGGATTTATTTATCTTCTATAATTGAAACTTTGTAGACATGAGCAGAGGCCTGGGCTGGCCAGGGTGTGTGGAAAGCTTGGTTTCCTCCATTGCCGGGGAAACCCAAGCCTCCTGCTCGCTCCGTGGCTGCAGCCATCTTGGTTGGGTTGATTTGCATAATTGCTCCTGATTGGCTGGTGGGCGTGGCTTGTGGATGTAGTGGAGTGATGGCTAATTTGCATATTACTCTTTTATTAGATAGGATACTTACCCTTCAGTCTCCAGGTCAGATATCACCTCTTCCTGGAAGCCTAGCACTAAGTCCTCAGGCAGACAGCCACTCTCCTTTCTGTGCTCTCACAGCACGTATCATCCCAATTTTTTACTAGTATGTATATGTCTGTCTCCTTTACTAGAGTGGGAGTGCTGGTTGGAATATTTTACAAACATCATTTCATTTAATCTATACTAATAAAAGGGTAATATGCTAATTAGACTGGGAGACCTTCCAGGAGACCTTCCGGATGTCCTTCTGGACAAAGCCATGGTGGCGGGGTCGAGGCAGAGGCAGTTAGGGGCAATTAGGCCGGTGGGGGGGGGCAGTTGGGGGTGAGCAGGCCGGCAGTGGGGGGGCAGTTGGGGGTAATCAGGCTGGTAGCGGGGAAGCAGTTGGGTGAGCAGGCTAGTGGGGGGGGGGGCAGTTGGGGATGATAAGGCCAGGAGGGGAGGGCAGTTGGGGGTGATCAGGCCAGTGGGGGGGGCAGTTGGGGGCAAGCAGGCTGGTGGGGGGCATATGAGGACAATCAGGCCAGGAGGAGAGGGCAGCTGGGGGTAATCAGGCTGGCGGGGGGGGGGGCAGTTGGGGGATTAGGCTGGAGTGGGGGGCAGTTGGGGGCAAGTAGGCCGGTGGGGAGGGCAGTTGGGGGTAACCAGACTGGCAAGGGAGGGCAGTTGGGGGCAAGTAGGCCGGCAGGGGGGGGGCAGTTGGGGGCGAGCAGGATGGCAGGCAGAGTAGTTAGGGACAATAAGGCAGGCAGGCCGGTGAGCAGTTAGGAGCCAGTGGTCCCAGATTGGGAGAGGGATGTCCGACTGCCGGTTTAGTCTCTGGTAACTAAAATACTACCCATCCATCTTGCCCTGACTAAGGTCATTATTTTCTCCTACAAGGCTTTTCCACATTGCCCACTAAAGTTAATTTCTCTATTCCCAGTTTTCCTATTGTTCTTGTTTATATCTCTATCAGAGCACTCATTGAGATCTGTTTCATTCATAGCTCCTAATGTCTTTATCTTTCAAGCCCATAAACAGTGAGCCATTCTTGGCTATCATCCTCCATCCTCACACCCTAGCCTGTGGTTCTGCAACAGGAAGAAGTCAATAGTTAACCAGTGAATTTACTGAATTCTAAACTATCAATTCTTGATATCCCATTCCAGGGTTATCCAAATTATAAATTATCTGTGCCAAATCTGTCCCCCCTGTCATATTTTGCGTGATTCTGGGTGCTTTCCACATGATCAATTCATATAGACAGTACACAAAAGTCCAATGCTGGGCCAGTCTCAGGGACGAGTGACCAGTCACACAGGACCTAGTGCTCACCAGGGTCCCACTTTGGGATTTAATGCTCTGTGGTTGCCATCTTAAGTTTCTTCATGTCACTGTGAATGTGTATTGGAAGTTACCTAATGGGACAAAGGAGCAGCTTCAGGGACTTGTAGCCTCAGCTCAAGGGTGTCCTGCCACCCACTGCTGGTCATTGATTTAGTGCTTGGCCACCACTTACCCACTCTGGTGCCAATACCCCTCCCTCTACATACATAGGATATCCCAAATATTATAAGGACAGTGTTTACTAAAATATATTTTATTTTCAACATTGAGCTATCAGCTGTTAAAGTGTATATACATTTTTGGGGACACCCTGTACTTTCCCCTCCTGCCCCTGTCCAGTGACTGCTGCTGCTCTCTGCCTGGCAGGGGCCTGAGTACTAGCACAGGGAGGCTGGGGTCAGGAGTGCATGCCCCTCTGCTTCATCCACATCTGGTATCAAGAGGTACCTAGTCTGGCCACCTTGACATTCTTAAGTTTAAAACAAGGGGCCCTGCATTTTCATTTTCCCCTGAGCCTCTCGAATTATGTAAGCTGGTCCTGGTCCAAGGAAAAAAGACTCAGGGAAAAATACCTAAAATTAAAATTCACATTTTGTTTGGTCTATTTGCTATTTTAGATGGTCCCTGTTGCTGTTCCCCTTCCATTAATGCAGGTCATTGAGAGATGATTCTACGTTACTGCTGTATGTAATTTACCAGGAAGCAGAGCACTTAGACGCCTCTGCAGAAAGAGTAAGTGCCCTTCTCCCGCTGGTGGCAGTGTGTGGAGACCAGGGGTACAGTCCATATGGAAAGAGATCATGTTCCAGAAATACAGTGATTAGGACCTCAAGAGTTCAGGAGAAGACTTGGCTGAAATATGTGCTGCTTTATTTTTATGCTATAAAATTCCGAATGGTAAATTTAACATGACCAGATAATAAATGATCATTCACACTTTACTGAACACTTGGTAAGATCTGCATTTAGTCATTACCAACAAAATACAGTACAACCTTAAGTTCTCCTTAGAAGTCAGTATTCATGGAGGACACTGGATGGCACAGCATCATGAGTAACAATATAACCAGTGTTAGTTTAATAGTATTGGGGAATTACAGAGGAAGGAAATTCTATTGTTTCAATACAAAGAGATTTCAGAGATCCATGGCTTTATAAGTAATGAAAGCATTGCTACCTGTTTCTCATAATAGGAGATGTAAAATTAACCGGAAGTGGTATGTTTGACAATAAAGGACAAGAAAAAAGGGGGACCTAGATTGGAATGATCTTCACATGCACTAACTGGACAACAAGAAAATACCCAAGCTCATCTTCTCTACCCAATATTGTAAACCTTCATCCATAAATTACTTTACCTCCTACAAGCCCATGAATTTTTAATTTGATAATACAACTAGAGGCCTGGTGCACAAAAAATTCATGCATGGAGGATGGGGGGTGGTTCCCTCAGCCCAGCCTGCACCCTCTCCAATCCGGGACCCCTTGGAGGATGTCCAAACTGGCAGTCAGACATCCCTCTCACAATCCTGGACTGCTGGCTCCTAATCGCTCACCTGCCTGCCTGCCTGGTCGCCCCTAACTGATCCCCCTGCCAGACTGGTCACCCCCAACTGCCCCTTCTGATGGCCTGGTCACCCCCAACTGCCTCCCCCCCGCCCGCCTGGTCGCCCCACGCAGCCTGCTTGTTCAGTCGTTTCGTCGTCCCCCACTAACCCCCCTGCTGGCCTGGTCGTAAGCAGCCATCTTGTGAAGGCGTGAGGGTCAATTTGCATATTACCTCTTTATTATATAGGATATTTAATCAAATAGTTTATACAGACAAGGAGCCCCACATATCCTAGGGATGCACCTACCTCACCCCTATAACCTGCCCCAGAATCAAGGGCTATGGAAAAACATGCTTGTCTCTATACTGTGTGGCCATACAATTTCTCACAATATACATAAGGCACAATTTATTCTAACAGTGGGTGGCTGCATGTTTTCTCTTTTTGCTAGTCCATAAACTACCTGAAATGTTGCATATTCTAATTCCTTTACAAAGTTACTGATCACAGTATATAGAAAAGTATCTTGCATAATATCTCATGCGTTTGGTGTTTAATACATATGTAATGAATTAATCTGTAATACTTTAATTGTTGGATTCATGGCATATATTATTCTTGAATGTTTTTCCTAGAAAAACTTGGGCTACTCTGAATCTCTAATACATATTTCAGTTTCCCTATTTACATGTATCCACTATGTTAGAGCAATTTCTATTGAGCTACAACCCATATCACTTTCCTGATTTACTAAAGCCACAGAGACTTTCATTCCTGGATTCCAAGGTGCTAAAAGACTAGTTTTTCAAGTTTTATTCTATGTGATCTTAATAAACATTTTACATTTTCTGGCTCAAAATATAAACCAAAATCTTCATTTTTTACTACGTATTATATTTAACCTGTTTCCAAAACAAAGTTTTCAGAGTTGTTGAGGTTTATTTTCAGTAATGACAGAGCAAGATTTCAAGCCACTATTGCCATGAGGTCAACAATAACTGGACACTCAGCTCACTCTGGCAGTGTTCATGTGGATCCATTATTCCCACTTCCTAATCTGAGTCTTTTTGGTCTCCTATCTTGTTTCATAATTTCATCTTTAGAGAGAAATGAAAAGATCATATCCAGTAAAAATTGAACTTCTAAAAGATCCTTAGCTTACCTCCCTAAACCTCAGCTTAACAAGATACCTAAAACTCATTACCTGCTGAAGGAGCATCTGTCTTCCCTCAGTTCCTATTGTGAAGATATTCTAAGGACCCCACAACCTCACACCTGCTGTATAATTGGTGTCTCCTCCACTGCTACTTTCCCAATTCAAGCATTTGCTGAGCTTCCCTATTACATCATTGGGTAACTTTTCACTGCCACACCAGACATAATCAAATATTTTAATGTGCAGTCACTGCTTCATATGGAACCAGAAAATCTCAGAGTATAGATTATATGAATAATAAGTATAATACTCAATTACTTTGATTCTGACTGAAATCTTGGCCGGTTCTCTTAGAATTAGAGCAAATTATTACACATTGCCCTATTATTCCTGTATAGAAATTCTGAATCTTAGATGATACAACCTTTTTATGACTCTCTACTTTTTAGTGTGCTTCTATTCTTTTGTTATTTTCTCAATTCCACTGTTGAGCAGGCAAATCTTATCTCTTTCTTTCCCCTGGATCAGAGCTGCCGGTTAATACCTAGGATTCACATTGAAATTACCTTTCACTAGACTCTAGAGAAGGTTCTGGAATTGTTGGGTTGCAAGACCCCAGTCACTTTCTCTGAGCTGAGTTCTTGCTCCATGACCTATAATATTTTCCTGGTTTATTGTCTACAAGATGTTCTGCATCCACTGACACACATTCTCTTCCAATTATGCCTCCTTAAAGCTCTTAAACGGGCTTCATTTATCAGCATATTTTGCCCTAATACTTTTTCCTTATACGGAAAAGTGACACATTTTTACTTCTGCTTCCAGTCATGATAGAGAACTAATACCAGAATAGCCTTCCTGCCATAAATTACTGGAAAACTGGTCAAAATATATGAAACAACAGCTTTTAGACACTGAACATTTTGCTGCACAGCACTGGCATCTCACATAATGGGAACACACACACACACACACACACACACACACATACATGCATAGGCACATGCACGCACATGCACATGCACCCCTGATTTGGGAAGAGGGAAACCCAAGAAGATCACAAGGTATTGCTGAGCTGAGGAGTCAGAGCTCAGCCTTTGGCAAGCTGAGGTGGTTGTAACTGTGGGACAGAGCACTGAAGTGAAGAAGAATCCTCACTGAACAGGTGAGACATTCAGTAGAGACTCCAGGGTTATACCGTAAGAGCAAGGCTAAAGGAGCTCCAGAGGAGAGATAATTCTAGAACCACGCTAGTAAACCAGTGTCCAGCATCTAATATAAATATACTGAACATGAAAAAACAGCAAGAAAAAAATAAGAGAAACAAACAGAAAAGTGATGAAAATGTATGATAGAATTAGGAGATAAGAACTTTAAAAGAGCTCTTATAAATGTTTGTTTAAGAATATAAAGGAAAATATAAACATGATATGAGAATTGAAAACTCTGAAAAAGAACCAAAGAGAACTTCTGGAACTAAAAAAATATATATCTTAAATGAAAAAGTCACTGCATGTCCCTAATAGACTATTTCAAAGTCAAATTGTTGAAAAACAATGATTAAAAAAAACCACAAAACCTAAGACGTAGCCAGAGGAAAAAAGAAGATACAATATGTACAGAGAAATAAAGATAATGATTATCACTGGCTCCTCAGGAGGAAAAAATGAAGGCCAGAAAACAATGAAGTTATAATTTTAAAGGGCTAAATGAAACAACGAAGTCAAACTAGAATTATATATCCCGCAAAAGTATTTTAAAAATGAAGGTAAAATAAAGAAATTTTCAAACAAACAAAAGCTAAGAGAAGTTGTCAGCAGATCTACACCATAAATAATGTAACAGAAAAATTCTTCAGGTCAAAAAATAGTGATTCCAAAGAAAAAATCAATTTTTAAATGTTTGAAAAAGACATATTATAGTCCAAAACAAAAATATAAGAATGTATTTTTGGGTTTATAACATGGATGAATATAATGTATAAAAATAATAAGAAAGGAAGGGAGGAAATCTAAGTATCTGTTAAAGTTCTTAATGAAAAAGTAGTATAATGTTATATTAAGATAGTGGTAAGTTAAAAATGTACATACTAACCCTCAGAGAGATCACTAAAAAAGTAAAAACAAAGAGGTATAGTTAATAATTCAATAGACGAGATTAAAATATTAAAAATAGTTAATTTAAAAGAAGGCAGGAGAAGAAGGAACAAAGAACTGATGGAACAACAAAACAAGTAACAAGGCCCAAATACAGCAATAAATGTATTAAGAATAGACTAAATTAAAGTGAGGGATTCTCAGACTGGGCAAAAAAGGCAATTCTCAACTAGATGTCATCTATGCGAAATGCAATAAAAATATAAAGATAAAAGTAAGAGGATGGAAAAATGCATACCATAAAAACATAAATAATAAAAAACTTTAAAAAACTGAAGCAGCTATATTAGTATCAGACACAGTGACTTCAGAAAAATAACAATTATCAGAGATAAAGAATAATCTTTATAATGATGAAAGAGCCATCTTATTAAGATGACATAACATAATAATCTTGAATGTATATGTACCCAATAAAAGACTACAAAAGGACATGAATATCAGAACTGAAAGGAGAAATACATGCATTTATAAATGTTGTTGGAATACTCCTAAACTGAAAATCGTTATGTATAAAGAAGACTTGAAAAACACTATTAACCAATGTGACCTAATTGACATTTATATTTATAGACTACTGTACTCAACAATAGCAGAATATATATTTGTTTTTGTGTTCATAGAATATTAAGTAAGATGGACCATATGCTGGGAATAAAAGAAGTGTCAATATATTTCAAAGGATTGAAATCTTATAGATATATTTTCTAAGTATTATGGATTTAGTAAGAAATCAATAATAAAAACATATTTGGAAAACTCCAAAGTGTTTGGAAATTAAACAACATATGCAGTGGCCAAAGAAGAAATAAGAAGAGAAGCTAGAAAATATTTTGGAATTGAATGATAATGAAGTCATACATACCAAACTTTGTGGGATTTCAAACAAAAAAAGTGCTTAAAGAAAAATTTATAGCTTGAAATGATTGCATAAAAAGAAAATGTCTCAAATTAATGATGTAAGTATCTTCTTTAAGAAGGTAAAAAAAGAAAATTAAGTACAAAAAAGTAGAAAGAAATAAAAGAGTGAAAAATCAATAAATAAATGGACAAACGTTGAACAAAATTAATGAAACCAAAAGTTGGTTCTTTGCAAAGATTAATAAAATTGGAAAACCCCTAGTAAAAAATAAAAGAACCATTGCAAATCAATATCAAAACGGAAATGAAGACATTAAATATTGCTCTCACATAAATTAAAAGGATAAAAAAAGATGTGTTATAAACAATTTGATGCCAATTCATTTTGACAACCTAGATGAAATGAACAAAGGTGTTAAAAGACAAAATTAAAATCCTTCCACATAGGAACTCCAGGCTCAGGTGGAATCACTGGTAAATTCTATCAAACATTTAAAGGACTAATACTACCCTTAAATTCTTTCTGCAAATGAGAGAAAAGAGAACACTCTGCAACTCCTTTTAGGAGATTAGCATCACCCTGATACCAAAACCGGACAAAGATACTACAAAAAAAAAAGAAATCTAGATTCTTATTCATAATATCCTAGAACCTTAAACCAAAACAGACCTCAACAGCTGAATGAATAAACAAATTATAGTATATTCAGAAAATGGGATACTACTCTGCAATAAAAGGAAATTTATTCATGCAACAGCATGAATCTTAAAAACATGCTAAGCAAAAGAAATTGGGTGCAAAAGAGCGCACTGTGATTCCCTCTATGGAAGTTCTTTTAAAAGGGTATAAGTAACATTATGACAGAAATCACATTAATGGTTGCCTGAGGCAGAAGGTGTGTGTGTGGGGGTGGGGGTTGGTGGCAGAGGATGTATACGAGAAATTTTATAGGTAGGTAATTTTTTAGAAATGTTCTTGATTGGGGTAATGGTTACATCAGTGTGTACATCAGTAAAGCTTATCAAACTGTATACTTAAAGTGGGGCATATATATCTCAATAAAATTGAGTTTTTAAAAAAACGTATCTTTGCATTTTATCATAATTATTGCATTTTGGAGGTGAAGTAGCCACTGAGAGTCCAGAGTCTGACATGATACAAGTACATGGTAAATTCTTCATAGTTTACAACAGATTGTCCTGGATGCATGAGCTTCTCAGCTATTGTATCCGATTGTCTATTTGTGTTCCAGTGACTGCATTGCAAACCTATAGAAATGATTTCAGCACATTAAAGGAGTAAGACATAAAAAAAATGGCTACTACACATAATTCACAAAATATGGATTCCTCAAGGCATAAAGATTATTATATTCCTGTCCATTAACTACCTCTCTGAACTAATTTATAAAACATTATTAAAATTATGAACCAAAGGTCAATTTTCCTTTTCACTTTTTAAAATAGTTGTGAGAGCGGCTGACCATGTTGCATGAGCAACAACTATAAAGATTGTGTTCTAATCAAGCAAAATTTATTACATTAATTAGGCAATTGTTTAATGAGATCCATAATTGTTACTGTTCTCCATGATAATTACCCATAAGACTAAGCTATTCACATGAATGTCTCTATTATTAAAGTATACCCTTGCCATTCACAGATTTAACATTGTGGTTTTAACCATTCATGAGTGAGTTTAAAAGGTTATGACAACTACTAATTTGTAATTTTGTTGAAACAAAAATGTAAATCAAGACCTAGGGTGTTTTTGTAATGGGATAAATTTTTAGCTAGTTAATGAGCTTAGCAACTGCTCAATATCCAACTTTCAATGTGTCTTTATCATTATCAACCCTGAGTTTTAAAAAAGATAGGGGCATTTATAGATGTAACATTTTTCAAAAGCCTATGCATGTCAAGGGGGATGCTGTATTATTAATTAACTTTTAAAAAATTATAAGCATATCCTTATTATTTTTTAGTTAGCTCTTTGTTCTCTAGTATCTGCAATCATTCATGATGGACGAAGATTGCCTCTACACATTGTACAGGTTAAATGTACAAAGTCTATGTGACCTTGTCCCCCAAGAATTGAGATTTCCTTACAACTCCTCTTTCTCAAAGTCTGGGAAGTAAGGTTCATGTCTATGTTCTGTCCATGCATTTCATCTTATAAATCATTTCCTGTGGACTCCTAAAAGGTTGACAGGGAGGTTCCCCCAAACCTCACATGTTGCTATCACAGAGAAGATGCTCAACGAACACTTGCTAACATACTATCCATGCACAGGAGGTTTTGGTGCTGCAGCACTGCTGGACTACAAACCTTGGGGTCTGAATCCCTAACTGCAAGGACCACACTCTTCTGTTCCCTGCCCCTTAAGTGAGGTGTTGTACAAGATGCTTTATATGGGCTCCTATTCTTATACTGTCTCCTTGAGGTAATTTTATCATTGGTCCCATCATAAAGATGAGGAAAAGCTAAGGCTTAGAGAGATGAAGCAATGATCCCAAATTCATAGAACTGAGATTCAAATTCATGTTTATGTAATGCCAAGGTCTGTGTCTTAAACCATCACACAAGACTGCCCATCTTGAGTATATCCAATCTCTTGCCAACTAGATGGCAGAAAGGGACTAAAAAGCAGAAAGATGATGAGCATATCAAAAGAGAGAGGGCAGAAGACTGAGGGGAAGACTGGCCATGCTCGGTACTTGCCAGCATTGCCGCCTGCTCTGGGTTATGCGCATCTGCACTGGCCACCTAGAAGCTCAGGCCTGCGTTACTCTATCTCCTGCTTTGGCTCCAGCCTCCACTAAAGGAGAACAAAGGCAAGGCTTTTCTTGAGCAGTCTGAGACTCTCAGAGATTTTTTTCTTTTAATCTGCCCCAGCCCAAAGTCATTTGCTAGGATACTTCAAAAAGATTAATTTAGAGGGCATTTTCCCTACTGTTTTATTGTTTGTTGATATCCTGCAGTGATATAGTTGGCACCTTAGAATGCAATGTCTAGTCCCCTCATTTATAATATTAAAGATTGCAATGAGGCAAAACAAGAAGACAGGACTACAGAATGTCCTAGTGGCAAATTTCAAATGTAGGCTTAAGACACGAGGTTGATTTATAAACAGAAGAATATTGGATATTTAATCCCACAGGCAGCACTGGAATTTTCTCAAGTCACTGCAGAATTATAACAAGCCTAGTTGTTGAAAATCTGGTCTTATCCAAAAGGAAGTCGATGTTCCTTCTTATCAATGATAAATAAATTTCATTACTTCTACAGAGTATACATTCCAGATTTTAATTTTTCAAAGTGAAATTTGATATGACATATTTTAATGAAATTTCCTATCTTGGTTTTGGCCTTGCTTAATCCTTACATTAAAGTGCACAAGAAAATGATATTTCACCTAAATTGTAATATGTATGCAAACCCAAATATCTAATTAAAGCAGGCAGATGATAAAGGCGATGGAAAATGATTTGCAGGCAAACTAGAAACACTCAAAGAAGCCTAAGATGTCCCTAACCATAAATCTTAACCATTTCCAGGGCACAAATCAAATGATTATATATTCATATGCACTATTTCCCATAACAAGTAAATACCTGCACATTTTAACATCAGGAGGCTACTCTGTCCTTGTCACATCTGTGCTCTTCAAACTCATGCCCAAATGCTGCACCGAATTACTCACTTTATCTCCAAAATTGCCCACAAGGTAAACTTTCAACTCAAAGCTGATCATGTAATTTAATCCATGTACTCATGTCTCTCTGTATCAGGCACAGTATTGTATCCCAAGCCACTAAGCACAGAAATATTATCTATCACACTGCAATATACTACCTTGTGAAAGCATGCTTCCTGAGTGTCCACATGACAGAAACCATTGCTTTTCTGGCTTAGTTGCTGTAATGGTCAAAATGTTACATGCTAAAATAAAACCAACTCTAATTCCTCTCCGGAAAACATTATTATGGGCCTTCCCAAACCTCATCTTTAATCCAGCAGCTAAGTTCCTTAACTCATGGCACTGGAAAAAGATAACTCTGGTAAGAACTTCTGTGTGGTTAATAATTTATGCTATTCTTAGCAAAAAGGATTTAAAAAACATAAACCTAAAAAGAACTTCCTAATATCTTCACTATTAAATCTATTTTAGACCGTGAAAAAAAAAAAGGTAATATACTAAATGTAGAACACCACTCCCCTTATGTTCTTTCCTATTGAAAGGTGAGACAATACAGGATTGACTTCCCTTACCAATAATCTACTTTTTCTATTGAGGGTGTGACTAAAAAAGGTAGAGAATGACTTACGGAAACGTCTTTATCTGTTTGCTTAATGATTACTATCTCATAAACTAAATAAGGAATCTCTTGAACATATTTAGTTAATAATTGCATGTATTTTTCTTCAGGGTTTTAAATTTAATTGAATGGTATTTTTTTTTTTTTACCATTTTCCTGAAAGGAAAAAAAAAAGAAAATAATAGGTAACAAACTTTTTCTCCTTCTGAAGGAAGGTAATCCAGTAACACCACAGAAAATGAGACATAAAGAAAAAACACCTGCTATGGAAAGCTAATATTAATCTCAGGGACACCAATTCTGTACATATAAAACCCAGAGTAGGTAGTTTTACTTGAATTAGAGAAGTAACTATAATCCCAGTTTGGCATTTCCCTGCACTTGATTGCTAAAGTCTTACACAACCTGCACAAAGGCACCTTAAGCTGGAATCCACGCTCATGAGATAAGCACAGCCAGATGATGCCTCAGTGATTAGAATGAAGGATCCCAACACTGTGGTTTGAGGAGGAAAGTGAACCAGAGGATACAGAGGCGGGAATCCTGACTTAAGATCTGATGGGGATTTTGTTCTGCTGTCTATGAGAACTGAGCACTACAGAGGTACACCTAAGTCTTCTCTAATGAACTGGAAATTAATAGTCTGCCCTCTGAAATACCCTCATCATGAATAATACTCTACTAATGGGGATGCAAAAGAACTTATGGCCCCTGCTCTCCAGGAATTTATAATCTTGTTTCATGTGGCTCTTCTTCAGTTTGAACGCAACCTCCTTAAAAGTGGGAAGCCTGTACTATGGTTTTCCTTTTCCGTTACTATCACCACACCCAGGTCACTGCAGGGATACAAAAGCTGGTGATCTGATCTGCTTAGATGCCCAAATCACTACAGATACCCAATTTTTATCTGAATCTTCTAGGGACGGATATACTTGGAATTCAGAATTTTTCAGATTTTTAGAAAGGTGATAGGTACTTATTCCATATATTTATAAAACATCTCTGGTACAAAATCCCATAACTAAGCATATAAATATTTCTGTAGTGGAAAATATGAATATCCCCATTAAGTGAAGAAAGTAGTGAATATATATAATTTTAGGAGAGTCAGCAGTTCAGATTTCGGTACAAAATGAGTCAGGAAAAACATCAGGTGCTTGGCAATGTTGATAGCAGATTGTGGAGCTGTAATACCTATCACAGGAATGACAGGACATCAGAGGCAACAATAAGCAAGGTAAGCTACGGAGAGGTGGAGGCTGAACAGAGTTAGCGAGGAGTCAGCCTTTACTGATGTGTTGGGAAAGGATGATGTGAACCCATGTGACCACACTGAGGACACTGGGCTAGATATGGTGGGGCCCAATCCCCAAGAGCCAGACCCAGAGTTTTTTTCTGCCAAGGGCCATTTGGATATTTATAACATTCACAGGCCATACCAAATTGTCAACTTAAAAATTATCCTGCTATATTTGGTCAAACATTTAATTAACTCACCCCTAATGACTTGGCAGGATTAGACCAACTGATTTTGTGGGTCTTATATGGCCTGTGGCCATTCCCCACCCTTTCTCCAGTGTGACACAGTGAAAGTGGGCTTAATAAATCTGACCAATGATGATGATGATGATGGTGTAGGAGAATTTATCATTTTACTACTAATAGTAGGGAACAGAGAAGGGGAATTGAGAGGGGGCAGAAAACACCAATAGACCTATAGACCTAAATCAAGGCTGCGGATGCTGCAAGCATATCCAAAAAGAGAGACTAAGAGGAAAAAAAGGAGACATGTAGGCTACATACTTCATTATAATTTTATGGGAGAGAGTTATGTTAGTCTGTGAAAAGGAAAAGTGTGGATAATAGCAGAGGTTATTACTATAGATTGAGTTGAATCATGAAAAAGGCCACACCCCACCCAGGAAAACAGAGCATAGATTTTTTAGAAGCACAATAAAAGGAGAAAGAAATATCAGCCTAACTATAGGAGGGAGTATATACAAGGGTTGGTGCATCTTGACAAGAGGACAGAGACTGGAAAAGTCTCCAGGTAGTGAGTGAGCAGCGCATGTTACAGGCACTGAACCAGTTGTGAGGTTCGGGAGGAGTACAAGGGATAGATAGTACACCAGAAAAAGTGGGTAAGACCTTATGGGCCCCAATGAATGATAAAGGCAAATCAGAGTTGAATCAAGACATTCTGATGGAAAGCATCATGCATGATTACAGGTGAAAGATCTAGAAGAGGAGAAAGTTGCTCAAGGCCTGAAAATGATAAGATGCAACAGAATGGGAGAGGTTAAATGTTATCACATGGAGGGAAATGCATGTGGAGATGAGGAGCAGCTGAAGGTTCAGAAATAAACCTCCTTGTTCACAGAGATGAAGCATGTTGTATTAAAGAAGAGTGGCATGCACTTGGAAGAGGAGTCATGTTTTCCTAGCAGAGCAGCATGGGTAACACATCAGAGAGTGAGCGCCATCTGTGTATTAAAGGGAAAGGCATAATGTTTGCTTTTCATTGTAGCCTGGTTTTAAAAAAAACACACAAAACTGTTGCATTTCTATGTAAGGTGCTTGGAGGAGAGGAGGGAAAGAACATATGCAATGTAAGTGGCTTCAAAAGCTGCAAACATTTTCTATTACTTTTCCTCCAAAGAAGCTGGGAGTGCTTCACTAGAATCTCATTTTTAGTTTAAAAGGGTTTGGGTAAACTCAGCAATACAGGTGGAACAAAGGTTCTCAGGAAGATCTGTCTGGATTTCAGAGAAAGTCTAGGTGCTCTGCTGTGTTCACAGAGCACACGAGGGCTCCAACCAATGTGTGTTGCAGTTGCAGATCAAAGAAACAGGCCAACAGGACAAATACCCTCCTGGTAACAATTTGTGGGTGGAGAATTCTCTAACAGACATTATGATACCATTAAGGATGAAGGTTTTACTGCTTAGCCCGTTCAATTATTGAATGTAAAGATCCACTTTAATTGTCTCCTTCTAAAATCAATTTTGAATACTATTATCATCTTATATTTAGCATGGTTTGGGGAAATATAAATTTTTTTAAATGAATACATAAAGAAGATACTTAATACATATTTCTTTACTGTGACACAGAATCCAGGATAACTTTAGACCCTTAAAACGTGTACAAGTTAGATGGAAAGGAACTTGTGTATATTTTTAACCATCTTAATTTAGATTTAAACATGTTTATGACATCTCAAGCTCATCTTCATTTATGAATATGCATTTTAACTTAGCATGATTTAGGCTTTTGCATCAGAGTGACAAGGGCCCAGAAGGATACACAATGTGTGGTGATGTGTGTGCACATGCATGTGTAGCTGGGGTGGGGAACGGTAGTGAGATGCTAGAATAAGGAAGAAAAAGGATTATGGAAAGAAACAGCTGACAAATGCATAAGGGAAAAAGATCAGCACTAAGATTAGAGGGCTTAAAATCTACTTGTAGAACTCATAAAGAAAAGTCATAAAATATGGCAAGTATTCAGGAGAAGGACATTTAACAGTACATCCTTTTATTTTAAAATACCATTTAGCCCTAGCCAGTGTGGCGCAGTTGGTTGAAGTGTTGTCTGTGTACTGAAAGGTTGGGGGTTCAATTCCCGGTCAGGACACATACATAGGTTTTGGGTTCGATTCCCAGTAAGGGCATGTATGGGAACCGATCAATGTCGGTCTGTCTGTCCTTTCCCCTCTCTCTAAAATCAATAAGCATATCTTCAGGTGAGGATTAAAAAATAACAATAAAGTACCATTTTAGTTGAATTTGTATTCAGTTCAAAATAAGAAGAGAAGGGCTCAAAATATTTAGATGGTTAATGCCAACCAAAATGTCTGAATGTTTCCCTACTTCGTGAAATGTTGGGGCGGGGTGGCGGGGGGAGGAAATCTAACTCAAGTACTTGGCTACAAACCTGTGCAACAGACCTTAAACAGGGCAAGTCGGATGACGAAGTGAGTTGTTCTGAAAAAATACATGCACTTCACATTGTAGCTAAACTCTTTTATTTTTAACTTAGTAGGAGATGACATGTATATTTCAACTGTTTTTAATTTAAGAGGTTTTTTTCTCCCTTTGAGGTTCCACCCATATGTGCACTGGAGTCATATGATATCTCCTTATAAATAGCTTTCAAATGGCAACATGCACCGCATATGGAGCCCTGTTCCATGCAGATGCAAAGGCACCTGATGTGTTGGGAAAGGATGATGTATTAAATTGCAGCAGCTGAGCATCTTCTGGGTACAATCCCAGGGGCTGTGGGCTAACACAGCTACACAAGTCTAAGACTGTCCTTAATAATTGATGAATCCAAAGCAGCAGACTTGCTTAGCCCTTTTCATCGGAAGAATTCTAAAATGTCAGTGCAAGGGGGCCTCAGGAGTTATTCAGAAACAAATGCCCACCTTTTACATATGAGGAAACAGAGTTCCAGAGAGGTAAAGGGATTTCCCCAAGGATTCATTCATGACAGAGCTGGGACACGAATCTGGATCCACATTTCTTGACTCCCAGGCCAGGGATCTCTCCAGTATTTGCAATGTGGTGTGGAGTCTCGAGCTAGACTGCCTGGTTCTAACCTTGGCTCTCCTAGCTGGGCAACAATGGTAGTTATTTTATGCTCTGAGCTCCAGTGTGCTTATCTAAAAGTGGAGGATAATACTAGCATGGTATTACAAGGTTGTCAGGAGGGCTACTTGAGTTAATACATATAAGTCACTTAGGACAATTTTGCATTTAACAAAAACTAAATAAATGTAAGCTCTCATTAGTAAGTCCTGCTATATGTTCTCTCAAACGATAGTCAACAGGGAATAGAAGAGCCCAAACCCAGAAGCCCTTTCCTGGAAATGACCTTTGGGGAAAGTTTAACCCCTCAAAGCCTTCATTTCCTCATCTACAAAATAAGGAAAATAGTAATTCCTACCTGACAAGGTGACTGTAAGGATTAAGTGAGATACTTCATGCAAAATGTTTACAATAGTGTGTGGCATATAAGTGGTGCTCAATAATTAATAGGTATTATTCACAATACAGTAATTCAATGAAAGCTTTTACCAACCTACTTCCTCCCTATTCACTACCTTTCACCTGTTTCCATCCCTATGCCCCCAAAGAAGAAAAGAGTAGGGGATTTTTATTCTTCAATATTAAATAAGGGACGGAAGAAAAAAGTTTCAAAAATAGGATTTAATTTACTATATAAACAGCCAAATTTATCTAATATATCAGTGTATAACAGCTGACATTTGGAGATAGGAAAAAAGTGGATGCCTGAGCACACTTTCAACTTACCAGCATAAACATTTAGGGCCTTAATGTAGCATAGCATAATTTTGCTACATGCAGAACTAGCAAATGAATGAACAAAAAGACATGCTTTCCTGTCACATGCTGTTAGTGACAGTGTACACTGGTATAAAGTATAAATTTGGCAATAACCATCAAAATAAAAATCCATATATCTATTAATTTTTCACTTAGAGAATTATTTAACAGGTATGCTTCCATGTGTATAAAATTTGTTTTTACAAGTTAATCAATGCAGCTGAAGGTAAAACTGTTTCCCTAATTCTTAGTTCAAAATTCTTGGCATCTTTCCAGTCTCTAGTCATATGTACCTATCATCGAGGATTTTAATGCAGAAGTGATATCCTCCCATTAGACCTTAGAAGTTAAGGAAATGGAATAAACAACTTTAAAGTAGCCTATGCTAACCATGCTTACAATATACTAATTTTCTTTGATAGTGCATTTACCTACCCTTGAGCACAATTTGCTACAGAAAAATGTTTATTGACAATATCACGCTGTATCATGCTTGATGTCAAATTTTAATTCTATAGTATCAAACATTTGGGGGAGTAGGAAAGCCCAGTCTCCACCCCCCCCCCCCCATTCGATGAACAATTAGACAAATCCACAAACAAATACAGCTCAGGGAGTGCTCAGGAGTCCATTTAAGAAACTTGAGCAGAACAAACCACGTGAGGATAACCGCAGGTAACTACAGGAAAAGGGAAGGAAGGACGACTTCATCTTGCCTGCATCACCCCATCCCCCAGGCCAGTGCTGTTCAACAATGAGAGAGAACTTTCCAGCTAGAAAGAGCTCACCTTCTGGGAAAGGGAGGATGGGGTGGACAACCAGATTACCCAGCCTTTTGGGACATCCCACAAAATTTCAGTTTCACCCCACCTAGAGACTGGCAAAGCTGAGATGTACAGAGGCAGCCAGAAATAAGGAAGAAGAGTGGGGGCTACCAGTATCAGCCATGCAACCAGTTCCCAGTGACCAGCTCTGCAGAAAACCCCAGAAGCTTCCATCACCAAAGAAACCAGAGTGAACACAGCCACCAAGGAACCACTGCAGATTTTACCAATTTTCACCCCCAGTATTCATGTTGGCAGACCACCAGCCACTTGAGTGCTTCCCCATTCCCCACCCGCCCTGACTTCATTGTAGCCCAAGGTTCCCTTCAACAGCAGCCAGCCCAGGCCTGTGTGGCCACATGAGTATAAGGCACCAGCCTAGACCTCTGTGGCTGAATCCCACCACAATGCACGCACCTAGAGGTAATTCCTCAAGCTGTGCACTTTCACACCACCAGCTCATGCCCATCACTGGCCTCCACTGCTGTGTATGCAGCTCTGGCAAGATCCTGCAGTCACAGATGTACACACTAACAGTCAAGGCCCCACAGATGCTTGTGGCCCAGATTCAGCTCTCTTGTCACTGCCCTATACCACTGGGCTTACCCATAAGACTTACGGCATACCATTAGGATCAACAATTATATATGCACTAGAGGCCCGGTGCACAAATTCGTGCACGGGTGGGGTCCCTCTGGGTGGCCTGCGGGGATCAGGCCGAAACCCGCAGTCCAACACCGCCTGCAGCTCCTACCTGCTGCTCCCACTCATCCTGGCCCCACTGTGCCTGCCGTGGGCTCGCGCCCAATCAGTCCCGATAGGGAGAGGCTTGTGCTGCCACAGCAGCGCTCGCCAGCCATGAGCCCTGCATCTGGCACCCTCCCAAGGGAAGTGGCTTGTGGGATTGGGCTGAAACCGGTTCTCCAACATCCCCTGAGGGGTCCCAGATTGCCAGAGGGCGTAGGCCAGGCTGAGGGACCCCACTGGTGCACCATCGGGGAGGGAACGCAAGAGGGCTCCAGGGCATGTCCGCCCATCTCGCTCAGTCTCAATCGGCTGGACCCCAGGAGCAAGCTAACCTACTGGTCGGAGCATCTGCCCCCTGGTGGTCAGTGCACCTCATAGCGAGCCATTGAGCAGCCTTAGCATATCATTAGCATATTATGCTTTGATTGGTTATTCGGTTGTTCTGCCATTCTATTTGCATATTACCCTTGTATTATATAGAATTCCTGGAATCCCAGAAAGAAAAGGCGGGGTGCGGGGGGCAGAATGCTTACTTAAAGAACTAATGACTAAGAAATTCCCAAACCAGGGGAGATTTGGGCATCCAAGTTCATGATGGTAATAGGTCACCCCATCATTTCAATTCAAAATATTTTTGTCCTAGTCACATTAAAATAAAAACACATAAAATCAAAGTCAAAAAGGTCTGTAGGAAAGCATCTAGGTTAAAAAAAAACAACATATGTGCTTGATAATTGCAGTTTAAATGACTTAAAATTTTTTAAGAATTTTAGCAATCAGAATCAGAACTAATTAAGTTGAAAGCTTAGATTTCTGATTTTCTAGCCATTTTGGCTACTAAAAATGAAATATACTGCATTGTGAGGTAGTTAAGTTGTTTAGGCAAGTGTTTTAATTTGACACTGGATGACTACCTTTTTGGAATACTGAAGAAAATTTTGCCTTGAGTGGGAGGCTGAGCTGTGGAACTTCAAATGGTGTTTCAGCTGCAGAGCAATGACTCAGATTTGCCGTATGATGCCCTGACAACTATTCACATTCCTCCCTTTAAAAAATTAAGTACTATAGATCATGGCAGTTAGTTCATTATGGAAAAAAACTACCATCCAGAACAGGATTACTCAGTTGTAGAGAACTTTAAAATCATAATGGGGAAGAGGGTGAGAGAAGGGTGAGAGATTACTCTCTGAAAACAATTTTGATGCTTCTACTTCTACTTACATATAGTATTTTGAAATAGAATGACAGAATAACTAAAACTAACCTAGTACAAACTGCTTTTATAGAAAGTAAATACAAAAGTAGACTTATAAAAGGTAAACTGAAGTTATTATTAATTATAATAGCAACATTTAGTAAGTCAGTCTTTTTTAATCTTAGCAACCTAGTGGGTGTGTAGTAGCATTTTATTGTGGTTTAATTTGTATTTACTTCAGGACTAATGATGCTGAGTATCTTTTTTCTTTGAGCAACTTTTCATGTGCTAATTAGCCAATAGCATATCTTCCTTAATGAAAAGTGTTTAAAAAATTTCTGTCCATGCCCACTGGCATGGCTCAGTGATTTAGTGTCAACCTATGAACCTGGAGGTCATGGTTCAATTCCTGGTCAGGGCACATGCACAGGTTGCACACTCTATCCCCAATGTGGGGCGTGCAGGAGGCAGCTGATTGATATTCTCTCTCATTGCTGATGTTTCTCTCTCTCCTTTCCTCTTTGAAATCAATAAAAATATATATTTTTAAAAATTCTGTTCATTGTTTAAAAATTGGGCTGCTGTCTTCCTGTTATTGAGTAGTAAGACTTCTTTATTTAGTCTGAATACAATCCCTTTGTCTGATTTATGTATTGTAAATATTTTCTCCCAGTTGGTTGTTTGCCTTTGTTCTCTTAATGGTATCTTTCATAGCTCAAACATCTTTAACTTAACAAAGTTAAATTTATTATTTTTTTTACCTTTTATATCTCATTTTGTGTTGTAGTACCATTAATTTGTTTGGTGTGTTTGTGTATACACAGACACACATGGTTTCCAGGTTTATATGTAGTTCACATCTCAGCAAGATGTAACCACAGTAAAAATTTTCAACTTTTTAAATTACCCTTTCTTTTAATATATTTTAATTGATTTCAGAGATGAAGGGAGAAGGAGAGAGAGAGATAGAAACATCAATGATGATTAAACAATAAAGAATTTTTTAAAAAAGAAACATCAATGATGAGAGAGAATCATTGATTGACTATCTCCTGCACACCCTCCACCAGGAACAGAGCCCACATTCCGGCATGTGTCCTGACCTGGAATAGAACCAGCATCCTCTTGGTTCCTGGGTCGCCACTCAACCACTGAGCCACACCAGGCCAGACTACCCTTTCTTGAATATAGCCTGTAATTTCTTGGGTTCTGCTTAAAAGTAAAGCTACCATGGGAACACACACATCAGTAATAAGGCATTTAAAATGTTTCAAACCAATACATTTACATGGCATTTCTTTTAATAAATAGGAATGATGGCCTAAATAATTACTGTCCACCAAACATTTGAAAATGAGATTATTATCTTCTGTAAAGTATTAATGAATTTAAAACAGGAATCATTAAAAAGTTGAGTATTTCCTTTTAAAGACCTTTAACAATTCTTATTCTTCCAAAGTTATTTATGTGCATGAAATATTCTGGTTAGCAAGTTTATATCTCATCTAATAGGCACTGTAGTTAAAGCTACTGAAAGGCTATCATTCAAAGTGTAGTTTAAGTTTTAGTATTTATGTGAGAAAAGTCATAATTGTAAACCAACCATAAAATGTATAATTTGCATTTTAATAAGAAAATATTTTTCTTCTTCAAAAAACAGTAAAAAAATTTGAAGTAATTTTTGCTTTTTGTAAAGGCAATAATATGTGTAAAGGGCAATAGATCTTGAAATGAAACTCAATTTTAAAATGTATAGAGTCAGTTACCTCTAAAATATCTGCTTTCTGTAAATATTACATTCAGAGTCACATTAAGATATCTACAGAGAACATTGGCTCCTAAGTAGCACCAATGTTATTTTGCACTCTACCGCTCATATTATTTTCTTAGGAGAAAAAGGCTCAAGAGACAGGATGAGAAGGGGCCTTAAAATTCAACGTTACTCCAAGTGCAGAAATGATTCCTGTAACATACAACAAAGGTGGCTGAGTCCTTTAAACAAGGCCATTAGGAACTACGTATTACTTCTTTTTTTTTTTTTAAATATATATTTTATTGATTTTTTACAGAGAGGAAGGGAGAAGGATAGAGAGTTAGAAACATCGATGAGAGAGAAACATCGATCAGCTGCCTCCTGCACACCTCCTACTGGGGATGTGCCCGCAACCAAGGTACATGCCCTTGACCGGAATCGAACCTGGGACCCTTCAGTCCGCAGGCCGATGCTCTATCCACTGAGCCAAACCGGTTTTAGCCTACGTATTACTTCTTGACGTATCAGCCTCATTATCAGACAGACCTAATTACTGGAAACACCCTTTAAGTGAAAATAAATGTTTTTATTTATTTTTTAACCTATCTTTATAGTTGAAAGTATAACAGATTCCCTCTTTTTTCCCCCATTGACTCCCTCTAACCTGCTCCCACTCTCTCCCTCAGCCTTCACCGCACTATTTGTCTGTGTCCATGGGTTATGCATATAAATTCTTTGGTTAATCTCTGCGCCCCCACCCCCTTCCCTGTGAAATATGTCACTCTGTTGAATACTTCAATATTTTGTTCCTCAGTTTACTTTGGACCTGGAGAGTATTATGCTAAGTGAAATAAGCCAGTTAGAGAAAGACAAGTATCACATGATCTCACTTATATGTGAAACCTAAGGAAACATCTTTTTTCTATTGAGTATTCAAATCTGTGTTCCTATGACCTTCACTTTCTGGGCCTGGCTCTGTTTTCTAAAACTACAAAGAAAAAGAATACTCTCCAAATCAGTGGAACAATAGGAAATCATCATGGATAAGCAGCCATGTCATCACAGAAGGGCTAAATGAACTCTAGCTGTGTCTCCTGAAACACAAGTAGGCCTAAAAGAATTCATCGTAAGGGGTGATCCTGAATGTGTTACACATGTGTTTGGTATTTGCCACCACACAAAGGTAAGGAATGTGAATTGTGACATCTTTGTAAATATGTACAGCAATGATTTCCACAGGCCTACTGATTTCTGAAAAATATTTGTAAGGTAGCATCATGATTCAAACTGAAGTACCATTCCAGATACATTGTTCCCTCTAAACAGTGGGTTTAATGAATTCCTCAATGACAAAATGCTTTTTAATCTGAATTATACGATCAACTTTTTAATTTACACGCCTAAGGAAACACATATAGCACTTTGGGGCTTATTTCTTCTCAGAATCTGAGTCCCAAATAGCAAGCAACATATTAAACTAAATCACTGAGTCAACTGCTTGCCTAGCACACGTTCTTAATTACGCATAGTTCAGTAAATCAAACAAAGGGAGATTGCTGTATATAGAACTGAAGAGACGGATATCTTGGTTTGAGAATATGTGTCAAAGCATCAAAACAAATATGGGATCCTGCCACAACCAAATTTAACCGGTGGTGAAAATATGTCTCGGGGGAAAAGAGAGTGGTAACTGTGTCTACTCTTATCCTAGGAAAAAAACATTTGTCCTATGGTAGCTTGGTAACTATGGAAACTCATCTGAGAAGTTGCCAAGGCAGACTGGGAGAAAGATTCCCATACTCATGTAAAAAAATGAAATAATTTTGTGGCTCTAGCTCAAATGACTAAGGGTAACTCATCCAAGGATAACAAACCTTTTTTTTGTTTTTTATAAAATGATTTTTTTTAAGTTCTTAATTTTTGGTAGTTTAAAGATTTCTAAACCAATAAGCACTTGAAATTAACTGAGTATTTCTAGCTGATTTCTAACTTGTAGCATTCAAAAAAGTTATGGCCTCTGCTTTATTGTTGTTTTTTAAGCCAATAAACTCTTAGAAACATTTAAATTAGTTCATTCAAACATGCTTTCCTCATATTTAAGAGGTTTCAAACATAAAATTTTATTTTAATGAAAACATTTATTCTAATTTCATTTCATTTAAGACATCTGAATAGATTCTAAAATAACCAAAAGTGTATTAAGTATTCAGTAAATGTGTCATTAAATGAACTTTGTTTTAAATGAAGTGATCAATTACCCATTTTCTAACTCTTCCTAAAAATATCTTATACTCTTTTCTAGGTACTCCATCACTACATAAAAGAGAATTAAAGTAAAATATTAAATATATGATATATACACAGCAAATCAAAATATTAGAATCCAGGCTGCCCTTCAAATAAGATCACCATCTCCAATTACACTTTGAAAACTGACTACATAACAAATACTTTAACTATAGTTCACATTGGCACATTATATTCTAAATTAGATATTCTAATTAGCTTAGGAAATGTTTTTAGAGGTTAAGATATAGGAGTCATTTAATTATGGGAAGAAGGTGCTTTGAATTGGAATGGTCAGAATTGAAGAAAAGGCATGGGGATAAGAGTGAGGGCTAGGGATGTCTTTTAGAGAAACAGCAATCTCAAAATTGGGGGTAAATGCACTTATATACATACTGACACAAGGGTACAACTATGTGAAATCAGGACCATCCTTGAAATTATAAATATAAGACTGCTGTGATTTTATAAATAATTTCACTATAACTGAATCTCAACAGCAATTTCTGAATAGTGTATGTGCAGAGCAGCTTATTAAATATCAAGAAAGGTTACAAAGGCAGTAGTAGTCATGGTTTCCACTTCTAAAGAGCTTATAATCAAGAAAATTGAAAAACAGGAGAAACCACAAATACACATGTAAAAATACAAATAGTATGTAATTTTTATAATGAATCAGTTGTTATAACAGTGCTAAGGATTCAAAGCAAAGAAAGAAGATGGGATGTTTTAGGGTAGATCGAATCAGGAGGAATTATACTAAAGTCTTACAAAAAGGTGTGAATGCTCAGAACATCTTAAAAAGCCAACATTTAATTCTTTTATTTTAATCATCTACTTTCTTTTTTTTGGTATTGAGTATTGGGGACAAGAAGAAGCTAGCTATTTTAGATCACTTAATCCCCATAAAGTAATTCAATCAGTTTGAGAAATAGCTGTGAAGGAACTATTGCATAACTTGGTTTCATGTTTTTGTTTTCCTTTCTTAAGACAGTTCTAACTCCCCGACTCAGGCACTTCAGCCACAAATCAGAAACAGGTAGCAATGAGAACTGAGGTCAGAGGATTTCAAGTCCTTTCTGAAAATTCCATGATTAATACACTGATGCTGTTGATACCATTAAAAACACTGAAATGCAATACAACTAGGAAGCTTTGTTGTCTAGAAATTACCACGACAGCTTCCCAAGACTAGTGTTGATTTATATATTTACAGTAAGTCTAAAATAAACTCTGAACATTTCTACAATTTCAGCAAATCAAATTCATTGGATCTCAATCTTCTTAATTATAACAAGATTGTTAGGTCACATTTGATTCTATTGAAAATAAGAATAATTTTAATTTATTCTAAATAACTCATAATTTTAAATAATTCTAAAATAATTTTCCTTCATACAATTCACTTCTGTCCTATTTTAATTTTTTTTATTAAGCTTCTTCTCTGTGCTAATTACTGTGGCTATACAGAGATAAATAGAACATATAGAGAGATACTGGCTACTTCAGTGCCATGGGTCACAAAACACTATTAGAGGCCAAGTCATTCTAATTCCCATTTTTCAGGTGAGATGAGAATTACTCATACTCTTTCTATCTCCTGAGCATACAGAAACTGAAGGAACTTTAGCAGTCAATTTAAACTACCACTGTCTTTGAATTCACTAAGTTTTCTTATTGATAAAATTTACACAGGAAAAGTGAAATGATGTATCATAAAAATATATTAACTGTATTAATAGCAACTAACAGAAATGTATTAATTCCCCATTTAAGAAAGAAAGCATGGCATTACATTTTCATCATATAAATTGTACTTCATCAAAATTAAGAACTTCTGTCCTTCAAAAATCACTATTAAAAGAATGACAAGCAAGAGAATGGAAAAATATTTCCAAATCACGTATCTGATAAAGGACTTGTATCCAAAATGTCTTTACTGCTAGGGCTGCTATAACAAATTGCCATGGACTGGGTGGCTTAAAGAACAAATTTATTTCTCACAGTTCTGAAGGCTGGGAAGTACAAGCCTCCTATTTGTCTAAGATTTTGGCTCTTGGTGAGGGCCCTCTTCCTGGTTTATAGACAGCTGTCTTCTTATATCTTTACATGGCAGAGAGCAGAGGGAGAAAGAAGCTCTCTCCTGACTCTTCAAATCCCATCACAAGGGCCCCACCCTCGTGACCTAATTATATACCAAAGGCTCCATCTCTAAATACCTTCACATTAGGGATTAGGGTTTCAAAATATAAATTGGGGGTGGGGGAGACACACAAATTACATAAAGAACTCTCAAAACTAAAAAAATTAAAAAAGAAAAATAAGTATATGTTTGGACAGAATCTTCACCAAAAAAAGATAAATGAATCACAAATCAGCAAATGAAAAAAAAAGTTCTACATATTAGTAACTAAAAAAAATTAAATATACAAATTAAAATAATGAAGTACAAACATACATCTATTAGAATATCTAAAGTTTAAAAAGTCTGATCATAGAAAGTGGTGGCTAGAGTATGGAGCAGCACATGGAAAGCTGGTGGGAACATAAATGGAAAAAACCACTTAGGATGACACTTCAACATTCTCTTAAAAATTTACACTTTAAGTTACCTTTACCATATAACCCAGTCATTTCATAGCTAAGTGTTTACCCAAGAGAGGTGAAGTCATATATTTACACAAAGACATATATAAGTGCTCATAGCAGCATTTTTTTTGTAATAGTCCAAAACTGGAAACTATTCAAACATCCATCCACTAGTAAATGAATTTCAATATGTAGTATATTTACAAAGTATACCTATCTAGAAGAAATAACTATTGATCAACACAACATGAAGGAATCCCAAAATCATTATGTGGCAAGACCAAAAACAGAGAACATAACTGTATAATCCTATTATATAAAATTCAAGAACTTATAAACTATATATAGACAGAAAGTAGATCAGTGTTTGCTTCCCTAGGGATGTGGAAGGAGAGCAAAGATTACAAATGGGTGCAATAAAACTTATGAAAATAATGGATATGTGCATTATTTTGTTTATGCTGATGTTTCCTGGGTCAGTTTGTTATGTATGCATGTATCTATGTTTGTGCTTATGAATAATATGTAAAATGTACCAAATTCACACTTTAAATATGTATAGTTTGTTGTATGCCAACTAATACTTCAATAAAATTATTTTTTAAAGAGATGTCATCATAGGCATTTGTCTATTTGTCACTAACTATGAGAGGTCCATAAAGACATTAACTTTTTTATTTGCTTAATTACGTATGTATTTCCAGTACTGGAACATATTAAGCATTCAAGAAATGTTTGTTTAATAAATGAATGACAGTGAAAAAAAACCAAGCCGGGCTATGAATAAAAAAATATAGACTCCATACATTTTTATTTAATTTCAAACCCTACTAAGCTTACAATAAAAGTATTAATAACTTACAAAAGAAATAGAGGCTGAGTTTTACATGAGTCAAAGTAGCATTAGTTTTATTCTAAAATAATTTCACTGCTTGCTCTCTTCAATATTTTTATTGAGAACTGCATACTTTTTAATTTAACAATAATAATAACATCAAATATATAGAGTTCACTAGGTTTCAGGTACTGTTCAAGGGTGTAACATATGGTAATTTATTAATCTCTATAATCTTATAGAGGAGGTTTATTTTCTCATTTATAAAATGACTGGAGGCCCACTGCACCAATTCATGCATGGGTGAGGTCCGGCCGGCCCTCCCAAATGGGGGCCAATAGGGCCAGGATGGCGGGGGGGAGGGAACGTGGGAGGTTTGGGTAGGGGGGCCAATTGGGGGCGGGACCATCCGGGGTGGGGGGAGAAGCTAGGGGCAGTTGGCTGGCCAGCCCTGCCCCCGATCAGGGTGTGGGGGGGCAATTAGGGGCGGGGCTGAGAGGAGAAGCCAGCCAGTGGTGGGGGGCCGATTGGGGGCTGGGTGGAGGGGCCACAAGAGGTTGGCCTGCCGGCCCCTCCCCCGATCTGGCAGGGGCCAGCCGGGAGGAGGGGCCACCCCCTGATCAGGCTGGTTGGCCGGCCGCAGTGCAAGTCATAGCGACTGGTCATCCTGGTCATTCCAGCATTCTGGTTGCTTGGCTTTTATATATACAGACTAGAGGCCTGGCCCACAAAACTCATGTGTGGGTACGGTTCCTAGGCCTGGCCTGCAATCAGGGCCAACTTCCCCAGCTGCCCGCAGCTGGCCCTGACCCCTGCCACCACCCACCCTGGTTCCCCATTCACCATCAGGCAATTGGAGCCTGCCAGCCAGGGAAAGGGACCGAGAGGTGGTCAGTGCACCTCATTGTGACTGGTCGAGTAGCCGTTCTGGTCGTTCTGCCATTAGGGTCAATTTGCATATTACCCTTTTGTTATATAGGAATAGAGGCCTGGTGTACAGGTGCTGGCCTGCCCTGACGGGGGCCTTGGATTGGGGTGGGGTCCCCACTGGGGGATGGGCCTGACTGGGGGAGGGACCACAGTCATTCTGGTCTCTGATTGTTCTGGTTGTTCTGCTGTTTCAGTTGCTGGACTTTTATTATATATGATTAGTCAGAGCTTTGATTTAGTAAAAATATTAATCCTTTATACTTCAAATGTTGCATCTATCTTTCATTTGAATATATTATTTCAATATCATCCTATATAATAAAAGGCTAATATGCAAATCGACCCAATGGTGGAACAACTGGTTGCTGTGACACACACTGACCACCAGGAGGCAGATGCTCAATGCAGGAGCTGCCTCCTGGTGGTCAATGTGCTCCCACAGGGGTGTTCCACTCAGTCAGAAGCTGGGCTCATGGCTGGTAAGTGCAGCGGCGGTGGGGGGAGCCTCTCCCTCCTCCGCAGCAGTCGAACATCCTCCTGAGGGCTCCCGGACTGCGAGAAGGTGCAGACCAGGCTGGGGGGACTCCCCCCCGCACCCTGAGTGCACAAATTTCATGCACTGGGCCTCTAGTTAGTTTTTAAACCACTATTTCATCCAAGCTTTCTTGCTCACAGAATAAGGCCCCACAATTCTTTGACTACTTGACTTATTAAGTGCCATTGCCTATTAACTGGAGGCAATGTGCAAGATAAAACCTTTTTGCTAATCAATGCTAGCAATACTCATTTCTCATTTACTCGAAGAATCCACTCAGTCATATAGTTTCCTGTAATTTGGAAGAAAAATGTTAACTCTTCTATCATTTTCCTTCTTCCTTCCCTTCTTCCTGACCCCCAAATGGGCAACTACTGGTAGTATCTGGAAACATGTTAAAATATTCGGATCCTGGGAGAAAACCAGACCATTGATGGTAATTAACACAAGAAATTTCACTCAAAAATATTATTGGAAAATGGCAGTAATGTGTTGGAAAGATGAGTTTTGAGAATAATGGGAATCTATAAAACTATAGAGTAGGAGGGTGATAGATTCAAGAAAGCTTGTAATTGAAATATGGCATGAATAGTAACTGAAATTAAGATACCCAGAAGGCATATCTCTAACTCTAGAACTTGATAACAAGTAGGGACATCATGTATTTCTAATCACATAGCTTGATAATGTTCTAGTCCTAGTCTTAACACAGTTTTCCATTTTCAGATTCTTATTTTATAAATCAGTGGGATGATATAATTCATCTTACTAAACTTTCTGTTCCAAGGAGCAATGTACATACCATTTATGCTAGAATCAAAACAAGTTTCATATTTACTTACAAAATGTTTAAATGGCCAAAATTTTGTCCAACAAATAAGCACACACAAAAATGACAACATGCTGGGGGGAAAATGACCTTTTACACACTTGAAAAGATGCTAAAACTCACTAGGAATGAGGTTGCAAAGTTACAATAATATTCGTACATACTAAATTTTTACCTTTCAGATTACCAATGACAGCAAAATACATATGCTATTGATGATGAGTTGGAGAAACAGGCACTTTCAAGCATTACTCAAAGGAGTGAAAATGGTACAGTATAGAGGACAATTTGATGATACTCATCAAAAGTATAAATGCATTTAGTATTTCATGTAGCAAGATCAAGTTTAAAAATTTACCCTGCAGATTATACTTGCATAAATACAAAACACCACATATACAAAGGTATTCACTGCAGTATTATTGGTTTATTAAAATATTCTGACATTAGAAACTCTGTAGTACATACTCATTAATCCTATTCAGAAACGTGAAAGAATGAGAATGCTCTGCACCCCAATAAAGATCTCCAGTATAACTTAGGAGTGTAATATGTTAACTTTGTATAAGATAAAATGTGTGTGTGTGTGTGTGTGTGTGTATTCCCTTGTCTATGCTTAAACAGACCATATTAAGACCAATAAGAACTCTATAAAAAGTGTTTTTTTTGTAGGAGGTGGTTTGGGGAGGGTAAATAGGAATGAAAATGGGAGTTATACATTAAACTACTCTTTTATATTGTTTTGTATGTATTATCTACTCTAAGTAAAATAAGTAGAAACAAACTTCCTTCATAACACTCTGCCATGAACATTTACAAAAATGTACTAAGGAATGTGATATATGACAGTAAATTATTGGGGGGGAAATCATAATTTTTCCAGACAGTAAATTGTGCTTAAGTACTGCCATAACTCCAGTCTGACTGATTAAACATTCCAGTCCAGTAATTCAGGTTCTCAAGAGATCTGTATTTTCCTATGTTAAAAAGCCACTGACAGAGGGGAGAAAAAGCACTGTACAAAACTCAAAAACTATAGAAAAATATAACATAAAACATGATATTCATTTAAAAATCTAATACAAAGATAGTCATTGCCATCACTTTGGAATATTTGTATAGAGTCTCTTGTTCCATTTTTCATACAAGATATATTCATATTTGATACATAATATTAGATGTACTGACCTTAAATATACTGAAACGTAGTCTCTGGGATAAGAATATTATAGAATAAGCACTGTAGAAATTTTCACAGGTCATAGACTAAAGTGAATATAAATAGGGGATTGATTCTTTCTTCCACTGAGTCATTCAAAAATTTTTATTAGATACCTACACTGTGCCAAGCATTACTTATGGTCTATAGAAGCAGTTCTCAAATTTTGGGCCTTAGGACCACTTTATACTTTTAAATTTTGAGGACCCAAAGCAATTCTGTTCTTATGGGTAATAGCTATCTATACTTTTCATTAATTATTAAAATTAAGAAGTATTTAAAGTAGTGAATATATTAATGAGTAATAGACCCATAATAAGTTAATATAAATAGCATATTTGCAATGCAAAAAAAATGTTTTCCAACACATAGGTTAGTGAAAAGAATGGCCTTTTATTAACGGCCTTACTTTTTTTTTTAACATTTCCAAATCTTTTTAATATCTGAGTCAGAAGAAGAAAGCTTGATTTTCATATCTGCTACAGCATTAAATCTCTTGCAAAATGTGGTTTGGTTGAAATCTATGAAGAAACAATGGCCTCACACAGATACATAGCTGGAAAATGAAGGAATATTTCAACATTGTTTTCAGAAATTTGGGAAAATTCTCCTTAATACTATACCAAAACTCAACAAGAGGTAGTTTCTTAAGATTAGTTGCTGTCTAAAAACATATCAATAAACTTTTCATACTTTTTTACATGAAAATCCTTACATCTATATTGTACTTTGAATGGGTATTTTACCAGTGCATGCATTGATCATTTTAAAAATATTGGTTCACTAAGTTATGCAGATCATTAAAACATTGGTACTTTCCATTATTCAATATTAAAAAAAAACTAGATGCCTGGTGCACGAATTCATGCACCAGTGGGGTTCCTGCGGGATCGGGCCGAAACCGGGTCCCAGATTGCAAGAGGGTGCAGGCCAGCTGAGGGGCCCCACTGGTGCACATCCGGGCGGGGGAGAGACGTGGGAGGTTGGCCAGCTGGGGAGGGACCGAGGGACTACTCCAGGGTATGTCCAGCCCTTCTCACTCAGTCCCGATTGGCTGGACCCCAGCAGCAAGCTAACCTACCGATTGGAGCATCTGCCCCCTGGTCGTCAGTGCACATCACAGCGAGTGGTTGAGCGGCCTTAGCATATCATTAGCATATTATACTTTGATTGGTTGAACGGCCGACCAGTTGACTGGACACTTAGCATATAGGAAAATACTCATTAATTTCTCCACCAATGTCAATCTCATACTGACAGAAACAAGTTTTACAAAAATTATAATTTTTACTTGAATCCAAATTTTTTCACTGGCAGCAAATACTGTCAGTTGTTTGCCTTGAGAGACAGGTTTACTTCATTGATCTTGAGAAAATTATTGCAAAATACTCAAGCGTGGATGACCATAGATTTTTAGTCATTCTTTTAAGTAAAATTGGTGTTTCACAAAAAAAGGCAACATGTTCATTGAATTTAGTCATTCAAGAACTTTACACACATATCCCATTTCATCACACAGAATGTAAACACACATATCCTATCTAATAAAAGAGTAATATGCAGATTGACCATCACTCCAACACACAAGATGGCTGCCCCCATGTGATCAAAGATCCTGCCCCCATGTGGACACAAGATGGCCAGCACAAGATGGCCAGCAGGGGAGGGCAGTTGGGAGGGACCAGGTCTCCAAGGGAGGGCAGTTGTGGGCGATCAGGCCAGCAGGGAAGGGCAGTTGGGAGGGACCAGGCATGCAGGGGAGGGCAGTTAGGGGTGACCAAGCCGGCAGAGGAGGGAAGTTGGGGGTGACCAGGCCT
Source organism: Plecotus auritus (assembly GCF_963455305.1). NCBI lineage: Eukaryota > Metazoa > Chordata > Mammalia > Chiroptera > Vespertilionidae > Plecotus > Plecotus auritus. Next base: position 158,705,468 of record NC_137771.1, on the reverse strand, counting down.
GCAGAGAAAGGCAGTTGGGAGGAACCCAGGCCTGCAGGGGAGGGCAGTTAGGGGAAAACAGGCTAGCAAGGGAGCACAAGTTGGCTGCCCCCTTGTGGTCAAAGATCCTGCCCCCATGTGGACACAAGATGGCCATCACAAGATGGCCAGCAGGGGAGGGCAGTTGGGGGGACCAGGCCTGCAAGGGAGGGCAGTTGTGGGCAATCAGGCCAGCAGGGAAGGGCAGTTGGGAGGGACCAGGCCTGCAAGGGAGGGCAGTTGGGGGCGATCAAGCCTGCAGGGGAGGGCAGTTAGGGGTGACCAAGCCAGCAGAGGAGGGAAGTTGGGGGTGACTGGGCCTGCAGGGAAGGGCAGTTGGGGGGGACCCAGGCCTGCAGGGGAGAGCAGTTGGGCGGGACCAGACCTGCAAGGGAGGGCAGTTAGGGGTGACCAGGCCTGCAGGGGAGGGCAGTTAGGGGCAATCAGGTTGGCAGGGGAGCAGTTAGGCATCAATCAGGCTGGCAGAGGAGTGGTTAGGGGGTGATCAGGCTGGCAGGCAGAAGCGGTTAGGGGCAATCATGAAGGCAGGCAGGCGAGCAGATGGGAGCCAGCAGTCCTGGATTGGGAGAGGTGGGGGTCCTGGTGGGATCGGGCCTAAACGGGCAGTCGGACATCCCTCATGGGATCCCAGATTGAAGAGGGTGCAGGCTGGGCTGAGGGACACCCTCCCCCACCCCGTGCACGAATTTCGTGCACCGGGCCTCTAGTCTATAATAATAATAAGAGTAATATGCTAATTGGACCAGACGTCCTTCCTGATGAAGCCAGGGCTGGAGGGAAGCCAGCCAGGTCCTGGGTGACTGCAGGCGGCCTGGGGGAAGCCAGCTGGGGTCCCGGGTGCCTGTGGGCAGCTGGAGGAGGGAAGCCCGGATCCCAGGTGCCAGAGGGAAGCTGGTGCTGGCAGCTGGGAGAAGGAAGGCCTACACTTGCATGAATTTTCATGCATTGAGCTTCTAGTATTTATATTAAAAAGCCAAAACATTTCCATATTCTAATAATTACCAATTAGAAAAAGCCATGGGGATAGGGTAGAGAGAACCCCACTGAAAATTAAAATACTTAAAATGCCTATAATAAACACTAGGAGCCCAGTGCGCGAAATCGCACAGTGCCACCCACCCACCCGCCACCCTGCCTTAACACCGGAACCTGTCCATGCAGAGCTCTAGCGCACCTGGTTCAGTCCCCAAACCCTCTGGCCTTCTCTGGCCGCTTCAAGCCCCGCCCTCAGTCCCTCGAGTCTCCTCAGGCTGGTCCCACCTTCTCTGGGTGCCTCCCCACTTCCACCCTATCTCCAGAGCAACGCAGCAGCTCCGCCCCATCATGGTGCCAGAGGAGAGCATGGAAGCCTCCCACCTGCTGTGCTGTGCTCCTTACCCTGGCAGGTGGGCCGAGGGGCGCTCTGAGTGCGAGCAGTGGGTGGCAAATAACTGGTGAGGGGGGCGCTATGGGCTCTCACCCCCGCCCTCCCCAGCATGGGATGGTCCCGCCTCCTCTGGGTGCTTCCCCGCTTCAGCCCGTCTCCGGAGCAACGCCACAGCTAATATGCTAATGACCTAGTCATTACCCATTATGTCATATTGACCATTAGCATATTAGCTCTTTATTAGTATAGGTAATAAAAATGTGGAAAACATAAAAAGAAAAGCCTTTATAAAACTTCTAGAAACTGTAAGGAAAAAACACACAAGGCTGACTACATAAAAACCTAAACCTTCTATCTACACTAATAAAAGAGAAACATGCAAATTAACCATCACTCCACTACGCCCACCAGCCAATCAGGAGGGAATATGCAAATTAGAAGGAGAAAGATGGCAGCTGCCCAGCTGCTCCAGGTGCAGAGTGGCTGGGCGGGGCAGGATGCCTGCTATGAGAGGGAGGGCGGGGGGCAAAGGGATCTATAGGAGCGACACTCTGGCCACAGCGAAGATGAAGACTGCGGACTCCGGAGTCTGCAGCGAAGACGAAGACAGCAGACTCTGGCCAGAGTCTGCAGCAAAGATGAAGACGGCAGTCTGCAGTGAAGATGAAGAAGGCAGACTCTGGCCGGAGTCTACAGCAAAGGCAGCAGACTCTGGCCAGAGCGAAGGCCTGGGTCCTGGGTGCTGGAGGAAAACCGGTACTGGAAGCCAAGGGAAGGAAGGCCTATTGCACAAATCTCTTTATGCAACAGGCCTCTAGTACTAGTATAAGATGCTATAACATTGAAAAATAAGAAATGAATATAAGACCAAAAGATTATTGTCCATACCAAACAGTTGCTAAAAAAATTAACAAACGAAGTTCAAAAAGTAACTGAAATTTTAAAAAATTAAGCAAATAGGTAGGTTACAGAACAACAAATAGGCAATCAATTATAAAACTTCATCAAGTAATCTACACAGCTTTTAAATGAGCTATTTTTTTTCAGTTTTATCAAACTGGCAAAAAAAAAGTTCTACTAAATAATATTACAGAGGGAAACGCATTTTAGTATACATAAAAACCATTTTCCCCCTTATCATGGGGGATACTATTAGAGAGGGAAACGGGTTTTAAGATACATAATCCCCCCTTTTCCATGGGGCATATGTTCAAAGACTCCATATCCAGTAGATGCCTGAAACCACGGATAGTACCACAACCTATACATACTATATATTTTTCCTATACATGCATATCTATGATAAAGTTTACTTTATAAATTAAGCACAGTAAGATATTAACAACAAAACTAATAATAAAATAATTATAACAACATATTGTAATTATTAAGTACAGTAAGAACTAGTTGAACATAAGCACTGTGATACCATAACAGTTGATCTGATAACTGAGTGGTTACTAAGTGACTAATGGGTGAGTAGCTTATACAAAGTTGATACATTGGACAAAGAAATAATTCATGTCCCAGATGAAGTTGGGGGGAGGATGAGGTTTCATCACCATACTCAGACACACTATTTAAAACTTATGAATTGTTTATTTCTGGAATTTTCCATTAAATATTTTTGGAATGTGCTTACCCCGGGTAACAGAAACCATGGATAAGGGGGACTACTGCACTATTTATCTCTATATATAAAATCCTAAGCGACTGTTATGACTGAACGACCAGAACAATCCGTTGAACAGTTGCTATGGTGCACACTGACCACCAGGGGGGCAGATGCTCAACACAGGAGCTGCCCCCTGGTGGTCAGTGCACTCGCACAGCCAACCTCCTGTGGCCGGCCAAACTCCTGCAGTCCCTCCCCCTGGCCAGCCGGCCAACCTCCCACGGTCCCTTCTTCCAACCCGCCAATCTCCTGTGGTCCCTTCTCCCAACCCTCCCCTAAGCCGGCAGGCCCTGATCAGCCCAGCTCCTATTGGCCTGGCCCCAATTGGCCCTGATAGCCCGCCAGGCCTAGGGACTCTACCCGTGCATGAATTCATGCACCAGGCCTCTAGTGGGAATATAAATTGATATAGCTAGTTTGGCTGGCACTATGGCACCGATTTACATGTTAAAAAATCACACCAACTCTATTATTTTGCATATATTTTATGAGCACATGTGTACTATAAAGAATATAGAAGCATCCTTACTGCAACAATTATAGTTATGGAAAAATATTGGAAACAACCTAGGAAAATAGCTAGGTAATTTGTGGTATGTCAACATGATGGAATACTACTTCAGCCATTAAAATGGATACAGAGGCAGCAATATATCTCAAGCTTGAATGTGCATTAAAATTCACCTGATGTGCTAGGTAAAATGTGCACTGCCTCCAGCCCAGAGATTCTGATTTAGTAAGCCTGAAATTGTCTTAAAAAAATCTTCATTTTCAATAACCCAAAGGATTCTAATAAAGGTGGTAAGATTGGCCACTCTGAACAACATTGGTCTGTAACAGAGTGGGAAAAACAATTTCTAGAACAATATGTATTCTATGACTATATTTATGTTTTTTAAAAAATATTTGTAGATTTAAATATAAAGATATATGCATGAAAGTAAATTTGTAGAAAAAGTCTGAGATCACACTGGTGATCTCTGAGGAAGTACATGATCTATGAGGGGATGGATAAATAAAGGAGGACTTTCACAGTTTACTTTATAAATTTCTGTAGTATCTGATTTTTTTGGTACCAAGAATATACTTAAGTATTAAATAAATAATGTTAAGAAAATACAACATAATAAAAAGGTAAAATACATTTTAATGTCATGAGTTAGTATCTGTTTTCTAAATGAAGTTTCACATTTATAGAATTGTCATCAAAAATCCTGACAATCTGGTGGTACTTTTTAATTACGTTTTGACTACATGCAAGACATTCTTTTTTATTTCCCTCACTAGAGGCCTGGTATACAAAATTCGTGCATGGGGGAGGGTGTGGTGTGTGTCCCTCAGGCCAGCCTGCACCCTCTCCAATCTGTGACATCCCTCTCACAATCCAGGATTTCTGGCTCCCAACTGCTTGCCTACCTGCCTGCCTGCCTGATTGCCCCTAACTGCTTCTGCCTGCTAGCCTGATCACCCCATAACCACTCCCCTGCCAGCCTGATTGACGCCTAACTGCTCCCCTGCCAGCCTGGTCACCCCTAACTTCCCTCCGCTGCTGGCCCAGTCACCCCTAACTGTCCTCCCTTGTAAGCCTGGTCACCCCTAACTATCCTCCCATGCTGGCCTGGTTGCCCCCAACTGCCCTCCCCTGCTGGCCTGGTCACCCCTAATTTCCCTCCCTTGCCAGCCTGGTCGCCCCTAACTGCCCTCCACTGCCACCTGGTCACCCTTAACTGCCCTACCCTCCGGCCTCATTGCCCCCAACTGTCCTCCCCTGCAGGCCTGGTCACCCTTAACTGACCTACCCTGCTGGCCTGGTTGCCCCCAACTGCCCTCCCCTGCTGGCCCGGTCACCCTTAACTGCCCTTCCTTGCCAGCCTGGTCACCCCTAACTGCCCTCCCCTGCCGGCCTGGTTGCCCCCAACTGCCCTCCCCTATAGGCCTGGTCGCCCCCAACTGCCCTCCCCTGCTGGCCCGGTCACCCCTAACTTCCCTCCCTTGCCAGCCTGGTCGCCCCAACTGCCCTCCCCTGCCGGCCTGATTGCCCTCAACTGCCCTCCCCTGAGGCCTGGTCCCCCCCAACTGCCCTCCCTTGCAGGCCTGGTCCTTCCCAACTGCTCTCCCCTGCTGGCCTGATAGTCCACAACTGCCCTCCCCTGCTGGCCATCTTGTGGCGGCCATCTTGGGTCCACATGGGGGCAGCCAATTTGTGTGTTGGTCATTTTGCATAAAAATATCCTATATTTTATATAGGATACTTACGCGTGCCTTCATGCATTATCTCAGCAATATAGAAATATTCCCACTCAAGGAACTATTCACAATATCAGGCCTCCTTCTCCTAACATATTTAGAATGGAAATTGTCAGGGATGAACTTGGCATTATTACCACAAAAACAATGGTTAAGCAGGGCAGACAAATGTGGGTAGTGAGAAACTGCTTCCTGCTGTGGTTTCTCAGTGATAGAAAAGCACCGATGGGTAGAACACTTGGGAGCATGGCCTGGCTTATTAGGTCACTAGGCCTGCTTCTGAGGGCTGAGGGCTGATGGCTTCAAGTAGGAATTAGTTTGAAGTTGACACGTTGTCTAGTGAAGTGGAACATTAGGAGATATTTATTATTACAACATGGCATCCTGGCATGAAATTAATTAGACAGTAATTACACACTTACATATTGATTTCTTAGGAACCAGAAAACAGTTCTATGTAATTTATATTTTGATATCACAACATTAAATCACAGACATACACTAAATATATGACATAATGCATGAGTCATAAATTAGCTTGCTGATGGATAATGAGTTTAGTCTAAATTTTTCTTAAAAGCTTTATAGTATTAAGTTATTTCATCTCCAACTCAAGTTCTGACTCTCCTAGGCGGAATGATAGGAACTAGTCTACCAATAGTAAAATTTTATAGAATGTTTTACAGCTAGAAGAGGAAAATAAACAAACAATTATGTTTTTCATCTTCTTAATTTTATAAATGAGGACAAAGTCACAATATTCCTAAATGGTCTCTGATTCCCAAAGCCCAATGTTGTTGTTATCCATTGCAGATGCTCTCCTATCAATTTTCTTTCTAAAATGTCCATTACTTTAACAGAGAACTCTTCATTTCCACCCTGGTTTATGCTTTTAAATGATTATCCAATTTACTACAAGTGAACTTAATCTAATCAACAATTTTATCACATGCTTCAAAAACTCCTACGTCTAAAATCGTAGACGTATCCTTTTCTGACTTCAAGGATACTAAAAACTGCAGTTTGTACCTTTGCAAACTCAAATTTTTCAAAAAAAAGTCTTCCTTTTGTCTTTACTTAGCAGTGTCTATATATATAGCAATCATATTTTCTTTACTAAAACCCAGGATACTTGATCTGAGCCAAATGATTTTTTCCAGTTCATAAGCTTTTATAAATACTTAATTAGAAATTATTTAATAACAAGTTATAAAATCAATTGATTTTATAGGCAGGAATAAAAATATATGCAATTAAAATTGTCCTAAAATTTATTAACAACATTCCCAAAATTGAACCTAGAAATCCTTTGGTCATTTGCTAGCTTTGTGGAGAGAGGAAGACAGCTATCTTCTTGTAGATGTTAATAGCTCTAGCTAAAAATTTTGTTCACTTTCACACTAGTTGCTAAGTTCGATTATTTGCCAAAAGAAATGCGAGGCTACATTCTTTATGTGGAAACAAGATCAGAAAAGATGGCATGTATTCACCCCTAGGATACCCAACGTGTGTAAGATAACAAAGCTGGTGCCCATTGTCCATCAGTGCAACTGCCAGGGAATTCTACTCCCTGCCCCATACTGGGGCAGTACACTGACTATATGGTCAATAAAGAAACAGAAACTGAAAATATCTTAACAGATACATTCCCTTGGAGTTTTTCTACCATGTTAAATAAATTACTAGTAATTGATGGGCAAGTTATTTGTCTTATTCAAGTTGAAGATACAGGACATATTTTAGGAATAAAGTATTATAGAACATTCCCGCAGATAATAAAACCCCAATATAGGGTTAGGGCACCAACAGGATGCATGGTTGATAGAGGAAAACAAACAAACAAAACAGAAAAAAGAAAGATAAGAATAAAAGTAATCAAATATTCTGATGATTTAAACTTTTCCAAGTAGAGCATATTAATCTAGGGATAGGACAAGATAGAAGCACTGAATCAATACTTTCACATGAATTACTGTAAACTAAATCTAAAAGAAATTATTTAAATTATCATAAATGTAATAGAGAGCTCAATATTCATACCCAGGCTATTAAATTGGAATATAAACCCATTGTTGCTAAATAAAGAAAAGCTAAAATTTAGACCTTGAATATACTGAAAAAGAAGCAAAATTCATACCACAAGGAGAAAAAGCTCTTTATCACACCCTACCAAAGATATTCAATATTTTTACATTTTATATAAAATGCATATTTTATCATGAATCTCTATGTCAATAAAACTGTATTAACAATGTCTTCAGCTATACTTTTAGTAAAAAATTGTACTTCTAATATAGTTTTGATTTGTCTTAGCTACGGTGGCCATTACTTTTTTTTCTTACCAATTTGTAAACAAAATTTGATCATCTACGTGTTCAGAGAAATTATTATATACTAGTGGCCCAGTGCACAAAATTCGTGAACAGGGGGGAGGGGGTCCCTCAGCCCAGCCTGCACCCACTCCAATTGGGGACCCCTTGGGGACTGACTGCCAGTTTAGGCCCGATCCCTCCAATCCCACAGGGATCGGGCCAAAACCGGCAGTCAGACATCCCTCTTGCAATCTGGGACCACTGGCTCCCAACCCCTCAACTGCCTGACTGCCTGATCACCCTTAACCTCTCTGCCTGCCTGCCTGATCGCCCACAACTGCTCTCCCCTGCCAGCCTAATATCACCTCAACTGCCCTCCCCTGCCGGCCTGATCTTGCCCAAACTACCCTCCCTTGCTGGCCTGGTTGCCCCCAACTGCCCTCCCCTGCCAGCCCGATCGACCCTAACTGCCTCTGCCTCGGCCCCCACCACCATGGCTTTGTCCAGAAGGAAGTCGGACATCCAGAAGATGGTTGGTCGTCCCAGTCTAATTAGCATATTACCCTTTTATTAGTATAGGTAGATTATATAGAATAGGATTGCTTAAATGGTGGTGGGGGGGGAGCCTTTTTCAGCAGGAGGAGATGCTTTTGGCAGACAAAAATACTTAATCCCTTTATCTGGACTGATAGCCAGCCATATGTACTATACTGCCAAACCTGTCATTAAAAAATTGAACCACTTTCTTACACCTTACACCAGGGGTCCTCAAACTACGGCCCGCGGGCCACATGCGGCCCGCCGAGGACATTTATACAGCCCGCCGGGTGCTGCTGCCTGTCCTGCTTAGCAGCCGACTCATCCCGGGCCCGCAGTGCGCATAGGAATTTGTTCATAGTTTTGTTTTTTTAACTATAGTCCGGCCGTCCAATGGTCTGAGGGACAGTGAACTGGCCCCCTGTTTAAAAAGTTTGAGGACCCCTGCCTTACACCAAACAGCTGTTGCCCTTAAAACCCCTCCATAGCCCCCACCTTAGGTTCTGCCTTCGCAGTTCACCCAGATTAGGTTCGGATTGGTCAGTTTCTATGCCAGTCATGTCAAAAGCTCCGCCTCCTACACAGCCATTGACTCCTCACAGTTCACCCAGATTTGGTTCTGATTGGCTGGTTACTATGCGAGTCAGCATCTCCGGGCCTATCTCCGGGCTTGATCAGAGTGGTGGGGCTGATCAGCAGCTGCCCCAGGCTGCTGGCAAGTGGGCTGAACTGCTGACCTCTCGGAGAGAGAGAGAGGCTCGCCAGCAGCCTGGGATGGCTGCTTGTCAGCCCCACCTCTCTCTCTCTCCAAGAGGTCAGCAGTTCAGCCCGCTCACCAGTTCCTGCCCACCCGGGCCTGCTGTGTGCGCAGCCTGGCATTTGGTCATCCCTTCAGTCGTTTTGGATGTTACAGACCCTGGCTCTTTATATGTACAGATTATTATGCAATGTGTAATATACTATGACTAGATAATATTTTGAAACAAATGATATATACTGATTAGTATTTTTTATTTTATTTCATTTTATTTCAAGTGCACTCATGAACACTTACCTGATATAGAAGGTCTTTATGAGGCAAAGGGGGGGATCGTTTTTCATACACAGGCGGTGGTTTATGTGTGGGTGGTAGGTCAATCCTGCATTAAAAAGGTTAAAAATTTAGCCACATTTAGCAAAAATAAAAAAGAGAAGGGAACAATAATCAAGGTTCTCTTAATTTTTGAGGATATTTTCCTCATACTAACATTTATATATCACTGTACATTATATATTTAATTTGCTCTTATATTTCCACTAACCTATCATAGATGGAAAATAAACTAGTTTTAAAGGTTTCAATGCTTAAGACCATCTAATAGTTGCATATTTAAAAAAGCAACTCAAATAGAAACAATTCTCCAAATTATTACTAAGCAAGCAATATAGTCCATGGCAAATTTATTTATGTATTGTATATTTTTACATCTACATGCCTACCCACATTTTAAAGATTGTAAAACATGTATGTAATGGAAGGTACTTGCCGCTAAAGTGTCATAAAAGTGATTGAAAAGACTATAGTTTACAATGATAATGAAAAAAAGTTTAGATTGTATTTGGAAATACTTCCAAAACTAATTTTTAAAAGCATGGCTTCTCTTAGAATATTCACAATGCAAATTAATATTTTCAATCTACAGACCATTATAAATCTTGCAACCTGAAATAAACAAAGGGACCTTAGGGGACCTTAGGTCATTTTTTTTTTTTTTTGCCAAAATGACCTAATCTATTTTTAAAAAAAACAACTACAATATTACCATGCATTTTAAACACTGTTAAATTACAATAAAATTAAATATATCTTGTAGCTTTCTGCATTTTAGAAAACAATTTTTATATATTCTCATACTTAAAGATCACAGGTAAATAATTTTAAGTACTCATAATTAGTAAATCAAACAAGAATGTCACCTATATTAAAGAATAAAGTGTATGAAAACTATAGAGGCCAAAGTAATTACAAATTACAGGCTAACAAACTTGTCAATGAGGGCATGAAATCATATTTTAAATGAACAGAATTCAAATAATAAATACAAGGGTTACATGGATTTACTAGTCTATTAGTAAATTTTGTTTTTGAAATTATAGAAAATCCTGAGATAATTTGGGAACTAAGATGAAATTAACCACATCCTAGTCACTTGAAATATAAAATTCATCTTACAGGTATTGCACTGAAAGAGTACTTTACCGTCCATTTATCTAAATTAATTCCTTCCTTTCATCTAATAAAAATACCAGCAACTTTATAGCTCCAAGATGTCATAGATAGGTCATTTAGGTGAGAAAATTGAGGCTCGTGGAGGTCATGTGAGTTGTTCATGTTCATACCACTAATTTGATCATGATAAAGCGGAGACTAACTCTCAGGTGTCTTCAAAGCAAAAAGATCAGTGCTGTAACTGTGCCAGATTAGACATATATGCAAAACATTTATAAAAACAGAAGAAATCAATTCTTTGAGAGCCAGCCTATGTCCTAATTTAAGAACTGTAATAACACACAAGAAATAATGTCATCTATATAGAACTTCAGAGTCTATAACAATTATCTTATTCTCTCATCATAACCAGGTGAGGTAAGTAGGACAACTAATTCTCATTTCACAGATGAAGCAACAAAGCTGTTGATGGAATTACATAAATTGGAACATTAGTATTTTAATTTTAAATAAGTGTTTTTATTGATTTTAGAGAGGGAAGAAGGGATAGGGACAGAGTTAGAAACATCAACAAGAAACATCAATCTGCTGCCTCCTGCACGCCCCCTACTGGGATCAAGCCCACAACCCAGGCATGTGACCTGACCAGGTGATCAAACTGGTGACCTGTTGGTTCATGGGTTGATGTCCAACTACTGTGCCACACTGGCCAGGTGAGACATAGTCTTTTGATTCTACAGCAAAGTGCAACTTCAGCTTTATAATACTATCTCAATGATTAGGCCAAAACCATTGCTTTCCCTTTAAATAAAAAATGCCCATTTTATAATTCACCAAAAGCAAAATTCTTTAAGGATAAAAGTTTTAAAATTTGATGTTTAATAACTACTGTCAGTTGAAAGTTAAATCATATCTATACATATAACAGGCATATATAATCTAAAGAAGCAATTAAACTTCTAAGATTTTTTTATTATCTGTCTTTCAACTACTACATTAAGAGCTACATTTTTACTCAGAAGGCAGGACAACATAGAGAGCTATTATGTTACTATGTGGAAAGGTGTATAATGTAGTGTAGATGAAAAATATGTCTAATATACTTGTCTCCAGCAGCCCCTTGAGTTTATTTACTGAGATGTAATTTGAGACGTTCTGATGAAACCCTGGTCCTCACACAAAGATCTAACAATACCTTTATGTACTTTCATCCCTGTCATTTTCCATATGAGTAGCTATAATGGTAAATACTGACACATACTGAATATTTACAGTTGAACACAGGCAAAAAAGTTACCTACACTTTGTCAAGATAGGATGGTCTCTTTTTTCGAGGAGTCAGCAGCACAGTCACAAAGACAGCAATGATGAGAAGGGCAAGGACAGCTCCAATTACAGCTCCAGCTATGGCTATGGAAGAGGTGGGCTTAAACGGAACATCTGCAAAGTAATAAAAATTCGGCTTTTCAAACAATTTTAGAGTTCTTAAATTTTCATATCCTAATTTCTACAATGTGCAAGGACTATGTGATTGAAGTATGTCATTCAACATCAAGCTCAGAGGATCCCAAACTTGATTCACTGCTTTTGTACCATTATACTAACACACTTCTTGCTCTCAAGATATCACCTTAGCACTCCAGCTTTGCTTCTCATGAGTTATGAAAAAAATAACCCCAGTCAGATCTCAACAAGGGCATCTATTCTCTATGGGAATAAAATATCTGGAGGAGAAAAGGATGAAAATTTGTAAGCTCTGACTTTGAAAGGTGCTAAAACAAGAAAATTCAGTATTGTTAACCAACAATATAGACATTTACCATCTTTATTTTTTTAAAATATATGTTTATTGATTTCAGAGAGGGAGAGGAAGAAAGAGATAGAAACATCAATGATGAGTGAGAATCATTGATTGGCTGCCTCCTGCACATCCCCCTCCTGGGGATCGAGCCCATAACCCAGGCATGTGCCCTTGACTGGAATCGAACCTGGGACCCTTCAGTCCGTAGGTTGACACTCTATCCACCAAGCCACGCTGGCCGGGCACCATCTTTGTTCTATAGAAATATAAAGATATCCTATTAAAGGAACCAAAAACCTTCAAGAAGGGGCAAAACATCAACAACAAAAAAATCCCACTTATTTAAAATAGGCAAAAAGTCATATTGTAAAACTTAAACTTCTTAAAATAAAAGTATTATTAAAATAGTACTGTTATAATTTCCCTTGATTCATGCACATTTAATAAAAAGTAAACTTAAGATAGTATCTCTATTACAAAATTAAATGAAAATTCATCCCTATCTCCTGACTACAGATACACTGTAATATTTCTGAATACCAATTTTTCTTTCCCAGCCTTCACCACAAACTTACGGTTTTTAAAACATAGTATTTAGCAGTTAGAATTTCACATAATTCTTAAAAATCAAGTCACCCTATTTTATTAACTCCCAAATAAGAAAAATTACTAAAATTACTATAACTATATATATATATTTTCAAATATAAGTATTATGAAGGTGACAACACCACCAATCCTTAATGTGTATCATTGACAATTTTAGGCACATTAAATCCAACAACTAAATTTTGTTAAAGTACTTTCAACATACATATTTTGTTTTATCTAACTAATACTATATTTAACATTTTATAAATGCAGACACTGCAGTTCCAAAGTTAAATATTCTGCCCAAGGCCATTCAATCCATAAGTAGTAAAGAATACAGAATAAAATAAAGCGAGGTTGGAGTAGGATAGAAGCCTCTATCCTTGTCCTTGTTGGGAGAGAATGGTTTTTTGCAGCATCTAATGTAGATGCTCTTTCTGGATCTCCTAATTGGTAATGAAGAGCTCTTAGTTTTTAAACTGACATTCACAAATACTCTTAAATAATTGAAATTACTTTTGGGATCCAGGTATGGCCAATTCAAACAGAATTAAAACACTAACAATTTTGAAATATGTTTCACCTACCATAGTAATCCATATAAGTAAATATTTAGAAATATTTTCCAACTGTTTTTTATTAAAATGTGAGTCATGTGGTGCTTTAGATTGCTAAAAAGAATGCTTTCTTTCCAACTGTAAAAACTTCTTTACTGAACTAAAAAAATTCTGGGTTTAATTGGTCACTTTATTAACTTCATTCTAGAATAAAAATCTTACACCAATGAGTCCCAAGTAACTCATTTCAATAACCTTCTAAACATTGAATATAATCTAACAATAGTAAAATTTATAATTATCCTATACTAGAGGCTCGATGCACGAAGATTCCTTACACTGGCTGCCGGCACCGCCTTCGGTCTGGCTGGAGCCACCTTTCTGCCTTCCCAAGCTGCCCAGAGGCCCAGAGCGATGCAGAATGCCTGTGTCATCGCCATGGTGATGACACAAGCATCTCGCCCCGCCCCCAGCTGCTTGGCGCTGTGTATGCAAATTAACCCATATTTGTTGGGTTAATTTGCATACTCACTCCTGATTGGCTGGTGGGTGTCACGAAGGTATGGTCAATTTGCATCTTACTATTTTATTAGTGTAGATAATAAAAGCCTAATATGATAAGTGTCTGTCTGTTCGACCAGTCGCTATGATGCACCTGACCACTAGGGACTGGGAAAGATGGGCTGGACACGTCCTGGACCCCTCCAGAGGTCCCTCCCTGGCCCTGACCATGCACCCATGTGAGGGACCCCACTGGTGCACCAATCTGTGCACCAGGCTTCTAGTTTTAAATAATATAACTGGCTGTCATTCAGGATGTTACCCACATTTACTACATGCCTGGCTTATCTTCCTTTTGTTGCTCATTTCTCTACAACTACTATACCTCCATTTGAATAAGTGCTAGATGGGAAAAAGATTTGAAACCTAGGCCAGTTAAATATTACTCTGCTCTTGCAAAGGTGAGAGATTTGGGATGCCTTAGGGGAAATCTATTCTACACTATCACTTTTCCCACCATGAAATTATAGCTTTGTATTCGGTCTTTAACAGCAGGCCAATTGAAACCTATTAAGGTTACGTGATCAAGGTCATACATCTCAGCATTGGCACAAATTAAAAAAATCTCAATGTGTCAAGTATGCTTGTTACCTATTTCACACTAGTTATTCTAAAGGTTTCCCGTTAATGGAAATTTTTCTTTTGCTAAGGGAAATAACAGCCCTATGATTTTTTGCCCAAGTATACAGAATTTAAATGAGTATTGTTTTGCTGATAATGTCAAAGTTAATACTATATTTATAGTAATACTTCTGAAATTATGTTTGAAAAACTCAAGTTATTCTTTTATGTAATTAGTCCAAAGATTCTGATGCACAGATTATAAATCCATCAAACCTCACACATTAAAAAAGGCTTTCATTTAGTCTTAACAATATTAAATTTGTTAGTGCTTTGTAAGTACTAAAACATATTCAGACTTTTTATATCCTAAATTAATTCCTGACTCTGAATATATACTATTTTTAATATCCTGAAGTAATTCTAAAATCCAAGTAAGATACAATTTTCTAAACATTTAAAGTATGGTCTACTTAAGGTAGACCTGTCCAATTAGTCTTGTAATTTATAGCTCTGGGACTCCTTAACTGAGGGTTAACTGTATACCATGACACTTCCTTTTATCTTAATTTGGGTGTATTTATTTCTCCTGGTTCCATCCACTATTTATTCATATTTATCCTCTCTTGTTTGTACACCTCTTCTGAGGATCAGAGAAGGCTAGAAAGTACTGAGCAGCACAACTGGAATAAAAGCTTTCTCTTTACCAATTAGATAATCTGCTCTATATAGGTAAATTGATTGTTAAACACATATATGGGGTATGTTTCATATTTCCATTTTTTATTCTTCTAATTGACAAAATAAGAATATATTTAAGGGCATTAACAGATGATGAACACTAGTATGAAGTGCAAAGAACTTAAACATTTGCATTCAAGTAAAAGAATTTTGATGAAAATTTAGAATTTAGCCCCAGCTCTGCCTCCCCCATATCCCTGCCCACATAACCTGTATAGACTCTATATTCAACAAAAAGGACTACATTGAGAAAACAATTAAGTAACCAACTGTACAAAAATGTGGACTTTGAAAACATTAAGTTTACTGACATGAAGTAACATTACCATCACTTGGGGAGATGATCTACTAAATCTGAGCCTGTGCTTACAAGCAGCAGAAAAGAGAACATTAAAATTTTTAGTATTAAAGGACTAGTGCATGTATCTCTCAAAACAAGTTTCCTTTCCTCACAGAAGTTATATTAACCCATATACATTGAGAACTCACTTCCAAAACCAAAAAAATAGCATTCCCCAAAACAATTTAAGTATACCGCTCATAATTAGATATCATGCATGTCTTTTGAGAAAAATGTTCAAAAATCAGTTACAAATCGGACTGAAAAAACCTAGTGAGAAATAACTTTCATTACTTTTTGCAAAAAATACATTGTAGATAACAAACTAATATTTGTCTTTATTACAAATAAAATATGTGAAAGCTATTCAAACACATGCTTACCTTATATCTGAAACTGAGGCATGGCAATATTTTTAAAAATACTATTCTATAGATAGAAATACATTTTTATAGCAATTTTCTAAAAACATTTAAAAGCCCCTTTTCACACTTACTGGTACATTCCAATACCCAGTCCTAACAATTAAATGAAACATTTAAGTTTTGTTTCCCTCTTGATTCCTTTCATCAAAACTTCAGCGATACCATCATGATTCACAGGTCAATGTGATACCTACAAACTTATCTTCCCACCTTTTATTTGCTTCCATAGTACATATCACTGTATTGCCATTTTTTCTGCATAAATAACCCCACCCTTTTATTTTTCAATAGCCTCTTTTAATACTTATCTTTTCAATATGACATCTAAATATCTATATCCAGCCAAATATTTATCTTATTACTTTTTAATAAAAGTCTTCTAGTTGAGTCAGGTCAGTCTCAGTCACTCATCCAACAAATTACCTAGAGCGGTGGTCGGCAAACTGCGGCTCGCGAGCCACGGTTTGCTGCTCCGTTGACTAATGAGTTTGCCGACCACTGACCTATAGTAATCTGTGTAAGGTCTTATGCTAAGTGCTAGGACAGCAAGGATGAGTTTTACATAGTTCCTGCCATCATAATACAGCCCAAAACCCCCTAAGAGGGGCCACAAAAATCCATTCATATATTTTCCAATGAAGTGTAGAGATTATCACTTATCTAAAAAAATAGGAGGGCATTTAATAAAAATAATTGTTCTAGTATTCATGGGCACTGGTAGTTCCAATTGGTCCATGTGTCAGGTGTTCACCTGTCACACAGGGATTCATATCTTGTCATGTGTGGAGTTCCAGAATGAAATCAAGTAGACAGTTACACCTTCACTTAATTGTTCCCTCTAAGCACAGCCAGCATCCTGTGCCAAATTGTGATGTATGAGAGCTCAGTTGAGTGAACTAATAACTTACCTATTAACTAAGAGTAAAGCTAAGAGTAAAAAATGTACAGGGGGAATGACATGGGTGCCCTTGTGAGAAGTGGCTATCTGATACATGGACCAAGTGAGGGCATCACTGCTAATCCATGTTATATATTATTAGTAAGCATTTATTCCTAGTGAATATCATTCCTCCAAAGAATTGGCAGACTGAAGATAATCCAATAATACAGTCACAAGTAACATCAAAAAAACAAAAACTGTCAATGCAAGTATGTCAACTCTTAATATACAAACTTTTTCAGTTACACTGTGAAGTAAAACCATGGCTAGCTAATCAACTGTGATGAGTCAACCAACAAAAAAACAAACAAAACAAAACAAAACCCAAAACATCGAATACATTAGGAGTCCAAATAAAATAAAAATTTACGTTCACTCTTAACAGTAAACCTCACACCAAACCAGTACTATGCATGAATAGTAACTAATGTAAAGGCTAAGTTTATTGTGATTAGCAAGACACTGAAATACCAAACATTTTGAACATGAAGACAAGCTCTAAACAGCACTTGTAAAACTGTTGAGGTCCTCAACAATATACTTCCATTTGAATCTACTTGTTTTTGAAAGGTAGCATTTTAGCTATCATACCTAAAAACAAAGTATCAAAATATACTGAACCTGAATTCACAACTTTAAATCACTGAATCAAAAAGTATAAAATCTAGATTAAAAAAAAACCAAAACAAGTGAAGCACAATCATGCAGGGTTTTTTAAACACATTACGTTTTGTGTGTGTGTGTGTGTGTGTGTGTTTTACCACAATTAAAATGTTTTAGTGAGAACGTAAGTTAACTTTTAACATGAAGGACACACTGTTTCCCCCAATATTACTGCTTTAGTGAAACAAATATTTTTTTAAAATATTTCATCAGATGTTAAGACTTCCATTTTTGAATATTTTATAATGCACAGAGCAAACTTCTATAGCTGCTCATATATAATTTATACCTATACATATTAGGAGTACATAATTTTTAACCAAAGGGTACAGAAAAGCCTTTTGAAGACCAATGATATAGAGAAGGCAGGTAAAAGCTAAAAAAAAATGTGAAGTTATGATAGATAAAAGTTGACCTTAAAGAATATGGTAGCAGTTACTAATACTAAAGGGGAAAGAAGTTTCATACAGCTATTGTTTGAATCGGACCTTGCATATGGACTGGTTTCCCAGTGTGGAAAAGGGAGGAAAGGGACTTTCAGGTAAAGGGAGCAGCATGGACATAATTACTCAGACATCAAAGCACACTGTATAGTAAAATAGTTAACAGATCTAAATTGAAATGAACATAACTATTATCAAGGTTCAAGAACAGAGCATAGTCAATGAGGCTCCATCGATTGAGTGTCCTCCCACGCACCCAAGGGTTGCCAATTTGATTCCTAGTCAGGGCACATGCCTGGGTTGCAGGCTCCATCCCTGGTAGAAGGTGTGCAGGAGGCAGCCAATTGGTGTTCCACTCTCACATAAATGTTCCTCTCTCTCCTTTAACCTTACTCTAATATCCATAAAAAAAATTCTAAAAAACACTAAGGAGATGTGTGTGTGTGTGTGTGTGTGTGTGTGTGTGTGTGTGTATATATATATATATATATATATATAATATATATCAAAAGCTTTTGTAAGCTATGCATAGTTTCAAGCTCTTGATGTAAACTTATCACTACCCAACTCAATTAAAAAAGAAAATTACAGTTTACTGGATATAATAGAAGAAAACAGAAAGCTGTATAATGTGTATACTATTCTAAAGATTTTTTTCATGCATGAATTTTTATTGGTATAATAAAAGGAAAACCAAACTTAATCCAGTCAAAATATTATTTAAATAAAAACACAGCAACTTGCTCTAAAATAGCAAAGCTTAGAAAAAATTAATTATAATTTTAAACATCAAAGACACAAAATAAGGTGATTACACACAATTAGCAACAATGGCATTTCAAACCAAAGTAGCTCACAAGCATTAAGTGAAAAACACTAAATGCCAACATTAAAATCATATTAAATATGTTGATTCCAAATTGAAAGTCAATCTATATAATTTGACTTATGTCAAAGTGACAGCAAAAACACTTAAAGTTAGAGCTATAAAGATAATTTGTGATGGTGGAAAACATAATCATGATGTGTATATATATGAGATGGGAATTAAATGATTAATTAAAAGCAAAGTTTAAAATGGCTAACATATCAATTTAGATGCTCCCTGAACTTTAAATGTATCCTTAACCTGATACAGTCTTAGTTGGAAGAGAAATAAAATAGATTTCTAAATCCCACAAAATATCATTAATTAAAGAAAAACTAGATTACACACACACACACACACACACACACCAGCAGATATCATAAGGACAAAGAAGGTAATACAAGAACCATAGCTTGTTATAGAAATATGCCTCTATAAATAATATTTTTAAAAAACTTTTATTTAAAGATTGTTGTATGGCTATTGGGGCCAACACTGGATAAGTAACTTGGCAAAAAAAAAAAAAATATTGGTACAAATTAAAATTCAATCCAAAACAAATATGCCAAAAATCTGAGAACTTTTTTTTATAGATGTTACATTTCTAAGTAATAAACAGGAAAAATAATTTGAACTATGAATCATTCCCCTATTATAATTAAATTTCAACAGGGGTACTTCCTTTCTTCCATTTTACATTAATTACTTCTACATATAACAATTTCTAACTTGTTCATATATTTTGTTTTAGCAGTATTCATCAAAAGCAAAATCAAACTCAATTGAGATGTTTTCACATATCAAATGGCTACATTTTTCTGCATTTTTGCACTAATACATTGTATTTCTTACAGCCCCTTATGCTAAACATTTAGCCAATGTTATCTTTATAAAACTTTTCCCTATAAGGCTATCAGAAACAATTTACAGTAAGTAGAACTTACTACTGAAAAACCTTAACGTTTTAATTAATGTTAGACTTATCAGATAGAAACCTTTCAGGCACATGGTAAGACACTAAATCTTTAAACTACTAAGTACTTCTCAAACATCACTTTTGAAGTAATCCCTAGCCTACTAAAGTTTTGATGTATTTTAATAAAGAATGGCAGGAAAAATAAGAGTTGCATTAATCTCCATTGTACTATAGAAATATTTTAACCAATGTGAAAGAAAAACCTAACCTAAATACAAAAATGAAAAACCAGTTCAAAGAATATGAAATAAATAGGTATAAACATGGCCAACATACTATTCTTCCATTTTTTTCTGAGTAGGATTTTTATATATATCAATTGTCTATGCACATCACTGATATTCAAAAATAAATTTAAGAAAAATGTTTATTTCCTACAACTACTCATGTTTAAAAACAAGTCTCTATGTACAGTAACCACACACAAAGCTCTAACAAACAACAGTGCAATGCTTCAGAAAACCTTAAGCACCAGTATCAGATTCTTAAAATTTTGGGATATTTTAGTTTGCCAAATAAAGATACAGAATTATATCAAATACTCACTTGCAGTTTCCTTGCATCCTCTTCAACCAAAAACAAAAGAAACAAATAACCCTAACTGAACAATAGCCATAATATAAAGCAAGTTCATAATCACTAAATAGATTATTTTTATTTTTGAAATACAGTTCTAATTTCCTTCAGATTATATTAAAGTTGAGATTAATACAGTATTGTAAATGTGACTACTGATTCATACTGCACTGCAAATGATTGTTCTAAGGATAAAATCTGTTCAAAAAGCCACAAATTTACACATCCATGGTAAGAAAATTTAAACCCCATCTTTCTGTGGCTATCAGTGGTCGGCAAACTCATTCGTCAACAGAGCCAAATATCAACAGTACAACGGTTGAAATTTCTTTTGAGAGCCAAAAACCGACTTCTACGCATGGGCCACGAAGTTTCAATCGCACTGTACGTGCGCGCCCGCACATGGTATTTTGTGGAAGAGCCACACTCAAGTGGCCAAAGAGCCGCAAGTGGCTCGCAAGCCACAGTTTGCCGACCACTGGGCTATATCATTGCTGATACTTAATTTTTTAAAAAGTCATTTCAATCACAAAGTATTGTCAATGAGTGGGACCAAAGAGACTTAATATTTATATATCAGTTATATTTAAAATCAGTTATTTTTAACAAGATATCAGTGAGCTGGTATGTATCCTTAACTGACATTATAGCCTTATACTAAGTGTTTGGGAAAATAGGTTTCTAATTTTCAGAAAATACTTATAGTTAAAACAAAGGAAACTGGGTTATGCTCATTTGAAATAAAGCCTTAACTACTTGCAAAATCCTATGAACATGTTAGAGCTTTGCCGTATAAACCATTTTTTTAGATTTGACAAGGATCAGAAGGGCGGTAGTTGGGATGGTAAAAAAAAGTACCTACTTTGTCTTTTTATTAACAAAATAATTTATTTAATTTATGCTTCTCCTACTAACTTCCACTTCAATTCCCTGGCAAAACACCTAAGGCAATTCTATACAGTCCTTTTGTAAATGAATCATTAACAGAAAAAAAATACAAAAACCATATTCTTTGGGCTTCAAAATAGTTGTCATTATTACAATTTTATAGGATTCCACAGTAAAAGCAACTTAATTACCTCAAAAGAAAATCCACATTTCAAGATTTATATAACATTTTTTTTTCAAGATACATTTCTGGAAAGAATATACTTAATGAATTAGGTAACAAAAACAAAACAAAAACCTCATGATGTTTCCAGTTTTAATTGGAAAAACAAAAATCTTGAAACATATACATACATTTGGGGGGAAAGGAGGATGGTTTGACAATATCCATCAGCAAGTGTTAGTGACTGGTTTTATAATTCAGATTTTTCTTGTTAAATCTCAAGTTCCCAAGTTTATCTAAATGTTTTTCTATATATTTACCCGTTTAACAATATCAATATAAATGACTAAAACAACATGGTCTAGAAAATTCTTGGTATAGATTCTTGGCTGAAACATCTTATTTCTAAAATTGGCATTCCAATGCTAGTTTGCCCATGTTTATCCATATACTGAAATGCCCTCTCTGTACTATACTTAACTGTGTACCATATTTTCATTATTATTCTTATATTTAGGACATAAAGCATCAAAACTAACACTGTACCAAATTCCATGTTCACATGACTACATAAGAAATGTCCTCCAGAGATGAAAAATATTGTAATAATTATGATGTTTAAAAGGCATGTTTTTATTACTCTTGCATGTATTCTGGCCAAAAATACAGAGCAGCTAATTATGCTCTTCCACACATCATGTTCACTGAGTTTACTACCACAGTTTTAGTGCAACAAAATATCTTTGAAAAGCCATTCTACAGTAATTATGGCAAGGCTCATTAAAATGCAGAGGTAAAGATTCCATTTGTAGAGAAACTTAGAAAATAATGCTTGAAAAGGAAAGGTGTTTCATTAGACTGAATATTTTTTTGTATACTAAAAATATATATAAACATTTCTTGAATTAGTCAATTTTAATGTAGTATAATTTAGTGGTGATAAATTTTGAGAGGTATGCTTAACAAACATTATAATTGAGATTATAGTCTTAGGTAAACATTTAATACACAATACGAAGGCAGTTTCCTTTCTTTTTTTAAATTTTTGTACCAAAAAGTCATACATTTAATGTTGACATTTCTTCTTACCTGTGTGCCTCAGAACAGTAAATTACTCTGCATTAAAATTTAAATCTTGAGACAGTAGTACAGCATTGAAAAAAAAAATTGTAAAGCAGCTCAGATACATTGAACCCAGATTTTACATTTGCATCTGTCAAATTAGAATATAAAAAAGTAAGCTTGAAAATCAAGGTGTAAAAGCTTATTCTTCCTCAAGAAAAAGTATGAACAATCTGAAAATGATCAACTAGTATGAATGAAACATTGTACATAGTTAAGTCAAATTTAGTGGTTGCTAAACATACCACTCCCTCCTGGAAATTACGGAACCATCTACATGTGAAACTAAGTCATCTTCATTTTCGTCATAATGTTCATCACTGACGAACTTCATTCCCATTTTTAGATCTTCATAATAATCCATTGGTCTTTCAAATCTGAGATTTTCTACATTGTTCCACTGCGTTTTTTCAGGTTCTTCTAAATAGTCTTTCCGTATTAGATTGTTCACTGGATTTTTGTTTTCTTTTTTTACACTGTCTGGGTAAGAATCAAGCTCATCTTGTTGAAGGACATCTATTTGAGATTCTTTTTGCATATCTGAGGGTGGAATGTAGTTCTTGGCAAAGTAGTCTCCACGAAACGTCCGTCTTCTCCTATAGCAGAATATTCCACCCAAAACACTTACAAGTATTATGAAGAGAGCCCCACCCACTACACTAGCAATGATCGTGCCAATTGTGTCATCCTTAATTGTTGCCAAAGTTGACAATGGGAAGGGCAATTTTTTTACGTCTTTTGTTAGATCTTCGATGTCAGCAGTTGAGAGATGCCACTGAACTGTAGGCTGAAGGGTGGTAGTAGTAGGAGGATCTAATGGAAACAGTAAAGATAGACAAGACACAGAAAGGCAAAGAATGTCAATGCAGGCTGATTCAGCAGCAAGTTGAAAAGACAGCACAGCTAATGAATATATACTCATAGTAACAATAGTTTTTCATTCTTAATTAGATAAGAATGTAATGGTATTTCTATATTTTTTAAAAATAACAAAACTGACAATTACCAATAAAGTAAAAGGAGTGAAAAATTATATACTATGTAAATCCTAAACTATTCTACTCAAAGAAATATTGAGAGTTCTTTCTTAGTTTTTTAAATGAAAAGCATTACTTAAGTGTCCTATATATAGCTGGCTTAATAATTATCATACCAAAAATTAAATCAAGTAATTAAAATGTAGTTTTTTTTTTGGCCAGTAGCACAAGGAAATTAAAAAAAGACTGAAAATAATTGAAGTAGCTTTTCTTAATATCCATTTTACCTAATATAGTTTATTTTTATAAGATCTGAATTAATTTATAAAAGAATGAAAAACTATAGAATCTTGTTAAGTGGTCACAGAATAAGCTGTTGGTTTAATAATTCTCTCAAAAATATTTTCCTTAAATAAAGAGAACTCTTCAATTTTTAAAAAGGATATATACAGTACATACCGTTATTTAATAATTAAAAAATAAAAAGCATTATTTAAAATGTGTTAGCCAAATGGGCTATTAACAAATGAGACTAACAGACAAAGTAAAAACATGGAAACTACAAATTATAAAAATGTCTATAGCCCATGGGTAAAATATGTGAACATTTAGAAAATGGAGGGATTTCAACCATATATGTAAAATTTAATGTTACATTGCTTTATGATGGAGTCTCAAAAAAAGTAGCTAATATTTTAGAGAGAACATTCTAATAATACTTAAATATTAGATGCAAATGATCCTGTGTATTGCCATTAGAATACAGAGAAAATAGCTATTAATATTAAAAAGCAACTAAACATAAACAGTAAAAATTAAAGATTGGTTAATTATCTATTAGGTGGTATTCATAGGTCATGTTGCATAAAACTCTAGAGTTTGAAGAAAGGATGAGACAAAAAAATCTTGAATTTCTTCATTGATAAAAATAAATGACCCAAATGGTAATCTCCTATTATTAATTTTTACATGAGTGGTACAGATAGTTTTTAAAAATGATTGTTAGAAAAATACTAAATCTACATGGGATAAGTTATTCTAAAATTACAAGCTAAAGAAAAATACTTACTGAAACAGGTTTCATCACGGAATGCCATATGTATAGAATGTGGTAAAAATTTAGCAAGTACAGTATAAATTTAATAAGTACAGTATAAGTAATTTCCTATGAGTGTAAACCAATAGAACAGGCAATCCTGTCAAGTACCTTGAATTGGATAATAGTTATATTATATGTAAGTGAATCAAGAAAGAGTTTTAATTTGTGAGAACATATTCACTAGCTGAACAAATTAAATCTCAAAAAAAAACCCCACCATTGTGGAATTGCAGGACCATTTCTGGTATTAAAGTAGTAAAGCCTTATAAAACCAAATTCACAGAACCAGGCTATTAAAGAAATAAACTAAAAATTAATCATTTGTAAGACAACTCATGTATTTTCTGAGGAGGGAGGGCTAATAGAAATGTCAAGTTTTAAGTATTAAATGTCATTTTTACAATGATTCCCAAAGAGAAAGTATTACAATAAACTGGCACAGCATATTTAAATAAAAGTACAATCACCTAAGTAATTATAATTCACAAATTTTTGTGCACAGAAAATTTTTAAAGTTTTTGATGGCTCTTACTGAAATGCTATTTTTACAGAACAATGCATATATCTGAGCTCTCACCAAGTATAAGATATATAATAACAAACTTGCCAAGTGTCTTAAAAAAACCCAACCATCTCTGACATTTACTACTTCTACTTGCAATGTTCCTTATGTGAAAGCTTTCAGATAAATTTAACTTAAAAAAGTACCCCCAAAATGCCAATTAAAAAATCTTATTTAATTTTGTCAGTGGTTCTAAAAAATTTTTAGCTTACCATCCCCTCCTCAACCAATGTTAAAAATAGCATACCCTGACTATTAATATGATTGCATGAAAATGGGAGTAGTGTTAATACTTCATTATTTTGTATTTTTAAGCAATGGACATATGGCAATGCATACAATATTTATTCATATTTTTAAATTATTTCCCTCCTCCACAATAAGTGAAAGTCACAATTAATGTAAGGAGACAGAAAGACTAGTATTTTGTAATCACCAATAGGTACTTATTTATCATTATTTACTATTCTTCACAACAGCGGTTCTTATTTTTTCAGTCAGACATTTTTTTTTATATTACTTGCTAAATGTGTGGTAAAAGAGTATATAACAAATGCAATGAACTATACAGTGAGTTCTTCACACCTAAATGAAGAACTTCTTAAGTTTCTTTTTCAAATTAATGAGTTCTGCCAAATTGGGGGGGAAAAATCCAGTAAGACCCTTGTAGTTATAAAGTATATTTTAGCATAATAATTACTATGTTAAAAATTAAATGGATTACTTTTTATTTTAGACTTTATATGAATTCTTTAAGTAAACAAAATCTATGAATCTTAAAGTTTAAGGATTGCTAAGCATGTGTGGATTCTAAGTCTGATAACATGTCTGGATCCTAAAATTGGTATGATTTGAAATTCAAAATTTGCATAGAAATGTACTTTGAGTTTTAGGCAGGGGTGAACTTATGTGATATATAAAAATTTGCTTCCCTATTCTTAGAGAGCAGTAAGAGGTATCAAGGAAAAAATACAGAGCAAAAGCAACTAAAAAAACACATACTGGACAAAGAGCCATTGTATTCCCATGAGTAAGAACTGAAGTCGAATATTGCAGTCTTGAATCAATCACCTCTTGTCCAAAATTTTATGCTTACCCACGTAGGAAACGTACAATAAAATTATGAACAACTTCTCTCAAACAGGGATGCTAACTCTAGTTTGTTCTGAGTAGAACTTTTAGTCTCGTCATAAGACATTCCTTTTACAGATATTTTTAATAATTTCTGAAAATTATAAATACCAATTTTAATACTGAGGTTAAAAAAAGTTCCAATGAAAAAGATTAACTGTTTGATAATTTACTCTGTGTGAATTATGACCTTTTATTCTAATAAAAGCCTACTAAGCTTTATCAGTCATTTTGGAAAGGCAGCAATTTATGTAGTATACTTGATATATTCCTAAGAAGCTCTTAGAATATTTAAATAAACTCAGCATAATGTATTATATTAAACACTGTGGATAAAAAAATAAAGTCTAATTCTTGAAGAAAACCATGCTATCTTTTTCTTAAGTTCTTAGTGGCAAAAAAACCCGTGATTTTTCATATTTACTCTTAGGAGACTTAGTAGAGAATGATAAAAAAAAATGTGTAAAGTTATTACCAGTTACTTTGTAAAAAAAAAAAAAAGAGTTACATAAAATAGATTCTGAATTTTTAATTCTTTCCTGATTGCTTTCTTCTCAAATTTATCCATTCATGCAACAGAAGTTCACCGAACACCTACAATGTGCTAATAAGCATTATTATTATTGCTGATGATGAGAATGTAGTAGTAATTATAGCAGGCAAAAATCCTGCCCTCTTAGGACGTATGTTCTAGTTGGGGTAAAAAAAGACAAGCTTATAAATAAAATAAAAAATGTAGTATGTCACATGGCAATAAGTACAGTAAAGAAAAATAAGGCAGAAAAGGAAGACAAAAACTAGTAGAGAGGCAAGAAGAGAGAGGTTTCTATTTTAAATACAATTGTAAAGGTGATATTTGATAAAGACCTAAAGGAAGTGAGAATGGAAAGTCCGCAGAAGGTTTAAAAGAGAGGACTGGCATGATTTGACATATCCTTTAAAAAGATCATTCTGGCTGCTCATTTGATAAAAGATTAAAAGTAGAACGATTAAATGGCTGTTCTAATAGTTAAGTAAGAGTTGCTGATGGCTTGGACCAGAATATTTGAAGTAGAAGTAGAGAATTGGTAAGGTTCTGTATATAACATAATGGGAAAGCTGGCATCGATTTGTTGATGGATTGAATAGGGTATGAGAAAAAAAGTCAAATCAAAGGTAAGCATCGAGGATTATATTCTCAGACATAGAGGGAAAGAGCAACCAATAAATGGAGGAAGACTAATGGAGGAAGAGATTTGGTGGCAAAGGGCAGGAGAAAGATCAGGACCTTAATTCTGAATGTTAAATTGTATCTATTTATACTTCTACATTGGGTTAATAACCATTAATAATAATACTCCTGATACAAAAGTCAGGAGTACTAGGATGTGGGTCCAGAATGCCAAATATATTAACTTAGAATTATCACCAATGTAATCAGTATATATGAAATTTCCCAAATTGAGCCCTAATATTTAAATTATTACATAATCATAACACATTGGATCTAAGATTTACAAGTAATATCTCACATCAAATTTTGCACAACACAAAAAAAGTAAGCAGTCCTTAAATAAGTACATTTTAAATATACATTTCCTGTGGCTTTAAGATTCTTTTTTTTTTTTTAAATAAAAAATCTCTAAGGGAAGAAAGGGAGACTAGTATACTAATATTTAATCTTATTTAGATTTCTACCAAGGCACTGCTACTGGAAGAAAGGGAGAGGTAGGGATGTACAGAGCTCTAAACTTCTTGTGAGATTCATGCAAAAAAAAAAAAAGAGCCCTTATCATATGCCAGGCATTAACTAAGTGGTAAATTAAGTGAACACAAATTGTTTAAATGTGAGGATAGGCAAGTAAATAAATGAACATACGATTACAAATTGTGATGAGAAATATGGGGGACTTTTCTTAGGTTGAGTGATCATACAAGGACTGAGAATATAACATAAAAGCAAGCTTAAAATTTCTCTAAAATTTCTAATTGATTTAGTTTTAGATTTGAACAGAAATGAATATCCTAACTACCTATTATAGAATTACCATACAAACCTGCATTTCTCAAGGTTCTCTTCCTTTTGCCTTTAATTCTCCATGTATTAGGCATGAAGATTGCTGCATTCTTATAGTCAGTCAAGAGATGCTCAAAATAGTTTACATAATTGGTATAAATAAGAATTCCATTGACAATTTTTTACTTATAGCCACACCCAGAAAACAATGTTTTTAACTCTAACTATATTTTGTGAATATTCAAATTTATACTGTCAAATTAACAAGAACTTTCACAGCAAAACAAATGGAATGTGAAATATTTAAGTTCTTAGTGGCTTAAAGACTAAAAATAAAAAACATCTAAAATTTATTTCATTAGAACATTTTCAGTAGTATTCCTACTTTACCTCTCAGTAACCAATATGGCATAGTAACATATTAAGTGACAATGTTATTTAACAAGCCAGGTCATCAAAGTTGATATCCTAGTTTATTTATCATACACTTGTGTGCAGAGTGTCCAACGCAAGACAAAAAAATCCCAGTGCTTGTTCTTGGTGTAAAGAACCTAGAAAGGCACACAATGCCTATGAAAGTAATAAATTAATACTATTGAACTGTAAATTTAACTATATGCATACATCTTAAAGTTGTTGCATAGACCTTTTGATATTTCTTTAAGTAAAGGAATGCCACTTTGCATATGTATTTCAGATAGGATTACTTTATTATATCTTTAGATTATTTGGAAAATCTCAGATTGAGGAATCTATATCTTCACAAGTATAAATTACCATCATGATTATAGTATTATTGTTATGATTGTCACGATAGGAATTATTCAAGTAACCCATTTTGTAAGTAGATATTAACTTACCTGAAATGTAGATGACCTTTTGATCACTTCTTTGACCAAGGGAATTGGTGACTTTACAGACATAAACACCAGAATAATTGAAAGTCAGTGGATGGACAAAATGAAGAGTATTGTCTGAAGCCAATAAGCCATCAGGCCACTGTCCATCCAACCTAGATTTGAAAAAGCATAAAATTATTTTATTTATCTTTAGTTTCTATTTATTGATAGCTATTTAAATAAGATATTAATTTTTAAGATGTTAGTGAAAGAACCAGAATCCTATGTGTAAAAGTCACTGTAAAATGAAACATGTACTAAATTATGAATTTTTAAGTTAATAAAGTTGAACTAAGAAAGTCCATTAAGAATTCTTTCAAATATCAATTCATGTAAGTGTATCTAGGTCAACATATTAGAATGGGAGGGGAGGAGAGAACAAAATTATGATATTCTCAAGAATTATATTCAGAAAATTGGAAAATTAGAAAAACATCTTATTTGAAGACATACTCATATTATCAAAGGAATCAAAATACGTATCTATGAATTATGGACTTACTCATGATATATCTACAATTTTCTTAATGGGACATCCTCATTTAAGTACATGATGTGTTTTAGCACTTTCTGTAACATATTTAAAAGCATTTAATGCAGAACAAGTCTGTGCTATGCTCCATCCAAAGATGTTTAGTTTTTTGGCCCTGGCTGGTGTTCTCAGTGGTTAGAGTTCCGGCCCATGCATTGAAAGGTCACAGGTTCAATTTCCGGTCCTGGTTGGGGTGCTTGCAGGAGGCAACAATCGATGTGTCTCTTTCACATAAATGTTTCTCTCTCTCCTACCTTACCTCTCCCTTTCACTTTCTCTAAAAAAATCAATGGAAAAAAATATCCTTGGGTGAGGATTAACAACAACAACAAAAAAATACACAAAGACGGTTAGTTTTTAAACCACCAAGAAGGGTCTTCTAATAAAATAATTTCATTTGTAAGTTGGACATCTGTGACAGTAAAAACCAAGGCACCATTTTTAAATGGTGCCTACACTAATTTGGCTAGTCCTATCTAGTATATTACCATAAATCACAATGGGAATAAAATTCCACTATAAGAACACTAAAGCCATTCATTACAATGGAACTAAGCATATTATTACATATCATTTTTCCAACCTTGGTGTACAAAATAAAACCCCCCATCAATAGGTTTTTCTTTTGAAACTGGTTCTAAAGGCCATAAATTACTTTTTTTTTTTTAAGATAAGAGGTTAAAAAGTCAAGTAAACCCAGACAATTACTATAGTTTGAGTTAGGCATATTTTCAAAAAGTTCATTCACTTCCTCACTCAGCCTTCCACTATTTACCCTACTGTCCTCTGCTGTGTTGCTGAGATGCAAAACTATATATCTGATGCTTGCTTTCAATGACCTAAATACATAGTAGGAGACCAACAACTAGTTACAAAGAAAATAAAGACAAGAATAAAAAGGTAGAATGGAGCAAATCAACACTGGAGAATAATAGGAGGGATGATTTCATTCTGTGATCCATAGGATAGTAGGGGGAAGAACAATCTGTAAAATCTTTTACAGTTGCCAGTATTTTAATTTAGCAATGGAGAATAAAGGCAATCTAATGGTTGGAAAAAACAAAAACTCCCAACATAAGAGAACTTTGGAAAGAACATTTTTATAAACATCAGCTTAAAAGGAGAACTCTTACTAAGAGGAAAAGAATAAATATAAACTATATCTATCTTTCCAACTATCTCTACTTTAGACCCAAAATTCAAATCCCTTTAATTCTGAGAAATATAAAAATGTTTTATAATCCTTTAAATTACTTATTCAAATGAATCACACTATGCTCTTGCACCTATGTTATATTATTTATATTCATTGTCTCTACCCTCACAAAAACTCTAGAAGTACTATTATGACTTCCTCAAAAACAGACATCTCCAAATACAGACACTAGGATAAGAATCCAGAATTGTATCACTTTTAGAAATACTTGATTACACATCTTAACCAATGACTGTTTCCCACTTTTAAGAAAATGCAAATGAAAAGGCCTTCCCTACATTTACAACTGTATATTTGCTTAAAGGCAACAGATAGACCAAATATACTATTTCCTTGCTCTCACAAAATCCCACCTAAAACAAGAGTTAAAGGAATTAAAGCTATTAAAAACCTATGAGGAGAAAGAGAACAGGAGACAGAATTCATCAGATAAGATATTTCAACAAACTTTTAGAAGACAGAAAACAGATGATGAAACATTTCTGGTTGCAGCAACTGGGGTGGGAGGAAAGGAGGAGGTGGGGAGATAAGGTGATACTGGCTCTAGAGATTAGAGGTCCGAGATGCTGCTAAACACCCTACAATTCATAGGTCTGCCTCCAGCCCAAAATATCAATAGCACCAGGTTGAAAAGCTGTTTTGGGCTAAAGAAGTGCTTACAAGAGGCACATGGAAGAGCAAGCAGCCACTTTGGTCCAAAGAACTCCAAACAGATTTGGAGCTTGGCTCACTGTACTACAGAAGGCCAGAGTGAGATAAGAGAGAGATAAGAACATTAATTGAAAGTTGAAAAAACGAAACAATAGACTCCACCCAACTCTGTACAGATACCAGGCATTTATGTTTAGGTAAAAGAATGAAGGTTAATTCAATAAATAAACTGAATGGCCATGAAAAAGGACTTTCACCCTTCCATGGGTGACATCAGAAGCTTCCCCAAACAAACAAACACCTCTCTACTTGATCACTCTGAGTGAAATCTACTAATGAGTAATCCCTTCTATGGGGAGTGTTTCTGATCAGCATTTTAACTTAATGCATCTCTGTGAAATAATTAGACAATTGAGAAAATTAAGTAATATCTACAAAATGAAAGACAGAAAACAAAACAAAGAAATAGTAAACAATAGGTAGGAAAAAAGAAGTCTCTGCAGAGGAAAGAACTCTAGTATCCCCAGGAAAAAATAAGAAGATACTATACCCATAAACTAAGAAAAGTATGCTATGAAAATGAACAGAGAATAAGAAAATGCTCTTAGAAAATAAAAGTATGCCCCAATTATTTTTTTAATGGGGGTAGAGGGTAAGGATAGGGGGGAAATCAAGCAAGTCTCCTAGAGAGAATAAAATTTGAAAAATAAGAAAGATATTCAGTATATAGCAAGTAGAAGTTTCAGTAAGAGCAAACAGGAAAAAAAAAAAAAAAAAAAGAGGGGAAATGAACAAAAAAATAATTATCCACAGTTGAAAAATACAACTCTCTAGATTGAAGGGGTGCCTATATATTGAGAAATATGAATGAAAATCTTATTGTATTAGTTGAAATTTCATAATTAAAGAGAATTATGGATATAGTAAGCTACACAAGTAAAAAACAAGCCAATTACTAGCTTCAGGGAAAATAGCTTATACAAAAGAAAATAGAATTCCAATACACTACTTAGCCCTCAGTAAATAATATTTACCTGTCACAGAGAGGCAAACAACAATTACAAAATTTAACTAAAAGTAACTTAATCTTGCCCTAGCCAGTTTGGTTCAATAGCTAGAGCATAGGCCTGTGGACTAAAAGGTCCTGGTTTTGATTCTGGTCAAGGGCACATGCCTGGGTTGGGGGCTCGATCCCCAGTAGGGGGCATGCAGGAGGCAGCCGATCAATGATTCTCTCTCATCATTGATGTTTCTCTCTCTTCCTCTCCCATTCTCTCTGAAATCAATAAAAATATATTTGAAAAAAGTAACTTAATCTCATTGGGATTACAAAAGGTAGGAATATGTATATGGGTACATGCATGTGTGAAGAAATAGATATAAAATTAAATTTTCATCTATCATAATAAGAAGTGAGTAGCTAGCATTAAAAATGACTAAATGAAGAAGGAGCAATTTAAGACCTATAATGGTAACTACCAGAAGGAACTGCTAAAGTAGCCTCTGAGGAACAGAACTGTGGTTGGTAGGAAGGTTGGGAAAGGTGCAATAGAACACTTAGAACCCCTTCATTTAATTTAATTTTCACCTACTAATATAATCATGCATTACACTGATAAAAGACAACTTTAAGCACTTAAAAATTCTTTTCACTTTTAAATAAATAATTTTAGAAGTATCTAACATTATTACCTGCTCCACACAGATTTGAAGGGTGGTGGATTTGCATCAGCATTACACTTGAGATTAACACCTTTTCTTCCTACAAACCAATTTCCATCATAGCCAGTTACTGAAACTTCGGGAGCATCTATAAAATAAATTCATGACAGAACAGATTATTTTATGTTAATGACAAATACAATATAAAATGGTAAAGCATAAACATAGTAAATTAAACTTTAGAAGAATAGAAATAAATTTTTCTTCTCTCAATGGACATAACCAATGTGGAAGACAGTACTCAATAAATACTAGTTGACCGAATGTGTAAATAAATGAACAATGAGTACCCAATCATTAAGCAATTACAAGCACCTACAGTTCTTGTTATTATAAACACTGAATGTAATATCCACAAATCTATAATCACCAAAAGCAAAATTCAAAGAATCCTATTATGAAAAAAAATATATATATGAAAATACATTTCAGTTCTTAATTCGATAATGAGACATGGCATTTAAAACTATTTACCTAAAACCTATTATGGAAAAGAATAGGATGCTAAGAGAGAAGACAAGAGGAAGGGCTTAATATAGATTGGGGATGAGAGTGGGGATGTCATGAAACACTTCCTTAAGGAACAAATACAAGGTACAGGGACCCTCCATGTTTCTGTGAGCTACATAGTAAATTATATGAATAGTACATGGTCAGATGGGAGGTTAGAGAGAGACTATATTAGTCTTTAACTATGCCAGAAAAGCTTGACCTACTATCAAGAAAGGTTTATAAAAAAGTAGTAAAAAATTAAACTTTCACTAAGGTACAATTACTTTAGAATTCTAAAAAAGAAATTTCTGCCTCTTGTAAATTCCAAGAATTAACAAGCATTTTTGAAACTTAAAATTGGTACTAAAAAAAAGTTGCTGAAAGAATAGTATAGATATCTGTAAGTTTAATTTATTTTAAAAGGAGGGGAGAGATACTAATGTATCCCCAAAGAATACCTCCAGATTTTGAGAGATGAATTTTAGATATAAGATTTTATCTTCTTAAACTTTGTTCACATGTTTTATAGGTTCCTATTAAGAGGAAAAAGCCATAAGCACTCTAACAACATTTTAGGAGCATGCTAATAAATCTAAATAATAATTACAATATCTTATACTAGAAAAAAATGTATTTATATATTTAGGATTGCATTCAAGCAAACAAAAAATAATATACATAATACAAATTGAAGAAAATTTCAGTTCTGATTAGATATAAGAAAGGAAAATATATCTGAGAAAAATATCAATAGTGCTTACAATTAACATCTGAATTTTACAAGAAAAAGTAAAAAGTTAAGAGTCTGAAAGTTAGGTAAGAAAGGGGGGAAAATTTAATTGGATTCTCCTCAGAAGTAAGACGACAACAAGGTACTCATATTTAAGAATACAATGGTAATAATATTCGCATAGGTATCTTCTCAAGTTTAATACTATAAATGTTTTTAAAAAATCTTTAGAATTAGCCTTAGGAACCATTACACCAAGTCTAATTAATTTTATATTCCATGCATTATATAAAAAAACCCCACAAAAATCAGAACTTCATAAACCAATCTAGATTTATGATCTGCACAATGATGAAAATGACAGTAGAACCTAAATACTTCTCCAAATTTTATTTCTAATATGCTTAATTTTCATTTTCTTTGCCCTTAGTGATCTGCATCATCAGTTTTTCTCTTGCTCAACTTTTAAAATGCTATGCAAAAATATAAAGGGAAAAGTATACATATACACACACAAACATAAACACAACAGAGTATCCCATAACAAAAAATACAAGATAGACCAACTTTAAGCTTATCTATAATGATTATTATCCCAAAGATGTATCTAAAATATTGTTTTATGGATATGAAAATCTTACACAATCAATAAAATTGGATTTGAATATTGAAAGAATATAGATTTTTCAAAATAATTTAAATGCATTTAGGAAGTAAAAGATTCTTGCTGAGAAAAAGAAAATATCATGGGTGGCACATCAATAAAACTGAATAATAGCTAAAATAATTGGATCGAAGAAGTTTGTCTCTAAGTACTGTACATTTTGAAGTATAAATTTCCACAATTTGCTTAAGCCTACCTTAGTTTTAAGGTATCAAAAAGGATAAAGCTAAATAATTCTAAGTTAGAGAATAACTTTAGTATCATTATCCATCTTTACAAACTGATAAAAACTGTTCTGGTTAAATGTAATTTCCACAAAAGTATTTTTTTTTAAATTAAGGGGAAAAATGTCAGTAAGGAAAAGCTGTAAGAATTTCTGAATACTAAGTATTAAAATTAAACACTGTTTGATACAGAATAATTTTAAAGAAAGAAAATGAAAACAAAATGCATCACATGTTTAAAAAGCAAATGCTACCATTTACTTACATTGTATATCTAATATGAAAGAATATCGGATGTCCTTTTCCAAGGCTGGATGTTTTACAACACAAGTAATTCGCCTTCCTCTAGCAAATCTGGTTGGAAACAGCTTGTATTGGCTGACAATTGTGGCTGTTTCATTTGGAAAGGAAGTTGTAGTGGATTCCATTTCACCAAGATCACCTTCCCAGTTAATATGTGCAACTGGTTTCCCAGTTGCTGCAATACAAATGGCTGCTATTGTTTCGTTTCCTCCATCAATTAAAGAATCTGGCCCTTTTATCAAGCTCACAGTGGGTTCAACTGTTCAAATTAAAAAAAAAAAAGTTACATGTCAATTAGAATATATTTATATCCTTCCAAGCCACATCTAGACATATTTCATAAATTTAGGAGTAACTGCATATAAAGTATAGGCACACACTTTTATGGTAAGTCTTTGAACAAAAGATGATCATGAGCCAGGACAAATAAGAAGCCAAGATTTTATATAAACATTACAAAGATGGCTTTCCTAGTGACAGATGAGTCCTTCCCAAAATTAGCATGTACAAAAAATTACTGTGAAATGGACCATAATTTTCACTATGAAATTAAAGGTATTATTACTCTGAAAGGAAAACAGAGGTAGTTCTAATACTTAATGATTCATTTATAAAGCAAAAATATATAAAGCATATTTAAAAATAAAAATATAAGTATAGAACTGACACTGTTAAAACAGAGTATCACTAATACTTATTCAATGGAATGTGCATGCCACCTATTTTTTTTCCTGGTATAAGTAACCTTAATTTTAAACACTTTCTATCAAAGGCCTTCAATCATGTTTTGTATCTCCCTTAAAAATTTTTCTCTGGCCGAAACTGGTTTGGCTCAGTGGATAGAGCGTCGGCCTGCGGACTGAAGGGTCCTGGGTTCGATTCCGGTCGGGGGCATGTACCTTGGTTGCGGGCACATCTCCAGTGGGAGGTGTGCAGGAGGCAGCTGATCGATGTCTCTCTCTCATCGATGTTTCTAGCTCTCTATCCCTCTCCCTTCCTCTCTGTAAAAAATCAATAAAATATATTTAAAAATAAATAAATAAATAAAAATTTTTCTCTGATGAACACTACTTACCCAGATATCCCTAATTTTCTCCAACTTTGATACAAGGCTTGACTCTATATTTTCTAACCATCTGCCTGGTATTTTTTGCCTATATATTTTTAAACTCAAAAAAACAAATGTTGAACTATCTATCATCTTGATACCAATCGCTAACACCTGTTTTTCAAAGAAATACCCATTTAAATTAATGGTAACATAATTTATTCAATCACCAAGGTTCAAGACCTGTTATTGTTCAAACCTCCCTTATTTCTTATATTCAGCCAGTTACAAAGATCTGCTAGTTATTCCTTTATAATAGCTCTATTCTTCAGTCAAGTGGCAGAAATTAGTAAATGAATTTCAAGCCCTCACAACCTCATGGCTGAGGCATTATAATTTCAGGACCTCTTCATTTTAATTAATAAAAACACCAGACTGATCATCCTGAATCACAACTTTTATCACATTACTACCTAAATCAGGTCTAAGTTAGTTAATCCTCTAAGCAAGGTAAGAAGGTGGTCAAAGCAGTGTTTCTCAAACTTTACTGTGCATCCAAATCATTTAGGGATCCTGATAAAATGTAGATTTATCACTCAATAAGTTTGATATGTATCTGAAATTCTGTATTTTAACAAGCTCCAAAGTGATATCTATCAATGCTGCTAGTTCATGAATCACACTTTAAAACAGCAAGAGCCCGCGAATAGAAGGGAGGTGAGAAGCAGCACAACATTGTACAAGAAGTTCAAATTTCTAGTAATATACAGGTCAAATTCCCCATCCTAACATTCAAATTACTTTAATGTGGTCCTACTCTACCTTTCTAGCCTTTAATTCTTTGAAAAATCAACAAATTATTCAATGTTTCCACTAATGAGGGTTCTCAACAGTGAGTGTTCTCCCGCTCTCCCCCTCTCCAAAGGACACTTGGCAATGTTTGGTGATATTCTAAGTTATCATAAATGAGGAACTGCTACTAGCATCTAGTGAGTAGAAGCCATGAATGCTGCTAACCAGTCTACAATGAACAGGATAGCGCACCCCAACAAATTCCAGGCCCAAATTTCAACAATGCTGACTTTGAAGAAATTCTGCCCTAGTGTGTATTGTTTTCTGCCTGCCTCTGTTAGTTCATTCCCTATACTTCTTTCCTTTTTGACTACCCCAAACCTACCCACCATTCAAGAACTGGCAATTATTTTTTATACAAAATATTTCTAAACTGACAAGTTCACCAGCCCATTCCTATATCCTTCTTAAATAAAATTAATGTATGAGACTGCTATTAACTAGGGACTGTTATAGGCTTGAGGGATATCATATTAGATTTTAAAGTGTAAAGTTGTAGCCCACCAAATGTTTACAGTGGGTGGAAAATATAATGAACAGTATGGTAACTGCTACAATATAGTCATGCTCGAGAAACAATGGCAAAAGAATAAAAATCATCAAATTGTGGAGGGAGTAGATCTTTCAAGAATGGCTTCCAAAAGAATGTGTTTTGATGGTCAGTGGTTAAATAAAAGAATGTAGGAAGAGAGAGAGAAGGAAAAACAAGGCAATCCAGGCGTAAGGGCAAACACATAAAAACGTGGAAAGGTGTTAAAAGAACTACAAATAGTTTACTAGGATTATAAAATTTGAGTTCTGCGAGAGGAACAGAAAGGAATGAAATAGGTGAAGTTAAAGAAGCATGGGTAAAATTATGATTAGTCTTATACTGTAAACAGTCTTGAGTTTTAAAGCACTGAGTACTGCATTAATTTAGGAGAAATTCCTAAAATTTAAAGCAAAAATAAATTATTCCCACCAGCTCTCTCTTCCATATACAAACTATTATGTGTTTGACACTGAACTTTTTTACCCTAATGGCCTGTACTTGATTTTTCAGGTATTTATGCCTTGCCTTCCAATCAAAATATTTCTCAAAAATAGCAATTTTCATGAATATAAGTTATATTTCCTCACAACTCATA
The DNA here is from genome assembly GCF_963455305.1 of Plecotus auritus. NCBI lineage: Eukaryota > Metazoa > Chordata > Mammalia > Chiroptera > Vespertilionidae > Plecotus > Plecotus auritus. The sequence continues at coordinate 158,666,642 of NC_137771.1, read as the reverse complement.
GGATAGTGTCTTAAACATATAAATTCCTCAAAAATTTTATTTTATTTCTATTTTTGCAAAATAGAAATAAAACAAATTTGGACAAAATTGTTTTCCTGCATTCAAGAGACCCTAAAGTTACTGCACTAAATGTTAGGGGCTGTGTACTTATTTGGTTCTCTGAAAGCAGACACTGAAACCAAGTAAGGACTACTAAAGGCTTATTGGGGAGTAACATCTAGGAGAAAAGTGAAGAAAAAGGATGGGTAGGGAGAGCTATCAGCAGACCTGACAAAATCCCTGACAGGTAAATAGGCAGATCTGGATCCAAGACTGCCCCATTAAAGGAGTCCCACTTTGGGTGGAAATGTCTAAGGTACTATAACTCCTTAATCCTTATTCTATTATTCAAAAGTACTCACCAGCATTTCCAAATTGGTTTATCTTTCACTGCAAGTGGCTATCTTAATGCTAATACATTAGCTCATTCTAAATTACACAATAAACTTTAAAAGTTATCAGACAGAAAAGATCTTTCATTAGGAACAACAGCCCAGGATTCAAATAGCTATGCAAATCCATGATAGCAGAAATAAAATTTTATTTGAAACACAAACCTGAGGTGTCAATGGCTCCAAGAAGAAAGTCCTTTTAAAAAATGGAAAAGCTATTTAAAGGTTTTAATTTAATTACAAGGTGAAAACTTGACAGAAAATAAGTATGGCAAAGAGCCCTGACTGCTGTGGCTCAATTGGTTGAGCCTCATCCCAAGCACCAAAAGATTGTCTGTACGATTCACAGTCAGAGCACATGCCTCAGTTACGGATTTCGACCCCAGTTGGAGTGCTTACAGGAGGCAACTGATCAATGTTTCTCTCTCACATTGATGTTTATTTCTCTTCCTGTCTCTTCCTTCCTCTCTCTCTAAAATCAATAAAAACATTGTGTGTGTGCATATATATATATATATATATATAGAGAGAGAGAGAGAGAGAGAGAGAGAGAGAGAGAGAGAGAGAGAAAGAGAGAGAGAGAGAGAGAGATTGATTTCAGAGAGGAAGGTAGAGGGAGAGAGAGATAGAAACATCGATGATGAGAGAATCATTTATCGGCTGCCTCCTGCACGCCCCCTACTGGGGATCGAGCCTGCAATCTGGCATGTGACCTTGACTGGAATCCAACTCGGGACCCTTTAGTCCTCAGGTCGATGCTCTATCCACTGAGCCAAACCAGTTAGGGCAATAAAAATGTATTTTTTAAAAAGTATGGCACACCCGGCCGGTATGGCACAGTGGTTGAGTGTCAACTTTTGATGCCCTGGTTGCAGCCTAGATCCCCAGTGGGGACATGCAGGCAGCAGTTGATCAATGAGTCTCTCTCATAGTTGATATTTCTATCTCTCTCTTCCTCTCCCTTCCCCTCTAAAATCAATAAAAATATTTTTTGAAAGTATGTAAAAAAAACTCAGCACTTAGTATATTTAAAAAATAATCTGCCGAAACCGGTTTGGCTCAGTGGATAGAGCGTTGGCCTGCGGACTGGGGGGTCCCGGGTTCGATTCCGGTCGAGGGCGTGTGCCTTGGTTGCGGGCACATCCCCAGTGGGAGGTGTGCAGGAGGCAGCTGATCGATGTTTCTCTCTCATTGATGTTTCTGACTCTCTATCCCTCTCCCTTCCTCTCTGTGAAAAATCAATAAAATATATTTAAAAAAATAAAAATAAAAAAAATAAAAAATAATCTCATGAAAAAAGTAAAATAGGTTAGACCAGCTGTGGGCAAACTACGGCTCGTGGCTGTTCTATCCGGCCCGCGGAGCCGAAAGAGCGGAGGGTTCTCTTGCTCTCCCCTCCGCTCCTTTACTTTGAATTTATATTAGTTCACACAAACACTCCATCCATGCTTTTGTTCTGGCCCTCCGGTCCAGTTTAAGAACCCATTGTGGCCCTCGAGTCAAAAAGTTTGCCCACCCCTGGGTTAGACCTACATACGATTACATAGATAGGTAGGTAGAGACGAGATTTTGTTTAACTTAAGAATTCAGAATCAAAGTATTTTAATACAGAACTTGAAAAACCATATTTGAATTCTTTTATTTTCAACCTAAATTTATATATTTCAATAATTTTAAATTCTTTAAAATATTTTTAGTATAATCCTCACAACTACCACCAAAACACATAATTCAAGCATACCTACCTAATACAGTTACGGTTGTAGAGGACTGAGCATTTCCAAGTGGGAATGTAACAGCTTTGCATATGTATTTTCCAGAATCAGAAAATCCTATGTTATGTAGAGTAATTGTTGCATCATTAAGTGAATAGTTTTTAAACAAGACTCTTCCCTGATACTCTCCTTGAACAGAGAATCCATATTGAGGATGATGAACTGCAACAGTCTGTGAACCTTTGCCATGTACCTTTTCCCACGAAATTTGGGTTATTGTTTCATTTACTTCAATTAAACACTTCAATGAAACATTCTTTCCCCATACTGCTGTGACATGTGGCTCCACAATAATTGGTCCAGCTAAAGCACCTATAGAAGGGAAAAAAAAAAAAGTATAGTTCTTAAAATAGAAATATATTGTGCTAAAATCTTCCTCCCCTTTTACTCTCCCTCCTTTCTTCCCCTCCTATGGGTACACACACTCACACACATGTTCTTGGGGCTGGATGTAAGACCCAAAGAGTGACTTTTAAATAAATACCCAACGATATGTGTTGCAGTGGAAAAACACTAGATTGGGCCAAGAGTAAGCTTGGAAGCAGATCCTTCCCCAGTCAAGTCTTCAGATGAGATCCCAGCCCTAGCTGACACCTTGACTGCATTCTCATAAGACTCTGAAGCAAAGAACCTAGCTAAGCCATGATTTGATTCCTGGCCCAAATAAACTAAGAGATAATAAGTCTATGTTCTTCTAAAGCTACTAAGTTTTAGAGTAATTTGTTACTCAGCAATATATAACTAATTCATGTAGGATCTGTTCAACCACATATAATACCAAAGTATCTTCCTTTGAAGGTCCCCTCTATCAAAAATCTCTATAAAAAACTTAAGATACATGAACTGATAGAAAATACTAATTTAGAAAACAAACAAAAAAGTAAAATAAAGGAAAAAAAAATGCCACAAGCGAAAGTTAAAATAAAATTACATCAAACTTCTTCCTTATAATACTAATTTCCTTCCTAAAAGCAATGGACCAAATCTAAATAATTTTAAGAGAAATCAGACTGATATTCATGAATACTAAAGTCAAATAAGATATTGATCATTGACAACTATATTAAAATATAAAACATAGTCCTTGGAGAGTTTACAACTCACATATGCATCCTGACTATAAAAAAACCAACCAAACAAAAAAACCCCACAAAACTCAAACTAAGAAGTAAACCAATATAAGCACTCAAAATAGAAAGTATAAACAATACCTTTAAAGTTTAGAGTTATGTCTAAATATTTTTAAATGAATACAGAAATGCAGAGGGTATCACTTAAGAAAAATGTGCTTAAACATGTTCAAACATTTCTAAAAACAATAAAAACTTTACAAATTATTTCCATGAACCTTTTTGAGAGAGAAAAAAACATAAATTAATGAATTCATGAAAAATAAATAAGAGGATGGGCATAGATAGATAGATAAAAGAGGGCAAATTTTACCATCCAAAAAAAGTGACTGAGGAAATGACAAAAATGTACTAACAATTCTTAGCAGCTATGGAAGAAGAAGAGTTTTTTTAAAGCATTGCCTCAAAAAAGTATCAAGCTCCAAAAAGTTTACCATCATTCTCTGACATGCTTTCAAGTGTAGATAATTACTAAGATTTTAAAATTAATCTGAGAAATAAAACATAATTATTCTTAATGGATTTTAGCAACCTGTTATAAGCCTGGTATTAAACCAGAAAATATATAGACAAAGAGCAATTTTTGAATATTAATTAAAATACTCACATACTATGAAATGAAAGAAAAATATACAAAGAGCAAGTAGAAAACTCTAAGAATGTAAGACTATTTGAGGCTACTCATCACACTGAAATCTCACACAACTTTTTCATTTGATGCTAAAAAGGTATTTAATAAAGTTCAACATTAATTACGATTTTTTAAAAAAATTGAACTGAGAAAAGGATTCTTAATAATAAAGTTGATTCTTCTAAAATGTCATCACAATAAAATAGAAAAAAAGGGGGCTATTGCTATTAAAGAAGTATCAAAGCAAGATGGTTTATTATCATTGTTCAAATGAAACTGAAAATTCTAGTGCAAGGTGATAAGAGAAAGAAACTGAAAAAATAAATAAATATTAGGAAGGAACAGACAATAATTTGAAAAACCCAATATCTGAAAAACTTAAGAAGGCCAAGTAAAGGGCATTAGAACCAATAATATGGTTGCTTACAAAGCATGCAAAATATAAAAACATCATGTTATAATAGGTGGTTACATTTACAAATTTATTGCAGAAAAAAAGTTTAATATTTGCAAAGCATTAATATTTAAAACACCCATAAATAAAGTTATAAAGAACCTATAAAACTGAATGACTGACTGGAATAAATAAAAGCTATGTCACATTCCTGTATGAAAATACATAATACTATATAAAAGTAAAATCTCCCAATATTAACACACAAATTTTATGCAACTGCAGTGAAAACCCTAATAAAAATTCTTGAAACTAGACAAAGGACAATAGCTAAGAAATATTTCAAAAATAACAAAGGCTCAGTTGGAGAAAAATATTAAAGTAAAAACAATAAAAATCTTTCTATTAGTATCTTAAAACAATTGAAAATACACAGACCAGAACAACCAAGATGGCAACCACATCAAAACTACAACTGAGAGACAAAACAAATTATCATCCAGAACCACGGGAAAGCTGGCTGAGTGGAAGTTCTACAACTAGAAGGAAAGAAAAAAACGCATTGAGACTGGTAGGAGGTGTGGAGGTGTGGAGATGCCGAGGCGCACGCAAAATGGGCTCGCAACTGGGTGCGCTGTTTTTTTCTATTGGGAGATACAAGCTCCCTATTGCTCTGAATTCAAGTTCCGGGCGAGACTCTGGGGATCCAGACTCCTACGGGAATAAAATGGACTTTCTGGCATTGGGCTGGAACAAGAGGGCAGCTTTCTCTGAGAGGTGCTCACAGTGATCATTGTTGTTGCACGGGGCTGCAGGATAAAGAGACCGGGGACCTCTCCGGGGCAGGGCTGACTGGCAGCCATTGCTGTTTGCTCCACCCTGGTGACTCCCTGAGACCATGCCCCACCCAATTTACAACCCCACCCAAGCTGTGCGCAGTGGCTTTTGCATATGAATGACCTGTCCTTTTGCAACCTAAAACCTAACAAACTGCAGCTGGGTCAGAGAGCTCCAAAGCTTCCAAAAGAAGGCCTAAGGCCCAGCAGCAGCAGCCTGCAATGCTTCACAGTTGGGCCTCATTTGGGAACTTCTAAACTCCAAACAAAGAGGAGGAATCTGCAGATCTCTCTGTAGCTCTTGCAGGGTGGCCTCAGGCAGTGGCTGACTTTGCACCTCCTTGGAGATCCAAGAGACAGTGTATCCAGTGGTCAGTGTGAGATCATACCAGATTATAACTCTTCACATCCATAAGCGACATACTCAAGGGGCAGACTCAGTGAACACCAAAGCCCCATGAAGCAAGTCCTGCCCCAATAAGGGTGTCTCCAGCACAGCATTTCTCCCATTGTAGACACAGCTGGTCCTCACAGCCAATTGGCCTGGAGGTCAATTCCTCCCAGTGATACCAACATCAATCAAGGCTTAACTACAACAAGACTGTGCAAAGAGCCCACAAAGGGGTGCACCAAGAGTGTCCACCTCAGGTAACTGGGGAGGCTGAGCCACTGGGCCCTATAGAACACCTACCACACAAGGCCACTTTATCAACACAGAGAAGCAGCCAAAATGTGGAGACAAAGAAACATGTCACAAATGAAAGAAATGGAGGAAAGCAAATTACTGGATATCAAGTTCAAAACCACAGTTATAAGGTTACTCAAGAATCTTCTAGAAACCTCTGAGAAATTTAGTGAGACCCTCAAGGATATGAAAAAGGACCAATCAGAAATTAAGCATACATTGACTGAAATAAAGAATAATATACAGAGATCCAACAGCAGACTACAGGATCCCAAGAATAAAGTCAAAGATTTGAAATATGAAGAAGCAAAAAACACCCAACTGGAAAAACAAAAAGAAAAAAGAATCCAAAAATATGAAAATAGTGAAAGTAGCCTCTGGGACAACTTCAAGCGTACAACATCCGAATTATAGGGGTACCAGAAGAAGAGAGAGAGCAAGATACTGAAAACCTATTTGAAGAAATAATGACAGAAAACTTCCCGCATCTGGTGAAAGAAATAGACTTACAAGTCCAGGAAGCGCAGAGAACCCCAAACAAAAGGAATCCAAAGAGGACCTCACCAAGACACATCATAATTAAAATGCCAAGGGCAAAAGATAAAGAGAGAATCTTAAAAGCAGCAAGAGAAAAACAGTTAGTTACCTACAAGAGAGTACCCATATGACTGTCAGCTGATTTCTCAACAGAAACTATGCAGGCCTGAAGGGAGTGGCAAGTAATATTCAAAGTGATGAATAGCAAGAACCTACAACCAAGATTACTCTACCCAGCAAAGCTATCATTCAGAATTGAAGGTCAGATAAAGAGCTTCACAGATAAGATAAAGCTAAAGGGGTTCATCACCACCAAACCAGTATTATATGAAATGCTGAAGGGTATTCTTTAAGAAGAGGAAGAAGACAAAGGTAAAGATAAAAATTATGAACACCAAAGTGACAACAAATACATATCTATCAACAAGTGAATCTAAAAATCAAGTGAATAAAAAAATCTGAAGAACAGAATGGACTGGTGAATATAATAGAATCAGGGGCATAGAAAGGGAGTGGACTGACAATTCTTGGGGGAAGAGATTGGACAAAAATCTCACACCTATGGATGAGGACAGCAGGGGTGGGTGGGTAAGGGCATGGGGTGGAGTGGGAACCAGGTGGAGGGGAGCTATGTGGGGGAAAAAGAGTAACTATAATAATCTGAACAATAAAGATTTATTTAAAAAAAGAAAATACACAGACCAACATATATAATGGCATCTCTGTATATATAAAAGCCTAAGGGACGGGTCAACTGGACAACCAGACAACCGGTTGGTAGCTGTGATGCATACTGACCACCAGGGGGCAGACACTCAATGCAGGAGCTGCCCCCTAGTGGTCAGTGCACTCCCACAGCAGAAGCACCACTCAGCTGAAAGACTGGTGCCAAATGCCGGGCTCATAGCTGGCAAGTGCAGCTGCGAAGGCACAAGCCTCTCCCACCTCTGGCAGCACTACCAAGCAGCAGTGCAGCGAGGCCGTGATAAGTGGGAGCAGCGCCCCGGGGCTTGCCACTTCACGCACTACTACATCCCTCGGGGGATGTCGGACTGCGGGGATCAGGCCAAAACCAGTAGTCCAAAATCCCCCAAGGGGTCCTGGATTGCAAGAGGGCACAGAGGCCAGGCTGAGGGACCCCACCAGTGCACGAATCCATGCGCCAGGCCTCTAGTATATACACTGAGTGGCCAGATTATTATGACCACCTGTTTGTAGGCAAATTAGCCGTACACTGCATCATAAGGGATATGAAAGCCAAAGGCCTGTTTGAACACCTTTGCTGTCTGCAGTTACCAAGATAAAACATCTCCAATTCGCACAGGAACACAAGGTTTGGACAGTCGAGCATTGGAAAAAAGTCATGTGGTCCAATGAATCACGTTTCCAGTTGCATCACGCAGATGGCAGAGGGAGAATTTCGTGGAAACAGCATGAAAGCATGCACCCCACATGCATGAGTACAACCCTTCAAGCTGGTGGGGACAGTGTTATGGTTTGGGGCATGTTTTCCTAGCATGATTTGGGCCCTTTAATTCGTGTGGAACAACGTCTGTATAGCACAACATACCTAAGTATCATTGCGGATCAAGTTCATCTTATCATGTTGATGGCGTATCCCAATGGAAATGGCTTCTTCCAACAAGACAATGAGCCATGCCATGGTGCTCGTATTGTGCAGGAGTGGTTTCAAGAACATGATGGAGACTTTACCTTGCTTAGGTGGCCCCCACAATCACCAGATCTCAATCCAGTTGAGCATTTGTGGGACAAGGTTAAAAGAGCCATCAGGCAGCTGGTTCCACAACCATCAAATCTCACAGAAATGGACAGTGCTATTCATCAGGCATGATTCCTCGCATCACCTTTCAACATCTCGTGGAGTCAATGCCAAGAAGAATTGCCGCAGTATTGAAGGCAAAAAGTGGCCCAACCAAGTACTGATGGGGTGATCATAATAATCTGGCCACTCAGTGTATTTAAAAGCCTAAGCAACCATTATGACTAAACAACCAGAAGGCCCGTCGCTATGATGCACAATGACCACCCGGGGGCAGATGCTCAATGCAGAAGCTGTCCCCTGGTGGTCAGTGTGCTACCCCAGCCAACCTCCCCCCTGCCAGCGAACCTCCTGTGGTCCCTCCCCTTGGCTGGCAGGCCTCCGGCTGGGATGAGAAACCAGGGGTGGGTGGCGGCAGACGTGGTCCCTTTCCCAGGCAGATCGAGGGCTGGCTCCCTCCTTGGGGCCAGCAGCCAACCTCCTGTGGTTTCCTCCCCCCATCCAGCAAACCTCCCGCAGTCCCAGCCCCCGGCTGGCAGGCCCCAGTGGCAGCATGGTGGCGAGGAAAGGAGGGAGGGAGGGAGGCAAGGAACCACATGGTTGCAGGGCTCCAGTGTCCATTCCTTCTGCGCCCAGCCCAACAACTGTTGCCTCCTCTGCTGACCCCGCCGGGGCCTTCATGCCCCGCGCTGGGACCCAGAACCGGGGGTGGGTGGCAGCAGGTGCAGCCCCTTTCTCAGGGGGTCCGAGGGCTGGCTCCCTCATTGGGGCCGGCAGCCAACCTCCCACGCCCAGTCCCTCCCCGTCTAGCAGGCCCCTATCGGCCTGGCCCTGATCTCTGGTTAGGCCTAGGGACCCCACCTGTAAGCTAATTTCACGCACCAGGCCTCTAGTATGGTATATAATATAGTTAATTATGTTGTACTGGAGGCCCGATGCACAAAATTCGTGCAAGGGGTTCGGCCCTTGCAGCTGCAGTGGCTGCCTCAGCCCTCGCAGCCCTGGCATTGTCCGGAAGGTCATTCAGCTCTCCGGTCTAATTAGCATATTACACTTTTATTATTATAGACTAGAGGCCTGGTGCACAAAATTCGTGTACTTGGAGGTGGTTGTCCCTCAGCCCAGCCTGCATCCCCTTCAACCTGGGACCCCTTGGGCAAAGTCCAACTGCCGGTTTAGGCCTGATCACAGGGATCGGGTCTAAACCGGCATTCGGACATCCCTCTCACAATCCGGGACTGCTGGCTCCTAACCACTTGCCTGCCTGCCAGCCTGATCAGCCCCTAACCACTCCCCTGCTAGCCTGACTGACACCCAACTGCCCTCCCCTTCTAGCCAGATCGCCCCCAACTGCCCTCTTCTGCCAGCCAGACTGTCCCCAACTGCCCTCCCCTGCAGGCCTGGTCCCCTCCAACTGCCCTCCCATGCTGGTCATCTTGTGGTGGCCATCTTCTGACGACATAGGGGTGGCCATATTGTGAAGACGTGGGGGTGGCCATCTTGTGATGTGAAGGCGTGAGGGTCAATTTGCATATTACCTCTTTATTATATAGGATGAGTGGGGTCGGATAATGAATTAGTCAAGATATGCTAAAAAGACAGTAAATATTTGGAGACATCTCTGCTTTACACTAAACATACACATATACACGCACGCGCACACACACACACAGCTTAACTGAAGATCTAAATGTAAAATGTTAGTTACATATGCACATATACATACTGATGACAACCTTTTGTATATTCTGGCAGATAATAATATTAGCTATTCCTAGGAAATGGGATTACTGAAGATTAAAGAAAGAACTTTCATTATTTAATTTGTGTTCTTTAATGTCAGATGATTTACAGTAAGTAATTTTCCTAATAAAAATAAATTAAAAATAAACAGAATTATCCCCTTCAGGTGAAAGTAGACAAGAGATAGGATAAAGAAAGTATTATGGACTGAATGTTTTCACCCCTTTGAAGTTTATGTTGAAGCCCTAACCTCACTTCTAAAGTGACAATATCTAGAAGTGGGGCTTTGTGTAATTATTAGAGTTATATGAGGTCATGAGGGTGGGACCCTCACACTGGCATTATAAAAGGAAGAGAGGCTAGAACTCTCTCTCTCTCTCTCTCTCTACCATGTTAGAACAAAGTGGGAAGGTAAGGGTCCTCACCAAGAACCAAATCTGCCCTAATGAATGAAGAGCTTGAGTAGATATTGACCAAATAAAAACTATAAATGGCTATTTTAATGTGTTCAACTTTACTAATATTAATGTAAATATCAGGGTTTTCTTTCTCATTTTTTGTTTTAATATCTAGGAGTGATTTTTGCTAATTTTTTCCTACAAAGATATTCTAAGTGGTTTTATGCTACTTGCAAAATTAAATCTTGATGTACATTTTTTCTTGGTTCTACTCTTAAACCACTGAGCAAGAATATTACCCAACAAAGTATTTATAATTTGGTTCTCTCACTAAACCACCTCTGAATAAGATTTCCCCCCACAGAATCTTAAAACCATGAAACAGATTTTCCACTGTGGTTCTTAGACCACAAAGTCAATATTACAATGCCTCACTACTCAAGGTCTCCCGAACATTGAACCTACTCCCCTCCCACTACTTCTCCATATACATTGTGTCCTGGAGAAACATAAATCTTTATCACTGAAGACTTAAATTATTTGAAGCATGTACTTCATTAACGGTGATGTAAGCTTAGAATATAAAGAGCCTAAGGAACAGCAAAGGATTGAACCTTTCATATCTGCAAGACCCTGAACTTGTCATAAGGTGTTCCTAGCTACTGCACAATCTAGGGGACATGGAAAAACATGGTAAGATATGATGCTCTGTTTCTGCTCTGTGATTCTACTTGATTTATGTTCAGTTTTGTATCCTTAACTAATTAATTAAATTGAACTTATCTTTCAGAGAAAAAGAGAAAGGAGTGCTTTTCCACTACATGTAATTCTCATGAAAACACTATAACTATGGAAATACAACTATTTGGAGTTTTCATGTGTATTTGAATAGTCCAGCAATTTTCACAGTGTGCCATAAGAATTTTTAAAACATACAATACCTGACCTCTTTTCTCTTAGATTATCAAATAAAAAAATGACAACAGTCAACACAACAACAGCCATCCAGTGTGAATGAATCAAAATTATGCCTATTTTTTTAGTCAGATGGGCAAAAAATATAATGCATTTTTGGTGTGCTGTGGAATTTTAGTAATTAGTTTATGAGTGCTATGATATAAAAAGGGTTGAAAATAACTGGAATAGTCATTCAGTCAGGATTTAGAATGCCCAGAGGGTACAAATCATCTGAAAATATATGTACTTAAAAATAAGCTTGTTACAGAAAAAGAAAATGACTCATGTACTATAACTTCTATGGGTTATTTAAAAACAAAAACAAAAAGATGAGATTCCTATTAGAGATCACATTAAAGTATCTGAAATGGAAGTGTGAATAAATTGGCACTGGTTCACTTTCTTACCTCTCCCACTCCTAGCAATGAACCAAAAAGTAATAGAAGTCACCACAAATCTTTAATACTATCCTGTTTTTTTTTTTAATTTATCTTTATTGTTGAAAGTATTACAGATGTCCCCTTTTCCCCCCCATTGACCCCTTCTAGACCACACCCCGCTCCCACCCCCCACCAGGATCTTTCAAATGTTAGGATCTATAAAAGAGGTATGTGCAAATATTCTACAAATGAAACATTTATTGTATTCTGTGTCCAACAACAAACAATACCTCCAAAGATCTGCTTTCAGATGCCTCAGAATTTAGAATACTTTTTTGAAGCAACTGATTTGAAAAAAAATACTATTTTCAAGGAACTAGCAAAATCATAGCATCTAGATATTTTTAAACATTTCAGCATACTTTAACACAGTTCAAATTAATAAAATCTACCACCAGCAAATTCAACAATAAATGTGAATTGTTTTAAACTGATGTTTAAGTTATTCAACTTTGAAAATGCAGCAAAGAAGTATTTTCAATAAAATCCCCATTCAAAACAGAAAGAAGCATAGAAGAGTAGAGCACCAACAAAATGAAATTATAAAATGTGAAAACTATTGATAAAGTGTAAAATCAAATACTATTAAAATGTGGAAGAATATCTAACTTCCTGTCATGTCATAACTAGAAAGAATTAACTCTGGGATCACAGGAGATCCTATATTCTAAAGAGAAAACCGGGATCACATAACAAAATATGGTTGAGATAACTGAGGGCATTCATTTATCAGTATGTATTAGGTATGTACTTCTGCCAGGCACTGTTCTAGAAGCTGGGCACAGTACTGAAAAGATATCCATGTCCTTCTGAAGTTATATTCTAACCAGAGAAACAGAATTAACAAGAAAATAAAAAATATCAGACAGTAAAAACTATGGAGGAAAATAAAGGTAAGGGGAATGGTAATTATTTTAAGGTAGCACCACAGCTATTTTTATCTAAGAGTGATAAAAGAAGACATTGTGAAGAGGACATTGGAACAGAGACTTGAAAGAAGTGAACGAGTGAGAAGAACCTTGCAGTGTCCTTTGAGTGAAAGGAAAGGAAAAATGGCAGGCAGTGGGCCAGGCCACACAGGTTAAGACTTGGCTTTAATCCTGAATATAGTAGGAAACCAGGAGAAAATTTTTACCAGAAAAGTGACATTCTAGCTTATCTTTTAAAAGGATCATTGTTTAAATAAACTTATACAGAGAAATGATTAAAGGTACTTCATAAAAACTCCATTTACAATATGTGAGACAGGTTGTATCGTAAGGACTATCAGATCTGGGTTGAAAGTGAAGACCGGGACTGACAATCTGTATGAGAGGACCAGTCCCACAATAGTGTCAACAAATAACATGCTGACCGACAATACACAAAACATCTACCCTCCTCAACAGTTTCCTAGTTTTTGCAATTCTATAATACCAACTTAAATAAACAATATTACAGAGTCACTTAATCAATTCCCTTGAAGAAATATTCTGATTCACCTAAAGCCTACTATTTTCCTCTCTTGTCCAGACCCCTGGTGCTAAGTCTCCATGAATAAAGCCTCTCTCTAATATATATAATCTGAATTTTCAATGTTAAAATGATGCTGAGGGGGTTTACTCTCAAGATAGTAGGGTTCACATTACAAAGAGGAAAAGTTTTGCTTCCTGTTTAAAGACAGGATCATAGATTATATAGCTACACACCCCCAGTAATCTTTTATGGTTTATTTCTTTGTTTTTTTATTGAATTTATTAGGGTGACAATCCTATCTAATAAAGAGGAAATATGCTAATTGACCCTCACACTGTCACAAAGATGGCGGCACCCACAGCCAATAAGGAGGGAATATGCTAATTGACTGCCCTGCCCTCAAAGATGGTGGCACCCACAGCCATAAGATGGCGGCGCCCAGTCCCCTCAGCCCCGCTGGGGTGGCAGGTGTGCAGCAAGACTGGGCCAACCACCAGGTGGGCCCAGCCGCTCTGCGCGCCTGCCTCTGGAGTCCCCCAGTCCCCTCAGCCCCCCAGCTGCCTAGGGCCGGCTTGAGGCGCAGGCAAGCCTCAGATAGCGGCTGCCCAGCCACCCAGGGCCGGCTGGAGGCACAGGCAAGCCTCGGATGGCAGCTGCCCAGCCACCCAGGGCTGGCTGGAGGCACAGGCAAGCCTCGGATGGCAGCTGCCCAGCAGCCCAGGACCGCCCAAGGCTCAAGTAACCAGAGCTGGCCGAGGCTTGCGCTGCCGGCAGTGGCAGCAGCAGAAGTGTGATGGGGCGTCGCCTTTCCCTGGTCACTGGGTTGCCTGTCGCCCCTGAGGGCTCCTGGACTGTGAGAGGAGGCAGGCCGGGCTGAGGGACCCCCCACTCCAGTGCATGAATTTTCATGCACTGGGCTTCTAGTAGTTAATAAAATTCTACAGGTTTCAGGTGTACAATTCTATTAATACATCATCTGTATTGTGTGTTCACCACCCCAAGTCAAGACCCCATCCATACCATTTTTCTCCCCTATTCCTCCCCCCACCTCCCTTTCCTTCTGGTAATCAACATACTGCCTGAGTCTGTGAGGTTTTGTTCCCCTTTACAGCTGTCAGTCTCTATTTAGCAAGGACAGTAGTAATCCTTATGTAGGACATAAGATCATTATGTAAAAATCAATTTTATTTTTATGTACTAGCAATAAAAAAGTGGAGAAAAATATTAAAATATTGCTGTTTAGAATAGTATCATACATACAAAAAGATGAAAAAGGGATGTATCTGACAAGAGCTGTGAAAAACCTGTACAATTAAAACTACAAAATTTGCTGAGAATTTAAAACCCAGATAAATATAAAGGTACTCTTTGTTTGAAGTATAGGCTAGAAGAATCATCATGCATAAAACATTCTCTCTAAATTGATCTAGAGGTTCAAGAAAATCCCAATCAAAATCCAATTGGACATTTAACAAAAAATTGACAAGCTGTTTCTAAATTTCACATGGAAAATACAAACATAAAGTTTTGTAATCTTGGGTTGGTAAATATTTCTCAGATATGTGACCAAAAGCACAATAAATGAATTTCATTAAAATAAAAAGTTTCTGCCCTAGCCGGTTTGGGTCAGTGGTTAGAGCGTCAGCCTGCAGACAGAGGGTCACAGGTTCAATTCTGGTCAAGGGCACATAACTTGGTTGCAGGCTCCATTCCTGGCCTCAGTTGGGGCATGTGTGGGAGGCAACCAGTGGCTGTGTCTCTCGGGCATCAATGTTTCTCTCTGTCTTTCCCCATCCCTTCCATTCTCTCTCCAAAAATAAAAAAAAAGGAAATGAATAAATAAATAAGTAAATAAATAGGAAAAATATCCTTCGGTGAGGATTAACAAAAAACCCACACCACATTTCTGCACTTCAAAAAGACACTTTTGAAACATTCCACTTAATATGGAAAAAAATCTGTGCGAAACATTTTTTATAAAGGAAGTATATCTGATAAAGAACTTTAATCCAAAATACATTTAAAAAAACTCTCAAAACGCCACACACACACACACACACACACACACACACACACAAACAAGCCAATAAAAAATAAGCAAAAGAACTGAACAGACACATCACTAAACAGCACATGGAAAGATGCTCAACATCATTAGGAAAATGCAAATTAGGACCAAAAAATATACCACAACACATCCATTAGTGTAGCTAAAATGAAAAACATTGATATTTTCTTTGAGTCTTTTCTCTTTTTTCCTAGCCAGATTCATTAATCTTTTCAAAGAACCAGGTATTTGTTGCATTAAATTTTTGTATAATTTTTTTTCATTTGTCCTATATGCAAAAATTAACTCAAAATGGATCAAGACCTAAATATAAGACCTAAAACAATAAATTACATAGAAGAAACCAGAGATACTAAACGTATGGACCTCAGTCTTAGACTTTATGAATTTGACCCCAAAGGTAAGGGAAATAAAAGTCGTCAGGTATACCAAAAGGTTGCAGGTTTGATTTCCAGTCTGGGCACCTACCTGGGTTGCATGTTTGATCCCCGTTTGTGGCACATAGGTAAGGCAAACCAATCAATGTTCTCTGTCTCATCATGTTTCTTTCTCTCCCCACCCCCCATCCCCCATTTCTCTATCTCTCAAATCAATGAGCATAACCTTGGGTGAGGATTAAAAAAATAAATAATAAAAAGCTTCTGCACAGATAAAGAAACTGCCAACAAAACTAAACAAAACAAAACACACAACCAAACTGACACCACCTGACTTCAAGACTTACTATAAAGCTAATCAAGACAGTATGGCATTGATTAAAAAGACAAATGGACTGATGAAACATTGAGCCCAGAAACATATTCATATAGCTATGGTCAACTGATCTTTGATGAAGGAGCAAAGGCAATATAATAGAGCAAGAGTCTGTAAACAAATAATACTGGAACAATTGGACACTCACATGCAAAAATATAACAGACTTTACACCCTTAGTGAAAATTAACTCAAAACTGATCACCAACCTAAATGTAAAACACAAAACTATAAAACTCCTGAAGGTTAACAAAAAAATAATCTAGATGACCTTGGTTATGACAATGACTTTTTAGATACAATACTGAAGACATGATCCATGAAAGAAATAAGAGATAAGCTGGATAACATCAAAATTCAAATTTCTGGGGAGATAGAAGATGGCGACCAGCAGGAAGGTAGGGAGAGTGTGTGAGAGAGTGAGGGAACAATAGAGGAGTGTGTGGACGTGTGTGTGTGTGTGTGTGTGTGTGTGTGTGTGTGTGTGAGAGAGAGAGAGAGAGAGAGAGAGAGAGAGAGAGAGAGAGAGAGAGCACGTGCGCACTAGGGACAGTTAGATCCTGCAAGTCTTCCAAGGGGCTGCCAAACCGGGCAGTCTTAGGCGGCAAAACCCCGCTGCCACTGCAAACACTCTTGGGGCAGCCAGTGTGGGCACAGACACCACGCCATCTTGAAGAACAGACCTGCATGAGACTAGGATCCTAACCTCAACACCACCCAATCTGGTCTCAGACGCAAACCGGGACCCTGAAGCCACTCGGGTAAAAGATATGCGACCACAGCTGCAGACCCACGGACACCAAGACCCCAGGCATCCCAGCCGCAGATTTCTGTGAGTCACAGAACCAATCCCCCTCCCCACCGGCCCCGTGGTAGTGGCATAGGAACTGTCAGACCCCCTCTGCTCAAACAGGCCTCCTGCCCACACACAGCAGTGGCGGCTCTATCTGAATTTGAGCCTGGGTGTGCAGACACGGGAAGTTTGTTTCCCATGGCCAGACTCCACGCCTACACAGGGAAGCTGCACTAAATTCAAGCTGGGGAGCACAATCTTGGGGAGTTTGTTTCCTGTGACCAGAACCCAGGCCCATGCAGGGAGGCTGAGCTGAATTTGAGCCTAGGCCAGCCGTGGGCAAACTACGGCCCGCGGGCCGGATCCGGACCGTTCGGCTGTTCTATCCGGCCCGCGGAGCCGAAAGAGCGGAGGGTTCTCTTGCTCTCCCCTCCGCTCCTTTACTTTGAATTTATATTAGTTCACACAAACACTCCATCCATGCTTTTGTTCCGGCCCTCCGGTCCAGTTTAAGAACCCATTGTGGCCCTCGAGTCAAAAAGTTTGCCCACCCCTGGCCTAGGCACTCGCACTGGGGGAGCCTATTTCCCGTGACAAGACCCTGCGCCCACTCAGAAGAGGCTGCGCTTAATTGGAGCCTGAGAGCGTGAACTAGAGGAGTTTGTTTCCCGCGACCAGACCCCGGGCACATGCAGGGAGGCTGCTTTGAATTTGAGCCTGGGTACACAGACACGGGGAGTTTGTTACCCGCAGTGCACACCTGTGGGACCAGACCCCACACCCACACAGGACGGCAGAGCCACCTGACCTGGATTCAGGGCAAGCACACAGAAAGCTGTTTTCCGCAGGGCAGGTGTGGACCAACTGCCGACACAGTACAACTGTGCAACCTGGTCTCCCAAGCAGACCAGGGACCCTGATTCTCCACACGAGAGGCAGCACTGAGCACCAGTGATTGACTCTGTTTCTCATCACGTGCGCCTGGGATCCGATTCCCAGTGCATTCACACTAAAAGCCAGTGACTCCAATTCTTGGCGCATGCGCACACAGGGACCCTGATACCCGGTGCAAGGCCACACCAAGCAACAGAGACTCTGGTACTCAATTCTCGGTGCAGGCACAGGGGGTCTCTGACTCCTGACACACACTAGGGGACTCTGATTTTCGGCACATGCAAGTGGGGCCTGTTTCAGCGCGGCACATGTGGGGTCCCTGATTCTAGGTGCGCATACAAGGCCACACCTAAGCATCTGTGACTCTAATCCTGGGTGAGCGTGGCTCCCACCAACCCACGGCAGCCACACGCCTTGGTGTTAGAGCTCTTCAGTGACACTCGGGGGGTGCAAAGTTCCCACTGCTCACGGCCCAGGCCCCCGCAACTCGACATTTGAACCTTCTGGTGATAGTTAGAATGGGGCGACAACGAAACAATCCCCAGAGGAAAGAAAGTGAGGAATCTCCAAGAAAGGAAATAAGTAAAAAGGAAGCATGCAACATGACAGAAAAAGAATTCAGAGTAAAGGTCATACACCGGATGGACAAAAAAACCAACAACCTATGCAAAACCCAGAAAGAAATAAAAAGTGATATAACTACAATCAAAAACACCATGAAAAGCTTCAACAGTAGACTAGAAGAAACAGAGGACCGAATTAGTGAGTTAGAGGATAAGATACAGAAACGAGCCCTATCTGAAGAGCAACTGGAGAAAAAAATTAAAAAGCAGGAGGAGAGCCTAAGGGAGCTTTGGGACAACACAAAACGAAGTAACATACATATAATAGGGATGCCAGAAGGTCAAGAAGAGCAGCAATGATTAGAAAATCTATTTGAAGAAATAATGACAGAAAACTTCCCTGATATGGGGAAGAAAAAAGTTACACCAGTACAGAGAGTCCCCAGCAAGATGAATCCCAAAAGACCCACACCAAGACACGTCATAATTACAATGGCAAATGTTAACAACAAAGAGAGAATCTTAAAGGCTGCAAGAGAGAGACAGAGAGTTACCTACAAAAGATCCCCCATCAGATTATCAAATTATTTTTCAACAGAAACACATCAAGCTAGAAGGGAAAGGAAGGAGGTATACAATGTGATGCAAAGCAAAGGACTGAATTCAAGGATACTCTAACCAGCAAGACTATTAATCAAAATTGAAGGGGAAATCAGGAGCTTCGTAGACAAAAAAAGGCTAAGGGAGTTTATCACCACCAAACCAGCAATGCAAGAAATGCTGTAAAAAGAAGAAACAGAACGGGAGGAAGGAACACAGAAATGGCTACAAACAAGTACCTACCAATAATAACATTAAATGTAAATGGATTAAATACTCCAATCAAAAGACACCGAGTGAATGAATGGATAAGAAAACATGACCCATATATATGCTGTCTACAGAAGACCCACCTCAGAACAAGGGACACACACAGACTGAAAGTGAAGGGATGGAAAAATATCTTATCAGGCAAATGGAAATGAAAAAAAAAAAAAGGCTGGGGTAGCAATACTTATATCTGACAAAATAGACTTCAAAGTGAAGACCATAACAAGAGACAATAAAGGTCACTTCATAATTCTAAAGAGATCAATGCAAGATGAGGATATAACTCTGGTAAACATTTATGCACCCAATGCAGGAGCACCCAAATACATAAAAAAACTTCTGGAAGGTATCGGTGGTGAGATTGACAGCAACACAATCATAGTAGGAGACTTTAATACCCCATTAACATGACTGGATAAATCCTCTAGACAAAAAAATTAGCAAAGGAACTTCAATCCTAAACAACACACTAGAACAGATGGACTTAATCGACATCTTTAGAACATTCCACCCCAAAACTACAGAATATACATTCTTCTCAAGCGCACATGGGACAATTTCAAAGATAGACCACATATTGGGACACAGGCAAAGTCTCTCCAAATTCAAGAGGACTGAAATAAAATCAAGCATCTTCTCAGATCACAATGGCATAAAAATAGAAATCAACTACAGTAAAAACAATCACAAAAATTCAAACACTTGGAGGCTGAATAGCATACTATTAAACAATGAGTGGGTTACCAAATAGATCAAAGAAGAAATAAAACACAGCCTGGAAACAAACAACAATGAAAACACAACAATCCAAAATCTTTGGGACACAATGAAAGCAGTCCTGATAGGGAAATTCATAGTGTTACAGGCCTACCTCAAAAAACAAGAAAAACTGATAATAAACCATCTAACTCTGCAACTTGAAGAATTAGAAAGAGCAACAAGAGAAGCCCAGAGTGAGCAGAAGTAAGGAAATAATAAAGATCAGAGTGGAAATAAATGACATAGACACCAAAAAAAAAAAAAAAAAAAAAAAAAAAAAAAAAAAAAAACAATAAAAAAGATCAATGAAACCAAGAGCTGGTTCTTTGAAAGGTTAAACAAGATTGATGAACCTCTAGCCAGGCTCACCAAGAAGCAAAGAGAGAGGACCCAAATAAACAAAATCGGAAACCAAACCAAAGAGGTGAAATAACAACAGACCCCACAGAAATACGAAGAATCGTAAAAAAATACTATGAGGAACTCTACTCCAACAAACTGGTCAACCTAGAAGAAATGGACATATTCCTTAAAAAAATACGACCTTCCAAAACTCAGCCAGGAGGATTAACAAAATCTGAATAGGCCGATAACTAAGGAGGAAATTTAAGCAGTAATCAAAAATCTTCCAACAAACAAAAGCCCTGGACCAGATGGTTTCACAGGGGAGTTTTATAAAACATTCAAAGAAGAAATAAAACATATCTTCCTCAGACTATTCCAAAAAATTCAAGAGGAAGGAACACTTCCAAACTGTTTCTACGAAGCCAGCATTACCCTAATCCCAAAACCAGATAAAGACAATACAAAGAGAATTACAGGCCAATATCCTTCATGAACATAGACAAAATCATCAACAAAATTCTAGCAAATCGAATCCAGCAATACATTAGAAAGATCATACACCATGACCAAGTGGGATTTATTCTGGGGATGCAAGGAAGGATGGTACAATACCCACCAATCAATAAATGTGACACACCATATAAACAAAATGAAGAGATAAAACCATTCAACCATATCCATTGATGCAGAAAAAGCATTTGACAAAATCCAACACCCTTTCTTGATAAAAACCCTCAGCAAGGTGGGAATAGAAGGATCATACCTCAACATAATAAAAGCCATATATGATAAACCCACGGCCAACATCATACTCAATGGGCAAAAACTAAAACTATTTCCCCTAAGAACAGGAACAAGACAGGGATGCCCACTCTCACCACTCCTGTTCGACATAATACTGGAAGTACTTGCCATTGCGATCAGACAAGAAGAAGAAAGAAAAGGCATCCAAATTGGAAAAGAAGTAAAACTGTCCTTATTCGCAGATGACATGATATTGTACATAGAAAACAACAAAGACTCCATCAAAAAACTACTAGACTTAATGAATTCGGCAATGTAGCAGGATACAAAATTAACACCCAGAAGTCTATGGCTTTTCTATACACCAATAATGAAGTCACATAAAGAGAAATTAAAAAAGCAATCCCACTTACCATTACAACAAAAAAATTAAGGTACCTCGGAATAAATTTAACCAAGGAGATAAAGGACCTGTACTCAGAAAATTTCAGAACGCTGAAAAAAGAGACAGAGGAAGACATGAACAAATGGAAGAATATACCATGTTCATGGATTGGTAGAATCAAAATCATTAAAATGTCCACACTACCCAAAGCAATCTATAAATTCAATGCAATCCCCATTAAAATACCAGCGGCCTACTTCAAAGACCTAGAACAAATTCTCCAAGAATTCATCTGGAATAAAAAAAGACCCCAAATAGCTGCAGCAATCTTGAGAAAGAAGAGCAATGTTGGAGGGATCACAATACCAGATATCAAGCTATACTACAAAGCCACTGTTCTGAAAACTGCCTGGTACTGGAACAAGAACACACATATAGACCAGTGGAACAGAACAGAGAACCCAGAAATCAACAAAAGCCATTATGTGCAATTAATATTTAACAAAGAAGGCAAGACAATACAATGAAGTCAAGACAGTCTCTTCAATAAATGGTGTTGGGAAAAATGGACAGATACTTGCAAAAAAATGAAACTAGACCACCAACTTACACCATACACGAAAATAAACTCACAATGGATCAAGGACTTAAACATAAGATGGGAAACCATAAAAATCTTAGAAGAAGCTATAGGCAACAAAATAGCAGACATTTGTCTTAGCAATATATTTAATGATACAGCTCCTAGGGCAATGGAAACTAAGGAGAAAATGAACAAATGGGACTACATCAAAATAAAAAGCTTCTGCACAGCAAAAGAAACCATCAACAAAATAACAAGAAAGCCCACTGCTTGGGAGAACATATTTGCCAATGTTATCTCCGATAAGGGTTTAATCTCCAGCATTTACAGGGAACTCATACAAGTTATCAAAAGGAAGATAAACAATACAATCAAAAAATGGGCAAAGGACCTAAATAGTCACTTTTCGAAAGAGGACATTCAGAAAGCCAAAAGAGACTATGAAAACATGCTCAAAGTCACTAATTATCCTAGAGATGCAAATCGAAACAACAATGAGGTACCACCTCACACCTGTCAGAATGGCTAGAAAAAGGAACCCTCCTTCACTGCTGGTGGGAATGCAGACTGGTGCAGCCACTGTGGAAAAGAGTATGGTGTTTCCTCAAAAAATTAAAAATGGAACTACCATTTGACCTAGCAATTCCACTTCTAGGAATACATCCCAAGAAAAGAGAAACACCAATCAGAAAGAATATATGCACCCCTATATTCATAGCAGCACAATTTACAATAGCTGAGATTTGGAAACAGCCTAAATGCCCATCAGCAGATGAGTGGATTAAAAACTATGGTACATCATCTACACAATGGAATACTATGCTGCTATAAAAGAGAAGGAATTCTTAACATTTGCAACAGCATGGATGGAACTGGAGAGCATTATGCTAAGTGAAATAAGCCAGTCAGTGAGAGAAAACATGATCTCACTCATCTATACTAATAAAAGGGTAATATGCTAATTATACTGGGAGACCTTCCATATGTCCTTCCAGACAAAGCCATGGTGGCATGGCCAAGGCCGAGGTGATTAGGAGTAAGCAGGCCAGCATGGGGGGTGGGGGGGAGGGAGGAAACTTGTGGGTGAGCAGGCCAGCAGGGAGGTCAGTTGGGGGCAAGCAGACTGGCACATGGGGGACAGTTGGGGGTGAGCAGGCTGTCAGGGGGGACAGTTGGGGGTGAGCAGGCCAGCAAGGGGGGACAGTGGAAGCGAGGAGGTCAGCAGGGGTGGCAGTTGGGGGTGATCAGGCTGGCAGGGGGGAAGTTGGGGGCTATCAGGCCAGCAAGGGGGGGCAGTTAGGGGTGATCAGACTGGAACGGGGGGCAGGTGGGGGTGATCAGGCCAGCAGGAAGAGTGGTTAGGGGTGATCAAGCAGGTAGGCAGGTGAGCGGTTAGGAACCAGCAGTACCAGATTGCGAGAGATGTCCGACTGCTGGTTTAGGCCCCATCCCACAGGGCAGCAGTCGGACATCCCTTGAGGATTCCCAGATAGGAGAGGGTGCAGGCAGGCCCGGCTGAGGAACAACCCCCCTTGCAAGAATTTCATGAACCAGGCCACTAGTCCTACATAATAAAAGGCTAATATTCAAATCGACAAAACGGCGGAATGACTGGTCGCTATGACACGCACTGACCACCCAGAGGCAGAGGCTCAATGCAGGAGCTGCCCCTAGCCTGCAGGCCCCAGGCCAGCCAAGGCCGGTGCCTGCAGGAGGCCCCTGACTGCCCCACCGGTTGCCCCAGAGGAAGGTGAGTAGTGCTGGTGGTGAGGGGCGGGGCTGGCAAGCGGACAGTGCCAGGTGCCAGCAGGGGCCCCCTGATCACCCTGCTGGTTGCCGGACAGATCCGCCCTGATTGTCAGACAGCTCTAGGAACCCTATCCATGCACGAATTTCATGCACCAGGCGTCTAGTTTATGGATAATAAAGAACATTATAAACTGATGAACTAAAATAGATACAGAGGCAGAGAAGCATTGAACAGACTGTCAAAGGACAGCGGGAAGGCTGGGGAGGGTTGGGGGCCAGGGGGAGGTAAGAGATGAACTGAAGGACTTGTATGCATGCATGTAAGCATAACCAATGGACACAAGACACTGGGAGGGGGGTGAGGGCATGTGCCATAGGGTAGAGGAGGCTGGGGGAAGGTCAATTGGGGGGAAAAAAAAGGAGACATAAGTACTACTATTTGTAATACTTTAAACAATAAAAAACAAAAAAGAACGCCCTAACCGGTTTGGCTCAGTGGATAGAGCATCAGCCTGCAAACTGAAAGGTCCCCAGGTTCGATTCTGGTCAAGGACATGTACCTTGTTTGTGGGCACATACCCAGTAGGAGGTGTGCAGGAGGCAGCTGATTGATGTTTCTCTCTCATCAATGTTTCTAACTCTCTATCCTTCTCCCTTCCTCTCTGTAAAAAATCAATAAAATATATTTTTTTAAAAAAGAAGGAAAAGAAAAAAATTCAAATTTCTGCTCTGCAAAAAACAGTATCAAAAGAATGAGAAGAAAAGCTACAGAACGGGAGAAAATAATTACAAAAGACATATCTAACAAAGGACCATTATTAAAAATATAAAATCAACTTTCAAAACTCAACAGTAAGGAAACAAACAATCCAATTAAAAAGTGGGTCAAAACCCTAAAGAGATACCTTACAAAGAAGATATACAGATGGTAAATATAGATGGTGGAAATCCAAACACTGACACTACCAAATGCTGACAAGAACATGAAACAATAGGAACTCCCATTCATTGCTGGTAAGAATGAAAAATGGTGCAGCCACTTTGGAAAAGTTTGACAGTTTCTACAACACTAAATATATTCATATCATAGGACTCAGCAATTGTTTTCCTTGATACTTGCCCAAATGAGTAGAAAGCGTATGTCCACATGGAAACCTGCACACGATGTTTCTAGTAGCTTTATAATTTTTAAAACTTAGAAGCAACCAACATATCCTTCTATAGGTGAATGGTTAAGTTGTGGTATATCCAAAGGAATATTACTCAGTGCTATAAAGAAATGAGCTATCAAGCCACAAAAAGACCTAAAGGAACCTTAAAATGCACCTGTTAAGTTAAAAAAAGCCAATCTGTAAAGGTTAAGATTCCAACTATATGATGTTGTGGAAAAGACAAAACTGAAAAACAAAAAGATTGGTGGTTGTAAGGGATTTGAGGGTGGGAGAAATGAATAAGTGGAACACTGAATTTTTAGAGCAATGAAACTACTCTGTATGATACTATATTGGCAGATGCATGCCATTCATTATACATTTGATGAGACACAGAATGTACACCACCATGAGTAAACTTTAATATAAACTATGGCCTTTGGGCGATAATGATGTAGGTTCATTTTAACAAATGTGCCACTTTGGTAGGGGATGATGATTTGTTGATCATCCTGGAAGGAGAGGGGGAGGTTAGAGTGAGGGGCAAAAGGGGTACTTTGTACTTTCAATTTAATTTTGCTCTGAAGTAAAACTGCTATAAAAAATTAAAATCTATCAAAAATGTTTTTAAATATACACATAACAAAATACTGTTCAGCAATAAAAGAAAATAAAGTGATACACACAACAACATGGATGAATTTCAAAATAATTATGCTCAAAGAAGACCAAAAAAGAATACAAAGTGTATGATTCCATTCATATAAAACTGTAAAAAATGCAAACTACTTTATAGTGACAGAAAGCAGATCAGTGTTTGCTTGAGAATAGAGGAGAAGTTATAAGATAGATGATTTAACAGAGGACACAAGAAAACTCTTGGGATGATGGGTAACATTCATTACTTTTATTGTACTGGCAATTTAACAGGTCTACATTTTGTTAAAACTTATAAAAGTGTACACCTTACATATGTGCAGCTTGTTATATGTCACATATACCTAGTAAAGCTGTTATATAAAAAAGTGAGAAGAGGGATTGGAGAACACTTAGTATACAGGTAACTTTTGTTAGGAGTTTTACTATAAAGGCAGGCAAAGAGATCAGACAGAAGATCAAAAAAAATGAGGGTAAAGAGAGTATATCACAGTGCTTGTCTACACTAATAAGAGAATTATACAAATTGACTGTACCTCCGCGACGCCCACCAGCCAATCAGGAGTATGCAAATTAACCCAACAAAGATGGAGGGTTAATTTGTATATGCAGGAGCAGAGCGGTTGGGCGGGATGCCTGCTATGAGTGGGAGGGCAGGGGGCGGAGGGAGCTACAGGAGCGGTGCTCCAGGCAGACCGGAGAAGACTGAAGGCTCCGGCTGGAACGAAGACTCTGGCTGGCCAAGGCAAAATCTCCAGCTAGAGCAAAGATGGAAGGCAGCGGCCAGAGCGAAGGCTTGGGACCCGGGTGCCGGAGTAAAACTGGTGCCGGAAGCCAGGAAAAGGAAGGCCTATTGCACAAATCTTCACGCAACGGGCCTCTAGTGTTCAAATAACCCTTATTTCACTTAATAATGGCCCCCAAGTCATTCACATAACTTTTAATAGAGTATATTACTACAACTGTCTTATTTTATTGTAATTGTTACTCTCTTACTGTATAAAACATCCTACCTAATAAAGAGGGAACATGTTAATTGACCCATCATGCCATTGCAAAGATGGCGGCACCCACAGCCAATAAGGAGGGAGTATGCTAATAGACTATCCCACCTTCAAAAATGGTGGTGCCCACAGCCACAAGATGGCAGCGCCCAGTTCCCTCAGCCCCCCAGCCACCCAGGACCGGCCCGAGGTGCAGGCAAGCCTCGGATGTCGGCTGCCCAGCCGCCCAAGGCCGGCCCGAGGGACGACCAAATGACTGAACAAGCAGGATGCGTGGGGAGACCAGGTCAGCAGGTGGGGGGGCTGTAGGGGGCAACCACGCTGGCAGGGGGAGCAGTTGGGGGCAACCAGGCCAGCAGGGGGGGCTGTTGGGGGTAACCAAGCCGGCAGGGGAGCTGTTGGGAGCAACCAGGCTGGCAGGGGGGTAGTTGGGGGAGACCAGGCCAGCAGAGGAGGCTGTTGGGGGCAACCAAGCCGGCAGGGGGGCGGGCAGTTAGTAGTGACCAGGCTGGCGGGGGGGGGGGCAGTTAGGGGTGATCAGGCTGGCACGCAGAGGCAGTGAGGGGTGATCAGGCCGGTGGCGGGGAGAGCAGTTAATGGCAACCAGGCAGGCAGGCAGGTGAGCGATTAGGAGCCAGCGGTCCAGGACTGTGAGAGGGATGTATGACTGCTGGTTTAGGCCTAAATCCCAGGATCAGGTCTAGACCGGCAGTCAGACATCCCCTGAGGGATCCCAGGCTGGAGAGGGTGCAGACTGGACTGATGGGGAAGCCCCATGCATGAATTTCGTGCACCAGGCCTCTAGTAGTATATCCAAGGCTTGGTACTATCCACAGTTTCAGGCATCCATTGGGGTTCTTGGAACATATCCATGGTGAACAAATGGGAACTACTGTAATAAGACAGTGCCATTAACCATAGTCTAGACCCGTGGTTGGCAAACTGCGGCTCGTGAGCCACATGCGGCTCTTTGGCCCCTTGAGTGTGGCTCTTCCACAAAATACCATGGCCTGGGTGAGTCTATTTTGAAAAAGTGGTGTTAGAAGAAGTTTAAGTTTAAAAAATTTGGCTCTCAAAAGAAATTTCAATCGTTGTACTGTTGATATTTGGCTCTGTTGACCAATGAGTTTGCCGACCGCTGGTCTAGACATCAGGAAATGCTTTGCAAGAGGTATCATTTAAGCTATGCTCTGAACATTAAGATTTTCATAGGCTTGGAAGACCATTTCAGATTAAGCAAAGATCCGGTAAAATGCAGTAATCGGAAATGACATAGTAGAGAACTAGAACTAGTATTCTAATTATCCTCTGGCATAGTGTTCAGAACTTCTTAGAACAGCACTGCCCCAGCCACTAAGTCACCCATGGTTACTTAAATTAAAATTAAATAAAATGTAAATTTCATGTTTTCATTTACACTAGCTACATTTCATGCTCAATTGCCCCATGTGGCTAGTGACTCTAGTCATGAAAAGTACAGCTTATATTGCTTCATTGCAGAAAGTTCTAGATAGTACAATTCTAGAACAGTTCAATAAGTTAACTTATTTCTTAATGACAGATCTAGTGTTTTCTACAAAGGTTAAAAAAAATCAGTCTCAAAGAGCTAATTTTTAAAGTTTAGATTTCTGTAATAATGACTTACATGTAACCAACAGCAATAAAAGATACAGAGCTTACAAACTTCTACTACACTATCTCCTATATATTAACATTAAGTAAAGATTTCACCCTACTATATCATATTTATCCCTACTAATCTTTAAGTAGCAATTTCAGGCTTTCTAAAATGATCTTTCTAAAATGTCATTTCTACCATGTATTCTCAATCACTACCTTTTAATCTCAAAAAAAGAAAATGTCTTAATTTAAGCAATCAACATTAATAAAGGATCTCTTGAACTTACTTTATATTTAAAAGCACAATTCCTTCGTCCTAATATATAAAAAGCCAGGGGTCATCACTACCGAAACAAACAACTAGACGGACAACTGAACACAAGCTGCGTGGGATGACCAGGCCAGCAGAGGGGTCAGTGAGGGATGACCAAACGACTGAACAGCAGGCTGAGTGGGGCGACCAGGCTGCTGGACGGGGGGGAGCAGTTGGGGCAACCAGACTGGAGGGGGGACAGTTAGGGGTGACCAGGCAGGCACGCAGGCAAGTGGTTAAGAGCCAGCAGTCCTGATTGTAAGAGGAATATCAGACTGCTGGGGATCGAGCCTAAACCGGCAGTCAGACATCCCCTAAGGCAGGCGTCCTCAAACTGTGGCCCGCCGAGGACATTTATCTGGCCCGCCGGGTGCCGCTGCCTGTCCTGCTTAGCAGCCGACTCGTCCCGGGCCCACAGTGCACATAGGAATTTGTTCATAGTTGTTTTTTTTAAACTATAGTCCGGCCCTCCAACGGTCTGAGGGACAGTGAACTGGCCCCTGTTTAAAAAGTTTGAGGACCCCTGCCCTAAAGGGTCCCGGATTGGAGAGGGTGCAGGCTGGGCTGAGGGGACCCCCCCTCCGTGCACGAATTTCATGCACCTAGCCTCTAGTATCTATAATAAAAATAGCGTAATATGCAAATCGACCAAACAGCTGAACAGCAGAATGACTGTCAGGACTACCAGGCTATGACACGCACTGGCGCCAGGCCAGCCAAGGTGAGTGTGATGTGATTGGTCGGGGGACCCTGCCATTGCTCCATGATCGCCCCACAGAGGGAGGCCCAGGCCAACAACTGGAGGGGCAATTGCTTGGGGGGGAAAGGGGGCACTCCGCGATCACCCTGCAGAGGGAGGCCCAGGCTCATCCAGCGGCACTGTGGCGGGTGGGCAGGGCCTCCCTCAGCAGGGTTTGCAAGAGGGCGCAGGTCGGGCTGAAGACCTCCTTCCCCCCGAGTGCATGAATTTCGTGCACCGGGCCTCTAGTTTTCAGAATAAAAGCACAAAATCTTAGATCAGGAAGAGAAATTAGAGGGCACTTATCTAACTTCATTTTAAATAGTTAAGTGATTGGTCCTCATCATATGGCCAGTAAAAAAACACAAACAAGAAGCCTCTTAACTTCAAAAAGTAATCTTTCCAACTCTATCACGCTGCGCACATAAATGTTTAATTGAAAGAAAACCTAGAAGGGCTATTAGTTGAGACATTCAAAAGCTCAGATTTTCAAAATAAAACACTGGAGGGGAACTGTAGTTCTTCAATCAGCACTACTTCCACCAGAGGTGAAATGTGTGGGAGAAAGGAACGTCATAACAATTACTATGAACTTGCTCTTTTAATTCCCATTTCAACCTGTGGAACTGTGGCAATTTTTAAACAAATTTTTAAATAAATTTAAGTTTTAATCATCATAATAAAATGTATTCCCCAAAATGCTATAGTAATTATATAATATTAGGCTTTACTGTTATTCTAGCAGCAAAATTTATAATCAATGGTAAATAATTCCTAACCAAAGAAATTATACTTAACTATACTATTCAATTTACTTCTTTGACTTTAATTTACTTTGTCTTATTATGTTACATACAAACAAGAAGGCCTGTGAACATGTCAATATTCTCAGATGAGGTAGAAATATTTAAGAACTGGTGCTTCAAAGACAATAATGTAATATCAAGTCTCATGAGTGACAGCATTCTAGAATAATTCACAGAGACCTGTATATATATATATATATATATATATATATATATATACATTTATATATTTATATCACATGCATTAATAACCCCAAAATCTCAAACTTACTGTTTTAAAAGAGGCATCTCTAAACAAATACATGTAGCTTATGTACTTTCAGTAGTATGAAACTTCTCAGAGTCAAGAATGAGGCTTAAAATTATGAGTGGTAACAGGGTTCAATGAAAAAAAAAATTAATTAAAAAAAATAACCTGTGGAGCCAGACTAATCTAAATCTAATAACCTTTGAAGCCAGACTAACCTAAAGGAAAGACAGAGGAGAAGGCCATGTAAACACAGAGGCAGAGAATGGAGTGATGCAGTCACAAGTCAAAGAGCGCATGTAGGCAACAAAAGCTGAAGAATCCAGGAACAGAAGGAAACACGATTTCTAGAGCTTTCTAGAGGGAATGTAGACCTGCTGAGCCCTATACACCAAACTGTGAGAAAATTAATTTGTTGTTTTAAGCCCCTAAGTTTATGATAATTTATTATGGTGGTCCTATCAAATGATTATAAGAGATTACTGTATAAAATTAGGCATGAGAAAATAAATGTCCAGATGAACAGTAGTGACAATAAATGGAAACAGGAAAGATGTTGAGACTTACAGACCACTCAAAAGTCCTAGAATCACTGTGTTAATTTAGAAGTATTTTTCTTCAATGTTCCAAATCAGGAGAACACTTTTATAGATTAAGACCAAAGAAAAGCACAAAAAGCACAATTATAATCTCAATAGGTCTCAGATTCCTCATCTAGAGAAGAAAAACGCTGGACTAGAAAAGTGATCTTAAATTGTTCTCCAGAGTGACATCAGAGGAATGGCGGCGTTAGAGAGCCCCTTGTCCTCTCCCCCTGAAATGTTAGCAAGTTAACCGATTATAATGCAACAAAGAAATTCCTGCTCAACACAGAGGTATGCCTGAGGGACCCGTGCATTGAAACATCTGAATGTGGGCCACCAGCAATAAACAAGGAGAGGAGAAGTGAGGAAAGCGTGGAAAGCCAACAGACACAGCCCTGCAGCAGGGAGCTCATTGCTCCACTGGCAGGGAGAGGGGAGAAAGCCCAAGCAGTAGCCACTTCCTTCTGCCAGGAGGAAGAGAGAGCTGCAGGGGCTGGGGGAGGGGCAACCCAAAAGGGCAATGGGCAAGGGAGCAAACAGTGTCTGAGTTAGCAGATGCCTGACAGACCCATGCACCTCTCTATTGTTGGGCCCACGATGGTATTTCAGGTGGTATTTCAGACCAAGAAACGGAACCACTCTACCACAGTGAACTGGCCCCAGTGGTAGTGCTAGAGCTCTACCACTACCTGGAGTGCCAAAACTCGCCTCCATTGCCCTTGGAGCATATTATCTGTAAAGGAGAATATTATCTGTAAACCAAAAGCTGTCCCAGTAGAACTGCTGTTTCCCTCTGTGACTGATCCCTAGGAGAGGTGCTTGGGGCGGGACCCCAGGGAGGTCAGGGGTGGTCATTACAGTGAAGGCAAAATAAACCCCACCCCCAAGCAGCGAGGCTGTATTTTCTTAGAGAAGCTGCAGAGGTTTAAAACTGGGAGATCACAGAGGCAAAAAAAAACAAAAACAAAAACAAAAAAATCTTGCAATTCAGCGCCATCTACTGGAATATAATAGAAAGATCTCTTCAGAGATGAATGCTTACTTAAGCGAAGGAGGGCAGCAAATACCATGAATAACCACAGTAATGAGGATGACAAGAAAATTAAATATCTCCAGAAAGGAAGCTGGAACATATGGAAATATATAATATAAGTCATGGATATTTTAAGATTACAGTTCAGAAAATACTCAACAAGATGTGAGAAAACACAGACAGGCAATTCAATGCAATGAACTCTATGATGTAGGAATTTAAGATTTAAAAGTAAAAACAGTAAGGATTAAGGTTCAGTAAAAATAAAGAGTAAAACCAGTGAATGAGAGATTATAACCTCAGGAAATTTAAAGTACTAAATTTGGCTGTTCCAAGTACAGTGGTGTCTTACAACTAAATGATCACAGCCAGTCTCTCTTAGTTCTTATCCAACCATCCAGGTCCCTGGCTTCAAATGCTCCTTTCCTTCCCTTTCTCTTTTCCCTTGAATTACAGCCCATTCTAACATTCCCTCCCACTTTTACTGCAGTAAAATCTCAACTATTCATCTGTCACCCTTTATTGGTAGTGCCATGGTAACTACCCTCTCAGCTTGAGGCATAGAACCGGGAGAGAATATACCCTTTAGTGCACCTCTTCTCCTTATACCTTTCAGCTTGTCTCCATGATCAGGGATTTTTCTTCCATTGTGCGGAAAACACATACATCTATCTCCCTATCAGCTGGACAGGAACCTGTACTATCATCTCTCACCCAATATAGATGTAGCCCCCAATAATCAGTCTTTACCTGTCCCCATAACCCATCATATCTGACACACAAAAAAAGAGTCCAGATAATCCCTCTTCTAATAACCCTGGGCATCACAGCAGGGGTTGGAACTGCCATAGCGAAGTTAACCTCTGCTCTACCTATTTTGAAACCCTGTCTCAGGACCTACAAGAAACCTGTGGATGCCTAAGAAGGGGCAAAACTGGGAAAACGAGAACCTCACCCCCAGGGTAACCTATTCTCCCCTTTCATATCACTAGTGAGGCAACTGAGACCCCTAACCTTTTCCCCCCTTGCTGGAGACTAAGACCAACAAGTAGTTAACATATAAATGCGAGAAGTCCGTCAGAAGGCTGATGGACTTTGATATTCAGCAAGGGCTGAGAATCAGCATTATATTACCCCAGTGGTCGGCAAGCTGCGGCTCGCGAGCCACATGCGGCTCGCGAGCCACGGTTTGCTGCTCTGTTGACTAATGAGTTTGCCGACCACTGGGATAGGGGCTTAATCACAAGGAACAACAACAGCCTGTAATTATTGGAATTGAGAGTCTAGGTCAGTGGTCGGCAAACTCATTAGTCAACAGAGCGGCAAACCGCGGCTCATGAGCCGCAGTTTGCCGACCACTGCATTACCCAGCTGCTGGCTGAATAGCTGAAGGCAATCCCCTAACCTGACAATCCTCTTATTGTTTACCAAACCTTACCATTGAAATGTCTGTTTGCTTTGCTGAAGGGCAAATGTATATTCTAGTAAATAAAAAGCTATGGGTCTGGAGATTTCAGGGAGCAACTCCACTACAGAATAGGTCTCCGCCTGGTCCCCCCATGTATTCTAAATTTACATTTCTTTCTTGTCTAGTGTATCCATTTATGTGCAGCCCCTACTCCAGATTCTGAATCCTCGCTGCAAGAGGTTGCAGCATTTTAGCGCCTCAACAGGGACATCTGGGGAAGAAGATTTGCCAGAGTGAAAAACCAACAAGTTCACCAGGAAAAGGTGGGGGTCACCAAAAAGGTGGGGAGATTCATTGCCCAAAAGCTCATGCCAAGTTTTGGAATTCCCGATCCGAAGTAGGCAAGGAGTCTTCTGTTTCAAGCCAGGCTACAATGGGGAAGAAATCAACGAAAAGGCAAAAATATCATTGTAAATTTTCAGCTAGTATGCTCAAGGATAAATAAATTAAAATGACAAAAGATACTCTCTTAAATCAGGCTCAAGGAAAACGAGCGCCCTTGTCATTTTTAACTATGTGAGTTCTTGTTCAAATTGCAAAATGCGTAATTCGTATTGGGGATCAAAAGTCTGTAATAACTAAAAAGGCCCCGGATCCACCACCTCTAGTGTGGAAGGGCTCGGAATCTAGAGGACGGAGCTGCCAGTCCTCTGTTTGATGCTTTGTCTGAAAATTACCATATGACGCCTTGAGACAGGCAGATTTTAGCTAAAATAACTTTAGAGGCCAGTCAATGCTATGGAGAGTGGAATAGACCATGAAAAGAACTCTACTTTATTAAGTCTTGTCTATATGTTATAGGCATTTGTCTGTTGATTGTTTTATCTGTCCTTTTTGTTTAGTTTAATGTGTTTATTGTTAGTCTATTAAGCATGCCTTTAATTTAATAAGAAAAGAAACCTAGGTCGCCAGGCCATTCACTGAATTTCCCCAGAGCAAACAGGATGTGGGGGTGGGGAGAAAGAATATGAGCGGTACATGTGGCCCATTAATTACTAAGTCTTTTGGTAATCCTATAAAATGGGACGCCCGCTCTTGAGAATGCTATTAAAAGTCTCATTTTCGCCATTTTTCTTACTTCCCAGTCCATCATTTAAAATTTGGCAGAATTTAAGGATACATCTGGGATTTCTGTATGCACGAAGAGAAAAAGTCTGGCTTAAGAGAAAGGCATGCTCCACCTGATTTTTGATGGCCTCTTAAAGATGAGCTCCCTCTCTTTATGGACGCTTTAGAATAAACCCAAGATAGTTTTTTCTCTAAAAGATGGCAAAAATGACACAAGGAAAATATACAGGCTAGGTTTAGGCAACAAAATTACTATTTCCATAATAAAGGGCAGCTCTTGAATAATAATGGAACACATTCCAAAGTTAACATTAAAGCCACTGAAAGTCACTAAGTTATATCTGTTACAGAATTTGCCAAAGTAAATGCCTTAGATAATAATTGGCTTTAAAATCTCAAAATTGTTGAAACATGGATAAATAGATATAACTAAAACGAACGATTTGTTGTGGAGCTTTTCAGTGATAACTTTAGGTATATTAATGGTGGAGGTCCACTAGCCCTGGGGAGACTGGCTTCACTCTTTCTTGAAGGAGGGAGCTGACCACGTTTTCTGCAGCAGTAACCTTAGATGTTATCTCTAAGGAAGAATGTGGTGGTTTTAAAATTCAAATAGCTACAGGCCTGCTTCCAAAGTCTTTGGTTACTTAAAACTTTGGAGTTTGCTGAATTAAATAAAAATTGTTAAATATCTAGATATTTTAAAATGACAAAATACTCATCAATCTAGGTTTACCTCATATGAAAAATCTAGAGGACAGAATTGAACCTATTAATTAAACATGTCTTGAATTTTTTAAAAATATATCCTTAAAAAAGTAAAGATATTACTAATCTGGGAAATGCTAAGTATTTAACTTGGCACCTAAAATTTGAGGCTTCTAAAAGTTAAAAACTCAAATTAAGTTGGGAGAAATTATATGGTTGTGATAACAAAATGCATAAAGTATAGGAATTTATTTTTGAAGAAAATAATTCTTGTATTTTCTCTGGAAAAATTAGTATATCAAAATATATTGTGGTCCTTATGTGTAGGATGTGTGGTAAAATTTCAACCTACCATATAATATTTTATATGGTCTGATTAAAAAAGAGGATTAATTCTATGGTCTGAACAAAATTTTTAATATAAAAACCAGTTTAAACTTAATTGATATCTTTTAGAATAATTACAAAAAGTATATAATATAATCTTTAGGTTATGTATATCTGATAGTCTTTCCAAGTTAAATTTCAAGACTTTAACTGAGAAATAGCCTTGGGACATTTCAAGGGCCCTGGAATGATTCAAGGATATACTCTCTTCTTAAAAGAAATGATTTTGAACTAAATGAGGCTAATCTACTATACTTGAAATCACATGGGAAGCTTTATCAAATAAAAATTAATAACTGTGTTATATTTACATACATATATTTTAAATGTTATAAAGGTTTCAACCTCTTAGGGAGGGCAAGGCAAAACTGCTGAATACTTCTTAAGCAAAACTGTATTATTCAGCAATGGAATTTTAAGACAAAAAGCCTCGGGCAGCCTGCTTTTTAGATAGGCTGGGGGAGGGGGC
Organism: Plecotus auritus; assembly: GCF_963455305.1. Classification (NCBI taxonomy): domain Eukaryota; kingdom Metazoa; phylum Chordata; class Mammalia; order Chiroptera; family Vespertilionidae; genus Plecotus; species Plecotus auritus. Next base: position 158,630,690 of record NC_137771.1, on the reverse strand, counting down.
GGCATTTATACTTCATAGGTCAAATGTGTAAGTTTACTTGCTTTGCTTTTTCAATAAATGTGCATACTTTAATTACTTAGTAAGTTAGCTTTTTACAATATAATCTAGGTCTCATATAATTTCACTTATATGAGAAGCCAGTATTTTTATAAGCAATTGGTTCTAGTAAAGGCCAAAGTAAAAATTTGCATACATGCATAAATGAGAAATACCCAAAAAAGAATGCTATTTAAAAGTAAATTTTAAGCTTAATAAAAAGGAGAAATTTTAAAATCTCTTCTACTACTATTTACAAAGTAAACTAAAAGTTATTATTCTAGCATTAAATCTCATCATTAATAAGACACCATAAGTAAAAAGAGTTACTTTTACTTGGTATGTATACATTACAGTATTGGCCAGCATCTGAAAAGCAACCAAGTTTGTTGCTCTGTTTAAAAGAAAGAAAACAACCCTGACCAGTTTGGCTTAGTGCAGTGGTCGGCAAACTGTGGCTCTGTTGACTAATGAGTTTGCTGACCACTGATCTAGACTCTCAATTCCAATAATTACAGGCTGTTGTTGTTCTTTGTGATTAAGCCCCTATCCCAGTGGTTGGCAAACTCATTAGTCAACAGAGCGGCAAACCGCAGCTCGCGAGCCGCATGTGGCTCGCGAGCTGCTGTTTGCCGACCACTGGCTTAGTGGATAGAGCGTCGGGCCATGGACTGAGGGGTCCCGGGTTCAATTCTGGTCAAGGGCATGTACCTTAGCTGCGGGCTCGATCCTCAGTGAGGGGCGTGCAGGAGGCAGCTGATCGATGTTTCTCTCTCATCAATGTTTCTAACTCTCTATCCCTCTCCCTTCCTCTCTGTAGAAAGTCAATAAAAATATATTAAAAAAAAATAAAAATAAAAGAAAGAAAACAATTTTTAAAAGAAACTCCCAAAATGTGCCCTAGAAATTACTCTGGGAGAAAAAACAAGGAAATTCCCTTCAAATATCTAGAAAACTATAATTAAAAGTCAATGCATTTGGCCTCAAAAAGAAAAGTAAATAATTTGCATTTTGCTTCCCTAACAAAGCTTATGTCAATATACTCAAAGACTGATAGTAGAAATCCAATTAGTGTCATTTACTGTCCACATCCAAGGACAAATGAAGTTAGAAAATAAGCCTTATTTCAGACTGATTTAAACTGGCAAATTGAAATAAGTGAATATTCAGGAGCACTTAGTTGTACTAGGCAGGAACCTATTCCTGGAGCATTAACTATTTTTTACTGATGGTTCATGTCATAGTAAAGCTGCTTACCATGCAATATGTTCCAGGAATATCCCACTTTCATGTTCCCAATTTAAAACAAAAAAAAAGGGGGGGGTAATAGTAATCTCCTGTAAGTAAATTACATCAAGCCTTAATTACTTTAAATTTTTTTCACTTGTAATGCTGATGGTGAAACACCCATGAAATTACACTGGTGTCAGAATAAGCCAAAGGGAAATGGTTTGGTTAAATAAAAAGTCCTGAGTCTACTTTGTGGAAGGGTCCCTTTATTAACCTTTGGTCAAGGATATGCTTGTGTATTTCCAGAAAACTCCTCCAAGACGGTGTGGATTCTTGCAACAATGAATCCAAGAGAGGAATTGCTCACCCTGTACCTGTGGCTACAGATGGGACGAGGCAGAGGAAAAACAGTCCAGAGATGGGGGATGGTAAAGATGCCTTGCCATGGTAGCAGTCATGTGCTGTGCGTCGGAGTAGGTTGCCCTGGACAAAGCCAAAGAAGGTTGGACCGTTTGTCCACCATCCAGAACTGGAATATCATTGCTGTGATGTCACAGGGGACAGTGATTGAGAAGGGAACCCATAAAAAACTGTTGGACAGTGATTGGGAAGGGGACTCAAAGAACTGATGGCCCAAAAAGGAGCCTACTGCAAACTGGTTCCTTAGATACCTGACAGCAATTTAAAAGGACATGAAAGAACTCAATCCTTTACCCTGAATTTAAAAATCTTAAAAGGACCCGAGCTCTGCGAATGGCATACACCTTTCTAAATTTATTAAGAAAACAAAAAGGGGATATGCTGGTGGCTAAGACCAACAAGTAGTTAACATATAAATGCGAGAAGTCCATCAGAAGGCTGACGGACTTCGATATTCAGCAAGAGCTGAGAATCAGCATTATATTACCCTGCTGCTGGCTGAATAGCTGAAGGCAATCCTCTAACCTGACAATCCTCTTATTGTTTACCAAACCTTACCATTGAAATGTCTGTTTGCTTTGCTGAAGGGCAAATGTATATTCTAGTAAATAAAAAGCTATGGGTCCGGAGATTCGGGGAGCCACTCCACTACAGAGTAGGTCTCTGCCTGGTTCCCCCATGCATTCTAAATTTATATTTCTTGTCTAGTGTATCTGTTTATGCGCAGCTCCTTTTCTAGATCCTGAATCCTCACTGCAAAAAGTTGTGGCACCCCCTAAAGATAACATCTAGGCCTCAGTTGTATTTCAGCTCCAGGCCCAGAAAAGCAGCAAAACTAGACAAGTGATGCTGTGGCAACCTCAGGACCAGCATTTACCTCCCAAGTCACTTAACAGGACCACTTCGCTCAACAGGACCACTTTTGAGACTTCACCAACCAGTCTCTTGGGGAAATGATGCTGCTACAACACCTCACCCCAACCAGAAGGAACTTATACAACATTCCAGCCCCTGTGAACTCGATGTCCAGACTCAGCAGGAAGTAATTACAGAGGTCTGACCTTCATCCCTATTCCATAAAACAAAAAGGATGGAATGTTAGGTTTGATCGAGCAATTGAATTGATACCTGTTCCCCAGCTTTTCAGGTCATTTCACTATGGACATTCCCTTTGCGGAGACCACATTTCACTTGCAGTGACCACATTCCATTACCTGCCCTCCGGTATGCATAAAGAAATCTCCACCCAGGAAAAAGCCCACTAAAAATCCTTTAAAAGCCGCTGACTCCCATCCCTGGGTACTGGAGCTATCCAGGCTCAGCTACCTGGTGTGCGGATAATCGAATTAATAATTCCTCACCACTCTGGTCTCATGCATTCCTCCTTTGGCAACCTAACAATTAGAATCATAGGCATTCCAGAGGAGGAGGAGAATGGAATGGAACGGAGAGTCTATTCAAACAAATAGTGAATGAGAACTTCCCAAACCTATGGAAAGAACTAAATCCTGAAATCCAAGAAGCAAACAAAATCCCTACTTACCTAAATCCAAAGAGACCCTCTCCAAGACATTTGGTATTAAAGCTGTCAAAAATTAATGACAAATGAAAATTCACAAAGCAGCCAGGGAAAAGAAGGAAGTGACCTATAAAGGAAAACCCATCAGAATTTCATCCAACTTCTCACCAGAAACTCTAAAAGCCAGAAGAGAGCGGAACCAAATATTCAAACATCTGAAAAAGAGAAATTACCAGCCACTAATAATATATCCAGCAAAATCATCCTTTAAATATAGAGAAATAAAGACATTCCCAGACATACAGATGTTAAGAGATTTTATCACCAAAAAATCCTTTATTGCAGAAATATTAAAGGGAGTAATTCTACCTGAAACAAAGAACATAAGGTCACAAACTATTAGTAAGATAACCAAAATACTTACAGCAAAAAAAGGAATAATTTGTGACAAAAGAAATTATAGGGATGGGGGTAAGGTCTGAACTGGCAAAGGAGGATGAAGATCAGATGTAATTTAAAAAAAACCCACAAAGCTAGGTATATATGCAAGTTTATTTTTTATAAGCCTAATGGTAACCACACACAAAAATCCCCACAACAGAACAAAGGTTAATAAAAAGAGGAAGTCGAGGAAAATGTATGAAATACCACCAAACAAAAACAACAGAAACACAAAGGAAAAGAACCAATGTAGGCACAAAGCTACAAGAAAATAAAAGCTAAAATGGCTAAAGGAAATCCTCATACATCAATAATTACCCTAATGGTCTGAATTCACCAATAAAGAGGCACAGAATAGCAGAGTGGATCAAAAAAGCAAAACCCAACCATATGCTGCCTTCAAGACACACATCTAACCTGCAAAACAAAGGAAGATTCTAAGTAAAAGGATGGAAAATGATTCTTCAAGCAAATAACATCCACAGAAGAGCAAATATAAGCATACTTATATCTGACAAAATAGATTTCAAGATAATGAGACAAAGATGGACACTTTATAAAGGGGATACTACATCAAGAAAATATAACACTTCTTAATATATATGCCCCAACATAGGAGCACCAAAATATATAAAACAGCTACTCACAGAATTAAAGAGAGAAACAGATCAAAATAATCAGAGTTGGTGATTTTAATACTCCATTGACAACTCTAGACAGATCAACCAAACACAAAATCAATAAAGAAATATTGGCCTTAAAGGAAACACTAGACCAAATGGACATAACTGACATTTATAGAAGCTTTCATCTCAGAACATCAGATTATACGTTCTTATCCAATGCACACGCAACATTCTCAAGGACAGACCATATGTTTTATCACGAAACTAGCATCAAGAAATTTAAGAAGAGTGAAATTACACCAAGCAATTCTCTGACCATGATGCCTTGAAATTAGAAATCAACTGCAAAAGGAAGCAAAGAAACCTGCAAATATGTGGAGATTAAACAACATAGTGCTAAAAAAAATGGGTGAAAAAAGAAATATGTGTGTGTGTGTGTGTGTGTGTGTATATGTAATATGCAAATTAGGTCAGGACGCCATAATGGTCACGACCAGCTCAAGAGGAGGAGCCAGGTGCGGCCCAGAGCCTGAGAGAACACCATACAGGGGCACCTGCTCCGAGCATTCATGGCGCAGCTGGGAGCAGGCCCCCAGAGGACACACACAGGGGCACCTCTGAGCCTCTGTGGCCAGTCTTCAGCCCTAAGCCGTCAGTAGGACATCCCCTGAGGGCTCCTGGACTGTAAGAGGAGGCAGGCTGGGCTGAGAGCCAACCGCCCCCCCCGCAGTGCACCAATTTTGTGCACTGGGCCTCTAGTAAAAGATAAAAGATATATAGACAAATGAGAATGACAATACAACACATCAAAACTTCTGAGATGCAGCAAAAACAGTAATAAGAGGGAAGTTCATATAAGTACAGTATTATCTCAAGAGTCTAGAGAAATCCCAAGTAAACCACCTACCACCACATCTTAAAAAAACTAGAGGAAGAAGAACAAAAGCAACCCAAAGTCAGCAGAAAAAAAGGAAATAAAAATTAAGAGCAGAATTGAATAAAATGGAGAACAAAAAGACTATACAAAAAATTAATAAAACCAAGAGCTGGTTCTTTGAGAATATTAATAAAATTGACAAACCCTGGCTAGACTCAATAGGAAAAAAAGGAAAAGACCCATATTAAAAAATCAGAAATGGGAGAGGAGAAGTCATCAAGACATAACAAACATAGAAAGGATCATACTAGAATATTATGAAACTAGAGGCCTGGTGCATGAAATTCGTGTATTGGGGGGGTAATCCCTCAGCCCGGCCTGCTCCCACCCTCTTGCAGTCCGGGAGCCCTCAGGGGATGTCTGACTGACAGCTTAGGCCTGGGGAGCAGGCCTAAACTGTCAGTTGGACATCTGTAGGGCTGCCATGAGCTGGGCTTCTGGCTCAGCGGTGCTCCCCCTGTGGTGGGAGCGCACTGACCACCAGGGGGCAGCTCCTGCATTGAGCATCTGCCCCCTGGTGGTCAGTGTGTGTCAGAGACCTGTCATTCTGCCGTTTGGTCAATTTGCATATTAGCCTTTTATTATATAGGATACTATATGCCACCAAATTACTAACTTAGAATGGACATTTTCTAGAATTACATACCCTTCCTAGTCTAAAGCATGAAGAATTGGAAATTCTAAATAGACCTATCAGTAGTGAGGAAATTGAAACAACTATTAAAAAAAAAAAAACCCTCCCAAAAAAACAAAAGTCTAGGACCAGATGGCTTCACCAGTGAATTCTACCAAATGTTCAAAGATTTAAAACCTGTCCTTCTCAAACTCTTCCAAACTAAATTGAAGAAGAGGCAATATTTCCTAACACATTCTACAAGGCCAATATAACCCTGATACCAAAACCTGGCAAAGATAACACACACAAAAAAATTACAGATCAGTATCTCTGATAAACACAGATGCAAAAATCCTAAGAAAAATACTAGCAAATCGAATACAACAGAACATTCAAAAAATAATACATCACAATCAAGTGGGGTTCCTTCCAAGCACATAAGAATGGTTCAACATACACAAATCAATCAACGTAATACTTTACATTAACAAAAGAAAGGATAAAAATAATATTATCTTGTTAATAGATGTGGAAAAAACATTTGATAAGATACAACATCGATTTATGATTAACACACTCAATAAAATAGGAATACAAGAAACTCAACATAATAAAGGCCATCGATGATAAATCCTCAACTTATATCATACTCACTGTGAAAAACTGAAAGCTGTTCCCCTAAGATCAGGATCAAGACAAGGATGTCCACTCTCACCACTCTAATTCAATACTAGAGGCCTGGTGCATGAAATTCGTGCATGGGTAGGGTCCCTAGGCCTGGCTGGCGATCAAGGCCGATAGGGGCCTCCTGGCTGCTGTCCGGGGCCTCCCTTCCCCAGCTGCCAGCAGCCGGCCAGGACCTTCCTTCACCCTGTGCCATCCTTGGGTGGTCAGCGCACATCATAGCGAACGATCAAACTCCCAGTCTCCGGGTCAAACTCCCAAGAGGACACTTTGCATATTAGCCTTTTATATATATAAATTATATATATAGATAGTGCTGGAAGTCCCAACCAGAGCAATAAGGCAAGAGAAAGAAATAAAAGGCATCCAAATAGAAAAAGAAGTAAAACTACCGCTTTCCACAGATGACATGATTCTGTATATAAAAGACTCTAAAGACTCTACAATAAATAAATACAGTCACGCTGCAAGATACAAAATCAATGTGCAAAAATCCATTGCCTTCCTATATACTAACAACAACAAAAAAAGGAAATTAAAAAAGCAATTCCTTTTGCAATTGCAAAACCAAAAGAAAAAATACCTAGCAATAAACGTAACAAAGAACATTAAAAACCTATATCCTTAAAATTACAAAACATTATTAAAAGAGATTGAAAAAGACACAACAAAGTGGAAAAATATCCCGTGTTGACTGATTGGAAGAATCAACATAATTAAAATGGCCATATTATTGAAAGCAATATACATATTTAATGCAATCCACATCAAAATCCCAGTGTCATTTTTTTAAAGAAATGGAATAAGAAATTATCAGATTTGTATGGAACCACAAAATACCCTGAATAGCCAAGGCAGTCCTGAGAAAAAAGAACATAGCTGGAGGTATCATGTTACCTGACTTCAAAACACCAGTATATTTCAGAGCTACAATAATCAAAACATCATGGTATTGGCATAGTAACAGACACACAAATTAATGGAACAGAGAGCTCAGGTATAAAACCACATGTATATGGGCAGATAATTTTCGACAAACAAGCCAGAAACACACAATGGAGTAAAGAGAATTTCTTCAATGAATGGTGCTGGGAAAACTGGAAAGCCACATGCAAACCAATGAAACTGGATTACAATTTGTCCCCATGTACAAAAATCAATTCAAAATGGATCAAAGACCTAAATATAATCCCCGAAACAGTAAGTTACATAGAAGAAAATATAGTACCAAACTTATGGACCTTGGTCTTAGAGAACATTTATGAACTTGACCCCAGAGGCAAGGGAAGTAAAGGTAAAAATAAATGAATGGGACTATATAAAACTAAAAAGCTTCTGCACAGCAAAAGAAACTGACAACAAAGCAAAGAGACAGCCAACCAGATGAGAGATATTTGCAAATAGTAGCTCTGACAAAGGTTTAATTTCTAAAATATGTAAAGAATTCATAAAACTCAATACCAAATAAACAACCCAATCAAAAAGTGGGCAGAGGAACTGAAAATAAACCTCTTCCAAGAAGACATACGAATATCCAACAGATATATAAAAAGGTGTTCAACCTCACTGGCAATTAGGGAAATGCAAATCAAAACTACAAAGAGATACCACCTCACACCTGTTAGAGTGGCCATTATCAACAAGACAGGAAATAACAACCATTGAAGAGATTGTGGAAAAAAAGGGAACCTTCATTCACTGCTGGTGGAAATGTACACTGATACAACCACTATGGAAAGCAGTCTGGCAATTCCTCAAGAAAATTGAGAATAGAGCTACCACAAGACCCAGCAATCCCTCTCCTGGGTATCTATATAATAGAGGAATATACAAATTAGCTGGGACGCTGTAACATCAAGTCCTAACAGCAGGGACCTGAGGCTGCATGGCGCCTGTCCGGGACGAGGGACCTCAGGCCGCACCCTACACCCCACGGGGATTGACAGGGGACCTCAGGCTGCACCCCTTGCTCCAGCGCCAGGCCAGGAGACCTCAGGCCGCACCCCCGACCCCGGCGCCAGACCAGGGGACCTCAGGCCATGCGCCCTGCCCTGGCAGGGCTTGACAGGAGATCTCAGGCCGGGCCTCCTGCCCTGGCACCAGGCCTGGGGACCTGACGCTGTGCCCCCCACCCAGCACCGGGCCGGGGGACCTGAGGCTCTGGCCCCCCCCTACCCCTGCCGCCTGGTGCCAGGCTGGGGGACCTGAGGCTACAACCCCTGCATGGAGGGGCTTGACGGAGGTGGGGCCAGCCAGGTCTGGGTCTCACCCAATGGGGTGGGGCCTGCTGGGTCTGGGTCTCCTGCGTTTTTGAAGCCTGTGCGGGTCGTGGGCGGGGACTTGACTCTAGGTCCCATGGCACGCCCCAGACTCTGACAGGAGGGAGATTTTCATATACATTTTACTAATTTTCTTTCATCTGACACTTCTTTATAGAAAAAGGGCAAATAGCAATATTAAAATATTTCCTCTAATTAATTCCCTTTTAATGTGCATGAATTTCGTGCACCAGGTCACTAGTATACACATAAACCTCCAAATCTTATATTCACAAAGATACATGCACACCTATGTTCACTGCATCATTATTCAGGATGACCAAGACATGGGAACAACCAATGTGTCCTGCAATAGAGGACTGGATAAGATGTGGTACACATACACAATGGAATATTACATGGCCATAAGAAAGGATGAAATAGTGCTATTTGCAACAACATGGATGGACCTTGAGAACATTATGCTAAGTGAAATAAGTCAGAAAAAAATAAGAACCATATGATTTCACTCATATGTGGATATAAAACTGAAATTTGTGATCACAAACAGCAGTGTGTTGGTTGCCAGAGGGAAGGGATAAGGGGGTGAAGGGAGTCTTAATATATGGTGACAGGGGAAGATTTTACTTTGGGTAAGGTGCACATGGTGCAATATACAGATCTTCTAACATAGAAACCCACACCTGAAACCTATATGTTCATCTTGACCAATATCACCTCAATAAATTTAAATAATACATCGTTCTCCAGGTCCATTCCTAATAATGTAACTCAAGGAAGGGTGGGGAGAAAGCACACAAAAGAATTTCAAAGGACAGGGATTAGAACTTCTAGAGCAGCTTCACTTTTGTACATGTAAGATGTTGAGAGGAGAAGAAGGGAAAGAGGAAGGAGGCTGAATATTATCAGACTAGATATCTAGTCATTTTCAGCATTTTTGACAATTTGTCCTTTCTTCTACATTCTGGATAAAAGATGGTCAAAGCTAAACCTCAAAAAATGTGTGCTATAATCCACTCTCTTTGACCAAAATTTTCAAAAAAGTCATCTCAGCAGCAAATATTTGTTATCCTTTGAATTTCTATAAATTCTTCAATGTAGCATTCAATATAGCAGCAAACTGAAGAAAAAAGCATTTTAGGTTCCTTTTTTCTACTGGTTCCAAGATGCATATTTTTCCACATCTCTAAAGGTGGGGTTCAGATAGCTTAAGCATATGCAAATATGATTATTCCTGGTGGTATTGACTGACAGCGTGCAACCCTATGACATTTAAATCAACAAGGACCCTACATTCTACTAATTCCTTCTGGTAAGATCAGGATAGCACCAGAATAAAAACTTGCAGAATGGATATTAGACGCTTGTAAGAAAAATCTCAGAGATGATATTTTCTGTGTATTAAAGAGTTAACATAGCAAGCCTAAACTGCTATCCTTGAAAAGGCCTTCTTGCAAGAATATTGCTAAAGTTCCCACCATTAATTGGTGATAGCTCACTATGCTTAAACAGTTTGTACAAACCATACAGTTTACTATTTTCCTTCTGGGAATCTAGAACTTGGGTATGTGCTAGGAAGGGAGTACCTATTTGATCAGCCTCCAGTAAAAAAAACCCTGTGCCATATGTCTCTAATAAGCTTCCATGACTGGCAACATTTCGCCCATGTTGTCACAAGTCATTCTTGAGGGAATTAAGTGTGTCCTGTGTGACTCCACTGGGAGGGGAACTCTGAAAGCTTGTGCCTGATTTCCCCAGACTTTGCTTCATGACCCTTTGCTGACCATGGGAGCTTTTGCAGTAATAAAGCCTTGAATACAACTATATGCTGAGTCCTATGAATCTTCCAAGAGAATTACTGAATCTAAGGGTGGCTTTGGGGACCCTACAACACTTTTTTTTTAAGAAAGATAGCATCAAAGATCTCTTCATGGCATAGAGGCAAAAAGCAATACAAGGAAGTAGGATTTTTAATGTGAAGAAGTAACAGGAGCACCTTTAACATTTTTCCACTTATATTTTGCTTTTCATGTGTGCTCACAAGTTAGGATAGTTAAAAAAACAACTGTGACTATGACTATAATATGAAATAGAAGTACAATAAATATAAAATAAGCCAATACATATAAAACAAAAATTCTAAGTGATAGGAAAGCACTACCATAGTTTTTGTTTTTCTTAATGGTATATAAAACCATAATTTATCTCCTAATGACCTCTTATATTTGATAAAATGATTGTCAAAATTTGATATCCTAATACAATAAATAAGCATCTACTGAATAAGTACACACACAAATTAGAAGTCAATACAAGGTATGACACTCAAAAAATAGTAGAGATTTAAAAAGAGTTACGTTTACATTGTTTCTACATTTCATATATTTTCTAAGTATTTAAGGTAAATGTTTTATTTAAATCAATAATTCTCAGTTTCTAGCAAAGCAGTTTATAGACATTTTTCATTGCATTCGACTTAAGAGATACACAAAACACGTAATAACTTAGTTTCAAATCTTATGTAGAAACTTTAAAGTACCTTTAAACTATAAAGATATATGTGTTATCAATTTATTGCCTCTCAACTCCAAATGCACTTTCCATGTATACTCTGTGATACATGGAATTCCTTCAAGTATTTCTCTTTTAATGTGAACGTGGTGTTAAGCTTTCTCAGGAGATAATGACTGCTATAGGGATACTGCAGAAGGAAGACACACTCCTGCCATGTTCTAAGCATGCTAGGAGTCAACAGTGTGGCTATGAGGACCCTGGATTGAGCCAGTGAGGGTATGAAAATATCAGACAGAGCCAGCCCCATCCATGAGCCCAGAACTCAGTCCCTCTACAACCTTGAAACCATGGTCTGGCAAGAACCATTCCTCAGTCCTCACAACACAAAAACCAGAGACCCTAAGCAGCCCAAATATTCTTGAAGGTCTACTGTCCCCACTAGCATCAGAACTCCACCACCTGACTCTCAGAAGATACCAGTAGCTTATTCCTTACCTAACAACTCCAAACCAGTTCCAGCCTCCTCTGCTATCAGGCAAGTTGAACTATACCTTCTCTACTAAGTCTGAACCCTTTCCAAGTTTGTCATACAACCTTATAAAGAAAGAAAAAAATGATAATCATCTGATCATTTCAAAATTAAAATAAGGTATTTGATAAAATTAAATACCATTCATTGACAAAATCTTTAGCAAATTAGAAATAGAAACTCCTAATCTGATGAAAAAAGAGGGAGATCTATTTTTTAAAAAGACAAAGCAAACATCATACCTAATTTTGAAATGTTGAACACTATTTTTACCTCTGTGATTAGGAGATAACGATGCCTATAGTCACCACTTTAATTCAACATCATAGTGGAGGTCCTAGCCAGTGCAATAAGCAAAGGAAACGAAAACAAAAGTGTAAGGATTGGAGAGAAATAAGGCTTTCATTATCTACAAATGGCATGACTGTATAGATGAAAAATCCAAAAGACTCAACGAAGAACGTATTAGAAAATAAAGTTAGCAAGTTATCTAGATGTAAGGTCATGAAACCAAAATAAACTATATCTTATATGTTTGCAAACAGTAATATTTTAAAATATCGTTTTCAATAAATCAAGAAAACCAAATAACTTGAAATCTATAAACTTAGATGAAATTTAATGTAAAATGTATACTAATGCAAAACTGCTTGACACAGATAAAACTAGGCTATTTTAGGATAAAAATATTTTAAAAACCCACCTCACTATATAGAGAGATAAACCAGGTTCATGGAATGGAAGATTCAGTACTATAAAGATGATAATTTAATTTAGCCTTATGTTAATTTATACAGGTTTAATGCGCTCACAATATTGTGTGTGTGATTGTGTGTGTGTGTGTAAGTTAGTGTGCAGTACTATGGAAATGGGCCAAGACTAGCCATAATAAACTTGAACAAATGGACTTACTGTAGCCAATACCAGGATATACTATCTGTATAAATAAAAGCCTAAGTGACTGTTACAACCAGTTGACCGCTTGACCGGTCGCTATGACGACGCACTGACCACCAGGGGGCAGATGCTCAACGCAGAAGCTACCCCCTGAAGGTCAGTGAACTACCATAGCGGGAGTGCCGCTCAGCCAGAAGCCGGGCTCATGGCTGGCAAGCACAGCTGCAGTGGCGGGAGCCCCTCCTGCCTCTGCGGTAGCGCCACCGAGTGGTGGCGGTGGCAGGCACAGCGGGGCTAGGATGAGTAGGAGCAACGCTGTGCACGGCCCCGGCTTGGGCTCTTCCCTGGCTGCCTGCCGCTTCGCACACTGCTATATCCGTTGGGGGATGTTGGACTGCCGGTTTAGGCCTGATCCCCACTGGGATCCAAGGCAATCCAACTGATCCCCACAAGGGATCAGGCCTAAACCAGCAGTCCGACATCCTGCAAGGGGTCCCAGATTGCAAGAGAGAACAGGCCAAGCTGATGGAGCCAACTGGTGCATGAACCCATGCACCAGGCCTATAGTAAAGCTATAATAAGACATTGTGGTATTTGTGCAAAGATAGTAAAATGAATCAAAGAAAAACAAAGAGTCTAAAAATAAATGCAGGTATATATGGCTAATTAACTTATAAAAACAGCATTGCATAGCAGAGGGTCTATTCCATAAATGGTGATGGCCAACTGGATAGCAAAGGAATTAAAAATATGAACCCTACCAAAAACCGTAAAAATAAATTATAGATGTTATTACAGTAAAGGCAAAATAATAAAGCTCCCCGGGAAAAGTTTCCATAATAATGTACTACAGAAAAATTCTGTAAATAAGACACAAAGAATTAATTATAAAGGAAGGACTGTATTTGACTACACAGATAGATATTAAAAAACTTCTGTTCATCTGCATATACCATTAATGGAGTGAAAGGCCAGAGTCAGGGAAAACTATTTGATTTGGCAAAGGGTTCATGCCTAGCATATATAAACAACTTCTACAGATCCATAGAAAGACAAAAGGCAATCCAACTGAATAAAAGGGGAAGATAATTAACAGGGACTTCATAAGAGGATATTCAAATGACCCTAATCCTTAGATCTCAGCCACCAGGTAAACACAAATTACAATCACAATGTTATAACATTACATACTGATCAGAATAGTTAAAAGAAATATTTTGATACTAGAGGCCTGGTGCACGAAATTCATGCACTCGTGGGAGGGGAGGGTCCCTCAGCCCGGATTGCAGGAGGGTGCAGGCCAGGCCAAGGACCCCCACCGGTGCACAATCGGGGCTGGGGAGGGATGCAGGAGGTTGGCCAGCTGGAGAGGGACTGAGGGAGAACTACAGGGTGTGTCCGGCCTGACTCGCTCAGTCCCGATTGGCCAGATGCCAGCAGCAAGCTAACCTACCGGTTGGATCATCTCCCCCCTGGTGGTCAGTGCACATCATAGTAGCTGGCCGACCAGTTGACTGCCTGCCCCTGGTGGTCAGTGCATGTCATAGCGAGCAGTTGAGCGGTCTTAGCATATCATGAGCATATTATGCTTTGATTGGCTGAATGGCCCACTGGACACTTAGCATATTAAAACATTAAGCGCCCAGTCAGTCACTGGTGACTGACACTATACTTTACATCCAGAAGACAAAATAGGCTGGGTGCTTAATGTGTTAAGCTTTTATTACATAGGAAGAGAGGCCCAGTACACGAAATTCGTGCACTGGGGAGGGGGCATACCTCAGCCCAGCCTGCACCCTCTGCAATCTGGGACCCCCTCGGGAGACATCCCTCTCACAATCCGGAACTGCTGGCTCCTAACCACTTGCCTGCCTGCCAGCCTGATCACCCCCTAACCACTCCCCTGCCAGCCTGATGGACGCTTAACTGCTCACCTACCAGCCCGATTACCCCCAACTGCCCTCCCCTGCCGGCCAGAGTGCCCCCAACTGCCCTCCCATGCAGGCCTGGTTCCCCCCAACTGCCCTCCCTCCCCTGCAGGCCTGGTTGCCCCTAACTGCATTCCCCTGCTGGCCTGGTCACCCCCAACTGCCCTCCCCTGCTGGCCTGATCGCCCACAACTACCCTCCCCTGCCAGCCATCTTTGACCACATGGGGACGGCCATCTTGTGTGACAGCGTGAGGGTCAATTTGCATATTACCTCTTTATTATATAGGATTATAAAGAACTGGTGAAGAAGTAGAGCAACTATAACTCTTAAACACTACTAGTGGTAAGTATAAGTTGTTACAAGCACTTTGGAAAACTTTTTCAACAAAAACATACATAAAAGAAAACAGCAATTCACCACCAAAAGAGAGGTACAATGATGTTCATAACAGTACTATTCATAAAAGCCTCAAAGTGGAAACAAACCAAATGTCTGCCCAAAGTAACAGATTATTCATGGGACAGAATACTGACCATTGCATAAATTAAGAAAAAATAACTACTGCTACATGAGACACATGGAAGAATCTCTGAAAACCAACAAAGTTGTATGAAGTTCAAAAACAGGATAAACTAATTTATGGTGTCTTAAGTCAGAACTATGGCTATTACTGGAAGAGAGAAAAGGGATTGTGATTAGAAAGGATTGTGAGGGGCTTCTGCAGTACTGTATAATAGAGGTAATATGTAAATTGACCCTCACATCCTCACAAGATGGCTGCCTATGACCAGGCTGGCAGGGGAGTTAGTGAGGGATGACCAAACGACTGAACAAGCAGGCTGTGTGGGGTGACCAGGCCAGCAGGGTGGTTAGTGAGGGATGACCAAATGACTGAACAAGCAGGCTGTGTGGGGTGACCAGGCCGGCAGGGGGGGCAGTTGGGGGCAATCAGGCCGGCGGGGGGTAGGGGGGGGCAGGTAGGGGCAACCAGGCAGGCAGGCAGGTGAGCAATTAGGAGCCAGCAGTCCAGGGTTGTGAGAGGGATGTCCGATTGCCAGTTTAGGCCCTATCCCCGGGATCAGGCCTAAACTGGCAGTTGGACATCCCCTGAGGAGACCCAGATTGGAGAGGGTGCAGGCCGGGCTGAGGGACACTCGCCGCCCCCGTGCATGAATTTCATGCACTGAGCTTCTAGTCTATATATATAAAAAGCTAATATGTTAAGTGTCCCTCTGACCATCTGACTGGTCACTATGGCGTGCACTGACCACCAGGGTGCAGACACTCAACACAGGAGCTGCCGTGACGCACACTGGCCATCTAGAAAGAAATGGCACCGCGGACCTAGCGACCACAAAGCAACACTCGGCTTCCCCCAAGTGGGACACAGGCCTCGCCACCACCCCGGAGCAACAACCCACCAAATTGCAGCCAACGCTGCCGAGACCCCATGGTACAAAACGCGGCCCATAGATCATCCTAGCCCGGAAACGGTCGCTGTGGGCACCAGGTAATGACATCACATAGCAACACCCAGCTTCCTCTCCCTAGCAACTAGCCTTCTTGCAGTTTCTTCAGCCCAGGAACACGACTTGCTTTATAGCTAGGTGGAAACACTTTACATTTTAACCAAATGTCTGTGAAGTGTTTTCCTGTGCCTCATCCATCTCATTTCATCCTCACAGAAGTCCTGGAGTAGGTAGATAGGAGACTCGGTAGAATCCTATTTTCTTTTCATTAACTGGAAAACAGAGATTTAGAAAATTTAGAAACCTGACCTGACTGAAAAGAAGAGATGGTGGACATTGAAAATTACTCAAGGTTTTCTCACTCAGCAGAATATAGTCAAACACTGCTGCAGTTAAGTATTTTACCCTTTGTTTTCCCTGTGTGATCTACAATAATAATCTGCTTTGTGTTGATATTTACTGCTGTGTTGCTGACAATTACCTGAGAGAGAAGTTGGGGTGCTTCACTGGGCTGGAAAAAGTTTAGCTAAATCAGAAAGCAGGTCTAATTAAGCAAGTTTATTCTATATATACAAAAGGCTAAGTTGACTCGCACATGCACAATACAAATAAAGCTCTTGTTGGCGCCTATCTCACACGTGTTTTGACGGTCATTGTTAATCATGAATTTGGCTGACACTTCTATTATAGAGAAAGGGCGAATAGAGATATTAAAATATTTCTTCTACTTAATTTCCTTACAATGTGCACGAATCCATGCACCGGACCACTAGTTTAAAAATAAACATTGACTCGCACATGTGCAATACACATAAAGCTCTCACTGGCACCAATCGCATGCATGTGTTTCGATCTGTCATTATCAATCGTGAATTTGGCTGTTTTTGTTGACATTCTGAAGCTGAAAGAACGCAGCATATTTGACAGGATATGTCTGAAGACCAACTATTGGCACAACATACATCTAAAGCTGAAAGAAGCCAGCATCGAAGACAGAATATATCTGAAGACCAACTATTGGCAATTCTATTATAGAGAAACTAGTGACCTAGTGCACGAAATTTGTGCATATTAAAAGGAAATTAGAGGAAATATTTTAATATTGCTATTTGCCCTTTCTCTATAATAGCAGTGTGAGAGATGAAAGGAAATTAGTAAAATGTATATGAAAATAATATATAAATTTATTAATAAATAAACAGTAACAAAAGGATATAACAAGAGGCATAATATAAAAAAAATGATATGAAAACAAAATATATAAAAACAACAGTGATGCAAACAATGACTGATAAAGTGATTAAACTTATTCTAATATCTCCCTGTACACCACATTAAGAGTGAAAACACTTTCAGAGTGCTTAACTAATTTCCCTTGGATGAAGTATTGAGAACTTTAACTTTAACGTCACATGCTCTTCAAACTCAAGAGAAAGCCACATATAACTGACCATGTGCAAAAACAGGTTCAGGTAGGAATATTCCTACTCTGTCTAGAGTTTGTCCTTGTGATTTATTAATAGTCATTGCAAATGCTGGCATCACGCGAAACTGTCATCAAATTAATTTAAATGGGAGGCCAGTGTCAGATGGGGACAAATCAATTCTTGGAATCAGAACAACCTCTCTCTCTGCAGATCCTGTTAATACTTCAGCTTCGATGATGCTAGGTCGCAATCTTTTGATAATAAATCTGGTACCATTACAAAGACCCCATTTACTATTAAGATTTCTCAGTAGCATGATGATTGCACCCACTTTCAATTTTAATTTATGACACGGCATTCCCGAAGGAGTAACACTATTAAGAAATTCGATGGCAAAATTTTCATTTTCAGCATCATCTGTTGAGTCAATGGAATTATCACTCAAATACGTGTGAAAATCTCCATCAAGTATATCCAAAATTTCTTCATTTAATTTTTGAACATGCTCATTTTTTGGACAAAGAATTGCATGTTTAGATATATTTTTAATATTATCTATTGATATACTATTTCCAAAGGTAGCTTCAATAATAGATCCATTACAAATCATTTCACAGGGGATTTCAATAATATTCATTCCTAAATGAAAACTGCTATCAAGTTTGCCATCTCCAAGTTTTACTAACCATTCAGTATAAGCAGAATCCTCTGATCTCATATTTCTTGTAAGAGACAATTTTCTGAAATATCCCCAAACAGTACAGTACTTTAAACTCATTTGTATTATGGCCGATCACAGAGCATGCGGCACAATACTGAGACACTGTCGAAAATCCCCTCCAAGAAGGAGAACTTTCCCACCAAATACAACATTCAAATTCATAATTTCTCTTAGTAATCTGTCTATGGAGTTTATAGCATGACTGGATGCCATGGTGCATTCATCAATAATGAGAAGTTGGGCCTTTTTAATAGTTTTAGCAACTTCACTGTTTATATCGAGTCTAGAAATTAAAGTTTCATTTAATGGAATTGGTAATTTACATTGGGAATGAAAGGTCCTTCCACCAAGAAGTAAATTTGCAGTGATTCCTGTAGATGCTGTGGGTCAAACAGTACCCACCACCATGACCTCTAATATAATGTATTAAAACTTTATAAAGACATGCCTCCAAGCTCCGAGGGCAGGTTCCTCCCTCAAACCTCGCCCGCCCTCGTGGGGAAACAGCTTGGGGAGGGTGCAGCCCTTGCCAAGGCAACCCAGGACTCAGTGCCACCACACTCCAAGGGCAGGTTCCTGCTTCAAACCTCACCCTCGCCGGAAACAGCTTGGGGAGGGCACAGCCATTGCCAAGGTGACTCCTGCAGGACTGATTTCCTTCCAGCTGGTCAAGCCTCAGTCGTGACGGGTGTTACACCCAGGGTTTTTATATAAATAGATGTTTCTTCTAATTAATTTCCTTTCAATGTGCATGAATCTGTGCACTGGGCTACTAGTAAGAGAATAAACTTCTGTTGTTGTAGGCCAGTGGTCGGCACACTCATTAGTCAACAGAGCCAAATATCAACAGTACAACGATTGAAATTTCTTTTAAGAGAGAGCTGAAAACCGACTTCTGCGCCCTGCGCCCGCACGTGGTATTTTATGGAAGAGCCACACTCAAGGGACCAAAGAGCCACATGTGGCTCGCGAGCCACAGTTTGCCAACCACTGTTGTAGGCCACCCAGTTTGTGGTACTTCGTTATGGCAGCCCTATGAAATGAATACACTCTTCCATGTAACATCTAATTCTTAGCTCAACCTCCTTTTTAACAATATTTACACTATTCTCCCATCTGCCTAATACAAAAATTCCAAATGCACTAATTTTTCCCCATACCTCATATTCTGGGTTCATTAAGAGGTATTATTTTGCCTTTTAATTATCTCTTGTTTTTAAACCTTTCCCTTTCATTTCTATTACCATCCTAATTCTACATCTAGTCTACTCTTTTTATGATAAGTCAATATTCCTTAAATACCACTTTCACTATGTATTTCTCTGTTCCCAAACTTCTGACAACACCCTATTATATCATATTCAGAAGACACTTGGTAATCTAGCTCTGTTCTATTTCCTTCTATCCATATTTGTAAATACAACTGGTCTCCAAGAATACATTTTCTTTCATTAGCTAGTTTTTCACATTTGTGTTTTTAACGTTTCTATACTTTCTGTTCCTGCCATATCAATGTGCTTCTCCTACCACCCTCCTAAAGACAGGTAAGTCTCATCACAAAACAAAAGTTTTTCTTCAACTTTCTGTAGTGGCCCATGGAAAATAGATTCTCTTAGACCAGTGGTCGGCAAACTGCGGCTCTCAAGCCACATGCTGCTCTTTGGCCCCTTGAGTGTGGCTCTTCCACAAAATACCACGGCATGCGCAAGTCTATTTTGAAGAAGTGGCATTAGAAGAAGTTTAAGTTTAAAAAATTTGGCTCTCAAAAGAAATTTCAATCGTTGTACTGTTGATATTTGGCTCTGTTGACTAATGAGTTTGCCAACCACTGTCTTAGACTATGGTGACAAAAATATCCAGTTTCTAAGAGCAGCAATACCTGTGTCAGAGGCAATATTGTAATATCCAATGTCTCAAGGAACAGTGAGCAATGAATGACCTTGATAGACAGCCTCTTTTCATTATCTTGGCTGTGTTTCTAGATCCCTCGCTTTATTTAGTTCTTGATTTCCATACCTCAACCACCTACTATCCTTCAATCAATTTTGTTTTAACTAAAGATAAGTTTTTTATATCTAATTAAGAACCTTGACTGATGTCATAGCTCAGGCTGTGTAACAAAATACCATAAATTGGATGCCTTAAACAACAAACATTTCTCACAGACCTGGACAATAGAAAGTCTGAGATCAGGGTGATAGCATGGTCAGATTCTGGTGAGAACTCTCTTCCTGGCTTGCAGACAGTTGCCTTGTTGCTGTATCCTCAACAGAATAGAGAGAAGAAGGTCTTGTGTCTCTTCTTATGAGGGCACTAATCACAGCATGGAGACTCTAACTCCATGATCCATCTAAATCTCATTACCTACCAAAGAACCATTCCTGATATCACACTGCAAGTTAAGGTTTCAACATATGAATTTTGAAATGACCACATTCAGTCCATAACAACTGATACATTATTCTTCCCCTTAAATTACTCTCTCATCTTTCCCCAAAGTAGGTCCTACCCTACTACTTTCTTCACCAACCCCTTATTTATTAAATTTTTGTAATTTGACTTCTTTTTCCTAACCACATTTGCTAAATTACTGAATCATCAATGTACTCCTAACTACTAACCCTACTGGTCTATTTATCAAGTAAGAATTTTTCCCCCAGATTATGTTTCCCCTACCCTTCCTCACTTTTACCCAATCAAAATACCTCAATCTTAAAAAAATTTCCAGTCCCCTCCTTACTTCCTCCCTCCTTCTTTCCTCTACCTCTGCCTTCTCCCTCTCCCTTTCTCTCCCTCCCTCTCTTCCTCTCTCCCTCTCTCAACTCATCTAATCCAAATACCTCAATTCTGATAATTCCCAATTCCGCATCCTACTCCCATCCTCTCATAACAAATTTCTAACTACAGTTTTAAAATATGCCCGAGACAACTAAAATTCTTCCCAAAAACTAATGGATTAATTAATCCTTTTACCAATCTTTTCTAGTCATTCAAGACAGAAACTAAATTCATATCCAACTCTTCCTCACCCACAATGATCTCCAAACACCATGTAATGTACTTCTCAGATCCATCCTTCCCCTAAAATCCCTCTGCCAAATTGTCTTTACCTCCACAATCTTCTCTTCCCATTAATGACTGCAATGGTTTTCCCTTTTGCTAGTCTCTCGTGAATCCAATATATCATTTACATTGCTGTCAGAGCTATACTATGTTCTCAAATCAGACTTAGTAGCTACCTACATTCAAAAGCTCCTCACTGCCTACCACATAAAGTTTAATCCCTTTAGCAAAAGTATTTAAAAATCCATTACTTCCTTCCATAAAGCTCATGCTTATTAAACCACATGAGAACCTGGGACCCTTCAGTCCGCAGGCCAACGCTCTATCCACTGAGCCAAACCAGTTAGGGCACAAATGGAAATCTTAATTCTTCCTTCAAGGTTCAGCTAGAATATTGGGTCCTCTATTAAGTCTTATCCTATTCACAGTTAAACTGCTACTTCTTCTGTAATCCCATAATACTTTGTTTATAGTATTTCTAAATAAGACAATTCATTTTCCCTTGCATTACTATTAGTTGTATCTGTAAAGCACTTTATTGCAATTTATTAAGAATTTCATTTTATTTTCACAGAAACTCTGCATTTTACTAGAAATGAAACAGGAAGAAAGGTTAGTAACTGGGTTTAAAAATTCCAAATCTTCAAACAATAAAGTTTTGCATTTCTTAAGGGCAAAGACTCCAAGGAGCTTAGCAGAGTCCTTTCAGTGTAACAGATGCTTTGTGTTTTAATAACATTCTGTTCTGTTTGAAATAACCCTGTTTTACCTGTCTGAACTCTAATCTATTCTTGAAAACATAGCTCAAAAGTTCCATCTCTAATTAGCTTTCCTTAACTCTTCCAGGGCTTACCTTTTTTAGGCTGAATCATACTACTTGGTATGTTGTTACAAATGTCTTTTACATATATATTTTTAAATGCATTAGTTGTAGTAATGGGTTTAGAAGCTTGGGTGTAACCATGTCTTATTCCACTGTGGTATTGACTATACTACCTAGCACTTAGTTGGTGCCCTGTCACTTGTTTCCTGAATGATGCTTAAAAGTCCCCTATTCCCTGCTCCAATTTCTAAGCCCTTTATTTTTTGCATTACAGGTAGGTATCAACTGTTGTGACTAAGAATTACAATATTTTAACAGTAAATATTACTCAAACCACTCCTAAAATTTAAAGCTCACAGGTCAAGGAAATATTTTAATCATCTGATGGGAGAAAAATCTAGAGTGACTATTTTAAATGACTGTAGAGGGCAGCAAAGCAACAGTAGTATCCTCAAAGAAAAATACGTGTTCTTAGGGAATTTCAGATTTTTATTTTTTAACAAATGCTGTTATGACTAAAGCTTTTAGAATTGAGACCTTTTAGTATGCTATACACAAATTTCACCAACTACTCATATATTTAAACATTTTCACTATCAATTATAAATATAACAAAAATGTACCAATGCCCATATCCTTTATACACAATTGAAAAAATTAGTTTCATAAAGAATACATGTCTTCAAAACAGCCACCATAATTGCTAACTCATTTACGAATCTAAAAGTTGAAAATGTTTTTCTATCAAAGTGTAAAAATAACCTATATTAAATACAGAAAAGAATGTCACTAGTAAGCAGTCTTATTTCTTGCTAAGAAATAACATGTCTTCATTAGTATAACTAATTCTAAACTTGGTATGTCTTTTTTGTTATTCAAAATCAGTCAATGAACTATAGGGACTATCCCAGCTTAAAAGAAAAATAAATAAATAAATCCTCTGACATTGTATTAATGTACACAAACAGAAGGTAACACCTTGAAAGATAATAGAAGTTTCTTACTATTATGTCAATATTAAAGTTCATTTTGGTTCTATTATGAACCAGGCAAATGAACTGTATCATCAAAATAATCATATATATAATCTCAGAATTGCTTAGGAATGGGAAAAAAGTATAAAAGTGTATATTCAACACAACTGCATTATTTGCACATGTTTTTCAAGGTTTTTGTTGGAGGTAATTTTTTACCTCTTTTAAGTTTAAAAAGCAGAAATTAGAGATTTAAAGTAGCTGCTACAGTCATTAACATGTGTAGACTCTGGTTTAGTGAAAAAATGCTATGATGTACTAGCCCTTTGCCAATAATGAGGATACAACTGTTAGCTATGCACCTTTCCCCACTTAAATCTCTTCAAAAACAAACAAATTGAGAAAAAAATTTTTTTTAATTTAAAGTAATGGAATCAGGTTATCTCTGAGCAGATAAACCCAGTTTATTGTCTGACTCAGTATTAAACTGAACTTATAGCCATGAACAATTATCTCTAAGTAAAATTAGAAGGGAATTTGGAGTTCATAATAACAAGACACTTGTGAAATGAATTTTAATCTCTCTCACAGTAACTATGAGTAAATTAGAAATCAAATTAGTAATTTTCAAAAACAAGTCTAAGATATTTTAGTAATGACAATCATGTCTATCATGAATAACATATAGAACTAGTTTCTATATGAAATTAATCTTATCACAGTTCACCAATACTAACATTTCATTA
This sequence comes from Plecotus auritus, assembly GCF_963455305.1. Taxonomy (NCBI): domain Eukaryota; kingdom Metazoa; phylum Chordata; class Mammalia; order Chiroptera; family Vespertilionidae; genus Plecotus; species Plecotus auritus. The sequence continues at coordinate 158,606,808 of NC_137771.1, read as the reverse complement.
ATATTTTTGTTTTTCCTCTGAAATGAAACCATTAGAAGAGTCAAAACACACTCTTAATTATATGAAATGTTCTTAAACACTGAGTTGAGTCCTAGCCGTGTACACCTACTATGTGTCCCTTGGTATTCTCTTGTCCTCCCCAACATTACAGAATAGATTAGCCACCTTAAATTTACCTATTTTATTACTAAAACTCAAATCCAGAGTAAGATTTGTTGTACATCAAGTGAGGTATGACCATAGAAGCTGCTTAAACTATATCTAAACTGGGGTAGATAATACAAAGCTGATTGTGCAATACCAAAGAACTGTATTCATCATAGGTCTATTTTGCAAACACTTAAGATTCAAAACGGGTAAGACACTGTGGAATAAAGAAATAGAAGTAAAGAAAGCAAAGAGAATTTTTAGAAAAAAGAAAACCACGAAGAACTATGTCATCAAGCAACATCGCAACATCTTTAAAATCTACACTTTAAGTAAGTGTGTGTGTGTGTGTGTGTGTGTGTGTGTGTGTGTGTGTGTGTGTTTGTGTGTGTATTCCCACCCACCTTGGCAGGTAAGAATAAGAGTAATATCAAGACAGGAATAATAACAAGTGTACAAACCTCCCTAAGGATATGTTTCCTAGATGGTGTTCTGCACAACATAGCTTCTTCAACATAACAGATACTAAACAAAAAATAATTTGTTTAGTTTGTAAAACAGTATTTTACTGAAGAATTTCTAAGACCATTAACAAACTAATGTACATAGTGACTTTCCATGACAGTGCTATATGGTTAGTTTTTCCCATTCCCCAATGTATTCAATCATACTACTTTCTTCCAAAAAAATAACTTCTAAGACTAATATTCCATTGAAATCCTTTGGCAAACATTGCTCTAAACCAAAAGCATGAAAAAATGAACAGAATTTGCATGCAGTTCCCACTAATGACCACATGTCACACTGTTAAACACAGAACAGGGGAGGCCTCCAGGGACTAAGGATTTGAAAAATATCTAGGATCAGATAGGAAATAAAGCAAATTCAGAAAAGTTTTTATAGTTATTTATTATAACTATTATTCTACTTTATTATTTTATTTCAACATGGAAGATGAAATCATAAACCAAGTACTCTCTGACACCAGTTTATTGTATAGTAAATTTGGTCAATTCCTTAAACAGTTATAATGGAAGCAAATATTAAAATCAATATAACTTTAAAAATAATGTGTTTATTCTGATATGTGCTATGATGTATATAATGAAGCTTGAAGCAAAGTCTTTACTGCAAAGAGCACGTATTACAAAAAATTTATAATTAAATACTAATTATAGTATCTAACCTATACTATATAGTATAGAAGCTTCCATGGAGAAAATCTTAAACTGGGCACTTCAGAATCTGACTAGGTAGAAAGAGTAACATCATTTTAGGCCTTATAAGGAATAGAGAAGGGCATAACCTACTTCAGAAATAAGAAATAATTTAGACCTGCGCTGTCCAATATGGTAGCCACCAGCCACACCTGACTACTCAGCACATCGAATACAGCTAGTTCAAATTATGTTATATACCACATTTCAAAGACTTACTATGAAAGCAAATGTATCTCAAATTTTAAATATTAATTGCATGCTGAAATGGTATTTTTGGTTCTATTGTATTAAATAAAACATTAAGATTAATTTCATCTGCTTCTTTTATTTTTTAATGTGGCATCAGGAAGACTTTATGTATGTGGCTCACATTTTATTTCTATCAGACATTGCTGGTTTAAAACTAAGTTTGATTTTGCTGTTAAACTCCTGAAATAAAGAATTTTGAGAGCCTACCCATAACAAGCACATGGGGACATATGAACAAAATGGTAGAGTATTATTTCTTTCAGAAGAGTGACCACATCTGATCAAATTATAAATAAAAATTCTGTAAGAGCCCTAACCGGTTTGGCTCAGTGGATAGAGCGTCGGCCTGCGGACTCAAGGGTCCCAGGTTCGATTCCAGTCAAGGGCATGTACCTTGGTTGCAGGCACATACCCAGTAGGGAGTGTGCGGGAGGCAGCTGATCGATGTTTCTCTCTCATCGATGTTTCTAGCTCTCTATCCCTCTCCCTTCCTCTCTGTAAAAAATCAATAAAACATATTTTAAAAGAAAATTCTGTAAGAGCACTATGGAGGGAAAACAGAATCATCTTATACTGTCTCTTAAAATTCAAATGCCCCAATCTCCAGGCTCCACTTCCCACCCCTCTTGCAAAAAAATGATGATCCAGTAAGTCCATAGTGAAGCCTGGAATGTTTGAAAAAGGTTACCTAGTACCTATAATTTGAATCCATCCACACATCCTACTTTTGCTGTCCCTGGCTGAGAATAGTGACTTATAGCCCCACCCTGCTTTAAAAAAAAAAATTATTTCTTCTGAAGAAACCTAGGCTGAGAGCCTCTGCTGGGTGCAATGGCCAACCTATTTAAAATAAGAACATGTTTGATTTTATTTTTAATGATTCAAGTTAAAGGAAACCAAATAAAGTTTTTAAAAAAACTATTCTATAAACTTCTCCTATTTACAAAGTCACATTTACTATCTTACACCTAACAAAATAATCATCTAAAGTGTTGAAAAGCATACTGTCATTTCTTCGCCAATTAACCCAGTTATGAGCTGGTATGTTTACACATACAGTTTATGAGTCAAATTCCAGTTTATGAGTATCTACTCACAATGCAACAGTTAGCTCTTTCCTACTCATCTTAATTAGCAAAATGAATGTTGGATAGTCAATAGGGTTACAAGAAAAACAATCTCTCCAGATGCTGAAAATTCACAATATAAGTATGCAATAAATCTAATACCCTTTCTAAAGCAATTATGGTACCTCCAAATATAGCATGTATCTAGGTTCATAAGAGGTAGCTCTTAATAAAATGTTAAAAGAGTGATATATACTATAAGAAGTGAGTCACTTAGAAAAACACTTAAAGCTCACCCTTAATAAAGGTTCACAAGGAATTTTATTTAAATATATGACTAAACTATGTCAAAGCCTATTATAAAAATCATAAATTTTTTAAAATTCTGGAGAGAATACAGGTTCAAGACTTTACAATTTTAGATAAAAGGTAGTTAAAAGTACAACATTAATGGTATAAAGACTTTTGGATCTGAGTGCTTGGCACACAGAACCATCTTTAGCATTCATTCCATTACTGACTTAAAGGTTATTTGATTTCATATTAATAATATTGATTAATTAAATACCGTATCTTTTGTAAACCATATAGTCCTTCTTCTCAATTTTTATGAAGACTTTAATAGGTTACAGAATATGCTAGAGCAATATATTATTTACTCGCTAATTTTTAAGGAGTAAATTACAGAATGTCAAAACATTAATTTTTAGCAAACATCTCTTCAGTAATTTCCAAATATGCAAAAACCATAAGTTTTATTCCTTGACTAATTATACAGATATAAAATGTACATCAGAGTTGCCAAGTCACTAAATTATGTGTGTAAAAATATATGTAAACATAAGTGACATACACAAGGTAATACACACACACGAATATATTTTCCAATTCTTATTTCTGATGCTGTAGCTAAACACAAGAAAATATTTTATCTTTTTTGCTTGCTTTTAAGTTTGGTTCACTTTTCAATTATATCTGTTCAGGATACAGAAAGATTCGTACATGCAATATTAATTATAGGCCCCAAACTGATATGATAAGTAAGATAAAGTATAAGTGAAGTTGACACTCTCCTCTTCAACTCCACATTTTCAACATAATCACTAACATTCTAAGTGACTCTATGGAACTACCAAGTCCTAAAATGCATTCTACATCATGACGGGAAGATTCAATTAGGTTTCATATAATTACCTAGTTGATTTTACCATATCCCAATATTCTGAAAATTGGTCATCTGTACATTTATTTGAAGTAAATTTAACAGATATCCAAAAAGTAGTGACTGAACTATACACTTAAAATAATGATGTAAAATACAAATACAAGTCACTGAACTTAAAAACTCAATGAAGATATCCTGGTAGAATTTAAGAATGACAAATACCAGGCTAGTTGGCTTTAATGTGAAATACACTAAATGATTAACATTTAAATGTTTACTATATTGCATGCACTCTGCTAAATGTTTTATTTTATTCTTTCATTTAATCTTCACAAGAACTCTTATAGGCAAGGTGATATTATCCATTTTTTTTTTAAAGTTGAGAAACCTTAAGTTTACTGAGGTTAAATAACTTGCCAAAGACTCACACACCTTGTAAGTGGCAGTCTTTTTTCAGAATCAAATCATTTAGTATCTAAACCATAAACTGCAGAGAAGAGACAAAGAGAAAGAACAAACTTGTACTATCTACCACAACGTCTAACCTCAATAAGAATATATGACTCAACTTACTTTTTTAAAGTAGTCCCCCCCACCCCCACCCCCACGCCCTCAGTTTACATTCATATATCTTTATCTAATGGGTTAGGTATCCCTCTTCTGTGCATAGTACCTCATGCAGATCTCTTTCATGAACTCCAAACTGTCCTATAATCATCTATTTCCTTTATGTCTACCACAATGCTATAAAATCCTTGAAGCCAGGATTCTGCTTTATTCATGTTTTATGCCCCCAAGAACCTGTTAACTGCCAGGAATATAAAAAGTATTGAAAGTGCTGTTAGGGGTTCAACATCATGTTAGAGCTTTTCTATAATCTTCTAAACATGATCTTAAGATAAAACCTTACTGAAAGTAGAAATAGTAAAATCCTAGATTCAAATAGGAACTTATGAATTAAGGTCAAATAGTATAGCTTCTCTTTCATTAATACTATATCCCTGCTAATACTCTACATCTCAAGAAAAATGTTGGGAAGAAAAGTGAGATAAATCTGATCACCTATGATGAATTGATCATAAAGAAACATGCAATTCCAGAATTAAATAAATGAGGTTTCTCAAGTCAGATGGTATTGTAAATCTAGTCTCCTTAACCTTTATACCTAGGAATTTTTAGGCTTAAAAATATATCAAAACCTGGCAGTTTGTCAACCTGTAAAATTCTCACTTAAAAAGTTCAGTTCTTCAAATAAGATAGTTACTGTGTATTCCCAAACAGCAAATCGGATGTGATTTTTTATAGCTTTCAGAATATTGAATCTACCAGTTGTAAGGATTCTTTTTAGCAGTCAGATGAACATGATATGAAAATTACCTTGTACTAAAGATGGTATTGCAGAAGTTGAGCGTAAGACTATGTAAAATGTAAACCACATATCAAAAACACCAGAAAAAGGAAAAAAAAAAGATCTGTGCATTATAAAAAAGTAAAGCATTCTGTTAAGACAAGTCATCAGACAGACATCTTTTTAAAGCCTAAAAATTTTTTCAACTCTGAAACTGACTACTCAAACATTAGTACATGCTAAACCTTATAAGCAGTATAGGAATGTTTGATCAACAAACAAGTTATATGAAGAAAATTCTGTTCCCACACTTACTAAGCATCCATACATCAGAACTGTGCCCTAGTCAGGCTGAATTTAAAATAAAGGTTGACAGAAGAAAAAAATCATCATAAGGGTTCACAAATTAGGGTGTTATAACACTATAAGCCAAAAAAGGAAACTCTTAAAATGAGCAGTCCACAGGAACACAAAACTAGTGTCTGCCTCTACAACTACAAGCAGAGTTGACTCTAAAACTTCAATTTACACTTCTAAGTCACAGTCCATGTGCCTATACTGCTTGGATTTTCAGGACTCTAAAATATCAAGTCCTTCTATAGCACATTATTAAAGAGATTTTTAAAAACCTGAGAAAACCAATGTGTTCCTTCAAAAAGCAAACACTTCACTTGCACAAATGTGAAATTATTACCCAAATTTTATTTCCTTGTATTAGCTGTGCGTATTATCTAGGTTCAATCTTCCATAGGGTTTTTGCCTAGCTAGATAAGCTTTTACTGGAGGTACAAATAATATTTTCGCAGTCCTTAACACAATCTAAGTAAAGACAGTAAAACTGTTAACACTTTTCTCCTACCCAACTGTAATCCACAGTCCTCCTTAATGGAAAAGAACAGTACACAAATTCAATCTAGAATCTTGCATCAATTTAAAGAGGTAACAGCATTAAGAATTGGGTGGTGGAACCAAACATCTGTAGAGTGGGGCTACAAAAACACTGTAGATTAGACAACATACTATTTATCATCGTATACTTTGTAAATCGCACACTTTCATTATAGTGCTTGAAATGTGGTGGTGAACTGCTGGCTGGTGGAAATGCTCAGCCTATAAGAGGCATTCAATCTCTTGAAAACTTTGCCTCCCTCATAACCAACCACCTTGACAACACCTACTCGGAACAGGATTCTCCTTCTTCTAAATCATAATATCCAAGAAATCCGCACATATCTTTCCTTTTAATAAATACTGGTAAAACTTTCCTCTTAATAAATACTGGTTTCATTTAACATTGCATTACACACTGAGATCCAACAGCAGCCTTATGGAACCAGTAAAAAAGTCTTGGGTAAACCAATCTTTGAGCAAACGTCAATTTTGCTTCTCCACCTTCCTCACCAAGGAAGAGTCTGAATGAATTAAGTCCTGCAGTGTTATGGTATTACCAAAGGACAGATACAGCTAATCTCCAAAGACTGGTGGCCTTATTTTGCCAAATCATCACCTTCTATTAATGATCACTTATGTCCATCTCTCTTGCATGAAAGGCATTTCTTACAGGGTCCTTAACAAGCAGGCTTCTAGTTTCCCATATCTAGGAACAGAACTTACAGAGAATAGCTCCCAAATGTGACAGGAAATGTGTACTATAAGCACGAGAGAAGAGATGGGGAAGAGGCATGGTGTTTGTTGTGATCAGAAGAGCCATGCACAGTCGATGCCATATTAACACATAAATCAAAGCCCTGAGGACAAATCGTGTTTGCAAAATAAACACTGACAGTGTGAGAGAAGTCCCACAAACGAAGGCAGCAACCGGCTCAACGCAAAGCCATCCTGAGGCAGGCAGGGCAGAACCGGGCCGGAGGACGGAAGCAAACGGACTGTAGGGGATGCTGCAGGGTGGGCTCAAAGGATGCCTTCTCCCGGGCGGAAGGCGGAGAGAGATGGACCCGAAGGCTTCATTCCGTCGGACCCCGGTCCCTAAAGGTATCTGGGATCACAGCTCAAGTTTCACCGGGGAAAAAGGCGGCGGCAAACGTGCATCCCGGCACCTCAGCCCCAGCCCAGAAGTCCGCGCTCTGGGTTTCCGGCTCGAATTAGCGAGGAAGTAACGGTCCCCGGAGCACACACGGCGGAATCCGGGCAAAAAGCAGCACCGCCGGAGCCTGACCATCAGCGCGGCCGCGGAGGAGGGAGCGGGTGGCCGGCGTCGCACTCGCGGGCCCGGCCCTTCCCGGGCCTCGCCCCGGGCGCGGCGAAAAGTTTCCAGCCAAAGTCCACCGCACCCGCTCGCGCAGCCAACCGCCCAACGCAACCGCCTCGCCGCTCGGGAGAGCCGCCCGCGCGGGCCCGGCCGCGGTGCTGGGACCCCCGGCCGCGCCTCCCTCAGCCCACGCCGCCGCCGAGGTCCACCTACCGCAGAGCCGGGAGAAGAGCAGCAGCGGGAAGAGCAGCAGCAGCAGCGGCGGCGGCGTCGGGGGCGGCAGCAGGAGCCCGGCCCCGGGGGGAGAAGCGAGGGAAAGTTGTGCTTTGCCGCCTCCGGGACACAGCGGAGCCGGCCCCGGGGTCCGCGCCATTCCCCACCCTCCCCCCGGCCCGCTGGCCCGCCCGCCCCCTCTGGTTCCCCGGGACCCGGCGCCTCCGGCTCTGGGCGGCGGCGGCGGCAGCGTCTGCGGCGCGGCGGCGGCGGAAGGTCGGGCGCGCGCCTCCCTAACTCCTAGTTCTTCAGCCTCGGCCGCCGGCTGACACTGCGCCGAGCGCTCGCGGCTGCCTCGACACCGCCGTCGCCGACGCCACTGCCCAGGCTGAGGCGGGAGCCGCCCGCCGCCGCCGCCACTCCCCGCCCCCCCGACACCCGCCCGCTCCGAACTCCTGAGAACTCGGAACGCACCACCCCGCCCGCGCGGGAGGGGAGAGGAAGCCGACCCCCGAGCGGCCGCTGGAACCCGCCTGCCCGCCCCACGCAACTCCGGCTCCCGTCTGATCCCGGACTGCTTGCCGCGCCTCCTCCCGCCCCACTCCCCTCCACACGCTCCACCCCTTTCAAAAAAAAAATCTCTTCTCTGCACTTTGATAACGGGTTTCTCCCAAAGCAGAGCTCTAAAAGGGACAGGAAAATCTGGAATGGGTTAGTAGGCCCCGCCCCTCGCCCCAGCATCGTACCCCCCCGCCCAGCGTTTCCAATGGTCTCGCCCACTCCGCCCCTAGTGGGTCCACCGCTGCCCCGACGCAGACAGAGGCGGAGGGCGGCGGCGGGACAATCGCTTCGCGGCCGGCCTCGCCCGCGCGGGCTCTCCTCTGGCGGGGACCCCGGACCGCGAGGGCGTGGGGAGGGGAAAGCGGGATGGGGTCGCCCTTCTGTTGCCCCTGCTAAAGGTTCCTGTCTAGGAAGCTGGACGCAGCCTACAGGACTAGTTTGTCCTCTCTCTCCTCGCCGGGGGCGCACGGGGCTGAAAGGAGAGACTTTGTCCTTCCTCCTGCTTCCCGGGACAGCTTTGCTCCCCCAATTCCTCCCTTCTTCCCAGCCTTCCTCCCTTCCAGCCCGCCGAGGCACCTTTGCACGGGCATTTTTTTTTTCTCTCCTTTCACTGGAGGGACAGCTCGGAGGAAGGGTCAGCGTTGCCGGGCGAGAAGTGGGGTCCCGCAAGGTTTGCTTTTCCGCTCTTGCTTCTCCCGGCTGCCGGGCTGTCGGCTCTCCTCGCCTGGCGACTGGCAACAGGAGGCCGTGGATTTCCCCGATCGGAGCGCCCCGAGTGCGGTGGTGTTTTTCTTTGGGTTTGTTTCATTTGCATGTTCGCACGTGTAATTTTAGTTTCATTGCTTGCTTTCCTTTGGACTTATTGCGGGGAAAGCGACCTCGGGAAGTGTTAAACCCTTTGCCCTTAAGAGCGTCTGGGGTCCACCACTATCCTTCCTCACCCCAGATGGGTTGCTCGCCCTGCCCTGTTCATCTGCCCTCCACGCACAGCTCTGGTGGCCTGACCTTGGAACCACAGCCCCGGGCTGTTCTGCGGGGGTGGTGGACAATTTGAACTGTCCTGAGAGGAACTGGAGGCAGGGGACGCACATCTTCAGTCCTGGCAACATTAATTTTATGTAGATCTTGCCATATCCACCTATAGTCACAGATAGTCACAGGTCCGCTCCAATAAGAAGAAAGTGGAACTAGGATTTAGCTGCCTGTCTCAGCTAAACTAATGCTTGCATGTCCCCAAGATCAATATGTCATCCCCCTTCAATCACTAGGGTCTCCCATTCTCCAACTGGCTATGTTTTACCTCCAAGGCTACACACCATTATGCCCTCCTCTTTTTTTTACTCCCGCCTCCCATCCTAGTTCTGAGTTTAGAATCTCTCTTCCTCTACCCCTTTTCTTTCTCCCATTCTATGCCTGCCTGCCGCCCGGACCCCTGTAAGCCTGTCTCCAGCAGCCACTCCTTTCCATCACCTAGCCTCAGGATGCATTATGACTAAAACTTGTCCTGCATTTGCTCTGGGAGATCCCCTGATGATGATCAGAACTGACGAAAAGTAGCTATTGTGACATACCTAAGCTCTGCTGACACCACCGTTTCCCTTGAGAAAATTTATTTTCTATTTTCGCATTCCCTCAACCAAAATTCACTACTAAATTTAGACAGAGCCCACTGCGCAGAGACTAGCTAATTATCTGTTTAGATAGCACTTTAACAGTTGCAGATATTTAGTAAATAATGAAAATTTTAATATCACTAGCCACCCCCACCCTGCAGCCTTTCCCTGATAATTCCAGTCTCCAGAAAAAGTAATTTAGCCAACATTTGAAAAGGTGCCAAGTGGTTAATGTGGGGGCCACTGTGCAATTGCTACAGTGACCACGAGGGATTAGCTGTTTTAGTCTTCTTAATAGAATGATATGGAGCTTTAAAACTATATATCCTCCATGTTTTGAAAAATTGGATTAGTGGCATGCTATGGTTATATTTTCCTCTGACCCAAAGTGAAGAGAGAGCTTGGAAAAGTAGTATTCATAGATGTTATGTAAGCATTCAAAGAGCACCATGCTGGTGTTTTATGAATTTACAAGCATTATGTTCTAATAATAATAATTTGTGTTGATATAGCATCTTCAGCCAGAGATGTCAAACCACACTCTACTTCACACAGAAGGTAGCAATTACTATTCCTACTTGACAGCTGGAGAAACCTAGGCACAGAGGTTAAGTGCAAATACTACAAGCCATGTGTGGTGGTTTTTCTGCCAGAACCAAGTTGTTGCCTTCCAGTGGGTATCACTAAGCTCTCAAGATTCCTTCTTAAGTTGAAAACGAATTTATTGAAGAAACTCAAATTTCTACTTTATAAATGCCCAGTCTTAAATTATGTTCTTCTTAAGTGAAGACATACCCACCCCAAGCTTCTTATTAGAAATTAGCTACAGAAAAATATTTTACATTACATAGTACAGCTCATTTCTTTCCCTTTTAAAAAGTGTTTTTATTGATTTGAGAGAGAGAGAAGCGAAAGGGAGAGAGAGAAACATCCACCAGAGAGAAACATGAGCAGCCTCATGGATGCCCCCGACTGGGGATGGACCCCTCAACCCAGGCATATGCCCTGATCTGGAATCAAACCAGTGACCTCTTGGTGCTTGGGAGGACACTCAGCCAACTGACCCACACTGGCTGGGCACAGCTGCTTTTTTTTTTTTTCAAGGAGCAGAATTATTGTTGGTTTTTAAAAAACCTTTAACATGAGAGCATTACTTGGTTTTATTCTATTTTTTTTTTTGGTCTAAATTTATAGATAAGTTTACCTTTATTGTTTTAGGAACCAACTGGTTGAAAGAATGCTTAATTATAACTAACTTACTAATATTTGTAGTAGCATTGAATCCAAAGTATGAATGTATTTTCCAAGAAAAAATCTATCTGAATAAAAAGCAACATGATTCTAATGCCAAAAATGATTTCATTGTTTTGAGTTAAGAATACTTTCCCAGAATGCCTCAAAAGTCTGCTGGCCAATTGTTGAGTTTCATTAATTCTTAACTAAAAAACAAAGGTTGACATGTTAAAGAAGTAATTGTGTACAGTGCTGGACATTTTTACATTTACTCAGATAATCCAAATTAAAGGTTTAAGACTATTATTAGAATTTCATAGCTGACTCTGAAACAAAGGAAGTATTTTATAGTAGAGGTAGGCCATTATGTACTCTAGGTAGTTCCACTTACCATCAGCAAAATTTTTATAACCTGCTATGTGAAGAAGTATAGCTTTTCCCTCAGTGGAAGAGATGAGCATGCTTTTTGGAATGTTTGAATTTGGTACTATCCTATATAATAAAGAAGATGTAATATACAAATGGTCATTACACTGTGAAGCATAATGACCGACCGCATAACGACTGGATCACGGATCAACTGTGAGGGTGGGGCAGTGAGCTACAAGCGGGCAGTGGTGAGCTACAGGAGGGGGCAGGGCAGCAAGCTATGAGGGGTGTGGGGGGGCAGACGGAGCTACAGGAGGACGGGGCAGCAGGCAGAGAGCTACTGCAGGGCGGCAGCGAGCTACTAGTCCTATATAATCCTATATAATAAAAGGCCAATATGCAAATCAACCACAGCAGATCCACCGGTGGCTATGATGCGTACTGACCACCAGAGGACAGATGCTCAATGCAGGAGCAGCCCCCTGGTGGTCAGTGCACTCCCACAGGGGGAGCACCGCTCAGCCAGAAGCCCTGAGTCGGGCTCATGGCTGGTGAGTGCAGCAGTAGTGGTGGGGGCCTCTCCCGCCTTCGAGGCAGTGCTAAGGAGCAGTGAGCCGGGCTTCTGGCTGGTGAATGAAGTGGTAATGATGGTGGTGGGAGCCTCTCCTGCCTCTGCTGCACGGGGGAGGTAAGGAGTGAGGGGTCCTGGACTGCAAGAGCCCTGAACTGTGAGAGCAACGTCTGACTACCAGCTTAGGCCTGATCCTCAGTGGGATCTGGCCTAAGCTGACAGGTGGACATCCCCCAAGGGGTCCTGGATTGCCAGAGGGCGCAGGCCAGGCTGAGGAACCCCCTCCCCCAAGTGCACAAATCTCGTGCACTGGGCCTCTAGTATTTGATGATAAGCTGATTTTACCCAGCTATAATCATAATCTTCTAAAGTAGAACTATGCAAATAGTTTATTTGTTTGTTTGTTTGTTAAATATATTTTATTGATTTTTTTACAGGAAGGAAGGGAGAGGGATAGAGAGTTAGAAACATTGATGAGAGGGAAACGTCAATCACCTGCCTCCTGCACACCCCCTACTGGGGATGTGCCCGCAACCAAGGTACATGCCCTTGACTGGAATCAAACCTGGGACCCTTCAGTCCGCAGGCTGACACTCTGTCCACTGAGCCAAACCAGTTAGGGCTATGCAAATAGTTTAAAAACAAACTGCAACCCCACAGAAAAAGTCCACCCATTTGCAAATCTTCACCAACCTCACATTTACCAAATGTAACTATTTCCTACTGAAAAGATCTCCCCACTCCCATAGATTTATACTGTGTTCTTCGTCATATTTCCTTGGGGTCAAATTTCACTCTATCATTGAGATCTTCTATGACCACGTCATATGAAAGAGCCCCCCCTCCCCATCTCAATCCTTATCCTCTCTTATTTTTTTCCACTGCACTTACCATCTGACATGATATATCTTTATATATTGTCTATTTTCCCTTTGCTAGAATAAAGTTCCATAAGGATGGGTGGGAGCTGTATGTTTTTTACTGTTGAAACCCAACCATCTAGAATAATATCTACCATATAGGTACCAGTTTGGATGATTAAATCATTATAGTGGCATAGCATACTCAGATGTACATCTAATGGCAGGTAAACTCAACAGAATATTAATGTTTTAAGGTCTTGAGTATGGTCTTGAGTTTTTAAGCTGCAAGATGATTAAATGATTATAGTGGCATAGCATACTTAGATGTACATCTAATGGCAGGTAAACTCAACAGAATATTAATGTTTTAAGGTCTTGAGTAAGGTGTTGAGTTTTTAAGCTGCAAGATAATTACACTGACTAGTGCTTAAGAGACTCCATTTAATTTCTTCTAGTACTACTTATTACACTATTGTCTTTCCCCTCCATATTCACCCTTCCACATGCCTGATTTGTAATATGGGGGTTGTGGTTCTTCAATCTGCCTCCTTCGCCAACTGACTTCCTGGTAGGTGCTACCAATAGAAGTCACTGAGGGAGGGTGGAAGGCAAGAGGAGGGAGAAGAGACTGTTCCTTTCTGTTTGCCTCCTGCTCCTATCAGCATCACCTCAGCAGTAATAGCCGTTCACTCTGTCATCAGCAGTTGGTCCAAGCTTCCCATTTGTTTTATACCCTGAGAACTAGACTCATCACAACCCTCCGAGGTACACAGCACCAGCAGGCTGTGCCCATTTCTCAGGGGTCCAATCCCTAGCTCATCAGGATCCCTTCTCTGAGCTTCTAAGTTCTAATAACCCAACCTTTTCCCTTTGTTCCTCCAGCTCTAAAGGTGGTAATGGATTCCTACATTTCATATCTTTGTATCACCTCAGTTTCCCCTATTTGGTCTGGAGACCTCGCTTCCAACCCTGTGTAATAACACCCTATTATTAAGTTCCTTCGGTAACATAGTATGGTTTCTCTTTTTCTGATCAGATCTTGATTGATGCTCTATTTTTCAGTGACTAGTTCTCAAACTTTTCCTTGTAACAGTTATTTTCTCTTAGTCAAACTATTTAAAATCATAGAGGCAACATCAATCCATCAATTAATGTAAATAACAGCAGTAAGGAAAATGAGCAAAATATGTTCCTTTAATTGGCAATAATCTAGATTGAGCAAAGGTGGGTTTGAAATAAGTAAATTTGGAGGAAATTATGTTGGTGTTTTAGTCATATATACATATTTGTTGTTGATATTCTTCATCTAGATCTCGGTAAAAACAAATAGAAATTTCAAATTTTGGGTAATTTTTTTTAAAGACCTTGAGTGCACTTGAAAATTATTATAGAGCTAAAAGATAATGGGATTATGTGGGGGGAAAAGAATTGGACTTCTTTCATAAACTTACAGTTCAAACAAACATACACTTCACATAACTATCTAAAAGCTAACATTTTTTTTTTTTATAATACACAACTCTTTTGTAGAACACTAGAGTTCCAAAGGATACAGTTTGAGAAAGAGATATTTAGAAGAGCTATGCAATTGCATTATGGTAGGTTAAATAAAAGGGAACTGAAAGCAACAAATGAACAAACAAGACATACAAACAAAAACTCTCAAACACAGACGACAGTATGGTGGTGACTAGAGGGAAGTGGGTAGGGGATTAGCAATGGGTAAAGGGAGTCAAATATGTGGTGATGGAAGATTTCACTGTGGGTGGTAAATACACAATGTAGTATACCAATAATCCTATATAATAAAGAGGTAATATGCAAATTGACCATCACACCCTCACAGGATGGCTGCCTACAACCAGGCTGGCAGGGGGGTTAATGAGGGACGACCAAACAACTGAACAAGCAGGCTGTGTGGGGCAACCATGCCGGTGTGGGGGCCGTGAGGGGCGACCAGGCCGGCTGTGGGGGGGAAGTTAGGGACGATCAGGCTGGCACATAGAGGCAGTGAGGGGCGAACAGGCCGGCGGGGGGGGGGGGGGCACAGTTAGGGGTGACTAGGCAGGCAGGCAGGCAGATGAGCAATTAGGAGCCAGTGGTCCAGGATTGTGAGAGGGATGTCGTGACTGCCGGTTTAGGCCTGATCCCTAAACCGGCAGTCGGACATCCCTCAAGGGGTCCCGGATTGGAGATGGTGCAGGCTGGGCTGAGAGAACTCCCCCATGCATCAATTTCATGCACCGGGCCTCTAGTATTATCATAGAATTGTACATTAGAATCTCATATAATTTTATTAACCAATGTCACCTTAATAAATTTAATTTCAAAATAACAGAGTTCTCAGAAACAAAAGTAAAGAGGCAGGTTAAATTTAGAAAAGATGATTGAGCTATTCTGTGCTGGAGTCTATATTAGGTGTTGGGAATAGAAAAACCCAAGTCCTTAACCCTCAAACCATAATATTCTTGCAAATAATGAATGGTTGTGCAATATAGGAGAGAACAGAGGAGGAGTCCTATGTATGCTTAAGGAAGATTTAACAGCAAAGATGACATTTGAATAGTCTTCAAGAATGAGTGGGGGGTTTTCATACAAATGGGGTAAAAACAGCTGAGGGAATAGGAGAATGATAGACAGAAGGGTACAGAGGCATGATGCAGTATAATGTGTTTTGGAAACCACAAATATTTCTGTGCTGCTGGTGGATAAAATGCAAAGGGGAATTAGGAGAAAAGGTAAAAAGTATTAGTTGGGTATGCAGGGTGTTTTTAAATCTCATAAAGAAGTTCAGATCGTATCTGGTAAATCATGGAAACAAAAACTTTTGAGTAGGGAATTATAAAATTAGGTTCGCTAGGAAAGTCAGAGACCAGTGTAAAGGTGAGGATAGATGAATTGTCAGGTGATTTGGGAGAATTATAAGCAGAAAATTAGTAAGGAAAATGTAAGAACAGAAACAATGTAGATCTGAATTAAGCAGTGTAATAAAGTGCATGGAAAAAAGAAAATTAATTGAGAATAACATAGTATTTTAAAACAAACTAGTTTGTTCCCACAGTGGTTTGAATGTGGTATGGCTAATTAAGAGATAGGAATACAGGCAAATGAGGGAAGTAAGACAAAAGAGACATGAGCAAGAGGATGAAAAAAGAAGCTCTCAAA
Organism: Plecotus auritus; assembly: GCF_963455305.1. Classification (NCBI taxonomy): domain Eukaryota; kingdom Metazoa; phylum Chordata; class Mammalia; order Chiroptera; family Vespertilionidae; genus Plecotus; species Plecotus auritus. The sequence goes on along the minus strand of NC_137771.1, from coordinate 158,590,815 downwards.
AGAAGGTAGTGAAAATGTGGATAGAGACAGAGGGATATTAGAGAATATGGAGAAGAAAATGGGGGGCAGATCAAAAGACAAAGGTTGCAATAACATAATGATAGTTTTATAAATTATTGGGAAATTTTTATAACTTATTTCTACTTTATATTATTCCTTTAATTCTTACGGGCATGTCTAAGATTCAGGTTATGTCTGGTACAGTTTCTTTTATAATATTATAAATAAGTATTTGTTGAATGGAAGGGGTGGAAAAAAAGAATCATTTTGTGGATGGTCTTGCTGTTGTTTTTAGATGGAACTGAACTAAATAAGTCTGGTGTCTGTGTAGTTTCAGGACAATGAAGAGCCACTTTTCTTCCCATGGGTGTTTCAACAGATCGTACCCTAATTAACCTAATTAAGGATGGTGAACACATAGAACGTTGGTGCACTCAGAGAAGGCATGGAAGCTCTGTCCCCCTTCCACGTGCATTGCTCTATACATATTTTACCTTTGACCATTTCTGAGTTGTGTCATAATAAACCAGCAATAAGTTTTTCGCTGAGTCCCGAGAACCCTTCTAAAAACATTGTCAAACCCAAGAAGAGAGTCTTAGATTTATAGCCGGTTGGTCAAAAATACAGTGACAACTAGGGGCTTGTGATTGGCATCTGAAGTGGGGGTAGTCTTGTGGGACTTGTGGGACCTGTGCTAATTCCAGGTAGTGTCATAATTGAATTATAGAACACCCAACTGGTCTAGAGAGTTGGAAAATTGCTTGGTGTGGAAACCTCATCACCACATTGCCTTTAACATTCCTATCTTCTAAAACTAAATGGGGGGATACCCTAGCCAGCTTAACTCAGTGGAGCATTGGCCTACAGACCGAAGAGTCCCGGGTTCGATTCTGGTCAAGGGCATGTACCTTGGTTGCAGAATCTCCTCCCCGGCCCAGGCCCTGGTCAGAGCACATGCACGAGGCTGTTTCTTTCACATGGATATTTCTCTCTGTCTTTCCCTCTCTCTTCCACTCTCTCTAAGGAAATCAATGGAAAAATATCCTCATGTGAGAATTAAAATAAATAAACAAACAAACTAACTAAATGGGGACTAAATGGGGGGGCAGATATTCTCTTAAAAATTTAAGATTTTTTGCAACATCTACAGAAAGCTTCTGGGTTTTTTGTTGTTTGTGTGTGTGTGTGTGTGTGTGTGTGTGTGTGTGTGTGTGTGTGTGTGTTGTTTTTTTTTACTTCTTCAACCCATTGTGCCTTGAGCAGGGATGGGTGTATCTACTTCTAAATTATTGTTCAGTAGCTTTCATTCAACAACATGTCCTCCTTTTTTACTTCTCTCTCTCTCTCTCTCTCTCTCTCTCTCTCTCTCTCTCTCTCTCTCTCTCTCTTTCTCTTTTTTTACTCCTATATACAGCTTTAGCTTCTGCTTCAACTGGAAACCCTTGATAATAACATCAATATGTTTCAACCTCCTCTGGACACTTGGTCTCAATGGAAATTTCTCAGGGAAAAGCTTTTTCTAAGCTAGCCTCCTGTTTTCCTACCAGTTTATCATCACCATTGAATTTACTTTTTGTCTTCCAATTTTTGTCCTCTAATATTTCTATCCAAATCCATTATTCTGCCCTGGCTTTTCCATCCTCTTATCCAAAGTGGGCTCTATGGCAAACAGTTCAATAGGCACTCACCAACCCTTGTTTGAGTTGCTAACCCTCACTAACAGCATTCAGTATTCCTGCATAGATCAGAACTTGCTTGATAAAATCTTAACAGGGCACCTGTTATTATTCTCAAAATCATGGTATCAAATTTCCCCTCAGATTCTCAAAGCTACTCAATAGTACTTATAATCATCCGTATTGAAATCTTTACAGTGACTGCTCCAAATGTTTTTCTTTCTCCCCAGGCTCCCATTCTTTCCCTTGCTTTTTATTTTCCAGAAAACAAAAATGAAGCTCTCCTAGATTGAACTGCATCAATCATCTTCTAATTTAACTTGTATGTCCTTTCCTTAGCAATAATTTAAAAGTTCATTGACAATAACCTCATCTCCACTTTCTACCACAAATTAGGACCTATAGATTGTTATGTTCTAAGAAGCTGAGGAAGGAAGAGATACAACTTATCTTTTAGAAACAGATCAAATACTTTGGATATTAGAATCCTTAAAATCCATTTTCAGAATCAGGAACTCAGCTTTATAAAGATAACAGAGACTGCTGATAGCTCTGCTACCCACTTGTACCCTACAATCTGTATGGGAATAAAAAGCCAAACAAAGGAGTTGACCTAATGTCTGGAACTAAATTAAGGAACCATAAGCCATTTATTTGCCAAGGAAATCAGTTCTATCCCATAATAAAATATATTAGTGATTAGCTATGAACTGAAATATGATTTTGGTATAAAATGTACGTGAGTATTTGGTTAAATAAATGGGTTATGTTGTTTTCATATGTGAGTGTGTAACTAGATAACTAGAACCTCAGGACTGGGAGAAATCTTTGCTGATTTTCTTTGTCCTTTTTGCCCACTGTATGTTTCATAAGAATTCCATTTATTTAGTTCCTTAAATTTCTCTCTTTCTATTTTGATAACTATCTTTATGGTTACTCAAATAACTATGAAATATACTATATTATTGAAAAAAATCTAGGCATTCATACTTTTAATACAACTCACCTAGAAAAACTAATATGTCATTTCTGCCAATAGCTATACAACAGCGTGAGAGAAATCTCTTAGAAACTGACTCTTTTACCTAATAATAAAATAACCTTTCAGAACTATTATATATGTTGTAGCTGGAGGGATTATTGACAATGAATGAACTACCCTTTCAAATGCCATGATAGAAGATACATTTCATTCATTCAGTGAATTTTTATTGTTCATGCTCCCTGAAGTAGAGATGTCATAGAAAAGAAAACCTACAGAGGTCCTTTTTCTCAATGACTTTTCACTTTAGCATAGGAAGCAGATATTTAAATAAATAACTAGGCAACTTTTAGCCACAATTTTATTAATGTTGTGGGGAAAGGCTATCCGAGAGTATATTTGGGACCCAAATTAATACATGGGGTCAAAATAGCTTTATTGATGAACCGTTATTTAAGCTAAAAACCCCCGAAATAAATTGGTACTACCCTATGAAAACCAAATCAGTGTGTGTGTGTGTGTGTGTGTGTGTGTGTGTGTGTGTGAGAGAGAGAGAGAGAGAGAGAGAGAGAGAGAGAGAGAGAGAGAGAGAGAGAGAGAAGGGTTCAGTGTGAAGTCCACAGTTTGGTCAGTTTTTAAAATGTGCCAGTTATTTGTGTGCAGTTCTTGACTCCATTCCTGACCTTCTTTGTTTTCTGAATCACAGGGACTGAAAATCAGCAAACTACATGTTGCAGACTCCCTTTCCAGCACATTTCCTGTTAGTTTCTGACACTCTGCAGCACTAGTAGGACATTTGGAGTTGGAGAAATAAGCCATTTTTTTTCTGCTTCTGGTGGAGCCTCGGGTAGCAGCAACAAAAGTGGTGAAGATTCCAGAGTCAGTAAAGGTTTTTAGCAGAATCTCTTGAAAGGCAAATGTCCATTTAGTTCCAACAGCAATAGGTACAGGTCTCATGTCTCCAGCATAGCAAAGAAAAATAAAGGCTAACAGGCTCCAGTCCAGGGTGAATAGCAGTTTCCTGATCTTGAGTAATATCTCACTCATTGAAATGGTCCTTGGGTTCGATTTTTCTGGCTGTACACTGGTGAATACAGAATAAAAGAATGACGCAAGATCCTAGAAAAGTAGAAAAAGTCCAAGTAAAAAGATTATAGGTAATCTTAAATACTTTTGATTTCATCCTAACATTCATGCAAAGCCATTGAAAGATTCTCAATGCACAAGTGACATGATCAACTTTCCAATTTTAAAAAGAGCAATCTGTCTTACACAGAATGGATTGACAAGAATCATAGTAAATTCAAGAATTGGTTAAGTAGATATAGACATTCAAATAAGAAGTGATGATGGTTAGTAACAAAGTGATGAAAATAGAGAAGTTGACAGAGGGGATTGGTTGGGTTTTGAGGGAAAGAGAAACAAAGTCAAGGATGACTCTAAGGCAGCCGTGGGCAAACTACGGCCCGCGGGCCGGATCCGGACCGTTCGGCTGTTCTATCCGGCCCGCAGAGCCGAAAGAGCGGAGGGTTCTCTTGCTCTCCCCTCCGCTCCTTTACTTTGAATTTATATTAGTTCACACAAACACTCCATCCATGCTTTTGTTCTGGCCCTCCGGTCCAGTTTAAGAACCCATTGTGGCCCTCGAGTCAAAAAATTTGCCCACCCCTGCTCTAAGGTCTCTAACATGTGCACTGAGTAGGTGTTGATGCTATTCACTGAGATAAGACAATTGAGTTTGATGTCCAGATGAGATATCCAAGGAGATATGTGCAGTACACCATTAGATATCCAGAAGAGAACTCATAACATTGCTCTAGGCTGGGGAAATAAGTTTAGAGTTTATAAGCAAATTGATTGTATTCAAGCCATGTAAGTACTGTATATTAGTTCACTTAGGACACAAGTAGAGCAGATAAGGTGTAATCTGGAGAAATGGAAAAAAAAGGCAGCTCTAGCAAAAGAGACTGAGGAGTTACCAGAGAGAAAAAAAAGGGAACTGCATATGTGATATCATCAATACCAAGAGACAAAAGTGTTTCAGAATGAGGAAATAATCAATTAGGTTGAACACTATGGTTAGACTGTGGATATTGGTAATTTTGGGAAGAGCAAGTAACAAAAAGTAAGTGGATAATATAAGCATAAATTATTATATTAATATAATACCATGATATAACATATTAATATAACAGAATTTATTAAAATAATGTTGGGTAGTACATTACATTTCTGGGAGACTTGTTAATCAAGATTGGAAATTAGTAACCAGAAACAATATCCAAAAATCACACTGCAAGGTATCAAGAGAAGATACTATTGCTACAGCCACTGGACACTAGACAACACATTTGACACCAAGGAGAAGGCTTGAGCTGTACATTAGACACATAGAGGAGGAAAAGTTTTCCTCAGCCCTCTTAGGGTCCCTGGCTGGGTCTGAAAATTAAACTGACAAAGACAGGTTAACAGAAGAAAAGCATACAAATTTATTTAATTAAAGTTTTACATGACAGGAGAGCCTTCATGAGGGAGTGAAGATCCAAAGAAAAAGTTAAACCTGAGTATTTTATCTGACATTCTGTGAGGAGTAGAAGTCATGGAGAAATGTGATAGGACAAAGAGCAGGAGGTAAATTTAGTAAACTGGGGGAAATCAGCAAGGCCTGCTTGTTTAAGTCTTCTTGGTGTCCCTTGTCTTGGAAATAAGGATCCTCCTCTCCTCCAGGGATAGTGAAGGCACCTTTTATTTGAGGGTCTTATGAGCTGCTTCAGGAGAAAAGAGCAGGGGCAAGGTCAGAATGACCTTCTTGTTTCCAGCATTTTCTAAACTCCTTCTGATTAAAATATTGAATAGGCTAATGTGCCATATCCTGGGATAGCATGTTCTGAAACCCATCAGACACCATCTATTACACTGCTGCCACTGTCACCACAGACTCAGTCTGCCTGCAACCATCATCACCACTAAAGAGTTTCTTGAGTACCACATGATTGATGAACCAGTGGTGGAAATATAAACTAGAATAAAAATAATGAAGGAGTTAATGAAAGAGGAGGATATGAGAAGAACAAGCATAGATAACTTTTTCAAGGCATTTGGCTTTGAAAAAAAAAAGTGAGAGAGCAATAGCTGGAGTGCAGTGTGGTATCCACAGAGAGGTTTTGAAGATTAGAAGGATCTATGAAATAGGGACAAGCTGATGACATTTTAGAAGGTAATCTATAATGTAAGATCACCTGAGTAACAAGACAAGAATACCTACAATCACACTATTGTCTAACATTCTGGGGATACTAAATAGAGAAATGAAAAAGAAAATTTTGAGGTTTAAATATCAGAGAGGGAGATATTGAATTAATGCCTATTTATAGGCAATACTATTGCATGCCTAAAAATCCCAAGATGATTAACTAAAAACCTAATGAAATTAGAGAATTCGGTAAGGTGACTTACTCTATGTAGTGAAATGAATTAGGAGAACTAATAAAAGACAGGATCCACTTTCAATAACAATAAAAATGACAAAATACCTAGTAATGATCTTAACAAGAAATATGTAAAATTTTTATGAAGAAAACTTGAAGGCAGAAATCATAAAAATAGTAGAGGAAACCATAAGAATTTTCCCCCTATAAACTTGGAGTAGGAAAGAACTCTCTTAAGTATATCACAAATGCCAGAAGCCATAAATGTAAAACTTTAGTAAATCTGACTATAAAATATTTTATTTAAGGCCAAAAAATTTGCAAGTCACATTTAAAAAGTTGTCTTTATATATAAATGACTTATACAAATCAGTTTTTTAAAAAACAACAACATGAGAAAATGGAAAAAAGATATGAACAGAGTTATTTGAAAAGGAATAACAAATGACTTTTAAATATTTAAAAAGGTTGTCAATCATACTCATAATAAATAAACTGCTAATTAAAATTATGAGATCAGCAGGAAACTTAGTGATACCCTTTTGTTGGGTGAATGTTATCACTCATACATTTTTGATGGGATTGTAGTTTGATTTGACATCTATGGAGGTTAATTTGGCAATATCTATCCAAATCACAATTATGTTTATTCTTTAACCCTGTAATCCCACCTGTAGGTATATCTTGACATATGCCAAGTAATGTATGAAATTGTTTGTTGCAATGTCATTTATAACAATAAAATTTGGAGACAAGTTAAATATCAATCAATAAGGTTAGGTTAAATAATTTATAGGACATTTATAATTGAGGTTATGTGGCTAAAAAATAATGAACCAGTACTTTATGAATTAATATTATCTCCAAGATACTTTTAATGAAAAAAAGTAGATATGTAACAGTGTGTAAAGTGTACTGCTTAAAAAAAGAACACTTAAGAAAGAGTGTGTATAATTTACTTGTAGGTGCTTAGAATATCTTTGGCAGGATTCTTGCTCCAAGGATAGGTAACTGGGACTAGAAATGGAAAAGAGATTTTTTATCATATTCCCTTCTATAACTTTTGAACTTTGAACCATCCTCTATAATAAAAGCCTAATATGCTAAGTGTCTGGTCGTCTAGTTGTCCATTCAATAAATCAAAGCGTAATCCTATCTTATAAAGAGGGAATATGCTAATTGACTGCCACGCCCTCAAAGATGGCGGCACCCAGTCCCCTCAGCCCTGCTGGGGTGGCAGGCTCCGTGCACCTGCCTCCAGAGTCCCCCAGTCCCCTCAGACCCCCAGCCGCCCAGGGCTGGCCTGATGCACAGGCAAGCCTCGAATATCTGCTGCCCAGCCACCCAGGGCTGGCCCAAGGTGCGGGCAAGCCTTGGATGGCAGCTGCCCAGCCGCCCAGGGCTGCCCAAGGCACAGGCAAGCCTTGAATGGCAGAAGTCCAGCTGCCTAGGGCTGCCCGAGGTTCAGGTAACCAGGGCTGGCCAAGGCTTGCGCTGCCGGCAGGGGCAGCAGCAGAGGTGTGATGGGGCGTTGCCTTCCCCTGATCACTGGGTCGCCTCCCCCCCCTCCCCGAGGGCTCCTGGACTATGAGAGGGAGCAGGCTGGGTTGAGAGACCCCTCCCCTCCAGTGCATGAATTTTCATGCACTGGGCCCCTAGTATGCTAATGATATGCTAAGACCACTCAATTGCTCGCTATGACATGCACTGACCACCAGGAGCAGACAGTCGACCATCTACCAGTCGACCAGTCGCTATGATGTTCACTGACTATCAGAGGACAGACGCTTCGATCAGTAGGTTAGCTTGCTGATGGGGTCCACCAAGTGGGACTGAGCGAGATGGGCTGGACATACCTGGAGCCCTCCCATAGTCCCTCCCTGGCTGGCCAACCTCCCGCATCACTCCCTAGCCCTGATTGTGGACCGGTGGGGTCCCTTGGCCTGGCTTGCACCCTCTCGCAGTCCAGGACCCCTTGGGGGATGCCAGAGAGCCAATTTCAGCTTGATCCCACAGACCAGGCCAAGGGAACCCACTGGTGCATGCACTGGGCCTCTAGTTTATATATATTACCTACTGAAAACAATTAAAACTTGAGAATAAAAAGCCTGTAGAATAGAGTAAAGAAATAAAATAGAGTCAATATGGTCAAGCTGTTAAATTATTAAAATAAAGTAGAATGGTGCATAAGAAAATGATTTTATTTTTGCCTTAACTAATCTGAGAACTTATATTTCTGAACTTTCCAGTCCTTTTTTAATACCCAGAGGAATATCAGGTTATTGTGCATCAATGCTTGAACATGCATTAAACCATTAGATGACCATCGAAATGACCTCAAGAAGAAATTGTTCCATTGTTCAGACCACTGGACATCTGAAGATTGCCATCTTGGACCAATCCTGAAGCTAAGAATGCAGGACTGATTCTTCTCAAGAATGTACTTTTTACTACAAGTACCCTCAGGTTTTCTTTCTCCTTCAAAATAGTTCTAGGTTAGGCTTGGATGTATTTCAAGTTTGCAAATTCAAAGATCCTTGAATAAGTTTTTGTTATTTATTTTCTACCAAAGCTTCTCTACTGTTTTTGAGTTTGTTCAACAAGCCAATGAGTTTCCTGGACATATAGAAGGGAATATAATACACAGAACATGTGGAGATTTTGGCCTTGAATAGTAAGAGGAAACATTTTCTCCATTTTCATGGGTCAGAAATGTGAGATGGTAGCATTGATTTGGTGGCAGGAAATTAAAGGGTTAAATAAAATTTCTGTTTGAAACTTTTAAAAGAAGTTTTTTATTTTTTAAGAGGAGAATGCAGAGTCCTGAGTATGAGTACACAAGAGGATGGAATCTGAGAAGAGTAGAAGTTCAAAATAATTGTTGTGGAGTATAAGAGAGTGAGCTGACCATAGGAATGTGGTCAAATTGCAAGGCCATACTGAGAGCCAAGTAGAGGTTGGTTATTAGAGCCAAACCAGTTCCTGCTCAGTTGTCCAATTTGTCTCCAACTATTAGCTGGTTGGAATGAGAGATCAAAGAAAGTGAAGTGTTTACTTTTTCACTTCTGTTTTCTTGCTAATAGGAAGCCTGAGGAAGAGATGATCTCTATGAGTTAGAGGACATCCTGAGAATGGGTGATTTAGCTGCCTGGAAATGCCAATCAGTAGAAAGAGTACCATTTTATTGTTTGCCATCATCTGTCACACAGATACAAGAACAAATTTACAAGGGTTTATTTACATAGAAGCAACACAAATTCTATTTGATTTTCTTCACTTCTTAGACATCTTGTGAGATTCCAACTAATTTAAACTTCATCAATAAAAACTGTAAACAAGTTGTCATCTTAGTGTAAACTATTTTTTACTTATTTATATCTCATGTTAAATCCAGTATAATATGAATCTGATTTGAGTTTTATTTTTAAAGGAACTTACAAAAGACTAATATACTAAACTGATTTCTTTAAAATTATTCTATCACTTAAGCCAAACTTAAAACTATATCCTGAATCATGCTGATTTATAATGTGGACCCCAAGAAGATTCATTTGATGTAATCCCCAAGAAGATATTTGTCTGCCAAGGGTCCAAATTTTATAAAAAACTAGAGGCCCGGTGCATAAATTTGTGCACGGGTGGGGTCCCTTGACCTGGCTGGTGATTGAGGTCTATCGGGGAGCTGGCCAGCTGGGGAAGGGACCCTGGGAGGTTGGCTGGCTGTGGGAAGGAGCCACAGGATGTTGGTGGGCCAGGCCCTCCCATCGGGGCTGATTGGGGGGCCAGGTGGGTGGGGGTTAGGGAGGGGCTGTGGAAGGTTGGCTGGCCAGGGGGAGGGGCCAGCCAGCCAGGGGGAGGGACCACAGGAGGTTGGCCGGGCAGGGAGGGGGAGGAGCGGGGGGGGGGGGGTGGTGTGGTATTCATTCCCTGAAAGCCTGCTGTTGCAAATCTACTTAAGAAGTGCTTTAAAATCTCTACTTTCCTGCTTTGGCTACTGAGATAGTTCCTTTTCAGTGAGGAAGCATTACTTCCCATAGTGATCTTTAAATAACAACAATAAAGATACTTTTTCTTCAAAGTTGTCACTAGAAAAGGTATTTTCCTTGTGTTAGCCTTTGAGTAAGAACTGAACTGAGAGGTCTTTTCTAATTGTCTTGTTTTTATTTTTTGCATCTTTAATTTTTTTCAATTAAGGTTTACTTTAAGTATTATTTTATATTGGTTTTAGGTGTACAACACAGTGGTTAGACAATCAGATAACTGACAAAGTGTTCCCCTCAATATTTCCAGTATCCCCTGGCAGCATACATAGTTATCACAATATTATTGACTATATTCTCAAATGCCCTGTGACTATTTTGTAACTGCCAATTTGTACTTAATACTTTCACTTCTCACTGAGTCTCCCAACACTCCTCTTCTCTGGCAACCACCAGTCTGCTCTTTGTGTCTATGAGTCTGATTTAATTTTGTTTGATTATTTATTTCTTTAGATTCCACATATAAGTGAAATCATATAATATTCAGCTTTCTCAGACTAACATTTTTCAATGAGCATAATACCCTCTAGGTCCATCCATGCTCATGCAAATAGTAAGATTTCATTCTTCTTTATGACTGATTAATATTCTATTATATATTTAAGGTGGGGCAAAAGTAGGTTTACAGTTGTGAATATGTGAAACACAGAGTTTATTCTTGTATTATTATTTATTAATTATTGTATTATTTTCCATATGAACAACTGTAAACCTACTTTTGCTCCACCCTCTATGTACCATTGCTTTTTTATTCACTTGTCTATTAATGAGCACTTGAGTTGCTTCCATAGCTTGGCTATTGTTAATAGCACTGCAATGAACATAGGGGTTTTCGGTGTCTTTGGATAAATACCCAGATGTGGAATCAGTGGGTCTAAGGCAGTTCATCTATACTGTTTTCCACAATGGCTACACCAATTTGCATTCCCACCATCAGTACACAAGGGTTCCCTTTTGTTCACATTCTTGCCAACACCTGTTTTTTTTTGTGTGTGTGGATTTACTGGTGATAGCTATTCTGGCTATTCTAACAGGTGTGTGGTGATATCTCATTGTGGTTTTAATTTACGTTTCTTTGACAATTGATGGTGATGAACATCTCATTTGTCTATTTGCCATCTGTATGTTCTCTTTGGAGAAGTGTCTATTTAGGTCCTGTCCTTTGCCCATTTTTTAATTGAATAGTGCTGGTTGTTTTGTGTGTGTGTGTGTGTGTGTGTGTGTGTGTGTGTGTGCGTGTGTGTGTGTGTGTGTGTGTGTGTGTTGATTTGTTTGAGTTCTTGGTAATTTTGGATATTAACCCCTTATTAGATATATCATTGGTGAATATCTTCTATTTAATAGGTTGTATTTTTGATTCTGAATACAATAAGGCCAATGTACTTTTTAAATCAGAATTCTTAGGTACAAAATGAAACTTAGGTTCATACTCTTTACATAACTAGTTCAAAGCTGATAACTTTTAGTAGGTGAATACCTTTGACTGCATGATAATCTCAGGAACAGTAGCTTAAACAAAGAGGGACTTACTTTCTCATATAATGGGAAAGCTGGAAATAGCCAATTATGGCATTAGTTCAGCTGAGGAACAACATTTCAGGTCAGGTTCTTTTAATATTTCTACCAATGTTTCCAAAGATTTCTGGCTCTTCACCCTCACAATCTCAATATTCATGGTCACAAAAGGGCTGGGACAACTCTAAGCATTATGATTAAGTTAAAGGCAGAAAGAAAGGAGAACTGGAAGTCAATGTCTGTCTCTTCAGCAGTACATTGAAACTACTCAGAAGCCTTCCAAGAGACTTTCCTCATGTTTCTTAGTCTCAAAATGGTTCACAAGGCTATTTTTAGTATGAGCCTTTGTAGCTCCTTGCAAGAATCATTTTAGGATTGATTGTGGGTCTGGCCAACCAACAATGTTAGTCAAGCACTGCTATTGCGATTTTAGAAAACAGTTTTTCTTACAATTAGAAATTAGCTATATTCTCCCTAAATAATCTGAGATGGAAAATAATTCAAAGATGTTGAAATTGCCTAAAGTGGAGTTAATTCAGAAAAATGGAGAAAAAATGAGTAAAGTGTCTCATTCTCCACACTGCCACTATTATTATTATTATTATTATTATTATTATTATTACTAGAGGCCCAGTGCATGAAATTCGTGCACTCCAGGGGGGATGTCCCTTAGCCCAGCCTGTGCCCTCTTCCAGTCCGGGAGCCCTTGGGGGATGTCCAACTGCCGCAGAGGCGGGGGAGACTTCCGCCACCACCGCTGGACTCACCAGCCGTGAGCCCGGCTTTTGGCTGAGCAGCACTCCCCCTGTGGGAGTGCACTGATCACCAGGGGACAGCTCCTGCATTGAGCATCTGTCCCCTGGTGATCAGTGCATGTCATAGCAACCGGTCTTTCCGCAGTTTGGTCTATTTGCATATTAGCCTTTTATTATATAGAACTAGAGGCTAGATGCATGAAGATTCATGCAAGAATGGGCCTTCCTTCCCCTGGCTGCCAGCACCACCTTCGTTCTGGCTGGAGCACCTTTTCGCTCTGGCCTAGAGCCATCTTTCTGCCTTCCCACGCTGCCCAGAAGCCTGGAGCAGCTGGGGCAATGTATAATGCCCCCGGCCACTTGGCGCCTGAGTGTGCAAATTAACCCACCATCTTTGTTGGGATAATTTGCATACCCACTCCTGATTGGCTGGTGGGTGTCGTGAAGGTACGGTCAATTTGCATCTTACTCTTTTATTAGTGTAGATTATCATCATCATCATTTTGTTTAAGGGCAGGAACTTACTTTTCTTTAAGTATTGTAATTATTGGGGGACACACCCCCCTTTTTAGAAGGATTTTGGGTCTCCTTTAAAGAGCAAACCAGGCTTCTGAAGAACCCTCTCCACTAAATATTGCTCTGGGAGGAGATTTCTCAGCATGCTTGCAAGTTCTTACCTTATTCAGGGACCTCTCTCCCCTTTCTTTTGCATCCTTCTTAATGAAAGACCCTCTAACAGAAATTCATCGAGACTCAAGTGTGGGTCTCATCTGAGCCAAGTTTGCTTCTGCAAGTACAAGTCAAAAAATACCTCAAATGCATGTTAAAAGTTAAGATTTAACTGATCTTTTGCTTTTGAATGTGCTATACTGTAATTCATCTCTAAACTAGGATGAGATGAGATTTGGACCCCTTGGTCTGCATGAAGTGAGAGGGTAGAAAGTATGATTGTCTAACTGACAGTCACTCCTCAAGACAGCCTCAAGGGCTCTCTCACTTACAATAAGGCTGAGCAACATAAGACATCAGCAAGATTATAGGCTTTGGTGTCAGAAAACCAAGTTTCAAAGCTCAATTTCTCCATTCACTAATTCACTATGAGCGTATCGTCTACACTCTATTTCTTCTTTCAAATGGGGATAAATACTGGTAATAATACTTCAAACTTCTGTTTGGAGAATCAGGTGGAATGATAATTAAGCATTTCATAAACGATAAAGCAAGTTTTAATGCATTATTTTGTTAGTTAAGCAATTTTATTGGGGTCGGTCCATTGTGGACCTAAACTGAGGTGGACTATTTTTCATGGATTTACAACAAAAGTTCTAAAGTTTAGCCAAGATAGTGTCTATAAAAATTCCTCCTACATGCTTGTATGTTCTTTGTTTCCTTTGTATTGCTTATAATAGCAAAGGTTTAATAAAAAATGGTTTGAGTTTATTGATAATATTAGGCAGAATATGAAATCTTTCCTTACACATCTAAAAATGTTATGTGGTTCACTGCCTTTCTCTTTACCATTTTATTTAGTAATCCCCACTGGCATCAAGTAAAGAGGTATTTTCATCTGGGGTCTACTCTCATAGTACTAAAAATGCAAGTTTACTGGATAAAGCCAGTTTTAATCCAGGAAAATTAAATAGACCCCTACTTACAAAAAATATTCATATCTTTCCATTACATTTATGTTGAAGATGTATTGACATGCTCAGTGATTTTTTTTTATATCATAACATTTAGGAGACTAATTTGCCCAGAATATCTAGAATCATCATCAAATATTTTTCAGATATATTTATGTAATACTGCCTCTAAGAGTCTTTCTGACCCTCCAGGCTAAATTATCTCTCTAAAGAGAAAATATTTATTTGATTTAATGTCTAATTTACAAGAGTATAAGCTTCCTTAAAACCTGTTTATTTTGTTGACTACTGTATATATATACACTGAGTGGGCAGATTATTATAATCTCTGAACGCATAATAATCTGGCCACTCAGTGTGTGTGTGTGTGTGTGTGTGTGTGTGTGTGTGTGTGTGTGTATACATATACATATACATATACATATACATATACATATACATATATATATATATATATATATATGTATATGTATATGTATATGTATATATATATATATATATATTAGAGGCCCTCACTTGTGCATAGGTGAGGTCTGGCCAGCCTGGCCAGGGGGAGGGGGACATGGGCAGTTGACTGGCCTGCCTGTTGGTCGAACTCCTGGTCAAGGGGACAATTTGCATATTACCCTTTTATTATATAGGATATATACTGAGTGGCCAGATTATTATGCGTTCAGAGATTATAATAATATATATATGCAGCACTGAGCTAATATATTCAAAGAATATTTATTAAAGAAACTAATGAGTAACAGCAAAGAACAGATAATGCTTTTAATGACTATGTTTATATTAATTCACATGTTTACCCTTCCAAAAATGGGAAGTAGAAAAAGAGGCAGGGTGAGAAAAAAAAAAAGGAGAGGAACTGCACAATTTAAAAGACATTCTGGCATTCACATTTTTGCTTTATTTTCAACTTTCAGGTCACAAACCTGAAAATCTGGTCCAGAGGACGTGGTATCAGACAATTCTTGAAAATCCAGTTTAATTGTCCAATGTTTGTGGTAAGGTGAAAGACACTTTTTTTCTATGTATGCAAGCAGTCCAAGTTTAGAAGGAAAAGACAAGTAAGGAGACAGAAGGACAGAGAGGTCTGGGAAACAGGTAGAAAGTGACTGCTGACTAATTCTCCCTTTCCCTGTCTTCCTATGGAGAACAGACAGACTTACTCTCATCCTCTCTATTCAGCTCCCTTTGTCTGCCCTGGTGAGAACAAGGGCACTTCCCACCTCCTACAAAGTGTTCCCCAAAGGAAGATGCTGCTGCTAACTATGAAAGTGATTGATGCTTTTGGAGCTCCCAAGTAGTCTGTCCTGGTAGCTGTGGTTATTATTTTGAAATATAAAAACAAGGAATTGAAGCAATATTTTCTTGATTTAATGAAAAACCCTCTGACAGAAATCCATCTATGAGACTTTTCTCTTGACGTGTATGTTTAATAAGTAGAATTAGTAATATTTTTGCATATGTGATTTTTTAATTGTCTAAACCATAACTCTTTGAATTAGTCGCCTCAGTTTATCAGATAAACAATCTCAGCTGTGTTAATTATTAATAGGATTTGGTTTAAAGCATGGTTTTTACAATTTCAAGGATTGTACCTCCAATTTTATTTTTTCAGTAGAGTACTGGATTTCCTGTTACACTGTACAAAGATTATAAAACTTGTGCTTGTGGCATACCTTTGTTCCTAAGAATTCCTGCTGTCTGTATCCTTTGGCTCAGGGGATAAGTAGGAGAGCACATGTACCCAAAAGACTTTCTTACAAGGCCAAGAGTGACCTCCTGGGTCACTAATTTTCACAATTCAGAGAAATACACAGAGTAGTTGGAGCCAGAAGCGAGGAATTGCCTGTTTGCCACAATTCAGCTCCTGGTAGTTTGTTTTTCCCAAAACTTGAGAGTATATTTAAAAAGAATCTACCTTGTATGATGCTGAATATAAGCCACAGAGTTGAAGACTTACAAGAGAAAGAGTAATTTACTAGCCTCCCCAATGCTTCTTTCTCTCAGACCTTTCTCTTAGTCAGAAAGAAGATGATATCTTAACATCCTAATCCAGAGAGGTAAGACAACCATAAATAAGATATTTAATTTGTGCAAAGGAAATTATATAAAACTATACTCAGGTAATGTAGGAATGAAGGCTCTCACAGATATTACAGCCTAAATGCATTGGAGACGAGTAGGACTTTCAACTGAGCATTTATGCCAGTGTGTGTATTTTGTTAACAAGAACCCTACTCTTGGAGGAGTAGTTGGGTGGAAGGTGAAAACTGGTAAGCTAGTCTACCTGCAAAAGATGAGACCTCATGAGAGCTTCCATGTGCCTACAGTGACATACAGGATGACCTTAGAAGTCACTTTTCAGACCAACTACAGTTTAATTTCCATAGGCATGCTGGATCGAATATATTTTATTTCCTTATTTGCTTTATAGTTAAAGAAAAGGGGGGAAAAGAATGGAAGCCAAATACTACTACCTCTTTCACTATATCCATTCCCACATAGCTATACACAGCTCACTGACTGATATAATTGTAAAGCTGGAAAGGACTGTAGTGATCTCATTTTAACATACAGGAACTTGCTTTTTATTGATGTAGGCTGAGGATACATAAACTGAATCAATTGATCTGAGGTAACATATTGTGAGAGGAAGGATGCAGGACTGACTTCCGGTGTTCAGTCGAGCCTTCAGTAGCTTGTTATGGACCCTGGGTTTTTATATATTAGGATAGATTTCCATCAATTTCTTATACAATCAATAGCATACCATAAATACTCTTCTACCCTTGTTTTTTCTTATTGCATTTTCGATCCGTATCAGCATGTAGACCTCTTCCTCATTTCTTTATGCAATTATACAGCATTCTGTTGTGGGGATGTGCTATAGTTTATTC
The DNA here is from genome assembly GCF_963455305.1 of Plecotus auritus. Taxonomy (NCBI): domain Eukaryota; kingdom Metazoa; phylum Chordata; class Mammalia; order Chiroptera; family Vespertilionidae; genus Plecotus; species Plecotus auritus. The sequence goes on along the minus strand of NC_137771.1, from coordinate 158,573,870 downwards.
CAGGCACTGACAAACTATAGCCTGAGGGCCAAATGTAGTCTGCCATCTGCTTTTGTATACACTTAAAGCTGAGAATGAGTTTTATGTCTCTAAATGGCTGAAAACAAAATCAGAAGAATTGGTGACACAAAAATTATATAAAAGTCAAATTTCAGTGTCCACAAATAAAGATTTATTGAAACACAGCCATACTCATTCATTTATTGTCTTTAGCTGCTTGTGTACTATGATAGCAACGTTGAATATTACAATAAAGATCAGATGCCCACAAAGCCTAAAATGTTTACTATTGGGCCTTTTATAGAAAAATTTTGCCAACCCTGGTTCATTCAGCCAGTCTACTATTAATAGATGTTTTGGTTGTTTCCAATTTACTGCTATTCTAAGTAATGTCTTTAAGTATGGCTTTGGGCATAAGTCACTTTGTATTTTTGCCAGTATATCTTTACAACAGATGTCTAGAATTGAAATTGCTGTGTTAAAGAGTAAATGCATATGTATTGCACTAGAATTTGGCAAATTCCTCTTTGTAGGGATTGCATGATTTTTGCTTTCCTGCCAACAATGTATGAGAATACCTGTTTAGCTACAGCCTCACCAACAGAGCATAGTTCCAAACGTGAATTTTGTTTTAACACATTGGAATCCAGACTCCAACAAAATATGTCTAAACAAAAGATTTCAACTAGGGATCAGCAATGTATTATTAGGCAGGTTGTTCTGTGAGTGAGGGTATCTGGTGCTGGGGGTACAAATGGAGACTGAAAGCCGTTCCTGTTCACCTAAGTTTGTGCCCTGGTGCAGGTTCGCCTGCATTGCTGGGGAAGAGTGCTTTGTTCAGCCAAAGGAAGTTGCCATTTTCCAGTCTAGTCAGTGGAGATGTCTTTTTGTAGTTTGATATGGAGACTGCATGGCAGGATGGTGATGAGGGAGGGAGGGAGATTAGGGAAAGGAGATGGCTCCATAATTTGTGACCCCTGTTATAGGGAGTTCCGATGCAGAACTAATTTCAATTGCCTGTTTGTTTTTGCTGCTCTTTCCTATATCTACACCATCCTTTAAGGCTTAGCTAGCTCAGATCCTGTCTTCTCAGCAAAGTTTTTCTTAGTCACTCCATTCATTCATGCACTCACTCACTCACTCACTAACTCACTCACTCACTCCATCATTCTGTGCCTAATAGTCTACCACTAATTTGGTCCATTTTCTTGATTTTTTAATCTCACCACCTTCCTTTGTCCCTTCTGTCTTCTCTGAATCAGCTTTCTCTGCATCTTCTAGCCCCCTTCCTCTTACATAGAAGAATACTAGGTATACAGCAGAAGTTTAAAATCCATAGTGTATAAGAGTGAAAATATACATTGTGAAGAAATGCACCCAATTTTCTGAAAATGCATTCATAAAACACTTGAAGATTCTTACTGGATAGGGCTTTGCATCTGAATGGGATCTGTAGATCTCTCCTCTCTGATTAGTAGGAGCAGAAATCATGTCAGAGGTGTGAGCTGTGATTAAGACAAGAAGCTGAGGTCAGAGCCACTGGAGCAGCAGCAGATGTTGGGAGAAGGGTCAGGAGCTGGGGGTCAGCATGGTTTGACTGGTGGAATGCAACATGCTGCAGGGTAACCAGTTTTTATATAGAGAGGCAACAATGTGAGAGTGCTAGGATAGTCTTAAATACAGTAAGAAGTGAGGAATGATAATCTAATGGGGGTGGGGGTTGGAGGATGGGCAAACTTGTAAGATCCAGATAGTAAATATTTTAGGCTTTGCAGGCCTTAGCCTCTGTTGTAATTACTCAACTGCCGTTGTAGTGTAAAAGCTACCATAGACGATATGTAAAGAAATAAGAGTGGCTGTGTTGTGATAACACTATGGACACTGAAATTTAAATTTTATATAATTTTCATCTGTCTTGGGGAGAAACCAAGATGGTGGCATAGGTAAATACCTAAACTGCTGCCTCACACAACAATATCAAAACTACAACTAAAAGACAAAACGGACACCATCCAGAACCACAAGAAAGCTGGCTGAGTGGAAATTCTACAACTAGAAGGAAAGAGGAAAGCACATTGAGAATCAGAGGAGCTGCAAAAGGCTAAGGTACGGAGACACGCAAGTGCGTGAAGAGGAAGGGCAGCTGAGTGCACAGGCAGTTCAGTGTGTGGCTGGCTTTGTAAAGTGGGAGGGGGATGGAAGCTCCCAACTGCGCTGAACTCCAGTTCCGGGTGAGTTTCTGGGAACCCAGATTCATTCGGGGAGAAATTGGACTGTCAGAAAAAGAGAAAGCACACTGAGACTCAGGGGAGCTGCAGAGGCAGAGGTCCGGAGGCACGCACATGCAGAGAGGACGGGCAGCTGAATTCACAGGCGGCTGAGTGCGCGGCTGGCTTTCTAAAGTGGGAGGGAGACGGAAGCTCCCAAGTGCACTGAACTCCAGTTCCGGGCAAATTTCTGGGAACCCAGATTCATTTGGGGAGAAACTGGACTGTCTGGCAGCAAGTGGAACTCGAGGGCGGCTTTCTCTCAGAGGTGCTTATAGCGATTACCAAGGGACACTGAGACCCAGGGGCCTCATAGGGCAGGGCTGATGGGAAGCCAAGGCTGTCTGCTCTGCCCTGAGACTCTGCCCCATCCAAGTTGAGCACAGAGGCTTTTGCAATTTTGCAAGTCTTGTCTCATAAGAGTGTCTCCAGCACAGAAGTTCTCCCAGCATAGACACAGCTGATCCTCACAGCCAATTGGCCTGAAGGTCAATTCCTCCCAGTGATACCAACAACAATCAAAGCTTAACTACAACAAGGCTGTGCACACAGCCCACAAAGGGGTGCACCAAGAGTGCCCACCCCAGGTAACTGGGGGAGGCTGAACCACTGGGCCCTATAGGACACCTACCACACAAAGCTACTCTACCAACTCAGAGAAGCAGCAAAAATGAAGAGACAAAGAAACAGATCACAAATGAAAGAAATGGAGGAAAGCAAACAACTGGATATAGAGTTCAAAACCACGGTTATAAGGTTTTTCAAGAATTTCCTAGAAAAGGCTGATAAATTTAGCGAGACCCTCGAAGATATGAAAAAGGACCAACTAGAAATTAAACATACCCTGTCTGAAATAAAAAATATTATACAGAGACCTAACAGCAGACTAGAGGACCGCAAGAATCAAGTCAAAGATTTGAAATACAAAGGAGCAAAAAACACTCAACTGGAAAAGCAAAAAGAAAAAAGAATCCAAAAATTTGAAGATAGTGTAAGGAGCCTCTGGGACAACCTCAAGCGTACCAACATCCAAATTATGGGGTGCCAGAAGAAGAGAGAGAGCAAGATACTGAAAACTTATTTGAAGAAATAATGACCGAATACTTCCCCCACCTAGTGAAAGAAATAGACTTACAAGTCCAGAAAGTGCAGAGAACACCAAATAAAAGGAATCCAAAGAGGACCACACTAAGACACATCATAATTAAATGCCAAGAGCAAAAGACAAAGAGAGAATATTAAAAGCAGCAAGAGAAAAACAGTTAATTACCTACAAGGGAGCACCCATAAGATTGTCAGCTGATTTCTCAACAGAAACTATGCAGGCCAGACGGGAGTGACAAGAAATATTCAAAGTGATGAATAGCAAGAACCTTCAACCAAGATTACTCTACCCAACAAAGCTATCATTCAGAATTGAAGGTCAAATAAAGAGCTTCACAGATAAGATAAAGCTAAAGGGGTTCATCACCACCAAACCAGTATTATATGAAATGCTGAAAAGTATTCTTTAAGAAGAGGAAGAAGAAGCAAAAGGTAAAGATAAAAAGTATGAACAACAAATACATGTCTATCAACAAGTGAATCTAAAAATCAAGTGAATAAAAAATCTGATGAACAGAATAAACTGGTGAATATAATAGAATCAGGGACATAGAGAGGGAGTGGACTGACAATTCTCAGGGGGAAAGGGGTGTGGGGGTGCGGGAAGAAACTGGACAAAAATCATACACCTATGGATGAGGACAGTGGCGGGGAGGTAAGGGCAGAGGGTGGCATAGGTACCGGGTGGAGGGGAGATATGGGGGGAAAAAGAGGAACAATTGTAATAATCTGAACAATAAAGATTTATTAAATTAAAAAAATTTTTCATCTGTCTTAAAATTTTATTTTTTAATAATTTAAAAGCTATGTTTTAATGATATTAAAAAACTACTATAAATTTAATATGTCTACTATGAACACATATATCGACATGCATAAAAATTTTTAATGCTTTCATATCTTAAGCCCATCACCTATCCTAAACACTGAAGTCAATTACAATCTACATAAAGTCACTTGGAATTGGTGAGGGAAAGCATGCTATCAAATTTTAAAAAGCAAAGAAAGAGTTAATTGGATAAACTGTGACTTATTCCTTATAATTCTTTTCAAATTAAAGTACATATTAAACATATTTATATTAAAGGTATATATGATATGGGCTTTATCAGATGCTGAATGTAAAGACACATTAATGTTTCATTTTACATATCTGGGAATCAAGTTCAGGTACAAAAAGAAAGTATGCAACTATTTTAAAAAATAAATACATATTGACTATAAAAATGTATTATAGACAACTGAACTGTATTATAAACATTAAAGTTGCTAAGAGACTAGATCTTAATTATTCTCAATACTAAAAGGAATGAAAATGTGACATCATGGAGATGTTAGCTAAATGTATAGTGGCATTCATAAATATAAATGTATCAACCAAATAAGTTTAAGCTTACATAATTTGTATGTCAAATATATCTCATTCAAAATAAAATACATGTAAAAATCATGTTAACTCACAAGCTGTGCCAAAACAGGAGTAGGCTAGTGTTTGTGGACCCCCTAATCTAAAAAAAATTTACTTTAGAGTTTCATATTTAAATGTGTTGATAACTATGAATTGTAGCTTCTCTTGTACAAAACTATAGTGTTGGAGTGACTCTAAAATATATATTTGAAGCTATGAAATGTCTGTATAGTTATCAATCCATAAAAGAGGTGCAATGAAGCACACACCAACCTAATGCTTTTTATCAATGGAGCAGGAAAATATTTCATATATACTTCTCCTCTTTACACTCCAACTAGTATGATTTACATAGTGCTTATACGTATGTTATTTTTACTAGTATTATTTTTACTACTACTATTATTATGTATAATTCATTATAACCCTGGATGGTTGGAAGGATATATATTATTATTTCTATTTTAAATGAGGGATTGAAGATTAGGATGTCTTTAGAGCCAGACCTTAAACCAGGGTCAGCTTCACAGGTTTGCTATCTGTGTGATTGAATAGGACCCTGAACTTAAAAATGTCCTCATGCTAAGTTTGCTGCTGTACTGTCATTGCTTTGAAATTTTAAGTAATTTATTAACAATGGATCCCACATTTTTATTTTGAGCTGGCCCCTCAACTTATATAGCCAGTCCTGCCTTAAACCAAAATATTGTTATCATGTGGTCTGTATATTTTTTTCCATTCTCTAAGAATCTTAAAGAGGTTTATATATGGTGACAACAAAGTAGACCATGGCATGTTTAATCAGCTACTTTGAGTTTATTAATAGTCAGTCCTTTATTGTCTTTAGAAGGCAACAAAGAAATGCCTTCAAAATTCTGATGGAAAATGATTTTCTAACTAGAATTTTATCAGTCAAGCGTGGGGTAGAGAGTAGAAGAAAAACATTTTCAGTCAGCAAAGACTCGGAAAATTTGCCTCCAGCAATAGAGGGAGTAAACTAGGAAGTAGAAAGGCTTGAAATGCAGGAAACGGTGGTTGCCAGCCAGCGCAGTAGTCAAGGGCAGTCCCAGGATAGCTGTGCAGCAGGCCTAAAGAGCAGCAGCCCCAAATGAAGCAGAAAGTTAATGTGCAAACTTTCTGTGGTTGTGGTGGGAGAAAGAGGGGAGGCCTCATTTGAAAAATACATGATATGATAGGACCCTGAAAGAAAAATTATGATGGTTATAAGAAGAAACAGAAAGAACAAATAAAATAATTAGGAATTCCAGAAACTAAACAAAAAGCTGTGGAAGAAAGGAAATGTAACCTTAGTACAACTATTTGACTGATGGTACAACTATTTTGGCCTAAAGTGAACATTTGTATATACTCAAAATACCCTCAACACTGTGAAGTTAGATATTTAAAAGTAATATAATGAGAGTGGAAGAAATGGGGGAGGGGTGATGATGGTTGTGTTGTCAAAGGTAAATCCTTGTACATCAGAGAAATAGTATGCAACATTGGTAAATCAAGAATAGTAATATAAGCATGCTATCTATAAATATAGAAGCTAGTAATTAAAGAGAGGTTGTCTGTAGGGAATAGGACCTGGGTTGAGGAGGTATGAAGAAAAAAACTGTTGATATTTATTATAACCCTTTCAGTCCTGTTTTACTTTTATGAGCATGTACATGCATTCCTTTTATGTAAATATGATTTTTAAAAAACCTATTTCAAAGTTGGAGTTCCACATCAGTCATTAAAATGATAGATATGAAGAGATTATATAATATTTTCATTTTACTCTGATAAGCCTAGTATGAGCCCCTGTTTCTTAAACTGTCCTACATGGTTGTCATCCATCTGTTCTAATTCTTACTTCACTGATGGAGGTGTTTTAAAACTTAATTAGCTAATGCTTATAAAGAGATTCTAGGTGCTTAGATGGAAGGCTTAGTCAATGTTGAAGTTATTTTTCTAATGAGAAATTTTATAGTACATTTAGCTATGACTTTTATTTGACTTCAATTGACAAGGAAATATAGGAACATTAGAACTACCACCGTAACTTTCTATTACAGTCCACTTTACTTTCTAAAACTTTATAGATATTTTTAAAAATCAAAGGAAAATTAGCATTTTTACACTTCCTAGAGATCACCAAAATGAAGGAGGAATAAAATGTAGATAATAAAGTTAAACCAATTTTTAAATGAAACTAAATGCACTCTGAAGACATATACAAGATTAAAAGGTTTAATGATTTTTAACATATCTTATATCTTATCTGATTTCCATGGTGTTAAAGAAAGAGAAGAGTACTGTGGTATAAAAATTTAAATAATATTTATTGAGAACCTACTATATGCCATACCTTTTTGCTAGCTTCTTTCAAATATATTATCTCTTCCAATCCATCCACCTCCATTGTGCAAATAGGGAAATAAGTTTCAGAAATAGTAAGAGACTTGTTTAAAAGTAGACAGGTAATGTAGTGAATTTATAGTTTAAACTCATGGAATCTAATTCTGAGTTTGTGACCAGTTCAACATACCATGAGATTTTTTCAAATAAGCACATGAAACAAAAATAAATATAATGAGACCCGACCAGTGTAACTCATTGACCAGTTGAGCATCGACCTATTAAACCAGGAGATCATGGTTTTATTCCAGGTGATGACATGACACTTGCCCTGGTTGCAGGCTTGATCCCCAGTGTGTGTGTGTGTGTGTGTGTGTGTGTGTGTGTGTGTGTGTGTGTGTGTAGGGGGGTGCAGAAGGTGACCGATCCGTGATTCTCTGTCATCATTGATGTTTCTATCTTTCTCTCCCTCTCCTCTCCTCTCCTCTCTGAAATCAATTAAAATATATTTAAAACAATAAATAAATACTAGTAAATAAATAGATAGATAGATAGATAGATAGATAGATAGATAGATAGATAGATAGATAAATAACTTGAGTGTAATAATACCCACAGGGTACAGTGGCAGCAGTCTCAAATTGCAACCAAATTTAAAAAGCTGAGAATTGGCAAGTTGCAACTGAAACATTCCCAGTAAAATTGCTTTTAGTTTGGACAAAGCAAAGGTTGAAGCTGAAAATAATTTGGGGAGATTTGGATTCAGGCTTTTGTTATATAGCAGAAATAATAACTTGAACTTCTAGATTGTTGGTTCTCAATGTGTGGTCTCTGGACCCCAATTCAGACCAAGACAGTGCTTGCCAAACTTTAGGTGCATAGGAGTCACCTGAACAGCTAGTGACAACATGGACTCCTGGGGCCCATCAGGGATTCTGGTACAGTTGGCTTCTGTTGGGAACCAGGCATTTGCATTTCTAACACATTCCTAGGTAATGTTCATGCTGCCACATTCTTCAGATCACATTTGTATTTGAATTATAGATCTTTGAATCTCACTCTAGGTTATTAATTAATTTTTGTTGAAAGCATGAACTTTTCACTGTAGCAAGGAATTGGGACAGGAGGGTGGATAGATATAGAGGATAGTTAGAACTGAAGAACCAGGGGAGATTGGTCAAGCTGGTAGCTCAAAGTCAAGAGGCTTGGAGATCAGGGTTACATCTAGAGGGGATGAGGTCTGCATAAAGTATGTATGCTGGGACAGGATCTGGAATTTCCCTTAGCAGCCTAAATTGGTTTTATCCATTACACTTCTCTTAGGGTTCAGACATGGCAAAGCACAGGACCATTTTTTATCAATGTTTGCAACTAGATTTATCCAAGAGTCCATGAATTATTGAAAGGAAGAGGGGGCAGGTGGAAATTAATTTCTAATCATATATTTTTATATAATTATATATCTGATTATATATATTTTTTTCTCTAAGGCATTCTCAAAATGGAAAGATTTACTAGAACCCTGACATCACCTTCTCTAAACTCTCTTTTACTTTCATGTCAGCTGCATTCTGTTATTATTATTTCTGCTTTCATAGTTATTATTAGAGGCCTGGTGCATGACATTCGTGCACTGGGGGAAGTTGTTGGGGAGTCCCTCAGCCTGGCCTGCAACCTTTAGCAGTCTGGGAGTCCTTGGGGCATGTCCGACTGACGGCTTATGCCCATTCCCCGCGGGAAGTGGGCCTAAGCCGCAGTGGACATCCTTAGCACTGCCACAGAGTGGCTCCTGCCACTGCTGTTGTGTTTGCCAGCTATCAGCCTGGCTTGTGGCTGAGCAGTGCTCCCCCTGTGGGAGTGCACTCACCACCAGGGGCAGCTCGTGCATTGAGCATTTGCCCCTTGGTGGTCATTGTGCATCATAGCAACTGGTCATTCTGCAGTTCCGTCGATTTGCATATTACCCTTTTATTATATAGGATTATTAATAACAGTTATTATTAATATTATTATAAATTAAGTTTCATGGTATAAAAAGTTCTAAAATAAAGATTTAAAACTTAGAAAAAAATAAGTATAAAGCATACATTGGTCAAAAATAATCTCATACCTCAATCCACTATACCTTTCCACCATTCTCAAATCAGGGAAGACATGTTAAAATCACACTTTCAGATTAGGTTGAATATTGTTTTCCAGAACAATCAGAAATCATTGGGTAGTTTCTTTGTAATTTGAAGGTAATATTTAACAAGAAACAAACACCTCTAAAGCAGAATTCAGGAATCTATAGAAGAGTATTGCATCTTATGGAATAGGTAAAGAGCAATTTTCCCTTTTCTTTCAGAAAAAAGCCAGGAGATTTAAAGAATTTTAGAGTGGGTAGGGAACTCTAACATTTTATATTCAAATCAGGGAAGGAGGAAATAAACAAAGGGGAAACTATTAAGTTTGGTTATACACTCTATTCAGTAAAAGGTAAGCAAAAATATAAACCCCACAGCCTCTGAATTACAGAGAAAGGACCCCACTCTACTGGAGGTATTTATTTTTCAATTAGTCAAGGATATGAGAAATGTCTCAAATATTGGCTGATAAATCTATCTTACTTAGGTTTTCTCAAAAAACAGACTTAAAATGGAAATTCAGTTGGTTTACTTGGAAGGTGATTAGGAAGCACCAGTGAGGAAATAAGGCAGTGAGACAGAGAAAGAGAGGCAGCCAGTCAGAGCACTTTATAGAGCAGTTACCGCATGGTGAAAGGAGCTGAAGCCTGCTAGAGGAGGAGCCAATGTAGAACATGTGTCTCATAATTCTCCCATCATCCCAACAATCAGTCATTAGTTAAGGGTGGGTGGAGGGGGTGGGGTAGAGTCATCCTCTGGCACTGCTGGTCTGCCATGTCTATGGGCAGAGAGGGTTCCACTAAGTCAACATTAGTGGATTTGCATGGCCCAGAGCAAAATGAGAATGTGGAATTCCTTGTTCAGAAAGCCAGAAGAAGGCCTCTCTCTCTCTCCTCTCCTCTTCTCTCTCTCTCTCTCTCTCTCTCTCTCTCTCTCTCTCTCTCTCTCTCTCGTCATGGTGCATGTATGTGTGCACGCGTGTGCGTGTGTGTGTGTGTGTGTGTGTGTGTGTGTGTCTTTGCTATTTAATACTCCCTCACATGGATACTCAAAGGCCAACTTCAAATCCTCACAGTGACCTGGTCTCTCACCCTTCCTTTCTTCCTTTCCCACAATTGAGCACATGGTATGTGTTGTATGCATGTGCCTGACTCTCACCCAACTTGTGCCAGGGATCACTGGGTCAGAGTAGGGAAAGGCAAAGAAGCAGGGGGAAGAAGGAGTGCATATGAGTTGAGGCTCTAACTCTCTGAACATGTTCTATTGTGCCATTGGACTTCACTTACAGAACACAGAATTAAAGGCAGACTTACTAAGAATTTCAAATAGCAAGCACAGAGAATTAAACCCCAAGCATAGGCTGCCTTCTGAGTACAGAAACCTATAAAGCTGTGCTGGTCATATACCTAAGACCAACCCTGGCTAGCTTCTTATTCTGCCAGCCAGATGAGTCCTCTGGCTGGTAGCTGGAGACTAGAGTGGGCTACAGTGGTAAAAGCTTAAGGAGATATGGGTGGGACACCAACAGTGTATACTATAGGTTCAAAGATTTAAACTGTAGACACCTTTTCCTGTAATTACTCTTACCTTTCAAATGAGTTCATAGGAAGTTCATTAACTGTCCTTGAAGATAATTACTCCAAAATTTCCAGTTAATTTTTCCTTTGGCTCACTCATATATCAGGGACTTATGTTGTCATAAATCAAACATGTATGGTTTCCTAAATAGGCTCAATCATGTACTGAATATGTTTGTTGATCTCCTACTATGTGCCAGACACTGTGGCAGGTGCTAATGAGGAACGAGACCAAAAGGCTGTCTAATAAAGTGAAAATTATGTCCCAAGCTTCACTTATGGGATCGTCTGCTTGTACTTCACTGAGATTCCCCTCACATCTTGGATGCAGTGCTAGTATTTGGAAAGGAGAAGTGGTATCTAATTTCACGTCAATTACAGCCCTGGAGAGTTATTAATGAAAATGCAATAGCTACATTTGCCTACCTTTTAAATTCATTTAGAATCTTTATTAAACTATAAATTCAGAGGAAAGTCCCTTGAGTTAATTATAGATTTTGTACAAATAGTTATTTGTATTCTTTTTCACAATGATAAGCTCACCAGCATATCATCCAGGACAAACACATAAACAGTTCTTTTTAATACGTTGTGGTTCCTAATTGTCACAAGGTTGCTCTAAGGAACAATGTGTTATCATGTCACCTACAGTCACATTCCTAACTCATAGGGTTCACAGTCACATTCCTAACTCATAGGGTTCACTTTTTCTTATCAAAGCAAATTAAACCAAAAACTCAATTATCCATTGGAGAATTCATCAGTTATGATCTTAAAGCTGCTCACGAACATTTGGCTTTAATTTATTTTCAGTGCTCTTTAAAAATATGAAAATAACACTATATTTATAGCTTCTGTTTCTTTTTTACTCTATCTTTGGTGTGAAGAAGATTTGAAGAAATAACTCCTTCACACCAACAAGGCTTTCAGAACTGTGAAAAATCACATCAGAAAACAAAATAATTCTCACTTTGTTCCTGGAAGAAAATGGTCATTGTTTCTTATCTCTGAGGTAGTTCTTGGTATGATGAGTGAAATGGCAAAAATAATAGAGAAAAATAGCTGTGTGTATCACAAAAGCCAAAATGCATTTTTTTCTATTATGTAAATAATCATTGGCTCTTACTGACAGTTGAGATCATATATTCAAAGAAGAGGTGTTTATGTTACTAGATATGATATGGAAAGCCTCTATCGCTTCTTTACCATATTCATAGTGACTTAAAATGCCATCTGCTGTATGCACACAGTATACTGTGCGCCTAAAATGTGTCATATATCTTAGAACATACCTATTTCAAATAAAGCTGTTGGTTGGCTATCTTTATATATCTTACTCTTAGAAGAGTACTGATAGCTTGCATTAGGAATATCAAAATAAAATCACATAGAAATCTGCTTTGTTGCTTATTAGCGATAACTATACATGTATATATTATTGATAAAATTCATGTGGAAAGAATGGTTTTAGAGATTTTTAAATGCCATTTTGTGGTGCCAGTTTAGAACTTTTATTTACTATATCAAAATATAAAAAATAATTGCAAAACATTACACTAGTGAACGATGGCAGCAATGAAAGAAATTTAACATTTTTTTATGTATAACATTACTAAAACCAAAGAAACACATAACAAATCCTAGATGAGTCATACCCTATTTGAATGAAGTAAATATCAAACTAATTTTAACCTGTGTTTTAATGGCTCTTTTCCAAATCTGCTTTTGGAGAACTTCCTGCCCCCTTCAAAATTTCCTAGTTACTTCTGAAGATTTCTTGGAGATGTTTATCGTTATTCCCAAGTTCTTTCAGCTATTACTATATGGTGTCATTTACTTACTTATCTCCATTTTCCTTATTTCTAACCCTAACCTGAATCTGAGGATGCCAATGCTGAGAGGTCTGTTGTTTATAGGCCACATAAAGATGGCCCGTGACAAGCATTTCTGACTCTGACAGATCACTTGCTCATCCATTGCAGGTTGCTCTGATCAGAATGGCCCTCATTCTTGCTGGACATTGCTCTCTCTTGGTAGTTATTTCTTTCTCCTACTAAGTTCTCCTTCATATGATATGACAGAGTCCTCCAAGAAGTCAAAATTTCCACTAATAACAAAATACCTTCTCTTGCTCCTGCGATAAGTATATTCTTTGCTGTGATTTCATTCATCAAGGACTTAAGACTCAACCCCTAAATCATCCTCAATTCCTCACTTTCTTTCATAGCCCATACCTTATCCATAGTAAATCCTCTTTGCTCTACCCTTACTATCCCAACTGTAACCAGTTTTCACCAATCTACCTCCATAATTTAACCCGACTCCCCATCACCTCTTGCCTGGGCTAGTATAATAGTTTCTAAGAAATGTCCTTGTTTCCAACTTTGCCACGAATAGAGCAGCCAGAGTAATCATTTCAATACCCATGCCATGTTTCTGCTCCAGATACTTCAATGCTTTCTATCTCACTCAGAATGAAACCCAAAGGATTTATCTTGTTTTACACAGCCCTTAGTGATCTGGTTCCTGCCTATCTAATACTTCATCTTCTTTAATGCCCAGTCACTCACTCATCCCTCACTCCCAAATCCTGTGTTCATAAAGTTATTTCTCTCACTTAATTCTCTGCTCTCTAAAAACTGTCACATTCTGCCCTCACTGGTTTGGCTAGGTGCATAGAGCATTGGCCTGTGGACACAAGGGTCTTGGGTTCATACCTTGGTTGCAGGCTCCTCCCCAGCCTGGCCAGGTCAGGGCTAGTGCAGGAGGCAACCCATCAATGTGTTTCTCTCACATTGATGTTTCTCTCTGTCTTTCCCTCTCTCTTCCACTCTCCCTAAAAATCAATGGAAAAATATCCTCAGGTGAGGATTAAAAAATAAGTAAATAAATTCATACATACATAATACATACATAGAGAAATGAAACTGTCACATTCTCACAGAAGCATTTTCTAAACTGACCACATTATATAAAAAAAAGAGTACCTTGCCCTGTTCAATTATATCCCACTCACTTTCTAGTCCTTAACTGACTTTTTTATCTCAGAACTTTTTACCATCTGCTAATTATATATTTTTTGATATTGATTTCACAGAGGAAGGGAGAGGGAGAGAGAAATAGAAACATTAATGATGAGAATCATTGATCAGCAGCCTCCTGAACACCCCCTACTGGGGATCAAGCCAGCATCCTGGGCCTGTGACCTCACTGGGAATTGAACTGTGACCTCCTGGTTCATAGATCAATGCCCAACCACTGCACCACACTGGCTGAGCTAAATATTTATTTGCTATATTTGTTTATGATCTGTCAGTTCCATGAAAGTGCCAATGAAATTTGTTTTGTTCATTACTATATCCCTAGAATCTGGCAAGTAGTAGGTGGTCAATAAGTATGCATTGGCTAAATAAATGGATGTCACCTCTCCCATAGTGAAAGGTGGCTATTGGGACAAAATTTTTGTATTTCTGGACCTTTGACTAAATATCATAATAATATTATTGTATCCTACTATTACTCCAAGCTATTATATATAACAATACTACCACAAGTGATAGAAATATATATTTGGTACTGAATGAATAGCTTCAAATATTTGGCTACCTTTTAGGGAAAGTTTGGCTACAAGTCTTGATAGCTATAATGAGAATTTTAAGATTTATGATCTCTAAATTATATTTGTCATAAAGTTTCTATAGAAAAAATTTAGCTATCAACTTTTAATGTAGTAATGTTTAAGGTTTTTCTCAAAAGTTATATTTTATAGACCTTTTATTTCAAAGTTAAATAGTGAAGAATATATACTAAAGAGGAACAGAGGTTTAAAAAAATAACATTTCTTATTCTATGTGTAAGCCCAAAAAGAAAAACTTTCTGTAAATGAATAGAATTAACTTATTTTTTGAACATAGCTTATAGTTTTATCTGTGTGGATATGTTTTCCTGCCTTTGTCTTCAATGTCTTTCTCTTTCTAATCAAAGTACTATTTTGTTTTCTATATAAATACCAGTGCATTTAAACCCCTCCTTCAGGATACTATAATTTAAATAAGTCTATTTTAAATTTTATTTTATTTATTTATTGATTTTAGAGAGAGAGAGGAAGGGAGAGGGAGAGAGAGAAACATTGATCTGCTGTTCCCCTTATTTATGTATTCATTGGTTGGTTCTTCTTGTGTCCTGATGAGGAATCGAACTCCCAATCCTGGCATATGGGGACAATGCTCTGACCAATTGAACTACTTGGCCAGGGCCTAACTGAGTCTATTTTAAAATGGGCAGTTTGTCTGTTGAAAAGCTTGTTTGGTTGGGCCTAAACATCTATTCAAACAGAGGTTTATTGTTGTTGTTTTAAATATTATAAAAGTTTGGCTAGTATCCTCAGTAATTAGATTGTTTTTTTAACCAAATTATTTCATTAATCCCTGGGCAATAGTACTATCTTCTAAGGGCTCTTGTAGTTCAACAAGGGGGATCTGAAAAGCATAGAGATGGAGAAAAAGAAACAGCAATGAGGCCATAAATGGATAATCAATTCCCTGTGTTAACTAGCATTTATAATATCCTTTGAAGTCCTCAGAATTTTCATGCCTGGGGAAAATATAAAGGTAAGAAAAATTGAGATATGAATAAAGTATGATCTTTTGAAACATAGAATGCAAGTATAAAAATTTTTAGGCCAGGGGAAAATTTCCTTGAAAATTGTCAATTCAAGTTCTTGAATTAATTAGACAATCTCACTAAACAAGCATTCTCAGTTGTTATCAGTATAATTTCTGCAATGCTGTGATTACAGAGAATGCCATAATTAGAATCTCCAATAGCAAAATAAACACATATTGTAATACTATGGCAATACTTTTCAGCTGGAAATGTGACTTCTTTTATCTAAAATAATATAATGCTTAAAGGCTGCTGAATTGCAATTATTTTGGTTAATTTTTATATCCCAGGCTGAATGATTAATCCATCAAAGCTTAAAAATACTTTTGCAGGTGTTTTGGTGGGGAATTTATTTCTATAATGACCCAGATTTCCACCCCTCCACCCCTTTTAAAGCTGTGGTTCTCAAACTTCAATGTGTATATGGGTCATCTGGAAGGCTTGTTAAAATTGCTGGGCCTATCCCCAGAGTTTCTTATTTAGTAGGTCAAAATGGGGCCTAAAAAATTTGTATTTCCAAGAAGTTTTTATGTGGTAGTTATGCTGCTGGTCTGGGGATTGTTCTCTGAGAACAGTGAGCCACTGGTTTAAGTTAAGGCAAGTGTTATCCCACAAATCATTTTGTTTGAATTTATGTCTATTATTTAAATGTAAAGATGTTTATCATGCAGGAAAAAATGTTTAAAATATATTGTTCAGACATGTGTGTGTGTGTTTTTTTTAATGCATCACAATCTCTAATGTGTCTTCCCAATTCTTACTTGGGACTTACCAACAGCACATGTCCTCAGTGCAGGCCTTTGCAAAGTTTGAATCTCAGCTGTAGAGGGTTATCTATATTTTAAGAAAGCTATTAGCTCATTACTTTCATCTATTTATATTAATCAAATTAATTAACTTAGGAAAAGTATAGATTATACTAGAGGCCTGGTGCACAAAATTCATGCATGGGTAGGGTCCCTAGGCTTGGCCAGTGATCAGGGCCAGTCAGGGCCTTCCTTCCCCTGGCTGCCAGCTGCTGGCCTGGGCCTTCCTTCATTCTGTGCCACCCACTGGTGGTCAGCGCATGTCATAGTGAAAGGTTGAACTTCCGGTTGGTTGAACTCTCGAGGAGACAATTTGCATATTAGCTTCTTATTATATAGGATTAAGTGAAAAATCTTCTAGTTTGGATTATATTCATTGATTGTCTAATACTTTATTTACACTGAACCACTTCTGGGACTCTTTATTAATGCATTGAACCTAGATTACTTAGAAAGAGTCCTTGAACTAGTCTGTACTTTTGTTACCTCCTTTGCCTGAAAAAACTTCGTATTATCACATGTACAATGCCAAGCTATTACTATATGATTCACAATGGATATATATTCATGGCAAATAAGTTCCTCACCTTTCAACTTTCTTTTGTTCAGTTTTAAACATCCAGTTTGAAGGAAGGCACTGATGAAGTAAAGAAGAGGAACAAAGGAGTAAAAAATCCACTTCCAGGGTCATAGCAATAAAAAGGAAATTATCCTTTCAAAAGTTTTTTTTTAATATATTTTATTGATATTTTACAGAGAGGAAGGAAGAGAGGGATAGAGAGCTAGAAACATCGATGAGAGAGAAACATCGATCAGCTGCCTCCTGCACACCTCCCACTGGGGATGTGCCCGCAACCAAGGTACATGCCCTTGACCGGAATCGAACCCGGGACCCTTCAGTCCGCAGGCCGACGCTCTATCCACTGAGCCAAACCGGTTTCGGCAGTTTTTTTTTTTTTTTAATTTGACTTAATTGCATTTGTCTCTTTATACATAGTACTAGAACTTTTAATTTTTATGTTAGAAAATGATTCCTGTTGCTCCTTTTCTACACATTGTCTTTATGAAGATACCTAATGCTGCTACTTCTGCTCTCAGCCTGTCTTTTCACCTCAGATATTCAGCAAAACACCCAAGATGATCTGTCTTAGCTAGAGGAGACTGGCAGCATCTCCCTGGACACACTATCATTAAGGATGTCATGGATGGATGCCCTGCCCCTTCCTGTGTTGACCCAGGGTCACTGTTATTTTCACCTTTCCTGACGACATTCAATTTTATATTCACTAGGCTTTGCCCAGGCTTTGGAGTTTGCAGAGGTGCTTCTGAGTTATAAAGCAACCCATATCTTCTTAAGTTTATCTTTTTCTGAATAATCTGGATAGAAAATCCCATGCGTCAAATAATCTGATGAAAATTCCAATATGATGTTACTAAAAATATTATGTACATATTATACATATATATGACATTAAACCTTAGAGCACGTGGAGTAGACAGCATATTCCCCAAAGTTAACCCTTAGGCCATTGCAATTATTTAAGACCCGTTAGAAAAGAGGCTGTTCCCTTTCTGTCCCACATTCCATCTTAGAGAACCTGTCCATTTCCATTCCCAGAGCTCTTCCTCAATCCCTGTGATACACATGCAAATCTAACACTCTGTACAGATGATTGACTTCAGAGGAGCAATCTGGGATTAAAAAATGTGATTTAGAATGTTTAGGTAGTTGACTGTAGAAGTTAGTCTTGGGAAATAATGAAGATTCAGAGATGGAGGATACCAACTCTTTTGCACAGAAAAACATAAGAAAACTGTGTACACATAGAAAAAGAGCAGCATAAAACAAGCACAGAGAAGCAGCGAAAACGGAGCACTTGAGATGAAAGTTTCTCGTCAGCTTTCCAATTCCTGGCCATCCCAGATAGACTTTTGTTCTCTGCAATAGCTTTGCTTAAGCTAGCTTTATGAATATCTATGTCTTATAACTAACAATGCTTACATAAGACAATGCTTATTATTAAAAGTTCTTTATTTCCAATTAGAGAGATAGTAAGGTAGCAGGGATAACAGATTCAATATCAGAGCCATCATGCTGTCAAACCCAAATATTTCCTATTACAGTTTATTCTCTATTAATAACTTAAATGAGAAAAGTAAAACGTAATACATGCTCCTTGTTAAAAACTCCTGTAATACAGAATAGAAATTTGAAGATGTATATCTAATTTGTCACTCTCTCCTGATACCATTCCTCAGAAGTCAATTCCTGTTAACTGTTGTTACATAACCTTCCAGATTTGTGTACTTACAAACAAAAAACATACATTAATGTACATGCATATCTATCTCTCTGTCTATCTATCTATCTATCTATCTATCTATCTATCTATCTATCTATCATCTATCTATCTTATCTACCTATCTCTATCATCTATCTATCATCTATCTATCTACTTGGTCTTATTTCAATTTAAGTACAATGTCTCTTGTTTATCCTTGTCTAGATACAGGAACTTTTGCTCAGGATTCTTCTTCATAAGCCTTCATGGGTCTGAGGTTAGTCATTGTTTTTCAGTTTTCCTCTCCCCAGGTTAAGCAATCCCAATTCCATTACCTATTTTTTTTTTTTTTTTTTTACTTTTTGTAAATATGTTTAATACATTTTTCCTTTTTCTCATTACAAAAGAAAATATGGTCTTGGAATTAAGTACTCTAATAATAAAAATTTGAAGATTGCTAATATATTTTTAATACTGGCTAGCTCTCTATCAAACTCTCACCATCTGTATAGTGGAGTCATTGACTCATCCAGTCAGTTCTGTGGCTTAATTTTGTTTGAATTTCAGTTGACTACTCTCAGCTAATAAATATTATAGTCATGTATAGTAGGATGTCATCTCAGTAAATTTATCATCTCTTATAAAATTTATACCAGAAAGAAACATGAGTTTCTCATTTAAATGATGTGACTATTTTAAGACAAGAAAGAGAACAGATTTTCTTTAGTGATACTCCCCATTCATCTGCACTCCTCCCATGACCATCTAAATTGTACATTAACATCTGAATGCTTATAGACCTAGAGAAAGTTCTTTTTAGGGTAGCTAATTAAAATACATTTTTATAGATTTGTAATTTCTGAGATATACAAATAGAAAAAATGTCTCCCAATGGCTTCTCCTTCAATTATTTTTTAAACCTTTATTTTAAAAATAACTTATTAAATATATCAACATACAAAAAAGTATATAAAGTCTGTCAAATTTAAATCATAAAAAATAAATATCTGATCCTAGCTGGTTTTGCTCAGTGGATAAAGTGTCAACCTGTGGACTGAAGGATCCCAGGTTTGATTCTAGTCAAGGGTACATGCCCAGGTTGTGGGCTCAATCCCCAGTAGGGGGCATGCAAGAGGCAGCTGATCAATGATTCTCATCATTGATGTTTCTTTCCCTCTCTCTTCCTCTCTGAAATCAATAAGAAAATATATTTTAAAAAAATTTGTGTACCCACCACCCAGCATTAGGACACAGCACATTACGATCACAGATATATCCCTTTACTTTGTCCCAGAGGTAACCTTAATCCTAAATTTTTATTCCCCTTGTTTTTCTTTGTACTTTTGCCACCTACATATTTATCTCTAAACATTTTCATGTTATTTAGTTTCCTTAAGTCTTAAACTTCACACAAATTAAATTATATTGTATAAATTTTTCTGTGGTTTCAGCAAGATAATTTTTGAGATTCATTCATGTTGATGAGTATGAGTAGAGTTCATTGATTTCATTGATGAATAACATCTCATGAATACTTTATAATTTATTTATCCACTATACTATTGATGAACTTTGGGGTTCTTCCAGTTTTTGCTATTATTGATAATGCTCATAGACAATCTTAGATATTTTTCTAGCAGAGGGATTGCTTGGTTCCATCAGAAAACTTTTTTTTAACACAAAGCAAAGGTCCTTGCACACAGAGGACCTAAGGAATGCTTTTTAGTGAGTTAATTTTAATAGTTTGATAGTCGATTCTAAGTCTTTTTAATATTTTCTAGCAAGTATATACTGAAAAACAAATATGAAAAACATATTGGCAGATGGAATGTAGGTGAAGGCATAGTAATTATTTAGTGTGGTTTGCCTGTTCAGAAGGACTTATACCCTCACTGAAGAAAACACAGCACTAGAAAAGCATACCTTATTTCCATCATGTGTGTTTCTTGCTAGGCCACCGAGCAAGAACACATTTGCCCAGCTAAGCCCTCTTAAAAACTCCTGGGACAAGGACAGATAGAAACAAGTACAGTAAGACAAATATTTGTCCAGCTGACTTTTTCTGTCAAGTTTGTCTCTATGTGGGTGGCAATCAATTTTCCCTTCAAGTCTTTTTCTGGCTTTTTATTACCATTCAAAACATTCCCATCAAAAATCATGTATTAAGCACTTAGTTATTCATTGTTTTTCAAGTTTAACCATGGTTACAAACCCGATTAGTGTAAAAGGGCTGTATGTTTTCTTACTGAAGAAAGTTTAATAATTCTGTTCAACCTATAACTTTTTTTTAGAATTCTTGTGATATCAATTCTTTCCTTGCAGTTTGAATGATGTACATGCCAACAAAGGCTCACACATCAGAAACACAAGGGTAACTATGATAATGTTTCTGCAAACACCTGCAACCTCAGGGAGCCCTGAGCTTGCTCATCATCTTCCCTTTTAACAATAAATATTAAGTGGTCAAGTGCTTTCTGCCTTGGCATTAGGCAGGGATAGGAATCCATTCCTTAAGGCAGGGTTGTTGATTAAGATTTAGTTTTCTAGATTTCTCATTGGCTTGCCCTGACATCAATGACCTATCTGATTTATCTTGCTTTACTTATCTGAATTCCTGGCTTACAAAAGCTTGGCTTGTTCTTTTGTTTCTTAGTAGCCATTATTCTTTATTGTCCAAGTAACAGATGATCATTATGCACATGACTGGGGATTTCCCAAATTGACAGTTGATGCATGAATAACTGCCTCCTGCAGTAAACCTCATTTTCAAGTATTATATTTGACCTTACCAATTTAGATGAGCAGGTTAGCTGGAAATCCAATCTCCTTTTCACTAACACTCATGTCCTCCTCACATACCCTGTTATAGTCCTAGGGTCAGTCCTGTTTTGCTCCTGTCTTGTTGCCAGTTCTATTGCTTTTATATTTCTTGCAATTAAACAATGTCTAAAACAATTCCTATGGCTAAAAGTTCTTTAAACCCAAATTGTAAAAACTTCTAACTCAACTATAACGGGAACCTTTTTACTAGAAGAGTGTCTGAGGTTAGCTGCCTTTTTTCATCTTTTTTTTTTTTTTGTAACATCAATCTGCTAAAACATTAGAGCTACAATGAGGAGTAACTCAATTGTTTCTCATTACATCTTATTTAGTAACATTTTCGGTTAGAAAAATGCAAAGTAATATATGATTATCTTGTTAGAGTGGGGATTTGGACTCATCACCTTAATAGGATTCCCAACTAAAAATGGATTTTAGATACACAATGAACACTTTTCTAGAATAAGTAGGTCCTATGCAACTGGGACAAATTTATACTAAAAAGTATTCATTGTTCATCTGAAATTCAAATTTAACTTTAACTGACCATCTTATATTTTAGTTTTCTAAATATGGCAATCCTACCTTTTAATCTGGAGAACTTCACAGCTGCCAGGAGATGCTGTTTGCTCTTTAAAAAGTCATTGCCTCCTCCAAAACGATGCTATGGCCTTGTGGCTGGTGTTGAGGCCAAAGCTGGAGGCAACCAGAAGTCCGGTAATCATTAAGAGTGGCTGGTGTCCAAGAGAATGAGGCTTAGGATAGATTTCATGCTGGGTCGCTTTTTTTATTTTAATCCTTAACTGAGGATATGTTTATTGATTTTAGAGAGAGAGGAGGGGAGGGAGAGAGAGAAAGAGAGATCGATTGGTTGCCTCCTATAAGCACCCCAATGGGGGACTGAACTGCCATCTAGGTATGTGCCCTGACAAGATGTATGGGATGTTGCTCCAACCACCTGGCCAGAGCTCCAGTAGCTTTTGTATCGCTCAATGCAGATCATTGTCCAGTGGTTCTTCAAGATTTCAGGGGAGGACCATCTTTCTGCCCAACACCTTCCTCAGTGCTCTGCTAGGACAATGGTGTTCCATGGCAAAATTATCGTGCGGTCCTCATACTGTAGCTTTTCAGATTCATGGACATAATTACTTCAGGAAGACACAGCCTGCCTGTGTGAAGTCTCATTTGGGATAGGTTCACCTATACAGATCCTCTTTTCTGTCAGTCCTGCCATTTGGTAATTGTATTTGTGTGTGTGTGTGTGTGTGTGTGTGTGTGTGTGTGTGTGTGTGTGTGTGTGTGTTTTGCTTTTCCTTGTCACTGGGCTTCTGTTGGGGTTATCCTGGTCTATTCTAAGAAATTTCAATAATCTTAAATCTTGGGCCAAAGTGGTTTGAGCTCTTGTACTCTTATACCCAAGAAGCCACTAATATTATGCAAATAAGTTTCCATAAAGAAATTTCAAAGATATTGATATTAGAAGTAGTTTCTCTTGAGAAGAAAGAAGGGCAAAAGAGGGGGAAAAGGAGGGAAGGAAGGAAAAAAGATGGAGAAAAAGAGAGAGAGAAGAGGAAGAAGAAGAGGAAGAAAAAAGCAGAAAGTTCTACCTCTTCTGGACATAAAAAAAAGAAAAAGAAAAAACTTTGAGATTCATTGGACATGGCTAACTCATAAAATGCAATACATTTTAAAATTAGAGGGAAATATTGCAGCACAGATCTCAAAATCTAGCAATAATCCCTTGCTAACATAACATCTTTGACCTTCTAAAGATTTTTTTCTGTATGTGTATATTTCTGTAGGTGTCTATATATAATCACACAAAAATGGGTCTATACTCTACAGACTATTTTCCAATCTCCTTTTTATCTGTGCATTACTGAGCTATACATAGGTGGCCAGGGGATGGGAGGCTCCCCTTCAGTGGACTCCGGGTATACCTCATGGAGAGAGTAAGAGAATCCATTAGGACAGTGAGTCATAGCTGGCCAGGTAGGGATTGGCCATGGTGGGGTAACTTACTCTGATTTGATTGTCCAGATAGGTAGGGCTTACATTCATGGTCATGCATGGTATCCTGATGCAAAGAACCACTTTGTACTTTATTATCTTGTCTTTTTGTTCTCTGGGGGGTCCATGTTGGTGGGGAACATGTTTCCTGAACAGCCATGGGCTCTGGCCTCCTGGAATGCTGGGCCTGCACCGCTCTCTCAGGGCCCTGGGTCACCAAAGTCTCCTCCCAGGGCACCTGCCTGGCAGCTCGGGTGGCTGCTGGACAAGCAAACTGCTCACGGGGACATACAGGTTGGGGGGAAAGTAGGTTTACAGTTGTGCGTACACAAAACACAGAGTTTATTCCTGTATTATTATTTATTAAATAGAGGCCTGGTGCATGAATTCGTGCATGGGTGAGGTTCAGCCGGCTCACCCCAATGGGGGTTGGGGGAGCTGATTGGGGGCAGGGCCTGCCAGGGGGAGGGGCACAAGAGGTTGGCCAGCCAGCCCCGCCCCCGATCGGGCTGGTTGGCTGGCCACAGTGGGCGTCATAGCAACATAGTGACCTTTCGTTCTGGTTGTTCTGGTGTTCTGGTCCTTGGCTTTTTATATATATAGATTACTGTATTATTTTCCATAGGAGCAATTATAAACCTACTTTTGCCCCACCCTGTATATTATTTAATTATGTCTCCAATTATTAGAATGAACACTCCATACGAGATAGAGATCAAGATCCTTGTCTGTTTTGTGTTCTGGTAAGTTTCAGCATTTCAGGTGAATGTCTGGCTGTGGTAAGCACTCCATAAATAGTTGTTAAATGAATGAGTCATTTTAAAAAGAAATGCTTTAGATAGGCAAAGGAGATACAAAGGAAAGGAAAGTTCCTAAGGGTACTCTATCTGGGAAACATCATATGTATGTTCTAATCAGAGCCTTTTGAAGATGTTGCTGCTCTCTTTGTTGACCATCCCATAGTTACAAAGGTCCATCTTTTCTTTGTAGCTCTTCAAATGGCCGGGTTCACCATACAAGTCCATGCTAGGGTTATACAAAAAGCCATTTCACAACTAAAACCTTTCCAGATTAGAGATTTCCACCCTCCAGTGACAAACCATAAGTTTTCACTGGTCTAGGAAATTTCTCTCAGATAATTCTTGACTCCTCAATACTGAGATATTTTGTTTTATACAATAATGAGAAAACTAGAGGTTTCAATTTTGTTTAGAACATAGAAAGCCACACAAAAAAATGTTAACCCCATACTAACAACAGGAATAATCCAGATAGTCCTTTAATAAAAGCATCTTTTCTTACAACCATCAGAGAACTGCAGTTGCAAGGCAAGTATGGAAACTGAATCTCAAAGGGGGACAAGCATCTCTGGGAAGGGACAGAATACACAAACTCTTTTACCTTTAGCAGAGCATGGCCTTCATGGAAGCAGGTAAGAAGAAATCAGCTAAAATCTCAACCAATTTCTACAGGCTAAATGTGGGCTAGCATATCCAATTAGAATAATTGGGAGCCTTATTCATAAGGGGAGATCACAGTCATTGCAAACTCTTCTTCATGGGCTCCTTGAGGCTCACATAAAGATTGGGGGGAAGGAGAGGAGATTGGAGAGAACAGCTCTCAGCGTCTCAAAAACAAGGGGAGGTTTGGTTGCTGTGGAGAAAGAGGCAGGGACGTTGAAAAGACTCTGTACCCAAAACCTGGGTGCACAGGCTGTGCCTAACGTTGGTGCTGGACTAGGAGAATCAGGAACCACCCCCACTGCCCAGGAACCTAGCATCAAATAATAAGCAAAAGCAGTCTGCCGCTGGGTCAAGGACAAGTGCTTGGAGAGAAATGCCCCGAGGTGCAGAAATGCAGGGACTGATGAAAGCTGAGGGTGGAGCAGGAA
The DNA here is from genome assembly GCF_963455305.1 of Plecotus auritus. Classification (NCBI taxonomy): domain Eukaryota; kingdom Metazoa; phylum Chordata; class Mammalia; order Chiroptera; family Vespertilionidae; genus Plecotus; species Plecotus auritus. The sequence continues at coordinate 158,548,568 of NC_137771.1, read as the reverse complement.
CACTGAGAAAAGCCCTCCTCCCCCTTCCCGCCAGACCTCACACTAAGCACAAACCCACCACTGGAGGAATGAGAAGACTGGTGCACAGAGATAATGCCAGCAACACCGAAAGTCAAAAGTACTTTTAGAAGGGTTTGGAAGGGTTGAGATAGTAGTACCTATCTGATGGTATACCTTTTCAATCTCTCCTGCCTTACACCAGCTCAAGACTTTTTTGAAAGCGCTCCCATAGAGGGCCCAAGGAAAGAGAGGGCTCAGAGGAGAAGCAAATGAATAATTATTCTGTCGCAATCATCTCTTTGGTCCTCAGTTTTACCATCAAATGTAACATTCTTTGATTCTAAATCAGACTTTGTGTGTGGTTATTAGTTTAGTTCACTTGAACAGAGAATTTAATTTGGGAAGTCCTGCGCCTGCTCCCACTAGTACTATAGTTGTTTTGGTTTGACTTTGTATCTACCTCGTGGTCCTTGCACCAATATTTATGCCGGTGCAGTCACACAAAGTGGCTGTTGAGTGAATGATAAGAAAATGCATTTATCATCATATCCAGTGGGATTTTTTTTTTCAAATATTACATGCTGGAAAACATGTACAGGCAATTTGGCTTTATGAAACTTCTGCTAAGAAAATCGATATAACACAGACAATGTTAAATGTTAAGGTTACTATTATATATTTTTAAAAAACAATGTCTCCCTAGATTTTCCAGTGCATTTTATGACAATTCCTGTATGAATTCTGTAACTATTTACAAGAAGCTATAGAATAGTTGAAGACACAATTTATTTTTCAGGACAAATTTACTTTTAAGGTCTTTTTAGAAGGCCCTCTGTTTTATATTCTCCATGTAAATATAATTGCACAGGTAGGAAACATAAACTCAAACATGTTGATTACAATATAATTTCCATCACTTCATTTATGAATTGCCCAAGATTTCAACTTCAAATTTAAATGCAACAAATATTCAAAAGAGAAAAAAATCATTAACATTTACTCACACTGTTCCTCAGAATTCCAACTGAAAATACGTTGATTATTGAATCAAAGTTGGAATTCAAAATTAACTCAAATGTGTGCTTTTTCTTTAAAAAGTAACAACCACTTCACATAACTGTTTCCTACCTAAATAATGAGTTAGAAACAACTGACAGTTTGTTTTTTATAAATTATAACAAACTTGTGGAGCTGGGGAAAAAGAGAACATAAGCCAATTAACATTTCTTTTGTTTGTAGGTGATGATGGTTCTAAAATTGAAGGCAATTGCTACCTATATTTCAGCTTTGGAGCAAGAATTTCATGATTTGTCAGTACTCCAGGGAATACTCGGAAGGATAAAAGAAAGAAAAACCATAGCATCCATTCTTTCTATCTTCTGATCTTCATATATAAGCTTTCATCAGTTAAAAGTTGGTGAGGTAATATATTTTTCTTCAGGGCAATGATGGTGGTTTCAAATGTCATTTCTTTTCTTTTTAAGGTAGTCTTGGATCCTCTCTTTAAGGTATTTTAAATATGTAGAAAAAGTTAGCAGACACTTGGATTGATTTGCAGGGGTCCTCATGGTATTTTAGAGCTAGCCAAAGCTGGACAAAAATAATTTGCTTCAATAATTATTTTTATATGTGTTCTGGATTAGTAGAACTTCAATTTAATTATTGTAATTTGAACATCTAGCAAATTCTCAATGTATTTTTCTTAGTTCCCCCACCCCATTTTTATCATGCTTTTCCTTCTGAGCACAAAAGTAATACATGTTTATTATATAAAATCCAAATATTACAGAAATATGTCTCCTATAAGCTTTCCTAAAGACATTATTATATAGCTTAAAACAGTCTGATGATAGCCTGAGTTATGAAAAAAGATAATACTTAAGGAAAATTAGGGTATAGTTAGAATTTTTCCCAAGTTACCGTAAGATGGGTGGCCCTAAAGTTTAATATGTATCTTCTGACCCCTCTTATACCGCTTTCTGAATCCATTTTCTCCTATACCTCCATTTTTAATACAGTATAAAGAGTAGCTCAAGGCTCAGCTCAAAAATCCAGTGATGATGTCAGCAGTTCCCCAAAAGAACTTCATTTTGTTTGAATTTAGATCTTGGCTCATTAAAAATATCTTCAGTTTACTTTCCAAACAATGAAGAAATATTAGGCTAGAAAGAAAACATCAGAATTGAAAAAGTTTTGGTTAATATTATTCATTTAAAATTTACTAAAGGTTTATATTTAATAACTTTATTATACAATAACACCTTACCTATCTGAAATTTACTTAAGCAACAACCTCACCCATCCAGAACATAGCTTGAAACAAAAAATAAAACCAAAATAAATCACATAAACAAGAGTTATTGCTCCTCATTTGTAGGTCTTCTCAGACCCTTCTCAAAACCAATCTGCTCTTATGTAGCACATAATTTTACTAAGCTTCATAGTCTATGATTTTAATAAGTTTGGCTGTCTGGCTTATAACCCTCTTCCAAGTTAGAAGAAACACATTAGGAGAGGGGGAAGGTACTTCTATATTTTAGACACTGGCAACTGTGAGAAGTAAGAATTGTGAGCTTGAAAACAAAGGAAAATGAATTTATAAAAATCTATACATGCCAGACCTAATTATTTAAAAATTTCAGTTTAGGTTTGGAGTAATAGGTCCTTGAGTGTTCCATAGTAGACCCTAAGAATAAAAAAATCCAGAGTCTTTATGAAAGAATTCATCAACTTGATAAAAATTAACCTCTTCCTGAGAGGCACCACCACTCCTTTTTCACCTTTCTTCTCACTTATACCCCAGGTCATCTGGCCATTAGTTTGATATGGTAGAAAGGACACTAATATTTGATTTAAGAAAATACAGTTTTGAGTCCAGCCCTTCCATTCACAAACTCTATAACCTGGGGTGAAATACTTAGGTGAACTTCAGTTTAATCATGGGTGAAATGAGAATGAGGTAGTAATATCTAGGGGTATTATGAAAATCAAATATGAAAATGCCTATCCATGCATGGCATAGAATAAATATCCTTCATGACCTTATAAGCTAGTTAGTTACCCTCACTCTCCTCTGGTCACTCTCAACTGCTGAATTTCTGATTATTTCATAATCATTGAAACCTTTGGCACCTGGCCCACTGGCTTCCTTTCCTTCTTAGTGTCTGACATCATCCATTCGCTATTCCTATACCATTATTACCTCACTGCTTTTCAGCCGTCTATTGTCAGGGACTGATTTGTGCCTTGGTATCAGTCATATTTGTCTCATCTCACTGTTTTCCAGGTCTGCTCTACATCTGAAATCTTAAATTCCAAGTAAGGCTCTTTCTGATTATTGTCTCCTTTTCCTCCACCCTTATTCTTTTCTTGTGTCTATATTTATTTTCAGAAAGCATTATAAACTCTAGGCCAATAACTGCTTATCTTCCAATATATCAAGTCCACATTTTTCTCTATCCAGGCAGTCTATATCTGGTGACTCAAGACTTCAAACACTCATACAGAACTTTCTTCTCTCTTGCTTGCCCTTTGTCTTTCTAATGTACCCACTCCAAAAAATCTGTTACATGTCCAATCCAGCTTTTCTGTTCATACAAGTCCTTATCAGATACATTTGTTGCAAATATTTTCTCTCAAGCTATGTTTTGCCTATTCATTTTCTTAAATAGTATCTTTTGATGAGAAGAAGTTTATAATTTATAAAGTCAAATTATCAAATTTTTTGTATGGTTAGTGCTTTCTCTGTCCTAAGAAACCTTTCCCTACAAAATAATCATGAAGAATTTCTCATATATTTCTATTAGATGTCTAACTTTTATATTTAGTTCAGAAATCCATCTCTACTTAACTGTTGTGTATTGTGTGAAGTAAGAAAAAGTTCTTTTTTTTTGTCATCTGTTTTGCCATCATCTGTTGAAAGTCAACTTTTCTGCTGCCCTTGAATTGTTTTGGCACCTTTGTAGATAATCAATTGACCAAATCTATGCTTCTCTTTGTGGATGCTCTAGTCTATTACATTAACCTATTTACTTATCTTTATGCCAATACCACAGTTAGAAGATACATATCTATGGATTTCTTGCATTTCTAAATGTCTTGTGAGCAGAGGTACTAATGGCCTTAGTCCTAGAATATCTTTTGAAGGATATTTATATAGTTAACAATCTTGGAAAACAGAGATGGTATCTCCCTTCAGAACAAAAGGCAGGTTTGTTTTCTTTTCACTATAATAAATACAATAAAGATATTGCCTCTCTCTAAGGTAAAGGTCAGGCAGCCTTAGTGTCTATTATAATAAGACTAGTGGCCTGATGCACGAAATTCATGCACATTAAAAGGGGATTAATTAGAGGAAATAATTTAATATTGCTATTTGCCCTTTCTCTATAATAGAAGTGTCAGAGATGAAAGAAAATTAGTAAAATGTATATGAAAACCTTCCTGCTGTCAGAGTCTGGGGCACACCATGGGACCCAGAGTCAAGTCCCTGCCCACCCACATGCGCCTCAAAATCGCATGAGACCCAGACCCGGCGGTCCCCCTACCCCTCATTGGGATAGATCCAGACCTGACTAGTCCCACCCTTGTCAAGCCCTGCCAGGCAGGGAACATAGCCTCAGGTCCCCTGGCCTGGCACCAGGACAGGGGGCGTGGCCTGAGGTCCCCCAGCCCAGACCGGGAGGGGGGGGGCACATGCCTTGAGTTCCCCCGTCAAGCCCCGCCAGTTGTAAGACATGGCCTGAGGTCCCCTGTCAAGCCCCACCTGGTGGGGGGTATGGCCTGCGGTCCCCCGGCCTGGCGCTGGGGTGGGGGGAGCAGCCTGAGGTCCCCTAACCCAGCACCAGGATGGGAAGTGCACCTTGAGGTCCCCTGTCAAGCCCCGCTGGGTGGGGGGCACGGCCTGAGATCCCCTGTCAAGCCCTGCCAGCCTGAGGTCCCCTGTCAAGCCCCATGGGGGCAGGGGAGGGCATAGCCTCAGGTCCCTGCTGATTGCTTGTTAAGGCTCCTTACAGGAACTTGGCCTCAGCTGTGGGTGCAGCCATCTTTGTGACGGAGTGATGGTTAATTAGCATATTCCCTCTTTATTAGATAGGATTTGGGTTTCCAAAACTCAGAGTTCTTCTTCTGTAATGCATTTCACTGTGTGGGCAATCATCATCTGATCCTCTGTACATTCCTGTGAGAACTGGTGCTCTGTGAACTGGCACTAATGCTGATACTCTAGCCACAGGTATTCCCATCCTATATAATAATCCTAAATAATAAAGAGGTAATATGCAAATTGACCATCACTCCAACACACAAGATGGCCACCCACATGTGGACACAAGATGGCCGCCACAAGATGGCCAGCAGGGGAGGGCAGTTGGGGGGGACCAGGTCTGCAGGGGAGGGCAGTTGGGGGCAATCAGGCTTGCAAGCGAGGGCAGTTGGGGGGACCAGGCCTGCAGGGAAGGACAGTTGGGGGTGACCAGGCCTGCAGGGGAGAGCAGTTGGGGATGACCAGGCCTGCAGGGGAGGGCAGTTGGGGGGGACCAGGCCTGCAGGGGAGTGCAGTTTGGGTCAACCAGGCTGGCAAGGAAAGGCAGTTAGGGGTGACCGGGCCAGCAGGGGAGGGCAGTTAGGGGCAATTGGGCTGGTAGGGGAACAGTTAGGCATTGATCAGGCTGGCAGGCAGAAGCAGTTAGAGGCAATCAGGCAGGCAGGCAGGCAAGCGGTTGGGAGTCAGCAGTCCTGGATTGTGAGAAGGATGTGCGACTGCCTGTTTAGGCCTGATCCCAAGGTGGAATCGGGCCTAAACGGGCAGTCAGACATCCCTTGAGGGGTCCCAGATTGGAGAGGATGCAGGCTGGGCTGAGGGACACCTCCCCCATCTCCTGTGCATGAATTCATGCACTGGGCCTCTAGTGAATAATAAAGTCCTTCATCTGTGATCTTTGAGTGTTGTCTCCTGTCAGCATCCTTGAAACTGTGGCAGGCTACAGGGTCCAGCGTATGCTGTCTTTGTGAATATTCTATGTGTATTTTTTTTGTAAAAAAAAATGTGTATTCTCCATTGTTGGATGTAATGGTCTACAAAATAAATGAGTTTAAGTTGGTACCAACTATTGTTCAAGTCTTTCATATAGTTACTTTCTTAATGTAGTTGTTTTATCAATGACTTAAGAAGAAGTTTCAGAATCTTACACTAATTTGTCTAGTTTTTATTTTATTCTTTCAGTTTTTGCTGCATGTATTTTGAACTTATTTTATTAGGTGCAAACACATCAATAACTATTACGTCTTTTTAGTGATTTATTTTTAATTATAAAATATCCCTCTATATCTATGGTAATATTTGTTGTCCCAATGTCTATTTTATCTGCTAATAATATAGACACTTAAACTTCAATTTATTTTGTATTCATGGTATTTATTTTCCTATTTACTTACTTTTGACTTTCTATAACTATTTATTTCAAAGACATTTCCTTTAAACAGGATAATTCTGATCTTATTTTTTTTATTGAGCTCGACAATATCTGCTTTTTAATTTATATGTTCAGTGCTACTAAGTTTAACATATTTATCTATACTTTGGTGTTTAACCTACCAATCATTTTACATTTTCTATTTGTCTCATTTGTTCTTTTTTTTTTCCTGTTTTTGATATTAACTTAGTATTTATAGGTATTCCATTGTAACTCTTCCTTGGCTTTTCACTATAACTTGTGTGTGTGTGGTTTCTTTAGGATTTACTATATGTATCCCTACTGGCACAGTTACTGCTCCCATTTTTCAGGCTGCTTGTCACTTCCTGGACTTCCAAAAACTGTAGAGAATGCCATAACAACTGAACTTGCAATTACATCTCCCAGAATGCTCTGCTGGCATGCTCTACTCCATGGAGAAGTGAGGCAGTGGCTACCAATAACTTGGTGCAATTATAGTCACCTGGATGGCTTCTGTTTTATCAAAATTTCAGTTAAAGACCACATGCTTTCTCTTTCCAACCACTTGCTTTACCAACTTCCCTGGATTAGGCTCTGCCTCCCTTTTTGCCTCCACGTTATTCTCTCCTTTAAAACTTCCAGAATTAGGTTAGTTTTTTAAATATCATTTTTAATTTTCAATTACAGTTGACATACATTATTATATTAGTTTCAGGTATACACCCCAGTAATTAGACATTACATAACTTAATAAGTGACTACCCCCATAAATCTTACACCCATCTGATAACACACATTGTTATTAGACTATTATTTACTATTAGAGGCCCAGTGCACAAAATTCGTGCATGGGGAGTGTGTCCCTCAGCCCAGCCTGCACCATCTCCAATCTGGGACCCCTTGAGGGATGTCCGACTGCCCGTTTAGGCCCGATCCTACTGCCCGTTTAGGGATAGGGCCTAAACGGGCAGTTGGACATCCCTCTCACAATCCAGGACTGCTGGCTCCCAACTGCTCACCTACCTGCCTTCCTGATTGCCCCTAACCGCTTCTGCCTGCCAGCCTGATCACCCCTAACCACTCCTCTGCCAGCCTGATTGATGCCTAACTGCTCCCCTGCCAGCCTGATTGCCACTAACTGCCCTCCCCTGCAGGCCTGGTCACCCCTAACTGCTCTCCCCTGCAGGCCTGGGTCCCCCTCAACTGCCCTTCCCTGCAGACCCAGTTGCCCCCAACTTCCCTCCTCTGCCGGCCTGGTCACCCCTACCTGCCCTCCCCTCCAGTCTTGATTGCCCCCAACTGCCCTCCCTTGCAGGCCTGATCGCTCACAACTGCCCTCCCCTGCTGGCCTGATCCCTCCCAACTGCCCTCTCCTGCTGGCCATCTTGTGGCAGCCATCTTGTATCCACATGGGGGCAGCTATCTTTGACCACATGGGGGCAGCCATCTTGTGTGTTGGAGTGATGGTAAATTTGTATATTACTCTTTTATTAGATAGGATAGAGGCCTGGTGCATGGGTGGGGGCCAGCTGGTTTGCCCTGAAGGGTGTGCCAGATCAGGGTGGGGGTTCCCTTGGGGTGTGAGGCGGTCTGGGCGAGGGGACTGTGGTAGTTTGTAGGCTGGCCACGCCCCCTGGTGACCCAAGCAGAGGCCCTGGGATCTGGGATTTATTTATCTTCTATAATTGAAACTTTGCAGCCTTGAGTGGAGTCCAGGGCCTGCCAGAGTGTGCGGGGAAGCTTGGCTTCCTCCATCGCCAGGGAAACCCAAGCCTCCTGCTCGCTCTGTGGCTGCAGCCATCTTGGTTGGGTTAATTTGCATACTGGCTCCTGATTGGATGGTGGGCATGGCTTGTGGGTGTAGCAGAGGTATGGTCAATTTGCATATTACTCTTTTATTAGATAGGACTAGAGGCCCTATGCACAAAATTCATGCAAGAGTAGGCCTTCCTTCCCCCAGCTGCTGGCACCGGCTTCCCTTTGGCACCTGGGACCTGGGGTTCCCTCGCAGCCCCAGCTTCGTCTGGAAGGGTATCCAGAAGGACGTCCAGTTTAATTAGCATATTATACTTTTATTATTATAGATATTCCCTATGCTGTACTTCACATTGCCATGACTATTCTTTAACAACCAATTTGTACTTCTTAATCCCTTCACCTTTTTTGCCCATCCCCTCAACACTCACTCCTTCCATCTGGAAACCAAAAAAATGTTCTCTGCTTCTATCATACTGTTTCTGTTTTTCTTGTTCATTTATTATGTGGTTTTTTTTTTCACATTCAATTGTTGATAGCTATGTACTTATTGCTATTTTATTGTTCATATTTTTTATCTTCTCTTAAGGAAGACCCTTTAACATTTCATATAATACTGCGTTGTTGGTGATAAACTCTTTTAGCTTTTTCTTGTCTGGGAAGCTCTTTTTCCTTGGCTTTTATATGGTAGCTTTGCTGGGTAGAATAATCTTGGTTGTAGTTCTTACTTTTCCTCACTTGAATATTTCTTGCCAATTCCTTCTGGCCTGCAAAGTTTCTTTTCAGAAATCAGCTGACAATCTTATGGGAGTTTCCTTGTAGGTAACTAACTGCTATTCTCTTGCTGCTTTTAAGATTCTCTTTTTGTCTTTAAAATTTTGCATTTTAATTATGATGTGTCTTGGTGTGAGCATCTTTGGGTTCATCCTGTTTGGGATGTTCTGTGCTTCCTAGGCTGTATGTATTTCATTCACCAAGTTAGGGAAGTTTTCTGTCATTACTTTTTCAAATAGGTTTTCAATTTCTTGCTCTCCCTCCTCTCTTTCCAGTACCTTCATGATTGCAATGCTGGTATGCTTGATCGTATAAGAGGCTCCTTATACTATTCTCATTTTTTAGATTCCTTTTTCTTTTTTCTGTTCTGATTGTGTGTTTTTTCTTCCTTATATTCCAAATTGCTAATGTGATTCTCAGATTCATCTACTCTATTGTTGATTCCCTGTAAATTATTCTTCATTTCAATTAGTGTATCTTTTATTTCTGACTGGTTCTTTTTTGTGCTGTTGAGATTCTCACTAAGTTCATTGATCATCCTTATAACCAGTGTTGTGAATTCTGTACCTAACAGACTGCTTATCTCTTATTTTGTTTAGTTATTTTATTTTATTTTTTTGGAGTTTTGTTCTGTTCTTTCTTTTGGGCCTTCTTTCTTTGTCTCCTCATTTTGGCAGTCTTCCTATTTTGTTTCTATGTATTGGGGAGAGCTGCTAGATTTCCCAAGCTTGGTAGAGTGTCCTAATGTAGTAGGTATACTATTGAATGTACCCAACTAGTATATTGCATGGCAATGAACAGATGACCTAAAAAAATTAATATAATACCATAGGATGCATAATTTAAGAATCTTAGAATATTATTCTTGTACTTATCATATTATTGTGCTATTGCCATTGTCCATTTTACTATTACATTAATGAGATTCCCCATAATTCATTTTTATTATATTTTCTTTAAAAATCATTCTTTTAAGGATAGTAAGAAACAAGAAACATGTTATATATTTATCTGAATATTTACCATTTCTAGTATTTTTTATTTCTTCATCTTTTCTCATTTCATTTCAGCCAGGCTAAGGAACTTCCTTTGTGATTTCTTATAGTACAGGTTTACTGATAAAAGAGTTCTTTTAGTTTTTGTTTATTTGAAAATGTATTTATTTTGCCTGCTCTTTCTGAGAGATTTTTTTTGGAGAACATGGAATTCTAGTTGATAGTTTTTTTTTTCAGTGCTTTACAGATTCCATTCCATTGTCTTCTGGCTTGCATTGGTTCTAAGGGGAGGTTAGCCATTCCTGGGTATGTGTCATATTTTTCCTTGACTGCCTCTAACATTTTCTCTTTATTGCTTGCTTTCAGCATTATGCCTTTTATTAGTTTATTGAGTTTGTTGGCTTTTTGTGTTGCTTCTTAAATTAAATTTGGGGAAATTTTGGTAATTATTTAAGTATTTTTCTACCCAGCCCAGCAAGCCTGGCTCAGGGATTGAATATTGACCTATGAACCAGGAGGTCACGGTTCAATTCAGGGCACATGCCCAGGTTTCAGGCTCGATCCCAGTGCAGGATGTGAAGGAAGCAAGTGATCAATGATTCTCTCTCATCATTGATGTTTCTATCTCTCTCTCTAACCCTCTCTGAAATAAAAATATACATTTAAAAATATTTTTCTACCCAAACTCCCTTTTATCTTCTCCTGAATTCTGTGTACTTCTATGCTAAACTTCTTAATAATCTTCCATAGAGGTCACTGTCTTTCTTTATTTCTTTTCTTTTTTTTTTTTTTTTTGCCTTTTTGGGGTTTTTCCTCTGTTTCACTTAGGTTATTTTCTATTGATCTATTTTCAAGTTTAATGGTGTTTGTTGTTTGTTTGTCTGTTTGTTTGCAAGTCCAATCTGCTATTAAGACCAGTTACAGATTTTCCCCCTATAATACATAAAGATTCCCCTCAACTTATGATAAGGTCAGGTTATGAAAAACCCATTGTAAGTTGAAAATATTGTAAGTTGAAAATGCATTTAATGTACCTAACACTATAGCTTAGCCTAGCCTCCTTAAATATGCTCAGAACAATTATCTGAACCTACAGTTGGACAAAATCATCTAACACAAAGCTTATTTTATAATAAAGTGTTGAACAGCTCATGTATTTTATTATGCATATTGCTTTTACACCATTGTAAAGCTGAAAAATTCTGAGTTGAAACATCATAAGCTGTATTGTTATTTTGAAGTCTAAAATTAATTTCAATATTTGTTAGAGTTTTCATTTATCTATTCAGATTTTCCATTTTTCTATTCATTAAATCCATATTTTCTTTTTAATCACTTAGCATATGCTTATGATACCTGTTTTAAAATCCTTGCTAGGTCATTCTAACATCTTTTTAATATCTTATTCTGTTTCTACTACTTTTTTTTTTTAAGGGAGTGGGAGTTATGTATCACATTCTCCCATTGCCTTAAGTTTTGATTAATGCTTGTTGCTGTGTAAAATACATTGTAGGGAATCTAGATTATGTTGTCTTTCTTTAAAGAGTATTAACCTTTTGAAGGGTGAGTTAATTTACCAGCAATTTTACTTGCTAAATATTTAATTTTTGTTTTAGACTTTATTAGAATCTAGTATAATCCTTATTTTAGGATTGGTAAAGCCCTACTCCTAAGCATGGCCTTTCTGAGAATCTCAATATGTCCAGAGTATTCAACAAGGTCTCACTGCTTCTGTTGGTTTTGATTTCAATATCTTCTAGTGTTGTGCAATTTTGACATCTTCATTCAGTTTACATCTTCCTAGCACTTGTTCTTTGCTAGGAATAATTTACTGCTTACTTGTGCTTGTACATCTTAGAATGCAGCCAAAGATGGAAGTGAAATTCTATGCAAATTTTTGCAGCTTTATCTCTACTTAGGTTTCTGCCCTCTGGTATTCTGACTAATTCTAGCCATCTCAAGATCTGTGAACTTTAATGTCTCTTCTTACCAGCAAGATCACTTATCTCTGTGTGGGCCCTACTAGTCTGTGTTACAGTTTATAAAATGTCCTCAGCCAGAAACCTGGGTTGACTGTAAGTTTATACTATCTATCTCCTTTCTCTCTAAGATCACAGCTCTCTTGTCTCTCATCCAATGCCAGAAAAAAAAAACAAATTACTTCATATATTTTTCTAGTGTAATAGGCATTTACAGTGGAGAATATGCCCGATAACCCTTACTTTATAATTGCTAGAACCAGGTAAGTTCTATTATTAACTCTTATATTCTATTCTTAACTCCCAAATTTATCCTTTTTTTTATACTCCAATCTACCCCCATAATTCCAGAGTTATCAGAACCTGCATCACCAGGAATCTCAATTTGCCTTTTTATTACTAGTCTCATTTTCTTGCCATGTATTCTTCACATTTCTGCTAGAATAATCCTTCCAAAGTATGAGCCTGATTACCCAAGTCTCTCCTTAAAGTCTTCAATGGCTCCTAGTAGCCTACATGATAAATGTCAAACTTAATTCTGTCATTCAGAATTCTTCATTATCTCCATCATTAACATTCTTGCAATTCTGCCACCTGCACCTTATTATAGTGCCAAGCAAAACTCCTTTGACTTCCTAGAATTCTCTATGTCCTTCCCTCTTGCCTAATTATGTAACTTCTCTTTACTAGGAACAAAAATTTTCCTATTCCTTATCCCAAAGCACACATTCTGTCTTTAGTACTGCTATAGTACCTGTGGTTATCTATAGCACAGTGTAAAGTTGCTTTATAGCTTTTAATTCTCCTGTCTATCTCTGATATTATACTGTAAGTTCATCAAGAAAAGAAAATTTCCTTTCATTGAGGTACTCAGTAATTGTTCATTTAAAGAATGAATAGAGCATGATCCAATAGTTGCTAACAGTGGAGATCATGGGTCATTACAAATATTTTAAATTATATTTCATATGGTCTATTTAAGGCAGGAAAGTATGTAATATATCTTAAAAATGCTTCTGTCCAAATTAACATTTTAAGCATGATGCATGTCATCAGAAATGCAGAAAAACTTGTTATCCAGAATGATATAAGATATGATGGTTTTCTGTGATTTATTTTTAGTTCTATATTTTAAGCAATAGTGAAGGCACCAATTAAATAAAATAAAATAAAACAAAGGAAAACTTGGGTTATTAGGCAAAATTATGAAGTACTGTCTAAAATATAGAACAGAATAGAATAGAACAGATTTCTCTTGAAGAGGTCTGTCAAAAATTTTTTTCACCTAAATGCATCATCTCCTTCATGACAGGCAAGTTCTTGCCCTTTTAACTAAGGACTAGCAAGTCTAGACCCATTAACTGCTATATCCTATCTAATAAAAGAGTATGCAAACTGACCATCACTCCAACACACAAAATGGCTGCCCCCATGTGGTCAAAGATGGCCACCCCCATGTGGACACAAGATGGCCACCACAAGATGGCCGGTAAGGGAGGGCAGTTGGGAGGGACCAGGCCTGCAAGGGAGGGCAGTTGGGGGCAATCAGGCCTGCAGGGGAGGGCAGTTAGGGGTGACCAGGCTGGCAGAGGAGGGCAGTTGGGGGGAACCAGGCCAGCTGGGGAGATCAGTTAGGGGTGACCAGGCTGGCAGGGGAGGGCAGTTAGGGGTGACCAGGCTGGCAGGGGAAGGCAGTTGAGGGGGACCAGGACTGCAGGGGAGGTCAATTGTGGGGGGACCAAGCCTGCAGGGGAGGGCAGTTGGGGGGGACCAGGCCTGCAGGGGAGGGCAGTTGGGGGGGACCAGGCCTGCAGGGGTGGGCAGTTGGGGGGGACCAGGCCTGCAGGGGTGGGCAGTTGTGGGGGACCAGGCCTGCAGGGGAGTGCAGTTAGGGGTGACCAGGCCAGCAGGGGAGTGGTTAGGGCAAGGGTGGGCAAACTTTTTGACTCGAGGGCCACAATGGGTTCTTAAACTGGACTGGAGGGCCGGAACAAAAGCATGGATGGAGTGTTTGTGTGAACTAATATAAATTCAAAGTAAAGGAGCGGAGGGGAGAGCAAGAGAACCCTCCGCTCTTTCGGCTCCGCGGGCCAGATAGAACAGCCGAATGGGCTGTAGTTTGCCCACAGCTGGGTTAGGGGGTGATCAGGCTGGCAGGCAGAAGCAGTTAGGGTCAATCAGGCAGGCAGGCAGGCGAGTGGTTGGGAGCCAGCAGTCCCAGATTGTGAATCCTGGTGGGATTGGGCCTAAACAGGCAGTCGGACATCCCTCAAGGGGTCCCAGATTGGAGAGGGTGCAGGCTGGGCTGAGGAACACCCCCCCCCCCATGCATGAATTTCATGCACCGGGCCTCTAGTAGGTTAATAATAGTATCCATTTGTTATCTGGTATAATCTGGTGACTTTTCTTATATCAACAATCTGAGAAGTGAAGTAACTTGTCTCAGGTAGGGAACCTTTTTTCTGCCAAGGACCATTTGGTTAATCTTCACCTGAGGATATTTTTCCATTGATTTTTAGAGAGAGTGGAAGGGAAGTGGGGAGAGAGAAACATCTATGTGAGAGAGACATATTGATTGGATGACTCCTGCACGTGCCCCAAAGAGGGCCTGGAATTGAGCTGCAACCACAGTATGTGCCTTTGACTGGAATCAAACTCAGGACCCCTCCGTCCACAGGCTAATGCTCTATCCACTGAGCCAAACTCGCTAGGCCAGCCGTGGGCAAACTACGGCCCGAGGGCCAGATCCGGCTGTTCTATCCGGTTCTCTTGCTCTTCCCTCCGCTCCTTTACTTTGAATTTATATTAGTTCACACAAACACTCCATCCATGCTTTTGTTCCAGCCCTCCGGTCCAGTTTAAGAACCCATTGTGGCCCTCGAGTCAAAAAGTTTGCCCACCCCTGCACTAGGCCCAAGGACCATTTGGCTTTTTATATCATTTGCGGGCCAAACAAAATTATCAATTTAAAAATTAGCTTGGGCCTTAGCCGGGTTGGGTCAGTGAATAGAGCCTCAGCCCACAAACTGAAGAGGGATTCAATTCTTGTTAAGGGTATGTACCTCAGTTTCAGGCTCAATCCCTGCCCTGGTCAGGGTGTGTTCAGGAGGCAACCAATCAATGTGTATCTCTCTGTCTCTCCCCCTCCCTTCCACTCTCTCTCTAAAAGTCAATGGAAAAAATATCCTTTTGTGAGAATTAACAAAAAAATTAAATTAATTTGCTATATTTGATCAAATATTTAATTAACTCACTCCTAATGCCTTGGCAGCGCCAGACCAAATGATTTCAGAGCCTTTTACAGTCCGTGGGCCAGACATTCCCCACCCCTGCAGTAGTACATCAATATTTAACATCATACTTGTGTGACTAAAGACTGAAAATATCTCACTAGCCATCCTGAAGTACCAGACCTTTTCTGTTTTCATGCTGTAGACTATTGTTAATCTAGCAACTATCCTACTTTTGATAAGAACCATCTACACTAATAAAAGGGAAACATGCAAATTGACTTCGCTATGCCCACCAGCCAATCAGGAGTGAGTATGCAAATCAACTCAACAAAGATGGTGGCGGCAATGGAGCTGGAGTAAGCAGGAGGCTTGGGTTGCCCCCAGAGATGGAGGAAGCCAAGCTTCCAGCCAGCCCTGGCTGCTGCTGAAGGAGGGGCTGGGATCCTGGGTCACTGGGGGGCATGGCCAGCCTGAAAATGGCCCTCATTCCCTTACCCAGGCTGGCCATAACCCCATGGGGTGAGTGTTTCCACTGGAGGGCTTGGTCAGCCTGCAAACAGCCATCAGCCCCTCACCCAGGCTGGCCAGGCACCCCAGCGGGAACGCCCACCCTGAAGAGGGTTTGGCCAGCTTGAAAACAGCCCTCAGCCCCTCACCCAGGCTGGCCATGACCCCCAGCAGGGACCCTCACCCCATGGGGGCGTGGCTGGCCTGCAAACCACCACAGGCCCCTCACCCAGGCCACCCCATGCCCCAAGGGAACCCCCACCCTGATCCGGGACACCCTTCAGAGCAAACCAGCGGCCCCCAGCTGTGCACCAGGCCTCTATCTATACTAATAAAAGGGTAATATGCTAATTAGACTGGGAGACCTTCTAGGAGACCTTCCGGATGTTCTTCTGGACAAAGCCATGGTGGCGGGGCTGAGGTAGAGGTGGTTAGAGGCCAAGAGGGGAGGGCAGTTGTGGGTGATCAGGCCAGTTGGGGGGGGGCAGTTGGGGGGGACCAGACCAGCAGGGGTCCCAGTTGGGAGCAAGCAGGCCATCAGTGGGGGTCAGGTGGGGGTGATCAGGACAGTGGGGGGGCAGTTGGGGGCGAGCAGGTTGGCGGGGGGGGGGATGCTGGAGGTGATCAGGCTGTGGTGGGGGTCATTTGGGGGTGAGCAGGCCCCCACCACCGGCCTGCTCGCCCCCAAATGGCCCCCACCACAGCCTGATCACCTCCAGCAGGTCAGCAGGCAGAGTGGTTAGGGGTAATCAGGCAGGAAGGCAGGTGAGTGGTTAGGAGCCAGCAGTCCCGGATTGTGAGAAGGATGTCCAACTGCTGGTTTAGGCCTGTTCCCTGTAAATTGGCAGTAGGACATTCTTCGAGGGGTCCCAGATTGGAGAGGGTACAGGCCGGACTGAGGGACACACACCCTCGTGCACAAATTTTGTGCACCGGGCCACTAGTTTATCATAAACACAGAACCTAATGTAAGGATTATTGCTACCTGTTTTAGAACAAAGCATCATTAAAACTGGCATCAGTAATCTAGTTTTCTTACCTGTAACATTTTATTGATAATCACTTCTAATAGAAAGAATAAAAGTTCTTTGTAATAAAGGTAACGTCTTGTGTTTGTAAGATATTATAAGGCACTCATAATAAAAACAAATGTCTTTTAAACTCCTTTTATCTGCTTGAGGAGATGTATAATATTAAGGGAAGTTATCAGTGATTGAAATATGTTTTCCACAAATCTCACCAGTTTTTTTTTAACGCAATCTCATGATAACAGTTTGTTCAGCCAAGATTAACATAAGCCATATACACATTTGTAGAAAATTTCAACTCAATTATTTTGAGAAACACTGACATATTAGAGATCAAAATGCCAAAAACTAATTTTCTTAATAGTTTAAAAAAATCACATCTTTTACAGAAAACTGTCCTTAAAAACACCTCTATGCCCTTATGTTACATCTATTATGCCAGATAGTGAGTTACATAAATGGGCAAAAGTAAGAAAAGCAACTCATTTCAATAGTTATAGCTTATGTCTTTTTTCTAGTTGACATATGAGGCAAGTTGCCTTAAAGGTCATTAGCCATGTGTTCTGCAGATAAAACTCACAAACTGTTGCTGTTTAACTTGGCAGCACTGTAAAATATTAGAAAGTTGTGATTGACATTTTGAAACATTCTGTAAAGTTCTAAAACTTTAAAACTTGAAGCTATGATAGGGGTTGGTTATGTTTTATTTTGTAAAATCAAATAATAATTTCTGAACCTTTTACCTTCTCAAACACAAGTATCCCTTTCTTGGCCAAGAGAAACATATCTATACATTTGTGTCAGATAAGAATTCAGTGTGTCTATGTCATGTTTCCTGGGACTTTAGGAGAAGGGGGAGAAAGACTTCAGAAAAAAATACTTGTTATTTTACTTTAGTTTTTTTTTAGTCAGAAGATTAAAGAAAAAGTAAGAGACTATAAGGTTGGATGAGTAAGTTTTAACAAACATTTTGGAGATGAATATTAGGCAGGGACTAGTCAAACATTATCATTTCAGATGCTGTCTGCATAAAAAATTTAAACTACAATATTATAGCTAATCAATTAAAGCATTTTAGAAGTTTTGTATGCTGTTGGGTAGGAGAATGAACTTTCGGAATAGATCAATAGATCAAATAGACTCCAACCCTCAGTGTAAAACATGTCCTGGAATTTAGCCTCTTATTCCATTACCACCTGGTGCAATCTTTCAGTCACACAGCTCTTCAGTTCCTGGGCCTGGAACTCAGCCTCCTTCCTTTCTAAGGACCCAGAAACGATTGATTTTTTTCACATCAAAGTTGCACATCACTCAATACTTCATCTAAACAATCATATGACTTCTTGTCTATAGCATTTATTTGTACTTCCTTGTGACTATTCATGGATTATTATGTCAAGGTGCAATTTAATTATTAAAATTTTCAGGGAAGAAACCAAATTCTTTACTGCTTGGTATGCCATGCATAGCACACTATAGGCATTTTAAAACTCACTGAAACTTCCAGGTAAACATGACTGATTGAACAAATGTGTTAAACTCTGCTTTCTCCCAAATTTCTAGCAAAATTGCAGTAGGATTTATATAATACAAGTCAATGAGAATGGGAGAGAAGACAGAAGTGAAGAAGAAAGATAAAAATTGGGGAAAATGTGGCAAGTGGATGGAAGAAACACTTAATAGAGCAGGGAAGATAAATCTTAAAAACAAGCAGAGGGATGCCTGGACGGCGTTCCTCTGTGGTTGAGTATTGACCTATGAAACAGGTTTGATTCCCAGTCAGGGCACATGCCCGGGTTGCAGGCTTGATCCCCAGTGTGGAGTGTGCAGGAGATAGTTAATCAATGATTCTCTCTCATCAATGATGTTTCCATTTTTCCCTCTACCTTCTTCTCTGAAATCAATAAAAACATACACACACACACACACACACACACACACACACACACACACACACACACACACACACACAGTATATATATATCCAGAGGGAGAAAATAAAGTGCAAACTTATTCACTTGTCAAACCATGGAAAGACTCAGACATTAGAGGAACCAGTTAATCAGGAGGAAAGCTGCTATGATCTGAATGTTTGTGTCCCCCCACCCCACCAATTCATCTGTTGAAATTGTAACCCCCAAGTTATTAGGAGATGGAGCCTTTGGGAGGTAATTAAGGCATGAGGGTAAAGCTTAATGAATGGGATTAGTTCCCTTATTTTTTTTAAGGCCCTAGATAACTCTCTTGCCCCTTCCACCATGTGAATATACAAGTCTTCAATCTACAACCTGGAAGAGGGCTCTCACCAGAACCTGACCTTGCTGGTACCCTGACCTTGGACTTTCAGACTCCAGAATTGTAAGGGTAAATTTCTGCTGTTTATGAACTACCCAGTCTATGGTATTTTGTTATAGCATCCTAAATGGGCTAAGGCAATGAGTAAAATGGGGGCTAAAAACAAATGAATTGGTTTAAAATATGAATTAGGATTAGAAAGACATCTAGATCCCCACACTACATTATGCAGCACGTGCCAATTCTTCTGCGACCTCCAGAGGAAACTGACACTTGGGTTTCAGAAAAAATCTAACTATTAGGACTCGAGACTTCTGGCTTTCAGGCACAAAGACAAATGGGAGTAAATTGGCTAATTCAAAGCAGAATAGATTAAGTGAAAGTGTATGTAATGAAGGAAACACACCCCTCTCCTCAAATCCCAGAAAATTATCAGTCACTTTCTCCCTGAGGCAAGAATTGGGAGGATCCTTCTCTGAGGCAATTGAAGAGCTACAGAAGAAATAACCACAGATATTGCCATATTTTTATGGCCTAGCAAAAAGGCTAGTGTCCAGCAGGGGTCCTCAAACTTTTTAAACAGGGGGCCAGTTCACTGTCCCTCAGACCGTTGGAGGGCCGGACTATAGTTTAAAAAAAAACTATGAACAAATTCCTATGTGCACTGCGGGCCGGGGACAAGTCGGCTGCTAAGCAGGACAGGCAGTGGCACCTGGCAGGCCGGATAAATGTCCTCGGCGGGCCACATGTGGCCCACGGGCTGTAGTTTGAGGACGCCTGGATAGAGAAGTGAGCACACTCTTAACAAACCTTGATCACTCATGGAGTTTCCAATAATCTTTAGAGTACATCTATTTTAAATATGAATTAAGCCACCAAGAATCACCTTCCAGGTGGGAAATTCCTCCAACATGAAAAAGAGCAAAGAAAAGGAACTTGACAAAAAATATAAGTAATCTAGGAGTCAGAGGAAACTTGGATGTGTACGTTGGTTTATTTCATAGCTTGTGCCCTGTGCGACTTGCAATCAGGGGAGCAGTGCAGCTCCTCCTGGGCTCACTCCCGATCCTGTCTCCAAGAACCTGCCTCTTTTTCTCTACCGAAATAAAACTTGCTTTTGGTCTCAAAAAGAAAAAAAGTATGATTCACACCCTCAGAGAGGAAACGATGCTGTTTTCACATAATACAAAGTAGATGCTAAAATTTGAAATTATTTCAAATTAAAAATAAAGTATTAGAAAGTAAAAATATAATACCTGAAAAAAGAAAAATATTCAATATACTAGTTGGGCAATAAAGTCAAAGAAATACCTCAGAAAATAGAATAAAATGATGGTAAAAGGAGAGAAAAGATTAGAAAAATCAAGGGTTTGTTTAGTAATTTTAACAGTTAAATAATAAATGATCCAAAAAGTGAATATAGAGAAAATGGGAAAGAATTATAAATGAAATAATATAAGAAAATATCCATTAATGAAGAATACCAATATCTAGATTGAAAGTGCCATTGGAGGTACCAGGACAACTAAATATTTTATTTTATAGACCCAAACCAAGGTATTTCCTCATGAAATTCAGACCACCAGGATAATGAGAAAAATCCTAAAATTCTCCACAAGAGAAAGAAAAAGTTATTAGGATTAAGAATGACATTAGATTTTTCAATAGCCATTCAAAGGAGGAATGCCCTAAAAACTTAAATGAAAATTATTTTCAACACCGTACTCTATTCACAGACAAATTATAAAGAAAAATTGTGAGAACAGCATAATGTCACTTTCAAACATGTAAGATCTAAACACTTTTACCTTCCATTCTCTAAATTTTAGGTAGTTACTCTAAAATCATGGGTTAATTCAAGAAAAAAAAAATGGCATAAATCTGGGAACAGGAGGCCCAACAGAAGTGAAAGCTGTTCCCAAGATGATGGCGAAGGCAGGAGCCAGGGTGACAGCTGTGCAACAAACCTAGACAGCAGCAAGGAAGAGGGACCAGTGATCTCAGGAAAGCGTAGAACTGATGGTTTAGAAATTAGTCTGAGTATGTGGAAAAGTGAAACAAGAGCCTGTTTCTTATGATTCAGTGTTAATTTTTACAAGGTGAATTTATAAATTAATTATGCATAATTTAAGTTTGTAATAAACTATCTTATATTCTCTTGAATGAATGTACCAACAACCACTCCCATTACCAGTGTGTGTGTGTTTATTCCAGCAATAGTGGGGGTGAGGCCTGAGCTGGGGTGTGGTCTGAGTGGAGGGGAGCAAAGGGGGGAAGATGAGGGACATCTGTAATACTTTCAACAAAAAATAAGCTAAAAAGAAAATTGTATTTTAGTATTACAAAATAATTTCCAAGTAAGTGGGTAAAAAGTATTATCTTTATTTTTGATTGTACTTGTTTGAATATATGTAAGGTTTGAGGATATAATTTGTGTAATTTCTATTCATTTGTACTTGTTAAGGTTTGTTTTATAACCCCCAAAATGGCCTATCTTGGTGAATGTTCCATGTGCTCATGAAAATTATGTTTATTCTGTTGTTTGATAATATATAAATATAAATGAGGTTAAATTGGTGGATAGATTTTCCATATCCTTATTGATTTTTTGCCTACTTGTTCTTTCCATTACTGAGAGAGCAGTGTTGAAATCTCCAACCATAATTGTGAACTTATTTATTTCTCCTTTCATTTATATTAGTTTTTGCTCTATGTAATTTTAAGCTGAGTGGTTAAGTGCATATACATTTTTAATTATGATGTCTTTTTGGATAATTGACCCCTTTATTATTATTATTTAATGTTTCTCTTAATTTCTGGCAATATTTTTGTTCTCATGTCTGTTTGTCTAATATTAATATAGACACTCCAATGCTTCTTTCTTTAACATGGCATGACATGCCATTTTCCATTTTCCATCCTTTCAGTTTTAATCGATCTGTGGCTTTATATTTAAAGTGGGTATCTTGTAGACAGTATATATTTGTGTTGTGCTCTTTTATTCAATATGACAATTTTTCTTTTAAATTGATGTGTTTGGACCCTTTACATTCAACATAATTGTTTAGATGTTTGGACTATCTAAAAATCAGTCATTTTGTTAGTTGTTTTCTATTTAATACTGTCTTTTCCTCTTTTTCTGCCTTATTTTGGACTGAGCATAATTTATGATTCTATTTTTAACCACTATTCGCTTACTTATTATTTATATTTATTCTTAAAAATTTTAATAGTTGCCCTACTATTTACAATGTTCATCTTTAAGTAGTCAGAGTCTATATTACAGCACTTTACATAGAATGTAAAGACCTTACAACAGCATATTCCCAGGCCCTCCCTCTCATTGTACTATTATTGTTACACATTTTATTTTTACATTTACTATAAGCACATAATGCATTGCATCTATTATTGCACAAGGCAGTCAGTTATTATTTAGAAAAATTAAAATTAAGAAAAATGAGTTCTATATTTTATTTATTATTTAATTTTTGTTGATCTTCATATATTTTTGTAAATACAAGTTTCTGACTAATATCATCTACCTTCTGCCTGAAGAAGTGCAAGTCTGATGGCCATAAATTCTCTCTGAGTTTATCCGAGGAAAGTTTTATTTCTCTTTTACTTTGGTAGAAATCTCATTGGGTGTAACATTGGGCTAACAGTTTTTCTTTCAGCTCCTTTTAAAATGCAACTCATTTTTCCCCCTTTTATTTGTTTCTGATGAGAAGTTTATTGTTATTCCTATCTTTGTTGTTCTGAAGAGTGATTCCTGACCTTTTTAGAGTGGCAGCAATGTAGTAAAAGAGTTGGATTTTGCAATAATTCTTGTTTTCAAGTGTCCTTGATAGATGATTTAAAAAGAAGAAAAAAAGAAAAAATGATAAAAATACAGCTGAGCTCACAGTAGTGGTGAACTGTGCTGGAAAACCTGTAGGCCATTCCAGCTATCTCATATCACAGTGACTATTTACCTATAATCTTAAAGAATAGAAAAAGGCAATGCTAGGAGAAACCAAGATGGCGGCATAGGTAAACACCTAAACTGCTGCCTCGCACAACAATTTCAAAACTACAAATAAAAGACAAAATGGACATCATCCAGAACCACAGGAAGGCTGGCTGAGTGGAAATTCTACAACTAGAAGGAAAGAGAAAAGTACACTGAGACTCAGAGGAGCTTCAGAAGGCAGAGGTATGGAGATGCGCACACGGAGAAGACTGGCAACTGAGTATGTGGCTGGCTTTCTCAAGTGGGAGGGATACAAAAGCTCCCGACTGCACTGAACTCCAGTTCCGGACAAGACTCTGGGGACCCAGACTCATATGGGGAGAAACTGGACTGTCAGGCAAGAGAAAAGCACACTGAGACTCAGAGGAACTGCGGAAGGCAGAGGTACCGAGGCGTGCACGCGGAGAGGGCGGGCAACTGAGTACGCGGCTGGCTTTCTCAAGTGGGAGGGAGACAAAAGCTCCCAAATGCTTTGAACACTAGTTCCCGGTGAGACTCTGGGGACCCAGACTCATTTGGGGAGAAACTGGACTGTCTGGCAGCAGGCGAAACTCGAGGGCAGCTTTCTCTCAGAGGTGTTTGCAGTGATTACCAGGGGACACTGAGACCCGGGGGCCTCTTAGGGCAGGGCTGAGGGGAAGCCAATTCTGTCTGCTCTGCCCTGAGACTCCGCCCCATCCAAGCTGAGCACACAGGCTTTTGCAAGTATTGTCTCATAAGGGTGTCTCCAGCACAGAAGTTCTCCCAGCGTAGACACAGCTGATCCTCACAGCCAATTGGCCTGGAGGTCAATTCCTCCCAGTGATACCAACAACAATCAAAGCTTAACTACAACAAGACTGTGCACACAGACCACAAAGGGGTGCACCAAGAGTGTCCACCTCAGGTAACTGGAGAGGCTGAGCCACTGGGCCCTATAGGACACCTAGCACACAAAGCCACTCTATCAACTCAGGGAAGCAGCCAAAATGCAGAGACAAAGAAACAGGTCACAAATGAAAGAAATGGAGGAAAGCAAACAACTGGATATAGAGTTCAAAACCACGGTTATAAGGTTTTTCAAGAATTTCCTAGAAAAGGCCGATAAATTTAGCGAAAACCTCGAGAATATGAAAAAGAACCAACTAGAAATTAAGCATACACTGACTGAAATAAAAAATAATATACAGAGATCCAACAACAGACAAGAGGATCACAAGAATCAAGTCAAAGATTTGAAATACAAAGAAGCAAAAAACACCCAATCAGAAAAGAAAAAAGAATCCAAAAATATGAAGATAGTGTAAGGAACATCTAGGACAACTTCAAGTGTACCAACATCCAAATTATGGGGGTGCCAGAAGAAGAGAGAGAGCAGTATTTGAGGAGCTTCAGAAGGCAGAGGTATTTGAAGAAATAATGACAGGAAACTTGCCCCATCTGGTGAAAGAAATAGACTTACAAGTCCAGGAAGTGCAGAGTACCCCAAACAAGAGGAATCCAAAGAGAACCACACCAAGACACATCATAATTAAAATGCCAAGAGCAAAAGACAAAGAGAGAATATTAAAAGCAGCAAGAGAAAAACAGTTACCTACAAGGGAGCACCCATACGATTGTCAGCTGATTTCTCAACAGAGACTATGCAGGACAGAAGGGATTGGCAAGAAATTCAAAGTGATGAATAGCAAGAACCTACAACCAAGATTACTCTACCCAGCAAAGCTATCATTCAGAATTGAAGGTTAGATAAAGAGCTTCACAGATAAGAAAAAGGTAAAGGAGTTCATCACCACCAAACCAGTATTATATGAAATGCTGAAGGGTATTCTTTAAGAAGAGGAAGAAGAAGAAAAAGGTAGAGATAAAAATTATGAACAACAAATACATATCTATCAACAAGTGAATCTAAAAATCAAGTGAATAAAAAATCTGATGAACAGAATAAATTGGTGAATATAATAGAATCAGGGGCATAGAAAGAGAGTGGACTGACAATTCTCGGGGGGAAAGGGGTGTGGGGGTGCGGGAAGAAACTGGACACAAATTGTATACTTATGGATGAGGACAGTGCGGGGGGTAAGGGCATGGGGTGGGGTCATGGGGTGGGGTGGAAAGCTGGTGGAGGGGAGCTATGGGGGGAAAAGAGGAACAATTGTAATAATCTGAACAATAAAGTTTTATTAAATAATAAATAAATAAATAAATCTTAAAGAATATTTGATCAATTCCACATTGTTACTATGTAGTGAGACTGCTGACTGTTTGGCATGTACATTTATACTATCTGGTTACACAAGCATAGAGCCTGCTGATCAGAGGATGGTACAACTGTTATTTATTGGGAAGTTTAGCTATCTCATTATAGATGAATGAAACTCAAATTGTCAGAGTATCAAGTACAATAAAAGCTTTATCTGCCTTCCTGTCCTTCCTGCGAAATAGACACGACAAACACATTTCACTTTAGAAAAAGACTTAAAAGTTCCCTTAAGTGAAAGCTATCCAAAGGTCTCTGGTTTCTGCAGAAAGAACACACAACAGCAAGACAATTCCAGATCAGACTGATCTTTAAGGTAACAGGATACCCTTTAGATCCCTTGAACTATGTCTCTTTTGTATATAACACTACAGACTTATCAGAGAAGAGAAAGAATAGTACCTTTGAATTTTAAGTTTTAAAAATCCAATTCATTTTATATTCAGTCACTAAATTATGTAGGTCCTTAAATTCTGATTTGTAAAGTTTTCTTGATGGGAGTGTATTGCCATTGAATGCTGCCAATGATACTATTTAACTAGTAGTCATCTTTGTTCCACCTGCTCTCTCTCCCTTTTCTGTCACATCAAGGCCCTTCCTTTGTGCCTATAATTTATATACAAAAGCGTCATTTTTATGCAGTTTTCACAGACAGATGGCCTCAGGGCCTGGTCTCTCAGCAGCAGCACAGCCCTCCTGTCTGATTCTCTGACAGTAGCTGTGTGTTTTCGTATGTGTTTTTATATACTTTATACTTATAATATGCTTTTGTTTATCCTGTCTGACAGTAAGTGACATGCTTTTCAAATACAGGAAACATATCTACTCCCTTCACAGCTCTTTACAGCATTGAGTATACTCCTCTGCTTTATAGTGATCCTTTTAATTAGAAATAGAAAGATACAAATTCAAGCTATGAAAGTACTGACATTTAAAAAAATCTTTCTTGCCAACTACAATGGCAAACTGGCTGGAATATAATATGCAAAAACAGGGTGCTGATTTTTATTGAGAATAGGTTAATGGACAGACAGTGATTTAGTATATATTTCTCTTTACAGTCTCTCTCTATATATTATATATTAATTGTATTTTGCATATATGTTATATATATACTATATAAATATAGTTTTTGTGTCTGTGTGTGTAATTCAGGTTTGATTATTCTAATTCTTATAAATGGGAAAATGAGCTCATAAATTAATAAACTTGTTCAATGTCACACAAGTAATATTTTGAATAGAGAAATTAAACACAGAGTGTCTGCTTATAAAGTCAGTTCTATTATCAACCACTGCCTGTTCATATAGACTCACTAGTGATTATCTTGACATCTAGCTGGGGAATCCTGTGCCATGACTAACTCATTGGCTACCCCTGGGGTCAGAATTTGGCATCTGTGTTTAAAGACCAATTTTATAAAGAGCCCATGTCAGGGTACCAATTATGGAGCAATCTCCTATTGGTCTGATATTGAGACCTGATGGGTGAAAGAGTCTACCTGGGTTTAGAAATATCTGCTAAAGATAATACTTCAAGTTATTATTGTATTGGGGTTTTGGAAATGAAATTATTAGTTGACAATAATTAATACTGATTTACTAAAAGGTTATCTTAAGCACACACACAACAGCCGTTAACTGTCATAGAAAAATGCTGTTTAAAATAAGAGCCAACTACAGGTGCTTTTGCATACAAGGGGAACAGCCAGATACATATTGGAAGGATGGCTTTTGATTTGAAAATGAAAGAGATGAAAGAGATGACAGATTCACTCTTCCTGACTTCATGGTCTGAAACAGGGGTTTGGACGCACCTGGGAAACTTTAAAAATCTCAATGTCTGGGCCTAAGACGCAGGCCTCATTATATTCTAGAGCTCTCCAGGTGATTCAGTGTGCAGCAAGTTCAAAAACTACTGGTTTAGAATCTTGCTACTCAAAGTGTGGTACTGGGTGCTTATTAGAAATGCAGAATCTTGGGCCCACCTAGGGTCTACTGAATCAGAATCTGCATTTTAACAAGACACCCGTAGGGTTTCTGTGCACCTTGAGGCTCAAGAAACACTGGGCTAGAAAAGTTTTCAACTCTAGCTGTACATTACAATCACCTGGGGAGCTTTTAGAATATAATGATAGTCTGGTCTCATTCACAAATGCTGTAATTCATTTGGTAAAGGGTGGGACCTGGACATTGATATGCAATATGCTTCTCAGGTAATTCCAATGTGCAGTCACGATAGTGAAAGAGAAGGCCAAGTTGACCATTGAATAACTTTGCAAAAATATATATAATCTAGAGGTTACTCAGGTAGACTGAGAGATAGAGGTTTAGGGACACTAAAAAAGGTGAAATCTAAGGATGTCTATGGCGAGTGATGCAGCATTGCGTTAGGCAGCTGGGATTGAAGAGGCAAGGTTTTCTGGTGAGAAATATCCACAGTGGCAGGTATAGAAGTGTAGAGGTTGGTTAAAGGACTTTAAAAACATAAATGTGTAATATCTGATTTTAGGTTGTTGTTCTTTTTATGAAGCATAAAATCATTTGACTTTAGTAATTCTCTAGTAATTCTTGTGAAACATGTAAAATCCTCTCAGGATTTTGAAGGATTGAGGCTTGAGATATGTAAAATATAAACTACAGGATTTGCGACTTCAGAATGTTGGAGGACTCAAGGTTGAAGGCATCTTGTTATCAGTCATTTGGGAAACAAACATATACATATATACACACACAGTTTGTCCTTTGATCACCAGCTGCTTCTTCAGGATTGAGTAGTATCCCCTAGCCTGAGTCTAGGTCAGTATCTTATTCTTGCTTTTTTGATCTCTTACCTTCTCTGCTCACTCATGCTGCCTTCTTCTTGAGTTCCATATTGTCCTTTTATTTTGTGGGACTTTCAAATTCCCATGTCTAGTTATTAAGGCATTAAGACTTTTCATTCTAACTCTTTGTCTCTGTTTTCTTTTCTTTTTTTCATTTTATCCAGTCCCTCCTAAGCAATTAAAAAATTCTTCTGCCTGCTGAGTGCATATCCTTTTTAAATAAGGAAACAAACACAAAACAAAGCCAAATGATAAACAGGAACTCTCCCCCTAAAATAAGAGGCGTCATTTATCTACCTCTAATAATTTCAGAGGGAAGTATGAAAAACTCCCCTCGAGGCATCCAGCTCATTTGTATTAAGCTTGGGCACACATTCACATTCAATGTGGCTGTATCTTGTACTTAAGATATTTATTTATTTACCTATTTATATTTTATTATTATTTTAAAATTTATCTTTATTGTCAAAAGTATTACAGATGCTCCCCTTTTTGTCCCCTTTAGCCCCCTCCACCCCGCACTCCTAAAAACCTACCACACTATTATGTCCATGGGTTGTACCTAAGACATTTAAACCAAAGGAAATATTAGATCTAGTAGCAAAAGCTTAAGTTATTGTGCAAGCAGTTTATCAAGGGAGGAAATGCTTTACCTCCTTTCATCTAACCTCTCCTGTCTCCTTTCTGAAAGAAGGAAAGATGGATAAGAAGTAGGAGTTGTGGAAGATTTTGAGTTTTAGGTGGTGACATGCTTTCCCAAAGTGCCATTTTTGGGTACTAGTACATTCTATCTTGGATCCTATAAAAGAGCAGGGCTTTTTTGGAGCTTTTGTTCCAGCCCAGAAGAAATAATGTGAAAAGTTGTAAAATGATCAATTCTAAGTGTGGACAGTCTCAACAGGGTGAATGTAGGGGGAAAATCAGAGATGAGTGAAGGCAAGGCGATAATACCAAGATACCCTACTCCCTAGCTATCACGTAGTATGTAATTTTCACTATCCAAAATTTAGCAGAAAATACAGCCCCTGAGTGAATCTCATACATTTTGCTACTTAGCAGAGTAGAAGTACATGTTCCTTTTGTGAGTCAATATGTCATAACATGACTAAAACTAATTTTCCCTCTGTCAATCTTCATGTTAGGTTACAACCAGAAAGTGAGCAAAAGATGTCTAAGAAACCAGCTCAGGGACAAAGGAAGAACCTGAGTAAGTAACTAACTGGAGCAGCAGAGTCTGAATTCATTTAGTGTAGAGACTGACTTCCATACCATTGGACTTGCCACCTCAGGAAGGCATGCTAAAAACTGGCAACTAGAATAGACTAGCAGTGGGCAGGAGGAAGTCAGTGAGTTCAGACTGAACCCAAAAGTCCTCAGTGGCTTTGAGACATCCAGAACATTAGTCCATGATAAGGACTCTGTGTTACCAAGAAAAGGGTAAATCCTGTTTGGTATGTTTATTTGAGCAGGGAGGAGTTTTTATATATCTCAGTGAGATTTTCAGCAAAATAATTTCATTGTTTTGTAAGAGGATATAAGTGGCTAATCTTTCATTATTCTAGATATTCACTTGAAGACCTACTTTCCATCTTCTTGGGACACCACTAAGGTGTTGTGATGTAAACATTTAGTTACCAAATGACATGCTTTTTCCTCCTCTCCTCTGCTGCTTGAATCTGTCCTTTTCAAGCGCATAAATATCACCATCGCAAGTTAACCTAAAATTATGTTTATTTCAATGCTTATAGTATGTTGATTTGAGCTTCTCTCTCTTTTCTTAATCATGCATTGAATTGCTTTCCTCTCCCCACATACTTCTTAAACCCCAAACAAACCTAATTTGATCAGGATGTTCCAGGACCTTCTCTCTAGACTCTGCACTGTTTCTCGTCTCCTAAATTGAAACTAACACCTAGACAATTTGTTTCTTGGTCATTGTCATTGCTCACATCCAATTTGAACTCTTCAAATGATAATCACACCTCCATCAACACATATGTAACGTATTCAGCTGTTTGACATGTATACACCTCATATTTATACGAAACACATTTAAACTTTTGCTTTTCATTTGTATCTGCATTTCATCCTCTTTAGGAAAAAAAAAATCACACAAGAGAAGCATGGGCCAGGACTCCAGTCCTTGTTTCAATTTCATTGTGCTTATTTTTTTCTTTCCTTTTCTGACTCATGTAATAATAAGAGAAACTATACCCTGGTAATGTAATACTTGGCTCTTAACATCTCAAACAAGTTACAGTATCTCCTTATTAAATTTCCACCTATGTAAATATATTTGGGAATGATACTTCTGTGTGTGTGTGTGTGTGTGTGTGTGTGTGTGTGTGTTTCACATGGGTAAGTGCACATGCTCATGTAAGTAACATATATTTATAACAAGGATAGAAGATTGGCAGCTAAATTGTCAATTCCTTTCAGACAGGAAACAAAACAGTCTCTTCTTTAGCACAAAACCACCAAAGAGACAGTGCTATCTGGCAGATGCTCGCAGGTGAGTGATCAATTGTTCCCTTGCTTCCAGTTCTACTAGAGAAACTTTTACCATGGACCAGAAATACTCCAAAGCCACAAGTTACCCTTTCAGTACTTTCAGACTTTAGCCCAGAACATAGATTTTCACCTTACCCACACAAGTTTTTTCTTCTTTCATTTAATTGAATTCATACAATAACTTCTTTTATATATATATATTTTATTTCTTTTTATTGTTTAAAGTATTACAAACAGTAGTACATATGTCTCCTTTTTTTTCCCAATTGACCTTCCCCCAGCCTCCCCTACCCCCGGCACATGCCCTCACCCCCCTCCCAGTGTCTTGCATCCATTGGTTATGCTTATATGCATGCATACAAGTTCTTTGGTTGATCTCTTAACTCCCCCCCCCCCACCACCACCATTTGCTCAAATATATTTAAACAACTGCAAATGATGTTACAGACAATATGGGGTAAGAAGACAGGCTGGTTCGGTAACTAAGCAACAGGCCTAGAAATGATAATTTATAATCTGCACTGCTTTGTGACCCTGAGCCACTTTTAACCTAGTTTTTGTTTCTGGTAAAATGGGGCTAGTGGTCTGATGGTGGGTATTGTCATGACTTATATCAGGGAGATAGACAGTAAATAGTATGTACTTCTTAAATCACAGAATCCCACTTTACAGATAATCTTCAGTGAAAATTTCTCAGTACAACTGGATTTTGTGTTCAAGGCTCCCTTTGTGCCCAAAGGATATCTTAACATCGCTCTACATATTTTCCCCTTTCAGATGGCGGGTGATCCATTGACTCTATCTCCTACTATCCTCATATGTGACCTCAGGAAATGCATTAACTCATCCATTCCTTAGAGCTACCGCACAATAGAAATATACAAATCATTTTTTTCTATGTACTTGCTCACATTCATTTGTCTTTTTCAGCATCTCTATTTCTGTTTTCCCAGTTCTGCAATTATGCAGAGCCTGGGGAACCAGTTGGCTGGAAGCTTTAACTCCTGCTCTCCTTCATAAGATAAGAAAAGCTTGATAAGTATAAACTATTAACAAGAATATGCATTACAAGTATCTGCTATACTATGATATCTCGGCTTAGAAAAAAATTTACTTTTTAGGAATACAGGTACCTGACAAAGAAGAATTTTGGTGAGGGATTGTAAACATTTCACCCCAGTGGCATTAGTAGAAGTAGGAGGGAACACAGCTCCTCCACAGTGCCTGCTGCTGCACTTTCCTCCTCAGGAGATTCGTGCACTGCAGCTCACGGTGCCTGTCAAACATGGTAACGTGTCTGTAAATTTCAGTTGACAGAAAACACATCAGTTAATCAGCATCCTCAGAAAGTAAATAAAGCTGAGCCAGGAGAGCAGACAGAATGGTTCCTAGAGATGGTGTTAGGAAGAGGATACTGAAACTAGAGAGAATTCTCCTTCTCCTGGATGGGAAACTGCCCTCCAGTTGCTCCCAGAATGCTGTTACATTCAATCCTTGCCTGATGCCCTTGGCTGGTAATGAGCTGGTAGACCAAGTACTTTGATGTTTTGCATTTTGTCATCAAAACCCTTTCCGTTACTCTCTTCTCTTTCTATTTTTAAAAGTTAAACATGCAGACCATGAAACTATGGAGACTAATAAAACAAACACTGATGTATTCACTTGAAATTTAAACATGAAGCTATTTTCACATCATGCTTTGGACTTAAAGCACAGGTAAAATTGACTTTCTGTTCTTCACCTAATCAGTCCAATTCTTCTCCCTATTCCCCTCCCAGAGGGAACAATTTTGTGAACTTGATGTCATCTTTCCCATCAGTTTTTAAAAACTACTTATAAATGTGGTATCCCTGAGACAAGATACAATTTTATTTGTTCATATAAAACATTATATAAATGATAGTCTTGTGTGCTTCATTTACCCAAATATTAACTTATACTTTTGTTACCCAGTCTTTCATTTTTTTCTTGCATGTTCTGTCTCTTCATTTACACTTATATTTGGCTCATTCCATTCCATTCACATTTTTTCCTTCCCTATCTTTGTTTTTTTTTTTTTTTCTTATTCTAAGACACACACACACACACACACACACACCCTTAAACAGCACATGGAAAAAACTGTATAGCAAGCCCTAGCCATCCTCATGCTGGTGGATCTTCCCATAGATTCCTTGGAGTGATGTGATCCTCACAACTGCAAAAAGAGCAGTAAGTCACACCTACAAAAGAGGATTAAGTCTCCAACCTCTTGAATAACTCAAGTGTCTAATAGTCTTTTTATTAAAAATGACCCATTTAAGGGTGATATATAAGCCTCATGAGGACTGACTCCTGCAGTGAATAGTGCATTAAAATTAATGTGACTGTGGCTGCCTCAGTCTTAATTTGCATCTTTCCTGGTGATGGGGGTTCTCACTACAATTTGCATGCAATTATAAGGGATTTGAGATTTACAGGTAGCTCAGGATTCACTTTTTCCTCAATACTTTTGTGATTAGGTCTTAGATTTTCCCTGGCGAATAGTAAAATTATCCTCTTTACTATATATACCTCCTGTTGCAACTTTCTGGTCCACTTACTGAACTCCCACTCAGATCAAAGGGCCATATGTATTGACTCACTAAACTCTTGGAGGACTCCTGCCCTCTCCTAGGTTACCTGATGCTTTTGCCATGTGGTTTCTTTACCACATGCTCCTACCCTCAGTCAGATACTGACACTCACTAGTATTTCCTTGTGCCCTTTTGATTTACTTCTTCCTCTTGCAAGAGAACCAGACATCATGGTTATACTCAGATAGATGTTAAACCTCTCCTAAGTAGATTGAGTCATTGTGGGTATCCTGCTCCTAATTTTCACAGTGCACAAGGTGTGCTGAAGAGTGGAGGCAGTGAAGTGAGGTCCCCTTTTCGCTTCTGATTTGATCTTCTTTGAGCATTTTTTTTTTCTATGTAGGTAGTTCTTGATTGATTCACACTTCAGTTTCATCTGCCCAAAGATTTAATCTCATTGTCATTCAATGTATTTGTATGAAGCAGGCCTATGTAAGGAGCTCTCTGTGCTTTAGACATACTAAACTAGTTTTAGTTTCTTGAATAGTATGAGTATTTCATAGGCCCTTGGACACAAGGTTACCTTTGCCTGGAACATCCCCAATCAATCTTTCCCCCAGTATGACTCCCAATCCAGTCCACCTCAAATCTTTATCTAAGTAACTGATCCTCCTTTTTTATATTAATTTTTAAAAATCTTTATTGTTGAAAGTATTACATGTATGCCCCATTTTCTTCCCCCATCAATCCCCTCCAGCCCATTCCCAACCCCCAGCCCAGGCCTTCACCACCCCTCTGTCTGTGTCCATAGGTTATGCATATATGCATACAAGGTCTTTGGTTGATCACCTCTCACTCACCCACCCACCCTTTTCCGCCTTCCCTCCAAGATTCTGCACTCTGTTCCATGCTTCCATGTCTCTGGATCCACTCAGTTCATCAGTTTATTTTGTTAATTAGATTCCACACATGAGTGAGAGCATGTGATACTTGTCTTTCTCTGACTGACTTTTTTTTTTTTCTTAGCATGATAATCTCCAGGTCCCTCCATGCTATCTCAAAAGGTAAGAGATTCTTCCTGATCCTCATAAGTTATGTCTCAGCTTAGACATTGCTTTCTCTAAGAAATCGTCTGTGATATTCCAAGTCTGAGAGCAATCTCCTCATTACCTACCACATTCTGTCTTTATTGCTGACTTACTTGTATGCCTCCCTGGCTAGACTGCAAGCTCTGTGTCTGTCATGTTCAGGTTGTACCTCGAAAGCCAGACACAGAATCTGGTACATAGTAAAAATCTTCAAATGAGCCAGTGTTCTAAACTGAGGGCGCTCTTATTTGATCCTGTCCAACAGCCTTGTAAAAACATTGAGCATTTCCCCACCTCCCCCATTTTCTTTTCTGAGACAGTTTTCTTTAGCAAATTACAGAGGAAGGAAAGTTGTTTTACTCTTAACCTGTTTGTAAGTTAATGCATTGCGCATCTGCCCACTTTGATCAAGGAAGGAAGCATTTTTACACATTGCTAGCCGCTTGGGGTTGCCTGACTAAAACCTTGAGTTTAATGAGTATAAAACTTACCTTGCTAACATTCTCATCTTAAGGAATATGAAGCACCTTAAACCTAATTCATATTTCAGTTTAAGAAAACTCAGATAATGCATCTAGTTAACACATTTACCAACATCTCATATGCATAATATGTAGCTTTCTTATCTTGGGATTTTATATGGCTTTACCAATACTAATTAACCAGTGGAAATAAGGTCTCACATGTAGAGGCAAAGAGATGGCATCAATAGCTCTTTTTGTCATTGTGAACTAAGAAACCCATAGATTGTTATCCACTAATGAGAAAGTATACATTAAAAGTTATATCAGTCCAAGAAATTCCTTTTTCTAGGATACCATTTGCCAGTTAGTCATTCCTATATAGACTATCCATGTAATAATTATTTGAAATCTTTTGAAACTTTGACCCTTGAGTGTGCAGCCGAGTTTAACAACTTTTAGAATGAGTTAAGTAATTATTTTTCCCACCCCCTCCTGTATGGTCCTTTGTATGTGAGAGGAAAAAGAAAATCTGGTAACTCATGTCAAACAATTGAAGAAAAATGGCTTTGAAATAAACAAAATGGTAGTACACTGACTCATACATTTACCCTTGCATTTTAGATTATGTTAACATAAATTCAAGCTCCTGAAAACTGCTCCTACAGGCAGCTGTGTAAAGTCACCTTTCCCCCCACATATTTCCTTGTAATAAAAGAAATCTTAGAGTAATTCCCTTAAATAGTTGTAGAGGAGAAAATGAAGATTTTATATCAGAGGGAGCATGGTTCTGCCCACACTGTGAGTTCAGACTCCCAGTTTCCAAAACTGTAAGAGAATAGATTTCTCGTGTTCTAAACCACTCAATTTGTGATAATGTGTGACAGGAGCCCTAAGAAACTAACAAATTTCCTCAAGTCACCTGTTCTGGAAGATGACTGAGAGGCTCTTTGGGGTTCACAAAGTGAAACGTGTATGCTCTATGTAACCTAAGGCTTAAGTCAGACCATCCCAAATGTATACTTCAAATGAGACGAAAATATACTCCCAGTTTTGGCTACCTTAGGAAATCTCCCAGATTGAATTTTGCATTTGGCATAGAGTCTATGTTTTGTCATTTCTTCCCAAGCATGCCTGTCAAATTTGGTGAAAATCTTGTGCAGTATGGCAACCACAGGTAAACTGGAAAATGTTCAGAGACTCTTTAAAAATATTTATATAGATAGATGACTCTGGATATAGATTTAATGATTATAACTTTTTAATCATGGTGCCTATCCAGTTTTTAGTTTTTGAAATTTTATGTCTATATCTATGTAGATTAGCTATAGATATGAATATCTATCTATTCTATCTCTATATATCTCTCTATTATGTCTATATATGGCATTTTTCAAACAGTTTTAAAGGTTAAATATAATGCTATAAACATACACACACACACACACACATATAATTTACATATGCAGAAAATACTATGAATAAAAACCTAATTTCTGAATACTTTACAAGGGGACCTTCTTCATTTACATCGTCTGAAGATATTGTACCCTTTCAGAAGCTGTATTCCTTCTAGTGCTGACTCTATTCTATGAGAATAATATCTCCATGCTTAACTAAGCTGCTGTTAGGATTTAGGAAAAACATTCCAGGCCTGATGGCACTAATGGCAGAGAGACCAGGAAGGGGTGGATGCTGCTGAAACCCTGCTGGGAAAAAAGGAATGAGCCATCTGGACCTCCAACTGAGGCCAATTGGATCCAGACAAGAGCTGCCAGCAGGAGTGGTCTGTGTCTGGATGAGGGCCATCCCTGCTTAAGGAAGTGGGCTGGACCTGGAGCAGAAGGAAAGGGATGCTCTTCTCAGGAGAAAGGACTGGGAAGACAAGTTCTCTGGGAGGTCACAGTAGGGACAGACATATTATAATTATTAACATTGACTGAGGGCCAGCAAGATGATGAGTACTGTTGAGAATATAAAACATTTTTGATCAGTGTCCAGGGAATCATTTATTCTGGTAAAGAAGTCTACAATTTGGTGTTCTGGTCCCTTATATTTTAACTCTGCAGAGAAGTCCTTTATACTTGAACTAAAGGATGAGCCCTTTTCTTTATCAATCCCAGCCTAGATATATTATGTTTCCATAGAACATTTCTTTCTGCTAGTACTGCTGCTCTGATCTCATTACTCTCAATGACTTTATCATCAACTCTAGAAGAAAAAAAATTATACCCTGTTTCATCCACATTATTTTTCCTACTAATATCTCACAGAATTTTTAAATTATATGATTTAGTAGCATTATAACTTCACTTTCATACATTATCTAGTAACTAGATTTGTATTAAGTACCTCTTTAATTCTAGAGCAGGCAAAGAGAATTACTGATTGACCTCTCATTGTCCACTAGAGTTTATTCATCGGGCTTAAAAATAAGCCCTTGGTGCCCTAACCGGTTTGGCTCAGTGGATAGAGCGTTGGTCTGCAGACTGAAGGATCACAGGTTTGATTCCGGCCAAGGGCATGTACCTTGGTTGGGGGCACATTCCCAGTGGGGGATATGCAGGAGGCAGCTGATCCATGTTTCTAACTCTCTATCCTTCTCCGTTTCTCTCTGTAAAAATATCAATAAAATATATTTTTAAAAAATAAGATAAAAATGAGCCCTTGGTGAAACTTTGTGTAAATATGTGTGTATTTTTTTAAGTCAGTTTAGATAATAGTGATTCAAAGTGATTACTATATTTATTGACTTAACCTGCTCTTTTGCAGAATGCAGTCTATGGTGTTAAACATTCTCTGTGCATCAGTATCATGGAAAGCTTAGTAGCCATTGTTGCCATGAGCACCCTGACAGAGGAAGCAAAGGAATTGCTCTGCCAATGAATTTTTGTTCTGTAACTACCCTAAACTAACGTATTCATTCTCCATTAAATGAATTGGTTTGGGCACTATCTGGACAATAACTAAGCAATGGTATATTATTATCAGAAATGTGTATTAGATTCATTTGGAGAGGATGCTTGATTGTGTTTAAAATACTTGTTTCTAAGCCACCTCTGAAGCATTTGATTCATTTGTCCTAGTGTAGACACCAGCTAAGTGTAATTTAGCAAAATCATCTCAACCTAATGCATACCCCTGAATAAGAACCATTATTTTAAAGACTGTTCTGCTGTATATCATGCGCTCAGCAACCCAAAGGTTTCAACAGTACCATGGTTTTTGTGAATTCCTTTCTTCCTCGGAATGCTAACATTGTACTTTGTACATAGTGATGATTTGCTTAGTTGTCTCTGTACATGTAGCCCTAGAAATTCAAGACCATTGAATTCAAGGTTGCCTAACTTTTCCATAGCTATAAACATCAAATACTTTTATTAATTTGAAAGTCTTAAACCTTATTCCCAATTTGATATACCGACAATAAGCAGGATGAACTAATCTAGATTTTGTCTTCTTTGTCTCCTCCTTTGCCCAATGCGGAACAGTAAAAGGGCTAAGAGGGAGGTTGGCAGTAGTAAGCTGAAGCAAGGGTCCTCCTCACCTAGATAATTAGTCATTGGACATTCATCTCCTGGAGAAAAGAGACTGAGAGAGTCTGAGAGATATGCAGCAAAGTGAAAAGTGAGGCAGTTTACACAGTCTGCTGTAACTATAAACACAAAACCAAATAAAACAGCAACAAAGGATTAATAAAATAAGAGGGGTTTAAACAGTATTGTTACTATATTTCATTTGAGACTGTTTTTACTCAAACATATCACAAGCTTAAATTGGAAATAAAGGCTATTAAGTTTCAGTCAACCCATGAAATTATTACTGCAAACATTCATTATTTTTCGAAGCTGCCTATTGACAGTCTCTTGCCTGAAGAAAGAATTATATACCCAAGTCACAGTGGAACACAGTCACTGAATTTCAGATTATTATTCATCATTGTGTTCATAAACCCATGCCATTGTTTCAAGTAATACTTAGGTAAAATATATGTATATTTTGTAATTTTTAAATCCTGGGTGAGCTGTCCTGCCTGATGGAAATCCAATTCTGAAAGTCAAAATGTGTAAGATTGTGCACAGAATTAGAATATCTTTGTGTATAAAAGACAAGGAATAAATAGAAATGTCAGTAGATGCAATTTTGGACATATGTACAAATTTATTTTTCTATTATATGAATAGATATTGTTCATTTGTTATTTATTGGGCAGCTATTTTGTCCCAGACACTGAGCTAGGCAGTGGGCAAACAAAGCTGAGTAAGTCATGCTCCTTGTTCTTACCAACAAGTAGCAAGTAAATCAAAGACTACAGGGTAATGTACATAATTGCAGCTTCAGAGTAGTGCATAAGGGGCTATAAGGGAGGAATGATGCTTAAGTGAAACTTGGTGGTTAAAGGAGACTTGCTATAGCAGTGTCACTTGAGCTAAGTTTAAAGGGACTTCTTATTCCATATTTTGTTTTGGTGTAGACAGAGCAAAGGGCAAGAGGAAGTGAAAAAAATTATTCTGAAAAATGCCATATATATATACCTAAGTGTTGTATAAGGTCACAGGCTTGATAGAATTGCTATCCTGGGTGTTTGAATACCACAGTGCCTTTGGATTCTTAATCTCTGGACTACAAGATTGTACAAAATCCATTTTGAAAGTTGCTTGTTATTTTTTTTCTGAGGAATGAATTTTTGAGAACAACATCTTCAACAAATTATTTTTTGTTATAATCTGTCTTCAGAGAGATTGATCAATTTTGTAGGATTAAAATTTTTGATTTTCTTGATTCATTATACGTTTGGTGGAGTACCATATGCTGCAATGCAGACAGGCTGGGGAACGGATGATTTTCCTGTGTAACAGGGACATCATCAAGTGATCTGATACATCAGTTCTGATT
Organism: Plecotus auritus; assembly: GCF_963455305.1. Taxonomy (NCBI): domain Eukaryota; kingdom Metazoa; phylum Chordata; class Mammalia; order Chiroptera; family Vespertilionidae; genus Plecotus; species Plecotus auritus. The sequence continues at coordinate 158,508,982 of NC_137771.1, read as the reverse complement.
AGAACAAAGTAAACTTCAGTTCAAGCTGAGATATCCATTTACACAGGGCTTCTATTTACCAGAGCAAGACAAATACATTTGACAGGTCAGTGTCCTTTCAGAATAGAATTTGATACATTTTCAGCATAAATAATGTTAAGAGCCTTTAGATTTCTGTCTTACATTTCTGGGTAAGTAGAAACCCAGTAAACTTCTGAATTTCTCTTGACTTGGCAGGAAAATATTGCAAATACTTTTGTTTGATATTTTATAAGGACAGTAAAGCATATGAACATGAACATCCATTTTCTGGAAGTAGTACTAAGCATAGTCATTCAGAGTTAATTCTTTAAATAAAAAGCATAGTCTTCAAAAGAAAAAAATTGGACATTTGCTAAGTTAATTTGATTATAGTGTATAGAAGGATTTTATTATGTACTGTGGATATGGTTGACTATAACAAATCACATTTACTAAGTGTACATCTTGTAGGTCACATATTTAGTATAATTGTAGCCTGAGAATAAATTCAGTCATGAGATAAAATATTTTGAGAAGTCTAGCAATTAGGCTGAATTTGAAGGTTCTAGATAAAGTTCAATTTATGACAGCAGTAAAAATGCCATGCATTTTTTGTGAGTGCGTATAAATTGTGTACACCAAATGTCTTTCTTCCTCCTACCACAAAACTTGACAATAGGTTAACATGAGCAGTGGTGGAATTTCTAGTGCTTTGAGAACTATTTAAGTAAATTGTGGATTTGGGATAATGTGTAGATTTGACTTCTCTAAGCTATATTTTTTCCATTCCCATCTTCCTCCTCTCTTCTTTTCTTTTTCTTCAAGTCGATTAATATGCTATACATAAAAATATTCCATTCATCTCTCATCTTATTAAGACAATTACAATGTCAGTCACCTAGGGAATGTTGAGCATCTAACATATATGGCCCTCATGTAGTAGTTTTCTTAAACCAAGATCGATCTGAGAGAGGGGGAATCATAGGTAAGCGACTGGAAGAGTGACCAATGATTTCTATTTTTCTAAGATTTGCACTTTTCATATCTTCGTGTGTCACTTAAAAATACTTCTAATCTCATTATGTACATCTACCCATGTGCTTGATGCTCCAACCTCATTAGGTTTCTTGAAGTTCACCAAGTTTGCAGTGCACTTTCCTTTCCCTGTGTCTACCCAGGTTGACCTCTCAGTCTCTGTCTTTAAGTCACTTCCCATCTGGATGGATTAGTTCAAGGGTCACTACCTGGATGTGGTGGAAGGATGTGGCAGGCATAAAGAGGCCTGGGTGCAAGTTCTGTCTCTTACAGCTTAACTATTTTGGGAAAGTTATTTAATCCCTTTGAGCTTTAATTTTCTCATCTGCAAATTGGGGATAACATGAGATTATTAAGTGAGAAAAACTTATTTTCCTCTTCCTCCTCCTTGATCTCCTCAGTTTGGGAAGCTTTCTCTGATTACCCTAACCAGTATCTCACAATCCATCCTTCCTATGTGTAACCATGCTTGTTTTGACTCAATAATAAAATTACTCCTTTTTATTGTAATTGGGTGTTTACATGTTTATTTTCTCTAGTAAGCTGAAAGCCTTTGGAGGACAGGGGCAATATTTTTTTGACTAGTGCATTCAATAAAAGTATGATGGCATTTAACAAGATGGGAGTTACTTGATTTCTCCTCCCCTGCATCCTGCCTTCCAATTTTTTATACCCAGAATTATCTTCAGGCATTCTTCTAAAATCTGATGTTATAAAGTATATATGACATGAAAGTTGTAACAGACAGTGGCATAATCTCAGTTCACTTTGTCTACTTGGTGGTTTGTTTTGGTTTTGTTTGTATTTAAAATCAGAGAATTAAATGATTCCTGAGACAGCCTGTTTGTATTTTGTTGTTACATTTCAGGATGCTTTGGTTTCTTGTTTAGATTCCTGTCCACAATTGCCTACAGGTAGATCTAATTTGGTACATTGTTATGGCAATGATGAGATAAAAAGCATAACCGGGCTCTTGTTTGGGCCCCACTTTATGGGGACCTCTCACACTGCACAGCAGTAAAGCCTTCTTCCTCACCTTGCCTCTGTAAGCTCCTCCAGAAGTATAGGGCAATAGGGCAGGATAAAAGGTGTGGGTGATGAGTGTGTGTGTATGTGTGTGTGTCTGAGATAAAGAGAGAGAGAGAGAGAGAGAGAGAGAGAGAGAGAGAGAGAGAGAGAGAGAGAGAGATAACTAAAGGGAGATGGAGATAGAGCAAGCACGGTGTTAATGTAAAAAACCATTGAAACCTGTAAAGAATTTTTGTGAGTTTATTTGAGCCAAACTGTCCACATATGCTGGGAAGCAGAACCTCAGTGAATTGAGATAATGCTCCAGAGAATGGTGGTTACATCTGTATTTATACATTGCAATCAAAGGAAAGGACGTAGGTGGGTTACATGAAATCCATTGGTGATAGATTAGAGAGGCGGGAGAAAGCAAAGTGGGGAAACCCCTGGGATTGGATAAAAAGTAAAAAGATAGACACATACTTAGGTGGGTGCAAGAACAATTAACATGATAATGAAGGAATCTGTGGTATCAGTCCTGAAGGAATCTGTGGTATCAGTCCTGGCGCCCAGCACATTAGGTTGTGCCCTAAGGGGTCCAGAAAAGGGGAAGTTACAAGTTACCCATACATTTCAAAGGGTATGTTATTATAGATGCAAAAAGACAGATAGGCTCATTTAAGGTAAAGGTTGACCTTGTCAGTGAAGATTCGGGCCTAGGATATAACTACCCATAAAGTGGGGCCCATAACTGCTTTTAGTTAAAGTTTAATTTCAGACCATCCTTTGTGGTTACTTTAGGTCTCTGAGTTTGCAAGACTGCCATGCAGGCCTTCCCTGAGCTTGTCAGGTTAGCATGTGGCCCCTTTCATTCACAACGTGGTGATGTTGGTGAGAGAACAATTGGTGTGCTTCTTCTACATCTGTTGGAAAAAGCCAGCTAAAACACCTGTTGTATTTCAATTCTCCATTCCCCAGGGATCTGGCTCCTTGCAGCAAAGGATTTAAGATAGCTGAAATCCACAAGAATAGAGAAGTTATAGGTCACCCAGTTCTTACCCCAGGGATCTCCATCAGACCATTGTCTACAGTGTGCTCTTTAATACAACACAGAGGGTTTCTAAAACAGTGCACTCTTTGTCTATCTGGGTTTAAAACATTCTAAGGTACAAAGGGTCTCCTTTTTTTTCTAACGGAGATGAAACCAAAAATACTATTGTTTACAGGGTCAAGAAATGTGTCCCCGATTGTCAGCCGACAGAGTCACTTTCAGAACTTCCTAGTATTCTCCACCTCATTCCTTTTGTACCTTGGGTCTTGATTGGAGAAGGCTCTGACTTATCTTTGCCCATAAAATACCCTGCAGGATGTTTTAACACACTAAAGAAAGGTTTGATCTATTTCTGTTAAAACCTGGAGAAAACCTTTCGCCCCTCTCCAGGAGCTACTAAACCTGGGATGCCTGCTTTTTCTCTCTTGTTTTCTGTTACCTGTTCTACCTGTCTGACAGTCACTACAGTCCCCAAGCCCTACCTCCATTGGTTTATTTCTGAAGTGTTCCTTTTCTTTCTTTTCTTTTTATTTATTTTTAGCATAGTAAAGGTTTACAATAAAAATATAAAAGCTTCTTTCCTAGTGTTCTAATTCAGTCTTCCTGAGTCAAATGGAGAAATTCAGATGTGAGTTGTTCTAACTCCCCTTTAAGATTAATTTATGTATTTATTTATTATTTTTTTAAATTGAGGTATAATCGACATATCTGATTATATTAGTTTCAGGTGTACAACATAATGATCTGATATTTGTATGCACAGCAAAGTGATCACCACAGTAAGTCTAGTTGCCATCTGCCACATTGTTTTTTCTTGTGAGGACTTTGAAGACTTACATTCTTAACAACTTTAAATATGCAATACAATATTATTGTCTGAAGTCACCATGATATTCACTCCATCCTCATAACTTGTTTATTTTATAATTGGAATTTTGTACCTTTTGTGTCCCTTCACCCATTTTGCCACCCACCTTTCTCCCTCTGGCCTCCTTCTCAGACAGACTGGAGGTGTGTTTCAGTTTCCTATCTGTGCAGGGTCCTGAATTCCCTCATTTTATACCACAGGAACTGACACTCAGAGTGAGGAAGTGCTTTTCCAGGAAAAATTAGGAAGAATTCCAGTCTTCCAAATCCTAGCCCAGGAATGTAGCAATAGTAAGGCTTTCCAACATGCAGAGGGTACACCACCAGTCTTGCTCCTTCTCTGGCCACATCAAAGGGAGCTCCCCAAATGTGCTAACCTCTGAGCCCTTGCCTTGAAGTCTCAAAGACAGTGTGGCAACAGCTGCAGGAGCTGCCAAGAATCCTGCACCTGCTTCCATTGGTCTGGCTGGCTGTCAGCTTGTCTGCTCTGGGATGTCCCCTTACCAGGCTACGGTGATTCCCTGGCCTATTTTAGAGGGTGGGGTTCTGACCCTCACCTAGCTGTAAAGGATTCTCAGCAAAGTTAAACAGCTCCAGTAGTTCTGACCTTGGTTGGAAAAAAAAGAATTTCCAGTTAGCTTTCACAACAAGCCCCTTCTAGCTCTTTCTATAGTTCAAGCATGTAGCTCGTATGCCTTTGTGGTTACCGATCAGGCCTGGAACTTCACAGCTTGGGTTTGAATCCCCAAGCTATACTGATCAGCTCTTAGCCTTGGGACAATTACTTAATCTCTTTAGGATTCAGGTCTCTCATTTATAAAAAAAATAATAATAATAATAAAAATTAATACCTGCTTCAGAGAACTGAGTTGCATATCAGACAAACTGGAAGTCAGAAACATTGGTGTATTCAAGCACTTAATAAACATTAGCTACGTTTGTTTTTCTGCCTTCAGTGAAAATGGGGCCTTTGAGAGTTCTAGCATGTTTCACGGGCTGTCACTGGTCCTTACTGGACTCCAGTCCTCTAAACAGCTCACTGCCCTCGCTCAGGTATTTATGAGAAGGCAGTGAGGATGTTTCTCACGTGCTTATGGACAGAACTGATCATGTATCACACCTGTATCTTGCAGGCTCCACAGGTGCATCTGCTCAGCAGCATCTCCTGGGTGCCGGCTGCTGCTCATGGGTCCTGCTCCGCTGCCTCTCCTGCTGCCACCACTGACACGGGGTGTTATTCTACAGTGCACCAGGGTGAGGAGGAATGTCTCTCTTCCATTTTTTTTTTTGGTCATCCTTTATTAGAAATTCTTCCAAAGGAGTAGCAACTTGCACTCCAATGTCTTTTAGTTTTTACTCACAGCTTCTGTTGCCTTAGGATCCAGATACAAATTCCTGAGGGCTGGAATGGTAGAAATCAAGCTGGTTTTATTAGCTGAGTCTGTGGGCCTAACTCCCTCTTTTCTTCTAAGAATTATCTTCCAAGAGCTTCCAGTGCCTCTTGGACAAAAAGACCTTAGTAGCTGGTCTCTAATCCACAGAGCTCCCCAAGCATGCTTGCATCTCAGTGGTGGGACCCCTGCTAATACTCATTTCATCCAAATGGTAGAATTCATATCAATAATACTCACCTAAGCAAAATTAAGAAAGATGTTACCTCACATAAGTAAGGCACAGTGTATGTGACTAGCCACCAGGTGAGTCATAGTTAAAACTTCTCCCAGACATTAAGCCTGCCACACAAGAAAACCATGGGACTCACTTTTTTTTTTTTTAAATCTTAACAACAAAATCCTGTATCTATCACAGAATGGCTAATTTAAAAATCTGGTCTGCCTAAGGCCTGGCAGTACTTAAATGACTGGTATTGGTTCTCATTTTTTGCTTTCACTTTCAGCATCTCTTATAGCTGCCACTTGCTAATGGGCTAGGTTGGGAGATGCCAGGGATAACAAGGAAGTGATTTGTCAGCTTAAGGGATGTCACTGGTCATCAAAGAATCTTTTTCCTTTGGTTGGCGCTGTAAAATCTCTCTGAGTCACTGAGTCAGACAGGTGATACTTGATACAGCTCCAGAAACTGAAAGTTTATGCCAATTACTGGCTGTGTATGAGGAAACACAGAACTGAGTTAGCCACTAGGCAGGTAACTCACACTAGGGATCTGAAAAAAAGAGCTTAATGTTTAGTGGCAACTAAAATAGAAGCTAAATTTGACCTGACTAGTCCCAGTCTACTGCCATCATGACATTTTATTTATTTTAGGGTCATGGAGACAAAGCTTCACTCAGGTGTAGATTTCCCAAAATAAGTTAATTGGAATTTTGTAATGCAGAAATATGAATATTTACATACAATATAAAATATATAATACTATGAGCATAAATATATATGTAACAATAAGTGCCATCAGAGATTAATAATATATATGAAGTAGCTCCTACTTGTGAGTTTCTACAATTTAGTTCAAATTAATATATACACATGGAAAAGGAACTGGTAATTCCATGAAATAGTTCTGTGCCAAATACGTGGAATAGACACCTGACACTTAGGATGGGCTATTCCTTTTATTTGGGCTATCCAGGAGAGTTTCCTATGGGAAATAGGATCTAAGTTGGACACTGAAAGATAGAAAAAGTAAATATAGGTTGATAGTAAGAGAGAAGAAACTCTTTTGTTAGAAAAATGAACTAAAAAAGCCAGAGACAGGAATATACAAGATGTTTTGGGGGGACTGTACATAGACCAGTTAGGCTGGAGCAAAGGAAAGAGTTTAGGAGAACAGCTGTGGAAGGAAAGCTGGAAAAGGAGGTTGAGGCTCTATTTTGAATTCTCTTGAGTACTAGGCTAAGGATTTATTATATTCTTGATTAGTCAAAAAGAGCATCATTGAAACAGATATACTCAGTAATGTTTTGGGTAGTCAGTTTTGAAATTGTATGGGATGGATCAGGGATGCGAGAGTAAAAATAGGCAGACCAATTAAGAGGCTGGGAATATTGTGTGGGGTGATCTGTAGTAGAATTTATAATGGCTGATAGTTTATCTAGAAGGAAAAACCTCAAGGATGTGGGAATCAATCCTATCTAATAAAGATTGAATATGCTAATTGACCTTCACACTCTCACAAAGATGGTGGCTCCCACAGCCAATAAGGAGGGAATATGCTAATTGACTGCCACGCCCTCAAAGATGGCAGCACCCACAGCCACAAGATGGTGGCGCCCAGTCCTTTCAGCCCTGTTGGGGTGGCAGGCACAACATGGCCGGGCCCACCCCCAGGCAGGTCTGACTGCTCCGCGCACCTGCCTCTGGAGTTCCCCAGTCCCCTCAGCCCCCCAGCCACCCAGGGCCAGCCTGAGGCGCAGGAAAGCCTCGGATGGCAGCTGCCCAGCTGATGCCTGAGGTGCAGGAAAGCCTCGGATGGCAGCTGCCCAGCCGCCCAGGGCCACCCGAGGCTCAGGTAACCAGGGCTGGCTGAGGCTTGCACTGCCGGCAGTGGCAGCAGCAGAGGTGTGATGGGGGCGTCGCCTTCCCCTGATCGCCAAGTTGCCTCCCACCCCTGAGGGCTCCCGGACTGTGAGAGGGGGCAGGCCTGGCTGAGGGACTGCCCCCTCCAGTGCATGAATTTTCATGCACTGGACCTCTAGTCATTAAATAAAGAAATATGTAAATGAAGAATCACAGGCCTTGGTGACTTACTGACTCTAAAGATGAAGGAAGAGGGAAAATGAGAACTGACCTCAGAGTTTTAAGCTTTGATGACTTGGGATCACATTGGGACCAATAATAGGAGTGGGAAATCAAGAGAGGAAGTAGGTTTTGCTTGGATTATTGTTAAAAGTTACTAAATGTTCTTTTTAAAAGAAATAAACCTCTTCAAATTGACAATTAACCTTTAATTCCCTTCAAATATTAAGGTGCAGGCCATCTATTGAAGGCAATAAAGATTATGTATGTGAAATGAGGTGTACAGTGTAAAACACGTAGATAGTATAGTATTAAGTGTATTGACAGCATCATTGACTATACTCCCCTTGGCATTTGTTAGAAGTCATTCTCTGAAAATAAAACTTTTATATAGAACTGAATTCATTTTTTCCTAATAAACCAGTATCTCTAGGGGATTTTTTAAAAAAAACCCTTAAATGAGCAGGACTTCAGCTAATTATTATTTTCTTTACTAAGAGATTTTCATAATGGCATCTGAAATTTGAGATTGGTAATGTTAGCTGAATTCTTCTTTATTGCTACACTGTTTTGGAGTCAGATGGGACTGAGTTTGAAGCCTTGCTCTCCACTTAATAATTTTGTGATCTTTTGTCAAAGTAGGTCCCTTTGTAGAATGAAACATGCTGAAGATGAAGTGAATTAGTACAGGTGAAGTGTTTTCTGCAGTGTCTGCCATATTGTAAGCTTTGAAAAATGTTAGGTGATGTAGTTTTGCACAGACTCACCAGCAATTATAAAATTATAAACCCCAGAAAAAAATAGGGTCATATTTCTTTAAATGTTCTATTCAACATGACCTGCAGCAAGCGTCTTGGCATTGTAAGAACATCTTTGTCCTGGCAGAGTACAGCAACCCAGAGGCTATCTCAGATCCTGGGGTTAGTTGGAATTATAATCAAATCTCATCAGAGGAAATCAGCTGGTCAGTTGTTTGCAGTCTCTGGCCACGTTGGGTAAGTGCTGGCTGTTGAAATGATATTGCCTTCCCACTGTGCCCTGCTGAGGTTCTTCAGGGTACAGATCTGCGCAGGGAGAGGAAGCATTCCTAGCCAGGGTCACCCCAGCCATGGTCACAGTGCCAGCAGACAGCTGGAACTCCAATATCATGCAACTCTTAGGTTTGTACAGACACACACACATGTGCTCATTGCTCACACAGTATTCACTCCCCCTGCCCCCCTGTCCTGGCAAACCAACTGTGGCAGGGTGGCTGGTTCAGGCAACTTTTCCATAGAAGTTATTTGCATCTAAGACAACCTAGACCTAGTCTGGAGCCTAACTCTCTAGTTCAAACTTTATTCTCATGGTGAGTTTCTCTGAGCAGCTCACAAAATCCTAAACCACCAGCTAACCTCAGCCATGTCAGCCTTAACCAGCTAGAGATGTTTGAATAACCTGCAACCTCACAGGGAACAAGGGTGAAGTTTTCCATCCTTTTCCTTCCAGAAATTACCTTAGAAATTTGCCCATACCTATACCAGCATCCTTAAAGCATCCTGTTCCATGGGATTGAGGGTGAAACAGCATCAGTAATGAGAGAAAAATTAAAAGGAAGCTGTTTATACTTTTACCCCATAACAATGGGTACCTATTTGTCTTACACTACTAGTACTTCATTAAAAAAAATTCTTTCTACAGCAAAGGGGATTGGAAGTTTTAAAATGCATAGTCTCTCATTAGAAAAGTTAAAGTTCTGCTTCACCAGTTATTCCAGTCTACACTATTATCTTTATTGTTATTATTATCACTTCAGAATTGAGGAGCTGAAAAAATGTTTCCTGGGAAGACAATTTGAGAGAGAGAGGCAAATATGATTCTTTTAACATCCTGTACTCAAGTCAATTACCATTCTAGCTTTGGCATATCTTATACAATCATGCACAATCATGTATAAGAGTGTTTCCATCAGTGATGAACTTCATATACGATGGTGGTATAGCATATAGCCTGGAGGTATAGTAGACTATACTATCTAGGTTTATGTAAATGCACTCTCTGATGTTCACAGAACAATGAAATCCCCTAATGATGCATTTCTCAGAATGTATCACCTTCGTTAAAATAATGCATGAGTATACAAAAAGATACCCTAGCCTTCTAGTGAGGTTTTTCTCATGTGATATATTGAATTTTAGGTTCATTTCAGATGACCACAATTATCAGTTTTTTATTAAATATTTTTCAGTAGATTGCCCCTTTTAAAATATCTAAGGAAACCTCATTTCTCACAGTTGGAGTGAAAACCAGATAACCACCTTCTACCTGTAGCTTTAATAAAGGGAGAAAGAGCCTCTTTGTTACAGTGTGCTCATTGTTAGCTTGACATCCCCATCAAAGAAAACAGCTCTCCAAGCAAGGCTGTCCTTAGAGCCAGAGACAGACCTGTCAGTAACTCAAAGCCAGAAAAACTTGATTTCCAGAGCTGTGATCAAACTGTCAGGGCAATGCTGCTTCCATGGGAAGCAAGACAAGCCCACCTGTCGGAGTTTTTCCCAGACATAACTAAGGACCCTAAAGGTGAGCCAACCAGCAGAGTGAAAGACATTAAACAATTGCATCACTGTTGCCCTTGAGGGATCCTGAAGACTAAGAAAACTCTCTTAAATTAGCTCTAATTAAATTCAGAAAATGGTTTAGCCTCATTGTGGTGTTGTTGTTTTCATGTTACTAACAAAGTAAGATAAATGAGATTCTCCAAAAGAAGATTAAAAGCATGAAAGGGACAAAAAAAAATAAGAAGAAAATGAAAAAAAGTAAGGACAAGGCTATTCTAGATCCCCTGTCTATAAATAGATGGTGGCCCTTGCTAATCATTCAGTGTGAGTTGACAGAATTGGTTTACGTGATTACTCAGGTGGTATGCTAGTCATATTTATTGATCACGGTGTGATATGTATGGATTACTAAGATGATTAACAGTGCCTGTCACACAACACTGGCTGACTGCATATACAGACAAGATCAAGTGATTTTGTGTAGACTATTCCTTAGGGTGTGGGTGGGGTAGATGGCAATACAGAATTCACCAGCCATTCTGCTCTAAGTTACTCTGACAAAATAGAGTTATTTTAAGATTTATCATAAACTGTTTCTGCATAAAGGAAATGTTTTATGGAAGGAATTCATGACACTATACAAGCATGTTTCTTTAATTGGAAACTGGATACACTCTACTAAACATTTTATTGGAATATTTATTTCACACTTTAGGAAGGATCCTGAGAGAAATGCTTTGATTAACTTTGATTGTCCACATATGAAAAATGAGTAAAGGAACAAGAATAAATATGCAATTAGTATGGCAGGCTTCCAAATCTTTATTTGCTTTCTAGCATTTCAGCAGTACCATTTCTTCCACAGATAATATTAAGCAGGACATCTAACACCAAAACTAGTCAATTTGGTACCCTGTTATCTTTTATTGTTATTTAAATCTTTAATACAATGTGGCTATAACTAGAAAGCTAAAGATACTATTATATTCCTGCAAGTAGTTTCATTTGAACAGAGGGAAAAATGAAACCAAGACCTGTGCTGTTTTATGTTCTTAGCTAATACTCCCAAGTCACTTGCAAACTAGTGGGTTTTTGTTTGGTTTCCGTCCTGAAATGGATGGATCTTGTACATTGTGCCAGTGTGGTCCCTGGATGAGCAGCAACAGCATCACCTGCAAATTCTCAGGATGATCCCAGACCTACTGAATCAGAAACTCTGTGCGTGGGAGTCGGGCAAGGTGATTCTGGGGCCCGTTAAAGTCTGAGCACTACTGATAATACCATCCTGCTCCCTCCTCTCTTTGCTTTGCATCCCAAGCACATCATGCACAGAAAGAGTACTGCCATGACTTAGCCCCAAGGGAAGTTCACTGCCTTTACCTAGACTGCTGCCCTTGTAGTTTCATTAACATGGTGCTTCAAACAATCGAGCTAAGCAGACTTAAATAAAGAAAAGAGGTGAGTTTCCCCCCATTTTCCCATATTGGGGAGGAAGCATGATATTTAAAAGTATCATTTCAAGTTCTGATGTAACTTAGCCATTGTGGGGCTTGAAATAAGTTACTTAACTCCTCTAACTCTTGTGTTTTTCACCTATAAGCATACATTAGTTGTTTTGAGTATGAAATTAGATTTGGCTAATCCTAGCACATATAGTGCTTTTATGTAAATTAGAAAAAGGTGCCCCTTTGGGAGAGGACCAATTCATTTGTTAGGGCTGACAATGTCCAGGTATCTTCCTAAATTTGGCAAGGAGAACTTGGGCTGGATTTCAGCCCTGGCTTCCACCTGCTCATCTGGACACCTCTGCCCCGGGCACTAGTATATGCAGAGTTCTTGAATGAGATAATGCATCTAAAGCATCTGACATATAACAGTTGCTTTTCACTCAGTATATTACATACATAACACATAAACATAATTCTCCTAAATGTATCTATTACAGTTCATGGAGAGGAGCATACTTGGTAATCAGTTGGTTATCAGTAAAGATGCTTAAACTGTCTTGTAAAAATTTTAAAAGAATCATGTGTGTCTCAATGGTGTGACTAACACGTGGACCACATTATGAGGTTAATTGAAAGCATTTCATTTTACCCTTAAAGCAGTGTAGATGTATCCTCTCTGGACCATTAACAAACGAGATCTGGAGAGAAAACTGGTTTTACATTTGCTACTCAAATACCACCCATGGATTATCTACTGACTGATGGAACAAATTAAATAGGTACCCACATTCCAAAGTACTAAATTAGACTTAGCTACAGATGAAATGTGGAGAGGATATTCCCTGACTTGATATAATGTAGGAGCTGACAACTATCCTCAAATCCTTTTTTAAGGGCAAAGGTTAATAGGGAGAAGAGTCTGGGCTTCTGTAAAAAGAGGATGAAGAGGGGGAGTCAAGAAGGGGAAGAGTGAAGTTTTCAACTTCTTTACAATTTACCTAGGGCTAACCCTTCCTGAGTTTTATATTTAAGAACTTGAGTGTTCTCTACCCAAGGAAAGACATATAACCAATTGTCATGCTTGCCTCTTTGATTTTGGTATTCACTGCTAGATCATTATTACTTATTATCAGTTCTCTGGTGTAAGGAGACAGGATCTTGCCTAACACTCATCATTACACATTAAATTAGCACAATGAAAATGATGGAACAAAGCACTGGCTTTAAAAGCAGTACATTCTTTAAAGGCTACACTAAATTCTTGTCTGTCTGTACATTAGAAGGTTACAGTACTGCTACCATAATTAAATGCTAGACGAGGAAATGTAACAAGATATTATGTGGCCAAAGTTAAATGCTAACCTAAATAGCATCGTTAAAACAGAACACAGGAAATACAATTGAAAATCACTATTAGAACACCGCTCCTGATACACGATGTCAGAATCATGCATTATGCAAGAGTGGGACTGCGTACAGAGACTTTACACAAGAGAATTTAAACTTGCTTCTGTGGACATGAGCAACTGCTCTTTGAAGCATGGGCTCTGATGAGATGCTGCCTGGCTCTAACGACATTCCAAGGGAATGTTCTCGTTCCATCTGATGCATATTTATTTATAGGGTGCTGAATGAAGGAGCCTTTATACTACATGGCAGATTGCACCGCCACCATATTTTTTCATTAATCACTGTTTCTTTGGCATTGTCACCATGGCTTTATTATTGATCTGTTTTTTGAATCCTCCATGTGAATAAAACTACAGTCACAAAATGACCCATTGATCAATGTCAACAAACACATTCTTGCAAACACAACCTTTAACTCCTTTTCTCCCTGAATCCTCCTTCCATTTCATCTCTCAGGCAAAGGCCTGAAAAAACATGATCCTTGTATTATTCCCTGAAAGTCAACAAATCCAGATTTTGCTAGGTTTACAAGACTGAACACAAAGCCCATCCCAAAGAGAACACTTTCCCTCCGCTGCTCAGAGGTCTTTATTGTGCATTCTTACATCCCTCTCTATTCCGTGTTAAAGACCTGTGGGCCACATACTGGTCTTTGTTGACACATACAGAGAAATCACAATCTCTGAATACATGTACCAAACATAAATATATTTATCCACATACTAACCTCTCTAATTTGGACATAATTAGAGACAGGGCTATTTAATTAGTGAAAAGTCTTAAATTATAGCTGGTTGATTACTTTTGAGTACATAAAGTAATAGCAGGAAATGACTGACACAGTGTTGCCAAGTGTGGGACCTGCCAGGCCTGTTTTAATGAATAGCTGAAGATCACTGAAATTAGCACATTAATTGTATGCACATAAATTGTTTCTAGTAAGTGCATAAAAATGCTGTTCTCTTTGTAATCATATTGAAATTATTTATTTGGTTAGGACAACCCCTTTCACAATTATTCATGGAAGTCAAAAAAGTGAACTTGAAGTAGGTACCTATCTAAATCAAAACACTGCCAATTGCGTGCCTTCACATTTTACCACGCATGCCAAGGACTCCTGACTTGTTTATAAAAAATCCCAAATGAGTATCTAATAAAACTCACCCTCAAGTTACCCATTGCCTTGCTTCATGTTTTTCTTTCGGAATCTCAAGGAGGGTTAAGTAAGTCTCAGGCTCCAGATCAAACTCCCTGCGTCCGAATTCTTGCTCTGCCACTTCACAGCTATGTATCTTTGGGCACGTTGCTAAATAACTCAACTTCAGTTTCTCATCTGCCTTCCAGGATTGTTGTGAGAATTAAGTGGATAAAACTATGTTTGAGAAGTGTTTCTCAAACACCCATGATGTCAAAAATCACCCGAGGGCACTTGTAAAACCAGCAGTTTCCCAGGCTCCTCCTCCGAGGCTGCTGATGGGGGAAAGGGGCACCCACCACCCAGGAGAGTCTTATCCTTTGGGAAACACAGTTTGGAAGCACCTGGCTCTTTTTCTCACATGCTCTGCACTGTATGTTGCATTAGTGAGCCAAGAAAAACAAAGAAGTAAGCTGAAGATATAGGAACGCAGAGTCATGATGGCATCCCTGACAGCTTTTCCTTCAGGACCGCCAACGGAGAGTGCTCCCTCTTATAGAGAGAGCAGTCTTCTCCTCAGTTGAATAGTTCCATTGGCACAAAAGAAAATCTCTTGTAAGAATCTGTTTCTTTTGAAGTTCTGTTCACTATTCTTGCTTGATATTTGGAGCAACATGGAATAAGTTTGCTCACCTGTCCATTTGACAGTCTTTTTAAACATTAAAGGAGCTCTCTTATTTCCTTTTGATATTCTCTTTCCAAGCCAGCAAATTTCAACCATGTGTCACAAGAATTTTTAAAACACTCATTATCTGACTGTTTAGTAAGGGGCACTGATCTCTTTTCCCTTAGGTTGTCAAATAACAAATGATAATATACAACACAACAATAGCTGTATAATGTGAATGAATCAAAATTGTGCCCATTTTTTGTCAGATCATCAAAAAATATGTATATGTTTGTGTGTGTGTGTGCGTGCCACAAAATTTTACTAATTAGTTTATGTGTGCATTGAGATGAAAAAAGTTGAAAATCTCTCTTCCAAGCTAAATATACCACGTTTCTTCACCCATTATCGGTTATAGAAGAAGGTTTCTATAGTTCTCACAATCTTGATCACCCTCATCTGGAGCCAACTTGAGATTACCAATTTTCCTCTAAAATGAGCTTCATGACAGAATTTGATAGAACACCATAAATTTTTGAAATGTTTAGAATATAGACAAACCATAGTTTTACAAAAGATGCTCAAAATAGATTATCTGAAAAGAATGGTGTACTTAGGTTAAAAGTAAAGTTTCTAGCCCTAACCGGTTTGGCTCAGTGGATAGAGCATCGGCCTGCGGACTGTAAGGTCGCAGGTTCGATTCTGGTCAAGGGCATGTACCTTGGTTGCAGGCACATCACCAGTGGGGGGCTGTGCAGGAGGCAGCTGATGGATGTTTCTCTCTCATTGATGTTTCTCTCTATCCCTCTCCCTTCCTCTCTGTAAAAAATCAATAAAATATATTTAAAAAAAGTAAAGTTTCTAACTCTAGTTCTTTGACTTCTTATGTGAAGTTGGATAAGTCATTTAACTTTTCCAGACTATGAGTGACCTTGAAACTGACACAACAATATTCCTCTGCCCACTACTCACCTAATAAGACTGTTCAGAGGATAAAATATAAAAGAAATGGTTTCGCCGAAACCGGTTTGGCTCAGTGGATAGAGCGTCGGCCTGTGGACTGAAGGGTCCCGGGTTCGATTCCGGTCAAGGGCATGTACCTTGGTTGCGGGCACATCCCCAGTGGGAGGTGTGCAGGAGGCAGCTGATCGATGTTTCTCTCTCATCGATGTTTCTAGCTCTCTATCCCTCTCCCTTCCTCTCTGTAAAATATCAATAAAATATATTAAAAAAAAAAAAGAAATGGTTTCAATGATTATATGCTCCTTTTATGACTCAATCAGCATAACTAAGAAGCTATGATCAAAATAATAGCTATTTAAAATTTAAGATATAAAGTTAAAATAAACAAAAAAAGAAAATGATTTTTCATCTGAAAATGCCATATACAATAAAGTATTCAGATTTTAAGGTTTTTATATCTTGCTTTTATAGAAAATATATCACATAATTGGCTCAAATCAAGCTCATGTAAATTTAATAAAAATCTCTGAATGCCTTTTCTTAAAAAACAAATTGTTACCAAGCCAGATTGCCTTGAGTTTGCAAACTGGAATTCTGAACTTTAGTTTTTTTTTAATGCCTTTTATGCTTCCAGGATGAGAGTCTGTATCCAGGACACTGATCGCTACTGTAAATTCTTACAAAACCACTTATAGGTCTGAAGAGAGAATTGGACACTATCCTCACCTTTCTTCAGTTGACTAGAATTCTCTTCAGGAAGAAAAGACCAGTTTGCAGAAATATTCTATTCTTCAATTAATTTCAGAAATTTTATTATCAGTAATTTTTTCTCCTTTTTCCTTTGATGTGATCTCAAGTTGAAGTTTAAAGTTTGGAGTAAATAAGAAATAGGGCTCTCTCTCTCTCTCTCTCTCTCTCTCTCTCTCTCTCTCTCAACAAAAATTTGGGGTTTAGATTAATGGGAGAAATAACCTCATTATAGTAATTCGTGCACAGGTGGTGTCTGATTGGCCTGCCCTGATCAGGGCCAATTGGCCCTGGCCAGCTGGGGGAAGGGGACGTGGGAGGTTGGCCAGCCAGCCCCATCCCAGATCAGGGTGTGGGGGGCAGATCAGGGGTGGGGCTGGCTGGGGGGAGGGGCCAAGGGTGGTTGGTGGGCTGGCCCTGCCCCCTGGTCAAACTCCAGTCAAACTCCCAGTAGACGGGACAATTTGCATATTACCCTTTTATTATATAGGATAGATTTAGCCTTGAGTATGTTTTCAAATACAAGGATTTTTTTCCAATGATGAGAATAAATAGAAAAGTAAAGAATACTGGAAGGAAATAAACTAAAATGTTAAAAGTGATTCTTGCTAGTCAGTGAAATTACAGGTGCTTTTCTCTTCCTACTTTCCTATATTTTCTACAATAAGCATGTATTATTTTTATAATCAGAAACACATTAACAAGAAAATGAAAGAAAGAACTTTGCTGCTAGGTGAAAAGTTGATGTTTATATTAGAAACAAAATTTCATGAATATATTTTTTACTGGTGTCAACTCCGGAAGGTAGGAAATGGGCATTCTTTCATTCTTCTCCCCATTTCATTTTATCTGACATGTAGAGGCCTCTTTTAATGATGGATTTCATTGAAGGAAAGGCACCTGGGGCAACAATCAAGGGAGATAGCATTACACTGTGACAAAATCTTTAGAAATGCTCTTCTGTCTGGGTCATCAAACAGACTGAAACAGGTGTAAATCCTTTTTTTTTTTAAAGAAGTAATTTCCAAGGAGACTTCTTACACATTAAGATACATATTGGCTATTAAAACAAACAAACAGAACAAAAAAATACATCTGGCCTATTTTCAAATAGCATTAGGATTTTCACTTACACATTAATTTTCTGGCCTTTTACTTAAATTTAGGAAGTCAGGGCAATGGTACCTGACCACTAAACTGAAAGCTCTGCAAAGTGTGAACGATGTTTGTTTGTCTGTGTTTTTTGTTTTATTTGTTTGTTTGTTGTTGTTGTTAAATTCATCTCTGTATCCTCAGCATCTGGCCTAAGGTCTGACACTTATTAAGTACCAGCAGAACATGGTAGAAGAAAGCCCTTAATCCAGCTGAGTAGGATACAGAATAGAGCTCTTCTTTTCTCCCAGGGAAGGGTGACTAATAAAGGAGAGAGAAACCCAAGCACCTGGGCAGAAAGGACTGCGTAACCTGCCATAATATGGGCAAATTGGGGAGGAGCTGGTAGAGGATTGTTGGGAATTCAGCTGGAATCTCCTCCATCTCTTTAGTGAACTGTAGGAGCTTTGTATTTTGGACAATGAATAGCAAAGACCATTATTAAAGCTCTTCGGCTTGGAAAGGGATGGAGTGGATTACAGATAGCTGTAAATTCATTCTGAAATGTTTGAAAAGGGTTGGGACAGAGCCTGGGCTGACAAGGTGACAAATATCAGAGTTAATAGGCCCCACATCAGCAAGAAATAGAGACAGGCACTCTGGCATACACTATGAATTACCAGCGCAGAGAGCAAAGCAAGGAGGGTCAGGGATTGGGAGCAAATAGCTCAGTGTGACTTCAGGTAGACTCCCCTATTATTGGGCTTAAAGGCTGTATACTTACTATGGAGGTTAGGAATGACCTTAGGGTTTGGAATGCAGGAAAAAGCAGAAGGGAGTCAGGTAATTAAAGTGGCTGGGGCATTTAGCCTGGAGAAGCTAAGAAAAGAGGTGGATGGTGTAGGGTATATGGTGTAGGGTAGATGGGAAGAGGCCTTGCTGGCTGACATGAAACAGTAAAGCAGGGCTGATCCTTTGAAGACAAGCTAGAAAGACAACTCAGTAACCACCACATGCCTGCAATTTGCTGACATGCGTATAGCTTGTGTTCCAAAATTCCTCTCTATGTAGGAAAGAAAGCTGCGGAGATTCTTATGTCTTAAATTACTGGCTGGAATGTGTGAAGATCAAAATGACTCACTATTGAGGCAGGATAGTAAGCTAGGAAAATTCCCTGGCAAGTGGAATGGGGGAACTGAGACAGATAGCTGAGTAAACTGGCTGAGCAATTTACAGCGAGATACTAAAGATCACCAGGGTGGAAAGCCCCAGGTGCCTAGTAGTGGGCAAAAATGGAGCTGGACCTTATCCTCAGGGTGGTCTTTCCTCTCCTGGCATGTTGCTGGTCATGCAGTTTAGACCCCTTGACCTTTCTGCCCTAGAGATAACATCTAGACCTCAGTTGTATTTTAGCTCCAGACCCAGAAAAGCAGCGAAACTAGGTGGGCAACTCCAGGACCAGCTTCAGTGACTAGTGACCCCCCGCTGCCCCACTCACCCTGGTGCTAACAAATCAGTGGTGACCACAACCCTGAAAGGGCACACCCAGAAAAGCTAATGAATATTTTGAGATCTCACCTAAGACTTCCCCTAAACTTCCAGTCTTTAAATACCCTTAAAACAAAGGACCCAGTATGCACTCTCCCTCTTTCCCCTCCCCCTCTTTTTCCCACCCTTCAGGCATGCACACTATGATTCTGTGCCCACCAGACTTGCAACCAGGGGAGCAACGGGCAGGGGCAGCTCATCCTGGGAATATCCCCTGAACTTGTCGCCAAGGCTCCCTTTATTCTGACTTCTCAGTGAGCCAAAGCAGCCCCACTTAGGCCCTCTCTTGTTACTTTTCCTATCCTAAGCCCTTCCTTGTTTCACTGTCCCCAGCTTTAAGAAACGTACTCTCAAAATCACCCAGACTGGTATGGTGAAATCTTTCCTGAATGAATAAGAACCCACACACTACCTGCCAGCCCGAAGCAGACCCCTTCAGGGCCAGGCCCCTTCTCATAACACGACTATGCAAGAGTGTATTAGGGAGAGCTGAGTTCCTAAAGCTGGAGTTCCAAGAGAAAACCACTTTTGTCCTTTAGTAGTGAAAGAGGAGCAAGAATTTCTAATTGAGGTGTGAGGTAATGTACGCCAGCCAGCCTTAATAGGCTTTAGGGAGTCAGCACCTTAACCTAAAGTAGTGACTCAAATGGTGGGAAGGTACAGTGAGAAACTCGACATAAATATGAATAGAGGTTTCTGTACCTCTCAGCTGTGGTCAATCTGGACAGCTCTAATATTAAGGCTAGATGTGGTTTCTAAGGGTTTTTCTCTGCAGAGATTTGAAAACAGCATTGCTAAATTGTCCTTATACAGGTTCTGTTTGGTGCATGGGGAATCCTTCTGAGCTACAGTCACCAAATATCCAATTTGCTAGTCAACTCAATACTATGTTAATCAAGAGGACTTGAAATTCAGGTACTCTGGCCTAGACTGCTTCCCATCCGGGGGCCTGCTGTAAATCTGTCAACCTCCTTTTAGTTGATACTCTCCACTATCTCTTTTCCATAAAACACCACTTCTACCATGGTTTCCTCCTGTGCAATAAACTTTGATGGCTTCCCATGGAGCAATGGGTCTCATGATGTGGTTCTTGAACCAGCAGCATCAGCACTCTCTAGAAAGTGACGAGAAATGTAAATTTGGGGACTCTACCCCAGATGTGCTGAATTAGAAACTCTGGTAGTGGAGCCCATTGGTGTTTTCATAAACCCTGATGCATGCTCGAGGTTGCCACAGCTCTTCAACCTTGTTTTCAAACACTCTTTCCTCTACAGTCTTTTAACTGCCTGTTGTATTCAGTGCTATTAGTCCTGCCTTGTATTATAAATGTTTTTGTGTAATCTGACCTCACCTTCAGAATTGTAAGTTTCTTGAGGTCTTGGTCTGTGTGTGTTTTAGATTTACTAACTTGTAAAATCAGAAAGCTGAAAGATACCTGGAAAAACACTCTCTAATGTCTTCATTTTGCAAACCTTTGAACAGTACCATGTGCATAGTGGACATTCAATTAACAATTGCTGAATGAAATAAATGCTCACAGGGGCCACAGAGGTGAATTATGACTTCTGAGACCTCAGTGCCATTGACTTAATTTAGATCGTCCCTTCTGGCATCCTCTAATGGTTGGTGAATGCCTGGGAAAGCCTTGGATGCCTTTGCTTGCTTTTCTCCTATGCTCCTTTGCATGAGCTCTGGAATTTGCTGAACACAAGGCATCACAGTGTTTTGAGATCCAAATTGCAGAACAGTTGAATTAAGAAGAGAATAGAAACAAAAACAAATTTATGTTGTTTTCTTACTGCTGCTTTGGGACTCGGCATGAAGTATGAATCTGTCATACACAAGAAATAATATCTTGCCTGAATATCTAAGGCATAAATAGCAATTAATTGCAGCACACAGCTGTTAATTATCAGACTTTGGAGCATTCCAGGAGCAGTTGCTCATGAGTACCTATTTAGCTAAAGATCCCTTACTCATTAGGACATGCTCACGTAGCCTATGAAGACACTTGCTAGTTGTTGATTGGTTGCATCTGGAGAGGTCCAGGCTGCCAGTGGTCACTGCACTGGTGAGGAATAGGCTGCCACAGCAGAACGGGGCAGGTTTGGCTCATGAAAATACTCTTTCCCCATCTTATGAGTGTTCACACCCAGGGATGGCTTTGTGTGATGCTTCTTCTAAATGAATTGGGCCATGGGTATGACAGTCATTTGTGTGTGTGTGCCATATTGTGGCAGGTAGTAGATCAGAGTGGTGTTATTACATTTTTTATTATCAGAGTTCTATGCTCTAGGGCCCTGTTAGAAGTTGTTGATCTCAGAATGGCAAATGTTGAAAAATATTTTTATCGTTCTTTAGAGATAGGACAAAGACCAAAAAAACCTTTGTATCTCAGAGATGAAAAGGAATTCAAATGGCAGTTCATTCTCATAGGTTAAATTCACATAGTAATGAAAAGGAGGGACAATAGGAAAAAGGCTGGTTTTCCCTGTGCATAGGGAAGGGGAAAAAAGATTATCTTTTCACTCTAAGGTAAAGTTCAGGAAAACAAAACTCACGTGGACTTTCTTTTTTTTTTTTTTAATAAATCTTTATTCAGATTATTACAATTGTTTCTCCTTTTTCCCCCCATAGCTCCCCTCAACCCAGTTCCCACCCCACCTTCTGCCCTTCCCTCCCCCCACTGTCCTCATCCATAGGTGTATGATTTTTGTCCAGCCTCTTCATGAACCCCCCCATTCCCCTTTCCCCCTGAGAATTATCAGTCCACTCCCTTTCTATGCCCCTGATTCTATTAAATTCACCAGATTATTCTGTTCCTCAGGTTTTTAATTCACTTGATTTTTAGGTTCACTTGTTGATGGATATGTATTTGTTGTTCATAATTTTTATCTTTACTTTTTTCTTCTTCCTCTTCTTTAAGAATACCTTTCAGCATTTCATATAATACTGGTTTGGTGGTGATGAACTCCTTTAGCTTTTTCTTATCTGTGAAGCTCTTTATCTGACCTTCAATTCTGGGGATTGGGTTTTAATAAGAGTGCTGCTACTTGTTGGTTCGAAAGTTTCAAGGTAATTATTTTGATTGTAATTTCAGAACTTCGGGCCTGTTTTCCTTATCTTCATATTGTCAAGTCCTTCCTGTTCTCCAGTTTCTGCTGCCTTCCTCTCACTATGTCTATAACTTGCTCAATGAGCCTTCCCAGCTCTCTGTGGCCAGACTTAACCTGGGAGAGGAGGCATTTAAGGAACTGGAACCCAACACTTTCATTCCTCAGCATCAAGTTAGTTTGGCTTCTAGCCAGCCTTTGATTTATGCTGTAATTAGAATCATATATGTCTCTAGTTCCTTGGATTTAGTATCTACCTTGCATTGTATCTGGATTTTTGTCTTATTACCCAGGATTCAGTTCCTGTTTTTAGGAATTTGCCAGGTTTGTCCAGGACCACTAAGAACACATAAAACCTACCCTTTCACTTGCTAACCCCCTCTTTTTAAGCTACCAGGGTCTAGCTTCTGCACCACAGGCTGAGTAAGGCTCCACATCATAGATTAGGCTGTCTGATGCAGCCTGCCTGAATTTTGGGGCACCTTTGCTTTTGGACTCATTGGCAGCAGGCAGTGCTTTCATATTGAGTGAACTTCTGCTCTTTCATGTTTGACTCCTGATGCCAGTTTCCTGGTTGCATCATCAACTCTTATGTACTGCCATATTCCTCAGCTGCTTTGTTCTGCCTGCCAGACTGGACATGCTCCCAACACCTGCAGCTGGCCATCTACCTGACGGCAGGTCTAGTTTCAGGTCCCAACTTCTTCCACTATGATCTGCCCAGATTTGGTTTAGCAAATTGGACAAATGGAAAATATATCCTTCAAAATGTTAGTGTTTTAAATACTGTAGTTTAATCATTTTTACTTCAATTAGGTAATGTTATATTTGAAGAGTTATTCCAACATTTTTTATTACCCTATGTGGATTGTGAAAATGGTTGCCTTCTCCCCTTTGTAGTGCTTTTAAATAATAAAATACTAATTAACCTTGCTTTTAATAGAAATTCTGCACAAAATTTGTCTGAGAACTTTATATTTAAAGGTGCTATAATCTAACAAAATTGTGCATTTTCTGTTCTGAGCTCCAAGGCAGAAACTCTGTGTGTAATTATTGTACTTATTATTCTCATACCTAATCAAGATACAAAGAGCTGAAGAACAGGTAAAAACAAAGAAAATATATGTGTACACGTGTGTGTGTGTGTGTGCGTGCGTGTGCGTGTTGTGTTGGAAGAATGCAGAATGAGGAGTAAGGATAGTGGAAAACAACTTCGTCCATTTGACAAGTATAAAAGGGATCCCTGTTGATATAGTAATTATCAGCAATGTGAACCTTTAGGATGCATCAGGCAGTATGCTAAGCACTTGGATTAACTCAATGAAGCCCTCTTAAGTAGGTACTAATTTTGTTTCCACTTCACATGAGAGAAAACTGAAGTTCAGAGAGCTTAATTGACTTACCTAAGTGCACACAAAATAATTGCTGAATTAGAGATTTGAACCCCTTCAGTGCAAGTCCAAATTTGTATCCTCCAGATTGTATTGCTTTCCTGTTCCTCACTACTTTGTTTCTAGATTATTCTTGTATGACTTGAGAAGTAATAAAGACTATAGGAGGAAAATAGAATTTATTAGTTACAATTTTTCAAAGGATTTTTACACACAGTGTCTGCGTAATCCTCAGAAAAAGATAAGGTCAGTGTATTATTGTCTGCATTTCAGGGAGCAAAAAGGAGGCCCAGAAACAATGCCTCCATATTGTTGTAGGTAGCTGTAGCTTCTTTATGTGACTGTTTATTGTTTCATTGTGAAAGTCTACCACATGAACCTGACAATGTGTATTTGGATTTGGATTTTTTTCCAGATTTTTTGAATTGTAAACAGTGTTCCATGAACACTTATATGCCTATTTCCAATGCACATTTTGTATGAATTTTTCTCAGGTATATACTTTAGAGTATATATCTTACCTAATAATAGACAAACATGTAAATTGACTGTACCTCTGCTACTCCCATAGCCAATCAGAATGAGTATGCAAATTAACCCAACAAAGATGGAAGTTAATTTGCATACATAGGCACCCAGTGCCTGGGTCCCAGGAACATCCTGGCACCCAGGTCACTCTGAGGTAAGCCCTGCGTGGGCCCTGAGCAGCCTGGGAAGGGCCTGAGCCAGGGGGCTCCTGGGCAGGGCCAAGCCTGCGATCAGAGCTGAGGGGGCAGGGGCGGAGCCAGCAATCAGAGGGAGCTGGGGGTCCCCTGCCCAGGCCCTGAGACTTTAGGCCTGGGCAGGGGCGGAGCTGGCCAGAGGCTTTCGGCCTGGGCAGGCCTGGGCTGGGGTGGAGCTGGCAATCGAAGGGAGCTGGGGATCCCCTGTCCAGGCCTAAAGCTTTGGCCAGAGGCTTTAGGCCTGGGCAGGGCCCAGCCGGTGATTGGTGTGAACTACAGAGGAAACACCTTTTCTGACTGCTCATTGGCTAAGCTCCCTGTTTGCCACTGGTAATATTCTTAGTAACTTGGGTAATAAGAATCCAAGAAGGTGATCTAGGGTTTTTCCACCACACTCCTGGAGAAAAAAGGGAAGGTCCGCTGCTGGAGGGCTAAGAAATGTCATATCCTGCTCTAGCGGGTTTGGCTCAGTGGATAATGCCTCGGCTTGCTGACCGCAGAGTCTGGGTTCAATTCTGACCAAAGGCATGTACCTAGGTTGCAGGCTCCTCTGTGGCCGGGGCCCAGGTCAGGGCTCATGCAGGAGGCAACCAATCAAAGTGTTCCTCTCACTTTGATGTTTCTCTCTGTCTTTCCCTTTCTCTTCCACATTCTCTAAAAGTCAATGGAAACATATCCTCAGGTGAGGATAAAAAGAAAAATAAAGAAAGAAATGTCATAGCCTATGAAAGACACATCTTGAAACTGCCTAAAGAAAGTTGTCATTTGTTCATGGTGAAGGGACTGGAGTCCATGTTGATGAAAACACCTTGGTGGCTGTGGTGACTGGCAGTGGCTGCAGCAGCGGGGTGATGGGGCTGTTGCCTTCCCCTGATCAGCATGATAGCCTCCCACAAAGGGAGGCCAGACTGTGGCTTAGGCCCGCTGCCCGTGGGGAGTGGGCCTAAGCCGTCAGTAGGACATCCCCTGAGGGCTCCCAGTATGTGAGAGGGGGCAGGTTGGGCTGAGGGAACCCCCCCACCCCCAGTACACGAATTTCATGCACTGGGCCCCTAGTGTGTGTGTGTGTGTGTGTGTGTGTGTGTGTGTATAACATTTAAAGCAATAAATATAAAAAAGTCCATGAATGGAGCAATGATGAGAGTGTGTCATGAACCAGTAATTTTGAGTAAACTAATTCTGTGAATATGAGGTGGAAAAAATTCTTTAAACCTGAGGTCTCACCTTTCCCTCAAAAAATAATCATCTAACTTGGTGACTTGTCTAGGACAAGAGAGTGGTGCAGCTTGGACTAAATCGAAGCCCTATAATTATAGACAGTTCTTAGGCCTATCCCACTTTAACACATGAACATTATTCTCACCCTTCTACTTGGGTGGCCTGAGAACTACAAACTTCATAGGTTCAAAGGAGAGATTATACACCACTGAGTTGCGTCTGTTTTTGCAGAAGAGATTTGTATTGCTTCAAGAGTATTTATATTGCTTCACCCATGGGTCTGTGTGCTGCTAAGCTTGAAATTGAAAGAATGGCTTCGTGGTTTAGTTTTATGAGGGAACCAAAGCCATAGAGTTATGATCCAGTGCATATAATATTGCAGGATAACAATTTAAAGTCTAATAATTCTTTCCATTTGTCTTCACCAGAGGATCTCAAAGAGTTTTATGAGAAATTATAGACTGAAAATTGGAAGAGTTATGTGCAATTTATGGTTAAAAAGGAAGCGCTAAAGTTTTCTGGAATGTTCTAAGGCTGTCATTAGAGAAGGCATGAAGAGAGCTCAGGATCATTGATTGACTCTTTGTCTAGGAACTCTGGCAGAAATAAATGTGACCAAATGATTCAGTGATTCTGGATGGCTTCAGCTTCCGTTGAGTGGCAATAGTCCTTTTCCAGGAGCCAGTGTGAATTGGTTCCCCTTTAAGAAATGGTGATATTGTGATTGATGGCCATATTTATACAGCTTTTTAAGTGTATTTTCTTTTTAAAAAAATATATTCTTATTGATTTTAGAGCAGAAGGGAGAGGGAAAGAGAGATAGAAATATCAATGATGAGAGAGAATAATTGGTTTGTTGCCTCCTGCACACCCAAACTGGGGATCGAGCCCACAACCCGGGCATGTACCCTGACTGGGAATAAAACCATGACCTCCTGGTTCAGAGGTCAGTGCTCAAACACTGAGCCACACTGGCTGGGCAAATGTATTTTCTTTTTGATTAGTGTTTCTCCATCTTTCACTGGAATTTTAAGTACTGTAATGATGTGAGCCAGCTGAAGTTTTTAAACAATAAAAAAGTAAATGGTTATACTAAATTATATATGGGTGAAACTCTAAGATTAATAAATAAAGACACCAAATTAATATAGGCTATTTTAAGACCAAATATATAATATAATAAAACTTTGGTATTCTGTATGCTTTCCGGTAGTTGGCCATAAGATTTTTAATTGAATTACTACAGAAAATTCAGCACAAATTATTATCAGATTAAGCCACCCACTGAGTGTGCTATTTATTACTGTTTTATTAGGCCAAATCAAAGGTTATAGCACCTCCTCTTCTGCGCTGATTTCAGCTCAGAGGGGTAACATTTTAAAATGACATGATGGAATTTTAGAAAAGAGCAAGAACTTAATAAAGGGATAATATTCAAATATTTACTTTTGAGAAATACAATTATTTTATGACTACATTTTATGTGCATTCCTAGCTCTTTAATGGTTACAGAGCTTCCTTGAGTTTCACATTATGGAGTTTGTAGCTAGTTCTAGGTGGAGACTGAAAGGAGAATTATGGGGACAGAGGTGCCCACAGAGAAAAGTCCTGCTGGCAAGCCTGGTGTCGATACTATTCACATTTCAAGCATATTACCTTTTGGCCATATCCTCCTGAAAGCAGAAAATGTAGTGGGAATGGCAGCATGGTTGGAAGATTCAACCCAGCATATAATCATTTCTGAGTCAATACAGCTTCGTTTGGTCATAATAAGTGGTTAGGATTGCCCCCCATTTTTAACTTCTTTCTGAGTTAGTGTGTCTCATCACTTGCCATTGAGATGATCTGATTCAGTGGTTCTCAAAGTGTAGTCTAAAGACCAGTGACATCACCCAGGAACCTGTTAGAGATGTATATTCTCATTTGCTCATCTAGACCAGCTGCCACCAGAAACACTAGGGATGGGGCCCTGTAATTAATGTTTTGGAAGCCCTCCGTGTGATTATGATGCCTGCTAAAGTTAGAAAACAATTGATTTAAATTAATTGTTTATTGTGTGTTTTTTGGTGCCATATCAAAGAGCAACTTTCTCAATGTCTGATTCATAGTAGGTTCTCATAAATGTTACCCTGGAAAATTAAAAGATACTTAATTTGTAATGTGACTATCTACAATGTTTACTATGGTATTTTAATCTCTTTGTTACTGTATACTCAGGAATGAGTAGTTTCCTTCACAGAATATTCATTTTCTTTCCCTTTGAGACTAGCTCTTTATTTAATATGAAAGGTCATCTTCAAAGAAAATTGTTGCCTGATGCTTCAGTTATTTAATTCTCTAAAGAGTCACTGTGAAGCAAAGTTGGTTCATGCCAAACATTTCTTTTCCATTTTTTAAAAGGGATCCTCACTTTACTGTCAATAATGATTAGTGAATTTTTTTTGTAGTCTCTTCTGCAAGACTAGCCAGAAGTTCAGTGCAAAAAGTTTGTTGTTTTAGGACTTCTAAGTTTTCTTTGATTCTGCTTAGGCAGCAAATTCATCCAAAGGTTTTAACACTCTTAGCTTTGCTCCAACTAATATGTGAAAATGGGGGCGGGAGGGAAATCCATCACAAAGAATGCTGAAATGCAACAGGTTTATGGAGACAAATGGACTCAGATTATGACACGTGAATTCATATGCATTATGCACCCAGTAATTTCTGATGTGTGAAATCCAGAGGCATCATGGACTTCAGATTCAGTGAAATTCATCTG
This sequence comes from Plecotus auritus, assembly GCF_963455305.1. NCBI lineage: Eukaryota > Metazoa > Chordata > Mammalia > Chiroptera > Vespertilionidae > Plecotus > Plecotus auritus. The sequence continues at coordinate 158,480,580 of NC_137771.1, read as the reverse complement.
GTGCAGACCTCTTTTACATCTTGTCAGGCAAACAATCTCTGTGGTTTGAATAGCATCTCTGTATATGTATACATCCAGCCTTTGGGGAGAGGTTCCTCAGGTGGGGGCACTAAAAAGGAGAGTCAAAACCTGGACTTGGGTGTGTGTCCTATGGGAATGAGATAGCTAATTCTGGATAAAAAACCTTGCAATTCAGAGATTGCTGAGATTTTGGGAAGGCTTCACATTGAGCAGAGTGAGGAGGTAGGGATGGTCAGTGGTGCTGAGGGTCTACCAACAAGAAGATAGAGAAGTTTGATAGGGGCAGGGGGTGGGGGGTCTGAGCCTGCAGAGACACAGAAATTTCAATAGCTGTAGGACCTCCTTAGGTAGCATTACTATGATTCTAGAGAAGTGGTTCTAGTATAAAATCAGCTGAATAGTGCTAACCACTGCTGAGCAGCTCTTTCTCTTCTGAGTGAAACTGGCTACTGATACCAAAGGCTCTGATTGGTAGCTGGATGTATAGCTCTGAGTCCTGGCCAGAGCCGCTCAGCTTTGTCCCCCAAACCTCAGTCAGTGTGTTCTTTCTTTCAGAGAGAAGGGAGAGTCATCTCCTAGAGCTCATGCCGTGGGAGGCCACCTGTAAAGACCTGCATTTTGAAGTCCACAAATATTGAATACTTTCCAGGTGCCAACCATGGAGACACTAGAGATCAAGTGATGAGCAGGAGCTCCTGCCCTCAGGGAATTCAGAGCCTAGTGAAGGAGATAAGATATATAAACAGCGTATTATAATTCAGTGGGGTGATTTTTGTAGGTACAGAATTGAATTGAATCAGTTTTTTTTTTTTTTTCTGCCTGAGGAAGTCAGCTAAATCTTCTTAGAAGAATGATACTATAGCTAGGACAGGTAGTGAAGAAAAAAGGGCCATTTCAGGCAAAAGGGAGACTGCTTAGAAAAGTCTGGTGCTCTCAGGACGTGGCAAGTGGTCTGTTTTTTAGCAGCATAAGATATCTGGGGGTGAGGTGGACTTGAAGTTGGTCAGATGGCATTGAGGTGGATCACAAAGGACCTGTATCTTGCTGGGGGAATGGAGAGCAGAGCTTTTAATAGGAGAGTGAAATGATCACATTTGTTTCAGTAAGATCATAAGGTCATTCTAGCTCCCTTGTGGAGGGGGCATGAGGGGAGGAGAATCTTGTAAAAGTAGAGTTGAGGCATGATGAAGACCTGATTCAGGGCCATTGCCAATGCAATGGAGAAACCAGTTTGACTTTTAGAGGCTTTTGGCCCAGCTGGCTTTTCTTTTATAGTCATATATCTACCTTCTGGGGCTGCTGCTTCTATAATTGCTGCCTCCATAGTTACTTCTCATAAAGGGGTCAGACAGAGCTTGAGCTTACATTCTTTTCTTTATTACATGGAGCTTTTATCTCTCTTGAAGATTTTACCAAACTTTCCTAACATTGTGACATTAAAGCTAATTACAAGGAATTCACGTTAATATATTAGTTATTAAATTCTGTCCTTAGATACTATCTTTTGTGACAAGCAATATCCTTTGGACTTAATATGTAATTTAAGTGGCTTATATCAAATGCATGAATTCATTCATGAGACTTTTACTGACATTTGCTATGTGAAGGTACAGTTAGCTTCACGGAAGGGTAACTTAGAAAGTACTAGATGTCCTCTTGCAGAATGTGACACCTCTGCGTTATTCTTTACAGACACAAACCAAGGAACTGTCTAAAAGCATTTGGTTCACTCACTCATTCATTCACTCACCTATCTATCAATCCATCAATCAACAAATATTTGTTAACCATCTACTTTGTGAAGGCAAAGTAATAACATGAAGAACACATTAGGGGAGAAATATAATAAAACAGAGAGTTCTGGATGGACCTTAGAGTTCTCAGAAAGCCCAGAATATAAAAATAACCTTAAGACTCTGGGCAACTTAATCTTTACTAACAGGGTCACTTGCAATATTAAAGAGCATGTTGGGTTAGGAAGTGAGGTTTTAGCTTCTTAGATAACCTATCCTATCTTTGCCTTCATGTTCCTGTGATAGTTATCTGAAATTTTGATCATTGGACTGTGCACTCTGGAACTGTATTCAAGAACTGTATTCATAATAATTTCAAGACATAAATAGTGAAAGTATTTTCTATTATCTATCTACTAGAGGCCCGAAGCATGAAAATTCATGCAAGAGTAGGTCTTCCTTCCCCTGGCTGCCGGCACTGGCTTCCCTCTGGCACCTGGGACCCGGGCTGGCTTCCCTCCATCCCCAGCTTCGTCAGGAAGGACATCAGGAATGAAGTTTGAAAGACGTAGGTCTAATTAGCATATTACCCTTTTATTATTATAGATAGGATTTTTTTCCTCACTCAGAACAGGATGAAATAGAGTGCTTTCCTGGGCAGTTGTGATAGAAAATAATCAGTTTTTTCCATTCCCTTCCAAACTGATGGATCTGTTTGAAAATTGACCAATTTCAGAATTCAGCTACTATTTGTTTGTATAAATGACTAAAAGTTATCACAGATCATCTTAAAAGTACTACATGCCCAAACATATTCTGATCTTTTTCTCTTTTGAAGCCCTTCTTTTTATTTTTAAAATTTTCTTTAAGGTTGAAAGTATTACAGATGTCCCCTTTTTACCCCCATTGATCCTATTCACCCCAATCCCACCCTCACCTCAGGCCTTCACTGTGCTATTGTCTGTCCATAGGCTATGCATATATGTATATAAATTATTTGGTTAATCTCTTCCAGCTTCCCCTTCACCTCCCCTTCCCTCCGAAATTTATCGCTCTGTTGCATGGTTCCATGTTCTGGATATATTTTGTTCGTCAGTTCATTTTGAAGCCCTTGCTTTAATTGAAAAAAGTCCTTTCTCACTATATAGACTTCTACTCCTTTGTGGAAGGAGCACTTGCTGGGACTTAGGTGACTTGATCTCTAATCCCAGCTATGCTGTTAACTAATGATGTGATTTTAGGCCAGGTTTAACAAATGACAGCTTGCTGCCAAATCTGGCCTATCACCTGGTTTGTAAATAAAGTTTTATTGAGACACAGCCTTATTTATGTATGTATTTATTTATTGTCAATGGATGCTTTTGTACTACAATGCAGAGATGAATATTTGGGGCAGAACCTATCATAACCTATGGCTCATAGAACCTGGTTCTTCACAGAATTTTTTTTTTTTTTTTTTTGCCAATTCCACCTTTAGGAAGGTCATTATCTTCCTTGAGCCTCAGTTTCCACCATCTGTAAATTTTGGGACTTGCATTAGGTTGTTCCCAGGGCCCTTGTTCTTCTTAGCATTACATCACTCTATAGCAACCCCTCAGAGCAGCCTCATCTTATATTAATCATTGCACACTGAGAGATAAGCCTATTCATATTTTCACTCACTTATTCAATTTATTAAGCACATAGTAAATCAAGACTTGTAAGAGTAGGCCTTCCTTTCCCTGGCTGCCAGCACCGGCTTCCCTCTGGCACTGTGGACAATTAACAAGTTTAAGAAAGTACCTGCCCTTGAGAAGCTTATCATCTGGTTAGAAGACCTAGTTATAAAATTTAGAAGTTAAATTACAATTGAAGGTAATAAAGGATAATGTATCAAATTGAATTATAATGATTAAAGGCATTCAGAGGAGAAAAATAATATGGGTTGAGATGATTAGGACATCTAAAAGGGGAAAGTGTGTTTTTTTTAAGAGCATCATGCTCCTGACTCCATAGAATATTCGATCTAGTATCCCTCTAAAGCAAAAGTTTTCAAATTTAGAACGCATGAAAATTACTTGTTACTAGGGAAAAAATGCAAATTCCTGGAAACCAGCTTTGGAGATTGTGATTGTAGGTCTTGGGTACATCCCAGAAATCTGCTTTTTCAGAGAGCACCCCAGGCGATTCTGATACACATGGAGATTTTTTTTTTCTCTTAGAAATACTGCTTTAACAGTTGTTAAATACTGTTTCTTCCCAGGAATTTGTCCTAGGGTTGGCAGAGTGTTATCAAACCATGGATTTAGTATGACTAGATGGAGCAATTGCTTCAATGGCTTTCTTTCTCTTTTTAGGAAATCTGAGATTTCCCAGGCCAAGAACAACCTGAAGCCTCTATTTCTTAAGGCCATTTGAACTTTTTTAGATAAGTCAGAGGGGGAATCTGGGATCAGTACAGCTGTTGGGTCTATAATAGCTGAGGATAGATTATTGGAAAGAGTCAGCTTACTAACTAGTCCAATAGTAAACCATTAGACTCTGTCTTTTTTTTTGTGTGTGTGTGATCTCTTTGTTCCTGCAAAGCTGGCTGGGATCATCATAGTGGGTAAAAACAATGCCATCAACGAGTGAAGTTGGAAATTTCCTATCTCCATCCCAAAACATGTCACATATTACCAGATACTGAAGATACAGTGGGTAGATTCCACCTATGGGAGAATGACACTTTTAGTAGAAGCTTGAAATCATTATTAGAGCCATTGGAGGAAACATCTGAGATTTGTGTGGGTAATATTTCACAAGATCCTGTCAGCCTCCAGTCCAGAAGAGAAAGCTATATCCACGTCCCCCAAATCAAGACATCTTAAGAAGGTTATAAGGACAAAGAGAATGAGAAAGAGAAAAAAGAAAGAGAGTAGAGACCCACAACCCCACCATTCTTCCAACACTTTTGGTACTACCACAAAGTGAAGGAGATGAGATGGTAGATACAAAGCCGGCCCTATTCAGTTCCCAGGAAGATGATTCTGACCTTCCCAATGAGATGGGGATGAGGCATGGGGTGGTGAAATTCTGGGCTTGCCACATTTGCACAGAAAAAGAAAATAACAACTCTTCACCTGGAGTGGATGGAATTAGAATGATCTTGAGAAACACGCTGGGACCCTTGGACCCAGATAGAGCATGAAAGAGCTGGCTCAGAGGGTCAGGTCCTTTCTGAATATGTGCACTGTCATTGAGGGCTTTTTAACTTCTTTCTTCTACTTGCAGGACAGATTAAAGAATCAGCAGGACGAGGGTGCCTTTGTGATACATCAGGAATGTCAAATCCAGCCCTGGGAGAAATCAGTGTCCCAGGAGCTAGGGGCCCTCTTCTCTTGATGTGACTTTCTTGGCATCACCACCAAATGGCTTTGGTTGTTTTCTAAGCTCTGTCTGCCAGACATTGCAAGGTCTAGGAAGGGGAAGACTCCTAGAAGAGAGAACACCAACTGAGGCAGGAGGTGATGCTAAGGCTCCCAGACCTGGCAGGCTAAAGGGTCTGGGCAAAAACAAAGTACAGCCCCTGCAAGGCTGTAGCAAGTGAAAGTTAATACAGGTTTCCCTTGTGATTCATTTTATAGTTTTCTCCATGTTGTTCTTGTTAGTTGAGATCTTGTCTGTCAAAGAGAAAGCTGGCTTTATGCTGAGATCCTCAAGCCTCAAGAGGTAGAAAAGCAAAGTAACTTTGAGCTTCTAACCCAATAGTGGGATTGCTTCCTACTTTCTTCCCATTAGACTAAAGTGGGACCCACTCTGAAGCATTGGTTTCCAAAATCCATGTATGTAGGTGGATTAATTTTCTCTAACTTCTCTGGGAATGGAAGCCACACAATTTCATTATTTTGAGTAATGTCTCCCAATATTCACCACCAAGTAGAGATTTCTCATGTCCAATGACTCTCATTTTCTTTTACCTTTGGCTGAAGATTCATTTTGCATTCTTCACCTTTAGTTCTTGGTTGAAATTCTGCCACTTTCTACTTGATTTGGATATGCTTGGGGTGGTGCGGGGTGTTTCCTGCTGTTCTTGGCAAGGATATCACTATCCTCTCCCCATCTCTAACCATCATTTGGATTTCTTGTCACTTACTAGTAAGATTCCTGGCTCTTCCTTCTGTCTCTCTTGCTCTCTAGTCATCTGTCTTGAAAACATAGTCACAAAAGGTAATGCTGCTTCCTGTCATTCTTTAGCCAGACTTTTGAGAATCATAAAGAAAATAAGTATCTTTTTAAAAAGTTCAAGATATTTTTATTTACCCCTTTTTGTCCCAGCATGTTAGTTAATCCTCTTCCTAGAGTATAATCAAAGAGTTTAAATTAATCTTATACCCTCCTTTGAGTGAGTGGGTTTAAAAAGAATTTGAGAGTCTCCCTGTAGCTTTAATTACATATTGTTATTTTCTACTTATCCCAGTTTCCCAATTCATATAGGAGCAATAAATAAAAGTACAAATATAGATAAGTGTGTGTATTATTCTCAGAAGAAGGAAATTGTATATTTTCTTTTCTTCTTTCCTTCAGACTGACCCTGATGGTTGCAGCATTAGAAATGGAGAAGATGACGGATAGGTTTGCTCTTTTCTTGCCTGAACCATGGTTTTGTATAGTTGGGAAGGAAATAGAGTGAATTGCAAAAGCAGTGACAAATTTCCTCAAGGCTGCCTTGGAGGTAATTGGTAAAAAAAATGACCTTGAAAGTCTTGTGATGTGGTGGGGATTTCAAATTAGAATTAGAAATTTAATGAAGTGTCATACTCAGTGCTTGGAGTAAAATGGGACAGCTTTCTAAAGTCGGACATACTTTGATACCTTTAGTTGTTTAAAAAGTGGTTGATTTTTTTTTTTGTCATAGAGAGTATGGATTTTTAATAGGGCAAATTTACCATTATAAATAGGCTCAAGATATTACATGAAATTCAAACTACCTAAACTATATTTATGTAGTTTAAATATATTTTCTGAATTTAGTACAAGGCATATACTCCCAGAAAAGGCATAATGTACAAAAAAATCCTAAATCATAGAGCCTACAATTAAAAACTCAAAGGAAGGTAGATTTTAATGTTGCTACTAATACTTTATTATTGTTATCAGTTCTTATCATGAGATGCTTTAGGATGAGCTGTTCATAGAAAAACTAGTTGGAGTCTAGTTAGCCATATCCTCAACCCCCATCTATAATACTGATTTTCACATAGGGTTTATTTATTCCAAATTTAGAGTACAGATTTCAGGTAAAGAAAGATCTAACAAGCACTTAGTTTGGAAGGTCTTTGCTCATGTATCTTGACCCCTTGTTTATACACAGGAGAAAGGGTGTCCACTTCTCCCTGCTGCATCTGTACTTGAGAAAGTGTATGTTCTCAGGTTTCATATTTTGTGTAACTATCTTTATGGTTTGAATTATTAAACATGGTTTATGGCTTAATAAAGTTGTCTTAGCAAAATATATTTAGAAAAACAGTACAACTGTAAAATCAGAGTTAAAGACAAATTAAAAAATAAAAACTAATCCTACCGATGAAAGATAAAGCTTAGGGGTTATTTTTAAAAATGGTTTCCCCTTCAAGGCAGATAAACAGATATTGTAAATGTGATGTAAAAAGAATTAATTAGCAAGTATAAAGATGATCATATTTATTGTGTTTAGTTAATTTTTTTCCATGGGAATTCAAAGGACTAAGTGGGTGGCAGGAGTACTCATTGCTACAGGCTGATTAAGCTAAGAGTAAGCAGGTCAATTAAAATTTTCCAGTGATTTTTCAATCATTCATTAAATCTGATAATACAAGTTCTTTATTTTTATTGTTGACTCTATTGCCAATACCCCTACCTTCTCCCCCCTTTGTCTCCCTTTACCCTGCCCCATAATACAAATTCTTTAAACAGATCACTTAACCACTAATCTGTGGTTTTATCTTCTAAATGGGATTGCTCTTGCTCTGGTTCTTATCCCATCATTCCATATAGAAACACTCCCTGCTGACCATTTTGTTTTTATCACCCTGTCTGCATTACTGCCCAAATTCCAGCTGTCATCTTTACTCCTCTAGAAAATTTTAACATGAAAGAACTCTGGCTAATGTAAAATTATGCAAAGAATCAATTGAGAGGGTTTACTTACTAATTGAGTTTTGATTAAAAAAAAGTGGAAATTTTCAAGACCTTTCCTCTATTTATCAGGGGAACCTGAAACACAAATAAATTAAGCAGCTCTCTCAAGATGATACATCTGGTTAGTGGCAAAGATAAAAACAAGTAATAGCTAACGTTAGATTAAATATTGTGCTTTTTACACATTATTATATGTATAATCTTCACTCAATCTACATGGCTTGGTATTAATGCTTCATTTTATAGATGCGATAATTTACATTTAGAAAGGTCCCAGGAGTGGTGAAGTCCTGAGGCAGAGTCCAAACCCAGATCTATTAGTCTCTGAAGCCTGTATGCATTACATTCTACCTCTCAGCATTATAACGTTATTAAATATATTTTTTCCAGTCTAATTCTGTAATGTCAACAACAGGCAATTTCTCCTATTTGCCAAAATTTAGATTTTAGCCCTAATATACACACAATAAAAATAGCGCAATAAAAAAAAGTCTAATTAAAAAGACTACTTCTTCCAAGTATTGGGCAATAAGTAATAAAATAGTTAACTTAAGTGTCACTGATAAAAGAAAATTGCAGTGTAATAAAAACAAAGTTTTAATTATTACAACCAATTAACTTGAGACAATTACTTAACTGAAAAGTGATAAAAAAAAAAAAAAGGGATAGCATATAATCAAAGTCCTTGACTTGACAGGGTCACAAGACAAAGCACAGCAAAGATGAATTAGATCCCATAGAAAGCTAATAGACTTAGTATTTCTAAACCGTTTTCAGGTGAATGGTTTGGGACTTGGGTAGCAGAGAGACAGGCTCTTCTGTGTAACCCAGTGACCCTTGAAATAAGTGAGTGTACAAGGCTAATAAACTCCAGGCTTTAAATAGGAAATTTGAATTTTCTCACGCTTCAGAACATTCTTTTCATTCTGATTTGACAAGGCCTCTTTCAAGACAAAAGATCAACAAAAGTAGAAGATTCGAACCACAGGACTTGTGTGGGTCAAAGAGTGTTGTTCTTCATTTTTTTCAAATGTAAGACATGAAGACAACTGTTATATATGGGATATAGGACTGGTGCAGATTTTTAAAGCTCTATTCTGTCAGCTATAAAGAATTGCAGCACTACTCCCACCATGGAACTCTGGGATGAACCACCTCAGACTCATGGTTATCACCCTCCTGGTTCACAGTGTTACAGGAAGGAAGCCCTTGAATAGGATCCCTGTCCCCACCCCAACACCCCCCTGCCATAGAGTTAATCCTGTAGTTGGTGAGAGGCTCTAAAAAGGCCATTTAATTGAGGTGTAAATAATCTAAATGAAGAGGAAACCTCAAACCAGATTAAAAGACTCTTTACACAAGTTAAACCATTTTAAATAAATGGAGAATTCTGGGATTTCTATTGCAAATGATTTCTAAGGTGAACTTGACTTGTTTCCTATCTGTAATCACCATTCTACTTATAGCACGCCTGTGAAAATACACAGTGCTGGATCATTATAATGGGAACTCTCTGGTGAGAAGGACAATAGATCCATTCACAGAGAGTGATGAAACAGTAACTGGAATTTTTAGTAACTACCGAGGAAATAGTCTCTGCTATCTGTCCCTTTACTTGAAAGAAAGCAAAATTATAATGACTGTAAAAATCAGAAAAAGAATACATTGCAATTAGTATTTAGTATCAAAACTCCTACTTGGCCTGAGATGATGAATAAGAATCTCTGGCTAAAATTTATATATAGAAGATAGTAGATGGAAAATAAAACAGTAATCCCATAACTCCTTTGCTAAAAGCTACCATTCATCTTAATTTAAAATTTGGTTTTATTTTATTTTATTTATTTATTTTTAAATATATTTTATTAATTTCAGAGAGGAAGGGAGAAGGAGAGAGATAGAAACATCAATGATGAGAGAGAATCACTGGTGGGCTGCCTCCTGCATGCCCCCCACTGGGGATCGAGCCCACAACCCGGACATGTGCCCTAGACTGGAATCAAACCTGAGACCCTTCAGTCTGCAGGCTGACGCTCTATTCACTGAGCCAAAACAGCTAGGGCTCAGTTTTATTTTAAAGTTAAAGTTATGAAGCTAAGATTTTTGACTAATTATGTAAGTTGTCTAATTACATGTGCTACATAATTGCATCATATACCGTGTAACTGTAATTGTTTCAGTTAACAATGGACCAAATATATGATGATGGCCCCATGAGATTATTATGGAGCTGAAAAATTTTTATTGCCTAGTGGCTTTGTAGTTGTCATTGTAGAGCAACACATTACTCATGTGTTTGTGGTGATGCTAGTGTAAACAAACCTACTGAGCTGCCAGCAGATAAAAGTATAGCACACACAATCACAGTAGTAGGTTATACTATCTAGGTTTGCCTAAGTGCATGCTATCATGTTCACACATTGAAATTGCCTGACACATTTCTCAGAACATATCCATGAAGTTAAGTGGCACATGACTGTATATAATAAATAGGAAAAGTCTGTTTGACCTTTATTTAAAAGTTAAAAAACGTAAATGCTGAATCCTAGTTTTCCTATTTGCTATTGTGTAACTTTGGCTATTTGTTTAAACTCATTAATTTTTGGTCTCCTTATCTAAAAAAAGAGGACATGGATACCCCATATGTATTTTGAGAATTTCATGAAATAATGTCTCCGAAAAAGCCCAGTGGCTGTTTTGTAGTAGAAAACTTTTGACATTATAATACCTATTGAATTCTTAGAAAACAAACAAAATATTAACTGCACTAAGTGTTATACAATGGTAAGCAACTCATGTCAATCTATGTTTCAAAGAGAATTAAGTTTATTTTTTTTTTGGGGGGGGATCACGTGAAGCAAATAGTTTTACTATTTCTTTATTCCCAACTCAAGTGACTCTTGAGAACATTACCCCCCAGAATTTGTTAAGTCAAAACCCCTTTATTGTTACAATCTGTGAAATCAATATCAGTGGGGCCTTTATTCTTGATTTATGGGGCTGAACAGACACTAATCTGGTCCTAAACTACTGTAGTTTAATGCCACATCTTCTTTATGTCATTGAATTTCCTAAGAAAACTTTATTGTACAGATAATTTATTCAACTGTAATAGTGTAGTGGTACTCAACTTTTACTGCTCAACCCTTCCTGAATATAGGAGATATCTTATCAATAACAATACTTTATTATGGCAATAATCTATACTAGTAAAAGGGTAATGTGCTAATTAGACTGGACATCTTCCGGACATCCATCCTGACATTCTTCCAGACAAAGCCACAGTGGTGGGGGCTGAGGCAGAGACGCTTAGGGGCGATCAGGCCAGCAGGGGAGGGCAGTTAGAGGCGACCAGGTCAGCAGGGGAGGGCAGTTAGGAGCAACCTGGCTGGCAGGGGAGGGCAGTTAGGGGCAACCAGGTCAGCAGGCAGAGGTGGTTAGGGGCTATCAGGCAGGCAGGCAGAGGCAGTTAGGGGCGATCAGGCAGGCAGGGGAGCAGTTATGGGCATCAGGCAGGCAGGCAGAGTGGTTAGGGGAAATCAGGCAGGTGAGCGGTTAGTGCAGGGATCAGGCCTAAACCAGCAGTCAGACATCCCCTGAGGGGTCCCGGATTGGAGAAGGTGAAGGCTGGACTGAGGGAACTCCCCCCCCCCATGCATGCATTTCATGCACTGGGCTTCTAGTTATTAATAAAATGATGATAGAGGCACCTACCAGATGTATTAGAATTTTAGAGAAATTATTATTAGCAAAAGCCACTCTATATTCTGATACCCCCTTCACTATTTTCCTTATCCACCTGTTGAATATTACACAAAGACTAACTATGTAAAGGGTCATTAAATTCTGTTGTATTATGATCTGAAATTTTATTTTGTCCTATTTAATAAGCACGTACCGAACATCTATGACTAAACCGAAACTAGTTTATCTCAAAGTAAAAAAGAAAGAAAGAAAGAAAGAAAGAAAGCATATATAAAAAGTAGAAGAACCTGTCTGTCCTGTCAAGTAATTTCCAGACTGTTCAAAGAAAGTAAGACAAACACTCACACAGTGACTACTAAGCAGTATCAAAAGTATCCAAATGAGCTATGCAGAGTATTTGAAAATATAAATAAGCACTGATAGAGTGCCTTGTAAAGGAAGGATTATTTTGAGGTAGCATATAGGAAATGCCTTCTCTGAATAGGTGAATTTTGAGCTAGGCCTGGGAAGAATATTGTCTAAATTTATCCAATTTATCCCACAGCCAAACAAGCTAAAGTTACTTTTGAATGGAGTCCTAGATGTCAGGTGCTAGATGGATCCAGATCCAAAAGAAAGCTGGCAGAAATGGTGAAGCCATTATAGTCATCATGGATGTGTCATTATGTCCAAAGGCAGGAAGTTCAAGAGATGGACAAGAACAGAAGACAGAGCTATTAAGTAAGGTTCTGAATAAAGGCAGAACTGGTGCAGAGGTAACCACAAAAGATAGAATAAGCAGAGGGCCTAGGACTTATATCTAAACTAGAGGCCTGGTACATGAAATTCGTGCCCTTGGCGGGGGGGGGGGGGCATTCCTCAGTCCAGCCTATGCCCTCTTGCAGTTCGGGAGCCCTTGGGGGATGTCCAACTGATGGCTTAGGCCCACTCTCCATGAGCAGTGGGCCTAAGCCATCAATCGGACATCCCTTAGCGCTGTGTGGAGGTGGGAGAGGCTCTCGCCACTGCTGCTGTGCTCACCAGCCATGAGCCCAGCTTCTGGCTGAGCGGTGCTCCCCCTGTGGGAGCGCACTGACCACCAGAAGGCAGCTCCTGCATTGAGTGTCTGTCCCCTGGTGGTCAGAGCACGTCAGAGCGACCAGTCATTCTGCCGTTTGGTCGATTTGCATATTAGCCTTTTATTATATAGGACTAGAGGCCCGGTGCACGAAATTCGTGCACGGCGGGGGGGGGGGGTGTCCCTCAGCCTAGCCTGCACCCTCTCCAATCTGGGAACCCTCGAGGGATGTCCGACTGCCCTACTGGGATCGGGCCTAAACGGGCAGTCAGACATCCCTCTCACAATCCAGGACTGCTGGCTCCCAACTGCTCACCTGCCTGCCTTCCTGATTGCCCCTAACCACTTCTGCCTGCCAGCCTGATCACCCCCTAACCACTCCCCTGCCAGCCTGATTGATGCCTAACTGCTTCCCTACCAGCCTGTTTGCCCCTAACTGCCCTCCCCTGCAGGCCTGGTCCCCCCCAACTGCTCTCCCCTGCAGGCCTAGGTCCCCCCTCAACCGCCCTTCCCTGCAGGCCCGGCCGCCCCCAACTTCCCTCCTCTGCCAGCCTGGTCACCCCTAACTGCCCTCCCCTGCAGGCTTGATCACCCCAACTGACCTCTGTTGCAGGCCTGGTCCCTCCCAACTGCCCTCCCCTGTTGGCCTGTCTCACCCACAACTGCCCTCCCCTATTGGCCTGATTCCTGCCAACTGCCCTCCCCTGCTGGCCATCTTGTGGCAGCCATCTTGTGTCCACATGGGGGCAGCCATCTTTGACCACATGGGGGCAGCCATCTTGTGTGTTGGAGTGATGGTCAATTTGCATATTACTCTTTTATTAGATAGGCTAGTAGAAAGGCCCATGGAATATTAGCCATGAAGTATTTGGGGGAAAAGGTACCTTCCAAAGGGAAATAGAGTGGATAACATTGAAGAACATGAAAGTGGATGATATAGATGAAGAACATCAAGAAAAAAGACAATAGTGGTAATATAATGGAGTAGCTTTGATATGTGTGGTGGGGAGTAGTGAGAAATAAGATGAGGCCAGTTGAACTCCTTATATTTATTCTACACTTGGCTTTGATTCATACTTGAGAGAAAGTCACTGTGGATTCTTGATCTTCTCTAAGGAGATAACCTTGCCCAAATTAGGGAGCCCAAGAAGGAACAAAGTGGGGGAATAAAGATGTGGGAGGGTGTTGACCTAGATTCAGTAATGACTTCTAAAGATATCGTTTAGTTAGCTGCCTTCTACTCTATATCTGGGCTAATGATTGCCTCTTTTTTTCTTATACATACAATTGACCCTTAAACAATATGGGTTTGAACTACAAGGGTCCATTTATATACAAATTTTTTCAATAAATACTGTAAATGTATTTTCTCTTCCTTATGATTTTCTTAATAACATTCTCTTTTTTCTACCTTACTTTATTGTAAGAATATGGTATATAATACATCTAACATACAAAATATGTATTAATCAATTGTTCTTATTCTTGGTAAGGCTTCTGGTCAAAAGTAGACTATTAGTAGTTAAGTTTTGAGGGAGTTGAAAACTATACATGGATTTTTAACTGTATGGGGGGTCAGCACTCAAACCTGTATGTTATTGAACTTTCAACTGTAATATATTTTTGTAAGAAAGGTAGATAAAATTAAAGGAACAATAACAAACAAATCATTAAGTGAAACTACATGGTATTTTGTATTATAAAATTAATACAAAAGATAGAATAAGCAGAGGGCCTAGGACTTATATCTAAACTAGAGGCCTGGTACATGAAATTCGTGCCCTCAGCGGGGGGGGGGGGGGGGGCATTCCTCAGTCCAGCCTATGCCCTCTTGCAGTTCGGGAGCCCTTGGGGGATGTCCAACTGATGGCTTAGGCCCACTCTCCATGAGCAGTGGGCCTAAGCCATCAATCGGACATCCCTTAGCGCTGCGTGGAGGTGGGAGAGGCTCCCGCCACTGCTGCTGTGCTCACCAGCCATGAGCCCAGCTTCAAGAAAATCATGATCTGACTTATAGTTTTACATACTACATTAGACAAAAAGTAAACAATACATTTGTTGTAAAATTCTAAATGCTACTCATAAGGTAATAGAGCAGTGCAACCTAGTATTCGAGAATACAGCTGAAAACAGTGTCTGAATTCAATTCCTGGCTTTACCACTTAATAACTATATACCTCAAAGAAAATACTTTTTTGTGCCCCAGTTTGCTCATCTGAAAAATAAGAGTAATTATACTTATATCATAGGGCTTTGGTGAGAATTAAATGAGATAAGACATTTCAAGCACTTAGAATAGAACTTGGTACACAGCATGTAACCTCACCAAATATGCATCTGTTATCATCAGATGAGCAGGAAGTTTTTTTGAAATACCGATTTATATGAGAAGTTGTAAGATCTCAAAGGGTAGGATTGTATAAGGTATTTGGGGAGTCCGACCTTAAGCACAGCATTTCCCATCCTCGCTAAATATTCTGATATGGCTTAGAGATCTAGTAAAATCACCATACCTAAAGAGATTCTGTGTGGCAAGACAGAAGTTACGTATGTAAGCAGAGCCCCAGTTATTACATGACCATATTTAGTTGTGAAGGAGTGTAATCTTTTAGTCTCAGTGCTTAGCTAATAAGCACATAATAACTTCTCAGTAGATGTCTATCAAGTAAATGAGGATACAATTCAGTGAAGAACAGAATTCCAGTGTATGTCAAATTAAACGTACCATTCACAGAAACAACATTTTGCTTCATTTGTATGTAGTGTTTCAGTGCTTTGGCTCTCCAGTGTGGATGAATCAAAATTCTATCTTTTTTTTTTTTTTTTTTGGTCACATCAGCAAAATATACTATATTTTGTTGGCGTGCTGCAGAATTTTTTTTTTAAATATATTTTATTGATTTTTTACAGAGAGGAAGAGATAGGGATAGAGAGTTAGAAACATCGATGAGAGAGAAACATCGATCAGCTGCCTCCTGCACACCTCCTACTGGGGATGTGCCCGCAACCAAGGTACATGCCCTTGACTGGAATCGAACCTGGGACCTTTCAGTCCACAGGCCGACGCTCTATCCCCTGAGCCAAACCGGTCAGGGCAACGTGCTGCAGAATTTTGGTAATTAGTTTATGTGTGCCATGAGATGCAAAAGGTTGAAAATCGCTGGCTTACAACAATAACCGTCATTTGTTTAGCTCAGAAATCTGCAATTTGGCCTGGGCTTGGCAGGGAAGGCTCTTCTATGTTCCGTGCAGCATCGGGGGCAGCTCTATTTTTGACTGAAGGTTTCATTTCCAAGATGGCACACTCACATGACTGACAAATTAGTGCTGGCTGTCATCTGGTTGCTCAGCCATGCTGCGGGCCAGGGGCCTCCGTTCCTTTCCTCAGGGGGCCTCTTCATGGACTGTCAGCCACTCACAGCATGGTGGCTGTGTTTCAAGAGGGATCTTCCCAAGAGAACCAGCTGGAGGCTGGGTTTTATGACCTAGTCTCAGAAAACAGTCAGTTCTGCTGTAGTCACAGGCTACTGGGATTCCAGGGAGAGAAATATAGAACCCGCCTCCCCTGGGGAGGAGTGTCCATGTCACATTGCCAGCAGGGGGTATATGGAATGGGAGATCTGTAGCCTGTCTTGAAAAACACAGGGAGTAGTTTGAGAAATGCTAATTCAGCACCTCTGAAGTTCTCAAAAGAGACAAGACTATTCTGGTATGTGGGAAATATTATCTGGAAGAAGCATGTTCAAAGGGAAGACATATTTTTATGGAGATTTGGAAAAACTAGTCCCAATTATGTGCCATGATACTTAACTTTGAAGAAAGTTCCAAACAATGTGAATAGGACACAAGAATGGGGGCACTAGCTGACTGAGATAATTTATCATGAAGAGCTGAGTGTCAGCAATTTAAAAATGAAGTTAGGAATCTTCATCTTGTCCCGTTGACGCCAGTGGAAGAGGATATTCTGAAAATCAACGAGATTTAGCCGTGGCTCCTTTGCACAGAGTGTGCATAGCTAAATCCAGTTTTTCTCTGTGACTGAACAAAATTTTCTGTTATGACTACAGGCTCAGAAAAGTTTTACCCACCTAATTGAAAGCAGGCAGGGAAATCTACATGTGAAGTATGTGTCAACATTCTTTGTTAGTAAATATTTATTTAGCTCTCACAGGTGAAATATAAATAATGACTGCAGTTTCCCTTCAAGGCAGATTAGAGTTCAGCTGAGAACAGTATTCAGCAAATCAAATGCCAGCAGCTTTGACCTCTCTGCCAGCGCAGAGACATTTAAATCATTTTTTAAATGATCTATTTTAGGACTTTGCATGGAAAGCCAGCAAAATCAGTTTGCTAAAATCTATACCAGCTGGCCCAGGTGACTTTTCATAGTCTCTGCCTACATCTATTTTATTCACAACTGAACTGCTATTGATTTGTATAATGAAGCAATAACATACAAGTCATAGCTTCCCCAAAAGTGGCCTTTCTGTATGTAGGATTTGGGGTGGGAAAGAGAGACCATAAATAATACATTTTCTTCTTCAAAATATATTCATTACTTTCATCTTACTTACTCCCACCAGAAGAAGACTATCAAAACCTAATAGTTATAATTGGATATGGCAATTCTTTTCTCCTCCTATGGAATGTTAATGGAGCAAACAGAATCTGCCCTGGCAAAAAAAAGAAGGTAGTCATGGTTGGTCTCCTACTTTACCAGCCTCGGAGTAATACTGTCATTTGTTTTCTATAATTATATTATTTTAACTGATCCTATATGATTCTATAATTTTATTTTATTTAATAATTTAGCCTCCCAATAAAGAATCAGAGGTAGGTGAATGATGATACATTTGTGACAACTATGTGTACATTATGTCTGACCACTGTTGTCAAGATAGGGAATCTCTGGTAGTTTGACTAGAATGGAAAATGCTAGACCTAAAGACTTGGGAACACACAACAAAGTAGAATTTTATATCCTCACTTGTACACTCTACAAAAGGAGCTGCAGGCTCACTTACGTTGGGGAGTTGAAGCAGAACCCTAGGGTAGGATCATATACCTCAATATCACCTAAGCCTTCTTGCCATTTACTTGTTAGTATCTAATAACTTACTGAGTCTACAACTTCATGTGCAGGATTAAAGGCATTGCTTTGATCACAGCACCTAAATTTTAACACCATCTGATGCTGCCAAGGCATAGAAATAGTGTGACTGCTTTTGCAGCTGGGGTTATCCTCCCTGACACTAGGCAGAAATTGAAAACAAACTTGTAGCTTTTATTTCATCTCCTTGTCATGAGGACAATCCATGGGGTTGAAAATTGTACATTTTCTGTGAGTTCCACAAGTTCTGTAACCTATGACCTGTAACTGATTGAGTGCCCTTACTACTGTGTATGGGGGCATGTTCCTAAAGGGGTTAATGTGGAGTGTGGTGCTCTGTCTCTCTTCTTCAAGCTTAATTCTCTTTATATTTTACGTTCCATTTCTGTCTTGAATGATTATCATTGCTTCCAGAAAATTAATTGTAACATGTCTTGAGATACTAATATGACAGATACCATATAAACGGTTTAGCTTTGCATTGTATGTGCTCTTCTTTCTAGAGAAATGTTAGATGAACCTGTTACATTTTACTTGAAGGATTAAGCTTAGAAAAACCTTTCAAACAGCGTGACTTCTTTAGTTAGGTGGTAATTTATTGTTAGGCATTCTGAAATGGTTTGCTTTGCAGAAATAAACACACAATAAAATTATCCAAAAAGCACTCAGGTGAGTATTTTGATACGGCAAATGACAGGAAAGTTTGGAATTTGAATATTTTGTGAATTGTAGGAGCAACGTTAGCAATTGAAGGGAAATGAAGAGAAATCAAATGGAAAAGAATTTTTATTTTAATATGGAAAATGTTCAATGATGTAGAAGATACTAATGGCACTAGATAAAGACTTCAACAAGGAACTGGAAATTGTGTTTAAATAACCAAGAAGATCAAGAACATGTGGTGACTGACAAGTATTAATAGAGCTATTAAAGATGTTTTTGAAGCAAATGCTCATGACATATTTCAGTGTTTCTCCAATGATTTCAACACACTTTTTTTTTTTAGTTTGTTTGCTGGTTGAGGTTTAGCAGATGATATATAAAAAGCCAAAAGGTTACATAATAGAAAACAATAACAACAAACTTTTAAATTACCTGCCATTTAAAAAATAGATATAGCTATATTTATAGATATGTAAATATAGACATATACTCTGTTTTTAGCATTATAGTTTGCCAGACATATTTTATCATTTATTCTCTTTGCTGCACATACTCCTATGAGATAGGTTTTCTTTTTCTTTTATTCACATTTTAGATTTTTTTTAAATGAGACTTTTGATTCTAGACACATGGAGTAAACACACTACACCCTATAGCTGCCACTTTTAAGAATTATAAATTCTTATAATGAATTAATTTGTTTTTTTTCTATTTTTTTCCTAAATAATAAAATAAATTAAGCATCTAACCTAAAAAGAGAGACAGATAAAGGAAGCAGACTGCATAAGGATCTCAGGACTGGAGGAATACTCTGGCAGTGAGTTTCCTGTTTATTTTTTATTTTTCAGGTCCTCTCTCTCTCCTCCAGCACATGGTGGCAGATACATATTCTCATAATTCAGAGAAGAGGAGTGCTGCAGATTTTCTCATCCTACGTCAAGTGAGTGGCAAACCTTCAGAGCCCTGGTGAATTGCCCAGCCCTACTGCTTACCCTTCAGAGTACCAGAAGAAAGATAAAGCCCCTCCTTCTCCTCACTGAGGTAGCACAGGCAGACCTCAATGATCGGGTACCCTGGCAGTGGTGTAGTGAAGCTAACTTCCCATCTTTCTAATAAGAACACCCAAAAAATGGAACCCTGGGAAACTGAGTAGAAGTAATGGTAATGAAGAGAAAGTGACAATGTAAGCTTATGTTGAAAGTCCTTGGCTAACCTCTGAATTACACATGCATGAAACTAAATGGAATCAGCCCAGCAAAGTCTTTAAACACTGACTTACAGTGAGGACCACTGCTCAGGTATCAGTCCAAACTCTGGGTGACTCACAAGTTGGGCAACCCAGTGTCATTTCAAATTCTTTGGAAACTAAATTGACATTGGGCAGGATATGTATTGACTATCTGTCAAACAAAACAAAACAAAAAATTAATATTCTACAGAAGATTTAAATTGGATTCAGAGTTTCATAATACTCAAAATGTCCAGGATACAATGCAAAGCTACTCAACTTACCAAAAATTATGGAAATCTGAAGAATTAGCAAAGGAAAAGAACAAAAGAAACCAACCACTAAATGACTCACTCACCTGTTGAAATTATTTTTTAAAAAATTCTCTGGCCCTGGCCGGTTTGTCTTGTGGATAGAGCATCAGCCTGCGGACTGAAGGGTCCCAGGTTCGGTTCCAGTCAAGGGCATGTACCTTGGTTACAGGCACATCCCCAGTAGGGGGTGTGCAGGGGGCAGCTAATTGATGTTTCTCTCTCCTTCCTCTCTGTAAAAAATCAATAAAATATATTTTAAAAAATTCTCTGAAACAGCACTTATAACCATGCTTCAAATAGTAAGAAAAAGCATTCTTGAAAATAATAGGAGAAGATAAAAGTTCTCTGGGTGGTGCGGAACATGGTGGGCATCGGTGATGCAGCGTTGGCAGGGGGCAGCAGTGGAGGCGCTGCCAGCCCCGAAGGGCCCCGAGGAGAACGGGACCACAGTGGGATGGTGGAGCAGGTGAGCAGACAGCGCCAGGCCAAGGTGGATGGGAGCTGGGCCCGATTGCCTGCCAATTGCCCTGCAGATGGCGACCAGCGGCCGGGGCAGGACCACTGCCCAGCTCCCAGGCGCTGAGGGAGCCAGGCGGGGGCCCAATGTCTCAAGCTGAGTGGGTCACACAGGGGCCTGGGGCCCAGGTGCTGCCCAGGTCCCAGTGGTCAGCTGGACCTGCCCTTCCACTCCAGATGCTTGCTCTTCGATAGCAGGCCAGGCCTAGGGACTGCACCCATGCACAAATTTTGTGCACTGGGCCTCTAGTCCAATATAAATAATTAGAGAGAGAGTATGAGACAGAGACACACACAGAGAGGAAGAGAGCCTCAGGGACGTGTGGGACAGTATCAACAGGTCTAATATTCATGTCACAGAAGAAGATAATGTGTGTGAAAACAAGCAAATAAAAAACAAGAAGTATACACGAGACTTGAACAACCCTATCAAACAAATATTACCTAATACACGTTTTCAGGGCACTCCACCTCACAACAACAAAATACACATTACTTTTCAAGCACAGATGGAGCATTCACCAAGGTAGTCCATATTGTGAGTCACAAAGAAAACCTCATTAAGTTTTTTAAAAAAGGAAGTTATCCAATGTTCTTTTAAAAAATATATATGTTTTTTATTTATTTCAGAGAGGAAGGGAAAAGGAGAGAGAGATAGAAGCATCAATGATAAGAGAGAATCATTGTTGCCTCCTGCACACCCCTTACTGGGGATTGAGTCCACAACTCAGGCATGTGCCCTGACCAGGAATTGAACAGTGACCTCCTGGTTCATAGGTCAACACTCAACCACTGAGCCATGGCCTGGCCAAAATATGTTCTTTGATTATAACAAAATTAAACTAGAAAGCAATAATCGAATCATATTAGTAAAACTCCTAGATATTAGAAAATTAAATAAAACATTACTAAAAAAATCAATGGGTCAAAGAGAAAATTTTCAAGGAAAATTAGAAATTATTTTGAACTGAATGAATATGGAACTATAACCACCCCAAATTTATGTGATACAGCCAAAAAGGAATAAAAAACAGACCAGTGTTTTCCAGGGCTTATGTGTGAGGAGGGTCTGAATGCCAGTGGCAGCCTGAGGGAACTGTTTGGGTTGCTGGAACTTCTCTGCATACTTTCTGAAGCCATGTTTTCTTTTCTTTTTTTAAAAATCTATACATGTTAAATTCTCACAGAACTATACATCAAAACCTTGAACCTTACTGTTTGTAAATAAAACAGAAATTCATCTGACTCCTCAGCACTGTTTCATGTAGAATTCCGGGAATAACAACATATTCTCAGCTCTATAATCTGTACTTATACACCAAATTAAGGGGGAATTAAATATTTTATTCTTTTATTAATATAGTTTAAGATTCATCCAGGATCTTAATAGATGGCCCAAAGGATAATATGAAAACTGCTTTAAATTCTGATGTTTCAAGGATTTTAAGCCCTCAGTGTTCCCTCTTCCTATACTAAGTCCTCCGGCCTGCATTTTAATTAAAATGATAATCTCCATAAAATATTTAATCATTTATCTTCAGTAATGCTTTTAATAAAAAAAATAGAATAAGATAAAAATGCTTCTCTATTCTCCTCAGTGACCAGTTCTGCATCTTTCTCAATTTATTCTGACACATAAACTTTTATTCCTACCATAGGAGACTTGAGTAGGGAGCTTCCATTAAATTTAGTGATGGTGTTAATGTTGCTTTGAAAAAAAAAAAAAAAAGGTGTACTGAAATATTCCACCCAAAAAATCAAAGCTCTTTGAAACCAGAAATCAGTATAATGTATATTTTCACAAACTTCTAAAAAGAGGATTCAAGAACAATTAGGTACCATTAACTGTGAAGGACCTAAAATTTTTACTCCACTTGCAAGCTAACAAGACAGCCTGCCAGTTTCATAGATACCCTTTGCAGAGGCTCCACTCAGCCAAATCATTAGTCACCCAGGGTTGTAGCTCGAAGAGGTCATTATGTCTTGGGGACCCCAAAGTAGACACGTACCCCCACTTGTTATGCAACCTCCAATTCAGCCTAATCAATAGATACTTATTTGCAAATTAACAGATAAAAATGGACCCAGGGAGGTACATACTATCTCTGATGTTCAGAGCATGATAAAGTGCTGAGCCTTCTCTTTTGGAGTGAAAAGGCAAAGGGACCACAATTTTTCCTCTACTGACAAAGAAATTAAGTGTTGTGAATCTGTCCACGTAGTCCTAAAAAAGTTTACTTGGTCAATAAATTGAATTTCACTGGAGGTTATCAGCTACCCTACTGGTAGAGGTACAATAACAATGCAGTTAGGGCCATTTAGATTGAGGCTTCTGCTTTGCTGACCCACAGGACATCAACTATGGATTCAAAGCTTTGGATACCACAGGGTAGAGGTACTTGTGCTAAATCCTGACCCACTCATTGATGACAAATAACAGTGGAGTTTAGGTAGCCCTGGCAACTACATATTGGAAGATTTGCCGCAGGAATGGATATTGGTATTGGTAATGAGGTGCCATGGTAGGAAATAGGCATTGACAATGTCAAAGGCAGCATACCAAGTGCCATCAAAAGTTTAAAACAGCCAGGGCTATGAGAGCAACTAGCGAATTCACTGGCGATGAAGCCAGGCCAAACCGTCAGTCCATGTTGCCCTTTTGCATTGGGCACACAGGGCTGTAGCTTCTTATTATCCCCATTGCAACTCCCTCTCCAATTTCTCCCCATTAACAGGCAATACGGTGAAGGACCATTTAATGATTCTTAAAGAATCACTAAAAAATGGTCAGATGTTTGATTCTGATCAGTTAGAACTTTTCTATTTCTACTACCTTCCCCTCTGGGTTAACTTAAAGATAATTGATTCTGTTCTCCTGTAAAATCAGCCAAACATCTGTTTAAACTGACTGGTAGAAGAAAGAAAATCATGTTTCAATTTTCAGAAAGAAGAAATCACTTTACCTAAAAGAATTTAATCAAAAAGAAAAATGGAATGTTAAACTTCTGTATTTCTAAGAAGAAGAAAAAGCAGGAAGGGAGGAAAGGTGGTGAAGCTTGAGAGAAACTTAATAGTCTCTAATTGATCCTGAAATATTTGGGTGAATTCTGATTAATTTGCCAGAGGCGTAAGCATCAATGGGGGAGGGGTGAGCTATGAGACATTGGACAAGTTAAATAAAGGGCACTCTCATTTCTATGCATTTTTTTTTTCTGTTCTCACATTTAAAATACTCATGGAGTCAGTTTCAGCATGCTAATGTGAAGTAAATCCTGCAGATTGAGAGCCCAGGTTTATGCATTTGACACACCTAGTGATAAGATCCAACCACACCACTTGCTCATGTAATTTTAAACAAATTCCTTAACCTTTTCACACCAATATTTTTTTTACCTTTATTGCTTTAACAATAATATATCATTTATACAGTTCTGAGGGTTAAA
Organism: Plecotus auritus; assembly: GCF_963455305.1. Classification (NCBI taxonomy): domain Eukaryota; kingdom Metazoa; phylum Chordata; class Mammalia; order Chiroptera; family Vespertilionidae; genus Plecotus; species Plecotus auritus. The sequence goes on along the minus strand of NC_137771.1, from coordinate 158,456,652 downwards.
AGATGAGATGATATATGTAAAGTGATTAGTGCAATGCTTAGTGAATAGAACTCTGAATAAATAAATACCCAGCTATTATTAATATAGAAGGGCCATAGCAGTTTTATTCTGGTATTACTAGAGTAGACAAATGTAGTACAAAATTAACTAGTAGGAAGAATTGGTAGCTTCCTTCATTTCAAAAATTCAGAGGCTAAAAATGGTCCTCCAAACAATTCTTCATTGATAAGCCCGATTCCTGAAATTCCATTATTAGAATTTCATCACATTACTAGTAAATTAAGGCATCACAAATGTATTTAAAATACAAAATGATTAGCAGGTTATAGATATCACCTTTCTTAGTCGTTTTAATTGTGGGAGACCTTATTTGATTCAATCCATTCCTGAGAGTAAAAGACAAAAGAGGAGAGGTGGGAAACAGTGGGAAGTTAGACATAAAAAGGGCTGTCTCAAGGATGAGAACATGGAGAACAGGTTGGTGAAGTTTATGTGAAGACAAATTTTACCACCTTCATTATTTAGCTAAAGTTCAAGCCTATTTCAAAAGAATATGATAGACTATTATGCCATTTAGCCAAATAATTAAGTGTTAATAAAATTCCATCATTGTTCAGTTAGTCCTTAAATCTTAATTTCATGTAAGCAAAGAGAGATTTTGAATGGAATTCTGATCTTTAGCACTTTTGAGGTAATGCCAGTTAATTACATCCTTGGAACAATATATTGCTATGATTTTTCTTCATGCATGCAAATCAGGCATGGAATTGTATTATTTTCCATGGGCTGTCCTGAATGACCAGTTGTACACCGGAAAATCTTTAATTTTCCTATCTTAACTTGTGTCTTGGTTTGCATGTGGACTATTTACAAGTGTGTTGAAAACAATAAGATATCTTTTATTTTGATAATGGCCATTTGTAAATTGGGATCTTTAAAGTGTCTTAGGAGCTAGGTATACAGTTTCTCACTCATTATAGAAAACAGCCCCCTGTACTCATGAAAGGTATCCACTCTTTCTCAGCTCTCAGACTCCCAGAGCAGCGATTTTCAACCTGTATGTGTTGGCACGCAGGAGTGCCGCAAGAATTTTAAAACATGCAACACCTCACTATTTAGTCAGGGACACGGACCTCTTTTCCCTTCAGTGGTCAGTAATCTGCAGCTTGCGAGCCACATGCAGCTCTTTGGCCCCCTGAGTGTGGCTCTTCCACAAAATTCCACGGCCTGGGCGAGTCTATTTTGAAGAAGTGGCGTTAGAAGTTTAAATTTAAAAAATTTGGCTCTCAAAAGAAATTTCAATCGTTGTACTGTTGATATTTGGCTCTGTTGACTAATGAGTTTGCCGACCACTGCCTTAGATTGTCAAATTAAAAAATGCCAACAAAACAATAGTTGCCCCAGTGCAAATGAATCAAAATTATACTTATTTTTTTGTCAGATTGGCAACAAATATAGTACATTTCTTGGTGTGCCACAGAATTTTAGTGATTAGTTTCTGTGTGCCAGGAGCTGAAAAAGTTTGAAAATCACTGTCCTTGAGTATGAGCAGCGTACTCCGGCAAGACAACCTCTTCTGTTGTTGAGCAGCTCTGATGAGAGCTTGCTCCTATATTGAGTCTGAATCTGCTTCTTAATTATAATTCTGTCCTTTGTAGCAGGAGAGAATAAACTGTTTCAGTCTGCCATAAGATGGCCCTTTGGGTAAGTTTATGTTGCCCTCCATTGGCCTCCAATGTGCACAAATACACAAACACAAGCCTCACACTATCAGGTTTCTCTTCATGCTGAGTATATTCAATGTGCTCCTAAGACTGCCAGGATTCCAGGCCTTTCACTGACTGATTTTGTCCTCTGAAAGATAATGTGTCTGGGGTGACCACATGTCCTGGATTAGCAGCGACAGTACTGTTATTCAGGTGTAAATAGTAACAGTGCTCTCTTTCACTCTTATAATGATCTTGTTTCAATGATAAGTTGTAATGTCTCTGTTGTGCAAATAAAGATGAATTGCAAAACAGCACTCATAGAGGCCTACCAGAAGAGCACTGTGGAAGTTCACTGGTATAGGATGAGAGGCAGATATGTGGGCTGTGCCCCTCTCCACCCATTCGTTATAAGGTGGTACAGAAAAATCTATCAGGGTTCTTCATCAGACCCCATGAGAGGGACCCCGGTCCCTTGGATGGTAGGCTTTTAAGCTGCATGATTAGCAAAGTGCCAACTCCTCTGGCATGATCAGAGGCTGAGATACAAAGGTTATATGACATGGCAGTGCCTGGGCTGCAGCCTTGCCCTGCCACTTCTCTGAGTCATAGGTTGTGTGTAGCTCCAGTCCCTCACCTGACTTGTTCAGAGGCTTGGGGTCCAAGCATTGCAGTTGACCATGATTGATTGCCTTAATCTTTGGGCTGTAGCCAATTTCCATGGAGCTTTGCAAGATATCAACTCTTTCCATCTGAGACTAGTTTTCGGAGGATCAGTGAAGTTAACCTTTTATTCAGTTCTTTCCTATTTCCTCAAATAAAGAAGTGGTGTTTAGTCATCATAATCTATTATTTTAACCCATAAGTATTGTGTGGCTGGTCACAGCACCACTGGATGACACTGGAGAATAGTTAGGAATGGCTGAGTAACTACTGCCAAGAGCAGTTCATGTTTACCTAAGGAAGAGTGAAGCGGGTCACTGATTTGAAAAGCCCTGGAGCTATCTAGTTGGAAAGTCTAACAAGGCCATTAATTCTACTTCTGTTGGGGGTTGAGGACAGGCTAACCATGACCAGCAGCATTGCTTCTGGGTCTCTTCCAATGATCAGGGATCCTCTGTTATTATAGTGCTATTGCATCTGGCTCTCCCACCCCTGGGTGGGGCTGACACATCCATAAACACTCAATGTTCCATTTTTAAGGCACCCCCCTTTCCCAATGGGCAATTCCTGCTTTGTGAATTTTCCCAGTGAACACGGACATAGCAATCTTGTGCCAGACCTGCTTTAGCCATTTTCCTTTGAGTGCCAGGAACCCTAATCATCCCTCATTCCACAGGTATGGGAAGAAGAGAAAGGGAAGATGAAGGAGACCATTTATTATTAGTTATTCCTTTTAGAATGCTTCTTTTACCTGTCTCTGCTTACCTATGCAATAGTTATGTGGTATAGTAAGGATTTCCCTAGACTTTAGATCTGGTTTAGGCTCTTTCACCAACTTGCTGTGAAAAAGGAAGAAAAATTAGGGGGGGTGGGAGAGAAGAAAAAAACAAGACAGGAGAGAATACTAATCTTTCATTGGGCTACATTTGTCTCTAAATATACAAATGATATTGGAGTGTTACTGAATATTACACTAGAAAGAGCTGGACACCAGAAGTACTGATGAACACTACAGAGGTGAAATGCTTAGATAATTCTAACAATTTATCTTGTCTAAAATATAAAAAATGAAATTAATTTGCCTAGAAAGTTACTTTTCATGATTTGAGTCCTGACTAGAATGTCCCATTAAAAAAGTAACAAATATCTTTTATTACCTAAAATTAAGCAAAAGCTTATACTACCAGTGAATATGAGAGTTACATATACAGTGAAATAAGTAAAGGGAAATTTTTCTGGTATACTTAATTAATGAAGAATCAACAAATTTGGGGATTGAGAGAGACCTTTACAGTCATCAATTTAGGTGAGGATAACATAAGAATTGTAGTACTTCCAAATAATAGTTATATTTTTTTCTTTTTAAAGTTATTTAACTTTTTGTGCTATTAGTCATATGATTGTAAAATAATTGGGATTTGCTAACATCTTAGGAAAGGGGCTCAGATCATCTCCTGGTTAGCTCACTATCTTGTGCAACTAAAAGATTGTTTAGAAATTAAGGATAAGCAGGGGCTCCAAACAAAAAATTGTTTTACTTCTCCCATTAAAAAGTGCAGAGATTATTGGACTTGGTGTCAGGATACTTGTTAGATTAGCAACCCTGCTCTTGTACATTACACTGTGTATTCTCTGGCAATGATTGAGCCTTTTGAATCTAATTTTCCACAGTGAGGCTAAACATGGCTTGCAAAGAATCAAATAAGAACTAACAACAAAATTATACTGATGCCACCAGTGACACTGATATTAGCACAATCATACAAGGTAGTTTTTATTTTCATGTATGTGAAATAATTTTAAAAATTCAAAGACCTATAATGATGTTAGCCATTATTATTATTATTAGTAGTAGTAGTATAGTTTACATGAATAAAAGGACTGTGTTTTTTATGTTAGGAATCCCCTCCACTGCCATATATTTTGAGGCTACTAAACCAGGATTCATTGAGTGAACAAATACCACATCTATTAACAATTATATAAGGGAAAACAGAAGCATAGCATCTTATCCTAATATATAAAAAGCCAGGGGCCATCACAACCGAAACAACCAGACGGATGACAGAACAGCAGGCTGTGCGGGGTGACCAGGCCGGCAGGGGGCTTAGTGAGGGACGACCAAACGACTGACCAGCAGGCTGCATGGGGCGACCAGGCTGGCAGGGGGGTTAGTGAAGGATGACCAAATGACTGACCAGCAGGCTGCGTGGGGCGACCAGGCCGGCAGGGGGGTTAGTGAGGGATGACCAAGTGACTGAACAGCAGGCTGCATGGGGCAACCAGGCTAGCAGGTGGGGCAGTTGCGGCAACCAGGCCAGTGGGGGTGGGGGGCAGTTGGGGGTGACCAGGCTGGCAGGGGGGGCAAGTGAGGGGTGACCAGGCCAGTGGGGGTGGGCAGTTAGGGGTGACCAGGCTGACAGAGGGGCCAGTTGGGGGCGACCAGGCCAGCAGGGGGGGCAGTAAGGGGTGACCAGGCAGGCAGGCAGGGATGGTTAGGGGTGATCAGGCTGGCAGGGGGGGCAGTTAGGGGCAATCAGGCAGGCAGGCAGGTAAGCAGTTAGGAGCCAGCGGTCCTGGATTGTGAGAGAAATGTCTGACTGCCAGTTTAGGCCCGATACCCAGAATTGGGCCTAAACTGGCAGTCAGACATCCCCTGAGGGGTCCAGGATTGGAGAGGGTGCAGGATGGGCTGAGGGGAAACCCCCTGTGCACGAATTTTGTGCACCGGGCCTCTAGTCTTAGGATAAAGTTACTATAAAATAAAGTTTATTTATATATCTTTTTCCTCATGAATAAAGCAGAGGTTTGAAATATCATATGATCTCCTACATTTTCTATCACCCTGGTAATTAAGATCAGAACATGTAATTAATTCTGAACAAATAAATAAGAGCAGAATTAATGTGCATCACTTCTTAGTCAGCAGGTAAGAGTTGGTATGTCTCCTGCATTTTTCTTTTCCCCATTTCCATAACCTCCCGTGCCACATGTTCCAGATGGTGTAACAATGAGATAGAGGAAGGCCCCTTGACTTGCATTGCTTTGAGTTGGGTTAAGTCCCTGAGATTTTTGTATTTACTTGCTACCATGCCATAGCCTTGCTTATTCTAATACAATGCACTGTGCCTTACTCATAACTGCATCCTCCCAAGGATCTATCATAAATGAAAGAACTGCTTGGTAAATATTGTACAAGTAATATAGTCCAAGTCCATAACTTTACAGAGGAGGTATCTGAGGTATGGATAGGTTATATATTAATGCCTAAAGTACTAAAGATCAAGTTCTTGTCAATTCTGTCACATCACTGCATTAATAGAAGCTGATAGTGTTTGTTTGGCATATGTGGAGAGTCATTTTGGCTTGGGTGACTGGCCTAAGAGTTCATGCTGCCTAAGGTCCCCCTAGCTAAAAAGTTCTATAATTCTTCATGAACAAGGAAATATACTGTACTAGAGGCCTGGTGTAGGAAATTCGTGCAAGAGTAGGCCTTCCTTCCCCCGGCTGCTGGCACCGGCTTGCCTCTGGCATCCAGGACTCAGGCTTCCCTGCAGCCACTGGCAGGCACCCGGGACCCGGGCTTCCCTTGTAGTCCCAGCTTCATCTGGAAGGATGGAAGGATGTTTGGTTTAATTAGCATATTATGCTCTTATTATTATAGATTATTATAGATGCTATGGGGAGCTGGTACAAAATGAAATGACTATTTTATAATAATATGGTAAGTCTGATAAAAGCAGACAAACTAGATAAGCCCTGTAATAAGTTTTATTTAGTTTGGCTGTCTATATTTATCACACAAATTGAAATTGCATAACCATGGTACCTATCTGAGAAATCAGCAATCTGCAGTTAAATTTTAGATTCTGAATTAACTGATCCACATTTCACCAGGTGTTAGACCAAACCTGCGTTCAGCAACATGAGTTCTGGCTAGGAAAGAATTAAGAGCCAACACTCAAACTACAAGAGAACATTTATTTGGAAAATCACGGAAGTGGAAGAAATAATTTGTGGAAGAAATGGGCTGAAGAAACAAGTTATAGTGGTAAAGGAAGGGCCCTTGGAGCTCGGGAGTGAGGAAGGTAATGGTAATGCACCTTGTGAGGGGTTGTGTGTGTGTGTGGGCGGGGATGGAAAGGCTCAGGCATGCTCCTGTGAGGAAGACCACACTGAATTTTCCATCCTAAGGGTTTTAAGGATGGATATTTTAGGGGAGATCCCAGGGGGAGATCTCAATAGAATATTCAGCAGCTGTCCATGTGTGTCTCCACTGATTGATTGGTCCTTACCAGGGCAAAGGGGTCATTATTCAATGCAGCCGGTCCTGGTGTTGCCCACCTGGTTTTGCTGCTTTTCTGGGTCTGGAGCTGATATACAACTGAGGTCTAGTTGTTATCTCTAGGGAGGAAAGTTCAAGTTTTCCAAACAGCATGACCATCAATATGCTAGGGGAGGAAAGGTCACCCTGGGGATGAGGACCCTCACTACAATTGTCCTTTGCTAGGCACCCAGGGCTCTTAGCCTTGGTGACTTTCTGTACCTGGCTCATTGGCCTTGGGTCCTTGCTCTGCTTATGTCTGTCTAACTGTCTACCACAGATCACACACACTTGATGCATATGTATAGAAGTGGTGTATATAATAAGATCTTGTATAGATGAGTCACCAAGTGCTGGGAAACTGATTCAGTTTAAAACATTTAATATTGTTTAAAAAGTTAATACAACATTTTGGGGCTTGGCAAAACTTCTTTTCATAAATATGTTTTTTAGTTTGCTGTCAATACTTAGTAAATATTTTTATATTGGCTTAACTACTCTGAACTAGCAAAATATTTTAATAATTAAACTCATTGCTGTTTTATGTGTTCATTCAGGATTCTGCTGCACATGGGAAGTACTTGTAAGGGAGGAATATAATTATTTTCCCTCTACCATCTTAAGTTTATTGTCTGGGGCTCTGAAGTTGTGTATGCAGTTAGACAGACATGAGCAGAGCCAGGGCAGTGGGCTAGGGACAGAAGACCACTAGGGTGGAAAGCCCCTGGTGCCTAGCAAAGGACACGTGTAGGTGGGACCTCATCCTCAGGGTGGTCTTTCCTCTCCTAGCAAATTGATGGTCATGCAGTTTGGACCCCCTGACCTTTTCTCCCTAAAGATAACATCTAGGTCTCAGTTGTATTTTAGCTCCAGGCTCATACCTCAGGACCAGCTGACCTAGATAATGACCCCTGCCCTGGTGCCTACCAATCAATCAGTGGAGACCTAAATCCTGAAAGGACAAACCTGGAAAGCTGCAGAACATTTTATTGACATCTTCCTCTGGGACCTCCCTTAAAATTTCCACCCTTAAAACCCTTAGGGTGGAGGACCAGTGTGCTCTTCCTCAAGGAACACACTGGAGCCTTTCCCTGCCCACTCCCCCTTCCCCATTCCTCCAGGTAGGTTGCCATTACCCTTCTAAGTTCCAAGGTCTATGGCCCTTTCTTTACCTTTATAACTTGTTTATTCAGCCCATTTCATCTACAAATTACTTCCTCTATCTCTGTGATTTTCCAAATAAATGTTTTCTTATAGTTTGAGTCTTGGCTCTGAATTCTTTCCTAGCAAGAACTCAAGTACTAGGTTTCTGAACCCACTTCTGGTCTGACCCCATGGGTCTAACACCTAGTGGCATTCCTAGCACCTACAACAAAATTATGTTGGAAAAAAAGAAAAGAGCCGAAACCGGTTTGGCTCGGTGGATAGAGCGTCGACCTGTGGACTGAAGGTCCCAGGTTCGATTCCGGTCAAGGGCATGTACCTTGGTTGCGGGCACATCCCCAGTGTGGGGTGTGCAGGAGGCAGCTGATCGATGTTTCTCTCTCATCGATGTTTCTAACTCTCTATCCCTCTCTCTTCCTCTCTGTAAAAAAAATCAATAAAATATATTTAAAAAAAAAAGAAAAGAGTAACGAAAACAAATAGAAGTTTATGAAGACATGCTTTGCACATGCATGTGGGAGCACTCAACGATGAGTAACTCACAAGGATGGTTAGAACTTGTGTCTATGTAGTGTCTTATATAGTGTCTTAGTTAAGAACAATATTTTTTGCAAAATGACAAAACAAAGAAAAAATATTTGAGCTTCTAGATTCCTTAAATTTCGGGAAGACAAATATATAGGAAAACTAAAGGTAAATAAAGGCTAGTTTTAGCACTGGTTATTATATAGATTCCTCTGGGCTGAATAAGGATCTAGGGTCATCTCCAGTGATTTATTTCTATCCTTCCTACTAGAGAAGGGAGATGCAGATATTTTTACAAATTTATTCCCTGCTTTTAAGAAAATAGAGAGAGAGAAGAAAAATGGTAAATAAGAGGAAGATGGCGGCTGGCAGGACGGAGGTGAGGGAGAGGAAGTGAGTGAGTGAGGGTATGAAAGGAGAGTGTGTGGATGTGTGTGGTGTGTGTGTGAGTGCGTGAGGGAAAGTTAAATCTCGCAGGAGCAGCAGGGGCTGGCAGACCAGGCTCTCTTGGACAAGGAGAGACTACTACCGCTGTGGGCACTCCCTGGACTGCGGGACTCCAGCATGGAGCCCACGCCATCTTGAAGGGGAGAATGGCCTTTTTTAGGAACTCATCAGCGCCACCAACCAGACAGGCCTTGAAACTGCCCTGTGACCCAGCAGCCACTCCAGCCAAAATCCTGCTGCTCCACCCGCAGACCTGCGGACCCTGAGACCTCTACCTCCAAAGGTGCACCGCTCGGCAGCAGTAAGTGCAACCTCCCCCTCCCCAGTGGCAGAACTCTGGACAAAACATTCGCGTTTTTGCAGTGCAGGCAGCCAGGGCACACCACTCGGTAGGCAGCTCCTGGGAGCCACTGGGAGCCCCCATGGGTGTGATTTTGTACAGACAAGGGCGCATGGCCCTGCAGTAGAAATTCTGAACTCCATCTTCCTGAATAACTGCCCATGGACACCCCAGCTGTGCAACTTCAGTGCCAGGGCCCCTCAGAGTGCGTCAGAGCTCTGCACAGGCAAACTCACCACCACAGACAAGGGAAGGCACCCTGAGCCCATATACCCACAGGGTCCTCTGGGGAGCTGCTTTGAGCCCCTGCAGGGTATGATTCTATACAGACAAGGATGCGCTGTCCCACAGTAGAAACTCTGAACTCCTTCCTCCTGAATAACTGCCCACATACACCCCAGCTGTTTAACTTCAGTGCTAGGGCTGCTGCTCAAAGTGTGTCAGAGCTCTGCACAGGCAAATGCACTGCCAGTCCGCGTGCGCACTTCCAACGGGCAGGCACCCTGAGCCCATCTACCCACAGGGCGCTTGTGGGAGCTGCTGTGTGTCCTGGCTGGGTGTGATCTTGGACAAACAGGGATCTGCTGCCCCCAGCAGTAGAAATTCTGAATTCACTCATCCTGGACACCTGCACAGACACCCCAGCAGGGTAACTTCAGTGCCAGGGCCCCTCAAAGTGCGTCAGAGTTCTGTGCCAGCAAACTCACCACCACAGATGCGCACATTTCCAAAGGGCAGGCATCCTGAGCCCATATATCCACAGGGTCCTCTGGGGAGCTGCTTTGAGCCCCTGCTGGGTGTGATTCTGTACAGATAAGTACGCGCTGCCCCGCAGTAGAAATTCTGAACTCCCTCTTCCTAAATAACTGCCCACATTCACCCCAGCTGCTCAACCCCAGTGCCAGGACCCCTCAGAGTGCATCAGAGCTCTGTGCCAGCAAACGCACCTCCACAGATGTGAATTTCCAACAGGCAGGTGCCCTGAGACCATCTACACACAGGGTGCTAGTGGGAGCCACTGTGAGCTCTCCCTGGGTGTGATCTTGGACAAACAGCGGCACTCTCTTCCTGGTGTTGCCCACCTGGTTTTCACTCATCCTGGAGACCTGCCCATAGACGCCTCAATTATGCAACTACACTGCCAGGACCCTTCAGAGAGCTTCAGTGTGCCTTGCAGGCAAACGTACTGTGGGTGCCCCTGTGAGCCGCCACTGGGAGTGAGTGCTTATCCACCACAGGTACAGCAGCAAAAGCTGAGTCTGCCCTTCCCACAACTACAGAACTCTGGATACCACAGTCACACCTTTCCAGAGTGTAGGCCCCCAGAACCCCATTACCCCAACAGACAGTTCCTGGGTGCCACTTTGAGTCCCCACTGGGCATGCATGATTTCAACTAAGAGTGCAAGACAGCAAAAATTGGGACACTCCCTTCCACAGCTGCTGACTTCTAGATACCACAGTTGTGCCTCTCAAGCTTGCAGGCCTACATCAAGAGAACCCAAATAGCTCAAGTAGGGAGCTACACTAGATTACCAAGCCCAGGAGAAATGAGAGATTATACCAGTAGCACCATCCCCAAAAGAACCTGGGTAGCAAAGCAATTGGATCTACAATTAAAACATTACAGGAAGACATGGGAAGACAAAAAAGCAACCCCCAAAGGAAAGAAAAAGAGGAATCACCAGAAAGGGAGTTAAATGAAATTGAGGCTAGCAGCTTAACAGAGAAAGAATTCAGAGTAATGGTTATAAGGATGTTTAAATGGTTGGATGACAAATACACGCAACTCAATGAGAATTACAAGGAGCTGAATGAGAATGTTGCCAACATGAAAAAGAACCAAGAAGAGATGAAGAATGACATAGCTGCAATAAAGAACACAAGTGAAGGCTTAAACAGTAGACTAGAAGAGGCTGAGGACCGCATCAGCGAATTAGAAGACAAGGTAGTAAAAAACCCACAAACACAGCAGCAACTGGAAAGAAGACTTAAAAAGCAAGAGGAGAGCCTAAGGGAGCTTTGGGACAACACAAAACGAAACAATATTCGCGTAATAGGGGTACCAGAAGGAGAGGAAGAGAAGCAAGGAATAGAAAACCTGTTTGAAGAAATAATGACAGAAAACTTCCCTGATACTGGCAAGAAAAAAACTATGCAAGTCCAAGAAGCACATAGAGTCCCAAACAAGATGAACCCTAAAAGACCGACACCAAGACACATCATAATTAAATTGGCAAACACCAGTGACAAAGTAAGAATCTTAAAGGCTGCCAGAGACAGGAAGTTACCTACAAGGGTTCTCCTATTAGAATATCAATGGATTTCTCAACAGAAACACACCAGGCCAGAAGGGAATGGAATGAAATTTACAAAGTGATGCAAAGCAAGGGACTTTACCCAAGAATACTATACCCAGCAATGCTATCATTCAAATTGAAGGTGGAATCAGGAGCCTCACAGACAAAAAAGGACTAAGAGAGTTTATCACTACCACACCAGCAATGCAAGAAATGCTGAAGGGACTGCTGAAAAAAGAAGAAAGAGAAAGGCAATAAGAAACACAAACATTAAGGAAAAATGTGACAACAAACATGTACTTGTCAATAATAACATTAAACGTAAATGGATTAAAAGCACCAATCAAAAGACATAGGGTAGCTGAATGGATGAGAAAACATGACGCATATATTTGCTGTCTACAAGAGACCCACGTCAGAACAAAGGATTCACACAGACTGAGAGTGAAGGGATGGAAGAACATTTTTCAGGCAAATGGAAATGAGAAAAAAGCTGGGGTTACAATACTTATATCTGATAAAATAGACCTCAAAGTAAAGGCCATAACAAGAGATAAGGAAGGCCACTATATAATACTAAAGGGAGCAATTCAACAAGAAGATATAACTCTGCTAAACATATATGCACCCAATACAGGAGCACCCAAATACATAAAACAACTTCTGGAAGATATCAAGGGAGAGATTGATAGCAATACAGTGATAGTAGGGGACTTTAACACCCCACTGACATCACTGGATAAATCAACCAAACAAAAAATCAGCAAAGAAACAGCAATCCTAACTGACACACTAGATCCGATGGACTTAATTGACATCTTTAGAACATTCCACCCCAATGATACAGAATATACATTCTTCTCCAGTGCACATGGAACATTTTCAAGGATCGACCACATATTAGGACACAGACAAAGTCTCTTCAAATTTAAGAAGGTAGAAATCATATCAAGCATCTTCTCAGATCACAATGGCATAAAACTGGAAATCAACTACAATAAAAACAACCCAAAGAAATCAAGCACTTGGAGACTAAATAGCATGCTATTAAACAATGACTGGGTTACCAGGGAGATCAAAGAAGAAATAAAAAACATCATGGCAACAAATTACAATGAAAACACAACAATCTAAAATCTATGGGACACAGCAAAAGCAGTCTTGAGAGGGAAGTTCATAGCTCTACAAGCCGACTGCAAAAAAACAAGAAACAATGGTAATAAATTACCTAACCCAACAACTCAAAGAGTTAGAGAGTAACACGAAAAGCCCAGTGTAAGCAGAAGGAAGGAAATAATAAAGATCAGAGCTGAGATAAACAACATAGAGACCAAAGAAACAATACAAAAGATCAACAAAACCAAGATTTGGTTCTTTGAAAGGATAAACAAGATTGATGAACCTCTAGCCAGGCTCACCAAAAAGCAAAGAAAGAGAACCCAAATAAACAAAATCAGAAATGAAAGAGGAGAAATAACAACAGACCCCACAGAAATACAAAATATTGTTAAAAAATATTATGAACAACTCTATTCCAACAAACTAGACAACCTGGAGGAAATGGACATATTCCTAGAAAAATACAACCTTCCAAAACTCAATCAGGAAGAATCTAAAAATCTCAATAGGCCAATAACTATGGAAAAAATTGAAGCAGTCATTAAAAAGCTTCCAGCAAATAAATGCCCAGGGCCAGATGGCTACACAGGGGAGTTTTACCAAACATTCATGGAAGAACTAAAACCTATCCTCCTCTGACTATTTCAAAAAATTCAAGAGGAAGGATCACTTCCAAGCTCATTCTATGAAGCCAGCCTCACCCTAATACCAAAACCAGATAAAGACAACACAATAAAAGAGAATTACAGGCCAATATCCCTCATGAACATAGATGCCAAAATCCTCAACAAAATTCTAGCAAATCGGATCCAGCACTACATCAGAAAGATCATACACCATGACCAAGTAGGATTTATCCCAGGGATGCAAGGATGGTACAATATCCACAAATCAATAAATGTGATACATCACATAAACAAATTGAGAGATAAAAATGACATAGTCATATCAATCGATGCAGAAAAAGCATTTGACAAAATCCAACACCCATTTTTGATAAAAACTCTCAGCAAGGTGGGAATAGAAGGACCATACCTCAACATAATAAAAGCCATATATGACAAACCCACAGCCAACATCATACTCAATGGGCAAAAACTAAAACCATTTCCCCTAAGAACAAGAACAAGAGAGGGATGCCCGCTTTCACCACTCCTGTTTAACATAGTACTGGAAGTACTAGCCATTGAGATTAGACAAGAAGAAGAAATAAAAGGCTTCCAAATTGGAAAAAGAAGAAGTAAAAGTGTCCTTATTCACAGATGACATGATACTGTACGTAGAAAACCTTAAAGACTCCATAAAAAAATTATTAGACTTAATAAATGAATTCGGCAATGTAGCAGGATACAAAATTAATGCCAAGAAATCTATGGCATTTCTATACACCAATAGTGAACTTACAGAAAGAGAGACTAAGAAAACAATCCCATTTACCATTGCACCAAAAAAATTAAGATACCTAGGAATAAACTTAACTAAGGAGGTAAAAGCCCTCTACTCAGAAAACTATAAGACATTGAAAAAAGAGATAGAGGAAGACATGCATAGATAGAAGAGCATACCGTGTTCATGGATTGGTAGAATCAACATCATTAAAATGTCCATACTACCCAAAGCAATCTATAGATTCAATGCACTCCCCATTAAAATACCAACGGCATATTTCACAGACCTAGAAAGAACTCTCCAAAAATTCATCTGGAATAAAAAAAGACCCCGAATAGCCACAGCAATCCTGAGAAAGAACAAAGTAGGAGGGATCTCAATACTGGATTTCAAGCTGTATTACAAAGCCACTGTTCTCAAAACAGCCTGGTATTGGCACAAGAACAGTCATATAGACCAATGGAATAGAATAGAGAATTCAGATATCGACCCAAACCACTATGCTCAATTAATATTTGACAAAGGAGGCATGAACACACAATGGTGTCAAGACAGTCTCTTCAATAAATGGTGTTGGGAAAATTGGACAGATACATGCAAAAAAATGAAACTAGACCACCAACTTACACCATACACAAAAATTAACTCAAAATGGATACAGGACTTAAATATAAGATGGGAAACTATAAAAATACTAGAGGAATCCACAGGCATCAAAATCTCAGACATATGCCGAAAGAACTTCTTCACTGATACTGCCCCTAGGGCAACGGAAGCCAAAGAGAAAATAAACAAATGGGACTACATCAAAATAAAAAGCTTTTGCACAGCAAAAGAAACTATCAACAAAACAACAAGAAAGCCCACTGTATGGGAGAGCATATTTGCAAATGTTATCACTGATAAAGGTTTAATCTCCAATATCTACAGGGAACTTATACAACTTAATAAAAGGAAAATAAATGATCCAATAAAAAAATGGGCAACAGACCTAAATAGAATCTTTTTGAAAGATGACAGAAGGAAGGCCAAGAGACACATGAAAACATGCTCAAAGTCACTAATTATCCAAGAGATGCAAATGAAAATGACAATGCGGTACCATCTCACACCTGTCAGAATGGCTATCATCAACAAATCAACAAACGACAAGTGCTGGCAAGGATGCGGAGAAAAAGGAACCCTCGTGCACTGCTGGTGGGAATGCAGACTGGTGCAGCCACTGTGGAGAACAGTATGGCGTTTCCTCAAAAAACTAAAAATGGAACTCACATTTGATCCAGTGATCCCACTCCTAGGAATATATCTTAAGAAACTAGAAACACCAATCAGAAAGGATATATGCACCCCTATGTTCATAGCAGCACAATTTACAATAGCTAAGATTTGGAAACAGCCTCTGTGCTCATCAGCAGATGACTGGATCAGAAAACTTTGCTACATTTACACAATGGAATACTATGCTGCCATAAAAAAGAAGGAATTCTTACCATTTGCAGCAACTTGGATGGAACTGGAGAGCATTATGCTAAGTGAAATAAGCCAGGCAATGAAAGAAAAATACCACATGATCTCATTCATTTGTGGATAATAAAAAACATTATAAACTGATGAACGAAAAGATAGATACAAATAGAGACTAGGAGGAATGCAGTAAAGCATCAAACAGACTGTCAAATTACAGTAGAAAGGTTAGGGAGAGGTGGGGGAGATAAGAGATCAACTGAAGGACTTGTATGCATGCATATAAGCATAACCAATGGATGCAAGACACTGGGGGGTGAGGGCATATATGGGAGTGGGGTTGGGGGGGCAATGGGAAGATATGTACACATTTAATACCTTAATTAAAAAAAAAGAAAAAAAAAGAAAATTAGGGAGAGAGCAGAGAGTTTTTTTTTTTATATATATATATCTGCTTCTTCTCACACGTTTTTCAGCTCAAAATAATCAATATGCCAAAAGAGCAGATTTTGGGGTGGCATATTCTGCTACCCTTCTGTTCCACACTAATTTGTAGATGGGCTAGTTATTTCACCCAGATTTAAAGCCTACATATATAATTTTGTACTCTTTTCTCAAATGCTGTCAATAATTCTACTACAGTTCTTACATATGGCAAATAGGCCAGGGAAATATCCAGTTTGTAGAATTTAATTAAAATGTTTATTTTGCTTTGAAGGTTATTTAGGATGAATAATGTTTCTCTTAATGAAATTAAAGGCATATTATCATCTGATTTTATGATTTTTAATTGAAAAATATGAATTTAGCATGCTTATTTTCTGTCATGATGAGCATATATACCACATGTCACTCTGAATTGTCATACCCTTTCCCTTGCAGCTTTCTTTCCCTCCAAGTAGTGACACAAGCATTTCTCACAGAAGGAAACGTGCTAGTGAATTAAGCCAACTAAAACAGTGAACGACTAAATAATAGAAAAACCTTTGCTGCATATGGAGGAAAAATGACATCTGAGAACTCATTTATTAAATCGATGAACTGAGACAGCTAATTCAGTGCTTTCCAGGCTGGTAGGCTAGGCCTTAATTTCAGAAGCAGTTGACAGACTAGGGCTAGGCCCTGCCTCATTAAGGCAGATGTAACACTCACTACATCTGGAGAGTTTGAATTTTTTAAGTTTACTGTGAAGAATGTCTCATGTTTATGAGATTTCTTCTGAATATTCTTTGTGAATATTCAAGTAAATGTAGGCATGAAGTGAAAATTTCTCTTCTAGGCCACACATAGCTGAGGCAAACTTTATTAAAGTCTGTTCTGGTGGTATGATTACTTTCACCTTTTCTTTTGTTATACAAGGTTGATCTTTGCTACTTCCCCACATTCATCTTAGGTTCAAGTCACATTGATTTTCACCTCACTGCCGGATGAGGGCCTGTTTGTTCATGACTAAGCTCAAAGATCTCCTACTCTGTGAGGGTCGCTCCTGCACTGATGGCAGTGCCAGGGATTGAGGTGGCCCGAAAAGCACCAGAGTGCCACCTTGGTGCCATGAATCCTGTTTTATTACCTATTTGTTATTTAGCTTTTCACCTGTTTTAGTTGTTTCACCATTTGGCTTCTTCTAACTTTACCTTTTCCTCAAGTTTATCATCCCAGCTCTTCAGCTAAGTCCACCTGTCTTTTGGCATTGAAGATTTAGCTGTACCCTACTCAAGGCATGGTTCACAACCTGGCCCTGCTTCAGTGCCCCATTGATGACCTCTGCTTTGTCATTCACTTGCCAGGATTGGGAATCTGCTTTAGTTCCTGATAGACAACAACTGTTTCCTTCTGTTTCCTTGGCTGACCTGGTCACCCATTGACACACTTCCACCTAAGTGACCTCCTGCTGCTTGAACTCGTGGATTCCTCCTGGTCTCTTATACTGTGCTGCCTGATCGTGCAGGCTGGTGGGGGCTATGTAACTGTGGTAGGCAGGTAGACAGACATGAGTAGAGCAAGGACAATAGGCCAGATACAGAAGGTCACCAGGGCAGAGAGCCCTGGGTGCATGCCTAGCAAAGGACAATTGTAGCATGGGACCTCACCTCCAGGGTGAACTTTCCTCCCCTAGCATATCAATAGTCATGCTGTTTGGACCACCTGACCTTTCCTCTCTAGAGACAATATCTAGACCTTTATTGAATTTCAGCTCCAGACCTAGAAAAGCAGCAAAACCAGACAAGTGACACCAATGTTGACATTAGAACCAGCTGCACTGAGTAATGACCCCCTGCCCTGGCACTGGCCAATCAATCAGTGGATACTACAACCCTAAATGGACACACCTGGAAAACTGCTAAATATTCCATTGAGATCTTCCTCTGGGACCTCCCCTAAAATCTCCACCCTTAAAACCCTTAGGACCAGGATCCAGAGCACTCTCCCTCCTGGGAGCACACCAATGCCTTTCCCTTTCTCTTCCACATTCCCATCCTCCCAGGTGTGTTAGCATTACTTTCCTCACCCCCAAGCTCCAAGGGCCCTTCTTTTAGCACTATAATTTGTTTCCTAAGCCCATTTATCCTACAATGACTTCTTCTACTCTGTGATTTTATAAATAAACTAGTGGCCCAGTGCACGAAATTTGTGCACATTAAAAGGGGATTAATTAGAGGAAATAATTTGATATTGCTATTTGCCCTTCCTCTATAATAGAAGTGTCAGAGATGAAAGAAAATTAGTAAAATGTATATGAAAACCTTCCTCCTGTTAGAGTCTGGGGTGCACCATGGGACCCAGAGTCAAGTCCCCGCCCATCCACATGCACCTCAAAATCGTGTAAGACCCAGACCCAGCCGGCCCCCCGCCCTCATTGGGCTACATCCAGACCTGGCCAGTCCCACCCTTGTCAAGCCCCACTGGACAAGGGATGTAGCCTCAGGTCCCCTGGCCCAGTGCCAAGATGGGGGGGGGAGGTGGCCTGAGGTCCCCCAGCCCAGACCAAGTCGGGGGGCATGCCTTGAGGTCCCCTGTCAAGCCCCACCAGGTGGGGGACATGGCCTGAGATCCCCTGTCAAGCCCTGCTGGGTGGGGGGCATGGCCTGAGGTCCCCCATCAAGCCCCGTGAGGCAGGGGGGCACAGGCTCAGGTCCCCTGGCCCAGTAATGGTAGGGGGCACAGCCTCAGGTCCCCCGTCAAGCCCCACTGGCAGGGGGGTGTAGCCTCAGGTTCCCCGACAAGCCCCACTGGGTGGGTAGCATGGCCTGAGGTCCCCTGTCAAGCCCCGCCAGGCAAGGGGGTGCAGCCTCAGGTCCCCTGGCCCGTTGCTGGGGCAGGGGGAGCAGCCTGAGGTTCCCTAGCCCAGCACCAGGATGGGAAGTGTACCTTGAGGTTCCCCATCAAGCCCCACTGGGCGGGGTCATGGCCTCAGGTCCCTTGGCCTGGCACCGGGGTGGGGATCGTGGCCTGAGGTCCCTCAGCCTGGTGCCAAGACGGGAGGCTTGGCCTGAAGTCCCCTGTCAAGCCCTGCCAGGTGTGGGGGGGTGTGGTCTGAGGTCCCCTGACAAGCCCAGCCAGGCAGGGGGGCGAAGCCTTAGGTCCCCTGGCCTGATGCTGGGGTGAGGGGTGTGGCCTGAGGTCCCTGTTCAAGACCCACTGGGCGGGGGGTGCGGTCTGAAGTCCCCTGTCAAGCCCCACCTGGTTGGGGGAGCAGCCTGAGGTCCCTTAGCCCAGCACCAGGATGGGAAGTGTACCTTTAGGTCCCCTGTCAAGCCCTACCAGGTGGGGGGCATGGCCTCAGGTGGCGCCGGGGGTTGGGTGTGTGGCCTGAGGTCCCCTATCCTGACACCAGGGCAGGTGGCAAGGCCTGAGGTCCCCTGTCAAGCCCTACAGGGGTGGGGGAGGGCGTAGCCTCAGGTCCCTGCTGATTGCTTGTTAAGGTTCCTTATGGGAACTTTGCCTCAGCTGTGGGTGCAGCCATCTTTGTGATGGAGTGATGGTCAATTAGCATATTCCCTCTTTATTAGATAGGATGTTCTCTTATAGTTTGAGTCTTGGCTCTGAATTCTTTTCTAGCCAGAACCGAGGTTGCTGAACCCAGGTCAAGTCTTACCCCACCGGTCTAACACCTGGTGCTGGTTCAGCTGCCTACAACATAACCTCAAAGATTTGTTTCATATGCAACTACCTTTGAAAAGGACTGTTCTTTCCTAGAGGCTATTATAGAGCCCCCACAGTATGGATTTTTCCTGAAAGTGGCTATGGTGCCCTAGCTAGAGATGATTGAGTTAGGGATGGAGGCATGAGGTAAATGTGAAGGGTACATATAAGGGAGATCAGGGCCCTCTGAGGTGACTTGGGATCATCTCGAACCAATAGGTGCATTAAATAATGGTGACAAATCATTCTAATTACATCTTTATTTTTTGAGACTCTCTTCTTGGAGAGTCCCTGTATTCAGGATGTCCTCAAGCAGATGCTCAATATGTTTTCTGAGTTTCTATGGGCTTCTTGAATGTCCTACACATGTTGAATATCAGCATGATTACTAGGCCAGTGGGGTAACATTCATGTGAGTTTGTGCTCTTTTATCCTGGAGTAAACCTCCACTACTGACGGCAAAGCATGAGTATTTCTGCATTGGATTTCTTAGGAAGAAAAGTGCATACTTGTTGTAACCTTGTGACTTTCTCTCGGTAATAAAGTACTCATGATTGCCAGAAGCATGCTTGATCTTGTCGAGTCCTGTGAACACTGGGCTACACAGTGATCTGGACACTTGCCAGGTCCAAGCTTCATCCTTTGTCCTCCTGCCCTTACTGCTCAAGATAAGACAAATTAAAGTTCTCTGAGGGTTTGGGATAGTTTCAAGCTTCCACCTCACATAACACAGACATAGATATATATACTTTTTTTTTTTCAATGAATATTGGTTGACTAATCCAGAGTCGACGAAGTGGCTACTAGCTACATTAAGTTCAGTTAAGTTCTCAAACAAAAGTGAGTTTGCCTTCCCCGAAATATGTAAGTATATGTATGTGTGTGTGTATGTGTGTTATTCATACACATATCTCTAATATGTCAGTCTTAATTAATATACTGGCTGCCAAAGCTATAAAGTTGAACTCAACCTCTCTGTCAGAATTTTTAGCAAAGGTTAATCAAATTCCTTGTTATTCAAAGCTTGTTCCAGGAGGTTTGTCCACCTATGATATATGTAGACACAGTGTTGCTAAGTATAGAGGCCACTCCTTGTCCCAAAGGATTTGTTGTGTTTTCTGGTGTCATGGTACTTCAGCTAAGCTCTACTCAAGCATTACAAATGCAGCTACAGTTGTCTGGTAGTTTAATTATGGCAATAGTTTTAATAACGCTCCTGAGGGATAAAAAATTCTTCTGGGGAAAACATTTAAAATATATATATATATACTTCTATGTATAATCTCAGCTGAAATGTAATACTGAATGTGGTTTTGGTTCTGAAGTGTGGGTACTCTTCTTTTGAGGTAGGAAGATTTGACCTTAAGGAAGTTATAGCAAATGATTTCTCCACAGCTGCCCTCAGTTTTTACTGTGTAATGATTCTGTCTCAGTTTTCTGACATGGAGTTTCTATTTCAGCAAAACAAATGTGCTTCTTTTATACATCTCAGATAAGTGGCCCTTGGCTTGCCCTATTTTATTACCATTGGCTGAATCTCTGAACTCCTTCTTGCCTTTCAATATTCCTTAAGAATTTGGCTTAAAACTCAACTCCTCCTTGTTATCTTTCTGGATTAAAGTCAAGCATCTATGTTTACTCTGGTCATCCTAGCACATTCCCAGCACATGTAGGAATAAATACCAACTACAAGTCTTTTTTTTTTTTTTTTAATATATTTTATTGATTTTTTACAGAGAGGAAGGGAGAGGGATAGAGAGTTAGAAACATCGATGAGAGAGAAACATCGATCAGCTGCCTCCTGCACACCTCCCACTGGAGATGTGCCCGCAACCAAGGTACATGCCCTTGACCGGAATCGAACCCGGGACCCTTCAGTCCGCAGGCTGATGCTCTATCCACTGAGCCAAACTGGTTTCGGCTCAACTACAAGTCTTTTATGATTACTTCAGTTTCTGCCATTTGGCCATGACTTTGAGGCATACACAGTGCCATCTCAGTAATTTGAGATTTATGAGTAGGGTGGGACGATGGAGTGCTAATGGCTTAAATCAATGGAGAGGCTATGAAATATTGAGGGTTGCATGCTTTGGGAACATCAGGAAAAACTACCCTTGGAATTCCCTTTGCTAGTTCCCAGCAGAAGTGGCAGTAGTAAGTTGATCCCCTCAGGGTCTTAGCAAACCATGATTTGCAATATGGGGGCCAAGAGTGGGTGATTTATGAACAAACATAAGAGAGCTTCACAGAGAAATTTGTCTCTGAATTGATACAGGTAACAGCAAGTGTCAGCAAAACATAGATGCATGGCTTGAATGTAAGGGTCATAGTAGTCTTCTCAGCAGATCTCCTCCTCTCTTTACATCAAAAATGCCACGCAGAAAATGAAGGTACTTCAGGATCACCAAGGGAGCCTCACTTTCATGTTTCCCCGCCCTCTTAGCCATGCATTGGCCTGCCAAGTTTGTATAGAACTGTTCTTTATTATGCTATTTTTCCAGATTCATAAGCCAGGAGTATCTGCTCTCACTGTGCCCCTTCACTTGTCTTAAACATTTCCTATTGCAAAGCATGGAAAAGGTTCTTTCCTTCTACCTTAGGGCACAAGCTCTTGGTCTAGCCTTCCTTTGTTGACATTGATCTTCTCCCTGATAAGCACTTTGTGGTCTGACTATGCTAGTGAAATTTAGAAAAATTATGCCTTTTCCAAGCTAGTTTTAAGCTTATTTATTATTTTGCATATAATTAAGTTGAAGACCTGCCCTCTCTTTTTGTGGGGAAATAATACTCAAGGTTCAGCATTGAAAATGGGAAGTTATTAGGAATCACAAGTTGAGGTGGAAATTGATATATGTTAGTAAAGGGCTTCTGCTCAAGATGGTAGAGTAGGTTAAAGCTGTACTCGTCTAATCCCATTACCACTTCAGAATTACAACTAAACTGCAGAACAATCATCACTGAGAACCACCTGAAGTATAGCTGAACAGAAGTCATATAACTCAGAATATATAGAAAAATGCACATCAAGAATGTCAGGAAAGGTAGAGATATGGGACTGGTTAGTTGCATGTATAGTGGTTAAAAATTAGGATCTATATCTTGGTTGCAGAAGCCTCTCCTGAGGAGCGAGGGGTTCCAGCCCCATACCAGGTCCCCCAGCCCAGGGTTCCAGTGCCAGAAAAAGGAGTGTCTATAATTTCTGGCTGTGAAAACCAGCAGTGATTGTGGCTAAGTGAGACGGAGGACAGCAGGAGTCCCAGGAATTCCCCTTAAAGGATCAGTGTGTGGATTTACTTGGACTCCTTCACTCTTGGTTCCAATGCTAAGACAAGAGCTTGCAAGGGATATAGGGGGAGGAACTGAATTGTCTGACTTCAGGACAAGGGCTGAAGGGGCACTTTCTCCCAAATAAAAATGCTGGAAGAAGCCATTGTTTCTTTGCTGAGTCTTCATCCCACAGGCTCAGGCGGGCTACGTATTTAGTCTCCATCAACCCAGCTATCACTGTTCATCCCGCCCTAGTGATTCCCTTATTCCCCACCCCACCCAACTTGCAGCCCATCCAAGCTGCTTCCAGGACCTTTTTCACAAGAACAAACAGCCTTCAAGGTAGCTCCCATAAGACTATCATCTGGTTTCTCAACAGAAATTTTGCAGGCCAGAATGGAGTGGCAAGAAATATTCAAAGTGATGAAAAGCAAGGCCCTACAATCAAGATTACTCTACTGAGCAAGCTATTGTTTAGAATGGAAGGACAGATAAAGAGCTTCTCAGACAGGAGAAAGCTAAAGTTTATCAGCACCAAAGCAGCATTACAAGAAATGTTAAAAGGTGTCTAGTTTAGGACTACCACAGCAATAAAGAAGAAAAGAAGAATGAGAAGATAAAACATATAGATAATAAAATAGCAATAAATACATCTATCAGCAATTACTTTACATACAAATAGATTAAATGCTCCTATCCAAAGACACAGGGTGATTGAATAGATAAGAAAACAAGAGGCTTACATATGCTATCTACAGGAGACTCATTTCAGATCAAAAGACACACACAGACTGAAAGTAAAGGGAAAAAATACTTTATGAAAATAAAAATTAAAAAAAAATGCTGAGGTAGCAGTAATTATACCAGACAAAATAGACCTTTTTCAAAAGACTATAACAAGAGACAAAGCCCCAGCAATTTCACTTCTGGGTATTTATCCAAAGAAACCCAAACACTAAATCAAAAAGGCATATGCATTCGTATGTTCATTGCAGCATTATTTACAATTGCCAAGATATGGGAGCAGCTTAAGGGTCCATCAATAGATGAATAGATAAAGAAGTGGTACACATATACAATGAAATATGACTCAGCCGTAAATAAAAAAGGAAATCTTGCCATCTGTAGCAACATGAATGAACTTAGGGTATTCTTCTGAGTGAAATAAGTCAGACAGAGAAAGACAAATGCCATATGATTTCACTTATATGTGGATTCTAAAAAACAAAATAAACAAGTAGAACAGAAACAGACATATAGATACAAAGAACATTTTGACGGTTGCCAGGTGGGAGGGGGTTAGGGAGTGAGTAAAAAAGATGAATTAAGAAATACAAATTGGTAGTTACAGAATAGTCATGGGGTTGTAAAGTATAGCATAAAGAAAATAGACAATGATATTGTAATAACTATGTATAGTGTCAGAGGGGTACTAGATTTATTGGGACAATCACTCTAAATTATAGAAATGTGTAATCACAGGGTTGTGCACTTGAAAGTAATATAATATTATAAATTGACTGAAAAATATAAATATTAGTATATTTGTATATATTACCTCAATCTTATTATCACAAACTGATTTATTTGTTTCTAATACTTTACTATTTCACAGACTTTATTTGTCACCATCTGAATTTATATACACAAGAACATTGTAAGACTCACTCAATTTAACAACTACTTTTTGAGCACCAATGAAATTCCAGGCACTATTCTAGAAATTTGGGATACATCAATAAATAAAAAAGATCCGTGCCTTGTGGAATTAACAATCTAGTGCAGAAACTAACAATCTAGACCTAAAATAAACAAATACATTAAAAATATAAAAATTATATTGCAGAGAGAACCAAGATGGCAGCATAGGTAAACACCTGTACTTGCTACCTCTCACAACCACATCAAAAGTACAACTAAAAGACAAAACAACTATCATCCAGAACCGCGGGAAAGCTGGCTGAGTGGAAGTTCTCCAACTAGAAGGAAAGAAAAGAGCTCATTGAGACTGGTAGGAGGTGCGGAGGTGCGGAGGTGCCTGCGGAACTGGCTGGCAACCAGTGCGTTGTTGTGTTTTTCAATCTGGAGGGAGATACAAGCTCCCGATTGCTCTGAACTCCAGTCCTGGGCAAGACTCTGGAGACCCAGACTCACATGGGGAGAAACTGGACTGTCTGGCATCGGGCTGGAAAGTGAGGGCAGCTTTCTCTCAGAGGTGCTCGCAGTGATCATTGTTCCTTCATGGGGGTGTGGGTCGGGGAGACGCGGGGACCTCTCTGGTATAGAGCTGACTGGCAGCCATTGCTGTTTGCTCCACCCTGGTGATTCCCTGAGACCCTGCCCCACCCAATTTAAAACCTTACCCAAGCTGTGCACAACAGCTTTTGCATATGAATGGCCTGTCCTTTCTCAGCCTAAAACATATCAAACTGCAGCTGGGTTAGAAAGCCCCAAAGCTTCCAAAAGAAGGCCCAAGGCCTGACAGCAGCAGCCTGCCTTGCTTCACAGCTTGGCCTCATCTGGGCACTTCCAAACCCCAAAGAGGAGGAATCTTTAGATCTCTCTGTAGCTCCTGCTGGGTGGCCTCAGGCAGTGGCTGACTTTGCACCTCCTTGGAGATCCAAGACACAGTGTATCCAGTGGTCAGTGTGAGACCATACCAGATTACAACTCTTCACATCCATAAGCGACACACTCAAGGGGCAGACTCAGTGAGCACCAAAGCCCCGATGAAGCAAGTCCTGCCCCATAAGGGTGTCTCCTGAATAGTAGTTCTTCCATTGTAGACACAGCTGGTCCTCACAGCCAATTGGCCTTGAGGTCAATTCCTCCTAGTGATACCAACAACAATCAAGGCTTAACTACAATAAGACTGTGCACCCAGTCCACAAAGGGGTGCACCAAGATTGTCCACCTCAAGTGATTGGAGAGGCTGAGCCACTGGGCCCTAGCACACAAGGCCACTCTATCAACACAGGCAAGCAGCCAAGATGCAGAGACAAAGAAACAAGTCACAAATGAAAGAAATGGAGGAAAGCAAACTACTGGATATAGAGTTCAAAACCATAGTTATTCAAGAATCTTCTAGAAACCTCCAAGGAGCTTAGTGAGAATGAAAAAAAAAAAAAAAAAGGAAAAGGACCAGTCAGAAATTAAGCATACACTGACTGAAATAAAGAATAATATACAGATACTCAACAGTAGACTAGAGGATCCCAAGAATCAAGTCAAAGATTTGAATTACGAGGAAGTAAAAAACACCCAACCATAAGAGCAAAAAGAAAAAAGTATATGAAGATAGTTTAAGGAGCCTCTGGGACAACTTCAAGCATACCAACATCCAAATTATGGGGGTGCCAGAAGAAGAGAGACAGCAAGATAATAAAAACCTATTTTAAGAAATAATGACAGAAATAAAAAACTTCCCCTACCTGGTGAAAGAAATAGACTTACAAGTCCAGGAAGCACAGAGTACCCCAAACAAGAGGAATCCAAAGAGGACCACACCAAGACACATCATAATTAAAATGCCAAGGGCAAAAGACAAAGAGAGAATTTTAAAAGCAGCAAGAGAAAAACAGTTAGCTACCTAAAAGTGAGCACCCATACGACTGTCAGCTGATTTCTCAACAGAAACTATGCAGGCCAGAAGGGAGTGGCAAGAAATATTCAAAGTGATGAATAGCAAGAACCTACAACCAAGATTACTCTACCCAGCAAAGCTATCATTCAGAATTGAAGGTCAAATAAAGAGCTTCACAGACAAGAAAAAGCTAAAGGAGTTCATCAACACCAAACCAGTATTATATGAAATGCTGAAGGGTATTCTTTAAGAAGAGGAAGAAGAAGAAAAAGGTAAAGATAAAAAATTATGAACAACAAAGTGACAACAAATACATATCTATCAACAAGTGAACCTAAAAATCAAGTGAATAAAAAATCTGATGAACAGAATAAACTGGTGAATATAATAGAATCAGGGACATGCATAGAAAGGGAGTGGACTGACAATTCTCGGGGGAGAGGGTGGGGTGGGGAGTGTGGGAAGAGACTGGACAGAAATCTTACACCTATGGATGAGGACAGTGTGGGGGGTGTAAGGGCATGGGGTGGGGTGGGAACTGGGTGGAGCAGAGCTATGGGGGGAAAAAGAGGAACATCTGTAATAATCTGAACAATAAAGATTTAAAAAAATTGTATTGCATGTTATGAGGTGTTCTGTGCTATAGATAAAAAAATAGAAGAGAATCAGTAGGATGATGAACATGAGTAAAAGGAAGATATAATTGAGAACATGACATTTGATGCAAGACTTCAAGGCAGTGAGGAAGATAGCCATGTATATATCTGAATGAAGCATGTTACAGGCTAAGCAGACAGCTCATGCAAAGGCCCTGTTGTAGGAATGTGCCTGATGCACTCCAGAGATAAGAAGCAGAAGTGGGTAGTGTACTTGCAGGGAACAGAGCAAGGAACATAATACAAATCCTCTAAAGCAATTTTCAAGTTCAGAAATGAAGAAATGCTTAAATATTGAAAACAATATTTAAGCTGATAAAATAAATATAAAACAAGTACACTAATGAAAATATTTTAGCAAATTTAAAAGGTTTTATCAGCTTTTAAAATTTTTAATTCTATCTAAATGTGTTTTAAAAAAATATTTCTCATCTTAAAGGCCTAAATCAAGTTTTAGTAGCCATTTTTTTCTCTATGTAAACCTTAACATATACAGTCGGCCCTTCATATCTGTTGGTTTTGCATCCATGGATTCAACTAACCATGGATCAAAAATATTTTTAAAATTATTTTTTGCTGATATGTACTATGTAGTTAGGCCTGCAATGATTGCATATGTACTGAACATGTAGAGGTGTTTTTTTTTAGTCATTATTTCCTATTTAATACAGTATAAGAAACTCTTTACATAGCATTTGCATTGTATTGGGTATTATAAGCAATCTAGAGATGACTTAAAGTATACAGGAGGATTTGTATAAGTTACATGCAAATATTATGCTATGCTGAATAAGGGACTTGATCATCCCTTGGATAGATGAGATTTTGGTATCCTTGAGGATCCTGGAACCAATCCCCCCTGGATCCATGTGATATGTGGGTCAGGCCTATTAACATGCAGTTGTCTGAAGGTACTGGCTTCTTACATAATGGCTAAAGTTATCTAATTATCTCATTTGCTTAAATGTAGACAACTAAACTGACTTAATTCACTTCCGATATTAAATTACCTAGTGTGCTGTCTGCAATGATTAGATAAACTCTATAATTACAAAACAGTCACTTCATGGTGGGCTCCTTTACCACAGTGTCAGCACCTCACATGGTAGAGTGAACTCTTTTGTTAATAGAAGAATTATAACTGTGGGGACTGGAAAGATTCTTGTAGATTTTTTTATATCATCTAACTTTATCGGTGAAGAAACTGAGGCTCAGAGAAATGACAATTCAATCAGTGCAATTAATTGTAACTCAAAACAATATCCAGAATCTGAAATATTTTAATTATTTGTCCCATCAGTGTGGTAGAGAAGAATATGCCAAAGATGAAAAGTCTGGGTGTCAGAACACCTTGTGTAGGCCATGAAAAAAGTGAGAGCCATTGCATGCCTTGAGCAGGATGGATACTATGCAGCTTATATTTTAAAGGCTTATTCTCACTGCTGTGTTGAATGAACTGAAGGGCTTAAGGTTAAAAGCAGGGAGATCGGTTAGAGAACTATTTCAAGAGTCCAGAAGAGAGAGATGAGAACTCAGATCTGGGTGATAGCAGTGCAGGTTGTGAAAAGAAGAATATATGTTGGATAAATTTTGAAGGTAGAGCCAACAGGATGTTTTGGAAGATTGAGTGTGGAGTAAGAGAGAGAGAGGGGACAAAGGTTATATATTAGTTCAGAGTATCATAACAAAAAAACACAGACTGGGTGGTTTAAACAACAGAAATTCATTTTCTCATGATTCTGGGGGCTGAAAGACTGAGATCAGGGAGCCAGGATGGTTGGGTTCTGCTAAGAGCTCTCTTTCTGGCTTGCAGACAGCTAATTTTCTTCTTGGTGTGTCCTCATGTAGTGGCGAGAAAGAGCATGGAAAGATCCAGCGTTTGATGTTTCATCTTAAAAAGTCACTAATTCCACCATAAAGCCCACCCTCATCTAACCCTAATCACCTCCCAAAGGCCCCTTCACACCATCACACTAGGAGTTAGGGCTTCAGCACATCAATTGGGAGAAACAATTCAGTCCATACAGGTGACACCAAGATTTTTGTCTCAAAAACCAAGTGGATGGAACTGCCATTTAATAAGACCAGGAAAGCTGTGAATGAACATGTTTTGTGGGAAGAGATTAAGAGTGCTGATCTGGACATATTGAACTTGAGATATTTATTTATTTTTTTTGTAGTTTCATTCTTTTTTTTTTTTCATATCCATTAATTTATTTTATTTTTTTTATAGTTTTTCTTCATTAATTTTTTTTTACATTTTTTTAATTGTTTGAAGTATTAAAAATAGTAGTACATATGTCTCTTTTTTTCCCCCATTGACCTCCCTCCACCCTCCCCTTCCCCACAGTACATGCCTTTACCTGCCCCCCCCCCCAGTGTCTTTTATCCATTGGTTATGCTTATATGCATGCGTACAAGTCCTTCGGTTGATCTCTTACAGCCCCCCTCCCCCCAAAAACCTCCTCTGCCTTCCCACTGTAGTTTGACAGTCTGTTCAATGCTTCTTTGCTTCTGTATCTATTTTTCCCCCTTTTCTTTCCTTTAAAAAATCTTGCCTCTGCAGACTAGAAATAGACATATAATAACAAAAAATGTTTGAGTCCCAATTTCAATGTCCAACAGTTCTGATTCCCCGTTTCAATGTCAAACAGTTCCTTATGTGTACATGTCAGCAATGATATCTGGATGGTGGGCACATGGTGGCAATGCAGGTCCAACCCTCTCTGGTTTGGTCCAAATAATCCTTTCCACTAATATTTACAGGGTAAACTAAGATTGTTGGTAGAGTATTAAATTTGACAGTAAAATAATAATCAAGTTTTCAGATTAATTTAAATAGGCTAATTCAAATAAGTGAATAGTCAAGAAAACTTGAGATATTTTTAAGACATCCAAGTGGACATTTCAATATGCAATTATACATATGAATCTGGAGGATGGAAGAAAATTCCAGGTTAAAGATGTAAACTTCAGAGGTGTTAACATATAGAGGAGGTATTTAAAATTGTAAGACAAATGGAATTACTTAGAGACTGTATTAGTTTGCTATGGCTTCTGTTGTTTAAGCCACGAATTGGGTGGCTTAAACAACAGAAATTTATTGTCTCACAGTTCTGGAGGTTGGAAGCCCAAGATTAAGGTATCTGAAGGCTGGTTCCTTTGAAGCCTGTTAGTGAGAATCTGTTCAATGCCTTTATTCTAGATTATGGTGTTTACTGACAATTACTGGTGTTCCTTGGTTTATAAATATGTCACTCTGATCTCTTCTCATGTCTACATGGTGAACTGTGCCCATATTTCTTCTTTATATATGGGCACCAGTCAGATTGGATTAGAGGCCTACCCTATTCTAGTATGACCTCATCTTAACTAATTACTTATACAACAGCCCCATTTTCAAATAGTCATATTCTGAAGTACTGGGGATTAAATCTTCAACATGAATTTTGGGGGGACATAATTCAACCAGTAATAGAGATCAAGCCTAATTTTTTACATTGATTTCAGAGACAAAGGGAGAGGGAGAGAGAGATAGAAACATCAATGATGAGAGAGAATCATTGATTCGCTGCCTCCTACATGCCCCATATTGGGGATCCAGCCCACAATCCTGGCATGTGCTCTGACCGGGAATCGAACCATGACCTCCTGGTTCATAAGGTGATGCTCAACCATTGAGCCACGCCCAACCAGACAAGCATAACAAATTTTTAAAGAAGCTCAAGGACTAGGAAAGGAGATTGAAAATGATTGATCGGGGAGGGGAGGAGGCTTAAAAAAAAATCGAAGATTTTATACTGGAACCAAGGGAAGATATGGAGCTTACATTTACCTATTATGGTTAATTGGTCAACATCAGACTGTAAGCTCCATGAGTACCAGGGTCAATTTTTACAGCTGTTTTATAACCATAGTAACTGTCTAACAAATATTTACTGATGTAAAATTTATTGTGGAAATTAATCAATGAATGAATTTTTCCCTGTGACTTATAGTTTGCCGTATACTATGCTTTATTACTCTGGTGTTCCTAGCTTTATTTTTCCCATGAGAGTGCAAAATCATGGAGTACAGCGATTTTTGCCTTCTGCTCCTCTGTATCGCTTGCTGTGTCTAGCACATACTAGGCACATAGAAGATAAACAATAAGTACTTGTTAATTGATTTCTATTATCCAAGTTCTTAATTGTTAGTACATTAGCTCACAATTTATTTCAATCTCATTGATAAATGTATTATTTTTGTCTTAAAAACATTATTCATAATTTAGAAGAGAGGCTAAAACATCAATTATAATTCTAATAATATAAAACAAATCCTTATAGAATTTTGATCTATTTTTCAATTAATTTTATTATTCTTGTTTTGAACATAACTTTCTTTGCCTTTTCTTCTTCTGTATATTTGCATGTATCTTGTTACCTTTAATAGATTTTGAAAATATTAAGACCAGGAACTATGTCTTTGATGCCTTTTTATATTCTTAGTGGCATATAGTTCAGCAGCTCTGTACATCCTCCTCCTCCCACTCCCAACTCGAATACTTTGGATTTGCAATAATCATTCTACATGAATTAACAGCCTGATTCCCATACTCACTTTAGAGAAGATTTCTTCTCTCATTTCTAATCCCCTCTATATCCCCATCTCTAAAATCCTCTTTTATGATTTTAGTAATATATCAACACTTTGCTCAAATCAGGAGAAATCCAAGATGACATCTTTAGGACCTTGCTGATAAATAATCAGAGGAGCACCTGCCTCGTTTATATCATGTATTGACTCTGTAATACATCAGAAACAATGGGCTCTGGTCTTGTTTTTAAGCACCTTACTCAGGCACTGTGATTGAGAGTAAAGTGAGAAATGGAAGAGAGAATTAGGCAGCAAGGCTGAATCACTTCAACAACTAGCAACAAAAACTCTTTTCAAAGAAACATTTGGGAGAATGAAAGGAGGTTGTTGAGAGTTGGGAGCAAATAGTCTTCTTTTTAATTGTGTTAGTTGTTTTATTTATCAGGATGTGCCCACTGAAAATATTTTGAGGTCTTTGTAACTATAATAATAAGCTACAAATTAATAATTATGTACTTTAAATCCTGGAAAAATAAGTCAAATATTATTGAATACAGTTGTATAAGTAATTGAGCCACATTTGGACAGAATCCCCAATACAAAAATGTCTTTCATTTCGCTATACAAAACATCCTCTGAATCCATAGCAACAAGGTTTCACATATTTGTCCAAATTCTTATGCAAGACTTTAATTTAGTAGAGAGAGAGAGAGAGAGAGAGAGAGAGAGAGAGAATCTTCCAAAAGCAGGTATAAGAGTTTCTAGGTGATTTTCTTAGAAATCTTTTTTAAATACCACCATTAAAACTAGGAAATATTTGACTATTAAGATTGTTAAAAGTGATGTCTACATGGAAACAATTTAAATCAGAACTCATAGGAGATCATAATATAAAGTATTTCAGTAAAAGGGAGCAAAAAGATAATCAACTACTAAAGGAATAAAGCCTCAGTGATCTTTGAATACTATTCCTACTGACTATCATTTACATGTAGAGTTCCAGAAGGATAGAAAAAAGGCACAGAAAAATGTTTAAAGAAATAATGCCCAAACTCTCCCCAAATTTTGTAAAAAACAGAGTCACCTACAGATACTCAGCAAACTCCAATCAAGACACATATAAAGAAAGCCACACCAATGCACATCACAGTCAAACTACTAAAAGGTTTTCAAAAACCTTTGATATCATAAAATAGGCAGAGGAAAATATTTTACATACAAGGGAACAATGATAAAACCACACTTTTAAAGTGCTGATAGAAAAAAAATATTTTCAACTCAGATTCTATATTCACTGGAAACATCCTTCACAAATGAGGGTGAAATAAAGACATTTTAGATAAAGAAAAGCTGGCAGAATTTGTTGCCAGCATGCCTGCACTACAAGAAATGCTCAAGGAAGGTCTTCAGACAGAAGGGAAATAATATCAGATGGAAATTCAGATCTACAGGAAAGAAGAAAGAGTTTGGGAAATAGTAAATAGATGGGTAAGTATAAATGATGATCCTCTGTTTTCTTCTTGTAATGTCTTTAATAGACAACTGATGGCTTAAAGCAAATATAAAACTATTTCTTGTGGTATTTATTATGTAGATTTAAGTAAAATATGTGACATCAGTTGCACAAAGGATGGGAAAAATGGAATTATGCTCTTGAAAGGTTTTTACATTTCATGGAAAGTAGTACAACAGTGATTCTAAATATGCTATGATAAGTAAATAATGCATATTATAATCCCTAAAAAAACAAGTAAAACAATAATTAGTACAAAGAAGAATAGTGAAAAAGGCAAAAGAGAGCACAAAATAGAAATACTAAACATTATAAAACCAAAATGAAAGCAGCTTTGAAGTCACCTATGGCTTTTTATTTCTCTAACAACTCATATCCAATTATTTAGGGGATCCAGATGATTTACATTCAACTACATTCAGAATCTGACTATTATTGCCATCTCCACTGATCTAACCACTATCCTCTCTAGTCAAAAGCCAC